>NC_137152.1:86694628-89560120 GCF_951394435.1 Stenella coeruleoalba | reverse complement strand
TTTGTTGAATACCCCTGTTACAGTAATTAGTATATTGGTGGGGATTGACATTGTGTTGTTAATGTTACCGCCTACAAATCTCATTCTAAAGAAGAGCAAATTGCCGGAATAGGGGCTTGCTAATGTCTAAGCGTATTTTTAACCTGTATTTGCCTTGGTATGGCAGGGGAGATAGGAGTTATGGTTTAAAAATTAAGTAAATACACCTTTTTCATAGTTGTACCCCTCTCCCACAAACATATTTCTAATCTTTCCTGGTCTGCATCAGTAGAATAATCTCAGAAGGGGGGCACAGGAAGTGGCATGCAGCTTAGACTGGGGAGTATCCTGCTCAGACTTACATTGCTTTTCTGGACTTTTGCTGATTCCGTGCAACTGCATTTCCCCTGAGAGCTACTATTGACCTGATAGTACTGGCTGCCAGTTGGCAGGGAGGATTTACCTAGATTAGGTGGTTATTTCCTGTTCCTGTCTACAGGCTTGGAAAAATGGAGAGAGTTTACTTTCCTCCAAACATTTCTCAGAACATAGTGGCACAAACTGTTCAGAAGTGGGAAAATTCCTTAAAAAGCTATGTCTGGTTACCTTCAGATAAACATTTCCATTAATATTTCATTTCATTTTGAGCCCCTTTCTGGTTTGTAGTATTTCTTCAATATATATAGGTAGCCTCAAACCATACGGTAAAAGTATTTTCCAAAAACATTCACTTTTTGTCTTACTATGAACTGTTTTCCTTATTTCCTCGTCATTGAGTAATCAGCTCCTCTCAACAGGCTCAAATCCCTTTTTCTACTTTGATCTGTCTCTGATTATGCTGATGTCTTATGTCCTTTTGTGAACTCATACATGTTTTAATAACAACATTTAAGAATGAAATTGCCTATTTCTTCCCTCTGTGTGTTGGGAAAAGAAAAACCTTTGTTGCTATGTTTAGATGATATGTATTGAATGTTCCCATAATCATTGCCCTGTGTAAAGTAGTTATCACACACAAGATACAATCTCTCATGCTCCGTGGTGTTTATTCTGTTTCAGTCTACTTTAAAATGCTTAACTTCCTAAGTTCTTTTCCCCATTAAGTATTGCTTTTAGATATTTTGGGTTTTTTTAATTTCCATATACATGTTCTTTATAAAAGACATTGGATGGGCATTTGCAAATGAAAAATTAGAGTCCCAGATTTTGAAGGAATAGTTTTATTCTGTCTACTAAAAGTCTGATTTCTTCCATCTTCAGGCATCTGTCCTAAACACAGTGGGGTTGTCAAGTAGCAATCCCTCCCATCTTTGACACAGATACTTCCCTGCAATACCAACCCCCAAAGAGGATGTTTCCTGGGGCAGGTAAGGAACAGGGAGAGTACAGATGATTCTGTATCTGCTCTACCTCTTATGAGGGCTCTTGAGAACATATACTCAACAGTGCCTAAAATTCATAGAATGTTAAATCTGGAAGAGACAATAACAAGTTATCAAGACTGGCAGACTACATCCTGGTCCCTGAAAGTGTTGTGTACTTTTACATCTTATTATGGAGTGCCTGGCAAAATGCAGGCCACGAGCGCCTGGCAAAATGCAGCTTATCCTCTAGCACCCTACCCTCTGAGTGAATCATCCCTTCATCAGTCATAGCGTAGCCTAATAAGAAACTGTGTATAATTTCTCCCACTATGTGTTTGAATGCCCTCCAACACATTTCATAGTGTAGTGTTTAATGGTGTTCTTTTTTTATTTACTCTACAAATTTTGAATGTTTGCTTGAATAGACAGGATTATAGTAAGAATGGCGTACATATCTATTTTAGTGGGATAAACAAGAGGATTGAAGGTAAAGTACTTGTAAATGACTTCCATGTTTTGATAGGAAATGAATTCACTCATACTTTTAGGTTTCCACTCAAGTCACTGAGGAAGAGAATATACAACTTAGTTCTGTGTTATTGAGAAACCATCAATGGAATTTTAAAGACATGTTATAGATATATATGTTACAGTACAATTCACTTTGTTCTGAATCTGCCAAGGGACGTGTCTTACACACAGCTCTTTTGTATAGGCATTGCTATGGGCAAGGATTGACCTCTTACTGTCCATTTACTGGTTGCTGACGTTGACTCTACCAAATCAGAAGGTGAAAAATGAAGAGGTGAAATTCATCTTTAAAGATAACGTGTGTGAATTTTAGGATACTAGTATTTGTATGAGTAATAGAAGAATCGGTGAGAAAGTGATCCCATCTAATACTTATCTTCCTGATCAACTACTAGTCAGGAGCAATTAGAGATAAATTTCAGCTGGAGCATTAGAATCTTGTCTCAGGTTATAAGATAGTATATATGATGTAGAAAGCAAAACAAAAACAAAAAACCCTGGAATTTACCTTTTGCTTTTTATTTTAGGGCCTTTAGTGTCGGTCATCCGGCATGTGAATACTAACATTGACAAAACTTGGCCTTGTACTTAGTCATCTTTTTCAATGCCTCTGGGCATTTGGCTCTTGGAAGGAGGTAATTCTTAGTACTGTTCCCTGGTTTGCATTATTTATTTGGGAACCTGTCTGCCATTGTGGTTACTTGTCAGAACACAGCATAATTTAAATGTTCAAGGTGGGTGATTGAAGTACTTGAACTTTTTCCCTAAGTGCTGATGACTGATTAGAGAGTACTTTAAATAAAGAATGTGTTCTCCAACTTAACAGCATATTATAAGAGATATATGACATATGGTATATCCCCCCAAAATTTTAATTTTTAGAAAGCAGAAATGTATTATATTTTACCAGTAATACTGTGAATACTCATATTAACAGGAACCATCCCCAACTGTAGGGTATTAATCTTTTTACAAAATGTCCTAAAATGTATAAATTAATTTATTTCATAAAATCTGACAAAGTTGCTTCAGTTTAGAAACGAATTGCTTTTAAACATAACCATTAATTGAGACTATCAGTGCTTTGCTGCAGAATCCAGACATCTACTGTATTAAACTTCATTTAAAACTATATTACCCTTCTTAAAACAACAACAGTCAAAACAACTAAATTATTTTCTTGTTGCCATTTTATTATAATTGATATTTTGATGTTTGATGATTGTATTTGTTGGCAATAATTTTATCTGAAAATTAAGATAAACTTTCTGGTTTCAGAGTATTACTTTGTTAATATTTGCTGTTGTCCTTCACCTCTCCAAACCCTACTCGTTCTTCTAGGCCAAGCTGAAGATGAACAAACTCACTAAAATTTTCTCCTATCCCAGCAGCTTAATTTATGGCATTTTGGACATGGCTTATAGCACTTACTTCCTTTTGCCTTGTGTTAGTTAGCTGTGAACATGCCCTCCTCCTGTACGTTAGTTAGCTGTGAACATGCCCTCCTCCTGTACTGGCTCCCAGAGAGCAAAGACTATGTTTTAGGCAACTGTGTATCTCCAGTAGCACCTTTCACAGTGCTTTGTACACCACCCCCCCCCCATACATTCAGTAAGTATTTATTAAATCTGTTTATTTTTTCCCCTGATTTTCTAGACTAGACTTAGGAATCAATCAGTGACTTGAGGTTTAAATGAGGAATGAGGTAGTAATGGCTCTGTAGTCAAGATTGGCCAGGTTTGAGTTCCTACTTCATGATGTATTAACTGTGGGACTGCCTCATCTGTAAGATAGGAATGTTAGTAATAGTATCAGCCTCCTAGAGTTGTTGATGAGGATTAACATAGATAATCCGTTAAGACCATTTATTGGGCTTTCTGACATATAGAATACATTCAATACAGCATAGCTATAATTGTTGCTAAATGCAGTCCTACTGGGCTACATGCTAAGCCCCCGAGGGCCTGTCTTCTGGTCTTTATAGCTCAGGCACCTAAGCTTGATATAGTAAATATTCAACAAATACTTCTTTTAATTGAATTGATTGATTTACCCTATTTTTATCTTCCATTACAGCCCACTGTTTGTAACATGGAAGATTGGTCGAGACAAAAGATTGCGTGGATGCATAGGTACTTTTTCTGCCATGAATTTGCATTCAGGACTCAGGGAGTACACACTTACCAGGTGAAGACCAATTTTTGTTACCTCTGCTTCTACATTTAAAAAAAAAAAGAAAAAAACTTAAGAAACTTGAACCTGATACTTTAACTCCTTTTTCTTTCCTGAACTGTCAACATTCTTGACTTCTTTCATGTCAGACTTTTTTCTTCTCTTCGACCATTTGCCTTGTCTCTGATAAAATGTTATTGATATATATTATCATAACATAAAATACTGTGATTACGTGTATTCTGCCATAGATGTCTTAAAGTGTTTTTTTTTTTTCTTTCAGTGGCCATCTTATTTTGTATAACTTGAAAATCAATGACCAAATATCTATGGGTTACTTCAATGTATTATTTCCATAATAATAGTCATTGTGTCTTCTTTGTTAGGCTTTAAAAAAATTGTTGATGTCTATTCCATCTCACACATTTTGTTACACTTTTATGTACTTTTGGAATTGAAGGGAGAACCTAAGAAGAAAGTGATGCAACAGCCTGGCAGCATAATCATTCACATTCACACTTTACCCAGAATTAATTGCAGCTTACTTATTTTGTTTCATCCAACACAAGGACAAAGTAATGAATGCCTCATTACAGTTGTTAAGACTTTGTTCTTAATTTCTGAACTCACAAAAAGCTATCTAGCATGCCATCAGATTTTTTTGGTTCAAGTTTAGATTTCTAACAAATTGTGTTCCAAAATTATTTCAAAAGAGGAAAATTCCTTAAATAATAAGCTATTAGCAAAGGAATTTCCTGTTTTTGTTCATATTTCAGGGTGATTATCTGATACAGTTTCTATAGTTGTAATATGCACAGTGTCTGTCCAACAAGAAATTGGTCCCTGCTGACTATTGGTACTTGTGGCAAGTTGCTCAATCTCCAATAGATAAAGTAGTAATTATAGTACTTTGTTCTACATACTTAATAGGAGTATTAGGGAGATGTCAGGGGAATGAAGTAATAATCAGTCACTGCTTTGCTTCAGGATTAATGTTGTGGAAGATTCATTATTTTACTATAGAATTGCACAAATGCTGCTCATAGCACCAGTTAATAAAATGCTGGCAACTGAGTTTAGTATTCTTATATTTG
Source organism: Stenella coeruleoalba (assembly GCF_951394435.1). Lineage (NCBI taxonomy): Eukaryota > Metazoa > Chordata > Mammalia > Artiodactyla > Delphinidae > Stenella > Stenella coeruleoalba. Next base: position 89,554,980 of record NC_137152.1, on the reverse strand, counting down.
AAGACGTAGCTCACAGCTACAGGATTTTCTTAGCTTACACTGAAGCCCAGAAAGAAAAGGAAAGGCTTGGAGGGTCATGTTCATTCTTAGATTTTCACAGGTATTAGAAATGGGGTGTTTGGACTTGATTAAATAATAATTAGGCAGAAAGGGGGTTGAAACACACATTCTGGAAATAACTACAACTTACTAAAGATAGTACAGTTATAAGTCTAGGCGTGTTAGATTTTTTTTTCCCTGACACGAAGTACCGTGGACTCATTTTGGGACTTTAGCAAATTCTGCCACGACAGGTGCATATGAAATTACATTTTAAATAGCTAATCAAAGGCAATTTATTATATATTTCCTAAAATAAGTTGTTATGAGGAATACCACTTCCTTGGTATTGCTTGAAAAAAGAGTTCTACGGCCAAATAAATTTTGGGAACACGAGTTAAAGAAATTTAAACAGCTCTGCTCACTGCAGGGTTTCTCAGAACCTTTTATGTTAATAGTGTGGTGAATCTCTGAGGGATACGGAATGCAGCATTTCCCAGACTTCTTTGACTACAGAACCCTTTTATCCTTCCACCCTCGTGTCTTATGCCATTAGTGCTCCAAGGAACACATTTTCAGAAACAGAAGTATGTTATAGAATTTCCATTTTTCTTTATAGTTGGGGAGCCTGAATTGATAGTATAGAAAACCTTTGTACTTTCAAGTGAAATTGTGGCAGAAATCCCAGTATCAAAATTATATACTTTAGAAATCCTTAGTAGTAGTAACTATAGTAGCAATTTGTTTTTACTTAAAATACGAAATTCTTTTGCCTACATGGATAAAAAGGGGTGAAAATATCCAGTTTTTCTGGACTTGTGAATCTGTCTCCTAGGGCAATTACCAGAAGAATTATAGTATATTTTTTCTGACAATAATACGATTCTGAATGAATCATTCAAATAGTTGGACTTAGAAATTTGCCTACATTTGTATTTGTATTTGTACATATACAGGTGTAGTCTATGGCTCTTCCTGTTTACTTTTCAGCTTTTTCCCCCATGTTTCTCTACAATTTCCTGAAATTGTATACAGCACATTAGAGAGATATGTGTGTTTGTGTGTGTATATACACATATATGTACCTGGTCTTCTCATTTTTGTTTGGCTTCATTTCTTTTGCTTAATATGATAATAAGAATGAAGTTATTTGGAAGAGACGAACAAAGAAAACAAGTCTTAAAATATACAGTTGCTCTTTTTTCTGGATTCATTAGAGTCAAAACTGTGGCATCATTTAAAAAAGTTGCAGTATAATGTTTTTCAGTCCCATAGGGCACTTATCATTTCTACATGCTGTTGTTATTAGTGGTATTAATTGCTACCATTTACTAAGAAGTTACTACATGTCAGACACTGCAGAGGAGCCTTTATATGCATGGTTCCTAACAACAACTCTTAGGTATTAATATCCACATTATAAAAATGAGGAAACTGAGATTTAGATAATTTAACTAGTACACCCGCTCACACATCTAGTTAGTGGTAGAAACAGGATTCAAACCCAGGCCATCTGACTGCAAAGTCCAAGCTCTTAACTACTACATTTAAGATAAGATAAAATAAAATTTTCTGAGAATATATGTTTTGTAGCTTCATGGTGAAAATAATGAACTTGAAAGCAGGTTCCTATAAATTGTTTAATCATGGGTCAATAATTCTTCAAAAATTCTAGTTAGCAGTTAAGACTGAAATTTTAGAACATTATTTTAAATTCCAGAAAAGCCATAGATGGGATCATAAAGAGTATATAACTCAGGGTTGCATAGACTAGTCAGAAGAAAATTGACTTGGATTAATACTGTAGAAAAGGATAATGCTTATTACAAAAATGTACTACTGTATGGTATGAAATTGTGTTCTTTGGCTACATGTAAATAATGGATTAGACTTCAAGAGGAATACAATTCTTCCGAACATAATAGTGGTGATTCTTGGAGTCTGGTCTTAAAACCTATAAATCATAAAACTTATAAATGGAATCAAATGAACTTAGGGTATTTGGGATAAAAGGGAAGGAGAGAGCAAAACAAAAAGTAAACAGTGAAATTAAAGACTCATCAGGTATAGGTGTCGTTTTAAAAAAAATTAGGATATCTGGTTACTCACTGTCTTCATCTGTGACTAGATAGATTATTATTCAGTTTTCATAACGTTACCCAGCTATACTCTTTATTTTTTATTGTAAAATATGCATACCATAACATTTACCACTTTAACCAATTTTAAGTGTATAATTCTGTGGCCCTAAGTACATTCACAATGATGTGCAACCATCCACCATAAATCTCCAGAGCTTTTTCATTTTCCCCAACCGAAACTCTGTACCCACTAAACACTAACTCCCCATTTCCCCTTCCCCCAGCCCGACAGCCATCCTTCTACTTTGTCTCTATGAATTTAACTCTTCTAGGTGCTTCACAAAAGTGGAATCATACAGTACGTGTCCTTTTGTGACTGGCTCATTTTCATTTGGCATAATGTCTTCAAGGTGCATCCGTGTTGTAGCATGCGTTGGAATTTCCTTCCTTTTTAAGGCTGAATAATATTCCACTGTATGTATCTACCACATTTTGTTTGTCCATTCATCCATGCATGGAAACTTGGGTGGCTTCTACTTTTTGACTATTGCACATAATGCTACTATGGACATGGGCACGCAAAAATCCGTATGAGTACCCTTTCTTTTTTAAAAAGCTAACCATTTTATAGAGGATAATGATCTAGTTTGTTTGTGGTCCCTTAATCTCTAAAACCTAAATGTAAAAAATGACCAGGTACTTTTTAAATGAAATGCCTATCCTGGATTAAGTTTTTATGTATAAATATACTGTTTTAAAATGAAAATACTTGTCATAGTCAAGTTTTATGTTCTCCTAATTGAAATTTTGATTTATTGTAGACTGGAATAAGACCTTATAAGTAGGCTGAGGATTTCTCCCAATTGTAAAAATACATAGTTTCTGTGTAGGTAGCAGGAAAACTTTGTGAGAATTACCACATTGAACTATTAAATAGACTATTATTTCCTTGACCTGAGTAAAAGCAGGAAAGATTATAGCAAATAAGAAGCAGGATGGAGAGCTCAGAATTATTGATAGAAGTTTATCCATGGTGAAATTAAAGTTCACAGATTAGTGTATTTATTAGTGGTCAAAACTTCAAGGTAGAAATATTCTTTGTCCCACTTGAAAAAGAATAATTTCTAGTACTCATCAAGCTAGTTGCATTAGTGGCTTTTACATGTTAGAAAGCAAAGACAAATTTGTTTCCTCTTTTTTAGTACTTAGATTATATAGTTTTCTAAAGAGGAGAATTACAGTTAATATAGACGAACACAAACATCTCAGTCAAAGAAAATTCCTTAAAATCTTGGTTAATAATTTTCCAGTGAAGTGTAGGTCTATTTCTTTCTCTTTTTTTAAAATATCTTTATTGGAGTATAATTGCTTTACAATGGTGTGTTAGTTTCTGCTTTATAACAGAGTGAATCAGTTATATATATACATATGTTCCCATATCTCTTCCTTCTTGCGTCTCCCTCCCTCCCACCCTCCCTATCCCACCCCTCTAGGTGGTCACAAAGCACCGAGCTGATCTCCCTGTGCTATGTGGCTGCTTCCCACTAGCTATCTACCTTACGTTTGGTAGTGTATATATGTCCATGCCACTCTCTCACTTTGTCACAGCTTACCCTTCCCCCTCCCCATATCCTCAAGTCCATTCTCTAGTAGGTCTGTGTCTTTATTCCCGTATTACCCCTAGGTTCTTCATGACCTTTTCTTAGATTCCCTGTATATGTGTTAGCATACGGTATTTGTTTTTCTTTTTCTGACTTACTTCACTCTGTGTGACAGACTCTAGGTCCATCCACCTCACTACAAATATCTCAATTTCGTTTCTTTTTATGGCTGAGTAATATTCCATTGTATTAGGTCTATTTCTTTATGTAAATTCAAGTTGATAGTACTTTTTCTAGAATATGTAAGTGATTGATAGATGTGTTCTTATTTCATCAAACAGGGATATGGCCTATCATCACGCTTAAAAGACTGTCTTTCCTTTCTTCCCCCTTTACTTGGTTGTTCTTAGCCGTCTTGGCAGTGAAATAATTATGCAGGTGCAGGCAGTGTCTGGAGCTTGATTCAGAACTATGCCACTTTGTTGCACTGCTTAATTCTGAGAAAATAGTAAGGGAGGTTTGTTCTTTCTAGGGAATAGGGTGACCACATAAAAGGTGATGTGTTTTTTTGTGTGTGTGAGAGTGAGGTAAGGGTGTGTGTGTGTGTGTGTGTGTGTGTGTGTGTGTGTGTGTGTGTAGGGGGGGATGAGGGAGAGAGGATGATTGTTTGTTTACATGTTACAAATGTTCACTTACTATTAGGCTTTTGGGGATACTGCAAATAGCTAACAGACCTACTTTATTACTTTCAAAGGTCCTGGCTAGATTGGGTACTTTTGGGTAACTAGATTCATTGTAAACCAAGTTTGCTTTTATATTTTGGTGTTGTAATCTGGCATTTTTCTAAAGCAGTACGAGTTTAAAACCACTGAAAGCAGCATAATTATATTTTCCGCCTCAGGGCGGACTATTTTGTGATTATTCTTTTTCTTGATTATTTTAGGTAACTAGACTTGGCTCACTGTGAATAATTAGTTTAAGCCAGCTCCCCCTACTCCTCACGGTAATATCAGCCGGATTGATTTTTCTTATGAAAAGAAAAGCTGTACATGAGTCACTCACTTCTGACTGTACACTCTTGTCAGCGAAGCTCATTCTGGAGATGTTAAGGCCAGACTGTTTTTGGCAAGTGTCTGCGGCAAGGCTCCTGGCTAAAATATGCTTTTTGGAGAGAGAAATTAGATCTGTCAAAAACACTATGCAAAATTAATTATCTTAATTTACAATCTACATTTTGTTGCCTTTTACAAAAGGTGGCATGGCTTGAGTCCTAAAAGGTATACCTAATTTGTTAGTTTCAGTGTATAAATTACCAAATGAGAAATTAAGTGTTTGTCAGATTTCATAAGCATTTAATTTGAGGTGTAGTTTGGAACCTAGATTGTTACATGCCTCTTACTCGAAATTATCCATAGAATAGCACAGCTAAATATAATCTGTGGAGTCCTGGAATCTTGATTTTAGCCACTAGTTAATGCACTCCTTCATTATCCCGTGGTTGTGCTAATGTGCAGAGATGTGGCCAAAAACTGGCCAGGAGAAACCAAAGAGCAAGAACCATTCCCAGTATGGGTGATGACTCCTGAGTTACAGAGAATTATCTGAATTCATATAGCACCTACTGCCACAGAAATTAAGTGTAGTGAGTATATCAGATTCTAGTTCCTTATCACATCTTTCAGATTTTCAGAGTCTCTACTTGGAATCCCTATGCTGCTTTGATTAAGAGCCACAGGCACAATGCCTTTGGGTAGAAAATCAGAAAACGGCCATCTGAAAAAGGTGAAGGTGTGAGAGAAGCTGAAAATGGGTTTTTGCCCTGTCAGAGCTCTTGGTTTCTGTGTTTCATAAGGAGAGGGTAAACTACAGGAAATTGACCCTATTCTTTTTTTTTTTTTTTAACATCTTTATTGGAGTATAATTGCTTTACAATGGTGCGCTAGTTTCCGCCCTACAACAAAATGAATCAGCTATATATACACATACTTTCCCATATCTCCTCCCTCTTGCGTCTCCCTCCCTCCCACCCTCCCCATCCCACCCCTCCAGGCGATCACAAAGCACCGAGCTGATCTCCCAGTGCTATGAGGCTGCGACCCTATTCTTACATCTAACTCTAAACCTTACCCCTTTGCTCTTTCTCCCTTTAATTATGTTTAAACAGTTCATCCTGTAAATCTAGTCTAAATTTTGCCTTAGGAGTTTATGATGTAGTAGGAGAGATAAGCTATATAAATAATTACAGTCCTAGGTAGAGAGTGACTTTTGCCAAAAAGTCAGAGGTGGTGATAATGGATGAACAGATATTCTACATCTGTAATAAAAGCAGAAATGTATTTAAAGCAATTTATGAAATTATTTTATTTGGTCCATCCCTACTTCACTTTGAGTAAAAGCAGAACACTTTATACCACTTTTTGGTTTGTTTTTATCCTACGTGGACAAAAAAAAAGTCCAGATTACAGGGATGTGCGAAAATTATTATTATCAAAGTGACCACATACAAGGTATTGGGTGTTTTGAGAGATTTTACTAACACATATTTTGAAGGGAGGCGGAATGAACTTGCTATGGAAAAAAATAAAACCTCAGAAACAGAGTACCCACACACACACTCTTCACCAAAGAATATCTAGAACCAGTTGGATTATAGCCTGATGCGTGGCAAATGAAGAAAATTAAAAGTTAACAGTTTAGATTCCACTTTCCTCTTGTCCCATTAAAATAAATTCATATTTTGTGTCAGTCCAGTAAACTGATATCTACCTCCTTTCCTGAGAATCATTGCTTGAGATATTCTTCATTTTTTCTGATGAAGGATGAAGTGGTAAAGATAAGTTAGAACACAAAATTGTATGAAATTATTATCATATTAGATGTGGTCTAAAATCATACCATAGGCATTTAACAATATATTTACTTTTGTCTGAACATTTAAAAAATAAATATTGGGTCTACTTATAAATGTCTGAAGTATTTGAGTCATTAGGGCCTGAACGAACAAGAGAACAGATTTGTGTCTTAGTGTTCTGGAAGAATAAGATGCTCACACCAATATATGCTCAAGGCGGCTGTTCATTCTAGAATATCATGCAAATAATATACTCTTACCACTCTAGGGGACAATGTTGCTAGTAATTTGAGTACTCTAAAATAATTGAATGTTGAGGTTTTTGTGCAGCAATTTAATATTAAATTTTCAGCTATTATTTTATGAGCATGAGCAAATGCTTTTTAAAAGATTTCCTTAAAAGGCAAAAGAAACAGCCCTCCTCTGTGATCTTTGCCCTTCCCCCAAACTTTCAACTACCTCATACGTGGATATCCAAAGTAGTAGACTTTGGAAAACATTTCCTTTTCGTTATTGATAACAATTTGGTGTTCTTTAAAGCCTAAACACTTGTTAGCCCTTTATCTTGCATTATAAATATATTTGTCTTAGAAACAATTTCCAGATTTTTTTACATTCTCTCTCACTTTTTAAATAAAGAGTAAACATTCAGTATGTCTTGTTCTAAAGAGCTACATTTTCTGAGCTGCTTCTTGTTAACAAAGTAAATTAAAACACCCATACTATATAACAAATAAAGTAGGCAGGGACAAATGGTAACTTAAAAAAAGTTCTACTGGAATAAGAATTTCATAGGTGCTAAGGATTTTTAAAGGTGAAAATTGGTATTTAACACCTTCTATTGAGAATGTAGCTCTAATTATTGTTAATATCAAATGTACATTTTTAGTATGTTTAAAATTTAAAAGTGAAGAGAGTACATTAGATTCATAAAGTATAGATTTACAGTTGGTCTCATGTTCAGAAAACTTTTCTATTAGTTTTACAATTTTACTTCAGCTCACGAAGCTATCTTGTAAATAATCGAAAGTATAGGCTTCATCATTCAAATTAGGTTAGCAGGTTATATCCCATATTTAAGCCTCATTTTTAACATTTATTCATTGACGTGCCAACTCTTGTGTCCTTTCTAGTGGTGAAAGAGAAGATCAGAAAAAGCCATAAAATAAATCCTTCAGAAGCTTTAATTAAAGGGATTGCCCAGAACTCAACGTCCCGTCCCTACACCCGGCTACTTTCAGGACTGACTTATATGTTCCACAAAGCTGATTTAAAGGGTTACCACTTCACTAAAGATGGGAGGAAAGAGGACCTCTCTTAAAAATTCTTCAGGCTGGGCTTCCCTGGTGGTGCAGTGGTTGAGAGTCCGCCTGCCGATGCAGGGGACACGGGTTCGTGCCCCGGTCCGGGAAGATCCCACGTGCCGCGGAGTGGCTGGGCCCGTGAGCCATGGCCACAGCCTGCGCGTCCGGAGCCTGTGCTCCGCAGTGGGAGAGGCCACAGCAGTGAGAGGCCTGCGTACCACAAAAAAGAAAATTCTTCAGTCTGCTTTAAACCTAAGCCATTCTTCTAAGATGGCCTTCTGTTGCTCTTTGGCTAAGGGGGATTGATTTGCTTACCTAGGTAGGGAGAAGCCTGCTAATAAACCTTTTAAATGAGTGGAGCTGCATTGCAATATTATGAAGAGCAGTAAATAACCATACACTGTGGTTAGACTTCCACTGCTAATGAGGTCACAGGTTTAATCCCCATTTGGACCACTTCACTTTGTTTTGCTCTGACTCACAGCCTGCACTCTAGACCCTGGGCAGTGGATTATAAGGGGCCTCAGGTAAGAGCATGTGGATGATCCAGTACCACACCCCAAACCTCAGCATTGTCTCAGCATATGAAACATGCTGCATTTGGAGTACCCCAAACTGAGCTGTCTCAGAAGTAGTTAATAGTAAGTCTAATAATAATTGCTTTGCATCTCAAAGAAAACTAAGAGAATGTTAAAAATGTTAGTTTCTTTTCACAAGCTCTCTGAAGAGAGCCAATGTGACGTTGGAAAAAGAGCTCTTTGGAGTAGCGGTGGGACTGAGAACACAGGTTGGGTTTCAACAGGCCTGAAAATTGCTATGGACAAAAGGGGAGATCTCTGGTTGGATCCCTGGCCTCAGAGCAGCCTGGAGAAATTGTGTCTTAGTTCCTTTTTCCTGAATTTCCACCTCTAATAAAGAGTAGTGGCTAGGGATGGGAGTCATCCCAGATGACAGTGGATTTCAGCTAAAGCAACTCCTAAGCACTTCAGTGGTGAAAGGATGACTGTTAAATTCATAAGGTTATAAAGACATGTTATAAAATGTAATTGCTCTTTTTAAAAGACATTTTTTTGAAAAGGCTGCCTTTGAAGGTTGTCATCTCTGGTGTATTGAGATGTTCCTGTGCCTCATGTATCAGCTCACTAAGGTGTGTGTCTACTGTCTAAGCGTCTGTGCCCTCCCATGCTGTTGCATCGTCCTCTTCATAGCTTTTGTTACTGCTCAGAGCAGCTCAGTTACCCCATCAGCCAATATGGGCACAGACGTACCCACCGGCATGACTAAACTCTCCTCAGTTATTGTTAATCCTTATACCCGAGACAAGAAGCGCCCCCTCTGTCTACCCATCTTGTCTAGAGTAAAATTAGAGTCATTTCAAAGCCTGTATTTCACTCAGAATAAAGTTAATGTTCTAAAGTGCCACCATCCTTTGTCTGCCCCTGCCTCTCCCCCCCGTCTCCTATTCCCATCCTTCTTAAAAAGCACAGCATCAGAGACCCTAACCTCACACTCCAGCCATGCACAGTTATTCGCCACTTGCCAAGTGTAGTCTTTTGTGTCTCTCTGGCTTTGAACATTTTTTTTTCTCTGCCAACCACACCTCTCTCCATTTCCAGCCAGTCAACTCCTACTCATCCTTCAAGACTCAGCTTGCTCATTACTTCCTCTGAGATTTCCTAGACACTCCCCAGCCAAGCTGGTCCATCTCTGTGTTCTCATAGCACTTTGTTCAGGCCTCTATTATAACACTTAATATATTGGATTGTAATGATTAGCTTTACATGTTTGTCTCTCCCTTTTGAAATTGCTCTCAGCAGTAGTTTAGCAAGCCACATCAAAGCAAATCAACAGAAACCAGGCTCATGACTTTGTAGCAACTTTCCTCGATCCCGAGAACCATTTTTACTCTTTTCCCTTTCTGTCTACTTCTGTTAGCTTAGGTTTGTCAACTTCTCTTGCTGCCAGTGTGCTTGAGCTGGTAGGAGTTGCCGATGCTGATTGGTAGTGAGAGGGGTAGTTTAAGGCCACTTGGAGTTAGACTGAGCCAGGGGACAGTGTACCCAGTACACTTTAGAAAGCAGGTTAACGTAAGGTCAATCTCTTGTTATAAGTGCTATAAGTGATTGAGTTGATGCTCACCATGGAACCATATAGCTGGAAGACATCCTTAGAAGTCATCTTAGTCCAACCCCTATCAGGTACTTTAAAGTATCCCAAGAAATGAGCATCTAGCTTCTATCTGAATCTCTCCACTGACTTGGAACTCACTACCAGTTAAGTAGTCATTTCATTCTCAAACACCTCTAAACCCACCACCACAGCTCCCGTTACCACATAGCTATAGTTGAAGTGCCAGGAGTCAAAGATTGCCTGTATTTAGCACTTTATCCTTTATAGAAAGCCACATTAACCAGCAGTGGTTAAACTTGCCCTCTGAGTAATGGCTGAGTCTTTAGAAGTTTAGGAGTGGTAAGATACACAGCTTTACTCCCATCCACCCACTCATAACAATTTTAACTGGCCCCTTATTGAAACCTTTGAAGCTGCTGCCACCGCATCTTCTCTCACTGCCTACATTAGACTTCTGGAATTGGCTGGGCCAGAGAGTCCACAGATTCTGAGATAGAACTGGCACTAGAACTTTTAGTGCCCCCAACAATTTATCACACAAAATTGTGTTGGAGTTAGAACACAGGTCCTCTGACATCACCAGGGAGACTGTCACTACAATTTCCACGATAGAAGGGATCCATAAAAGTATGTAAATTTATTTATTTTAGTTTTATGTTAAGAAGCATACAGTTTCAAGGCACCCTGTAATAAAATAATCATTTTGTAATGTAACATCTCACCGTCAAGTTATCTGCCTTGGGTCAAGTTTTTGGCATATTTCTGTAAAGTGAAGAATGCCCTTGGAGCTATTCAACCAAAACTACAGGTGTAGTAGGATATGTGTATTGAGAAGCCCGAAGCAAAACATATATATATACACACACACACACACACACACACTCATATATATATGAAGTTTGCTCATATCTTAGATTTCCATATTTTTTCAAAACATGCCTCCAACATACTACTAGTTATATTTCCTAAGCACAATAATAACTTCTATTTTTGTGCGTGTGCTGGACCTGTCCTAAGTATTTTATATAAGTTACCTCATTTAATCTTTTCAACAACGTGAAGTTGAAGGTATTTCACATATTACAGTTAGGGAAAACCGGGGCTTAGAGAGGTTGAGTGACTTGCTGAATGACAGCTAATATTTACATGACAGTACCTGAATTTGAACCTGATTCTGTCAAAGTCTGTGTTCCCAACCACATTGCTATACTGTTCCCCTCCAGTAACATCACTCCCGCTTCTCCCATGAAGGCTTCTTATAGCTGTTTGTTCTGCTAACTCAACTGGTATCCCCTGGTCTCAGCTCACAGGAAATAACTTTTCATTCAGGGACTCAGTTTCTTAACTCAGGAATCCAGAAATCTCCCTTACACCCTCAGCCTGTTCGTTCCAGTCTTACTCAACTTCTCCTGAGTTCTCTTTCCTTTTAGAATCCTGCAGTGCAATGTCTCCCTCATGTGCCTTTTTTCTTCACAGCTATCCTGTCAGTCCAGTTGGTGTTCTGAACTCCCATAGTGCCATCAGAATTGATCAGTCTCTCAGGGATACACACTTCCCAAGCTTTGATCTCTCTCTGTGCAATTTTTGCATTTAATATCAGCGAGTTTCCATGGAATACTAGTTCAGCCTTTAGGTTTCTAGTTAGGCATAACCCACTGAAATCTACTGTGACTTTTCAGGGGCTCTGCTCTTCTCAACAGTCAGTCAAAAGGGAGACATCATTTCGGGGGTCAGAAATAAGTCTGTTCCTTGGAAATTATAATTAAGGAAACATATTCCAAATATCTAGGTGATTCAGGCCAAATTTATTGCCTTAGTTTTCATTTTTACAACTTGAGTTCCTTAGGGCAACTTATAAAACAAGAAACAGCTATATAAATGAAGGACAAATATATCCATGATGGACATTTTTCTTATAGTAATAAAAAAGGAATTTCAGGAAAGAATTGTATGTATTTGGTCATGGACTATGTCAGTTTTACCAAACTTAGATTTCTTACAATCATAGGGTTTAAAAAAATAAAACGATCCAGTTTTTGTCTCTCTCTTACTGTAGCTGGGATTCAGGGATCTGAGTATTTGGAAGACAGGGAAGATTTTTTAAATGTATTTTTTAAAATGGTATGCAAGTCTTTTATGGGTGCATTATCTTTTTTAAATTTTGAGGTGAATGGTAATAAAAACTTTAGAACCACAGGCTTTGTGAATATCTTCTGTTTTTGCCCCTGATCCGTTTAAAAATTTTTCTATGTCTAAAACAAGTAATACATCGTTGGAAGTCTATTTTCAGGAGGGTTATTTTAAAATCTGACAGGAAAATACCTTTCAAAATTTATATTCATATACTGCCTGTTAATTATTGTAAACTTAATAGCAGTGTTGGTTGGTACATTGTCCATGTCACATGTTTCTTAATAGGCTTTCAAGAATTTTGCCAGTATAAGAAGTCATTTCATATATTCAAGGTCCAACATACCAGAGACTCAATCATGGCAACATGGCAAATTAATGATGCAGTGGAGGAGAAACCAGCAGATGGCTTGGGGATGCTAGCCCAGAAATTAGTAACATATTTAGTCTTTGGGATGCCAGTGAAGCTAAACAAGGCACTTAAGTGTTATTTGTAGGCTTACGTCATAGGCCAAAGAGGTGGGAAGAAAGGGTGACGGGGGCATGATAGAGCAGAAATTCTGTGGAATTGTTTAATGTCAGAGTTGATTGCTGCTGTTCTGTCTCTTGCCTTAGGTGTATCCCATTTTAAGTTCAAGACTAAGAAAACCTTTCAGAGAGGAAATTGAAAAATTTCAAAGCAAATAAATTAGTAAACGCTCATGGCTGTCAAGTTTCACGTTGCAGATTCCATCTTCTGTTTCCCGAAGGATTCACCCAGGGTTTTCCCCAAACCCCCAGAGTTACTGCTGCTTTTCTGTGTGTGCTCATTACACACTGCTTGGTGCCTCTGTTACAGCACTTGCTTTATCTTGCCTTGCAGTGTCCTTAGTTTCTTACCTGATTGTCTTCCCTACCTAGATGGATAGTCCCTTGAGGACCTGGGCTAAATTTTTCACATCTTTGCACCCCTTAAGTAGCTGTGGGGGATTAGGCATAGATCAAAATAAATGTTTGAATAAGAGAGTTCCCTTAGTATACTGAAATAATTGTTTACTTAGGTACATAAGGTAATTAAAGAAAATGTTAGGACCCTATGCAAGGGAAGTGGGAAATGAAGATTAAAGCATCTCTGAACATGTAAACCATAGGACAATAAAATTATTTTACAAAAGCAATTTACTTTCATTTTTAGGAACCTAGATATAACCTAAGGTGAGACATATCTGTATTTTGTTCTCTATTTATAATTTTAACTCAAGGAGTTTTTTTAACACCTTATTTGCTTTACAGTTGCATCAGCTGTCATTTAATGAAGGATGGGAACACAGTTCTTATGAGAAGCTTTTCAAGGTTGACAAAATATTTCAGTATCCTAGTTGCAGCTGCTAAGTTTTGCTATTATAAAGTGAAACAACTGAAATAAAAGTTTAACATGTGCTTCCATATATACTAATTCTACAAATGTGATGAATGAGAAACAGAAATAGCCTGAAAAAAGGAAATGAGAGTGGTATTTAACGTCCTGTATATTACCTGTAGTGCACAATTGCAACTTATAAGCATTTGGTGCCACGAGGCTGATTATTAGAATTGTTTCACGAGGGACATTTTATTCCCAGTGGCACTACTGTCCAGGTATTTTTTTTTAAGTCCTCGGAGATGGCCATTTCTGGGAAGTTTTACATGTACTTCCTAGTCTTAAAAAGGTTTGGGTTAGTGGGTGATGGTTTGTCAGAAATGATCTTTCTGTGATGGCCAGACACCTTGCGGGGATCAAAGTTTGAGGTGAGCAATCCCAGGTAATGTCTTCGCGTTGTGCCATTTATTAGTGTCTAGTTAACTATGCTTGAATCTGTTAATGGATGAAACCACACAGAAAGGCTGTGTTGACATAGAAATAAAACTTGAATTCAACAAACAAAACAGTACTTCACCCCCTCTTTCCCAATGAAGAAGGTTTGGGCTAGGGATTGCGACAACATTTTGATCATTGTATTTATTAGCAAGTTCAAGAAAGTCCCCTTGAGAGATGCCTCAAGGGCTCCCATTTGTGATTATCTGTGGGAATATTCGCTCAGGGAGTGGATCCTACCCTACTGTGAGCCCGACTTTCCTTGTCATTCCCCCTGCGATAAATACTATGCAATACTTGTCTGTGTAACAAATAAACAGTTTGGGGATTAAATAGAATGCAGTGGAAAAAAAGAAGTCCTTTTGATATGCATTTGATAGGAATGTGTTAATTTCAACAAAACATCTGGTATAAAAAAAGTTGTGAATGCAGGACATCTGAGGGAGTTGTGGAAGGAGAAGGGATTTACTGTGCTTAACAATTGCCAGTAGTCAGGCCACTTCCAAGTTGTGATTTTGTCAGACTTGGAAATTAAGTGGGATCAAATCTACTCAGCCCTTCAGTGGGAGAAGATCTAAATCCAGCTGCAGCAAGGAGCAGTTTACTGATTAAGAACTAAGGCTGTACCCAGTGTCTCTTCGCTAGTTTTCATGCTATTAAGGGCAATGCTTAATATTGCCCTTTTTATATTCTGGGTAAAAAAAAAAAAAAAAGACTGCCTTTGTGGTTTACTGGTTGAACTTGTACAGCTGAATCTACAGTAAAAGGTCTTTCTTGGCGTTATTTTACTACAGATTTCAGTGTTCTTACTGTTCTGCTTATTTTCTTAATAAGGTAATTCAAACTTAGAATAGTTACTGTAGTTTCAAAGCTTGATTGAAAGATGCATTCAGTATTTTCTCTAAATAAGCAGCAATTATAACAGCACAGCTGTAGTTAAAGATAGAATTTATTATGAATCCTGGCAGTCTTGCTTCTCAATTACACCAGGCTGAAATAAGGTTTATTCAGTTCAATTCCACATTTATTGAGCACTTAACTCAGCATGATACTGTACCAGGTACTGTGGAGCTACAAAGATGAACAATGCATGATATCTACCCTCCATGAGCTTGTAGTCTTGTAAGAGAGATGGATGGACACACAAAAGAACAATGAGGAAGAAAGCATAAGTGCTATTTAGATGTATAAGCAACACTACTGGAAGTTAGAGGAATTAGCTGTGGTTGGACAGACTGTAGAAGGTTTTACAGAAGAACTGACATTTAAGCTGAACCTCTGTGGACATTTATGACTCCATTTCAACATTTAAAAGTGAGGATGTGGAGAGGGTATGCATTATGTGTCCAAAAAACATCCTGAGCCAAATGCAAGGAGGCGGAACAGTGTATGTTGTTTGGGGGAGAGCAGTGAGTAACCCTGTGTGGCTTGAGCTCCAGTGAGAACAGTGGGAGAGAAAATGATAGACTGGGGCTGGATTTTTTTTTCTAATGGCATTAAGTTGCTGTTGAAAGATTTTCAGCAGAGTAAGAAGATCATTAGGGATGACTCCGGCTGCTTGTACATCGGATGGAGTGAAAAGGATAGAGATGAGAGACAGAACAGTGCAGAGGCTAATTTTAAATATTCCAAATGAGAGATGCTACAGGCCTGAATTAGATTAGTAGCAGGAAGGATGTAAAGAACAAGATGAGACTGTATGTGGGGAGTAAGGTAAAGGGAAGAGTTGACGATGGCTCCAGAGGTTCTTTCTTTTGTGACGGGGAGATGGCACAATTACAAGTGATAGGCAACACGGGAAGAGGTATACTTTTGACACATTGCTTGTAGAAGAGTCATTTTTAATGTCAAAGTAATTTTGGCTTTAATCTTAGGTTATCTTTTTTTCTGAATTTGAGCCTTGAAGATTTTTTAAGTAAAAATTTTATTGAAAATTGTTTCCTTTCAACGGTAGTGAGAGTGAAGTATCCTCTTTAATGTATTATTGTCTTATTTCACTTCTGTTTTCCTCCAGTTTTGCTGAGGTATAGTTGCCATACAGCACTTTTTAAGTCTAAGGTGTGCAGCATCATGACTTGACTTACACATATCATGAAATGGTGACCACAGTAAGTTTAGTAAACATCCATCATCTCATATAGATAAAAGGAAAAGAAAAAAAAGTTTTTCCTTGTGACAAGAACTCTTACGATTTACTCTCTTAACAGCTTTCATATATAACATACAGCAGTGCTAATTATGTTTATCATGTTGTACATTACATCCCTGGTTCTTATTTATCTTATAACTGGAAGTTTGTGCCTTTGACTGCCTTCATCCAGTTCCCCCTCCCCTCACACCCACCTCTGGTAGCCACAAATCTCATCTCCTTTCCTATGAGTTTGTTTTTGAAGTACAGTTGTCCTACAACAGTGTGTT
The DNA here is from genome assembly GCF_951394435.1 of Stenella coeruleoalba. Taxonomy (NCBI): domain Eukaryota; kingdom Metazoa; phylum Chordata; class Mammalia; order Artiodactyla; family Delphinidae; genus Stenella; species Stenella coeruleoalba. The sequence continues at coordinate 89,538,592 of NC_137152.1, read as the reverse complement.
AGTTCCTGTTGCACAACATAGTGATTTGATATTTCTGTACATTTCAAAACGATCACCACGATAACTCTAGTTACCATCTGTCACCATGCAAAGATATTAGGTAATTATCGACTATATTCCCCACACCGTACATTTCATTCCCGTGACTCGTTTATTTTGCAACTGGAAGTTTGTATTGATACTTCTTAATCTCCTTCACTTTAAAAAATATATATATATATATATAATTTTATCGGATAGTATTATTATTTAATATATTATTTTATATAAAGGCATAATAAGGAAAATAGGGGAACAAGATCCTTGATATCATTATTTTCTTTTAGCCCATGCCACAAAGCAAAACTCAGAAAATAAAAGATAATTTTTATAGGCTACACTTGCTTGAAAAAACATTGATGTTGAAACATTTGTTAATGTACAACTAAACCCTCAAAATTCCTTTTCTAACTAAATATACATTTTGTGGATGAGAAATCTATAAAGAAATAAATGTTAGTAAACACTGGATGGTTGTTATGGAATTTAAATATCTGTACTTATTACCTAAGAATGTCTGGGTTTCAAGGCTGAATTAAAATAGATTCCAGGCTTCCTTAAAGGTAAACAGCACATCTGTTAATTTGTCTAGGACGATGGAAACTGACTGAATTTTGTATTATGATAAAAGTCAGCATCTTCTCTTCCATCTATTTAGCAATACTTCTGGGTAATCTTTTCTCCTTTGGGGAACTTTCCAGATGTTTTGTGAACATGATTCCAATTTAGAAGAATTGTTTTTATATTGTAGCTGACTGATGTCCTAACTCTGAAACTCTTAGACTGGTGTAATTCTATCCAAGTGTTCGTCTGCAGTATGTGTAGGAGTGCCCTGTGACACTTCGGCTTCCTCGACTGGCCTAGACTGTCAAAGCTGCCTATAGGGGCAGTTTCCGGGAGTCAGTGAATCCAGCCCCTATTGAAGTAATTTCCATTAACAAAGAAAATAACATTGCCAGGTATCATCCAGGGTCACTGAGTTTTGAGCAGTGTTCGTATAGTACAGTGAACATGAACAGCTAATCCCACAAGATTATTTAGATGGTTCCTTAGGTACAAATGTCGACTTGTATATTCCAAAAGGAAGAGAAGCCCTGAAATGCAGTGAAAATCACAGGATGGTTGCTGTTGTATACATGGTTAAAAGAACCATCTTCAAATAAAAGATTGCAAACATTAATTTTAATGCTAATGCATTATAATAGTCCAGCATTAAGTAGTGTAACAATCTTAGACAAGTGTCCAATCTGTATTATGACTACATTTATTTCTTAATATTTCTTTAGAAAATTAATCGCCAGTGCTTAGTTTTATCTGGGTATGGATTATGCCTTCTATGATCTTCCACGGAAAAAACCTCCCAGACCAGAGCAACTCGGAGCTACCTCACTCGGCCCAGCAGTTGCCTTGTGTCTTGTGTTTGCTGACCACCTTAAATATTTGCCTATACCAGGCATAATTTCAAAAGTAAAATTCCCATCTGAAAAAAAAATGGTTCTGAAGAACCTAGGGGCAGGACAGGACTAAAGACGCAGACATAGAGAATGGACTTGAGGACACGGGGAGGGGGAAGGGTAAGCTGGGAGGAAGCGAGAGAGTGGCATGGACATATATACACTACCAGATGTAAAATTGATAGCTAGTGGGAAGCAGCCGCATAGCACGGGGAGATCAGCTCGGTGCTTTGTGACCACCTAGAGGGGTGGGATAGGGAGGGTGGGAGGGAGGGAGATGCAAGAGGGAAGAGATATGGGGATATATGTATACGTATAGCTGATTCACTTTGTTATAAAGCAGAAACTAACACAACAATGTAAAGCAATTATACTCCAATAAAGATGTTACCAAAAAAACCTGTATATGAATAAATTGATTTTATAAATAGAAAAAGAAAGGGTCACAGGCTTATGGTGTCCAGATGTTGATGATTTTGAGACTGTGGACCCTCTCATAGCTCTCATTTTAACACTGATACAGAGATTGACACAGATGATCAACCCAGTAGATAATGAGACCTATGGTTTTTTGTTTGTTTGATTGTTTGTTTTTTGTTTAAATTGAAGTATAGTTGATTTACAATGTTGTGTTTCTGGTGTACAGCAGAGTGATTCACTTATACATATATATACGTATTCTTCTTCATATTCTTTTCCATTATGGCTTATTACAGGATATTGAATATAGTTCCTTGTGCTATACAGTAGGACCTTGTTGTTTATTTCATATATGGTAGTTTGTATTTGCAAATCCCAAATTCCTAATTTATCCCTCCCCATCCCCTTTCCCCTTTGGTAACCACAAGTTTGTTTTCTATGTCTGTGAGTCTGTTTCTGTTTTGTAAATAAGTTCATTTGTATCATTTTTTTAGATTCCACATATAAGTGATATATGATATTTATCTTCCTCTGTCTGACTTACTTCACTTAGTATGATAATCTCTAGGGCCATCCATGTTGCTGCAAATGGCATTATTTCATTCTTTTTTATGGCTGAGTAGTATTCCCTTGTATATATATACCACATCTTCTTTATCCATTCCTCTGTCGATGGACATTTAGGTTGCTTCCATGTCTTGGCTATTGTAAATAGTGCTGCTGTGAACATTGGGGTGCATGTATCTTTTCAAATTACAGTTTTCTCTGGATATATACCCAGGAGTGGGATTGCAGGATCATATGGCAACTCTATTTTTAGTTTTTAGAGGAACCTCAATACTATTTTCCATAGTAACTGCACCAATTTACATTCCCACCAGCAGTGTAGGAGGGTTCCCTTTTCTCCACACCCTCTCCAGCATTTGTTATTTGTAGATGGCCATTCTGACCAGAGTGAGGTGAAACCTCATTGTAGTTTTGATTTGCATTAAGAGACCTGTGTTTTAAAAGAGAGTATATAAATTAGGAGTTTGGGATTAACATATACAGACTACTATGTAAAAAATAGATAATCAACAAGGACCTACTGTATAGCACAGGGAACTCAGTATTCTGTAATAATCTATATGGGAAAAGAATCTGAGAAAGAATGGATATATGTATATGTATAACTGAATCACTTTGCTGTACACCTAAAACTAACACAACATTGTAAATCAACTATACTCTAACATAAAATAAAATTTGTTTTAAAAAAGAGAGTATAGACTTTCTTGCCCAAAACCATTTCAAAGAACTTTTTCCCCTATAAAATTTACTGGCTAGCATTTCACTTTTGTTGGAACATTGACCTATGATTATTTTATTCAGTATTCTTGTGGGACACCTATCAATTTTAGTGTCCCAAATTTTCTTAAGCAAACACATTTCGTGGTTCTGGTATTTTCAGAGTTTCTATAGAAACTAGAAATTTGGGAAGCTTTTTTTAAAAAAAATCCTACTGCTCTGATTTACAGTTCTGTATATGAAAAGAGGGAGTCTTATCACCTCAACTCAAGCGAGATTCGTAGTGCAGCCACCCATGATGTGCTAGTCCTGTGTGTCTTGTGCTTAAGGGAAACTGGTAGGAATCCAGGAGCTTACAATATTATTAGAGTGGTCATACCTAAACTTGTGACAAGGTAACCAGGCCTCTCAGGCAGCGAGCCATGTTCACAGGGGGAGCTGGAAGTCTGCCCTGTGCTAGTGAAGTCAGAGCCAGTATGGAGGTGTGAGGAGTAACAGCCTCAGGAGTACTTCCTTTGGAGAGTGATGCTCCTTTGTTGGACTTTCATTTGATATTTGTTTCATAATGACTGAATATTTAGGTTTCCCAAGGACTTTGTTGCTTTCCCTTTGATTTTGTTTGTTCTGGTGTGTAGGCCTCTAATCTAAGGGATATAAGCCTTCTTTTTGTTGTTGTTGTCCTCTCTCCCCCCTGTTTTATAGCTAGATATAACCCAAGGTATTAAACGTTTGTGACTTCTTTAGGTCAGACAGTAAGGAAGTGATTGAACTCAGTCAGGAGGCTTGGGCCATATTTCTGATTCAGTTACTAGTGATCTCCTGTAAGACTTGTACTCAGAGGTCTTTGAGTGTGACCACAACTGTAGGCGAGTAGCCTAGCAACACCAAAGTAGAAGTCAGAGCTCAGCTCCCGAATTCAAAATAATTGCAGGAAGTCCAGAATGATCAATAAAGAATGAAGGCAATATTTCTTTTAAAAATAGCTCTGCTTGGTTTAGTGACACAGGTAACTCCAAATGGGCTGAGTGTTTTTAAATAGAAGTCTTCCAGAGATCTGCTTTTTCATACACACACAACACACACACACACACACACATACACACACACGTGTAATTATGATGTTACAGTGCACGTAGATGGTTAATTCTAAAGTTCTGAAAATAGTTTCTCTTTCAGCAAGTCCTGTACTTCTCTTCCAACCTTAATTACAAAGTTGATTTGCTTAGCGGAGCAGACCCTTCTTTTCCTGTCAGCCTAGGTCTGTTTGAATTAACACAGATTTTGAATTAGTGGAGTTCAAATTAATGACGTTTTATTCTGCTACGAAGAGTTTGTTTTCCATCACTGATAATTATTTCCAGGAAAGTTAAGTCCACAGAAAATATTCTCTCAGTTTCCTTCACTTTGTTTACCAAAGTCTAAGAAGTGGCTTTTAGTTACATGGGGGAGGGAGAGCAAAGGAAAATGAGGTGCTACAACCTGGCCTCTCAGATGTGTGGAGCAGGCTCTGAGCAGCATTCTAAACCATTATTTCTTGTAAAAGGCAAACCAGACCTGGGAATGTTAAAGTCTAATGTGATTGAGGGAATCTGTGCTGGTGCGTACTACTTCTTTAACCCCCATAAGCCCCGTGGGTTGTCAGAACGTCTCAGTTGATGAGCATTCTGCCAGCCCCACCAGGGGGGCATCACAGCTCTACCCATCTTCTCCAGAGTCAGCTCTTCTCCCTCTAGATCATTCTCATTGCCTCTGAGGGTTGATTTCCAACAAGTCCCCTTTCCCCCTTAGACGCTTACTCACCTGAAATCCCACAGAGAACCGGAAGAGTAGGCAGAGGATATTTTTAAGGATTTTTTTTTAAATTTGTGAACTGACATCTGATTTCTTTTAGACCCATGTTCATTTAGAGAGGCTGTTATCTTGTGCTTCTTTTTTCTATGCCTGCCCTTGCTGACTTGTGATTCATCCAGTTCATAAGATTTTCCTTTATAAGAAGGTGTAAAAAGGCATAAAAAAATAGATGAGTAATATGGGTCCCTGTATGTTCCAAGCTACAGCAAAATAGTAGTAATAATCACTGCACAAACATAAGAGGCCACTGAGCTCTTCCAGGTTGCAAAGCATCTGTGTTTTCCGCGGGGGGTGGGGTGGGGTGGGGTGTGGGGCGGGGAGGGAAGGCCTGTGAGATCAAAGCAACTCTGTAACTCTATCATGGAAGTAGATTATTATCTATTTATAGCAGTCTGTGAGTTCTAGATTGAAAAATGTCACCAAACTGTGCTGCACTGTGAATGCACAGTAATCTAACTAAAGACTCAAAACGCCAGTTACCACCATAGCGAAACTTCTATGAGGGAAGGTGTTCCACAGGACTGCAGTTGAACAGACTATGCCCCTATGTGTAGACTTGTACTTGGCATATAGCGAGCACTCAATAAATATTTGCTGCATTAATTAGTTCACGGTCATAGATATTCTCTTCCATCAGTAATCATTAGGACTGCCACTTATTCACTACAAGTTTTGCTGCTGTGGGGGACAGAGCTATTGTCACATGACTGTAATTTAAATCGCATGGCTTTTATCCATTGCATTTTTTCCATCCCCAAATGATGCAGTTTCCTTTTAGTATCTATTGTGGTTTTCCTAATATGTACTGCAGTACAGAATCAGCAATTGTTGTTATTTCAGCAGCATATTGCGAAGCTTTTCCAACATATTTCATTACCCCATGTGCTTGTCTCATGGAAACAAAATCAAAGTAGGACCTCTTCAATGGGGGAATTAAGTAATTTTTAATGGTAATAGAATGGGAAACTATACATGTGAAATTTTTCTTTGCCTTTGAAAGTTAGATTTATCAAGATACAAACCAAACGAGATGAAGCATTAAAATAGCCTTTTCTCTTCGACCAGGCTCACTTTAAACATTTGTTGAAAGGAATAAAGTAAAAATCTGTTCCAAGTTAAGAGACGGGAAGGTAGGTTGGATTAAAGTCCGAGGGCTTTAGCAGTACATGAAGAGCGACATATTTCTCCTGTGCCAGGTCCATGCATGGTGGTGTGCTATTTACTGGAAAATGGGCATTGAGGTTACCTTGCCCTGACGAGCTTATAGTCTGACATACTTATATACACACAATCAGAACACAGTGTGGCATTTACAACAAGGTCAGATTCTCTAGTTGCGAGAGCTTGACAAAAGGGAATTAAATACCTTATTTTAAAAATGTATAACTTTTCTGTTGTGCGATTCTTCTATGTAGCTCAGCAGCTAGGGAGAAATGACAGGCCAGAATGGATGGCCCGGACTGCAAGGGCGAAAAGAACAAGGGGAAAGCACAACAAGGAGAGAGCAACACCTACTATAAAGAGAGGTGAGGAGGGAATGGATTAGAAACGCAGAGGAGGGCAGTAGTGATGACTGTGTTCGCTGCCTTCACAGCACAGCATTTGCGCTCTGCTGCTCCCTCACCCTTATCTGCTCAGTTTGTAGATTCTGCGTGACTTCAGCATGCTGGCAAGTCCCAGGGGCCTGGCAGTGTTGGGAAGCTCACTGCTTTATTGTTCTAGCTGTTCCCTGGTGCCTTTGGCATCATTTTCTTCTTCCTACTCCATACATCCCTGGTAGAGTATTATTGGATTAGGACAGAGTTGGTCAACAAACATGTGAAAGATGAGTGGATGGGGCGGGGGGACAAGGGAAGTCGGGAGATGCAGCAGATGAGTCCCGACTCCACTACTCAGTAGCTGTGTGACTTTGGGCACATCACTTTCTGCTCCAGTTCCCCCAGATGTCAAGTGAAGGGTGTGGACTAGATGGTCTCTAAGTGCTTGTAGCTCTGACATTTCGTGACTCTATGACTATAGGGGTCTTGTTCTTGGAGGAACACCTATTATGGTTTCTAATATAATGTAGCATTAGCTTGTCAACTTCATGAGGCTGTTTTGAGCGTCAGCTAGGATAGAAGATGTGAAGACCCTTTAGAAATTCTATGAAGAATCATATAAAACAAAGGTGATATGAATGATTTAAAGGAAGCTTTCCCCCAAAGATACCACATAGTGATAAAAATTAAGGTAGTTCCATTTAAACGAATGTAAGGAAAGTTACAGAGGCCTTAAAAACAGGCGTGTAGTTATGCTTCATTGTAGAGATATATGTCGTTGGAAATTACACAGATCAAAGAAACCGATTCTGTAACCTTGTGTGGTTAAGCAGCTAGGCTTCTGGGGGTGAGGCCCGTGACTTTTCATCCCAACCCCCATCCTTCTGCTCTTCAAGGGTATCCTATAAACCCCAGAAAGAAACAGGCAGTGGCTTGTGTACCTTCCTCTGTCACCATCACCCATCTACTCCCCGAAGGCTGAAATAGAACATTAAAACCAGTACGGAATGGAATGGGTCATCTTGACCCAATGGCAGCTGCCTTACTTAATGTTCCCATCCCTCCCTGCACCCCCGTTCTTCTCTTTCATCTCCTTCTTGTGACATTTTACAATTCTTTCTTCCTTTCCTTGGTAGAGGAAGAAGAGGAAGAAAAGGAGGAAAACATCCAGAAGGTGGGGGAGGGGAAGAAGAGAAGGAAAATAAAGATGAAAAACATCTCGGTTGAGGCAGTGGAGAGGACTGGAGTCCTTCGCTCCCCCTTCCTCAGCAGGACCGAGTTGATAAGTTGATTTTGGACCTCATCTTCAAGACTGACTTAACCCTTTTCCTTTGTTACCTTTAGTCCCCTGTCAGAGACATCTGAGAAAATCAGAGACAGGCCCCACAGTAAGAACCAGCATGCTAGCTCTCAGCAGGCCTGCACCATCTAGGACTGACACGAGTTTAAGAAACGACAGTAAACCCGTGGGTAAGACCAAGCCACCTTCACACGGCACACAAGTTAGAGTGACACCATATGTTTTGCAGTTTACAGAGTTTAATTTATAGATTTGATTACCATGGAAAGAGGGAAGGAAAAAAAAATTGCATGACTCTTGTGGTGAGTATGAGAGGGCTTATTCATTCACGTTGGAAAAGCAAAGTTAAAAATCAGAAACAGGCCCGCCAGCCTAGATACGTCCGAAACTAGTACTTTGGTAACGCTGTTATGACTTCCAGTAGATTAAATTTCAAATTGTGGAAAGGCTTCAGAATAAGGGAAGGCTTAGTGTCCCACTAATAGGGCTTATTAAATTTAGATAAAACAGATGTTTTTCAATGACAGCAGCTCTGAGTCACCAAGATCAAAATGGAGAAAGAAGAGAACAAAAACAAGCCAAGACTTTCACTAAAAAAGTACCATTTATCTCCGTTGCAGAACTTGCCCACACTTATAACCTAAAGCATCCAGTTAAACCCCAGGAGAAGCAGCATTAATTGGGGGGAAAATTCCTTAAAACTGACTGAATGTGCATATACTGAAGTTGATTTGCTAACATTCTAGAGGCGCTGCTGTGAAAAGAGAACGGGCCATAGAGGCAGGCAGCCCAGAGTTCAAATGTCAACTCTCTTACCTGTTTTTGTGACCTTGGGCAAGTTGCTTAATCTCGCTGAACTCACTGAACCTCGGTTTCCTCATCTACAAAATGGGGTGGTTTTGAGGACTCAACAAGGTAATACATGTCTAACACCTGGCTCACGGCAGGCGCTCCATAGATATCGGCTCTTTTGTATTGAAAGCTCTTTTTGCTCATAGTGTCATGTCTAAGTATATTAGGAGGACCAGTTTCTTGGAACTTGATTAAGAGCTTTAGATAAGCAGTCTCCTAAGAGGGGTGCACCCAGATGATCCATTGTGGGGCAGGAAGAAAAGATTAGCAATTCTATTTATGATCTTTTTATCTAAAATATAAGAAAGTACTGAAGTAGTATTATTTTCAACTTGTGGTTTCTTTGCAGGAATCTTCTTAAACCATTTGACCATTGTGCATAGGTTAGCTAAAGCTAGATAAAGCCACTCAGGATGGACAAGGGGCTTAAGAAGATTCCTGCAAAGGAACAATGGAGTGGTGATAATAGTCATACTACAAGCACAAGGCAAGGACAAGAAAAAGGGGGAGCTAGCTGCCACTTCTCCTGCAAGTCACTTTGTAACTTGGTCGGCCAAGTCATCAAGTAAAAATGAAGATAATCTAATCAGACCTGACAAGATGTCAGCCCCCAAATAGAAGGAAATTATCAAGAACATTATTTGAAATATGTATTTATACCCACTGTTTTTTTTTTTAACAACAGTGCTTATTCTAAGTCTATACTATGCTTTGGATATATTAGCTATACATGACAGTAGTACATTTATGTATTTTATAAGTAAATATACATATTGAGGATGTGTGCTCAGACTTCTACTGATAAGAATGCTCAGTCAACAGTTTGGAGACCTTTGGGTTAGATGAGGAAAGCATGGAGCTTCTCAGCTCTCATTCTCTGTCTGCTGCTTACAGAGTATTTTCGTTTTGTTTTTCCTAAGGATTTTGCTGGAGCATAACCAGTAGGATAGAGAATAACATACCTAAATCCATTGAAGACAAATTGAGTACCGTTCAGGGAACCACATCTCTTGGTAAACATTTTTTTTTTGTATGGAAGTAAAAAGCCAATCCGTGCCCTGGAGATTTTTTTAAACCTAGCTCAGGAAATCTAAGAGTTACATTACAAAGCAACATGCGAATGCATGGCTGCAGGATAATGGAAATTCTTGATGAAGTACCTCGCTTGATGTAGTAGATTTCTTACTAGAAAAAAAATGTGTATACATTTAATTTCTGTAACTTTACCTGCAATTCTGGGTCACTTGGTAACAAGTAAACCAGTAGCAGAGAGTGTACAACAGATCCTTCCAGGAAAGACGCTAACCTTGTCTGACCATTCCTCTCAGCCTTCCTGTCGATGTCTTTTACATATATTCATATATTATTTTGTAATCTGTTCTTATATCCTCTGTGGCTCTTCACTTAATAAAAGGCATATAGCCTTAATAAATATTTTGAAAATGAAAGAAAATGAGATGAAGGCTTCTCAGAAACACCAGAACCTGAAAGGGTAGCCATTATCCCCTTTAGATGGTCACAGTAAATTCCTAGAGCAGATAACTTGCTTAGACCTTCTCATCATAAGGTTGAAGGGTCAATCTTAGTCCTGGGGCTCCGTTCCTTTCACCAGAACCATGATATGGAGGCAGCCCTGTGGGCATAAACTTAACAAATATGCCGATGACCAAAGTTCTTTGACAGCCACTACTTATTGAGCACCTGGTGTATGTAAGGCACTTCTGCAGGTATTATTATCTTGTCCACTTGCCACAGTAGCTCTGTGAGGAAGGTACTAGTATTATCGCCATTTTATAGGTGAGGACATGGAGGCTGGCACAGGTTAAGAGACTTGCCCAGATGTCACACAGTTAGTGTGCAGTGGAGCCAGGATCCAAATGTAGTTATGTCTGACTCTAGAATCCAAGCTCTTAGCCATTCTCCTCTGCTGTGTTCTACAGGACTGTGAAATAAGGCTCATGTGTTAATGATGACTTCAGGTTTTCATTTTTAGGAGCTACATGTATTGGCAGTAAGTCACAGTTATTATACCTTGGAGAAGTGCTTTTGATGACCCTGGGGAAATAATACTTGTTCAGTGTTGTGGAAGTTTCTCTAGATTCTACGAGAAAGGCAATAAAATTTACATTTAATCCAATTCGAGAGGTAGTTCAGTTTTATAGTATCCTATCTTAGAGAACACAGAGACAAGATCCTTAGAAACGCTGAAAGTCTATGACAGGTTATTTTTGTGTTACATTCTCTTAAAAGTAGAGATTATCTCACGCTTTCAGATTTCCCAAGATGGAACTTGCTGGTGGTCATACTGTTAATCTGTTTTCCATACCCACAGATTTTTTTTTTATTGCCAAGACTATATTGAGAGCACTGTTTCAATACCATATAGTAATGAATGACCCAAGTCACATTGAGTCTTAAAGATGAACCTGAGTCATTATGTCCATTACACTCTGGTAGAATATATTTTAAAAGATTTCGTCAGAAAAATAATTAAAACAAAAACCAGTTTCTAGCAGTTCGTTTCTAAAAACCGTATCAAGTAAATCCAGAAACTCTGCAGGGAAAGCATTATGTGGATGTTACACGGAGGGAGATGAGGAATACCCGCCATATACACCAAACATTTAGCCGTATGTTTCCTTCATGTATCTTGTATTTTCCAGTTGTAGTTCCACTCGACTAAATCAAATTCACAACCTCGTCTCCTAATTTAAAGGTGAGGAACTTGTGGCTGGGAGGCAGATTCTTGACACTATTGCTCTGGTCATCAGAGCATGCAGCCCACAGAGTATTTTTCCCTCCTGGTGGGCAGCTGTAGCCATCTCAGAGAGTAGAGGCTTTTAAGAATTCGAGATTAGAGCAATTCGAGAACTTTAAGCCAATCGGAGGGCAACAGGTGATAAAACTCTAAAGCCTAAGGGAATCCTGCAGGATAGGAGCCAAATAACATATGAAAACCTCCAGCACCCATCCCACTGGATTTCCCTCTCCCTCTTACCCTTCCACTCTTCCTTCCTTGTGTTCTCTCTCTGCCCCTTTGTGTGTCTCTATTTGTTTGTTTCTTTGCTTCCCACTTCATTTTCCTGCTTCTTGTTTTCTCTCCCTATCCATCTTTCCTTGCATATATTTCCTTTTTCTTTTTCTTTCCCACCTTCCTACTTTCTCTTCCTTTTGTTCCATGCCTTAGTTCTTTCCTCTATTCCCTATTAATTACCCATCATATCATGTTTAAAAATATATATTCCAATGAATAAATTTTAATGTTCATCAAGCAGCAGGTAGGTTGTACTCATTACTCTAAAGGGGAAAAACATCTCCCAATTAAGTAACACTTTACATATGGCTTACAATTGAAAATTTCCCTTTTTTGGGTCACAGCTCTCACCAAAATAAGGTTCCCTTCCTCCCTCCTTAACCATGACCATGTCCTTTGTTGCTCCTCTCTACCCTTAGGTTTGATGAACAGTCACTTAACTCTTTTGCATTCTGTTTTGTGTCTGTTATTTTTTTAACAGTGAGAAGCTAACATTGCTACTTAATGTGAAAGAGAGGATATAGAAAACTTTTCAGATTTGGGTTTAGGATTCTAGTATTCTAAGTTCCTGGAATTCAGACATGTCACATGAGGAATGGCAGAATTTCCAGATGATTGAAACCCCTCGTGAAAAAGCTGTTTTGGGTTTTTTTTTTTTTTTTGTCTTAATTTTAGACTAATGTATGCTTGATTTGCTTTTCTTCACCTATCCAAACAGGGATTTTTAATTTTGGTTTTAATTACTTCCTTGTCCTGAAAAATGATTGCCTGTAATTATGAAGCCCTTCGGCAGTTTGGTAACTTTCCACTGTTTAACCAATTAAGGTCATCAGTGTTTTAGAAAGCAAAGGAATGAATGGATGAGTGAGTGAATGGCTAGCTGGCTAGATTCTTAAATAATTTCTGTTGCATGCTCTATTGTTTGTGATGAGCCTTACAATATCTAAGGCTTTGTCTCTTTTCAGCTGTTTTTTTTCCCCTCATAGTTTCCAGGTACTGTCACAAACCCTTTGATTCTTTGATAGCTAATTCCTTTTTTTAATGTTCATTTTCATTAAAGTGCTATTTAACATTAGATATTAACTTTGACAGATGTTAATGCTGCTTCTCAATTAGGTGAAATATATTCTTGGGAGGATGCCAATTTGAATTTGAATATATTTGAATTTGGTATTGAATTAAACTGTTGTTTAAACCTTAGCCATCCATCATACGGTGATGGAGCAGCCCGCAGGTTTTTGTACATAAGTGTTCTTTTTTTCCTAGCGATATTTAAACACTAGGAAATGGCTTCCTACTGTAGCAAAGATAACTTCATACGAGTTTATTACAAGATCTCTTTCTTTGTCAGTTCCTCAGACTGCCTAGAATTTAAATTGGCAGACACTACTTTGGTATAAAATGCTTTCCATGGACAATATTAATATTTTAAAGTCCTTTTTGCTCCTGCAGATTTCCAGTAGACAGGAAGTCTAGCTCTGTCTACCCTTCGGCTACTGATGAATGCTATTAAATTATTATTTATCTTCTTTAGGCAGAGGCACTGCAGGTATGAGATCAGAATTGCCTAGTAAAGCAAGCATTTCATTTTAAAATTAAAAAAGAAACCCATAATCCAGTCAAAGGTGGCAACTCAGGTACACATACTAGAAAGAATTGTGGACTTGAGTCAGAGAATCTGGGTTGTACCCCTACCTGTGTCACTAACTAGCTGGGTCACCTTGAGCAAGTCACTGCCCGACTCCAGACAGCATAGCCTCTCTAAAGGCTAAGCTTCCACATCACATATTCTATATACTAAAGAGAACGGGGCTGAGGGAAGCTGAATCCTCTTGTTTATCAGCCATCCACACCAGCCTAGCAGCTCTGAGGTCAGTCTCCAGCCACATTTTTCATCTTTTTCTTATAATCCCTTAAATCCTTGCTAGGCTTTCATTGCTAGTTCTTTTCCCTAGGAATTTGCATTTAGAGATATTGAGGGGTTCCTGCCTTTTAGAATTTGTCCGTGTTCCTGAATTCAATGAAAAGTTACTTAGAGTTGATGAAAAACGCAAGAATTAAAAGTCTTGTTTGAATGAGTGTTTCTGTAAAATCAGACTGTTTCCGTCACGATTAATGTACCTTCACTATTTCAGAGTTCTGAAGTTAAAACACTTGAGTGTTGGTATGGCGAGGCATGATTGTTATTTATGTTATTAGCCATACTAGCCCTCTCCCACTCACTCTTTGTTCTAAACATTCTTTTTTTAAAAGCCCCAAATGATTGAGCACCCAGCTCCATATCACGAGGAAAGCTTGCTAGCCTGATCCTCAGTTACGTTTTAGGTACTTGAAAATTTCATTGATTTGAAATAATAGTTTGAATTGCACTGAGCTAAAATATACCTTTCACTGATTTGCTAGGAAATAAACAAAATAATAACTTGCCTCAAAGTGTTGAGAAATTAACTGCATGGCAACTTCAACATGTGTATTTTTTTAATGTAAAAGCTAGAGCTAGATACAAAAACCTTTTCATTAAAGGAGGCCTAGCACTATAATGAAAAAACCAGACAGTAACAGGTGTTGGCAAGGATGTAGGGAAATTGGAACCCTCGTACATTGCTGGTGGAATGTAGAATGGTACGGCTACTATGGGAAACTGTTTGATGGTTCCTCAAAAAGTTAAACATAGAATTACCACATGACCCAGCAATTCCACTCCTAGGTATCTACCCAAGAGAAATGAAAACATTATTGTCCACACAAAAACTCATACATGAATGATCATAGCAGCATTATTCATAGTAGCCCCAAAGTGGAAATAACTCAAATGTCCTTCAACAGATAAATGGATAACAAAATGTGATATATCCGTAGAATTGAATATTACTGGGTAATTAAAAAGATGATGTACTTTTACAAAATGTAACATGTCAAATTTATCAAACAGAAGAAAATATATTAAAAAAGGACGAAGTACTGATACATGCTACAACATGGATAAAATCTCAGAAACATTATGCTAAGTGAAAGAAGCCAGACACAAATGGCCACATATTGTATGACTCCACTTACATAAAATGTCCAGAACAGGCAAATCCGTAGAGACAGAAAGGAGATTAGTGCTTGCCAGGAGCTGGGGGGAGGGGAGAATAGGGACTGACTCCTAATGGATATAGGGTTTCTTTTTGGTGTGATGAAATGTTTTAAAATTGGATGGGGTAATGATTGTACAATTCTGAATATACTAAAAACCATTGAATTGTGTACATTAAAAGGGTGACTTTTATGGTATGTGAATTATATGTCAATAAAGCTGTTATATATGAAAAACATTTGCGACTATATTACTATAATTATTTGAAATTATAAAAGTGTATTTAAATTACAACATTTTTGCCAAGGGCTGGAAGGAGGGAGGAATGGGGAGCTGGTGTGTAATGGGTACCGTGTTTCAGTTGGGCAAGATAAAACAACGTTCTGGAGATGGTTGGTGATGGTGGCTGTACAGCAATGTGAATATATTTAATCCCACAGAAATGTACACTTAAAAATGGTTAAAACGGTAATTTTTATGTTATGTATATTACCACAATAAAAATCTATAACCCGAAAAATTATATTTTATGTTATTCTAATGTATAAGGCTCTTTTCCCCTTTTTTGCTTTTCACAAGGAAAACTGAAAGTGTGATTGGCCTTTGGGTTTTTATGCATGGGATTCTTCTGGTCTGTGTTTTAGAACTTCTCTCCTGTGGCAGGTCTGGGGCTGGGGGGACGTTACACACACACCATATATGTCTTCATCTTGGCTTTGAATGACAACTTGAAAATATTTTTTTAAACTTTATTTGCCAGTTGGAAAATAAAAGAAGCCAAGCCATAGGAAATTTATGTTGTTAAATTATAAAGTAGTGAAGTGCTGTTCTCAGAGTATGAATTATCACAGATTTCCTGATTTTCTTGGTTAATCTTGGCTCCTCGAATGGGGAGAAACATGTATGCTTTATATATAACATCTCTGTCTTTCTGTAAGCATTTTCCTCTGTATAGCAGGATAGAATGAACACCAAAATGTATTGAAAATACTTACAAACATAGGGGCATATTTGTACAGTAGAGTGAGTGAGTTTCTGAATGCGAAGGAAGGGATGGAAAAAAGAAAATCCAACAATGAGGAACTCACTGAAAAAGGAATTATTTCCGAAGGTCATGGAACTTTGTTATGACCCAAGCAGTTTGTAGGCTCTAAGTTTTTAACCTCTTAAGGATTAATCTGTGAAAACATTTTCTATGCCTGGCTCTGCTTTATAGGACATTTGAAGAGCGACAGCGCAAATGCCAGCAGTACCATTAATATAGTGTGTAATCAGAGGTGTGTTTGTTTTCTTGACCAGGAAGTGGTTTCTTTTAAAAGTACAAGGAACACACAGTGCCTGTGTGTGTGTGTGTGTGTGTGTGTGTGTGTGTGTGTGTGTGGTTTGTGGATGTCTTTGTGTTTTCTGTCTGTTCTACTGTTGCAGGAAGAATTACGATCTTCCAACGTTTTTGTCCTTTACAGTTGGGTTTTTCTACAGTTAGGCACTGTGGTACACTACCCTTGATTACAGGGTCCAGTCAGACTTGATGTACTCAGAAATCCATTGATGTGATTAATGGTCTCCTAATCATAATTTTATTTCCTAAGATTAGTGCTATTTCCTGAAGTGTCACAATTTTTGAGTCATATCTTGAATTATCCTTTATAGGGAACTGAAATCCTTGTATTTTTAGTGTGTAATTTGCATGATTATTTTCATTTTCTTTGATTTCTTTTGCTTGAAGAAAGTAAAATTTTTATCTTTTTTTGAACTCTTTAGATGCTGTTCTATGGTAACTGGTCAACCTAGTATGAACCTTTTTTTTTTAACAACATGAAATATGTATATATTTTTTCCAACAGTGCTAGACCCAGAAATCTTCCCACAAGTTTCCACTACTCTGGTTTTTATTCTCCTCAAAAGTAAAATAAAACATTGTCAGGTTCTACAAGTAACAGGGAAACATACAAGGAAATAACTGTACAGGAAATATAATTGATCGTTCAGTTTTTATAACTGAATTGGTCACAGAATTGGCTAGTAAACACAATCTACTGAATGAACAAAAATAACGACTTCTAAAATCTTTGGAGCCTGTGAATACATTTGAAGATTTGGGCACCTTTCTCACCTGAGATTTTTTTTTAATCTCATACCTTTTTCAAATGATTGCCTGCCTTTGAAACTAAGAACTCTCATATCTAGTGATCGCTTTAATATTTGCTTTGTTTTCAACAGCGCCCTTAAAGATAGCCGTTTTCCCCCAATGACAAGGGATGAGCTGCCGCGGCTGTTCTGCTCAGTGTCTCTGCTCACTAACTTCGAAGACGTCTGTGATTATTTGGACTGGGAGGTAAGGCTATAGAGAATTTTTAAAGAAAAATGAAAGTAACTCCTGAGTAATTGTTTAAAAATTAGGCCCAGAAAATAACTCTTTCAGCCCATTTCCTATCGTAATGGAGGTGGAGAGTAACTTGGATAAACCTCACAGCTGATCAATGAGATTGTAAGCAAAGGAGTTTTTCTTTCTTTTTTTTTTTTTAAAGGCAAAGTACCCTGTGTTGTTTTAATCCCCCAAACTGAATTTGCTCTTCATTTTTATCCTATTACTTCACTACAGCACCTCATAAAAGCTGTTAACAAGTAGTAGGCAGGACTGATTGGAATTTATTTCTCCTCTTAATTCCATTCCAATGCACTCTGGTGTGACTACCACCACGCAGTTAAGGTAGTCAGGGGATGCATCACAGAAACAAGGAGCAAAAGGGTTAGGATAATACATCACTTGGGGACGTCAGCTCATGGATAATAACAGGGTGTTGGTTAACTACAGGTAAACCATGCTAATTCATTCTTGGCTACCTTAATCTGTGTATTTCCACACACCAACACGTAAGGGTATATATATCTAGGGTGTCTCTGTGCGTTGGGATTATCTGAGTAGCCTATATTGATCATATTTTTGTTCTTCGTTAGTATGTGGGGTTGAGTTGTTAAGGAAGTTCAAAGATTCTCACCATGATTTGTTTTGGTGGTTGGGGGGAGTTAGTTGAGTGTATGTCTATGAAATTTTACACGCAAACATACCCATGTTACCTGACTGCTTACTGTATTCAAGGCATGTGCTACATGTACAAAAGTGTTAAAATTTGGTCCCTGCCATAAACGTCTTAGAGTCTAAGAGCAGAGAAAAGGAGTATACACAATCACGAAGAAGTAAGTGCTGTAAGAATTAAACAATGGGAATTCAGTGATATACAGGGCATTCGTGTGCATACACATACTCGTAAATGACATGACTGTATCATGATATAACATGTTTAATTCTACTGCCTTTTTAGAATGACTGTCCCCCATGATAACTGAGATATTTTGCTTTGTGGACAGACCACTTTCTTGACAGTTAATTTTATTTTTGGCTTTCCCCTCATTCCTTGTGAGACTTTGGACAACTTACTCCATTGCGATTCAGTTTTTCCACACAGAGAAGAAGACATTTATAAAGTTCGTAATATTCATTGAAAAAAATCTCTGTGATATAAACATTGTTGTTATGCCAGAGCTATTTAAAAAAATTCTGCAGAGAGTAGGATGAAAGAGTTCCTTTCTGCATTTTGTGGTAGGGTTTTTTGGGAGCATTATTAGAATACGAAAGCATCTTAAGATTTTTTTCTAAAGGAAAAAATAAAATTTGTTGATAGTGTTGATCCTGGGAAAGTTGGAGTGTGTAAAACCTTTTATGGGATTAAAATTTCCTAACTGATTGTTTTCTATAAGTTTTATTGTTCCTATTTGAATTTTTCTTAAAGAGAAGTCCACCAATATCATAGAAATATTCCCAGTACTTTATTTTTAAATGATCCCAAATCATATCCCTTACTTATTAACAAATATTACAGTTTTGGTGGTTCTTTGACCGTTTT
Organism: Stenella coeruleoalba; assembly: GCF_951394435.1. Lineage (NCBI taxonomy): Eukaryota > Metazoa > Chordata > Mammalia > Artiodactyla > Delphinidae > Stenella > Stenella coeruleoalba. The sequence goes on along the minus strand of NC_137152.1, from coordinate 89,519,833 downwards.
AAGGGGACTACTCCCTCTTCTCCAGCTAGAATTTTATTTCTGCTTTCTGAATCGCAGGGTGCGGTGTGTGTATTGGTGGGGATGGGAGTGATAATAACAGAAAAAGCCTGAGACCTAAGGGATGATTGAGCTACAAAAACACTTCTTCCCTTACTTGCAGCCACTGAATTGGAAGTATGGTTCTGGGGGGAGGGAGTGCATTCGTGTGTGCATAAGTGTGCACGTGTGGCATGTACATGAATGTTTATTGCATAAACGTGTGTGCATGTGTTCTGCGGCAAGTTGTTAAGTAGGTGTGGGTAAGCACACCATCATCTTCTTTAGCCCACATCAAGTACTGTCTACAGCTAAAATGAACCTTGATATTATTGGACTTTTATGTTCATGAGACGTATCATCTTTCTGTTGGGAGGGTGGGAGGTAGAACATCTAAGAATTGGTACTGTGTACTCTTTGAGGGTGTATTTATCCTCTCTGATCACCATTTGAATTTCTGGAAGATTCTGTATGCTTCTACTTGGTATTGTATATTTAATACATCCCTTAAGGTTTAAATATTGATGTCTATTTTGTGATGCTTTTCATTTAAGGAAACAACAACAAAATGCATATATTTTTGTACTTTTAATATATAAGCATTTGAAAGTGATTTAGGTACTGCTAGAATGGCTATGCTAAGAGGAAAAGACTGTCCTTTTCAGTTAGTTCATCATAGTTTAAAGTGTCTAGCATAAAAGAAATTTGTTCCCAAAGAATAAGGATGAAAATTACATTTTTGAAAAGAACATGATTTGGCCTTTAAAAAAAAATGTACCATAATCAGTGATTGAAAATGGAATGGTATTATTGTAAGAATGATATTATTAAGGTTATCCTTAATAATTCTGAAAAAGCATTGCTACTTTAAACACAGAATGCCAAAGTAGAATTAAAGACATTTAAAAAAGAGCATATGTCAATAACATTCCACTCCTAGGTATATACCCCAAAGAAATGAAAACAGATGTTGAAACAAAAACTTATACATGAATGTTCATAACAGCACTATTCACAATAGCCAAAAGGTGGAAACAACCCAAATGTCTATCAACAGATGACTGGATAAACAAAATGCATTATAGCCATGCAATTGAGTATTATTCAGCCGTAAAAAGAAATGAAGTACTGATACATGCTCCAACAGGAATGAGCCTTGAAAACATTATGCTAAGTGAAAAGAGCCAGACACAAAGGCCACATACTGTATGATTCTATTTACATGAACTATCCAGAGTAGGCAAATCCATAAAGATAGACGGCAGATTAGTGGTTGCCAGGGTGAATGGGAAGTGACTGCTTAATGGGTACAGGGTTTCCACTGGGGGTGATGACAATGTTCTGGAACTGGATAGTAGTGATGGTTGTATTAACGTTGTGAATGTACTTAATGCCACTGAATTGTACACTTTAAAGTGGTTAAAATGGTAAATTTTATGTTATGTGTATTTTACCACAATAAAAAGGAACATATGCATATATATGTATGTATTTAAACCTACTGTCCATAACAATACAGTAATTCTAAGAAGAAGAAAACTTTAAAAATTCAAAAAATATAAAGAAAGAAATGCAAGCCATTTGCGGTCACACCATTCTGAGATAACCACTGTTAATAGTTTGGAATTATTTCTCTTCTTTTTCTGTGTCTTTGTATCAATAAAACTGCATATTTGTGTACGTAACTGAGATCATATTAAATTTACAGTCACTATTAAAAAGAGGACCATGGGGAAGTCTTCGTTTATGGTTTACCTTTGTATATAAGTTAATTATTTATATTGTGGATTTCCTTTATGAGGAGTCAGTCTATATTATGAAGGTATACGTTTCACTTTGAGAAATTTCACACTGTCCAATAGGTACACCTTTTCTTCCAAGAATGAACTATCCTTTTCACCATAAGTATCTCGCTTTAACCGGAAATGCAAGGTGCTATATATGTTTATGCCAGAGGGGGAAACAGGAGATGATTACAGAATTTCAATAGAGAATTTTTAAGTCAGGGATTGGTAATGAGTATGTTTTATATGAGCAGAAGCCTCTAACATAGGGCTTTTCTGGTGGAAGTACAGTTTGAGAGTTGACCCCCACTGGTGCAGCGTGTTACTGCAGTAGAATTCTTAATTAAAGGGACAAAAATGCCCAGATCAATGCAGGGAGAGGGCAAAGTCTAGAAGTCCCCAAGGGTAGAGTTAGGTAACTTCAGCGACAAGAAAGGCATCCCTGTGGTCATGAGGATGAGGGACGTGACCAGTGGTAATAGACACCTAATTTTCAAATGACAAGTGAACTGCCACAGGGCTGGAAGTTACTCTCCATCCAAGCTTTTTAACTCAGCCTGTTTGGGAGCTGTCTTCTGGTAACATGTCTCTAATTTTATGACGGCAGTTAGTAGGAAAATAGGATCTACGTCAGACTTAGAGGCTAGAATGCTTCTATTTGATAATGTGAAGAACGTTTGATAAGTGGTTTCACAAGTGGATGCAATTAATTTCAAGTCACTGTTGAATTGACAGAATGATCAGTAATGCTTCCTTCTGTTATATTTCCTCAAAGTAGTAATTATACATTTAAACTGGGTATCTGTAGGTAGCCTCTCAAGGAACCTGGGTAGTCATTAAAAACAACAAAGCCAGCCACAAAAGGCTGTAAAGACAAACTGGAACAGCGGTCCCTCCCTTATCATTGCCCGCATCATGATCTACTTATTGCCCTGGTAGGCATGAGAAGAATGAGGAGTGATTGAACTGGGGAAAAAAATTCATTGCTGATAAGTAGAAATATCTACCTGCAAGACTAAAATGATTGTTAAATGAGGAAAATTGCTCCCCTAGGGAGAAATCCGAAGTGATCTGCCTTGTGTTTGAACACAGAAACTTAGCACCATTGTTCTGTGTTCTTGAATCGACAGCACTCTCTTAATTCTGAATGGCAGCATGGCTGACAGACATGGCGCTTTAGAAAGAAAGAAAAGCTCATGCAGCATGTTGGAGTCCTCTAAAATGGTACAGAGCCTAGAACTCGTATGGTGACACTATTTGGGAGCCATGTTTCCTTTTAAAGATCTGAAAGAAGATGAAACCAATGACATCACAATCCCTGGAGTTTGACTCGTGGGATGATTCTAGGTGTATCATCTACTAGCTGCTCATTTTCAGGGAGATATAAATGAATAAGCTTTTTGTTTGTAGAAGAACTTGTATAGCAAGTATGCTACCAGTGATCCTGTGGGGAACCGATGTAGCAATTTGCTGACAGATGTCAAAATATTTTATAAATTGTAGTCAGGCATCTTTTATCTCTGCTTTAGAGACAAGATCATTTTGAAGGTATGAGGAAGAAATATTTTTTGTATCCTGACGTAGACCTTCAGATCATATTTCAGTAGATTACTGACATTTTCCCAAACCATAAGGTACTTTTTGCTATATCTAGCTCCCCAAATCACTGAGATCTCACCTGTGTATACAGCTGTCACTTGTGGTCCTAAGGCAGACGGTTCCTTTTTAGCACCCAACACTTACATGGAATAAACCCATGCTGGGTGGGGCTGGCCAGCATGATCCTTATGTGATGCCAAAAATCTGTCCCCAGACTATAAAGCTAGACCTCAAGCCCCTAGTCTCACTCTGTCCCTAAAGCACCCAAGCTTGCTGGACTGCTGGTACTCAGAGAGCTGCACTTCACTTTGAAAGCACACCTCTTGAATGATCACAGCTGATTTCTGACGTGGTCAGTTGCAGTTAATAATAGGGCGCTTTTGTAGCAACCTTCGTGAGTAAACAGATGAGGTGAATAAATCAGCTGCCATCATTATCTCACATATATTTGAGAAGTTCATGTTCTTTTCACCCTCTCTCCCCACTTAAAGGTTTACCTTTTTCTAGCTCCTCTTAATGTTCCACTGAAAACAGTGTTCCCATTCATACACAGATGGTTAGCATGACTCACAAAGTCACCAAGTGAAATGACTTCTAGTGGTACGTGTTCTGTCAACCCCCAGCCCTTGGTTATTTTTTCCCAACTGTGATATACACTATGTTTTGCTTCTCCTCTAACTGAAGATTTCTGCCTTTTTTAAAAAAATACATAGGCTTCATATATCCAAGAAAATGTTTTTCACAGTATTTTCTCAGGGACCTTGAGGTTGTTGTATACGATGTCACTATCATTATGATCATTTAGTCTTTGTCCTGATGCTCTACTTTAAATGTTTTTTCAAGTGCTGTGGAACATTGGGAAAGGAATGCTTCACGCTTCCTGGCCATCTAGAAAGAATTTGCTGTGAATCAACAATTCAATGTATCAGAAGCCTAGTGAGGAAGCAAGCCGAACAAAGTAAAGTGACTTCTAGAAGGTGATTTAATGCATAAAAATTTCCATTGGCTATTGATACTCTTAGCGAAATGGGCTGCTGTAGTCCATTCTCAGGCCTCCTCCAGTCGCTTCCTGCTTCCCTCCCAGTGTGTTGTTTGGTGGTGGGAACGTTTTCCTGCTTCTTCCCCCAAATCCATAAACTCTTCCACCCCTTTCCCTAGTAGTTGCATTCCAGTCTACTCTTTCCTGTACAGTTTGACTCTGTGTGTGTATCCCTGGCATTTGATGAAAAGAGAGTACCGAATTGTGGGAACGAGGGGACTCGGGTTCTCTTCCTAACGGCCACTACCCAGCTTGGTGACCTTTCTGGATCTCCGTTTCCTCACCAGGAAGCTGGAAAAGTTGGACTAGATAATTCCTAAGGTTTCTCTGGATGCTGACACAGTGTGACGCTGTGACTCCCGTTTTAAAAATGGCTTGTTTCGTTTTACTTCCAGGGAATCAATCACTGCTAGCCATTTAGAAGTCGTAAGAGGTCCCTAACTTTTAAAATGGCCATTGCCAACTTAAATGTAGGCAGCAAAGTGAAAGATAGTCCAGTTTTAAAAATTTTACATTCTAGATTTCTTTTTCACAAAAGGATTTTCTTTAGGAAGAAAAATACTCTATTCTAAACCATATATGCTTCTATTATATTACTGCATCATCCTCTAAGTCAATATTATATGTATAAATCTAAATTAAGCAAACATATTAGGGAGTGATTATTCACTTTACAAATAGATATTTTCCTTTGCAGAAGGACACACTATAGGGTTTCTTTACTGTCCTCCTCATGACTTGAAGATTAATTCATTTACATAAGTTCAACCCATATGGAACTTTTTAGGAACAAATCTCTTTTGTAGACGGAGTGACACTATATTGAGTCAGGTACTCAATGTACAGTTGTAATGTGTATAAGATTTTTCTCAGTTTCTTATCAGGCAAACATTTTTATATTGGGTACATTTGCAAGAGGTGTTTTTCCCTGAGCCTTTGAAAAGCAAACTAAATCACATCTCTAGGTTTTAAGAAAATTATTTTATTACTTTAGTTTCCTTGTCTGTAAAGTCACCCCCTTCCTCATTCCCTTTTAAAAAATGGTAGGAATGCACTTTTCTAACTTTTGACAAAAAGCAGGCTTTTTATTTAAAGGTCACCTGTGTTGCCTGAACTTTCCTTGGAAAGCTTCAGGTTGTTCAGTTTTTAAGGAATGCTCATTATAATTAATCATTACAGAGAATAGTTTTTTTTTTTTCCTTAATTGCATTCTGAGCTGTCTCTTGTTCCCTGCAAAACCTTAGAGTAAGAACAGTTTCTTTCACTGCACATGATACATAAACATGTTTGGCTTCATAGCTTTTCAGAGCACCTCTTCGTTAGCCATGCTTTATTTTAAAATCTTAAACTAATTCTTTCAGAGTTCATGGGGGTGATTATTAGCTAGTCCAGGTATTTTAGAGCTGCACGTATATTAGTTAAAATACAAGTTTTCAGATTGTTGTTCAGTGGCCTTTGTGAAATAAATTGGCAGCCTTATGTTCCTGATAGACAAGATGTCTAAGTCTCCTACATCTCCTACATGAATCAAAATTGGCACTAATTGGTGTTTTGGTAAGCTCTGCAAAAGCCAAGAATTGGTCCATGGAGACCAGACTAATTTCTAAGCTAAAGGTGTCCGATTTGCAGGGATTTTAGAGAAGAGCAGCTTATATGTATTTTGGTCAAGGAGACCTTTGCAGTTGTTTTCACAAAATAACAACAGGGGAAAAAAAAAAACCCAAACCTCAGCTGAGGTAGATGGTGAAGTGGAGTTTTTATAGTAGACTATATTAAAAGGTTACTTGTGCCCAAGTGACGGTTTTGCAGTCAATTACCCTTTTTGATTTATTTGTGTAGTATTTCTTGTGCTTTTAAGAGCTTCTCACTTGAAGGAGATTTGAAAGCAAGTACAGCTACAGGAACTGGTCAGATAATGGATAAAAACAGCCTAACAATATAGTCCTTGTTGACATCTCATTTGGTTCAAGAGAAGATTATTTTTTAAGTCACGAAGGCAAGAGTTGTCTCTAGGTGGTACTAGGATTACATGTCATCTTTATTTTCTCCTTGATACTTTTCAAAAGGGATTTTTTTTTTTTGGTAATATGCACGTACTATTTTTATAAACAAAAAAAAATCCATGTTTATAATTTTTAAGGTTTACAAAAGTAAAAATTACTGAGGAAAAAACCCTGAATTGCAGCAACACTGTTTTTAAAATTTATTATTTGGCCAGATTCTGAAGTGTTAATTGTTAACCATTGTTAATTGTTAAGTGTTAATTGTTAATCAGATGGGCACTTTCAAAACTTCAGACTTACTTCTGAAGTTGATGGGTGGATTAAAGCGATGAGGAATCACAACTTTGAGGATTTGATGGGCAGATCTGGACAATCAATATGTAGTCGTCATTATTTTTGTGTAGTCGACATTATCAGGATTGGGGGAAGTGTTTCATTAGGATCTGTGCAAATTGTCATCAGCCTTTATGATGAAAATGCTAATTTTACTTGCTCAAATAAGAACTATTCTTGGTGGAGACCCAAGTTTGGAGTATTTTCTTCTTTTATGTGGAATTTGCTTTCATTGGGAAGAGGAAGAGTCAGTCTGCAGAAGGCTGAGCTGGGGATGGGGCAAAAGGTACCGTGGGGCTATGAGTGAATGAGTTGAAGGTGCTGCGTTATGGGTTTTGTGCTTTCAGGCAAAAATATCACTTGTGGCTTTGTCCTCCTACAAATATTAGAAACACCAGACTCCGGGTCAGACCCATGGGTTGTCCAATGCAGTGTTTGTTTCTGTCCGTGGTACCACAGGCTGTTTTGTGAGCGAGCATGTGTGTCTCCTATGATGCCAGCCTCTAGAAGTTAGGGGGTGCCCTCTCCTTAGAAACAGAGTCCTTCCATTCAATTCAATGGAACTGGCATACTGAGCCTGGCAGGTCAGTCTTACATGAATGACCAGCGACTGGCTGCTTTGTTAATTGCAAAGCCTATTTTGCCAAATGATATCAGCAACAAAGCCATGTCAGACAAACGTTTGATTCTTTGACCTCCTGATATTTTTTATTTTATTCAAGGTGAACCCACTGAAAATCAGTGGAGTGAGCTATGGCCATAACGTTACAGGGAAACCCAACATTTGGTTCTGAAAATGGGGACGAGTGGGACTAACTGTGACATTGCTAAGACAGGATGAACCTGAGGAAGTAATTGGTTTTATTGGCCAGGATGTGATCAGGGGCAGATTTCGCTTTGAGGGTCAGGACCGTGTAGGTAATTGGGGACCCAAATGGTCCAAGGCTTGCGTGGAGCCTACTCCACTTAACCAGAGCACATTTTATACTCACTGATGCTTTTAGCCAGATGACTTTTTCATGTTTCAGCATATCCAGATTGTTGGCTTGCTGATTAGGTTCACAAGTAAAAGCGAGACCCTTTTGTAGTGCTGCTAGTGAATTATAGGACTAACACTTGCCTTATAGACAGGCTCAACTTTGTGCAATTGAGCAGAGCATAATATGGACTATGTATTATAATGAGGAGGAGAGGGCACTTATTTTTAATGTTCCTGCGTTGAGAGTCACTGCATTAGGGGGTAATAGTTTTAAATGAAGCCACATTTCTAACAAGGGACCAGATAACAAGGATAAATGAAATCTGCAGACAGTCTAGAAGCTTCATTTTAGCCATTATTTATAATCTCTTCTCCTACCAAACCTTTTTACTATGTAGCAAAATTGATTAATTTGCGTGTATCTCTTTTCCCTGTGCCCACGTGCTCTCCGATAGAGCAGTGAACAAACAGAGATGGACAAGAGAGGAAAGAGGATGAGGCCGAGGCCAGGGGGAGTTGGGGATGCATAATCCCCACACTGAATAATCAACTCCAGAATAATCAAGATATATTTTAGGGTCCTAACATTAATCTTGATATTTAATCATTCTGGGTGATGTTAAAAACAAAAGATTGTATAATAGCATTAATAAAAATCACTTGCTTTGGAAAGGTTCGGAATAAATATGGCTTTCTTTTTAACATGAAATAGGAATCTGTTGAACTGCTCTTAATGTCCGCTCACAGCACACACAGATACAGCTCTGTTTAATTCCATATCCTCTTATCTATAAGTCCTACATTTAATTTGCTACCATTCGAGTTGATTTATAGCTTTGCTTAGCAAAAGTACAGTCTTGATTAAAAGGACATTATCACAGCTGATGGACCTTGAAAGCATTTTTCTCCCCAGACCTTCTAATAATTTTGAAAATGACCTGAAGACTCCGATAAGGCTAGATTTGCACGTCTCCAGCTTTTGCTCACCTGGCTGTACTTTGGGCAGTGGTGGCTAGGGGTGTTTGGTGACATAGTTTTCCCATATGCTAACTCCTTATCCATCCTGAGAAATGGAAAGTTACTGCGATAGAGTTTTCTAGCAAGTTTGCCTCAAGGAATCCCAGACCCCTGGTTAGCTGATCTCTTATCTAGCTGATCATTGCAGCTAGAGCCTTTGTCTCTTGGGATGCTGCTGGCCTGAAGGATTCTCCAGTCTGTTGAAGGGAGGATTCAATTATTATACATGAGGGTTCCATTTTGGAGTTGCAGCTGTGACAGATGCCTCCCTCCAACAGTACAGAATTCGTTTTGGTGCTCATTTCAGTGGAGATGACTTAATTTGCAAAGCCAGTGATTACCACAAGTTGGCCAGATTGGGTCAGTCTCCACAGCAGGCCATTTTCCACTCTCCTGTTCTGATTGCGCAGTATGACTACTTGGTGGCGTCTGTGGTTCTGGGAGCGAGATGCTGTTGCTTAACAGGTGACAAAAGGCTATATTATACTTTGATTCTGTTCAGAACGTTATTACCATTCTCCTGATTCCACTAGTTGAAAGAAAAATGAGTCACTCTGGCTTTGGCTTTATATCTCTGTGGAGTATATTTTTGACCTAAGAAATAAGTTATTTCTCACAGAGGAATCACTTGGATATCACCATACCTACAGTGCAATTTACAGGGGCTTTCGATTGTTCAGAATCGTAGGAACACAGAAAAGAATTAAAAATTGTAAATGTGGTACTAATTCAAAATGGGGGAATTTGGGTAATTTTTTTCATGTCAGATTTGATGGTGGGGCTTCTCAAAATACAACAGTAAATCAATTTTATCCATGAGTAATTTTTATTTTGGTCAACATGTCCTTCCAGTTTGGTCTTAACCTCTTCATATGCATGTATCTTTATTAAGATATTATTTGCATACCATGCAATTGGTCTTACCTCTTTTCATTTTTAAATTACTAGGCTTCAAAATCTCTGTCATTTTTGTTGAATAGCACAGAATGTACTCCTATGAAGAAAGGATTTATGTCTAAATCACCTCCAATTTGCCTAAATCACTTTTTTTCCCCCAATACTTAGCCACAGTTTGTCGGAGCTCGACTGATTATTAGAGGTTATCTAGTTAACCCGGAATAAAGATCACCTGGGGAGTTATTCTTTTTACAAACTATACTTGCTGAAGTAGGAGACCTGAAATTCTGATAACCTTCGCAGCCCGCACCCCGACCCCATACCAATTAAACAGCACTGATTGAGTCTAACATTCTCATCTCACAGATAGGGAAACAGTCTTCCTCTCACAGTTTAGATGAGACACCTTAATAAACACCAAAACTCTTTTCAATTTTAACATGACAGATTTTTTGATACATTGAGTTGAAGTTGCAGAATTCACCTCAGTGAATGATGGGAGCATAAATTATTTATGCTGTATGTTTTTAAAAACAAATTATGAAGGATCTAATATTGTTGAAGGAAAAAATTTCAAAGTCACTGATCAGAAAGTCAGTATACAGAAACGGTTGCAAATTTGTCATTGTCTCCGTAACGTGTCAGGCACTAGGGAGATTAGTAGATGTCCTTTATCCTGGAAATGCCTGATAGCTAAGCACTCATATTTCTTCTCAGCTGTCCATAGTCATTTCCCACAGGGTATGAGAGGCCTTACTGTGTTAGTTTTTAAACAGCTGCCCTGATTGCATTTTCAGCAGAAGGATATTCATAAGAATACTGATATTAGGTAGAAGAAATAGCCACACAGATAGGCTTTAATAAAAAAACATCAACTGCTCATAAGATCTGACAGACTCTAATGGATGGATGTGTGAAGACCTGGGGAAAAAATAAAATGGATTTTCCAGAGGACTTCTTATTCCCTGAAAAACTGGGAAATTTCAGGCTAAGCGCAGAAGAAACAAAAGAAGTCTTCATGGACCCCTTTTCCTCTTCTAGACCTTTACCTCCATACAGATGAATGGATATAGCCACCTGCTCTGAAAAGAAGCCCCTTTCTCTGGTAAAAATGTTTACCCTCCTGGACCTTGGACAACCTTAAACTCCACCTGGGAACCCTTGATCTAAAGCAACCATAGATTTGGGAGAGCAGAATGGAGTTGTTACACTTTTGAAATGTCATTTTTGTTATCAGTGTATATAAGGAAGATAACTTTTTGTGATCTTTAGCACTATACACTATTCTATGTGAGACATGACGGGAAAGGACAGATTCCTTTTGATTGAGTGCTAATCAAAGAAAAAGTAGATTACTTTCTTAAAACATTAGCAAGAAATTGCCCACACTTACTTAAGAGACCACCTTTTTTAGGGTACCATCAAAAGTTTGTCTTTCACATGATAAAGTTATAGTGGTCTCTGGGTTAGTATATAAGAAACTGTGTAAAAATGCCCTGCCCCAAAGTCATTTGAAATCTTTATTGCTCTCGGATTTGGCAGCAGTGTTGTAGATATACAGTGAGGGTTTGCCACCTGCGCACTTGAAGCCATAATACATTTTTTTAGAAATGCCGTAATGGGTGACGATGCAGGATTTGATTGTTAGATTTTTTTCAGTCTTATCTGTGTTTGTTTATCTACATATAATTCAAGGTTTCGAAGAGACTAGACAGTTTGGGAAGAGAGTCAGCAGTCCCAGAAGTTTTGAAACTCGATCTGAAATGGTGATTATCCCTGAAAGCAGGATGGTTGCTTGCTATGTCTCTGAAGTCGGTTCCCTTGGTCTAGTTCCTTATTGTCATGAGCCACAGTTTGGGGGTGGGGGCAGGACTCTTGCCATCATCGATTGTCTTATTCTACACACAGCCCCAGAATGGTGGTCCTGGTTCCAAACAGAATGGCATAGCCCGGTGCATGCTGGGCACATGCAAAAATCAGTGTTTTCAAGTCTCCATGGCCATCATAATGGCCTTCAATCCTCAAAGTCAGTGTTTCGGAAAGAGAAAACAGATATGCCCTGCCAAAAGCAAGGGGAAGGGAAGAACTGCATTCTCTGAAAGTTAAATTATAACTTTTTCTTTCTGTTTCTGTGAAGAAGACTGTACTAATGAAACTGCCAATTTCTTTCAGGTGGGTGTACATGGCATTAGAATAGAATTCATCAATGAAAAAGGATCAAAACGCACCGCCACCTACCTACCGGAGGTTGCAAAGGAGCAAGGTCACTGTTGTACTTTATTTCATATGACCTAGTGAAGAATTTAAACAAATAATACATATTGAAATGCGCTATCTGACCTTGCAGTTGTATCTGGTAATTGATCACTGTCAGATTATAAGAAATGACTCTTCCATCGCTGCCACTGCAATGTCTGTATGAAATCGGTGAATTACACAGAAGTTGAGTCTCTGCACTGAAGTTTGGCAGCAAAAACATATAAAAGTATACTTTCAAAAAAAGCATAGATTTGTAAAAGGTGGGCTTTATTTTAGGCGATGGTCTGCTATGAATTTTAAGTGCCATTTTCCCATATTCCACTGGGCCGTAGCCTTGTGGCATAAACAAGCCTCTAGTTTGACGATCAGCCACACCGTTCATTGTCAGTATCAAATGTTTCCTTCTTAGGTGGTTGCCATTACTCCTTCTGCTACTATTAAGATTGTAAGTGTCCCATGAAGAAAAGGAGCATTGAGAATACATGAACTATTAGTGTTTTATATGTTCCTAATCAACAAACGTTTTTCGATTTTACAGATATAGCACAAACCTTTATGAACTACCAGTGTAACACAAAATAACGTTTCACTCTGTAGTATCTTGTCCTTTCTAGCCACTACTAAATTATAGTTTCATGTTAGTTGAAATGAATACCTCTTCTTTATCTCATGGAGCTTTTCTTCTCATCAGAAAGCATTGGTAATTTGGTTTTCCCATATGTTTCATATAAATATGATACATAACTACAAAATTTAATATCATTAAACCCCCAAATGAGAGCGTTAGTCTTTAAAGCAGCTATCTGCAGATTTATTTGGGTTGCTTTCGAAAATTTCTTAATTCTGTAGTTCCACTGACTCTGTAAAACATACATAAGAGGTCGAGGGCCTCGGGTATGAGTGTGCATCCCGTGTCAGAACCCATAAAAATGCCTTTGAACGCTGCACACAGATGCACTTGATAGCCTGCAGAAGATACGGTTAGAAATGGCGATTACCATGAGTTAGTGTGGGAGTTCTAAGTACTACTGAGTTGGCTCAGTGAGGCTTTTCCTTCCCTTTTAAAGATGTCACTGTTAGAGGAGAGTACAATGTTTGTGGCTTGTTACTGAGACACGACCGAGCAGTTACTGCCTGCCAGCCTCTTAGGCTCCTTGCCTTCAAATGCAGTTGAGATAAAGAAGCCAATGTTGCTAGCCAGCAGGGATAGCTAGAATTTAAGGTGTCCCGTGGTGTCCCTGCTTCTGTACAGGATGAAATCTTAGCTCTTCTGTGTGACTGTTTTTAGGACCAAAGGGGTTGGTGACAGTGATAGCTGACCTCTACAGTCATTTTGTATTTAACCAAAAGTGCTTGTTACATGTGCTTGACTGGTATTTTATCTGGTCTGCTCTCCACAGGATGGGACCATATTCAGACCATAGACTCCTTACTGAGGAAAGGAGGATACAAAGCTCCGATCACTAATGAATTCAGGAAAACCATAAAACTGACCAGGTACAGAAAGCATTTCCTAGTGCAAGGCTGACCAGTACATTTTGATGCGTATACCTGTAACCTTTTGATTTCTTTGGTCTCTCTAACTATACTTGCTTCTCTTTTCTGAAACAGAGTGGAAATGAGTGGCAGGGCTGTACTGAGGGTGAATACAATGAACTCTGCTTGGCAGTAAAGCCCATATGATGTATGAGCCCATCCTTCGCATCGTAGCTCTGTGGGCTTACTCTGGCTTTGTTAAAGAAAGCCCTCTGAGCCTTTAGAGTACATTATTGAAGAAAGTTGCCTGAATTAGAAATTGGCCAGCTTTTGACATTGCTTAGCAGAACCCCAGGATCCTGATAAGGCAGTCCTCAAATTTGAATTTCACCTTAGAATTTTGGCAGTGATAGAAAGCTTGCTGAAAAACACAATTGACAAATGCTAAATGTATTTCTGCATGGGCTCATAGGGGTACTTACTTAAAAAGGAAAATATCAAACATTTTGGGAAAATGAGTTGCTGTTTCCATTTCTTTTAATTCCACAAAACCACATTGAATGCCTATAGTCTAAAAATGGACTATTCTCAGCTCTGAGGAGTTACAAATTTGAAAATGCCTGCATTGCTGCTCTCTCTGAGTTCATATTCTAGGAGAATAGAAGCGCATGTACAAAAATAATTATTAATATACAGCAGAATGTGATAGATGATATGAGATCATAGAGTAGGGAAAGAGGAACTCCAGGAGGGGGTTGAGGATAACAGAAAATTTCAAAGAGGAGGTAGATGTGAGGCTGGGCTTGAAGAATGAGTAGAATATTTGACAGGTGGAGAGTGGGGGAGCAAAGGGATTAACTTAAACAGAACTTGGTGAGTCAAGGCATGTAGGTGGCGAAGTATGGGGCAAGTTCTAAGGAATCTTCAATAGTCTGATTCGGTTGGTCTCTCGGTGTACATAGAGAAGGTGGTCACTGGGGAAAATATGGCCCGGAAGGTAGAGCGTAAGAAGTTTACACCTGATGCTATAGTCAATCGGTAGCCATTGAAGGGTTCTGAACAGATGGATTTGGGGAAGTGTAAGATTAGAATTGGAAACAGGAAAAATAATTAGGAGACACTGTTATTATCTAAGAATCTGTGGCAGCAATCCAAAGAAGGTGAAATGGGAGCCTTAACACGAGCTGTGGCAGTGGGATGGGAAGAAAGGAAGGAAAAAAAATATTGTGGGGAAAATGAAAGGACTTAGTCATCATTCGGAAGTAGGGAAGAGGAGCCAGTCAAGGCTTTCATCTCAATAAAAGGGACCAAGGCAGTCCCTTTCACCAAGAGAGGGACCGCGTTGGGGAGAGTTACATTAACGTATTGATTCTGGATTTGAAGTGCTTCCTAGGCTCTCTGTATAGAAATGTCCAATAGGTCACTGAAAATGTACGTGTGTAGAGCTCATGGCTAGAGATGGTGATTTGGATCATCTGTAAAGAGGACATAGTTGAAGCTGTGAGGCAAGAGTTCACTGAGCTGGGACAGAGCGTAGGGGCAGAAGACCTGAAGGTAGAAATGTAGGAAACTCCTACAAGGCGAGGGTAGGATGAGTAGTCAGAGAGATAGGGAGCAGTCCGAGAGGCAGGGGGAGAACCAAGGGAGTATGGAGTTGTGGAACACAAGGCACAAAAGAGCTTCCAAAAGGGAGTGCTGCGCGGTATCCTAATGGAGAGGTCAGGCATGATGAGGGGTGGCTTCTGAAAGAGCAGTTTCTGCGGAAGCGCGGCAGTAGAAGCCAAGAGGCACGGGGCCGAGGAGCGGTGTGAGATGAGGTAGAAAATACACGTTACTCCTCTGAGAAGGGTGGCAATGAAAAGAGACCTGAAGATGGGGGGAAAGAGGATTGAGATACCACGATCAAGACAAGTTTTTTGTTGCTACTGTTTTCCCTTAATGGCAAGACCTGAGACATGTGGACAGAAGGAAAGGAATGGTTAAAGAGGAAGCAACGGAAGATCCCGGAAGAAAAAGTAGTCAAGTGAATGAAATGCATACATGACAGTAATAGGCTGGCCTTCCTCCGTTCTTTCCTGTTAGCAAACCGGAGCTGAGGAGGGCAATACAATTTCTAGAACAATTTAAACAAGGAGTAGTAGAGTGCAAAGAGCACCGGACTCAGACTCTGGATTCCTGGGTTCTGATCTCAGCTTTGCTGCTTATTAGCTGTGTGACAGTGGGCAAGTCACTTCTTCTCTCTAGGCCTCTGTTTCCTCATCTAGAAAATTATCTCTAAGGGTCCCTCCTAGCTCTGACATTCACATGTCACCTATTTCGTGATGTTAACTTTGTCTCTTCCCTAACTTTCTTTCAGGTACCGTAGTGAAAAGATGACCTTGAGCTATGCTGAATACCTTGCTCATCGCCAGCATCATCATTTCCAAAATGGCATTGGGCATCCCCTTCCGCCATACAACCATTATTCCTGACACTGAGCCACACAACCAGTCACTGGGCCTCTCTGCAGACCTCTTCCCAGGAGACCCTACCCCTTCTTGGTCTAGCTATCTCTTTTACTGTACCATTTTATGATGATAGTTTCCGTTGCCATGGTGAAGCTTCGACATCGTCAGTTAAGATCATCATGGTAACGGGTAGGAAAATGGCATTTATTAAGATGATCCTGTTTTATTATATTAGGTCATTGATTTTTTTTTTTTTGCAGCATATATGAATTTTGGGGTTTTCTTTCCTTACAATATTACGTGGAATTTTGCTTTGCTATCTCAGTCAGGTTTGTCTTTCTGTCCTTCTTGCCTTCCTTCCTGTCTTCTTTCCTTCCTTCTCTCTTCTCTTCCTTCCTTCTGTTGACTGTGGATGGGAGAATTCATGCAGTTTCTAAGGATTTCATTTAGGTGTTTCTTTCATTTTCCTCAGTAAGATAGGTCATTTTTGATAGCTGTGTTTGGGAGTAATTCATATCAAATTCAGGTATTTGTATATTACTCTTGAATTTGTCTGAAATTCATTTTGCTATGAGAGCTTAGTATGTGGGTCTTCACTGTTTAAGTATATGTTTTTCCCATGGTTAGAATAGATGAACTTTCGTTCTAGTGTAGAACATTCGAAGGTCCATGATAGGACTTGTCACAGAGAGTGAGAAATCATTTATGCCTATTGTGCTGGTTATCACAGGAAAAACTGCCTCATCACTTTATAGAACCAACTTACAAACTAAAACACTGTTTTAAGAAAGTACAAGCTACCTTTGAAATATGCTACAGAAATTATTTTGAAAAGCAGAGAATATCAGGAAGAGAGCAGATACAGAATTTAGTGCCTTTGAGAAGAATATAATTATGTGGAATTAAGAGGGGTTAGAAGAAAGGCAATTTAGAGAAATATTCTTAAAAATTTTATTGTTTCTATAATGTGAAACAACAGATTAGACAAATTGCTTACTCTTAAGTATTTTTTTAAGCTGAAAAAAATTATTTTGAGCAAATAACCAAAAAGAGACATGTGTCTATTATATATTAATTTAAATTTGTTAGCTTTAGGTTCCAATAAGTCATGATTGGCCAGAGACAATTTTAGCTACCATTTAAAGAAATAGTAAAGATAATCTAGTGAAACGAAAGTTAATACATGTCGTGATTTCAGACATGTTTGTCATGGGGACAATACTGGAGTTTTAGAAATACTATAAAATGGCTTGAATCTCTTTCTGCACTACATACTTTTGATAGAAACACATTTACTATATCGATAAGATGTTATGTTACCCCTGTAAAAACGGAGTTGGCACTTAGATACGATATAGTTGTTAGAGCCCAGCTCATTTGCAGGGCTAGTCTTCCCATGATGCATATGCAGAGAACTTCCTAATGTCAACGGGAGGTCTGTATGTATATCCCCAGGAAAAATGACAGATGATTCTGGAGAAAGATTACCTTCATTTTATGGTAGTAAATATATATATATGTGTGTGTGTGTGTGTGCGCGCGTGTGTGTGTAAAATTTTTTTCAAACAGGAAACAAGTATTTCAAGTGATGAATATGAGTGTGGTGCAGAATATATAGTCTAAAACTATGAGATGTCACTGAATATCAAGATGGCATAGCTTATACATGTAGTTGCTGTGACAAGTGACAGACTGCTAGTTCAGAATTTGAAAACCCTTTTCTAGTTTGTGAGATTAATCGGCTGAATTCCTTCTGCTTGTCCTTATGGCAAAGCAAACTGCTTTTGTTTTTGATGAGAGTTCTCAGAAGTTTGTTGGTATTCCTTCGTCCGCAGCATCTGTTGTTGGAATAACCATTTTCAGTCGTGATGCCTTAACCAAGAAGCCAATTGTTAGCCTGAAATGGAATCTCGGTAGCCAGTTCCACTGAACCTAGAGATTAGTCAGAGAAAGCTAGCTGCTGGGCTTTAGAAAGGGATCTTGAGTCCTTTCATTTCTACTTGGGAGCAGATTAGTCTTTCAGTATAAAAACAAGTGGCTACCTGATGGAAATTTTTTCTTGCCCTTATAGGGAAACTGAGCACAAGCTGAATGATATTGTCTGCTGCAAGAAAAAAAAAAAAAAAGTAAATAAAGCAAGCAAACCGAAGAGAGACAAAATAGACCAATATTGATCCATCTTATCTATCATCTCATCAGTTCAACAGGCTCCTCGTCCTGGGTGAGCTCATGGTTAGAAGTTCTTTTGTTTTTAAAGAAAAGATCTATCCCATACGTGTGTGTGTATACTTACAATACATACATGTGTGTGTGTTTATGTATTTAACGGTGCTAATCAATTTTGAGCAGGTCACGTGACTGGTCATGCGGACTCTAAAATCATATCAGATTTTTAAAAATTCTTGATATATGCAGATGTTATACAGATTTTCTTACCAGTGTAATAATGTTATACTGAAGAAATAACCATCCTGCAGGCTTCAGAGGACGAGGTCAGCAATATTTCCCACCGTGGCTTGGGGGAAAAGGATAGTTTTGTCTCCTTTTGTGTTCAAATTAACGCACAGTGCATTTTTGTGTCTAAGTAGCTGTTGACTAAAAGACTTTGTAGTGTAAAGGGTGTTACACAAACTTGTAATGGTGTGCTTCAAACAAATGCTAGACCCTTTCACCTTTGTCGTATATTACAAAGCTGTTAAATATGTAGTTTGCATTAACTTTGAACATGTTGAAATATGTAGCATGTGTTTTTAACTCAGACGAAGATTCTGACTGCACAGGTTGTGTTCTAGCCAGTTGTGGTTTATTTGTGCAGAAACACAAATGTGAATTGCACTCTTGTCACCAGAATATTGTGTAAGTTCAGTGATCTCTAAACAGCTCAGAAGTAATACTTGAACTTCATTTGAGTAGCACAAAGTTTACATAGCCCCCCTTTTAAATGTTAATTAGTTCCATTTATGTTTTCCGTTTTCAGATGCAACTGGGTATTTTTTTCCTCTTGGAAAATAGTACGTATTTTACTTTGGTATGTAGCAAAAGGCTTCCATTTCTGGAAGGGTTTTTTTGTTCTTAGAAAAGGTCAGCCAGGTACCAGATTCTAGAAGAACAATTGCCCCTCCCCCCCCAATTAAGTGGCCTTCTGACTGCACGAGAATATGTGCTACTGCCCTGCCCGCTCCAGTCTCCGGTGTGATTGATGGAGGAAGTGCAAGGCTTGCTCTTTACCCGCGCCCCCCCCCCCCGCCCCGCCGCCCCACTTAAGGCAGTTATAAGAGTTTCAGTCCAGAGCATACAGCCCCAGTGTGCAGCACACCGGAAGTTTGTATACTGGCCTCTGTTCATGTCTTCAAATGTGCAGGAAATCCGAAACTGTCATCTGGAATAGGCTCCATCTCTTGTGTGTGTTAGATCAAACCAAAGAAGCCCCCAGCCATGCCCAAATGCTGCTCCAAAAGCCTGCCTTCCAGTCCTTACAAAAACCTTGCAGGATTAAATGTGTTAACTTTTTTATTTTTGTACAGTTTCTAAGTGATTTTTGCTAGTGATGTTAAATTGAATTAAGTTTATTTGAGGGGTGTGAGCACCTCCTCCATTTAAATAAACTGGTGACTTTCCTTTTATTTTATAAAAGCAGAAACCCGTTGTGTGCCTCTCGATTTAAGGGTTTCTGATTACATTATTCTTAAGACCAGCATTGATCCTTTATATACAAAGATATGTTTTCCTTGTTTTTTATTACTGTTTCAGAAGAAAATAAACCTTTTATTTTGCTCTGGACCCAGTAACTGCGCTGGTACATAGACGCACTGAGAAAACAAACTTTTGTAACCACCTCTGACTGTTTTTGTATATGAAAGTTGATTACTTTTGAAATATTTGGATCTAGTTTCTAAGTTATTTTTGTGTTTTATATGTTCCCCCAAATTACTTTGAATCGGTCACCAGCATAATGAATTCTTGGTGATGCAGTGGTTGGACTTGTAATGAGCAAAGCTACCTGGAGTAGCTCTTCTCCTCGTCCCTTTCTTAGTACCCTGTTTTTTGATTACAGTAAGACATCACAGATTACCTGAAACCCCTTCAAGTATAACAACTAGATCCTCCTTCCTTCCACATTTAATTGCTTAATAGTTTGAAGAAACTATTGGAAATGGGCATTTTATATGACATGTATGGCTTTAAAATATTACAAATGAAGAAAAAGAAAAATGGGAAGGTTTATGTGGGTCTGTAAGGTATGGCTGTGGAAAGATATTGTAGTAGTTTTGACACTATTGTTATTACCTTTAAAATCATTTACCCAATAAAATGTTAAAACTGAGTTACCATTTGTGGTCTCTTTCTTTAACCGGCCTCATCAGAGGATTTGGGGCTCATGGGTACTTCTTACTAAAAGCTAACAAATAATAGTTGAAGCCTTTGAAATAATACACTTAGGGACTGATACGGGTTTCTTTCCAAACTGGCACTTGGGAAACCTCATCTGCTTACGGTTGCTCCCTACCGTATGATTTACCTATGTCAGTCATTCTTTTACCCAGCCGTGAATCCTGGCCTGGTGATACAGTAGTCTGGCCTTTATTGGGCACCCTACCCTGGCCACGGAGCTGAGGCAAGCAGCAGACTTGAATTCCAGCGGCGGCATGGCTATACTTAAGCCCGCTCCAAATTTCTTCCAGATCAGTGTATTAGTGGGTGTCTCCCTTTGTGAGCTGGTAGGGGGCAGTAGCAGTGCCATCCAGCACAATCATCTGGTGAGGTGGGAAGGCTTTCTTCTGCCGTCAAGGCTTTGCCGTTTTCTCAATACAGGACAGAAACTAAACATGCCCAAGATGTGGCCGCTCGGAGCTTGTCCACACTCCTCATACACACGCTGGGCACATCACACACGTAAACGTATTTCCAGTTTTCCAGTTCCAGAGTGGTATGAGATGAACCCTATTCGCCACTTGAGCTTGGGGAAAATGTCTTGAGTGAGTATCGGGCAAGGCAACTAGTGCTACTGCCTTCCGAGGGCCAGATGGGAGCCTGCTTCAAGCAAGGGATCTCTCGGTGTGCTACCTCTGTCGGCTGTTGCCTTAGCTCTTCCTCTATGGAAAGGCCATCAGGGACTTTGCTGACATACCTCTGGCTCTTTCTAAATCATTTGCTGTCTCAGTTCCATCATGCATATTTCAGGATTAATTTCTAATGAATATATGCAGGACAATTTTCTGTTACGTTGCCCCAAAACCCCACACCCCATGTGAATTTGATGACACGTGCTCATGTCAATCACAGTGGCTAAAAACAGCCATCTCGGCTCTAGAGGACTATTGTGGTTTGGACTAGTGCTCCATTAAGGCAGCCATCTGCTCAGGGCCAGTTTCATCATTCATGTTTAATGGTACACAGGATTTTTTAATGATTTAGACGATATTAATAGGTTCAGGTAGAATGAAGTAATTTAATGAGCCCACAGCATTCTCTTTTTATAGCATTAGTGGTTAACTCAGTGGTCTGGACAGATTTCAACTTCGGGAATCACACTCCACCTACCTAAATTCTCCCCAGAGTTTCAGCATTTCCTCTTTAGACTTCATGCCCCACTGGGCACCTTTTAAATTGCTCCACTGCTTCAGAGGGCAAGTGTGTGACTGTGTCTGAGTTGCGGCAGTTCCTCTCTGCTGATGGAAAATACTGTCATATCCGAGGGGTACCATCACTGTGAGCTGGGGGCAAGTCTGCTGTGAGGAAACCACACCTGGTCTCAGAGCTGCCAGTCAGGAGCGCTCAGTGAATGACTGCCATTCAGAGAATGGCTTCTCCCACTTTCTGCAGCTCTGACCGCATGAGCCGAGACAAGTGTGAGTTTGGACCAAGCTCTGATGGCTTCCCATCTGTCTGCCCAGGCTTTTCACCGGCCAGAGGACTAGCTGAATGGGAGGACGCAACTGAGGCAGGCCCTGGGTATACTGCTTTGGCTGCTATATTCAGCGGCCTTCCTTGATCCCTTTAGCGCATGGTACAATCCCCTGTTCCGAACCCCCCAGCCTGTTGGAAGAAATCTTTTTAAGAATCGGAAACAAACTGCCTTAGGGTCCAAGCCAGTTGGACCCTCCTCATCCCAAGAACTTGGTTATAACCATGTTTAAAATGACACTTAATATATTATGTCCCGAGTAGATGGACTGTGTATCTCAAATGGTTTCAATGGACCCACCCAGAGGGCTGGTGAGCGCATACGCGTTATATGAAGAAACACTGACCTGCACTTGCAGATTTCCATCATGACGGATGATCTCACATTAGCTCGACAGAGGTTAGATGTAGGATGCACTAAGTCTGGAGCGCGCGCTGGGCAGCGGCTGCGTTACGTGCCTCCGTGCTCACAACTGCCCTGGCGTCCTTGAGTTCCTGCTCCCACTCTAAAAGGATGCAGCCAAGTCACAAGGGGCCGGTAATTTGTTTAGCCTTTAGTCTCCCTCCATGCTGGAAGAACCTCTTTGCTTTTTCATCAGAATCTTAGCTGCTACCTCATTAAGTTACAAGTACGAGACTAAAAACGGTATTTCACTGTTATAAAGTACGAATGCATACCAGTTACTTATAAAGTTAATGAGAATGACGAGGCTGTTTGGGTGACTATAAAAATTTGTAATTGGGGTGACAGATGACAGTTATAGTCTCAGCGCTCCATTGATTTCTATATTGTTTTGGCTGTACAGCAGCAAGAAGGTCCTGATTTGCAAAGAGAAAGAGGTGGTATCTTAATATAGTTTTATGAAAGTGAGTACCTATTGGCCTAAATTATAAAACCCCGGTGCAGTCACAACCTTCTGAACCAGGCCTGACAAGGGAGGCCTGCAAGAAGTTCAGGCAGGAGAAGCATCAGGCCTGAGGTTTGAACAGAATGTGTCAACTTGATGGTTCCTGCTGACCCACTGGGTGGTCCTCGATTGCCATTCTGAATGTAACACATTAGATGTTTTGGTTAGGTGTTTTGGTTTTGTTTGTTTTTTTCAGTTTTTATTACAGTGTTTAAATATTATACATTTAAACACACACACGTTTTTTGAATCAAATGTTTATGGAAACTTCGATCAGTTCCAACAGAATGCCGGGTCCCGGTCCCGCGGGACAATCTGAAAACCACTGCTGCTGCCCCAACGTGCCCAGTTATTTTGAGAGCCTTTGGCAAAGCACCATTTCATCTCCTTTTCCATTTGGCCTTTTCCTCCCAAATGTCAGGCTCAACGTGATCCATCAATATTTACTGAGTGCCCGCCCCCCCCCGCCCCCCCCCCCCCCCCGCCCAGAGGCACGGCACCGTGCTTGGTTTCAGAATAAAGATAGTATCATTTTGTAAGACAAATTAACAGTTCACTCTGAGCTAAGAGTTGTGAGTGGCATACAAGTTCGGTCTAGCTGGCAAAAGTCATTCAGACTGGGGCCCAGGTGACATTGGGCTGGATTTATAGTGTTTCCCTTAAATGGCTCCCACCTCAGAGTGGCATTAATGAGCAGGGTTGTAGCGGCCCTGTTGGGAAATGGCATTTCTTTGGCCCTCCAACGTGTTAGCAGCAGAGACCACCCAGAAACCGGGCACGGTCATGGTTCCTTGAGCGGAGGAGAGGATTTGTTCCCACAGTGAGGCTCTCTTGCTCCCTAGCAGGAATGCCACGGTGGTTGGGAGAGAAATTATCAATACATGACCGTACAAGAGACAGGTCTGTGTACCTGCAGAGTGGCATTTGGTGGCTCAAAGTTTTGTTTTTTTTACTGCAGATCTGCCCTCTGAAAGGTATCAGGCCCTTCCCATGACCAGGAGAGAGAGAGCAGCACAGAGAGAAACTAGGCTGTTTGCTCTACGAGGCTGCCCTGAGGCCTGAAGAAAGGTTATAGTATGCTGACTAATGGAAAAATCCATTCATGAGGCAGGAGGAGAGATAAGATAGTGAGGGTAACCCACCCAGAGAGGGAAATCAGAGTCACCTTCTGAATCACCCGCTACACAGAAAGGGCAGGAAGGCGATATTAAATTTGGATATTATAAAACAGGAAACACAACTGGTACACAATAGAATGTTTAAATCACATTTTAACTGACAGGAAGCTGCGGAGAGTCGCAGTCATTGCCTGAACACCAGGCAGATTTGAAACTAGGAGCTGCTATCGTCACTTTTCATCAAAGTAGCATTTCCACCCCACCGTATTCTGGAATGATCCAACGTTAGCGTATGTGTCAACATGTGTACGTGGATTTGCGTGCATCAGCACAGGAGACAGGGGCTGGCCGGACCGTTGGATGGGGCAATCAAAGTCCCCACTCGCACACAGCCTGGCAGGGTAGAAAGGGGGGTCTTGGATTGGAAAGAGCGGAAAACCCCCATCTTGTTTGAAGGACAGTACTAGTGTGAGTAACGCAAACGTTTCCCTAAACTTTCTCTACTTAAACATTCACATGAATTCCAGGAACTCTGCATGGAGATATTGCCGCCCCGCTGCAACAGGCCTCAGCAATGGCCCCTTTCCCAGAATTGTGGTGGGGGACAGTGGTGGGTGGCCGTAGTGACCTCTGTACGTGGAGCCATGCCCCTCAGTGCCTAGCCTATGTGGTCCATGGTGCTCATGAATCATGGGGTTGAGAAGAGGAACACGGGGTTAATCCAGTCGTTCAAATAGGCTGGGACTGCTCCTGCAGGGTACGTTGGGCCCCTCCTCCCCGCTTTGGGTTTGTACCACTCCAGAAGAATCTGTGGCCTTGGAGAAGATCAAATAGAAACTGCTAACGGTCAGCCCTAGGCTGGGAAAGTGCAGGCAACACGTTTGCTCTTGGGAAGGTTACCCAGTGAGTCCTGTGAGCAGGGTGCACAGTGCACTTGAGAGTTAAAAAGAAATTCCTTTCTTTTCACCTCCTTTTGTTGACTTTTTTTTAATTGCGGTGAAATCCACATGACACAATTAACCACCTGAAAGCACACAGTTCAGTGGTATTTAGTGTATTCGCAATGTTGTGCAAACACCGGCTCTCTCTAGTTTTAAAATTTTTTCATCACTCCATAAAACGCTCCGTCTCTATTAAGAGGTCACTCCCCATTCTCCTTTGGCCATCACCTAAGTAACCTCTAGTCTTCTGTCTCTCTGAATTTGCTTATTCTGGACATATCATATAAATGGAGTCATACAACGTGTGACCTTTTGTCACTATCTTCTTTTACTTAGCATCATGTTTTCGAGGTTAATCCAAGTTGTTGCCTGTTTCAGTACTTCGTTTCTTTTGATGGCTGAGTAATATCTCATTGTACGTACAGACCACAATTTGTTTATCCATTCGTCCACTGATGGACATTTGGGCCGTTTCAATCATTTGGCTCTTAAAAATAAAGCTGCTACAAACACGTGTGTCTGAGTCTCTGTGTGGACTTTATGTTTTCATATCTCTTGGGTAGATACTTAAGGATGGAATCGCCCGGTCATATGGTAATTCTACGTTAAGCTTTTTGAGAAACAAACTGTTTTCCACAGTGGCTGTACCATTTTACATTCCCACCAGTATGAAGGTTCCAATTTCTCCACATCCTCACCAATACCTGTTATTATCTGTCTTTTTGATTACAGCCACTCTAGTGGGTATGAAGTAGTATATCATTGTGGTTTTGATTTGCATTTCCTTAATGACCAGTGATGTTGAACACCTTTTCATGGGCTTATTGGTCATTTGTGTATGTTCTTTGGAGAAATGTCTATTCGAGTCCTTCGCCCAATTTGTAATTGTGTTGTCTTTAAGAGTTTTTCATGTATTCAGGATATTAAACCCTTATCGGATATATGATTTGAAAATATTTTCTCCCATTTTGTAGGTTGTCTTTTTCACATTCTTGATAGTGCCCTTTGGTGGACAAAATTTTTTAAATTTTTATAAAGTCCAATTTATCTATTTTTAATTTAATTAATTTTAATTTTGTTGCTAATGTTTTTGGTGACAAATCTGTGACTCCATTGCCAAATCCTATGTCATGAAGATTTATCCCTATGTTTTCTTCTAACAATTTTAGCCCTTATATTTAGGTTGTTGGTCTATTTTGAGTTAATTTTCCTACATGGTGGTGTACTCCAATGGTTGATATTCTTATGTTGAACCACCCTTGCATTCCTGGGGTAAATCCCGCTTGGTCACGGTGTATAATCCTCTCAATGTGTCATTGGATTTGGTTTGCTGGTATTTTGTTGAGGATTTTTGTGTCTGTATTCATAAGGATACTGGTCTGTGGTTTTCTTGTGGTATCTTTGCTTGCTTTGGTATCAGGGTAATGTTGGCCTTATAGAATGTGTCAGGAAGTGTTCCTTCCTCTTCTATTGTTTGAAAGAGTTTGTATAGGATGAGTGTTAAAGCTTTAAATGTTTGGTAGAATTCACCAATGAGGCCTGTTTTGGGTTTTTTTTTCTTTTTTTTAAGTTGGGAGGTTTTTGATTACTGATTCAATCATCTCTTTACTTGTTCTAGATCTGTTCATGTTTTCTATTTCTTCTTGAGTCAGTTTTGGTAATTTCCGTGTTTCTAGGAACTTTTCCATTTCATCAAGACTAATTTGTTGGCATACAACTGCTTATAGTATTCTCTTATAATCCTTTAAATTTTTGTAAGGTTGGTGGTAACATCCTTGCTTTCATTTCCAATTTTAGTTATGTCTGTTTTTTCTTAATGAGTCTAGCTAAAGATTTGTCAATTTTGTTGATCTTTTTAAAGAACCAACTATTGGTTTCATTGATTCTATTTTTTTTTTCTATTCTCTATTTCACTTAACTCTGCTCCAACCTTTATTATTTCTTTCCTTCTGTTGGCTTTAGGTGTAGTTTGTTCCTTTTTCTAGTTCCTCAAGGTGTAAAGTTAGGATGTTGATTTCAGAGATCCCTTTTTAATACAGGTGTTTAAAGCTATAAACTTAACTCTGACCACTGCTCTCACTGTATCCCAAAGGTTTGGTACGTTGGGGAGATTGGGATTGACATATACGCACTACTATATATAAAATAGATAACTAATAAGAACCTACTGTAAGGGAACTCTACTCAATACTCTGTAATGACCTACATGGGAACAGAATCTAGGAAACAGTGGATATGTATAACTAATTCACTTTGCTGTACAGCAGAAACTAACACAACATCGTAAATCCACTATACTCTGATAAAAATTAATAAAAAATAAAAAAAGCATATCGCAAGAAATATATGCAGAAAAAAAATTTAAATGGTACACTGTATTTCCCTTTTCATTCATCCCAAAGCATTTTCTAATCTCCCTAGTGATTTCTTCTTTAGCCCATTGGTTAAGTGTGTTGTTCGATTTCCACATACTTGTAATATTATCAGTTTTCCTTCTGTTTTTGATTTCTAGCTTTATTCCATTTGGTCAAAGAAGATACTTTGTTTAATTCCAATCTTTAAAAATTTAGTGATAATTGTTTTATGGCCTAAAATATGATCTATCCTGCAGAATGTTCCAGGTACACTTGAGAAGAATGTGTATTCTGCTCTTGTTGGGTAGAGTACTCTGTATATGTCTTTTAGGTCTAACTGGTTTATAGTGTTGTTCAAGTCTTCTATTTCTTACATATGTATTGTCTAAGTGCTTTATCCGTTATTTAAAGTGGGATATAGAAGTCTCCACCTATTATTGTAGAACTGCCTGTTTCTCTTTTCAATTCTGTCAGTGTTTCCTTCATATCTTATGGAGCTCTGTTGTTTGGTGTGTATATGTATATAATTGTTATAGCTTCTTGATGAACTGATCCTTTTATCAATTTTATTTGTCTCTGGGTCTAAATTGAGTCTCTTGTAAGCAGCATATAGTTAGATCATGTCTTTTTAAAATCCATTTTGCCAGTATCTGTCTTGTAATTGGTGAGTTTAACCCATTTACATGTAAAGTGATTACTGATAATGGAGAATTTTTTTCCTGCCATTGTGCTATTTGTTTTCTACATGTCATATCTCTTTTTTTCCTCAATTCCTCCAGTACAGCTTTCATTTGTGTTTGATGAACTATTTTCTAGTGTACCATGTTGATTCCCTCTTCATTTCCTTTTCTGTATCTTTTATTTTCTTAGTGGTTACCATGGCGATAGAGTTAACATCCTAAATTTATAACAATCTAGTTTGATCAACTTTTTCTTTTCCTTTTAAATAGACTATAATTTGAGAGCAGTTTTAGGTTCACAGCAAAGTTGAGCAGAAAGTACAGAGAACACCCATATACTGCCTGCCCCACCTCCTCTGCCTCAGACACACACAGCCTCTCCTACTATCAGCATCCCGCACCAGGGTGGTACACTGGTTGCAACTGACGAACCTACATGGATACCAAAGTCCAGAGTTTACATTAGGGTTCACTTTTTTTTTTTTTTTTTTTTTTTTTTGCGGTACGCAGGCCTCTCACTGTTGTGGCCTCTCCCATTGCGGAGCACAGGCTCCGGACGCGCAGGCTCAGCGGCCATGGCTCACGGGCCCAGCCGCTCCGCGGCATGGGGGATCTTCCCGGACCGGGGCACGAACCCATGTCCCCTGCATCGGCAGGCGGACTCTCAACCACTGCGCCACCAGGGAAGCCCTAGGGTTCACTCTTGATGCCGTAAATTCTATGGGTTTTGACAAATGTCTAATGAAATGTATCTACCATTATAGTATCATACAGAGTAGTTTCACTGTCCTAAAAATCCTCTGTGCTTCACACATTCACCCCTGCCCCCAACTCCTCCTGGTAACCACTGATCTTGATCACCCCTTTTTAACAATTATAATAGCCAATATTTATGGACTGCTTACTGCACAAAAAGGACCAGGTTATACACTTTCAACAGCCTTATGAATTTTCGATTTTACAGACTCTAGATCAAAGAAGTTATCAGTTACCCAAGGCCACGTAGCTACAAAGTGGCAGAGCCAGGATTCAGACTGTGTTTTTCAGGCTCCAGAGACAGCTTTCCATCGTTCACTCTGCTGTCTTAATGAAGATGAAGATGATGGTGACAGTGGTGGTGGCAGTAGTGGTGGAAATGGTAGTAATGATGGCATCTAACATTTATGGAAGTAGTGCTTACAGTGTGCCAGGCACCGTGCCAAGTGTCTTATCTATTCACTCTTCACACCTGCTCTGTGAAGTAGTTATTATATTTATTATTATTATTATTATTGCCATTTTATAGACGAGCAAACTGAGGCTCAGGTTAGATAGCAATCTCCCTCAAATGGACAGAACCTACTAAGTAGAGGCTAGTGACTGTGACTGAAGACTTCGTTTTGCCTATCCGCCATCTCTCTCTAGGGCTGAAGATGGCAAAAACATAGGACAAGGTCTTTCCCAGAAAATTGGTTGGCTTGGTCTTTGAAGTTCAAAATCCAGGGACTTAGACTTGACGTTCCTGGGCTCTTTCTTTTCCAAGGACACGTGAGGTGTGACAGCACTGCTCTCCCGTGGGCAGGGCAGACTCTCCCCTTGGCTGTCCAGCCTTAGTTATTGTCTTTCTTGTCACAGGAGGACTGACCCCAGGCTTCTGGGTACACAACCAGGGCTCAGAAATAGCCCCCTAATCGGCCTCATCAGCTTTGAAGGAGGCCGCTGCAGGAGGGGCCTAAGTAGGCCAACACTTTAACCCAGTTACATGAGGGCGGCTGTAATCCGGGCTGATCATGTCTTGCTAAGCTCCCTTGGGGGGTGGTGCGGGACGGGAATGTCCCAAAACTGCTTCCTGTGCCCAAGTATCCCTGGATCTCACTGCAGACACCCCTTTCCCTTCTGGAAGAGCCTGGCCTCAAGGCTACAAGGGCCGAGCTTAATTAGAGTGGCTGCCAGGACTTGAGGGAAGGTTGGTGGCAATTTCCAACCACAGTGACTGTGCATGGCCTAGGCTACCCTAGGTGCTGCTTTTCCCCGAAAGGCCCACCGCCTAACTCTTGTTCCACCTTGTTAGACGAGGTGAGGAAGTCATCGTCTCCCTCTGCGTGGGCCAGACAGCCACTTACATCAACCCAGGGAGCTCAGGACAGGCTGCGCTCCCTTCCCCTGCCCCAGCCCTACCAGCTCATCTCTGGCAATGAGCAGCCCCGGGAGCTCCCCAGGGCAGCAGGCTAAGCCTTCTGGCCAGGCTCTGGTTGGGAAATAAAGAAACCAGAGCTGCCGGGGGCAGCTGGCCTGGCTTGTGTGGCTCCCTCCCTGTCAGTTGGCACGGTGGGCTTCCCTGCGCAGGTGCACTCGGCTTCCTTTCTCTCACGTCCCACGGAACATCTGCCCCAAGAGACAGCCCAACAAAGGGGGCTCCCTCTGGTCAGGAAGCGGAAAGCTCGCCTGGCCTGGGTGGATGCCGGCAGGGAAGAAAGAGAGGACGGAGTGTTAGAAGGAGACGACATGCTAAAAGTTTAGAAGTTGTTTCGAATGGCTGTTCTCTACCAGGAGGGTGACTCTCGTGGAGAAGAGGAAGAATCAAAGTTAACAATGACGGCCCTTCAGTGACTCTAAGACACCTCAGATTGGAAGATGTCTGTTATTTTATGTACTGCTGAAAAAGAAAAAAATAAGTTGCCAATTCAGTTGTCATGCCGCTGACTGGTAAGGTGCCTCTCAAATTTGGAGATTTTTTTTAACACCTTTGTTGGAGGAGAATTGCTTTACAGTGGTGTGTTAGTTTCTGCTTTAGAACAAAGTGAATCAGCTATGCATATACGTACATCCCCATATCTCCTCCCTCTTGCGTCTCCCTCCCACCCTCGCTATCCAAATTTGGAGATATTAAAATCTTCTTTAAAAAGTGTCTTAGAGTCAATGAAATACAGAAGAATGCCTTAAATCTGAGGTTAGCGCCTCTCTCACACACCTCGACCACACAGGGTACAGGAAGGCGCAGTGTGTGAGTGTAGTCAAAACCCCGACCAACTCCTGTGCTCAGAGAACAAGCCTAGTAACCACGCTCTCTGGAAATAGGACCCCCTTACGTTGGATAGGACTTTGCAGTTTATAAAGCCCTCTCACACCCATTTATCTCACTGGATGTCTCCCACTGCCCCGGAGTTCAGAGAGGTCTGACTTTGTCAAGCACACCTGGGACCTAAGAGCGGACGGAGAGCTGGGACCACGGGCCCCATCTGCTGAGTCCTACCGCAAGGCTTTTCCAACGACTACAGGACCACTATCTCAGAGAGGGTAGAGACAGACTAGTGAGGGTGGAATTAAGTGGCTTTTAAACCCTCTTCCCAATGAAACTATTTACAGAGCCTCAGTGTACGAAGTGGAATAAAATTGGAGTTGTTTTGGGTGAAGCAAGGGGAAAGGCTGGAACCTCACCCACTCTGCACCACCAGCCCTGCAGGTCCTCAAGTTGGCTGCCATCCAAGCCATCCCGTTGGAAACCCATGGAAACCCACGATGGCGACCCTACCAGCAACAAATCCCTCTGTACCTGCCGCCCTTGCACGGAAGGAGGCCCTTCCACCTCCCTCCTCACCCTAAGGAGACCTGGCTGGTTTATAGCTCAGACACCTCCCCAGACTCCCTGAAGCTCTGAGGAACAATCTGGAGTAAGGGGCCTTCAACTCTCTTGGTAACATTCTTTTCTCAAAGCTGGACTTAGATATTATTCTTCATACCTTTGGGTATGTCTTAAAATTTTCATGAAAAAACGGCACTTGGTGTAGATGGGCACGTCAAAGAGATGACTTCCAACCTGGAAGCTTAAAGTCAAAACAAAATCAAGCAGGAAGTTTGCTTTGAATTATGAGCTGGGGTGAGGCCTGGGCACTGAGTCTTTGTAAAGCTCCTCAGGTGATGCTAATATGCAGGAAAATTTCCAAGCCCCTGTATCAGCGGCATCCTGTCATCTCCAACACTCTGGAAATCTGAGGGAGGCCCCTCCATTCTCAGAGGGAGAAAAACTGGAGAGCCCAGGGTCTTTCTCAAAATGTAAGGAGACTGGGGACTCTTGCGACTAGGGAAGAAGCAGCTGAAGGGACAGGACAGCAGGCAGCACCTCTTACTGGTCCCTGGATGGAGAGGGAAGGGGGAGGGGAAAGGCGGCGGAGACCAGGGAGAACCAGCGGCTGGAGCAGTGGTACAGCTGGGGATGGGTCGTTGGAAAGGAGAAAACCGACGCGGCCCATGCTATTGGCTCTGTCGCCTATCAGAGCTTTGTTAAGCAAGCATCTACCCTCCTTGCTATGACCTGCTGTGTAGTGAGACTCCGAGGCCACCGGCCGGCTGCGATGCAGGCAGAGCCCCACTGAAGCTAGGAAGCCAGCTGTGGAGGGCAGAGCCCTTCGGGTCATCCATCAGCAACAGGAGTAGCCTTCGCTACTGCCTTCCTGGGAGACGCTTCAGACCCTCCGTCGCACAGCTCAGACACCCCAGATATGCAGTGGAGATGCTAGGCGAACGCTGACTGGGAGAGCGGCAGGTACAGGCAGTAACAGAGACTCCTTGACTTTGGACTAGGCCAGCCTTACTGGTTGCCAAGGTTAGTAAACCACATGGCCTTTGAGTAAGCCACTGCATTTGTCAGCCTGACATCTGTGGATCTCTGTCCCCCCACTGGCCTTGGCAAACCAGGACAAGGGGAAAACTCACTGGGGGATCAGGTTGTAACCATCAGCTGCTCCCTACGCCTCAGAGGGGTAGGTGACACATTCCATGGGCTGGTGGGGCTTTTGCCACGTAAACACCAGCCCTGCCTGTGTGCCCCGGGGAGTGGAAGGGGGACCCTGGAGGGGATAAACAGCTACCAGGGATGCAGAAAAGCAGCTGGCTGCCTCACCCACACCCCGCCCAGAGGTCTAGCGAAGGGGCAGGCGGAACAGATGCTGTCTCTGTTCTCTTTCCTCACAACACGCCTCCTCACCCTGGATCCCAGCTACCCAGGGTCCCGCAGAGAAGGAGGATGGAGGCCCACCGGCTGGAGCTCGAGGTGCCCGGGCCATCAAAGGCACGGGGCCCCACGCAGGAGAACTCAGGGGATGAGCGACAGCTTGTGTGGCCTCCCACCATTTTGCAGGACTCTGGGATAAGAGCATCGTTCACCGAACACCTTCCAAGGACCAGGTCCCGGGCCAGGGGCTAAAGGATGCATCAGACCCCTCTCTGCCCTCAAAGAGCTCAACATCTACAGAGGGAGACAGCGCCCTGATGACTTCCTAGGAGGCAAATGGGGGCCCCGGAGTGAGCACCGGGGAGCCGAGTGGAGGGGTACCTAATGCATACTGGGGCTCAGGGAAGACTGCGTACAGGAGCTGACACTTGAGCTGAGACCTCCGGACAAGCAGGGAGAGCGGGGTAGCCGAGAAAACAGCGCGAAGAACGAGACAAAGCAGCGAGAGACGGCAGGGCACGAACAAGTGGAGCTCAGTATGGCCGGGGCAAAGGGTCTGCTACGGATGGGTCTTTGTGGGACGTGAGGGTGAGGAGATGTCTACAAGCCCCCGCGGGAGTGAGGCGGTCAGGTCTCCATTGGAAACTGTTGCCTGCAGTAGAGGGTACAGACTGGAGCAGAGACCTTCAGCAGGGGCAGATGCACGAGCCCAGGGGACAGGGGGCCTTGGCCTAGGTCTTTCTGAAATGGGAGACACACAGAAAGGCCACGGGACCAACCTGCCGCACGTCCTTCCGGCAGCCTCTCCCCCCAGGGCCAGCCTTTGCCTGGCCCCTTGTAGCCCCATCCCGTTTACTTGTAGGCCTTTCAGCCGTGCTCTGCTCTGCGGCTCACCAGGGTCAGGTTTGCTGGCCACAGAAGAAAAGATGGGCTTGACCCCCTGCCTCGGCAGTCGTGGGGCCCGCCCTCCTCTCTCTCGCCTTCCACCTCACTGCCCGGTTCTCCCATTCCCCTCAGGCCTGGGGGCCCTGGGCGAGGGTCTGCCCGGTCATGCCAGCACCCAGACAGGCAGCAGAGTCCAGGGGAGAGTGCTGAGCACCGAGGCGCTGGAGCCTCACCAAACTGGCTTCCCAGGCCAGCTCTTCCACTGATTGATTAGATCTGAGCCTCAGCTTTCTCCGTTTCTGCCTGTTCCACAGGGACAGCATGAGCAATCAGCTCGCCGTGTTTCTGAGGGGATTACATCCTGTAATGCATGTGGAGGGACCTAGCACCATGCCTGGCACACGGCTGTAGCTATAGCTTTACTGATGGAGAAGCTGGGGTCACAAGCCAACGAGTGACTTGCCCAAGCTGGTGGTTTTGTGGCCCAGGATGGCAGGGCCCAGCCTCTCCGATAACCTGGGTGCCCAACTACTGGCCAATGAGGAAATCCACCTGCACTGGGGACCGCTATGCCTAGCTGTGTCCCTTCTAGAAGCAGCCACAGCGGCAAAAGTCTGAGTAGGGCCTCTGTCTGGTGTAAAGGCGGGCTGGGCTGATCATAGTCACCACGGGCTGCTCAGTGGGGAGCCCTGGACAGCCGGGTCCGACTGTTCCCCAGGGGCAGGGTTACCTCCACATGGGACGGTCTGAGCTGTGTCAGCCTCGCACCTCTGCTGAACAGAGCC
This sequence comes from Stenella coeruleoalba, assembly GCF_951394435.1. Lineage (NCBI taxonomy): Eukaryota > Metazoa > Chordata > Mammalia > Artiodactyla > Delphinidae > Stenella > Stenella coeruleoalba. The sequence goes on along the minus strand of NC_137152.1, from coordinate 89,485,459 downwards.
CGCCCTCAGGAAACCTGGGATGAGGGAGCCTGATCACGTCTGGTTTTAGAGCTGCCACCCCTAGCTCAGTCCTCCAGCCTGGCCCAGCGCACATGGGGCCCCGCGAGCCCAGCAGATGCCCCCAGCAGACAAGCCCTGCTAAGAGCACAAGGCCTGCTCGGTCCCTGGCAGCACTAGTGGAAGCAGGCAGCAGCGTGGGGGGATTCGAGGCCGCACGTCCGGCCACGCGACTCCCAGGGCAGAGCTGTGCTGAGTGCGCCAGCTGCCCCTTGGTGGTCCTCCACGGCCTGGACGACCATCGGCCCCTTTTGTCTACTTTTCAAAGCAGAAGCCCTACTGAGAGGGTTCTGAGAAGCAAGGCCAAGACTCCTGGGTTCTCATAAACCTTTTAATAGCAGTAAATGAAGGAAACATTTAACAGTGAGTCCCATGGTGAGGGTTCCTTTTCATTCAAGGATCTTCAACAACAGAAACACCTCAGACTAAAATTCAGAGTGCTAAGTACACAAATTAATGACCATTTATTTCCAAAGGTGACTGCAGAAACCACTGTGGTACAATCAAAAGGTTTTACAAAACAGAGAAAACATTACAAAATGCCCCAAGAGGCAAGCAAACTGGTAGGGGCACAGAGCACCCAAGAACCAGCTTGGCAAAAATACTCATTCTGCAGCTGTTTAGGGGAATCACAAAGACCGGTTCTAAAGGGAGCCGCTGCGGGGGCGGGGGCCAGGGAGGGGTGTGCCCAGCGCATAGCAATCCCACCCTGGGAATGAGGAAGGACCGGGGTCGGGGCGACGACAGAGGCACTGCCAATTTCCCGGCAGAAAGAATTACAAGTCGGACTATCTTATTCTCTCTACCACAGTAACACCAATAGAGATGAAGAATTCCTCCAAATACAATACAACACTGACACTGAAAGAAAGCAGGTTTCCAAAACCACAGCTCAGCTTGAAATGACTTTTCTTGTTGTGTTTGTTTCGTGCCACGAGTAGCAAACCAGTGTACAAAAATGTCACAAGAGCAGCAACAAGCGACTAGGTTTTCCTGAGCACAAGTGGCTCACTCTATATACAGAAGAGGAAGGTTCGCTCCCTCTCATGGACCCTACCCACCCCCCCCCCAGAGGGCGGGGCAGCGTGTGCAGTGAGGACGCCCCTTCCCGGTAGTCCAAGGAGCATGCGAGGGCCTGCAGGACAGACGTCCTCCCTTATGCCTGGCTCCCGGTTTACCAAAACCAGCACCGGTGTCTTGTCTTGTAGGGGCCACACTGGCCCTTCTTCTCCCCTCGCCCGCCTCCCCATCTCCCCTTCAGATGACTCGGGATCAACACGTACACATCCATGGAAGTCTTTTTCTGGCCAAGGGAGGGGGAGGAAGGGTCTTCTGCCAGCCTCCCCCTAACACCAGCGCGCAGAGACGTGCTGACAACCTGCTCTCCGTGGGCAGCTGTGCCCGCTCCGCTAAACACTGGGCCCCGACGCCCCACACGCCCTGGCCACGCTGCAAGCAGCTTCTGTGAATGCTGAGAAGTCCCAGGAGAAAGGGAGAAGGTTGACTTCGGGGGACAGAAGCCGTGGCTTCCTCACAAGCTGACAGAGGAACACATCACTGGGCCTCCGGGAAGAAGATAGGCCAGATCATCTTTGGTGTACAGAAGGAAATACCACGGGGAATGGAGAAGAGATGGGGGCCTACAAGCAGGCATGACCATCTGTTATTCTGAGCTGATGTCCCAAGTTGGCCAGCTGAACACACTGATCTCACTGGGCCAGTCCTTAGCCAGGGCTACCTGGGGGCTGGAGGGAACACTCCTTTGCCTTCCCGGGGCCATTTTAAAAGAAACTGTCCACTTCCACAAACACACGGAGCTCTCACATGCTGGCCAATGGCACATGGAAACTTGGCCAGGATGGCTGGGGAAGCCCCTTGGCACTGACAGGAAAGCACAGGGGACGTGCCGGGCAGCCCGGGCCCACTGCTGCAGGGGCCACCCTCCAAGGCAGGCCGCCGAGGGTCTGGCCAGGTAACCTCTCCGCATGGGCCTGGCCCAAGGAAAGAGTCAGGTAGAGACCAATTCAGACGCCCGCTGCTGCCCAACACCTCCAACGCAGGCCATGACTCCCTGTGCAACCTGGAACGGGACTTGCTCTCTGTTCCTTCCCCCTACATGTTTCCGAGCCAGCCAGAAGCCCTGCATCTCCCCTTCTCATCCCCCTCCCCCGGACAGGTGCACCCGCCTCTGGCCTGGCCCAGCCAGGCACGTAGCTTCCACTTTCTTCTTTCCCTCTAAGCAGCTGAAAGCTGCCAGCCAGCGTGGTGAACTTTGAGAGGCACGCTAGTGCAAGGGAAGCTCGAGCTGACTAGCACCCCGCACCAGGCCATGGAGACACGGAGGAAGAGGCCAAGGGGCACTGAGGTCTTGCCTCATCAGCCACGCCTACACGCAGCCAGTGGGCGGGGCGAATCCAGCCCCTCAAGAGCTGCCTCTTCCGGAGGGCAACCCAAGGCTGAGAGGCACTGAGAAAAATTCGGCCAAACCCTCAAAGATGGCAGAAAATGAAGGTCACGCATCTTGAGGAGCTCACGGGGAGCCAGAGCATTCGGTGTTCCCCCTTCCTGCAACCCCACACCCTGGGGATTGATGATCTCACTGCCAGCGTACCTCTGCAAAGGGATGGGCCCCGCCGTGGTTGCTTCCCTGGGCCTCGCCTTGCTAGGAGAGACTTCCCCATCCTGCTGCCTCCTGTAGGTCCACTTGCTAAAATCATGACCACTGAGTCACTGAAACTCAATCTAGGTCTGATACAGTAACACCTGAAATATTGAATGGGCCCAGGGCAACTGGGCTGCCTAGAGTGGGAGAGGGAGGGGGGCTCATCAGAGGAGGTCACAGAAATATCTTTTCTGTTATTAAGTAATCTATTCTTAGTAAGAGCCAACAGGGAGCCAGCAAATGGTACCACCTCCTTCTTGAGGTCCATGTATGACTGAGGCTGCCTTGCAACAAAAGGTCTCCCTTTCAGAGCACTTGAACCTCCACCCATGGGGACCTGATTTTTTGGTACCTCCCTTTCAACCCAGACGTGGGCTTTCGGGCCGGGGAGCATGTGATGCCCCCCACCCCCATGCTAAACAATTCATCTCTGAGTCTGCCCGCAGTGACGACATCTGGCCCGAGGGAAACAGCACTGCAGGATCTGTATGTTCCCAAACCTAGGATGCCGAGACATGCTGCAAAACCACGAGACGGATCGACAGGTGTCCCTCCAGAGACAGGCCCTGATTCAAGGATGCTCCGAACTCAAACATCCAAAAGCAAATGGACAGACGAATACACAGAACTCCAAGAGCCAGAAAACCCAACTCTAGCTCATCCTTCCCTGAAGCTGCCTTTAAAAGAGAGAGAGAACATTTAAGGGGCACTCAAAATTAAAATGTCGTCTATTATCAACATTAAACTAAAAGCAAGCATATGATTCAGATCACAGTTTTCTCAAGTTACCACGGCTTTTGACTCATTTCTACGCTCACTTCTGATTGGGATATGGGTCAGTTCTCAGCTCTCAAGCAGAATTTACCCAAGGTCCTGCCTAGCATTAGCTGTGGACATTTCAACCTTGCGCACTTTGGATTTGCCATTGCAATAGTGGAATCTAGCCCCTGGGCTGGGTAGCGCCCCACACCTCCCACCTCTGGCAGCATCCTGGAGGGAGTGGCTGGTTGGCCGCTTGCTTTGAGTCATGGGACACCAGTGGGAAGAATCTGGCCAGCTCTCTTTTGGCCATGAGCTGGGAAATCCCTTGGCTCCCGGCTTGCCGCTGGTATAGAAACAAGGCCTCGGTCCCCTTATGGTGAGGGCTGTGCTGGAGACAAAAGGGGACCCCAGCATAAGCCTGGAGGTCCCTGGCAGTGGAGAAATGAAACACAGCCCAATCTCATCGCTTCGATGCCAAAAGAACTACTGCTTGTTGTTCCCTTTCTCCTCAACCAGATGTTGTTAAAGCAGCAACTAGCAGAGTGAAAGCCACTGACTACTGTCTCGCCATTTAAGGCCACGAGGAGCAGGGAGAGAGCGGCAAAGGGAAGGAGGAAACGTGCGGCCCTCGGCACTACAGCCCATACTCCAGCACTACCGCCCAGGCTCCAGGACTACAGCCCAGGCTCCAGCACTACCGCCCAGGCTCCAGGACTACCGCCCAGGCTCCAGGACTACAGCCCAGGTTCCAGCACTACCGCCCAGGCTCCAGGACTACCGTCCAGGCTCCAGGACTACCGCCCAGGCTCCAGGACTACAGCCCAGGCTCCAGCACTACCGCCCAGGCTCCAGGACTACCGCCCAGGCTCCAGCACTACCGCCCAGGCTCCAGCACTACAGCCCTGGCTCCAGGACTACAGCCCATGCTCCAGCACTACCACCCAGGCTCCAGCACTACCGCCCAGGCTGCAGCACTACAGCCCAGGCTCCAGGAGCTGTCCTGGGGGAAGAGCCAGGGAAGGAAGAGTGGTGGAAGAAAGGGACAGAGAGGAAGGAAAAAGAAACACACCAAACGTCCTCCTGCCCTCTCCCATGATGTCATCAAGAGCTGGGTGTCCTCCAAGTGGAGTCAGGACTTGTTTCCTCAGGGGCAGAAGAAAAAAAAAACCCCAAAACAAAACAAAACAAAACAACACAAGCACCTTCAGTCTATTTTCTTGGCTGGAAGCCGGAGCAAATCCAGCAGGTATTTACACAAGGGCCCAGCCATGTATGAGAACAGGATGACCAGCTTCCCGTGGGTCATGGTCATGAGAGTCTGGTGTCCCGAGGCCCAGATGCGATACCAGGGGCCGTAGAATGGGTCTGAGATGGCCGGACACAGCATGTTGTTCAAATTCACTTCGGTGACCTGCAGGGACAAGGGAGGTAGAGTGAGCGTTCACCATCCTTAGGCTTTCTCTGGCTTCTGCCAGTTCAGCCGTGTCTACCTAATGGGGACTAGACAAGGAGGGATTGTCAAATCCCCACCTGTTCATAGTGGGATCTTTCTCCCCTAGGTTTTCTGAGTGGGTCAAGGCTAGAGCCCTTTGGAGGTGACGGGGGAGGCCGTCCAGTGGAAAAGCTGGTCGGTTTTGCTCAGTCTTGCCTTCCAGTTGGGCCCAGTGCCCGTTGCCATTCCTAAGCATTTACTGGGTGCCTAGACCCGGAGGGGTGTCATGGGATAAAGGCAGTCCGCGGCACGGCCCCTGCCTGCATCAAGGTGGGGTGATCGGTCTACCACGTGTGACCTCAAAACAGACGGTGCTCACCAGCTCTTGCCCACCATGGGATCTGAGGGGTGTACAGGACGGGGGCTGAGTTCTCAGAGAAGATTTCACGAGGGCAGTGACACCTGAATGGACTCATGAAGGATGGATGGGGGTCATGGCGAGAAATGGAGTGAACGGAGCCTTCCTTGTAGGAGGCCCAGAGGTGACACCGAGCACGGTACGTATGGTGACGTGAGCACAGCGACTCCTCTGGAATCGAGGAGTCCCAGTGGACAGCAGGTGTGAAGGTCATACTGCTTCCTCCCTAGAGAACAGGAAGCATTCATGCTATTGGCAAGGAGCTCCAACTAGCCCCCAGGCCAACCAGAGCAGAGCAACACGCCGGGATGGGGAAGACAAAATGACTGAGTGCTTCAACAAAGGCGCTGGTGACATCGGTTACACGCCCTAGTCCTGCCAGGTCCACGCGGCTAACGCACACAAAACCCGGCATGCCGCTCCAGCCTCGAGCACGGCCACGGCCCCTGCCTTCCAAAGCCCTTCAAGCGCGTTCTCCTTAAAGACAAGTCCTCACCACCTCTCGGGGTCGGGGCTGCGGGCCTGGGCCGTGTCACGGAGGGTGGAGAGCGCACTGCACTCGAGAATGAGGTGACTCACCCAGAGCAGTGGCAAGGCCAGGACTCGAACTTGGGTCTCCCGACCCCAGCCCCAGCCCCAAGCTCTTGCTACTCACTTCGCCACCACTAGACACACCGCCCACGCACTCAGCGATCCTGGGCTCTGGAAAACTCGACTACTGAACATCCCAGAATGCCACGGGGGTCACCCGACACCACACTTTCACTGGACACACAGCTCAGGGCCCGGTAGTAGACCCAGAATGGACCCGAGGTCAGAAGCCTCCCCCAGGCCCAGGGCCAGGGCTAGCATCCTGCCTCGCATGGGGTCCACAGCAAACCACTTTCCAGCGCAGCTCTCTAGCTCCGATCCAAGCGGCCGTGAGTGAAGGGCCTCCTTGCCTCCCCAGGGGTGAAAGGAACAGTCATTACTGAAGGATTCAGAAAACTCTTCGGAGAGGCCAAGGCTGTGGATCGTAAATCAAGAGCCCAGACACAACACTCTGACAGCCTGGCCTTTGGCATCTTGTATTTTCAAAACAAAACGATACACCAGCGCCAACCAGGATTATCAAGATTTATGAAGAACGCCAAACAGAAGGGATAGAAGGGGATAGAACCAAACTTACCAGGCCCAGGATCTGCAAGACGCTGAAGTGATAAAAGAACATGAGGCCAGTCGAGAGAAGGGCCCAGCGGAAACTGCTGAGGGGCTCCGGGGTATAAGCACCTGGGGGGAAAGTGGAGACAGTGAGACAGCGCGTTTGGTGACCCTCTTCTCCTCCCTTGTCCCACGAGGGTGCGGGCGCTGCGGCCACAGCTACCGCCTGCTGTTTACCCCCTTCTGCTGCCCTGCGACGGCTGCTCGAGAGACAGCCCAAACCGATGAGCTGGGCACTCCTGTCACCCCTTCCAAAGTCTGTTCTGGGGGCCATTACAAAGAGGGATTTTTTTTTTTTTTTTTACTGTTATTATAAAAGTAATACAGTCGGCCCTCTGTATCTGCAGGTTCCACATCCACGGGTTCCACTAACCGGATCGGTCCACGGTTAGTTGAACTTGTGGATGCGGAGTCCACGGATCCGGACGGCCGACTGTACTACACCGTTCTCTATAAGGGGCTTGGTCAGCCTCGGATTTTGGTACCCGCAGGGGTCCTGGAACCAGTCCCCCTCGGACACTGAGGGATGACTGCACGTGCTCACTAAAGGAAACTTAGAAAATGTTAAAAGGTAGAAATGAGATGGAGGAAACGAAGAAAAACACCCTCAGCACTCTACTGGATGTGACCACTGCTAGCACGTGGGTGTGTCTCCTTGGTTCCTGTATGCCTTGGGGGCTTCTTTTCTTTCCTCTTTTGATTACTAATCGGAATTTTACTGTATATATAATTGTATAGCCTTCATGTCCACATTTTTTTAATCATTCCCTCATGTTTCTAAAGAGAAACGTCACCGAGCAAGTATGGCATGGTGGTCGAGATGTCACACAGATGTGGTTTCAAACCTGGATTCTACCACTTACTGGCCGTGTGTGACCCTGGAAAAGGTGTTTCAACTCCCCGAACCTCAGCTTACTTGTCTGTAAAATGGGGCTACTTCTGAGAGTTGTTGCGCCACTTCCCAACCATTAGACAACCCACCCCCCTTGGAACAGCAAGAATGATGTATTTTCCCTCTATCGGCACTCAGGAACTCCTATCCCGGTAGGCTTGGATGTATTCTAGACGCTGCAGAGCAGGGGTGTGGCTTATAGGACGCTACAGGTGCGTGCATCCATGGGGGTGCTCCGGAATGGAAGGAACCTGGAACCCTCTACCTCAAGCAAGTAGGTGGCGAGAGGACATCCTGGAGTAGTGTTTTCCCAAGTCAGTCTTTCACAGATTCATGCATTCATTCACCAGTTATTAGGCACCTATTATATTCCAAGCCCTGCGCCAAACTTTGGGGAAAGGAACATAAAGAAGACGGGCTCCCTGCGGTCTCAGATGCGCAATCCGGCAGACGAGGCAGACAAGTTGCTAACAATGAGAACCGGTGTGATGGGTGTGATGACCCAGGTCTGTGCCACGCGTTAGGGGAGGACGGAACTCAGCTTGGGGGGCGGGCGGGGAGACTGATTTTTGGTGGAGGGGGCACCGAGCAGAGTCCTAAAGGACAAATGGGACTAAAAGAGAGGCCTAGGCATTCCAGAGCAGCAGCCTGCAGGAAGGCAGACATCCGTGGGAACGAGCCAATTCACATAACTATGGGGAAGAGTTGAGACCACAGGGGAATAGGACTCAGAGGTTGGCAGGGCTAGGCTGCTCCCAGCTGGGCCAGGTAGGACCTTAGGAGCCCGGCTGAGGGCTTTCGGCTTCATCTTGTGCCACAGGGTCATGACCCTAGATGCCTCAAACCTCAGGCAGGCAGGTAACTGGGAGCAGGGGGGTGACCAGACAACAGGGATGCTGGAGATGGGCCAACTGGGAAGCCCAGACCCCTTCTGAAGAGGTCAGCCGCCACTCAGTTCCACCCCATCATTGCCCTACGGGGACGTGGGCCCAGAGTTGCCAGTGTTTTCACTCTTGCAAGAGAAGCCAGAAATGGGAACTTTCATATGGAATTTCCTGATTTTTAAACGTTGGCAAATCATTCAGATTGTTTTAAGAACGCTCAACGGACCACACGAAACATGTCTTCTTGGATGGCTTTCAGCTCATTGGTGGCCAGCTTCGAGCTCTGCCGCAGAGCCACAGCAAGCGGCGGAGGGGTCTGAAGCGGGAAAGTGATGCGATCAGACGTGCGCTTGAGAAAGATCTGCCTGGCCGGGGTGCGGGGTGTGGGCTGGAGCAGAGAGCGTCAAGGCGGGGGACTGAGACAGAGACTGCTTCAGGAACCCGATGACAGAGGAGGATGGATAGCTTTGAAGACAACGGCGGTGGCCCTGGGTTCTAGCTTTGCATCACTGGGTGGATGACGCCGTTTACTGAGATGGAGAAGAGAGGAAAAGGCAGATTTGGGACAGAAGGTGGAGAAAGGAGGCCAATGTTAGACATGTTGAAGTTGAGGTGTCCGTGAACTATCCGAGTAGAATCGTCTCTTAGGTGGCTGCCTGCACTCTGGGAAATGCAGCGTGACGGGTGACAGTGTGGGCACTGGAGCCGGGCAGACACAGGTTCTCAAATCCTGGCTCTTGTCGCTTATCGACCTCAGGGCCTTGGGCAAGCCTCAGTATCTCTTGAACTCAGTTTCACTCATCTGCAGAATGGGGTGCCGCCGCCTACTTCACAAGGTCGTCGGGTAGATAAGATCATTTAAGCCATGACTGGAGTGTCATATCTGGGATCTAAGAGATGCTGATTATTTTCATTATTATATGAATCACAAGCTCAGTGAAAAGGACGGGGCCGAGCGTCCATATATAGGTGTCATCAGCACAGGACAGTAACTGAAATCACAGGAGCATATGCAGACCGAGTGAGGAAGAAGGTCAGAGGCAGAACAACAAGGAACACCACAGTGGGGAGTGTCGAGGGAAGGAAAGGAGTGAGATGGGGGTGACTGAACCCCCCGGGTCTTCTGGGGGAGAAGCTCAGGCTTGCCCTGTGAACAAGAGGCAGGCTCACCGCACATCTGAGTCAGACGGCCCTTTGCAGGTGTTGGACTCATCCGTCCACTTTGTAGATGGACAAACTGAGGCTGGGAGATGGGCAGTGACACAGCCAAAGTCAACAGCAGAGCACTGGGCTCTCAGACACAATGCCAAAGGACTCACTGCTCAGTGCCCCCGCTGCCACTTGTCACAGACCTCCAGCACACCACGTTGTACCAGATCTTTATCTACCCGTCTAGACGAGTGCCTTGGGTCGAGGACTGCGTGGGATTCGTTTCTGTGTTCCTAGCAGAAATCTAGCACAGAACTTGGAATGCGCTTACACTGTATACACTTTCCTGTCTGCTGGATGAGTGGGAATTGGGTACCATGTTGTCACCCTGACTGCTGGGGACGTAAAGGGGAAGAGGGCACCTGGAGGACCGACAGGTGCTTAGAGCCCTGAGCAGTTTTCCCCAGGTGTCCCTTCCCTCCAGCCTCTGCTTGGCTCCCCCTGGTGGCAGCAGGGCAGTAGTGACAGACCCCACGGGCCTGGTGGTGGCTGCAGAGGGAAAAAAAGGACCAGAGGGGGAAGTATCCTCCGCCAGACTTCGGCAGCCCTCCCCCACCCTCCCCTGAAGCCCCTGAACCCTGTCCTGCCCTATATATGGGGGGAAAGGAACGCCCAGGCACTGCCAAGGGGCTCTCAGTGCTCTCACTGCAACCTCAGGACCATTCATTCTGTGTTGTATCACCCGTCCCACGTCGAGACGATTAGTTCTCTGAGGGAGGGGCCGTTTCGGAATCACCTCTTCACCTCCAGCACCGGCTGCACGGTGGGCACTCAAAAATCATCACTGCTTGGGAAATGAACGGGACAGGCTTTCTGGAGCACCTGTAACACTATAACCCGTTGGCTCGACAATGCTACTTTGAGGACTACCGTCCAATACCTCAAACACCCAACACATGGCCCTTATTTGCACAAAGATATTTACACCTGCACTACCCACTATACTGAAACACTGGAAACAAACCAATTGGGGAGATAAGTTAAGTAAACTCTGGTACCTCAGTATTGTGCAACAGTCCACTGCCATTCAAATAACAACCAGACAAACTATATACCTGTGTGGCCAAGTCCCTGGCTCGTGATGGCAAGTGTAAATGACAGAACACCAAACAGTACATCAGTGATGGAAAATACAGCTTAGTGGTTTAAAACAAAGGCCTTGGGGTCACACAGCCTTGGGTTTGAGTCCTGCCTCTGCCACCGCCTAGAGGGGTGACCTTGGGCAAACTGTGCCACCCCTCTAAGCCTGTTTCCTGTAGCAACGCCTATCTCTCGGGGCTGCTGAGTGGAATAAGAGATATAAAAAAAGTAAATACACCAGCTAGCCTGGCATACAGATGGCCGCTATTTTTATCATGGCAACCACAGCCATCCAACGTCTCATAGAAGACTGGAAGACGACAAGGAATCTCGTAAAGAGGTGATCTTTTTCTGTGAAGGGGGACTTTGTGGTTGCCTCTGCCTTTTCACTGCTGTTGCTTCTTTTCATTGCAAAGGTGATCAAATATTCAATCTCTTTGAAAAAATAGAGACAAAAAAGAAAGCACCATGAGAACAGATGACCCAGTCTACCCAGATATATGCAAATTGTATGCAAACGCACATCATTCTTTTTTTATATACCTGGATGTGGCCCTTGGGAAAATCTCAGTGAAAAACCAGTTTTCTTTTAAGAGAAAATAGAAACTTAAGCACTTTCAGAAAAATTAAACACATAAAACTTTTCTTTTTTACTTTAAGAAAAAAATAAATGTGACATTTTCTGCTAGCATCTTCTACCCCAGGAGGATAGAAGCATTTCAGCTCTAAAGGTAGGGGGAAACCGAGATAATAGCTTTTTCTGAAATTGATTTCTGCCAGAAGGAAGTTTTATGAGTGCTGGGAGAGACATCAACTGTGCCACCGACAGCCAAGACTGATCCCCAGAGGCCTCTCCCAAGGGCCCTTTCTCTCATCCTCTAATCCCACCTGGGAAGGGCTTACACTGAGGAGATGAGACTGGGCAGGACGGCATCCTATTCTCCAATCTCCTTCCTGCTCCCTTCAAGTCATTCACTTTTACATATTACCCATTCATTCAACACGGACTGGCCGCACGCTGGGCAGACTCCATGCTAGACAGTGGGGAGATGGAGGCCAAGACAGGCCGTGCCCTTCAGAACTACCCTGCAGCTTACCCGTGAGCAATGAGATGGTGTGATGAGGTAAGCGCACTAAGTAATGGAGACACTGAGGAAGGGGAGCTGAAGAACATGACAGTTTGGGTGAGTTTTGAAGAATAAGAAGGAGATGGCAGCAGGAGCTTAAAGGAAGGAAAGGACATTCCGGGCGGCAGAGTACAGCCTGGGAAAAGACGTGGAGGCATGAAACAGCATGCCATTTGCATGTAATCCCAAGCAGGTCTGTGTAACTGGAGCATCAAGTGGGAGGGGACACGTGCCCAGAGATGAAGCTGGAGAGACCGGCTCAGGTCATGAAGAGCCTTGTCTGCCGTGCCCGGGACCTTGGCCTTTATCCTCTTCACAACGAGAAGCCATTGAGAGGTTTGAAACAGGGGAGTGCAAGGTCAGGTTTCTGTTTCAGCTAGCTCGACTGCTCTGGCAGCAGTGTGGGTGATGGACAGGAGAGGGATAAGGTTGAACACCAGTTCGGATGCTGCTGCAGAAATGGATGACTTGGCAATTCGTAGGACACAGAGGAGGCACCTAGGCTGACTCCCAGGTCTATGAGTTCAGTGACTGAGAGGTTGGGGGTGTGCTGACACTGAATGCCTATTGGATACCCACACGGACGTCTCCAATTGGCTGTGCAAGTCCAGGTCTAGAGCTCAGAAGAGGGAGATGTCCCAGAAACAGAGCTTTGGGGTATGGATAAGATCAACACGGAAGAGTCCACAGAATGAGATTAAAGGACCAAGGACAGAGCCTGCAATTTACATTTAAATGGGTTAAGATGAAATAAAATTAGAAATCTGGTTCCTCAGTAGCCCGTCACATTTCAAATGCTCGATAACCACACACAGCTAGTGGCTACCATATTGGACAGGGCGGAGAAATAACACTTCCCATCATCACGGAAGACTCCACTGGGAACACGCTTCTTTGTAGAGGTACAGTAAAGACAGATACTTCCACTGGGTTTGGCAACATGCTGGTCACTGGTGATCTTTGCTGTAGCAATTTCAGGAAAGTAGCGATGCAGGAGGTGGGTTGTAAACAACTGAAGAAAAGCTTTCCAGGTGCACAAGGTAAGGAAGGGAATGCCAGGAAAAGGGAACAGGATATGCAAAGTCACAGAGAAATCATTAGCCAAATTCCCAATGTTTCGATCACTTCTCTGAACGTTTCCTTCATCCTTTATGCTCTTCCCTGACCTACCTCTCCCCACAAGGAAGCTGCTTCATCTCTAGCCCTCTGAAGTAGTCACTGGTTTATTTTCCCCCTGGGCCGAGGGAGAGTAGGGAACTTCTTTCTTTGCATCGCTATTTCCAACCCACTACCCTTCCGTTTCACAGTTTTCTACAGACTATGGGTCATGGTCCTTAATATTCCTCAGGGCTCTTAGTACCTGGCTCGGTACCTTTCTCTCCAAAAATACCCCCATCTTATCTCTTGATCTTTTCAACATATGCCTAACACGAACCCTCCAGTACCCTGGCCTCTCAGCTCCCTGGCCTCCTCTCCTCAATGATTTCGTCTCCGTCTCACTTCAGCCAGTCGTTCTCAAGCTCGTGCCTGAGACCTTATAATTATGAATATCTACAGCCCCTCGTTAAGTCAAGCATTCCCTCTTCATCCACCACTTCTATCTTTCCAGCTGACCCCCCCTAACCCTGACCCCAACACTTCTTTGACCCCCCCTGGAATCTGTGATCCATTGGTCCTCCCATCTTTCTTGCTGTCCCTCATGGTTCCCTCTTCTCTCCTTCAATTCCATTGCCCAACACTCAAATTATCCCTGGCATACACCTTTGACTTCATGGCATCTCTCATTAGCCCCGTACTTATCTTGAAAAAAACCCCAGCCCTGGTTAAGTCCCAGTCTCCTCCCCCGCCTTGCCTGCACCTACACAGTTGAACACGGCTGGAGAAAAACATCTGTGCTGACTGTTCTCACATCAGATTCGTGATGACAAACCTCAAGTACATCTTTCATGTTGCCAGACAGTCATACTACACTTCCCCAGCCCGTTCACTCTCTCAGGCCACAATTTAATAATTGTCTTCTGTCTTCTCAGATCTTCAACACTTCTATCCCATCCTCACTCTCAGATGATGACCCTGATTCCTACTTCACTGAGAAAAAAGGAATCAAAAACTTCCAGGAGCTCTCATGATCACATCTAACCACTTACCTGCATCGGTGCCCAATGTGCTCTGCCTTCACCCTGTTCCCATGGATGAACTGCCCAGGACCCCAGCCAAGGCAGGCCTTCCCTTTTGTATCCCAATCCCACCCGCTCTCAGCTACTCAATATCGCTCCAGAAACGGTTTCCTCTTTCTCTTACAAGGAGTTCTTCTCCTCTACTGGATTATTCCCATTAGCATATAAACTAAACATACTGTAACAGCTTCCATTCTAAAACAAACACACACACACTTGACCTCACTTCGCCCCTGCAAGCACCTCATCCTCTGCTCATCTGCACAGCAAAATTCCTTGAGAGAAATGTCTACACCTGCCCTGTCTAACACGGTAGCCACTTCCATACGTGGCTGTTTAACATTGAGATGAGCTACTAGTGTAAACTACACTACTGTATTTCAAAGGCTATAAAATATCCTGGTAATAATTTTATATTAATTATTTGGAGGTGATAATATTTTACATATAGTGGGTTAAATATCAGATATATTATTAAAATTAATTTCACCCATTTCTTTTACCTTTTTTTTAGTGTGACTACCAGGACATTTGAAATTACATATGTGGCTTACATGTTTTTATTGGACAGCACTTGTCTATATTCCGCTGTCTACAATTCCTCTCTTCCCATTCTCTCTCAACACGAGCTAATCAGGCTTCCGTGCCTACCTCCCCAGCCCTCCCTCCACCAAATCAGCTCCCATCAAGGCCACAAATAACCTTTTCATTGCTAAATCCAGTGGCCAATTCCCAGGCCTCATCTTATGCACCCTTTCTGTCTTGAAACGTTCTTCACTTGGCTTCTGGGATGCTGCTGTCTTAGTTCTCCTCCTGCCTCACAGCCTGCTTCTTCTCGGTCTCCTTTACTGCTTCCTCCTCATCTCCTTGACCGCTAAATGATGGAGAGGATCAGGCTGCAGAACTCGGAGCTTTTCTCCTCTCTAAATACTTTCATTCCCTAGGTGATTTCAACCAATCTCACGGCTTTAACACAATCGGCGTGCTGATGACTCCAACATTTACATCTCAGCCTGGACCTCTGCCTTGAACTCCAGGCTCGCATAGCTCACAGTCTACTCAATACCTGCACGTGGATATCTAAGTAGGCCTCTCATTCTTAAACCCAGCTTTTGATTTTGGCTCCTATGGTAGATTGTTACAGTACTGGCTCCCAGTGAATCACACCTTCCCAGTATCCACACCCTCATGTATTCCTCTCCCACGATGATTTGGCCATGTGGCCCATCTGGCTCAGCCAGGGAACTTGCTTTGGTCAATGGGACTTCATCAAAAAGATGCAATCAGAGGCTTCATAAGCGCTTATGAATTGGGGCTTGCCCTCTTGGAATGCTGCCCTGAGATCCCCATGCCATGAAAGGCCTTGTGGACAGAGAGGCCCAGCTATCCCAGCTGTCCCAGTTGAACCCAGGCAGGACCAGTAAGTAGAAAAAAAAATGTCTTAGCTCAGGCAGCCATAACAAAATACCATAAGCTGGGTGGCTTAAACAACAGATACTTATTTTTCATAGTTCTGGAGGCTGGGAAGTCCAAGATCAAGGTATTGGTAGACTTGGTGTTGGGTGAGAACCCACGTCCTTGTCCATAGACAGACATCTTTTTGCCATGTTCTCACATGGTAGAACGGGCTAGGGAACTCTATGGTCTCTTCTTATAAGGGCACTAACCCCATTCACAAAAGCCCCACCCCCATGACCTCACCCAACCCTAATTACGTTCCAAAGACCCCACCTCCAAACATCATCACATGGGGGTGGTGGTGGTGGTTAGGACTTCAACATAGGAATTTCAGGGGAGGAGACAAACATTCAGTCCGTGACAAAGAATGACCCAGTCAACCGACACAACTGTGAAAAATAATAAGTCATTGTTTTAAGCCACTGAGTTTGGGGGATGTTATACAACATTAGATAACTGAAAGAGCACTTCCTCCCCCGACCCTCCAAAAAAGCAATAAACAAGCACAAAACCCCTTCTCCTAGTCTTCCTTATCTCAATAAATGGTAATTCATTTAAGTTACTAAGGTCAAAAACCTTAGAGTCATCCCTGACTCCTCTCTGTCACATCCCACATCTGATCCATCAGCAAATCCTGCTGGCTGTGCCTTCAGCATGTATCCAGAATCCAATGGCATTTCTCTGCCGCTACTGTTAGTACCCAAGCCCAAGTCACTAGCATCTCCTTCCTCTTTTATTGCAAACATTACTTATAGGTGTTCCTATTTCTATCCTGTGCCCGTACAGTCTAATTTCAGCACAGCAACTGGGTGACCCCTTGAAAGATTAACTCAGATCATGTCAGTCCTCTGCTCAAAAGCTTCCAATGGCCTCCCATCTCCCTAAAAAGAAAATGTCAAGTCCTTACAATGGTCTATGAGGCCCTATATATGAGCTGCCCCTCACCTCTATCCCCTCTCTGACTTCATCTGCTACCACTTTCCCCTTCCTTCACATGGCTCTAGACACACTGACATACTTGCTATTGCTAGAACATTCTAGAAACACTTCTGTCTCAGGGTCTTCACACTCGTTATTTTCTCTGCTTGGCATATTCTTCCCCCAGATATCCAGCAGCCGACAAGCCTTCGCTCAGATGTCACGTTCTCAGTGAGGCCTTCCTTTACTCTCTCCTCCAATTCAGCAACACTATACCCGTTGCCCTGCTTTTTCTCTTCCTTTATACACTTAACATCATCTGACTTACTCTCTATTTTACTTATTTCTATGTACGTATTTCTTTACTGTCTCCTGCCACAAAAGAATGTAAGCTCCATGAAAGCAGAAATATATCCGCTTTACTCGCTGCTTTATCCCCAGCAGATGCCTGACACAAAGGAGGGGTTCAATACATACTTGTTGAAAGAATGAATTGAGCAGCCCAGTATGTTCGAGAACTTTATACAGTTCAGTAGCAGTGGACTATCATGTGGGAGAAAGGGATAAACAAGAGACGAGGGCCAGTTCTTTAAGAAGACTGTTTGCAACATTAGATATTTTGGACTTTACAAATCATCTTGAGATCTTGTTAAAAGGTGGGTTCTGATGCAGTAGGTCTGAGGTGGGGGCCAGAGCGTCTGCATTTCTAACTAGCTCCCAGGTGCTGCTGGTCCTCCGACCACACTTCACATTGTAAGGGACAGAGCTCCCCATCTGGCTGCTGATCGAAACAGGGCAAGACTAGAGGCAGGGAGACCAGTGTTGAGGCTCTTGTAGTAGACCAAGTCAGGGATGATCAGATGTGAACTAAATGGAATAGGAGTGGTAGGAATGAATCTGAGAAATGATCAGGAGGTCAGATTGACTGGATGCGGTGGGAGTGGTGAAGAGCCAGTGGTTATGTTAACATTTCTGGCCCGGGTAATGAGTGAGTGGTGGTACCACTCAGCGGGAATGGGGAGCATCGGAGAAGGTGCAGGGTTGGGTACGCGGGGAGAATGACAAGTCTAGTTCCTGACAACAATGCCACCCCATCTTTGGTGCCCTCTGAATGAGACACCCTCATTTACCCAGAAGACAGAGCTCTGGGGGGTGCAAGCCCAACATGACCCCAGATGTGTGATTTCCCATCCTCAGCTGTTGGGTGCAGGCCCAAGTCAGGCTGCTTTTCATCCAGGCATTGGATCAAATGAACTGTACCCTCTAGTCTGCTTAATGTATAAGGCTGTCCCAAGCTGGGTGTCCATGTGGAAGGTCCACCTGGTTGACCTTCTATCCTGAGGGGCTGGAGAGCCCACTCAGGCCAGGCTTCACCCTCAAACTGCCTAGTGGAGGCTGACTGGGCCACCCAGCCTACGTCTAAGGCAACGTAAAGACCCACCTTCATCCATGAGGATCAGAGAGCCAGCCCTCTGCCCAAAGCACACAGAGTGAGGACCCTGAGCTCACAGAGACTCCAAGAGGTAGACCTGGCCTAGCAAACAAGCACTGGAGTCCAGAGACCCAGGTCCCAGCTTCCGCTCTTCTCAAGTTGCTGTGTGACCACCTGTGTGGATCAAAACCCCTCTGGGCGTCAGAGTCCTGCTGGCAGGGAATTCTCAGGCTCTCTGCTCCTTGCAGGAGCACTGTAGGGATAGAAGAGCTAAAGGAGCACAGAGATACTCTAGGGAAAAGTGCTACTAAACATAACCCGCCCCGTGCCTCACACACGTTCTACAGTTAGTACTTGCTGGGTCTCTGGTGAGCTTTCAGCAAGGGGGAACCAGCTCTCGGATCGTTTGAGGCAGTGAGGCTAAACCTTCAGTCTGTACCAGAATCCCCTGGCGGGTGGCTCTCAAGCATGAGCTGGCATCAGAATCCCCTGGAGGGCTTGTTAAAAGGCATCTTTGCCGGGTCCCACCCAAGAGTTTCTGATTCAGTAAGTCTGAAGGGGGGCCTAGAATCAGGAATCTGAGAATTTGCGTTTCTAACAGGTTCCCCGGTTAGGCTGCTGCCGCTGGTCCAAGGACCAGACTTTGAGAACCCTTGCCCTAGAGAACCTATGGAAAATGCAGATTCCTGGGCCCTGCACCAGAGACTAGAATCCAGGAGATCTGGGTGGACCCCGGAATTTCCATCTTAGGAACAAGCACCTCAGGTGATCGATGCTAGGTCCTCCAACCACACTGCCTTAGGGGGAATTCTGGAGTTGCAAGAGGTACCAAGAGGTTCGGGGAAAGCCACCGGTACAGGGGCAGATACTGCTCCTTGAATTAATTAATTCCCTGCTCCCACAAAGCACTCCTGAGCTCCAAATACTTCCTCTTCAGCAGCGAAAATCCCACAGTCTTCAGAAACTCACCGACCCACCCTCCTGCACAAGGACCAGCCCTGGGCCAATTTCTCAAATTCCCTAGCTTTTCCCTCTAACCCCCTAACCCATCAGGAGCCTTCAGAATCTACCTGAGTCCCTTATCCTTCCTCCTGCCCCTCGCCTGACCAGCAAAGTGGAACTGGGAAGCCATTGAAAGAGAACCTTCCCAGCATCCTAAAGCTAGACAGACAAGTGGGGCAGTGGGCTAACATTGGGTGGGAGAGAAACAGGGGACACCACCTGGAACTGAGGTCGGCATGAAAACTTGGGGACGTCACAGGCCAAAGTGCTCTGGCTTTAACTGTCCTAGAGAAGCTAGCACGGGGGCTGTGTCCCAGCCCTCATCCTGCAGGAGATAAGTATAAAGCCCACTCAAGAGAGAAGTGGCTTGCCTGGATCAAACAACACTGGGGTTCTTACACCCCAGTTTCCTGAGGTGTCCCCAGAGGACATATGATTTGCTTGGACTTCAAAACAACCTTGTCACCTGGGTCAAGCCTGAGAGTCCACTGTTCTCCAAGTCTGAAACAAGAGCGCCCTCTAGTGAAACCTAAAGGGGTTTCCAAGCAGCCTGGAGGTGGGGCTTGTTAGCCTTCCTGTGCCTGGCAGGGACCCCTCAGAAAACATGAGGACACTGGTGAAGCCCTTCTTAGAACAAGGTTTTATATGCATAAAATAAGAGGCAAAGGGTTATAAATGAAGCCAATGACGTTAAAACACGGTTATCAAAATATTTAAACAGACTTGTAATATAGTACGTACGTTTCTTTATTAATGTGTTTAATAATAAGAGCTAGGCAACTACCGTAATTTCAAAGCAGTGATGAGCATAAACAGTATTCTGAGCTGTCTGCCACGACTGTAACGTGATAGGAAGCCATCTGTGATTGCTACTGACAACAAATCCGCAGGTATGGCTCATACCTACATTCATGTGCTGCGTTTCTGCTAGAGGTTAGTGAAAACAAACGTGATTATTTTTCTCATCCAAGTTAGTGGACCCCTTAATTCCTATTTGTGGACCCCAGGTTAAGAAACCGTGCTTAAATAAAAACCAACCCAAAAAACCCCACAGGGATGGAGAAAAGGGAGTTCCCAGAGTGGGGAGTTGCACCACCAGCCCTGCAGGTCCTCAAGTTGGCTGCCATCCAAGCCATCCCGTCGGAAACCCATGGAAACCCACGATGGCGACCCTAGCAGCAACAAATCCCTCTGTACCTGCCGCCCTTCCACGGAATGGCCCTTCCACCTCCCTCCTCACCCTAAGGAGACCTGGCTCTCCTCTGAGGACACTGCTTCTCCCTCTGGCTGTTCTGAGCAATTCTTTCTCACAGCAAGCTTTTTTTTTGGCGGTGGGGGGGGGGGGTATGCGGTTGAGTGTTGGGGAGGTCCTCTAAGCCCCCATGATTGCTTCTAGATGTTTTCTCTTTTCTCCGTCTTTCAAGCGTCAGCCTCTCTCCCTCAACATTGTCGCCCGTTGTCCTCCAGGTCACTATCAGATTCATCCCAGTCTTCCTTTTCCACATTAGGCCTTTTGCTGCCAGCATCCTGGGTGATTTCAACATCCACGCGGGTGCCACTTCCAACACCCTAACCTCATGGTCCGGTGAACCTTGTCGACTCTGCCTGCCGATCCGCACCTCTACTAAACCTCGCTCCCCACAACTGGCTTCGGTCAGCACCGCCAACTGTCCCACCTCACACAGGAGCATCTGACCACAGCTGCCCACACTTTCAGCTTTCACATCCTCATTCCTACCGTGCATGTGCCCGTGGACTTCCTCGTGACCTCCGACCCCTTGGTGCCCCTTTCCTCCCCACAAGGATTTCTTCCCTGGTGGGCATAGGGCACTCTTCATCCCTCCCGCCCCACACTTCTACCTCCCCACTCACTAGCTCATCCCCTAGCTTGCTGACGTGAGAAGAAACCACTCAGACCACGTTTCATAGGTTTGTAGGCCGAGTCCTGACACATTAGCAAGAAGAAATCATGCTAACAGCAAACTTATGTAGTGCGAACCAAGGGGCAGGCACTCTTAGAAGCGCTTTACATACATTAAGACATTTAATGCGCATTACAACCCTCTGAGGAAGTACAGCCGAACCGGAAACAACATAGTGCAGATCCACTAATACGTGGATTTGTTCCATAAATACGTATATACGCACTGTAAATGTATTTTCTCTTCCCTGATGATTTTCTTAATAACATTTTCTCTTCTCTAGCTTCCTTTATTGTAAGAATACAGTATATCACATATATAACATATAAAATATGTGTTAATAGACTGTTTATGCTATCGGTAAGGCTTCTGGTCAACGGCAGGCAATTAGCAGTTAAAGTATGGGGGGGAGCCAAAAGTTATACATTTGACTGTGCAGGGCACTGGCACCCCTAACCTCCGCCTTGTTCAAGAGTCACCTGTACTATTCTTCTTATTTTATAGATGAGGAGACTGAAGCACAGAGAAGTTAAGGAACTTAGTCAAGGTCACACAGCTACTAAGCGACAGAACCAAGATTTGAAACCACACAGTCTAGCTTCATAATGGGCAGCACGTACTTTTCATCATGCACATCTCAGAAGAACCTGTCTCTCTGGGCACCCAGGCCTGTTCAGTAGACCTTCCTCTCTACCCTAGCTTCTCAGCTCCTTTGACTGGGTGGGAAATGAGTTGAGGCCTGCTCTACAGATCTGGCCACCTTAGAGTCTTAGGATCCAGAGGAGGAAGCTCACTTAGGTGTCCAGACCAAAGCTGCAAGCTCTAGCCCAGCCCTGCCTACACTGAGGTCCTGGCTGCCTGCTCAGCTAATATGAAAGTGGCACTCTGTTTCTCATTCTTACTGTTCCTTGTGGGACCCACCCTTGGTTGGAAACCCAAAGGCATGGTTACCAAAACTCTGTCCCGAACATCCCTTGACTTCTGGGTCTTCAACACCACTGACCTTACTTCCAAAGCCCCAACCTTGAATGGATCCCTCAAGCCAGATGTTCTGCTTCTGCACTCAGGCTGCTGAGACCTCCTGGAGAAAATGGGGTAACCGGACAAACCAGTACTGGAAGAATGCAAGGAAATGTGTTTCAGGAGCGGTCCCCTCAGTGCTAACCACCAACCAGAAGGTTGAAGAAGAGCTGCGCTGTCCAATATAGCAGCAGCTATTTCAACTGCCATTCAAGTTCCTTAAAGTTAAATTCGAAATTCCCCAGTCCTAGTGCTTCGACCGCACGAGCCACATTTCATCTGCTCAGGAGCCACCTGGAGCTCATGGCTGCCATGATGAACAGAGCAGATATAGAATACCTCGGGCATCACAGAGCATTCCACTGGACAGCACTGGGAACAGTCTAGACTTATCTCCTTCTCTCATTTCCCACAGCACTTACTCCTCTTGTCATTACCCTTCTCAGTCTACCATCAAGCCCTTTCATCCTCAGCGGTTGTCATCACCTGAGTCATTCACTCCCCTTTCTCCCAGTGCCTTCAATGTGCCCTCTCATGACCGGCTTTCACCTTAGCACCTGAATGTGCCCCAAGCCATGGGCAGAGAGGGAGGGGGAAGAGGGGAAAGCAGGGGAGATAAACCCCTCCCTTGACTCTGCAAGGCCCTTCACCCCTCCTTCCTTAATGTCCTTAAGTGCTTCTGTCCCATCCTCACATCGCCAACGACCTCACTTTCCTGGAGCCCTCTGAAACAATGTGGCACTCTGGATCATAGTCCTTTGATGACAATTGCTAGTGCCTTCGCTTCCAGAACAACCAGCCACTCCTCTGTTGCTCTGACCATTCCTACAATTTCCTTACCTTCTTCTTCCTGTCTATTATTTACAGGTTCATGTCCCACAAGGCCTTTTTCAAAGTTCTATCTCCTCCCCACCTACACAGTTACCCTGGATCATCTCATGATTCCCATGTTTATATCCATCACCTTTATACCGAAGCTATCAAAGACAGCCTCTAGCCCAGACTCCCCTGA
Organism: Stenella coeruleoalba; assembly: GCF_951394435.1. Taxonomy (NCBI): domain Eukaryota; kingdom Metazoa; phylum Chordata; class Mammalia; order Artiodactyla; family Delphinidae; genus Stenella; species Stenella coeruleoalba. The sequence continues at coordinate 89,462,795 of NC_137152.1, read as the reverse complement.
ACAGCTCCAGAATATTCCATTCAATGGCCTCCTGGACATCTCAACCTGGAGAGCCTAGAATTGCCTTAAACTCAAGTAAAATCGCCTTCCTCCTTAAAATATGCTCCTTCCTTCTGTGCTCCCTATGCATCAGGCGCAGCCAATCCCCCCGCCCATGGCTACCCAGACCAAAATCCCGTGGCCTCAGAAGACTTCATCCTCTCCCTTGCTCCTATAGCATCTTAATTATAATAAACACTATTATTAATTTAAGGATTTATTATTAATTTAAATTACAATAAAATATGATTTTAATTCTACTGGCTTCGCCAAAAAGTTCGTTCGGGTTTTCCCCTAAGATGTTACGGAAAAACCCGAACGAAACCTGAACACACCTTTTGGCCAACCCAATACAGCTTCATCTCCTGAAAAGATGAAAAGACGAGACTGCCACCTAGTGGCGAAGCACAGATAAACAATTGGATATGGAATATAAAAAGTATAAGGAACTTCCAGGAAAATGTGCCTTAGGCTGCCTAGGAATGTCAGACACAGATCCAGAGAGGAGGTAGCACCTTTGAGCTAACTTGTAGAGGAGGACGCTGAGTTTGCCAGGTCCAAAGTAGAGAAGCTGGTTTGTGTATTGGACAGGGGACAGGGGGCGCAGGTATGACTTTGAAGGGAAAAGTAACGGGAGTTGAACTCTTAAGTGATGGGAAATTGGGTCCAAGAGAAAGGCAAGGGTCAGATTGTGAACAGTCTTGAATGCCACGTAAAGGAGTTTGGTCTTCATCCTGTATGGGAATTTTAAGCAGCGGAGTGAATTCTGATCAATCTGCTTTCTTTAGAAAGGTATTTTGGAGACTGGATGCAGGAGAGACTACGTGGGAGGTAGGGGCAATCAGGGGGCAGGGAGAGGAGAGAAGAATCAAAGTACTAGTCCCAGCAATGGACGCTGAGAGCCTGGCCTAGGACAGGGGGTTGGGGGCCAAACTGGCAAGCATTTTGAAAATCTGGATCCTCAGAACTTCTGAGCCGATTGGTATAGGGGATGAGGCAGAGGAGGGGGTCCGGGAAGCTGCCTTGGATTTTGGCACTGGATGGTTGGTGGAACCACTAAGATAAGAAATAGAGGAAGAGAAGAACAGCAGGTTGGAGGGAGGAGCATGGAATTGAGGAAGCTGATTGCAGATGTTTACTCTAAAGCACCTGTGGCGTTTCTCGGGCCCGCATCTATAGATGGGGAATGCCAGGATCTCTGGGGCAGGCAGGACAGAGGAGCCGGAGGAGAAACAGCTGGAGAAGGAGGAGAACCTGGAGACAGGGGTGTCATGGGGCTCAAAGGAGAAACGGGCATCTAAGAGGAGGGGTGTCAGCAGTGTTAAATCCACTGACAAACATGCACTTCGTATCTGCAAGCCTGTGGCTTTAGAAGTCGGCAAGGTACAACCCTGACCCCAAGAGCCCACAGTCTAGTTGGAAGACAGATGCGAAATTAACGAGAGGCAGTATAAGCGGTTAATAATAAGAACAATACACCGCACTTACCATGCGTCAGGCACTCTTCTATATACTCTACATATATGAGCTCCCTGACCCCTCACAACACACCTACTAATCCTCATTTTACAAATGAGAAAACAGACACAGAAAGATGAAGGCACTAGCCCAAGTGCCAGAACCAGGATTCGAACCCACAGTCTGTCACATCCAGCAACTACATGCAGTGTGGTCATGACGCCTGCCTGCCTGGTTTCAAATGCCAGTTTAAACTCTAGTGCAGGGGTGTCTAACCCTTGGGTACCTTGGATCCCTTGGGCTGTTTGGGGCCCTCTCTCAGAATAAAGCTTTTAAAATATAAATATCTAAAATACATTACATATTAAATATATTATATTTATATATTAAGTATATTTTAAATATAAATATCTAAAATAAAAGATACAGGGTTATAAAAGAAAAAATACTATCAAAATACAGTTAGCAAAATACTTTTAAATAATAAATGTCTTTAAATATTGAGGTGATGATGAAGTGAAAATGATTTTTCAAGATTATCTGGAAAAAACAAACAAACAAACAAAAACTCGGGGCTTCCCTCGTGGCACAGTGGTTAAGAGTCCGCCTGCCGATGTAGGGGACACGGGTTCGTGCCCCGGTCCGGGAAGATCCCACATGCCGCGGAGCGGCTGGGCCCGTGAGCCATGGCTGCTGAGCCTGCACGTCCGGAGCCTGTGCTCCGCAACGGGAGAGGCCACAACAGTGAGAGGCCCGCGTACCGCAAAAAAGAAAAAAAAAAGATTATCTGTAGCGGCTGTAATCAGTAGAAAATATCTGTGATTTATATTAACGACAACATGCCACGTACTGCAAATGCAACTGTGTGTTGCTGTCTGCGATTCAGAACTGAAGGAAATGCTGTATTTCAGTTGGAGTTAATGCAAATGAAAACGCGATTTTTTTTTCCCCACATCCAACGTCATGGGCCCCGTAGGTCTAGTGAACTTTGTGCGGACTCAGTGAGCTCAAGATCATCTTGTAAAACTCTTACCCAGTGCCCAGTTCATGGAAAGTGCACAATAAACATTAGCTTGTAAGATGTATAACAGGATATGTGCAATGTGTAGTGTGTGGATATACAGTCATTCATTCATCCCTGAGATATCGAGAACGAAAGAAAAATTCCTGTCCTTAGAGTGACGGGCATGTAAACAGACACCTGCACTGCAGTGTGACAAGTTCAGCCACAGAATAAGAGGGCTGCCTGGAGAAGGTGACTGCGGAGGTGAGTTTTGAAGAAGGCATGCTTTCCTGGCCAACAAGCTAGACATGGGTATTCCTGCCAGAAGTCATGGCATTTTCAAGGGCACAGAGCCATGAAAGTTGCACAGTAAACTCAGGGGACCCTAAGGATTTGGGTATCACCAGAGTGCAGAGAACAAGGAAAGGAGGAACACGAAGGGAAAGGGGCAGGGCCAGGGCACACAGGGTCTTTTGTGCCCCTGGGAGGACGCACAGTGCTCTGGGGACAAGGGGGAATCACTGAAGGTTTCCGAACAGGGAAGTGCTATGAGCCAATGTGGGCTTTAGAAACAGCTTTGGGAGTTGCCAGGGCCAAAGGGCTGTTAGGAGGAGTGGGGGAGGCTGGGGGCAGGGAGATCACACAGAGCCAACTGCCATGGTGGCTCAGCCCAAGGTTGTGGCCCTAGAGACGGCAAGAAGGGGATGGCCGTGAGAGCCATCTAGGAGGTAAAAGTAGGAGAACATGGTGACCTCTGTCCACAGCACCGGCACGATCTTTTCCACAAGCAGATCTGATCAGGCCGGACTATTTGATAAACAGTGTTGGGACAAATGAGAGACCATCTGGAAATAAAGCTGGCCCCTTTAATACCAGGACAAATTCCAAGTGGATAAAGGACTTAAAGGTAAAAAAATAATAATAATAAATAAATAAATGGAACTACTAACATAGCAGAAGAAAATATGGGATATATTATTTTTTATGACGTTGGAGTAGGGAAGGGCCTTCTACCCATGACTCAAAATTCAGATGCCGTAAAATAATTGATACATTACATGGAAATGTAAACATCCTACCTGGCAAAAATAAACCATGAGCAAAGTTACAAAACAAATGACAAAAGTGGGGAAGATATCTGCAGGTCGCATCCCAAAGGGCCAACTCCTATTTGTAAAGAGCTCCCAGGATTTAATTTTGTAAAAAACAAAAGCAACAATGAGAAGAATGAGCACAAGAGAGGAACACATAATTCAAGGACAAGGAAATCAAACGCCAATTGAAACATGTAAAAAGAGGCTCAGCCTCACTCAAAGTAAGAGAAATTCAAATTAAAACTAGATCAATAAACCATCAGTTTTACCCATCAGATGCGCAAAAAGTGGAAAGGTTGGAAATAAGCCAAAAGCCTCTTTTGGTGAGGCTGTGTGGAAACAGACACTCTTCCACATTGCTAAGGAGCATTTAAATTGGTATAACGTTTCTGGGTTTGGAAATATCCGTCAAATTTACAAATGCATATACTCTTTGATTCAGCAATTCCACTTAGGGGGATGTATCCCTTAGACACACTTGCACACCTGCAAAATGGCATAGGTTCAAGGTCGTTCAGTGCAGTGTTATTTATATTAGTGAGAGGTTGGAAACAACCTAAATGTCTATCAAGAGGAGATGGGATAGATAAATTACAGTAGAGTGTTGTAGCCTTGTGTTGTGTCTAAAAGCTGCACCACCGAGTTCAAATCCCGGTTCGGCTACTTACTATCTGAGCATGTTTCCTCACCTGTAAAACGGAGATGACATAACACCTACCTGAGAGGACTGTGGTGGGGATTCAATGAGTTAATGTATGGGAAGAGCTTGAAACAATGGTACATCACAGTGCTACAGAAAGTGTCGCCATTTTTATTACCCTGTATTTTATCATCCACCCAACAGAACGCATGCTGCCGTGAATGAGAAAGCTTCCTTTGGGCTTACTTGGAAAGCTCTTTAAGACACAGTGCTAAGCAAAATAGTGACAGCAACAAAACAGTTGTGTGGTATGCTATTTGGGGATGTGTGTGTTAAGAAGAAAATAAAATATTTTAAAAACTTACTTATATATACAAAAAAAGAAATTCTGGGAGGATATGCCAAAAACAACAATGGTGGTAACCTGTGGACTTGTTGCTGTGAATGGGGGAAGGGGTGGGAAGGTGTTTTTTCACAGAATGGCTTTCTGTATCTTGGATACAGAGCTATATCAATGAATTACACAAGAAAAGAATCAATAGGAAAAACAAGCTGATGCTATGCCCCTTCTTAAAACTTTCACTGGCTTTCTACAGCTCTTAGAATAAAGGCCAAACCCCTGACCACAAAGCCCTCCATATCTGCCCCTCAGGCCCAGGGTCATCTGCCCTCCCTCCAGTTCTCCCTCCTGCTGAGGTGCTGGCATATCTGCCATTTTGTCCAGTTACAAGGGTTCACCTCCCTTAATCCTACACTTACCTAGTAAACTCCTACTCATCCTTGAGATCTCTGTTGAAATGTCACTTCCTCAGGGAACTCTCCCCAGAACTTCCATACTAAGTCAGCTTGTTTTGTTCTAGGCTCTCATAAAAGCACGTTCCTTTCCTTCAGAGTACTTAGCTCAGTTCTAACTATATGTCCATTTGTGTGATTACTGAATTCACATCTGGCTCCCCCCACTACATTATGAATTCTATGAGGGAAGGGGTGGGGTCTGATTTTCGCTCATCAGGGCCCCCCAGTGGCCAGCGCAGAGGCTGGCAGAAAAAGGGCACGTGTAAATATGTTGCTATGGTTTGAATGTTTGTGTCCCCCAAAATTCATGTGGTAAAATTCTAACCCCCAATGTGAACGTATTAGGAGGTGGGGCCTTTGGGAGGTGCTTAGGCCATGAGGGTGAAGCCCTCATGAATGGGATTAGTGCCCTTATAAAAGACACTCTAGGGGGATCCCTAATCCCGTCCACCATGTGAGGGCACAGTGAGAAGGGGCCAGCTAGGAACCAGGAAGAGGGGCCTCACAAGAAGGTGACCATGCTGGTGACTTGATCTCAGAATTCCCAGCCTCCAGAACTATGAGCAATAAATTTCTGTTGTTTAAAAGCTACCCAGTCAGTAGTATCTGGCTATGACAGCCCAAACGGATGAAGATGTATGTGTTAGATGAATGGATGAAATAGATGCGAGGGTAGGGATGATTCCCAGGTTCTGCCTGGGGTGACTGGTGGTGCTACCTGTCAAAAGCCGCAGGAAGAGAAGCAGAGCTGATGGGGAAGATAATAAGTGCGCACAGACAAGATGAGCTTATGATATCTTGACTATCTTGATATGATATCTTGAGTATCAAGCATATCTTGAGTATGCTTGACATATTCAGGTGGAGATGCTTGAGTTAACAACATGAAAAGGAATCTCCTAAGATTCCGGGCTGCAGAGGGCAATGTGGTGGCCATTGCTGCACAGACTGGTGGCTAAATTGTGTAAGCACATGAGACCATGCCGGGAGTAGCAGAGCGAGAGGTGAGGCCAGAACAGAACTCTGGGGGAAATCAACAACTTGGAGGACAGAGGAAAGAGAACTCCTACAGGAGACTTGGGAAGGCATGGTCAGTGAGGTGGGCAAGCGGGAGCGGGGGCAGGGGGGGATGTTGGAAGCCCTGAGAGTAGAACATTCCAAAAAGGAGTGTTCAACAACATCCAACGTAGCAAAGAGTGCGGGCAGGATGAAGCCTGAGAGACGGCCATTAGATTTGGTCACACAGTTGTTGGTAATCTTTAGAAGTGCTGTTTCCACGAAGAGGTGGGCAGTGTGGGTAGACATCAGATGGCAACATTCTGATGAATGAAACGTTACTAAAAAGAGGGCTCATCAGATGCAGACAAGAGTCATTCAAAGTTACGTCCTACAAAGTGAGAGAGTGGCATGGACATATATACACTACCAAACGTAAAACCGATAGCTAGTGGGAAGCAGCCGCATAGCACAGGGAGATCAGCTCGGTGCTCTCTGACCACCTAGAGGGGTGGGATAGGGAGGGTGGGAGGGAGGGAGATGCAAGAGGGAAGAGATATGGGAACATATGTATATGTATAACTGACTCACTTTGTTATACGGCAGAAACTAACACACCATTGTAAAGCAATTATACTCCAATAAAGATGTTCCAAAAAAAAGTTATGTCCTATTCATGAGGTGATTTCAGGTAGTAAACATTTTGTTTTTAATTTAAAAGTTGTATATTTAAGGTGTATTAAAATAGATAACCAGTGTACTGAATCCAGGATTTCACAGAGAGTATAAGGCTTCTCTTAAAAACAAATATATCTTAGGAAAAAAAAAATCAACAGATCAAATATTACATATATAATAATACAGGTGATTATAATGAATAAGGCAAAACTTATTATGTCCAAAGAACTGAAATTCAGGAAATATTGTTTGGACTTTTTTTTTTTTTTTTTGCGGTACGCGGGCCTCTCACTGTCGCGGCCTCTCCCGTTGCGGAGCACAGGCTCCGGACACGCAGGCTCAGCGGCCATGGCTCACGGGCCCAGCCGCTCCGCGGCATGTGGGATCCTCCCGGACCGGGACACGAACCCGCGTCCCCTGCCTCGGCAGGCGGACTCTCAACCACTGCGCCACCAGGGAAGCCCTGAACTATTTTTAAAAGATGCTTAGCTGACAGGGAGGATGAAAGATGGAGTTGTGTGGAGTTAAAGTTTTTTAGAATAGGGAAGACTGAAAAGCCAGTAGTGAAGCATTGAAAATCCAGATAAACAAGGGACTTACTGATGGGATGAGGTTCCAGAGGAGGTGGAAGGGATGCGAGGCAACCACACCGGGGTGTGGGACCAGCCATGTGCTGGAGGAACACCACTCCCTCCAAGACGGGAGGGAGGAACCTAAGGATGGGCGTGGTTAAAGAAACTTATCAAGTGGAGAGAGGTCGCTGCGGGAAAATTCACACCAGCAAGTCTGTATTTCCCCAGTCATTTATTGGGAGAACATCTACTGAAAGTGGAGAGGACTGGAAGTTTGAATAGACTGGACAGGAAGTTTGGGGAGGGCGGTAAAGCTTTGGCATATGACTTCTGAGGGCAGCGTGTGGAGGAGCCGGTGAAAGACAGAAAATAAGCGAGCGATGCTGTTGAGAGCACAATTATAACAGAGACCATGGGATTTCTGTGGCCCAAATCTGAGTGATCTGAGAGATTTTCTCAGTAGACTAAGACTGGACTCTGGGATTAGACACTAATCCCAGTGGATGGGACAAGGGAGTGAGACAGTCTCAGGAGCTGGTGAAGGGAAAGTTCCAGTAATTGGTCATAGTGGCACAAGCTGACCGGGGAAAAGGGGAGGTTGGAAGGAGTAGATATTTGGGTCAAAGAAAAGGCCATAAAGGCTTATGATCTCAGATAGAAGAGTTTTAGTGGAAAGCAAGGGCCAGGTGGCTAGAGGGGATGCAGAAGTCACTGCAATTAAGAAGCCCAAACCTTGAGAAGCTGGGGGTGGGATGAGTGCCCCTCACCGGAAGGCTCTCAGGATGCTGGCTAGCTTGTAATGAAAACAGTGAGAGGGCCATGGGCCAAAGGCATGGCGGAATGTGGGAGAAGTGACCAAGAGGTTTAGGTGGTGGTGGTAGTGAAAAAGAGAGATGGTAGAGGAGAAAGCACTGTCAGAGAAGGCAGAGGCGAAACAGGGGTCTGGAAGAGACAGTGGAGAGCCGGGCGGCACAAAGGGCCCAGCGGAGAGAACAGCCTCCGTTAAAGGGAGTTTCAGGCAAGAGCTGGGAGGACTTTGTGTTCTGTGAAGAGCTGGGGGTAAGGGTGGAGTTGCACACGGCCAAAGTCAGAGTTGGGAGGAAAGGAAAGAGAAATAAAGAGCCCGGCTGGAGGAAGAAAAGAGCAGTGTGGACAGGGGAGGTCACGTTTACTGTGGTGGTGCTGAAGGGCTGCAGAAACGAGGGGGGAATGAGATTCCCACTTAGCACCCCCTAGACACCCCCAAACCACAGGAGAAGCAGTACCTTGCCTTTCAGGGAAACAGGGTTCCCGGGCATGGGAGGTACGTAAAGGAGAGCTGTCTGGCCTTGGGTAAAAACTCCTGAGCCAGCTATCTCTGGAAAATTACAAGACTTTTATTAGGGAAGAGAAGCCCCAAACTCAGCTTTTTGGTTTTCAGGGAATACTCTTCCCACTGTTCACTCCAGATCCACGCCCCCTCTGCAAGGCCTACATCCAAGGCTCACGTGAAGGTAAAACCAACCTCAGGAAATCCAGATTTTTTATTTCCTCTATATGCTCATAATTTCCCCCAAGTGAACAGCAGATGACAGCAAAGAGCCAGAAAGGAAGCCAAGAGCACACAAGAGCCCAGAAATGGTAAAGCAGGGAAGGCGAACAAGGCTTCGGAAATCCTATCACGCCCTCACAGTTGCACTTGTCACGTTGTATTACACCTGTCTGTCTTCTCTCTCAGACAGGGACTCCCTGTGGAAGGACTGGGCCTTTCTGGTTCGTCTCTGATTCCCTAGCGCAAACGCTCTGCACATAGTAGGTGTTGAACAAATCCCGGCACACCTTGCAGTTGCTGCGGGTTTGGTTGCAGACCACGGCCATAAAGCGAATAGCGCAATAAAGTGAGCCGCGTGATTCTTTTGGTTTCCCAGCACATATCAAAGTTACGTTTACGTTATACTGTATTCTGTTAAGTGTGCAATAGCATCATGGCTAAAAAAACAAAGTACATACCTTCATTAGAAAATACTTTATTGCTAAAAAATGCTAACCATCCTCTGACAATGCAAGGTTGCCACAAACCTTTAATTTGTAAAAAAAACAAAACACGATAAAGCCAAGTGCAATAAAATGAGGTACGCCTGTCTGTGTTGAGTGACTGGCTGAAGCAGGGCAGGCTGGAGGGCTGATTCCCAGCCTGATGTGGTCAGGAGACACACATCTGTCTTTTAGGACAACACGGTGTATGAGAGAATCAAGGCCAGACTTTGAATTCAAGCTGCAGGGCAAGGTACCTAACCTTCCTGAGCCTTGATTTTTTTTTCTCCCCTCTGTAGAAGGAGGATTTTTTCACCAGGTTAGCTGTGATGGGGACATACGCAAAACATGCCTAGCACAGTATCCTGCACAGAAAACGCTCAATGAAAAGTAGGCATTGATAGTTACACTGTGGTTGCCATTACTGTTACTACTATTACAGCCTCTTTTCAAAGCCAGGGACCAGAGGAGAGGGGAAGGCTCACTCACAGTAAACAAATAAGTAAACTGGAACTAAGACTTTGGAACCCCTACTTCCTTAGCTCGGTTCCCCCAAACAGTGCGGCAACAGATTCAAAAGAAGGCTGCAGTGGGATCAGCCACTTCTAGAAAGTGTAGCTTCCCAGGTGGTGGGATTTTTTGAAGAGGCGGGGCGCGTAGAGGCTACTGGGTATTTTCCGTGTCAGACCACTCTGGCTCGGCCAACTGACAGACGTTTATGCCACCTCAGAGCACAAATAGGTTTAACTAATAGCCATGCGCATTTGGCCAGAACTTGCATCCCACACCTCAGAAACCAGGAACCATCAGTGGTGGGGCTCTGGAGCCCCGGGACAGCTTCCTGCCTGGTTCCCTTCCGAATGAGTGTATCTCTGAGACTTAACATATTATTAGGAAGCTATTTCCTGTGCCACAGGGGACAGACCTGAGAAATGGCACAAGTCACCTAGATATTGGAACGTCAGCCGTCTCTAAAAGCTCAGTGGGGAAAAAGAGTGTGTTTAGTGCAAATTAAAAGGAAGTACTCTTTGACAGTGTGAGACCCCAAGTGGCTATACAGGGTAAAGACAGCCTCAAAGAATATTTAGAGACAGGTCCTAAGAAGAGTCCTAACTGACAGAAACCAGGGACCCTTGACTGTAAGTAGACTCCATGGAGAGCAACAGTTCCCATCCTCCAGCAGGTCCCCCGGTTGACTGGTCCCTGAGGCTCCCTCGTGCCAGGAGTTCTTAAGATTTGCTAGAATTCCTGAGTTAGAGGAAGCACGACTTCCAAACGATCTCCCAGTGGGTTTTAGGGTCCATGTGGCTTCACGTGATAGAAATGAAACCCTTGCTGCCTGGGGTGAGGTTGGTCTCCCAGAAAAGTCCCAGCAACCAAGATAGAGAGGCTGCTGGCTATGACTAGAAGAGGATGATTTCCAGGTACAGGGCCTTCCGGGAAGGTCAGAACATCGACAAGGGGGCTCTCACAGCCAGTCTCCCCTTCTCGTTTGTCTACTACACAGTAGAGGGAGGGGATCATTTAAGGGTCATTGTGAGGTCACAAAGAGATCAACTTCCTGACCAGGTTGGCGGTCTCCCCCCTGATGATCAAATGAAGATTTTCGATGCTTTGTTTTACATGAAGGTCACTGCTCTTTCACCTGCCTCTTCCCTCAATCCCATAATCCCAGTTTCTGGACTTCTTGCCCGTTTCAATACCTTTTTTAGTTCTGAGGGGATGGGTATAACGAACAAAAGCACAAGGCCCTTCTCTTCTTGTACCCTACGCTGCACACTGAGGCCGGAGAAGGCACAAGCAGAAGCGAGTGACGGAGTGCGTGAGGCTCCGTGAAAACCCAACGTCACAGAGCCTGAGGCCTCGGCCCTAGGACAGGCCGCCAGTGGCACCGAGCTCACCCACACGAAGGATGGTTCTGGAAAGCCACCAGGCTCTTTGCGGGCCTCATCTGTGCCCGTTGTTTTCCCATTGCCTGGTGTCTGCACAGACCCAGCCAGGCAGCACCTCAAGATTCTGATAGGCACCCCAGAGGTTGTGAGGGCCGCAAACAGAAGGGTGAGGCTAGGTGTCGGGATGGCACAGGGGTGGGGCCTGCTGGCCTTACCTCCTTTCCAGAGCAGGTAGATGGGTACCACGTAGAGCATAACATGCTGAATGTAGTAAATCTCCAATTCAAAGGGGAGCTGTAAGGACAGGAGAGAGAGAAGTGTTTCAGAGCAGGAAGCACTCATTCCAACAGATTCTGAAGCTGAACGCCCTCGCTCCCAAGGACCCACATCTTAGCAACCCCATGCACTTCAACCAGTTCAACTCCCTTTGCAATTAGAGAAAAAAGAATGAAATGAATATACCTATGCCCTACGCTGGCATCTTCCAAAGTGTATTTTGCAGAGATGGTACTTGAAAACTGCTCCACTGAGAAAGTTTGGCGAAAAATTTAAGAAATGTTACCTACAATCTATCCCCTTGGAGATTCACCATGTATATTAGTGGTAGATTAAGGACCTGTGGGGTCTGTGCAAAGAAGAAGGCTGCTTGGGCTTCCCTGGTGGCGCAGGGGTTGAGAGTCCGCCTGCCGATGCAGGGGACACGGGCTCGTGCCCCGGTCCGGGAAGATCCCACATGCCGCGCAGCGGCTGGGCCCGTGAGCCATGGCCGCTGAGCCTGCGCGTCCGGAGCCTGTGCTCCGCAACGGGAGGGGCCACAACAGTGAGAGGCCCGCGTACCGCAAAAAAAAAAAAAAAAAAAAAAAAAAAAAAAAGGCGGCTGCTTAACACTGTTTATCCGGTGTGGCCCAAAACTTATTTAGCCAGTGCCTTTGTAAAAAAAATAGCACTTAGTGTTCTGCAGAAATATACTTGAAGAAACACAGGCTTGCGTCACTTCCTGCTCCTGGTGAGTAGCTGATGGACTACTTAAAAGCTTATTTCTCATTTGACATGAAGAACGTATGGGGTAGGATTTATTATTCCCATTTTGCAGATTAAAAAATATTGATTGCCAGGTCTGGTTAGGTCTAGATCCAAGAATAAAGAGTTTCTCCACGGGATACTTGGGGTCAGTCCAGGGTTAGCCCTAATTTTGGGTGAAGACCAAGCAGCTGGGCCAGTTCTGGCGTAGCTTGCCAAAAAGAATGTCCCCACCCTCCTTCCATCCAACGTGCCCACTCATTCACTCCTGTTTCCCATCTCTCTCAAAATGGAAGCTCTAAATTACCAAAGCAGAGTGCCTTTCAACCTGGCACGGGGACCGTGCTGCAGCGCTTGGCAGTGGGGGGAGAGTGGAAACAGCTGAGCGGCTAACTCAATTTTGGGGAAAAGAACTGCAGCTGCTGGCAAGAGGCCTGGCCTCCGGGGCTTACACAGCCCTACACAGACACACACCCACACACCTCCCCCCCCACCGCCAAGGGGAAGCCCAGAGAAACAAGGACACCCAGGGCAAGGGTCAGCTGCCTCACTGTGCCCAACAGGGCGAGCGCAGAACCAAACATGTGAGCTCATGAGAGGACCCAGTTCTGGGCTCCCGACACCCAGGAACCCAAGGGCCCAAACCAAAAGATGGCAGAGCTCCCAGAATGGGAGCTGAGATGACTGCAGACCCTGGACAGAGTCACCGGTCTGGCTCTTGAAAATGAAAACCGACTCAGAAGGAAAATTTCCCAAGGACCCAGATGATAATCGACTATTATTTTATGCTCACAGAAAGAAATGTAAAATCCCAGAAAGAGAAATGAGGTTCCAAGCGTCTCTGTAGACCTCGCCGGAGTAGCTTTCAGGGGTCATGGGGTTTCACAGTGGAGGAAACCACCAGCAGGAGGTAACTCGGGAGGCCTGCGAGGCCCACGGGGACCCTCAGAGTAACGTGGTCTGGGACCACTCTACTACCTTAAATTAACTGACTAGACTGCGGTCACACAGAAAGCAGGCAAGAAGGCAAAGGGCTCGGGAAGGCTCAGCTCTCTGGCGCCTAAGGGACTAGACCTCTCCCTGCTGCTCCCACAGCAGGGAGCAGAGAACTGGGCTCACCCGGGTCCCAGCCAGGTCCCCAAGCAGTATCCCCATTGCTGAAGTCTCAGACTCCAGCCACTATTTACCCACCTAGACTCACGGTGCCCACTTGCTTTCCCTTCCCTCACAGCCCTTCTAGAAAGCAAACTCCCCACCAGGCAGGTCCGGGGAGGCAGTTCAGCATTGCGGCCGCAAACGAGGACTTTCAAGTCTGCCAAATTCCTATTCTAGATTTGAATCCGCCAGTTAATATCCCTGTGGCCTCGGGCAAGTCACTTAACCTCTCCATCCCAGTTTTGGCACCAGTAAAATTAAAATAGTTATGCTGTTATAAGATTGCTGTAAAAACATTTTTAAAAATTTTACTAAAACAAACATTTGTAGAATCCTTATTGCATGCCAGGAACCATTAAGCACTTTGTTAACTATCAGTTCACCTATTAATTCACCTGTAACTGTTCCCATTAACTCCACTTTAGAGATGAGAAATTGAGGCACAGAGAAGTTAGATAACTTACCCAAGGGCACAGGCCTCATCTGGTGACAGGACCAAGATTCAAACCCAGGCAGTCTGGCTCTCGAGTTTATACTCTTAGCTTGTACACTCCCCTACCCTATGCCCCGCCCCTTCCCTCCCACAAAATCCTGACACCTGGGAGATGCGCAGGGGAGATGCGCAGTGGAACTGAGCCCCTGTTAACAAGGGGAGTGGTAATCGAAGCACATTAGCAACAACAGCATCAGCAACTGTCCTTCACCTGGGGCCTGGACCCAGTCCCTCCCTGTTCACGTGATGCCCGCCCTCACAGTGGCCAAGCTTGGCCTGCAATACAGGTCTCTCAGCTCCCACCGGGACTCTGGAGACACCTCGGTCACAGATCTCAGCTGGGGTGGCCAGGAGACCGGCCCCAACAGCAGCGTCTTTCCTCTGAGGGCGGCCTCTCCCCCTATTCCAAGAGTTCTCTACCTCAGAAGGATACAGAGAGTGTTCAACTAGGTGTGGGCACCGCTGACAGCTAAGGCCAGGGAGAGGAAGGGAAAGGGACGAAGGAGAAGGAGGGCAACATAAGAAAACCACGCAAGTGGCAGGGAAGGGAGCTGAACGCAAGAACCTACCAGTGGACATTTAATAACAAAGAATATTTAGAAAGTACTTATGTACCACGCACTGCGTTAAATACTTTCATGTGTCTTATCTCACTTAATTATTGCAAGATACCCGTTTCATAAACACTATCTGTGAAGTGTCTTACTTCCCCCAGAAGAAGTTCCACTTGGCTAATTCGTCTCTGCCCTCCAGAACGCGCATCTGGAACTCGAGTCTAATGTACATATCTGGGCTCCTTTTCAGCTGGGGGATTCCCGAGGCTTTAGACAGAAAGTCCTACATCACTGCAATGGAAAGCCAAAGGCAATAAAAACATTTTAAGCTACATAAGTCATAACTTCCTTCTCACGTCCAAGTCAACATCTTTTTTCAGAACCAAAAGAGTAGACGGGTAAAGTTCTCCAGGCCTCTGGGATCGGACTGGCCGAAATATGAAGTGCACGGGTTCCATCCATGGCGAGATCCCCGACCTCCTTCCTACCGACCCTCCGCCCTCTGACAGCCACACCACCACACTCTGCCGTGAAGACCGCCCATCCCAGTGTGCCGAATGTCCCTGGTTACTTCCGTTACCGTAAGAAGCCCAAGACTCCCAGGTCCCCGCCCAACAGCTGAACTCTAACCTCCATACGGCTCTCTACAAGCCCGAATCTGAGACCGCCTTCCACTGCTCCCCGACGCTGGAAACCCTTCCCCTCTATCCCCTGGAACCCACTATCATCTGCAAAATCCCCTCCATCTTCAAACTCTTCTCTGAGCGGTCCCTGGACCTTCTTACTTTGATGAAAACCAGGTCGCCCCTCTGAGGACACAGCTATCCCTACAGCCCTCTCAAGTGGTGGGTGCTTTCCCTCCCATGTCACCTTGTACCCCTGGGCCGGGAGGGGTCCTGTCTGCCCCTCAACGCTGTCTCCTTCCTAACCGCTGCCCTGATCTGAACCTTATGTCGTCAGTCTCTCCCACCCACTACTCTCCTTGTAGAACTCAACTCTGGACCCTCCCTGTCACTGCCGTCCAACATGCCTTTGTCAAAATTCCCGTGTTTTCAATATTTAGCACGCACTGGCTTCTAATGCCTTGAACTCCATTCCCCTCGAGGGTCTCACCTCCATCTCACCTCAGCCCTTTATCCCCATGATCATACCTGTCACTGCCAACACCTCCAACCCTTCCATAAACTCTGTCATGCACCCCACTCTCCAACCACCACCTCCTATCTACCCAATCACTCCGCGCCCCTCACATCCCGACTAATAATCCTCCACCTTCACTAGGACCCACATCTGATCCTCCACTGTTTTCCTGGCCGTCACCTACCTCATGTCCTCACTTCTATACTTGCCCATTACTCCCTTCCATACATTTTCAACCCTTTTCCGTGCCTCTACCATGCAAGTAAGCACGGCTGGAGAAAAACGTGAAGCTATGCTGTTAACCCTTGAAATTCATGACTGCAAACTTTGAGCGGGCCCTTAATGCGACCTTACAATCCAACTACATTCAAGTCCGTTCACTCTCCTCTCTCCTGAACGATTCCTATCACTATTTCGTAACTTCTCCTGTGTTCCTCAAACGTTCCCCCATCCTCCCCCTCGGCTGGTGGCATGGCTTTCTAGTTCATTGGGGGAAAAGGGGGCAACTGGAAGAGAACATCAACAAGCTCCCACCTCCATGTCGCCCTCCTCCTTGCAGCGTCCCCACCCATGCTGCTGGCTAAGGCTAGTCCCCATTCCTGCACTAGATCCTATCCTTTCTCGTCTACTCGGGGATGCACCACCAGCAATTTGTCCCCCTTTTCACTGGATCATTCCTATCATAGAACAAGCTACAAAGTCGTTCATCTAGAGACAAAAGTTCTTTTTTTTTAACATCTTTATTGGAGTGTAATTGCTTTACAATGGTGTGTTAGTTTCTGCTGTATAACAAAGTGAATCAGTTATACATATACACATATCCCCATATCTCCTCCCTCTTGCGTCTCCCTCCCACCCTCCCTAAGAGACAAATATTCTTGATCCCACTGCACCCTCCAGCTATCACCCCCATATCTCTGCTTCCCTTTATAGAGAAACTCCTCAAATGGTTTGTCTCTCCTCACTGCCATCATTTCTTCTCCTCTGAATTATCCTTCCATCCACTCCAATCAAATTTTCATACCTACCACACCCCAACCCCCGAAATGGCTTTGATTGAGGTTACCAATGACCTCCATGTTCCTAATTCCTCTACATACTGGAGGGGCCCAGAACCAAGTCCTTGGCTTTCTTTTCTATCTACTCTCACTCACCAGACAATCTTATCCAGGCTCCTGGCTCTAAATACCATCTATATACTGATGACTCCCAAATGAATATCTCCAGCCTAGAGTCAGGCTGTTACGACTGAAATTCTAGCTCCATCATTTAGTTGCTATGCAACTTTGGGCAAATCACAATCTTGTTGAGCTTCGGTTGGCTCATTTGTAAAGTGGGAATGACAATAGAAGCTATCTCATCAAGTTGTGATGAAATTAGGTGAAATAATTCATGTAGAGTTCCTGGCCCAGTGCTGGCATATAATATGTACTCAATAAATGCTAGCTGTTATTATCATCCTCCTTTTCAACATCAAGGCAGCCAGTGAGTGGTAAAGCCAGGATTTCAACTCCAGCCATCAAGACTAATGCCAGGTCTCTCTGGGTCAAAAGCCGAACCTCATTTCACCTCACTATTCTGCCCTAGCAAGAGCTTCCAGCTAGAGTTGGTGGCACCTGGGCCTGCCCACAGCCCTAAGTCACAAATCACTATTTTATCAGACGACTACTAGGATAACTTTAGCTTCCCAGCTCAATCCATTCTTTTGGCCCATCTCTAAGAGAGAGTTTCTCCTGGAGACTTCTCTATTTCTCAAAGGAGTATCAACACCGCTCTCCTCTTCTCACCCATGACAGTCTCACTCTTACTCTCGGCCAACCAATTAAAAAAAAGCATTTATTGAGACACTCCTAGGTGGCAGGTCATGTGTCTGGCTCTGGGTACACGGCAGTGATGAAGACACAGTCCCTGCCCTACAAGAGCTCATAGTCTGGTTGAGAAAGCTAACAGATAAAGGGATAACATCAGCACAGCAAAAGAGCATGGAAGGACCTGTATATCAAGCACTGGATTTGGTCTGATTTTTCTTTAAAAGTAGGGACGGTCCTGTACGATGTACAGTTGTGCAGAGCTCCAGCTGGTGGCTGTGTGTCAGGGACTGGGAATAGACATGTCTAAATCAAGCTTGAAGGCAGAGGCAGCGAGAGAACAGAGGATGCGCAGGTTTGAGATAACCTAAGGAAGCTGAATCACCAGGACTGAGTAACTGACACAGATGGCGGGGGTGGGGGGTGGGGGTAAGCAGGAGTGACAGGACAGGTCAAAGATGACCCCAGGCTGATGGCCTAGCTGGCTGGTGGGATGTTGGGATTCCTCCCTAAGTTGGGGCTGACAGTCAAGGCAGCAGGTTGGAGGACGAGGGGCATAAGGAAAGCTGAGACCGGGCTGAGTTTGTGAGCCCAGTGTGAGAACCTCGCAGAAATGCCCATAAATCAGTGGGAATGTGGGTCTGGATCTCAAGGAGGCTGGAGAAGATGAGAAGAGTTGAAAGGCAAATGATATACATGTATATGAAATACAAACAGAGAAAAGTAAATGGATGAAATTCTAAAAGGGATAGAAATGCTGATATTCTCTTTATGAACCCAAATAGAACACCTTATGCAGCCCACTTTGCAGACCCCTGTCCATGGTACTCTTTCAAGAGTGAATGGATGGCGAGAGATGGAAGTCGTAGCTCAAGGAGAGTATTGATAGAATTGGGAGATACTTGAACATAGTTATAGATGGAGGGAAGGTGCCAGTGGGGAGAGGGAGGTTGAAGAAGCAAGAGGGGCAGGAGGCACTGGATGGTGAGAGGTCCTGAAGCGGACAGGAGGGCTGGGAGCCAGAGCACATAGAGGAGCGGTAGCCTTGGGCTCCAGGAAATGAGGAGGGAAGGACGAGCTGAAGTGAGAACAGCTGCACGGGGGAGGGGTGTGCTGGGAGTGGGGGAAGTTCACAACCCAGGAGTTTCCGCTAGCCAGCTGGGGACTTGTGTTACCCAAAGGGTCCACGGCTGCTGATGAAGTGCACAGTGAGGATGGGTGCTTACAAAGAGAGGACCTTGCTCTCAGCTGAGCCCCAGACTGTAGCCTCTCCAAAGAAATCAGAGAATCAAAACAGATTATTGCTATGGTCTGAATGCTTGTGTCTCCCTCAAATTCATGTCTGATGGGATGGTATTAGGAGGTGGGGCCTTTAGGAGGAGATTAGGTTCTGATGAAAACGGAGGCCTCAGAGAGCTCCCTAGCCCTTCCTCCCCTGTGACCCGGAAAAGGGTCTGCACTTGACCCTGCTGGTACCCTGGTCAGACTTCCAGCCTCCAGAAGTGTGAGAAATCGATCTCTGAGGTTTATAAGCCACACAGTTTATGGTATTTTGTTATAGGAACCTTAACAGACTAGAACAATAATCAATCTTCCTTCAAGGGGAAAGGATGCAGCCTTCGGTAATTCTCCTGCCAACCAAGTTTGGCTTTGGAACACTTTATTTTCATTAACTGACCACAGACTTCTACTGTGGCTACCGGTGCCTCAAACTCTTTGGGACTTAATACCACTTGTGAGAGGAGCCACAAAAGGAATGCCTACAACCTAAAAATCAACCGCGATACATTCACAGAACAGAATACCATGCTGCCATGAAAAACAACAAGGTGCCACGGCAAACAGACAAATCCCGGATGTGGAACATTCTGCAAAACAACGGGCCTGGATTCATCAAAATGTCAATGTCATGAATGAGAGGGTGGGGGAACTGCTCCTAGATTTTAAAAAGTGAATAAACAAAACCTGAAGAGAGACAACAAAAGCAATCTTGAAACCTGACTGGATTCAGATTTAAAAAAAAAAAACACAAAAACTTAAAAAAACACATTCCTGGGATAACTGGGAAAGTCTGAATATAAACAGACTATTAGATAAAGAAGACAGTATTAGAGAATTGTTGATAATTATCTTGAGTGTGATTATGGTATTGTGGATATACAAGAGAATGTCCTTTTCCCTAGGAGCTGTAGGCTGAAGTATTTAGAACTGAAGTGTCAAGATGTCTGCAATTTGAGGGGAAATGATTCAGCAAACTTACACAGAGAAAGAGAGAAAAGAAGGTGAATAGGGAAAAACAGTAATTGCTGAATCTAGCTTGAGGGTATACAGTCATTGTTCACTATACTCTTATTTCAACTCTTTGGGATGTTGGAAAATTTTTATAAGAAGCTGGGAAGTTTTGAAAATGTAAATAAATTTAAAGAAGCAAATCTATATGAACTAATACAGCAAAATCTTAAGGTATAATTAACTGGAAGAAAAAACAAGGTGCAATCATTTTGGTTTTTTTGTTTGCTTGTGTTTTTGTGTTTTTTTTAACATCTTTATTGGAGTATAATTGCTTTACAATGGTGTGTTAGTTTCTGCTTTATAACAAAGTGAATCAGTTATACATATACCTATATCCCCATATCTCCTCCCTCTTGCGTCTCCCTCCCACCCTCCCTATCCCACCCCTCTAGGTGGTCAGAGAGCACCGAGTTGATCTCCCTGTGCTATGCGGCTGCTTCCCACTAGCTATCTCTTTTACATTTGGTAGTGTATATATGGCCATGCCACTCTCTCACTTCGTCCCAGCTTACCCTTCCCCCTCCCCGTGTCCTCAAGTCCATTCTCTACATCTGCGTCTTGATTCCTGTCCTGCCCCTAGGTTCTTCAGCACGATTTTTTTTTTAAGATTCCATATATATGTGTCAGCATACGGTATTTGTTTTTCTCTTTCTGACTTACTTCACTCTGTATGACAGTCTCTAGGTCCATCCACCTCACTATAAATAACTCACTTTCGTTTCTTTTTATGGCTGAGTAACATTCCATTGTATATACGGGCCACATCTCCTTTATCCATTCATCTGTCGATAGCCACTTAGGTGGTCCAATCATTTTGGAGAACAATTTGTCAAAATTTATAAAAAATGTTAAATACCCGTTCACTTTGACTCACTAATTTCACTTCTAAAAATTTATACCAACAGAGACACTTGCATGTATGAACAAAGCTGTATGTATAAAGATGTTCACTGCAACATTATCTGTAATAACAAAAAAATATCTAATAACAAAATAGCTAACTGAATGTCCACTGGCAGGAGAGTCATCAAAAAATACTCTGGAAGATTAACTCTGCAACCATTTACAAAAAAGGAGGTACAACCATTTGTAGGTAAAACAGAACAAATCTATATCGAACACAGCATGATCCTTTTTGTAGAAGAAAAAGGCCAAATTAGTCTTTGTACTTTTAGATGACTATTAATGCACAGGAAAAGCACTGGAATGATATTTACCAAACTGGGTGGGGGAAGAGGACTGGGGAGGACAGGGAAGGGGAGACTTAGACTTGGATTCTATATATGTGTATAGTTGGATTTTTATGACAAATTAATGCATTAATTTATGAATCATGTAGCTGAAAGTTTAAAAGTCAAAAAAAAAAAGGTCACAAGAGGAATGTACACCTTAGCAGCAATTATCTCTGGGGAGCGGGTGGAGGAGAATTTTCATGTTATATTCTTCTTATCTCTGGATTGCAGGCATCCTTAACCAGGAGGATGCATTAAGCTATTAAGGATGATTAGTGTGAATTTTTTTCTAGTTTTTAATCTGAGCACTGTAGTGGAATAACTGAGGACATGGAAAGGAGACGTGACCCATAAGCCCCCCCTCAGCAAACTGGGGGCTGGTGAATAAGCCAGAATTGCAAACAGTCCTGATTGCTTTGAGCCCCCCGGGCAAACCGGGGGCCTGCGAAGAAGCATTGAGTGCTTTGGGCACTGATCCATGAGATGTCCTCAGTATAATCAGAACGGTGGGAATGCAAGGAAGTGTCCTTGTGCTACTTCAGTATAATCAAAATAATGGTGGGAACTTTGTGCTGCTCTTGCGCTCAAGGACGAAGCACGGAATGTCTTCAAGAAAGCCCATTATTGCTTGTATAATCAATAGAAGCATATGTTGCTACTTTGGCATTTCTGGAATGTTAAGAAAACAAGTCTTAAAGTGTAAACCTAGATAATGCTTTCATAAAAGCTACCACAGCAGGACAGACGGCGCTGTTTTGCCTGAGCGAGCGGCAGCCCTCTACTGCCGTGCTTCGGCACCATTGACTTCGTGCGATGAGCTTGCTTTCGGAAACCCTGACATAAGAAAAACGACAACAGAGCACATTAGAGACTCCCTCCCAAGTCCCTTGTTCTCACCGTATCTTCCCTTGTGAGCCCACTCCCAAGCCCCAGTACGGACAGATGCCCACAGTCCTACCAGGCACATGGAATTCCATCTTACACTCAAGGTCTGATGTGGAGAGAGGGAGGGGTGGGCAACTGGCGCGGGGGAGCTGCTCCTTCCTTTTGGAGTCCAGATCCTATCAGGGCTACTCCTTACTTCCTCCTCGGTGCTCAGAGCCTTCCAGAGGGAGAGCAGGAGAGCGGAGTTGTGGCTGCTAGCCAGCTCCCTAATGTCAAACAAAATATTCTAAGCCCATGAAAGACGTTGTTTGCTCTGGTGGTGCAGTTACTTGTGTAAGTGTATTTCCTGGTACAGCAGCCCAGGCCTGGCAAGCCCACAGAACTTTACTGAGTGGCAATTTCGGGTCAGTCAGCCACTGGCTCGCCCGCAAGGCCTCCCTTTGCTTGGTTGGTTTCCTTTAACCAAGGTGACAATGAAACCTCGTAGCTCCTCTCCTCTCACCTCTAACAGACTTAGGAGCTGCTGCCTATCACCCTGGGAAACCACAGAGTGCCATTCTTTAGTACTGTTGCTGGCATCAAAAGTCATTTCTGAAAAGGCAGGGAAGAAAACTCTGGGCTTCTGACCAAATAATAATGATGATAATAATAGTAGTAGCAGTAGTAGTAAGAGCTAACTTTTGAGTACTCCCAGGGGCTATGTCATAACAAGTCTGTTGCATTTTCCTGAGCTGTAATGATGGAGATAATGACGGTCATAATAGCTTATACTTACTGACCGTTATGGGCTGAGTTGTGTCTCCCCAGAATCCGTATGTTGAAGCCCCAACCCCCAGTGCCTCAGAACTTGACTCTTTGGAGATCCTTTACAGATGTAATTAAGATAAAATAAGGTTATATGAGACCTTATTACATATATATATATATATATATATATATATATATATATATATATATATATATATACACACCAGTCTGACTGGTGTCTTTATAAGAAAAGGAGGTTAGGACCAAAGAGGGAGGCCCTCAGAAGAAAGTAACACTGCTGAAACCTTGACCTTAGACTTGTAGCCTCCAAAACTGTGAAGAAACGTTTCTGTTGTTTAAGCTTCTCAGTCTGTGGTATTGGCGATGGCAGCCCGAGGAAACGAATACACTGGCCAAACGTGTGCTATGAGCCAGGCACTGTTTTAAGCACTTCACAAGTATTAACTCCTTTCATCTTCATCACATACTTATGAGGTAGCTCCTATTTTTATTCTCCAATTTTAAGATGAGGAAATTGAGGACAGGCCGGTTTCTTGTAATAGCAAGATCCCGGCAACAGCAAAATGCCCATCACGAAGGGAATGAAGAAAGGCACTGTGGTATGTTTCTGTGATGGAATGTTACACCACAGTGAAAATGTAACTACACTTATACTCAATAATAGGGATGCAGCTTACAAACAGAATGTTGACTAAAATAGGCAAATCCCAGAAGACTACATACAACATAATACCCTTTTTATAAGGATCAAAAAGCAACTACAATTATATAATACCTTATTTAGGACTGTTTTACATATATAAAATATTACATATTTTATTATATATATAATGTATATTATATATATATTTATTTTTCTGTGTACATGAGAAGAGGGATAAGATTACTTTTAAAAAGAGAAAAGGAATCATAGCCGAAGTTGAGTCTAGTGGTTCACAGTGGTGGGCACGGACGTAGGGAGCAGGGTGGGGGAAGCACATAGGCTCACGTCAGTAAGTTATTATCAACGTGGCTAGTTGTTGGGTTGAGTTCATAGTTGTTTATAATACTCTCCGTGAATAAATAAATGTACTCATGAATAAAATTAAAGCATGCCATAAACGGACCAATGTTGAAATTTGTTATGAATCGAGAATTATAAATATGATTTATGATTTAAACAGACCTTTGCACCAAAGGTCTGTTTAAAAAGAAAAAGCGGTAGCGGTTTCATTCAATAACTTGCCCAAGGTCTCAAGGCTGAGCCAGGATGTGAACCCAGGCAACCGGGCTCCAGAATGTATAATCTTAAAACCACTGTTGTCTATTATATATCAAAACACCAGGCTGTTCCCCTGATGGAACAGAAATAGGGTCTACTGTGAAGCCTGAAGGCCTGACCCTACACCCAGCTACCACCATATGGGCACTAGCCATCCAAGACCCTAGGGGGGCTCCAGTCACCAAAACCAGATTTACTACTTCTTCAGACTGAGCCAAAGCTCGAATTTCATGTGGAAAAAGGAGAGAAGCTTTGAGTACACAAGAAGGTACTTCAGGACATAGAAGTCCAGCCCTGAACACGTTATTTGACTTTTTACTCAAGGAGGGAAAGTAAATATTTGTATGGCTCTCTCCACAGAACTCAGGGGAAAGGCTAATGACAGAGATTGTGCAAAAGCCCTACAGAGGAACCAGGGCAGCTACAAGTCAAAAGACAGTCAGCTTGTGTGTGGCGGCCAAACCACACCTGCGGAATGACTGAGCCAGGGTTGGCCTCCCTGCTTAGGGTGTGTGACAAGGGGACCCACGAGGACCTTTTGCACCACTGACAGGACCAAGGCCTCGTTCTCCTCGGCCTTGGGTTACAGATTCCACACAGAAAATGTGAGCCATGTAGAGTGGAAGGGACGAGAGGAAAGGTACTAAACTTCCAGTCCCTCATCAGCCCAAGCAGTCTGTGATGCCATCTGGCTCGATTTTAGCGCCTTCAAAGGACTTGAGCATCAGATGGCTTGAAATAAGGCCAACCCCACACTAGCACTAGAGCAAAGGGAGGGACAAACACATCTGAGATTTGGCTCTTAGCCCAGTCAAAACAGCTCAAGGGCACTCAGGAAACAGCCCACTTCCCTCAACCAACCAACCATGGAGTCTGGTTAATCTTCTACTCCTTGGGGGCCCTTGCTTGAAGGCAACCAGTGCGCCGGGCAGCCATTTGTAAGGCAGGCCTCCCTACCCTGTTGTCTGGAGCCAGGTTCAGGAATCCCTAAATCAAGGGGAGGCAAACGTCACATGACCCCTTGAGGCATGACCCTTGAGAAGAGGCCGAAAGTTGGTATTTGACAACCTCCTGACATGAGCAGACTCTGCTCACTTCTCTTTCTACTTCTTTTCTTCTCTTCTGTTTAACTCTCCCATTCTCAATCCCTTCCCAGTCTCCAAGCCTGCTCCCAGGTTTTCTATGAGCACTGAAGGGTGATGAACTTAAGACTCACAGCAGCTCCTGGCTAATCCAACACACAGAGAATGTGCAGAATCTTGATTTTTGTCACTAATTTTTAGAGAAAGAATCCTTTCGACCTACTAGGATGGGGCCCAGCATTCTAATCTGGATGGAGGAGTGCTTAACTTACGCTTGGAGAAATACTACAGTAGGTCAGCCTCCAGAAGTCTAAATGGTAGGTGTGAGATTAGAATATTTTCTCACAGAAATGACAGGCAGTTCCCAGGAAAATGTACTGACAAGAATAATGATGTGACTAGTGTTCAAAACAACAATAAAGAGAATAATAATCATTACTAATTGCTCGTACATAGCACTTCTCGGCTAGGCACTGTCCTAAGTACTTGTATTAACTAACACTT
Source organism: Stenella coeruleoalba (assembly GCF_951394435.1). Classification (NCBI taxonomy): domain Eukaryota; kingdom Metazoa; phylum Chordata; class Mammalia; order Artiodactyla; family Delphinidae; genus Stenella; species Stenella coeruleoalba. The sequence continues at coordinate 89,437,421 of NC_137152.1, read as the reverse complement.
AAAACAACTCTATAAGATAAATGCTATAACCCCCTTTCTTTGCATGAAGGAATTAAGACACAGAGAGATTAATAACTGGCCCCAGGTTAGTTACAGAGCCTGGATATAAGACAGGCAATCTGACTCCAGAGTCCACGTTCCTACCCACTGACCTACATTATAGTACCCTGATACATGCTGAGGCCCTTTACAGTACAGAGGAAACCCTTGATTTACAAATGACTCAAATCCATGATGGTTTGATCCCCTGCTACTGAAATATTATCCTCTCTCTTCCATACCCACTATGTGAACCCAGACCTGGAATCTTCTAACTATATTGCCAAGGGAACTAATCAACACTGGAATCTACCTCCATGACCTCCCAGACACCAACATATTCATTCATTCAATCAATCAATCAATCCACAAATATATATTAAGCACCTCTTATGTGTCAACTATTATGAACAAGATACAAACGGTCCCTGCCTTCATGCACTTACACCCACCTCACTCTAAATGCTGATTTCTAGGGTTTAGAAGGGCTCAGAAATCAAAAGATGGTTTAAATCAGTGCCCCAAGGGCTCACGACCTCTAATATTAATGTTTTGTTAGCTACATGACAGGTTAAATAGCTACCAGATACCTCATAGAACTTAGTACAATACTAGACAGACATACAGTAGGTATTTATCAACTTATATAGAGATATTTCAGGAGAGCACTGAGAACAGATAGATGGCCAAACCAATGAATAGAATTAGAACATCCTCCTGACTGCCCCCAACAGGAAGGACACAGACATAAGAGGGCTGGGAAACAAGACCCGGACTTCCATTTCTGGTAATAACAAAAGCTAGTTAGTACTTAAAGAGATCTATGACCCCAAAAAGCCACACTTCAGTGTAAAGTATAAATTACCCCACCCCTAGAATGGTACGGAAAATCCAGTCTCAAATCTTAACGATGAGTTGGGGTAGTAGGGGAAGAAACTAGTTAGTTCCACTAAAATCCTGGAACCAGAACCCAGCCCTCTAGAGAAATCCAGGACTCAAAAAATTCCCACAAATAACATTTTAAAGAAAATAAGCAATGTACAATAAAAGAACAATAACAACAGTAATATTTAAAACAAAACCTAAACACACAAGTAAATAAGCCAAGAGCCAGTAAAAACAGAGCTTTAAGGACCTCAGAATAGTTATAGACTATGTTTAGGTTTGGAAAAGGGAAAAATAATTGAAATGAAAAACTCTATTGATAGTTTTAACTGATATGTTTAGTTACTGATTAGACAGCTAAAGAGATAAGTGGAATATAGAGCTGAAGAAATTATCCAAAATGCAACATAGTAGACAAGGCATAGTGGAAGATAGGAACAAAAAGGATTAAGAGATGTGGAAGACAGAGTAAGATGAACTAACATAACTCTAAACATAGTCCTAGAAGAAGAAGAGGAGACAGACAAAATAGCTGAAGGCATAATAGCTAAGAATGTTCAGAAACCTGAAGAACGACATGTACCCACAGTCTCTCAAACAGAATAAGCCAGAACAAATAAACATTGAAACAAACCCTAGTAAAATTGCAGAACGCCAAAGACAAAGAGAAGATCTTAAAACCAATCAGAAAGAAAAGAGATTACTTTCCAAGGAGTGAAAGTTAAGACTGACCAATGACTTTTCAAGGCAACAGTGGAAGACAGAATATAGTAAAATTACATCTTCACCGTGCTGGGAGAAAAATAATTATGAACCAAGAATTTTATATCCAGTGAAAATATCTTTCAAGAATGAAGAAGGAATACAAACATTTTTAGGCAAAGAAAAACTAAGAGGGTTTGTCATCAGCAGATCATCTCTAAAGGGAATTCTAAAGAATATAATTCCAGCAAAGGCAAACTAATGTCAAATAGACACAATACAAAATAATGAGCAAAGAAAGTGGTAATTATGTAGGTAAATCTAAATGAACATTTTTTTTCATAAAATAATAATGTCTTGTATTATTTTTAAAAGAAAAGCTAAAATAATACAGAATTAAAATACATGACAACATAAGCATATAAGTTGAGGGTGATGAATAGAGTTAAAATATTATAAGGTCCACATGCAGAAGAATCAGGTTGTAACCCCATTTCTCAGCGTATACACTCCTATGGATAGACCCAAGGGTAAAAAAGAACAAAAACAAAAACATGTCTACACAAAAAGTTACACATCAATGTTCATAGCAGCATTATTCACAACAGCCATAAAGTGGAAACAATCCAAATGTCTACCAACAGGTGAATGGATAAAAAACAATATGGCATATCCATACAATTGAATTTTATTAGTCAGTATAAAGAAACGGAATATTAATAGATGCTACAACATGGATGAATCTTCAAAACATTATGCTAATGGATATATGTACATGTATAACTGATTCACTTTGCTGTACACCTGAAACTAACACAACATTGTAAATCAACTATGCTCCAATAAAAATTTTTCAAACATTATGCTAAGGGAAAGAAGCCAGACACAGAAGGACAAATATTTTATGATTCCATTAATAGGAAATGTCCAGAACAGGCCAATCTACAGAGATAGATATTAGATCAGTTGTTACTTAGGGCTGGGGGCGGGCAGGAGTTGGGGAGCGCTGTAAGGGGACAGAGAGATGATAGCTAAGCAGTTACACTTTCCTTTTGGGGTTGATAAAAATGTTCTAAAAATTAATTGTAGTGACGGTTGCACGATTCTGTGAATATACTAAAAAACTTTACATTCTACACTTTAAATGAGTGAATTTTATGTTATGTGAATAAACTCAGTAAAACTATGACCAAAAAAATGTTATAAGATCCTTGTATTATTTGAGAGAAAAAGTCTGACTGACTCTAGAACTGGGTATTTATGTTAACATTGGTAGGATAAACATTAAAAAAAACAATAACTGAAATAGTGTGTATAACTTCTAAACTAGTAAAGGGAAAATATCCAATAAATCCCCCCAAAAGGCTAGACTGAAGGGGAAAAAAAAAGACAAAATGCTCCAACCTGGAGTTTACAACCTGTATCAAATGGTGGCAGACCAAGTGACATCCAGCAGTCACATCTGTGCTAAGAAGCAGACTCTCCTCTGTGTGCCGGAGGTTGGGACGAGTGGAGGCTCACGCTCTACCCAACCCCCTTCATCAGCAGGGTCCCTGGAGAAACAAACTCCTTATGGAAGGCCTGGACCCTCCAAGAAAATACCACCTCGGGATGAGACAGCTTCCTTTGGTCACCAGGGATCAAAATTATTCCTCCAATGAGTTGAGGCCTATAGGTCTTAGGTTCTAAAGGAGAATAAGTAATTTTGCGCTGAGAGGTCATCTGAATTGTGACACACAAACTAGTTTGAACTATTAAAAGAGTGTAATGGCTGGATGACTTGTACACGTAGCCCAGTAATCCCCGGCTGCTTCAATAAGAGCCAGGAGTGCACCTCGTGTATGCCATCATAGACAGGGTCCCTGCATCTCCCTCTAGGTCAGCCTGTTGTCACAGGACACGTATTTGTGCTGTAGTTATTCCACGTATTGGAGCTGACTGATGGGAATGCTGTCTAGCCCCTGACCAGAGGAGGTGGGTGCTCCCCCAGTTCTGGCTGGACGGTGGGGATCCTAGCTCTCCCGCTACCCTTGCCTCCCTGGTCCTTCTTCCCTCCTGCACTGGCATTGCAGGGCAGGGGAAGTAAAACTGAATCACATCTGGAACGACTCTTCTTGCCTAAGGGCCTACTCAGTTAAAGGAAAAAGAATCTTCCCTGGTTCCACCTTTGGAACTAAGAGTTTAGTCTTTAACCACATGAAAGCAGCCTGCCAGGATAAAGTTCCAGGCCGTATTTTACAATGGACAGCTCTGGCCCTGCGTCTGCCAACAGCAACCCCCCTGGTCTCTGCTCCGCAGAGCAAGTCGCCATCCCTTTGCTCAAGATTGGAAACAGAACAGGGCCCATCCCTTTGGCCCAAGTTGCAGCTGGCTTCTGGCTTAGCTTGGAGAGCAGGAAAACAGCAGCTACATACAGTGAATGTGGTTCGATACCCAAATGGGAGCGGCCCAATTCTTCTGACACAGTCTAGATCACCTACAAATTAGCCCTCTTTGTCATCGGCTACACACGCGCACGCACACACACATCCCTAAAGCCCTCTTCATCAATTACCGTATCCACTGGTTGCGTTTCAGTGTGCCTCGGGAAAATGGAAGTGGAGAGCAGTATTCATGGCTACTTGGAAACAAATCCTGGAAATCAGAAAGTTACGGATAAACCCCTTTCCCGGCCAAAGATGTCCTGGTGGCTCCTGGAGTCACCAGTCTGTACCTGTCACAGGGCAGGGAGCTGCTGTGAATCCGCGAGTTGTGGGTTTCTCCTGCTTTGAGACTCACTGCCCTCGAAGGAGGAGAGGGGTGGGCTCTGGATCAGCAGGGGGAGGGAAACAGCATTCTCCCCACCCTCCTGTCAGCTGGACCTCTGCTCCCATGGGACGGTCCCCACAGAGGGCAGCCTGTGAGTCAGACCAGAAGCAGGGAGGAACCAGGCAGCTTCTGGAAGATTCATGGTCTTCTCTTCCTCTCCATTCACCCTCCAAATAGCCATTTCTAAGTGGCTGTCGTCTTAAAAAAAAGCATACTCCTTGGTCTATATGGACATGTTCCGCTTCTTATAGCCCCCCTCTATATCTCCCCGCCCCCGCCTATTTTGGGCCAACATAATTTACAATTCCCAGAAATGCCTGAGAAGCAGCGTATGCACTTCTGGTGCCAAGCCTGACCGGTTTTACAGATTTTCATTTAGCAGGTGTCTGTTGCTAGATCAGCAGCAGCTGCTAATTGCTTTTCCTCCCTCGAACCTTCAGACAGAATGAAACATCTGGTGTTCTCTCACTTTGGGTTAAAATCAGATACCTTATCACCCCTCCTTTGGGTTCCATTTTTATTAAAAAAGCTCTCAGCTGATGCCTGGAACAGGCAGCAGAGAGCAAGCCCGCCCCAGAAGCAGGGGAATGATTCTAAGGGCAACCCAGCAGGATGAGGCTGCCTTCCATTCCCAGACCTCAGGCACAGATGCAGGGTAGCTCGTGCACCAGTCCCCACAAGGTGGAGCTTTAAGCCCATGGCCGCCCAGGTTACTTGGGGCTTCATTTCTTGAGCAAGGAATCTGTTCCAAAGCTGACACCCTATGTCCCAGCCCGCTCGCCTCTCTCTTTAATATGCACATGCGTCTACCGCCATGAACGGGAAGCTCAGGGGGAATAAACTATATATGCCAGTGTTCTGTAGCTTTTTCAGCCACCTTTTGGTTTGGGTTTTTTTTTTCCCCCCCAAAAAAAAATCTGTTGGCAAGGCCCCAAATCTGCTTCTTGATTCTAAGCCAAAACCACTCTTAAAGGTACCTTAATAGCAACTCAGATATTTTACATTATTAATAAATAATAATCTTAGCTAAACTTTATTGAGCACTTACTATTTTTTTTTTTCCAGGAAAACAAGGTTCATCATACTCATAGGTCAGAAATAGGAGGCACCCACGCCATGCAGAGCCACACGGGGAAGCACCAGTGTTGGTCAGGAGGCAAAGGGACAGGAGCGAGGGGAGAGCCTAGGCCATGGCCTTTATGAGTTTCTGCATTTCTGCAGGACAGGCAAGGCAGGGCAGGGTAACAAGTTAGGACTGCTTAGTTTGAATAATTACAGTAGGCTCTAAGCGATACGGGTGGTCTCTGGTTGCCTGGTACCTGGTCCTGGGATGATTAAGGCAGAGGAATATTGCTTCCAGGGGGGTAAGGGCCAGGTAGTACAGGTATGGCTCTGGATTGGTGAGTTTTGAGCATTTACTATTGTGCATCAGGCATTGTGGTAAGCACTTTACATGCATTACCTTATTGAAGATTTAGGAATTATTAAGATAGTCCTCATTTTACAATATGAAACAGGCTCAGAGAAGGGCTATTGATGTTGTGGAAGCAACACTGGAACTGTGTTCTGGCTGGCTTAGAAACCTGTGCTCCGCTGACTGGGTATTTGATAATATTAAGGAATTACTGATAACGATTATAGATATGATAATGGAATTGTGATTATATTTTTTTATATATATATATATATATATATATCCTTATATTTTAAAGATGTATAATGAAATATCCATAGTTAAAATTACATGAAATTTCCCTTAAAATCATCCAGGTATAAGAGTGAGTGGTGGGAGGATGGGGGGGGAAGCAGTTTGAGGTAGAATAAGGCGTATTGATTAAAAAAACATTGGCTATGAGTTGATAATTGTTGAAACTGGGTAATGGATGCACTCGGATAATTTTCTTTTTCTACTTTTACATATGTCTCCATTTTCTTTAATATAAAATTACAGATCTATAGAATTATACACATACTATCCACTGCATTTTAGAACCTCCTGACTTAAGATTTTCCCTGCCCCAAACTTCTTTGCTGGCTCAGCTCCTCTGGCCTGCTCCTACCATCAAAGTTTCCTCAGCTGGTACCAGTGCAGTACTGGGACTCAGAAGTGACCACCCTCCCCTTGGACTTATAAACCCTCAGTTTGTCTTCAAGTCTCCAGTCACTTTACTCAAGGTCCTAGGTGCGTGGGACATAAAGGGAGGCTGGGAGGACAGCTGCTTTGGGAAATAGTTTGGCAGTTCCTCAAAAGGTTAAACGCGGAGTTACCGTATGACCCAGCAATTCCACTTCTAGGTATATACCCCAAAGCAGTCAAACAGATACATTTACAGAAATATTGACGGCAGCACTATTCACAATAGCCAAAAGGTGGAAACAACCCAAATGTCCACCAGTGGATGAATGGATAAACAAAATGTGACACAACCAACAGGACCTACAGTATAGCACAAGGGACTACACTCGATATTTTGTAATGATCGATAAGGGAAAAGAATCTGAAAAACTGAAGCACTGTACTGTACACTTGAAGCTAGCACAACATTGTAAATCATCTATACTCCAATCTTCTAAAAATGTGGTATATTGTACAAAGGAATATTATTCAGCCATAAAAAGGAATGAAGTACTGATACACGCAACAACCTGGATGCACTTGAAAACTTTATGCTACGTGAAATAAGTCAGTCAGAAGAGGCTACATATTATGTGATTCCATTTACATGAGATGTCCACAACAGGAGATTAGTGGTTGAGAGAGAGAAAGGAGATTAATGGTTGCCAGGGTCTAGGGAGGGGAGAGCAGAGAGGTCACTAATGCTTTTTTGGGGAATTATGAAAATATTCTAAAATTAAATAGTGGTAATGGTTGACAACTCTGTAATAGACTAAAATTAAACATTGAATTGTACACTTTAAAAGGATAAATTTGTATTATGTAAATTATATCTCAATTAAACTCCCCTCAAAAAATGATTAAAGGGAGAAAGAAATAGGCAAGGATTCATTTGTGGAGTGCTTTTAAATGTTCAAAGCTCTTTGCTAACTCTTCTTTGTTATCTTTTGTTGTCTGCTATCTTTTCTTCCATAACACATCTGTGAGGTAGATGTCACTAAGCCCATTTGACACACGGGGAAACTGAAGCTTGATGAGGTGAAATGAACTTGGTCAGAGCCCCAAATCCCAGTCAGCAGTAGCTGCACCCTGGAATTGCCTGGGGTGCTTTTTGAAAAGCTTTACGTCTTGAAATTGGCTCTGGTCTTGGAATTAGCTCTGGTGATTCTATGGTACAGCCACGGTTGAGAACCACTGGTCCACAGACTGGAGAGAGTGAACTCGCCCACTAGCTAAGGCTTTTACTGCATAAAGAAACACTGCTTGGGGGTGTGGCTCAAGGTTGAGCGAGAAGTGTTGGTTGGACGAGCCAGAGGCTGTGCCTTCTAATCGCTTTTTAGGAATAGAACCAAAAGGCAAAGAACTATTAAGCTCCGGAGGCAGAGGCTACTGCCTGCCATTCTCATTCACGGCTGCCACCTTCCCTATGGGTTGGGGGGCTTGGGCGTCCCTGACAAACCCAAAGGTCTTGATGTTTCATTCAAATGGGAAGAAACACCAGGTGTGGGCCTAATTCACCTGTCATGAGGGAGGAGAGGGAGCTGGCCAGTTCCCTAATCAAACAGGCTGTCTGGGAAACAAATGCAAAAAAAAAAAAAAAAAAAACCAAAGGTGCTATTAGTCAATGTGGAAAAGAAATCCTGCCAGGGAATTTTAATCTCACTCGGCAAGGCTAATTCTGAAACAAAGCCCACTTCACTTCACCATCACCCAACCAGGAAGCTGGGGCCAAGGCCCTGAAGGCTAACATCAAATAGAACATGCCAATAGGAACACGCCTCAATTTCTAAGATAATGTTAGGAATAGTAGTAACGACGACAGCATCTGATACTTACTAAACACTTACTATGTGCCGGACACCGGGCTAAGTGCTTACCCCACATATCTCAATTCATCTGAGCACCAATCTACAGATAAGAAAATGATATATATGGAATCTAAGAAAAAAAATGTCATGAAGAACCTAGGGGTAAGACAGGAATAAAGACACAGACCTACTAGACAGTGGACCTGAGGATATGGGGAGGGGGAAGAGTAAGCTGTGACAAAGTGAGAGAGTGGCATGGACATATATACACTACCAAACGTAAGGTAGATAGCTAGTGGGAAGCAGCCGCATAGCTCAGGGAGATCAGCTCCAGGGAGATCAGCTCAGTGCTTTGTGACCACCTAGAGGGGTGGGATAGGGAGGGTGGGAGGGAGGGAGACGCAAGAGGGAAGAGATATGGGGACATATGTGTATGTATAACTGATTCACTTTGTTATAAAGCAGAACCTAACACACCATTGTAAAGCAATTATACTCCAATGAAGATGTTAAAAAAAAAACTTAAAAGCTTAAGAAAATGAGGTCACAGAAGTTTGTAGCTTACCCAAGGTCACATGAATAAAGGCAGAGGAGCCAGCCACAAAAGCAAGGACAGGCTGGCTCCAGGGCCAGCAACTTGACCACTACATTATGCTAACTCTTAACAACCAGGCAGAGACAAGAAGACCTTGAGAATACGCTGCAAACAATGTGAACAGTTGTTACTGCTCAATGTTTTCTGTTCTATTTTGGTGTTTTCCTGTATTTTCTTTTTTTTCCATTATGAATATATTACTTCTGTAAAGAAAACATTTATACAATTGTAACGGCAGAGGCACAAAAGCCTCATGCTTTGTGTTTTTTTTTTTCTCGTTAAAACATTGAAAAACAACCACTTTTGCATTGGTGGTGATTATTTTTCTATTTCTACTTTTCTGTATTTCACAAATTTTCTTCAGTAAATATGTCTTCAGCTGTAATCAGGAAAACGTCATTATTTTATTAATTTTTTTTAAATATCATTATTTTGAGTGGTTTAAGAAATAATTCACCTGGGAAAAATATCATCTATCGTCCCTCTGTCTTCATACCTAAGATTTTATCCTGGACATGTGTGTGAAAGATCCCTGGAATTTCTCTGAGCAAGACAGAGGTTCGAGTTGACTGACTAATTCACTTACACTCTCTGTGGATACCTACCATGTGCTGGGTGCCCTGCAGGGGACAGATACCACAAAAGACACTATCCCTGCCCGAAGACACTAGTTATGATGCAGTGCTGAGAGCCTGGCAACAGGCTGAATATACAGTCCAACCAAACTATGGAATGCTAAGCAGCTATTGGAAAAGAATGAGCTACATCCATACCTGAAGAGATTACAGATTCTACTGTTAGGTTAAAGGAAAATACTCCGGAGGGATGTTTATAGTGCAATGCCAGTAGTGCGAGAAACCTAGACCCAAACAAACCAACAACCCTAGAAATGCGAACATCTTTATCTGCATTTACGAGCAAAAGAAAAATGTGGCAACATATACACAACTTACCCATGGGGGGACAGGATTGAAAGTTGATGGGGTTAAAAGATTGGCTTTCTCTTTATACTCATCTGTTTAAATGGTTTCTCAAGGAGCGTATATTATTTTTGCAAAAAAAAAAAAAATTCTTGAAAGTATAATCGATCCTCCAAATCTCTAATGGATATTGTATAAAATTTCTGCGAAGATTTGACTTGGATTAATACTTGAAAATCAATCTTATCAATTAGGAAAGAGGAGGAAGGAAGCCCATGAGGTTTGGTATCAGAAAGACAGAAGTTCTCAGGCCAGTTCTGTCCATTCCTGTGTGTCCCTGGGCAAGTTATTTAAACTTTCTAAGGCTTATCTGTAAAATGGAGACACTAATGAAACCGAGCGCAGTCATCAGCTAGATTCCTTAACCCATAACTTGCTTAATAAATAATATTCTGTCACCTGCCTTCACCGACCAAGCTCGCCTTAACTATTCTTACAAACTGTATACCCTCCAAGCTGCATGAAGCTTAAAGATTATATCACAAGACTCCTTTCACCACCCCCTACGGAGGTGTTAAGTTGTTTTTCAGGAACGTGGAACTAGTCTTGCCCAGTTGAAACTGGTCGAGACCGCCAACCACTCAACTGGGCCTGAGAGTACCTGATGCATAACCTTTTGATATCAGAGGGCCAAAAACTCCACCCTCAGATCATGCTAAGGTCACCATTTTTCTGAACATGCAGTCCATGAAGAAGCATGTAACTCAGATACACGTGCACAGAACACAGATTACTTCACCTTCTTGCCACCAATCATTTTACCCCAGGCCTCAGACCACCCTCTTTCCTTGTCCCATTAATATCCTGAGCCCCTCGCCTCGTGGGAGGTGGATTTGAGATCTGTTCTCCTTGCTTGGCTGCCTTGTGAATACATTTTTCTCTGTGGCAAACCTCAGCATCTCAGCATTTGGCTTGCTGCGCGTCAGGCAAATGAACCTGGCTCAGTAACACTAATACCCACCTCGCAGGGTTTCTGTGAAGACCAAAGACTAATAATTAACAACTGATGCTGCTTGAGGGCTTCCTATCCGCCAGGCGCTCTGCTGCGTGCTTTACACATGTTAACTGATTTAATGCTTTGAACAGCTTTAGGAGGGAGGCACCCCCATATCAGAGATGAGAGCACGGAAGCCCATTCAAGTTAAGTAACTTGGCCAAGTTCCCTTCCTCCCTCCCTCTCTCTTACACACACACACAGGCACACACACACACACACACACACACACACGAGTAGCACAGCCAGGGTATGAACCTACAGAATCTGATCCCTGAGTCCATACTCTTAACAACTACACTAGGGTGACATATTTGTATTCGTGAAAGCTTTTGTGGTTGCAAAGTGCCATCTACTTGCAAGGAATTCTTAGCAGTGGTGGAAAAGATAAGAAATACACATAAAATCTAAACACTACAAGGGCTAGAAGATGTGACAGAAGCGGTGTCACAGGATGTCTTCTGGTGATTGGCAAATAAGGGGCAAAGTCTATATATACGAACTGGAGTTCATGACTCTCCATCCTGCTCTTCAGACTCTCAGTGAGGAGTTTACTGGTTCCTACCTCCATGCCTCTGGCCCCGGCATTCCTTTGGTTGAACTACCTCCTTCCTCTGCAATCTGCATGCACATTCTAATAGCGCTTCAAGGTTTGGTTCAGGCTTTACTTCTCCATGAAGCCTTTCTGGACCACCGCATCCAACGACCTCTCCAGGAGACAATGCATTAGAGTGCAAAGTCCTCGGGTTTAGCTTTAGTACCTACAAACCATGTAACCCTGAGCAAGTCATTTAGCTTCTTTGAACTTCAGTTTCCTCATAGGTAAAATCGGGTTCTTGTGAGAATTAAATAAGAACATCCATAAATTGCCTGGCACATGGTAGGTGCTCAAAAAATGCTGCTAATGTTAATCCTTTTCCCATTTTCTTAGAGGTCGGAACAACTGCAATTTAGCGATTGAGCCTGAATTGCCTTGCAATTTTCCTTTTTCACCATTTGACTCTAACATTGCCATCACCTCTCAGGCACTTATGCCTCATCTTTCTAACTAAACTGCAAGTTCCTTCAAGGCCAGGAATGTATTCTGGTTGCTTTTGCATCTCCAGCAGCATACGGCACAATACTTAACACAGAAAAGTGCTCAATAAAAATCTGGACTGACTGGTACGGCTGGGCTGTATTCATGGAGGATGTAAGACCCTCAGAGGTTAATCTTGAAGTACAGGCAGCAATTAGACATATTCTAGGGTAGGCCCTAGAATTTGGTGGAAGCCCAGGCCTTCTCACCACCTTCCGCATCCCTGCACACTTGGCATTCATCTGATCAGAAACACGCTGGTGTTTGTAGAAGGTTGAGGTGCAATTTTGCCCAAATCAATTCTTCAGAAAGCTAAGGCCTCTTTTGAAAGCAAGCTTTTTCTATTTTAAGTACTATTAAGAAAGCAAAGGGAATTATAGTTTTATTTCTTTGAGCTTAAATAAGAAAAAGAAATCAGATAGCTAAAAATTACATTAACTTATCGGTCACATGACTTAAAAAAAAAGCCCTCAAAATTATCCTAAAATGTCTTGTATTTGTAATGTACAATTTTTCTGTTTCAAAAATAAACTCTCAAAAATGCAAAAAAAAAAAAAAAAAAAAAAAAAGAAGCAAAGGGATGTTCTGTCCGTAGTTCAGGTCCAAAACCCCAAACTATAACTTTTTAAAATAGCTCAATTTCCCACTCACAGAAATAACTTTTCTAGGTCAATTAGCATGTTTCAATATGCCAATCAGCAGAGTGAGAGCCGATCTGCATTGGTGACAGCAAAGTTTTCCCAGAAGCCCACACGGGTACAAGGTGTGCCGGCGGCAGTTACATCCCAAGAACATTGAAATAATGATTGTGGATGGGGAGTAGTCACCCCAGTAATGAAAAAATCTAACCTCTTCCACTCAGTCTGAGAGTTAGGAACATTCAGGAGAACCATCTAACAGAGAAAAAGAACTGGGTAAAAGGGGAGGGGTGGTAAAGGAGGAGAAAAGGAACTAATGTAACAGATCAACATGGATACACAATAATGGGCAATTTTGATAATGAAATAATAATATACTTGAGGCTTTGAGCCTTGAAGAAGAAAGGAGCTCGATGAAAAGAATCATTATTCTTCTTCTCCTTATTATTCTAGTAGAAGACAGCTGGCTGCAAACGTAAATACTGGCCAGGCCAGAGTCTCTGGTCTGAGAAGGGGGCTGATACAGTGTCTTATGTTTCTTTTCTGTTTCCAATCTCCCTTGCTCAGAACACATCGCATTTATAAGAAACTGTCATGGGCATTTCAGGGCAAAAGGCACAGGTCTGGGGATGCAGCTTGGGCCCAGTGCCTCATTCTGAGGACCAGACCACCAGCTTTGCAAGGTAAGAGCTATAACTGAAAAGCTAATATGCAGGCAAGTTCCATAGGCCCCCTACTTAACTGCCTCCCCCCCCGCCGCCTCTTGGCTTGCACTTTCCAGAAGGTGGTTTAGCCTGGCATGGATGATATTCTTTGCAAAGTCCTAGGCATAGATAAGGAACCCCATCACCATCAGACCAAAAAGCCACTGGCTATAACAAGGAGCTCACAAAATAGGCAGCTCATCTATTCTCCAAGCCATGGACTACTGACAGCTTGGGCTGGGGGGATCTTAACATGGGATCCATGGATGGGCTTATGGGCAAAAGGGGCAGGAGGTGGCAGTCTGTGTCCCCCCTGAAATTGTATGCAAACCTGTCTCTGCGCATCTGGGAAGAGGCTCTATGGTCCTCATCAACTTATCAAAGAAGCCTATGACCCAACACTTTTAGATGGAGAGAAGCTAAGCAGCATCTCCAGCATCTTGACTCACTAGTATTCAAACTCACACTGGATTTCAATCAGACAACAGGAAAAGGGCTCTGAAGTCTGAGTCAGGAGACCTGGGTTCGAGGCGCACCCACCTTGGCTTTTTAGGCAAGTCATTTATCCATCTAAGTTCCCCCTCTAGAAGGTTAGACCAGACAAGCTTTCAGCTCTCTGCTGATCTAATAATAGTTCTGTGATGCATTTCCCCTCCTTCCCTCCAAGAAACAAAAGGGAAATCGCCCTTGAGACACTTCATCTGAAGCCAGAAAGAGACCTACTCTGAAATCCTGGAGGCAAAGAGCACTTACTTGTAATATGGGCCATTGGAATACACGTTCCTTCTTCTAAGGTGTCAGCTTCTAAGATGAAGAACCAGGAGGAAGTTGGATCTGGGTATTCTCTAGCTGGTCTGCAAACCCCAGTGCCAATGAGGCACAGGACAGAGTACTACAGCACATGGAAATTCACTGATGACCCAAATCCTTTAGCTGACTGTGGCAACTTCCTCCAACTCCCTCACTCTCTGTCTTTATATATGTGAGTGTATGTATGTCTGTGTTACTGGAATACACACCAATTAGTTCATTCTACTTTCCTTGTTTCCTCATTATAGCTAATTAGGAAAAAAAGGATTAAAAAGATCAAGGGCCAAGAAGGAAGGAAGGGCAAAAGAGAAGTCAAAAGCTGACTTCCTGCCTAACTGGATCATCAGGCTTAAAGAGTTGCCTACCTTCCTGTGTCTTATTTTAAGTCAAACAAGAGGTCTGAGTTCAAATAAGGGGTTGCAAAGCAAAAAGTCTGGAAAGCCAGGGTAACCCAGGAGTGGTCCCAACCACTTAAAATAACCAGACCAAGACCAAAGCCAGTTGTCAAGACATATGCAAATGCAGCCACCATTGTGAGCTTTTATCGGCTTCAGTTTAGAAAAAGAGGACCAAGATTATTTACCAGAGTGATTGGAATCGCTAGTGAAGAGAGAGCTCATCAAAGAAATCTCAATGTTAAGGAAAGTTACTTGGACATTCTTGATAAGCTGGCTGGCTATAGCTTGACATTTATTTGGAAAGTATTAGGTGTCATAACAAATATAATAGAAAATCTGCCATTAGAGAGGGGAAGAAGGGCAGAGAGGGAAAGGGAGGGAGGGAAGGAAGGAAGGAAGGAAGGGAGGGAGGGAGGGAGGGAGGGAGGGAGGGAGGGAGGGAGGGAGGGAGGAAGGGAGGAATTTCTACTGATATATATATAATAGGCACCTAGAAAAGTATAACCATCATAAGGGTATACATGAGTATCTGTGGAGAGGGAGTGACTAAATCCTCGGAGAGAGTGAAGTGTAGCTGTGGTTGTAGGAGCTGAGGCTTAGTCTCCACTCCCAACTCTGCCACTTAGAATTTGTGTGTCTCCCTGAATGTCAGTTTCTTCTACAACAAGAGGCCATAATACTTGCCCTCACCCAGCTTAATATCTACGTTACACAATTGTTATTGGAAAAGACCTTGTATACTATAAAATGCTATCCAAAGAGGAAGGGTTATCATTATGAGATTTAAAGTATGATCTTAATGCATGAGGCAAATTTAAGTCATGAAAACAGAAAGCAGTAGGAAGGATTTCACAGGTGATTTCTTTCCCTGAGCTTTCTAACCCAGCCTGCTAATTCCTCTGCAGTCCCACATATGGGAGTCTGAGGACAGGGTCCAGCCACTCCTATAGCTTCTGCTTCCCTCTGCACTGGTTCATCACCCAGCCACCTGCCACAGGGGGATTCTACCTGCTAGCCACTGGGGGGATGTGTGGGCCAGACTGCCCTGTGGGTTTGGAGGAACAGGGAAGAAATCCAGTTCTTGCCCAAAGGGGCCTTTGGCAAAGCAGATTATTCTGGACCAATGTGGCCGAGTCCACACTAGAGGCCCTTAGGACACCTAGAAGCCTCTGTCGAATGGGTGGGGCCCCCTTTCTCTTCACCAAACCCTTCCAAGAGCCTCTGTAGGCTTTTTTGGTCCGTTTTGGTTCTGGCCTAAACCCTTATTAAAGCCCTAAGAGTTCCACACAATACTCTCGGCCCCATCAAGCCCCACTGTACCCAAACAGGGCTGCATCAGACCTCAACATTGCATGTGTAGATATTTAAAAACTTACACGGAGGGGGAAGGGGTAGAAACTACTATGTGTAAAATAAACAAGCTCTAAGGACACACTGCACAGCACAGAGAATATAGCCAATATTTCATAATAACTTTAAATGGAGATGAATCTATAAAAATATTGAATCACTATGTTGTACACCTGAAACTGATATAATATCGTAAATCAGCTATACTTTAATAAAAATAATTTAAAAAATTAAAACTCACACGGGCACATGAGCTAAGGATGAGCAAGCAAATACCGTTTTGTATGTTGCTGGTATGTTCCTAGAAGAGGTTACTTACCAGCCGCGTATTTACCACAGGAAACAGCAGGGCAAGAAGAGCTCCATTCAACATGTGCATCTGTAGCCTGGAGAGGAAAAGAGATAAAGTGCAGGTCACACCCTGACTCTGATGCAGAGGCAGACGAAACTGTGTCAGCTTATGCCATGGCAGATGGGAGAGCATGTAAACAAGTGGCTCTCTGTGTAAAATGGCACTGGCGTTGGCACACACGCATAAATAAATGAAAAGCAGCATCTTTTGCATTAACTGAAATATTCTGAAGAGCACCACCGCCACCTCAAAATCCCCCAACCACTTTGTGAACACGCTTTGGTTACAACACTTCATTGCATAATGAGCTCTGGGCTCCCTAAACATGCGGTCAGTCCCAATCTCAGCTCCAACTGCTGCGGATCAGGCAGCATTACAAAGGGGAACTGCGGGAGCCAGGTGTTATTACACTAGTGTGTTATTACAGTAGAGACCTGTTTCTTAAAGCAAGGCTGCTTATTTCCACAGCCATGCCCAAGGCTTCTCCCCAGACAGAGACCTGGGCATAAAAAGGCTAGCTAATACAACCCAGGGAGCCAACTGCAGCGTTTGCAAATGAGCTCTCCCACCTTCTTAGAAACACCTTCAGGGGCTGCTGCGGGAGGTGGGGAGGGCAGAAGTGGCAGCCTTCCAAACTTTCCTTCATCTATTTTACATACTGGGTTCTGTGATTTAAAAGCAAAACACAAAAGAAAAAAGAGACAGAGACAAGAAAACCACGGGTCTCCAGCATCGGGTAGGGATACCCGTTTCCCAAGTCCAGACTTGTTAAAACCCACACTAGGAACCCTTTGTAAGGGGGTTCCTGATTGGCTCAAGAACAAGCAAGTCAGGAAAAAATTCTGCTTGTGTGAGCTGTGGGCATGGAGTTAAGCAGCTTCCTTCATCCAGGCAAGTGGTCCTTTACTACTGAGGGAGAAGCAAAGAATGACAGTCTGTTCCTCCTGGAGAAAAGCTAATTTGACGGGTCACGTACAACCATCGCTGAGTCAACGTGGCTTCTGGACCTCAAGCTCACTCTCGCGCTCTCTCACACCCACACTCACAGCAGCCTCGTGATACCAGGATCTCTGTTATGCCCTGACTGGGACCTAGAAGAACTTAAGCTCTTCTCTTGGCGCTCACAGACGTGTGCCTAAGACTAACAGAAATGTTGTAAGGAGCCCCAAGGGAACAGCACACAAGCCCCAAGGCTGCTGTTTGTTTCTTTCTGCTGCTTGTTGTTACCAATGCTGCGATGAGGGTGATGATGTGCACTTAACATATTCCAGGCAAGTATCAAATTAACTGCTTTAGGTAAATTCTCTCGCCGAATTTTTACAGCAATCTTATGAGATGGGTACAATTAGTGTTTGCATTTTGTGGATGAGGAAACCAGGCTCAGAAAAGTGAAGTGACTTTGTCAGTGTCACACAGAGGACAGTAGAGCCACAATGCCAACCCAGGTTTATCCGACTCCAGACCCCTCTCACTGTCTTGTATCAGAGCCTGACTCCCTTCCTCCATTGCAAATACGACCTCAGGTAGAGAGTCACAGATGCTCCGTTTTCTTTCCTTTTGGTCACAGGAGTCTCTCTTACCACCTCCTTGGAGGTACACCAATGCAACGTCCCTCCCTGGGTTGGCCAGACTACCATGCTTTCACAACAGCATCCTTCTAGGGGGCACCCCATGCTCTCAGAAACTGACTGTTAAAAACTCTGGCTCGAGCCTCAATGCCTGGAGCAGGGCTCATTAACAGCCGTTCCAGGGCTGGGGTGAAGTAACGTTTGGCCTAACTCTGCCCCCGGACCCTCCTAAGTGACAGCCATAGCAGAAACACTCGCCCTGGGAGAGGAAACATCTCACTGATAGTCGAGGTAAAGCTGAACTCTAGTGCCAGGCTTTGCCACTGACCTTAAAAGAATGCTGGCATTTACACAAGGCCGAGTAGATATTTGGGCAACAAAAGTTAAATCTTGAGGATAATGGAACTGATCCCAAAGGCCCACGGAAGGCCAGAGATAAAGAAGATAAAAGCCAACATCAAGATTCAAAATAACCAATAAATTCCTAGATAAAGATAAGCCTTGTTCTGGGTCCTCAAAATTCAGTTCCACAAGCTACATACAGGCCAAAGGGTGAATTATACTTAATATATAAAAGGGTCTTGCATATCACTAATTATAAAAAATATCTAACATATATTGAGCACTTCCATGTGCCAATCACTGGACTAAGTATTCAAATACATCATCTCATTTAATCCTCACAGTTTTTATTATAATCAGTATCATTTTCAATTTCACAGCTAAGAAAACCAAAGCACTAAGTGATTAAGTGACTTGCCCAAGATCAAACAGATAATAAATAAGTGGCAGAGGGAGAAGTCACACTCACCAAGTTTCAAGACCGTGTTTTTGCTGCTGTACCCTGCACTTCAAATCCATGATATGAACGTTACACGTGTTGCGTGCGTGTGCGTGTGCGTGTGTGTGTGTATGTCAGACAACAGACCAGGTAGGAAAAAAGGTTCTGGGATGCCCATGGGACAGGGAAGGTCATGCCTAAGAGCGACGGAACCCCTAGTGTGTTCTGCCCCAATTACACAGCTTCACTGGCCTCTACAGACCCAGGGCACAGCCCAACAGGTAAATGACTGACCACATCAGAGGCAAAGGCTTTTGCTTTTGCTTTATACCACCTCCAGCCTGCCACTCAGATTTCTATTGGGTATTGGAAATAGAAAATGAACCACTAGAAAATCCAGTGAGAGTTCCTTCATCTGTACAATGGGAATAATAACAGTACCAACTCACAGAATTATGATAAGGAGTTGATATGTATAAAGTGCTTAAAAAAGTACATGGCATACAGTAAGACTCAGATACATGTTTCTTAAATAAATGGTGAAGAGCTCACCTAAAAGCCTCATATTAAAAGGCGAGAGGGATCATGAACCATGGAGGAAAGTCGAACTGTTTTAAAAATTCGAAGTGTGAGGAGATCGAGAGAGAACAAAAGGACAGACTGAAGGCCAGAACCAAAGAGTAGAGCTTGGAGATGGACTCCAGGTCAGTTCGTCACACTTATAAATCTTCTTCTTGCTGGCTAGAACACTTGGCCATTACCACTGTCACAAATATTCTGTCAGCTTTTTTTGTTTCTGTGTAGGATACTGTACTAAGTTACCTTAGTTGGTAACAACCTGGGGCAATATGGCGAGTGTTATGGGCTTGATTCTCTTTCAGGTCAGTTAATTTCATTAAATTTAGTCCACACACATTAGTCCCTTAGTGTGTGTCTAATATCGTTCCTGGTGCTATAGAGAAAAGGAGATCAATATAATTAAGACCTAGTATTTGCCTTCAAGAAGCTGACAATCGTATTGAGAAGCCGACAATCGTATTGAGAAGCCAAGAAATAAAATAACTAGAGGAAATGTATTATAATGGTTAAGAACTTGGTTTGGAATCAAACCTACATTCAAATCCCAGCTCTACCATTTACTGGCTGAGTTGACTCTGGACAAACCACTTAAAATATGTGATTCAGAAACTTCCCTGGTGGTCCAGTGGTTAAGACTCTGCGCTTCCACTGCAGGGGGCATGGGTTTGATCCCCGGTCAGGGAACTAAGATCCTGCATGCCCCACGGCATGGCCAAATAAATAAATAAATAATAAAATTTTCAAAAATAAAGAAAAATATCTGTGACTCTGTCTCCTCAGTAATAAAATGGGGCTAATAACAGTATCAACTAAAAGAGTTGTTGAGAGAATTTAATGAGGTAAGACCATGTAAAGTGATCAACATAGTGCCTAGGACATAGTAAGCACTCAATACATGATAACTATTATAATCCTTAATAAAGCAAGGTAAAGGAATATCACATTATTATTCACAATGACAAATGAAGTTATTAAAAAACCCTCATCAAATGACATATTTGAATTTAGCACTTGATTATAACCAAGAATCAAAAGACATGGAACAGATAAAGTTCTCTGAGTGCCTGGAAAGGAAAATTCATAGAACGAAATTCCCAAAGGAAATTATAAAATATTTTGAACTGGACAAAAATTAAAATACGATATGCCCAAATGGGTGAGATGCTTATAACATGAAATTCTTATATTAGGAAAAAAGTATGGTCTCAAAGCAGTAACCCAAGATTCCACCTTCAGAATCCAAAAACAAGAAGAGCAAAATAAACCCAAAGCAAGCAGAAAGAATGAAATAATAAAGAGCAGAAATCAATGAAAGTAAAAACAAAAACAACAGAGAAAAATCAATGAAATCAAAAGCTTGCCTTTGAAAAAGGCAATATAATTGAGAAACCACTAGGCAGAATGACATGGATAAAAAGAGAATGCAAAAGTTATCAATATCAGGAAGGAAAGAAGGGATATCACTACAGTCCCTCAGGAATTAAAAGGATAATAAGGATATACTATGAATATTTCTATGCACATAATTCAAGAACTTAGAACAAAATGGAGAATTTCCTCTAAAACCGCAAACCACTAAAACTCACCAAAGATGAAATAGATAACCTGCACAGTCCAAACCTTGCCATTTGTGACAACATGGATGGACCTTGAGGGGATCATGCTGAGTGAGGTAAGTCAGAAAGAGAAAGACAAATTACTGCATGGTCTCAATTATATGTAGAATCTAAAACAAACAAATAAACAAAATAACAAACTCATAGATTCGAAGAACAGACTGGTGGTTGCCGGAGGGCAGGGGGTTGGGGGTGGGTGAAACGGGTGAAGGTGGTCAAAAGGTACAAACTTCCAGTTATAAAAGAAATAAGTCATGGGGATGTAATGTACAGCGTGGTGATGACAGGTATCGTACTGTATTATTTGAAAGTTGCTAAGAGGGCATATCTTAAAAATTCTCATCATAAGAAAAAAATATGCAACTATCTGTGGTGATGGATATTAACCAGACTTATTGTGGTGATCATTTCACAATATATACAAATATCAAATCATTATGTTATATACCTGAAAGTAATATAATGTTATATGTCAAGTATATCTCAAAAAAAAAGAATCTGTAAAAAAAAAAATCTGTAAAAAAAAAGAATCTGTAAAAAAAAAATCTGTAAAAAAAAAAGAATCTGTAAAAAAAAAATCTTCTGAATAAGACTCAGATGGCTTCAGTGATCAATTCTACCAAGTATTTATACAACCTGGTCCAGAAAATACAACAGAAGCAAAGCATTTCTCAACTCATTTTATGAGGCTATTATTACCCAGATACAAAACCTGGGGGGCAGGGGGAGGGGAGGTGGGAGGAGGAGGAAGAAGAGGAGGAGGTGGAAAACTAAAACTAAACCAATATCCCTCATGAACACAGACCCTAAAACCCTCAGTAAAATGTTAGCAAATCTAATGCAGCAGTATAAAAAGAACACTACTCTACGACTAAGTGGGGTTTGTCCTGGTAATGAAAGGTTGGCTCAGTATCTGAAATTCAATTAATGAATTCTACCAAATTAACTGTGTCAAGAATAAAAAAGTATATGATCATATCAACTGATACAGAAAAGGCATTTGTCAAAATTCAACATCTATTTATGATAACAAAAATACCAACAAACTAGCAATAGGAGGGAACTTCCTCAACCTGATAAAGGACATCTAAAAATTACTATGCCCAAAATCATACTTAATGATACCGAATGCTCTCCCCATTAACATCAGGATCAAGATGAGGGTGCCCACTCTCAGCACTCCAATTCGACACCATGCCAGTAGTCTTAGCCAGTGAAATAAGGTAACAAAAATAATAGAGATTGGAAAGGAAGAAATAATACTAGCTCTGTTTGCAAAGAATTATTATATTTATAGAAAATCCCAAGGAATCAACAGGAAAGTTCCTAAAACTAATATATGATTTTAGCAAGGCTTCAGGATTGCAAGGTCAACACACAAACATCAATAACATTTCTACACAATAGTGGTGTAAAACTGGAAACCAATCTTTTTAAAATATATACTATTTACATTATCTTCCCCAAAACTGTAATACTTAGGTATAAATCTAACAATATATGTACAGAATCTGTACACTGAGAACTGCAAAAGGCTGATTAAAGAAATCAGAGATCTAACAAATAAAAAGACATACCATGTTCAAGGATTAAAGGGCTCATCATAAGAAAGATGTCAATTCTCGCCAAAATTATCTATAGATTCAATGCAATTCTGATCAAAATCTCAGCAGGATATTTTGTAGATACAGGCAAACTGACTCTACAATGTATATGAAAGGGCAAAGAAAGAATAGCTAAAATAATTTTGAAAACGTAGAAGGTAGATGAAAGAATCACACTACCTGACTGTAAGTCTTATTATATAAAATTATAGCAATCAAAACAATGCAATCTGGCCAAGAAAAGACATATTAAACGATGAAACAGAATAGCCCAGAAATAGACCCACACTGATAGATTTTGATTTGATTTGATTTTTCATCAGATTTGGAGGCCAGAAGGCAGTGGGGCAATGGGCAGATATATATTCAAAATGCTAAACAGGGGCTTCCCTGGTGGCGCAGTGGTTGGGAGTCCGCCTGCCGATGCAGGGGACACGGGTTCATGCCCCGGTTTGGGAAGATCCCACATGCCGCAGAGCCATGGCCGCTGAGCCTGCGCTTCAGGAGCCTGTGCTCCGCAGCGGGAGAGGCCACAACAGTGAGGCCCACGTACCGAAGAAAAAAAAAAAAAAAAACAAAGTGCTAAACAGGTGTGTGTTGGAGGGGGGTGCTTGTCAACCAAGAATCCTATATCCAACAAAGCTATCCTCCAAAATTGAGAGAGAAATTAAAGACATTTCCAGAAAAGCAAAAACTAAGGGAGTTTGTTATGACTTGACCTGCCCTGCAAGAAATGCTAAAGGAAGTCCTGCAGGCTGAAATGAAAGAACACCAGACAGTAACCCAAAGCTGCATGAAGAAATAAAGGTCTCAGTAAAGGAAAATACATGGGCAATTATAAAAGCTAGTACTAGTGTAACAGCAGTTTGTAACTCTAATTTTGTCTACATGATTTAAGAGATTAATACATTTTTAAAAACACAATTATTAGTCTAAAAGTTAGTGTTACTTTAACTTTGGTTTGTAATTCCACATTTTGTTTTCTACATAATTTAAGAGACTAATGCATTTATCTAGATTAAGTTTGGAGGCATACATGTATAAAGATATAATTTTGTGACATCACTAACTGAAAGGGGTAGGGATGAAACCGTTAAAGGAGCAGAGTTTTGTATATTATTGAAATTAAGCTAATAAATTCAATATAAAATGTTATAACTTTAGGATGCTAAATGTAATCCCCATGATAACCACCAAGAAAATTGTTGGAGAATATATGCAAAAAGAAATGATTAGAGTATTAAATTGTTACACTACCAAAAAAAATCAGCTAAACACAAGAGAGGACACTAATGCAGGGAATGAGTGACAGAAAGTTATAAAGCATATAGAAAACAAATAGCAAAATGACAGAAGCCCCTGCTTATTAGTACTAACTTTAAATGTAAATGGATTAAACTCTCCAATCAAAAGACAGAGATTGGCAGAAAGGATTAAAAAGAAAATATGATCCAACTGTATGCTGTCTACAAGAGACGCACTTTAGATCCAAAGACAGAAGTAGGTTGAAAGTGAAAGGATAGAAAAAGATATTCCATGCAAATGGTAACCAAGAGAGCAGAGGTGGCTATAATAATATCAGACAAAATAAACCATCAATCAAAAGAGTTTACAGGACTTCCCTGGTGGCGCAGTGGTTAACAATCCACCTGCCAGTGCAAGGGACACAGGTTTGATCTCTGGTCTGGGAAGACCTCACATGCCACGGAGCAACTAAGCCCGTGCGCCACAACTACTAAGTCTGCACTCTAGAGCCCACGCACCACAACTACTGAAGCCCGCATGCTCTAGGGCCCGCACACCACAACTACTGAGCCTGCGTGCTGCAACTATTGAAGCCCGCGCACCTAGAGCCCATGCTCTGCAACAAGAGAAGCCACCGCAATGAGAAGCCCGCGCACCGCAACAAAGAGTTGCCCCCACTTGCCACAACTAGAGAAAGCCTGCGTACTGCAACGAAGACCCAACACAGCCAAAAAATAAATAAAAAATTATAAATAAATAAATAAATGTCTGCCCAAATAAAAAGAGTTTATAAGACAAGGAAGAAAATTATTTACTAGTAAAGGGTTCAATACAGCAGAAGATATGACAATTATAAACATGTTGGTACCTGGTAACAGACCATCAAAATATCTGAAGAAAAAATGACCAAGTTGATGGTAGAAATAGACAATTCTACAATAATTGTTGGAGACTTCAATACTCTACTCTCAGTAACAGATAGAACAGTCAGACAGAAGAAAAGCAAGAAATTAGAGGACTTGAACAGCACAAGAAACCAACTAGATCTAACAAACATATAGAGAACACTTTACGCAACAACAACAACAAAATTCACATTCTCTCAAGTGCATTTGGGACATTTCCCAGATAGACCATATGTTAGGTGGCAAACTAAGCTTCAACAGATGTTAAAAGATAGATATTACACAAAATATCTTCTCTAACCATAACAGGATGAAGTTAGAAATCATTAACAGAAGTACAGTTGACCCTTGAACAACACGGGCAGGGGATGGTTTAGGAGCACCAATACCCCAAGCAGCAGATATCTGCATATAACTCTATAGTTGGCCCTCCATATCCGAAGTTCCATGTTCACAGATTTAACCAACCGCAGATTGTACAGTACTGTAGTATTTATTGAAAAAAATCTGTGTATAAGTGGACCCATGCAGTACAAACCCATGCTGTTCAAGGGTCAACTGAAAAATGGGAAAATTCACAAATCTGTGAAAATTAAATACATTCTTAAACAATCAATGGATCAAAAAAGAAATCACAAGGGTAAGTAGAAAATAAAATGCAAATCAAAATCATAATAAGATACTATCTCACACCATTAGAACGACTACTATCCAAAACAGAAAACAACAAATGTTGGCAAAGATATGGACAAATTGGAACTCTTATACACTGTTGGTGGGAATGTAAAATGGTACAGCTGCTGTGTAAAACAGTATGGCAGTTCTTCAAAAAATTAAAAATAGAATTACTATATGATCCAGCAATTCCAATTCTGGGCATATACCCAAAAGAATTGAAAGCAGGGGTTCTCTGGGATATTTGTACACTGATGTTCATAGCAGCATTATTTACAATAGCTAAAACATGGAAGCAACCCAAGTGTCCATCAACAGGTGAATGGAGAAACAAAATATGCTATATACATACAATGAAATGTCACTCTGCCTTAGACATTGTGACACATGCTACAACATGGATGAACCTTGAGGACATTTTGCTAAGTGAAGTAAGCCAGTCACAAAAGAACAAATACTGTATGATTCCACTTGTATGAGGTACCTATCTAGAGTAGTCAAAATCGTAAAGACAGAAATGCTGGTTGCCAGGGACTGGAGATAGGAGGTAATGGGATTTATTGCTTAATGGGTACAGAGTTTCAGTTTTTGCAAAATGAAAAGAGTTCTGGAGATGGATGGTGGTGACGGTTGCACAGCAACATAAATGTACTTAATGCCACTGACCCCGTACACTTTAAAAATGGTTAAGATGTTACATTTTATGTTGTGTATTTTATCATAATAAAAAAAGATCTCATAGAACTGTATGCCAAAAGGTCAGCTCTACTGTATGATAATTAAATAAAATTCAAAAATACATGAGAAGCAAAACACTCAACTCTCCCAGCCTCAGCTTTTCACCTACAAAATAAGTGATCCTAGATTCTAAGCCTTTTAAATAGTGCTTTTTCCCTCTAGTTTTAACACTAAAATTTTCCAACATACAGAAAAGTATAAAAATAATATAAAAGGAACCTCTGCGTCCAGCATCCCACTTTAATAAATTTGAACATTACTGATTTAGTTGAAGTTCCATGTAACCTTCCTGAATACCATTCATCTCCTCGACTCCCTAACCAGATGGAGCCTTTATCTGAAGGAGTTCGAGTCTTTCCTATGTTTTTTTTTTTTCTTTGCGGTACACGGGCCTCTCACTGTTGTGGCCTCTCCCGTTGCGGAGCACAGGCTCCGGACGCGCAGGCTCAGCGGCCATGGCTTACGGGCCCAGCCGCTCCGCGGCATGTGGGATCTTCCCGGACCGGGGCACGAACCCGTGTCCCCTGCATCGGCAGGCGGACTCTCAACCACTGTGCCACCAGGGAACCCCCTTCCTATGTTTTTATACATTATTACATTTGTATATACCCACAAACTATATACATTGTTGTTTCATGTCTATCCCATTAAATAAATGATAAATGATATACTCTGTGTGTGTGCGTGTGTGTGCGTGTGTGTGTACACATGCATATCCATCCCCTTCTGCAAATTACGTTTCATTCAACATGGCTTCTTCTAATTGTCCATGTTAACACACTTAGTCTGTTTTTCACTGCTGTATATTATTCAATTATATGAATATATTAGAAGTTATTTATACATTGTCATGTTGATTGAAGTCTGGATCGACTTTTTTCCCTTCAGCCAGGAACTACGTTAAGATTTGCTTTCTGTAATTTGTATTATAAAAACAATAGATATATTTCTATCATCCCAGAGCCTAGGGTCCTTCCACTCTACTCCCGTTTCCGTAAGCCCTTGGTCTCAGAGTATATACGTTTTGCCTGCTGTGTGAGGCCCCACAGCACAAGCCTGTCATGTAGCAGGGAATGCAGTTAGGATCTTACGTCTTTGAACTCACTTATCAGAAAGCATGCCAAAAGCCGCTGAATCTAGGTGGAGGTCATAACTGTGCTTGGTGTACCGCCCTGTTCACCTTTCCAAAGGTTTGAAAAATTTCAGAATAAAAGTTGGAAAATAAAAAAAACAAGTAAAGAAAACCAAACAAGTACAACAGGAAGGCTTGGCTGGCTTTGCCTGTGGGCACGAAGATAAACTTCCTGGTTGCAACTGGTGGTTTCCCACTTCCTTGTTCTGGACCAAATGGGGTTACACAACTGCAGGGGCTCCAAAACCTTTCTTCCTGTGAATTTCATGACGTTGGCCCAAGGCCCAATCTGGAAAGTGCCCAACTAATGAAAAGGGTTACTTCTCCGAAGGCAGTTTTCATTCTGAAATTCTACTTATCTGCATGAAAGCAATTTTCCTTCCCTGGGATCCTAATTCTAACAGTTAGGTTAGTACACAGATGGTGAAGCCTAAGGACAAGGATAATTCTATATATTATTAACACCTATTGATTACTGAGTCTATGTTAGGTTTCACGCTAAGAGATTAACATGGATCATCTCTCATCTAATTGTCACCACCAAAGAAGTAGTTACTATTCATAGCCTTCTTTGACAAATGAGGAAATAGATGCTAAGATTTAAGCCTTGCTCCGAAGGCTTAAGAAATAGCAGAACTATAACCTGAAGCCATCTACTTCCACTGCTCTCAAGATTCCACAAATCACATCTATCCAACAAACCAAATGTCGAATAACGGGGCACGGTTTAAATACATATTATGTCCATTCAAATGATGAAATACTATGCAGTCATTAGAAATCATGTTTAGAAGAATATTTAATGACACTGGGAAACAATCACAGCATATTAACTTTTACTATATTACAAAGTAGCATGTATAAAATAATCCCAATTTTGTTTTTCATAATGGGCATATATACACAGAAGACTGGGAGGAAATTATACCAACATATTAATGGAGGAATTATCACTTATTCTTATTTTCTTCTCTATTGTTCTGTAACGCTTGATGTTTTCCTTATAGTGACTGGATTACTTTTATAATGAGAATGAAATCTCTATTTTTTCTTTTCTTTTTTTTTCCTTTTTTTCTCTCTCTCTCTCTTTTTTATTTTTTTTGGCCGCACCGTGCGGCATGCAAGATCTTAGTTCCCCGACCTGAGATTGAATCCGTGCTCCCAGCAGTGGAAGTGCAGAATCCTAACTACTAGACCGCCAGGGAATTCCCCCTACTTTTTCATTACCCACTGAACAGCTCCTACACAGCTTACCCAAACCTTATCTATTATCCTGTACTGTTTTTCCCTCCTGGAATTACTTTTGCCCAATAATTAGCACAGTAGATTCTGAACTTGGCTTCCAAAAGGATCAGGTGTGCTGACAAAGTACGAAGAGGCCCAAAACGATCAGTCCCCGCTCCTCTGCTGAGAACTCCTTTTCATGCTTCCCCAGATGGGAAAAGTCATCTGTATCTCCGGCCTTGCTTTTACCGGGAAATTGTGTACATTCAAGCACATGTTGAAAGCAGAACAGCCCAACGAGGGAGAAAAAAAGGACAAAAGCAGTCCCTGCTCCAAAAGCCTTCAGAGAGACTTCCAGGAGAGAATTTGGGGAGATGAAAATACTGAATCAGAATCTGTGGGCCAGGGACTTCCCTGGTGGCACAGTGGTTAAGAATCTGCCTGCCAGTGCAGGGGACACAGGTTCAAGCCCTGGTCTGGGAAGATCCTGCATGCTGTGGAGCAACTAAACCCATGCGCCACAACTACTGAGCCTGTGTGCTGCAACTACTGAAGCCTGTGCACTCTGGGGCCCATGCTCCACAACAAGAGAAACCACCGCAATGAGAAGCTCACACACTGCAACGAAGAGTAGCCACTTGCCACAACTAGAGAAAGCCCACATGCAGCAATGAAGACCCAACACAGCCAAAAGTAAATAAAATTTAAAAAAAAAGGAAGAAAGAAACTGTGGTCTAAGACTGTAGAAGTCAAAAATTCCCAGGAGAGAACAAAACTGAATATGTACACGTGGGGAGAAAGGCTGCTTCTGCTGTGTATGGAAGGGGGGGGGAGACCCGTGAACAGTCTGAAAGCTTCTTCCCTCTTCCATGCATTAAGGGAGAATACGCAGAGTTGCAGGCAGCAACGTGGCAGCGGCTCAGAGGACCGCAGACACCAGAGCAGCTTCCGTATCAGAAAGGAAATTGGTGTCCTTGAATTGCTGTTTATTTACTACGGATTTTAGGTTTCCAGTATCTTTCCCTTTGAAATCTACAGCATTCATATGTACGGCTGCCTCTCCCATGCCAAGAACAGTCTTAATAACGCTGCTCAGGTCAGAGACAGTCTCTCAAACACCCTTTTCAGTCATGAGTCCAAAGCTAGACCAAAAAGCAGCTACCTCTGAGGTGAAGATGCCAAAAGTCTGCTCCTTTGGGGGTTCCAGAGCAGCGGGTCTGTTGAGCACTAGGAAAGGGGGTGCTGAGACGGTGAAACCACTAAGACAGCAGCTTCAGCCTGAGCCCACCTCATGAACTCAGGACAGTCCTAGAGATACGAGTCTCCCTGGGGAGAAGCCTGCTGTTTAAAAATTTGAGTGTATAATAAATGGGATCTAGAGAAAGAGAGGGTCACGGGGCTACTGAACTCTCATGATACCATGTGGCCCCAAGGCCAACAGGGCATCAGTCTTGCAATGCCAAGATCACATGTCAGGCTGTCGTAATTGCCCTCACGCGCCCCCATGCTTCCCTCACCTACCTTGGCTCACACCCGGCCTCCAGACCTCTTTCCATCCAGCAATGCACCCCTGCTCTCTGTAGCACAGATGAAATTTCATCTCATCTCCTTCAAAAGCCTCTCCAGATTGAGTCAGCAGACACTCATGACCAAATAATACTGCTTGCATCACAGGTCCACTCCCTTCCATGGGTACATGAAAATAAGCAGATTTAAGGGGTTCAGCGTTGGGAGGTGGGGGTGCCCGTACCCTACACTTCCTGAGGCAGAGGATGTAAACCAGCTCTGGGCTATGCACTTTTCTTACCTGGGGTGGGGTAGGGGAAGAGTTCTCTGCCACGGGTGCTCACAAGACAGCTAAGCTGGCTGGTCACAACCCAAAGCTAGTCACTCCCTTTTCCTCCATCTATTCCTTCAAAATACCCCAGCTCAGAGACAGGAACGTTCCAAAAGGCTGGCTTCTCGAAGAGGTTCCTAGGCCCTTGTGAAACCAAGAATTCCATCCTTTTCTAAAGCCAGTTTTCAGCTTGCTTTTCGGCATCCTGGCTGCTAAGAGGCTACTGGCACTCAGAGCCCTCTATGGTGGCGGGATCCATGGAGACAGGGAAGGGGGAGTGAAAGCTAGCTACCAAGTGATGACGACTTCTTCCTTCCAACAGAGAGCACGAAACTCCGAGCTACCCAGCGCTGCCCAAGGCTGCCGGTCACGTGACTGGTGGGCCTTCAGCAGCAGGCCCGCCTTTCAGGTGCAGTAGAGAGCTCTTAGATGTCCTCCGACTTCAGCTTCAGATGGGGCCCGGCCATATAAATGGATCTGGATATGCTAACTCTGCTCTAAGAACAGCATTAAACACACCAGAGGCCTGCTTCCCCCAGGGAGATGGGAGGCCACGGTTAGACTTCAGTCTCTTTCCAGGTCTTAGAAACGCTGAGGGCTGCCAAGGCTAGAGCTGGGAAGTTGGAGAATGTTTTCCACACCACTGAGAGAAATGTGGCTTGGGGTCCTGAGAGCAGCGTTGTTTCCGGAGGTGAAGGGCCCAGGTCTCCAGCTGACAAGTAAATCTTAATGGCACAAGAATCTTGGAAAGGAGGTGCAGCAACAGCTGACTCAGATGAGCGGCTGTTCCTTTTTATCCAGTGAACCTGGATAAACTAGGATAAACTAGAAACTAGGAGTTTCTAGCCTTGGGAAGAGACCAGATCATCTACAGGAAGCATCGCCAGTCGCCAAGAAGGAGGGACTGGCTGGCTTTTCAGTTGCATCTGATATGAACACTTGCGACAGCTGCAGAGGTTCCCCAAGCCTCGGGAGGAGAAAATCCCCGCTCTGATCGTTATGCCAGAAAGTGTGACTATAAACTCTGGGTATCTCTATCCCTAAAGAGCATGGGATGACATCACCAGGATGAACTGCAGCTTTCCAGAACCCCACCCCACTCCAACTCTGATATTCCTTTTAAATACTCGAGAAATCTGCCTCACTGCCTTTGAGCTTTGAGCAAAGTCCCTGTACACATGGAATTTCCTCTTCCCTCCTCCTCTCTTTCTGTGTGCTAGATTGAATGGCTCTAAACGCAGGGTCAGCAAAATATGGTCCTCCTGTTACGTTTGGGTCAGGAGGGGGGTGATTTGTGTGGTGAAATACACGTAATATGAAATTTACCATCTTAACCATTTTTAAGTGTACAGTTCGGTGGCAGTAAGTACCTTCACAGTGTTGTGCAACCATCACTGTCATCCGTCTCCAGAACTTTTTCGACCAGTCCTCCTGTTTTTGAAAAGTTTTCTGGGAACACAGCCAAACTCATCACATCACCTACAACATCTAAAACATTTATTATCTGGCCCTTCATAGGAAAAGGTTGCCGACCACTGCTCTAAACCAAAATATAGGGAATTCCTTGGCAGTCCAGTAGTTAGGACGCTGCGCTTTCACTGCCAAGGGTGTGGGTTCGATCCCTGGTCGGGGAACTAAGATCCCGCAAGCTGCACGGCCTGGCCAAAAAAATAACTTAAACATACATACATACACACACACTGGATTTCTAGTTTAAAATAGCATTTGCTTAACCACCACTAACACAGCCTCTCCCAGCTTTCCACTAAAATACCTATCAAGATACAGAAAATGAGAAAACTCCCCCAAGTTACTGAAAACTTAGACTAATGGCCATCTTGTCACAATAATCTGGAAGAAATCTCCATTAACAATAAACCTAAGGCTGAAATGAGAAAAAAACAACCTGGGGCCAATTCGTGCAGCAGAAACCTGAAACGAGATAGTAAAACACCGAGACCGTACAGCACTGTCAGCCCCATGGCTTAGCAATGGAGAGTTCATCTAGGAACCAGCAAACTGCACAGCCATGCCTCCACTACAGGGCTACTGTTTGCAAGGAAAACCAACAACTCCCAAAGCTGGTCTATATCCATTTGGAGACTCCTCCCACACACCAAAAGGGCTGAAGTGATGGCTTCGGTACTGTCACACTGCATTCTGGGAGTGGGAGACTTCACAAGTAAAACTCAGGGACCAATGCATGTTGGAGGCTGTAGCTTTTCACATACTTTATATGTTCAGCGTGTCAGAGAATCTAGTAGTAGGACTAAGCGATTCTATATGCGTCTAGCAGAACCCACCAGATGAAGCTGCTAGACACTGGGAAATGGGTTGGAAGCTCTGGGCATCAACCTGGCCACCAGGAGTGGAGCTGAGAAGGGGTTCTAACCAATACCAAAGAGAATATGAGGATACTCAAATGAAATCCACGTGCCCTGTGTCTTGAACAAAGAATAAATAAATCTTCCTTCTAATATGCATAAACATACCCCCAAAGACAGCATGCTTCCTATGAAAACCTCTAGCAGCAGAAGGGAAATGTGTATCATTCTGAAGACTTGGAGGAAGCACAAAAGTCTACATTTAGTGTCTGAACCAGAAGAAATATTTTAGAAGATGGCATCCTCAAGAGAACACAAGAAAACGTGGACTCTGTGAAACAGGTATAGAAAGCCACTGGAATCAAAACATATTGAGAAGGAAAGACACCAAACTGGAGTGAAGAGAAAGCTCAGCAAACCAAGGAAGAATTACAAAGAAATATTGTTGCAGCAGAATTAAATTTCACATTGGAGATGGCAAAGAGCAGAATCTACCAAATTCATAGTATGGTGGTCAGATCTGAACCTCTCCCAAGTGTGCAGAGGAAAAGGAAAGCTGACCTTAGAAATCCAACAAAGGTTGTTATTAGGAAATCTATTAATGCAACGCACCAAATGGGGAGGTCAAAGGAGAAAACCCAAATGAACCTCTCAATAGATTCTCAAAAAGCGTTAGCTAAATTCAGCAACCATTCCTGATTTTAAAAGGGGGGGTTGATAACTTAAGAATAAATTCTTTAACATTATAAAGGATGTTTAATCTTAACCAACAAACAACATGAGAGTCAACAGAGAAAACACTAGGAACATTTCCACTAAAATCAGAAACAAGGCAAGAATTCCGGCCAGTACTACTATTATTTAACATCGTCCTGGAAGTTCTAGTTAATACAATCAGACTTGAAAAAAGTTGCTCTTTGAAGGGAGATAAAGTTATCATATGGAAGTTGATACTATTAATTTCCAAAATAATCCAAGTGAAGCAGCTGAAAAACTACTAAAAGAGTTAAGCATGGTGGCCAAATATAAAATAAACATATAAAAAAATCAAAATCTTTCCTATGTACCAGTAATAATTAGTTTGAAAATATAATAAATAAATGATACCACAAACTACAAACTGTCCAGGAATGACGTTGATGAGAAATCTGCGGGATACACCATCCACACACACACCCTAGAATAAATTAAGAAATCTACCATATGTCTTTTCCCGGATAGAGAGACTCACTATGGTAATGACATTAATGAAATTTTAGGTTTAAAGTAATTCCAATCAAAATAACAGTATTTGGAGGAAGAGTCTGACAAAAACATTTTAAGTTCATTTGGAAGGAAAAAATGGTTCGGACTAGCTATGAAAAAAGTGTGAGTAAAGGAACAGTCTGGGAAGAATGGTGAAGAGAAATCTGGCTGCTGGCTGTTACAAATACAAGAGTCTGAAATTGGTGGCAAACTCGGCAGAGACATCGATGGGATAGTATAACAAGCCACCCAAATAAACCCTAGTTTATCAAAAGCATTTGGTAAAATACAGAACCATTTCCGTTTAAAATATCTCCAAGTAAATGTGGAGACTATTTAAATATAATAGACTATTTGACAAATACCAACAGCAACTATGGAAGAACACCATTTCTATTTGAAATTAGTTATAGACAGAGTGGCCCACCAGCATCATTTTTATTTAACGCTGTCTTTGAGTTTCTAGCAAAAACAGAAGAAAATGAAATAAATGATATAACCATTGGAAAGAAAAGATAAAACTAAAATGAAAGTTACCAGAACTAACAAAACGATTAGGTAAGATAGCTAGATATAAAAACTATTTTTAAAATTAATAAACTTTTTCTATTCTAGCAAGAGGCACTTAGGAACGGAAAGGAGGATAGTATTCCACTCATAACAAACAAAAAAGTCCTTAAATCTTTAAGAATAAATGTATCAAGAAAGGCATAAAACAAGATCTGAGCAGATGGAAAGAAATGCCATTTCTTAGACAAAAAGAGCTATAGGTTTTAAAAAATCAATTCTTACAAAACTGAAATTTAAATTTAATGCAATTCTAATTAGAATCCCAATAGGGTGGGGTTGGGAGGGCTGAATAAGTGATATTAAAATGTGCAGAAAAGAAAAAATACCGAAGAATAGCCAAGAAAAATATTATTGCATCTAATGTAATCCAATCAACATGGTTTAGGTACACAAATAGACACACAGATGAAACAGAACAGAGACTCCATAAATGGATCCTCGTATATAAAAAGTTTGATGACACAAAGATAGCAGTTCAGTTCACAGGGGAGAGTAAGGATTACTTAACGTATTATGCTACTGTCACTGGTTATCCATCTTTGAGAAAACAGTCTTAACAAAGACTGGGAACCCAGAAGCTCTAAGAAAATAATCATATTTGGATATGAAAAAGATGATGTGGAAAAATATACCATCAGTAAAGTCAATACATACAGATTTGGGGAAGATATCTATAATAAAGATGGTAGACCAAGGGCCAATATCCAAAATATACAAAGAGGGCTTACAGGTTAAGAAAAATATAAATAACCCCTAGGAAATGGGCAGATAATATGAACAGATAATTCAAAGAGAAAATCCAACTGGACCAAAAGAGAGAGAGAGAGAGAGAGACAAAACCAAAATGCATTAGTAGCCAAGGAAATACATCCATTAAGTTGTCAGAATTATAAAAGAACCATAAAACCTTATGCTAGTAGGGATGTGAAACAAACAATAATCTCATATGTTACATATAAAAGGGAAAAGTGAATTATAACAGCCTGTTTTTGTAAAGCAATATGGAAACAAATATTTATTTATATATAAACATTTGTGTCTGTGTGTATAAATTGAAAGCACCAGTATATAAGGGCATAAGCACAATGATGTTTAATTCAAGCATCGACTGTAGTGGCCGAAATCTGGAAAGAATGTAAATGTTCATTAGTAGGGGAATAGCTAAATAAATTGTGCATCCATGAAATATTTTCCAGTCTTTTAAAAGAATAAGAGCCATACCAAGAGGCTTTGATAGATTTTCATGAGATGAAAAAAGTAGGATGTGTTAAAGTATATATAGAATTCTATTTTTATAAAACAATTAACAAAAACAGCAAAACATTCCAAAACCCGTGTGTGTGTGTGTGTATGTGTGTGTGTGTGTGTGTGTGTGTATGCGTGTGTATACCTGTGAGCATGGAGAAAATATGGAAGGATACATACTGGTTTGGTAATATACAGGGATGATGTGGAAAGGTAGAGGCGAGGGACAAACCAAATAAGGAAAAGGACAGGGTAAAAAGGACCACTATAAAAAAATAAATCCAGCAGTTATATTTATGTATTTTATATGTACAAACACACATAAATTGAATTCAGTTTAGAAAAGATACAATAAAAAAAACTAAATGTGGTCTCTGCTTGTTAAATTTTAAAAAAAGCATAAAAGGAAGGCAATAACCAAAATAATCTCTTGGTGGGATTAGGGGTGGTGTTTATTTTCTCCTTTATGTTTCTGCATTTTCTATAATGAGAACTGTTACTCTCATAATAATGAAATAAAGCCAATAAATGTGACTTTTAAAACATGCCACTGAAAAATTGAGCCCATTTTGGGAAATCAAGGGGGGAAAACAGGGTTAAATACACCTTCCGCTTAGAAGCTGTCCAAGTAAGAGCTTATGAAATCAGGATCCATTACCCCTCAACCAGCAGAAAGTTATTCACCTTAGGCAAGAGACTAAGTGGCTATTCCAAGGAGCTATCTGAAGCAGCAAATAGGGTATATTTTCCCCTACCTAACACTTTAAAGACTTAACTAAATCAGAAAGCCATTTACACCACTCTCAATTATCTAAGGATTGGCTGGGCTCTTTACTTTTTGCCCTCTCTCTCTGGCTTGCAGCCATTTCCCTGCTCAGAAACAGCTCCAAAATGGGGGCCAGAGAAGGGGGAAAGAGACAAAATTAATTGGGTCGATTTAGCTTCTCATTAGCAACTCTAATAAAAGGTTTGATAAATGAGATGGTCACAACTCGTGGTTAAAATGAGGCTTCCGGGACTCTTGAGAATTTCATTTAAGCAAACTTGCCTTCAGACAAACATGATTTGCCTGCAATACACTTTAATGGATCTGATGCTTTTCAATTTTAAAGAAAGTCAGGACCTGTAATAAGGTGATATTTTTCTCTCCTCAATTTAATTTGCACTTTAACAACAAAACAACCCCATAAAAACACAAAACAAAGTCCTTCAAAGTATCCTCAGTGGAACAGCAGGACCACAGTACAAAGATTCGCTAAAGGAGGGGAGCTGTCTCAAGAGAAACTTGAGCACACTCAAGAGAAACTTTACGAGGGCGGCAAACTTCCAAGGGGGAATGTCTTGGCCATAAAACACCACCACAGAGAATCGCTAAAAAGGATCTGTCAGGGCCTGACAAAAGCACAAAGGCCAAATCTCCACATACAACATTTGCCTGTTTCATTGGACCCTTGAAGACTTTTGTCCCTTGGGAAGCCCAGACACAAAGCACTGCAGGTTCAAGGTGGTCACAAGCAATGTGTTCATCATCCTTTGTTATCAAACAGACAAGGCAGTTCAGCAATGGCAACAGAAAAACAATCTCCCCTTACTTGAAGACGACGACAGCTCCCGGACATGGAGGGCAGGCCAGGAGAAAGATCTGCAATGGAAAAAAAATTAAGTATGGTTATCAAGAGAAATGCTGGACACAGTGAGACAGTGTTATTTTAATAATAATAATTAATAACCAAACTCTTACACAGAAAATGTAACATAAAAGTCTTTAAAAGACAAGCAGGTGGTTTTCCAAACATGTCTGTGTTTGCACATGCATCTGTGTGTGCCTGTCTGTTCCGGCTGTGTGTGTGTGATGGGGAAGGGGTAGGTCGGGGAGAGAGGGAAAGAGATGGATGAAGAGCGGAAGAAGTAATTGGTGGAGGGGTAGGAGATGGGGAGAGCTTTTCTTAAGCCATTTCAGCCTCTAAAACACTTCCTCTTAACCTCTAGAAGACTCAGTTTTTCAATTCTTCAAGATCAGCATGACACGAGTAGCCAGTATGACAAGCTTTTAACCTAGGACAAGTAAAAATGGATTCTGAGATAGGACAAATTACACAAATGCCATCTGGTTTGCCTCCCATGGGGGAAGGTGGGTTAATCAATACCTAGCTTTACCAGATTTAGAAAGAAAAATACAGGATGCCAAGTTAAATTTGAATTCCAAATAAACAATGAACAATGTTTTAGTATAAGTATATCCTGAATAGTGTATGGAACGTACATATACTAAAACATTATTCATTGTTTATCTGAAATTCAAATTTAACTGGACAGCCTGTATTTCATCTGGCAATCCTATCAATATTGCCACCCCCCAGGCCCTCAACCTCCCTTTGATTTTGAAGGGGAACAGAATTTGCTACCCCAAAGTTTGTTTCTTTGGCATAAGGATTCCTTTAGGCTGGTTGTTTTTAAGAAACAACAGACATAGGAAAAGCTCTGAAAACTGTGTAGAAGTTACCCTTCTGTAAGAGACATCTACACTTATCAGGAAAATCTCCATTTGTTAAGGTGTCTCCCTCTAGGAAAAGAAGGAAGACTCGAAATCTCTAGAAACTCTCAACAATGGAGAAGGCAAGGACCTAAATCTGCCTAACAACCCTACCCTTGTTCACTGTGCTTTTCCTGGTCACCTCCAGGAACTGGTCTCCTCCACCCCTACCCACCAACCAACACTCAACATCTTTCTTTTAACTTTGGCTGAAGATGGTATTTCAGGTGGTGGATTGGGCCATTTCAGGGAGTTAGTCAGTTTTCCTGAGTCTCCCTCATGTATACAGGAGGTATACATGTTTTTAAACTTCCGTTGTTTTTCTTCTATTATTATTATTTTCCTCCTTCACATTTGATTGGTTTGTTTCGAAGCATGACTAAGTGGGTCCTCTTCTAGTCTCCCTGCTCAAACCAAACAAAAAGAACCTGGTCCTTCTAAGAGACCATCAGTTCCATGCTACTTGGTTTGAACTAGGCCTGGGTTACAGCCTTCAAAAACCTATAGCCGTGGCAGTCTGACTGCACCAAAGCACTGGTTCTCAAGAGGGACAAGGAAAGCCCTGCAGAGCACTTATAAAATGAGCAAATTCCTGGGCTCCCCCCATTGGGAGTGCTGATGCCAGAAGTTTGGGGTTCCGGGAATCTGCGCATTTTAACAAATGCCCCAGGAGATTCAAACACTCCAGGCAGCCAGATGTGCTGAAGGTTTGATCAAAGACATTCAGGGAAAAAAAAAAAAAGACATTCAGCAGGAGAAGGATTGACAAAAGAATGAAACTCATGTTTATGGAGTCACCTTACCTACAGTGACTTAATGGTGAGGATATACAAAATCATTGATATGTGTCCCTCTCCTGTGGTGAGCATTTATGAGCAGACATTATCTGCATTATGGGCTAGTTTGGCTTTGTCACGAGTATATTCTTTATATTCTGTCCTTCAGTTCTCTCAGAATCTACACTTAAGAGGAAAGGGTACTATAAGGAAAATCACTATAAGTAGAGACACCTGCTTGAATCCCTGCCACGAAGAAGAGAAAGAATGGAAAAGAAAAAGGGTCTTGAAAGGAACACGGCCAGGAGTCCATTACCCACACAATACTTCATCAGAGAACCCCGCCAAGAAAATATCCATCGAGAACATGCCTTTCCCCTGTGGATCAATTTGATTAAAAGTGCAAAACCAATGACAATCGCAGGTCCACAATTCTTTAACTGCAATCGCCAAATCCAAAAAGCTCTAAAAACCAAAAGTCTGTTTTTGGTTTGTTTGGTTTCTTTTCAAAACTAATTTGGTAGCAGATATGACTTGAACTGAGCTGGGGCTACTTACAGACTTTCTTTATTCCATTTATGGTGAGTATACACACATTTTCCACAAAAAGAATGTATTTTGAATACGGGGTGCTGTCCCAGACCCCACTGGGAGTGTCTGTAAAACACGTTCACTGGGGCTTCCCTGGTGGCACAGTGGTTGAGAATCTGTCTGCCTGTGCAGGGGACGCAGGTTCAAGCCCTGGTCCAGGAAGATCCCACATGCCGTGAAGCAACTAAGCCCATGTGCCACAACTACTGAGCCTGAGCTGTACAGCTCACGAGCCACAAGTACAGAGCCTGCGTGCCACAACTACTGAAGCCCGCGCACCTAGAGCCCGAGCTCCTCAACAAGAGAAGCCACCACAATGAGAAGCCCGCGCACCGCAACGAAGAGTAGCCCCCGCTCGCCACAACTAGAGAAAAGCCCACATGCAGCAACGA
Source organism: Stenella coeruleoalba (assembly GCF_951394435.1). Lineage (NCBI taxonomy): Eukaryota > Metazoa > Chordata > Mammalia > Artiodactyla > Delphinidae > Stenella > Stenella coeruleoalba. The sequence continues at coordinate 89,397,584 of NC_137152.1, read as the reverse complement.
AGACCCGACGCAGCCAAAAAAAAAAAAAACCACGTTCACTGTATTGCCTTTCTAAAATCCAAATAATTCAGACTTATGAAATACATCTGACCTTAATGGTTTGGGACAAGGATTGTCAACTTGGAATTTCAATCATCCAGACATGAACTTAACCCCACTCCTCAACCCCACCTGTCAGGAGCAGTCCAAGAAAGAAACAAAGCTGGTATTCTTTACCACTGTCCCAGCAGTAAAGTTACTCACTGTAGGCAAGGGACCAAGTTGGAGGCTGTACAGAGTTACCCAGCATCAGGCCCATCAAAGGCTACATTCAGAAGCTACAGTATATAGAAAGCAGACAGGGGCCCCTAACCACCTTGGAAAGAATACTTCTGGAGTCACCTAAGAGCCGTGCCAGCAGTCTTCCTGAGCTTCTGGAATACCCTAGATACTTCCAACATGCGAAAACAGAGAAGCAAAAATGCGACGCTGGGCCCCACTGTTCACTCTTACTTTTCTATACGCACAGCCAGGAGGAGATAAGCAGATTCTTGGGGGCCAATTTCCCTGTAACTGCTCCATTTGGCTGGTTCTGATCCACGACAGCCCTATGCCAGAGGCCCAGAAACCTACTGAAGAAAGCAAGCCTCCAGTCCCAACTCACTCATGCATCTGATTTCTCTTCAGGTAGCTCTGCTAGTCTTGACTGTAACTGAGTTTCCAACAGTTACTTTCCTGTGGCCATGTCATTTCCAACCAGCACGTTGGCCTTCCTCGTCTTGCTTGTCTATTCCCAACACCAGGATAGAGGGTATCTTTTTCAAGCCAACTTTAAAGCAGATACATGTAGACACATCAAAAAAGGAGATTTGAAAAATGACCCCAGGGACTTCCCTGGTGGTGCAGTGGTTAAGAATCCGCCTGCCACAGTGGTTAAGAATCTGCCTGCCAATGCAAGGGACATGGGTTCGAGCCCTGGTCCGGGAAGATCCCACATGCTGCAGAGCAACTAAGCCCGTGCACCACAACTACTGAGCCCGTGTGCCACAACTACTGAAGCCTGCATGCCTAGAGCCTGTGCTCTGCAATGAGAAGCCACCGCAATGAGGAGCCCGCGCACCGCAACAAAGAGTAGCCCCAGCTCGCCACAACTAGAGAAAGCCCGCACTCGGCAACGAAGACCCAGCACAGCCAAAAATAAACAAAATTCTTTTTAGTTTATATGAAAAAGGATCCCAACTCCATCCTATCTTTTTCCAGTAAACTCACAGTCTCCTCTGGCAACTTCATAGATTTATGACACTAAACCTCTCTGCTCTGTCATGCTGGAGGCACATCCATAATCACGATTAACCAAAGGAGAGGAGTGAAGATAACATGTTAATTCAGAGGCCCAAAGGCCCCCAGCCTTGGCCCGAATATCCCTGCTCTCTTCTTTGATTGGCTGCCAACTGCCTCCAAATTTTGCCGGCGTTTGTTTCAGCCTAGCAGACGGAAAGCTAAACTATCACTTAAGCTGCAAACAGGGTGGGAAGAGAGGACACTTGGAAGTACAAACAAGGACGGCAGGAAGATGAGAAGGCATATGAGCACATCCCAGCACCGACTCGGCACTCTGTGCTCACGCTGCCATCCGCCCAGCTGGGCACCTGAAGAAAAGGGCGTGGGCAGGGAGCACACAGAGAGATGCTACAAAGCACTTCCACTTACCCATCGCCTGGGAGGTAAGCAGGGCCTTGCTATGAAATCCCATTTTACAGATGGAGAAACCCAGGGGGAAGGTTCTGACAAGGTTTCTGGCAAGAACCCAGGTCCCGTAACTCCCAGATCAACACACTTTCCACCTCACACCTGACATGGTCCCAGCCTCACGGGGGCTTCTCTTCTTTAGACTCTAGCCCTGCCCCTAGACCCCCCAACAGAACACATGGTGCCACCGCAGGAGCCCCACACCTGTACCACCACACAAAAATCTACTCCTCACAAGGCGAGACATCTCAAAACACAAACCTGCCTGGGCAGCAAATTATATTTACGCAGATGGATTTCAGAGTCCAGCAGTCTCTAAGGACAGGCTCATCTTAGCTCCAACCTGCTTCATTCCCAGATCTGCTGGGTGCTGGCAGTTCCTGAATCCTTACAGAACTGGACTCTTGTTTGGCTGGTTTTTCCTGGAAAACCCTTCAGGTTCCATTCAAAAACCACGCTCTCGCAGCTTCCCCAGGAGAGACTGGTCTAGCGTCTTGCCCACAAACTCGAAAATTCAGCTTTTTCCTAAGCATCTAATCTAGGCACCAGCAGCTGTTCCAGTTCATCCTCTACCTCTGAACCACTCTGGTACCAGGTTCCCACCTTCCCTACCCAAGCTCTCAGCATCACTCGACCCACTCCTGTTCCTGTCTCTGTTCCACAGTCATATCAGCCCCAAGTTCACCGGCATCAATATCCAACTCCCTGTCAAATTCTGCTCTACCCAAACATTAGATTCAGTAAACCCCCATGGTCATAACGCGGAAAGAAGATAATTTTTATTCACAGGAGGAAGCGGTAACACTATGAGAGATGTATTTGGGAAGGACGGCCAGTCACCAAGACCATCCTAATTGAAGGGCTAGACAGGTTAAGCAGTGAAGAGGGATGGGAAAACGAAATGAAAGGGAAAGAGAGTAAGAGAGGGACAGGAGAGTTGCGTTTGGCCTGCAACACAATCTTCCGAGGCCCAGCCCTTGCAGCTCCAATTCTCCTGGCTCCACCGCCTATGAGAGCACCCGACAATTTGGGGGTTCCTAAACAGGAGTGCTTACAAACATTACCCACCATTCCTTGGGCTGCCCAAAGTCTGTCCTAGGCTCTGTTCACCAATGTTTATACTCTTGGGTCCTCATCTTCTCTCTCCCTGGACCACTGAAATAATGTTCACTGGCCTCTTGCCTCCAGACACATTGCTGCAAGAGGGATCTATCTAAAATGCAGCTCTGAGCTACCCTTTAAAATCCCTTAATGGCTGGCCAGTAACTACAGGAAAAGCTCAAGTTCCTTAGCATGGCCTCATGCATTGTCCCAAACTGTATCCTGAACATACTCCATGTCATAAACATGCTTCTACAATCTCATTTTCTAATAGCTTCATTTTATTCAATTATATGGATATGCAACAATTTACTCAATCAATCTCCTCCTGTCGCACACGTAAGTTACGTCTAAATTTTCAGATCCTTCTCTATTTAGCCTCCATTTGTAGAATAAGAATTTCTAGGTCTTCAAAGGGAGTATACATTTTAAGGCTTTTAACGGATAATTCTAAACTGCCTTCCAGAAAATGTCTTTGAATTTATACTCCCGCCAGCAACATATGAGAATGTGTTTCTGCTACAGCCTGGCCAAATAGGTCATTATCACTTTTTAAAAGGCAAAACACTGAAGGGGAGCAGAATTTGCCACCCCCGAATATGTCTCTTTGGCATAAGGACTATTTTGAGCTGGTTTAAAAAAAAAAAGCAGATACAGGAGAAGCCCTGAAAATCAAGTATATAAGACTCTTTCTGTAAGAGACATTTACATTTATAAAGGAAAACTCCATTTGTAAGGATGTCTCTCTGTACAAGAGAAGGATGACTCTGAATCTCTAGAAACCCTTATCAATAGAAAAGGCAGCAACTTAAATCTGCATAACAACCTTACCCTTGTTTACTGTGCTTTTCCTGGTCACCTTCAGGAACTGGCTCCCTCCACCCTTTTGTCTTTAGCTGCAGATGATATTTGAGGTGGTGGCTTGGGCCCTTTGACAGAGTTATTCAGTTTTCCTGGGTCTCTCCCATGAACACAGGAGGTATACAAGTTATTAAATGTCTGTTTGTTTTCCTCTTGTTATTCTGTCTTTTATTACAAGGGGATCTCAGACAAGAATTTAGAAGGGTAGAAGGAAAATTAATTTTCCTCCACTACAATACACACACACTCTTTATTGCTTTAATTTGCATGTCTCAGATTACCAGAAATATTAAACTATTTTCTAACATGGTTTTTGGCCAGCCATATTTCTTCTTTGGGGATGTGACCATCTGTGGCCTTGCCTGTTTTTCAACTAGTATGTTCTTTTTCTTATTGGGTTATAAGAGCTATTTACATTTTAATGACATTGAATACAGACTATTTGACATTTACTGCAAATATCTTTCCCATGTTGCCATTGTTGTAGCTCTGGTTACGGTAGTTTCGTATGGAAGTTTTTATATCTTTATGTAATCAGATATACTTGTTATTTCCTCGATGGCTTCTATCTTTGACGCCATGCTTTGAGTCTTTTACAACCCTGGGATTAAAAAAAGAGTCCCCGATTGTTTTCGTAATATTTTAAAATTTTAAATCTCCAAATCAAGAAATTGTATCACTGCTAATCCTACTCACTCTTCCATGAGAATGGCCTTCTCATCTTTCTTCTTTTAGCTACCTCTTTTTTACCCTTCAAATAACAAAAGAAAGCATCATTTCCTCGATCCTCCCATTAATTCCTTCTGTTTACCTCTTTCTGAGAAATTACCATTTGTGTCAGTATAAGGAGCTGACAAAGAGCCTTCTCTCAAGAATTTAGACAAAAGGGAAATTGGAGTACCTGCTAACAAACTCTCAGGCTTCAAAAATCAACATACGATAGATTTAAAAGACTGCAAATTCATTTTAAAGCCAGAATGTTCCCAGACTTGAAAGACCACATTGTAACCTGTTTGAATTATACCCAAAGAAAGAACGGGGTTGGCCAACGACTGAGGTATAGAAAAAGGAGAGTCACAAAGGCATATATACTTGGTAGTGTCCACATCCAAGCACTATCCAGGGACCAGAGAAGCTTAGCTTAAAAACATCAAGTCTTCTGGTCCCACTGCCAAATTCATCCCTATTAAGAGAATGGAAGCAGGATAGGGAGCCTTGCTAAGTGGTTAAGATTATGGGCTTTAGAGTAAAGACAGACTCGGGTCCACATGCTGGCTCTGCCGCTCACCAGCACCGTAACCTTGGACAAGAGACTGGAGGAATTTTCAACTCTAAAATAGGGATAAAAATAGCACCTATGTCTCACGAGGTTTTGGAGAGGATCAAATGAGATAAAGCAATCAAAGCACTTGGCACAATGTCTAGCACATAGCTAGCACTCAAGACATAGTAGCTATAATTATTCTGATCTCAAAAGAAAATCCATCCCTACTGTGCGCTACATCAGCAAGAGCTTAGATTAAACTTCCAATTCATCTAACTACACTTGTTCTATTTCCACGCTTGTACTATAATGTGCTAATATATTACCTGGCTTCCCTTGTCCAGCCGCCTACAAGGAGAGAATCCTTAAACACTCGAGACTCAGTTTCCTCGTCTGTCAGATGAGAATTACATTAGTACTATCTCATAGGGTAGAGGTGAAGATTAAAGCACTTAGTTTGAAGCCCTTAGTTCAGTGCCTGGCACATTGTAAGGAATAAAATAAGTATGAGCTATTGATAGCATCACCCTTCTTGGATGCCCTTTCTGTTCTCCACTCACTGCAAATTCCATCCAGGCCCATAGCAAGTTCTAGTTCCCGCACAAAGCCTTCTCCAATAACTCCAGATAACACCTCTTTCTTCCCAATGGCCTATACAACTCATTAGGTACTTAGATTTTATTTAATTTGGAATATTAAGCGGCTCCCTATGGCTCCACACAGTGCTATCAAGAGCTAGGATCTGATTATCAATTGTTCCCTCCTGGCGAATTTTTAATTGGCACTGGTGAGTCACTGAACAAATTCCAAAGTCATCTGTCGGGTAATTAAGGCTCTAGACAATGTGGCCCTCAGCTGCCTTGCCCACTATGCCTCAGGTTTTCACCCTGAACCTCAGTTTCTACATTCTAAAACAGAAAATAATAATAGTGCCTGCCTCCAACATCTTAAACTCAACTGTTGTTTGATGCAGATAACAAATGCTTTCTGGATATTTCCATCTGTATGTTATACAGGTATCTCATGCCTACCATGCCTAAATCTGAACTTGCCGTCTTCTTTCCCTAACCTCTTCCCTCGCTTAACTGCTCCCTCAAAAAATGGGAGAGAAGGGACAGCTCTTCCAACAGTAGAATTCCGACTGATAAAGGCAGAAGGCATGAGGGAAGCAAAATTAACATTAGACAAACACTGCAGCAATAATTGTACGCAAGAACCATTGATAGATGCTGATTAGCAGTGAAAGATGATCATTTTTGCATGGAAAGTACTTATTAATTACAAAGGTAAAATAGTAACTTTACGGTGGAAAAATCTGGCAAATGACCAAGGTTAACATCACCAGAAATAACATATATCATCATGTACCCCCTGATATGCACCAAGAAGGGGAGGACATCACTTCTGTGGTATTTTTGCCAAAATTACTCAAATCTAATCATGAAAAAAAAATCAAGTTAAGTCCAAATAAGGAACACTTTACAAAGTAACTGACCAAGTACTCTTCAATACTGACAAGGTAATAAAAGACAGAGACTAAGGAATTGTCATGGACGGAGGAGACCTAACAACCAAACGCAATGTGCGATCCTGGACTGGATCCTGGAACAGACAAAGGACGTGTATGGAAAAACTGGTGAAATCGGAATAAAGTCTATAGTTTAGTTCAAGCACCAATGCTAATTTCTCAGTTTTCAGGATTTTACCATGGTTATACAAGATGTTAACACTAGGGGAAGTTGAAGGAAGGGTATATAGAAATTCTCTGTAGTATCTTTACAACTCTTCTATAAATTGAAAATCATTTTAAGATACAAAGTTTTTGCAAACTACTATGTATAAAATAGATAAACAACAAGGTCCTACTGTATAGCACAGGGAACTATAGTCAACATCTTGTAATAACCTATAATGGAAAAGAACCTGAATATATATATATATATATATATATATATATATATATATATACACACATGTATATAAAAGTGAATCACTTTGTTGTACAACTGAAACTAAAAAAACATTGCAAATCAACTACACTTCAATTAAAAAAATTAATAAAAAAATAAAATACAAAGTTTTAAAAAACAGCAGTTATCCAATCAATTAGCCTATCTTCAAGCCTCAGAGCTATCTTTGATGCCACCCCTCTTTCTCAGGCCCCATATGTAGTCAGTCTCCAAGTCCTGTCATCTTGACATTTAACCTTTTCGTATATCTCAAATCCACCCTCATTATCTTTTCCTAGTTCACTCGCTCTCATTTTCTTCAACTACTATAACAGTTTCCGATCTGATCTCAAGGCCTCCAGTGTCTTCCCTTCTTCACTCTAGTTCATACAGTACTGCCAGGTTCCTCTTCTTAAAACAAAGCTCTGATCATGTTATACAACTCACAAATTCTGGATGATCGATTCAACACAATCTCTATCAAAATCCAACTGACGGGGACTTCCCTGGTGGCACAGTGATTAAGAGTCTGCCTGCCAATGCAGGGGACACGGGTTCAAGCCATGGTCCGGGAAGATCCCACATGCCGCAGAGCAACTAAGCCCGTGCGCCACAGCTACTTAAGCCTGCGCGCCTAGAGCCCATGCTCCGCAACAAGAGAAGCCACTGCAATGCGAAGCCCACGCACCACAATGAAGAGTAGCCCCCACTTGCCACAACTAGAGAAAGCCCACGCACAGCAACAAAGACCCAAGGCAGACATAAATAAATAAAAAAATAAAAATTAAAAAAAAATCCAACAGATGTCTTTATACAAACTGGCAAGCTAATAATTCTAAAGTTAATATGGAATTGCAAGGTACCCCAAAGAGCCAGAAAAACCTTGAAAAGAAGAATAAGTAGGAAGATCCACACTTCCAGATTTCAAAACTTACTACAAAGCAACAGTAATAAAGACAACGTGGTGCTGGCACAAGGATAGGCATATAGGCCAATGGAAAGAATTCGAAGTCCAAAAATAAACCCTCCCAACTGATTTTCAACAAGGGGACCAAGACCATTCAATGAAAAAAAATTCTCTTCAACAGTGTGAAGCCTCGTAGATAGCTTCATCCACCAGAGGGCAGACAGCAGAAGCAAGAAGAACTACAATCCTGCAGCCTGAGGAACGAAAACCACATTCACAGAAAGACAGACAAAATGAAAAGGTAGATGACAATGTCCCAGATGAAGGAACAAGATAAAACTCCAGAAAAACAACTAAATGAAGTGGAGATAGGTAACCTTCCAGAAAAATAATTCAGAAATAATGACGGTGAAGATGATCCAGGCGCTTGGAAAAAGAATGGAGGCAAAGATGGAGAAGATGCAAGAAATGTTTAACAAAGATCTAGAAGAATTAAAAAACAAACAGAGATGAACAATACAATAACTAAAATGAAAAATACACTAGAAGGAATCAATAGCGGAATAACTGAGGCAGAAGAACAGATAACTGACCTGTAAGACAGAATGGTGGAAATCACTGCTGCGAACAGAATAAAGAAAAAAGAATGAAAAGAAATGAAGACAGCCTAAGAGACCTCTGGGACAACATTAAACGCAACAACATTCGCATTATACGGGTTCCAGAAGGAGAAGAGAGACAGAAAGGACCCGAGAAAATATTTGAAGAGATTATAGTCCGAAAATTCCCTAACACGGGGAAGGAAATAGCCACCCAAGTCCAGGAAGAGCAGAGAGTCCCAGGCAGGATAAACCCAAGGAGAAACACGCCAAGGCACATAGTAATCAAGTTGACAGAAATTAAAGACAAAGAAAAATTATTAAAAGCAACAGCGAAAAATGACAAATAACATACAAGGGAACTCCCATAAGGTTAACAGCTGATTTCTCAGCAGAAACGCTACAAGCCAGAAGGGAGTAGCATGATATATTTAAAGTGTTGAAAGGGAAGAACCTACAACGAAGAATACCCTACCTGGCAAGGATCTCATTCAAATTCGGCAGAGAAATCAAAAGCTTTACAGACAAGCAGAACCTAAGAGAATTCAGCACCACCAAACCAGCTCTATAACAGATGCTAAAGGAACTTCTCTAAGTGGGAAACATAAGAGAAGAAAAGGCCCTACAAAAACGAACCCAAAAACAATTGAGAAAATGGTAATAGGAACTACATATCGATAATTACCTTAAATGTGAATGGATTAAATGCTCCAACCAAGAGACAGAGACTCGCTGAACAGATACAAAAACAAGACCTGTATATATGCTGTCTACAAGAGACCCACTTCAGACCTAGGGACACATACAGACTGAAAGTGAGGGGATGGAAAAAGATATTCCATGCAAATGGAAATCAAAAGAAAGCTGGAGTAGCAATACTCATATCAGATAAAATAGACGTTAAAATAAAGAATGTTACAAGAGACAAGGAAGGACACTACATAATGATCAAGGGATCAATCCAAGAAGAAGATATAACAATCATAAATATATATGCACCCAACATAGGAGCACCTCAAAACATAAGGCAGCAGCTATAAAAGAGGAAATCAACAGTAACACAATAATAATGGGGGACTTTAACACCTCACTTATAACAATGGACAGATCATCCAGACAGAAAATTAAGAAGGAAACACAACCATTACATGACACAATATATCTCATATATTTACTTGATATTTATAGGACATTCCATCTGAAGACAGCAGACTACACTTTCTTCTCAAGTGTGCATGGAACATTCTCCAGGATAGATCACATCTTGGGTCACAAATCAAGCCTCGGTAAACTTAAGAAAATTGAAATCATATCAAGAATCTTTTCCGACCACAACACTATGAGATTAGACATAAATTATAGGAAAAAAAATGTAAACTACACAAACACATGGAGGCTAAACAATACGTTACTAAATAACCAAGAGATCAATGAAGAAATCAAAGAGGAAATGAAGAAATACCTAGAGACAAATGACAATGAAAACACGACAAACCAAAACCTATGGGATGCAGCAAAAGCAGTTCTAAGAGGGAAGTCATAGCAATACAGTCCAACTTCAAGAAACAAGAAAAATATCAAATAAACAATCTAAACTTACACCTAAAGGAGCCAGAGCAGGAAGAACACACAAAACCCAAAGTTAGTAGAAGGAAAGAAATCATAAAGATCAGAGCAGAAATAAATAGAAACAAAGAAAACAATAGCAAAGATCAATAAAACTAAAAGCTGGTTCTTTAAGAAGATAAACAAAATTGATAAACCTTCAGCCAGACTCATCAAGAAAAAGAGGGAGAAGACTCAAATCAATAAAATTAGAAGTGAAAAAGGAGAAGTTACAACAGGCATGGCAGAAATACAAAGCATCCTAAGAGACTACTACAAGCAACTCTATGCCAATAAAATGGGCAACCTAGAAGAAATGGACAAATTGTTAGAAATGTATAACCTTCCAAGACTGAACCAGGAAGAAATAGAAAATATGAACAGACCAATCACAAGTAATGAAATTGAAACTGTGATTAGAAATCTTCCAACAAACAAAAGTCCAGGGCCAGATGGCTTCACAGGTGAATTCTATCAAACGTTTAGAGAAGAGCTAACAGCCATCCTTCTCAAACACTTCCAAAAAATTGCAGAGGAAGGAACACTCCCAAATGCATTCTATGAGGCGACCATCACCCTGATACCAAAACCAGACAAAGATACTACAAAAAAAGAAAATTACAGACCAATATCACTGATGAATATAGATGCAAAAATCCTCAACAAAACACTACCATACAGAATCCAACAACATATTAAAAGGATCATACACCATGATCAAGTGGGATTTATCCCAGGAATGCAAGGATTCTTCAATGTATGCAAATCAATTAATGTGATACCCCATATTAACAAATGGAAGGATAAAAACCATATGATCATCTCAATAGATGCAGAAAAGCTTTTGACAAAATTCAACACCCATTTATGAGAAAAACTCTCCAGAAAGTGGGCATAGAGGGAACCTACCTCAACATAATAAAGGCCATATACAACAAACCCACAGCAAACATCATTCTCAATGGTGAAAAACTGAAAGCATTTCCCCTAAGATGAGGAACTAGACAAGGATGTCCACTCTCACCACTTTATTCAACATAGTTTTGGAAGTCCTAGCCACGGCAACCAGAGAAGAAAAAGAAATAAAAGGAATCCAAATTGGAAAAGAAGTAAAACTGTCACTGTTCGCAGATGACAAGATACTATACATAGATAGTCCTAAAGATGCTATCAGAAAGCTACTAGAGCTAATCAATGAATTTGGTAAAGTTGCAGGACACAAAATTAACGCACAGAAATCTCTTGCATTCCTATAAACTAACAATGAAAAATCAGAAAGAGAAATTAAGGGAACAATCCCATTCACCATTGCAACAAAAAGAATAAAATACCGGGCTTCCCTGGTGGCGCAGTGGTTGAGAGTCCGCCTGCCGATGTAGGGGACACAGGTTCATGCCCCAGTCCAGGAAGATCTCACATGCCATGGAGCGGCTAGGCCTGTGAGCCATGGCTGCTGAGCCTGCACATCCGGAGCCTATGCTCCGCAACGGGAGAGGCCACAACAGTGAGAGGCCTGCGTACCGCAAAAAAAAAAAAAAAAAAAAAAAAAAGAATAAAATACCTAGGAATAATCCTACGTAAGGAGGTACAAGACCTCTACTCAGAAAACTATAAGACACTGATGAAAGAAATCAAAGGTGACACAGACAGATGGAGAGATATACCTTTTTCTTGGATTGGAAGAATCAATATTGTGAAAATGACTATGCTACCCAAAGCAGTCTACAGATTCAATGAAATCCCTATCAAATTACCAATGGCATTTTTTACAGAACTAGAATAAAAAAATCTTAAAATTTGTACGGCAACACAAAACACCCTGAATAGCCAAAGGAATCTTGAGAAAACAACAAAACAAAAACAAACAATGGAGCTGGAGGAATCAGACTCCCTTACTTCTGACTATACTACAAAGCTACAGTAATCAAGACAATATGGTACTGGCGCAGAAACAGAAATATAGATCAACGGAAGAGGATGGGCTCGGAAGAGGATGGAAAGCCCAGCAATATACCCATGCACCTATGGTCAACTAATCTATGACAAAGGAGGGAAGGTTATACAATGGAGAAAAGACAGTATCTTCAATAAGTGGTACTGGGAAAACTGGACAGCTACATGTAAAAGAATGAAATTAGAACACTCCCTAATACCATACACAAAATAACCCTCAAAATGGATTAAAGACCTAAATGTAAATCCAGACACTATAAAACTCTTAGAGGAAAACATAGGCAGAACACTCTATGACATAAATCACAGCAAGATCCTTTTTGACCCAACTCCTAGAGAAATGGAAATAAAAACAAAAATAAACAAATGGGACCTAATGAAACTTCAAAGCTTTTGCACAGCAAAAGAAACCATAAACAAGACCAAAAGACAACCCTCAGAATGGTTAAAATAGTTGCAAATGAATCAACAGCAAGGGATTAATCTCCAACATATATAAATAGCTCATGCAGCTCAATAACAAAAAAACAAACAACCCAATCAAAAAAATGGGCAGAAGACCTAAATAGACATTTCTCCAAAGAAGAGATACAGATGGCCAAGAGGCACATGAAAAGCTGCTCCACATCACTCATTATTAGAGAAATGCAAATCAAAACTACAATGAGAAAAAAAAAAAAAAAAACTACAATGAGGTATCACCCCACACCAGTCAGAATGGCCATCATCAAAAAATCTACAAAAAGTAAATGCTGGAGAGGGTGTGGAGAAAGGGGAACCTTCCTGCACTGTTGGTGGGAATGTAAATTGATACAGCCACTATGGAGAACATTATGGGGGTTCCTTAAAAAACTAAAAATAGAATTACCATATGACCCAGCAATCCCACTACTGGGCATATACCCAGAGAAAACCATACTTCAAAAAGACAGATGCACCCCAATGTTCATTGCAGCACTATTTATAATAGCCAGGTCATGGGAGCAACCTAAATGCCCATCGACAGACAAATGGATAAAGAAGATGTGGTACATATATACAATGGAATATTACTCAGCCATAAAAAGGAATGAAATTGGGTCATTTGTAGAGATGTGGATGGACCTAGAGACTGTCATACAGAGTGAAGTCAGAAAGAGAAAAACAAATATTGTATATTAACGCATATATGTGGAATCTAGAAAAATGGTACGGATCAACCAGTTTGCAAGGCAGAAATAGCAACACAGATATATGGACACCAAGGGGGGAAAAGGGGGGTGGGGCAGGATGAACCGGGAGATTGGGATTGACATATATACACTAATATGTATAAAATAGATAACTAATAAGAACCTGCTGTATAACAGGGAACTCCACTGTACAGTAGAAACTAACACAACATTGTAAAACAGCTATATCCCAGTTAGAAAATAAAATGGTGCTGGGACAACTGGATTTCCACATGTATAAGAATGACATTTGGACCCCTACCTCACAATTGTGTTCAGAAATTAACTCAAAATGAATCAAAACCTAAATATAAAAGCAAAAAGTATAAAACTCTTAAAAGTAAACATAATGGTAAATCTTCATGATCCCAATTTAGCAATGGATTCTTAGATGTGACACCAAAAGCACGAGCAACAAAAGAAAATACAGGTAAACTGGACTTCATGAAAATTAAAATATTTTCTGCCTCAAAGTATAGTATCAAGAAAGTAAAAAGACAACCCAAAGAATGGGAAAAAATTTTTGCAAATCTTGTCTCTGATACGGGTCTAGTATGCAGAATACATAAGTGGCTTTCAAAACTCAATAATAAAAAGACGATAGTTAAAAAGTGGGCTAAGGATTTGCATAGACATTTTTTTCTAAAAAGACATACGAATGACCAATACACACATGAAAAGTTATTCAATATCATCAGTCATTGGGAAATGCAAATCAAATATACAGTGAGATACCACTTCTCACCTACAAGCAAGGCTAAAATAAAATGTCAATCTCAAGTATTCATGATGATGTGGAGAAATTGGAAACCTCATACACTGCTAGCAGGGATGTAAAATGGTGCTGCAATATGGGAAAACAGGTTGGCAGTTCCTCAAAGAGTTAACACAGAGTCATCATATGACCCAGTAATTCCACTCCTATGTATATATCCAAGAGAAATGCTCATAAAAACTTATACATGGATGTTCATAGCAGCATTATTCATAATAGCCAGAAGGTGGAAACAACCCAAATACTCATCAACGGACCAATGGATAAACAAACGTGGTATACCTATACAATGGAATATTATTTGGCCATAAAAAGGGATGAAGTTCTTGTACACACTGTGACATGAATGAACCTTAAAAACATTATACTAAGTAAAAGAAGTCAGTCAAAATAGACTATATATTATATGACTCCATTTCTGCAATGTCCAGAATAGGCAAGTCTATAGAAGCCGAAAGCAGCAGGGCAGTCAGTGCTTCGAGCTAGGGGGATGGGAGGACAGGTAGGGGAATGTTAGCTAAATGGTACGGAGCTTCTTTTCGAGGTGATGAAAATGTTCTAAACTGACTGTAGTCATGGCTACACATACCTGTGAATACACTAAAAACCAATGATTGAACACTTTAAGTGGGTGGACTGTACGGTAATGAATTATATCCCAATAAACCATTTTAAAAAAAAACAAACTTCAGATGGCTCCTTATTGCTTGTTGAATAAAGTCCAAACTCTTTAATTTGGCATCCAGATCCCTCCCCTCCCCCATCATCATTTGATCTTCCCCACCAGCGTTATCGCTCACTACCCTTTTTCACAAACCAAACTGAATTATTTACCATTACCCATATACTCCACGCAGCTTCCTATCTTTGTCTTTCCTCTTGCTAGTCCTTTCCCCTGGAACTCTCTCCTCACAATTCATCTTCACATGTTTATACTCTGCTTCTCTTACAAGGCCCAGTTCAAATGCTCCCTCCTATGCAAATCCTTCCTGTTCTTCAACCCTCTACAAGGGCCTCAAAAATCTATTTACTAAAAGAATGAACATAAGTAGTCCTCCCGTATGATGGTTCCCACTGCCAGATGATAATCCTCTCAAAGCCATAACTGCACTTCTCTCTTCCTTTCCTAGCTACAGCAGCAGCTCACAGCTTCAAGCCCCACCCCCCCTTAATAAGTCCCTGAGAATGGTTCCAAACTGCTAGTCTCTACCTCTCCCAGAAACCTGCTCAAGATGAAGAAAGCTGACATTACATTATGCCAGGGCCGCCGAGTACAGTTGTGTAGGTTGTGCCCTGCACAACCCTAGTGGCGCCATTCATTTATAGTCTATGTGAATGGCACCCTCTCCTAGGGTTGTGCAGTGCACAGCCATTCGTGGCGGCCCTGCTTGGAAATATCAGAATTTGGGAACAAAGCCAAAAAGAGCACTCAATGAGAAGAAATCACTCTAACTATATTGTTGTTGAGAAGTGGGTATTTTCCAAATCTTATGAAGAAGATGGAAAAGAAACCCAGGAGAGTAACATGGTCTTAACACACACAGTGTTTGCATGGAAATAGAAAACAGAAACATCCAAGAGAAAAACTGTCACTGATGTTTTTTCCAGCAGTGGAGAGAGAAAAGGACCCATGTTCTTGTCAATACAAAGGTATGATATACCTACATGGTCTCTTTCATAAGACCCTTCAATTCCATTAGGTTCTGGTTTTAGGTTATCAAATAAGCCCCTGTTTAATTTGGCTTCAGGAATCTTGCTATCAGGAAAGGTATGACCTGACATAGACACAAGTGTTATGTGTCTTTACAGATCTCTCTCCCATCATCGATCCATTCATATCCACCTCGTGGTTAATCAAGCAGTCTTTTGTGAGGTTGGGAGTGTGAAACCAACATCCCTAGGCAAGCTGATAAAAATTAGGCTTTGAACCCACCAACCAAGTTGCAGAGTTGGGACCCATGTCAACTCTACTGTGGCACAGACACCTTCTAAGTCCCAGTCAGAAACAAGTCCCCCTCTGACTACCACATCTAAACCGCAAGCAGTAATGTAGGACTCCTATGGGGAGCCATAAATAGCTGGAAAGATGGGCTGTGAAGACAGGTGAGCTAGTAACAGGGTCCAAATATGCCAGATGTTGGGTTTGTTACTTTTCGTCCCCACTCCAGTTCAGTTCGGCCTCCTACTTTCATATTTGCTCTACCCGGCATATTTCATTCCACCTCTACCTCCTCCGGACAGTTCCTGGATAACACTTCCCCAATGGATCATTCCTTTTCTGAACACCATCTGCATGTATTGCTACTATACACTTATCGCACCTTACTGTTGTAAATAATAACGGTAGTAGTAGTGATGATGATGAGATTAATGTTAATAATAACAGCAGCAACTATTATTTATTGAGTGCTTCACTAGGCACTATATTCATGTATTCCTCATAGCAATCCTATGAGGTAAGTGCTATTCCCCACTCCAACTCACCTCCGTTTACATATGAGGAAACTGAGCTAAGGAAAGGTTAAGTAACTTGTCTAAGGTCACACGACTAAGTAAGTCAGGCCTTGAACACAGAACTGCCTGATCGCAAAGACGTGTTTGTAGCCAATACTACCTTTTGCCTCCCCCATTTGTCTTCTGAGAAGTTTCCTCTGCCTCCACGCCCCATAGTCCCTAACATAGGGTCAGACACAGAAACGCTCCCCAGGAAACCTGTGCAGGTGTGACTCTGTTCCCTGGCTACAGCACAGCCCAAGACACAAGCTGGAAGAGGAGGGAAGAGGGGCAGTGAGTACAGAGACGCATGACCTTTTGGGGAGCCACGGGAGTCCTCCTCCTCTGGCCCATTTAGGACAGGATCATGCTGCTACCTTGACCTCAATCCCAGAAAAATATTTAGAACAGGACAGATAACCTGGTTGTCTTAAAACTCTTCCAGACAACTCTGAAGGAACAGAGCCTGGGCCAACCCGTGGGAGGGATGGATGGTATCCAGTTCCCTGCAGGAAGGGAACCAACTGTGTCAGGGTCACAGCCACGTGGGCCAGCAAATGTTTGCAGAGCTCTGCCACCGAGAAGCTCTATGACTATGGTCATGGAATTGCGGGGGGGGAGGGGAACAGGAGTATTTTTAAAGAAGGGAGCTATAGGGCTTCCCTGGTGGTGCAGTGGTTGAGAATCCGCCTGCCAATGCAGGGGACACGGGTTCGAGCCCTGGTCTGGGAGGATCCCACATGCCGCGGAGCAACTAGGCCCGTGAGCCACAACTACTGAGCCTGCGCGTCTGGAGCCTGTGCTCTGTGACAAGAGAGGCCGTGATAGTGAGAGGCCCGCGCACCGCGATGAAGAGTGGCCCCCGCTTGCCACAACTAGAGAAAGCCCTCGCACAGAAACGAAGACCCAACACAGCAAAAATAAATAAAATAAATTAATAAACTCCTACCCCCAACATCTTCTAAAAAAAAAATAAAGAAGGGATATATATATATGTATACACATACATACGTACATACACACACACACACACACACACACACACACACACCTGCCTCATTAAGCCTCAGTTTTCTTATTTAAAAATGGGAATAAGAACACCTACCTCTTTAAGTGCGGCTAAGGTATAAAATGAAAACATAATAAAAGGACCTGTTGCCTAGTACCTGCATCAGTTTGTCCTTGCTGGCATTCTGGGCACACACAGAGATGCAGGACATAGTTCCTGTCTGCAAGAAGTTCAGTCTGTCTGACAAGGGTCTGATCTAGCATACTGCCAGCACTCTGTCAACCAAGTACAAAGCTGGCTGGTAGATTATTACCCCAACTCTCAGCAGGCCGTTTTGTCGGATGAAAATTCTGGCGGGAAAGAAAACTGCTGGCAAGAATAAAGGTTGCAGTTTATGTCTTTGCCTCCAATCTCCCATCCACACCTCCATGTTAGAAAATTGGGGAAGGGGACTCTACCAACCACTGTTTTGGAAGTGACACATGTAAACTCCATTCTTTACCTTCACAACACTCATCACCATTTCTCATTTGACAGTAGCTGTGTCTTTGTTAAGTGTCAATCTTCCCTGCTAGATTGTAGGCTCCTGGAGGGCAGTGGCTGTGCGCTGGTCCTTATTAGAGATCCAGAAGCTGATGTAATGCCTGGAACATTCAAGATGCTCAGATACTTGTTGAACGAATAAATGAAACAAACAAATGTCTCTTGTAGGTGGATAGATGTGACTACCTAATCAAAAAGTCACTTTAAAATATTCAAGCCTTCCCTGGTGGCGCAGTGGTTGAGAATCTGCCTCCTAAGGCAGGGGACACGGGTTCGAGCCCTGGTGTGGGAGGATCCCACATGCCGCGGAGCAACTGGGCCCATGAGCCACAACTGCTGAGCCTGCGCTCCACAACAAGAGAGGCTGCGATAGTGAGAGACCCGCGCACCGCGATGAAGAGTGGCCCCCACTCGCCGCAACTAGACAAAGCCCTCGCACAGAAACTAAGACCCAACACAGCGAAAATAAATAAATTAATAAACTCCTACCCCCAACATCTTCTTTAAAAATATATATATATACATATATATATATATATATGTATATATATATTCAAGCCTTGTTTATGCACAGAATGCCTCTCAAGATTTCCAAGAAACTGGTAATGCTGGTTTGTTTCTGGGGAGAAAAAAATAACAGATTAGGGGTAAGGGGTTGGAGAGAATTATACATGCCCTTCTATTCCTTTCAAATTGTTTGAGTTTTTCAGTAACAACCAATCAAACATAAAACCTGAAGGAAAAACACACTGATGGTGAGAGACAGACTTGTAGGGGACTTTTATTTGCTACATGTCATATTCTTGTAATGTTTCAGGTTTGGATCATAGGCTTGGCGTTGCCTCTATGTTAGAAAAACAATTAAAAAGGAAATTTCACAAAGAATAAAAATATTGGGCCCGACCCTGCTAACTTTCTGCAGTATGAGAAGGGACAGATTCAAACACCCGGAAGGCTCTGTCCAAAGTGGGGCAAGTGAAATTGCTGTGCTTCCCCATAGATAAGCTCCTTCTTCAAGCAACTGGAAGATTTATTTTAATCCCCGAGACTGCCTCAAGCCACCGTTACGGCCCAGACACCAAACCAGCTGGATACTTGGATTTTTTTTTTTTGAAGGGAAGGTACCACTCTTTTGTATGTGACAGCAATGACAGGGCAGTCACAGTGAGACTCTGTAGCTCCTCAAACTTTGCTGGCTGCATCTTCTAGGCAGGAAAAACTAAGGTACAAAAAGGTTGATCCTATTTTCCTCACCTGTCTCAAACAGCTCGGAACCCAACCGTTTGGCTTTGCTGTTAAAACTCAATGGTTCTGTGAGGGAGGTTCAAGAGGGAGGGGATATGGGGACCTACGTATGCATATGACTGATTCACTTTGTTGTACAACAGAAACTAACACAGTATTGTGAAGCAATTACACTCCAATAAAGATCTATTAAAAAAAACCTCAATGGTTCTAATGATACAAATGAACTTATTTACAACACAGAAATAGATGCACAGACATAGAAAACAAACTTATGGTTACCAAAGGGGAATGGGCAAGAGAGGAATAAATTAGGAGTTTGGGATTAAAATGTATACACTACTACATATAAAATAGATCACCAACAAGGACCTACTATATAACACAAGGAACTACATTCAATATCTTGTAATAACCTATAATGGAAAAGAATCTGAAAAATACATACATATGTATAACTGAATCACTCTGCTGTACACCTGAAACACTGGAAATCAATTATACTTCAATAAAAAAAAATACCTCAGTGGCTCTAAATGCCGAATGCACATTAGAATCACCTAGCCAGTTAATTTAAAATAAAATCCCAATTCCTGGGGCCCATTCTCCAAAATCCTGACTCAACTGGGTGAGCCTGGGGCCTGGGCAGCAGTATTTTAGAGCATTCTGGGCGATTTCAAACTACAACCAGGTTTGCAAACCCTAGTTCTACCCACTGCTGAATACCCCAGTATCGTTTGAGAAAGAGCCCTCAGTTGCTATTTTTAAAACTCTTCTTTAAGCAGTATATTCCCCTCAAAAAAAAAAAAAAGGCAGGCCAAAGAAGTCTGTAACCAAGACAACAAGCTAGGAGCACAAAAGACATAGGTCTTCTGTGATTTGCAACCAAAGGCAGCAGAAGAGGAAAAGTAGACACTGAAGAATGGACAGGAAACTAGAGAACAAAAGGCACAGTGGCTGAACAAGCACCTGAACACCAGCACATCAAACTCCTGCTTCATCTTCCGGGCTGGGTACCTTGACACACATGCCCTCAAGATGGAAAGCAGCCCTGGATTAGCAAATGAATCCCTTAAGAACACGCTTTCTTCTGAATTGAACTTCTGATCCCCAAAGTGGGAATGTCTGTTTTGGTGAACCAGTTTTTTTCCTCCAAGGCCTCTCTACCTTCCCTACCGGCAGCTGACCCTGTATCGCAAAGCAGTATGACAATGAAACATGAAATCCGCGTGGGCTTAAGAGTTTGAAAAAGCGCTCTTCCTCCATATGTGTTCTGACCCTGGAGCTTGGGTTTTGTTCCCAACTAGAGGAGATAGATGAAAGGGCTGGGGATGCTGCAAATTGAAAGCCAAGGAGTTGGCCTTTTGTTCCCTTTTTACAGTCGAGGACTATTCTGGAAAGCAGACATCAAAAGGAAAATTCAGCCTGCGATGAGCTGAAATTGGACAAAATGTGATAAGGCATAAATGAAAAAAAAAATAAGAAAGAATAAGGAAAAGGAGCCTTTATTTACCAGAAGAGGCTCTTTTCTGAGAACTGCTTCAAATTACACTTTTCACGTTTGGTTCACTCCAGAAAGCTTTGCATTGTTACTTAGGACCAAAATGCTTTTTGTCATGTTACAAGGAGAAACTGAGGCAGATGCAAACAGCCCAGAATTTGGTGGTGCGTGACTTCAAGGATAGCCCTTCTAGGTTCATTCTGTTTCCCTCAATCCAGACAGACAGACAGACGAGAGTTTATTCAGTGACATTAAAGAAGTGGCATAGGGGCTTCCCTGGTGGCGCAGTGGTTGACAGTCCGCCTGCCGATGCAGGGGACACGGGTTCGTGCCCCGGTCCGGGAAGATCCCACGTGCCGCGGAGCGGCTGGGCCTGTGAGCCATGGCCGCTGAGCCTGCGCGTCCGGAGCCTGTGCTCCTCAACGGGAGAGGCCACAGCAGTGAAAGGCCCGCGTACCGCAAAAAAAAAAAAAAAAAAAAAAAGTGGCATAGAAGCAAAACCGGGATGGAGCAAAATACTGGCAGTTTGAAGGACTACAAAACCATAGGTTACCTTTTCTTAAAGGGGAGTAGGGAATGGTGCTTTCCGTTCTCACTCATTATGCTATTGGCCCACCAGTCTCCGAGGACTTTGGGTGGCCTGGTGGAAGGAGGCTTAGCTCTCGCAAGCCCTTGAGGTTGGCTTTGGGGCTTATGATCCTTTTAATTAGCCACCTGTTGGCTGTCTTCTTCATCACAGGGAGAAATACCCAGCCTGATAGGAGACTTGTGGAGTGTGTCCTACAGAAAGGCAGGTGAGAAGTGAGCTATGCTGTCCTCTCCAGCCAATCACATACCTTCCACAAGAATCCGACCTTGGGTCACAGGTTTACACCTGGAAAAGCCCTGCTTTCCCTTCCTCTCCAGGGACCAGCAGATCGGCACTTCTAAATGCCTGTGAACTTTACTTAGGTAAAGTTTACTTAGTGTGACCCATGAGGCTGTTTCCTTTCATTCAGTCCTATGGCGGATTCTGTTGTGAGCAGAAGAAACACATAAGAATCATAACCAGAAGTACAAATAACATTAAGCAACAGGTATTTAAGGTCCCCATGTACTTTTTAATAGCTGATGCAGGGTCCCAAACCAAATGGCAGAAAGGCTCCTCCTAACTCTACAGGAGCTCCTTAAAAGTAATAATAGTAATAACAGCCACCACCTCATTTATCAAACCACATGCTTACCAATTAAATGTTCTATGGTATAAAAAATTCTAACTGGTATTATCATCACACCAGAGGAGTGATTTTTGTAAATCGCATAATCAAGAAATACCCACTGAGCATTCAGTCACGCTCTACACTCCGTGCAGATGTGGAATCCTAGCATAATGAAGAGCCATCTGTTAAGCCTCAATTCCGTAAGCAGTGCCTTGGGTAAGCTGGACTCCCTGTGCTCTGCCCCCAGGCCTTGCATTAATGAACCAAACCTAAATGAGAGAATGTACTTTTTGCATTACTTCACCCTCCTGTTGCCCTCAATCTATCACCAGTAGTGACCCTGGTCAAGTGATCTGAGACTGCCTTGAATATCCACGGAAGGATTAAGTTGTTTTCAATGCATGCTGACTTTATTTATAGAACATATAACCTCTGGAAGAAAGTACAATGGCCTGGGAGTCAAAAGCCTTAGACTGTATTCCCAGAACAGCTGTTCACTGAAGTATGGACTCGGGCAAAAGACTTGTCCTTTCTAAATCTCAAAGCCCACATCAGGACTGGACCAGATCTGTGTTTCTCAGAACCATGTAGCAGCCCATGGGTAGGACTCATCAGGCGAGAGAGGTGAGGCAAGTGATTTATGATGAATAATAGTTAGAGGACTGAAGTTTGAAAATTATTTACACATCTATTCATTTTTATCTTATCCCTCCGACAGCTCACTCTTTCTCACTTGCAAAATGCTTTTTTGCCACATGTTATGAGGAGAAATTGAAGCAGATATAGATGCTTTCATATGCTTTCTTGAGTCAGAGAGCAGAGGTGAGTCACAGATACAGCAGTTGGGAATTCTATATAACCCAAATATTACCTTCTTATTGACACAGCCCTCAGCTTAGTCTGCTGAGCACACGAAGACCATCTGGTGTACAGCAGCTACGAAAATGTTGAGAACCCCTGGGCTAAATCATTCATTCACTTGCCATATTATGAAGAACCTACCTCCTGCCAGACACCATGCTAAGTGCTGGGGAAAGAACAGCGAGTTAACATAGACATGGTCTTGGCTTTTGTGGCGCACTTAGTCTGGCAAGAGGAAAGAGAAATGACATAAAACAAACAAATCACAGCATAATAAAACCTATGATCAGAGTTTTGAGAGCCTGTAACAGAGCCACCATTGGGCAGCAGGGAAGGAGGTCGCTGGCAGAGGGAATAGCAATGGGTAAAGGCTTCAATGGC
Organism: Stenella coeruleoalba; assembly: GCF_951394435.1. NCBI lineage: Eukaryota > Metazoa > Chordata > Mammalia > Artiodactyla > Delphinidae > Stenella > Stenella coeruleoalba. Next base: position 89,374,399 of record NC_137152.1, on the reverse strand, counting down.
CCAGAGGTTACAAAGACACGTTCAGGGAACTCAGAGTAGCTCCTTTTGCCTAGATAATATAGAGTGCCAGGGGAAACCCGTAAGAAACAATGCTGGAGAGGTGAGCACACAAGGTCTAGGAAGCCATGTGAAGGAGTTTGAATTGTTCCCTCCAACAAGTTCGCTCCAACTCTCTGATTCTGCTCAGAGAGTGAAACTCGGATGCGTAACGAGGATCATAGGTCTAAAACTCTGGTGCTTTTTTTTCCCATAGAAACACTGTTAGGAATTCTGGCTAGGGGCTGAGGAACTGCACTTCCATTCCATTTCAGATTAAATAGGCTTTTGCCAGCTGGTCTGGGAACCAGACCCCCAAGAATATTGTGTCCATGGGACAATGCAATCTGAATTCTAAATAGATTTCCAAAGAAACTTTTGGAACAAAACCCATTCAACAGTTGTTGGGGAATGCTTGGAAAGCAATGAAACACAGGACCTTGCTTTCCTCCACGGAGCCAGTGTTTGAAAAAAAAAGACTGAACACTACAAGCACTGTCTTAAAATAAACACAATATCCTCATTTTGATTAGTAGGGTTATATTTAGGTACAGCCATTGAGTGGCACCATGCAGTATCTATTTATATATTTAAATTACCACAAAACCCCAAATATGTTGGAGATGACCAGCTACTTTCATTCTAGATAAAGACAATGCAGAAATGGAGAAGAGGGTGGTCTCTTTAGAAGGAAACATAGATGCAAACCAAGTCTGTAACTTATACACAACATTCCTGTGTCCCTGCTCGATCAACTGTCAATTATCCGGGGAGTCATTCAACAAATATTTGAATGCTAAGTACCATCTAATTTTGCATGGCGGAGTCTCCATTTTTCTTCACTTTCATTTCAGTAGAGAAGCCCTATCTATCTGCACTCAGAAAAATACTCTCTGACGCCAGGGATGCCCCATCTTCCCCACCCACTCACTTGGTCTACTAACAGTGAGGGAAATGGAAGTGGTGGTAATTTTCCAGAACTACCCTCCAAATCCCCTCAGGTCATTTTACAGAGTAGTCATTCTCAAAGTTCAGTATGCATAAACATCACCCGGAGAGGAGTGGAGTAAAAGTCATGTTCCCAGGTCAATTCCCCTCCCCCTTACCTGGACTCACTAGGTCTGGGGTACGGCCCAGGAATCAACATTTTTAAGAAACACCCAAGGTAACTCTGAGGCAAATGGCTCAAGAACCAAACCTTGGGAAACTCCACTGTGGAAATTTTAGCTGGCTGAGTCCCGAACCTTGAACTGAGAATATAAGTTGCCCATCAGAAAGCTGGGTGATCTGACGTGAGACACTGACAGAGGGTGAAACAGATGCAAGAGAAAGAAGCGCATCCTGGTCAACTTGCCCCCAACTGTATTTTAGTTTTTCAAAATCCCGTATTTTTACTTTAATCCAAGCAGATGGCACTGGCTTTCCAGCAATCTCCTACTGGCACCAGAAGAGGAACTCAACAGACACAGCCTCCTTACCTCTCCTGATGGTTGGTTTCCATTTTTTGGAACTTAATGCTGCTGTGGCAGAGAAGAGAGGCCAAGGTGGGGCGGTCTTCTATTACTCCCATTAATGTTGTCCCCGATTACATGAATAATCAAGAGTTGACTGGAAAGAGGAATAGATGAAAGGCAAATATTCTACTGAGAGCTTAAATAGGATAAAGGAGGCCCCCTGTTGGTTGAGAGCTGTGAGGTGATAAATGAACAGTCAGAATCCCTGCCTCTTTTCATTCTCGGTTTGCCAGGAACACAGATTTAAAGCCCATAACGTCGGCATTGAGCCTGAGAGAAATAATCGGGTATCTGTGTTTTTCCACTGTTTCCCCGTAATACCCAGAAGAGTCTTCAACACTTGATGTTAACCCTAAATGTGAAACGACTGTTGTCAATCGAGCCCCAAAGTCTCCAATTGTGGACCTAGGTCTGGTCTGACAATTTATTTTATTTGATTGTGATAAGAACATTTAACATGAGATCTCCCCTCTAAACAAATCTGTAAGTGTACAATAAAGTACCGTTAACTATAGGCACAATGTCGTACAGCAGATCTCTGGTACTTGTTCATCTTGTATAATTGAAACTTTAGGCCCATTGATTAGCGATTTCCCAGCCCCCGGTAACCCTTCCCTCCCAGCTTCTAGCAACCTTCATTCTACTCTGATTCTATGAAGTTGACTATTTAAATACCTCAGATAAGTGGAATCGTGCAGTATGTGTCCGTGTGTGACTGCCTTATTTCACTTACCATAATATCCTCAAGGTTCATCCATGTCATAGCATATGACAGGATTTCCTCCTTCTTAAGGCTGAATAATATTCCACTGTGCATATATACATTTGCTTTATCCATTCATCCATCCTTGGATGGCATCTGGATTGTTCCTACGTCTTGGCTATTGTGAATAGTGCTACAATGAACACTGGAGTGCTAATACCTCTTTGATTTTCTGATGTCAATTCCTTCGGCTAAATACCCAGAAGTGGAATTACTGATCATATGGTAGTTCTGTTTTTGAGGAATCTCCATACCGTTTTCCATAGCAGCTGCACCATTTTGCATTCCTATCAACAGTGCACGAGGGTTCTGATTTCTCTACATCTTCACCAACACTTACCTTTTTTGTTCTCGTTATTATCAAGAAATCGAAAGACAAGTGTTGGACTGACAATTTTTATTGAAAGAAAACAGTCCTATTCAAGCTGGCTCAACAAAAGGGAGGTTTATGGTAAGAAAACAGGTATCCCATGAGAATCCTAGTGCGGGATAAAGCTGGGCCTCAGGAGAACTGGAAGGTGGCTCTGGGTTCAAGGTGGCGGTAAGGAACAGCTACACTGTCTCTCAGGGCTTCTCTCCTTCTCTCTTACTAGCTTCTCGGTTTCCTCATGGCTTCTGTCTCCTCCTGGCACCAGCTTGGACTTGGCCTGACATGACTGCCCCCCTCCCCATCATCTTTTGGCTCTCGTCCAGGCTGCAAACTGTCTTATTTAGTCTCTCAGCTTCCCAATTCTAATTTCCTAGGAGAGGAAAACGAACGGCCCAGCTCATCTTATCAAGCCCATACTGCTCACCAGGTGATCAACGGGCTGTTTTGGGGACAGGGGGCCACTCCCGGTCCAATCAACCTAAGCCAGGGAGGCAGGGTCTCCGGCACAGTTCATGGCTACTGCCCCCCAGCACAGCTGGCATGAAGCAGTTTGCCTTTGAAGGGGATACGGAACAGAAGGCACAGTAAAATATATCTGCACAAACCTTAGGCTTCACGTGTAATCTGAAAGTTAATGACATGTCCATTAATGAGCTTCAAACACCCATATTTCTACCTTTGTAATTAAGAAAAAAGCATCTGACCCCAACACAGACCTCTTAGCCCTCCACCTCTACTATAAACTAACCTCTTTAAACTGGTAAAAGAATGCAAATGTGTTGTATTAAAGGGAAAAACAGTATGCTGCCAGCTCCCTGAGACAAAGAGAAAGAGAAAGAAACCGTGAGATAGACAAATCCTGATAAACGGATACCTCTGGCCTTCAGCCCATCTCTCTTGACAGGCCTTCTGTCAGCTATGATCATCTTATCTCCCTCGAAGTTTCTCCAAGTGGCATGTGAGGTCAGTGTTCAATGTTAACTAGAACAAGCAAGTAGCATCACAAACCGACAGATGGCAACTGAGAGCTTATCGTTCTTGGATTATTTCATTCCCTGGAGTGATACATGCCGGAGAGTAAAGCATTCTATTTTGACAGCCACCTAATAATGGCTGTCAGACACTTCTACTACTCCCAGGCTACACCTTCCCCTCCATAACCTTCTTTCTTCCCATGAATTCCCAGTTGCAAAAATCATAAATGCCACGCCTGCTGAAGTCAACGGGAGCTTTGCTAGTGACAAGCGCGTGGACCAAGGAGAAAACAAAAACACTGACAACCATGGAGAATATCAGAGAACCAACAGGTCAGAACGAGAAGATCTGGTGGTGGCCATCTTGAAGAATGAGCAGGAGATGAAGAGAAATTAAAAGTTTGTGTTGCTTTGAAAACAATGTTTCTCAAATTCAGAGCAGGTCCTACTGGAGTTGAAGAAAAAGATTCCAAATAGGGTTTCTAAGACCAGAGCTGCAAAGCCCTAAAGGCCCGTGGAAGATTTTCATACATAGCCTTATCTCACATTTATCCCCGAGTCGCTTAGTTTATTGAAGAGTTTTCCTGGAACTCTTAACAACATTAATTGTTAAGTGCATCTTATCACTCCAGGTAAGTAAGTTATAGTAGCTCTGGGGGAGGGAGCAGACAGAATGGTGCTCTGTTTCTGGTACCCAACAGCGGTTATCAACCTTTTTGTCCCATGTGCCACCTATTATCCCTTCTTCAAAACAGCCCTTCAAATTCCCTTATGCTTCTTTCTCACCAGAGACATTATGTAGCTATTAAAAGGAATGAAGTTGTGCTACATGCAGTGGCATCCAACTCTACTGTCCGATGAGAAAAATTTCAGATTGTAAGGAATCATCTCAGTTTTGTTAAAAAAAAAAAAATACAGAAAAAGATCAAAGATCTGAGAGAATAAATGCAAGCTGTTAATAATGATTATCTCTGATAGATGGGATTATGGAGGATTTTCACTTTCTATTTTTGACATATTTCTTACAAAACTTGGGAGGTTTTTTTGCAATCAGGAAAATGATTTTTTTTGTGTGTGTGGTACGCGGGCCTCTCACTGTTGTGGTCTCTCCCGTTGCGGAGCGCAGGCTCCGGACGTGCAGGCTCAGCGGCCACGTCTCACGGGCCCAGCCGCTCCGCGGCACAGGGGATCCTCCCGGACCGGGGCACGAACCCGTGTCCCCTGCATCGGCAGGTGGACTCTCAACCACTGTGCCACCAGGGAAGCCTGAAAAGGATATTTTTAACCCTCTACAGTTCATTGATAGGTAGTACCAACATGGCTTTGGTTTTCACCTCTAATTTGTAGGTTTTGGAGAGGCTGAAGGCGAAAGAATAACACAGAGGGGTCTCTGAGGTTAAAAGAAAACCATTCACTCTGTTTATGGGAGTCAACACTCAATAAGTAAATTCCACGAATGGGACAGAAGGTAGTATAAACAGAGGTCAAATGCAGTGGCTCTGGAGTCCAGGTTCAAGTCTCAGCCTACTCTGAACTTGCTTTAAGCTTCCTCCGTTGACTGATAATATGCATCAAACACTTGGAACATGTCTAGCATACGATGAGCTCAACAAATAGTAGCTATTCCTAAAGAGTTGTTAATTGAAAATCTATTTCATTTAATTTTAGTTATAATATCTGCAATTCAATTTAAAATACTTTCAGCATAGACACTGTGATATGTATGCGTATATTCGTTTTCTACACTGTAGGGCAGTTAATTAACATTTAGTGCTGTGCTGGAAACCCAATAGCACTGGCTAGTACGAGTCGATTCTGTGCATCCCTTCACAATGCCTTTGTAACTTCAGCGAGGACGGTCTGGTAATTTGAAATGGACCACATGAATTGGCAAATGCTATAAATCAAGGCTTTAAATGTTTATCAGTACGCCACTGTTAACATCTGAAGAACCCTAACTGAGAATACACACTCCAGGGGTGATTAGTTAGCAACTGAAATCTCTCATCAAAGCCCACAGTCAAGAACTCAACAACAAAAAGACATACTATCCAGTTTAAAAAAATGGGCAAAGGACTTGAACAGACATTTCTCCAAAGAAGATATACAAATGGCCAATGAGCACAACGTTAGTTATTAGGAAAATGTAACACAAAACCACAGTGAGATACCACTTCATGCCTACTAGGATGGCTATAATTTTCTACAAGGAAATAAGTGCTGGCAAGAATGTGGAGAAATTGGAACCCTCGTGCGTTACTGGTGGGAATGTAAAATGGCTCATCTGCTGTGGAACAGTTCTGCAGTTCCTCAAAAAGCTAAATACAGAATTACCATGTGACCCAGCAATTCCACTCCTAGGTACATACCCCAAAGAATTGAAAACAGAGACTAAACAGATACTCGTTCATGACAGCATTATTCACAATAGCCAAAGGAAAACAACCCAAGTGTCCACAGACAGATGAATAAACAAAATGTGGTGTATCTATAAAATAGAATATTATTCAGCCTTTTTTTTTTTGGCGGGGTGTGGGGGGCACTGCGTGGCATGCGGGATGTTAGTTCCCTGACCAGGGATCAAGGATTGAACCCGTGCCCTCTGCAGTGGAAGCACGGAGTCTTAACCACTGGACTGCCAGGGAAGTCCCTATCATTCAGCCTTAAAAAGGAATGACACGTGTTACAACGTGGGTGAACCTTAAAAACACTGTGCTAAGTGAAATAAGCCAGACACAAAAGGACAAATATTGTATGATTCCACTTATATGAGGTAGCTAGATAGGCATATTCACAGAGATAGAACAGTGGTTCCTAGGGCCTGGGGGAGGGGAAAATAGGGAGTTACTGCTTAATGCCTGATGGGTACAGGGTTTATATTCGGAGTGATGAAAACGTTTTGGAAATAGTGGTAATGGTTGCAGAACCTTGTGAACATAATTAGTGCCACTGAATTATGCACTTTAAAAATGGTTAAAATGGCAAATTTCATTACATATGTATATTTACTACAATTTAAAAAATTAATAATGTAACATACCAAAAATCATTAATGATACACTTAACATGGGTGAACAGTATGGTACATAAATTATATCTCAATAAAGCTTTTTTAATCTCACAAGCAAGTCATAAGGGAATTTTTGGGAGGGGGGTGATGAAAGCATTCTCTATCTCGATTATGGTATATATTTATCAAAACTCGTAGAACTCTATCCTAAAAAGGGTGAATTTTACTGTATGTAAAACACACCTTAATTTTTTTAATGGATATAAAGCCACACTCAAATGTTTCAGCTATGAAATCTTCAAATGGTTTGTTAATTAGAGCAATGGATACTAGAAATGATATTTCATTAGGGAACTCCTTGGTGTTCAAGACAAGTGGATAAGTTAGAATTATTCAGGCACTCCCACCCTTGCATAAATTGGATATAGGACTCAGCTGGCCCAATGACCTTCACCTCTTAAGGAATGACACATTAGGCTCAGGAGTCCCAACAAATCTTATGTTCAGACACTTAATGGAGGATTTGGATGTGCCCTTTAATTAGAAGGTAAGCTGAATCCTACAGCTAGACTATTGTCACATCTACCTCCAGTGAACCTTTCACACAAGATGGTGGTTGGCAACAATAAGAGATGGAATGTCTCTGGACATACAGATCAGGCTGTATGACTTCTTTGTGCCGATTATTAATAAATGTTTGTGTGGTAGAATGTGATCTGAATTGCTTTCACTGTAATATACTGGTTGCAGGGAGGAAACCTTTATAGCCCTCACCTACCTCTAACTATTGAAGATGAATGATACCCACCAAAATAGAATCGAATAACTGTAGACAACCAAATTGGTTTATTAGATCAATTTGCAACAAATATTTTGCGGACTTCTGGACAATCAGGGATGTGTCTGATTTTGATAACTTACTTCAAGTAAAATCAAAACTGAAGAAACAAAAAACTGATCAACTTTCCCATTCAGGCCGTATGGCTAGCAGGGGTGAGGGGATGGAAGCTGTTCATGTTTGTTACTTGTTTACAATGTAATACTACTTTTTTTAAATTGAAGTACAACTGACTTACAATATTATGTTAGTTTCAATTGACAACATAGTGACAACATATTTTGATACATCACAAAAGGATCAGCATGATAAGTCTAGTTACCATCTGTCATACAAGGTAATACTATTAAATGAATTTGTTTCATGGAAAGATTTCCCATTTAATCCATTGCTCACCTAGGTGTTTTATCCAAAGGGTCAAACTTTACCATAAGGATCCAGGAAAAAAGATGCCATTCAACAATAGCAACTCTTTAAATCGAGCTGAAAGTTAGGACCCAAATATCAGTGTTTGGGCATGTCCACTAGCCTCAGAGGCAACGTGGTTATGAGCCCAACCAGTAGGTAACCTCAGAGGATGGCTGAGCGTAGAGGGAGGGAGGTTCAGTGAAACAAGAGAAGGCAAAGACCAGCAGAAAGAAGTAGAGGCTTCATTCTGTTCTTTTTCTTTTCTTTTTAATTATATTACCCTGTATTCTGTCATCATGAAGTGACTGTAGACAACTCCTTAAAATACAGACAGATGAAGGCTGCTGGGAAGTCACATTCTAACAGAACTAACAGTTGCAGTTACAGCTCTGAGGTCTTAAGTCTCTAGGGACCTAGATCAACGGGGACCATGACGTGGTTCCATTTCCCGGAGTATTTTATAAAGGGGACATACCTCGTCATTTCACTAAAAGGAGGTTGTAGCCTAAAGCATAAGCAAACTGCTTGAAGCAAACCCAATACATTAAAAATCCAGATTTCACAACCAAGAAATTCAAAGGTTATAATTCACATTACCAAAGGATTTTTTCTAAATGGTATCTGTGGAAGTCCTTACTTTTTTTTTTTGAAGTCCTTACTTTCGCAAGCTGCCCCTCTGCACGTGAAGCAGGACTTAACATAAAGATTTGTGTCACAAGCAGTTTTTTTTCATTCTTACAGAAGAGACAGCAACAGAGATGAATAAATTTGAAGGAGAGGACATTTGTAGCTCTTAGAGGGATGTCCTCTTAACATTTAATTTTGATATCTGTGAATATATCTCCGAGCTGGTGGCAATGATCCACTCCTGTTTCTGTTCGCTAGGGTCCCCCATGAGGGCAGTAGATGTGGACAGCCCCTCAGTCTTGCTGAGGGATTTCAGTGTTACTCTTACACAACCCTCAACCTCTGAAGCACACCTGGCCACTCATCCACACACCAGGTGTATCACTCTCAGAAAGTCTGACCCAGATAGTACAGAAAACCAAAATCTAGACCCACTGAACCCCTAGAACACAATTCTGCATAGTTTTCTGTGGGAGGTGATAGCCTACGTGACTTCCAGTGTTATTTCTGAAGATTAAGAGGTCAACTGGAAAGCTTTCCTTAAAGCCAAACCAACAGAGCATCCTAAGGTGGGGAGACCATGACCACGCAAATATGGAACAAGAGGTGTCCCTGACTCAAAAACAATATCCCCTATCCACCCACCCATTCAACTTCCTGGGAAAGTGGCCTCTACTTTGTGCAGTTACTCGAAGGCAACTCTAGAGCTTTCCCCAGCTCAGTCACCTGGTACCTAGGAACCTTCTTTCCATCTAGAAAATCATATTAAATCCACCACACCCAATGTCTCTTATTCTGAGTATGTAGCTTCAGAAAGGCAAAAGCCAGGATGCTGAAGGATGAGGAGAAAGGACATTGGATCAACAGGCTTAGCCTTGAGGTTATTACAAACTGAAATGGACACCTTAATAATAATAACAGTGGCCTTTTATTGAGTCCTTACTAGGTCCCAGCAACTGTACTGTACAGATACTCTCTAATCCTTACAACAACCATACAAGGTAATAAGCATTATTACTCCCATTTTACAGGCAGGTAAACTGAAGTTCAAAGAAGTTAAACTCACCTAAGCTCAAATAGCTAACCACTGGCAGAACCCAAATTCTAACCCACTAGTGTCAGATTCTAGTACCAAGCAGAATTACTTGGCAAACAGCACATTGTCAGTAAATGCGTGTTACAAGAATCCATGCTCTTCACTCGTAAACTATACCAGCTCCGTGATCAGGATAGAAACCATTAAAAGACCATCGATCTTTGCAAAAATCTTACATTGTGTAGCTCAACTCTTTCCTTTAATCGGGCAACTATGAGGAAGCCGCTTTCCTCTGCCGAGGGGAATGGTACTCACAGTTATTCTAGCTGTATCTCAAAGAGCAGGAGGTGAGCTGAGGCGCACCCAGACCACCTTTACTCTCAGCAACTAGCCCCTGTTTGCGGGAATGACGTGGACAGGGCACTCTGGTCTCAGTAGCAAGGCCTGATGACACACGGAGATTTAACTGTCAGACATCTCCAGGGCCCACTCAGGTCAATGGTTTCTGCAGGCTTGTGGGTTTGACTTTGTTAAACCACCTTTTCCCTAAAGAGAGGGTGTTTCTGAGCTAGGCTGTGTCCCTGGGCCAAGCTGGGTCTGGAGGTTGGGAGGCAGATGGGAACGGTTGCCTTAGCTGGGCACAATGGCGAGTGTGAAGAGGCAGAGTCCTTTTGACAGTGGTTTTCCTTTCCCTAAAAATGAGTCCAGAGGCAGATCTTTAGAACAGTGCCAGCCAATCATCAAGCCTGTGTGCTAAAGTCAGGACAGGGTTATGAAAATATAAGCAAAGTAGTCAGGGACACGGTAGGACCAAAAGGAGCAGACAGAAGGAAGAAACACACATGTTCAACCGAACTGAAAAGTAGGGAGGGGGGAAAGCAATGAGATTCAAAATATTCTAACAAAAAAACATGAGAAATTTTCCACTGGCCCTTAAAGGAAGCGGGCCAGTGGGAACAGAATGAGTGGGCTGCCAGGTTGTTTTGAAGGCTCCGGGAGCCATCCAAGACACACCTTTCAAGGCACCAGGACCACACAGGCGGCCTTTCTCTCCCACCTCCCAGCTCCGAGCCTTCCTTGCTAGATGCTGGCGTGGATCTGAGCCACAGGAAGGCACACAATAACTGGAAGCTAATGCAAAAATAAATCATTTTTGTTTTCTGATGGGACTGGGTTTTGAGGGCTCTGGTGAATCATTACTGCCCAGCCCTACCCAATAAAGGAGGAGCTAGTAACTCACATCCTCTCCCAGTAGCTTGCCCTGGCAGAGGCGACCTTGCAACACCACTCCCTCCCGGCTCTCCTCTCCTCATGAATTGTTAATGGCTCCCTATTACCGACCATATCAAGTCCACATGTCTCCTCTGGATGTTCCAGCTCGTGCTCTGCCTCCACTCTATACCGATCTGGCGCCATCTCCCTCCTCTCCCAACACAGATCTGCCACTGGAGGCAGCTTCCATGAACCAAACTCACAGCCTCTTCTCTCACCACAGTTCTATCAGGATCTGGGCTGCCTCACCAGAATTCTGGACAGCCACAACGTCAAGATTACGTTAGATTACTAGAAACACTGAGCTTCTCTTACCCATACAAAAAAGGGACTGTACCTTTAAATATTTTGTAAGATCCTGCACTTTCCAATATGGTAACCACTATTACCCGTGGCTATTTCAATTTAAAGTACTTAAAATTAAATAAGGGACTTCCCTGGTGGTGCAGTGGTTAAGAATCTTCCTGCAGGGGACACGGATTTGAGCCCTGGTCCCGGGAAGATCCCACATGCAACTAAGCCCGTGTGCCACAACTACTGAGCCTGTGCTCTAGAGCCCGTGAGCCACAACTACTGAGCCTGCGTGCCACAACTACTGAAGCCCGTGTGCCTAGAGCCCGTGCTCTGCAACGAGAAGCCACCACAATAAGAAGTCCATGCACTGCAACGAAGAGTAGCCCCCGCTCACCGCAACTAGAGAAAGCCTACACACAGCAACGAAGACCCAAAGCAGCCAAAAATAAATAAAATTTTTAAAATAAATAAATTTTTAGAAGACACCTTACTAAAAAAATTAAATGAAACAAAAAAATCAGTTCCTCAGTTGCAGTAACAACGTGTCAAGGGCACAGTAGTTGCACCTGGCTAGTGGCTACTCTATTGGAGAATACAAATATAAAACATTTCCATCATCATGGAAACGTCTATTCGATAGTGCAGTACTACACTATACATGCAAGAGAGGAGTAGCCTAATGTGTGTGAAAATTGTTGCTTACCACCCCTTGGAAAACTTGAGGATCCAGATTTAACATAAAGGAATGCATAGGACTTAGGGATACAGCCCATCTTAAGTAACCAGGAAAACATTCTTATTACTGATCCCAACCAGCTCTGTAAACATCACAGGTAATTACAACATCTTTTTTTTTTTTTTTTAAAGTCACATGTAGCAGACCTCAGGAAACCTTCAACAAAGCATTCATAGACTAGTCAGGCCTCTGTATCCTAAGCTCTTTGCTAGGTTCTGGAAGCCAGTACAGAGCACATGACCCAGTCCCTGCCCTGGGAAGAAAGTTCATATACAGAAAACTACAGGAGGCAGAAAGGGATAAAGGCCATAAGAGGGGGACTATGGGGCAGAGAGATCAAATGAATGGGAGGAACAAGGGAGGACTGCATGGACAGAGAGATGATTTCAGATCTGGGTTGGGCCCTAAAGGATGACTACAATTTTGAAAAGGAGCTCAGAGGATGAAAGGAGAAAACTGCATAAGCAAAAGGGGGAGCGAGTTAGAGCCCAGGGTACATTTATGGCCGAGTGAGCAAAGGAAGAAATATGACAGCTAATCAACAATTCTTTGAAATTTTCCCTGAGCACCCTAATAATCAAAGAATACATTAACTTAGATTCCATTTTCACAAAGATTTTGCTTTAGTGAGAATTTCTGTTGGCAAGGACAAGGTGAAATGGGGTCTCTTCGACACTGCTGGTGGGAAGTAAATGGGTACTACTTTTTTTGAAAAGCCCATATGAAGCTCCTTAAAAACATTCATACCCCCGATCCAACAATTCCGCAAGAAGGAAAATGGCCTACAAAATAATCTGAAATACAGAGATTTATGCACAAAGCAGTTTTTTGCAACGTTATTTATAACTAAGAAAATAATAGGCAATGATTAAGTAAATTATGATCTAGTTATAGAATGGAGTTTGATATAGCCATTAAGAATTATATTTCTGACAAGTTTTAAATGACATGGAAAATGTTTATGAGAATGTTATGTGAAAAAATAATCAGGGTATAAGTTTGGTAGTATACAAAACATAGTCACAACCATGTAAAACAATATGAGTAGTCGATAGCCTCATCCACCAGGGGGCAGACAGCAGAAGCAAGAAGAACTACAATTCTGCAGCCTGTGGAAGGAAAACCACATTCACAGAAAGACAGACAAAATGAAAAGGCATAGAACTTTGTACCAGATGAATGAACAAGATAAAACGCCAGAAAAACAACTAAATGAAGTGCAGATAGGCAACTTTCCAGAAAAAGAATTCCGAATCATGATAGTGAAGATGATACAGGACCTCAGAAAAAGAATGGAGGCAAAGATCAAGAAGATGTAAGAAAGGTTTAACACACACCTAGAAGAATTAAAGAACAAACGGAGATGAAACATACAATAACTGAAATGGAAAATACACTCGAAGGAATCAATAGAAGAATAACTGAGGCAGAAGAATGGATAAGTGACCTAGAAGACAGAAGGGTGGAATTCACTGCTGTGGAACAGAATAAAGAAAAAAGAATGAAAAGAAATGAAGTCAGCCTAAGAGACCTCTGGGACAATATTAAACGCAACAACATTTGCATTATAGGGGTCCCAGAAGGAGAAGAGAGAGAGAAAGAACCCGAGAAAATATTTGAAGAGGTTAGAGTAGAAAACTTCCCTAACATGGGAAAGGAAATAGCCACCCAAGCCCAGGAAGCGCAGAGAGTCCCATACAGAATAAACCCAAGGAGAAACACGCCGAGATACATAGTAATCAAATTGACAAAATTAAAGACAAAGAAAAATTATTAAAAGCAACAAGGGAAAAACGACAAATAACATGCAAGGGAACTCCCATAAGGTTAACAGCTGATTTCTCAACAGAAACTCTACAAGCCAGAAGGGAGTGGCAAGATATATTTAAAGTGATGAAAGGGAAGAACCTACAACCAAGATTACTATACCCAGCAAAGATCTCATTCAGAGTTGATGGAGAAATCAAAAGCTTTACAGACAAGCAAAAGCTAAGAGAATTCAGCACCACCAAACCAGCTCTACAACAAATGCTACAGGAACTTCTCTAAGTGGGAAACACAAGAGAAGAAAAGGACCTATTAAAACAAACCCAAAACAATTAAAAAATGGTAATAGGAACATACATATCAATAATTACCTTAAATGTGAATGGATTAAATGCTCCAACCAAGAGAAACAGGCTCGCTGAATGGATACCAAAAAAAGACCCTTATATATGCTGCCTACAAGAGACCCACTTCAGACCTAGGGACACATAAAGACTGAAAGTGAGGGGATGGAAAAAGATATTCCATGCAAATGGAAATCAAAAGAAAGCTGGAGTAGCAATTCTCATATGAGACAGAAAACACTTTAAAATAAAGACTATTACAAGAAACAAAGAAGGACACTACATAAGGATCAAGGGATCAATCCAAGAAGAAGATATAACAATTATAAATGTATATGCACCCAACATAGGAGCACCTCAATACATAACACAACTGCTAACAGATATAAAAGAGGAAATCGACATTAACACAATAATACTGGGGGACTTTAACACCTCACTTACACCAATGGACAGATCATCTAGACAGACAATAAGGAAACACAAGCTTTAAATGACACAATAGACCAGACAGATTTAATTGATATTTATAGGACATTCCATCCAAAAACAGCAGATTACACTTTCTTCTCAAGTGCACATGGAACATTCTCCAGTATAGATCACACCTTGGGTCACAAATCAAGCCTCAGTAAACTTAAAATTGAAATGATATCAAGCACCTTTTCCGACCACAACACTATGAGTTTAGCAATCTATTACAGAGGGACTTCCCGGGTGGTGCAGTGGTTAAGAATCTGCCTACCAATGCAGGGGACACAGGTTCGAGCCCTGGTCCGGGAAGATCTCACATGCCACAGAGCAACTAAGCCCGTGCATCACAACAACTGAGCCTGCACCCTAGAGCCCGCGGGCCACAACTACTGAGCCGGCGGGCCACAACTTCTGGAAGCCCGTGCACCTAGAGCCCATGCTCCACAACAAGAGAAGCCACCACAATGAGAAGCCCGTGCACCACAAGGAAGAGGGGCCCCCGCTCGCCGCAACTAGAGAGAGCCCGTGCACAGCAATGAAGACACGATGCAGCTGAAAATAAATAAATAAAATAAAATAAATAAATTTATTTAAAAAAATAAAAAGAAATTAACTAGAGTGGAAAAAATGTAAAAAACACAAACACATGGAGGCTAAACAATACGTTACTAAATAACCAAGAGATCAATGAAGAAATCAAAGAGGAAATGAAGAAATACCTAGAGACAAATGACAATGAAAACACGACAAACCAAAACCTATGGGATGCAGCAAAAGCAGTTCTAAGAGGGAAGTCATAGCAATACAGTCCAACTTCAAGAAACAAGAAAAATATCAAATAAACAATCTAACATTACACCTAAAGGAATAAGAGTAAGAAGGACAAACAAAACCCAAAGTTAGTAGAAGGAAAGAAATCATAAAGATCAGAGCAGAAATAAATGAAATAGAAACAAAGAAAACAATAGCAAAGATCAATAAAACCAAAAGCTGGTTCAAGAAGATAAACAACACTAATAAACCTTCAGCCAGACTCATCAAGAAAAAGAGGGAGAGGACTCAAATCAACAAAATTAGAAATGAAAAAGGAGAAGTTACAACAGACACCACAGAAATACAAAGTATCATAAGAGACTACTACAAGCCACTTCTATGCCAATAAAATGGACAACCTGGAAGAAATGGACAAAGCCTTAGAAAGGTATAACCTTCCAAGACTGAACCAGGAAGAAATAGAAAATATGAACAGAACAATCACAAGTAATGAAATTAAAACTGTGATTAGAAATCTTCCAACAAACAAAAGTCCAGGACCAGATGGCTTCACAGGTGAATTCTATGAAACATTTAGAGAAGAGCTAACACCTATCCTTCTCAAACTCTTCCAAAAAATTGCAGAGGAAGGAACACTCCCAAACTCATTCTATGAGGCCACCATCACCCTGATACCAAAACCAGACAAAGATACTACAAAAAAAGAAAATTGCAGACCAATATCATTGATGAATATAGATGCAAAAATCCTCAGCAAAATACTAGGAAACAGAATGCAACAACACATTAAAAGGATCTTACACCATGATCAAGTGGGATTTATCTCAGAGATGCAAGCATTCTTCAATATACACAAATCAATCAATGTGATACACCATATCAACAAATTGAAGAATAAAAACCATATGATCATCTCAATAGATGCAGAAAAGGCTTTGGAAAAAATACAACACCCGTTTACGATAAAAACTCTCCAGAAAGTGGGCATAGAGGGAACCTACCTCAACATAATAAAGGCCATATATGACAAACCCACAGCAAACATCATTCTCAATGGTGAAAAACTGAAAGCATTTCCTCTAAGATGAGGAACTAGACAAGGATGTCCACTCTTGCCACCTTATTCAACATAGTTTTGGAAGTCCTAGCCACGGCAACCAGAGAAGAAAAGGAAATAAAAGGAATACAAACTGGAAAAGAAGAAGTAAAACTGTCACTGTTTGCAGATGACATGATACTATACATAGATAAACCTAAAGATGCCAACAGAAAACTACTAATCAATTAATTTGGTAGAGTTACAGGACACAAAATTAATGCACAGAAATCTCTGGCATTCCTATACACTAACAACAAAAAATCAGAAAGACAAATTAAGGAAACAATCCCATTCACCATTGCAACAAAAAGAATAAAATACCTAGGAATAAACCTACCTAAGGAGGTAAAAGACCTCTACTCAGAAAACTATAAGACACTGATGAAAGAAATCAAAGGTGACACAGACAGATGGAGAGATATACCATGTTCTTGGACTGGAAGAATCAATATTGTGAAAATGACTATGCTACCCAAAGCAATCTACAGATTCAATGAAATCCCTATCAAATTACCAAGGCATTGTTTACAGAACTAGAATAAAAAATCTTAAAATTTGTATGGAGACACAAAAGACCCTGAATAGCCAAAGGAATCTTGAGAAAGAAACAAAACAAAAACAAACAACCGAGCTGGAGGAATCAGACTCCCTTACTTCTGACTATACTACAAAGCTACAGTAATCAAGACAATATGGTACTGGCACAAAAACAGAAATACAGATCAATGGAAGAGGATGGAAAGCCCAGAGATAAACCCATGCACCTATGGTAAACTAATCTATGACAAAGGAGGCAAGGATATACAATGGAGAAAAGACAGTATCTTCAATAAGTGGTGCTGGGAGAACTGGACAGCAACATGCAAAAGAATGAAATTAGAACACTCCCTAATACCATACACAAAAATAAACTCAAAATGGATTAGAGAACAAAATGTAAGTCCAGACACTATAAAACTCTTAGAGGAAAACATAGGAAGAACACTTTTTTTTTTTTTTTTTTTTTTTTTTTGTGGTACGCGGGCCTCTCACCGTTGTGGCCTCTCCTGCTGCGGAGCACAGGCTCCGGACGTGCAGGCTCAGCAGCCATGGCTCACAGGCCTAGCTTCTCCGCGGCATGTGGGATCTTCCCCGACCGGGGCTCGAACCCGTGTTCCCTGCATCGGCAGGCGGACTCTCAACCACTGCGCCACCAGGGAAGCCCAGGAAGAACACTCTTTGACATAAATCACAGCAAGATGTTTTTTGACCCACCTAATAGAGTAATGGAAATAAAAACAAAAATAGACAAATGGGACCTAATGAAACTTCAAAGCTTTTGCACAGCAAAAGAAACCACAAACAAGACAAAAAAACAACCCTCAGAATGGTTAAAATATTTGCAAACGAATCAACGGACAAGGGATTAATCTCCAAAATATATAAATAGCTCATGCAGCTCAATATCAGAAAAACAAACAACCCAATCAAAAAATGGGCAGAAGACCAAAATAGACATTTCTCCAAAGAAGACATACAGATGGCCAAGAAGCACATGCAAAGCTGCTCATCACTAATTATTAGAGAAATGCAAATCAAAACTACAATGAGGTATCACCTCACACCAGTTAGAATGGGCATTAACAGAAAATCTACAAACAACAAATGCCGAGAGGGTGTGGAGAAAGGGGAACCCTCTTGCACTGTTGGTGGGAATGTAAATTGATACAGCCACTATGGAGAACAGTATGGAGGTTCCTTAAAAAACTAAAAATAGAATTACCATATGACCCAGCAATCCCACCACTAGGCATATACCCAGAGAAAGCCATAATTCAAAAGACACATGCACCCCAATGTTCATTGCAGCACTAGTTACAATAGCCAGGTCATGGAAGCAACCTAAATGCCCATTGACGGATGGATAAAGAAGATGTGGTACATATATACAATGGAATATTACTCAGCCATAAAAAGGAACAAAACTGTGCCATTTGCAGATACGTGGATGGAACTCGAGACTGTCATATACAGTGAAGTAAGTCAGAACTAGAAAAACAAATATCATATAATATCACTTATATGTGGGATCTAGAAAAATGATACAGATGAACGTATTTGCAAAGCAAAACAGAGACACAGACATACAGAACAAACGTATGGATACCAAGGGGGGAAGGCGGGGTGGGCTGAACTGGGAGATTGGGATTGACATATATACACTACAGTGTATGAAATAGATAATAAGAACCTGCTGTATAAAAAATAAATTAAGGGCTTCCCTGGTGGCGCAGTGGTTGAGAGTCCGCCTGCCGATGCAGGGGACGCGGGTTCGTGCCCCGGTCCGGGAGGATCCCACATGCCGCGGAGCGGCTGGGCCCGTGGGCCATGGCCGCTGAGCCTGCGCGTCCAGAGCCTGTGCTCCGCAGCGGGAGAGGCCACAACGGTGAGAGGCCCAGATACCGCAAAAAAAAATTAATTAATTAATTAATTAATCAATTTAATTAAATTTAAAAAAACCAATATGAGTAGAAAGAGGAAAGTTAAGCAAAAATGTTAACACTCTACTGACAAGATTATGGGCGATTTTTATTCTCCATACCAGGGCTCAGCAAACTATGGCCCACAAACCAAATCTGACCCACTAACTGACTTGTATATAGTTTTATTGGAACACAAACACACATGTTTATCTCTGTATTGTCATGTCTGTGGCTGATTCTGTGCTACAAAGGCAGAGTTGAGTAGTAGTGACAAAGACAAAATTATTTACTATCTGGCGCTTTACACAAAAAGGCTGCCAACCCTTGTATCTTCAAAATTTTCTAAAATGAGTAGGCATTACGTTTGCAATCCTTTCCTAAAATGTCTATTTCCACATTGTGAAAGGCCAGAGGAGCAGGCTAACAACTACAGATTTTATTCTGCAAGTTACTGGGAGCACTAGAGGTTTCTGAGGAGGACAGGACATGATCTGACATGATGTCCACCAGTAAAACACAGAACACCAGATCATTTAAGAGGATGGAATTTAAACTGTATGCCAGGCAAAGTCTGATTCATCAGCAGCTGTGACTCTGGGCCACTCCTCATTTAAAGGGGAAAGTTAACTTAAGGTGTGGCTTGTCATTGTTTTCAAACTTCCTCCTCTGAATAAACCCTATGAAATGGTCTCTTCCCTGTAGTAATGACCAATCAAATTTTTTCCGAGACAGAAAGGCGGAGGCCATATGCAAATTTGTGACTTTTGCCTGGAGAGACAGTTTGAAAGTTCAGGGTGGTAATCCTGTATCCATGCAGTCAGTCCTCCATCTTCCAAGCTTTTTCCTGTCTCTTACTTTTCTTTTCTTTTCTAGAAGGACACAGGGAGATGACATTGGGTAAAGGGGCGGGGGGAGGAGGGGGAGGGAAAGGCACAAAAGGAAAGAATAAAAAGTATTAGAAGTTTCTGTCTCAAGAGTCCTTAAGAAGTCCCTAGATCTACCCACCCTTAGAATGTGGCCAAGGCCCTAAATCCTATCTCCAGGGAATATGGTCCACCTGACTTTATCTTTAGAAAGAGGAAAGACCTGTTTCTCTAAGAGAAAGTCTCCTTTCTACAGGCTTTCTCCAGGTTCTCTGTGCCCTCACCACCTGCCTCAGGCCTACTTCCCCAGATGTACTGCAAATAACCAGTTCATACAAACCACTGTTTACACATTCTCTCAGGAATGAACACAGTGAAAGGATGGTAATGGTCTGAAGACTAGTTTCCTTGCAAATAAGCACACAACCCATCACAAAGAAGATTAATCATCTACAGAATGAGAAACTCCAAACTACCATAATTTCAGGTCCGGATGCGATTAAAAACACAGTAAATAGGTCTCTGGGTTTTGGTTGTTTTTTTTTTTTTTCCCTTTTAAACACATGATAATTTTTGGATTTCAGCAAATTAAAGTTGGGAATTTCATTTGGGACACTTTATAAAACAGAACCATTTGCATGTAACTCTGCTAGCAGTTTTTTAAAATTTGAATTATGTTGTCTTTTATTGGTTCATGAGAGAGACTGGATACAGAATGCACTGAGGTGATCAATTATTTAACAGACCATACTTAACATTTCACATTTTAACATATACCCGGTGCCAACAATTGTCCTCACGAGCTTTCTGAACCATTAAGCTGCACTGCTCTCCTTATTCTAAATCAAATATAAGTAATTTGTTGTCATAGCAATGCTTCTTCCCACTCCAAAATCGTTCAATACAGGCTTTATTTCTGCAGACAACTATCTGTCTACCAAAAATTGGTCATTATCTGCCATCTTCTTGACAAATGTCTTATTAAATTTAGCTGCCTGGCTTTTACAGTCATCAGCAGCCTGTATTGCTGTGGCACTTTCTAGCACCTGTACAGGAAAGGGGCTTATAAGACCCCTGTGGAATTGCCTGGAAGCATATCACAGTCGCTGGGTGACAGCCAATCTCCCCAGTCATGATGGCAACAATTCTTTGCATTATTACCCAGCTTTACGGTTTATAGAGCGCTGTCACCCACTTTACTGTATTTGAGGCAGTACTAGGTGACGCTTTCTTATATGCTTCTTCAACTCCCTACATCGAGTGGGTTATTTAACTGTGCACATCAGTAGTAAGTTACACTTGTTCTGATCTTTCTCCTCTAAGGCCAAGTTCTGCTTCTCTACCCTACTGATGAGGTATATATTAAGCCGCTGAGAGTGATTAAATCAGCTTTGGAATTGCAAATAGAAGGAACAACTGAGGCACAGGATACCATTTTGCTAGTCGCTTGTGCAATGGCCCACTGACAGATATTAACTGTTTAGATAAACACACAAGACAGCCCCTCCCAGAGGCAGCAACAACATTCGTGCTAATCTCATATTTGTAGAGCATGTTCGTTTACAAAGCAGTTTCTCAGAAATGGTCTAATTTGGACTGTACCTCTTGTCCACCCATCCCCTAAGACACATAAACACAGCTAGATCAGGATGTGGGTACCTAAAATCTTATTCCCTGCCTTACAGTTGATCCATTTTTAAATAAGGATGAATAACTGGTGTTTCCAAATCCAGTTCATAAGGCCTGGCCTTTATTTCATACAGCCATATTCCGTAGAAGCTAGAGCCCCCCTTACCCCTGCCCCCGCAATTAGGTTGAAATTTCTTTTGCACTAAACTTCGGTAATAAAAGCAAATTGGAAGGAAAGGACCAGAGGGTGGGGAGGAGGGATTCTTTGACATTAGCCAAAGACTTTAAAAAGAAAAAAATGTGGTTGAGGAGATGGATTCCCAGGAAATTTCCCTTTTTCTTTATCCATTCCTGTGTTTTTAAGGTTTTTTATTTATAATCATATGTTACTTCCATAATCAAAAGATAATAATAATGAAAGTTGGTCCTAACTGGCTCACCAGCTCCCCCTTCTTTGAAACTCTCTGGGAGGGAAGGAGGCATGAGTGAAGAGGACCAGCTCAGAGTGCTTATTTCAGAAATACGATCGGAGTACGGGGCTGCCCTAACAGCCTGAAAATGAGATTTCACAGAACCACACTGGCTCAAGAGCTGGAGCTGAAAAGTTCTATTCCCACCCAAATGTGAACAAATGTAATTTGTCTCTCTGTATGACTTCCAGCTTCATGTGGGCTGATTCTATTCGAAAATCTAATAAAAGGTGTGGTCATTGCCACCATTTCTGTTGCTTGGTCCTCCTGAGCGCTTGTCTCCCACAGACTTGATTTTCCTTCTGCAGAGTGAGCGGAGGAGCTGATTAATTATTTAGAATCCCTGTACAACTATTATCTCAATTTCTGCACACCTCACCTCTGTCAAGTGGAAGGGGAATGAGTACTACCCACATAATTACCACTGAAACTAAAAGGCAGAGAGGTTAACGGGGTTTGAAGCAGGTCCCACAGAAAACGCTAGGCAATAAGAAGCAGAATGCCTAAGGGTCTGAAAACTGTCTGACCAACCAATAGCAATGTCTATAAGGCCCAAGAGAAATAAAGCTCTCCTTCCCAACCTCTCGCCCAACCCAAAAGGAATACAGCTTTCAAAACTGTTTTAATGATGACAAAAAGCCTCTGGCACTTGAGGATATGAGGGTGTTAATTTTGTTTGGCAAAGTCAAGTTGCTTTAAGAATTTAATTCTATAACTGGGAAGGTGCAATTCTGATTTTAAATGTCTTTCTTCCCTGGAGCTCAAAATCCAATTTACCCAGCCCACCTAGAGGGACGCTTCTGCTTCCACCAAGTCACCCTTACTAATCTACAGGCTAAGCTGCAATGGGAACGCCTATATTGAACATTTGGTCAATGGACCTAACAAAGAAATGTAAAAAGTAACTTACTACCCCTAATAACATAGCTTCAAAATATATAAAATAGAAGGTGACAGAACTAAAAGAAGAACTAGATAAATCCACCTTTGTGCTGGTCAATTTTGAAAACTCTCCCAACAATTGATAGAGTAAGCAGATGAAAAATCGGGTAAGGCTGTCAAAGAGGAGGAAAATTAAAAAGGTTGATCTAATGGACACTGGCCTCATGCTGGGCCACAAAGCAAGTCTCATCAAATTGCAAAGAACCAGACCACAGAGACCACACTCCCTGATCACAATGTTATTAAGTTAGAAATCAGCGACAAAATAACTTTAGAAATGTTTAGAAAAATTTTTAAAAATCCTTCGAAACATCCCATGGGTTAGGAAATCACAATGGAAATTATAACATACTTGGAAGTGAACAACACAACAAAGTACTACATACCAAAATCTGTGGGATCTAGCTAAAGCAGTAGGTAGCTCAAAATTATTAGCCTTTAATGCGTATAGATAGTCAAATAAAGTCTGAAAATAAATGAGCTAAGCATCCGACTTAAGTTAGAAAAAGAACAAGAGATAAAACTCAAAGAGGGCTTCCCTGGTGGCGCAGTGGTTGAGAGTCCGCCTGCCGATGCAGGGGACCCGGGTTCGTGCCCTGGTCCAGGAAGATCCCACATGCCGCGGAATGGCTGGGCCCGTGAGCCATGGCCGCTGAGCCTGCACGTCCGGAGCCTGTGCTCCGCAACGGGAGAGGCCACAACAGTGAGAGGCCCACGTACCGCAAAAAAAATAAGAAATAAAAAAATAAAGTATTTTAAATTGGTTTAAAAAACAATTTTTTAAATTAGCATAAATTAACAAAACAGAAGACTAACACACTATAGAGAGGACAAAGCCCAAACTGCTTCCTACAAGAGATAGTAAATAAAACTTATAAATTTCTGTTGAGATTGATTTTTCAAAAATAAGTAATGTTATGAATGAAAAGGGGATTATCTTTTTAATATCTGCAGTTTTTATAGTTAAGAGGCTATTAACAATTTTTAACGAATAAATATGAAAGTTTAGGCAAAATGGTCACATTCTTAGAAAAACAAACTACCAACACTAATTAAAGAAGACACAGAATACTTGAAAATTCCTATCATCGTGAAAGAAACTGAATCAGTAGCCCAAAATCTTTCCACAGGAAGACACCAAAGCCCTGATAGTTTTAGTGGCAAGTTCTAGCAAGCATTCAAGAAACAAATAACTCCAATCTCATGCAAACTATTCCAGAGTTTAGAAAGAAGAGGAAGCACTACCCAACCCAGTTTATGAAGCTAGTATAAATACCAAAACCTGACAGGGACAGTATGAGAGAGGAAAACCAGAGCCATATTCATTCATGAACATAGTTGTAAAAACACCAAATCAAATACTAGCAAACCATATCCAGGAACAAGAAAGATAATGCATCATGGTCGAGGCCATCCGATTTCAGGAACGCAAAGTTGGTTTAATATTAGAAAATCAACATAATTTACCACAGTGAAAGATTAAAGAACAAAAGTAATATAATCATCTCAATAGACGAAGGAAAAGCCTTTGATAAAAAGCAACATCCATTCATGATTAACAAAAAACAACTCAGCAGGGCTTCCCTGGTGGCGCAGTGGTTGAGAGTCCACCTGCCGATGCAGGGAACCCGGGGTCGTGCCCCGGTCCGGGAAGATCCCACATGCCGTGGAGCAGCTGGGCCCGTGAGCCATGGCCGCTGAGCCTGCGCGTCCGGAGCCTGTGCTCCGCAACGGGAGAGGCCACGACAGTGAGAGGCCCGTGTACCGAAAAAAAAAAAAACAAAAAAACACAACTCAGCAAACTCAGGATAGAAGGGAATTTCTATTGTCTGATAAAAGATGCCAAAATAATTTACACCAAACACCATACTTACCCGTGAAACACTGAAAGCACATCCTTTAAGACAAGGGAAAAGACAAGGGTACCCACTATTGCCACTTCTATTGAACATTATACTAGTGGTCTTAACCAGAACGGTAAGGCAAGAAAATGAGGGGTGGGATAGGGAGGGTGGGAGGGAGGGAGACGCAAGAGGGAAGAGATATGGGGACATATGTATGTGTATAACTGATTCACTTTGTTATAAAGCAGAAACTAACACACCATTGTAAAGCAATTATACTCCAATAAAGATGTTTAAAAAAAAAAAAGAAAACTAAAACAACAGAACAGAATGAATAGTTCAAGACATAATTCAAGAAAAAAAAAGAAAGAAAATGATATTAAAAATAAAATGACTGCAAAGGAAGAGACAAAAGTCTCATTCGTTGTAGATTATGATTACCAACATAGAGAACCCAAAAGAATCCTCAGATAAATTAATTATAATTAATTTAAAAGCATTCAGCAATGTTGCTGGGTACAAAAAAATGAGCAAAAATCAATTGCATTTCTGGACACCAGCAACTAACAATTACAACGTGTAAGTTACAAAAGAGAAAGAAAAAAAAAAAAAACACTAGAGACTTTACAGGGGAGTTGGTGAAGGCCCTGGTTCTGGTGTCAGACTGCCTAGTTTCTAAAAGCAGTCCCACCACCAGCTGTGAGACTTTGGCAAGCTCTCAGTATTTAGCTGTTTTGTGCCCTACCTTTTAGACTTCTTGTGAGGATTAAATGAGTTAACACATGTAAAGCACTTAGACCGGTGCCTGGAACAAAGTAAGAGCTAAATAAATGCAAGCTGTTATTATCACTGTGAAGAAGTAGTTAACAGGCCTGTTATCAAGGGCCCCAAGGTTCAAACTATTGGACTCCAAGACAGGTCAAGGGTAAAAATATCAAGGAGCCACCTGTCATAGGAGTCAATGAAACTCACCCATGTTGTCCCTTAGGCTGGGCACTGAACTCCCACACGCCACATACAGCTCATTACTCATACACCCTGCTGTCTTCAGCTTAATTAGCAAAAGCACACACTTTTTCTCTGGAGATTTCCACCCCTATCTTCCCAACTCTTTTAACTGGCAGCAAAAGTCAACAACTTCAAGCTTCCTGTGAGGTTGAAATCCAGAGTTCTGGTTGGTTACTCTTCATCATCAAAAGACAAGGCAAAAAAAAAAAAAAAAAAAAAAAAAAAGACAAGGCAAACCTCAGCCCCTTAGGGCAGACTAATGCCAGGAGAGCTTCTGGAGATATTCGAAGAAAGGCTGTTATTTGTTACTGGCTCCACTTCTTGGGGCGAAGGGGATAGACAGTAACTAATATTTTGTGAGCACCTATTATGTTCCATGCACTCTTCTCAGGGCTTCACCAATATTAACTCATTTAAATTCTTTCCATAACCTGAGGAGATAGAATTCTTAGCCCCATTTTACAAATGAGACAGTGATTAGGTGACTTACTTAAAGCACAGAGCTCATGAGTGACAGAAATTAGCTTCAAACCCAGATCTGTCTGCAAAGCCCTGCACCAAGCTAGTAGAGAAAGAAATAAAGGAGGGAAGTGGGTACTACGTATATGAAGCTGTGGATTTCAATTCTCCTTCTGACACCAGAGACCACAATTCCAATGGGAATGCAAATAATCATTATGTGAATAGAAGACTGAAAAATCAGCAGAACAGAAGGGTATCCAAGTTAGTGTTTATTATATAAAGTGGCAGCAGATAAAATGCTGCTGCCACTCTGTGGCATGACTGAGCAATATTTTTTAAAAACCCACAGAAAGGGACTTCCCTGGTGGCACAGTGGTTAAGAATCCACCTGCCAATGCAGGGGACACGGGTTCAAGCCCTGGTCTGAGAAGATCTCACATGCTGTGGAGCAACTAAGCCCGTGCGCTACAACTACTGAGCCTGCGTGCCACAACTACTGAAGCCCATGCACCTAGAACCCGTGCTGCACAACAAGAGAAGCCACCGCAATGAAAAGTCCACGCACCGCAACGAAGAGTACCCGCCGCTCGCTGCAACTAGAGAAAGCCTGCACACAGCAACAAAGACCCAACACAGCCAAAAAATTAATTAATTAATTAATTTTAAAAATAATGTTTGTAACTCTTTAAAAAAAAAAAAAACAGTAATACTGCCCCTGTGTGGCCTCATTTTACCCATTCTTTCTCTGAAAACCAAGATATTCATGGCCGGAACATACACTCCTATGAGCATACGCAGACCCAGGTGATCATGAATAACGTAAAATTGGGTTGGTAGCTGAAGAATACGATGTGCCTGCAGCTTGGGTTTTGACGCCACCCGGTTTTTAACCCCTTTTTTTTTTAACTTAATAATATCTTTTTTTTTTTTTGGTAAGTTTTTTTGATTTTATTCACTCTAATGAGTGACACTGTATCTTACTGTAGTTTTTTTTAATAGATCTTTTTAAAATTTATTTATTTTATTCATTTTGATTTTTGGCTGCATTGAGTCTTCGTTGCTGTGCGCGGGCTTTCTCTAGTTGTAGCGAGCGGGGGCTGCTCTTCATTGCAGTGTGCGGGCTTCTCACGGCAGTGCCTTCTCTTGCTGCAGAGCACGGGCTGTAGGTGCACGGGCTTCAGTAGTTGTGGCATGTGGGCTCTGTAGTTGCGGTACACGGGCTTCGTTTTTCTGTAGCATGTGGGATCTTCCTGGACCAGGGCTCGAACCTGTGTCCCCTGAACTGGCAGGCGGATTCTTAACCTGTGCCACCAGGGAAGCCCCTAACTCCTTCTGTATGGCAACACTGCCAGGCTAACCGACTTGATGGCCCACAAGTGATGAATATCCCAAGGGCTTTATCCTGGAACCAGTGAGCACAAGGCTAACATCTGTGCCACACTATGCACCAATCACCAGTGCCGTCACAGCCCACCTGTCAGGGCTTCCCCTTCCTGTCCCCAAGTAAATAATTTTGCTCCTCCTAATGGCAGAACCTAATCTTAATGGGCAGAAGAGGAGACCAGAGCCTGGCTTTGGGGGCAGCCCCTCACAGCCCTGCCTGATGCAAGCTGATTGATATACCCGTACGATCCAAAATAAGAGCCCCCAGGTTCAAGAACACACGTGCCCACACACCCCAAGGATAACATAAAAATACTTTTTAAGATCAAAGTTACCATTCTAACTGCAGCATCACATAGGTTTTATAGATTATTAACCTTAAGTGTTCTTGAATCCAAGATGATTTTTGATGACGAAACAGATAAGTGCAAGGTCAACAACACTAGACCTAGTTATGGATCTACCTGCTCTTAAACTCTGAAGGGAGATAAAAGTTGCATGTACAACATTCTGTTTAGATTGCTTCTCTTCTAGAAACCACCGTCTCCCAAAGCCCTCTTGCAAAACAGAACACAAATTCTAGTAATTCTAACCCAGACCAATAAAATACGAGCACCCCAGATTTAGGTGCCCTGCTACCCTTTCAGTCTTTACTTGATCTTTAGAAATACTTTCAGCGACTACGAAGGGCTGAAATTAAATAACAGCCACTTTAAGAAAGCTGGTAATTTTTGATGTGGGGAAGGAGCTAACTGAAAAGAAACTATTTCAGGCTTCCCTGGTGGTGCAGTGGTTGAGAGTCCACCTGCCGATGCAGGGGACGCGGGTTCGTGCCCCGGTCCGGGAGGATCCCACATGCCGCGGAGCGGCTGGGCCCGTGAGCCATGGCCGCTGAGCCTGCGCGTCCCGGAGCCTGTGCTCCGCAACGGGAGAGGCCACGGCAATGAGACGCCCGCGTAACGCAAAAAAAAAAAAAAGAAAAAAAGAAAGAAAAGAAACTATTTCTTTATAAATTCCTGAGGAAAACCAGAACAAATGTGTAACTGCCTAAGCATGATAAAGCCATCTGAGGTTAACTGACCCATCCAGGAAGCTCCTGGGAGCACTCTGAGTTTCTCCCCACTTTTACAGTTCTGATGCATTCTATCCCTCATCCAATTCCTTGACTTCCATCCTGCCAGGAAGTGAGAAATGAACCCAAGTGTCACTAAATTTATGAGCTGGGAGGGATCTTACACATCATCTGGTCCAACTCTCATTTACAGATGTGGAAAGTGAATCCCAGAGATGGGAAGTGACTTACCTGACCCTGCAGTGCTGGTGACCGGCAGGTCTCCCAATACAGTCTGCCCCACAGTGGAACAGAACTCGACTACATGGGACTCTTCCCACCTGACTAGTTCTTTAAATGGGCTTGCAGAAAATTGGCAGATAGTTCTTCATCGATATGAAGAATGTCATTGGTAATCTCTTTAAATGGCAAACTCTACTAGCCTAATAGTTAACAAGACCAGCCTTGGAGTCAGGCAGACCTAGCTGTCCAGACCTAGCTTGGCCACTTTCTAGCTGTATGACCTTGGGCATGTTACCTAACCTCTCTGAATCTTATTATCTTCACCTGTAAAACAGAAATGCCAATAACAGCATTGATCCCACAGGGCGCTCAATCAATATTAGTTGTGACTATTACCACAACCTGGCACAGCGGAAGGCAGAGCTGTCAGCTCCCTAAACCCTGTCTGTGTGGGGAAGGGGCTCGGGGAAGAGCAACCCAGAATCTCTACCTTGAATTACACCTGACTCTTCATAGAAAGCCCCAGACTTGGAACTGAATTTTGGACTTGGAAACCGGCAGGAAACGGGGCTAAAAGAAACAGCCTGACGCTGTCACCACTAGGAAGCCGCCCCACGGCACTAATTCTCAGGACCGTACATAACACCTCCTTCCTCTAAGGTAAGCTTCACACACACACACACACACACACACAAAGGAGTGACTGAGGCATAAACCTACTAAGCTTGGGAAAGCCCCTTAGAAAGAGTAGAAAAAGTACCATAATTAGACACAGAGGGCTTAGAGTCAGTGGCTGTTTAAGTAAAGGGAAAATGTACCATCTTTAAGGCCTCTTGGGCCTGAGCTATAATTCTAGTGGTAACCAGTGCTGGCCCTCTCCAGGCAAGGTTTTAAGAAAGACTAAAATGCAACTCCCCTCCCTCAACCATAAGGAAGCTGGGAGCATAAAGCACAAAGTGGAATTCTAGTTAAAGTTTTAACATGGGCCATTAGGTTCACTTGTCGTTCAGCTGATCAACAGAACACTGTAACAGGGCCTCAAAGAGAGACAGCCCGGCACGCCAGCCCTGGCTCTGCCCCATCCCAAGTGGTGTGACCTTGGGCAAGTAGCTTCCCGCTCTGGGCTTCTTTTCCTCACTGCAAAATGAAGGGTTTGAACTACAGGATCTTCAAAGGCCCTCTGACCTCTATCATTTTCCTGTTGTAAGTTCTCCACATAAAAATGTAGTAATTGGGGGCTTCCCTGGTGGCGCAGTGGTTGAGAGTCCGCCTGCCGATGCAGGGGACACGGGTTCGTGCTCTGGTCCGGGAGGATCCCATCATGCCGCGGAGCGGCTGGGCCCGTGAGCCATGGCCGCTGAGCCTGTGCGTCCAGAGCCTGTGCTCCACAACGGGAGAGGCCACAACAGTGAGAGGCCCGCGTACCGCAAAAAAAATAAAATTAAAAAAAATGCAGTAATTAGACCATAAATGAGCCTTGATAATAAGCTCCCTGGGGAGCAGAAACCATATCTGATATTCCTTGTGTATCTCACAGTCCCAAGTATGATGCTCGGCTCAGAGTAATTGCATAATAGATGCTGAGTGATACAGATTCACCGCACAGGGCCTGGCATATCATAAGCTTTTCACATGCCAGGCAGTTTGCAAGCCTCTCTCCCACCAGGCTTTTCAAATATGTCAGATTTTACCATTCCCGGGCTTTTAATAAAAAGCAGCATTGCACAAGAAAACAAAGCTCCTTGTCACTTCACGTGACAATGATTGAACACGTAGGTGCCAGGCACTCTGCTCTGTACTGCAAAAGGGGCAGACCTGGGCCTAGTGCTGGCACTCGTCCTATAAGCTTTATGAGTCAGGGTGAGTCAGTTAACCTGACCCAGTGCGAGGCCCAGTGAGCACAGTTACTATTATTGAGTAACTCCTGAATTTTACATCTTAGATCTTAGATCTCCCCTGATAGGCTAGCAACTAACTAGCACACAGTGGGACGAGCGCTTTACTAGTGATGCACCCACAGGCTTTGGGAATACACAGGACAAAATACGTGTATTGAAATAGTGTTAAATACACACACACACACACACACGCAAACACACAAGCTTCCGAGGGCCAGTCTAGGCTCAGAACACATTTAATCCCATCTTCTACACTTGTGGCTTCTAATCCTAGTTGCATACTAAAATCACTTGAGGAGCCTGAAAAATTGCTGGTGTCCAGGCCCCCAGCCCATACAATTAGATAAGAATGGGGTGAGGGGAACAGGTATTGGTATTTTTATTTTTTTTTATTTTTTTGCTGTACGCGGGCCTCTCACTGCCGTGGCCTCTCCCGTCGCGGAGCACAGGCTCCAGACACGCAGGCTCCGGACGCGCAGGCCCAGCGGCCATGGCCCACGGGCCCAGCCGCCCCGCGGCACACGGGATCCTCCCAGACCGGGGCACGAACCCGCGTCCCCCGCATCGGCAGGCGGACTCTCAACCACTGCGCCACCAGGGAAGCCCGGTATTGGTATTTTTAAATGCTTGCTTAATGACTGTAGGTGTAGCCAGGGTTGAGGACTCCTGGCCTCCGCCTTCTCCATCTCCACCTTTAGTCCCAAGCTTAGTGACAGGTCCAGCAGATAACTCAACTCGGAGGTCTGCAAAGCCACAGAAATCCCATTTTGGTCACTCAGCAGACTATTCTCTGAGCCATTAAGATGACTGTGCCACTGCCAAAACATTTTTGGCAAAACTTAAAGAGGGGCTTTCTTAACCCTCGGTCAGTCAGAGAAGGTAATTAGCTAGTCCAGCCTCTGCCCCAAGCACTCTACTGGAGGCTGAACTGGCCTGAGATCTCATCCTTTTGGGGGAAGCTTCTCTACTCCTCAAGTTGATATTTAATCTGTCCCTTCTTAACTGCGCTACTCCTTGCCTCATGCGGATGTTTCCTTACAGCTATGAGTGTGCTCAGCTCCCACTGCAGCTGGGCCCCCCGCCAGTCTCTCCCCTGACCCCATCCTCTCCCTTGCCCCCCTTATATACACACGCCCACTTTGGTTTGCTTTTCTAATTCCTTCTTAATCAGCCTCCGCCTGCCTCTAGGCCACCTTGCTACTCTTCTACTTGATCCCTCCCCTTTCAGCTGAACCTCCTGGCCATGGGGTTGCTGCCTTACTCTAGCTCCGTTCCCGCCAGCCACACAGGCAGCAAGGCCCCTGTGGGCACAGCCTCCCAAACACATGATGCTTTCTCAGTTGCCAGATCTTCTCTCGTGAGTCGGCTTCCTTCATCCGCTGGCTCTCTTCTACTAACTGCTCTCCCAGGCTGCCAACCATCTCCTTTCTTTCTTTACAAAAATATTTCTTCTTAATTACTCAAGAAATTTGTACTCACACCAAATTCAAACAATACAGAAATGTGTTAAGTACAAAGTGAGGGTGTCCCCCCCTTTCCCTAATCACTCAGGAGTAAACACTACTGGTACACATTCTTCTAGGCTTTTGCAACGTGCTCAGAAACACGCACATATACAAGGGCTTGTGGTTTGTTTTCTTAGGAAATGGGTTCCTATCATACATACTGTTCTGCAATTTGTCTTTTTTTTTTTTTTTTTTTTTTTACCGGTACACTAGCCTCTCACTGTCGTGGCCTCTCCCATTGTGGAGCACAGGCTCCAGACGCACAGGCTCAGCAGCCACGGCTCACAGGCCCAGCTGCTCTGCGGCATGTGGGATCTTCCCGGACCGGGGCACGAACCCATGTCCCCTGAATCGGCAGGCAGACTCTCAACCACTGCGCCACCAGGGAAGCCCTGTCTTTTTTTTTTTTTAATTTTAACAATATACTGTGAATATCTTTCAAAGGGAATACAGAGATCAGCCTCCCTTTTAAAAGCTGCACAATACTCCACTGGCTGGATTTACCATTCTGCCACTGGCAGGCTGTTTCCCAGTCTTCTCTGATGCCATGACGTCCGTGCACACGACTCTTCACACACAAACATTTCTAAGGTAACTATTTAGAAATGGGTGGACGGCTGCCCACAGGACCAGCCTGTACTCACCAATTCCAAGTGCCTTTTCTCAAGTCCTCCTTGGTCTCAACCTCTTTGCCTCACATGACAATAGAGGACCTGCTTCATGAAACTCCTTCCTCTCTTGGGTGTCTTTCCACTTTTGCTTCACTGAGTCTTTTCTTCTGCCCACAAAGGTAGGCATTTCACAGAATCCTTTTCTTCTTTCTCTCCCCTGGCTTCCATGATGTTTGCATCTTCTGCCCCTCCATCTTCTCTAAATCACGTTGCTAGCCCAACCACATCTCAATTACCTGCTGTTCACTCCAGCCTCAACGTCTCAAACATCTGAGACTCAACAAATCCCCGAATGAACACCTGACCTCTTCCTCTAAGCCTCCGTTTCCTCATCCGAAAAACAAAGGGAATGGACTAGACTCGATTAAATTTTCTTTAAAAATTAGGAGTCTAGTATGTACTAGATGCTGTGCAGGATAGAAAAAAAAAAATCAATAAAACACAGATCTTGCGTTCAGGGAACACGCAAACTAAGGAGTGGGGGAGAGACATAAACAATTATGTAATATAAGGCAGAATAAAATGCTAAAGTAGACAAGAATGGCTAAATCTGGCATGAAGGCTTGAAAAAAGCTTCACAAGAGGGAATGTTTAGGCTGAGCCTTGAATGATGATTGGCATCTCAACAGGGAAGAGAAAAGAAAGTATTTCTGGCTGAGGGTACAACATGAACAAAGTATAAACTCAGAGTCAAAGAAGCATGGAAGTTCATGGTACATGTGGCTGGATCAGAGCACATATGAAAGAATGTATCAATACTAGAGGACAGGGGCTTCCCTGGCGGCGCAGTGGTTAAGAATCCGCCTGCCAATGCAGGGGACACGGGTTCGAGCCGTGGTCCGGGAAGATCCCACATGCCGCGGAACAACTAAGCCTGTGCACCACAACTACTGAGGCTACTCTCTGGAGCCTGTGCACCACAACTACTGAGCCCACGCGCCACAACTACTGAAACCCACGCGCCTAGAGCCCGTGCTCCGCAACAAAGAGAAGCCACTGCAATGAGAAGCCCGCACACCACAACGGAGTAGCCCCGCTCGCCGCAACTAGAGAAAGCCTGCGCGCAGCAATGAAGACCCAATGCAGCCAAAAATAAATAAGTAAATAAATTTATTAAAAAAAAAATACTAGAGGACAAAGCTGGGAAGAAGGTTGAAACCAAGATCATAGAAGATCCTGAATCCTATCATAAGGAGTTCCGGCTTTCCCTAAAGGGTTTATCTATCTGCCACTCTCTGACTGAGTAATAGTTGCTGCCTAATATACTATGCTAAAGGCAATTCTGAACTGACATGGAGACACACGTTGGGAAAGCATGCTCATGTTTTGATTAGCACGGTTGGCCTGGGGCACCGTAAGGTGTATTTGTCTAGCTATATCTACTATCCTTGCCAAAGGCAATAGGGAGCTATTGAAGGCTTTTGAGCAAGGGAATGGCAGGACCCAACATGAATTTTCCTTGTATCATTTCTGGCAGCAGTGTAAGGGATGGACAGAGCAGAAAGACCCCTAGAGAAGGGAAGATCAGTCAGGCAGCTGCTGTTAATAAGCCAGATGGTGGTGGTGGTGATGATGATAAACAACCAGACGAATTAGGGCAGAGAAATCAAAGAAGGAAGAGACAGATGGGAGAAATAATGGAAGACAGAATCAAAGTGACTCCGAGACTATGATGATGGAAGAGAGGAATGGAAATGTGTCAAGGTTTCAAGGGACTTAACCTGGGTCACTGATGGACCGCAGTGCCATTAACTAAGATAGGGGCCATGAGGGAAAAGTATAATCCTTGCTTTTCACTCCAAATCCTCCAACCACTTTACTTGGCTTTTAAGCACTCTTAAGTACACTAGGAGGGAAAAAGCAGGACATACATTGCTTGATGGCCCCAGCATTTATATAACCCCACACATAAACCTACTATTCTTCCTTTGGCCAGATCGCCAAAGAAATATCCACCAATATCTGATCCTAAAACCAATGGGCTAATAATCCTTTGAATGCTCATGCCCCCAAAAGATGATTTTTCCTATGTAGATAGTGCTTTCTAGTTACGAGACACGTTCAACATATCTTATTTTACTTGACTGTGAGGTATGAAGGGCAAAGATCATCCCTATCTTACAGATACAACAGCCATAACTCATATTTATCATAGTTACTCTACGCTTGCTATGCACCAGACACTGATCTAAATACTTTACATGTAGCCATGTACTGAATTCTTACAAGAAAACCACAAAGAAGATACTATTATCCCCATTTTACAGAGAAGGAAAACAGGCCCAGAGATGTCAAGTAACTTACCCAAAGTGACACAGCTAGAAAGCAGCGGAGCCAAGATTTGAACCTGGCCAGTCTGACTTCAGAGCCTGAACTCTTAACTACCACACTTTGTATCATATAAGAAGATCAGGCACAGAGAGGCTACCTGACTAGCCAAAACTACTAGGTTCTGTCAACCAGAAACCTACATCCAAGGCCCACGTCTGTCTAATACTTAATCCTGTGCTCTTTCTATTACGCTACATTGTTTACCGAGATGAACTGACCTCTTCCACTGGGTTAGCAGATTATTTTGACCTTTTCCCTCTTCGACCTTTGTCACTCACTTCTGCCAGACAAAGTTTCTGATTTTGCTCCCCTGCCGTGGAGCCTCATACAACTGTTCACTAGGATAGGATGCAGGTCTCTATTTAGAGGAGAGAAATGATGACCTCAGTTATAGTCCCAAGTGAATGGGTCTCATTTCCAAACAACCAGTTGTCTCGCAGCAGATCACACTGGCTTGACATACAGGCTAACTGAGCGTACACAACTCCCTGGACTACCTGTCCAGGACAAGCAGCAAGCAATGGTGGCACTACAGCCTGGCTCCTCTGTGGAAGAGAGGGAGCAAGGGCAGAAAAACACATAGAAAAGCAGTCGCTAGAGCAGTCAGGCAGAGAGGTGGCCTGCAGCCGTGAGATCCTCACTTTCAAGGCTGTAAGACAATGATGCTCAAAAAACACATGATTTCTGTTTCTCTACTAGTGGGCAAGAACAAAAGTCCATCTCCCTTTATGCTGGAATAGCTAGGGGTGGAAGGAGGCCATGTATGGTACTAGAGAGAGACAATGAACCGGGAGTCAGGAGATCTACCTCTGCTTCTACTGAGCTGTGCGACTTTGGGCAAGTCACTTCACCTCTCTGGGTCTCAGTTTGCTCATCTGGAAAAATGAGGGAGGAGATGACCTCTGAGGTTTTTTTTCAGCTCCGACCTGGCATCACTCTGCCATTTCAACCCAGGAAAGTATTGCTCGAATATTTTCTCCAGTATCTATAAGGCGACCAAAGGAGAAATCAGCTAGAACCGAGAGAAAGAAGGATTAGATAAAACAAAAATGACCTTTTTGTGGAAGGCTGCAAATTAGGTAATATATATGTTACAAGTATCATTATCACTACTACTCCTAACTTTCAAAGTGTACAGAGATAACCAAAAATTATAACGAGCTCTTTCTCTTAAATTTAACTCCTTTTTGTCCATCTGACCCTAGTCCAGGTTTATGGTGTTTAAAAGGTCTGGGTCGGGGGCTTCCCTGGTGGCGCAGTGGTTGAGAGTCCGCCTGCCGATGCAGGGGACATGGGTTCGTGCCCCGGTCTGGGAAGATCCCACATGCCGTGGAACGGCTGGGCCTGTGAGCCATGGCTGCTGAGCCTGCGCGTCTGGAGCCTGTGCTCCGCGACGGGAGAGGCCACAACAGTGCGAGGCCCGCGTACCGCAAAAAAAAAAAAAAAAGTATTAAAAAAAAAAAAAAAAAAAAAAAAAAGGTCTGGGTGAGGGAGGACCCTAAATGAGCAGCGGCACCAACTGTCCTTAATGTCGATGGACAGTTATGACTGGAAAGTGAGAACCCAACCCCAAGGGAAACTAAAGAGAAAATGTAAGTGGGAGGAGCCAGGCTTAATCCTCAGTTTGCTGCAAACTGGCCGTGGAAAGGGGAATTAAAAAAAAAAAACAGCAACAGGTGTGGACCACAGTGTACTTTGCAAATTGTTTTTCAGTTCAGACCCAAAGCGGGGAGTAAGAAACTTAGGAAGATGATCCCAGCCCGGTTTCCGCGTGTGTCCATCTGAGCAAACACAGCCCTGACTGTGAGGTATGGCCAAACACCGTTCAGCCAGGCAGGAGACCCTGTGACCGGGGTCACAGGGCTTTGCATTCTTCCCCAGGAAGCGAAAGCAGCCTCGGCCTAAAGGTCACCCCTGACTTCCCAGGGCCAAGACAGCACCCCTCCCCGCCAACAGCCCCGCCCCGGGAAGGACAGCCACAGGGCTGGGGGAGTCAATCTGTTTCTCTTTGCTCACTGGCCAGAAACCCCACCAGCAAACAGGGAAACATGACCTTGGCTTTGGTGCTAGCTTGCAGGGCTATGCTGAGGAGAGCTGAACTGTAAAGTCCAGTGCGGGGCCGCGAGGGGAATGGAAATCCAAAGGTAAAACCGGGCGCCCTTTCCTCAGGGGACCCTGAGAGTCCTCCTGCGACTGCGGGCCCCGGGAAATGGAGAGAAAGGCGCATGTGAAGCAGCAGCCGCTAGCAGCGGCAGCCCAAGGGGCCAAGTGTAAAAGTGCTGAAGATAATAAGGCACTTATGCACATGACCCCGAGCAACATTCCTGCAGGGCGCAGGGAATAAAGCACATTCAACAGGCAGGCGCACACGCTCAAGTGCCTGGGACTTAAAAAAGGAAACTCTTGACAAATGCAAAGCGACAAGGAACAAGTGGTGATATGAAGGAGACCCTTTGGTACAGTCTCCCCTAATTTCTCAGGCTTGCTCTTTGTTTTAGGAATGCCCTCCAAGCCTGCTCCAACCAGGGAACCAGGATTATTACATTATTAAAACATGACCTTAACCTAAGGAACTGCCTATTTACCCATAATGCTTGGGAACATGCCTGGGGGTCTTCCAATGGCCTTGCTGGGTGGGATAGGGCACTCCAACCCCAAGGCTGTGAAATCACATGACCCAGGCCTTGGCCCTGGAAGGGCCCTTTAGTGACTCGTGGCTGAGGTCCCAGTTCTGAAAGAGTAGCTGTTCTTCAACACTGAGAGAGGTTTCCCATATCCGGGAGATACTGAATTGTCTTTTTTTTTTTTTTTTTTTTTTTTGGTCCGTTTGCTGACATGTCAGGCAAAGCACTGGTCTACTTTTAACCTGTCTTTCTCCTAGGAGCTCTGGGAGCAGCCCTTTCTCCTCCAATAATTTCTTAACCCTGAGAACAGGCGGCACTTGAGCAAGTTGCACTCCCCTCGGTCAAAATAAATTAATGAAAAAGAAAAAAGTAAATCCACGCACCTGTCTCTGCCCACACCCAAACCACTCCTTTCCTACTTCTGTCATGTACTCGTTGGTTTCCTAGGCTACCAATCTCAAGATAGCAGGCACCAGAGAGCCAGCCCATTGATGAAGAGCAGCAGTAATTAAGCCCAGAGGTCCCTGGAAAGCCAAACTTCCTACCAATGACAGCCATCCTCCAAATGCTTCAGAAAGGGCTGCGTGATTTACAGGAACATCCAAATTCCCCACAAAACCGTCCTTAGGCCTCCAACAGTCGAGCCACCCTGCCCTGCAGAGATCATGTGGGTGCCACCTTCATGGAACCAATATTTTTGCCTACCACATGAAACAAAGATGCCAGGGAAGCTGCTCTTGGGTGAGATTTTTTTTGGGGGGGGGGGTGAGATTCTTAAAGCTGCCTTCCTGTATCTAATCTCTATCATCTTATCCCAGCATCAGGCATCCAAGCTCACAGCAGCAGCAGCCATAATAAGGATAACGAAGCTCGTGACCATCATCACGCATCACATCACAGCAAAAAATTTATTGACTGTCTACTATCTCAAGTGCTTTATTAGTATTGTCTCATTTTTTCTCATTTAATTCTTACAACAGCTCTGCAGGGTAGGTATAATTATTATTCCGTTTTACAAATGTGGAAACTAGGGGTTGGAGAGGTTAAGTAACTTGCCCAGGGCTACACAGTTAGTGGTAGGATTTGAACCCAGGCCTTTACCACCCTAGAGCCAGCTTCTACCCAGTATGCCTTGAAATACATTGTACTGCTACTACTACAATAGTCCCTTGCTATCCGCAGGGGGTTGGTTCCAGGACCCACCACAGATACCAAAATCTGTGAATGTTCAAGTCCCTTGTATAAAATGGTGTAGTAGTTGCATGTAACCTCGCACGTGCTCCTACACACTTTAAATAATCTCTAGATGACTTATAATACCTAATACAATGTAAATGCTATGTAAATAGTTGCAAATACAATGTATAAAAAGACTTATAATACCCAATACAATGTAAATGCTATGTAAATAGTTGGAAATACGATGTATAAAAAGACTTATAATACCTAATACAATGTAAATGCTATGTAAATAGTTGCAAATACAATGTAAAAGAAATGTAAACAGTCGCCAGTGCACAGCAAATTCAAGTTTTGTGTTTTCAAACTTTCTGGAATTTTTTTTTTCCTAAATATTTGCAATCTGTAGTTGGTTGAATCTGCAGAAGTAGAAGCCACGGTTACAGATGGCCAACTGTACTATGAAAAACTGCTAACATTTATTGAGTGCTGACAGTGAGCCAGAACTTCTGCTAAATGCTTGATTTAAATTATTTCATTTAATCCTGGCAACAGCTCTATTAGGTAGGTACTATTTTTACTCCCGTTTTACAGATGAGTGAAACTGAAGTTGATTAGCAGGTAAGTAACATGCCTAAGGTCACATGACGATGGAGCTCAAATACATACCCAGGAAATATGGTCCAAAAGCTCAGTCCACTAAGCTGAATTTGCATTAGGAAAAGGAGGCATTACTAGTGCCCTACTTAACTTAGCCAGTCTCCCTGCTGTGTCCCAATCCCAACCTACCGGGTCCCAGTGAGAACTTCACAAGTAAATGCCAATGAGGAAATCTGTCTAGCCCTTCCATGTATATGCCAGCAGCTCGGACCTGACGAGTCTAGGAAAAGAGGAGCAAGACCCTTTCTAGACACTTTCTCTCCTAGCCAATTTCCCCTAACTTGATTTCTGAAGAAAGCACCTTATGTCCAGCAGCCTCTGCTAATACTCTGCCCAGAACATCTAATAAGTGTTTACCCAGGGGCTCCCAGAGCCGTAGTTAAGGGCCTAATGTGCAACCTGGCTCTGCGCCTTATTTAATCAGCACCTGAATGAAATGTCTCTTTGCTAGCAACAGCCTGAGCACACAGTCTT
Organism: Stenella coeruleoalba; assembly: GCF_951394435.1. Lineage (NCBI taxonomy): Eukaryota > Metazoa > Chordata > Mammalia > Artiodactyla > Delphinidae > Stenella > Stenella coeruleoalba. The sequence continues at coordinate 89,334,364 of NC_137152.1, read as the reverse complement.
TCTGCAAACACAGCTGGTCGACTGGCAAAGGCGATTCTATTCACAGGCAAAATACACCCTGAGTTTACACCACCACTGATGTGCGATGGAGACAGGGAGACTGGAGGCACCCGGATGGAATTAGAATGGGCTCATGCCTCCTTTCTCCTCCAGATAATCCCGCTTCTCGCTCTTCTACCCACCTAAACACCTGCCCATAGGACACGGCTTGAACTGTTTCTGCCCAACAGGCCAGTCCTCTCTAACCTCCCGTCTATTCCCTTTCCACAGAGCCACAGGCCCAGGACCAGACTCATCCCACCCTTCCTCCTCTGGCATTTGCTCCAACAGCGCACAGCCACCGGAGAGATCCCCCCAACCCTCCCCTTCAGGATCTCAGGTTCGCAACAGGTCTGCGTCCCCTGACACAGCACACGCTGACGGACATGCAAGCCATGCCCTATTTAGCTGGTAACTCTTTCCCTGGGAAAGAGCTGAGTAAACAGAGAGGACCATACCCAGAAGAGGAGGAATCCTCCCCAGGCCTTCAGATTTAACTGCTGTATCCAAGCACCCTGGAGGGAGACTTACCCTGGGGGTCCAGCAATTAGGGTAGCAAGACACTGATAACCCCAGTTCTCGGGGGGATGGTGGGGTGTGGAGTGGAAAGGAGGCCAAAAACTGGGTAAGGAACACGGGAAAGGCCACCTGCTCAAAAACACTGGGCCTGCTCAAAAACACCCCACCATTTAGAGTAAGGGTAACAAGGCCCTTTAAGAAATGCCTGCCCTCCCCCAGCCCAGTTGAGTCTATGAGCCATTCGCACTTCAGTGTGAACCTCCTAAATGGAACTGACTTCTTCCTGATTTCCTCAGCGATATGACCTCCTCTGATGAAACGGGCATTTCGAAATGTATCAATACAAGGGGTTGATTTGGAGCTTTGAGTACAAGAGGCAAACCTGGATGGAGTGGGTCGGGGGGAAAGACTTGGAAACGGGGAAGAGAATAGAAAAGAGAAAGGTAGAAGGACAGCATCACATTTCATCAGTTCTGCTGTGGAATCCGTGGGGACAGCAAGCACCCCATGAGCTGCTAAAAATCATCTTCTGGTCGCAGGTGGGATGCCTGCTATCTCACTTCCTGTATTTAATGTCGGCTCACTCTCATCAGTGTTCTGTGTGTCTGTCTTTGACCGTGTGAGCCCTCCTTGGGACGGCACAGAGAACACAATTCTCTATCTCACAAGCCCCCTATCAAGGATTCGTAGGCAACTGCAGCTGTCTTATCAACGGGCCAGAAATGACAGAGCATTCCTTGGTTTGCCAAGGGAGAAATATGAAAAAATATCTTCCCCTGATAATAACAACGGAATGACTCCAGGTAAGAGTTGAGAAGCTTTCCTGTGACACAGGAAGCAACTCTGGGCCTTTATATGTATTGTTTCCTATGCCTGGAATCCCTTCCTTCCTGCAACACCCCTTCCTTCCTGCAACACCCCTTCCTTCCTACTCATTCATTCATACATGTTTACTGAGCACCTACTATGAGGCAGGCCCTGTCTGAGGCGCTAGAATAGAAAACAAGACAAACGAGGGCCTCTGCTCTCAAGGAGCTAACATGCCTCCTTTGTGAGTCAAATGTCACCTCTTCTAGGAAGCTATCCTTAATTGCACTAGGAAAAAAAAAAAAAGACCCTCTGTCCTCTATGCTTTGTTCAAATCTGTTACCGTACATGTCATGTTGTAATTTAGTTGATCTTTTTTCTTGCCTGTCTCATCTCAACTGTGAGGAACATGAAGGCAAAGAATGGTTTTTATTTATCTTTGAATCTCCAGTGCCTGGCACAATGTGTGACACACAACAGGCACTGGATAAATGTTTGCTGAATGGATACATGAATGAATACATTCCCATGAGCATTTAAAACAAAAGTCCTGCACATAGAAAATTAGCATGCAATAACTCTGTGTCAGTATTTCCTCTCGTTAGTTCCCCAAAATCTCAGACACTGGAAGCCTGGGAAGGGAGTGTAGAAGGACTGGAAATCCTCCACTGACATAACCCCTAGGGACCCAACAAGCCACTGGAACTCTAAAGCTACCGTAAAATCCACCTCACAGTATCTCGGAGCCCTCAACCTCTAATTTCAGCCACATTATTTAACACCCACACAAATACTGAGGTACTACCAGAAAACTAAACGCCCGCCCAAAGGCCACCAGATTCACACCAGTCAGGAGGAGCATTTGAACCGACAGCCCACCTCATACTTTAGCCTCTAGATAATGTCTCTCCAAGCAGGGTCCGATGCTCACCAGCATCAGAATCACTTGGGAGCTTGTAATAAATGCAGATTCCCATCCTCACCCTACAGGCCCTAGACCTACTCAGACTCCCTGAGTAGAGAGCCAGGCATCTGCATTAGAACAAGCTCCCAAGGGAATTTTTCACAAAGAAAGTTCGAGAAGCACTGCACTCCACACCCATAGTCTCTTCAGGTCCAGTCATCCAGTGACTGGCAGAAGATGCTCTCAATTCAACAAAAGATATGAAAGACCATGGATCTCCATGGGGGGTGGGGAATCCTTTCACAATGCATACGTACATCAAATCGTCCTGTTGTGCACTTTAAATATCTTAAAATTTTCTTTGTCAATTATACCTCACAAAGCTGAAAAAAAAATAAAGTAAAAAAAAGATATGAAAGACCAGAAGTTGAGAAGCCTGGCTCTTCTTGCAGAGGGTGTTTCAGTGAGGTATGACGACAGTGAGCTACCTACTGAAAAATACAAAAGGGGAGAGAAAGAGATGGAAAGTGAGTCACCAGACTAATAACGTTTTTTTAACGTGTCTGATATTAAGGAAGGAAAGGAAGAAAGTAGACACTTCCAGATGTCGAACCAAGGGATTTCAGACCAAGATCCAACAGCGTAATTTCCTCACAGCAATGAAAGGGAGCAGATACTTGGGGCAGAGAATGGGCTGCAGTTCCTAATAACCAGCTCTTTGTGATGGAACCAAAAGATGTGTGAGCTGGAGGCAAAACCACCTCTCTCCTCTGGCTATTTCAAAAAACAGACAGGAGATTCTCTTAATGGGTACAGGAGACATAGGAACAGTGCCCAGGAGACCTCAAGGGAACACAGACAGAACCACCAGAGGGAAAATGAAAAAGCGGAAGAAAACAGTCAGCTCTGTCAGTCAGTCAGCCAGCATTATCCAGGCACACATTAAAAAATTAATGTGCATGTATTGTATTAAGCTCTGCAGGGAGTTACAGAGGGAAGAGAAAAAACAAAACACTACTCCTTTCCTTAAAGAAAAGTGTTTACGCTAATGGTGGAAAATGAACAAACACGCAAAGACAAGCAACCCAGTCGAAGACTCACTGAATTACCTACATGTATACAAAGGCATATGCTGAAGAGCCAAATAGTCTGAGGAATATTCAGAGGGTCAGGAAAAGAGGACAAAAGCTGTTACTGGAATGAATGGAATAACTGTGGAGCCAAGGTCAACTGGAAAGTTTCACAGAGGAGACGCTTCAGGGGGATCTGCAGAGGGGAGGAACTCACGACAGATCCCACGAAGACAGCGATGAAAGAGACACATCTATGGCAAAGGGACAAAAACCCAGGGATCCTGTCGGTCACCCCAAGGAGGAGCCAGCCACATGCTGTTACTAAATAGCAAGCTCCACGCTGGGTTGTATTAACAAGTGCATGGTGAGAAAAGGCAGAGAAGGAAAGCTTTCCTCTCTGCTGGGTGTAGGCTGGACCTCTGGTCGCAGCACCCAGTTTTATAGGCTGTGCATGAGAAGGGTATGCAGGCATGGGCAAGGATCCAGAGAAAAGCAACAGAAACGATTAGAGGAATGGATTCTAATAGCTGTCAAGAAAGGTGAAAAGGTGTTGAGGTTTGTCAGTTTCTGAGCCGGAGGTAAAAATCTATTGGTCATCGTCCAGCTCTGATCAGCTGTACCTGGAATCTCTGTTTAAGTGACCACAGAGTTATTCAGAGGATTAAAATGCTTTGTTTCCATGTGGCCCGTTTCATGAAGATGGAGATAGGAAAAGGTTAAATAATTTGCTCAGGTTCCCTAGCAAGCCATGAGCCAAACTGGCATCATAATTTTAAATCCCAGGGCTGTCTGTGGCTTGTTTAATCCACCAATCCACACCACTTCCCTTTATAATGGACAACCCCCCCCCGCCCCCGCCAAACACTGTAATTATGAAAGATGGAAAAATTCTCTGCAAATTTCCTTGGGGGAAAAATAAAACAAACTAAAAAGGAATGTCATGCCTCACCGCTGGGGCCCATATAAACATTATCCCCTTGTGTCCCCCTGGACTGAGGACACAGGACACAGTCCATCTGATAAGCCGTCAGCAGATGGCTGGATCCCTCATTGTACCCATTCCCCACCGACGTCAATCGCAAGCGGGAGCAGTTATCAGCAGTCCAGACAACAGATGGGATGAGGAGGTGTGGTTGGTCTGAAGTCAAGGAGGCGGGGGACAAAAAGCCTAGTTCTCAAATCTATCAGGTTTTCTCTCAAACAAATCCATCACAGAGCAAATGGAATACACCCGTGTATATTCCGTGAGTTCCAAAAGGTGTCACAAAAAGCTCAGGGCCATTTTGAATATGTGCCATTCTACGCTTTCAGCAAAGAGGGAAGAAGTAGAAAAATAAACAGTGAGCCGAAAGCAGGTTAGCCACATTTGGTGGAAGTCAGCCTTCTAATATATCGTAAAGACAGAAAAATAAAATAGCAATGGCAACTCTAAAAGAAGGATGGGGCTCACTAGGTATTACAGGCTAAAAACCAGAGGCTTGGCGTTCCAGGGTCAATAGCATCAATTATTATTTGGCAAATGTCCAGCTGAGATCCAGCCTGCCTTATGCACAGAGACACGGAGGGTTAAACACCATATGCTGTGCCCCACTCAGTTCAGCGCCCAATCAGGAGATATTGACACAGACGCACACAGAACCAACCGGAAGTGGACAATTGGGCAAGACATCCCAAATTTGATCTTTTCGTTAAGTTCCTAAGACAGAGACAATATAACTGGATGCAAAGGAGATAAAAGGCCACCAGTCTTTATGGACACGATCAGTCAAATTGTCTGGCATTTTAACCCTTCTGCTAAGAACGTGTAGATTTTCGGACTTAAGTAGCTATGAGAAGCTCTTCCTGCAAAGCCCCAATACCCACTGTGGCAGCTCGGTTCTAAAGCCACCTCTGCCACTAACTTGCTGGGTCAATCAGTCAGTAAATGCATTCCCTGTAACCCACACCTGCCTAAATAATATGCACAAGGGGACCAGCCACACTTGAAGAAATACTGGTGCAATGGGTAAACACCATTGACATTCAGCGAGGGGTTTAATAACAGTGCGTTAATCCCGGTGCTTGCTGATTCCGAGAACCCTCAAGCGTCACCGGCCTGAGCTCAGATGTGGGAAGGTGCTGCTGTAATCATACAAACCTCCGCCAGACCCCGGTTCCAGGGCCCTTGAGATATCAGATGAGGCCAAAAAGAAACCGGACAGCGGGAATATTAATCCAGAACAGACCTCAGATACAAGGACTGCCCTTCCTTATGCTTCTAAAGCTGGCGGTCACCCAAAGGCAGCATGGCTATGATGAGGGTCTGCGTAACAAGGCCTTGGAAATAAATATTTTACAGACTGAAAAATGGGAGATAAGGAGACTAACCACTTTCCCTCCAACTCTTCCATTTCCTGGCCTAAAGCAATACTGTCCTTGTTACAAACTTACACTGGCTCTGAGGAACAAGGCCTTTCTATAAAGCCATAATTGAGTCGGCCTGTTGAGAGACACACATCAGAAATGCCTCTGCTAAGCTCCCGCTTTCATTTCAGCTAATGTCTCCCTTTCCTTATTGGGACCTCTGAACTCCACAGAATTCACTGCCATAGTATGGCCTAACTCAGCTAATTCACTTGCCAAAGCATTTCTTTGTACTCAACATCTCCCCTGTGGAATACACACAGTCACAGGAAACATTTTAACAACCCCCTCTCCAGGCTCAAGCTTATCTAGCATAACCCTAAAGAAGATAATGCATGTGAAAGTGTCTTATAAACAGTTAAAAGCTAGATAAATGTAAAGTATTACTAACCATACTTACTACCATTAGTCATTGCTGTAACCGAGTCAAAACTGTTTCCAACCATCTGTTGTTAAATTTCTTTTAAGGACTCACATGAACTTTTAAAAATCCATACATCCCTGCTTCCCAGGAAGAGCCACAGGTAAGGTATGGAATGTTGGATTCATCACAGGCTAGGTCCCCCACTGGGCCGGAAGTTACTATTTAAATGACACAAAGCAGTGACTTAGGAGTAAAGGACAAAGCAGTACAATCCTGCTCTGGTCCAAGAATTCCTCAGCCTGACTCTGTTCTTTGTACCCCACCCTCTAGCTTCAGAGTTTAAGCTAAGCACAGGACAACAGCAAAAGCACAAGTAACAGGAATCAGTCCCTAGTTCCCCAAACATCTGTCTCTCTGCAGCTGTCAGCCTCGAGTGCCAACATCATCTACGTGTGTCCCTAAGGGTGGCCTGGTCATGTGTACTTTACGGGGAAGACACAGGGAGCAAAAGATGAACGAAGATGAACAAGGCCACCTGAAATCGGAAAGGAGGCCAAAAGCATTTCTAGAATAGCTCTCTGTGGCATCCCCGGACTCTGCTTATGAAGAAAAGAATCACAGAACATAGGCTGTCAAGAGCTAGGAATGCAACTCTGCCTCGTTTTGCAGCTGGGAGAACTGAGACCCAGGAAAAGTGCTTTCCCCAAAGTCACACAACTAATAAATGCCAGAATGGAGTCTCCAGTGTCTTCTAAAAGCCTCTAAAACCCTCTGCACTAAAAACCGTGGTGCTGGACTTCCCTGGTGGCACAGTGGTTAAGAATCCGCCTGCCAATGCAGGGAACACGGGTTCGAGACCTGGTCCGGGAAGATCCCACATGCCGTGGAGCAACTAAGCCCGTGCACCACAACTACTGAGACTGCACTCTAGAGCCCACGAGCCACAACTACTGAGCCCGCGTGCCACAGCTACTGAAGCCTGCGTGCCTAGAGCCCGTGCTCCACAAGAGAAGCCACCGCAGTGAGAAGCCCGCGCACTGCAGCAAAGAGTAGCCCCCGCTCGCCGCAACTAGAGGAAAGCCCACGCACAGCAACGAAGACCCAACACTGCCCTAAATAAATAAATAAATAACTTTATTAAAAAAAAAACATGGTGCTGCCAGGTTTGATGTAATCACACCAGCAGCAGCCCCAGTCAGGCTGAATTTAGTTCTTTGTTGACCTTCTACGTATGTGGTTGTCAGAGGCCTCAAGACCCCTTTGTAGAAAAGGCACCCTCTGACCCTCACCACCTGCCAACCAAAAAAAAGCTCTCCTGTCCCAAGAGCCTCACATAGCAGCGGCTGAGATGCGTTGTTTCCTTTCATTAACAAAAAGCCCATTCATCAAAAAAAGGAAAGAAAGAGGACAGGCTCAAATTTACACAGAAGGTCTAGCTGGGAGAGCCCTGGGTTTCCTGTGAATGGCATCACTCCCCAAGAAGTCCTCTTTGGAAAATGCTACCCACTCCCACTCTGCTGGATGCTTATAGCCATCCCATCCATAAGAGCTGCTTTATTCCAAAGTTGTCTACACCTCCTTGCCACATCTGCAAGACTGGAAGGGGTTTGTGGCCATTCACATTTTACAGACTGGGAAACTGAGGCTAGGAAGCCGCCATCAAAGGAGTTCCTAGAACACAGAGCTAGCAAGCATGCCGGCCACAAGCAGGCGGCGCCATGCCCATCAGCATCGGCCTCTCCCCAGAGACCGCCCTGCCATTCCGCGAAGAGGGTAGATTACCTTTCCAACCCGGAAGGCTAATTCATCTTTTGGCTGCAGGCGAGCGACCTCCCATCCCTGGGCTCCACCAGGCCTTTAAAATGGAGATAAGCATCTCGACCTCCTGCCCCACACGGGGTTATCACAAGGCTCCTGAGAATAACCTTCTACAAATATAAAAGCAATCAAGATGCTAATGACAGGTTTCAAAACTGTCCCTGGATAAAACACACCAGGTTTTCCACAGCTTGAAATCTAAAAAGGCTCTTTTTTCCCTTTCTCCTCTTCCTCCTCCTCTATGATTTTATAGTTTTAGAACATCTCTCTACACAGGCTGAGTACAGAAAGACAGTCTCGCTCTTGGTCCTCACCCAGATTATTTTTATGTATCTGGCAACTTTCCTTTTCAATCTCATTTGTTTTTCTTAGCGCCACTAATGGGAGGTAAAGAAATCAGCTGTCTGGGCACCCCTGGACCGTGACCTCAGGAGAGAGAATAAGAGTGGTAAGATGAAGAGGTTTGCAGGAAATAAATACCCTCTCACCATGGACAGAGAAAAGTTCATGAGTCTGCCTGGGGTCGGCTTCAGAGTGGTTAGTAGGAGCTTGGGGCTGCTCCAACACCGCAGAACTCAAAGGCAGACCTCACCCCAGGAGCGTAAACTCCCAAATGAAAGAGTCATTAGGAGAAACCCGTAAAAGGATTTCCCCAAAGTACGACAGTGGAGACCAGTAACCTTATGTGACCACCTCCAGGAAAGAATGTCACCAGGCCTCTGGGAAATTAACTGTGGCAGAGGTGATGGGGGAATGGGCCATGGTTCCCCACTGGTGATTCAGAAAGGGCACCTGGCTGGGGCTGGACTTCCTGCTTGTGAAAGACCAGGGCAGGCCTGGGAGGGGAGGGGTCGTGGCCCGAGTGCTAGTCTTTCCTAGTGCCCACCTCCACCGTGGAGCTGACGCATTGTGCAAAGGTAGAACAGAGCCAAGTCTGAAATCCGCACACAAACTGCCTCGCTGGAAAATCATTTGGGAGGGTCCCACTTCCCGCAGGGATGAGGTGCTCTACACTGCCACGTGTCCTGAGCACACAAATGACTCCGATGGCTGAGGCTGCCCGGGGTGGGGTGGGGGGGAAGTCAACAGACTCACATGCATCATGGTGACCAGGTGACAGGGGTTGAGCAGGTAGATGACGGTCTTGGTGGCGAACTTAAAGCCCACCTCCACCCCGAAGGTCAGGCACAGGGCTACTAAGAGCAGATTCTTGCTCAGGCTCTCTTTGCCTTCCTCTGGCCGCTGGGTCACCTGCTCTGGCTGGCAGCCACGGCCACCCCTACCGTCCTCCTTCGTCTGCCTCAGGATGTGCCGCAGGGCCACCAGGATCTCCAACAGGGCCAGGGTCAGGACCACCACACTTTCCAGCAGCCGCTGCTGCCAAGAGAGGAAGGCAGCACAGTCGGGGCCCCCATTGCCTGCAAAGCTGGGGTCCACGCCCCCATAGAGCCAGTCCAGGAGACTTTGGTAGCTATACCGGGACATGATGCAAAGTGGTTCCCCTCGACCACCGTGCAGGAAGCAAGAGCGAGATGGAACACAAGCCCAGAGGGTGGCCCGGGTGGTGGGACATGTACGGAGGGCACACCCCCGCACCCGCACCCCCCTCCGGACACCAGGGCACCTAGAGCAGGGGACGGGAAGCTACACGCGAGGCCCGGGGCAAAGTGCTGGCTCTAACTTGTCCCCACGGCTGTCTGGGGAGCCCCCCGCGCTTCTCCAGTGGCCACCAACGAGGCAGGGTGGAAACGAGCCGTTGGCCAATCTAAAAGGAAGGAGAGGAAAAAAAAAAAAGGTCTCAAAGAGGCAATTGCATCGGGAATTTACGAGGCGGGGAGGGGTAACTAGCGAGGGAAGAAAAGGAGAACAGGGGCAGTGGCGAAGCAAGCAGGGGTCAGGGGAAGTCGGAGGCCGGGAGGGTCAGGGAGAGGGCCGAGGGGACCCGGCAGCGCGGCGGGAGCGAACCGGGGGCGACGGCGAGGGGACACGCGGAGGCCAGGAGGGGAGCTGGCGGGGCCGGGCAGGCGGGGAGGGCGACGGGGCTGGCGGGGACGCCGGACTCCTCGTCTCAAGCACTCGCCACAGGGGGATCGCTTACTCCTGCAACCGCGTGGCCGCCTCTGCCCGCAGCGAGCAACTTCGCCGCCGACTGGCCCCTCCGAGCCAATTTAGAGCCGTCCCTGTCCAGCCTCCCGCCCCCGGGTACACCCCCGAGCCCCCAGCTCCACCCCCCGGCCCAGACGCCCGCCCTCCGGGCAGCACCTCCCCCAGCCCGCGGCCCGCCCGGGACCTGCCCCCCTCGCGCGGGCAACGGCGGGAGGAAGCCGGGAGGGAGAGAGGGAGGGAGGGAGGGAGGGAAGGCGGGCGGGAGGCCGGGCCAGCCGGGGGCTGGGCTCCGGCCGGCCCCCTCCCTCCATCCCGGCGCCGCATCTTCCCGCGCCTCCCGCCCGGCCCCAGGGACTGACAGCCGCGCCCTTCGGGGCTCCACTCACCGGCAGTCGGCCTGCAGCCCCGGCTGGGCACTCGCTTGGATCCCCGCGCTCCCCGCGCCCGGGCACTCGGCTCCCCCGGCGGCTGCCGCGGCCGCCGCGCACGGCTCCTCCTCCCCGTCTTCCTCCCCCTGCAGCCGCCGCGCTTGCTTCCTCCTTCTTCCCCTCCCTCTCTCCTCCCCCTCGCCGCCGCCGCCGCCGCCGCCACCTCCCCCTCCGGTTCGGCTCGGCCCCTCGGGCCGCGGCCACCCCGCCTCGCCTCCTCCCCTCTCCCGCCTCCCTCGTTCCCCCTGCCGCTCCCACCCTTCACACCTCCCACCCTCCCTCTTTGCGCCTCTCCCTCCCCTCCCTCCCCCGGGCTCAATCCCCGCCTCCTTCCCCTCCTCCCCGGCCTGCCTCGCGTTCGGCACTCGCCGAGCCTGCACGCGTGCACTGCCACCTTCTTGCACCACCGTCTACGGAATTCGCCTCCTCCGCGAAGCCGTTTGGACCGACTCCACCTCCTGCAACCCGGTTCTCCAGGGCATTTCTTTGTACACCGGGCACCTAGTAGGCGCTTAGCCAGCCCTCGCTAAGTTCTTGGGGGAATGGACGAGCCTGTCTAGTGATGAGCAGCTGGTCAAGCTTGGCTTTGGTGGGGGGGGATCTGCTGGGTGTGACCTTCTACTGTTCGCCTCTCCTCCAGTCCGCCCTGAAATAGCAGACTCGGGCGGGGCCCGGAAGGCGTCTTCTCCCACCTTTCTAGCCACAGCCCTACTCTCCAATACTAGGACGAGGCTTCTTTTCCTACTTTGCCCGGCCCTTCCCCCTCCTGCTCCGCCCCAGCGTTTCTCCTTCTAACCTCCGGACACACAGCCCACCGCTACCGCTGCCGTCTCTGCCTCTGCCTCCCTCTCCAGGCCCTCTGTCTCCCCTTTCTCCTGCCACACCTTCGAGCTCAATCGTACTCTAGCTGGAGGAAAAGAAGCTTCCCCTGACCTCTTTCCCTCCTCCCTCTCTGCGACGGAGCAGCTGTTTCCCAACCTGAACTTGGCCGAGAGTCCTGCCACTGAAAGGCCTGCCAGGACGGTGTGGGTGTGCAGGGGCCCCAGAACTGGATAAGGGCTGCTGATTGAAACAGGAGCCCCTCTTCCCTGCTGCTTCCTACCCATAGACTGTGGTTTGCTTTTCTTTGGGCAAGGAAATGGGAAAAAGACCTTTTAAGAATCTACCTCGTGTTGGTTTAATATTTATTGAAAACTCAACAAGAGAATATCCAGAAAAACACAGTTAGGCACCTCGCCTTGGAAACACTTTCTGGTGTTGGCTGCAAGCCAGACTCAAAACATAAAATACAATCTACTGTATTATCAGGCCATTGTCCTCCCATCCTTTCCAAGTCTGGTTTTCCCCACGTAACCTCAGAGCCAGGTAACCTTGTCTAATTCCAAGCTTTGTACAGCATCAACCATACACCTGATGCTCTCCAAGTGCTAATTAATAAAGAACAACAACAAACAAGGATTGATTCAGCGGCTCTCCCTCCGTAGGTGTTTTGTTAAATCCTCTGCACCATAACATTAAGGATAAAGCTCCTGGCAATGACTGCAGCCTGAGACCTCAAGTTCCTATCTTCAAGGAAGTAAGAATGAGGTTGTAGCACTCAGCAAAAGGCTTCATTAATCCATGCAGAACTTCCTTGGGAATTTGGCCTAGAGGGTCCTGTGTTTGCAAGATGAGTGTCTTTAGGGACTGTAGCCAGGCCAGCTTCCTCACCTGAGGCACAAATTCCTCTCTTGCCAAGTGTAGAATAGCCAAGTGTTTTGACGACTAGGATTCTAGTTCTAATTATGCCATTTACTTGCTATGTCACCTTGGGCAATTTACCTCTCTGTGCCTCAGTTTCCACCTCTCAACCGAAGGGTTATCAGTGATCTATTATCTAATTCCTAGGATTATACACATTTAAAATGAGTTGAATTATGCCGCACATTATGTAGTGTCTGGTGCATAAAAAGTGCTCGATAAATGCTATCCGTTAGTTATCTTCATCCAGTTCTGCATCTGCGCTGGCAGGCCTGCATGGGTGCAGACACACTCACATTCAGTGCCCTCCCCTACATCTGCATAAACAATCCTACCCAGCCTTCAAAGCCCACGTGAAATTGCACTCTCCCTACCCCCCACCTCCAGCTCCCAGAGCTCTCTCCCTCCTCTGAACTTCAGCAGCAGTTATTGCCTGCACTACTCATTTTATTCTGAATCACATACTGCCTTCCATTGTTCTCTCATTGTTAGTTCTGTCTCCCACACTCAGATCTTTGACAGCAGGGATGGGTCTTCATCTTTTCTAACCCCCCCTCAGCACCTAGCAGAGTGGCAAACATAGTAGGCACTATGCATAGACACTGGGGGAGTGTTGTCCCCATAGGTAAAAGGCAAACAATGATTGAGCTGAAATGGTGGGTCAGATTTTGGAAACTCATACGCTCCAGACAAATGTCCTGATCATTTCCTTGCTGGGACAACAGGCCATTGGCTTCTTGTCTCCAAACCGTAACAAGAGCACATGAACTTGGTTTTTTAAGTGGAACCTTGAAGCGCAGTGATAAGGGAACTGGGACCTTAGGGAAAGTCATCTCTCCGTGACTCCATGTACTCAGGTAAAATGAGTGGGGTGGACTGGAATGGATTCTAAGATGCCTGTCGGCTCTAAGATTCTATGACTCTAGGAACTCAGCCTTGCTGCCTTTCATCCAAGTCATCTTTGAACCTTAAGGCAGAAACCTGATCTAACTGGCTTGGTGATCCTAGCCACCTTTCTGCCTGTTGAGACAGTACCTTAAATTCTTTTGTCCAAAGTACCTTCCCAGCTATGAACTCAGCTGACCTCCTATGGAATGCAAAGAGTCAAATTCTTACCTCTGTCATACCACAGACGAGCAGCTCAGGAAGGTGTAGTGACTTACCTAAGATCACACAAGTTCATGGCAGAGCGAGGGCTAGAATTGGGGGTTCAACAGCACGGACCAGAGCAAGCTTGCCCATTGACTTGGCCATCGGACCCTTTCTCCTCCTGCACTTCATATTCTTTGAATCCACTCCTGTCCTTCTACGCACAATCTAACCTGAAAGTTAAATGCGTGCGTGATTGCCCACAAGCAAAAAACAATGCAAAATCCCCATATTATACAAAATGTTATCAGTAAAAATAAACTGTGTGTATGGGGGCGAATGAAGAGAGAAGCCTTTGTCTTGATCTGACTATCTGCTTACTGCTTCTTTTTTCCCCCTCATTCATTCAACACTAGCGTTCATTCCACAAATATTTACTGAGCCTCTATTACAAAATTACATATTGCATAGGGATATCCTAGACTTGTAGGCCATCTCTGCCTTCAAGGAGCTTAAGATCTAGCTAGGGAGACATGACAAACAAGGAAGGCTGGATAACAATACAGGAGGCAGGTATAAATACAAACCAAGCAGGTGAGAGCTGCTGCCACCAGAGCAAATCCTGCATATTTCAAGTGAGCTGCACAGGCAATGAGGGTAAGAATTCAGTAGTTCAACACCAGGCAAAACTCACAGCAGTAAAGGGGAACAGAATCTGTCACCCCGGAATATGCCTAGTTGGCATAAGGATTATTGTAGACTGATTATTTTTAAGAAACAGCTGACATAGGAGAACTTACCCTTTTGTAAGAGATATTTACATTTATAAGAAAAATCTCCATTTTTAAGTGTGTCTCCCTCTCTGTACAAGGTAGAGAAGAAAACTCTAGAAGCTCTCTAGAAACTCTTATCAGCAGAGGAGGCTACAATTTAAATCTGTATAACAACTTTACCCTTGTTTACTGTGGTTTTCCTGGTCACTCGCTTTGAATAGCTGGCTCCCTCCACCCTCAACATCATTTGTCTTTATAAGATGGTAGTTAAGGTGGTGGCTTGTGCCATTTCAGGGAGTTACTCAGTTTTCCTGGGTCTCTCCCATGTACTGTATACAAAACCGAGTCTCCCTAAAACTGTTTCCATGCTGAGTTTATGATTATCCTTTCTATCCAAAACTTTATTCCCTTTCCTGTCCTGCCCCTGTTCCCCTCAGGATTGAGGAGTATCAAAGAAATGGGGGGACTGAAACTGAGCAGGACCCTGCGGGGCCCTCCCCAGTACAAAAGTCCCTCCGTGTCCCCATTTCTTGTTTGTAGAAAAGGGTTTTAGTCTCCTAGGCCTTCCCTGAGTTCCAAAGAGCAGACTCAAGCAGTTACTAACAAGTTCATGTGCCCAGCACACAGTGAGGCCAAACAAACAGAAATGTCAGAGTTTGGGGCAGAGAAAGGTTTATTGCAGGGCCAAGCAAGAAGAACAGGTGGCTCATGCTCAAAAAACTCAAACTCCCTGAAGATTCTTGGGGAGAAGTTTTTAATAGGCAAAATTGGGGGTGAGGGCTGCAGGGTGTGTGGCTTTCTTCTGATTGGTTGGTGGTGAAGTAACAGGGTGGTGCTCCAGAAATCTTGCGCTCAGCCTGAAGTTACCATCCTCCACCTGGGCGGGGGGGGGGGGGGGGGGGGGGGTGGCGGTGCTTAGTTCCTGCAGAAGAACTCAAAGAAATGCAAAGATTGTTATGTATATTCCTTGAGGAGGAACCAGGACCCTGCACTATTGTTCCTTAATTGCTCCTCCTTTGTTTATACATTCCCTTACTTCTCTGATTAGCAACTGTTTGAACCTGCCCTTTGGTACTCAGGGAAGTTCTAGAGGCTGAAGCCTTTTTCCAATGCATAAGAAATGGGAGACCCAGAAAGGATTTGTACCCAGGAGGGCCTCAAAGGATCCTGCTCGATTTCAGTGAGGGAATGCAGAAACAAAGAAAAAGCAGGTAAACAAGAAAAGTAATGACAATAGTTCAGTGATAAAACAGAGTCCTAGTTCCTCCTCAAGAGATATACATAACAATCTGACATATATCTTTGAGTTTTCTGGAGGAACTAAGACACACACACACACACACACACACACACACACACAGGTGGAGGATGGTGACTACTTACTGAACACAAGCACATAGACCCCAGACTGGTTGGAACCAGAAGGTTGATGATTAAGATTCCAGAAACATCACCCTGTTATCTCATCACCAACCAATCAGAAGAAAGTCATGCACCCTGCAGCCCTCCCCTCAAATGTTGCCTTTGAGGCAACCCTTCCCTTAAAATCCCTTCCCTGAAAGCCTTTGGGAAGTTCAGGTCTTTTGAGCATGAGCCACCCATACTCCTCGCTTGTCACCTGCAATAAAAGCTGGACTTTCCTTCACCACAACCTGGTGTCAGTAAATTGACTTTGCTGTGCAGCGGGTGAGCAGACCCAAAGTTCAGTCCAGAAACATATACAGGAGGTATACATGTTATTAAATGTCTGTTTGTTTTTCTCCTGTTGATCTGTCTTATTGCAAGGGAGTCTCAGATAGGAACCTAGAAGGGGAGAGGGAACATTATTTTTCCTCTCCTACAGCAGTTCCTCTTGGGGGGCACTGACAGGGAAGGTGAAGGAAGTCTTCCAGAGTATAGGCAATGCTTATTTCTTGATCTGGGTGCTGTTACATGGGTGCACACATATGTGAACATTCATAGACCCCCAAACTTGAGAGTTTTGCACTTTACCACGTACCAGTTATACCTCAGTTTTGAAAAAAGTTCAGAGAAGGGAGAAAACATCTAGAGCAGGAATTGACAGGAACTTCTTCATGGAGGAAGTGGTGGTATTTAATTGGAGTTGTGAATGAATCTAGGCCAGTGGTTGTCAGCTCTGTCCATGAAACCAAGCAGGACCCTGTGGGGCTTTCCAAGGTACAGAAGCCTTTCCATGTCCCCTGTTTCTTGTTTGCAGGAAAAAGGCTTCAGCCTCCTAGACCTTCATGAATACCAAAGGGCAGATTTAAATAGTTGCTAATCAGGGAAGGGAAGGGATGCAGAAACTAAAGAGGAACAATCAAGAAACTATAGTGCAGCCTCCTGGCTCCTCCCCAAGGGATATACATGATAATATCTTTGAGCTCTTGTGCAGGAACTAAGGCCCCCACCCAGGTAGAGGATGGTAACTTCAGGCTGAGCACGAAATTCCTGGAGCACCGCCCTGTTACCTCACCACCAACCAATCAGAAGAAAGTCACATACCCTGCAGTCCTCACCTCAAACTTTGCCTATTAAAAACTTCTCCCCAGAAGCCATTGAGGAGTTTGGGTTTTTTGAGCATGAGCCACCTGTTCTCCTTGCTTGGCCCTGCAATAAATTTTCTCTGCTCAAAAGCCCAACGTTTCAGTTTGTTTGGCTTCACTATGCATTGTGCACATGAACTTGAGTTCAGTAATAGGTACACTTAAGAATCAACTGAGTAGCTTTTTAAAAATACTGAATCTGGGGGCCCACCCCAGACCAATGCAATCAGAAGTTCTGGAAATAGGGCCTTAGTATGGTTTTTTTTCTTTTTCTTTTTTAATTAAAGTGGAGAACTACTATGTGTCTGGTCACTACAGCAAGAATATCTAACTAAGGCTGATGAAACACCAGTAAGTGGTATACAGTATCTCATTTAAGCCTCATGATAGACAAACCTGAGAGATAGGTACCATTATTATGATCCTCATATTACAGATGAGAAACTAGAGGCTCAAGTCATACTGCCTATAAGTGTCAAAGCTGGATTTCACCCTAGATCTGTTCACCCCAAATCCTGAACCCATATACACTATTGCCTGGCAGCCGATCATGTCACTGGGGAAACATAGGCAAATGCTCTTGACAGACGAGCTGGCTGTCCATGAAGAGATCATTGCTTTTTTTTTTTTTTTTTTAATTATTTATTT
Organism: Stenella coeruleoalba; assembly: GCF_951394435.1. NCBI lineage: Eukaryota > Metazoa > Chordata > Mammalia > Artiodactyla > Delphinidae > Stenella > Stenella coeruleoalba. Next base: position 89,317,107 of record NC_137152.1, on the reverse strand, counting down.
ATTTATGCTTTGTTGGGTCTTCTTTTATGTGCGTGGGCTTTCTCTAATTGCGGCAAGCGGGGGCCACTCCTCATCGCGGTGCGCGGGCCTCTCACTATCGCGGCCTCTCTTGTTGCGGAGCACAGGCTCCAGACGTGCAGGCTCAGTAATTGTGGCTCACGGGGCTAGTTGCTCCGCAGCATGTGGGATCTTCCCAGACCAGGGCTCGAACCCGTGTCCCCTGCATTGGCAGGCAGATTCTCAACCACTGCGCCACCAGGGAAGCCCGATCATTGCTTTTTAAATGTTCTCTTTTTTTATTGAGAGTTAACTTACATACACTAAGATGCATTATTAGTCTTAAGTGTACAGCTCCATGAGTTTGACAAATGTATACACCCCTATAATCACCACTCAGATCTTGATGTCCCACACCCAGTCAATCCCCACCCCCAGAGGCAACCATTGTTCTGATTTCTATCATCATAGATTAGTTTTGCTTAAACTTGAATGCCATATAAGTAGAATCATAAACATGTACTTTATTGTATCTGGCTTATTTTGCTTACCCTTCTGTCTGTGAAGTTCATCAGATTACTTACTAATAAATACTAAGAGTATAGGAGATGCCAAACCAATTACACTTGGGACCCACCAGGGCTCAGGGCTTTCATTGCCAAGCTGGGAACTGTTGTAACTGGGAAGCCCCTTCTCTACCCCCGTCACTATAGTTCCCAGCCATCTTCCCACTGCTGATATTAACAGTGGGGCCCCCATGTTGTATTTCTACTGAATTGTTCAAGACACATTAACCTCATACAACCTGGGAAGCAGCAGAAGCCAGCTTCCTGGAGTCAGAGAGAGGTACATACTACAAAGAAATTGGCCTCTGGACTCCAGGAGCCCCAGGAAGATTTCCAGTCCTCCCAGTTTTGGAAAGGTCTCAAAGAACATGAATTAACATTTGGTAGGAGGTGGGGAGGGCATTTCTGCTGCAACCCCACCTTAGTAAAGTTTAATAAAGTCTTTATATTCCCCTCTACTTCCCATCAGAACTGAGCCCAGAATGCCATGGCTGATCCCCAAATAACACAAATTGGACACAGCTACTCTCTCTCTCCTTCCATCATCCTTCCACCCCAAGCTAATGCCAGCCTCTTGTGCTCAGCTACTCTATTTTTGTAGGCAATTCCAAATTTCTAGATTTTCTAAGTCCATTTCTATGTGCTAGCCCTTCTTCTCATGGTAGAAACAATACAACTCTTTTGAATGCGTTTAGTCATATGGACACAGCTTTACTCTCTCTCTGTTCAGGGTCTCCAGCATGAGGCAACAATAACTCCAACTCTCACAATGTGCAGAGTTCTTTCATCAGGGCTGTAAAAGGCGGAGAATCACAATCCTTGCACTCTATTTCCTGGCTTAATTTTAAGGGTTTCCTTTCTATAACCTTGAACTTTGACCTTTGGACTTTATTTGTAAGTCTCCTGGAGTCTCCAGACATCAAGCTAACTTTTTGATATGGTTCCTTAGTATCTGACGGAGTTTTTTCTTTGATTGTTTGCTTTGTTGTTTGGTTCCCTAACTTCTAACCTACTTTGATCCCTCTAGCAGCAATTTTCACTTGCCCTCCACTGGATCGCTTGATAAGAGACCTGACCCACTAGTTGAGAAAATCATTGTGTTCAGAGACAAAAACGATCCAGGTTCTAGCCTTGTGTCCTTGACTTCCTACCTAACCGACTTCACCCTTTGGTTTCCTCATATTTGGCAGAAAGGTACAAATTCCAAACTCTCCTTGTTTCACAAGTATATGTACAGGACAAATAAGAATATACACCTGAGGGGACTTCTTTGGTGGTCCCGTGGCTAAGACACTGTGCTTCCAATGCAAGGGGCAAGGGTTTGATCTTCGGTCAGGGAACTAAGATGCTGCATGCCGCACAGCATGGCCTAAATTAATTAATTAATTAATTTAAAAAGAATATACACCTGAGGTGCTCTGCAATCTGGCTGATCTATAAATTCAAAAGATTATTACCATCATTAAATCTTAAATAATGGGAAAGTCATTCTTTTACAAGGGAAGCCAGTTAGAAGTACATATACCAGGTACACACCAAGAAAAGAAAGAAAAACTTCAGGAACAGCACACACGAAAAAGGTCTTTGCTTTGGGGTAAACTAACTGAACAGAACTGACATTATTAAACCTTTTATTTATCATCTAGAAAGCTCAAGCCAAGCTGAAGAAGAAGTTCAAGATTAACAAATTACTCCTCCAGCTTCCAAATTTAAACTTTGCCTTAATTCCTTTAATTGGCTGTCAGTGAAGAAATGTTTTCTTGGCTTGGAGTCCTAAGTTACCACTTACTGTGTCATCAGAAATTCAATTTGGCATTATTTGGTTATTTAAATCATGAAGCAGTCAGGTGGTTGTCTTTTCTCCAGGGGTTCCAAGAAAGGTGTGTGGTTAAATGTCATAGACTCAGGCAGAGCCAAAAACTTGCTGTGGCATACTGGGCAGAGCAGGGAACTCTTCAGGACTTGGGTTGCTTGCTCTGTCCTTCACACAGTCTGGGAAAGGCTGGCTGGCAGAAATGTCATACAGTTCAAAGCACAGGAGAGAACTAGCAGCCAGGAAACCTGGGTTGAATTTGATTAGCTTGGGCTAGTCACTCCCTTTCTTTGGGGCTCTACTTTCTCTTTTGGAATCCGAAAGGATTTCAGTCACTCATCTCTAAATTCCCTTCTAGCTTTAATAGTCCTTAAAAAAAAATCAGGAATGTTGGTGTGAAAAAACAGGCCTTAAAAATATGGGCTGCAGTTTGGAATCCTGACTATCTAGCTCATTTGTCTCTTTCTATGCCACGATGCGGGAAAGAAGAAATTGCTCCATTGAATAGAGACATAAGCTGATTGATTCCACACTAAGCTAGTCCCAGGTGCATGGAAGATGGCAGACCCAGCATCTTCCTGAGGGAGGCTCATATCTACTGGTTGTATTTCCTCACGTCCCTTGTTATCATTTTTTTTAACATCATTATTGGAGTATAATTGCTTTAAATTGCTGTGTTAGTTGCTGCTGTATAACAAAGTGAATCAGCTGTGCGTATACATTATCCCCCATCCTCTCCCTCTTGAGCTACCCTCCCACCCTCCCTATCCCACCCCTCTAGGTGGTCAAAAAGCACTGAGCTGATCTCCCTGTGCTATGCGGCTGCTTCTAACTAGCTATCTATTTTACATTTGGTAGTGTATATATGTCCATGCCACTCTCTCATTTCATCTCCGCTTACCCTTGCCCCTCCCTGTGTCCTCAAGTCCATTATCAAAGTCTGCATCTTTATTTCTGTCCTGCCCCTAGGTTCATCACAACCTTTTTTTTTTTTTTAGATCCCATATATATGTGTTAGCATACTGTATTTGTTTTTCTCTTTCTGACTTACTTCACTCTGTATGACAGACTCTAGGTCCATCCACCTCACTACATATAACTCAATTTTGTTTCTTTTTATGGCTGAGTAATATTGCATTGTATATCTGTGCCACATCTTCTTTATCCATTCATCTGTCGATGGACACTTAGGTTGCTTCCATGTCCTGGCTATTGTAAATAGAGCTGCAATGAACATTGTAGTACATGACTGTCTTTGAATTATGATTTTCTCAGGGTATATGCCCAGTAGTGGGATTGCTGGGTCATATGGTTGTTCTATTTTTAGTTTTTTAAGGAACCTCCATACTGTTCTCCACAGTGGCTGTATCAATTTACATTCCCAGAAACAGTGCAAGAGGGTTCCCTTTTATCCACATCCTCTCCAGAATATATTGTTTGTAGACTTTTTGATGACGGCCATTCTGTTGGGTGTGAGGTGATACCTCACTGTAGTTTTGATTTGCATTTCTCTAATGATTAGTGATGTTGAACATCCTTTCATGTGTTTGTTGGCAATCTGTATCTCTTCTTTGGAGAAATGTCTATTTAGGTCTTCTGCCCATTTTTGGATGGGGTTGTTTGTTTTTTTTATATTGAGCTGTTTGTAAATCTTGGAGATTAATGCTTTGTCAGTTGCTTCGTTTGCAAATATTTCTTCCATTCTGAGGGTTGTTTTTTCATCTTGTTTATGGTTTCCATTCCTGTGCAAAAGCTTTTAAGTTTCATTAGGTCTCATTTGTATATTTTTGGTTTTTTTCCATTTCTCTAGGAGGTGTGTCAAAGAGGATCGTGCTGTGATTTATGTCATAGAGTATTTGGCCTATGTTTTCCTCTAAGAGTTTTATTGTGCCTGGCCTTACATTTAGGTCTTTAATCCATTTTGAGTTTATTTTTGTGTATGGTGTTAGGAAGTGTTCTAATTTCATTCCTTTACATGTAGCTGTCCAATTTTCCCAGCAACACTTATTGAAGAGACTGTCTTTTCTCCACTGTATATCCTTGCTGCCTTTGTCATAGATTAGTTGACCTTAGGTGTGTGGGTTTATCTCTGGGCTTTCTATCCTGTTCCATTGATCTATATTTCTGTTTTTGTGACAGTACCATACTGTCTTGATTACTGTAGCTTTGTAATATGGTCTGAAGTGCAGGAGCCTGATTCCTCCAGCTCCGTTTTTCTTTTGCAAGATTGCTTTGGCTAGTCAGGGTCTTTTGTGTTTCCACACAAATTGTGAAATTTTTTGTTCTAGTTCTGTGAAAAATGCCATTGGTAATTTGATAGGGATTGCATTGAATCTGTAGATTGCTTTGGGTAGTAGAGTCATTTTCACAATGTTGATTCTTCCAATCCAAGAACATGGTATATCTCTGCATCTGTCTGTATCATCTTTAATTTCTTTCATCAGTGTCTTATAATTTTCTGCATACAGGTCTTTTGTCTCCTAAATAGGTTTATTCCTGGGTATTTTATTCTTTTTGTTACAGTGGTACATGGGAGTGTTTCCTTAATTTCTCTTTCAGATTTTTCATCATTCACGTATAGGAAGGCAAGAGATTTCTGTGCATTAATTTTGTATCCGACTACTTTACCAAATTCATTGATTAGCTCTAGTAGTTTTCTGGTAGCATCTTTAGGATTCTCTATGTATAATATCATGTCATCTGCAAACAGTGACAGTTTTACTTCTTCTTTTCTGATTTGGATTCCTTTTAATTCTTTTTTGTCTCTGATAGCGGTCGCTAAAACATCTGAAACTCTTTTGAATAATAGTGAGCATGGGCAACCTTTTCTTGTTCCTGATCTTAGTGGAAATGGTTTCAGTTTTTCACCACTGAAAACGATGTTGCCTGTGGGTTTGTCATATATGGCCTTTATAATGTTGAGGTAAGTCCCCTCTATTCCTGCTTTCTGGAGAGTTTTTATCATAAACGGGTGCTGAATTTTGTTGAAAGTTTTTCTGCATCTAATGAGACGATCATATGGTTTTCTCCTTCACTTTGTTAATATGGTGTATCACATTGATTGATTTGCGTATACTGAAGAATCCTTGCATTCCTGGGATAAACCCCACTTGATCATGATGTATGATCCTTTTAATGTGCTGATGGATTCTGTTTGCTAGTATTTTGTTGAGGATTTTTGCATGTGTGTTCATCAGTGATATTGGTCTGTAATTTTTTTTTTTTTTTGTAACATCTTTGGTTTTAGTATCAGTGTGATGGTGGCCTGGTAGAATGAGTTTGGGAGTGTTCCTCCCTCTGCTGTATTTTGGAAGAAGTTGAGAAGGACAGGTGTTAGCTCTTCTCTAAATATTTGATAGAATTCACCTGTGAAGCCATCTGGTTCTGGGCGTTTGTGTGTTGGAAGATTTTTAATCACAGTTTCAATTTCAGTGCTTGTGATTGGTCTGTTTATATTTTCTATTTCTTCCTGGTTCAATCTCTGAAGGTTGTGATTTTCTAAGAATTTGTCCATTTCTCCAGTTTGTCCATTTTTTTAGCATATAGCTGCTTGTAGTAATCGCTCATGATCCTTGTATTTCTGCAGTGGCAGTTGTTACTTCTCCTTTTCCATTTCTAATTCTAATGATTTCAGTCTTCTCCCTTTTTTTCCTGATGAGTCTGGCTAATGGTTTATCAATTTTGTTTATCTTCTCAAAGAACCGGCTTTTACTTTCATTGATCTTTGCTATTGTTTCCTTCATTTCTTTTTCATTTATTTCTGATCTGATCTTTATGATTTCTTTCCTTCTGCTAACTTGGGGCTTTTGTTCTTCTTTCTCTAATTGCTTTAGGTGTAAGGTTCGGTTGTTTATTTGAGGTTTTTCTTGTTTCTTGAGGTAGGATTGTATTGCTATAAACTTTTCTCTTAGAAGTGCTTTTGCTGCATCCTATAGGTTTTGGGTCGTCGTGTTTTCATTGTCATTTGTTTCTAGGTATTTTTTGATTTCCTCTTTGATTTCTTCAATGCTCTCTTGGTTATTAAGTAACGTATTGTTTAGCCTCCATGTGTTTGTATTTTTTACAGTTTTTTTTCCTGTAATTGGTATCTAGTCTTATAGCGTTGTGGTCGGAAAAGATGCTTGATACGATTTCAATTTTCTTAAATTTACCACAGCTTGATTTGTGACCCAAGATGTGATTTATTCTGGAGAATGTTTCATGAGCACATTAGGAGAGTGTATTCTGTTGTTGTTGGATGGAATGTCCTTTAAATAAAAATTAAGCCCATCTTGTTTAATGCTTTGTTTTAAAGTTTAAAGCTTATGTTTGAAGCTTATGTTTCCTTATTTATTTTCATTTTGGTTGATCTGTCCATTGGTGAAAGTGGGGTGTTAAAGTCCCCTGTTATGATTGTGTTACTGTCGATTTCCCCTTTTATGGCTGTTAGCATTTGCCTTATGTATTGAGGTGCTCCTATGTTGGGTGCATACATATTTACAATTGTTATATCTTCTTGGTTTGATCCCGTGATCATTATGTAGTGTGCTTCTTTGTTTCTCGTAATAGTCTTTATTATAAAGTCTATTTTGTCTGATCTGAGAATTGCTACTCCAGCTTTCTTTTGATTTCCATTTGCATGGAATATCTTTTTCCATCCCCTCACTTTCAGTCTGTATGTGTCCCTAGGTCTGAAATGGGTCTCTTGTACACAGCATATATATGAGTCTTGTTTTTGTATCCATTCAGCCAGTCTATGTCTTTTGGTTGGAGCATTTAATCCATTCACATTTAAGGTAATAATTGATATGTATGTTCGTATTACCATTTTCTTAATTGTTTTGGGTTTGTTATTGTAGGTCTTTTCCTTCTCTTGTGTTTCCTGCCTAGAGAAGTTCCTTTAGCATTTGTTGTAAAGCTGGTTTGGTGGTGCTGAATTCTCTTAGCTTTTGTTTGTGTCTAAAGGTTCTAATTTTTCTGTCAAATCTGAGATCCTTGCTGGGTAGAGTAGTCTTGGTTGTAGGTTTTTCCCTTTCATCACTTTAAATATGTCTTGCCACTCCCTTCTGGCTTGCAGATTTTCTGCTGAAAGTTCAGCTGTTAACCTTACGGGGATTCCCTTGTATGTTATTTTTCCCTTGCTGCTTTTAATATTTTCTCTTTGTATTTAATATTTGATAGTTTGATTAATATGTGTCTTGGCATGTTTCTCCTTGGAGTTATCCTGTATGCAACTCTTTGCGCTTCCTGGACTTGATTGACTATTTCCTTCCCCATATTAGGGAAGTTTTCAACTATAATCTCTTCAAATATTTTCTCAGTCCCTTTCTTTTTCTCTTCTTCTTCTGGGACCCCTATAATTTCAATGTTGGTGCATTTAATGTTCTCCCCGATGTTTCTGAGACTGTCCTCAATTCTTTTCATTCTTTTTTCTTTTGTCTGCTCTGTGGTAGGTATTTCTGCTCTTTTATTTTCCAAGCCACTTATCCGTTCTTCTGCTTCAGTTATTCTGCTATTGATTCCTTCTAGATAATTTTTAATTTCATTTATTTTGTTGTTCATCTTTTTTTTTTTTTTTTTTTTTGCGGTACGTGGGCCTCTCACTGTTGTGGCCTCTCCCATTGTGGAGCACAGGCTCCAGATGCGCAGGCTCAGCAGCCATGGCTCACGGGCCACGCCGCTCCGTGGCATGCAGGATCCTCCCGGACCGGGGCACGAACCCGTGTCGCCTGCATTGGCAGGCGGACTCTCAACCACTGCGCCACCAGGGAAGCCCTGTTCATCATTGTTTGTTTGCCCTTTCGTTCTTCTAGGTCCTTGTTAAATGTTTCTTGTATTCTCTCCATTCTATTTCCAAGATTTTGGATATCTTTACTGTCATTACTCTGAATTCTTTTTCAGGTAGACTGCCCATTTTCTCTTCATTTGTTTGGTCTGGTGGGGTTTCCCCTTGTTCCTTCATCTTCTGCTTATTTCTCTGTCTTCTCATTTTCCTTAACTTACTGTGTTTGGGGTCTCCTTTTCACAGGCTTCTTGTTCGTAGTTCCCATTGTTTTTGGTGTTTGCCCCCAGTGGGTAAGGTTTGTTCAGAGGGTTGTGTAGGCTTCCTGCTGGAGGGGACGGGTGCTTGTGTTCTGGTGGATGAGGCTGGATCTTGTCTTTCTGGTGGGTAGGACGGCGTCCAGTGGTGTGTTTTGGGGTGTCTGTGAACTTTGTATGATTTTAGGCAGCCTCTCTGCTAATGGGTGGGGTTGTGTTCCTGTCTTGCTAGTTTTTTGGCATAGGGTGTCCAGCACTGTAGCTTGCTGGTCGTTGAGTGGAACCAAGTCTAAGTGTTGAGACGGAGATCTCTGGGAGAGTTCTTGCCAATTGATATTACGTAGATCCGGGAGGTCTCTGGTGGTCCAATGTCCTGAACTCGGCTCTCCCACTCAGAGGCTCAGGCCTGACACCTGGCTGGAGCACCAAGACCCTGTCAGCCACACGGCTTCAAATCTTCTTCAGTGTGTTCTTTGAGTTAGTTTTCCAGTCTGTTGGATCAAGGAGTTTTCCTTCTTCATATTTTACAAAGAATTCTCCCTTTTCTTTCCCTTTGTGTTTTCCAGTTTCACTCGTTCATTTGGTGCCGGGGGCAGAGGCCTCACACCTGGCTCTTCAGACCAGAATCCGTAGTGCAAAATGGCTGCTGATCCCTCAGCCAGACGGGCTCTGTTATCATTCTTTTTAGTAAACATGTATTGAAGGCCACTCTGTGTGAGGTAATATGTACAAACACGTATTTTACAGCTGAAATTTCACAATGTATATTTCGGACATTAGAATGCATAAACGCACTTCCCTTTTTTTTTTTTGCAGAAGTCGAATAGTGCGAGAAATATTTTAAGTCCCTGATGCTGAAATTAATATAAAAATAAGTATTGACTTTATTTCATGAATCAATATTTGAATAATCAATTAAACAAACAAATCAGGCTTGAAATCAGAGAGACATGGGTTCAATTCCTTGCCATCGTTCCTTGATGAGCTTTTGCAACTCCAGGCAAGTGACTTAACCTCTCAGAGCCTTTTTCCTCATATGTGTTATGCTATTCAAAGTATCCACCTTGCAGGGCGGTTGTGAGGATCGATGAGGTAATACATATGGAAAGTAGCTAACATGCTGTCTGGTAAGTAAGCCATTCAATAACTGTTTGCTTTAGGGATTTTCCCCTTTTTCAATTCCAGATATTCATGTTTTAATCCTAAAGCAGAAATCAAATCTATCCCAAGTTGGTCAAGTGGGCCGATTTTCTGTGGACTAGAATACCCTTTTACTTCTGTAGCCTCAGGTGAAACTGACATCCTGTCCCAATACAACATTACAGGGGTGTTATTAGAAACCACACACTTTGCTGCACGGGAGGAAGAAAAAAGGAAAGAAAGAAAATCAAGCATCTGGTACATGTGCGATTGATTTGGAGATGTGGGCAAGCGGGCAGTTTGTAGTTGCTCTTTTCCTGAAGTGCAGAGCTGTCAGAAATCAATATGCTAAAAGCAGTTTTGGAAAGCAATCTCAGGAACCCCCCGGGGGATTCTGAGAGCTGTTGCTGCATTCATCCTAGCTCTATGCAATCCCCTACCCTAACCTGGTACTCTGTAAGATAAGCAGTCAGTGCAGTATCTCCTCCCTCCCTGTTACAGAGAAGATAAAGCTTTTCTGTCCATCCCTCGTGGGTAGGCCCAAGAGCTTTGAATCACTGTTCCAGCAGTGGAATCAGATTGAGGATAGGAGATTGATTTCATTTGACTTGAAATTACTAAGGGGTACTGATAATAGCACCCTCTCTTGGAGCGTGTTAAACAGTGACCAGGGCCAGGTGAATTTGCATCTCTTCTGAGAATTCTTGAGGGGAAGTGTGGCAGTGGCAATCAACTTCCAAATTTACACTTAGATCTCAATCTACACTGAGAATTGTAACGCTATGGGTGATAATAAAAATAGTAACAGCTATCATGTATTGAGTAGTTATGTGCTAAATTATCACAACCTGTGGGGAAACCAAGGCTTAGAGAGAGAGAGAGGATAAGTAATTGGCTTAAGTTTCCACTGGTAATAAGGAGGAAATAACAAGGGGAAGTTTGCAAGCCAGATCTGTCTAAATGCAGAGCCTGACCAGTTACACTCCACACCACCCTGCCTCTTGCCCAGAGTTTTATAGGACCTGTGGCTTGTTCTTGCAACATGACTGTCTAGGTCTGGAGGACTCATTTGTGGACAGGGGCACAGTCACTACTGTTTGGAGCTGGGGAGTCAAGAAGCAAATAAGCCACATAGGGTTTCAGCCCAGGACCTCAGCCTCATGATCACAATATTTTAATCTTCTGAGCACTTGGTAATACCTTCTACCATTAAAGGTGGGTAGGCTTCTTACTTGCTGCTTCAAATCAGGAAGTGATTGAGCTCTTTCAAGGACTCATTTGGCATAACTGGCATCTGCTTTCAAAACACTTGGGGATTGAATATCTTCAGAGCAGTTCCCTCTTGGATGGGGTTCTCCCGATATTGATGGATTTGTTTCTAAGGAAACAGAGACAGAAAGAACAAAGGAATAAGAGACAGGAGTCCCCATTTTGCCCTTGGATTGGCCCCTGGCATGCTAATCGCTTATCTACACCAGGGGTTCCAAAAATGAACGTTTTATACTCAGATTCTTAGTTTATCCCCATGCAGCTCAGCCTCTTTCCAGAGCCTCCCCCATTTGGAGCTACCCTTTGTGGCGGAGCCTTAACTTCAGGGCCACCTCCTGCTCCTTTCCTCCATTCCTTCTCTTCATCAACTCTCCACCTATTCTTTCATCCAGATTTCACCTCCAGATGCCCTCCTTCCCCTGTAAGGGATACTTAGCATGACGTGCACGTGACCCGTACAACTCATGATACACTATTAGTCCACAGCACAAGTATGGATTCTCTTCCTTTCCATAGTTGATATTTCCTTTACTCTGGCTTAGAAATTTACAGGAACTATATGTAGAGAAAAGTACAATTTGTCATTAAGGCAGGTGAATAACAAGATGCAGTGACCACATGAGACTCAGATGGAAGCTTTCTGTTTTCCCCTTTGGAATGGGCCATCTCTGACTTGGCATTTCCTGGTTCTTCAGAGGTGTGTACAGCACAATGTTTTATGAACTTAATCATGCAGATGAAGAGTGAAGGGGTCCACTAAAGAAAATTCTAATCGGACTTAAAAAAATGAATATAGTACAGCATAGTGCCTACAGTTAATATGTAGTGCCTGTATTGTATATGTGAACATTTGCCAAAAGGGTAGGTCTTGGGACTTCCCTGGTGGCACAGTGGTTAAGAATCCGCCTGCCAATGCAGGGGACATGGGTTCGAGCCCTGGTCCGGGAAGATCCCACATGCCGCGGAGCAACTAAGCCCGTGTGCCACAACTACTGAGCCTGCGCTCTAGAGCCCGCGAGCCACAACTACTGAGCCCACGCACCACAACTACTGAAGCCCGTGCACCCTAGAGTCCATGCTCTGCAACAAGAGAAGCCACCGCAATGAGAAGCCCATGCACTGCAACAAAGAGTGGCCCCCTCTCACCACAACTAGAGAAAACCCATGCACAGCAACAAAGACCCAACGCAGCCAAAAAAAATAATAATAAATTTATTAAAAAAAGAAAGGGTAGGTCTTATGTTGTGTTCTTATCTCCCCAAAAATAAATAAATCAAGAGGGTAGGAGGAAGCTTTTGGAGGTGATGGTTATATTTATGGCATTGATCGTGGTGATGATTTCACAAGTGTATACTTATCTCCAAACTCATCAAGTTGCATACATTAAATATGTACAGTTTTTTTATATGTCAATCATACCTCAATAAAGTTTTTTTTTTAAAAAAAGCAAACATAACTGGATAGAGGGTACCCAGGGTCTCTCTGTATCATTTCTTACAACTGCATGTGAATCTGCAATTATCCCAAAATAAAGTGGAACTTTTAAAAAGAAAAGAAAAGAAGATCTTTATATATAGGATTTAGTCTGGAGTTCCTAAGAGAAAGAGATCAGTGGAAAATCAGGTCCAAACACTTCTGTTTCCCTCAAAGATCAAAGAAACTCTGATTCTGAGTGCAGAAACCATGACCTTATTAATAGTCAATTGATTAAAGGTAAAAGAAGAAAAACGAAAACAAAAAATAGAGAGAGAAGAATGAGCTACTTCTCATGGTGTTGCTTATTCTCTTTTTTGACCCTCAACGTGATGTTTTCCCCTCAGTTGCGTCCACTGCAATAACTGAAACAGCCACATCATCTGATTGGGATGGTCGGGTCAACCCCAAACAGAAGGGATATTCCCCAAATGGTGATTCTTTAAAAAAATAAATAAATAAAAAGGATCTATCAGCCTTCTAGGGCCATTTGCGTCCTTTGGGCCTCTCCCAGCCCTATCGGCCTCTCTCCCTCTCTCTCTCTCCCTCTCTTTCTCTTTCCACCCCCATCACATCATCCAAAGATTGGATTTCATCCTGTTTTCTATAGAAGACAGACCAGGCTTGCCTGGAAAGAAAACATCCCTGGAGAGATTAGAATCTGACAAGTTCTCATTTCCAGCATCTAAAGGCAGAAGATTAGATTAAGAAATAAATAACATAATACTGCGCTGCAACTGCACTACACAAGGTCCCTAATATATGGCGTTTTTAATGGCGACCGGCCAAGGTGGTTCTTAGAAGCAGATGGTTGGTACTATATTGGATCAAAGGCCCTGCACACCTAGGAAGAGGACAAGAGGAATAACTTAGATTTAGAGCAGAAAAATGACTTCTGTTTTTTCTTCCTGTTCTGATCTAAACATTCAAAGTCATAAGCTTCACATTGAAGTGTGTGTTTGTGCAAGCTGGGGAGAGGAGGGAGGGCAGAAATGCTAGTTTGTTATAGCCAGCACCTGTGGCTAAAGGGGCCCAATAACTACCATTAAGCAGGACAAGCCTGGGTTTTCGCTTCCTATTCCTCCTGACGCCCCTCCAAAGGTCTTTCACTGCTCCTCCCTTCTTACTTTTATCTTCTTTCTCTTCCTTACCCTGTCTCCTTCCGTCTCTCCTTTTCCCCTGGCCCAGAAAATCATACTAACCTTAAAACTCATCCTAAAAATATTCAACTGGTGTCACCTGACTTGGAAACTCAGCGGATATCGTCATCAATCTCTCATCTTTGTCCCCTCCCACTCTGGGTTGGCTTCCATCTCTGGGGTGACACATCCCAGCCACCCTAAATAGCCCACAGAGTAACACATCTGAATCTGGCTGCCTTGTGGTTAGTGGATGGGGAGCTTGCCTGTGTTAAGGGGACTTCCTTGGCTATTCTCCAACCCTACAGAGAAGCACAGTTGCTCTGTCATTTCCCTGCTTCCCACCCTCCTCATGTTCACCTGACAGGATTCTTGCCCATTCCTCTGGGCAGGTGAAAAAACACCTGCAAAAATGACTATTGCTTCTTAGATTGCTATAACCACCAGTGAGAGCAACGTTAGAGGTCTGTAGAGGATGAGAGGGGAACAGTGGGAGGGAGAGAAATGGTCTCCTCTGCCCATTAGGCCAGTATTACACATAAGACCAAGCTGTCAACTGGCTTCTTTTATGGAGTCCCTTTCCTTCCTGTAGTGACAAACGAAAGCAGAAGGGGGAAGGGAGGGCTTTTAGGGTATCAGAAAAGAAGCTGAAGCTATCATGCTTCATAGATTTAATTGTTTCCCTTATCAAAGGCTTGAATCCCAAGTAAGGCAAGTTGCCTGAGTATGTGATGAAAAGAACCGAGCCAAGTGCCTGGCGCTACCTAATGGGTGTTGTCTGAGTAGCACTGTAGAATGAGGGTTGAGTGTAAGAGCCTCTGAAGTAAGGGACAGCTGGTTAATCCTGGCTCCTTCCCTTACTAGCTCCACTCGTGCCCTTAAACTCATCTCCCACCTGCTTAAGAAGACCACTCCAGGAATTCTCACCTCCGCATCAATAATATCTTCCTCTCTATATGCTGCTGTATCTACCAAGTAAAGTCCTCCATTCACCCCACATCCCTCTCCAGCTTCCGTCCCACCTCTCTTCTTCCCATTACAACAAAATTCCTTGAAAGAGCTGTCTATATTCACTGTCTCTAATTCCTATCTTCTTCTCTCTTGAATCATCTTCAATTAGACGTTTATCTCTATCACTCCATGAAAATAGCTCCTCTCAAGGTCACAAATGAACTTCTTTGTTGTCAAATCAAATGGTCAGTTCTCAGTCCTCATTTTGCTTGACGTTTCATCAGCATTCTAAAGAGATGAACCCTCCCTCCTCCTTGAAAAACTTTATCTCCATGGCTTCCAGGGACCATTCTCTCAACAGCTACCTCACTGGCTACTCCTACTCAGTGCCTTTTGTTGATTTCTCTTCTCAATCCTGACCTGGCACCATTGGAGTGCCCCAGAATTCAGACCTCGGGCGATTTCCCTTCTGTATACTCTGCCCCTAGGCAACCACACCCCGTCCCATGGCTTTAACTACCATCGATACATTGAAGATTTCCAAATTTGTGTCTGAGTTCAGACTTCTCTCAACTCCAGACGCATCTATCCAACTGTCTACTCAACATTCCCTCTTGGAGATCGAATAGGCATCTTAAATGTAACATGTTCCAAGAGAATTCCTGATTCCTCCTCCACAAACCTGGTTTTCCTCCATTCTTGTCCATCTCTGTTGATGGCAGCTCGAATCTTCCAATTGCTGAAGTCAAAATCCTGGGGTCATCCTTGACTCCTTCTTTTTCTCCCACATTCCATACCCAAGACATCTGCAAAACACATCAGTCTTTCATTCAAAATCTGACCAGCTCTCGCCACCTCAATCACCACCACCCTGATCCTGGCCACCATCATCTCTCACGTGAGCTACTGTAAATTGCCTCCCCCTTGTCTCCTTGCTTCTGCCCTTAATCTCCTAAAGTCTGTTCTCACTCAACACAGCAGCTGGAGTGATTCATTTAAAATTTAAGTTACATCATGTCATTCCTCATGGAATATTCCCCCATGGCTCCCAATTTCACTCAGCGTAAAAGCTAAAGGTCATATAATGCCCCATAAAGCCCTACATGATTCAGCGCCCCTCCCTCCCACACCATCATTCTTACTATTTTCAACCTCTGCCCCAATCACACTGGCCTCATGGCTGTTCCTTAAACATGCCACACATGTTCCCACTTTTGGGCCATTGCACTGGCTGTCCCTCTGCCCAGAAAACTCTCTCCTTGGACAACCACATGGATTGCCCCCTTGCTTCCTGAAGGTCTCTGCACAAATGCTATCTCCTCAGAGAATGCTTACTCACTGTTTCTCTCAACAAATATGACCATCTGCTACATTACAATTTTATTTGATTCATGTCTTTCTCTTCCCAATGTAAACTTCTTGGGAGCAGGGACTTTGCTTTATCCACTGCTCTACTCGTTAGCACTAGGAATGAAGCCTGGCACATAATATTCAATGAATATTTTCTTTTTTTTTCTTTTCTTTTTTAAACATCTTTATTGGAGTATAATTGCTTTACAATGGTGTGTTAGTTTCCGCTTTATAACAAAGTGAATCAGCTATACATATACATATATCCCCATATCTCCTCCCACTTGTGTCTCCCTCCCACCCTCCCTATCCCAAGTCTCTAGGTGGTCACAAAGCACGAGCTGATCTCCCTGTATATATGTACTGTACTGTATATATGTATATGCTACTCCCTGTATGGTACTGTATATATGTATATGCCACTCTCTCACTTCGTCCCAGCTTTCGCTTCCCCCTCCCTGTATCCTCAAGTCCATCCTCTACATTTGCGCCTTTATTCCTGTCCTGACCCTAGGTGTTTCAGAACCTTTTTTTTTTTAGATGTCTTAGCATACAATATTTGTTTTTCTCTTTCTGACTTACTTCACTCTCTATGACAGTCTCTAGGTTCATCCACCTCACTACAAATAACTCAATTTTGTTTCTTTTTATGGCGAGTAATATTCCATTGTGTATCTGTGCCACATCTTCTTTATCCATTCATCAGTCAATGGACACTTAGGTTGCTTCCATGTCCTGGCTATTTTCAGTAGAGCTGCAAGGAATATTGTGGTTTATGACTTTTTGAATTACGGTTTTCTCAGGGTATATGCCCAGTAATGGGATTTCTGGGTCGTATGGTAGTTCTATTTTTAGTTTTCTTAGGAACCTCCATACTGTTCTCCATAGTGGCTGTATCAATTTACATTCCCACCAACAGTGTAAGAGGGTTCCCTTTTCTCCACACCCTCTCCAGCATTTATTATTTGTAGATTTTTTGATGATGGCCATTCTGACTGGTATGAGGTGATACCTCACTGTAGTTTTGATTTGCATTTCTCTAATGATTAGTGATGTTGAACATCCTTTCATGTGTTTGTTGGCAATCTGTGTATCTTCTTTGGAGAAATGTCTATTTAGGTCTTCTGCCCATTTTTGGATTGAGTTGTTTGTTTTTTTTTATATTGAGCTGCATGAGCTGCTTGTAAATTTTGGAGATTAATCCTTTGTCAGTTGCTTCATTAGCAAATATTTTCTCCCATTCTGGGGGTTGTTTTTTTGTCTTGTTTATGGTTTCCTTTGCTGTGCAAAAGCTTTGAATTTTCATTAGGTCCCATTTGTTTATTTTTGTTTTTATTTCCATTTGTCTAGGAGGTGGGCCAAAAAGGATCTTGCTGTGATTTATGTCATAGAGTGTTCTGCCTATGTTTTATTCTAAGAGATTGATACTGCCTGGCCTTACATTTAGGTCTTTAATCCATTTTGAGTTTATTTTTGTGTATGGTGTTAGGGAGTGTTCTAATTTCATTCTTTTACATGTAGCTGTCCAGTTTTCCCAGCACCCCTTATTGAAGAGGCTATCTTTTCTCCATTGTATATTCTTGCCTCTTTTATCAAAAATAAGGTGACCATATGTGTGTGGGTTTATCTCTGGGCTTTCTATCCTGTTCCATTGATCTATATTTCTGTTTTTGTGCCAATACCATACAGTCTTGATTACTGTAGCTTTGTACTATAGTCTGAAGTCCAGGAGCCTAATTCCTCCAGCTCAATTTTTCTTTCTCAAGATTGCTTTGGGGGTTTCCCTGGTGGCGCAGTGGTTGAGAATCTGCCTGCTAATGCAGGGGACAGGGGTTCGAGCCCTGGTCTGGGAGGATCCCACATGCCGCAGAGCAGCTGGGCCCGTGAGCCACAACTACTGAGCCTGTGCGTCTGGAGCCTGTGCTCCACAACAAGAGAGGCCACGATAGTGAGAGGCCCATGCACTGCGATGTAGAGTGGCCCCTGCTCGCCACAACTACAGAAAGCCCTTGTACAGAAACAAAGACCCAACACAGCATAAATAAATTAATAAAACTCCTATCCCAATATCTTAAAAAAAAAGATTGCTTTGGCTATTAGGGGTCTTTTGTGTTGCCATACAAATTGTGAAAATTTTTTGATCTAGTTCTGTGAAAAATGCCATCGGTAGTTTGATAAGGATTGCATTGAATCTGTAGATTGCTTTGTGTAGTAGAGTCATTTTCACAATGTTGATTCTTCCAATCCAAGAACATGGTATATCTCTCCATCTGTTTGCATCATCTTTAATTACTTTCATCAGTGTCTTTCAGTTTTCTTCATACAAGTCTTTTCTCTCCTTAGGTAGGTTATTCCTGGGTATTTTATTCTTTTTGTTGCAATGGTAAATGGGAGTGTTTCCTTAATTTCTCTTTCAGATTTTCATCATTCATGTATAGGAATGCAAGAGATTCTGTGCGTTAACTTTGTATATGCTACTTTACTAAATTCATTGATTAGCTCTAGTAGTTTTCTGGTAGCACCTTTAGGGTTCTCTATGTATAGTATCATGTCATCTGCAAATGGTGACAGCATTACTTCTTCTTTTCCAATTTGGATTCCGTTTGTTTCTTTTTCTCCTCTGATTGCTGAGGCTAAAACTTCCAAAACTATGTTGAATAATAGTGGTGAGAGTGGACCACCTTGTCTTGTTCCAGATCTTAGAAGAAATGGTTTCAGTTTTTCAGTTGAGGACGATGTTGGCTGTGGGTTTGTCATACATGGTCTTTATTATGTTGAGATAAGTTCCCTCTATGCCTACTTTCTGGAGCATTTTTATCATAAATGGGTGCTGAATTTTGTCTAAAGCTTTTTCTGCATGTATTGAGATGACCATATGGTTTTTCTCCTTAAGTTTGTTAATATGGTGTATCACATTGATTAATTTCCATATATTGAAGAATCCTTGCATTCCTGGGGTAAACCCCACTTGATCATGGCGTATGATCCTTTTAATGTGCTGTTGGATTCTGTTTTTTAGTATTTTGTTGAGGATTTTTGCATCTGTGTTCATCAGTGATATTGGCCTGTAGTTTTCTTTCTTTGTGGCATCTTTATCTGGTTTTGGTATCAGGGTGATGGTGGCCTCACAGAATGAGTTTGGGAGTGTTCCTCCCTCTGCTATATTTTAGAAGTGTTTGAGAAGGATAGGTGTTAGCTCTTCTCTAAATGTTTGATAGAATTCGCCTGTGAAGCCGTCTGGTCCTGGGCTTTTGTTTGTTGGAAGATTTTTAATCACAGTCTCAATTTCAGTGCTTGTGATTGGTCCATTTATATTTTCTATTTCTTCGTGGTTCAGTCTCGGAAGGTAGTGTTTTTCTAAGAATTTGTCCATTTCTTCCAGGTTGTCCATTTTATTGGCATAGAGTTGCTGGTAGTAATCTCTCATGATCCTTTGTATTTCTGCAGTGTCAGTTGTTACTTCTCCTTTTTCATTTCTAATTCTATTGATTTGAGTCTTCTCCCTTTTTTTCTTGATGAGTCTGGCTAATAGTTTATCAATTTTGTTTATCTTCTCAAAGAACCAGCTTTTAGTTTTATTGATCTTTACCATCATTTCCTTCATTTATTTTTCATTTATTTCTGATCTGATCATTATGATTTCTTTCCTTCTGCCCACTTGAGGATTTTCTGTTCTTCATTCTCTAATTGCTTTAGGTGTAAGGTTAGGTTGTTTATTTGAGATGTTTCTTTTTTCTTGAGGTAGGGTTGTATTGCTATAAACTTCCCTCTTAGAAATGCTTTTGCTGCATCCCATAGGTTTTGGGTCATCGTGTTTTCATTGTCATTTGCCTCTAGGTATTTTTTTGATTTCCTCTTTGATTTCTTCAGTGATCTCTTGATTATTAAGTAGTGCATTGTTTAGCCTCCATGTGTTTGTATTTTTTACAGATTTTTTCCTGTAATTGCTATCTAGTCTTATAGCGTTGTGGTCGGAAAAGATGCTTGATACAATTTCAATTTTCTTAAATTTACCAAGGCTTGATTTGTGACCCAGGATATGATCTATCCTGGAGAATGTCCCATGAGCACTTGAGAAGAAAGTGTATTCTGTTGTTCTTCGGTGGAATGTCCTTTAAATATCAATTAAGTCCATCTTGTTTAATGTATCACTTAAAGCTTGTGTTTTCTTATTTATTTTCATTTTGGATGATCTTTCCATTGGTGAAAGTGGGGTGTTAAAGTCCCCTACTATGATTGTGTTACTGTCGATTCCCCCTTTTATGGCTGTTAGCATTTGCCTTATGTATCGAGGTACTCCCATGTTGGGTGCATAAATATTTACAATCGTTATATCTTCTTCTTGGATACATCCCTTGATCATTATGTAGTGTCCTTCTTTGTCTCTTGTAATAGTCTTTATGTTAAAGTCTATTTTGTCTGATATGAGCATTGCTACTCCAGCTTTCTTCTGATTTCCATTTGCATGGAATATCTTTTTCCATCCCCTCACTGTCAGTCTGTATGTGTCCCTAGGTCTGAAGTGGGTCTCTTGTAGACAGCATATGTATGGGTCTTGTTTCTGTATCCATTCAGCGAGCCTGTGTCTTTTGGTTGGAGCATTTAATCCATTCACATTTAAGGTGATTATCGATATGTATGTTCCTTGTACCATTTTCTTAATTGTTTTTGATTTGTTATTGTAGGTCTTTTCCTTCTCTTGTGTTTCCTGCCTAGAGAAGTTCCTTTAGCTTTTGTTGTAAAGCTGGTTTGGTGGTACTGAATTCTCTTAGCTTTTGGTTGTTTCTAAAGATTTTAATTTCTCCAATGAATCTGAATGAGATCTTTGCTGGGTAGAGTCATCTTGGTTGTAGGATTTTCCTTTTCATCACTTTAAATATGTCCTGCCACTCCCTTCTGGCTTGAAGAGTTCCTGCTGAAAGATCAGCTGTTAACCTTATGGGGATTCCCTTGTGTGTTATTTGTTGTTTTTCCCTTGCTGCTTTTAATATTTTTTCTTTATATTTAATTTTGGTAGTTTGATTAATATGTATCTTAGTGTGTTTCTCCTTGGATTTATCCTGTATGGGACTGTCTGTGCTTCCTGGACTTGATTGACTATTTCCTTTCCTATATTAGGGAAGTTTCCAACTATAAACTCTTCAAATATTTTCTCAGTCCCTTTCTTTTTCTCTTCTTCTTCTGGGACCCCTATAATTCCAATGTTGGTGCATTTAATGTTGTCCCCGAGGTCTCTGAGATCATCCTCAATTCTTTTCATTCTTTTTTCTTTATTCTGCTCTGCAGTAGTTATTTCCACTATTTTATTTTCCAGGTCACTTACCCATTTTTCTGCCTCAGTTATTCTGCTATTGATTCCTTCTACAGTATTTTTAATTTCATTTATTGTGTTGCTCCTCATTGTTTGTTTGCTCTTTAGTTCTTCTAGGTCCTTGTTAAACGTTTCTTGTATTTTCTCCATTCTATTTCCAAGATTTTGGATCATCTTTACTATCATTATTCTGAATTCTTTTTCAGGTAGACTGCCCATTTCCTCTTCATTTGTTTGGTCTGGTGGGTTTTTACCTTGTTCCTTCATCTGCTGCATATTTCTCTGTCTTCTCATTTTGCTTAACTTACTGTGTTTGCGGTCTCCTTTTCGCAGGCTGCAGGTTTGTAGTTCCCGTTGTTTTTGGTGTTTGCCCCCAGTGGGTATGATTTGGTCAGTGGGTTGTGTAGGCTTCCTGGTGGAGGGGACTCGTGCCTGTGTTCTGGTTGATGAGACTGGATCTTGTCTTTCTGGTGGGCAGGACTGCATCTGGTGGTGTGTTTTGGGCTGTCTGTGAACTTTGTATGATTTTAGGCAGCCTCTCTGCTAATGGGTGGCATTGTGTTCCTGTCTTGCTAGTTTTTTGGCATAGGGTGTCCAGCACTGTAGCTTGCTGGTTGTTGAGTGGAGCTGGGTCTTAGTGTTGAGATGGAGATCTCTGGGAGAGCTTTTGCCATTTGATATTATGTGGAGCCGGGAGGCCTCTGGTGGACCAATGTCCTGAACTGGCTCTCTCACCTCCGAGGCACAGGCCTGACACCCAGCTGGAGCACCAAGATCCTGTCAGCCACACAGCTCAGAAGAAAAGGGGGAAAAAAAATGAAAGAAAGAAAGAAAAAAAGAAAAGAAATAAAGTTATTAAAATAAAAAGTTAAAAAATTATTAAAAATTAAAAAGGAATAAAAAAAAGAAAGAAAGAAGATAGCAACCAGACCAATAAACAAATCCACCTATGATAACAAGAGCTAAAAACTATACTGAAAAAAAGAAAAAAAAAAAAACGGACAGAAGCCTAAGAGAAATGGTAAAAGCAAAGCTATACAGATAAAAACACACAAACAAGCATAAACATACACACTCATAAAAAGATAAAAAGGAAAAATATATATATATCTGTATATATATAAAAAGGAAGAGAGTAACCAAATCAATAAATAAATCCACCAATGATAATAAATACTAAACTAAGATAAACATAAAACCAGAAACCAGTCAGTTGCGTACAGCAAACCTCAAGTCTACAGTGGCTCCCAAAGTCCACTGCCTCAATTTTGGGATGATTCGTTGTGTATTCAGGTATTCCACAGATGCAGGTACATCAAGTTGATTGTGGAGCTTTAATCCGCTGCTCCTGAGGCTGCTGGGAGAGGTTTCCCTTTCTCTTCTTTGTTCTCACAGCTCCCAGGGGCTCAGCTTTGGATTTGGCCCCGCCTCTGCGTGTAGGTCGCCGGAGGGTGTCTGTTCTTTGCTCAGACAGGACGGGGTTAAAGGAGCCGCTGATTCGGGGGCTCTGGCTCACTCAGGCTGGGGAGAGGGAGGGGTACGGATACGGGGCCAGCCTGCGGTGGCTGAGGCCGGCATGATGTTGCACCAGCCTGAGGCGCGCCGTGCGTTCTCCCAGGGAAGGTGTCCCTGGATCCCGGGACCCTGGCAGTGGTGGGCTTCATAGGCTCCCAGGAGGGGAGGTGTGGAGAGTGACTTGTGCTCGCACACAGGCTTCTTGGTGGCGGCAGCAGCAGCCCTAGTGTCTCATGCCCATCTCTGGGGTCCATGCTGACAGCCGCAGCTTGCGCCCATATCTGGAGCTCCTTTAGGCGGTGCTCTGAATCCCGTCTCCTCACGCACTCCGAAGCAATGCTCTCTTGTCTCTTCGGCAGTTCCAGACTTTTTCCCGGACTCCCTCCCAGCTAGCTGTGGCGCACTAGCCCCTTTCAGGCTGTTTTCACGCCGCCAACCCCAGTCCTCTCACTGGGATCCGACCTCCGAAGCCGGAGGCTCAGCTCCCAGCCCCGCCCGCCCCGGCGGGTGAGCAGACAAACCTCTCGGGCTGATTAGTGCTGGTCAGCACTGATCCTCTGTGCGGGAATCTCCCCGCTTTGCCCTCTGCACGCCTGTGGCTGTGCTCTCCTCCGCGGCTTCGAAGCTTCCCCACCTCCACCACCCGCAGTCTCCGCCCGCGAAGGGGCTTCCTAGTGTGTGGAAACCTTTCCTCCTTCACAGCTCCCTCCCACTGGTGCAGGTCCCGTCCCTATTCTTTTGTCTCTGTTTATTCTCTTTTCTTTTGCCCTACCTAGGTACGTGGGGACTTTCTTGCCTTTTGGGAGGTCTGAGGTCTTCTGCCAGCGTTCAGTAGGTGTTCTGTAGGAGTTGTTCCACGTGTACATGTATTTCTGATGTATTTGTGGGGAGGGAGGTGATCTCCACGTCTTACTTCTCCACCATCTTGAAGGTCTCAGCTGATTTGTTTTGTGCTTCTGTGATTCTGGCTATGAGCCAATGGATGGAAAAGCAGCCCACAGCGATTGTTGCTCTCTGCTGTCCTGACGCAGCTGCCAATCAAGAGCTATTCACCTTTTTCTTTCCTTTGTGTTTAGTCTAGTTTCACTGGCTCACAGGATGCGGCATGCAGAGGCCTCACACCTGGCCCTTCAGACCAGAGTTCCTCATGCAAAAGCTCAATGACTATTTTCCAAATGAATGAGTGACTGGATGAATAAATCTCTCTACCAAGACTCTTCCATATAGAACAAGTTCTCAATAATGCTTAGGCAAAGCAGCTGAAAAGAAATGCTCACCCCAAAACAAAACAGATCCACATCTCAGGGAAGAATAGCCTTTTGTATCAGAAGAAATACTGACAATTCTTCACTTGCTTTTTATGCCTGATCCTCATACCTGGAAGTAGGGATATGAATCCATTTTCAGATGAATAAAATGATGAGGCTCAGAGAACTTAAGCAATGTTTTCAAGGCCACCTAGTTGGTAAAAAGTCATCCTCTAATCCATTCATTTGTTCATTCCTTCAACATTTATTGAGCACTTACCCTCTGCCAAGCACAGTTCTAGATACTGGAAATACAGCAGTGAACAAGAGACATGGATTTTCTGCCCTTCCTGGAGTTTAAACTCCAGTGGAGTAAATGATCCTATGAATAAAAGACACTTAAATGTTGTTTCATTGACTTGATTTATTGCTAGTGGATCAGCTGATAGCCCTAGGACAAATCTTTTTTAAAAATGCAGATTTCCACCTAGTAGGCCTGGGGTACCGAGACCCTGCTGGTATTGCTGGTCTAGGGACCACACGTTGAACAAAGTCTTAGTGTAAACACAGTCTCTCAAGGAAACAGGAACATCTACTTGGCCCCTGTCCTTTCATATAACAGTCTAGACAGAAGGGCTAATAACAGCATGTGGAGAAAATGTCAAGTTACCAAGACTTGGGATTTCCTGACAGGTGTGTTCAACAGGGCGCTGGGAACTCTAGGAGCTGGTATTCAGAGATGCAGCTGGGCAGGCAACATCAGGGAAGTAAGTCACAAGGTTTCAAGGCCACAGCCATTGGAGCATTCCAATTCCTGTGAGGGGGGAGGAAAAGGACTTGAAAGAACAGAACAGATTCCCAGTTACAGAGGATTATCAAGGCCCAAACAGAAGCTCAAGACCAATAGGCCAGAATCAGAACAGAGAAAGACAATGGAGACTTGAACTCAGGACGAAGGTAGAAGTCATCACCACAGTGTTATGGCAGGACTTGTCTTGAACTTGAGCTTTGAATTAGAGGCCCTTAGATCACTGGAGGGCAAGATTGGCCCCATAGATGGGGCAGAGCTCACTGGGCCTATAGATTGTGGTTCAAGTGGCTCCAGGGGGAACTATGGAAAGAGGAGGGCTTTGGGGATGGGAAACCAAGCAGATTCCACACTGTTCCTATCAGTAATTCTTAGAACTCACCAAGAGATGGAAAGTGTGTTGGACTTTGTTTTGAATGGCATGACCCAAAGGGGGAAATTTAATATTGATTATTGGCCAGAGATAATGAAAAAAAAAAACCCAACACTGATTTCTCTCTTATCTGTCAGGGTAGAAAGCCCTTGGATGTGAAGAATATTAAACTAATATTGGGAAGGAAGAGATAGCAGAGAGCTCTGTTGAGAGAGAACTGATGGGAGAGACTGACAAAAGAGGACAAAGGGAATCTGGTGTTTATAAAACGATGCCCTTGATGAGATAAGAGGAAATGTAGGAGGGACCCGAGGAAGCCAGAATCTAACACTGCGAATGTCGCACCAGTCTGTGTGCTCCAAGTGAACTCGGCAAAGAAGGGTGACTAAGCCCCAATTTCCTGGAAACTCACTGAGTGAGTGGCCAGGGAAGTCTGTCATCTCTCCTTCAAAAGGAGCCGGAAAGGCCGTGTAGCCACACTGACTCAGAGATGGATACTGGGAGCAGTACTGGTTATGAATGTGGCTCCTAGAGCCAAACAGGCTTGGGTCCAAATTCCCGCTCTGCCACTTTACTTCTTTAGGTCTCAGTTTCCTCATTTGTAAATAGGGATTATAATAAAATCACATACATCACAGAACTATGGTGAGAATTCAATTACTTGATGCACAGAAAGGTTTTCCTTTAATATTTATTTATTTATTTATCTATGGCTGTGTTGGGTCTTAGTTGTGGCACAAGGGATCTTCCGCTGGGCGCAGAAGCTTCTCTCTAGTTGTGGCGTGTGGGCTCAGTAGTTGTGGTGCACGGGCTTAGTTGCTCCACGGAATGTGGAATCTTAGTTCCCTGACTAGGGATCGAACCCGCATCCACTGTATTGGAAGGCGGATTCTTAACCACTGGACCACCAGGGAAGTCCCCACAGAAAGTATTTAGAACAGTGCCTGGCACACTGTAAGTGTTTGCTAGGGGTTAGTTGTTACTGTTGTCACAACAAGGAAGAGCTGGAAGGAACGTGAGAGTCCAATGCCCTCATTGGCTAGGAAAGGAGCATGAGGTGCAGAGAGAAGCAGGCAGGGGCTCCAGGTCACCAGCAAGCTCAGAGCAGGGCTCAGAACAGAAACTGGGTCTCCTGAGTGCTCTACTCTTCCCACCACACAACATTAACTTTTCAGAGGAATGGCTTCCCAACTTCTTAGATCACACATAATTTTTTTTTTTTTTGCGGTACGCGGGCCTCTCACTGTTGGGGCCTCTCCCGTTGCGGAGCACAGGCTCCGGACGCGCAGGCTCAGCGGCCACGGCTCACGGGCCCAGCTGCTCCGCGGCATGTGGGATCTTCCCGACCGGGGCACGAACCCGTGTCCCCTGCATCAGCAGGCGGACTCTCAACCACTGCGCCACCAGGGAAGCTCGATCACACATATTTTTTACACTGTAATCCATCCATACACGCACACTGACACAAGATTTATGTGAAATAATACATTCATTCTACATTCATTCACTGTAATATTTCCTATTCTATGAACAACAACAATAACAATAATTAGGAAAAAAAACCATTAGCGTCAGGAGGCAAAAGTAGGAACTGAGCGAAGCCAGCTGGAGAATATTACACTTGTGAGGGGTGACACGTGTAAGAGCCCATGAGGCACTTGAATGGCTATCAGACAGAGGACAGAAGAGGGCAAATCTGCCCCCACTAACACTATAGCACCATTTCCCTTTCCTCTAATCACCACATCACACTGCCCCTATTCTGGAGAAATCAGAAGCATTAGGGGAGAAGGACTGAAGGACAGACAGAGTTCAAGACCTGCTGGCCACCGGACATGCCTGAGCTGAGGGGCATGGGAAAACGTGCTCTGAATCCAAAATGGAATTGAAGATTGCAAGCAGGACAAGACTGGATTGAACATGATGTGGTATAAAATTGGCTAGAAAACCAGTGATGATGCCCACATGAGATCATGTAAGAGAAGGGAAGGAGATTGGAGCTAATCAAAAACATTAAATGTAGAAGGAAACATTTCATGTTGGTCCCCTTGTGTTCAGATTGCTCAATAACCTCTTCACATTTGTAGAGGTACACAAAAATATACACTCACACACAGAGAGAAACCATGTTTTTATTAATAGAGAACTGATTATATAAATTACCACAGAGCTGTATGATGGATTGCCATGTCACAGTTGAAAAGTATGAAGTATATCGGTAATGCTGATGGGAAATCTCAAACATGCATATTTTTCTTGACAAAAAAAAATACAGAGGTGTGTCCATGGATTTGGCTATTCCAGATATTTCATATGAATGGAACCATGCAATATGTGATATATTATGTCTGGCTTCTTTCACTTAACATAATGTTCTTCAAGGTTCACCCATGTTGTAGTGTGAATCAGTATTTCATTCCATTTTATGGCCAGATAATATTCCATTGTATGGCTATACACATTTTGTTTGCCCATTCATAAATTGATGGAAATCTGGTTTATTTCTAATTTTTGGCAATTTTGAATACTACTGCTATGAACATTCATGTACAAGTTTTTGTGTACACATATATTTTCAGTTCTCTTGGTACATACCTAGGAGTGGACTCGTTGGGTCATATGGTAACTCTACATTTAGCTTTTTGAGGAACTGCCAAGCTGTCATACAAAGTGGCTGTACATTCCCACCAGCAATGTATGAAGATTCCAATTTCTTTACATCCTCATAAAAACTTGTTATTATCTGTCTTTTTAATTATAGCCATCTTAGTAAAAGTGAAGGGGTATCTCATGGTTTTAATTTGTATTTCCCTAATGATTAGTGATGTTGAGCACCTTTTTTTTGTACTTATTTACCACTGGTATATCTTCTTTGGAGAAATGTTTATTCAAACTCTTTGCTCAAAGGAAACCATAAACAAGACGAAAGGTCAACCCTCAGAATGGGAGAAAATATTTGCAAACGAAGCAACTGACAAAGCATTAATCTCCAAAATTTACAAACAGCTCAATATCAAAAAAACAAACAACCCCATCCAAAAATGGGCAGAAGACCTAAATAGACATTTCTCCAAAGAAGAGATACAGATTGCCAACAAACACATGAAAGGATGTTCAACATCACTAATCATTAGAGAAATGCAAATCAAAACTACAATGAGGTATCACCTCACACCAGTCAGAATGGCCATCATCAAAAAATCTACAAACAATAAATGCTGGAGAGGGTGTGGAGAAAAGGGAACCCTCTTACACTGTTGGTGGGAATGTAAATTGATATAGCCACTATGGAGAACAGTATGGAGGTTCCTTAAAAAACTAAAAATAGAACTACCATACGACCCAGCAATCCCACTACTGGGCATATACCCTGAGAAAACCATAATTCAAAAAGAGTCATGCACCACAATATTCCTTGCAGCTCTACTGAAAATAGCCAGGACATGGAAGCAACCTAAGTGTCCATCGATAGATGAATGGATAAAGATGTGGCACATATATACAATGGAATATTACTCAGTCATAAAAAGAAACGAAATT
Organism: Stenella coeruleoalba; assembly: GCF_951394435.1. Classification (NCBI taxonomy): domain Eukaryota; kingdom Metazoa; phylum Chordata; class Mammalia; order Artiodactyla; family Delphinidae; genus Stenella; species Stenella coeruleoalba. The sequence continues at coordinate 89,288,597 of NC_137152.1, read as the reverse complement.
GAGTTATCTGTAGTGAGGTGGATGGACCTAGAGTCTGTCATACAGAGTGAAGTAAGTCAGAAAGAGTAAAACAAATACCGTATGCTAACACATATATATGGAATCTAAAAAAAAAAAAAGTTTCTGAAGAACCTAGGGGCAGGACAGGAATAAAGACACAGACGTGGAGCAAGGACTTGAGGACACGGGGAGGGGGAAGGGTAAGCTGGGACGAAGTGAGAGAGTGACATGGACATATATACACTACCAAATGTAAAATAGATAGCTAGTGGGAAGCAGCCGCATAGCACAGGGAGATCAGCTCGGTGCTTTGTGACCGCCTAGAGGGGTGGGATAGGGAGAGTGGGAGGGAGACGCAAGAGGGAGGAGATATGAGGATATATGTATACATATAGCTGATTCACTTTGTTGTAAAGCAGAAACTAACACATCACTCTAAAGCAATTATACTCCAATAAAGATGTTAAAAAAATTCTTTGCTCATTTTCAACATTGAATTATACACATTTGAGGTAGCAAAATATAAAAGCATTTATAAAGTCTCGCCTTGTGGGCAAAATTTTATGTAATATAATCTCCAAATAAAAATTGTTAAGGATGACATAATTATAAAGATGGTGGGTAGAGGGAATTTCAAAGTGTACTTAACCATTGCCACATGATTTGTGACTCTAACTGGTAAACTGAGATTGCTACTAGACTTTCTCAGAATGTTCTTGATTGATTAGAGGTTTTGAATGTTGCAAAATCTTCAGGAAGACTCTGGAATAAAATACATCCACCTTCTATAAACAGAGCGTGCTTCTGAAAAGAAACATGGTGGTTGGCTTTTAAAAAAATGTCCTAATCATGAGTGAACAGCTTGATGAATTTTTAAGTACGTATGTACTTGTGTAATCACTGCCTGGATTGAGACATGGAACACTTCCATAATTCCTCAGGTCACTTCCCAGCCTATACCCCGACTCCAGAAGTAACATTATTCTGACTTGTATCACCATTGTGTCCTATTCTTGAGCTCCATTTAAATAGAATCAAGCCATTTATATTCTTTGGTATCTGATTTCTTTTGTTCAACATAATGGTTGTGAGATTCATCCACATTGTTATGTGTGGGATGAGAAGGGAATCTGTGCAGAAAGAAATGGTGATAGCGGAGAGTGTGTTTGGCTATGTACAGGAAGATTAAGGATGAAGGGAGTGAGGTTTCTCACAGTCAGAGAAGGGAGTTAAAAACAAGGAAAAGGGTAAGACTAGAATGAATCTTGTGGCACTGGATTTGACTTGGACATATTGATATGAATTCGTAGTGTATTAATTTCCTGCTGTAACAAATTACCACAAACTTAATGGCTTTAAAACAACATACATTTATTCTCTTATAGCTCTGGAGGTCAAAAGTCTAATAGCAAGGTGTCAGCAGGGCTGCATTCCTTTGGGAGACTTCAGGGGGAAAATCTGTTTCCTTGCTTTTTTCAGCTTCTAGAGGGTGCCTACATTCCTTGATCCTTGGTCTCATTCTTCCATCTTCAAAGTGCATCACCCTGACCTCTGGTTCCATCATCACGTCTCCTTTTTCTGTAGTCAAATCTCCCTCTGTCACCCTCTTGTAGAAACATTTGTGTTTATATTGGGTCTACCCAAATAATCCAAGAAATATCCTTATCTCAAGATCCTTAACAATGACATCAGCAAATTTCCTTTTACAATGTAAGGGAACATATTCAGAATATCTGGGGTCAATATTCAGCCTACCACACAGAGTGTAAATATATACATGGCTAGATATAGAAATAAATATAGAAATAAGTGTGTGTGTGTGTGTGTGTGTGTGTGTGTACCCGTGCACATACAGATCTTGGCTTCTAAATACCATTGTCCAGTAAAAGAGCTGGGGCTCCTTCAAGAAATGGTTGATTCCAAAGCTGTGGCAAGAAAAGAACAAGATAAGCTTGAAAAATCTTATTGTGCTTTTGAAAAGCAATGAAGTAGGGACTTCCCTGGTGGCACAGTGGTTAAGAATCTGCCTGCCAATGCAGGGGACACGGGTTTGAGCCCTGGTCCGGGAAGATTCCACACGCTGCAGAGCAACTAAGCCCGTGCACCACAACTACTGAGCCTGCGCTCTAGAACCTGCGAGCCACAACTACTGAAGTCCGTGCACCTAGAGCCCATGTTCCACAACAAGGGAAGTCACCGCAATGAGAAGCCTGCGCACTGCAACAAGGAGTAGCCCCTGCTTGCCGCAACTAGAGAAAGCCCACGCACAGCAATGAAGACCCAACACATCCAAAAAATAAGAAAGAAATTTATATATTAAAAAAAAGGCAATGAAGTACTAAAAAAAAATAATAATAGAGGCATGTCAAAAGAAATATAAGCCAGCTGGAAGGGGCTCCCATTGGCCAAAGTGGGACATTTTGTGCATTAGAATAAACAATGAAAGTAACTGATTGTAACACATTGATTTATAAGGGAAATAATGAGTCTGTACTCATATAAGGAAATATATGAGAAACGAGAAAAATACACTGAATGGAATTAATAGCAGAACATACACTGCAGAAGAAAAAAATTTGCAAACTTGAGGACATAATAATTGTATGTCTGGCAAGAAGGGCCAGAAAGAGAGAGTGAGAGCAAGACAGAAGTCAGTCTTTTATAATCTAACCTTAGGAAAGACATCCTACCACTTTTGCCTTATTCTATTCATTAAATGCAAACCATTAGTTCTAGCCCACACTCAAGGGGAAGTGATTACACCAAAACATAAAAGCAGGAAGTGGGAATCATTGGGAGCCATTTTAGAAGCTGACTATCACAGCAATAGAAACTATTCAGAATAAAACACAAAGAGAGTAAGGAATTTAAAAAATGACAGACAGTGCATCAGTAAGCTGTGGGACTACTTCAGGTGGCCTAATACACATGTAATTGGATAGGTGAAGGAGAATAGAGGTGGGAAGAGAAAAAACATTTGAAGAAATAATGGCCCCAAATTTTCCAAATTTGATTAAAACTATAAGCTTACAGATACAGAAACTCTACTAACCTCAATCACAAGAAAGACAAAGATAACTACACCAAGGTACATCATAATCAAATTGCTCAAAACCAGTGATAAAGAGAAAATCTTAAACACAACCAGAGGGAAAAAGAGACATATTGTATATGGAAAAACAAAAACTAAGGAAGACAACAGGTTTTTCATGAGAATCATTGCAAGTGAGAAGACAGTAGAGGAACATCTTTAATGTACTGAAAAAAATTGTCAACTTAGATTCCATACCAAGTGAAAATATCTTTCAAAACAAAACATTGCTTCTCATCACAAGAAAAAAGAATTTTGTAACTATGTATGGCAACAGTTGGTAACTAGACTTATTATGGTAATCATTTCACAGTGTATACAAATATTGAGTCATTATGTATACAAATATACAATTTACAATATACATTACATAAATATTGTCATTATGTATACAAATGTGTATATATGTACACATTATGTATATAAATATACAAAATACAATATACAAATACTGAATTCATTACATCTGAAACTAATATAATGTCATATGTCAATTATACCTCAATTAAAAAGAACAGAAACAAAACAAAAATTAAAACATTGCTGAAAGAAATTGAAGAAAACATAAATAGAAACGTATCCTGTGTTCATGGATTGGAAGACAATATATTTTTTTTCTTCAGATATTTATTTGAAAAAATGGGCTTCCTAAATTTGGGAATAGTTAACTACCATGTTAACTCTTCACTGAACATTTTTGGATGTCTTCTTTTTTCTGTATCTGAAATGCCTTTTTTTTTTTCTTTTTCTTCTCTCATTTGCAGATTTCCCCTAAGAAATATTGAAAACTTTCTGCCTGTTCCCTGCAAGGCAGCAATTCTCTTTTCATGAAGTTCTCTCTTTCATGAAGTTCTCTGTTTCATGAAGTCATGGAAGTCAAAGCACATTATGTAAGAAGAATCTCAGCATTGTGTAAATAAGTCCAATTTCCATCACTTGAAATGTGGAATCATGGAATTCTCAAAGTGAGAGATACCTTACAGATCATTTGAATAGCTGGCAACTTTTCAGAAATTCCTTCTGGTCATATTTGAAAGAAACCCCATCCAGTCACCAAATACATGTTGGAGTCCTCAAGCTACCACTGGGGATCCCTTCCTTCATTCCAGGAATATTTACTAAGGTTCTATCAAGTTTTGGCACTGAGATTTAACAGATCCAATCTCCAGGTGTCAACTCTTTTCTTCCCCCTTTCCAGCTTTATTGAGGTATAATTGACAAATAAATTTCTATATATTTAAAGTGTACAACGTGATGATTTGATACAAGTACACATTGTGAAATGATTACCAAACTCAAGCTAATAAACAAATCCATCACCTCACATAGTTACTTTTTTTTCCCATTTGGTGAGAATGATTTAGGAGCCACTCTCTTAGCAAATATCAAGTATACCATACATTATTATTAACTATAGTCACCATGCTGAATATTAGATCCTCAAAACTTACTCATCTTATAACTGAAAGTTTGGATCCTTTGACCAACACCTCCCCATTTCCCCCATCTCCCACCTCTGGCAAACACCATTCTACTCTCTGTTTTTGAGTTTGACTTACTTTTCTTTTTTTAGATTTTTCTTTTTTTAGATTTCACTTACTTTTCTTTTTTTAAATTTAGATTTTTTAGATTTCTTTTTTTAGATTTTTTAGATTTATAAGTGAGATCATACAGTATGTCTTTCTTCCTTTGTGTGATGCATTTAGCATAGCATACGTAATGCTCTCTGGGTTCATCCATGTTGCTCCAAATGGCAGAATCTCCTTTTTCCTTCTTTTATGGCTGAATAATATTCATATATCTATGATATATGTAACACCTTTATCCATTCATCTGATGATGGACACTCAGGTTGTTTACATATCTTGGTTATTGTGAATAATGCTGCATTGAACATGGGGTTCAGATATCTCTTCAAGACATTAATTTTATTTCCTATGGATATATACCTAGAAATGGGATTTCTAGATCATCTGGTAGTTCTATTTTTTAATTTTTGAGGAACTTTCATACTATTTTCCATAATGGCTGCACCAATTTATATTCCCACCAGCAGGGTAAAAGTGTTCCCTTTTCTCCACATCCTTACCAATATTTGTTATCTCTTATCTTTTTTATGATAACCATTCTAACAGCTGTGGGGTGATATCTTATTGTGATTTTGATTTGCATTTCTCTGATGATTAGTAATGTTGAGGCCATTTTTGTGTACCTGTTGCCCATTTGTATATCTTCTTTGGAAAAATAGCCTGTTCAGATCCTTTGCCTACTTTTTCTTTTTTTTTTGGCTGCGTTGGGTCTTCGTTGCTGTGCATAGGCTTTCTCTAGTTACAGTGAGCAGGGACTACTCTTTGTTGTGGAGCACGGGCTATAGGAGGTTGGGCTTCAGTAGTTGTGGCTCGCAGGCTCTAGAGCACAGGCTCAGTAGTTGTGGCGCACGGGCTTAGTTGCTCCACGGCATGTGGGATCTTCCCGGACCAGGGCTCGAACCCGTGTCCCCTGCATTGGCAAGCGGATTCTTAACCACTGTGCCACAAGGGAAGCCCCCCTTTGCCTATTTTTAATCAGATTATTATTATTTTTTTGCTATTGAGTTGTATGAGTTCTTTATATATTTTAGATATTAACCCCTTACCAGATATATGGTTTGCAAATATTTTCTCCCATTTGGTAAGGTAACTTTTCATTTTGTTGATGGTTTCTTTTGCTGCACAGAAGATTTTTATTTTGATGTAGTACCGCTTGTTTACTTTTGCTATTTTTGCCTATGTTTTTGGTGTCATCCAAAAAAATCATTGCCAAACCAATGTCAAGGAGCTTTTCCTCTATGGCTTTTTGATGTTGTTTTGGCCTCACTGCATGGCTGCACTGCATATGGGATCTCATTTCCCTGACCAGCGATTGAACCAGTGCCCCCTGCATTGGAAGTGTGGAGTCTTAACCACTGGACGACCGGGGAAGTCTCCTCTATGTTTTTTTTTCTAGCCATTTTATAGTTTCAGGTCTTACATTTATGTCTTTAATCCATCTTGAGTTACTTTTTGTGAATGGTGTAAAATGGGGGTCCAGTTTCATTGCTTTGCATGTGTTATCCAATTTTCCCAACATGATTGGAAGACTCAATATTCTTAAGATGTTAATGCTACCCAGAGAGGATCTAGAGATTTTTTTAAAAGTCCTAAAATTCATATGGAATCTCAAGGGACCCAAATAGCTAAAACAATGTTGAAAAAGTGGAACAAAGCTAGAGGCCTCACAGTTCCTGATTTCAAAATTTACTACAAAGCTATAGTAATCAAAACAGTGTGGTACTAAAAATATAAAATGTTAGGATATTAAAAGACTTTTCAGCAATTATTCCAAAATATTTACCCAAGTTCATAACAATTTCTAGTCCATAATCATAAGGCAAAAAAACAAAAACAAAAGCAGTGTGGTACTGCCATAAGACAGACATAGAGATCAATTGAATAGAATAGAAAGATCCCCAAAATAAATCCTTGCATACATGGTCAAAAGATTATTGCCAAGATTAATCAACGGGGAAAGGACAGTCTTTTCAATAAATGCTGCTAGGAAAACTGGATATCCACAGGCAAAAGTTGGATCTAACACCAAATTACCAATTCATTACCAATTGAGACAAATTACCAATTAATGAAAGAGTTGACATCAATATAGATATTAAAAGGAAAGTAAGGGAATGTTATGAACAACTTTATTCCTAAAAAGTCAACACATTAGATGAAAGACACATTCTGTGAAAACTCACTCAAGAAGAAATAGATAACATGAATAGCACTATAGCTATTAACGAAATTGAATTTGTGGTTAAAACCCTTCCCACAAGGAAATTCTAAGCCCAGATTGCTTTGCTGGTGAATTCTACCAAACATTTAAAGAAGAAATAACATATATTCTACCCAAACCCTTCCAGAATATTGAAGAGGAGGGAAACCTTCTAAACTTATTTTATGAGAACAGCATTACTAAAGTTGGTACAAGGAAAGAAAGCTACAGAACAATATCCCTCATGAACCTAGATGCAAAGATTCCAAACCAACTTTTAACAATTTGAGTCCAATAATATGAAAAAAGGATAATACATTATGACCAGCTAGACTTTATCTCAGAAGTGTAAGACTTGTCTAATATTTGAAAATCAGTCAATGTAATTCAACATCCACGAAATTAATCTCGCAACTCAATAATGTGTTATCAACTGCAGTTTGATAAACATTGTGTGGGAGAAGCTATAGACCATTGCTTTGCTTGTTAGCTTACTTGTTGGCTGACCACCATTCATTCTCTTCCTATTTGAAGGGAGATCTCCTAAGATGGAGATACTGGTACAAAGTATCCTGCCTCAACTAGAGAAGTTGAAGAATAGAGATCTTCTCCCCCTCTCCCCCCATTCCTAGGACGAAGAATCTGGAGCAACTGACCAAGAGACAGGGATGATTAGTATCTCGTCACTGTAGTCTTGACAATGCTTAGCCTCACCCACAGTGTCCCAGCCATACTGTTCCTGCTGGAAGAATGTTGTGCGTTTCTTGGTGGCCCCTGGAACCCTTATCATATTGGAAGATTGAAGAAGATTCATATCATCTTCCAAGTCTGGCCCTCTAACCTCCTCTTGACTTGGGGAGCTTCCCCTGCCACACCAACATCCTTTCAATAAATTTTCTTTTGTTTTTTTGTTTGATTAGGTTAGCTGTAGTTTCTTGGTTTCTTCTACTTACAATCAAGAACCCTGATAAAACAGAGAAGAAAGGGGAGAGTTATGGAGAAAAAAAATTCTGGAAAGCCCACCAAACTTCAGTCAAGCAGGAACTAAATACCTATTTTGTTTAATAAAATTCAAAACCACTGACATGAAACCCTAGGGTAGCTTTACTTAGGGTTAAGGAAAAGAAAAGTATGTTCAGCAATTTCTATACAATAAATAGAGCCTGCTAGTTTGCTCCAGATGTCTGGACTGCAATGTCATCTTCAAAGACACTTCCCACAGGGCTAGCTTGGGTGGGTGGGCATTGAGTCTTGTTTTTCCTTTTTCTTGTCAATAGAGAGAAGGTTGGGTTTATAGAGAGTGGACAGAGTGGTAGTGGCTGTTTGCCATTGTTAGGTAGTGGGAAAGATGGCTCAGTGACCCTGGATTTGGACCTTCCCCAAAGCAGTCAAGACCAAGTTCTCTGTCTGAGCATATCAAGGCCTTCACGACCTGTCCCAGCCTGCTGTTCTTCCATTGCTACCTGTCCCTTCCCCTCTATATAACCACATCTTATTCACTCTCATCCACTGGTTTTCAAATTGTGACCTGATTAAAAGGCTCTAAGGTTTGATGGAAATTAAACTCAAGCCAGGAAAGTTTAAAAAACACAGCTCTGGGCCACAGTCACCTCTTTCTCCTCTGATCTTGTCTTTTTTTTTTTTTTTTAATTTATTTTTTTCTTTATTTTTTGGCTGTGTTGGGTCTTAGTTTCGGCGTGCGGGATCTTTGTTGCAGGTCGGCTTCTCTTTAGTTGTGCCATGAAGGTTTTCTCTCTCTAGTTGTGACACGTGGGCTCCAGGGCACGTGGGCTCTGTAGTCTGCAGCACACGGGCTCTCTCGTTGAGGCACACAAGCGCAGTAGTTGTGGTGCATGGGCTTAGTTGTCCCGCGGCATATGGGATCTTAGTTCCCAGACCAGGGATTGCACCCGTGTCCCCTGCATTGGACCACCAAGGAAGTCCCCTCTGATCTTGTCTTGTTTTGTTTGTCATGGATCACATTCAGCTTTTTATTTAACATTTCTTAGGTTATATCATTTTTTTTTTCTTTGCGGTACACGGGCCTCTCACTGCTGCGGCCTCTCCCATTGTGGAGCACAGGCTCTGGACGTGCAGGCTCAGCGGCCATGGCTCACGGGCCCAGCCGCTCCGCGGCATGTGGGATTTTCCCGGACCAGGGCACGAACCCATGTCCCCTGCATCGGCAGGTGGACTCTCAACCACTGCGCCACCAGGGAAGCCCCATAAGTTATATCTTTTTCTTAAATTGAGGTAATGTTGGTTTATAACGTTGTATATGTTTCATCTGTACAACATTATATTCCTACTTCTGTATACACTATATCATGCTTTCCACCAAAATTTAGTTTCCATCCATCACCATACAGTTGACCTTCTTTACCCATTTGGCCCTTCCCCCACCCCCCTTCCCCACTGGTTACCATTACACTGGTCTCTGTATCTATGTGCTTTCTTTTGTTTAGTTTGGCTTCCTCATTTATTATTATTATATTTTAATATATCCCACATATGAGTAAAATCATATGGTATTTGTCTTTCTCCGTCTGACTTATTTCACTTAGCGTAATACCCTCAAGGTCCATCCATGTTGTCCCAAATGGCAAAATTTCATGTTTTTATGGCTGAGTAGTATTCCATTATATATATACATATACACACACCACCTCTCTTTATCCATCTGTTGATGGGCATTTAGGTTGCTTCCTTATTTGGCTACTGTAAATAATGCCGCAATGAACATAGGAATGCATATATCTTTTTGAATTAGTGTTTTTGTTTTCTTCAGGTACATAACCAGAAGGGAATTGCTGGATTGTATGGTAGTTATATTTTTAATTTTTTGAGGAATCTCCATACTGTTTTCCAACTTAAATTCCCACCAACAGTATATGAGGGTTCTCACAGGTTATATATTGTCTTGGTTTCCCAGTGAAATTGGAAGATTTTGGAAAGCACAGTGCCAAGCTTATTTCCAGCACTTAATAAACACCCATTGAATGAATGAATGAATGATAATAGTTAACATGTATTGATTACTATGTGCCAGATACCATGTTAAACAATTTGCATGCATTGTCTCATTCAATCCTCACAACAAACCTATGAAATGGGTTTTGTTAATATACTCATTTCATAAATGAGGAAAGTGAAGTTTAGAAGATGGAAGTGACTTATTCAAGGTCACACAGCCAGTAAGTGGCTGGCCGGCATTTAAACTACTACTAGTCTCAAAGGTAGCATGATTCAGAGAGGGAGAATGTTAAGGACTTTCAAGATCTACAGTTCTGAGATACCAGATGTTCTCAGACAGAGTTGGCAGGTAAAGTATGAAAAAAGTGGAGGAAACTCATTAAATTGAGTTTTAATGAAGAAAGAAGGAAATGGAAACCATCACCATATTAGGGCCATTGATTCACTTTCTGCTGGCACTCTGCCCCCCTCTAAGCCCTTTGCCAGACACTCAGCAAGTTTCTATTAAGTGAGAAAAGTAGCCCACATTCATTCACAAAGCCAGAATTAAGCATCTCTTTGTAAAGAAGTTTTCCGTGGTTCTCAGATACTAAAACGTGTACACGTGAACAGCTGTTTATATAGAAGCTAGCACAGTGCCTGGCACATACACAATAGGCACTTAATAAATGAATCATTCGTGTTGTTGTTGGAGTTAATAAATAGAATGTGTATTGAGTGTCTAATATGCAGAATATTCTGGGTAATTTAATAGTTCCTGACTCACATAATCCTCACAACCATCCCTTGAATTAGATGATTTTACCGCAGTTTAACAAATGAAGAAACTAAAGCACAAAGTGGTTACAATTTCCTCAAAGCCACACTGATCTGATACCAAAACCCATGCTCTTTATAATACTCAGTACCAATAAATAACGTGTATGCTGATACGAATAAATGGACCAAAAAGGAACATGGCAACCAGTTCTTACCAACACCCTAGAAAAAATGCCTATGGTTTGAATTCAACTGAAGGATGAAATTCATTCAAAGTTGTTGGTGGCCCCCTCCAGCATCTCGATCAGATTTTACAGATGATAGCAGCTTGGAGAACAGATATTCTGTCCCTCCAGGAGTCAAAGTCCACTTGAGGCTGGCCTAAGGCCCATTTCATAGCAGACCACAGGACTTTGTCCTACCCCTTTCATCAAGAACCTTCTTGCTTAATCAAAACTACAATGAGGTATCACCTCACACCTGTCAGAATGGCTGTCATGAAAAAGTCTACAAATAACAAATGCTGGAGAGGGCGTGGAGAAAAGGGAACCCTCTTGCACTGTTGGTGGGAATGTAAATTGTTACAACCACTATGGAGAACAGTATGGAGTTTCCTTAAAAAACTAAAAATAGAGTTACCATGGGACTTCCCTGGCAGTCCAGTGGTTAAGACTCCACATTTCCACTGCAAGGGGCACTGACTGATTCGATCCCTGGTCAGGGAACTAAGATGCCGCAAGCCAAGCAGTGTGGTGTGTGAAAAAAAAAAATAGAGTTACCATATGATCCTGCAATCCCACTCCTGGGGATATACCCGGAGAAAACTCTAATTCAAAAAGATACATGCACTCCTATGTTCATTGCAGCACTATTTACAATAGCCAAGACATGGAAGCAACCTAAATGTCCATCAACAGAGGAATGGATAAAGAAGATGTGTGTGTGTGTATATATATATATATATATATATATATATATATATATATATATATATATAAATGGAATATCACTACCATAAAAAGGAATGAAATAATGCCATTTGCAGCAACATGGATTGACCTAGAGATTATCATACTAAGTGAAGTAAGTCAGAAAGAGAAAGACAAATATCATATGATATCGCTTATATGTGGAATCTTTAAAAAATGATACAAATAAACTTATTTACAAAACAGAAACAGACCCACAGACATGGAAAAGAAACTTATGGTTACCAAAGGGGAAAGGGTGGGAGGGATAAATTAGAAGGTTGGGATTAACATATACACACTACTATATATAATATAGATAACCAACAAGGACCTACAGGGATCCATTCTCAATATTTTGTAAGAGTCTATAAGGGAAAATAACCTGAAAAAGAAAATATGTGTGTGGTGTGTGTGTGTGTGTGTGTGTGTGCGTGTGTAAATGAATCACTGTGCTATACACCTGAAACTAACACAACATTGTCAATCAACCATATTTCAGTAAAAATAAAATAAAATAAAAATAAAACAGAAGGAACCTTCTTGCTTGGTTACAGCCATGGAGAACAAGCCAGTGAACCAAGGCGTCTTTGGGGAAAAAGAGATAAGCAAGGTTATTCATTCATAATATAGTGCTCTGCCACAGACTGCTTGTTGACTCCTCACAATATTTATCCTCATGTTTTTCAATAGAAATAGGAACTTTGTAAATTTATTTATTTATGGCTGCGTTGGGTCTTCGTGGCTGGGCGCGGGCTTTCTCTAGTTGCGGCGAGCAGGGGCTACTCTTCATTGCGGTGCGTGGGCTTCTCATTGCGGTGGTTTCTCTTGTTGCAGAGCACGGACTCTAGGCGTGCAGGCTTCAGTAGTTGTGATTCGCAGGCTCTAGAGCACAGGCTCTGTAGTCGTGGCACAGGGGCTTAGTTGCTCCGCGGCATGTGGGATCTTCCCAGACCAGGGCTTGAACCTGTGTCCCCTGCATTGACAGGTGGATTCTTAACCACTGCTCCACCAGGGAAGTCTGTAATAGGAGATTTAACTGCATATGCTAGGCCAGGTAAAGATTTCATTTTCCAACATCCCAGGCAGGTAGATGTGGCCGAGTTACTGGGTTCTTAGCCAATCAGACTCAAGTAGAATGGATATTTGCAATTTTTGAGTTGTTTCCTTAAGAGAAATATGCATATATTCCATTCCTCTCCATAGGTGAGGGAGATTAAGAGGTACAAACTTCCAGCTGCAAACTAAAATGAGTCACAGGTATGAAATGTACAGTGTGGGGAATACAGTCAACAACTATGTAATATCTTTGTATGGAGGGATATTGTAACTTGACTTATCTTGGTGATTATTTTCAAATGTATAGAAATACCAAATCACTATGTTGTGTAACGTAGTGTTGTAGATCAATTACAGTTCAAAAAACAAACAAACAGGGACTTCCCTGGTGGCGCAGTGGATAAGACTCCGCTCTCCCAATGCAGGGGGCCCGAGTTCAATCCCTGGGGTCATGTGAACTAGATCCCACATGCATGCTGCAACTGAGAGCTCGCATGCCACAACTAAGGAGCCCACCTGCCACAACTAAGACCCGGCGCAACCAAGTAAATAAATAAATATTAAAAACAAAAAAACCCCAAGCAAACAAACAAACAGAAAAAAGGATGAGATCTGTGGTTACAAGAGGCGGGGTTGGGGGATGGGAAGTCAGGGGGGAAGGGGAATTGGATGAAGGCAGTCAAAAGGTACAAACTTCCTGCTATAAGATAAATAAGTACTAGGGATGGAATGTACAACAAGATAAAGATAACAGTGCTGTATGTTATATATGAAAGATAACAGTGCTGTATGTTATATATGAAAACTGTTAAGTGGGTAAATCCTAAGAGTTCTCATCACAAGGAAATCTATTTTTCTATTTCTTTAATTTTGTATCTATATGAGATGATAGATGCTTACTAAACGTATTGTGATGATCATTTCATGATGTATGTAAGTCAAATCATGATGCTGTACACCTTAAACAGTGCTGTATGTCAGTTATATCAATAAAACTGGAAGAAAGAAAGAACGAAGTGTGCCTTTCACTGTCCATGTGCTCTGTCTCTATGAGCTGGAATGTTAACAAGGTGGGTGGGGAGAAACAAGATAGAAGGAGCCTGTGCCCTTAACATCTCCAAACCTCCATGTCAGCCCTGGACCACCTCCTTGGATTCTTAAGTGAGTGAAAAAAAAACCTTCTGTCTTGTTTCAACTACAATATTTTGGGGTCTCTTATTAGAGAAGTTGAGCGTGTAGGTAACTAATAGGAGTACTAATGTGAAGATGGTTCTGGAAGATTGGCTACTTTGGGGGTTTTGCTCTAAATGATTAGAGATAGAAGGACCTTTGTCTGTCATCTAATCCAAGGCCTTGCTATTTCAGATGGGACCCAGAGAGGAGGAAAGAACTTGTTAAAGAGTCCCCATTTAATTGGGGTTACCATCTGTTGCCTTCCAGGGAGGCTCTCCTCTTTAGTTATGTACTTGGCATTATTAGAGGCCAACAACACATGCACTTTCTAAAAATAACAAACTCAACTTGCCCTCATTTCCAGATAGGCCAGTTTCTAAAAGCAGGTCTGTTTCAGCCCCTTGAAGGCTAGCCTGCTGGTGGACTGAGGTGGACTGAGGTTCATAAAAGCAACGTATTATGAAGTGATGGGGTGAACTGTAAATTAGTGCCACTCATTTTTTTAAATAATAATGATTTTTTTCATCGCCTTTTTTCCTGGGAATCAACATAAATGCACAACCAGATATCCAGCACTGACTTTGTAAAAGTGGGAGTTAGAAAACTTGGCAGAAGTAAACATTGACTTGGCCAGGTTGGCAGTTGAATGACAAGCGTTTAGGGTGTACCTCAAGCAACTGTTACATGGAAAGCAGGCTCTGGATTCACTCACTTTTGTAACAGAGCATCAACCCAAACAAATATCAAGTGTCCAGAATGCTGAAAAGTCAAGTAAGCAAAGGAGTCCGATTTACCTTCAGCAAGTAGGAGTGAGCACCAAAGATGGTACATGAGGACAGAGAAAGAAGATTTGAAGAAAAGATCTGGTGGCAAAATGATGTTACAAAGAGGCAGCATTAGAATGATTGTTTGAGGCAGGATATAGTAAAGGTTCAGATCATGGCCTTTGGAGATGGGTAGACTTCAGTTCGAATCCCAGCTCTGCCACTTACTAGCTGTTTTTCCTTCTCTTCTTCAAGCCTTGATCTTCTTTTTTTTTAAACATTTTTGAAATGGCATAATGTTATTTTATTTTTTTAATTTATTTTATTGAAGTATAATTGATATACAATGTTGTGTTAGTTTCTGGTGTACAATGAAGTGAGTCAGTTATACATATATATAATAGTTTGCATCTGCTAATCTCAAACTCCCAGTCCATCCCTCCCACACCCCCCTTTCCCTTTGGCAACCACAAATTTGCTCTCTACGTCTGTGAGTCTGTTTTGGTTTCATAGATAAGTTCATTTGTGTCATATTTTAGATTCCACATATAAGTGATATCATACGGTATTTGTTTTTCTCCGTCTGGCTTACTTCACTTAGTATGATAATCTCTAGATCCATCCATGTTGCTGCAAATGGCATAATTTCATGCTTTTTTATGGCTGAGTAGTATTCCATTGTATGTATATGTATGTATATATATATATATATATATATATATACCACATCTTCTTTATCCATTCCTCTGTCGATGGACAGTTAGGTTGCTTCCATCTGTTAAACCTCAATCTTCTTATCTGTGAGATACAGATAATATCCCTTGCCTCACTTGGCAATTGCAAGGATTATATATGCAATAGTAATGTCCAAAGCACTTAGCACAGAGGCTGGCATAGAGTAAGTGCTCAGTTAACATGCTCTGCCATTATCATGGTGTTTATATGTGATTATGACCCTGAAACCTGTTTGGGCAGAAGGAGTAGGAACCCCTAAACAAAGTCTCCTCATAGTAAGGGCAGCAGTTGTTGTCTTTTACGGTATCACAGATTTAAGCAGTAAACATGAAGAAAATGCAGATACCTGGGTCCTACTACCAGAGATTCTGATTCAGCGGTCTGAGGTGAAGTTGTTTTTTTTTTTAAAACTAGATTACCTGTTTATTAGAAAAGAATATAACTTAGGAACAGTAAGATGGAAGAGATGCAAAGGGCAAGGTATGGGGAAAGGGCGTGGAGCTTCCATGCCCTCTCAGAGAGCTCCACTCTCCCCATATCTCCACATGTTCACCAGCCCAGAAGCCCCCAAGGCGAAGCGTTTTCTCACAAGCTTTCCACATGATTCTCGTAGATGTGTTCCAAGAACTCTACTTTGAGAAAGAGAGGCCTACGGTCCTAGAATGCCTATATAGGACCTGGGGAAGGGCTGTCAGATGATTTCAACAGTCAAGCAGGTCTCGGCTAAGCACCGTGAGACTGACAAAATCCTACTTCACCCTCTTGCTTGGGAATGGGGGCGGGGCGAAGGTCTCCAAGCTCTGGGCTCTCTTGGTTCCATTAGGTCATCGATGTTTCAGAGTTGAAAAACTTACAGTTTAATTTCCTTCAGCTGCTTTTACCTGTTCCTTTCCGAAGGCCCTCTTTCCCACTCCCGTCTCTCGGGAGACACAAGGGATTGCTGACCAGACAAAGGGGAGGCTGTTATAGCTAATGGTTCATTAAGCTGTTAAGTGAGGAGCTCCACTTAACAATTGTCTTGTTCTCATCAAAATTAGAACTGGAGAGTGGCTGATAATGGGATAAAGAAGGCATCTTCTCAGACTGGCGCACACAGCCCCTGCAGTTCAAAATCCCAGGCTCCCCTGATGCCTGTCTGAACTCTTCAGCTAGGATATTTGCTCCTTTTATGTTGAAATCAGACATAAGGACAACAGACAAACTGTCCTGCTACTTTATGTAAGACCTCCCCCACAAAAAACGATTAGCTTGGTTTTAAACACACTCGCGCACGCACGCACACACACACACACACACACACACACACACATCTTCTTTATTTGGCTAAGATAGTGAGAAAAGAATCTATAAGGCTTTAAGATTAACAAGGTTTCCTTTTTTTTTTTTTTTTTTGGCCACTTGGCTTGTGGGATCTTGGTTACCTGACCAGGGATTGAACCCAAGTCCTCGGCAGTGAAAGCATGGAGTCCTAACTACTGGACCACCAGACCACTTGTTGGGAATTCCCAACAAGATTTGCTTTGACACCATCCCACCTTACCTTTGTGATGGATACGAGGTGACAGAGACAGCAAGCATCTCATATAGGCCATAACTGAAAAAAATGAATCTCTAATGTTAGGCAAGAGAGTCTCGGGTAGGAGGACTTTGAGAGGGCACTTGTTCCTTCTAGAAGATCTTGGTTTTCTCAACGAGGCTTTCTATACATTGTGAAATGGACCTACAGAATAAGAATGGCACCTCCATTGAGATTTACCAACCCCAAATCATCTCCCTCAGGACTTTGGTCTTCAGTAACAAGTCACTAGCTACACCTTCCCTTCCCCAGCAAGCCCATTAAAGAAGCTGTGCAGAAACCCAAAGCTTTTACTCTTTCCAGAATTTGGACTCAATTAGATGCACAGAGAACCATTGGCCTCTCTCCATCCTGTGGAAAGAGGTCAGTGGCTCATAATAGCTTATAGAACAGTTTGCTTAATTCTGATATTGTCTGAAAGTCTGCCATCCCAAGACCGAATAGATCTGGTGTTTCACACCAGCTACGACGCATTATCTTTCCCGTGTGTGCCCTATCTGCTGCAGCTAGAGACCATCGTACACCTTGCTGGGCGCTCCATTTGCTTGTTGATGATAATCACAGGTAGCAGAACACCGGCCTATGAGTGAGGAGACCTGCGTTCCTGTTTCAGCTCTGCTACCAGCATGCTGTGTAACCATGAGCATGTCCCTTCCCTTTCTGAGAATCCATTTCCTCATCTGTAAAATGAGGAAGAAGGTCTCTAAGAGCCCCTCCAGCTCTGCCATTCTCTGAGTCTTAACATAAAGGCTTAATCAAATGTAAATTAGTCCTATCACATCAGCAACCCCTAGGCCGGTGGTTCCTAAATTCCAGTGTGCATCAGAATCAGCCAGGGAAGCAACTCTAGTTTTGGAAATGTATCTCACATCTGAAAATGGTGCATGTACAAGGTAATTCATTACATCCATGGATCGTATTAGTTAGCAGAGGATTGGAGACAACCCAAGTGTCCATCAAAAAGTGACTGGTGAGGGAATTCCCGGGCGGTCCAGTGGTTAGGACTCTGTGCTTTCACTGCCGAGGGCTCGGGTTGGGGAACTAAGATCTGACAAGCAGCATGGCACTGCCAAAAAAAAAAAAAGTGACTGGTGAAATAAAGTCTCCTCTTTCCATATAATGGAATAGTATGCAGTTGTGAAAACTAGTAAGGAAGTACTCTGACAGTTATGGAAAGATCTTTAAGTTATATATGTACTTATTTTATTTTATTTTTTTATTGCAGTATAGTTGATTTAAATGTGTTAGTTTCTGGTGTACAGCAAAGTGATTCAGTTATATATATGAACATATATACATATTCTCTTTCAGGTTCTTTGTCGTTATAGGTTATTGTAAGATATTGAATATAGTTCCCTGTGCTATACAGTAAGACCTTTTTTTTTTTTTTTTGCGGCACGCGGGCCTCTCACTATCGTGGCCTCTCCTGTTGCGGAGCACAGGCTCCGGACGCACAGGCTCAGCGGCCACGGCCCACAGGCCCAGCCGCTCCGTGGCATGTGGGATCTTCCCGGACCGGGGCACGAACCCGTGTCACCTGCATTGGCAGGCGGACTCTCAATCACTGCACCACCAGGGAAGCCCAAGACCTTGTTTTTTATCTATCTATATTTAAAGATAAAGAACAGTATGCAAAGCATTCTAACGTTTTTGGGGGGGCAAGTGAAAAATGTATTTCCTCTTTTGCTTGATATCTGATAAAGAACCTGGGAAAGGATTCCTAAGACTTGAATAGCAGTGGTTACCTAGGTTTGTATGGCAGGTGAGGCTGCGGAAAGGTCGGAACTGGTCAGCTGAGGACAGGGATGGGAGTGACACTTTCACTCTATACATTTTTTAATATTTTTAAAGTTTTATGCCATATGAATGTGTTGTCTGTTTAAAAATTACATAATAGAATAACAATCCACTTGAAAACTAGTTTAAAATGCTGAGCTACGTGAGTCAGAACTCCAGGGGTTCAGAACCTGCATTTTTAGCTAGTTCCCCCCCTGTAGATTCTGATGTAAGTGGTGAGTGAAATATATTTAAAAAAACACTGGGCTAAACACTTTGCAGAACAGGAAGGACAGCAAGGATGCCTGCAGTGTAAGTAAGGGCCTTCTCCTTAACGATTTCTCTACCAAGCAGGCCCACATCACGACGAAATTCTAAGACTTCCAGATCCATACCTTACCTTTCTACTTTCCTACATCTTCCAGTGACGTGACCAAGACTTCTTTGGGAAATCCTGCTATTTCTTGACAGCAGAGAATATCAGGTCTCCGGCACTTTGGTTTGTGTGGCTTTTCTCTTTCAGGCTGGCAGGACTTGCTCATCTGGAGGAATAAGGGTTGTTGGTAAAGAGAAAATCCCCTCCAAAAGATGAGATCAAAGCGTGATTTCACTTGCCCTGCCCTTCTGCTGCCAGCAGCAGTAGGGCAACCCCTGCCTCCTAGTGAGGAGACCTGCTTGTGGATTTTGAGTCAGGGTGTGGGCAATACGTAGATTTTGCCTGGAATTGATTTACACTGATACTTTGAGCCAAATCGATGTGCTTTTAAAAATAATATTAAGCAACATTTATTGCTCGTGTGTGTTAAGCACTTGCCATGTTATCTTATTGAGTTTTTCAACCTTGCTCTATTTCACAGATATGGAAGCCAAGGCTGGAGTAAGTGAAGTGAGTAGCCACAGGCTCCACAGCTAATAGGCAGCACGGTGAGATGTACATTCAGGCAGTCTGCTGCTAGAGTGTGCTCCTAACCACTTGACTATACTGCCCCTCTTTGCTGGTGGGAGGAGGGTCATCCCTACTCAAAGACAAGGCTCAGTCACCCAATAAGAAGTTTCTGCAACTCTGTCCCAAGAGCTCAGGGAATGTCCGTAGGCTGCCTTTGACTCCCAGTCCAGATCCCTCTTGCGCTGGTCTGCCGTGCCTGGTTTTCTCACTAACGTTGAAGAGCCCAGATTCTCTCCCTTTGGTCTGCCCGTGGGATTGGCACTTCAGCTGGACTGTCTGATGGGATTTAATGTTCAACTTTTCCCTTGATCACTGGCTTTCAGATCACCTTTGGCTCCAAGCTCTGATGACCCCAGGCGGGTCTAACCTGAAGCTCAACACTGGTTCCCAGCCCAGGCCCCCAGCATGAATGTAGAATCCTGGCATCCTGCTTGTCCTACCAGGAAGAGAAGAACAGACTTTCTTGGTCTCTCTCAGACTGTTCTATCTTAACTAGCTGCTTCTGCTGACTCCTCACCCTCAGTCACATGCAGCAAGGTCTCCCAAGCCTTGTCAACAAGTTGACTTCCTCCAGCAAACCACAAAGTCAAGCCACCGGCAATGACTTATTGGTGGCCCAGCATTGTACCTTAGAGCTATAATTTCATTTGAGGGCATTTGCTGCCCCTTCCTACTAACAACTGGCATACAGCCCAGGCAGTGTGGAGACAGGAAGAGGAAATAGCATCTCATACAACAACCATATAGTTCATGCACTTCTTGTTTTCTCAGGATTGGGGACGAATTTGCACCAAACCCATCATTTGTTATCGCCTTGTTCTAGGGTGGGGTGCATTTGAAGATAGTTGGCTACAGTGGGGGAGAGGTGGAGTGTTTGGACACGTGATAGAGTAAAACAAACTGGTTCAGCCTCAGGGTGCTCTGAAAGCTTTAATCAATGGTGTTAACCGGTCCCCGGTAGGGTGACAATAACTACACCAGCTCACTTTTGGAGAATGCGTGCTTGGTTCTGTTAGCCATGGTGAGAGCCGAATGATGCTGTGCTAATTTGTCCGTTTTAGCATGTCCTTGTCATCAACCAAGTCCTAGGGGCTACGTGGAGTAAGACCACTTTATCTCCTTTTGCTGCTTTGACCGCATCCTTCCCCTTCTCAAAACCATTCAGCAGTTCTCTCATCGGAACACCAGAAAAACTAGATCCCACCCATGGTCCATTAACACGGCGTAGATAGCCTGGGTTTGGGAGCCTGAAAGCCTGAGTTTTGAATCCTAGCCCGGCTACCTACAACCTGTTTAATTTGGGGCAAGATACTGAACCTCTCTGGTTCCCAGTGTTTTCCTTTGTAAAATGAGAATAAGAATGCCTCCTATCTTACCGGGTTGTTATGAGGAATAAATGAGTTAATATTCGTAAAGTGCTTGGAACGGTGTCTGACTATAGTAAATGCCATGTAAACGTTTGTTAAATAAATAAATAATAAGTATATCCATCCATTAAACAGATATCTGTCGAGTATCCACGAGCTAGCCGGGGATTGGCAAATTTTGCTGTGGAGGACCACATACTAAATATTTCTTTAGGCTTTGCGGGCCACGAGATCCCTTGCAACTGCTTGACTCTGCCATTTTAATGTGAAATAAGTCGTAGATAGTATGTAAATGAGATGGTGTGGCTGTGTGCCAATTTCAATTTATTAAAGAAACAACAGACTTTGGACTAGATTTGGCCCAGAGGCCATAGGTTGGTGACCCTATGCTAGGGAATGGGGATCCAATGGTATGCAAAACGGACCCACTCGATCGTTCAGTCTAGTGTGGGAGACAGATAGGAATGAAATAATTATGCACTGTGTCAATCATGATAAGTATGGGAAAGGAGTAGGGATGGGAGTAGGGGTAACGCACTCTGGAGGATCAACCAAAGTTTCTGAGGAAGTAGCTTCCAACAGAGATCAAGGTCAGACTTAAAACAGGTGAATGGGGGTGTGTGGAGGGGCATGTGTGAGATGCCCTCCATTGACATCACCCTCAAAGACTAAGGATGTCCTAAACACCTTAAATATCTCCATCGTTACCCTTCATTGAGTCTATGGAGAAATAAATGAGATTTGTATTCAGTCCTTTCCTAAAGTTGTTTTTAACTTCGGCATGTCTTATGTATTGTGAGAACAGCAGAACTGTTAAAAGCACAGACTATTGCCAGGCTCCTTGGCCCTACACAGTACTTGTGTAATCTTGGGCACGTTTCTTAACTTCTTCTTCTTTTTTTTTTTTTTTTTTGTGGTACGTGGGCCTCTCACTGTTGTGGCCTCTCCCACTGTGGAGCACAGGCTCCGGACGCGCAGGCTCAGCGGCCATGGCTCACGGGCCCAGCCGCTCCGCGGCACGTGGGATCCTCCCGGACCGGGGCACAAACCCGTGTCCCCTGCATCGGCAGGCGGACTCCCAACCACTGCGCCACCAGGGAAGCCCTCTTAACTTCTTTGTGCCGGAGTTTCCTCCATCTTTCAGATGAGGATGACAATGTTGGTAGTATCCACCTCATGGGGTAGTTATGAGGATTAAATGAGCCAATGTACGTAACCTACTTGGAATAGTGTCTGGCTCATAGTAAGTGTGAATATGTGTTAGCTCTTGCTATTGTGGTCGATTATGTGTTTGATACTCTTTGTAGGGTTCACTAGGGCTTCCTTTTCTTCCTGCTAACATTGCCCCCTTGCTACTCTGAGGAGTACCACTCCACTAAATTCTCTTATTTCAGGATTTAGTTAATTAGCCAATAAGACAATGACTAACATGTGTTGGGCACTTATGTTCCAGAGTTGGCGCTAAACCGTTTACGTACAAATCTCACTTAATTCTCAAATTCAAAGTTTTAATAGCCCATTTAAATTGAGGAAACTGAGGCTCAGAGAAGTTAAGTGATGAGACAGAATATGCAAATGGACAATGACCATAGCGTATAAAAATATAAGGCTGGGGGTTTCCCTGGTGGCTCAGTGGTTGAGAGTCTGCCTGCCGATGCAGGGGACACGGGTTCGTGCCCCGGTCCGGGAAGATCCCACATGCCGCGGAGCTGCTGGGCCCGTGAGCCATGGCCGCTGAGCCTGCGCGTCCAGAGCCTGTACTCCGCAACGGGAGAGGCCACAACAGTGAGAGGCCCGCGTACCGCAAAAAAAAAAAAAAAAAGTCTGACCCACAACCTGCAGCAAATGCCTAGGAAACCACCTCCTTATCTACAATAACCAGCCCAGGAAGGCAGCCTGCTATGTCAGACTCACACGAAGTCAGATTGCTACCTCTGGTAACAGTCAAGGAAGCCAAACGCTAACCCCTGTAACAATCAGCCCCAAACGGCCAGGACCTGATTAGTAATTGACAGCTCCCCTAAGTTTTGTCCCAGCTTCCAGCTTGGGACCAACGAAAGAAAGCCAAGTATGCCCCTCTAGTCAATCGCATAGGATGCCCTTCTTCTAGTTAGCCTGCCTACAGTGTTCCTATGCCAACAGCCTCCAATCAGGGCATACCCAAAGCCTTTCCTTTTTCCACTATGAAACTTTCCCACTCCTCTGCCTGCCTTTGAGTGTCTGCCTAATCCTAAGTGACAGTGACTGACTCTTTTGTTGTAGCAAGCTCAGAATAAATAGCCTTTGCTTGCTCTTACTTGGTTGATCTTCATTTTGTCACACTGACACCCTAAGGGTTACAAAGCTAATAAGTGGCAGAGCTAGGATTCACACCCTGGTCTATCAGTCTGCAGAGTCCCAAGTCCTTAACTTCTATACTATACTGTCTTCCCACACTTGCTTTTGGGATTTTTTTTTTTTTTTTTTTGCGGTACGCGGGCCTCTCACTGTCGCGCCTCCCCCGCCGCAGAGCACAGGGTCCGGACGCGCAGGCTCAGTGGCCATGGCTCACGGGCCCAGCCGCTCCGTGGCATGTGGGATCTTCCCAGACCGGGGCACAAACCCACGTCCCCTGCATTCGCAGGCGGACTCTCAACGACTGCGCCACCAGGGAAGCCCTGGGATGTTCTTGAATTAAACTTTTTGATGGCATCCTCTTCACCTTTTCCCACTGAAAAGAGGTAATCTGTTTAGGATTTCCTTATGCAACAGCCCCTGCCTCCAAGAAAATTGGAGGTTCCCTCTCTGTACCTTCTCTAGCTCACTGCGCAGTTGGAGGTGCAGCCTACATATAATAATTACAGGGCTGACAGCACCCAGTGTAATACGTGGTTTTTTTTCAGGGCTGGCGCTATGGGTAGGTAGTGTAATCAAGACAAAGATATAATAGTTGTTGAGTTCATGTGATGTACCAAGCACTGTGCTAAATACTTTATATACATTAATTATCTCATTTAATCCTCAGAACAGCTCTAGCAAGCAAATAATGCTATAATGCCCGTGGTGGGGATGATGAATCAGAAGCAGAGAGAGCTCCAGCAGTATGACTGTGACTTCAGGGGATGGAGAAAACTTCTTCGCTCCCCATAACACTTCTGGGTAGCTCCTACCTGACTTCCCATTATTAACAACCATTGGTTTTATCAAAATGCAAATCTCCCTGGAAGAGGTAATACAGTCAGCCTTCCCAACCCTTTACACTTCACTTGGAATGAACATATCACAGTCCCATTTCTGATTTCTGACAGCTGGCTTTGACAGGCAGAAAAATGGAGAGAGCAAGGACGTACTCAGTGAGGTGACAGACTTTGGGACATTTACTATCATATAATGCAATCAAGGGCCAGAGAGCTGGTCCTAGCTTCTGTTTCATTTCTGCTACCCTTCCTGACTAAGAACACCATCAGAACTTCCCATTCCTGTTCTCCAAGCTTTCTTTAAGCTCTGGACCAGACCATTCCTTCCCTTTGATATCTTTTTCTGCTTCATGAAAATCAGGTTATAAAACCTTTCCCTTAAAGCTCCTTTATATCATCACTTCCTCCAAGCAGCCTTCTTTGATTAAGATTAGATCTGTTTTCCTGAGGAACCAGAGCAAACTATTGACAAAATTTCCAGTTCAGCCTGACCATTCTGTGTTTATCATCCAAGGACCACTGCCTGTTCCAATCTGTGTATTAACGAACTTTCACAAAGCCCACAAGCTGATTGGATAGACCTGATTTTTTAAAAATAAATTTATTTATTTTATTTATTTACTTTCGGCTGCATTGGGTCTTCATTGCTGTGCGCAGGCCCTCTCCAGCTGTAGCGAGCAGGAGCCACTCCCCGTTGCAGGTCACGGGCCTCTCACTGCCCTGGCCTCTCTTGCTGCGGAGCACGGGCTCTAGGCACGCGGGCTTCAGCAGTTGCAGCACGCGGGCTCAGTCGTTGTGGCTTGTGGGCTCTAGAGTGCAGGCTCAGCAGTTGTGGCGAACGGGCTTAGTTGCTCCGTGGCACGTGGGATCCTCCCAGACCAGGGCTCGAACGCGTGTCCCCTGCATTGGCAGGCGGATTCTCAACCACTGCGCCACCAGGGAAGCCCCCTGATTTTTTTTTTTGAACTTGATTTACAATGTTGTATTAGTTTCTGGTGTACAGCAAAGTGATTCAGTTATACATACATACATATTCTTTTTCATATTCTTTTCCATTATGGCTTATTACAAGATATTGTATATAGTTCCCTGTGCTATACAGTAGGTCCTTGCTGTTTATCCATTTTATATATAGTAGTTTGTATTTGCTAATCCCAAACTCCTAGTTTATCCCTCCCCAGCCTTCCCCTTTGGTAACCATAAGTTTGTTTTCTATGTCTGTGAGTCTGTTTCTGTTTTGTAAATAAGTTCATTTGTGTCATATTTTAGATTCCACATATAAGTGATATCATATGGTATTTGTGGATAGAACTGGTTTTAATATAATCTGGTTGTCCCATGTAGTCAGAGTGTAAATCACCACCTTGTCTTCAGCCCTCAGTCCATTCCGTCTCCATTCCTCTTTTTAGGAAGTTTCCAAATTGGTGATTCAGAGAAATCGGCTATCACCCACTCAAAGCAATGGAAAGGAGAGAGAAAAACTGACAAATCAATATTCTGTGTCCACTATTAGCTAATCTTTTGATCTATGGTCCAGAAAGAGAGAGAGACAGAGACAGAGACAGAGACAGAGAGACAGAGAGAGATGGAGAGAGAGAGAGAGAGAGAGGAGGCCGGAAAGAGAGGAAAGCGAAGAGAAGAGATGTCTAAAGAAAGTCTGCCTGTATGTCCCATTCTGCACCATCCTTAGCCCAAACCCCATCTCCTAAGTGAGAATGGGACTAGACAGTTGAAGGAGGCTCTGCGTTGGAAGGGAGCAGGTGGTTGGTTCTCCCAGTTCAGCCTGAGATTTAGGGACATTCTTGTAGACCACATACGCTCTGTTACATGTGCATAAGAACACCGTTTCCAACAATGCTTTCTCACCTTGACTTTAACCTCCACCCACACAAATATACACGCAGACTTCCACACTTCTCGGGCTCTGTGTACCAAGTAGAGGTGGCTGAGCCTAGGAAGAGCATTTAAGTCTGCTTGTCCACATTCCTGCCCCTTTTGCCCAGCCAGTACTGGCTTCCCTTCAGCAGTGTGTGTGTGCGCGTGCGTGTTGGTGTGTGTGTACCGGGGTGGTCGGTGGAGGGAAGGCAGGAGAAGAGAAGAGGAGGAGGAAGGAGGAAGCATCCCCCACTGGTTTAGGACCAGCTCCAAGAGGGGTCTGCAAACGTTTTCTATACGTGACCAGATAGTAAATATTTTCGGTTTTGTGAGCCATAGAGCTTCTGTCAGCTCTCCAACTCTGCCATTGTAACGTGAGCGCAGCCATAGACAATATGTAAATGAATGAGCAAGGATATGTTCCAATAAAACTTTACTTATAAAAACAGGTGGTGAGCTGGATTTGGCCTTTGGGCTGTAGTTTGCAGACTCCTGATCTAAACTAATGCGAACACTGGAGATCATGAATGGACAACCATCGCCTAAGCCTCTGTTGAGTTGAGTGTCTTGCAGTTTCACAGGTCAACACCTCTGGTTACTATCCAGACGCGGAAGTGGAAATCACGCTGGAGACGGATGCGGGGATTAGGCCTAGTGTGGCCTGACCTCGAGACATATTCTGGTAGTGCTGTTTTATTTATTTATTTACTTTTAATTTTTTTTGTGGGGGGGCTGTGCCTCCTGGCTTGCAGGATCTTAGTTCCCCCGCCAGGGATTGAATCCGGGCCCTCGACGGTGAAAGCACAGAGTCCTAACCCCTGGACCGCCAGGGAATTCCCTGGTAGTGCTGTTTCATTTTTATTTTTTTAATTTTTATTTAATTTAATTTTTATTTATTTATTTATTTTTGGCTGCGTTGGGTCTTCGTTGCTGCACACCGGCTTTCTCTAGTTGCAGCGAGCGGGGGCTACTCTTCGTTGTGTTGCGCAGACTTCTCATTGCGGTGGCTTCTCTTGTTGTGGAGCATGGGCTCTAGGTGCGCAGGCTTCAGTAGCTGTGGCACACGGGCTCGGTAGATGTGGCACGCGAGCTTTGTTGCTCCGCAGCACGTGGGATCTTCCCGGACCAGAGCTCGAACCCGTAACCCCTGCATTGGCAGGCAGACTTTTAACCACTGGGCCACCAAGGAAGTCCCGGTAGTGCTGTCTTAAAACAGGAATCCCGATAGGAGCTTACTTTCTTTCTATTTCTTCTACTTCCTGAAAGTGTAATGTGTTTTTTGTTTGGGGAGGGGAGTAGAAGAAAGGAGGATGATGGGGAGGTTTTCAGTGACTTGAGGGTCTGATGAACTGGATTCCACTTAACTGAGGTCTGTCTGCCTCCCAATTATCAGCAGCGCAAGCTTGCTCTCCAGTCAGGGCTTAGCACTACCAGGGCCTGTGGACTTGCCCATCCGTGTTCGAGTTTCACAAGTGGCTTGATCATAACTCTTGCAGGCCTAGAATATCCCTGGATCTCCATGCCCCTGGGTGGACTCTGTGACATGCTGGCAGTGCACTGTGCCCCAGAAGGTTTGAATGTGCTCAAGACCTGGTATGGCAAATAAGCCGTGCCAGCTGATTGGTAGGTAGCTGCTGTCTTTTGAGGGGGATTTTGAGGTTACATCTGCAGAAAATGGGAAGGTGAGTCTGCTTGATTAATGAGGGCTGCTGTGGGCATGGGAGGAGCAAGGGGAAACATAAGGGCACCAGCTCTGCTGCAGGTCTGGAGAACTGAAAACGGTATCTAGATATGCAGACTATTTGCTGAGTCCTATCTGTTAGTGCCTGGCTGGCTGGTGAGAAACATTCCTTCAAACATCTGAGTGAATCAAGTGGCTCATTGGGAAGATGGCCCGGTTAAGGCCTATATTTGTGGCCATCATCACCCACCATGCTGTCGTCTCCTGTAGTATAGTCTAGAGCACATGCCTGCTCAGGGTGTCCTGTAAGGAGGGTTGGGTTCCCTTTACTGTGGACCATCTGTATTCATTGTGCCGGCACTGAAGGGTGCAGACAGAGATGGGGAAGAGAGAGTCTTAATCACTAAGGTTAAGACTGATATGCAAATTAGCATCTAAACCATAAAGCAGATTGAAATACATCCTAGAAGAACAGATTAAGGAAAATGCTGTTGGAGCACAGAGGAATGAAATGAGCTTTAACCCATAGGAGATGGGATTGGGGCCTCAGAGACAGAGGGCATGGAAGTCCCTTTGGAGGAGTTAGCCTATGAACCAGGCCTTGAAGCTGAAGTCAATTTTAAGGTGTGGAGAAGATGTTGAGGAACTGCTTTCTTAAAGGTCTCCTGTCTGTGGTCCAGTGGTTCTCAATCTTATTTACACCCCAGCCTCCCTGAGGAATATGATGTGTCCCGTCCACTCACCTGTCGAAATTTTCGAGCACCTCCAGCATGCCAGGTTGTGAGCCAGAGGCTGTGGTGGTGTGGCTTAGCCCCCCTCCTAAGGGACCATGCTTCTCAGTGGGAGAATCTCCACTCCAGTCTCCTATTCTGCCAACCCACCCTTCCCACTGCAACCACAGTCTGCCTGCTTGCTTTAGTTTCAATTTTTTTAGCATTTTATTTATTTTTAATAAGGAATACATGCAAATGATCCAAAAAATGCAAGAGAGTATAAATAAAAAGGAAGTTTTTCCCCCCCAAACCCTGTCTTGTCTAACCACTGTTAACTGTTCCTTATGTACTCTGCAGGAGAGAGTCCAGATAAACACAAGCAAATAGGCAAAGACTTTTACAAATGGCAGCATATCATACACATTGTTCAGCATCTTGCTTTTTTCACAGAACTATGCATCTTGAAGATGCTTTCCATAAGCACGTAAACGACTAGCCATTTTATAGCTGCATACTATTCCTTTGTATCGATTGCTGTGAATTATTTAACCCACCTCCTATTGACAGATATTTAGGTTTTCTGCAACCTTTTTTTTTTTTCGCGATCTTTTGCTAATGAATGATTTTTACACATGTGGGAGTATGTTTGTAAGATAAATTCTTAAAAGTGGATGGCTCTATCAAATGCTGTGGGCATCTGTAACTTTTATACATATCACCAAATTGCCCTCCATAGAGATATTGCAATCTACACACTCACCAGCACAGTGTATTGTCACACTTTTTCATATCCCTCAATCTGGTAGATGAAAAATGAGATCTCATTGCAATATTAAATTGCATTTCTCTTATTATAGCGACATTGGGAAACTTTTCATATGTTTAAGAGCCATTTGTGTTTCCTTTTCTGTAAACTGTTCACATCCATTGCCCTTTTTTCTATTTGCTTAGTGGTCTTTTCTTTTCTTTTTAAATTATATTTTATTGAAATATAGTTGATGTACAATATTACATAAGTTACAGTTACAATATTACATATGTACAATATTTTTAAAATTTATTTCAATTTCCTATAACATTATATTTATTCTATTTATACAGCATGTTCTTATTAGTTACCTACTTTATACATATTAGTGTATATATGTCAATCCCAGTCTCCCAATTCATCCCACCATCAACCCGCCCACCCCACTTTCCCCACCTGGCGTCCACACGTCTCTTCACCACATCTGTGTCTCCAGCTCTGCCCTGCAAACTGGTTCACCTGCACCATTTTTCTAGATTCCACATATATGCGTTAATACGATATTTGTTTTTCCCTTTCTGACTTACTTCACTCTGTATAACAGTCTCTAAGACCATCCACGTCTCTACAAATGACCCAATTTCTTTCCTTTTTATGACTGAGTAATATTCCATTGTATATATGTACCACATCTTCTTTATCCATTCATCTGTCAATGGGCATTTAGGTTGCTCCCACGTCCTGGCTATTGCAAAGAGTGCTGCAATGTACACTGGGGTGCATGTGTCGTTTTGAATTGTGGTTTTCTCTGGGTATATGCCCAGTAGTGGGACTGCTGGGTCCTATGGTAGTTCTATTTGTAGTTTTTTAAGGAACTTCCATACTGTTCTCCATAGTGGCTGTATCAATTTACATTCCCCAAAACAGTGCAAGAGGGTTCCCTTTTCTCCACACCCTCTCCAGCATTTATTATTTGTAGATTTTTTGATGACGGCCATTTTGACCGGTGGGAGGTGATACCTCATTGTAGTTTTGATTTGCATTTCTCTAATGATTAGTGATGTTGAACATCCTTTCATGTGTTTGTTGGCAATCTGTGTATCTTCTTTGGAGAAATGTCTATTAATGTCTTCTGCCCATTTTTGGATTGGGTTGTTTGTGTTTTTGATATTGAGCTGCATGAGCTGCTTGTAAATTTTGGAGATTAATCCTTTGTCAGTTGCTTCATTAGCAAATATTTTCTCCCATTCTGGGGGTTGTCTTTTCGTCTTGTTTATGGTTTCCTTTGCTGTGCAAAAGCTTTGAATTTTCATTAGGTCCCATTTGTTTATTTTTGTTTTTATTTCCATTTGTCTAGGAGGTGGGTCAGAAAGAATCTTGCTGTGATTTATGTCATAGAGTGTTCTGCCTATGTTTTCCTCTAAGAGTTTGATAGTGTCTGGCCTTACATTTAGGTCTTTAATCCATTTTGAGTTTATTTTTGTGTATGGTGTTAGGGAGTGTTCTAGTTTCATTCTTTTACATGTAGCTGTCCACTTTTCCCAGCACCCCTTATTGAAGAGGCTATCTTTTCTCCATTGTATATTCTTGCCTCCTTTATCAAAAATAAGGTGACCATATGTGCATGGGTTTATCTCTGGGCTTTCTATCCTGTTCCATTGAACTATATTTCTGTTTTTGTGCCAGTACCATACTGTCTTGATTACTGTAGCTTTGTAGTATAGTCTGAAGTCCAGGAGCCTAATTCCTCCAGCTCCGTTTTTGTTTTTCAAGATTGCTTTGACTATTTGGGGTCTTTTGTGTCTCTGTGCAAATTTTAAGATTTTTTGTTCTAGCTCTGTAAAAAATGCCATTGGTAATTTGATAGGGGTTGCACTGAATATGTAGACTGCTTTGGGTAATATAGTCATTTTCATAATATTGATTCTTCCAATCCAAAAATATGGTATATCTCTCCATCTGTTTGTGTTATCTTTGATTTCTTTCATCAGTGTCTCAGAGTTTTCTGATTATAGATCTTTAACCTGCTTAGGTCAGTTTATTCCTAGGTATTTTATTCTTTTTGTTGCAATGGTGAATGGGATTGTTTCCTTAATTTCTCTTTCTGATCTTTCATTGTTAGTGTATAGGAATGCAAGAGACTTCTGTGCATTAATATTGTATCCTCCTACTTTACCAAATTCATTGATTAGCTCTAGTCATTTTCCGGTGACATCTTTACGGTTATCTATGTATAGTATCATGTCATCTTCAAACAGTGACAGTTTTACTTCTTTTCCAATTTGTATTCCTTTTATTTCTTTTTCTTCTCGGACTTCCAAATCCGTGTTAAATAATAGTGGCGAGGATGGCCATCCTTGTCTTTTTCCTGATCTTAGGGGAAATGCTTTCAGTTTTTTGCCATTGAGAATCATGTTTGCTGTGGGTTTGTTGTATATGGCCTTTATTATGTTGAGGTAGGTTCTCTCTATACCCACTTTCTGCAGAGTTATTATCATAAATGGGTGTTGAATTCTGTCCAAAGCTTTTTCTGCATCTATTGAGATGATCATATGGTTTTTATTCTTCAATTTGTTGATATGGTGTATCACATTGATTGATTTGTGTATATTGAAGAATCCTTGCATCCCTGGAATAAATCCCACTTGATCATGGTGTATGATCCTTTTAATGTGTTGTTGGATTCTGTTTCCTAGTATTTTGTTGAGAACTTTTGCATCTATATTCATCAGTGATATCGGTCTGCAATTTCCTTTTTTTGTAGTATCTTTGTCTGGTTTTGGTATCAGGGTGCTGGTGGCCTCATAGAATGAGTTGGGAGTGTTCCTTCTTCTGCCATATTTTGGAAGAGTTTGAGAAGGATGGGTGTTAGCTCTTCTCTTAATATTTGATAGAATTCACCTGTGAAGCCATCTGGTCCTGGGCTTTTGTTGGAAGATTTTTAATTCCGGTTTCAATTTCATTACTTATGATTGGTCTGTTCATATTTTCTATTTATTCCTGGTTCATTCTTGGAACCAGGAAGAATTTCTAAGAATTTGTCCTTTTCTGCCAGGTTGTCCATTTTATTGACATAGAGTTGCTTGTAGTACTCTCTTATAATGCTTTGCATTTCTGCCGTGTCCATTGTAACTTCTCCTTTTTCATTTCAATTTTATTGATTTGAATCCTCTCCCTCTTTGTTTTGATGAGTCTTGCTTAGGGTTTATCAATGTTGTTTATCTTCTCAAAGAACCAGCTTTTGGTTTTTTTGATCTTTGCTATTGCTTTCTTTGTTTCTATTTCATTTATTTCTGCTCTGATCTTTATGATTTCTCTCCTTCTACTAACTCTGGGTTTTGTTTGCTCTTCTTTCTCTAGTTCCTTTAGGTGTAAGGTAAGATAATTTATTTGAGATTTTTCTTGTTTCTTGAGGTAGGATTGTACTGCTATAAACTTCCCTCTTAGAACTGCTTTTGCTGAATCCCATAAGTTTTGGATCGTTGTGTTTTCATTGTCATTTGTCCCCTAGTATTTCCTGATTTCCTCTTCGATTTCTTCAGTGATATCTTGGTTATTTAATAGCTTATTGTTTAGCCTCCACGTGTTTGTGTTTTTTTGGTTTTTTGTTTGTTTGTTTTTGCGGCACACGGGACTCTCACTGTTGTGGCCTCTCCCGTTGCAGAACACAGGGTCCGGACGCACAGGCTCAGCGGCCATGACTCACAGGCCTAGCCGCTCTGTGGCATGTGGGATCTTCCCAGACCGGGGCACAAATCCGCATCCCCTGCATCAGCAGGCGGACTCTCAACCACTGCGCCACCAGGGAAGCCTGTGTTTGTGGGGTTTTTTTCCTGTAATTTATTTCTAATCTCATAGCATTGTGTTCGGAAAAGATGCTTGATATCATTTCAATTTTCTTAAATTTAATGAGGCTTGATCTGTGACCCAAGATGTGATCTATCTTGGAGAATGTTCCATGTGCACTTGAGAAGAAAGTGTAATCTGCTGTTGTCAGATGGAATGTCCTATAAATATCAATTAAATGTATCTGGTCTATTGTGTCATTTAAAGCTTGTGTTTCCTTATTAATTTTCTGTTGGGATGATCTGTCCATTGGTGTAAGTGAGGTGTTAAAGTCCCCCACTATTACTGTGTTATTGTCAATTTCTTCTTTTATAGCTGTTAGCATTTGCCTTATGTATTGGGGTGCTCCTATGTTGGGTGCATATATATATTTATAACTGTTATATCTTCTTCTTGGATTGATGCCTTGATCATTATGCAGTGTCCTTTCTTGATTCTTGTAACATTCTTTGTTTTAAAGTCTATTTTATCTGACATGAGTATTGCTACTCCAGCTTTCTTTTGATTTCCATTTGCATGGAATATCTTTTTCCATCCCCTCACTTTCAGTCTGAATGTGTCCCTAGCTCTGAAATGGGTCTCTTGTAGACAGCATATATATGGGTCTTGTTTTTGTATCCATTCAGCAAACCTGTGTCTTTTGCTTGGAGCATTTAATCTATTCACATTTAAGGTAATTATCAATATGTATGTTCCTATTACCATTTTCTTAATTGTTTTGGATTTGTTTTTGTAGGTTCTTTTCTTCTCTTGTGTTTCCCACTGAGAGAAGTTCCTTTGTTGTAGAGCTGGTTTGCTGGTGCTGAGCTCTCTTAGCTTTTGCTTGTCTGTAAAGCTTTTGATTTTTCCATTGAATGAGATCCTTGTCAGGTAGAGTAATCTTGGTTGTAGGTTATTCCCTTTCATCACTTTAAATATATCGTGCCACTCCATTCTGGCTTGTAGAGTTTCTGCTGAGAAATCAGCTGTTAACCTTCTGGGAGTTCTCATGTATGTTATTTGTCATTTTTCCCTTGTTGCTTTGAATAATTTGTCTTTAATTTTTGTCAATTTGATTATTATGTGTATCGGTGTGTTTCTCCTCTGGTTTATCCTGCCTGGGACTCTCTGTGCTTCCTGGACTTGGGTGACTATTTCCTTTCCCATGTTAGGGAATTTTTCGAGTATTATCTCTTCCAATATTTTCTCGGGTACTTTCTCTCTCTCTTCTCCTTCTGAGACCCCTATAATGCAAATGCTGGTGCATTTAATGTTGTCCCAGAGGTCTCTTAGGCTGTCTTCATTTCTTTTCATTCTTTCTTCTTTATTCTGTTCCATGGTAGTGAATTCCACCCTTCTGTCTTCCAGGTCACTTATCCAGGTTCTTATTCCAGGTTCTTCTGCCTCAGTTATTCTGCTACTGATTCCTTGTAGTGTATTTTTCATTTCAGTTATTGTATTGGTCATCTCTGTTTCTTTGTTCTTTAATTCTTCTAGGTGTTTGTTCTTTAATTCTTCTAGGTCTTTGTTAAACATTTAATGCATCTTCTTGATCTTTGTCTCCATTCATTTTCTGAGATCCTGGATCATCTTCACTATCATTATTCTGAATTCTTTTTCTGGAAGGTTACCGATCTATACTTCATTTAGTTGTTTTTCTGGGGTTTTATCTTGTTCCTTGTCAGATGGAATGTCCTATAAATATCAATTAAATGTATCATCTGGTATGTAGTCCTCTGCCTTCTCATTTTGTGTATCTTTCTGTGAATGTGTTTTTCAGTCCACAGACTGCAGGATTGTAGTTCTTCTAGCTTCTGCTGTCTGCCCTCTGTTGGATGAGGCTATCTAAGAGGCTTGTGCAAGTTTTCTGATGGGAGGGACTGGTGGTGGGCAGAGCTCAGTAAAACTTTAGTCTGCTTGTCTGCTGATGGGTGGGACTAATTTCCCTCCCTGTTGTTTGTTTGGCCTGAGGTGACCCAGCCCTGGAAGATACAGGCTCTTTGGTGGGGCTAATGGTGGACTCTGTGAGGGCTCATGCCAAGGAGTACTTCCCAGACCTTCTGCTGCCAGTGTCCTTGTCCCTGCAGTGAGCCACAGCCACCCCCTCGCCTCTGCAGGAGACCCTCCAACACAAGCAGGTAGGTCTGGTTCAGTCTCCTATGGGGTCACTGCTCCTTCCCCTGTGTCCCGATGCACACACTACTTTGTGTGTGCCCTGCAAGTGTGGAATCTCTGTTTCCCCCAGTCCTGTCAAAGTCCTGCAATCAAATCCTGCTAGCCTTCAAAGTCTGATTCTCTGGGAATTCCTCCTCCCATTGCCAGACCCCAAGATTGGGAAGCCTGACGTGGGGCTCAGAACCTTCACCCCAGTGGGTGGACTTCTGTGGTATAATTGTTCTCCAGTTTGTGAGTCACCCACCCAGCAGTTATGGGATTTGATTTTATTGTGATTGCGCCCCTCCTACCATCTCGTTGCAGCTTCTCCTTTGTCTTTGGATGTGGGGTATCTTTTTTGGTAAGTTCCAGTGTCTTCCTGTTGATGATTGTTCAGCAGTTAGTTGTGATTCTGGTGTTCTCTCAAGAGGGAGTGAATGCACGTCCTTCTACTCCACCATCTTGAGCCAATCTGTGTACAATATTATACACTGTCTTTTCTTTATTAATTTGCAACAGTTCTTTATATAGTAAGGAAATGAACTCTTTGGATGTAAATTGCAAATATTTTTTTCACAGGTTAAAGATCCTTCATTTTAGTTGTGATATGTATGATTTCTCCCATTTCTCAGTCAGAACAGTTATAGCAAGGTGACTTTTTTTGAGGATCTTTTCCTGCTTCAATATTGTATACATTCTAGGGACATTTCTTCCCTCCTTGCCCTACCGCTTATATTCTGGATCCTATTGTTGCTATTCCTTGCTAAAATATTTCCTGGTTAGTGATTATCTGCCTTTTCAATTCAAGGAGACTTTCAGAATCTGATTAAAGCTCTGTACCCAATGCCCAGAAATATACTCACATGTAACACACCCACGAGTTTGCATTTACTTTCAGGGAGTTCACGGTCCTTCTGAAACGTAGTGTTTCTTGAAGTGTTGCCTAAGGACAACCTGTATAGCAATCTCTTGAGAGCCTTGTTTAAAATACAGTCTTCTGCGTACCTCTCTAGGGTGAAGGAATCAGATTCTTTGCAAGTGGATGGGGACATGGAATTTGCATGTAAACACATTCTGGTAATTTCGATGCACACTAAAGCATCCCACAGCCTAGGGACATCCATGGACCCTGGTTAAGAACCCCTGGTTGAAGTCTCAGTCCCCAACTAGAGTACAGTTGTCCCTCTGTATCCACAGTTTCTGCATCCACCTATTCAACCAAATGCAGATCGAAAATATTCGGGAAAAAAATTCCAGAAATTTCCAAAAAGAAAAATCTGGATTTGCCATGCACTGGCAACTATTTAAACAGCATTTACATTGTATTGGGTATTATAAATAATCTAGAGAAGATTTGACGTATACAGGAGGCTATGCGGAGGTTATATGCAATACTCTGCAATTTTATACAAGGGACTTGAGCATCTGCAGATTTTGCTATCCACAGGAGTGCTGGAGCCAATCCCCCTCGGATACTGAGGGACGACTATATCTGAATTCTGATAGGAAAATTTGAAAGAGGAAAAATCCTCAAGATTCAAGACTCAAATGAAGCTCTAAAGGAGGAGTGACTGATGGGGAAAATGATACTTTTGTGCAGAGGTCTCTCATATTGTACCATGTGGTCAGTCAATTATAATAGCATCCCACTGTGTGTGTGTGTGTGTGTGTGTGTGTATGCGTGTAGAGAGAGAGAGAGAGAGGAAGAATCACACCTGGAATTCTTTATCTTTTTTGATATGTAGATAAAGAATGACCTTTTCAATATTTCTCCCTCTTTTTCCCTCTCTCCTCCCCCTTCTCTCTCTTTCTCTTTTCTTTTATTAAAGTACCACCAGGGACTTCCCTGGTGGTCCAGTGGCTAAGACGCTGCACTCCCAATGCAGGGGGCCCAGGTTCCATCCCTGGTCAGGGAACTAGATCCCACATACCGCACCTAAGAGCCCGCATGATCCCACCTGCTGCAATGAAGATCCCATGTGCCACACTAATACTCAGCACAGCCAAATAAATAAATAAATAAATTTTAAAAAAAGAATTAAAGTACAAACAAAGCACATCCTTACCCCAGGAGGAGAAGGTGCTGGTGAAGGGAGAAGTAAGTGCTTCCTGTACAAAGCAGGCTTTAGTAGAGGCCTGAGTCTTGCTGGAATAGGCCACGGGTAAGGGTGATTTGACTAGCATTTGACTTTTTCACAGAAGAGTGTGCCAAGAGGAAACAGTTACTTGGTTGTCACTGGGGGCCCCAGGGCCATTCTCCTGGTACTTTCTCCTCCTGTAGGCAGCCTCCCCCAGGGACCCAATGGCCTCCTTTGTTGATCAATGTCTGCTTCTTCCCAAGAAATATATATTATGTTCTGACTACTCTCTTAGAACAGTGTCTTTTAATTGTATGTGCCTCTATCTGGATGAAAGCACCAAATACACAATTTGCATAGAGTTCCGGGGGTCAATGAAGTCCCTGAAGCCCATCCAAGAGCTCCCAAAGCACTACTTCCCAAACTCTAGCCCAGGACAGCTGAGAATCTGTGTTACTCGGGAGCTTGTTAGAAATCCCTGGGCCCACACCTAGTGAACAAGAAAATCTGGGGCCTCTGCCTGGTCCAGCTCTCCAGGTGGTTCTGATACATACTAAAGTGTGGGACCCACTGAGTCAGAGGGATCCCTTCCTGTGTTGACTGGTGGGGGGTGCAGTCTTTCAGTTCCCATGGGAGTCTTCTCCGAGGGAAATCAGTGAACCCAGGGGAATGCAAGGCACTGGGGGCCATCACATGGACCTCACATGCGAATCTCGAAGAAATGAGGCGAACTCACCGATTTTGTTTTATTCCCAGATCAGGCTGTATCGGGGAGCATGCTGAGAAGCCAGGTCTCCTTGGGAGATGAGAAAATAGAATAGTCCAGCCTAAGAGCTCTTCAATGATTCTCTTTATAGATACAGTCTATCTCAGCCCTCTCTACTGTAAACATGGGCTTGGAAATTGAGGTGGACAACCGCCTGCTGCTAAGTGAGGAGAAGAGGCTCAGGTGAACCAAAGCCTGGGTAATAACAGAGTGTCTGGCCATGGCAGTCTGCCTAGCTTCCGGCAGCCTGAGAGTGGGAGAGGGCGGGGGCAGGGAGGCACGCTCTCCCCAGCTCCACTGCCCAGGTGTAGCACCCCCAGCTCCCTCAATGCAGCTCAGAGAGAGGCTGCTCTCTGGGGAGCTGTCTGACTTTCCAGGGCAGCCTCCCTGCCCCAGTCCTCCCTGCTACCTTCCAGCTAATAAGAAGTCTTTGAGGAGCTGGGAAAGGCAGCCCTCCTGGAGGGCGGCACGTGCTCCTCCTGTCAGATGTCTGGAAGAACCACAGCGCGGGGAGAGAGGGAGGGATGTGCAGGCTGCTTGGAACGCACACAGAAGATGGAAGATTCCACCGAACAGCCATTGCCGGGTCTTGCTGCAAGAGAAGTGTTACTGAGTCCAAGCTCGCTCTGCTCGCCACACGACAGGCCAATAAGTTGGAGATGAGGTGTTGAGGCAAGGAGTATGACTTTATTTGGAAAGCCGGCAGATGGAGAAGATGACGGACTAGTGCCTTAAAAGAACCATCTTATCGGGGTCTAGATGCCAGTTTCTTTGATAGAATCAGAGAGGGAAGTAAAGTAAAAAGGCAAAATAGAGAGGGAGAGGCAGCGAGGAAGTAAAGTAAAAAGGGCAATCAGTCTTGCAAAACATCTGGAATGGCCAGCCTTGGTGAGGGCATGTGTTCATTTCAGCCATTTACAGGTGGGCAGGGTCAGATTGTCTCCCTGTGAGCTGAACGAAGACACTTTAGTTCAACATTCAGGCAGAGGGGCAGGGTTCCCTGTGTCAGGCCATTATGTACGATTATAATAACAAAAGCAATGAAAAGCAAAGGTTAAGGTCAAAGAAACAGATCCAACATGGATTCCGATTTAGCTCTTCCCTGTTACGGAAGCACATCGATGTTTGTTTCATGCAACAATGATGTACTTCCAGGTGGTCCCCTTTGGTGTGGGGTTTTGCTCTGCCATCCGGAACCCAACTCAGCTCTGAGTCCCAAGAAGAACCATTGGGTTCCAACGGAACCAACCAAGGATAAATAAACAAGCGCAAAAGACTGATTCCCAAACTCGACCTCTGACTTATGAAGTATCAGTGACGGTTCTATCTGCAGCGGACATAAGTTCCCTGCTTAATGTGGTTTGGGTTGGGGGGCTAATTCCTCCCAGCTCCCAACTCTCAAAAGTCTCACAATGGGCTCTGCCGTTGTGTCTAAAATCTTCACCATCTGAGGTGCTTCTTTGCATTAGGGGGATGCATTCTCAACAGGAGTGATATCACCCCCTAGGGGAAAAAAAATTGGTTCTTGGGTGGGGGGAACACTGGTCCGGGGAAAGGTAAAGAAATTCCAAGCCCAGGGCCAGATCTGGTTCTTGGCCTGCTGTTTCTCTGGTCATTGCTATAGGAAGCCAGAAAATAACGTTTTCCTAGGAGACTGCCCTAGCTGAGTCATTTGGAAGGAAGCAGTAGGTTGAAAGATGAAGAGCAGTTGAAGATTTGTGACTAATAACTTAATTGGAATTTCAAAGGCTGAAGCCTAAATCCTAAATTATTTTCAAAAAGCAGCTTATCTTGCTCACACTCACCTCAGAATTCTCAGAATTTATAGTGTCTCCTGACTCGAATTAGATGAGGGTGCTCTAAATCAGAGAAGGGCCCTGAATGATCTTTGTTGTGGGTCGGTGACATCAGATGACAAAAGACCTCCCCACCACTTGGTTGAGGCATGGATCTCCTC
Source organism: Stenella coeruleoalba (assembly GCF_951394435.1). NCBI lineage: Eukaryota > Metazoa > Chordata > Mammalia > Artiodactyla > Delphinidae > Stenella > Stenella coeruleoalba. Next base: position 89,248,648 of record NC_137152.1, on the reverse strand, counting down.
ACCGAATGTTCTTTACTCCTGATGCCTTAACTGATGCATGGCTTCCTGAGCGGGCCTCTCTCGTGAAAGTGGGGTAGGTGTCCTCCTTGTTCCAAAGTGCTGCTTCCAGACCACTCCTCCTTCAACCTCAGGTCAAAACCTCTACTGCTTTGAAGCTCCTTCAAGCCAGCAATACCACATTTCCCCCTTGTGAACCATGGTCATCTGCTAAAGTCCCCATCATTCAGTGAATACATAGGCACCTACCTCTCCGTCTTCCTCTCCATCCCAAGTCCTGCCATCTCTCTGGACCTCCATTCAGCCCTTCAAAAATTCAGTCTATGTTCTCCTTACAGCAAAGAAATCTTTTTAAGACCTAAATTGGGGCTTCCGTGGTGGCGCAGTGTTTAAGAATCCGCCTGCCAATGCAGGGGACGTGGGTTTGTTCCCTGGTCCGGGAAGATCCCACATGCCGCGGAGCAACTAAGCCCGTGCACCACGACTACTGAGCCTGCGCTCTAGAGCCCGTGAGCCACAACTACTGAAGCCCACGAGCCTAGAGCACGAACTCTGCAACAAGAGAAGCCACTGCAATGAGAAGCCCTAGCACTGCAACGAAGAGTAGCCCCCGCTCGCCGCAGCTAGAGAAAGTCTGCGCGCAGCAACGAAGATCCAACTCAGGCAAAAATAAATAAATAAATAATAAATAAAATAAAAACTAAATTTGATCCTGTCCCCCATTTGCCTAAACCCTCCAGCGGCTTCCCATTGCTCTTAGGATAAAGTCCATATTTCTCACTGTGCATGGATTACAAGGCCCTGCGTGATTGGTTCCCACCTACTTCTCTCTCTTCTTGGGTTTTCTCACTCTGCGGTAGCCACATGAACTCACCAAGCTCATTCCCTAACGTTCCTTACATTTACTTGTCCCTCTGCCTGGCAAGTTTTTCTCCCAAATTTTTGCATGGATAACTACTTCTCATCCATCCAGTTCACAGCTGAAATGTCACTGCAGAGAGGTATTCCATGGCTACCCGATCTAAACATAACCCCCTACCTCCACCCCACCTACTTGCTCTCTTCTACATTATCCTATTTTATTATTTTCATAGCACATACCATGTTCTTAAATGATCATCTGTTTGTTTTTGTCTGTCTCCCGCCAACTTGAAGGTGTTAAGGAAAAAGGCTTTTGTCTGCCTCAATTCACTGCTGAATCTCGAGCACTTAGAATAGCGCCCTGTACAGAGTAGGTGTTGTAGGCAGCCTCTCAAATGGCTCCCATGACCCCCACCTCCTCTTATTCACACCCTTGTGGAATCCTCTCCCCTTCCAGAAGCAGAGGTGACCGATGTCACTTCAGAGATGAGATTACAAAAGATTATGGCTTCTTTCTTGAACGCCCTCTCACTCTTTTGCTTACTGACTCTGAGGGAAGCCAGCTGCCATGTTGGGGGCTGCTCTATGGAAAGGCCCACATAGTAAGGAACTGATACCTCTGGTCAACAGCCAGAGAGGGCCCAAGGCCTGTCAGCAGACATCTGAGTGAGCTTGGAGGGGAACTGGAAGTGGATTTTTCCCCAGTCAAGCCTTGAGATGTAGCCCTGGTCAACACCTTATTGCAACCTGGTGAGAGATGCTGAGACAGAGACATCTAACTAAGCCACACTCAGGTTCCTGATTCACAGACAATGTGAGATAACAAACGTTTGTGGTTTTAAGCCTCTAGATTTGGGAGTAATTTATTGCACAGAAATAACTAGCTAATACAGTAGATCTTTAATAAAGCAAATACCTATTGACTTAGTGAAGTCTTGGCGACTTGCACATGCATGTGATTTTCTCAACCTCAATGATCCTGCCTTTCATCCCACTTTAGCCACTTACTCTCTTGGCCACACCCATGTCCTTTGTCATCATCCAGAATTGTTCCACCTCTGAAATCATAAGACATTCCACCCTACGACCACACACTTCCATCCTTTCACCTCATTTACTCCCAGTACAGTGACTCCATACAGAGACACCATGTCACAGATTGGTTTCCCCAGGAAGCAAACTCTTAAAGGGAGTTTAGTGTGCAAGATGCTTTTTAAGAAGTGCCCTTGGCAGGACAGGAATAAAGACGCAGACGTAGAGGATGGACTTGAGGGCACGGGGAGGGGGAAGGGGAAGCTGGGACGAAGTGAGAGAGTCGCATGGACATATATACACTACCAAATGCAAACTAGATAGCTAGTGGGAAGCAGCCGCATAGCACAGGGAGATCAGCTCCGTGCTTTGTGACCACCTGGGGGGGGGGGATAGGGAGGGTGGGAGGGAGACACAAGAGGAAGGGGATATGGCGATATAGGTATATGTATAACTGATTCACTTTGTTATACAGCAGAAACTAACACACCATTGTAAAGCAATTATACTCCAATAAAGATGTTAAAAAAAAAAAAAAGAAGTGCCCTTGGGATTAATACCTGTAGAAAGGAGGAGAAAGAAGCAGAATTGGGCAGAATTTGGGATGTAATACAGGCCTAGTGACTGTATTGGTCAATTCCATAGGGAAGTTCTGAAACTACCATGGTCCTTAAGTGTTGTTCTGAGTTGGGCCAAGATGACCAGGACTTTAATTCATGTCTTGGTCAGTCATTGAAAGTGGGCCACTGGGGAAGGGGTGTGACTTCTTTGTGTAAGGCAGCTGTCTCTCTGCAGCTATGAAGTAATCCTTGAAGGCCCTGACAGCACAGCTGAAGGCATTCCCAACAACTGAGGCAACAAAACTTTTGTTGAAAGGTAGTCTGGGTGGTACATCACAGTGTGTATCACACTTCAATCTACCAGCCTCCTTCCTGTCCTCATTTCTTTCCTTACTCAGCTTATATGCCATTGTTCATCACTCCAATTATACTCAAGTAAGTACTCTCAAATGCTCGTTCCATTGTCTTTCTGTGTTACCTGCTCAGGCAAAACCTCCAGTCTTAAGTGAATTCAAGTAATCTTTCCCATTCCTGCACCTGAGTTGCTGAACATAGATAGAGAAAATCAAATAATGTGAGATATCACCACACACCTGTTTGAATGGCTATTATCAAGAAGACCAGTGTTGGCTAGGATGTGGAGAAAAGGAAACCCTAGCGCACTATTGGTGGGAAAGTAAATTGGTTCAGTCACTATGGAAAACAGTAGGCAGGTTCCTCAAAAAATTAAAAATAGAACTACCATATGATCCAGCAATCCCACTTCTGGGTATATATCCAAAGAAAATGAAATCACTATCTCAGAGAGATATCTGCACCCCCATGTTCATTGCGGCATTATGCACAATAGTCAAGATATGGAAATAACCTAAGTGTTCATCGATGGATAAATGGATAAAGAAATTGTGGTGCATTTATATATAATGGAATATTATTGGGCCATAAAAAGAAGGAAATCCTGTCTTTTGTGACAACATGGATGGGCCTTGAGGGCATTATGCTAAGTGAAATAAGTCAAACAGAGATAGACAAATACTGTAGGATCGCATCTATATGTGGAATCTAAAAAAATAACAAAGCTCAAATTCGTAGAAATGGAAAGTAAAATGGTGGATGCCAGGGGTGAAGAGGTAGGAGGGGAAAAAGGGATCTACTGGTCAAAGGGTACAAACACCCAGTTAGAAAATAAATAAGTTCTGGAGATCTAATACACAGCATGGTGACTATAGTTAACAATAATGTATTATATACTTGAAAGTTGCCAAGAGAGTATAGGTGTGTTAGCTAACTTTATTGTGGTAATCATTTTGCAACATATATGTGTATCAAATCATCATGTTGTACACCTTAAACTTACACAATGTTTTTAGTTTTGCTTTTTTATATTCCACATAAAAGAGGTTATATGGTATGTCTCTTTCTTTGTCTGGCTTGTTTCACTTAACATAATGCCCTCAAGGTCCATCCATCTTGTCACAAATGTAAAGATTTCATTCTTTTTTTCTGGCCAAATTCTGTTATGTATGTGTATGTGTGTATATATATAATGAAAACATTATATATATATATATCAAGTATCATCTATCAGTGGACATTTGGGTTGTTTTCATACATTGCCTATTATATATAATGTTGCAATGAACACGAGGGTGCATGTAACTTTTCAAGTTAGTAGTTTCATTCTCTTGGAATAATACCCAGAAGTGGAATTACTGGATCATATGGTAGCTCTTTTTTTTTTTGGCCGCTCCATGTGCCCCCTGCAATGGAAGGGTGGAGTCTTAACCACTGGAGAGCCAGGGAAGTCCCACATATGGTAGTTATATTTTATTTATTTATTTATTTATTTATTTATTTATTTATTCTTGGCTGCGTTGGGTCTTCGTTGCTGCGTGCAGGCTTTCTCTAGTTGCAGCGATCATGGGCTACTCTTCATTGCGGTGCGCAGGCTTCTCATTGCGGTGGTTTCTCTTGTTGCGGAGCATGGGCTCTAGGCGTGCGGGCTTCAGTAGTTGTGGCACGTGGGCTCAGTAGTTGTGGCTCGTGGGGTCTAGAGCGCAGGCTCAGTAGCTGTGGCGCACGGGCTTAGTTGCTCTACGGCATGTGGGATCTTCCTGGAAAAGGCCTTGAACCCAAGTCCCCTGCATTGGCAGGCGGATTCTTAACCACTGTGGCACCAGGGAAGTCCCTGGTAGTTCTACTTTTAATGTTTTGGGAAACATCCATACTTTTTTCCATATAGGCTGCACCAATTTACATTCCAACCAACTGTGCACAAGAGTACCCTGTTCTCCACATCCTCACCAACACTTGTTATTTCTTGTCTTTTTGTTAATAGCCATCCTAACAGGTGTGAGGTGATAGCTCCTTGTGGTTTTGATTTTCATTTCCCTGATGATTAATGATGTTGAGCACCTTTTCATGTACCTGTTGGCCATCTGTATGTCTTCTCTGGAAACATATCTGTTCAATTCCTCTGTCCATCTTTTAGTCGGATTTTTTTTTTTGCTATTGAGTTCTATGAGTTCTTTATATATTTTAGATATTAACCCCTTATCAGACATATGATTTTCAAATATTTTCTCCCATTCCATATGTTGTCTTTTCATTTTGTGAAGTACACAAAGTTATATATCAATTATATCTCAATAAAGCTGGGGAAAAAAGAAGTTTGGGAAATGTTAAAAGAAAAAAAAGAGACATCAACCAATTGCAATGTATAGATCTTATTTTTCCTGATTCAAAATACTTAAAAAGGGAATTCCCTGGCCGTCCAGTGGTTAGGGCTCCGTGATTCCACTGCAGGGAGCATGGGCTCGATCCCTGGTCAGGGAGCTAAGATCCCACATGCTGTTCAGTATGGCCCAAAATAAATAAATAAATAAAGTTTGCTTAAAAAACTTATTTAAAAAACACATAAATTAATAATATGTACCCTGGATATTTAATGATATTAAGGAATTTCTGTTAATGATTTTAGTGAGATGATGGTATAGTTATTTTTTAAGGAGTTCTTATCTTACAGAGATACACAGTGAAATAATTATAGTTGATATAATTATATATATATATATATATATATATATATATATATATATATATATATATATATATAATGATATAATGACTAGGATTTGCTTCAAAATGATACCAAGGGAGAGGAACATTAAGGGAAACAAGATTGGCCTTGAGTTGATAATGTCTTAATCTGGATGATGAATAAATTGGGTTCATTGTACTATTCTTTCAACTTCTGTAACTGTTTGAAATATTCCATAGATAAAGTGACAAAAGTTGGAGGAGGAGGCATTCCATGGCTCAGAATGTGAGCTCTAGAGTCACATGGCCTGACTTCATGTACTTTCTCTGCCTTTAACACTTATGTGTCTTGAGGCAAGTGAATGGTCAAGATAGAAGGGACCTTGAATGACGGAGGCTCCGCCATCTTATAATACCACCATATCAACATGGTCTCTGAAGATGCTGCAGAAGGGGAAGAAAAGGCATGAGGGATTTATGAGATGTTTTTAAGAACCAGGCCTAGAAATGCCTTACATCATTTCTGTGCATATTATGTTGGTCAGAAGCCAGTCACATGGTCTTAGCCTAATTAGAAGGGAAGATGGGAAATGTATGTCCAGGAAGAGGAAGATGAAACTGATTAGATGAAACATGCTTTGTGCCACGAAAAGTTACTTAACTTCCTGTGCTTTAGTTTGCTCCTCTGTAAAATGGGGAAGATAATGATAACATGTATCTCACAGGATTACTCTAAGTATTCAATGAGTTAATATATGTAAATCTCTCAGACCAAGGCCTAACCCAGAGTAAGTTCTTAATTTTATGTATATATGTGTTTATCTAAAAATGGGCCTTGACACATCAGGAAGATTATTATCAGCCAAAGACAGGGATTGGTGAAGCAGTGTATTTCACAAACATAGGGGACAGCATCAGCCAAAAAGCAAAAGGAAAGCACGGGGTGTGTTCAGGAAATAATGAGTATGTGGTGTGCAGAGGAGGATGGGGGACATATCTGGAATGGCTGGTTGGGGATTGATCATGGAGGGCCTCAAATGCCTAAATTTACCAGGCAATAGACCACCAGTGAAAAAATGGTGGCAGTCAGATGACAAAATATCATAGAATCATCTAAAACTATAACACTGGAAGGATTACTAGGTAACATATAGTCCAATCTTCTCATTTTACAGAGAATATAATTAAGACAAAGAGAGGATTAAATGACTCATCCAATGTGACACAACTTGCTGATGGCATGGCTGAAATGAGTTCAGCCTCCTTAACTCCCCAGCCTCTGGTTTTCCACCATACTTTGCTCCTCTTAACAATTGTAAGAGACTTTAGGAAGATGAATTTGTCAGGTTCTCATCTCAAGTGACTATGGGCAAGTTACTTCATCTCTGGATCACAGTTTCCTTTTCTGTAAAATGTAGGTTGTGCCACACAATCTATAAGGTGCCACTTCTAGCTCTAAAATTAGATTTAAATTAGAGTTGAGAAAGTACGGAACCAGTTCTTTTGATAGTCTAAGACAGAGATTGATACTTGTCCCCTAGTATCAGTTCTCCTTCCTTCATATACAGCACACAATTTTAAACTGGGAATATGGCTGCTAGAATAAATTTTATATCTCCAGCCTCCCTTGGAGCTATAAGTGGCTATGTGACTAAGCTCTGGCCAGTGGGCTATAATCTATGTTTTGGTGGTGAATACAACTTTCAGGAAGTATCCTTCAGTGGGGAATACTTCTGTCTTTCCTTCTTCCTCCTGGCAGGAATGCAGACATGACAGATGGAGCTGGAGCAGCCATCTTGAATCATGATACGTCATTGGCCCTTGTATGGAAGCTGTGTGTTGAGAAATGTAGAACTACATGGTGAAAGAACTCTGGATGCCAGTGATCGTGGAGCCTTCACTAACTCTGGACTTCCTATGTTTACATTCACAAGAAATAAATACCTACCTTGTTTAACCCACTGTCATTTTGGGCATTCTGTTACTTGCAGCTGAACCTATATTATAACTGATACAGGAGATAACTGATGTACCAGATTAGACTGAGAATCTGAACTATCAATAGGCTGGTAGCAGTGACTCTACGAAAGCACAAGTGAGTTGATGTTTATTCCAAGGTTTTGAGCCTGAATGGCTAATATCAGAAATAAGGAAGTGGGAGGAAGAGATGGTTTTAGAGGAAAGATCAAGAGATCACATGAACATTGCCCAGATGATACCAAATGCAGGCTCTCAGAGACACTTGAACGGGGAGGAACTCAGCCTTCTCCTGAAGACTCCCCCAGTTACTTCTGTGAGTCTCCCTGAGCATTTCACTTTATTCTTAGAAACATGTCCTCTTATGTCCTTTCACTCTAGCTTCCTTATCAAAGCCCCTTATTATTGCTTCTGGCCCCATGAGAACACTCTGGACCATGCACAGCTGTCCTCTGCTGATGGCCATGCTGAATGGCACTGTTGTCTGTAGCAGAGAGGTAGGAGGCAGGGGGTGGAGGCTAGTCTTTCCTCAACTTTGTGACTCACTTTGTCACCTGCCAGGAAGAGCATCCTTTATGCCAAGAATCACACAAAGTACACAGCTTTTCCAGCACCTGGTTCTAATAGGACTCAAAACCAATCTCTTTGGAACCACTAGGGCACAGACCCAGTAGCTTCAGTGAACAGACACTAAGATGGCCCTTAATAATCCCTATCTCTCGGACTTCCCTGGTGGTGCAGTGGTTGAGAGTCCGCCTGACGATGCAGGGGACGTGGATTCGTGCCCCGGTCCAGGAAGATCCCACATGCCGCGGAGCGGCTGGGCCCGTGAGCCACGGCCGCTGAGCCTGCGCGTCTGGAGCCTGTGCTCCGCAACAGGAGAGGTCACAACAGTGAGAGGCCCGTGTACCGCAAAAAACCCCACAAAAACCCAAAAAAGCAATAATCCCTGTCTCCTGGTATATCCTTGTATAATCCCCTCCCCTTGGGTGTAGTCTGGCTTAGAAAGTTGCTTCTAACCCATAGAATATGAAAAAGGTGATGGGAATTCACTTCTGTGATTATGTTACATAAGATTTTAACTGTCTTGCTGGCTGATTCTTTCTAGTATCTTCATGGTTTGCATGCTTCCATGAAGCAAGCAACCCGGTGGAGAGACCCAGATGACAAAGAATTGAGGGAGGCCTCTAGTCAGCAGTGAGAAGGGAACTGAGGCTCTCAATCCAACAACCCACGAAGAACAGAACCACACCAATAACCACATGAACTTGGAGTGAGACCCTTACCCAGTCGAACCTTCCAATGAGACCCCAGCCCTGGCTGACACTTTGATTGCAGCCTTGTGAAAGACCCTGAAACAAAGGACCCAGTTAAACTATATCCAAATTCCCAATTCACAGAAACTGTGAGATAATGAATGTGTGTTGCTTTTAGCCACTAAGTTTATGGTAATTTTTATGCAGTGATAGATAACTCATATAGTAATATTTCCTCCATTCTCGTCACCTCTCCTTTGGCTTCTGCCTCCTCCACCCCAAAAATCTCCACCATGTGCATCAACTTATGCAAATATGTGTCTTCAGGGATCACCAACCCACTGGTTCTGCAATCACAGAGTTTTGGCATCTTATTTTGGGCTACGATCTGGAAAATAAATAATCTAATATAAGGGTTTATCATTCCCTTACTTGTACAGCACAGCTTAATTTAACTCTAGATTCACCTTCTGGCTTCTCATATTTTTTCATCTTGATGTGTTCAATTTCTCCTAAAGTTGTCCTGGGTTCTGAGGCTCCACAGAAGGTCAATTATGAAGTCTCTAGATGCTTACAGATGCCTCTCTCAGAGCCTCAACTGGTTTATTCAGTCGGCTTCAGTTCATAGAGCTATTTAGTGTTTAGTTTGATTTTCCAGCCTCCAGGAAAGAGGATTCCACTCTTGGTCTTTCAGACTATCCATGTCTCCATTCTTCTTCTGGGCTAAGTATTCCCATTCAGAAGGTATTTATAAAAACTTCTATGCTCTGCCCAAGTCTGCCTCCACTTCTGATTCATCCTTTATTTTCATGTGCTTTAGTAACCTATAACTTTCTCAACTGGTCACCCTCTGTTGAAGGCACATGTACTTTTCCACAAAAAAAATTTTTTTAAATTTAACATTTTTCATAAAACTCTATATTTTGGAAATATATTTATTTTTGATATGTTAACATTTTTTCTGTCTCTTCCTAATAGCTATGCCATTTCCTTTAACCTATCTGCACAGTGCAAAAAAAAGAAAGAAAAACAGTTATTTGTGCTGTATGCCTCTTGTTTTCATTTGTAGGTGACACTGAATATCCTGTTATTCGTTGTCATTCAGTATTTGTAATCCATGTTTACCACCTGTATGTAAACTCTATGGAAACATCTTTCTCAGGAATTTTTTCTAGTCTAAATTCAATTAATTCAACAACAGACATCGTACAGAAAACATGGGCAATGCATCTACCATGAGTTGGATGCTGGGGATACAAAGATGACTAAGACATGAATTTTACCCTCAAGGAGCCCACAAACACGAGCTCTCACTTGTCTGTATGAGGGACAGATAATAAACCAATATTTGTAATACCACGTGTTAAGTGCTATATTCAAAGTGTATAAAGGGCTACGGGAGCACACCGGTGGAAGTGAATAGTCTCCCTAGGTGGGAGGGAGAAATTTTATCTAGAAGGTAGCTTCTGAGATGAACCTTGAAGCCTGAGTAGCATTTTCACATGTGGTGAGGGACAATAGTGCATTCTAGGCAGAGAGAACATAATATTATGCATGTTCAGGAAGATGTTCATTGAAAACCACTTTTAAATAGAGCTTTACAAGATTTTAAAATCGATTTCAAGTGGTTTCATTATGCCCTCTCCAAATGTTTCAGAGCTACTTCAAATGATGAAAAAAATATCTTAGGATTTGAAGTAGGTGGTGGGTATATTTTTCAACACCCAGATTAGGACACATGATCTGAAAAATACAACTGTAATTTTGGGAATAATAGAACCAAATGTTTGAATTTGGATCTGTCTGGGAAAATCAGGTCAGAACACACGTTCTCTTAGATACTAGCATATAGAAATGCCAGGTAGAGAAATTCATGATTACAACCCTTGACAATCAGGCAACTAAATCAGAATGTCTGAAGACTGCTTCTTGAAATTTACTGGCTCTTTGGAACCAGTCACATCAGAGGCTCTACCATGGGAGTCCAGCCATTCTGATAGTCTTTTATCTTTTGGCTACAAGTAACAGACAGTCCAGGTAGCTCAAGGGAGTACCAAGTATTGAGTGGAATGCTTTGTGGGATTCTGGGATATCTCACAGGACCAAAGATAGAGTGAAATAATCAAGGCCCAGGAACAGCAGAAACCAGGATATGCCAGTAGCATGCCCTTGAGGAGCAAGGATGACAAATTCGGAGGGTCAGGTAGGGTTGAAGTGAGCTATAGTGATCTGGAGCAGTTGTTACTTCCTTCTAGCCAGTTGTTGCCATGTAAAAATCTGGCACAGTGCCACCAGGTCCAGTAAAGTCAGAATTGTGGATTGTTATTTGGTAATCCACATTAAAACAAAAGACATTGTAAGGGCCAAAATAAAACCATGTCTTCAGTGTCTGCTCCAAAGTGCTGCCATTAAAGTGACTCAACTCCAACATCTCATCCTCTCTGACTTGCTTCATTCACAGTTCATGTTTCCTGGAGAGAGAATTCCATTGACCCAATCCGTGCCAAGGATCTGCTCAGACTCATTCAGCTATGACGGGAGGGCAGAGTCACTTAGCATAGGCAGACTGCTGGGCGTGTGTGTGGGGAGTTCCACCTTTACGTATAAAAAGGATCCTCCTCAAGGAAAAATAATCATGACTAGCACATATTCAGTGCTTACCATGTGCCAAAAAGTGATCTAAGTATTTAATGAACATTATTTCATTTAAGCTGCACAGCAAGCGAATGAGGGGACATTCTCATTCCCATATTACAGATGAGGAAACTGAGGCTCAGAGAGGTTATAAGGGATTTGCCAGAAGTCACACAGCTAGGGGTGGGAAAGCTGGACAGTCTGCTCCCTGATCCCGTGCTCTTAACTACTTCACCAAGATTTCTCCCTAACAGAAGGGGGGATTCTGAACCAGGAGGCCACTCCACTTGCTTGATTGGTGAGAAGTTTCAGGAAGTACGTGCATGACAGAGTTAGAAATGAAAGGACCACAGGTCTGCCAGATTCTGACTTCCAGGAAAGTGATTCTCAGGCTGGAAAAGTGGCTTGTCCAAGGTTACACAGCTCATAGCAGGATAGGGGTCCTCCAAATCCTCTGCCTTTCCACTACAGCCTCTCATTCTCAGCCAATCAGCCACAATATTCACGCCCCCTAACACCTCATTTATATTTGTGGGGGTCCCCTAAAAGCACCCTTCCATTTTTTTCATTCAGTTCAGCCTCTTAGCTGCAATTCTGTGTATTCACCCTTTTATCCCAGATCAGCCTGTTTATTTATGAAAATCGAGGGAAACCCTAGAACGCCTTCCAGGGCAGGAAGCACATTATTTCCCATCTGCATTACTTTTTCCGCTTGTCAGAGCTTACCAGTCACGGAGAAGAATCAGCAACTTTCCGACACTGGTCAGGAGAAGTCCAAAACTGTAAATAAGTACTCAGAGGTTAAACTCTACAGGCCAGTGTCCACTGCCGTCATTGCCACACTGTCAGGCTAACCTTGGGTTGAAAGCACATGCTTCTCACAGATCTCAGAAATGAAAAGAATGGATTCAGGGAAAGTGCTGGTGCTTGGGCCAGCCTTGTCAACTGGCCTGGAACTTCAAAACATGTGGCAAATCTCAGGCCTGCTATTCCATCCTGCGTGCTTTGGGGAGCTGCCCTTGGGCATCAGGTCCTCTGAGAGATGGCTGTAGTGAGGAAAGGGCCTGAGAGTGGGTCAGATGGTGGAAAGCAGAGAGTAGGAGAGAGGCAGAATTGAAGTTAGGCAACCTTTTAAAAAAAATTTTGGCCATGCTGTGCAGCATGTGGGATCCTAGTTCCCCAACCAGGGATGGAACACGGGCCCCCTGCATTGGAAGCACGGAGTCTTAACCACTGGACCGCCAGGGAAGTCCTGGAGTTTACCTGCATTCTTATGTTGCCCTCTTTGTTAAAGCCTCCGGAACGAATCTGTTATACTCATTCCCACCGATTGATGCCGACCTTCCCAGGGGGATTGGTGTTGTCATCAACTAACCTCACCTGGGACTATTGTACCCCTAGACAGGTGGTGCGTGAATAGAATTTAGGAAATCCAAGAATCTTCTGAAATTGTATGTAAAATGTTGTGGGTATGTGCATTTTTCTAAGGAAAGCAGTCATACATCTGATTAGATACTTAATGTGTCCAGGATATGTTTTTAAAAAATGTATAAACCACTTGGCCTGGAAGCTTTAAGGTGAAGGAATGCATTACGATTCGTGTCATTTCAGGGGCTGTGAGCTGGGGTTGGGGGTCAGGGATTTCTCCCAAAGTCCTTAAAAGCCTCATGGAACGCATGAATAAAGTCACAGAGAGTTGGCCTGGGAGAGGTAGGCCGTCTTGAAATGGACCAATAGAAACTGGAGGGTAAGGCAGTCACAGAGGCAGCAGAGATGTTGCAAGATTTGAGGGGGGTTGGAATCAAATCAAAGCCAGACATTTTAAAATAACTCGAGCAGAGGAACCAATCTGAAAGTGCTCTGCAGAACTCAGCTGAATGAGAGGGATGGGATCTGAATGGCTGGGAGCAGAAGCTGTCTTGAAGAAGACTTGTGTTTAACTGTGATATTTAATATTCCTTTGCAAGGCAAAACAGTAGCAATCAATGTGAAAGTAAGGGAGCAGCTGCTGCTTCCCAAATACTGTCAACAAGACAGAAAATGTGTGAGGTATTGTGAATAATGGCTGTAATTAAAGCAGTGCAGCGATTCTGGTAGGATAAGCAGGGCTCCCAGGGTTATGATTATCAAGTTCAGTCTCCAAAGCACTGCCTCTGGGTGTGTGTCTCCATGTGTGCAAGTGTACGTGAGTGTACACATATGCGCACATATACCTATGTACAGAAATGTGGAGAGTTGAAAGAAAAGAAAGATAGAATCTGGAGAAAGTATCATGGGGAGGAAGATGAGATAGATGAGACTTGACTTTATGGTAGGGAATTATAAGAAAAGAGGAAAAGAGAGAAGATGAAGAAGAGAGAAAGAGAGAGGAAGAGTTGGTTTTTTGCTCTGTGGGTAAAGGGTCAGCAATCTATATTACCTGACCACCTATGTAAAGTAGGTACACACACACACACACACACACGCACACACACATACACACACAGACACACAGGTAGTCATTTTCACTACATACTATTTCTTGCAATAATTTCCCTCTCTTTCTCTTATTTTTCTTACTTATTTACTGCTTTCTTCATTGATTTGTATATTCCATGAGGGCAATGACCACATCTGTCCCATTTACAACTCAGTAGTAGTCAGTTTAGGCTAAGTCATGCTGCAGTAACAAATGACTGCCCAAGACAAAGATGTATTTCTTGCTCATATTTTTACATGTTGGCCATGGGTTGATAATGGTTGTGCTCCATGCATCTTCACCCTGGGACCCAGGTTCACAGAGTAGCCCTTACCTGGGATATTGGTGTTCACATAGCAGAGAGAAGACAGACCGTAGTGTTATCACGCAAGGGCACTGAAAGCTTCTGCTTGGAAGTGGCATAGTCACTTCCACTCACATTTCATTGGCCAAAGCAAGTCTCATGGCTTCTCCTGAGTTGAACTGGATGGGGAGGTATAATATACCCTCAGGCATGGGTGACAGTAAATTTAGACAGTAATACAATCCGCTGAATCACTGCATTCTCAGCACCTAGCACCCTGGAGCAAAGTAGATTGTCCTATCAATGGTGCTCTGTGGTCCTTGGCAATTGGGAGGTTTCATTCTAATTTGTGATGTGAGATTGGACATAAGAACTTCCTCCTGGTTTGCATTATTTCATATAGAAAAGTGATATTTTCTCAAGCTTATGTAATATGTAAACAAAAGCGTCTTTAGAAAAAAATAGCTCTTTTCATTGCTTTGTAGCACACAAGCCAAGTGAAAACCATGTGCTTTTTATGCAAAGGCAGCGTCAAGAAAAGCCCCCTAGCTCCCTTTTAAACAGATTGCATTCTTTAAACTCCTTCAATGCAAAAATCTCAAAACCACCACTAGGTATGGTAATGGCATGAAGGGCCAGTGGTGGGGGTGTGGGGGGCTTTGAAGCTTTCCAAACAATTCAGGGAGATGGAGGTATTGTTATTCTTTCAAAGTATAAAACTTAGGATAGTCTACGGGGAAACGCTGAACTATGAATTATCTAATAGGCCTGCCAAGCTCATTATGTCCAAAGCTGAATTTCTGATATCCCCCCACCAAAACCTGCTCCACCTTAAGCCCTTTCCATTTTATTAAATGATAACTCTGTCTTTCCAGTTGCTCAAGCCAAATTGTGTGGAGAGGTCCTCGAATGTTCTTTCTGTCGCTGCTTCTCTTTCATACCCCACATCTAATTCATCTGCAAATACTGTCAGTTCTGTCTTCAAAATATATCCAGAATCTGATCATTTTCTATCATCTTCACTGCTATCACCTTGGTCTTAAGCATCGTCATCTCTTAGATGGATTATTGCACGACCTCCTCTATCAGTCAGCTGTTGCTATGATGATACTGCCAAACAACCCCCAAATGTTAATTGCTTACAACGTTTATTTTGCTTGCTCAGTGGTCTGTGGGTTGGCTGGAATGGCTCTGCTTCAGGCTGAGAGTCAAGTTCACATCCTCTCCATGAATCTCTTTATTCTAGGACCAGCAGCCAGCTGGGGCATGTTCTCCTCACAGCAGATGGCAGGTGTACAGGAGGCCAAGCTAAATCAGGCAAGTGCATTTAAAATCTCTTCTAGCATCATGTCCATTGACGTTCCACTGGACATGGCAAGTCATGTGGCCATGTTCAGCGGCAATGTGGTGGTGAAATACAGTCTACTTGTTCTAGGAGGAAGTACTGCAAAGTCACATGACGAAAGGATGCATAAAGATTCTGTAACAGGAAGGGAGTGGAAAATTAAGAACACTAATCCAATCTGCCACGCCTCCTAACTGTTCTCTTTGCTTCTGTCTTTTTCTTCCTGGAGTCTATTCTCAAGGTAATTCCCTCCCTCACCTCTTTCTGGTCTTTGCTCAGATGTCACTTTCTCAGAGAGGCCTTTCAAATTGTCACCCCCCCCCAAACCATCCCAGCATCTCTACCTTCCTTTCCTGTTTCATTTTCCTCTAATAACACTCAACAGCTAACTTGCTGTGTATTTTGCCTATTCGTTTATTGTCTGTTTCATTTCAATGAAACGTAGGCTCCCCGAGGGCACGTAATTTGGTCTGATGTGTACACTGCTGTATCTTGAGTGCCTAGAGCAGTGCCTAGCTCATATTAACCCTCAATAAATGTTGAATGAATGAATGAGCTATCAGTAGCTAGGCAGTGGAGTGACACTTTATGCCAAAGGCCCTGCCTATTTTGAGGAGGGGAAAGGAGGTAACAAAAGCACCTCTGGGGGAAGGGAGGCAATAAAGTATCACTTTATTCCTGACCATTTGGGGTCCATAGGCTAGGCGGTGAGGCGACACGATAACGCACAAATAGCTTCCACACGGTTCTGCTACCTCCTTCGTGTCTGCCCCCTACTCACACGCAAAGAAGCAGAACCAGGATTACAAATTCATGTTTCCTGAGTTCCTTTGGTCCATTATTTTCCACTGGCACCACACAGCCAGGAATCTTCAGCGGCTGAAGCTTCGCTTAAGGCAATGAGGTCTGCCAGGCTGGCTGGTTTTTCCCGTGTGAGTCCCAGGGGGCTACTGCCTTGGGATAGGACCTTATTTGAGAAGACCCCTGGTTTCTGTCTCAGAAGAAACAAGCGATTTCATGCAAGTAGGGACCAGGCTCAACCCTAGAATCATGGTCCTCTAAGTCACTGGGCTCTGGGAGAGCTGGCTGAACTACTGGAAAAGGCACTGAAACACTTGATAGAATCCAGGCCTCGGAATGAATTCCAACACTCACGAAGCATCCTGAAGTGGGGTCAATGGTTGCAGAGTATTGGTCAAAATATCTGCAATTTTTGGCTTTCTTAATCAAATTTTTTTGTGTGTATATATACAAACATATGAGGTAATGAATTAACATGTATATATAAAACATAATATAAATAGTGTGTATGTAAATAATATGGTAGTCTCCAAAGATGGCCACTATTATTATTTCTTTCCATGTACCAGCATGCTACTCCAGTCATCAGAGTGGAGTCTCTTTTTTCTCCTCTTAGAGATGGTTCAGTCTCATGTCTTATTTGACTAGTAGAATGTGGTAGAAGTAATACTGTGCCCAGTTCCTGGTCTAGCTTTTTCAGAGGCTTCAAAGCATCTGCATTTTCTCAGGGGCAGCCAGCTACCATGTAAGAAGTCTGACTATTCTAAGACCACCATGCTGTGAGGATGCCCAAGCTAGCCACATGGAAAGGCCATGTAGAGGAGAATCCAGTGTCCCAGTAGACAGTGAGAACCGAGGCCCCAGGTACAGGAGCCCAGTCAAGACATCCTGACCAGTCCCCAGCTGTTTGAGTCATGCCAGCTGAGGCCCCGGAGATCATGGAGCAGAGGCAAGTTATCCATACTGTGTTGGGATTCCTGACCCACAGAATCACAAGCAAGGAAAATGATGGTTGTTTTAAGCCATTAAGTTTGAGGGTGGTTCTGTAACAGTGGAAAACAGAAACAACAGAATGTGTGGCAGTGAGAGATATAGTGCGGTGTCAGGCCCATGGAGCCTGGATAAAGGCTGCCTAGGTACCAACAGCATGACCTTAAGCATGTCACTGAACGTCTCTGTATTTCAGTTTCCTTTCCTCCAAAACAGGGTGAATAATATGTCAAATCAGAAATGTGATGATTGAGGCCATGCACGTAAAGCCCTTTGAACTGTGCCTGGCACGTAATAAATTCTCTGTAAGTGTTAGCTATCTTTGTCATGATGATGATGATGATGTATAATTTGCATCATGGGTCAATCTGTTTCATGCATATTTAACTCTCTTTTGTCCCTGGGACCGCTGAGAAACGAAAAGAAGCCACGTAGGACGAAGAAAAGTACTGCCTCTCTAGCTACCAACATAAGGCTTTTGCACGTGGTACGCAGTTGGCATTTGGGAACTTAACTGAAGGCCCCAAATCATTTCTGGCTGACATAGGAAAGAATCAAAGGATTGTGTGTGCCCCTTTTCCCCATCGAATTTTCCTCTGTATTTCCATTTGCGTAGGCAAATGTTCAACTTTGCATTCCTTAAGCACACAGCCACAGGCTGTCATGGGAGTGTGGGGGGTGGGGACAGCTCAGAAACCAGCTGGAAGGCAGGGGAAAACCAACTCAGAGAAAGGCATCATCCTCAGATAATCCGTGAAGTGGATAAATCACAGGAGGAATCGAGGGTTGACTTGAGTAAATTACCACTTCCCAAGCACTCCCAGTGGCCTGAAAAGTTCATGCATCCTCTCCAAGTACCTACCGCTGCTGGAGAGGAGTAGTGTGGGCCCCGGGAGGATTGGCTTCAATATAAAATAGATAATAAGTATTTCCACCCTTCTTGTCACTATCATGGAGATGTAAGTTGCCAAAGCGGAGGGGAGGTGGGTGTGAAGCGTTCATCTGACTAATCTGTAAATCAGCACGATGCAGCCTGGGCCCAGGTAGTAGGAGGCAAGTCGGAGGAAAGAGCTGGGGCCCTGAACAACACTTGCAAGTGGAGGTTGGGAGGCTCCCCAAGAGGCACAGGGGACATGGCCGGAGCTGGAGGTCAGTAAGAGGGGGAGAGGTGGAGTAAGATGTTAAGGTAGGCAAAGTCCTCCCCCCGACTTTTCCGTCCCCTCTTACCGCTTGCATCCGTTCCCCTCATTTCCCCACCGCCTCCTCAGTTCCCAGGCAGATTGCACAGACCTCTCGTTGGTGCTCCTGAAACACCAAAATAATCAGCCCCCCAACTTGGGCCAGCCCCCTCCCCATGTATTCAAAACCGCCATTCCCCTGAATTGCTGAGCCCCTTCTAATCGAAGCCCCCAGAGAACGGCCAGGTCAGAGACGCATGAAAGAGCTAGCTGCCTGTGAGGGAGGCCCGTGAGGGGGGAGAGGCGATGGAAGCAGGAGAGTCCTGGCACCCAGCTGCTGCCGGGAGTGGCAGGGCGGGGAGTGGTGGATGGGATGGTTTGGGCAGCTGCCTGGCTACTGGATCCCACCCGACTTTCCACAGACCGCCCAGGGCTTCAGGGAGCCGGGGAGGGGTTGTTGCTAGTACATGCCAGGCTTGCAGGATGGGAAGGGAGAAGGGGCAGTGCAGAGCGTGCCCGAACGGAAAAAACCAACAGAAAGCCCTCTCCCTAGGGGAGCTGCCAATTGCTGTGTCGCTTGACTCTGCTTTCCAACAGGGGCACTGTCTGCCGGGCATATGATGTTGCAACGATCAAAAATAGCCTCTGGTACTGCAAGAGGATCTGTTTATAGAGCTCCAGCCTTCACACCACCTGTGAGTTACAGCCAACCAAGCCCTCTTTTCTAAAGAACCAATTCGTTCTCTGAAGGGCCCACTGGCCACAATAGGTGGATGCTTTTCTGCACTCCCCATCCCTCCCTCACCCGCAGGGTCACCAGCGCCTGCCTGCCCTGGGTGTGCCCTCAGGCTCTGCTGAGCACTTCTTCTTGGCCTCCTCTCAGCAAAGTTTACTTATTCTGTGTCCCATTCTCTCCCCGTGCTCTCTCTCTTTTGCTGGAGACTAGCTAAGTCACTTGAACAATGTTAGCAATCCTGAATTCCTTCCAAAGTCCTTCTGCTGCAGACCCTCTCCCCTTCGTGTTCCTGGAAACCAGTAGAATGGATTGCCCCTCCCAAGTTAACACGTTTTCATTTTGAAAGGGGAAGGCTACTTTCTTTAACCTAAGAAGTGACCGATCGTGTGAATTTCAGACAGGCAGGTCCCAGGAAAGCTATTTTTGAGGCATACGGGCTTTCTGTTGGCAATCTGTCTCACCCATCAGCGCTGGCAGCTACAAACCCTGCCTATGTGGAAGACCAGCCTTGTGCCCTTAGTGTAGGGGTCAGAGACATAGACCTAGTGACTACAGGAGCCTGGTAGGCAACTGAAATAAATCTAGTGGTTGTGGTACACTAGTCTTTGTGGCAAACTAGAGCGCACATACCCATCTGAATCATGAAAATAGCAGCGCAGAGGGAGATAACAAACTGCAAATGACAGCCTGCCTCCTCGCCTGGCGGAGAAGAGGAAGTGGTGGGTCGGAGGTGCCCACGTGGCTGCAGGTCAGACTGCGCGCCCAGAGTCGGCAGAGCTTCTGCATTTTCAAGAGAAACTGAAACAGCTGATGTTTTGAAATGCAAACTATCCTTGTTTTTTTAAATATTTTCCAATTGCCAAAAAAATAATCCTGAAATATCGTGCACGCCAAACAAAACACATCTTCGGGATGCATGCAGTCTGCGGGCCTCTCTCATGGAGGCCATCCCAATATACGACCCCAGGCATTGAATCAGAACAGAATATTTAAGCTTGTGTGACCTTTGGCCTGGTGCTGATTATATGTTCAGGAATAAGGAGAGAGAGAGAGAGGGAGAGAGAAACCAACCTAGAGATAACTTCTTTATCTTTTTTGTTTCTTTTTGGTTTTTTTTTAACATCTTTATTGGAGTATACTTGCTTTACAATGGTGTGTTCGTTTCTGCTTTATAACAAAGTGAATCAGTTATACATATACATATGTCCCCATATCTCTTCCCTCTTGCATCTCCCTCCCTCCCACCCTCCCTATCCCACCCCTCTAGGTGGTCACAAAGCACCGAGCTGATCTCCCTGTGCTTTATCTTTTAAAAAAATCTCACAAAAGGTGTTTGGGTAAAGCTCCGGAGTGGAAGAATCCTGAAATTTAGCTAGTGACTGGAATTCAGTCACTATTCAATTATCCACTGGAGAATTGCCTGCTCTAGGGATTAGTCATGGCCATTGTGAAGCCCTGTGCCCATTTCCTGTGACACTCAGTGACATCCCTGGGCGCTGACTGCCAATCCCCTGCATTGGAGTGGTCACGAAAGAATACTGACCCTTGCCCACAACAGTTAGGAAAGCAAATCTGCAGTAAAGATAATCTCAGAATCTATCCCCCCAATTCCATGCTCCTGCGAATCTCTGGCACAAGAGAGAAAGCAGGACTCCACTGCAGGCTTTAACTTCATCTAATTAGTAGAAGTTGGAAAGAGGAATTTGCCTGGGGCTATCTGTGCAAATGTCTTGCCTAAAGTCTTCTCAAGTAATTCAGAAACACAAATAGTATCCAAGGGACAAAAATTCCTTCCTTTCCCCCCCCCTTTACTTCCTTTCTTCTTTTTATTCGTTTCATCTGTAGACATCATTTATTGAATAAGGTCTATGCTCCAGGCACTGTGCTTGTCACTGAATACGGAAAACCAGACAGCTGCAAGCACTGTCCTCTGGAGCTAGTGGAAGCTTGTGCAGATGGGGAGAAGGGAATTCACCTGTGATACATGCCTGGGCCTACGGAAGCTTCTCAGTATATACCTGTGGAGATCTCACCATATTCTGAAGCCGTAGCACCATATCATGCTATGCAGAGAAAACACATGGACCCTGGAATCTAACAAGCTTCTCTTTGAATCTTGACTCTGCCTCTTGCTACATGTGTCACCTTGGCCAAGTTATTTATCATCTTTTTAAAAAAAATTTATTGGAGAATAGTTGCTATTTATCATCTTTATGCTTCAGTTGCCTCATCTGTATAATGGGGGTAATAGTAGTAACTACTTCATCCGATTGTGTGCTTAGCAGAGGGACTGGCTCATAGATTTGCTAGATTTGCTCCTTTCCTCCCCCATAATGTGAAAGTGATGCCCCTGGCCCTCCATTCAGGATATGCACTTCTGGACAATTTTTTAGTGGTGGAGATGGGTAATGCTGATTCACCCATCGTTTTTAATTTCTCTTTGCCATCGTTCATGCTGGCCCTGGTTGGATTTAGTAAAGGTCCAAGAATCCTGGCCAGTGGTGTGCAGAAGTCAACTTGCACCAGCTCACAAGAGTGGTTTGGGCACATTTCCCTGCTCTGTGTTCAGAGACAACTCGTTGATAGCTTGAAATGGGCCATTATGGGAATATTTACACCACAGAAACTGGCAAACGCTATAAATCACAGCTCGCCCTGCCAAAGAGCTGGTTGGTAAGCATTTATCAGTATTCCACTGCCCAGGACTAGATGGAACCCCACTAGCTCATCTGGTCCATTCCCTGCTTCAGGACTGGTACTGGGGTGAATAAACAAAGTGCCTAGGCTGAAACTGTAAGGTGTCACTTTCTTAAGGTCATGGAAAGGCAGGCTTGGCCCACTGTCCTGAGAATGAATGCCTCCTTAAATATGCCCTGGACACCTTGCTTGTCTCATCCTAGTCCCACTTTACCTCATTTCCGTACAATTATGCTTTCAATCAATATTTATTGATCATCTACTATTTGCCACGTTCTTGTCTAGAAACAAACAGCATCCCTGGCTTTATATAAGGAGCTTACATTCTACTGGGGAAGGGTAGGAATAAAAATGATAAATAAACATATAGTATGTTAGATAGTGTGAAGTGCTAAAAATGAAGCAGGGAAGGGGTTATAGGAAATGTTTTGAGGTGAGTTGTAATTTTAGATAGGGGGGTCAGGGTGGAGCCTCACTGAAAAGTGACCTTTGAATAAAGACCTAAAGCGGGTAAACAAATCAAGACAAATGGTTTTTGGGACTTCCCTGATGGTCCAGTGGTTAAGAATCCGTCTTCCAGTGCAGGGGACGTGGGTTCGATCCCTGGTCGGGGAACTAAGATCCCCCATGCTGCAGAGGAACTAAACCCACGCGCCGCAACTACTGAGCCCACGCACTCTGGAGACCGTGCGCCACAACTAGAAAGAAGACTGCGTGTGGCAACAAAGAGCCCACGAGCCATAAAAATCCTGTGTGCTGCAACTAAGACCCGACGCAGCCAAAAAAAAAAAAAGAAAGAAAGAAAAAGAGACTAATGGTATTCTTCCATAGTTTGAGAGCTCTCTAGGTGAAGAGAATCCACAAGTTCGTGGACTGATCCATTTATGCATTCATCCAACGCTTATTGATTGAATGTCTGGTGCCTGGCATTGTAGATGTTGAGGATAAAATAATAGCTAATTCTTAGCTGTGGGCTCACCCGGGGCCAGGCACTGTTCTAAGCATTTTGCACTAAGCATTTTGCATTAACTCATTTCCTCATCATAACAACTCCAGGAGGTAAGTACTATCTCCATTTTACAGATAAGGAAATTGAGGCACAGGTATGGGGGTAACCAAAGCATGCTACCTGTTCTCCAAAAGCTGTCACTCGAAGAATATAGATATTTAAATAATTATAATGTAATTTGATCAAAGGAAGGACAAGATGCTATGGGAACATAGAAGGGCCCTATTTCAGCCTTGAGAAGTTGGGGATGGTAGCCAGGAAGGATTTCTCAGAGGAAGCCACTGTTTTGCAAAGAGGGATATTAAAATAAGCAGTTTCCTATCAAATTCATCATAGGAGTGTTGTGGAGAATTCCATCCAATACATCTTACAGTATCTTCTGTTTTGAGTATCCTCAGAGGATGTTTCTCTCAAATCCCAGAAAAAAACTGAGCTTCTTTTAAAAATGAAGGGGGCAGGTATTTTCTTTTTAAATTATGGAAACTATGAATCCTGTAAGTAATCAGGTTTCTGTCCTGGCCTTGGCTGCTAGCAAGCTTAGAAATAGATTTGTGGCCCACCTCTCCAGAAACAGAAGACTCTTTTAGCAAGTATTTTTTCTAGGTGAATCTTGCCTCCCTGGGTTTTTGTTTTTGCTTTAATATTTATTTATTTTTGGCTGCGTCGGGTTTCGTTGCTGAGCGCGGGCTTTCTCTAGTTACAGTGAGCAGGGGCTACTCTTCATTGTGGTGCACGGGCTTCTCATTGTGGTGGCTTCTCTTGTTGCAGAGCACGGGCTCTAGGCACACGGGCTCAGTCGTTGTGGCACGCAGGCTCTAGAGCACAGGCTCAGTAGTTGTGGCACACTGGCTTAGGGGCACCACGGTACCAGGGATCCTCCCGGACCGGGGCTCGAACCCGTGTCCCCTGCATTGGCAGGCGGTTTCTTAACTACTGAGCCACCAGGGAAGTCCCACCTCCCTCGGTTTTTGTTTCCGTTTCTAATTATAATTTTCTTTTGGCTATGATTTTAACACTTACTTGGTATTTTTCCCATTTTATACATTATGAAAGCCATCTCAAATAATTATCAGAATAAAGTAGAATATAAAAAGTAGAGTAATTATAAAAGACAAATGACACAAAGTGAGTCTTAAAGGATGGGTTTATCAGATGGACAAAGAGAAAAGGACAAGGCAGGCAGCAGGAGAAGAGGAACGAAGGCATGAAAATTAATGGTGCGCATTGGGGAGAGTGAGTTGGGCAAGACAGTGGCTGCAAGCAGAGCCGGTGGGGTCAGACAAACTTGGGTTGGAGTCTCAGCTCCACAACTTTTATGACTTTTATTTAATGTAGCTGAGCCTTGGTTTCTTATCTATAAAATGGGGATAATAGTTATACCCATCTGATAGAGTTGTTGTGAGAGTTAGATTCATCCAGGCATCAAGAAACATTTATTGAGGGCCCCCCATGTGCCAGGCACTGTGCTGGACAGTGTGGGTAGAGGGGTAGATCGATGGCGATGGTGGCCTTGTCTTCATGGAGCTGACAGTCCGCTGGGAATAACACATGTAAGGTACTTAGCATATGGCAAGTGCTCGACAAATAGTCTGAATAATCATATGAATAACAAATAATAGTAACAATAACAGTATAAATAGTGTTGCATGCTCAGGGCATGAGAACTATGGGACTTCTTTTCTGAGCTGCGGCGTAGAGGAAGGGGACAGGAAGACAATGACGCTGGAAAAATATAAAGGGGACAGAGATCTTAAAAGGCTTTGTATGCGCTGTTAAGCAGTTTGGAGTCATATAGAGTTTTTAAGTGTGTGTGTGTGTGTGTGTGTGTGTGTGTGTGTGTGTGTGTGTGTGAGTGTGGTAGGGGTGGGAGGAGGAGTGAGATGATTTTTCTTTTAATTTAGAGTCACTCCATAGAGAACAAACTTATGGTTACCAAAGGGGAAAGGCGGGGAGAAGGGATAAATTAGAGATTTGGGATTAACAGATACACACTACTATATATAATATAGACAACAAGGACTTACTGTATAGCACAGGGAACTATATACAATATCTTGTAATAACCTATAATGGATAATAATCTAAAAAAGAATACATACATATATATGTATAACTGAGTCACTTTGCTGTACACCTGAAACATCGTAAATTAACTATACTTCAAGAAAAAAATTTAGAGTCACTACGTTCTCACGTCTGAGTCAAATCTCTCTTCCTGAACTTCTTATATACATTTCTATCCTCTTCCTCCTCTTCCACCTCTTACTACTCCTACCATTACTACTAGCTCTCATTTCTTGAATGATTACTATGCCAGGCACTGTGCTAAGTTCTTTTTTTTTTTTTACATGTGCTATGTTCTTAACCTGTGTTTCGTGGTACTTACTCATTGGTCTGTGAAGATTATTGTCTCCATTTTAGAGATGTGAAAACTGAAGTTTAGAGAGGTTAGGGAACTCGCCCAAAGTCACATGGTTAATAAGTGGTGGAGTTAACTTCTGAACCCTGGGTATCTGCCGTAATGGCACATAATGTAAAACTTTATCTCATTTCATCTTCACAACCACCTTGTTAGATAATATTATTATCCTCATTTTATACATAGAGTCTCAGAGAGGTTAAGTAACTTTTCCAGCGTCACACAGCTTATATGTAGTATAGCTCTACATGCAAATTTTGGCTGGTACTACTATTTAAATGGGCAGATTTACAACACTTGTACTTAAATTCTAGGTGGGGCAAGGTTGTGCACAGGGAGATTTGGCCTGTCTACTGAAGAAGCCAACAGTGGCAGAAGCTAATGAATCTGGGTTTGACAGGTCTTTTTCTGCAAAAATAAAAAAAAAAAAATAAATCATTATAAAATGTCGCTGTCTCTTGAAGCCTCTCAGCACAGCTTCTGATTCATGGGAGATAAGCTGAGAGTTGCAAGCCTGCCACACAAAACATTAATCATTTGGGTTTTTACACCCTCCTGACAGCACAGGGTAATCAGACAGAATTGCAGCTCTGAGACATTCATGATCATAGGATTTGCACCAAATAAACTGCCCAGGCTTTGATATCAATGGCTTGTTATAGCTTTTTCTCTTCCTATCTTTTTTTTCTGTTTCTGCAGAGCCAAGGGCACCTTACTACATTTCTATTCCACATACATTTCTTCAAAAAGCCTTGATTCTCCATTAGCAAAAGAAATTGATTTATGCTACCCAAGGCTAACATTTGCAGATATACAACCAGGAGCCTGGTATTAGCCTTGGTTTCTAGGAGCCTACCTTCTGCTCTCTGTTTCCTGAATGTGTGGGCAGGGTGTTGAGCAGGGGATGAGAACAGAGGCTGCGCTTAGGAAAGGCAAGGTCTGTGTAAAGGCACAGTAGGGGATATGACTGCGGGGCAGGCTGGGGTGGTCCTTCTTCCCCTCTTCCTCAGCGGACCGCTGCTGCTGCCTGAAATTTCCCCATGTGTGTTGGATTTCTTTGGCTTCAGGTTCGAGTCCCTGTTTGAAGGCACATGTCCTTGGGAGAAGCACATTAATATGTTTCGGGGAATGAGTTTGTGTCTTTCAACGTGTAACTAGCTGAAAGCGAGGTTGCTTTTCAGGTAATTTAATGTTTTCAAATAGGTAGTAAGTACATTCACACGATTCAAATTTCAAAACTATTTAAAAGAGATACATTAAGAAGTCTTCCTCCCACCCTGGCTTAACTTACCCCAGTCTTTGCCCAATCCTCTTGCCTCTAATAGGTAACCACTTTTATCCACCTCTTGTATAACCTTTAATATTTGTGCAAATATGCGTATATGTTTCATCTTTTCCACCTTTCTTCCATGCAGGTAGCATACTATATAGCCTCCTCTGTACTTTGCCTTCTTTGCTCTAGTATATATCATAAAGATACAGTTGTCCTTTGGTATCCACAGGGAATTGGTTCCAGGACCCCACGCAGAAACCAAAATCTGGGGATGCTCAAGTCCCTTATAGAAAATGATGGAGTACAGTCGGCCTCTGTATCCATGGGTTCCGTATCCACAGATATGGACGGCTGATTGTACTTCAGTATCAGTACAGAGACAGCTTCCTCAATCATCTTTTTAAACAAGTGCACGATGCTACATTCTGCAGATGGACCACAGTTTATTTATCTAGTTCTCTGTAGACACTTAGGCTGTTTCTAACCCTTCATCATTCTGAACAAGGAATAACCCTATACATGAGTTGTTTCATAAGTGTTAAAGTCTACCTGTAAGAGAAATACCCAGAAGGGTAAATGTTTTTAAGTGTTGATAGGTATTGCCCAGTTGCCCTCTCTGGAGGTTGGACCATTTTGTATCCCTAACAGCAATGCGTGAGAGTGCTCATTTCCCCACTACTTTATAATGGAGTGTTGTCAAACGTTCAGATTTTGGTAAATTGAATAAGAAGGAAATAGTTTGCAACTTTAGTTTTAATTTACACTTCTTAAAAGTGGGGTTGAGCACCTTTTCATGTGTTACAGGGCGAGGTGCTTTGTATTCATTCATTTGTTTCTTCATTAAACCTTCTGCAACGTTCAACAGATACTTATTGAGCACTTACTTATGTAGCAGGCACTGTGCTAGGCATTTGGGATACATCAGTGAACAAAGAAAAGATCCCTGCCCTCCCTAGAACTTACATGTATTCATTCATTGGTTCATTCTTTCTAGAAACCCTCCAGCAGGCACTGGGGATGTGCAGATGAGTAAGACATAGTTTCTCCCTCAAGGTTCAGTTTGGTTGGACAAGGAAAGGGTCTGTTATGCTATGGAGAGGTAATTGCGATGAGAGAGGTGTGTACAGAAGGCTCACAGAGCACAAAAAGGAAGCATGTAACTCAGACTGAGAGCAATACAGGAGCACAGCTTTGAGGAAGATTGACAGGTGGCCAGGCTAAGAAAGAAGCAAAGGACAGCTTGGGCAGTACAAAAGCATGAAAACTCATGTCACTGTCATGGGGGAGAGACAAAGGTAAGGGAGCATGGCAAATAAGGAGTTTTCATATTTGGTGCTTGTATTTTTCATATTCAGTACTCATTATGTAGTTATTGGTTGGTTGAATGAACGATGAATGAATAAAGTTTGAGGTCATATACTAGAGTGATAAATGAGTTATCTCTCCCTGTGTAACAAATTTCCCCCAAACTTGGAAGCTTAAAACAACAAACACTTATTATCTCACATCGTTTCTAAGGGTCAGGAATGCGGGAGTGATTTATGTAGGTAATTCGAGCTCAGGTTGCTATTAAACTGTGGGCTGGGGCAGCCATCTCAAGGTTCGACCGGAGCTGGATAATCCAGTTTCAAGCTTACTGACATAGTTGCTAGGCCTTGGTTCTTCGTTGGATGTTGGCAGTATATGTCTCAGAGAATTGCCCGGCACATATTAAGTACTATATAAATACAAGCTATTATTATTACCTAGAACTCTGAGGGATTGTGGAAAGATTTTAAGCAGATGAATGAAGAACACTCCTTCCAGCTTTGGTGTGGGGAGTGGACTGGAGAAGGAGGAAATCAGGAGAGAAGGAGACCCATTAGAAAGCTGTTATAGGTGAGAGATGACAGTGGCCTGGATTAGGGTGGTGCGAATGGAAACGGAGAGCAATGGATTCATGCGGGGTACATTCTAGAAGTAGAGCTATCTACACATGGATTAGATGTAAGTGATGACATGATGATGTAGGAGAGGGAGCTAGGGAACATAGGAGGAGGGGCAAGGTTCTTTGTCTGTGGAGGTGAGGTGAGGATGGTGAGTTGAATTAGGACCACATGGAGTTTGAGGTTCTTGTAAGACATCCATGAGGACATGTCCAGTTGGCAGTCGGATCTATGGGTGTGGAGCTCAGAAGAGCAATCTGGGCTAGAGGTTTAGCAGTCATCAGCATATGGGTCACTGAAGCATGGGTGTAGATAAGATTATCCAAGGGAGAATATGTCTAGTGAGAAGAGAAGGCTGCCTAGGAAAGGACCCTAATGGTCACCAGCAGTGAAGAGATGGCCAGAGGAAGAAGTGTCTGAAAAGGAGAGTCAGAAGGAGTGGCCGGAGAGAAGGAGGAAAACCTGAAGGTTGTGGTGGCATATAAGCCGACACCACACCTCATGGAGAGAAGGAAGACTCAACAGTGAGAAGGAAGGCTCAACAGTGAGAGGGAAGGCTCAACAGTGAGAAGGAAGACTCAACAGTGAGAAGGAAGGCTCAACAGTGAGAAGGAAGGCTCAACAGTGAGAAGGAAGGCTCAACAGTGAGAAGGAAGACTCAACAGTGAGAAGGAAGACTCAACAGTGAGAAGGAAGGCTCAACAGTGAGAAGGAAGACTCAACAGTGAGAAGGAAGGCTCAACAGTGAGAGGGAAGGCTCAACAGTAAGAAGGAAGGCTCAACAGTGAGAGGGAAGGCTCAACAGTGAGAGGGAAGACTCAACAGTGAGAAGGAAGACTCAACAGTGAGAGGGAAGGCTCAACAGTGAGAGGGAAGGCTCAACCGTGAGAAGGAAGGCTCAACAGTGAGAAGGAAGGCTCAACAGTGAGAGGGAAGGCTCAACCATGAGAAGGAAGGCTCAACAGTGAGAAGGAAGGCTCAACAGTGAGAGGGAAGGCTCAACCGTGAGAGGGAAGGCTCAACAGTGAGAGGGAAGGCTCAACAGTGAGAAGGAAGACTCAACAGTGAGAAGGAAGGCTCAACAGTGAGAGGGAAGGCTCAACAGTGAGAAGGAAGGCTCAACAGTGAGAAGGAAGGCTCAACAGTGAGAGGGAAGGCTCAACAGTGAGAAGGAAGGCTCAACAGTGAGAAGGAAGGCTCAACAGTGAGAGGGAAGGCTCAACAGTGAGAGGGAAGGCTCAACCGTGAGAAGGAAGGCTCAACAGTGAGAAGGAAGGCTCAACAGTGAGAGGGAAGGCTCAACCGTGAGAGGGAAGGCTCAACAGTGAGAGGGAAGGCTCAACCGTGAGAAGGAAGGCTCAACAGTGAGAAGGAAGGCTCAACAGTGAGAGGGAAGGCTCAACAGTGAGAGGGAAGGCTCAACCGTGAGAAGGAAGGCTCAACAGTGAGAGGGAAGGCTCAACAGTGAGAGGGAAGGCTCAACAGTGAGAGGGAAGGCTCAACAGTGAGAAGGAAGGCTCAACAGTGAGAGGGAAGGCTCAACAGTGAGAGGGAAGGCTCAACAGTGAGAGGGAAGGCTCAACAGTGAGAGGGAAGGCTCAACAGTGAGAAGGAAGACTCAACTGCTGCTTGCTGAAAGACAAAGGTCACAGAAGATAAGAGTTGAAAACGATCCACTGAATTGACCAAGAAAGAGGTCATTGGTGATCTTCGTGAGAGTCATATCACTGGAATAGTGTGGGGCTGGGGGTCCTTGCCCTAGCCTCCTTCTCTAAGCTACGAATGCACCCATTATGGGATGTCTAGACCTTGGTGTTGAGTACCAGTTCCTCTTCCCAAACAGAACCTTTGATCCCACAGGTGTCAGCTTCTTAGAGATGTAGATTCTTGGGTGGAATTTACTGGAACTGGGGTACTCCTTGACCAGGATGGTAATAATAAATAATAGGAACTAACATTTATTGAGTACTAATCACTTTACATGGATAATCTGATTTAATCCTGACACCAACGCTATGAGGTAGGTACATGGCTACAGCGTTTATTAGGTGCCTAGTACTGTGTTAAGTACTTCACATACATCAACTTCTTTATCATCCCCAGGTAAGAATCTGGTGGCCCACATCGCCGTATAGAAGACCCGGGCTGAGCTGAGTTTGGCCAGGATCAAGGAAGATGTAAACCAAGGTCTTCAGTCACTGGAGAACTTCTGCAGCCTCTGGGCTTCAGGAAGAGTCTTTTCTGAGGAATGTCGAGTTATGAGGGCATTTTCTTGTGTGAATTATTGGAGTGGGTCTGTCTGGAGCAGGGGGTGTCAGATCAGGGAATGTTTTAGAATATCATCTAGGAGACCATAATAAGTTGCCCTAGGGGCCACCTAAAATGATACTCAGTGAGCACTGGAAGGCCTTTAACCACAGTCTTCCATTGCTCTCCTTCTTGGGTACAGAGGAAGCTCTGGGAACCTCAGAAATCTAATTTCATGAAGACCCAAGTCCCCAAGGAAGCAGAGAGAGCAGATTGCCATTTTAGATTGTAGCAGTGTGGGGACTGCAGTAATCCCAGCTCCTCTATTAAGATCTCCAGGCACGTACAGGTGTCCATATGCCAGGCTGAGGGCACATCTGCTTGGAGCTTTCATTGCCCTCGGTGCCTCTTCAGTGGCACTAGCCCATTAAATCACAGGAAGGTGGGAACAGCTCGTCTCCCTATCAGACCCTGAATTTCTCAATAGTGGAGAGGAAATATAGTTTGCCTGGTGCCTCCCATGCCTTTTCAGCCTCTAACACGGTGCTAGGTTCATAGTGATCCTCAATAAATATTTGTTGAATTATTGAATAAAAGAATGAATGAATTCCTCCTAGGGCCAACCCTTGTTCCAGCTTCTTATTTGTATTCAAAACCAGACTAACGTCCCTAACCAACAGAGCATCTGTTGCTTTCTCTAAGGCAGGGATAACAAACAATGGTGTGGGAGGGGCTAGGTCAAGTTGATTCAGTTCAACAAGTATTTAGTAAGCCTGCTATGAACCTAGTACTGTGTTACATGCCCTCTCAGAACAGACACGAGCCTATGTAATACAAAGGCTTTTAAAAGTAATATTTCATTTAAAAGTTGTGAATCACTATGTTGTACACCTGAAACATATAATATTGTAAATCAACTGTACCTCAATTTAAAAAAAGAAAAAAATGAGTGACAGAGGGACAAACTAAACTATGGCATACTCTTTCTTAATATGTATCATTTTTAAAGAATGCCATGTCTATATTCATACTAATAGATAAAACTGTCTAATGCATTAAGTGAAAAAGGCAATTGCTGTGATATGTTATCAATTATAATTACGTTTCTGTTATCAATGTCTAATTTAAATGCACTACCATCAGAGAAATGATATGATACCAATTCTTGAAATTTGAGGTTTACCTTAATAAAACGTTATTTGCATTAAACTCTACTTTTGCCCCCCCAAATTAATATTTCAGACATACAAAAAGGTATAAATTAATATGACAAACACCCAGGTACCCATCACCCAGCTTCAAAATTAAAACATAAGCAGTTTGCATCGTACAAAAGGCTCTAAAAGTCAAGAGGCTTTCTAAAATTTTTTTAAAGTTTGGCATCAAAATTCTTCTGGCAACAAAACCTAACCTGGACTGACCTGACGCTATTTCACAATCTTCATGTATCTCACTAAGTGTGACCAATCCCACTACTCTCTCCCTGCAGAAATAGTAATATGTTTGGTTACGAGGTGTTGCCCCAGACCACACTGGTTTTGTTACTTAAGGTCGGGTACATACCTGTATTGCTTTTCTATAATCCAAACAATTCTGAATTCCCAAACACACATGGTCACAAGGCTTGTAGGTAAGGCATTTGTAAGTTTGTGGTCTACTGGGCCACAATTTCGGGCTTCGTTCCTGAACAGTGCTTCCCAATGTTCCCCAAAGGAAGGACGATGGGGGCGGGGGAGTGGGAATAGAAACTAGGTAGGCAGCCCAGAGTGTCCGGTACACTCCTCAGCCCCTGAGCCTCCACTGCTCCACCTGTTTCTTAGGCTTCACCTTTCTTTCGGCCTCTCACTTGCCTGACTCAGTGGCAGCCTCCTCTTATATAAACTTCTTATGCCAACCTTTCTGTATGGGTCTCAGTTTCTCCCCATCCCCCAGATTCTATGCCTTCCTCTTCCTATCTCTCGCCCAGCTTTTCCCTCTCAGTTTTGAGATCCCATTCGTCTCACCTGCCCCTTCCATCTTTCTGCTGTCTATTGATCTGGGTCCGTTGATTCATCAGCTTCAGACCCATTATCCCTTCCCATTAATCTCTGGTGCAGCTCTTTCTTTCTCTCTGGGGCCGTTGTGTTTTTCATTTATGTATACCTCTCTCTTTTTTCTGCCCCTCATCTTCCAGGTTACTTCTAAAATAGGTATTTTTTTTTTCTTTTTTTTTTGCGGTACGCGGGCCTCTCACTGTTGTGGCCTCTCCTGTTGCAGAGCACAGGCTCCGGACGCGCAGGCTCAGCGGCCATGGCTCATGGGCCCAGCCGCTCCGCGGCATGTGGGATCTTCCCGGACCGGGGCACGAACCCGTGTCCCCTGCATCGGCAGGTGGACTCTCAACCACTGAGCCACCAGGGAAGCCCAAAATAGGTGCATTTAAGTTAAAAATTAAGCCAGTGTAAGGAAAAATATTTAAAAATATATAGTAGTATGCTATGCTATGGCTAAAATTCATGATGGCAGTACTCAAATGATTGTGGGAAACTTGTTCAGTAAACCTTTCTCCGAATGAAGGGTTCATTTTTTTAAATGATGCGCCATCTAGTGGCGAATGGAGGATGACAATTCTTCTAGTCAGAAAATACAGTGGATCTTTCCAAGAAAAGCCGGTTTCAACACTCAACCACGCTAACAGGTGCAAAGCACTAGCCTACGAAAATATGTGTACACCAAAAGTCAAGTCCAACCTGGAACATAGCTGCGTGTGATATATGACTTTAGCTTGGCATTGTTGAAGGATGTAATATGTATGATATGTATGTGTTCATATATATGTACATGTTTATGTTTACATATACGCATCTCGGATAACCTGATGGCGAAATTCAGATACTCCACAAATGCACTTTACAGGCATCCCAAGGACGTTTTGACTACGGCAATGTATGTGACTGCCTTGTATCTGACCTTTATTCTGGGAAGCCACATTAAGAGAGAATTACTGCTGTGCAAGGGAGGAAATTGCTGTTTGAGAAGGGGATGACTTTCAAATCGTATCTCTACATTTCATAAATCAAGTCTGCAAAACACCCAAGTCAAGACATTTTGATTGGTAGTTATTCATCCAGCTAACGTTTATTGAGCTACCAAATAGCATCATAACACTACTCCAGTCCTGTTAACATACGCCTGCCAGTTTACAAAAAGAAATATATCACCTAATCAAGAAATATATACAGTAGAGCTTGGGCACATTCCAGATACAGGGAATTCCTGCGAGCCTAGAAACGTGTTCCCTCCCATGCGCTTCTTTCCTCGTCGCCCAAGTTAGAAATTTTAGCTAGAGTAGCTAATACATACGTAGACTCTCAACCTTCAGCAATTATTCCTGGTTGAATTACTACAGCCTCTGAGGCTTACAGCTTACTGTTTACCAGTAAAAATAATGTATATAAGTAAGTACTTGAAGAGTTTCATAAACGTCTCCCTTTAGAGTAACTGACCATCGCGATTTTCCCAGGACTGTCTTGGTTTTTAGCACTGAAAGTCATGTGTCCCGGGAAACCTCTCAGTACTGGGCAAATGGGTACAGCTGGTCAGTCTAGCTCCCTTAGAATCTTCAGAGGATTAAGCCTGAGCAAAGGATCAACCATCCAAACAACCCTGAAAAAGTAATAATTTAAGCTGTGTCTGAATGGTTACTAAATGCTATTTATGTACCACCTTCAAAACAATCTTACGAGGCAAGAATAGAGGAAAATGGATGAAGTGAATTTCTTTGCAGATGAGCAGACTGAGGCTCAGAGAGGAAAAGAACTTAGAACTTGCCTGAGATGACTTCATTAGCAAGTAGCAGAGACAGGATTCGGACCCAGACCAGTGCAGCTCTAAATCCTGCATCGTTAAGCAGCACGCCATACTTCTGCTACCCAGACAGAGCCCTCCACGCCAGCAGTGGATGCGCTGTCAGACTCCACCCCTGGCCCCAAGTCATTGACCAAGGGGAATCTGGAGTTATCAATGACTTCAATATTTCTTTAAAACATCTTGGCAGCAAACCTTCAAGAGCTCAGAAGGTGAGACAAGTGTTTTTCCAAGTGTGATTTTTCAACAGCTTTTTCATTTTTCATTTGATTCTGAATCACCTTAGGTGCCTACTTAAAAAAGAAATAATACAGAGACTTGAGCCCTAACTCAGATCCACTAAATCAGAATGTCTGGGTATCTACACTTTGAACAAGTGCCCAGATTGACCCAGGTGTATGGTCTTTTGAGAAATGCTGGGCTAGAAGGTTCTGAAGAGAAACCTTCTAAGGTTTCTCTTCAGATTCAAGAAGTTCACTTCATCCATTTTCTCTATTCTTGTTGTGTTTTCCCACCCCAACTATTGTGGACACACCCCAAGTTCCATGATTCTGTCCTCTGTCTGGCCTTCTCTCTCTCTCCACTCTTCCTCAGAGGGCTCCATTATTACCTCTGCCTGGTACATTATATGAGGAACTGCAGACCTAGGTCCCACCTCCATTCTACCATTAGTTTTGTGACACTGAACAGATCAGTTTTCCTCCCTGGACCTCAGCTTTCTCACCTGTAAACTCACATCAGGATCACGTGATACCTGATCCTCACATAAAGGCTTTTCCAGGCTTAAAGTTTATGATCTACATCGTTATTCTCAAGTGTGGTATGAGGTCCAGCTATAACAATCAGCCAGGGTGTTTATTGGAAAAGGACATCCATCAGCAGATGAATGGATAAAGAAAATGTGGTATATCCACACAAAGGAATATTATTCAGCCTTAAAAAGGAAGGAAATCCTGTCATATCTACAACATGGATGAAACTCGAGGACACCATGCCAAGTGAAATAGTCACAAAAGGACAAATGTGTGATTCCACTCATATGAAGTATCTAAAGTAGTCAAAATTATAAAAACAGAAAATAGAAAGGTAGTTGCCAAGGGCTGGGGAAGGAGAGGAGGGGAAATTCATGTTGAATGGGTGTTGAATTATAGT
Source organism: Stenella coeruleoalba (assembly GCF_951394435.1). Taxonomy (NCBI): domain Eukaryota; kingdom Metazoa; phylum Chordata; class Mammalia; order Artiodactyla; family Delphinidae; genus Stenella; species Stenella coeruleoalba. The sequence goes on along the minus strand of NC_137152.1, from coordinate 89,212,912 downwards.
TTTGCAAGATGAAAAATTTCTCGAGATCTATTGCACAGCAATGTGAATATATTCAACACTACTGAAGTGTAGACATATGTGTACACTGAAGTGTACACATAAAAATGTACACATAAGTGTACACACAAAAAAAAGTGTTAAGGGCTTCCCTGGTGGCGCAGTGGTTGAGAGTCCGCCTGCCGATGCAGGGGACACGGGTTCGTGCCCCGGTCCGGGAAGATCCCACATGCCGTGGAGCGGCTGGGCCCGTGAGCCATGGCCGCTGAGCCTGCGCGTCTGGAGCCTGTGCTCCACAACAGGAGAGGCCACAACAGTGAGAGGCCCGTGTACCGCAAAAAAAAAAAAAAGTGTTAAGATGGTAAATTTAATGCTCTGTATTTTTTACCACAATACATAAGAAAGAAAAGCACAGTTCTGAGTCCCACCCCAGAGCTACTGAGTCAAAATTTCAAGGCTTGGGGCTGTGACTGTGCATTTTTTTTTGACTGTGCGTTTTGAACAAGTTCCCCATGTGATTTTTATCTCTTCTAAAGTTTGAGAACCACTGAGCAAAATGTATAGTAAATCTTCTCTTCACTGAGACAAATTTGATACCATGATGTCAGCTTCCCCTTCTCCCCAGGAATATTTATGTGCACTTTCACTTGCTGCCAGCTAGCGTGCTTAGAGAATGTAAATTCATTTTATTATTAGCCAAAGCAGAAAAGAACCCAAAAGGCAAATGTGCTGCAGAAGAAGTGCAGCCAGTCCATTTCCAAGCCAAACAGAGATGACTTTGAATCTGGCACGGTTTTGGATTACACATGACTCTGATCTTGTCCATTAGAGTGAGTAATTGAAAGCTGGCTCTGTGTTTGCTTACAGAAATCATTATTTTAACTTGTTCACATTAGATAAATCTCAGCCTCTGATGCTGTCTGTAAGAAAAGGTGGTCAGAATATTAATGAGCACTTTCCCTAGAATGAGATTTTGTAACTTCTAAGCAACCATGAAGGCTTCTGTTTGCATTCCCACTAATCAGGGAGCTGCTGAGAAGGGGCTCGCACTATTCAAGGTCAGTGTCAGGCAAGGGATAAGATATTTAGTTCATATTTATTGGGTGCTTACGGTGCACTGGGCACCGGGCTCAATTCTTTCCATAGAAATCTCATTCTATCCTTACCCTCGGTGTTATTATTATCTTCTTCTTTGCAGAAATGGGGGCTCAGAGAGCCTCAGCAATTTGCTGAAGACCACACAGCAAGACACAGAGCTTTCTGGCTCTAGAGCCCATCCTTTTAACCCATGTCACTATGACCCTCCTTACACACAGTCTTCCTCTTCCCATACTTCCTGCCTACTAATAGATTCTGCCCCAGACAATAGTGCTGTTGGATGAGGGGCATTGGATAAGAAACTTTAGTTAGCTGCATAGAGGCTAACTTTTCACCCTGTCTCCAGTACCTGGGCTTTGTTCCTAAGATAAGTACACTTTGAAGCCCAGACCTGATACCTGGGTCCCTGTCTTATTATTGATACCTATCCTGCCCTGTGCCTCAACTCCTAAGGCTAGAAGCCTGTCTTTCTCTTGCTAGTCCTTGCCTGACTCTCCTTTCCTGGATGTTCCTGTTCACCTGCTTCAACATGCCTAGATTCCTTGCCGCTGCTCTGCTCATGGGGTGGATGCCTTATTATCCCAAATGGACCTTTCTGATGCTGACTTCATAGACTCTGAAAATTAAACTACCGTTGGACTCACAGCCCACAATAGTATGCTAGGACCTGTGTGCTAAACCTAAACAGGGTAATTGCCTGACAAACTAGAAGATTTACATAGGCTCTAGAGTCTCCTAATATAATAGGCAAAATGTTCGGTTGCCGTTGAAAATCACCTATCATACTAAGAACAAAAAAAACGTACCTTGAATTAGAAAAGACAATTACCTGACAACAGTATTGAGATTAATCAGATACTGGAATTATCTGACCAAGATTTTAAAGTAACCATCATAAAAGTGCTTCAAAAGTGCAAATTCTCCTGAAACAAATGAAAAAGTAGAAAACTGTAGCAAAGAAGCGGAAGTTACCAAAAAGTCAAATGGAAATTATAGAACTGAAAAGTACATAGCAGAAATGAAAAACTCACTGGATAGACTCAATAGTTGAGTGGAGATAACAGAGGATAGAACCAGTGAACTTGAGGACAGATCAACAGAATTTACCCATTATGAGTAACAGAACAAAGATGGAAAAAAATGAGATCTTCAGAAAGCTGTGGGACAATAACAAAAGATCGAACATTCATATCACCAGAGTCCCAGAAGGAGAGGAGAAGTCCTTTTCATCTTCTCATTTCAGAGCTGAAAAAGTATTTGAAAAAATAATGGCTAAAGACTCCTCAAATTTGGTGAAAGATACAAACCTTCAGATTCAAGAAGCTGAGCAAACCCCAGATAAGATAAACCCAAAGAAATCCATGCCAAGACACATCATAATTAAACTTTTGAAACTAAAGACAAAGAAGAAACCTTGCGAGCAGCCAGAAGAAAACAATACATTACCTATAGGAGAATGCCAATTCAAATTATATCAGATTTCTCATTGGAAACCACAAAGACAGGAATGAAGTGACACATTTTTCAAGAGCTGGCAGGAAAGAACTGTCAACTGCAAATTCTATACCTGCAAAAATATCCTTCAGGAATGAAGAAGAAATGAAAGCAATTTCAGACAAAAGATAACCAAGAGAATTGTTTGCTAGCAGACCCACTCCTGAATAATGGCTAAAGGAAGTTTTTTAAACAGTAAGAAAATTATAAAAGAAGGAATATTGGAGCATCAGGAAAGAAGAAAAAAACAGCAGCTAGAGCAGAACTATGGACACATATAACATATTGTCATTTTCCTCATGAGTTTTATACATCATATTTGATAGTTAAAAAGTATAACACATTCTGATACTGAGGACAATGTTAATTAAAAGAAGGAAAGGTGAAGGAACCTAGTCACATGTGGCAGAGACTGCTCATTAAAATCTATTCCTTTTCCTCTAAGACAGTAGATTTGTCACTGGAACATGGCCGCCCAGCTAGTAATTCCCTTTCCTAGTCCTTAACCCTTTTGCAATTGGAGTGGCAGTATGACTAAGTTTTCACCAATGACGTACGAGTGGAAGTGATGTGTGCTACTTCCAGGCCTGAGCTAAGCAGAGGCCAGGTTATTAGGGTCTAATAATCCATGGAAGGACTCTTGATTTTATGATATTTGTGGTGGGAGTATAAAATGATCCAGTCGCTCTGGAAAACAAGTTGGCAATTTCTTTAAACATTAAACACGTCCTTACAATAAGACGTAGCAATTGTACTTTGGAGCATTTATTCCATAGAAATGGAAACTTATATTCACATAGGACCTGTACGTGAATTTTCGGCAACAACACAAATGCCCTTCAACGGGTGAATGGTTAAACTGAGGCACATCTATATCATGGCATACAACTCAACAATAAAAAGGAACAAATTATGGATACGTGCAACAGCCTAGATGAATCTCCAGAAAATTACGTTCAATGAAAAAAGGCAGTCTCAAAAGTGACATACTGTACGATTCCATCTATATAATGTCTTTGAAATGACAAAGTTAGAGAAATGGAGAGCAGATTATGGTTGCCCAGGTTTAAGGAGGTGGGTAGGAGAGGGAAATGAGTGTGGTTATAAAAGTGCAACACACGAGGGATCCTTGTAGTCATGGTACTACTTTTCAGTGTCTTGACTGTGATGGTGGATACACGAGTGTTCGCAGGGAACTGAACACACACATGCATACACATACAAACACAAATACAAGTAAAACTGGGAAATCTTGATAACATTAGTGGATTGTATCAATGTGTCAATATCCTGGCTGTGATATTATAGTTTTGCACAATGTTACCATTGGGGGAAATTGGGCTGAGTGTGCAGGGATCTTTCTGTATTATTTTTACCACTGCATGTGATTCTGCAGGGATCTCAATAAAAAATTCAATTTTTAAAAAGGCCAGTATTTCTGGAGCTTAGTGGATGAACCCTTAGTGGAAGCCATAGGAGAGGAGTCACATGAACTGATTTGTATTCTAGCCAATCATTGTGATTGCCATGTGGAGGCAGGTGTGGGAGCAGGGAGACCAGTAAGGAGGCCATTGTGGTAGACCAGTATTTCTCTCTTTATTGCAACCTTTGTACCAGAAATTCTGGTAGCTTGGATTAGAACTGAGTGAAGAAGGAGAGAAGCGGATGGATTCAGGGTATTTTGGGAGGTAGGGCTGACAAAAGCTCATGGCTGTATGGATGACTATAAAGTTCTCAGTCCAGAGGATTTTCCAGAATGGGCCCAATCGGACTGTTTGTGTTATTTTAACTTTTCAACTACAGTGTCTCATTTCGACACTGACAGCAGCTTCCTGGAGATAGGCATAAAGGTGGCAGTCGCAATGCCTGAATCCTCTTTGGGCAGGACGCACATATATTAGGCTTTGATTTTGAGGGTATAGATTCTGGCGGGGTTGAGATTCGCCAAGATTGGGTTATAAGTGAGTAGGCCTTTTGCAGGCTGGAATACTGTAACTGGGCACCAGACAATTAGCTTTCCTCTTGTGAGATGAGTTATTTCTCTGGGTGAGAAACAGAGCATGAATCATTGGGATAGTTTCTGGAAAGCCTAAGAATTGCCAGACAACCTGAACCATCCTGGAAGCCTCCAAGCCTAGGACCTTCTTTGGCATAATGCTTGTCTTTTAAGAAATCCCACTTGCACATTTAGGCATTTTTTCCCCAAATGGCCCAGAAGTGGTTCTGTGGGCTAGTCCAGGTTGATTTGAGGACAGATTGAGTGATATCCACCAAAGTGCTGTCTAGCTGGATGACTACTTCTCTGTTCAGTAATTCATACAAAGATCCTTTCATTGACCACCTTGTTAATTAGGATAAGTCTTGACCGCTGTAACAATAGGGTCCAACAATAGTTCCGTGGCTTAAAGAAACTTATTTCTTTCTCAAATAACGATGGGAGTGAGTAGTTCAAATATGCAAGGGTACTCTGCTCCACGTGGTCACTCAGGGACCCAGGTTCAATCTGTTTCAATTCTCCATCTCCCTTGAACTTTGGCCTTAGTAGGATAGTTGCAGCCAGATCAGGTGCACCTGTGTGTATCAGCTCATGGGAGGGGAAAGATAACAGACAAGCACTTAGCAAGGTTTTATAGGCCAGGCCTGGAAGCAGCACACATCACTGCTATATACATGCTATGGGTGAAAACTTAGCCATACCACCTCTCTAATTGCAAAGAGGTTTAGGGCTCGGAGTGGGAATTCCTAGATGCACAGTCATGTCCCAGCTACATTTCTATTATTATAGAGGAAGAGAAGAATAGATTTTGATGGGCAGTCTCTGCCACACATGATTATGTGTGTACTCCGGGCAAGGTGCCACTTTTACCTTCTTTATTCTTCCTTATCTGTGTCACAGGGTGACTAACTCAAACGTCTAGAGGAGCCAGGCAGGTAAAATAGTGAAACAGCCTTAATTAACTGGACAGCATGTGACTATATCAAAGAGGTTGCCTCCACATGGCTCTAGCCAACTGTTGCCAATTGGGATTTTAGGCTCAGGGACACAGGTGCCTTAATAGGGGCCTCCACTGGTGGTGTCCACTCATGCGAAAGTGGACTCCAGTTAGATGTGCAACAGAGGTGCTAGCCTAAGTCTTGGAACATGAGATCTCCCTAGGCTCCTGAGTGTATTCATGGTGTAGGGCAAGACCTGGACATTTTCTCTTCCCCTTAGCACCTCCATATATACCCCCTGAGATATTTCTGTAAGACAAGTGCTTTTTCAGAATTGGGAATGGCACTCCCACGCGTTGGACGCATGCTGACTGTGTGGCCATCGTGTAGCGCTGGTAGTTGCCTCTATGGTACCTTTAGAAAGTAGAAATCTCAGGCAACGTGGAGATTTGTAAAATAAGGTTAGAAAAAAGATGACTCCTTTGGGCAGACAAATCAGAGAAAGAGGTCAGCCTTTTGGTGGATGCAGCCCTGTGCGGTGAGGAGAGGACAGGCTGAATTTCAGGCTCACATCACCTTAGCCTGGCACCTTTATGCCCTGCTGCCGTTCCTAGCAGAAGCTTAGCTGCCCTGCCTGCCGTTGTTGCTGCTATGTGGACAAAAGGGGTCAGCCAACTACATAAGTTGCGTCTTGCCTTGTGCCCCCATGGGAGGACCTGCTGTACCCAGGAGATGTGGGACAGCCTTCACATTCAGGTAAAATCTGTTAGCTCCCAGGGGCTCCTGGGCTCGGCTGATCTGGGCAATTCATTGCACATTGATCCCTTTGAGACCTTGAAGAATTGGGTTGCCGGTTCATTTCGCCCCAACTGTGGTACCTATTGCTTCAGGAAGCAAAACTAACCTGGTTTCCTGCAGACTTGATTATACCTTAGCAAGTGGAGCCATAGAATGTCTCTTAAAGCAGTTTGGAAATCTGGAAAATTCTAGCATAGGCCACATCATGCCAACAAAATTCCTATATATTCCTGTTTGCAACAAAAAGATTCCACTGTACGGCTTTTCTGCCAACGAGGAGACAAGGAATATGATTTATGCAGTGTTCCCTTAGGACTCTTAGAACTCAGTGTTCCGGTCATAATTGTATCTGAGTCTAGTGGGTTCCCTTGTTAATCTCTGAGATGGCGGTGAGGGGACAGCTCAAGCTGATTGTGGCAAGAGTTCCACGACCTCATTGCTTGGCACTGAAGCACTGCTTCTGAGTGGGTAATAGATGGTTTCTGGTATCCCCGGCCTTAGGGAGCAGGTCAGCTCAGTCTAAGGGGATGGGTGGATGTTGAGTATGTAAGGCTGTGGGGAAACAGAATTTGAGAGAGCTTGCTGAGATCCAGATGGAGGGACCTGGCTCAAGTGGGGTGTGGAAGCAGAAGGAGACAGGGCAGTATCAGGAGCCAATATGCTGAGTCAGTTGGGTTCCAGAGAACCAAGGTGCCTGCAAATAAGACCTGCTGAAGAGGAGCTGAAAGAGGCAAATAAGAACAGGGGCGTCCAATGCTGCTGGGTTGTTACATGCCTGTATTCCTCTGGACAGACTGAGCCTAGTTCATTGGGCCGGGTTGGGGAAAATCACCACGAGGCATCCTGTATTTCTCCTCCAGGCTGTAATGGGACACTCCATCCTGCGTAGAGGGGATAGCGGACTTGCCCTGCCTTGTGCCCTGGTGTTCTGTACGTCCTCCTCTCAGGATAAATGCACTTCAGTGGGCAGCCTGGCATTCTGAATTGTTCTTACTAAGAACATGTATAATGGGCTTCAAACCATTAACATACAAAGGTTTTCTAGAAGGCAAATCTAGCTGTGCAGCCTCTGATGAGGCCTGACTTTCCAACAGAGGGCAGCATCCGCTGGTCAAATTTCTCCATCCTGGAAAGCCTCGTGATAGCTTTAGGGAAATTAGGGCGTGGGAGTTGTGGTCTGGAGAGTGGGGAGGAGGGTGGATTTTCTCTTGTGTCATCTCATCTTACAGCATCATGGTGTATCTGAGGACTCAGCTTATTACTGAGTATTTCTTCTCTCCACTGAGTATGGTGCAAAGTCATGGAGGGACCAAAGAGGTTGAAGGGGACTTTGGCTTTCTTTCCAAAGAAGTTTGGGTAAAAAAGTGATCACTTCTGCAGGAAAAGTAGCTATCAGGATTGCTTGTGGTGTGGCTTTGTTTCCTGTGGCGTGTGAAAACACTGGCTTTATCTAGTTTTACCCCCCTGCTCCTCAGAAAACGATCTATCTCAATATGAACTCATCTTCCTTCCCCTTTCCAAGGAGGCCCTTCTCAAGTTCCCCTATCAGTAGCTGTCTCACTTCCTTTTAGAAGTTCCCACCCAGTAGTGGCCACATTTCACTCTGGTGAAAGGAGTAAGCGAGGATGGGTAAACTGGCTCAGACCTTAATTTTCTGCCTCGTTGGGGCTCCAAGCTGCCTGGACCCCCTCTCCCCAAGGTCAGTCAGCAGCGTAACCGGAGACCTGTGTGTCTGCAACTAATGGGTAACCTTGAAGGGGGGCTTAGCCCAGAAACTTGACAACCCAGACAAGTCTTAGTCACTCGCTGATAACACGAGGAGTAAGAAGCAGATGTGGTATTTGAACAGAGATCTTTTGACTGAAAATGTAGTGCTCGTTGTATGACCTTGGAGGGCCTTTTGAACAATAGGCACTGAATGAATGTTCATCGAGAGGCAGTGTATATAACACAGTGGTTAAGAACGCAGCTTCTGACAACTGTTTTTTTTTAATCTGTGGTAAAATATACATAACATAAGATCTACCATTATTATCATTCATGAGTGTACAATTCAGTACATTAAGTACATTCACAATGCTGTGCAGCCTTCACTACTGTCCGTTTCCAGAACTTTTTCATCATCCCAACAGAAACTCTGTATTGAAAGTTGGTTTTGAATTTAGGTTCTGCCACTTGGTAGCTGTGTAAACCTGTACCAATTCCTTAGGGGACCTCAATTGCCTCATTTATAAGATGAGGATAATAATAACATGTCTTCATAGAACTGTAGGTGTGTGTAAACACAAATACACATTGTGATACTAATCAATATGAATTAGTAATATCAATACTAATGATCGGTTAATTCGTTCATGTTTATTTCACATTTACTGAGTTCTTACTCTGTGTCAAGCACTGTGCTTGAGCCACTAAGTGGCAGGGCTAAGACTCAAACTCAGCTTCACTTCAGGGCTTATATCTGTACCGCTTGTACTATAAGGATTCTCTCAACAAATGCTGGCTATTTCATTGTTCTCATTACTGTTATCCAACTGAGTTTGAAGCTCGTGCCCCCTTAGCATCTAAGGTGATGGTAGGCTGCTCTCTTTTATCGCGCAGGGAATGTTCCAAACTTAGAAATAAATTTTCCTCTACACTTAAGTAGAAGAAAGAGGCAGGGAGCCTCTTTGATGTGTATCTATCACTAACCACATATACCTACCACCCAGGAACTGCCACCCTGGAGGATGCTCACTTCCTTCTTCATTTGTCCCTCATGGCAGGCCCAGGGCCTAGAGCCTGGTAGGGCCAGCAGTGACAAAGACCAACTCCCAACAGGTGAAGAACCCCCCAACCCCTCCCAACAGTAGATGGCAGTGTCAAGGGGCAGAGAGAGAGGAAAGAGAACCCTATCCTACTCTGCCAGTCCTGCTATCACTGAACTTTCTCCCCTCACCCTCTGGCTGTTTCAGTGTCAGCCTCCAGGGCTGGCCGGGGTTGAAGCGAGGACACAGGGGAAGGGAGGTAGAATGGGAGAAAGTGGGGCAACTCTGGGCTTCGTTTCCTACATTTTGCTCATTTCCCAGCCCTCACCCAGGCCTTTGCCTCCAGATCCACAAGCCTATTCTCTATCCCTGAGTCCTTTCCCCGGCTACTCCCAACCTTCAACCTGCTGGACTCCCCATCTTCCGCCCCTCACTCTGCCTCACCTGAACTAAAGGAGTCATCATCCAACGGCAAACAGGGGTTCGGAGAAGGAGGTTGTCACTGTTCCTGCTGTTAAGGGGAGCCTGGGATCCTCAGGCAACATATCTGAATTCTCCCCTAATACTCTGCCTCAACGCGAGAGATTACGTGCCATTTCTCGGCCACATCTCATGTATTCCTATTTCCATGCCTTTGTTTCTGTTGTACCATCTCCTTTAAATACTCTACCCTCTTTGCTGACATTATTCACCTCAAATTCCAATGCTTTCTTAAAGCTTTCCTTGGTTTCTCCGCCCTAGGTGTAGTATCTTTCTCTTTTTGATCTTCACTTTTCTCCGTGTGTACCCCTCCAACACCTCAGATAGTCTCTCTCTTAAAGTTACTTATGTTAATGTCTTCTCTCCTCTTACAAGATAGCTATCTGAGAGGCAAGGACTCTGAATCACATTGGCACCCCTGCAGTGCCTCGCACAAAGGAGACAATTTGGTGAACGCTTGACCCTCATTGAAAGTATTTTCCGTAGAAACATGGGTAGGCTTTGATTACATTATGGATTTGGGGGGATGATGGTGAGGGCTCAACCACTGTGTAAAACAGTGCTTTTGTCTATAGGAAAATGCAGGCAAACTATAAACAACAGATTTTTAAAAATTAATTTATTTATTTTAGCTGCGCTGGGTCTTCATTGCTGTGCACCGGCTTTCTCTAGTTGCGGCGAGTGGGGGCTACTCTTCGTTGCAGTGCGTGGGCTTCTCATTGCAGTGGCTTCTCTTTGTTGTGGAGCACGGACTCTAGGCGCATGGGCTTCAGTAGTTGTGGCACTCGGGCTCAGTAGTTGTGGCTCACGGGCTTAGTTGCTCCGCGGCATGTAGGGTCTTCCCAGACCAGGGCTCGAACCCGTGTCCCCTGCATTGGCAGGTGGATTCTTTACCACTGCGCCACCACAGAAGCCCCACGGTTGAATTTTTTTTAACACAAGTCACTACAATTCTTTACATTTTGATATTCTTATATACATTAAAATGACATAAAATGACAAATGACATAACTTATGTCAGTTATGGTTTTTAACTTATTTTGTCCTAAGATCCTATTTTGATTGGATTTCCATAGGCTTTTACAACTGGAAGGAAATTTACAGGATTAGTAGTCTAACCACGTGAGGCCCTTGTGGAGTTAAAAAAGAAAACCTTCAATTTTCTTTTTAATTAATTAATTTATTTTTGGCTGCATTGGGTCTTCATTGCTGCATGTAGGCTTTCTCTAGCTGCAACGAGAGGGGAGTACTCTTCTTTGCCGCGCACAGCCTTCTCATTGCGGTGGCTTCTCTTGTTGTGGAGCATGGGCTCTAGGCATGTGAGCTTCAGTAGTTGTGGCTCGCAGGCTTAGTTGCTCCGCAGCATGTGGGATCTTCCCAGACCAGGGCTTGAACCCGTGTCCCCTGAATTGGTGGATTCTTAACCACTGCGCCACCAGGGAAGTCCTAAACAACAGATTTCAACATGCACACCGGGTTTATAAATTGCATATGACCCAGACTGATAGCAGGAAAAAAACTGCTTTAACTGGTCAGCTGCAAGTTGAATCTTCCACCAGCAGAGGGCAGCATCAGTAGAGCCCAAGCTGAAACAACCATGAACCCAAGCTCCTTTCCCAGGGTGGTCATCCTTTCTGTCAGTGGAGGAGACAGGGAATTCTCTGGCAAAAGTCAACAGGACCCCCTATCAGCTATGTGGGAATTTAGAGTTGAACTGGGAGGTGGCTGTGGAAGGAGAAGGGAAGGATTGACTTCATATACATTAAATTCCTTCCCACTGGAGCTGTAGGAGAGCAGAATTTATCACCCCAAAATATGTCTCTCTGGCATAAGAATTATTTTTAAGAAACAGCAGATATGGGAGAAGCTTTGAAAACCAAGTAGAAGTTACCCTTTGTAAAAGCTATTTACATTCATAAGGGAAATTTCCATTTGTGTGTCTCCCTGCTGTACCAGGAAGAAGGTGATGACGGTCCCTTATCATTGTATAGAAGTCAAAGCCTCAAATTCGCATAACAACCTTACACTTGTTTACTGTGCTTTTCCTGATAATAGCCCATAACCGACTCCCTGTTTCTAACATCTTCTTTTGTCTTTAGCTGAAATGGTATTTAAGGTAATGGTTTCTACTATTTCAGAGAGTTGCTCAGTTTTCCTAGGTCTCTCCCATGTATACATGTTACTAAACTTTTGTTTGTTTTTCTCCTGTTAATCTGTCTTATGTCAACTTAATTATTAGACCAGCCAAAGAACCTAGAAGAGGAGAAGGAAATATCTTCCTCCCCTACAGTTGCCATAGCTGGCAGGATACTTCACTGGATGAACTCTACCTACTCCAAGGTTGCTGCCGCCGAGAGATCCTGGGACATTTGACAAAAAGTTTGCAGAAGGTAGGATTTCTTACCACATCAGTCTCCCGGATCTCTGCCTGCAGGGTCTAATGGAAGTGAGAGTGATGAGAATCCTACTCCCCCCCCAAAAAAAAAATTTAGATTAGTAAGAGAAAATACTTGTGGAACTAGTTCCTTAGACACAGCGACTCTGGTAAAAAGTTGTTAAATGAGTACTCTTGGTTTTTTGTTTGTTTGTTTATAATTTTATTTATTTATTTTTGGCTGCGTTGGGTCTTCCTTGCTGCATGCGGGTTTTCTCTAGTTGTGGCGAGCAGGGGCTACTCTTCGTTGTGGTGCGCGGGCTTCTCATTGCAGTGGCTTCTCTTGTTGCAGAGCACCTGCTCTAGGCGTGTGGGCTTCAGTAGTTGTGGCACGTGAGCTCAGTAGTTGTGGCTCACAGGCTCTAGAGCGCAGGCTCAGTAGTTGTGGCTCACGGGCTTAGTTGCTCCGCGGCACGTGGGATCTTCCCAGACCAGGGCTCAAACCCGTGTCCCCTGCACTCGCAGGTGGATTCTTAACCACTGCGCCACCAGGGAAGCCCAGTACTCTTTTTTTTATTGATCCTTTTCCTCTCAGAGATGGTCACTGTTTTTCTTTGTTTCTCTCTCTCTGTTGTGTCATTTGTCTTGCTCTGTGTCTTGAGAGCTTGGCTTTATGACCAGCAATAATATTCTTTCTGGTCACTGCCAACCAGTGGATGCATGTACCGGCATCTATTTGGCAGGCAGCCCGATAGGCTGTGGATCTGATAAGCACTGCTCCTTGTCCAAATGTGCCAGCTCTCAGGGGAATTTGTCATATGGGATCCCAGTCCATAAGGGGACTTTGTTTTCTCAACCTTCTTTGTCTCTTTAGTTCTGGAAAAGTCCCATTCCAGTAGCAGCTGCCTGGTGTCACAGTTTAGCGGGTCTATGACTGGAGGTGTCTCATGTTCTCATGGGAAACCACAGACACCGTTTGCACTACATAATTCTTACTGCCTGCGACAACGAAAGGTCTTTGCTTTCAGCTGTTGCCTTCTTGTTTGTCTCATTTTGCATCTTGGCTTGGCAACCATCAGGTTGGGGGCCCCCCAGATTTGACCAGACAGAAACATGGGTTGCACCCCTTTTGCAGCTAGATATGTCTTTCTTTCTTTTGGTTTTCTTTGGGAGCTGAAACAAAAACAACTCTGTCTCATGGGTCTTACGTATACTAATAAAAATATTGGGTTAATTAGTAAGAAAATGGGAAGTGAATGAGGAGAGGATCATAGGATCTCTTCCTAGCAGGGTGGCAATCTTTTGATGGTTATTAAGAAATGGGATAAATGAAACAGACATTGATGGGGTTAAACCAAAAGTTTTAATACAGTACTATCAACGATTGGGAGGGCCAAAGAGACCTCCTGCTTGTCCTCCGACGTTAAAGGGCCCCAAATGAGTCTCCTCTATTTACCCCTATTTGGAAAAATTTGAAAGGCCAGAAAGTGAATTTAGCAAAAGCACCTGAGATGAGTGGTAAGGCAGGCTTTGCTGTCCCTTATAACTCCTCCTACTTTCCAGGCTCTGCCATGGGGCTCTGTCAAATTCAGGCTTTTGTGCATGCGTCCAGGACCTCCACCCAAAGAATTCATGTCCCCTGGACAGCAGCAGAGTTTTAATGGTGGGTCAGCCCCTTGATACGTAGATTGCAACCCAATTGTTTGAGGAATTGGATGTGCAACTGTCTTTGTCTTGCAAATTTCTGCAAGGCTAGTGGTGTAGCCCTAAAGACAATTCAAAGAGCTACCAAGCCCCAAACCTCCCTTATTCATCTCAAAATGCTTTGAGGTATTGGGATGTTGTAAACAAAATTGTCTTGCACTTAAGAACGAGAAAAAAATTATTCTAAATAGTAATTATCCTACATCTCTGATAATAGGGAAATATACTCCCAAGACCCCATCTTGGAGAAAACTTGGACACTTTCTCTGTACCATTGTGACGTAGATTTTCTACCCATCCGTGTTCTCTAGGGCCCAGGAGCCATTCTTTGAACTGCAATCTTTAGGGAGATATTTCTTATCAAAAGAAAAAAAAAGAGGGAGAAGTATTTGGAAAATGGACAAATGAAAAATCTTAAGTGTCTATCTGTACGTTCGTGTGTGTCTATATATGTACTCTGTAGATGTTTGATAGTTTTTTCTACCTCTAAATGGTATTACCAAAATTAATTTGTAAAAGAACTCTATTTAGTTGGTTTGAAGGCAAGTGCTTGTAAGGATCGGGTATTCTGAAACTCTCAGAAATATAGAAACTAACCTGAATGCTTTTTCAAGTTCATGTGATCTAGGATAATTTTGCTCAATTAAAGTTAGCTTAAGTTTGTTGGTTTAATTAAAATAGATATGTCTTTAGAGTTATCAACACGGAATGTAATGCAGGCATGCAACTTTTATTCCACCTGGGGTTTATTCATCAGATAAGTTCATATTATCTGTTACAAAATTTGTCAGCAAGAAAATTAGCTTGAGATGATTGCTGACTTTGTCTAACGTCTCATGAAGTTTTTGTGAGTAGTCTGAACATAACTGTTGGGAGCATATTATTTAGATAGATGTAAGTGGGATAAGAGTTTTTAGGCATAATAATTGTGTATTATGGTATGTGTACTTAAAATGAGCTTTAAAATCAGTAGTGTACTTATATAAAACTAATAATTTTCTTTCACCTGCTAAAAAGACACCATTTTTCTGTACAAGTGGTCAGCTCTTGATAATAAGATACTATGAAAGGTTGTTTTTTCTTTTCCTTTCCTTTCCTTTTTCTTTTCCTTTTAATATCTGCCTAGAAAGTAAATATTTTGTTTTTTATGAAAATAATTTCCTGTGCCTTATGAGGTCTTTGCTTGGCTTTGCTCACCACTATGTAACATTATGTATTTGCCTTTGAAATCTTTTATTGTCACTTTGGTTAAATAGATAACTGAGTATTATTTCATAATCTGTGATCCTGTTTAGTCGTGTCCACACTTTTTGATATCTTTGTCAAACTTCCCCAAATCAAATTCTAAATGAAGTGCTTTTGACCTCTAGCTAACTTTGGAATTTTTCAGAGGGCCCCTCAAACATCTCAAAGAGAGATATTCAACTAATTAAGCTTATTTGGTATGTTAAATTGCATGGGAAGCATTGTCAAATAATGATGCTAAATGTTCTTTGATTATATTTGTGTAGGTATATGTTATTAATAGAAATGTTCTAGAAATTGTATGAAATTCTTAAAATCTAATATGTCCTTGTATAATGTTATCATTTGTAATTCTAGTTTTATCTTGATTGTTGTATATTATGGAAATAACCAAATTTCCTTTTCAATTGCATTGTAATGAATTCTAATTAACCATTGTCTTTTTTTTTTTTTTTTTGCGGTACGCGGGCCTCTCACTGCCGTGGCCTCTCCTGTTGCGGAGCACAGGCTCCGGATGCGCAGGCTCAGGGGCCATGGCCCACGGGCCCAGCCGCTCCGTGGCATCTGGGATCCTCCCAGACCGGGGCACGAACCCACGTCCCCTGCATCGCCAGGCGGACTCTCAACCACTGCACCACCAGGGAAGCCCAGCCATTGTCATTTTTAAGTCTTTTGTCATTTGCAGTTATTGTTTTACTCTGATGCTTTTATAAAAGTGCTTCATCTTCAACAAGACTCATAGAAAGAACTCTGGATACAGATTTCTGATAAATTTTCAGACCATTGAACTAGATAAGAATTTACAGACCTGTAATGGGGAAATTGATGGTTTCATAAAACTTCTAATGAAAGACCATGATCAACAAGAATTAATTACATGGAACTGAATGAACTGAGGAGGATGAGTATAATTTTTCTATATATTTTTTGAAATATTGCTGGTTCTTTAACCTTTTGTTTTCCAGATATAAAGAAATCTTTCCTCTTAAGCTAACTATGATTTACAGCAATTTGGTAGATTATACCTTTGTAAGCAGAATTAAAACATTTATCTTTTTCTCCCTACCTGATCCCTCCAGAATTCAGAAACTCATAGTGAGTATTCTTATTTTCATGGAAGTATATTTATTTGCATAAGTTCAATAAGCATCTGCTCTCCTTGTAACAGGACACAATTAGAAACTGGTTATATTACCAAGGCTTCGATTATAATGTCATATTTGAGAGAGACATATCTAGACTCAGATATGACCAGAGAGCTTAAAGAAACTAAGGTGGACTTTATGGAGCAAATAAAGCCCCTTGGAAATATTGGCCTGGTACCTTGCTTACAGGGTTCCCAATAGCCTAACCAGGTGAGTAAAGAAGGTCACTTCCTGGCACGTGCAGGAACTTAGGATATTTGGGGGACCTCCAGAAAAGAGGAATTCATCCAAATCCATAGGTTTTGCAGGCAAAGTCTGGTGGTAAGTATTTGGCATGGCTTCTTAGCCTCAAGAGGCTATTAAAAGTTCAATCTAGAGATTCCTCATAAAAAGTTCCAGCAAAGGAAACCATAAACAAGACCAAAAGCCCTCAGAATGGGAGAAAATATTTGCAAATGAAGCAACTGACAAAGGATTAATCTCCAAGATTTATAAGCAGCTCATGCAGCTCAATATCAAAAAAAACAAACAACCCAATCCAAAAATGGGCAGAAGACCTAAATAGACGTTTCTCCAAAGAAGATATACAGACTGTCAACAAACACATGAAAGAATGCTCAACATCATTAATCATTAGAGAAACGCAAATCAAAACTACAATGAGATATCATCTCACACCGGTCAGAATGGCCATCATCAAAAAATCTAGAAACAATAAATGTTGGAGAAGGTGTGGAGAAAAGGGAACACTCTTGCACTGCTGGTGGGAATGTAAATTGATACAGCCACTATGGAGAACAGTATGGAGGTTCCTTAAAAAACTATAAATAGAACTACCATATGACCCAGCAATCCCACTACTGGGCATATACCCTGAGCAAACCATAATTCAAAAAGAGTCATGTACCAATATGTTCATTGCAGCTCTATTTACAATAGCCAGGACATGGAAGCAACCTAAGTGTCCATCAACAGATGACTGGATAAAGAAGATGTGGCACATATATACAATGGAATATTACTCAGCCATAAAAAGAAACGAAATTGAGTTATTTGTAGGGAGGTGGTTGGACCTAGAGTCTGTCATACGGAGTGAAGTAAGTCAGAAAGAGAAAGACAAATACCGTATGCTAACACACATATATGGAATCTAAGAAAAAAAAGAAAATGTCATGAAGAACCTAGGGGTAAGACAGGAATAAAGACACAGACCTACTAGAGAATGGACTTGAGGATATGCGGAGGGGGAAGGGTAAGCTGGGACAAAATGGGAGAGTGCCATGGACATATATACACTACCAAACGTAAAATAGATAGCTAGTGGGAAGCAGCCGCATAGCACAGGGAGATCAACTCGGTGCTTTGTGACCACCTAGAAGCGTGGGATAGGAAGGGTGGGAGGGAGGGAGACGCAAGAGGGAAGAGATATGGGAACATATGTATATGTCTAACTGATTCACTTTGTTATAAAGCAGAAACTAACACACCATTGTAAAGCAATTAAACTCCAATAAAGATTAATAAAAAGTTCCAGCAGAGCAGATTTAAAATAACCTATATGATCAATCTCTATTCTTGCTGCATTTATGTAAATAGTTCTGCCAAGCTTGTTGAAACTAGACTTATTTTACAAACAAATTAGTTTAATTTGGCTGTATTTGGTAGGAATGGGGGTAGAAATTTTAGAGAGAAAAATTAAGTTTCAGTCATATACCTTTGCGAAAAGATTCTAGTACTGTTCAGTGTCTTCAAGGTTTTATTTTCCTGAATTCTTTTAGTGTCTTCATGTCTGGCTACAACTCTCCAAACTCACGCTTTCAATTTTCTCCTATCCTTTTGACTTAAAATCACAAATAGCTAAGCTGCAAACTGGAACTAGAAGATTTGACATAAACTTCAGAAAAACTGCCACAATAACTCATGTTTAGACAATCTTCTCCATGCCTGTTGCTGCTGTATGGGCCACTTAGAAAGTTTACCTGATGACCTCGTCAGAGACATTCAAACAACAAAGTGGGAAAATCTGTCAGGTTGCCACTGCCTGCCTTCACTCCATCTGAAGATGTGTCGGGGAGGAAGAAAGTTTCCTCTACCTTCCTAGGTTCTTCTGGCTGGTCTAAGAAATTGATATGAGACAGATTAACAGGAGAAAATCAAACCAAAGTTTAGTAACAGGTATAAAAAAGGAGAGACCCAGGAAAACTGAGTAACTCACCAAAATGGCTGAAACCCTCACCTTAAATAGCATCTTCAGTTAAGAACAAAAGAGGATGTTGAGGATAGGTGTTTGGACCTCAAAGGAGAAGAAGGAAATTGACATGGAGATGGAAAAGCGAATGTTTGGTAAACAAATGTTTGCTGGGCCATGCAAAGACAATGGGACACAGAGTGGATCCTAATCTCTAGGCTCACCATATCTAGCCCATATTCTTTGCAGATATATCTGGTTATATAGCTCTATTCCAAGAACAAGACTTTTACCTAAATTTTTTAGGCAGCTAAGGGGGAGGTAAAAAGAAAGACTTCTGGGGCTTCCCTGGTGGCGCAGTGGTTGAGAGTCCGCCTGTCGATGCAGGGGACACGGGTTCGTGCCCCGGTCCGGGAAGATCCCACATGCCGTGGAGCGGCTGGCCCCGTGAGCCATGGCCGCTGAGCCTGCACCGCAAAAAAAAAAAAAAAAAGAACAGACTTCCGGAGTCTTCTGTTTCTTAAAAATAATCAGCCTAAATTATCCTCATGCCAAAGAGAAACATTTTGAGGCGGCAAATTTTGCTCCCTACAGATCCTTTGAGCCTAATACTAGAAATCTTCTTGACTAGCAGCTATCGGGACTCAGGCACTAGGTTTATAATTTGCTCCAACCATTAACCTTTGTTTTTCTTTTGTTTCCACAGAAATGCCTTATTAAACTCCTGATTTCTTACACAATATAGGCCTAACTTTAAGAGCCCAGCTACATCAGCCACCTTCTGAAATGAGACGCAACTGTTTAATTGAATTGATCTGAAACAGGAGGGAAGGGGGCAGGGAACAACCTTTAAAAGAATGACATAACTGTTGAGGACATGACAAAAACTGGTTAGAACCAACTAGGTCCAAGATGGCAGAAGATTCAACTTCCAGTAGACTATGACCCTCATTATATGCTCATTGTAATACATTAGCATTCTAAATGACACACCCACCAGTGCCATGACAGTTCCAAGAATAACCATAAAAGGCCAAAAAGTGGACGGTGGCCCAATTCCTGGAAATCCCCACCCCTTCCAAGATAGTCAGAATAATCCCCCCACTCCTGAGCCTATGATATTACCCAGCCCATAAAAACTAACTACGACTTATTTCGGGGCCTCTCACCTTCTAAGATGGCCCACACTCTGTGGAGTGTGTTTCTCTCTAAATAAATCCACTTCTCACCTATCACTTTGTCTCTCACCGAGTTCTTTCTGCGACGAGACATCAAGAACCTAAGCTTCATTAAATCCTGAGACCAGGTGTGTGATCTCATTTAAAAGACTGTGGGTTCAAGTCCCAGTCTGGGGTCTGGCTGGGTTTCCGTCCTGGCCTGTGGGTTCAAGTCCCATCTGAGTTGTACAGTTTCAGACCTATTCTGAGGACTAAGAGACTGGTTCAATGAGATGGAGCAATTTAGCTTCTGGATTGTGAAATTTCTTGGGGAAGGTTCAAAGGTGGGACTATAGCAGAGCAGAATTTGTCACCCCAAAATATGTCCCTTTGGCATAAGGATTATTCTAGGCTGATTATTCTTAAGAAAGAGCAGACATAGAAGCTCTGAAAATCAACTAAAAGTTACCCTTTGTAAAAGACATTTACATTTGTAAGGGAAATCTCCGCTTGTAAGGGTATCTCCCTGCTGTACCAGGAAGGGAGGGGTGACTCAATCTCAAGAAACTCTTATCATTGAAGAAGGCAAGGACTTGAATTTGCATAGCAACCTTACACTAATTTACTGTGCCCTGGTAACTGCCCATAACTGACTTCCTATTTCCGACATCTTTTGTCTTTAGCTGAAATGGTATTTAAGGTAATTGTTTCTACTATTTCAGAGAGTTGCTCAGTTTTCCTAGGTCTCTCTCATGTATACATGTTATTAAACTTTTGTTTGTGCTTTGCTCCTGTTAATCTGTCTTATGCCAACTTAATTATTAGGCCAGCCAAAGAACCTAAAAGGGGAGAAGGAAATTTTTTCCTTCCTTACAGATCCAATTGTGAAAGAGGAAAACCACAGGTGCAAAACGATATCACTTGTGCTAAAGCCCATGATAACGAATCTTAGATTTAATACCTAATCTAATTGCAGTTTGGATCTTCAGTAGAAATGTAATCTTAATCAACCAGTCTGGAATTTTCTGGTCAGTATCAATGAGGTCATCTGCCATGTGGGCCCTCTACATCCTCCCTCCTCCAGAGAAAGAAGATGCAATCTGCATGATAAAACCCTTGAGGTTTCCTTTCCTCCCCAGAGAAGATGTTCTGACCTAAAAATAATCATTTCTTTTCTTTTGCTAAGAGCTCTCTTGACCCATCCTTCTTCTTATAAAAACTTTCCATTTTGGACAACCCCTCATAGCCCCCTTCTAATTGTTAAGTGGGGGGGGATGCTGCCCGATTCATGAAATGTCTAATAAAGCCAATCAGATCTTCAAGTTTACTCGGTTGAATTTTTTTTTTAATTTATTAATTTTATTTATTTACTTTTGGCTGCATTGGGTCTTCTTTGCTGTGCGCGGGCTTTCTCTAGTTGTGGCGAGCGGGGGCTACTCTTCATTGAGGTGCGCGGGCTTCTCATTGCAGTGGCTTCTCTTGTTGTGGAGCACGGGCTCTAGGCGTGTGGGCTTCAGTAGTTGTGGCACGTGGGCTCAGTAGTTGTGGCTCACGGGCTCTAGAGCGCAGGCTCAGTAGCTGTGGCACACAGGCTTAGTTGCTCCGCGGCATGTGGGATCTTCCCGGACCAGGGCTCGAACCTGTGTCCCCTGCATTGGCAGGCGGATTCGTTACCACTGCACCACCACAGAAGCCCCACGGTTGATTTTTTTTAACACAAGTCACTACAATTCTTTACCTTTTGATATTCTTATATACATTAAAATGACATAAAATGACAAATGACATAACTTATGTCAATTATGGGTTTTAACTTATTTTGTCCTAAGATCCTATTTTGATTGGATTTCCATAGGCTTTTACCACTGGAAGGAAATTTACAGGATTAGTAGTCTAACCACGTGAGGCCCTTGTGGAGTTAAAAAAGAAAACCTTTATTTTCTTTTTAATTAATTTATTTATTTTTGGCTGCATTGGGTCTTCATTGCTGCACATAGGCTTTCTCTAGCTGCAGCGAGCGGGGACTACTCTTCCTTGCGGTGCACAGCCTTCTCATTGTGGTGGCTTCTCTTGTTGTGGAGCACGGGCTCTAGGCACATGGGCTTCAGTAGTTGTGGCACGTGGGCTCAGTAGTTGTGGCTCATGGGCTCTAGAGCGCAGGCTCAGTAGTTGTGGCACAGGGGCTCTAGTTGCTCCGCAGCATTTGGTATCTTCCTGGACCAGGGCTCGAACCTGTATCCCTTGCATTGGCAGGTGGATTCTTAACCACTGAGCCACCAGGGAAGCCCCAAAAAGATAAACCTTTAAATCAAGTATTTCTGGCATATAAAAAGTAGAAATAATATAACCAACACTCACATACCCACCACCCAGCTTAAGAATCAGAGCTACAGAGCTGGTTACACAGGTATGTTCACTTTGTGAGCATTAACTGAGCTGTACTGAGACAGGAGGGAAGGGGGCAGGGCACGACCATTAAAAGAATGACATAACCATGGAGGACATGACAAAAACCGGTTAGAGCCCTAGGCCCAAGGTGGCAGAAGACTCGATTTCCGGTAGACTTGCACCTCATTATATGCTCATTGTATGCATTAGCATATGCTAAATGATACACCCACAGGCATGATGACAGTTCCCCGAGGCCAACCATAAAAGGCCAAAAAGTGGGCAATGGCCCAATTCCTGGAAATCCCCACCCCTTTCCCAAAATAGTTGGAATAATCCTCCTACTTTTTAACCTATGAAATTACCCAGCCCATAAAAACTAACCACCCCTGCACCCCAAGGCTGCTCTCACCTTTTGAGAAGGACCACGTTCTGCCTATGGAATGCGTATCTCTGCTTTCACTTTACTATGGCTCATTCTTAAATTCTTTCCTGCAGGAAGCCAAGGACCCTCACTTGGTGGCCTGTCCCAGGGACTCACCTGAGACCTGGGACATGACCATCCTCTCATGCCCCATTTCCCTGCAACCTCTTTACAAAGGATATTAATAAATCTATAATACTTCTTACCTATCACTTTGCCTCTTGCTGAATTCCTTCTGCACCAACACATAATGAAGCTGAGCTTCATTAAGTCCTGAGACCAGGTGTGTGGTTTCAGCTGGGAGTTACTGGGTTCGAGTCCCCTCCTAATCCAGAGATTGTGGGTTCAAGTCCCATTTGAGGTGCAACTGGGTTTGGGTCTCAACTGAGGTGCAACTTAGTTCAAGTCCCATCTGAGGTATGCGGTTTCAGCACCCTTTTATTTTGTGCTCTTTTTTTGTACATATGTTACCTTTCAATAACATTTACCAAAAAACTGACAGATACAAGTGTAGCTTCTGTGTATTCTCCTAATCTCATCCTCATCTGCAGACGTCCTGAATATAGAGATTCTCATTCCCAGGCAAGTTTTTGCACTTTTACTGCTACCGAATGCAAGTTCCTGTGCCCAACGCACAGTGAGGCCAAACAAACCAAAACATCAGAGTTTGGAGCAGAGAAAGGTTTATTGAAGGGCCATGCAAGGAGAACACGTGGCTCATGCCCCCCAAAACCCAAACTCCCCAAAGGGTTTCGGCAAAGCATTTTTAAAGGCAAGGTGAGGAAGCGGTGTCCTAGGGTAGGTGATCAGCTCATGCACTGTTCTCTGATTGGTTGATGGTGAGGTAACAGGGTGGTGTCACAAGTGTTAACATTATCAATCCTTAGACGCCAGAAAGTCTGGGGGCTACTGCGCTCATGATAATCAATTAGTTAATTTCTTCCATTTGGTGGTGGTTTTTAGCATCTGAAAAACTCAGGGAATATACATTAGATACTATTAACTGGGTACTTCAGAAGGAGCTACATCAGAGGATAAGGGGAGGGGTCTGTCTTCGAAAGGCCCCATACGGTCTTGCTCAATTACATTACTACGTATGCATACATCCATAAGAAGTATGTAGTTTTTTTTTTTTTTTTTTGCGGTACGCAGGCCTCTCACTGTTGTGGCCTCTTATGTTGCGGAGCACAGGCTCCAGATGTGCAGGCTCAGTGGCCATGGCTCACGGGCCCAGCCGCTCCGCGGCATGTGGGATCTTCCCGGACCGGGGCACGAACCCGTGTCCCCTGCATCGGCAGGTGGACTCTCAACCACTGCGCCACCAGGGAAGCCCCAGAAGTATGTAGTTTTATTTTGCATTTCTCAAAACTTCATGCAAAGAGTGATCTGAGTATATTCTTCTTCAATTTGTTTGTTTTGCTCCACACTGCTTTGTGTATTATTATAGTCACTAGTAATATATTAGAACAGAAATTCTTGTGAGATATTTATCTACTTTATATTTACCTGTGATTACTTTTCTTCTGCTCTTTGGGACTGTCTACTTAAAACTTTTTTTTTTTACATCTTTATTGGAGTATAATTGCTTTACCATGGTGCGTTAGTTTCTGCTTTATAACAAAGTGAATCAGTTATACATATACATATATCCCCATATCCCCTCCCACTTGCGTCTCCCTCCCACCCTCCCTATCCCACCCCTCTAGGTGGTCACAAAGCACCAAGCTGATCTCCCTATGCTATGCGGCTGCTTCCCACTAGCTATCTATTTTACGTTTGGTAGTGTATATATGTCCATGCCACTCTCTCACTTCGTCCCAGCTTACCCTTCCCCCTCCCCATATCCTCAAGTCCATTCTCTAGTAGGTCTGTGTCTTTATTCCTGTCTTACCCCTAGGTTCTTCATGACATTTTCCTTTTTTTCTTAGATTCCATATATATGTGTTAGCATACGGTATTTGTCTTTCTTTTTCTGACTTACTTCACTCTGTATGACAGACTCTAGGTCCATCCACCTCACTACAAATAACTCAATTTCGTTTCTTTTTATGGCTGAGTAATATTCCATTGTATATATGTGCCACACCTTCTTTATCCAGTCATCTGTCAATGGACATTTGGGCTGCTTCCCTGACATGGCCATTGTAAATAGTGCTGCAATGAACATTGTGGTACATGACTCTTTCTGAATTATGGTTTTCTCAGGGTATATGCCCAGTAGTGGGATTGCTGGGTCATATGGTAGTTCTATTTGTAGTTTTCTAAGGACCTCCATACTGTTCTCCATAGTAGCTGTACCAATTCACATTCCCACCAGCAGTGCAAGAGTGTTCCTTTTCTCCACACCCTCTCCAGCATTTATTGTTTCTAGAGTTTTTGATGATGGCCATTCTGACCGGTGTGAGATGATATCTCATTGTAGTTTTGATTTGCATTTCTCTAATGATTAATGATGTTGAGCATTCTTTCATGTGTTTGTTGACAATCTGTATATCTTCTTTGGAGAAATGTCTATTTAGGTCTTCTGTCCATTTTTGGATTGAGTTGTTTGTTTTTTTGTTATTGAGCTGCATGAGCTGCTTGTAAATTTTGGAGATTAATCCTTTGTCGGTTGCTTCATTTGCAAATATTTTCTCCCATTCTGAGGGTTGTCTTTTGGTCTTGTTTATGGTTTCCTTTGCTGTGCAAAAGCTTTGAAGTTTCATTAGGTCCCATTTGTTTAATTTTGTTTTTATTTCCATTTCTCTAGGAGGTGGGTCAAAAAGGATCTTGCTGTGATTTATGTCATAGAATGTTCTGCCTATGTTTTCCTCTAAGAGTTTGATAGTTTCTGGCCTTACATTTAGGTCTTTAATCTATTTTGAGCTTATTTTTATGTATGGTGTTAGGGAGTGTTCTAATCTCATACTCTAACATGTACCTGTCCAATTTTCCCAGCACCATTTATTGAAGAGGCTGTCCTTTCTTTACTGTATATTCTTGCCTCCTTTATCAAAGATAAGGCGACCATACGTGCATGGGTTTATCTCTGGGCTTTCTATCCTGTTCCATTGATCTATATTTCTGTTTTTGTGCCAGTACCATACTGTCTTGATTACTGTAGCTTTGTAGTACAGTCTGAAGACAGGGAGCCTGATTCCTCCAGCTCCGTTTTTTGTTCTCAAGATTGCTTTGGCTATTCAGGGTCTTTTGTGTTTCCATACAAATTGTGAAATTTTTTGTTCTAGTTCTGTGAAAAATGCCAGTGGTAGTTTGTTAGGGATTTCATTGAATCTGTAGATTGCTTTGGATAGTAGAGTCATTTTCACAGTGTTGATTCTTCCAATCCAAGAACATGGTATATCTCTCCATCTATTTGTATCACCTTTAATTTCTTTCATCAGTGTCTTATAATTTTCTGCATACAGGTCTTTTGTCTCCTTAAGTAGGGTTTTTCTAGATATTTTATTCTTTTTGTTGCAATGGTAAATGGGAGTGTTTTCTTGATTTCACTTTCAGATTTTTCATCATTAGTGTATAGGAGTGTCAGAGATTTCTGTGCATTAATTTTGTATCCTGCTACTTTACCAGATTCATTGATTAGCTCTAGTAGTTTTCTGCTAGCATCTTTAGGATTCTCTATGTATAATATCATGTCATCTGCAAACAGTGACATCTTTACTTCTTCTTTTCCAGTTTGGATTCCTTTTATTTCCTTTTCTTCTCTGATTGCTGTGGCTAAAACTTCCAAAACTATGTTGAATAAGAGTGGGGAGAGTGGGCAACCTTGTCTTGTTCCTGATCTTAGTGGAAATGCTTTCAGTTTTTCACCATTGAGGACGATGTTGGCTGTGGGTTTGTCATACATGGCCTTTATTATGTTGAGAAAAGTTCCCTCTATGCCTACTCTCTCTGTAGGGTTTTTATCATCAACGGGTGTTGAATTTTGTCAAAAGCTTTCTCTGCATCTATTGAGATGATCATATGGTTTTTCTCCTTCAGTTTGTTAATATGGTGTATCACGTTGATTGATTTGCATATAATGAAGAATCCTTGCATTCCTGGAATAAACCCCACTTCATCATGGTGTATGATCTTTTTAATGTGCTGTTGGATTCTGTTTGCTAGTATTTTGTTGAGGACTTTTGCATCTATGTTCATCAGTGATATTGGCCTGTAGTTTTCTTTCTTTGTGACATCCTTTTCTGGTTTTGGTATCAGGGTGACGGTGGACTCGTAGAATGAGTTTGGGAGTGTTCCCCGCTCTGCTATATTTTAGAAGAGTTTGAGAAGGATAGGTGTTAGCTCTTCTCTAAATGTTTGATAGAATTCGCTTGTGAAGCCATCTGGTCCTGGGCTTTTGTTTGTTGGAAGATTTTTAATTACAGTTTCAATTTCAGTGCTTCTGATTGGTCTGTTCATATTTTCTATTTCTTCCTGATTCAATCTTGGCAGGTTGTGCCTTTCTAAGAATTTGTCCATTTCTTCCAGGTTGTCCATTTTATTGGCATAGAGTTCCTTGTAGTAATCTCTCAGGATCTTTTGTATTTCTGCAGTGTCAGTTGTTACTTCTTTTTCATTTCTAATTCTATTGATTTGAGTCTTCTCCCTTTTTTTCTTGATGAGTCTGGCTAATGCTTTATCTATTTTGTTTATCTTCTCAAAGTACCAACTTTTAGTTTTATTGATCTTTGCTATCATTTCCTTCATTTCTTTTTCATTTATTTCTGATCTGATCTTTATGATTTCTTTCCTTCTGCTAACTTTGGGGGGTTTTTTGTTCTTATTTCTCTAATTGCTTTAGGTGCAAGGTTAGGTTGTTTATTTGAGATGTTTCCTCTTTCTTAAAGTAGGATTGTACTGCTATAAACTTTCCTCTTAGAACTGCTTTTGCTGCATCCCATAGGTTTTGGGTCGTCGTGTCTCCATTGTCATTTGTTTCTAGGTATTTTTTGATTTCCTCTTTGATTTCTTCAGTGATCACTTCATCATTAAGTAGTGTATTGTTTAGCCTCCATGTGTTTGTATTTTTTACAGATCTTTTCCTGTAATTGATATCTAGTCTCATAGCATTGTGGTTGGAAAAGATACTTGATACGATTTCAATTTTCTTAAGTTTACGAAAGCTTCATTTGTTACCCAAGATATGATCTATCCTGGAGAATGTTCCATGAGCACTTGAGAAAAATATGTATTCTGTTGTTTCTGGATGGAATGTCCTATAAGTATTAATTAAGTCCATCTTGTTTAATGTATCATTTAAAGCTTGTGTTTCCTTATTTATTTTCATTTTGGATGATCTGTCCATTGGTGAAAGTGGGGTGTTAAAATCCCTTACTATGAATGTGTTATTGTCGATTTCCCCTTTTATGGCTGTTAGTATTTGCCTTATGTATTGAGGTGCCCCTATGTGGGGTGCATAAATATTTACAATTGTTATATCTTCTTCTTTGATCGATCCCTTGATCATTATGTAGTGTCCTTTTTTTGTCTCTTCTAATAGTTTTTATTTTAAAGTCTATTTTTTCTTATATGAGGATTGCTACTTCAGCTTTCTTTTGGTTTCCATCTGCATGGAATATCTTTTTCCATCCCCTCACTTTCAGTCTGTATGTGTCTCTAGGTCTGAAGTGGGTCTCTTGTAGACAGCATATATATGGGTCTTGTTTTTGTATCCATTCAGCCAGTCTGTGTCTTTTGGTGGGAGCATTTAATCCATTTTATTTAAGGTAATTATCGATATGTATGTTCCTATTCCCATTTTCTTAATTGTTTTGGGTTTGTTATTGTAGGTCTTTTCCTTCTCTTGTGTTTCTTGCCTAGAGAAGATCCTTTAGCATTTGTTGTAAAGCTGGTTTGGTGGTGCTGAACTCTCTCAGCTTTTGCTTGTCTGTAAAGGTTTTAATTTCTCCATCAAATCTGAATGAGATCCTTGCTGGGTAGAGTAATCTTGGTTGTAGGTCTTTCTCTTTCATCACTTTAAATATGTCCTGCCACTCCCTTCTGGCTTGAAGAGTTTCTGCTGCAAGATCAGCTGTTAACCTTATGGGGATTCCCTTGTGTGTTATTTGTTGTTTTTCCCTTGCTGCTTTTAATATGTTTTCTTTGTATTTAATTTTTGACAGTTTGATTAATATGTGTCTTGGCATGTTTCTCCTTGGACTTATCCTGTATGGGACTCTCTGCACTTCCTGGACTTGATTAACTATTTCCTTTCCCATATTAGGGAAGTTTTCAACTATAATCTCTTCAAATATTTTCTCAGTCCCTTTCTTTTTCTCTTCTTCTTCTGGAACCCCTATAATTCCAATGTTGGTGCATTTAATGTTGTCCCAGAAGTCTCTGAGACTGTCCTCTGTTCTTTTCATTCTTTTTTCTTTATTCTGCTCTGCAGTAGTTATTTCCACTATCTTATCTTCCAGGTCAATTATCTGTTCTTCTGCCTCAGTTATTCTGCTATTGATCCCTTCTAGAGTATTTTTAATTTCAATTATTGTGTTCTTCATCGTTGCTTGTTTCATCTTTAGTTCTTCTAGGTCCCTGTTAAATGTTTCTTGCATTTTCTCTATTCTATTTCCAAGATTTTTGATTATCTTTACTATCATTTTTCTGACTTCTTTTTCAGGTAGACTGCCTATTTCCTCTTCATTTGTTAGGTCTGGTGGGTTTTTATCTTGCTCATTCATCTGTGGTGTGTTTTTCTGTCTTCTCATTTTGCTTATCTTACTGTGTTTGGGGTCTCCTTTTTGCAGGCTGCAGGTTCTTACTTCCCGTTGTTTTTGGTGTCTGTCCCCAGTGGCTAAGGTTGGTTCAATGGGTTGTGTAGGCTTCCTGGTGGAGGGGACTAGTGCCTGTGTTCTGGTGGATGAGGCTGGATCTTGTCTTTCTGGTGGGCAGGTCCACGTCTGGTGGTGTGCTTTGGGGTGTCTGTGGACTTATTATGATTTTACGCAGCCTCTCTGCTAATGGGTGGGGTTGTGTTCCTGTCTTGCGAGTTGTTTGGCATAGGGTGTCCAGCACTGTAGCTTGCTGGTCGTTGAGTGAAGCTGGGTGCTGGTGTTGAGATGGAGATCTCTGGGACATTTTCGCCATTTGATATTATGTGGAGCTGGGAGGTCTCTTGTGGACCAGTGTCCTGAAGTTGGCTCTCCCACCTCAGAGGTACAGCACTGACTCAAAGAAAAAATTTTTTAAATTAAAAAAAGAAAAAAAATGGACAGATAGAACCCTAGGACAAATGGTGAAAGCAAAGCTATACAGACAAAATCTCACACAGAAGCATACACATACACACTCACAAAAAGAGGAAAAAGGGAAAAAATCATAAATCTTGCTCTCAAAGTCCACGTCCTCAATTTGGGATGATTCGTTGTCTATTCAGGTATTCCACAGATGCAGGGTACATCAGGTTGATTGTGGAGGTTTAATCCGCTGCTTCTGAGGCTGCTGGGAGAGGTTTCCCTTTCTCTTCTTTGTTCGCACAGCTCCCGGAGCTCAGCTTTGGATTTGGCCCCGCCTCTGCGTGTAGGTTGCCTGAGGGCGTCTGTTCTTTGCTCAGACAGGACACAGTTAAAGGAGCCGCTGATTCGAGGGCTCTGGCTCACTCAGGCCGTGGGGGGCGGGGGGAGGGGCACAATGCGGGGTGAGCCTGCGGCGGCAGAGGCCGGAATGACGTTGCACCAGCCTGAGGCGCGTCGTGCGTTCTCCCGGGGGAGTAGTCCCTGGATCCCGGGACCCTGGCAGTGGCGGTATATTATTGTGCTTTAGATTTACATTTACATTTGCATACTAATCAGCGACATTTAACATCTTTTCATGTGCCTGTTGGCCATCTGTATATCTTTGGAAAAACGTCTATTCAGCTGCTCTTCCCTTTTTTTTTTTTTTCGGTTCGGGGGCCTCTCACTGTTTTGGCCTCTCCCGTTGTGGAGCACAGGCTCCGGACGCGCAGGCTTAGCAGCCATGGCTCACGGGCCCAGCCGCTCCGCGGCATGTGGGATCTTCCCGGACCGGGGCACGAACCCGTGTCCCCTGCATCGGCAGGCGGACTCTCAACCACTGCGCCACCAGGGAAGCCCTCTTTCTATAATTTAAATGGGTATTTTTACTTTTCCCAGAGAAGAGTTAAGGGAATAGAAAAGCACGAACATAGTCGTATTAGTAGATTTGTGGATAGGCCCTGTGGTGGGAAACATTTGTGCTTTGGATTCAATAAATACAGTTCCCGCTGTATGCTGATCATTGTTCCAGGTGCTGAGGGAACAGTAGTGAGAAAGACTGACAAGGTCCCTGTCCCTACAGAGTTAATGTTCTAGTAGGGAGAGACAGATGGCAAATAAGTACACTAGTAAAATAAACAGCATTTCTTTAGACAGTGATAAAGCCTATGTAGAAAACAAAATGAGATAAAGTGACGGAGGACGGTGATGGTGGTGGGGTGATTATTTTAGATGGATTGGTCAGGGAAGGTCGACAAAACATGGAGTTGCCGTATGACTAGGCAATGTAAATCCTCTATATATAGAAATGAAAACTTATGTCTACACAAAAACTCATACACAGATATTCACAGCAGCCTTATTCATAATAGCCAAAAAGTAGAAAGGACCCAATGTCTTTCAACTGCTGAATAGACAAAAGGTGGTCTATTCCTACAATGGAATAATATTTGACCATAAGAAAGATTGAAGCACTCTTATAACATGAATGAACTCTGAAGCTTTTATGCCAACTGAAAGAAGGCAGGCAGAAAAAACCACTTATCATATGATTCTGTTTATGTGAAGTGTCCAGAATAGGCAAATTTAGGGAGACAGTAAATTAATTGTTGCCTAGGGCTGGGGAGGAGATGGCTGATGGGGGATAATAACTAAAGGGTACAGGGTTTCTTTATGGGGTGATGAAAATAGTAATTATAGCTCAATTTTTAAAAAAGATAAGAATTGTTTCATGAATGCTTGAGAAACAATACTTTGCTACTCATTTCAAAGTGAGAGTAAACATTTAAAAAGAAGGAAAAAAAAGGGTGATGGGTGAGTCAGTCATATGGCTTGTGCGGAAGCATGGTTTCAGGCAAAGAGAATGGCAGGTGCGGAGGTTCTAAGAGTAGGGAGAGCTTGGTTTGTTTGAGGAACAGAAAGAAGACCATATGGCTGCTGTTCCACAGAGGAGGAAGAGAGTGATGAGAGATAAAGTGGAGAAATAGGTAGAGACCAGATAGCATAGTTTTTCTTCCAGCCATTTTAATGAATTTGGATTTTTTTCTAAACACAGTGAGAAAGCACTGGAGGGTTTCAGGCAAGGAAATTACACGATCTGGTTGGAATTTTGCAAAGATTCCTCTGGCTGCCAGATGAAGAATAGTTTGTGAACTGGGCTATGAGTAGAGGCAGGGACACTAGTTAGAAGGCCACTGCAGGAGTCCAAGCGAGACGTGATGGTGGCCTGGACTTAGAGAAGATGGAGAGAAGTGGATAGATTTAGAACATATTTTGTAGGTAGAACTATGAAGACATACTAATTTACTGAGTGTGAAGTGTAAGGGAAAATGAGAAATCAGATATAACTTCTAGAATTTTGGTCTGAAATACAAATAAATAATTGTCCTTTTTTTCGATTTCTCTAGAGATCTTTTGGACTATGGGAAAACATATGACTGTATCTAGTTTTAACTCAAAAAAGCAACATGTGGATCTGTCCTTGTTTCCTTAGTCACTCAGGCACTATTTTATTTTAGTTTTCACCCTTTGCTCTTTCAAATAATCCAACTCCCATCAATAGCTGTGTGATAATAACAATGAACAGTCTTTTCATCTTAATTTTACGGTTCATTGTTATTATGTTATTACTTCCACTGTTTTTTCTTAGCTCCTACTTATAAACATAGACTTTCTAGAACATAAACTTGCCAAGAAGGTCACTGCCTGACCATTTGTATCTGCCAGTGAGGTCAACTCAGGGTTCCAAAGAACTACGGGAGGCCACATTTTTCTTGGGAGTTGCCCACGGAGTTTTGAATTGTCTGTGGTTTTCAATTACTTCGTTCTATCACCATAGCTAATTGAGTTGGCGCTATGTCTTTGGGAAAAAAAGGCTTTGTAATGAAGAGTGAAGGGCTGGCCGACTTACTTCATGCAACTGAGCTAAAAAGCTCTACAGGAGAAACTTAATAAGGTCGTGATAATGTAATTTTTTCTTCTTGTATGCATTCCAGTTTTAGAAAAGCTTCGGTTTCTAAAATTGCTTTTTAAATTCATGAAGATTTCTTAATACAATAGACTTCTCACTGAGAAATCAAGTAATCAGTATTAACATAATCTTCAATTTTATGACCCATACGGAATCGTGCAATTTCTCATTAAGCTACTTGGAAGATGGTCACCTTTCCTTCAGGTGCTGTTTATCTAATAGAATTTGAAAGAGGCCCTTTGCACCCAATAGGTCCAAAACGTGTCTCATTACTTTTCCGTCATGCCTGATTTCTCCTGTGTCCTCTGTTATAAACAGCATTGCCACCCAGACGATCAAGAGTCGGAAACCTCCCTCATCTCTCTCATTTAATCAGTTACTAAGTCTTGTCACCTACCTCCTAAATACCCGACGCATGTGCCGAGTCATCCGTCACTATTCATCTCTATTGCTACCGCCGTGGCTCACGCCTCTTTCTCTCTTGCCTAGAACATTGCGATAGTGTTCTGACAAATCCTCCTCTTGTCAGTTGGCTTCCTCTCCAAGGAATTAATTAATTCTTAATTAATTCTACTGCCATGGATTTTTCTAAATGTAAATCTGACTTTTAATCTCCTACCTAAAAACTTTCAATAGCTCCCTATAGCCTGTTGGATAAAATCCAAACCCTTAGTATGGCATACAAGATCCTTCATTATTTGTCCTCTGTTCATTTTTCCAACATCACTTCCGACCCTCTCCCTATGCCATAGGTTTCCTGAATTACTTATCGGGACCCTATATTTGTTATGAGTTTTATGCCCCATTGACTTTGTACATATTGGTCCTCTGCCCAGAATAATGCTTCCTTATTCATCCCTCGCCCCACCCCAGCAAACTCCTATTCTCCTTCACAACCCAGTTCAAATGTCTTCTCTATGAAACTTTCTGAGATCCATTCCTTGACCCTGGGCCCTGATAAAAAGCAGGTACTTAATGAATGCTGCGGAATGGGTAAATGCATTGAATGGATGAAAGTTAGTTCGTGAGGCCAAAGGTGAAAGAGTCAGGAATGAGGACGCTGGGGCACTGAAGTGTGTGAGAAGCTGAGCCAGAGAGGTTGGATTACAGATGAGAAAGGAAGGAAAGTTGCAGAGGAAAGAGGGAGGAGCAAAGGCAGATTTGTGGTTTCCCTGGGTTAGGATGACCTTCCTATACTTAACCTATTTCTTTCGTGAAAAGGGAAACATGGTAACCACTGAACTGAAACTGCCTACAGAGGAAAGGCACTGAGAGGCCTTTGTAGAAAGGGGACAGAAAATAAGGTCATTTGGAGATACACATTGTTTTTGTTGCTATTGTTGTTATAAATAGAGCCATGCTTTCACATAGATTAAAAGAAATACACACCACAAGCAACCCTACATATGTTTATTGTTCTAGTGTCTCCTCTTCCTGCTAACATCCCTGGAAAGGTTACCCCTCTCCCTGCCCTCCCACGCCTCCCTGCCCTGAGGAAATTTGGAAAGAAAGCTAAAATCCCTGAGAGCCTATAGAGTTTCCACTACAACTTTTAACCCACATTCAATGTAGGGAAGAGAGGTACAGTAATAGCTCAGCCCCCAGATATCCCAAGACACTGAATGAAGAAATACTTTAGACTAATAGGACTAGAAATGCTCTTGAAGGTCATTTGGTTCAACCCTCAGGTATCACAGATGAGGAAATTAAAGCCAAGAAAGCTTTGGTTAGTAGCAGGGCTGGGACCAGAACCCAATTTATTTATTGGGTTTGCCAATTTATTTATTTATTTGTTTGTTTGCTTCTTTGTTTGAACATCTTTATTGGAGTATAATTGCTTTACAATGGTGTGTTAGTTTCTGCTTTCTAAAAAAGTGAATCAGTTATACATATACATATATCCCCATATCCCCTCCCACTTGCGTCTCCCTCCCACCCCTCTAGGTGGTCACAAAGCACCAAGCTGATCTCCCTGTGCTATGCGGCTGCTTCCCACTAGCTATCTATTTTCCATTTGGTAGTGTATATATGTCCATGCCACTCTCTCACTTTGTCCCAGGTTACCCTTCCCCCTCCCCGTGTCCTCAAGTCCGTTCTCTACATCTGCGTATTTATTCCTGTCCTGCCCCTAGGTTCATCAGAAACATTTTTTTTAGATTCCATATATACGTGTTAGCATACGGTATTTGTTTTTCTCTTTCTGACTTACTTCACTCTGTATGACAGTCTCTAGGTCCATCCACCTCACTACAAATAACTCAATTTCATTTCCTTTTATGGCCGGATAATATTCCATTGTATATATGTGCCACACCTTCTTTATCCATTCATCTGTCGATGGACACTTAGGTTGCTTCCATGTCCTGGCTACTGTAAATAGAGCTGCAATGAACATTGTGGTACATGACTCTTTTTGAATTATGGTTTTCTCAGGGTATATGCCCAGGAGTGGGATTGCTGGGTCGTATGTGCTTTGTTAATGCTACTCATTTAATTTCACACTACTAAAAAATATTGATAGAATATCCATTTCTGACATTTAATGCTTACCACGCCTTTATGGGGCAGGTGTTATTAATTCAAGTTAAAGATGATGAAATGAAAGTTCAGAGCAGTTAACTTCTCTGCCCTAAATTCACACACCAAGTAAGTGGCAGGGCTAGGATTTGAAACCAGTTTCTTGCTAATGCCAGAGCTGACCTCTGATAGAAGAGGGAAACACTCTAAGTCACACCCCTCCTGACCAGCCTAACTGACCCTATTACACCTCCCAAAGCCACTCAGTAGAGAAAGGCCACTCTAGTAACTGGTATTCACATAGCCCCTGGTTGAAATACATGTTCTGGACAACAGTCTATAAAAGAAGCACATAACATCTTCCTGAGGGAGGCTCATATCTACTGGTTGTATTTCCTCACATCCTTTGTTATCATTCTTATTTTTTAACATCTTTATTGGAGTATAATTGCTTTACATTGTGGTGTTATTGCTGCTGTATAACAAAGTGAATCAGCTATACATATACCCCCATATCCCTTCCCTCTTGCGTCTCCCTCCCACCCTCCCCAGAACCCAAGTTTTATGGCTCTCTTTCCAGCAAACTTTTCGCTACAGCAAATTCTTATTCATTCAACAGAGTTGACCATCAGTTGTGTGCCAGACATTGTGCAATGTCTTAGGGATACAGGGATGAATAAGCCACGGTTTTGGCTCTTAAAACGCAGTCTAGTGGGGGAGGCAGAGAAACACCATTCGCAGTAGTATGGAGCATGGATGAGAGTATTATGCCTGGGATATTATGGGACAACAGAGGAGAGAGATGGAGCAGAGCTTAGGGGTGGGAGGGAGAGAGGTGTCAAGGAAGGAAGTCTTCCTAGAGGAGGTGAAACCTGGTGTGTCTTAGAGAAGAAGAAAATGTAGCCAGAAGTCATGACTTCTGATCATTTATAACCTATATTTTGTGTTTTGCTCATTTAATGCAGATTGTGTCACAGATTCATGAAGTATGTCTTGCCTTCCCCATAAGATTGTAAGTTTTTTGAAGGAAGGAGCATGTCTTTACTTTGTTATATTACCCCATAGGGCCTAGCTCCTTCCTGTGTATGGACATGGTAGGTAGTAAACAAATATTTGTTAAGTGAATGGATAAATGAGGGGATAAATAATTATACTTCCTGAGTGCTTACATTTTTTAACTCTTTGAAGCCTTACATAAATTCTATGAAGAAGGAACTATCATTATCTCACTTAAAAGATGAGGAAATTAAGGCACAATGAGGTTACTCGTTATATAGTAGAAAGAATGAAGAATCAAGCAATTTGAGCTCTGGACTCCAGCAGGAACTAGACTAACAACCATTGGCGGTAAATGGCTTAGATGTCTATTTCTCCCTGTTTACGCATTATAATCAGACTGGACTACGCTGGCAATGGTGGAAATGACTGGTCTGAGAAACAGCTTGGCTTTGGAATTGTAGGATACCAAGGATGTTTGAACATAACTTTGAGTTGTTACTGTCTACTTTTCATGTTCCAACCGGTTAGGGAGTCAGCCTGCCTTCTCCCTCCTTACCTACATTCAGTGATTTTCAGCTGCTACCAAAAATCTAAGAACCTAAGTGTTGTCCAAGTCTCACCTGTCACTCCCCCAGTCTGACTGGAGCCCACCCCATGGCCTGCTCCAGAGGAGGTGTCCTGGTGGATCTGTCTTCTAAGCAGTTGGTCCAGATTTGGTTCCAGCAGCTGCATTTCTTTTAGGTTAATACCATGATGAGGCAAAAAGCTGAAATCTTGTAAATGTTTCATGGAGGTACTTGTCCAAAAAAAGATACAGAAACCCAAGGTCTAATAGGACTTTATTTTACATTTCTAACTATTTGATCATGGGTTGGCTGGTGATTTGTTGATTTACTTGTTTTCTTGTTTGGAGTTAGTATAAAAATTCAAATTTCTCTGCCAGACATAGCTGGCAGTCCATTCTCTGCCCACTGATAATCTCACAGATTCTCCAGCTCGGATCCTGGGCTCTAGCTATACTGATCTTTAACACAGAACTCCTGCAGGACATGTTCAGTCCTGTTTTTCTTGGACCATTCCCTTGACAATTCCACCTGCCCAGCAATCCGTAATAGGCAGCTGCTCTTAGAGCGTTAGCTGTTAATCCTCTCTGCACCTCTGTAGTGCATTTGGTCTGCTCCCTACAGTGTTCCCCTTGTTTGCATGTGCCAGGGTATGCCACAGATTCAAGAAATGCTGGCATCCTCAGCAAGTATAAACTAAGTTCCCAAGTATCTGAATGCTGAAGCAGTGTGCTCAGAAGAGGAGGAGACATGTACAAACAGAAACCCTGGAATGTCATTGGCTTTGATGTATGAGCAGGAGGTTGCCAGAGTCATCCAAGCTAGTTAATAATCAGCTCTGGCATTGATTTGCTGCCAGATCTTCAGTTGAGAACACATACAGCAACCGTGATTTCTAACATCATGATCCTACTTCTTATTGTCGCTTTTTTCACCCTCAAATAGAAACTGGTGACTGTCCTGTCAGATGGAAAGTGGAGAAAGTTAGGAAAGACAATTAGCAGTGGTAAGTGGAGAGTAAAAAGTGAAGAAAACCACAGAGAAGGTAAAAAGAGCACTGGACAGTGGACCAAGAGACCTAGGTTCTAGTCATAGCTCTTTCATTAACTGGCTGTATGACCTTGGGCAAGGCATGCCACATCTCAGAGCCTCCAATTCCTCATTTCAAAAGTCTCTTCTGGAGCACAGCTTGTCAACAGGGGAAATTGAAATTGGATAGGTATTAACTGATATTAGAAAATTACTCTTAATTGTACTAGGTGTGGTATTGTGATTATGTTTTCTATTCTAGTATTGAGATATAATTGACATACAACATTGTAGAAGCTTAAGATGTACAACATAATGATTTGATATATGTGTGTATTGCAAAATGATCACCATAATAAGTCTAGTTAACATCCATCACATCACATAGTTACAATTTTTTTTCTTGTGATGAGAATTTTTAAGATCTAGTGTCTTAGCAACTTTCAAATATACAATAAAGTACAGTCATCCCTTGGAATCCATGGAAGATTGGTTCCAAGACCCCCTTGGATACCAAAATCCATGTGTGGGTTTCACATACGTGGATACAGAGGGCCGACTATATTGTTAATTACAGTCACTATGCTGTACATTACATCCCCAGAACTTATTTTACCTATAACTGGAAATGTGATTATGTTTTTCTAAAAAGCATAATCTGTTAGAGATACATACTGATTTTCTTATGAGTGAAAGGACATAATGTCTGAGATTTACTTTAAAATACTTTTTCCTTCCAAAAAATTTTTTTTTAATTTAGGGAAAGGGTTGGCTAGATAAAACATGAATGGTGAAATGTTAATGATTGTTAAAAATGGGTGATGAGTACATAGGAGTTCATAATGTTAGTTTCGGGTTTCCCTGGTGGTTCAGTTGTTAAGAATCCACAGCCAATGCAGAGGACATGGGTTCGAGCCCTGGTCCGGGAAGATCCCACATGCCGCAGAGCAACTAAGCCCGTGTGCCACAACTACTGAACCCGCGTGCCACAACTACTGAAGCCTGCCTACCTAGAGCCCATGCTCTGCAACAAGAGAAGCCATCTCAGTGAGAGGCCTGCACACTTCAATGAAGAGTAGCCCCCGCTTGCTGCAACTAGAGAAAGCCCATGTGCAGCAACGAAGACCCAACACAGCCAAAAATAAATTTAAAAAATAAATAAATTTTAAAAAATCCCATAATACTAGTTTCTTTTTTGTATATTTGAAAATTTCAATAATAAAATGTTAAATTAAAAGAGATAAGAACTTGCTTGTTTCAAAGGAAGAGGAGCTAGAACATAAAAAATGCGTGAGGAATAAAATTAGTTAACATAGGTGTTATATGTTTTCTACCTGCTTTTATTTTTAGCCATCAAATTAGCCTTATGATCAATACTATATGAAGACAACTATTACATGCATAAACTATGATTTTTGCGTGATATTTTATTTGGTACCATGAGTCACCAGTACTGACACTTTTTACATGTCATCTAGGCACAACTTCCTTTTACCAGACAACAGCACTACTTTAAATCCTGGCCAGGCCAGCACCTGGAAACAGCTGTTTTCCACTTATTGAATGACAGTGTTCATTCTGGCAATGTGGTCTCATTGGAATGAAGATTGCTAAACCCCAAAGTTCATGGAAAGTCCCCACAGGAACCAAGTAGTGGAGTCAGTATTGACTCAGGCATAGAACTTGAGGAATGAAAGAACAAAATCTGTCCCGGAGATTACTGATTACAAAGTAAACTCTGGACTCACTTTCCCACTCAGGTTTATTCAAAATGTTGCAAGTTTGGAAGACCCACCCCTACAATGTAAACTTGCAGAATTTGTGGTGAGCAAATCTTACATCTTTCCAAGAGCACATCTGGGAATTGGCTTTGCTGGAGAGAGGCGCATTGATTTCGTGGTCCTACACTCACTCTGGCTAAATGTTACTGTTACCACCTGCTGCCTCCAGGCCAGGTGTGCTTGAGATTGGGCCTTGCCGAAGTCAGGTGAGGGGTGGTGGAGAGGAGGGGGCAGGTGAAACCGGGCCAGCGAGCTGACTCAGTCACATGTTGTTTTCTTGCCATCATGTCCTGCAGCTATTCCAGTAGGCCTCTTAAATTTTGGTATTTGTAAGGGTGTGGGATCCTTTAGGTTACACATCCTGGTCCTCTAGATCACTCACTACTGCTTCTCTTGGCCTATGGCAACTCAGTGTCCCAAGTTTTATTCTGTGAGCTCCCAGCTTCCCCAGGCCTGACTCCTTCCAGAATTCCCTATGTCTTAACACAATAGGAGAAAGATATTGCTCTTATATGTGGGGGAGAATGAGGGGAAAAAAATAGTCACTAACATTTTTTTTAATTAATTAATTTTATTTATTTTTTATTTATTTATTTTTGGATGCTTCGGGTCTTCGTTGCTGCACCCAGGCTTTCTCTGGTTGTGGTGAGTGGAGACTACTCTTTGTTGTGGTGTGCAGGCTTCTCATTGCGGTGGCTTCTCTTGTTGAGGAGCTTGAACTCTAGGTGCATGGGCTTCAGTAGTTGTGGCACGAGGGCTCAGTAGTTGTGGCACACGGGCTTAGTTGCTCCACGGCATGTGGGATCTTCCCGGACCAGGGCTTGAACCAATGTCCTCTGCATTGGCAGGTGGATTCTTAACCACTGCGCCACCAGGGAAGTCCTAATCACTAACATTTATAAAACACTGACTGCCAAGAATTACTCATGTAATCTTTACAACCACCCTATGTAGTAGGAGCTGTTATTATCCCATTCTACAGATGAGTAAATGGAGTGACAGTGTTGATGTTACATGGGCCATAAGCTGTAGAGGCGGGATGTGAATCCATGTCTGTTTCATGCCTGAGCCCATGATTTAAACCACCTCACTATATACTGCCCTCTGAAAGAGTACCCACTGAACTGCCATTTATTGAAGTATACTATAGATGTTCCTGGTGAAGAAGTCGCACCAACTTGAATGTCAAGACCCTGGCTTATTCTTTTTTTTTTTAAAATTGAAGCATAGTTGATTTACAACATTGTGTTAGTTTCAGGTGTACAGCAAAGTGATTCAGATATATATATATATATATATATATATATATATATATATATATATATATTACTTTTCTGATTCTTTTCCATTGTAGTTTATTACAAGATATTGAATATAGTTCCCTGTGCTATACAGTAGGTCCTTGTTGTTTGTCTATTTTATATATAGTAGTGTGTATCTGTTAATACCAAACTCCTAATTTATCCATCTCCCACTCCCCTTTGGTAACAATACGTTTGTTTTCTATGTCTGTGAGTCTATTTCTGTTTTGTAAATCTTTTTGTATGTTGCCACCATGCTTAACCCAGTTCCTTGTGTGATACACGTGTTAGTTCATTAGAAGGAGTGAGAAGAACAGGTTTTCCTCTGAGGTACTGTTGGGTAACTCTTCTTTAAAACAACTAAACATTTCTGGGGTTTAGGAACAGTGTAGAGACTGAAGATGTACTTTATTCTGTGGGATCCTAAATCATGAGTCAATGAGTTAGAGACCATTCATTTAGGGGAAATGTTTACAAACCGGAAAGAGCAATGTTGGTGAAAGCTGAAATAGATCTAGAGAGGGAATTCCTCTCCTAAAGACTCACCATTTGCATGGAAAGGTGATTTTGGAAGGGAACATTTCCCCAGGGCCCTGGTAGACAGAATCCCTGTTGTGGGTACTGCTGTAGACATTACAACTACATGGTTGTAACTCAGAGGAAGGCAAGCAAAAGAAAACAGGAGAGTTGGATGAAACTCATTAGAAAAATCTTCCTGGAAGAGGTGACTTAAGATGGAAATCAAAGACAACAATATACAAAAAATAAAGGAAAGAAATGGGAAATCAAGACGAGGGGAATGGCACGTGCAAAGCGTTCAAACCATGTGTATCAGATTAGTTTGGCATATTTGACTGGATTGCAGAATAAGAAAAGATTAAACAACGATCACTTATTGAGTACCTACTATATATCAGGCATTGTGCTAGGCATTGAGAATGCAAAGAAGAACCCAATATGGTCCCAAGTAGTCTTTGGGGACCTCCCCATCTAGCAGGAGGGGCTGGGGCGCACATAAACACTCATGGTCCAGCGGTGCTGTGGTCGAGGAACGTAGCCGCGTCACGGGGCCACTGATGGTAAGTGACCTGGTACCGAGAAGTTAGGCAGGCTTCTCAGATGAAGGACCTTTGAGCTGGGTTTTGAGGGCTGGAGGCTTTTGCCAGGAGGGGCAGTGGAGGGACGGGAAGGGCATTCCGGGCAGAGGGAGCAGGACTTGCACGAAAGCGCCTTCTGGAGGGCGGGACGATGGTTGGTGGGGTGCGGGATTGGCAGCAGCAGAGGGGGCAGAAAAGGTGCTCGGGAGCAGCTATTCAAGGCTTCGTTGGCCAGGCTGAGAGTTTTGCACCTTGTTCTGTGAGCGATAGGAAGCCGCCAAAGGTTTCTGTGAAGGCGGAGGAGGGACGGGCCAGGAAGACAACTCTTGGACAGGCTCGAAGCGGGTAGACTGATTGGGAGGCCCTCTCAAGGGTCCCGACAAGAAGTGGCAAGTGCTCTGGCCCAGGACTGTGGCAGTGAGAGCAGAGAGCAGGGGACCAGTCCAGGGACGTGTCAACAGTAGAAACCACAGGGCTGGGTGTCATGGAGGGTCCAGGAGACAGAAAAGGTGACAGTGGCCCTGAGCTTCCAGCTCGGGTCCGTGGTGATGCTGTTAACTGAGATGAGATG
Organism: Stenella coeruleoalba; assembly: GCF_951394435.1. Taxonomy (NCBI): domain Eukaryota; kingdom Metazoa; phylum Chordata; class Mammalia; order Artiodactyla; family Delphinidae; genus Stenella; species Stenella coeruleoalba. The sequence continues at coordinate 89,170,714 of NC_137152.1, read as the reverse complement.
GGGAGCACAAGACTATTAGCTGACAGGGGCATGAGTGGGGACAGGTGACAAGTTCAGCTGGGACCCGTTGGGCTTGGGATGGTGGTGCGACTTGCGAGTGGACATGTCCAGCAGGAAGAGGGGTGGGAGATGGGGCTGAGAGACCACTGGGTTCAAGTGGCATTAGCTGACCCTGTGGGACCGGATGGAGTGTCTCTTTTCCCGTTTACTCCTGCAGGGCAAGGGCTGGGGACAGAGCCAGGTGAGCCCCAGCATGAAAGGGGCGTGATGTGGGGAGGACACCGGCCCAGGGTGGGAAGACATCTTTCTCCCAGCCCCTCCCGGAAACCTCGTCCCTTCCCCTCGGGACCAGTGTCCCCTTTCCAGGGCTGCGCTCCCGCCAGCGAAGGGAGGTGCTCTGTGCGCAGAACTCATGTCACACAGGGGCCACGAGCCACGGAAAGGACAGTCACTTCAGCTTTGAGTTCTTCAGTGGGGGAGTGTCTTCTAATGAAATCCAATAAATTAGCCACCGGGGATTTGGGACAGAAAGGACACATACAAGGGCTACACAGTGACGGCTGGAGCGTTCAGCGCAAACAACTGAGCCTTCAGTGCTGCGGAGCCAGCAGCACATTCACGAGGGCATTTTGAAAGATCCGTCTGTGCGAACCAGCGTGGGTCTCCTAGGAGCCCTAACACTTTCATCAGACCTAGTGGGTCTCATAACCAAATCCCATAATCCCATAAATCTGTAGCAGCAAGTTAGCCACGAGGGTTTCGGTTACACTCTGAAAGCAGGTACCATATTGTTCTTATAACCATTGAAAGGTGTTGCTTTAACTGAGATTTGCCATCGTCACCATCACCTGAGTTGGAGACATAGAAACTAGTAATATGCTTACACAAGCATACACACGTACACACGCACACATATGCACACATTCTTTGTCGCTTCAGTGTCTGCTGTATTTGCTCTCAACCGAGTCTTGGACTGGGAACTAGTACTGGGACCGGGTTACTTAGGGTTTAGCACAGGATCTAGCTACCTCAAGGCCTCTTCCCCACTGTCTCCTATCTTCCCTTTAGGAGCAGTACACCTACTTGGGGTCCTCTCCCCAGATGCAATCTGAAGGCAACCCAGAAATTCTGGAACTCCCACCACTGGGAACAGCAGCTGTTCACCTCCCCACACCAGCCCCAATGCCACAGATATCCCCTGAGTCGCTACTGCCGGTCCATCCTAGGCTGTTCCCTCAGAAATGCTGTCCCAAAACAAACTGAGACCCATCATTAGCTCTGACAGCACCTTGGGGACCATGGCTGTCTGTTGCCAGCTGCTTTAGGCAATGAATAACTGGACCTCAAGTGTGAGGAATGTGAGAGAACCGAGGATTAGCTCCCAGGCCCCAAAGCGCTGAAAGCTAGTCTACCCTGCTACTGAAGATACCAATCAGGAAGTGAATTGTATTCTCTCTGAGGTGTCCCAAAGTTTGCAAAGAACCCCTAGGAAACTCCGACTTCGTTTTAGCCTCTGATGCTTGACCCTGACCTATGACACTTGACCTAATCTTATTTTCAGAATGCTCTTTCCAGGATGGCCTTAGCCTCCCAATGATTTCTTTGTTAAGTCCCTGAGGTCCTAAAGCCAATCGCTAAGAACTTTGTCAGGGAGAGGACAGACCCCGGTTAACTCCAAGTCTTGAGAACCCCTTGCCTTTCATGGGCTTTATATATAGTCAGCCAGTCCCCTAGACCCATGGGACCTAACTCTGCTTTCTCTTCTGAAGCTAGGAAGAGGGTAGTTATGGGTAGGTGCAGTCTCAGATAACCCCCAGGTCAGGGCAGATCTGACCTGTTGCATCCCATAAGTCTGAGGGGCCTCTCCTCCAGTCCCTGTTAAAGCCATCTTCTGTACCTCCTCACTTCCAGAGCCCAGAAAGTGAACTACTGTGGACATTGTTGCTCCCCAGGTGTAAGGGTCTCAGAACTCCTGAAATATTCTCCTACAGGCTCTTGGATCTCCTGGTTCACAGAAGCAGTTTTCCAAGGAGCCCTTGAGGACTGGCTAGCAGGGCAGGGTCCTTGCATCCAGGGCACTCATCACTAGTTCTGTGGCCCTGACCAACGGGGAAGATCTCACGGGTCAGGGCAGAGACGGGGTAGGATCCCCAAGCCCAGTGGAGTTATTCCTTTCCCTGCCCAGGAGAGAGGCACCAGAATCAGTTTCTTACCCTGAAAGGGGATGAGTTACTAGTCCACTGATGCTGTAGAGTAAACGTCTTCTCCCCCATCCTGCTTTTTATACACTCTATGCAATGGGCAGCCATTGCCCCCAAGTTGCTATCAGAGCTAATTATGAGTCTCAGTTTGTTCCTGGAACAAATAGTAAACCAAGGTAGAGAGCCCAAGTTCTTGGTTATCTCAAAGCCAGCTGTTACTATACTTGAATGGCTTGGGGTCTCAAGAATGCCAGCCTACCAAGGAGCAGGTCCAGTGATGAGGGCCTTTGAGCCCCCAGGCTCAAAGAGAGTTGAGAAGCTACTCTGGGGCCTTTCATCCTCTCCCCACAATCAGCCCAAGAGGCAAGATTTATGAGAATGAGCCATTCCTATCTAAAGGAACTTCAGAGCTTACAGGAGGGCTAAGTAAGAGCCAGCTGAGGTCACCTACCCTACCCTGGGAAACCCTAAAGCTAGAATATGCAAAACACCCCCAAGTTTTAGCTGTTGTTAACCTCAGTGGTGAAGGCCTTAGCCAAAGGGGACAAGTGGTACCATCTTGTAGATACAAATCATCTAGTGCTTAAGGTCTCAGATTCTGGAGTCAGACTGACTTGTGTTTGAGCTCAAGTTCTGCCACTTTCTAGCTTTGTGACCTGGGGGCAAGCTACTCAACCTCTCTGAACCTTAGTCTTCTCATGGATAAAATGGAGACTATAGATGTACTCAGCTCACAGGGTTATTGTGAGTATTGAATGAATGGATGCATGGTAAGTCTTTAACATAAGACTTGACTGGAGCAAGAGTCCAGAAATGCTGCTTGAGTTTGTTGCTATCACTGATCTCATCAGCATGCTCACTGAGATACAGTAGAGAAAGAAAAGACCAGTGGCCAACTACTACACAGGCCGAATTGTCTGGTACCAGTGCTTCATCAGGCCACACTTGAGCACACTGATTTCCAGATACTATTTATAACAGGGTCCTTGTTTTCTCCCGTGCTTCACGAGACCCGAGTTGTGGGCGCCTCCAGAACTGTGGTGGGATTTGTAGACTATTCATTTATGTGCTTTACTCCCACCCAGCCATCACTGAGTTTTGTCACTTGTAGCCCAGGAGCCTTTCCCCAAAAGCCAGGCTCTTGTTCTCTCTCCTAGTACATGTGACCGAGGTGTGGGTGGGTTCCTCAGGGACCGATAAGATCTGGGATACTTAGTATAAGCACTGTTTTCCAAGTGAGTGTATTAGGACAGGTCAGGTGGGTGGCCCGAGCCAAGGAAGTGACATTTACTAGCCTAGCCAGGCTGGTCCTTGGGAAATTGCTTCAGAACTAACTAGGCAGAATTGGTAATAATACAGATTCCTTGACCCGTCCTCAGAGACTCTGGAGAAGAACACAGGGTTGAATAAACTCCCAAGATGGGTCTGATGCACAGCTAGGCTTAAGAAGCCAGGCCTGTCTGAGCAACAGTAATTCTCACATTTCAGTGCACATTGGATTCACTTGGTCGGGTGGGACTTGATAAAAATGCAGATTTATAGACCCCAGCCCACTAAGACCTTCTGATCTAGTGGTTTCTGATAGGCCTCAGAAATCTGCATTTTTAATCAGCACCCCCAGGAACTCTGGCCTAGGGGAAATGATGACTCCCTTCGTAACCGTTCCTGGCTAGGGCAACCCAAAGATTCTCCAGAGAAGGAAGGCATTGCTTAATCGATTACGTTTCTACACCCCTTTCATGTTAATATATAATCTCCTAAATCCCTTTCAGAAATTGTTGAAATATTTTCTCATTCTTGTGATAATATATAATAAAGAGTGATTCTGAGCAACAAATATCTTTTTTAAACATCTTTATTGGAGTATGATTGCTTTACAATGGTGTGTTAGTTTCTGCTTTATAACAAAGTGAATCAGCTATACATATACATATATCCCCATATCTCCTCCCTCTTGCAGCTCCCTCCCACCAAATATTTTTAATTTTGATCATTATATTATTGAAGATTATATTAGTTATTTATTGCTTTGAAACAAATTATCCCCAAATTAGCAGCTAAAACAACATTACTTATTTCACAATGTCTGTGGGTTAGGAATCTGGGCCTGGCTTTGTTGGTTGCCTCTGGCTGAGGGTCTCACACAAGGCTACAATCAAGGCATTGGCCATGGCCTGTGGTCTCCTTTGAAGGCTCAGCAAGGGGAGGGTCTGCTTCCAAACTCACTCATGTGATTGTTAGAAGGATTCAGTTCCTTTCTGACTGTTGTCCAGAGACATCAGTTCCTTGCCATGTGGACCACTTCTTAAGGCAACTCACAGCTCACAACAGGGAAGCTGGCTTCCTTCAGAGTGAGCAAGGGAGAGAGACCGACAGAGAGCCAGAGAGACAGAGAGAGAAATGCAGTGAGAGTAAGCCCAGTAAAAGCCAGATTTTTGTAGCCTGATTTTGGAAGTGAAATCCCATCACGTCTGCCATACTCTGTTAAAAGCAAGTTGCTAGGTACAGCTCACACTCAAGAGGAGTGGATTACACAAGGGCCTGAATATCAGGAGGCAGGAATCGTTGGGGGCCATCTTAGAGGTTTCCAACAACAAATATCATATTTTAAAGCACATTTTAATGCAATATTTAATATTGTTCAAAATATAGGAAAATGATTTACCTTGAGTGAAACATGCTATTTAAAATATGTAAAACAAAACATGATTTATTTATTCTAAAATAAAGAAAACAATTTTAGTCTTGCAGTACAGTACTTTGAAAAGTACAGCAGTACAGTACAGCTGCTGGCATACAGGGGCATGTTCTCATCTTTGAAAGTTCACAACTTGAAGGTTCTTGTGTAGGGGTTACTGTATTATGGCTTAGGTTTTATTTATTTTTATTTATTTTAAAATTATTTATTTATTTATTTATTTTGGCTGCGCTGGGTCTTAGTTGCGGCATGCGGGATCTTTTAGTTGCGGCATGCAGGCAGCATCTCGTTCCCCAACCAGGGATTGAACATGGGACCCCTGCATTGGGAGCACGGAGGGGTCCCCAGTGGACCACGAGGGAAGTCCCCACATCCCCCCTTTAAAATTATTTCTAGATTTTTAAAAAATGCATTATAAATGGCTCCCTTTAAAATTTTATATTTTCTTTTTTTTTTTTACATCTTTATTGGAGTATACTTGCTTTACAATGCTGTGTTAGTTTCTGCTTTATAACAAAGTGAATCAGCTATATGTATACATATATCCCCATATCCCCTCCCTCTTTTGCCTCCCTCCCACCCTCCCTATCCCACCCCTCTAGGTGGTCACAAACCTTATAGGGTTTCCTTCGTATGTTATTTGTTGCTTTTCTCTTGCTGCTTTTAATATTTTCTCTTTGTATTTAATTTATGATAGTTTGATTAATATGTGTCTTGGCGTGTATCTCCTTGGATTTATCCTGTATGGGACTCTCTGCACTTCCTGGACTTGATTGACTATTTCCTTTCCTATGTTAGGGAAGTTTTCAACTATCATCTCTTCAAATATTTTCTCAGCCCCTTTCTTTTTCTCTTCTTCTTCTGGGACCCCTATAATTTGAACGTTGGTGCCTTTAATGTTGTCCCAGAGGTCTCTGAGACTGTCCTCAATTCTTTTTCATTCTTTTTTCTTTATTCTGCTCTGTGGTAGTTATTTCCACTCTTTTTCTTCCTGGTCACGTATCTGTTCTTCTGCTATTGATTCCTTCTACAGTATTTTTAATTTCATTTATTGTGTTGTTCATCATTGTTTGTTTGCTCTTTAGTTCTTCTAGGTCCTGTTAAACGTTTCTTGTATTTTCTCCATTCTATTTCTAAGATTTTGGATCATCTTTACTATCATTACTCTGAATTCTTTTTCAGGTAGACTGCCTATTTCCTCTTCATTTGTTTGGTCTGGTGGGTTTTTACCTTGTTCCTTCATCTGCTGCATATTTCTCTGTCTTCTCATTTTGTTTAACTTACTGTGTTTGGGTCTCCTTTTCACAAGCTACAGGTTCATAGTTCCCATTATTTTTGGTGTTTGCCCCCAGTGGGTGAGACTGGTTCAGTGGCTTGTGTAGGCTTCCTGGTGAAGGGGACTAGTGCCTGTGTTCTGGTGGGTGGGGCTGTATCTTGTCCTTCTGGTGGCAGGGCTGTGTCCAGCGGTGTGTTTTGGAGTGTCTGTGAACTTAGTATGACTTTAGGCAGCCTCTCTGCTAATGGGTGGGGTTGTGTTCCTGCTAGTTGCTTGGCATGGGGCTTCTAGCACTGGAGCTCATTGGCCATTGGGCGGAGGTGGGTCTTAGTGTTGAGACGAAGATCCCTGGGAGAGCTCTCACCAATTGATATTACATGGGGCTGGGAGGTTTCTGGTGGTCCAATGTCCTGGACTCGGCTCTCCCACCTCAGAGGCTCAGGCCCAACCACCGGCCGGAGCACCAAGACCCTGCCAGAAGCACGGCTCAGAAGAAAAGGAAGAAAGGAAAAAAAGCCAGACAGAACCCTAGGAAAAATGGTAAAAGCAAACCTAAACAGACAAAATCACACAAAGAAGCATTACATATACACACCGACAAAAAGAGAAAAAGGAAAAAAATAAAAATAAAATAAATTTAAAAAATTTTTAAATAAAAATAACAATAAAAAATTAAAAACTGAGGAGAGCAACCAAACCAATAAGCAAATCCACCAATGATAATAAGCACTAAAAACTAAACTAAGATAAACATAAACCCAGAAACAAATCAGATGAAGAAAGCAAACCCAAAGTCTACAGTTGCTCCTAAAGTCCACCGCCTCAATTTTGGGAACATTCCTTGTCTATTCAGGTATTCCAGAGGTGCATGGTACATCAAGTTGATTGTGGAGATTTAATCCACTGCTCCTGAGGCTGCTGGGAGAGGTTTCCCTTTCTCTTCTTTGCTCGCACACCTCCTGGGGTTCAGCTTTGGATTTGGCCCTGCCTCTGAGTGTAGGTCACCTGAGGGTGTCTGTTCCCTGCAAGGACAGGAGGGGGTTAAAGCAGCAGCTGATTAGGGCTCTCTTGCTCACTCAGGCCGGGGAGAGGGAGGGGTATGGCAGTCAAAATTGGAATGCGGGGCGAGCCTGCAGCTGCCAGCATAACACTACAACAGCCTGAGGCATGCCATGTGTTCTCCTGGGGAAGTTGTCCCTGGATCACAGGACCCTGGCAGTGGTGGGCTGCACAGGCTCCTGGAGGAGGTAGGGTGGTAGTGACCTGCACTTTCACACAGGCTTCTTGGTGGTGGCAGCAGCAGCCTTAGAATTTCATGCCCCTCTCTGGGGTACAAGCTGATAGCTGTGGCTTGTGCCCATCTTTGGAGCTCACTTAGGTGGTGCTCTGCCTTCTGTGGGAACACAGGGAAGGAATCCCCTCTCCTCGTGCACCCTTGAAACAATGGTCTCTTGCCTCTTCAGCAGCTCCAGACATTTTCCCGGACTCCTTCCCAGCTAGCTGTGGCGCACTAGCCCCCTTCAGGCTGTGTTCACGCAGCCAACCCCAGTCCTCTCCCTGGGATTTGACCTCCGAAGCCCGAGCCTCAGCTCCCAGCCCCCGCCTGCCCAGGCGGGTGAGCAGACAAGCCTCTCAGGCTGGTGAGTGCTGGTCAGCACCGATCCTCTGTGCGGGAATCTCTCTGCTTTGCCCTCTGCACCCCTGTGGCTGCGCTCTCCTCCGTGTTTCCGAAGCTTCCCCCCACCCTGCCACCTGCAGTCTCTGCCTGCGAAGGGGCTTCCTAGTGTGTGGAAACCTTTCCTCCTTCACAGCTCCCTCCCAGAGGTGCAGGTCCCGTCCCTATTCTTTTGTCTCTCTTTTTTCTTTTGCCCTACCCAAGTACGTGGGGAGTTTCTTGCCTTTTGGGAGGTCTGAGGTCTTCTGCCAGTGTTCAGTAGGTGTTCTGTAGGAGTTGTTCCACATGTAAGTGTATTTCTGATGTATTTGTGGGGAGGAAGGTGATCTCCATGTCTTACTCCTCTGCCATCTTGAAGGTCTCCAAATTTTACATTTTTTAACTATTGGCTGCCTTCTACCTAGGAACTGCCTTTCTGCAGCAGACCTTGGGCTGGAAACCACCCAAGAAATGTTCATGGAAAACGAGGAGTTAAATTCTTAGGTGGGCAGCGTCACCTCCTCTCAAAACGTGATTTATTGAGAAATGCATTTAAACACAACATTACAGTATGTTTTGTTTGGAGACTGAATGTATATTAAGATGTCAAAAGCACTTTAACTATGTGTAATGTATCAAAAAATAGAAACTGCTTTCATGTGATGTTTGAAATTCTTACATTTTGTACTATAAAAATAAATTCACTTATTTACATAATTTTATATTTTGTTTCTAAGTGATGACATTAGAAAAAGGTGCTGCTATTTCTCCACACCTTCTACATAAATAATATAGCAAATGTGTTTAATTTTCCCCCCAATAAATGTAGAGCCAAATTGTATATAATTGTCACTATGCTTTCAATTTTGTGATTGGTGTTTGAAGCATGAGAGATAGCTTAATGTACCATGTAAATTTTTTGGATTAGAGGTTGTCACTTAAGAATCTGGTAGAAGAGCAGCTTCAGACAATGCATCAACTGGCTAGGGCTGTCATAACAAAGTGTCATAGACTGGGTGGCTTAAACAATAGAAATGTATTGTGTCAGAGTTCTGAGGGCTAGAAGTCCAGATCAAGGTGTTGGCATGGTTGATTTCTTCTGAGTCCTGTGTCCTTAGTTTTTAGATGGTTATTTTCTACCAGTGTCTTCAGATGCTCTTCCCTCTGTGTCCTAATCTCCTCTTTTTATTGATATAAGGACACCAGTCATACTGGATTAGGGCTCACCCTATTATTGGCCTCATTTTAACTCAATTACCTCTTGAAAAGGAGCTATCTCTAAATACAGTTACATTCTGAAGTCCTGGGGTTAGGACTTCAATATATGAATTTGGAGGGAACTCAGTTCAGCCCACAAGGGACAAATTTTCAAAAGTGCTGCCATTCTTCCCATCCTTATTCCCATCCTTATATTTCAACAGCAGTCTTTCTTATGTTTCTTGTCTATTAGCCAACAATCCACTGTAGGCATAAATGGAACAATACATGACTATCAACAAAACCAACTTCAGAACCACATAATGATCCAACCAACAGGCTAGCCACTAACTGCCAAGTGGGCTCACTACCTATGCTCTAGAAGTTATCAAACTGTTCTCTTTTTAAATGAACAATTTTAAACACTTTTAAATATTGATTTTGTAAATAGAAATTGAAAAAAGATGCCATTACTGGCTTTAATGATGTTAAACTGTGGGTTTGTGAACCGCCTCGTGGGAAATGCAGCCCAGATCCAGACTTCATATCTTCTCCATAGCTGAGTCACCCAGTGTTCATTAATTGCTTTCCACCTGCCCAGGCTCTGGACTTGGTGCTGTGCAAGAGACCTTCACTTATGCATCTCATTTAGCTGCTCTAACAAGGAATTGGGTCAATTCTTGGGCACCATGAACTTCACTCTAAAATCCTAGAGGAAGGGTTTTTGTCTGTTTGTTTGTTTTGGCTGTGCCACAGGGCTTACGGGGTCTTAGTTCCCTGACCAGGGATCGAATCCGGGCCCCCCTGCAGTGGAAGCGTGGAGTCCTAACCACTGGACCACCAGGGAAGTCCCTGAAATCCTAGAAGAAGGTTAACAGTAAAACATAATAAGGAACCAGGACTGGCAAGTACCATAGCCCCTTAAAAAGCCCAGAAGCTTCCCCATATAAGTTGCCACAAACATCTCCACCTATTTCCTCATCCTCCTGTAATTAGACTTGCTGTTCTTCAAGCATTACCATTTGAGAAAAAAAAGGGAAAATAATTACTCAATTTTCTTTCTGCTTCATTTAATTATTGGTTTTGCTACCACCAATTTCTGTTATTTTCTTTGGCTAAGATTCAGCATTTCACCAACATTAAAGGTTAAATAAGCTCTTGTGGGCTGGACTTGGAAGCAAATCATCATTTATGTCATTGACTCCCGGGAAAATGGGATCTGAATTCCAAATTACTATTTACTACATTTTTGGAACCAGCTCTGTTTGTAAGCTTGGAACTGCTCGCTTCCTGTCTGACAATTACCAATTTAAAAAGAATAGGAATTCAATAAAATATATTTAACATTAAAATTCTACTAAGCATGGCTGATTCTTTCTTTGAGAGTTCAGGAAGCCCTTCAGGATCTTGCCCTTGTTCTAAACAGCAATTGAAGTGCTGCAGGAGTTCTAGGAAAGTGTGCTGACCTCAGCACTTCCCTAGAAGTGGGCAACCCCTCAGCCCAAAATGGGCTGAACCTGGTCTCAGAATTTCACAATCATTTCAGAAGCTGCTACTTTCCCTTAAACTGAGAGGGTCAATCAAGATCGTCTGTCCACGCTCAGTGGAGTTGGTTTCGAGCACTTTTCTGGCCCTGGTCGAAGATACCCAAGACTCAGAAGACATAGCCAAGACGTAGTTTCTGCTCAAGATGTTATCTTTTATGAGTAAGCTTAGATTTTTACAATGGGCAAGTTTTACGTCTTCGTATCCTCTAGCTTTTCTCCAGTTGTATTTTGGGAGACCTAGGATCTGTCTCTTTGTTGGCTTTTCCTTTTTTAGTGTGTTGGTCACCATTATGATCCATGGCAGGCAGAGTAGCAGGACATTTTGGTAGGGCTTTGGCAGGCTCATATTTTATTTTATTTTATTTATTTATTTTTAAAATAAATTTATTTATTTATTTGTTTATGGCTGCATTGGGTCTTCGTTGCTGCGCACGGGCTTTCTCTAGTTGCTGCGAGCGGGGGCTGCTCTTCGTTGCGGTGCATGGTCTTCTCGTTGCAGTGGCTTCTCTTGTTGCGGAGCATGAGCTCTAGGAGTGTGGGCTTCAGTAGTTGTGGCACACGGGCTCAGTAGTTGTGGCTCACAGGCTCTAGAGCGCAGGCTCAGTAGTTGTGGCACATGGGTTCAGTTGCTCCGCGGCATGTGGGATCTTCCCGTACCACGGATCAAACCCATGTCCCCTGCATTGGCAGGTGGATTCTTAACCACTGCGCCACCAGGGAAGTCCTGGCAGGCTCATATTTTAAATGGCAAAACCAGTTCTAAAAACTGCCGTAACAGAAGTTAGCTCATTACTTGAAGGTTTTCTCAGGTGATCCCCACTACTAAAACATTTCTTCTGTGCCTCATTAAAGCCCCCCTCTGTGTTCTGTGCTCAGCAAGCCATGGGTACAGGACACTGTTTACTGGGTACATTATATGCACTTGACAAATATGCAGACATGTAGACAAGATCACGATGATTGAGGGCTTAGGCAATGTGGCAGCTGTAGCGAGTATGGTGTAGGCTGCATTGTCCAACAGACAAAGAAAAAGCAAAATCGGGCACACTTGGGAGCATATTTCACAAGCCAAGCCAAGAAAGGTGGCTCCCTTCCTAGAAGCTCTGAAGCCATGGCGACTGTAGTTATTTAGTAATATTTTCTGGAATATACTATTTAGTGATGATGTTCATTAAATGGTGTGTGGGGGCGTGTCTCAGGAAAATTGGAATCTGACTCCTAAACACACCTCTTGTGAAATAAAGCTGAACTGGTTTGAGGGAGGTGTAGGAAAAGAAGTGGCAACAGATATAGGAAAAGACACAAAGAAGGAAAATAATAGAAGGAAGAAATAGAGAAATAACCGAAGCAACATGAGGGTTTTTTTGTTTTTTTGTTTTTTTTTTTTTGCGGTACGTGGGCCTCTCACTGTCGTGGCCTCTCCCGTTGCGGAGCACAGGCTCCGGACGCGCAGGCCCAGCGGCCATGGCTCATGGGCCTAGCCGCTCCGCGGCATGTGGGATCTTCCCAGACTGGGACACGAACCCGTGTCCCCTGCATCGGCAGGCGGACTCTCAACAACTGCGCCACCAGGGAAGCCTGAGGGTTGTTCTTTTTGATTAAAAATTTTATAGTACTTTGACACAAGACATTACTTAAGCCACTGGAATCAGAAATGTCCTTTCCTTTATCCTCAGACTGGATGTTGCCTGGTGATCCAAATTAGAAGGTTTTGTGATTGTCTTTTAATTGAAAATATCTTGACATCTTTGAAATCTTTCTAAAGCATTCAGTTATAGCCCATCGAAGTGACTTAATTTTAAAATAAAAGACAAAAATAATTTGCTGAATAATTAATACAGCTTTGAATGACTTTTCTCAGAAGTCCCTAAGCACAGGATATAAAATGCTATTTTCTGGGTCACAGTCATCCATGAGCTGTGGGGGCCGATCTGCACTTGGAGTTTCACAGTCCTTGTGTGGATCCTACTCATGCAGCCTAGTGTTTTCTGAAGTTGTAACTACTGGCACCTAGTCGGCTCTTTATTAGGTCATCCCGTATTTTCATCTCTGTCTGCAGAGAGAATCCCAATCTAAAGCGCATTCACAGACAAGAGTTTTACGGACAAACGCACCTAAAATATGTGGCAACTTGATTGAGTCGTGGTTAAGAAACAAACACCACAACGGCAGTTTACAGACTTCTCTCCCACTTCAAATTTTGAGCTCAAATATTGCGTCATTACCTTCAAAATTCACTGCTGCAGAACAGAATAAGAAAAAAGAATGAAAAGAAATGAAGACAGCCTAAGACACCTCTGGGACAAAATTAAACGTAACAACATCTGCATTATAGGTGTCCTAGAAAGAGAAGAGAGAGAGAAAGGACCAGAGAAAATATTTGAAGAGATTATAGTCGAAAACATCCCTAACATGGGAAAGGAAATAGCTACCCAAGTCCAGGAAGCGCAGAGAGGCCCGTACAGGATAAACCCAAGGAGAAACATGCCAAGACACATAGTAATCAAATTGGCAAAAATTAAAGACAAAGAAAAACTATTGAAAGCAGCAAGGGAAAAACAACAAATAACATGCAAGGGAACTCCCATAAGGTTAACAGCTGATTTCTCAGCAGAAACTCTACAAGCCAGAAGGGAGTGGCATGATATACTTAAAGTGATGAAAGGGAAGAACCTACAACCAAGATTACTCTACCCAAGAAGGATCTCATTCACATTCGAGGGAGAAATCAAAAGCTTTACAGACAAGCAAAAGCTAAGAGAATTCAGCACCACCAAACCAGCTCTACAACAAATGCTAAAGGAACTTCTCTAAGTTCGAAACACATGAGAAGGAAAGGGCCTACAAAAACAAACCCAAAACAATTAAGAAAATGGTCATAGGAACATACATATTGATAATTACCTTAAATGTGAATGGATTAAAAGCTCCAAACAAAAGACACAGGCTTGCTGAATGGATACAAAAACAAGACCCATCTATATGCTGTCTACAAGAGACCCACTTCAGACCTAGGGACACATACAGACTGAAAGTGAGGGAATGGAAAAAGATATTCCATGCAAGTGGAAATCAAAAGAAAGCTGGAGTAGCAATACTCATATCAGATAAAATAGACTTTAAAATAAAGAATGTTACAAGAGACAAGAAAGGACACTACATAATGATCAAGGGATCAATCCAAGAAGAAGATATAACAATTATAAATATATATGGACCCAACATAGGAGCACCTCAATACATACGGCAACTGCTAAGAGGTATAAAAGAGGAAATCGACAGCAACACAATGATAGTGGGGGACTTTAACACCTCACTTACACCAATGGACAGATCATCTAAACAGAAAATAAATAAGGAAACACAAGCTTTAAATAACACAATAGATCAGATAGATTTAGTTGATATTTATAGGACATTCTATCCAAAAACAGCAGATTACACTTTCTTCTCAATGCACACGAAAAATTCTCTAGGATAGATCACATCTTGCTTCAAAAATCAAGCCTCAGTAAATTTAAGAAAATTGAAATTGGGTTTCCCTGGTGGCACAGTGGTTGAGAGTCTGCCTGCCGATGCCGGGGACGTGGGTTTGTGCCCTGGTCCGGGAAGATCCCACATGCCCCGGAGCGACTGGGCCTGTGAGCCATGGCCGCTGAGCCTGTGCATCCAGAGCCTGTGCTCTGCAACGGGAGAGGCCACAGCAGTGAGAGGCCCGCGTACCGCAAAAAAAAAAAAAAAAAGAAGTCAAAGAGGAAATCAAGAAATACCTAGAGACAAATGACAAAGAAAACATGATGATCCAAAACCTATAGGATGCAGCAAAAGCAGTTCTAAGAGGGAAGTGTATAGCTATACAAGCCTACCTCAAGAAACAAGAAAAATCTCAAATAAACAATCTAATGTTACACCTAAAGGAACTAGAGAAAGAAGAACAAACAAAACCCAAAGTTAGCAGAAAGAAAGAAATCATAAATATCAGAGCAGAAATAAGTGAAATAGAAACAAAGAAAACAATAGCAAAGATCATTAAAACTAAAAGCTGGTTCTTTGAGAAGATAAACAAAATTGATAAACCATTAGCCAGACTCATCAAGAAAAAGAAAGAGAGGAATCAAAGCAATAAAATTAGAAGTGAAAAAGGAGAAGTTACAACAGGCATGGCAGAAATACAAAGCATCCTAAGAGACTACTACAAGCAACTCTATGCCAATAAAATGGGCAACCTAGAAGAAATGGACAAATTGTTAGAAATGTATAACCTTCCAAGACTGAACCAGGAAGAAATAGAAAATATGAACAGACCAATCACAAGTAATGAAATTGAAACTGATTAGAAATCTTCCAACAAACAAAAGTCCAGGGCCAGATGGCTTCACAGGTGAATTCTATCAAACGTTTAGAGAAGAGCTAACAGCCATCCTTCTCAAACTCTTCTAAAATATAGCAGAGCGGGGAACACTCCCAAACTCATTCTACGAGTCCACCGTCACCCTGATACCAAAACCAGAAAAGGATGTCACAAAGAAAGAAAACTACAGGCCAATATCACTGATGAACATAGATGCAAAAGTCCTCAACAAAATACTAGCAAACAGAATCCAACAGCACATTAAAAAGATCATACACCATGATCAAGTGGGGTTTATTCCAGGAATGCAAGGATTCTTCATTATATGCAAATCAATCAACGTGATACACCATATTAACAAACTGAAGGAGAAAAACCATATGATCATCTCAATAGATGCAGAAAAGCTTTTGACAAAATTCAACACCCATTTATGAGAAAAACTCTCCAGAAAGTGGGCATAGAGGGAACCTACCTCAACATAATAAAGGCCATATATGACAAACTCACAGCAAACATCATTCTCAATGGTGAAAAACTGAAAGCATTTCCTCTAAGATCAGGAAAAAGACAAGGATGTCCACTCTCACCACTATTATTCAACATAGTTTTGGAAGTCCTAGCCACGGCAATCAGAGAAGAAACGGAAATAAATGGAATACAAATTGGGAAAGAAGAAGCAAAACTGTCACTGTTTGCAGATGACATGATACTATACATAGAGAATCCTAAAGATGCCACCAGAAAACTACTAGGGCTAATCAATGAATTTGGTAAAATTGCAGCATACAAAATTAATGCACAGAAATCTCTTGCATTCCTATACACGAAGGATGAAAAATCTGAAAGAGAAATTAAGGAAACTCTCCCATTTACCATTACAACAAAAAGAATAAAATACCTGGGAATAAACCTACCTAGGGAGACAAAAGACCTGTATGCAGAAAACTATAACACACTGACAAAAGAAATTAAAAATGATACCAACAGATGGAGAGATATACCATGTTCCTGGATTGGAAGAATCAATATTGTGAAAATGACTATACTACCCAAAGCAATCAATAGATTCAAAGCAATCCCTATCAAATTACCAATGGCATTTTTTACAGAACTAGAACAAAAAATCTTAAAATTTGTATGGAGACAAAAAAGACCCTGAATAGCCAAAGCAGGCTTGAGGGAAAAAAGCAGAGCTGGAGGAATCAGACTCCCTGATTTCAGACTATACTACAAATCTACAGTAACCCACGCGCCTATGGTCAACTAATCTATGACAAAGGAGGCAAGGATATACAATGGAGAAAAGACAGTCTCTTCAATAAGTGGTGCTTGGAAAACTCAACAGCTACATGTAGAAGAATGAAATTAGAACACTCCCTAACACCATACAAAAAATAAACTCAAAATGGATTAGAGACCTAAATGTAAGACTGGACACTATAAAACTCTTAGAGGAAAGCATAGGAAGAACAGTCTTTGATATAAATCACAGCAAGATCTTTTATGATCCACCTCCTAGAGTAATGGAAATAAAAACAAAAATAAACAAATGGGACCTAATGAAACTTCAAAGCTTTTGCACAGCAAAGGAAACCATAAACAAGATGAAAAGACAGCCCTCAGAATGGGAGAAAATATTTGCAAACGAATCAACAGACAAAGGATTAATCTCCAAAATATATAAACAGCTCATGCAACTCAATATTTAGAAAACAAACAACCCAATCCAAAAATGGGCAGAAGACCTAAATAGACATTTCTCCAAAGAAGACATACAGATGGCCAAGAAGCACGTGAAAAGCTGCTAAACATGACTAATTATTAGAGAAATGCAAATCAAAACTACAATGAGGTATCCCCTCACACCAGTCAGAATGGCCATCATCAAAAAATCTACAAACAATAAATGCTGGAGAGGGTGTGGAGAAAAGGGAACCCTCTTGCACTGTTGGCGGGAATGTAAATTGATACAGCCACTATGGAGAACAGTATGGAGGTTCCTTAAAACACTAAAAATAGAACTACCATATGACCCAGCAATCCCACTACTGGGCATATACCCAGAGAAAACCCTATTTCAGAAAGACACATGCACCCCAATGTTCATCGCAGCACTACTTACAATAGCCAGGTCATGGAATCAACCTAAGTGTCCATCGACAGATGAATGGATAAAGAAGATGTGGTACATATATACAATGGAATATTACTCAGCCATGAAAAGGAACGAAATTGGGTCATTTGTTAAGATATGGATGGATCTAGAGATTGTCATACAGAGTGAAGTAAGTCAGAAATAGAAAAACAAATATCGTATATTAACACATATATGTGGAACCTAGAAAAATGGTACAGATGAACAGGTTTGCAAGGCAGAAATTGAGACACAGATGTAGAGAACAAACATATGGACACCAAGGGGGGAAGCGGCTGGGGATAGGTGTGGTGGTGTGATGAATTGGGAGTTTGGGATTGACATGTATACATTGTTGTGTATAAAATGGATGACTAATAAGAACCTGCTGTATAAAAAAATAAATAAAATAAAATTAAAAAAAAAATGCACCAAGAGAAATTTGGGGACATTTTGTGCATTTTGCCACTAGTGGGCGCCAGAGGTACAGTGAGAAGCCACCGATGAATTTATGAAAGCAGTTTTGCTTTGAGCAGGTTGGAGAAATAAAAAGTATTTTTGATTATTTTTGGGCTTCCTTCAGATTTTGTGTCTTTCCAGTTTGGATGATAAAGTGGAAACTCTAGGTTTGATTACGTACCTTTCGATTCCTTTATCTCAGTTAGAAAGGAACTTGCATTACTTCCCAAGGAGGCATGATGAATACACAGCTGCTTAAGCATTTTCCCAGTGCTTACTATGCCTCAGGCACTATACGAAGCGATTTACATACTGTATCTTATTTAGCCCTCATGAGAATCTTAGAGAGTGGATGTTATTATTATCCCCATTTACCAGTTGAGAAAACGGAGGCATAGACAATTTAAATAACTTGCTTAAGGTGACAGTGAAATAATAAAATTGAGACAAACCTAGGTTCATCTGACTCCAGAGTCGGGGCTTTTTTCAGATACTACACCACCTATACGCTGTCTTTATTCTACAAACTTTCTACTAGGTTGTAGTATAAGAAAGGTTATCCTGACTATGGTGTGACTAGACCTTTAATCAATCAGACTGTCTCAAACCACGGTTCTAGTGTGCAAATAAATGGGAGGAAGAAAAAAAACCAAACAAATAAACAACAACTAAAACAGGGTTAAAAGCTTTCAAGTTGGGGGGAATCTCAGGGGGAAAAAAAAAAAACTTCCCAGCTACACTTCCAGATGTGAAGATCATAGGATACTCTGAAGCCATTCATTCAGATTCCATTCCCTTAGCCTGAGAGTCCAGAGATTTGATGGCTCAGATATCAGGGAGAGCCAGTGTCTTCAGTTCCGCCTCAAGGATAGAAGCACCAGCACCTTTGCAATGCTTGAGAAAACTCCATCCTGTCTGAGACATTCACGTTGAAGAATCAAGGTCTCATGTGCTCTACAGAACAAAGCCACATCATTTATTTTGCTGTAGTGCACTTCACTTCTGGGGCTAAATGTCAGAGGGACAAAAACAGATATCTTTCTTGGCTTCCAACAATGAAGGAAATGGACTTACCAGGAAGGAGAATAACGGAAGTAAAGCTCTCCTTTTTGTGTGTGAATAGAAGACAGGAAGGAGCCTTAAAATTCCAAAGTGCCTGAAAGACCAAGAATCACATGACATTGAACACTATATATGGCTGATTGACCTTCCCGATGACAGCTTTCTGTAGCTAATGTTCTAACAACTTTGCACTATAAAAAATTTTACTGCCTATTACATAACAGGGACTTTCAATAACACATACACTGCAAGTAGTAAACTAAGAGATTTATCTGCATTATATTATTTAAACCCCACAAAAACCCTTCTCAGCAGTTACTATTATTATCAACACAATACATGCACGTAGTTGAACAGATAGTATAGTCCTAATATTGAAAAAACAGCAACCCCTACTCTTCCCAATTCCTGTGTCCCTCTTCTAAGAGGCAACCACTATCATTTCTCTTGGTTGGTTTGGGTATTTAAATTCCTGAATTACAGTTTATAGAATACTATTTCTTGATTTTTCAATTTTAAGCATTATCAATTCACTTCCTATATGGAATATAATGATTTAGTTCTATCTTGCAAACCTTCCCCTTCGTTACATATGCACAACTGTCCTGTTTTACTTTTTATGTGGTTATCACTACTAATCCAACCCCAAATTTCCTCAAAGGATCTAAAACTCTTCTCAGTAAGGTCAACACATCTGATAATCTGACGGTTCCATCTTTTTTTCTGGAGACATCCTGTCAGAGCCTTCCATCTACCAGTATCTATCCTACAGCATGGCTGTCTTCCTTTCACCTTCATCCTGGGACTTTTCTTCATCAGTCTCTTGTGTTGAACGCTTTGTTTCCTGGATCCCATGTCATCCTCTGACCACTCCCTTGTCTTGGTGATGCACTTATTCCAATAGCTTCCTGAAAAGTGTTCATGGGAAGTAATTTTTCTGAGAGGTTATCTCTCATATTCTGAAATTTTATGACAATGTGCCTCAGTATGTGTCTTACAGTCATTGTACTGGATACTTAGTCAGCCCTTAAATTTGGTAACACATTTCCGTTGGTCGAGGAAAAGACTTCTTTTATGGTTTGATTATTTCCTCTCCATTTTTTCTGTTCTCTCTCTGGGACCTCAAGATGGATAATGGTTCTTTAATTCTTCCATCTTGTCTTTATTTCCTACCTCTCAGACATTTTGTTCTGCAGTCTAGAGATTTTTTTTTTTTTGGTAAAGATATTAACTTTATTTATTTATTTACTCCAGAAGTTCTCTTTTTTTTGAACTTTTGAATTTTATTTTATTTATTTTTTTATACAGCAGGTTCTAATTAGTCATTGATTTTATACACATCAGTGTATACATGTCAATCCCAGTCACCCAATTCATCACCCCCCCACCCCCCACTGCTTTCCCCCATTGGTGTCCATATGTTTGTTCTCTATTTCTGTGTCTCAATCTCTGCCCTGCAAACCGGTTCATCTCTACCATTTTTCTAGGTTCCACATATATGCATTAATATACGATATATGTTTTTCTCTTTCTGACTTACTTCACTCTGTATGACAGTCTCTAGATCCATCCACATCTCAACAAATGACCCAATTTCATTCCTTTTTATGGCTGAGTAATATTCTATTGTATATATGTACCACATCTTCAAATATTTTATTGGGTCCTTTCTCTCTTCTCCTTCTGGGACACCTATAATGCGAATGTTGTTGTGTTTAATGTTGTCCCAGAGATCTCTTAGGCTGTCTTCATTTCTTTTCATTCTTTTATCTTTATTCTGTTCCATGGCAGTGAATTCCACCATTCTGTCTTCCAGGTCACTTATCCGTTCTTCTGCCTCAGTTATTCTGCTATCGATTCCTTCTAGTGTAGTTTTCATTTCAGTTATTGTATTGTTCACCTCTGTTTTTTGTTCTCTAATTTTTCTAGGTCTTTGTTAAACATTTCTTGCATCTTCTCGATCTTTGCCTCCATTCTTTTTCTGAGGTCCTGGATCATCTTCACTATCATTATTCTGAATTCTTTTTCTGGAAGGTTGCCTATCTCCACTTCATTTAGTTGTTTTTCTGGCGTTTTATCTTGTTCCTTCAACTAGTACATAGCCCTCTGCCTTTTCATCTTGTTTATCTTTCTGTGAATGTGGTTTTTGTTCCACAGGCTGCAAGATTGTAGTTCTTGTTTCTGCTCAAGATTTTTTAAATGTATCTTCTTTCTACTGAAATAAAAATAATTCTTCTCTAATAATTTGAATTTTCAAGAGCTCATTCTTGTTCTCAGAATGTTCCTTTTCGTTTCTAGCATCAGTGAATGTTTCACGTATACAGTGCATGCATGTATTTCTCTGAGAATATCAATTATATGGCTTCTTCTGCTCCCTGCATTGTTTTTATTTCTTCCCAGTTTATTTTTTCAATGTTTGTTTTAGTTTCTTTTTTACTATTAAAGATTTTTCTTCAGTATTTGATTATCCTTAACTCTTCAATTGTATTTCGGAGTGAGGCAATAGAAAAGCTGTGTGTGTGTGTGTGTGTGTGTGTGTGTGTGTGTGTGTGTGTGTGTGTTGGGGCAATTGACTGGTGGGTCTTCCATCCTTAAGTGGACCTGGACATTTCATTTGTGTGTCAGTGTCTGTGGGTCTTTTCTCTTAGGCCAATCAAATTCCCTAGAAAGGAACCTTTCGATTTCCTGCCAGGGGGTGGGGGTGGAGTGGGGTAAGAAGCCTGACTGCCAGCATTAATGGTGTTGATGGGAAAGAGGAAGGGTGAGGGGCTGTTTAGCGTCACCCTTGCTCTGTGCTGAGCCTGATGACCCCACTTAAAAATCATCATCATCATCATCATCATAAGAGCCAACATTTATTGAGAGTTTACTTCATCAAAAGCAAAGATTTATGATTACAAAAATCATGGTGCAATGATACAATGAAATGGCAAGCAGCCATTGAAAACAATCTAATAGCCCCAGTTGTTGAGGCCAGTCACCTCTACCCACCTAGAGTTGGATTGAAAGGAAAACAGAGGTTGCCTTTTGGGAACTGCAGTGATGGTGAGAGATTCTCCCTATCTCCACCTCCCCTCCCCTTGGTGGAAAAGAGGTAATGGTATGCTGATAAATGTTTAGCAGCCCACTGGTGGCATCTCCGGAGTGTACACACTCCCACCATGGCCAATTTCAAGCTACCAATGTGATATCAACTGGCTAACATGTTTTCTGAAAATATAGCAATCCATTTTCGTGAGATGGGATGAGCTAGCTGGTTCCAGCACACCACTGGAGGGAGGCCTCAGAGAACCACAGTGCTTAGACATTTGTTTAGTCACTGGTCCTGCTTTGTAGACCAGGCCTAGTGCCACTGGAAAGGAGTCAAGACCTTTAGAATCCAAGGAATGATGGGACTGCCAGTTAAAGAGGGAGCAAATATCTTCTCCTTGAATTTCTCTTTCCCAAGAGGTATGGGAGTCAGGGGCTTGGAAGAGATTGGGAGCTACAGGTCCCCCAACACACACACACACACACACACACACACACACACACACACACACACACCGGTGTGCAGTGTAGAGTCAAGAGGCATATACATCAGAGGAATGCAGAGAAGGATTAACAACTGGAAGATGCCAGGGGCATCAGTGCCTGGGGGTGGGTGTGCTCAGCTCCTCAGCAGTGACCCAGCTGCAGACTCGCTGAGGGGAGGTATCAGGTGGTAGCATCCACAGCGCTCAACTAGTTTCTCTTTCTTCTTCTAACCCCAACACCAGAAGGGTAAGCACCAGAAAGGGGGCAGGACGGGGAGCACTGAGAGGGAGTGAGGAGGAAGAAGTTAGAATCAAACAGAAGATTAAAGTTGCAAAACAAATGGAACTAAGCCTTAAGAAGAATGGGCCTGTTTTCATGACCAGAAGTTAATATACAATATCATGGATCAGACTGAGCTGGCATTAGGGTGCTTGCCACCCCACTGGAGAAGGAAGTGTGAAGGGCATAGCTGGTAATTTTGGAAAAGTTAAAACCACTGCATGGTACATGGTGGTAATCGTGGAGGGGTGAATGTACAGCTACTTAGAATTTTCTTCTTTATGCTTTTGTGTATATACCTTGTGTGTGTGTGCCTATTTTTGTACAACTAATATGTATAACATATTTGTTTTTAAGTTTTTTATTGGAGTATAGTTGATTTACAACATTGTGTTAGTTTCAGGTGTACAGCACAGTGAATCAGTTATACAATGCATATATATATATATCCACTCTTTGTTCTTTTTTTAGATTCTTTTCCCATATAGGTCATTACAGAGTATTGAGTAGAGTTCCCTGTGCTATACAGCAGGTTCTTATTAGTTATCTATTTTATATATAGTAGTGTGTATATGTCAATCCCAATCTCGCAGTTTATCCCTCCCACCCCTCTTATCCCCTGGTAACCATACGTTTGTTTTCTACATCCGTGACTCTATTTGTTTTGTAAATAAGTTCATTTGTACCCTTTTTTAAGATTCCACATATAAACAATATCATATGATATTTGGTTTTCTGTGTCTGACTTACTTCACTCATATGACAATCTCTAGGTCCATCCATGTTGCTGCAAATGGCATTATTTTGTTCTTTTTTATGGCTGAGTAATAATTTTTTTTTTTTAATTTAAGGATCCGTGTTACTGATGAGGATAAGGATGATGTCAGCAGCAGACGTAAAGACATGAAGTTAACAGAAATGCACTTTCTGGTGCATACAGATTTCCTGGTAATGCAAGGTGCTGGTGTTACCAAACCAAACTTTACATGTGCAGTAAAGACAATCTACCGACACCAGGTTGTGGTGAAGGAAAATGCAGCATTTATTGTAAAGGCACTGATACAAGGAAAATAGGTGGCTCATGCTCTAAAACCCCAAACTCCTCGAAGTGTTTCAGCAAAGCAGTTTTTTTTTTTTTTTTTTGCGGTACGTGGGTCTCTCACTGTTGTGGCCTCTCCCGTTGCGGAGCACAGGCTCCGGACGCGCAGGCTCAGCGGCCATGGCTCACGGGCCCAGCCGCTCCACGGCATGTGGGATCTTCCCGGACCGGGGCACGAACCCGCGTCCCCTGCATCGGCAGGCGGACTCTCAACCACTGCGCCACCAGGGAAGCCCCAGCAAAGCAGTTTTAAAGGTCAGGTGAGGGAGGGGGTATCCCCCAGGGTGCATGACCAGCTTGTGAACAATTCTCTGATTGGCTGGTGGTGAGGTAACAGGGTGGTGTCACAAGGGTTAACATCATCAATCCTTAGGCGCCAGATCTCGTGATCATCAAGTAGTTAATTTTTTCCATTCGGTGAGGGTTTTAGAATCTGAAATACTCAAGAAATATGCATCAGATACTATAATCTCGGTACTTCAGAGAGGAGCTGAAGCAGAGGATATGGGGGAAGGGTCTGTCCCAGGAAGGCCCCATAGGGTCCTGTTCGGTTACACTGGGAAGAATGCTGGCTTCAAGAAGTCCGTGGGGCATTCATGAAGAGCCAGGACTCTCTCCCAGAAAGAGAAAGTATCTAGGGGGCAGCTCCTTAGTAGCTCTGATCCAAGGGTGGAGGTTCCCACCTCCTTCTCATTCCTTGAGGGCTACGGAGACAGTGTTTCTGATAAATACAGTATTCGGTCTTTAAATGGACAGTTTAAGGGAACTTGAAGAGGACAAAGGCCTCATGGCCTATTGATCTTATTACATCACTGGAGAGGCAACATTTGGCCTGGAAAAAGTAGATTTGTCTTCTGTGATTTATACATTACCCAGAAACCTCTTGGCTCCCTGAATTCTTCGTAAAAACCCTATTTTCTCAGTTACACTGAGAAAATTTCTCTCCTTACAGGGAGAGAAATTTTGTCACCCTAAAATATGTCTCTTTGGCTTATTGTTTTAAGTGGGTTACTTTCTGAGAAACAGCAGACATGGGAAGTGCTCTGAAAACCATGGAAGATTTGCCCTTAAGAAAGAAACATTTACATTTGTAAGGGAAATCTCAATTTGTAAGAGTGACTGCCTCTCTGTACCTGGGCGGGGTAGGAACACCAACTTTCTAGAAATTCTTATCAATGGAGAAGGCACTGACATAAATCTGCTTTTCCTGATAACTTCCCATAACTGATTCTTCCCACCCGCAACTTCCTCTTTAGCTGAGAAGGGTATTTAAGGTGAGGGCTTCTGCCATTTGGGTGAGTTACTCAGCTTTTCTGGGTCTCTCCCATATATACATGTTATTAAAATTTTGTTTGAGTTTCCCCTGTTAATCTGTCTCATGTCAATTGAATTCTTAGACCAGCCAGAAGAACCCAGAAGGCAGAGGAAAATTTCTTCCTCCCCGACATCAGCAACAAGGTTCAGGCGTTGTTCCTAATAGCTTGCTTGGCCTCAGTCACCCAAGCTAACTGCTTTTGCTCCCAGCAAAGGTAATGGCGTTGCCTTTGGCAATAAATCTGAAGAGGAAAGTAAAGTTGTCCTTTCAACAGGCTCCCTGCCAGTTCCTTAAAAATCACCCAAAACTATCCATCCATTTTTAATGTCTCCTTTGGTAGCAACTTCAAGTGGTCTTAGCCAGTCTAAAAGCTCCCCAGGAAAATACTCAAATTCTTCTGTGACATCTAAAAGTTGTTCTAGTGCAGTCAACCCTAAAAGAGCACGCTAATCATCTTGTAAGTGCGTGACGTTTTCCCGAACTTTGAGTGCCATCTGGTTCACTGGCTGACATATTTCTGGCATTATCTGTGACAAGGTAGAATTCTGTAAGTAGTCAGACCCTCACTGAATACGTGCTCGCATTATTCCCACATGCTAAGCATCGTGTGTGTGTGTGTGTGTGTGTGTAACAGAGAGACAGATAGAGACAGAGAGGCAAGGTGAGAATAAGTCTCTCCTTTCGTCTTTCCATTTGCTACTTACCACCCTGTGACCTGTAGAAGTGACAACTTCCTGAGGAGAGCAGCTCATCTTCTGAGTCAGCCTTGCTCAAATTTGCCTGTGGAGTTTTCCACAGAACCAGGTAATTGCCCCAATCCTTCCCTTCACTTTAGCAAAACTGAAGTGTGTTGAAGGTTTCCACTTGTACTCAGTTTCTTAGGTCTTTGAGCCTGATTTCATTTGGGCTCAGACTAATTACTTTTACGACCTAGGCCAGGATGTTTGTATAACTATGTTTATGGCTCCAAGTTCAAAGTTATTTATAACATGGTAGACTGTAAAATTTTATTTGGAAAATCTTTAGAAGACATGTAGAAGGTATAGTTTTCAGTAGGTTGATCCTTCTCCAGATGGAAGATCTAGAAACCAAAGGTGTTGTGAATGCAAAGAGATCTTCATTACATTGGCTAAGAACCTAAGAATGGAAAAGGCTAGGCCAGCCCCCTTCTTCAGCCCAGGGGTCTTATCTTTCACGGATGGGTTGAGGGAGGCCTGAGGTTGGCTTCTTGGCTGTCACTGCCTTTCCTGTAATAATCTATTGTGAGTTTGTTAAGAGCACATCTTTCTTTGCCTTTTGGGGGATGATTGCCAGCTAGTGCCATTTCTCATGGTAATGGATTCTGTAAATTTTCTCCCCACTGTGTAAAATCAGACTTCCCTTGATGTGGCTCAAACTCACCTCATAAACTTGAAGGGGGTTCTTCCTTTTTTCTCTTTTGGAATTCATTGTTCACTCCACAAGGCTTTTTGTGATTTTATAGCTTTCTAATGCATCTCCCCCACCCCAGCCTTTCTGATTGAAGGGCAGCTAATCTTTTTAATCAGGTCTCCTTTCTGCCATATGGCAGCCCTTCCCCCCTCCTGTGCCCTTAATCTCTCTCTACAGTCTCCTCTAGCTCTTTTTCCAACCCCTCCCCCGCTGTTAGATAGGCCTTTCTGAAAGGGCAGTGACCCAAACTGTCCCAAGGGTATGGCTAATGGGGTGATTGCTCTGACCTATGCACTCTGGGAGTTCCCACCCAGCAGCAGAGACCAGGTGGTTGATGGGATGAGAGTGAGGGTGGGGGTGGGGTGAGGGTGGAGTGAGGGTGGAGTGAGGGGCAGGCAAAGAAGCTGAAGGCTTCACCAGCTGGAGGTTAAAGAAGATCGATGTGCTCATGAATATATTACAATTAGTAGCTAGGTTGAGGTTGACTGCTAGGTTATGGAACCCTCCCCATTCTCTGAGTCCTCCCGACCCTTGTTCCACGAGACCTCTTTGAGACAGGAAGTGGGCAGGGCACAACCTTTAAAAGAATGACATAGCCAGAGGACAGAGCATAAACTGATTAGAACCAACTAGATCCAAGATGGCAGACGAGTCGACTTCCACTAGACCTTGAGCCTCAGTATATGCTCATTGTAACACGTCATCAAGCTAAATGACATACCAGCAGGTGCCATGACAGTTCCAAGGCTGACCATAAAGGTCGACAAGTGGGCGGTGGCCCGATTCCTGGAAATCCCCACCCCTTTCCCAAAATAGCTGGAATACTCCTCGCACTCATTAGCCTATGAAATTACGCACCCCTATAAAAACTGACAACCCCATACCCTGGTGTCTCTTGCTTTACCAGATGACCCACACTGTGGAGTGTGTGTCTCCCTGAGTAACCCGTTTCTCTCTTTGCTATGGCTCGCTCTTGAATTATTTCCTGCGTGAAAACAAGAACCCACACTTGGCGGCCGTCCCAGGGACTCACTTGAGATCTGGGACGTGACCATCCTCTCCAGCCGCACCTCTCTTTCTTGCAACACCTTCATGAGAGCCCCTCCCTTTCTTTGGCTTCCAAGGCTCCTCTTCATGTTTATTTGCCACATTCAGTTTGAATAAGCGTACTTCCTTCTGGGGAGGGGTATGTGGGTCCACAGTGAACTGGGGATGATATGGCAATGAAGAAATATCCTGGCATAGATGCTAATTGTTCTGGACAAAGAGAAGAGAATGGTTCCTGGACTCTGATGGACAATGAACAGGAGGAATCCTTTGACTTCTTTTGTACCTAGACCGCCCCATGGACCTGAGCTTCTATGCTTCATGCCATGAATATTATTTGCTAAAGCGCTACCGAGAAAGATATGAGTCAGGAGACTTAGCAACGTTTTCTAAATTAGCCATGGTTCTGAAGATAACGACCTAACTAGCTTGAGCCCCAGGTAGCATTACGGATCCTCTAAAGCAGAGTGCCCACCCTTCTTGGCACCAGGGACTGGTTTTATGGAAGACAGTTTTTCCACGGAAGGGGGTAGGAGGTGGGGTGGGGAAGTTTCAGGCGGTAATACAAGTGATGGTTCAGGCGGTCATGTGAGTGATGGTTCAGGCGGTAATGCGAGCGATGGGGAGCAACAGATGAAGCTTCACTCACTCCGCTGCTGCTCACCTCCAGCTGTGCGGCCCGGTTCCTAACAGGCCACGGACCGCTACTGGTCCGTGGCCTGGGGGTTGGGGACCCCCTGCTCTAAAAGACTGCTTTTCAAGGTGACTTATGGTTTTATTCCCTAACTCAGTGGTCCCCAACCTTTTTGGCACGAGGGACCAGTTTCGTGGAAGACTATTTTTCAGTGGACTGGGGGGTGGGGTGGGGTGGTGGTTTGGGGATGATTCAAGTGCATTACATTTATTGTGCATTTTATTTCTATTATTATTGCCTAGGAATATATAATGAAATAATTATACAACTCACCATAATGCTGACAGGAGGCGGGGCTCAGGCGGTAAGGCGAGTGATGGGGAGCGGCTATAAATACAGATGAAGCTTTGCTTGCTCGCCTGCCACTCACCTCCTGCTCTGCGGCCCGGCTCCTAACAGGTCCATGACCCGGGGGTTGGGGACCCCCGCCCTAACTGACTGTCTGGGTTAGACTTAGAGCTGAGGATGGGGTGAGAGTGGAGAAAGGAAGAGGGGAAAGCGAGGTGCTTCATATATACACATGGAGTACATCTTTCAAGGACATCTCTTTCTGACTGCTCCCCAATCCTTATACCAAGGAGTCACCCCCAAAAAAATGTGAGAAAAAACTGGCAGTACAGGGAGGCTGCAGTAGCATTAGTGCACACTGTTTTGTGATTCAGTTTTCCCTCTGAACCTGAAGTCTAGGCTTACATGCTAATGGAATTTCACTGAGTGATGTTAATGAAAGTGAGTGAGTGAGGCCCCGCGACATTTCTCCAATAGCCACCTCTCCTGAATTATGGGGGTTGCACAATGAGCTTGCAAAAGTAGAGAGCGTGGCCAAAAATGAACTTCTAAAGGAACCTCACCCAGAAATCATTTGACCTTTCCCCTGGTTTTCCAAAGGAGGCCTTTTCTTGGCAAAATAGTAGGATGAGGTAAGGTGGGTACTTTCCTATCCCACAAGGTTTTTCTACTTGAAAGACACTTGCGGTCTCTGGTGTTAAAAAACAAAATTCAACTGAGCAAATTTGAAGGCCTAATTGGCGATTCAGGAATCGGGCAGCAACACATCTAGCAAGTAGAAGGGTGCTCCAAGGGGTTGTACAAAATCGAAGGTTTTTATAAGAAGTGTGAGGTCAGGGACTTATTAGCAAAAGAAAAGAAAGGATTATTTTCAGGTCAAGACATCTTCTTTTGTGGGGGGAGGGAAATTAGAAAATATTTTGAACTGAGTGAAAATGAAAACATAACGTACAGAATTTGTGGTATGTAACTAAAAGTAGTTTAAATTTATTTATTTATTGGCTGCGTTGGGTCTTTGTTGTTGTGAGCGGGCTTTCTCTAGTGGTGCGTGAGCCGGGGCTACTCTTCATTGCGGTGCGTGGGCTTCTCATTGTGGTGGCTTTTCTTGTTGCGGAGCACGGGTTCTAGGCACGGGGGCTTCAGTAGTTATGGTGCGTGGGCTCAGTAGTTGTGGCTCACGGGCTTCGTTGCTCTGTGGCATGTGGGATCTTCCCGGACCAGGGATGGAACCCTTGTCCCCTGCAGTGACAGGCGTATTCTTAACCACTGTGCCACCAGGGAAGTCCAGGGCCTGTGTTTTTTTTTAACATTGGTATACTCAGAATTCCTGAAGTCCTTGCTTTCAACTCTAATTTCTGCTTGTCAACTGAGTAAATGTGAATTGCAGCATTAAGGTCCATACTTTCTAGTGAAATGGCCCCAGAGTCTTTGACAAGTATACATCAGTATTGGATTCATTATTAAGAATGACTACATACACTTAGTGTTCAGATGTGCAATTATACGAGGAAAAAAATCACTATCCTTGCATTTGATGGCTGAACGATATAGCGTTATCAGAGCCAATAGATAAAAATACTCTCATATATCTGGGGTTGGGAAATCCTGGCTTTTCAGACATAACATACTCGTTTCATTTACTGTACAATTTAGCTAAAATACCTTCTATGAGCCAGACCTAGTGCCTCCTCTTCCATGAGAGTGGGTAAATTCCATGAAATGTTCTCTAAGTCACACGCTGAGTAGAAAGTTGAGATGGATTTTCCCTGCACATTGTAGACATCATCCTCTTTATTTATTCTGGCTTGGTTGTGAGCGAGAGAAAGTAGAGGAAGAGAGACTACCAAAGAAAAGAGGGGGGACAAATATGTTTGTAGACCGATACTCAGCAGACAATGTGTGTTGGACTCAGAAGGCACACGATGAGTGTGTGTTTACTTAAAGAATGGAGTCTAGACAATGGAACTTGATTCTTTTTACCAGTCATTGGAATCTTCAGTTGGCCACCAGGATGAAATGCAGCACTCCAGTTACCACTGAGTCTAGACCTCAGAGATGTTGAAAAAGTCTCCAGAGTATCGAAGATATCATATCTAAATCTCCCCACTCCACCATCTCTGCAGAAAACATAACCCTGGAGAAGTAGAGTTTGGAAGATTAGTTGGCTTTCTCCTCTCAAACATGAGAGACGTGGGTTCCATTTTTCTGTATGGTTGTTCCAACATCTCATTTTAAAAGTGAGGGCCTGGTCAAATGATGTGCCTATCAGTTTGTCAGCCAGGTACTCAGGGCAATCATCATAACCATGGGGGCTGGGGTAGAGGGGATTGGAGTTTGTTACCATTGGAAAACCAAAAGCACTGACCACATCCAGAGTACAACCCTCTGGTCGAATTGGTTTCTAGAAATAGATAATCTTGGATTTTTCAAGGTTGTCATTTAGCAAAGGATGGACTTGGGTTGTTCAGGCTTCCAAGGAAGTATACCCAGTGGTTCCATAAATATAGGGACGATTCTGAGAAATCTTAGCGTCGGAAAGGACATGCTACAGTAAACAGGGTATTCTTATCCTGATGGTAATGGTATTATAACTGATCAACACTGGCGTTCCAAAGGGTGCCAATAATGTCCTCAGCCCAGGAAATGTCTAACTTCTGCCTTTTTTGTTATTTGCCTTGTGATTTAGAATCCTCTTGCAGCTCAAGGATTGGAGATACAGGTCCCTGGGCAAAGTAGCTGTAGGTGTCACTCAATAACTCCCACAGTTTTGGTTTCATATTAAGAAGTGGAAAAGCATGTGGGATCTTAGTTCCCTGGCAGGCGATGGAGCCCATGCCCCGCCCACCCCCCACACTGGAAGTGTGGAATCTTAATCACTGGACCGCCAGGGAAGTCCCAAGAGTTCCTTTCTACATTCTCCTGGAATCTTGTTTGGAAAACGGAGGCAGGAGACTCCAGGGAACTGCACAAGCAGAGAACTAGTACAGGGCATTGGGACTGCTATAATGTATAAGAGACAGAAGAGCATTGGTGCCTCCACTATTGCCATGGAAACATTAAAATTGTGGGTGTGAGTGTGAGCACATGACTCTGATCCTAAAGTATGTGATTGCCGTGTCAAGTCTTTCACCATTAGCCTCTGGAAGTTGCATCTAACAGCTCTGTCTGATCGCTGAAGCAGGTTATAGCTCCTATATTCTCAGGGAGCCCCTGAAGCATTTTCTTCTATTTCCTCTGCGTGAGTGCTCCTGGGTCCTAATGAAAGTCATGGGAGCTTTGATCTTCAAGGCCAATATCCTTTAACAGATCTGGTGTGTGGAGGAGTGACTTGGACACAGATCAGCTAATTTAAGAAACAGATATCAAATACTGTCTAAGGTTTCTGCAGGGCAGCTAAAGGGGAGAGACTGATCAATTACAAATCAGGTATGGCTAGCCAAAAGTCAGACTCCTTCACCACAAGCTGGTGGTAGGCCAATATGTGAAGTCAAACAATAGTGTCACCAATAGCTGACTCTTTTGAGTTCGCCCCGTGAGGAAAGTCTGCCTCGGAGGATTCAGTCAGGCAGCTGGCAGGTTGGAAAAGCCATTTGTCACCTCACCCAGGGAAACCTGTAATCTAATAGCATCAGTTCTGCTGAAAACAAGAGCATAGGGGCATGGCTGCTTTGGAGAAGGCAACCTGAGCAGTGCCAGGGTGATTGGCAGAGCCCCAGAGACAGGTCATAGGTGTTGGCTCCTCAGATGGTCTTACTCAGAGAACAGGAGCCTAAGGCAGCCCTGAATACTTCCCATCACTTTGTTACTTGTGACATTCAGTCAAACATTTTGACTCTCTAGGCCTCAATATTTTTGTTTGTAACATGGGATTATGGGTAGCAGCTCAGGCTTTGAGTCCAAGGAGGCCAGGGTTCAAATCCCCACTCTAACATTTCCTGTTTGACCTTGAGCAATCAATTAACCTCTCTGAACTTTCAATTCCTCATCCATAAAGTATGGGAAATAATTCTCATTGTGTGGGGCTTAGGAAAGAAAATATATATGTAAATATAGTAGGCACTCAATACATTTTTGTTGACGCAACAAATGTATGGTGGTGCCTGGCACGTAATAGGTGGTTTTTAGGTGTAGGTTCATCTTCTTTCTTCCCCAGCCATATATGATATGGAACAATGTGCGTTCCATATCATATAGTGAGATAAATTATTCTTATTGAGTCACAAGGTCCAGATATCAGCCTAATACTCTAGAAATTGTTTAGTCTACATCTTCTATGTTTTTTTCCCCATGGGTACTATTCAGTCCAGAAATGTATATCTTTTTTTATTCCAGTCTTTTTTTTTAAATAAATGTATTTGTTTTTGGCTGTGTTGGGTCTTCCTTGCTGCGTGCGGGCTTTCTCTAGTTGCAGCGAGCAGGGGCTACTCTTCGTGGCCGTGTGCAGGCTTCTCATTGCGGTGGCCTCTCCTGCTGTGGAGCACAGGCTCTAGGGGCGCGGGCTTCAGCAGTTGTGGCATGTGGGCTCAGTAGTTGTGGCTCGCGGGCTCTAGAGCGCAGGCTCAGTAGTTGTGGCGCACGGGCTTAGTTGCTCTGCGGCATGTGGGTTCTTCCCAGACCAGGGCTGGAACCCGTGTCCCCTGCATTGGCAGGCGGATTCTTAACCACTGTGCCACCAGGGAAGCCCCTCTTCCAGTTTTACTGACGTACAACACTGTATAAGTTTAAGGTGTACAGCGTAATGATTTGATTTACATACATTATGAAATTATTACCACAATGAGTTTAGTGAACATCCATTGTCTCACATAGATACAACATTAAAGAAACAGAAAAACATTTTTTCCTCGTGATGAGGACTCAGGATTTGTTCTCAACAACTTTCATATATAACATACAGTGGTGTTAATTATCATGTTGTACATTACATCCCTAGTACTTATTTATCTTATAACTGGAAGTTTGTGCCTTTGACCACCTTCATCCAATTCCCCCTCCCCTCACCCCCACCTCTGGTAGCCACAAATCTCATCTCTTTTTCTATGAGTTTGTTTGTTGGTTTGTTTTTGAAGTATAATTGACCCACAACACTATATAATGCTTCAGTATTTCTATACATTTCAAAGTGATCACCATGGTAGTAAGACATTACAGAACTATTGACTATATTCCCCACACTGTACATTTCATACCTGTGACTGATTTATCTTGTAATTTATCTTTGTACCTCTTAATCTCCCTCATCTATTGCTCTCCTCTTCCCACCCTCTCTGTGGCAACCACCTGTTTGTTCTCTGTATCTATGACTGTTTCTCTTTATTTGTTTTGCTTTTTTAGGTTCCACATGTAAGTGAAATCATGCAGTATTTGTCTTTGTCTGACTTATTTCACTGAGCATAAAACCCTCTACGTCCATCCATGTTGTTGCAAATGGCAAGATTTCATTCTGTTTTATGGCTAATATTCCACTGTGTGTGTGTATGCATGTGTGTGTGTGTGTGTGTGTGTGTGTGTGTGTGCGTGTGTGTGTGTGTGTGTGTGTGTGTGTGTACCACATCTTCTTTATCCATTCATCTTTTGATGCACATTTATGCTGCTTCCATATCTTGGCTATTGTAAATAATGCTGCTATGAACATTGGGGTGCATGTATCTTTTCAAATTAGTGCTTTTGTTTTCTTTAGATAAATACCCAGAAGTGGAATTGCTGGATTGTATGGTAGTTCTATTTTTAATGTTTTGAGGAATCTCCAAACTGTTTTCCATAGTGGCCACACCAATTTATGTTCCCACCAACAGTGCATGAGGGTTCACTTTCTCTGCACCTCATCAACACTTGTTATTTGCTGTCTTTTTGCTAATAGCCATTCTAACAGGTGTGAGGTGATATCTCACTGTGGTTTTGATTTGCATTTCCCTGTTGATTAGTGATGTTGGGCACCGTTTCATGTGCCTGTTGACCATTTATGTATCTTTTTTGGAAAAATATCTCTTCAGGTCCTCTGCCTGCTTTTTTAATGGGTTATTTGTGTTTTTGATGTTGAGTTGTATGAGTTCTTTATATTTTTTTGATATTAACCCCTTGTCAGATATATCGTTTGCAAATATCTTCTCGCATTAAGTCAGAGATGTATATCTTAATTACACTGATGTTATGGTTAAAGGAAAATATATCGTACCAACTAATGTCAAGATTGCCCAGCCAATATAAAAAAGGGCAGAAATCTGTCTTTATGAAAAAATATACACACATCTTTAAATAAACACGTAGAGTTCTGCATATAATCTCAAGGGTTTCACAGGTCCTCTAAACCCCAGGTTAAAAACCTCTGGTACACAAGACCTGGTCAGATAGTTAATAAACCTCTAAAATTCTTTGCAGAAAATTTTAGGTGGATGGAGATTTTTTTTTAAGTCATTACCTTTTTTTCAAACCTTCATTTTGAAAGAGCCTGGCTTCACATTCTTAGTTCCCCTCTTTTCATCTTATTTTCTTCTCTTTAAAGATGATCACAAGTTTTTCTTGAAAAAATGAAAATCATAGCTGGTTCGTAACATTTCCATCTGCTATTTTCCCCTGTTCCTCTTCACTTTCCTCTGTTGAGGTTAGCAAAGTCTATATTTGGTGGTCGGTAAGCATTTTAATCAAATTCTAAGTATGTTAACCACTAATACTCTTTATAGTGATCACTGTTAGGTCTTCCAAGATGCTACTATACGCCTATATAGTTATACATGCAGATACATGCCCATGACGATTAGTATCATGCACACTCCATATATAAAGGTTGTCCTTGGTCTATAGTTTCAGCTTGAAGCTCTTTGTCCCCTGGTCTTCTCAATGCCCATCCTTAGAAGGAGCAGCAGCCCTCGTCCTACTTGTGGCATACCTAGTATTCCATCTGTTGCAGTGTTCCCCAGCAACTACAGTCTATGTTTTAAAGTCATCTTTATACTTCGTACATCTTTATAGCATCCTTATAGCATCCTTTATAGCATCCTTATAGCATCCTTTATAGCATCCTTATAGTATACTTCGTACATCTTTATAGCATCCTTCTGTCTACCCTGCTTGAGGTTGTCCCACTTCAATCTAGCATATGGCAGCTGTGTGAGTATGGGACAGTCATCTATTTTCCATCCTGGAGAGGCTCTGTTCAATGATTATTGTTTCTTTACAAGTAGACTGGCTATGTTCCAGGACCTGAGCTGTCATTGAATATTTAGTCCAGTCCTTCATTACAGCTTAAACCTAACTTAAGGTTAAATTAAACCTAATTTAATTTAACCTGATGTAATTCTGGGCACCCGTGGCTGCAATTACGTCCAGGAGTCAACCCCAGAAAGTTTCTGATGGTGAACTTTGTTTCAGTGGAAAGCGTGATAGTTACCCCGGGCAGCTTTTGTTTGTGAAGATGGGAATGATAGACTCCTTCCTTACTCTATCAGTGGTTGAATGCATCAGACAGAATGTTCTGACCAGCTGAAAATTTTCAGTTGTGAGTCACTTCCTCCTTTGCTGTCTCTTACCAGAAAGCCTCCCTCCTAAGCTCAAAATGTGTATACTGTCCTCCAAGAGTGTGAGTGTCCCCATAAAACCCTATTATATGAGAGGAAATGATGCGTGGCAAGGAGCAACAAATCCATGATACGGACGCAAAGAAACATAAGCAGCGTGAAAACTCCAAGAGCTTTTCAAAGCTGCAGTGCCAGCCTCCAAGACTTTTTCCAGATGAGACTCTGCCAATCCCAGCCAAAGCTAAGCATGTACCTAGTTATGAAGAGGTAGGGCAAGGGACACGTGGCAGTGCAGAGCATCTCATATTCTACTTCCTTCTCTCCTTCCCTCCCTCTCCTCAGAGCTACATGTCAGAATGTCTGCCCTGGAAGGAAAGGATTGATCATGGGACTCTCTCAGATCAAGGGTCAAAATAGTCATTTATATTTAAGCACTTTGACTTTCTCTGAGCAGCAGTCTAGTGGTTAAGGGCATGGACTCCGGGGCCAGGTCCCTAGGCTCAAATTCTGGCTCTGTGTCTTAGTAGCCTAGAGACTTTGGGGCAATTGCTTCACCTGAGAGCCCTTGGTTTTCTCATTTGGGCTATGGCATTAATTCCGGTACCTACCTCATTGTGTTGTTGTGAGGACCATATTAAACACATTATACGTGTATATGTGTATAGGTGTGTGCATGTTTTAAAACAGTGTTTTAATAATTTATTAATATTTTTATTATTACCAGGGTTAGGGGCTCTTCCAGCCTGTCTTGTCCTACTACGGTCACTAGTCCTCTACGTTGCCCTTGGATTTCAACACCATTTTTGGTGTTCCAACAGTACCTTTAACTTCATAGGATTAGACTCCACCTATTTAGGTCCATGAGAATGTTCATATAGGGCTCTTTCCCTAAGTCCCCTTGGCGATCCCCTTGGGCCCTAACACTGTAGCATAGAATAAACTCCTTAATCTGCAAGGGAATAAACAGAACAAAAGAGCAAGGGAAGGGGAAGGGGAAGCTGGGATGAAGTGAGAGAGTGGCACTGACATATATACACTACCAAATGTAAACTAGATAGCTAGTGGGAAGCAGCTGCATAGCACAGGGAGATCAGCTCAGTGCTTTGTGACCACCTAGAGGGGTGGGATAGGGAGGGTGGGAGGGAGGGAGACGCAAGAGGGCGGAGATATGGGGATATAAGTATACGTATACCTGATTCACTTTGTTATACAGCAGAAACTTACCCAACAATGTAAAGCAATTATACTCCAATAAAGATGTTAGAAAAAAAAACAAAAACAGCAAGGGAAGTGAAACTGAATAGCAAGGGGAAGGCTGCCTAACACATCCAAGGGCCCACCATGCCAATAGGAAGTCGAGGACCAGACTACCCCTTTGGTTTGTGGTCTACTCCCTTTGCTCCATTCCCCATTTCTACCCACTCTCTTTATCTCCCTCCTTTTCCCCCACCCTTTGTAAAAAACAGCATGTTGGGGCCCCTGACCTTGTGGTAGCTCTTATGTGGTGACTCGTGCTGAGAAGCAGGAATAATTTGCCCAGTAGGGGAGGGAAAGGGAGCTGTGTCAGTGTGTGGGCATGCAGGACAATTGTCTGGGTCGTAGCATACTCACCTAAACCAATAGATGAGTGAAATCTCCTGAGAAAACCTCTGGAGGCCCAGGAGCATGCCATCTCTTTGGCGTAAGAAAGAAGCTGGGAGAGGGTAGAAAACCTCTGCCCCAATCCCAACCGTCACATTTTGAGTTTGGGGGCAAGCGGTTACAGAGGACTTGATAGCAATGAGGTTCTTCAGATCTTGGTGATTACAAACCTAAATCTGGAGGGTGTGTGTGAAGGAGAGCAAAGAGCAACATAGTGAATGAGGTGCGGTTGACGTTCAGTCTTATCCCTTCCCTGATCCTCCTGGGACCCGAGTCTTTCCTGATGCTCTGTGCTGCTCGGACTGACTCTGTGCCCAGCTCTCCCTCCCCGGTGGATTGTGCCCCAGCCCAAGTGTTACCAGGCATCCCCAAGGTTCATCACAATGGAAACCATGAGTTTCCACTGAACGGGAAGCCTGACCTACTCTATGACAGGTTCTTAGCTTCTGCTGGGCTGCCTTCTCTATGGCTCCCAGGCACTTTAAGCATCAAGCAATGAGGAGATGTGGGCAAGAAGATACTCTTTTTCCTCTCTCCCACTGTGCATGGACAGACACCACCCCCCTCATTGTTCATTCACCAGGCTCCCCCAGAAGCAACACTGTCCCCTTTCCCTGGTTCCCACTCATGACTTCGAATTTTGGGACAACTTAAATGTATCTCTTCTCCCCAGAGAAGGTCAGGGGTACATGCTTTGGACCTGTCTTACTCTCTTCCCCCAACAAAACTTCTCTTGATTTATAACCCATTTTCCTAGGCCCCTTCTGGGTGACTGAAACAGATCAAATCAACAAATCCAAGTCTGAGTGTTAATGGCAGATAGATAACGGCTCACTCTGCTACTTTTCTCAGGCAACACATTTTAATAGGATCATTCAATACATTAGCCCAAGGGTTGGCATACTTTCTCTGTAATGGGACAAATAGTCAATATTTTAGGCTTTGAGGGCCATACATAGTCTTTGCTGCCTCTATTCAACACTGCTATTGTAGCATGACGTTAGCAATAGATAATTCATAAACAAATTGGAGTGGCTATGTTCCAATAAGTAAATAAATTGAATTTCATGTAATTTTCACGTCATGAAATAGTATTCTTCTTTTGAATTTTTTTAATCATGTAAAAATTTAAAAACTATTCTCAGTTTGGACGTACAAAAACAGGTGGCAGGCCACATTTGGCTAGTGGGCTGTAGTTTGCCAACTAGTGCCTTAGCCCAAAGGATTGATTCAAATGGGGATTTCACATGCTGTTATAAGTTGAATGGGATGGAGAGAGTTTTTTGAGAATGGGATTGAAGGCAACCTCACCATCCTCTTCAAATTCCACAAGCTAGGTGGAAATGCTTGCTATTTCATTCAACACACGTTATAGAGTAACTACTTTGTGCCAAGCGCTGTGCTACGCGCGATGTAATACATTGATAGAATAAAGCATTATAAAGATTATTCTGGCTCATGTGTGGAGACTAGACTAGAAGGAAGGAAAGTATAAGTTAGATAATCGGTTAAGAGTTTATTACAGTAGTACGGGCAAGAAGTAATAGTGGCTTAGACTAGAGTGTTGGCCATGAAAATAAAGAAGAGTGGTACATGGTATACTTTGAATGTAGAAACTACAGAGCTTGCTGATTAGATGTTAGAGGTGAGGGAGATGGCAGAATCAAGAATGATTTAGCAGTTTCTGGCTTCAGTAACTTGGTAGATGGTGATTCCTTTTGATGAGATGGAAAAGATGGAAAGGAACAGTTATACCGAAGGGGTGGGGAAGGGGACACTAATAAAGAGTTCTATTTTGGACAGCTGAAGTTTGAGTTGCCTCTGAGAACTCCAAGTAGATCTCTAGGCAGCTGGTGATGTGAGTCTAGCATTTAGAGGAGACTTTGGGTTGGGAATACGAATATGGAAGAAATTAACCTATAGATGCCATGGGAACAGATATTAGCTAGAGGAGGAGGCTTCAAAACAGACTGAAAGGGAACAGTCAAAGATATAGG
Organism: Stenella coeruleoalba; assembly: GCF_951394435.1. Classification (NCBI taxonomy): domain Eukaryota; kingdom Metazoa; phylum Chordata; class Mammalia; order Artiodactyla; family Delphinidae; genus Stenella; species Stenella coeruleoalba. The sequence goes on along the minus strand of NC_137152.1, from coordinate 89,131,311 downwards.
AGAATTTTTTTTTAATTTACAATGTTACAGAGGCTGAGAGAGGAGACTGTTGGACGAGAGTAGTAAACTGTATTGAACACTGTTGGAAGATCAAGTTAGATGAGGACAAAAAGGACCCTATTGGATGTGGTAACGTGGAAGTCTTCATTGACCTTGGCAAGAGGTTTTGGGACTGAGGGGTGGTAGGGTTAGACTGGCAATGGCTGAGGTTAACAGAAATGTAAGGGATGATGGGATTTTCCCCATAAGGTTGGTTCTAGCTGTGATCTAGAATGCATCACTTGGTGTTTGGTCAAGGCAGCTTCTCCCTCAGGCAGCATTGAGTGCGATGGCCCTGATGGCATGGTATGGCTCCTTCTACTCTTTCAAAGTGGGTTTTAAAAGAAATAAGATGCTCATTCATTTTTTTTATTCAACAAGTATTTATTGAGTAATTAAAAAGTGCCAGGCACCCTAGATGCTAGAGATATAGTAGAGAGTAAAACAGACAGAACTCCCTGCCTTGGTGGGGCTTACATTCTAATGACTCATAAAGACGAGTAAATAGGTAGTTACTATCAGGGTTTTATGTACTATGACATAAGGAAGATACATTAATCAAGGCAATTATTTCTAGCTGCTGTAACAAACAACCCTCACATCTCAGTGGTTCAACACAATAAAAGTTTGTCATTCATGTCACAGGCCAATCCAGTTCAAACAGCTCTCCTAGGCAGCTGTCTTTCAAGGACTCAGGATCCAGGCTCTTTCTGTCATATCGCTTCACCATCCCATAGATCTCCTTAGGTCCGTCAGTGGATCCTCTGTATTCTGCAGCCAATAAGCAAAGACAGCACGTGGAGTATCACATAGCGTGATTGATGGCCAGACTCAAAAGTGACTACAAGTCAATCCAAAGGTAAGAGAGACTGGGACATGTAATCTTCCCCTTTGTCCAGTAAGGAAATAGGGCTAGTGAAAAACTAGACAGTCTCTGCTACTAAAGTATAGGGCACTATGAGGGTTCAGAGGAGGAGCTCTTAAAATTTACTTAAAGTGTTGGGAAAACATTCCTGGATGAAGTGATCTCTATGTTAAAGACCTGAAGGGTGAGGAAGAATTAACCTAGTGAAGTAGGGTTAAGAATGTTCCAAGCAGAGAGAACAGCAAGTGCTAAGGACAGGAGTTGAGAGAGAACACGATTTGTTTGAGGAACTGAATGAAGTTCAGCATGGCCAGAGTATAGAGCAGGAGCTCAGAAACAGCAAGAGATGAGAATGAAGTAGGAGGTCAGTGCCACGTGGGGGGAGTGGGTAGGGGGCACACCTTCATTCAGGCTGATGCTTACAGATCGAAGAAGAATCAAGAGTTCTTCCAGGGCAGCTGGTCCCTGATGAAGGCTCTGGGTAGAGGTACTAGGGCAGAGGTTTCCAGCTCAAAGGCCTTCAGGGGCTAAGCAGGGACGTTGAGAGTTTAAAACAGCAGAGAGCAGTGGTGCCCACAGTGAGGTGGAGTGTGAATGCTGTGCCTTAATATGTTAAAGTCAAAAATGAAAACAAACCACTGTGCAGGACAAATGAACCACATCTGCTGTGGACCCCTGTTAGGAGGCTTCTAGAGGGTTCTTATAGTCACCAAGGAGTTCAGGTCAAAAACAGGAGACAGGAAGTTTTCAGAAACAGGATTTTGCATCCAAGTCTATTATTGTCATCATGCTGGTTTCACACTTACTTTCTGCTATATTTGGTTAACTGGCAGGTAAGACTGTTTCTTCAAGATAGGAATGGGATTGTCTTATTTCCTTTCAATAATAATAATAATAATGCTAGGTTGCTAGATACTGCTGTTCTTTATTAACCCATTCAGTCCTCACAACAACCTGGTACATAGACACCTAAAACATTTTAGAGGGTTTATGGAAAGCTTCCTGGAGGAGGTGACCTTTGAGTTGGCCTCTGCTGTCACATGGAGCTATTTGGAATCATAGTTCCTTCACTTACCAGCTGTGTGATTTTGGGAAGATTGACATTTTGAGCCTCATTTCCTTCATATGCAAAATAGGGCTAATGGCAATAGTGCTGAGCTCACAGAATCATTCTGAGGGTTAAATGAGATGACACATAAATAACACTTAGTACTATGTTTGGCATGTAAAGTATTCAATAAAAGTCAATCATTGTCACTGATGGTGTTGTGGTTGTTATTGTAGTTTAGGACACAGATTTTGGAGGCAGAGAGACCTGGGCTTGTATTATAGCCCTGGGCAAGTTACTAAACTCCTCCAAGTCTCAGTTTCTTCATCTGTAAAATGAAGGTAGCAACACTAACTGAGTAGGGCAGTTATTAGGATTAAATAAGATAATCTACTTAGCCCAATATTTGGCAGTTAGTAAGTGCTCAGTAAATGGTAGCTATTGTTACTAGGCACAATGATGGCAACAGTGAGTACCCAATAGATGCTATCAAATGACCAATTAACTAGTGGGTCCAAAGTAATCATTCAGTAGTTGAGAGAAGAAAACCCATGAACTTCAGCTTTGACATTGTAAAGTGAACATGAAACTCTCTAGCCAAGAGGTTTTTTTTTTTGAAGCCAAAATGTTTTGATATCTTTTTTTAAACATCTTTATTGGAGTATAATTGCTTTACAATGGTGTGTTAGTTTCTGCTTTATAACAAAGTGAATCAGTTATACATATACATATATCCCCATATCCCTTCCCTCTTGCGTCTCCCTCCCACCCTCCCTATCCCACCCCTCTAGGTGGTCACAAAGCACCGAGCTGATCTCCCTGTGCTATGTGGCTGCTTCCCACTAGCTATCTATTTTACGTTTGGTAGTGTATATATGTCCATGCCTTATATATACTGAAACCTTTTAGGAATTTCCTGTTGTTTAGTCATTACTAGTGCTAAGCCAGTATATAAATATGACTTAGGAGTGTGTGTAAAAGTTACTAAGCAATATGGGGAAATGCTCTTGCTGGTTACTTTTCTCCATCAATAAATAACCCATCATTTGATGAAGCAACAGTCTCATTTCCCTAAGAAAATACCAGAAAGGACATCACCCAGAACTTTTTAAAAAAACCCTGTTTGGTAAGTCTTTGGTAAATATATATTTAGATAATGATAAACCAAGACCTTAGGCCAGATTCACAATCCCCTCCCCGCGTCTGTGGCTGCAGTTACGCAAAGGAAATGGAAAAAATGTTCAAAGAGACCGGGGCCCTAGTCCAACATTTGGACTGATTGAATTTCCTAACCCCATTTCCTTCTGTGGTTCTTTTGCAGCCAGGCTAATGACCTCCATTCAAGACTGGCCCTCAGAAAAGTCATGTAGCAGGCCAACTTTCTCTTCGCCTCCTTCTAGCCTTCTTTTCCACTCCTCTCGGCTCTGGGTCCCCAGTATCTTCATGTTCTTCTCCAGTCCCCCCAAATCCCTCCCTGCAATCTCCTGTATGAAGTAGCTTTCAAAGGCATAGAGAGCCCATGCCCTGCCTCCCATCAAAGCTGATTTGTTCTGTTGGTTACTCCTTTGGTGCTCTGCTACTAGTTTTTAAGCCAACAGGAGATAAAACTAGAATAATGTAGCTGCTTCCCACTGTCTGAGCTCTGGCATGCTCAGTTCATGGCCCCTGCAAACAGGTTCGGGGCTTCCTCTGTGATGCCTGGCCAGGACTCCTAGGTTTCTTAGGGTTTGGGTAGTGTTGCTGCATGAGATCCACGGTACCTACCAACATGGTACCTACCTAACTACTGAAGGCCATGCTCCTGGAGCCGGTGCTCGGCAGCGCGGCCAGGGGGCGAGGGGGAGGCAGTCGCTGGGAGAGGCCCGCGCACCGCAACGAATAGCCCCCGCTCGCCGCAGCTAGAGAAAGCCCGCACTCAGCACCAAAGACCCAACGCAGCCAAAAATAAATAAACAAATAAATTAATTAATTAATTTTAAAAACCCCCCAATGCCTATAGCAGTGCATTGGCTCGTAGGGTGCTTTGACCAGGGCAAAGCTCCTGGTCTGTGAAGTCAACTGGAGCGAGCCTGGGGTGCAGGTGAAGTGAACTAAAATGGGGTTAATAATGAGACCGACCTCCCAGGGATATTGTGATGATTGAATTAAATAATACAAGTCAAGCTTTCAGAACAATGCCTGGCACAGCTTGTGTCCAATAAATGTTTCATGTTATTCCTACCCGCTGAAGGTTGGGTAGCTAGCTGGCAGGCTCACCCTCAATTCAAGGACTGTACTCAGTGTTCCTGTTCCTCTTTTCTCCACCCACCCAGCCTCTCCTGCCTGCCTGCTGCTAACCTCATTTGCCACCCATGCTAAAAGCCCTAGTGTCTTTTCTCTCATGATGATGTGGAGGTCATATGCTGGCAAGTATGTGCTGTGGACATATTTGTTTGGCTTACACGGTATGTTTTTTTAAAAGATTTCAGTGCGTTAACAACATTTAAAAATCAGGAGATTTCAGAAATTCCCTGCCTGTCCAGTGGTTAGGACTCAGCGCTTTCACTGCTGTGGCCAGGGTTCAATCCCTGGTCTGGGAACTAAGATCCCAAAAGTGGCATGGCCAAAAAAAAAAAAAAAAGGAGATTTCCTTTAAAAAACTGGAGTTTGGGCTTCTTCTTCTTTTTTCTTCTAAAGTCTTAAGATCCAACAACACAGGCCCAAATTCTAAGTGGCAAATATCTGTCACCTGTGAGTTGTGCGTGCTCCCTTAAAATCGACCATGCTCTCTCAGGCTGGCTGTTTTCCCCTGCAGATCCACTTCTTTCATTCACTGACACTAGCAAAAGCCCTTCAGGGCCCACCAGGAAGAGCCTCAGTGGCTCTTTTAAAACTGGACTCCCAATCAATGGCAACAGAAAAGAGGCTTCCTGGAGGTCAGGGAAGGGGCTCAGTGTTCACAAAACTCAATCGCTTACCTCTGCTTCCTGCAGGGAAGAGGAGAAATGTGCCCTTCGTCCTGGGGAAGGTTGCTCTTTGCTGGACAATGGGCCAAATGACCCCTCCTAACGGAGAAAGGCAATATATATATATATACACACACACACACTGAATGTTTGCATCCTGCTATAAACTCATCCGTCCTTAAACAAGGAAGTCCGCATGTGTCTACTCCAACTAAGCGCTCTTTCTTCCTCAACAACTAAGGCTTTGTCTATGGAGTTTATAGGGCCATGTGTTATTCAAATACTTTGGGCTGCTTTGTGGATACACTGATGGGCATTCTCCTGGCAAACAGGAGAGCTTTTCTGGAAGCTCTCTAAAAGCCTGCAGGGTGGGATAGAGAGAATACTAAATGCTAGCTCAGCCAAACTTCTCCAGAGGGGCAGTCAGCGCCTGGAAGAACCAGGGCAGCTGCAAACCCTACCCAGGGGCCGGGCATGGCAGGAATGCTTGTCGGAGCGCAAAGTGCCTGCAGCTTGCTTTAAGTCTAAGGAAGAAGAATAACATATCAGTTCTTATTAGCTTGGGGGTAATGATAATACACACATACGTAGCTTACTATAGCCCGGCCCTGTTTCATTACCTCACCACAATCCAATGAAAGAGGTCCTGTTATTACCTCCACTTTTACCAATGAGGAAGCTGAGGCACAAGGAGTTAGGTAAGTAGCTAAGGTTGTGAAACCAGTTGGTATTAAAGCAAGGATTCTAACTCATGCAGTTGGTCTGCCGAGACTGTACTAACTAATATACGCCATGGTTCTCAGTAAGGTCACAGGACCACCAGCATCAGCATCTGGAAACTCTTTAGAACTGCAAATCCCTGGCCCTACCCCAGACCACCTGAATGGGAAATTCTGGGGATGGGACCCAGAAATCAATGTTTTTAGCAAGCCCTCTGGGTGACTCTGATTTAAGCTTAAGTTTGAGAACCATGCCCTAGGGGATAAGGACTCCCAACAATTGTAATATAACACTGTATGTTGCCTCCTGGAAGGAGCTGGCAGAGTATGCGGTCACCTGAACGAGAACTGAAAGGCATGGGAAGGGAGGGATGTTGCTATCCCACCAACTTCTCCCAGTACCTGTGATTCCATTATTAGCCATTCATTCCTTTGGATTGTGCATTCATGATTTGGAGGACGTCTTATTAAAATGCAAATACCCCTGGTAGAAGGAATGCCATCAGCCAATTCCTTATGGAATCTTATAGAGAATGACCAACTATTTATGTTTGCCTGGGAGTGAAGGCTTTCTGGAGATGCAGGACTTCTCAGTGCTAAAATAGGGACAGTCTCTCCACTGTTCCAATCTGTCCAGGACTGAGATGGTTCCTAAGACACAGGATTTTCAGTGCTAGAACACAAAACCCTAGGCAAACCTGGATGAACTGGGCATCCTATAACATAGGCAACAGAGCTGCATGTTAGAAGTATGGAATTGACAACATTAGGCATTGCCACATAAGAACTTGGAAGCCACAGGCCTGAAGATGCTCCAGCTTTAAACATGAGTTCGACAGGAAAACTTTCAGGCTCTGGTTCTCTCAGCTTCAGTAAAAGGATGGAGGTAAGCTTCGGCATTCAACAAAGACCCCAGGGGTTATTAGGACACATAATACCACAGCGCCAGACTCTTCTGTGAAATTTAGCGCTGAAAGAGAAGCATTAAGAATTACTCTCGCCAAAGTTGTACAAATGGCAGTGCCTATGTAAGACAGAGGATGATGCCTCTATTTAAGACTGTGATAACAAAAATTCTTAAAGCCATGGAAAAATGCTACTTAAGAGGGGAAAGCAGATGATAAAATGGTAGCTATCATTTTGAAGTGGTAGAATTTCAACCATGTCAAGAAAATGTGCAACAATAAACGCCGGGAGAAAAATATGCTACGATGTTAATATTGGTTACTACTGGATGCTGGGATCATGCAAGAGGACGGGACGAGGAGAGGGAAGAAGAAGGAGAAGGAGAGGAAGAGGAAGAAGACTTCTCTATGATGGACGTGCTGGAGGAGATTCACCTGACATGGGAGAGGGGCGCTTACTCTTCTGCTGTAACCAACCATTGGCTGATTTGGCAAGGACTGTGCTGCTCTGGCTATATTATTGCTGCCGTCTGCCAAGTTTGTTGAAAGCTTATCTGGAAGCTTGGCTGCACAATGTAACTGGGTAAAGGTTGAGATTAAAAAGTAAATTTGTGTTTTGTTTTTTGTTTTTGCTGCACGCGGGCCTCTCACCATTGTGGCCTCTCCCGTTGCGGAGCACAGGCTCCGGATGCACAGGCTCAGCGGCCATGGCTCATGGGCCCAGCCACTCCGCAGCATGTGGGATCCTCCCGGACCGGGGCACGAACCCGTGTCCCCTGCATCGGCAGGCAGACTCTCAACCACTGTGCCACCAGGGAAGCCCTAAAAAGTAAATTTTTGATTTGGCCTTTTCTATAGCCTGGCTTTGGGGTCAATTTAGTTAAAATGATGTCCTGATGCATTCCCTGGCAACATTGAAGGGGTAGATATTCATGGAGGACTCGGGGGGGTGGGTGTCAAGTGCCCCTTTTATGTGTCCCAGATGCTCTAGCAGGGGTTTGGGAACTTTTAGAGAAGAACCTTCTTGAAGGTACAGGTGGGACTTTTCCGATGCCCACTCATCTCCTTCCCCAATGGGCTGCATACCTCCCTGGTTCACCATAGGGCTGGTTTTGTAGCCCAGTGTGTTTGCAGAAGAAAGAGCACAGGCTTGCCAGCAGGGCAAATCACACGGTCCACTGCTAGGAGGTGCTCAAGCGGTTCCCGAACTCAAAAGCCCCGCTTCCTCACTCCCAACCACAGCACACAATTTGAGAGTTAAAAGTGACTTTGTTGGCCTGGTGTATCGCCTGGACTTGGGGTAATTGTTCTGCTTTGCTGGAGCACTGGTGTAGGTCAAGGTCAAGGATCCTCATCAGTCACCAGCTAAATGGGAACAGAGTTTGGGATGTGATGAAGGAAGACATTCAAGTTTTGAGTCCCCTTGGCAAACTCACTCTCCCCTCTCCTGAGAGCCACACAGGAGCAGTGGGAAGGACTGGAATCGAGCTACCTACCCAGGTGAATGCAAATACCTGCCCAGGAAATCATGCAAATACCTTTGGAACAAACCTTGTAGGATACCCGATGCAGGGGACACGGGTTCGTACCCCGGTCCGGGAAGATCCCACATGCCGCGGAGCGGCTGGGCCCATGAGCCATGGCCACTGAGCCTGCACGTCCGGAGCCTGTGCTCCGCAACGGGAGAGGCCACAACAGTGAGAGGCTCGCGTACCGGAAAAAAAAAAAAAAAGCCAAAAGTACACAGCTTGCTCTCAGAAGTCCCAAACAGTCTCCTCTGCTTGCCCTCCACCCTGCCATGCCCCTTACCTCACCGCAAACTGTGCTTCCGACCCCCAAGGCCAAAAAGGGAAAACACAAGCCATCCTTTCACAGACAGAAACGTTAAAGGATACAACAGGAAGCAAATGGCCATCTCCTTGTTACATTTTCTGCAAGATTAACAATCACTTGACTGTTTCTTTACTATTCCTTAATGACCTAGCAGTTCAGCTATTAAGTGATAAATCCTCTGTGTATTCATGACCAGCTGGTTTAATTAGGGAGCCCAAACTGAAACGATCAAGATAATTGAGCTACCTCGGAAACATTAAGGAACACAGCCGCTGTGCAGGGCCGAAAACAAACTCAACCGGCAGCAAGAGGCCTGTCCCCCAGAAAGGAATGCTGAAGCAGGAAACCGAATGGGATGAAGGGTGTAAACTTTAGGAAGAGCAAGTGGAAGACAAAAACAGGGAAGAGAGATTCCAGTTCCTTCTCATCACCCTCCCACTCCACTTTTGGCTTGTATCCAGGCAACCAGCTGAAGCCAGCCAGCCAGATTTACTCCAAGTGGCTCCTCTGAGGTCCCAATCAGCTGGGGGAGGGGGGCAAAGGGCTCCCCTTTGGGAGCTAGCTAGCTACCGGTTAAGAAGAGACCATCTGGAAGGATGCCCTCCAGCTCCTGTCCCTTCACTCACTGTCTACCGCAACCAACATCTGTTTTCTGAAAAGAAATGCAAGGAAGGAAAGTGGGAGAAATGGGCTTGTCGGCATTCAGCTTTTTCTTTTGTAGATTCTAGATGCTGAGTGGGCTTGGTCGGATAAGCAGATGATGTTTGGGTGATGGACTTCTGAGTCTGCGTCGCTCGATGGGCATATTGTACAGCCAGATGCCCACTCACTTGCTGTAGAAGATTGTACCAAGCCCAGCACCTTCTCTATAGGCTACAGACGTTTAGAGGTGTTTCCATTGTTTTCCTAGAGAATAAGCTCTAGTTTAGCTGTTTCAACATCTGAGCAGATGAATCATTCACAGTTTCTTTATAAACAGGTGGCTGTTTGCCCTGTCAGAGCCTGACTCACCCCCAGATGGCTGACTAGAAAGTCCCAACTCCAAATTCCCAAGACCAAACATCCTCATCCAACAACACGGCACTTGGCTCATAAATTCAACAAACTCAAAAAATTTTTCTCTTTGACTGAACAGCCCAAAGGAAAGTTTTGTTTACCCAGGGCCAACCTCTTTTCTGAATGAGCCATGTTTAAGTGAGGAAATACCTGCTTGGAATAACTTTTTCTCATCCTGTGTCCATTTCACCTCCTTTCAAATCAGCGCGCACGCAGATGACAGATTGATCTTTCGAACGTTCATTTTCTAACTTTTGATTTTGAAATAATGATAGACTCACAAGAAGTTGCAAAAAGAGTGCCAAGAGGTCTCTAATACCCATCACCCCAATTCCCCCCCATGGTGACATCTTACATAATTATAACATATTATCAAAACCAGACTCCTTATAATTAAGTAGACTGCAGATGTTGCTCAGATTTCAGTAGTAAAAAGTTAAATTATATAACACTACAATGAATGTCTAGTGCCCAAAGCTTCCAATTCAAGTGTCTGCTTGCAGTTCAAGTCCCTCCGTGGTCAGGCTCCACCCCACTCAAGCGGCCACAGTTCCCACTGCTCGGTAAGCACACACACCTCTTTCTGTTGGGACGACTGTGCTCATTTTGGGGGCCATACTCATCACTATCTCTGGGCCTCTGCTCCAGCAATTTTCCTCTCACTCCCCCTTTTCCAAATTGTCCCCCTTCATCTAATCCTGGCTCACATCTTGCCTTTTCTAGAAAACTTTCCTGAGCTACTCCAGCCATCCTTCGGTTTTCCTTATTCTGAACACATTATGACCAGAAATAACTTTCAGCATAGTTTGCATAATTTAGCATGTGAGTTTTTTTTATAGTCTTGCATTATTTTTTTTTCAATTTGGTAAAATGTACATATCTTAAAACCTATAATATTAACAATTTTTAGATGTACAGTTCTGTATTATTAAGTATATTCACGTTGTTGTGTAACCATCACCACTGTCTAGTTCCAGAACTTGTACATCATTCCAAACTGAAACTTCGTACCCCCATTCTGCACCCCCAGCCCCTGGTAGCCATTATGTTACTTTCTGTCTCTATGAATTTGACTATTCTAGGTACCTCATATAAGTGGAATCATACAACATTTGTCCTTTTGTTGCATTATTTTAAAAATTGTTTCAAGATTTTTGCTAGATTGGAAAATCTTCAAGGATCTGGTACCCTGCTGAAATAAGAAATAGACAGGTAAGTAGGTAGATAGGTGATTGATAGATAGATAGATGATAGATAGATATTCTCACAATATCCAGCATAATTGTGGGTGATTAACTGATGTGGATTTTTCTCACCTTGTCAGGAAACCAAACCAGGAATGTCTTATAAGACATCACCCAGACCTTTTATTTATTAAAAAATTAAAGAAAAATATTTATTCTATTTACTTATTTTCCTTAATTCTCTCGGTTACATCAGGTCTTAGTTGCGGCACACGGAATCTTTGTTGAGGCTTGCGGGATCTTCACGTTACAGCACACCGTCTGTTCGGGTTTCTCTCTAGTTGCAGCACTCTTGTGGCATGTGGGCTTAGTTGCCCTGCAGCATGTGGGATCTTAGTTCCCCGACCAGGGTTCGAACCTGCGTCCCCTGCATTGGGAGGTGGATTCTTTACCACTGGACCACCAGAGAAGTCCCCGCCCAGACCTTTTTTTGTGGCTTTCCCAATTTTGGGTTAAAAACATGTTCTTGGGCTGGACCTGCATGTGCCTAGATCCGATGGGTTTGGGCTGTGCTCACTGTGATAGGGTCTGTATGCTGCCCAAGTTGCCTTCCTTTCGGCCCATCTTCAGAAGTAAATGTCGAGCTCACTGAGGGCAGAAACAATGTTTCTCTGAAGTTTCTTTGACGCACCCATGGCAGAGTCAAAAAAGCACTTAAATAATGTTATCAGGATGGGCAAGGGGTGGGTGTCAAGTGGTTGTCAAGAAATCTAGTTTGATAACCAGATGAAGATGAAGAACTTGGCACTAGGTCATAGGGCAAACCAAAGCCGGCAGGGCAAAATACTTCAGTTCTTGGTTTCTTCACTGGGGAAGAATGAATAATAGGAATAGCCAACGTGAATTGAGGACTTAAATATATGCCAGGTACTACTCTAGGCACTTGACACATATTAACTCTCTTCATCCTCCCAACAATCTTAAGAGGTAGGTACTATTATTAGTTTCGTTTCACAGTTGAAGAAATTGAGGCATAGAAGGGTTCGGTAATTTATCCAGGTTAGTAAGAAGAGTCAGGGTTTGAATTCAGATGGTCAGACTCCAGAGCCCACACTCCTGCAGTCATGTGAGTAATCGAAGAACACAAGAACCTTGAAAGACTGAAGTACTTCTGGCTGGTGAGCCGACATGGTGAGAGCTCTGGGCCAGGGGAGGGGACTTTGTGGATCATTTAGCTTTACTCCCTTCCAAGGCACATCCCTGGCTGGAAAATAGCTGCCTTCGGTCACAAGGAGTAAGAGACTGAAAGATTGAGTGCGGCCTCACCCCTGCTGGCAAAACAACCCCAAACCCACATCCTACTGCCAATGGGTCATTGACGCCATGTTCATGTACTACGGACAGCATATTTTGATATTAAGGACCACTGTGAACCTCTTGGAAGCTAAGGACTATATAAACTCTGGGTACTGAAGGATTGTTATTTAAGGCAGGTCCCATGAAAGAGCTATTGAGTTTCTCAGGGCTCCCCCATCCCCACCCCAGGGAGCCCGTTTATTTTACTGGTAGGAAATGAATGAGGTTCAACAATTTCTTTACCTAGCTGTGAAATTAAAGTATAGTCCCTTGTGAACCCAGCCCACTTGATGTATACAGGAAGTGACCCCCCAAGTGGCTGACTGAGTTTTAGAACAATATATATCCTGCAGGAATATTTCCTGTTACAAAACTTCACTGAGCCCCTGAAGCAACAGAGTAAATAGCTTTGGTTCAGGTGAAAAGAAAGGCCCAGATAAAACAATGAAAATGCATCAGTGAGCTGAGGGGAAGGCCTAGTGGAGCTTTGTGTTCTGAAATGGGAGCCGGGACTCTGTTCCAGGAGAGAAAGACAGGCCAGGCATAGGCAAGAATTTGAAAAAAGGCTGCAGGTGAGGATGTTCATAGCATATCTGGGGGACACTAAGGTGACCAGCTTGGTTGAAGTAGATGGTTCCTATTGGGGAGCAGTGATAGACATGGCTAGAAATGTCAAGAATTCTTAGGGAAGAAAGGCAGGCAGAAGTATTTAGATTTGAAATAGGCAGAAATAATGTGTTGGGACTACAAAGCTCAGGGTCAAGGTCTTATCCCATAATGAGTGATTCCATCATGTTGCCTTGTTTCTCAGGTGCTTGGATTCCCTCCACGACACGGTACCAAGACTCTTGTCAGTTGCCTGCTGTTGTACTTGAAGGTTCCCAAGATTAATGTGACACAGGAAATACGTTAGGTAAACGCAGTCTTTATTCATAGTTACAGCCTTCTGCCTCAAGTCCATTGTGAGTCTCTTACCCAGGTGAGCTGAGCTGGACAATGAAGAAACCTCAGACCCCTTTTACCCTCTTGTATAGCTTTAAACTTGAACAAGACCAAGAACTGGGCAACTAGTTTCTCAATTCCTTTCCCCTGTTCCTCCCCTTGCTCTGTGTAGTTTTCCTGCACTGAATTTCCTACTAATGTGGGAGACAGTGGAGGGGAAAACTCACCTGGGGGAAAGCATGGAGCCCATTGTTCTTTTCCTTCCAAAGCCCTGCTCCATTGGAAGTCTTTCATTCCCTATATTCTAACCTTGATGTATATCAGAGAGCCCGCCCCTGAGATTACAGTGAGGGGTAGTAAGATTATGCGGCCACTTGTTCAACACACACATACACCCAGTCCCTCTTCTGGTTAAGGCCATGGGTTTTACAGCAAGGCATGTGACCAACTGGGGGTACTACCGTCCCTTTAAAGGGGGATCAGAGTATAGCTGGACCTCTCAGGGCAGGAAGATGTGTGGGCATCGGAAAAGTCCCACCTGTACCTTCAAGAAGGTTCTCCTCTAAAAGTTCCCAAACCCCTGCTAGAGCATCTGGGACACATAAAACGGGCACTTGATCCTCACCCCCGAGTCTTCCATGAATATCTACCCCTTCAGTGTTGCCAGGGAATGCATCAGGACATCATTTTAACTAAATTGACCCCAAAGCCAGGCTATACAAGAGGTCAAAACAAGTATACCCTTTTAATCTCACCCTATACCCAACTACATTGTCCAGCCAAGCTTCTAGATAAGTTTTCAACAAACGTGACAGACAGTAGCAATAATATAGGCAGAGCAGCACAGTCCCTGCCAGATCAGGCAATGGTTGGTTATAGCAGAAAAGTAAGCACCCCTCCCTTGTTCCCACAGGCTGTTTGAGAAAAATAGAAGTCCCTCCTCTCCTTCCCTGTAAGGTAGCTGTCTGTGTTCTGTTCCGCCACAGTCAAAGGCACCTGGACCTCTTTTCCAGCAGCTGCAGGCTGTGGAGTCTTCACTGGGGAAGGTCCAGTCCCTTCAGCACCTCCCACGTCGGGTGACTCTCCTCCAAGTCCAACGTGGAGAAGTCTTTTTCTTCCCCCTCATTAATTTAATTTGATCATTTGCTGATTACGTGGTAATATAGAAATTTGGGAGTTATAGAAAAGAATTAAGAAGCAGAAAAACATCCCCATGCATGATCCCACCATCCAGCAACAACCGATATTAACATAGTAGCGTATTTCTCTCCTGGCCTCTATTGCTGCACATTTTCTTGACATGGTTGAAATCCTACTACTTCAGAATGATAGCTACCATTTTACTGCCCGTTTTCCCCTTAACTAGCATTTTCCCATGGCTTTAAGAACTGTTGTTACCACAATTTTAAGTGGAGGCATCATCTTCCGTCTTGCGTCTGCACTGCCATTTGTATAACTTTTAAGACACATAATGCTACAGTTGCCGGACCCGTCCATGAAATTTAGTGCTGCAAGCTGAAGTAATAATAGGCGACACTGTCTGAGGGCTTATTATATGCAAAGTGCTCTTCTAAGGGCTTCAAGTGTGTTAACTCATTTAATCCTCGTGCAATTCTACGAGGCAGGTGCTATTATTATCACCAGGTGATAGAAGCACAACCTGGGATCCAGAGGAGGGGAGGGACTTGCTCAGAGGAACACAGGTAGTGAGTCGCAAACCTGGGGTTTGAGCCCAGGCATTGTGACTCTAGAGTCTGTGCTCTCAGCGACTGTAAACCGGCCAGTCCAGGAACTCACTGCAACCATTAAGGCAATTTACAGTCTAATATACAATACACAATAACGTTTTCCAGTCAGGAAAAGCGTTCTCAGGATCCGATACACATTCTGCCATTGGTTTACACTCTACTCATAATAGCATTTGTCGGCCATAAATAACAGACCTCTCCTAAGGATGTGAAAAATCTTATGGGAAAGAGGACAGACAGAATAGGGACTTTTGCTTCTCTAAAACATCACCCTCTATGTGCCAACTATACAGCATCTACCACCTGTAAACTTAAAACTTATTTAGGAGAGAAGTCGCCCATCAAGCGTGTGATTGCGATATTATGGTATAACAGGAGAAAACTGACCATTTGTGTAGCGAGCCTCTCTTACCTCAGAGTAGCATTTTAAACCCTTCTCTCTCCGAAACAGAGACAGATGGTCACTCTTCCAAGGCCCAGAGAGCTCCTTAGTTCCCTTTCTTTTCTCTCCTGCATCTTATAAACCTCCCCATTTCCCCATCCAGTCTGTCTGAGATTCAGTGCTTTCCCTCTCTTGTCCCTGCATCCCCCACCACTGAAGAACAGACGTCGGGACGGTCGACTTGCCCAGCAGAATTCGTCTCCGTGTAGTCCCAGTAGTCCTGATACTCCGAGTATCTCCCTACATCTCTACAGCCCTGAGAGGGTTCCAGGCTTTTCTCTGCACTGCTCTGCACTTGGTCCTCATTTCCCCTCTTGGGTATCCTCCTGGTTTGGCTCAGCTTGGAATGTAGGTCTTCCAGAGCCGGAGCCCCCTCAAACGAAGCCTGCTCCGGAGCTGTTGCTGGGAAGGAGGCGCCTTCCTGGACCCTCCCAAGACAAGGAAAACCGGACTTTGCTTCTTCCTTATTATTCTCCAACTGAAGCCAGCTTTTCTGGCCCATACTCATCCCTATATCTGCCTTGGAAGACTTGGCCTGCAAAAGAGTGTGAACCAGACTTGTGTATGTGAATGATGCCCAAGCCTGGACGGTCAGCGGCCAAGGAGAAGAAAAGACCCTTTTGTTCTTTTTCTTCTTCTTCTTACTGCTGCTTTTCTTCCCTACGTTCCCCCCATTGTTAGCAAAGGAAACCTCCTCCAATGAGCCCTGACCCGGAGCCACAGCTGGCCATGGGGTGCTAGCCTGAGCAGTCTGATAAGTAACAACCGACGTTTTACCCTTCTTAGCCTTTTGACCTCTGCGTCTAAGCCCCACGTTGACTCCATCATCAGCAACTTCTGAAGCCCTTGCAGGAGCCGTTGGTAACTGACATGGCTCTGTGGAAGATCCCCAAACCTGTACTCTCAGAGGCCAGGGACTAGCCATCATCTTCTTCTTGTTTTTATTTCTCCCTTTACGGTTGTCTTTCTGCCTGGCTTTTGTCTCCCCCTTAGCCACTAGAGGATCCCTCTCAAGAGAGGGCCAATCTGGACTTGCCTCTGGCAACAGGGCACCAGCCAGTGCCTCCCGAGGCTGAGTGAGAACAGATGTCTTTTCCGTCTCACTGTTCCTCCTTTGCCCCGTGGTTTCACGCCCCACACTAACTTCCGAACTCTTACTTGGCAGAGGCCCCATGACACAAGCGTTACCCAGAACCGGGGCTGCAGAAGATGCCCGAGTCTGCAGCGTCAGAGGACAAGGAAAATAGACAATCTTCCTTTCCTTTCGATTCCTCCTTTTATGGCTGTTTTTCTTCCCCACGTTTCCCCTGCTGTTAGCCTCCTGCCATGCGGCGTGATTGGGGGCCGCCTGTGGGCATGGGGCCTCACCTTCCACGTTTAGACACAGACTGAGATCAGACAATTTTTCCATCTCATCACCCTCCCTTGGACCCATGCTTTCCTGCCCCACATTTTCCCCACTACTTGCAGCAAGTGTAGCATCTTCAAGTGCGGTCTGAACTGCAGGCGGGGCTCCTGCGTGCGTGGGGGCTGAGTCTGTGTCCCTCGCCTGGGTCGTCAGAGCCTCCATGGGTGCCAAAATGTCTTTTTCCATGTTTCTTTCCCCCTCCAGCTTTTCCTTGCTTTTGTTTCTGGATCAGTGAAAGTGTTGACCTGAAACAGAGAGAGCAGAAGTAATCCAAGAGGGAAATGTGAGTTAGAGGCAAGGCTAGCAAAATGTCCCTTCTGGAGGGAGAGAATCGAGCATCAGGCCTGGGGGCTTAAATCAAGGCTACCTGAAACCATTTAGGAATGGACTGCGTTCAGGAGGTGGGGAACAAGGTAAGGAACAAGGTAAGGGTGTCAGACACCTGTTCTCCCTGGCAGGCGGCTCACTGATGCGGCGCTAGGTCCACCACAACTTCCCACGGAGGGCTCCACTCCTGGTACAGTAGCACATCTATCAGCGACCCTGGATGACCTCAAAATACTGACGGGTGGTACGATTTTCAATCTTCATCAGCCTTCACTGTCTTCTTTGAAAGTAGAGGACGACACTGGAAAAACAGCAACAGCAACAACATAAAGTTATTTCCATTTGCACCTAAGGGGAATAGAGACATTGGTTAATGGTCAGGTATAGATTTTAGTATTGTTACCCTTTGATGCTTCGGATAGCCTCAGGAGACCAAACCGTAGGTGAGAAAGCTGTGGTTGAGCCTATAAAATCAGAGAAAGAAAGTGTCATCAAAATGATGAGCCTGACCAGCTGCCCCTGGGTACCCGTCTGAGCACACTCTTACCTGGCTCTCCCAGAAATGCTCTGTTAGAGTTTCCCACGAGGAGGAATTAGTGTACACACCAAGGATCCAGAGAGTCTATATAATCCAGTAGCACAACATTTTTATCATTTGATGAAGAAGAGATTCTGTTCAGTTCAGTATGGTATTAGCATTTGGTTCTCCTTCACTTGTTTCTGATTCTTTGCCACGTTGAAAATCCAGGTCTGGGCTGGGGGGCTCAATGCACTAGCCAATGCAATCCATTCTTCATGTATTCTAGATAAGCAGAACTAGAGAGACAGGTCCTATTTCTCAAAGAAGTCCCGCTGCAAATTCCCACCCTTTTTTAAGCTTTCCACTCTACTATATATATGTACAACATAATCTTGGAATGGGCTAATTATTTACATAATATCCTTTCTCTCCGAGCAAATATTTTTTGTTTACTTTTTCACCAAAAAAAGAAAAAAAAGGAAGAATAAATCAAGGAGGGATCATACTCCCTTTCTCTAGTTATGACTGACACAGAGGACACAATGAGGCCCCTGTGTTTTGCTTTGATAAGAAAATGTAATCACAAAAAAGAGCAAAGCAAGGCCTTGCATTGAACTAGTAGGTTTAGAAATGGAAAACTTGTTTCCGTTTTTAATCTGGAATGTGTTTCTATCTGGAATGAGAGATGCGGCAGTGTCTATGTGAATGTGATGTCCCTGATGGAGACGGGGCAAGGCCCGCTGGACCTTGTCTTGGGTGCTACAAAGGGCCTAGTGCTCTTTTCGTGCAATATTCTCACCCAGTCCTCTTTGAAGTGCTCCCGATGTAAGATTGTAGAAGGAGGAATCACACAGCAAAAACTACGCACACTGATTATCTATCACGGTTTCCACTTTTTAAACATCTTCCCTGATGCAATGGTTGTATTTTTCACTGATCTGTACATAGGTTAAAGTCGCTGTGCTAAGGCTAGCCTAGCTCATGACAAACGCGGAGGTTATCACTAGATGAAAGCCAGCTGGCTGGCTGCCAAGAGGCCACAATAAGTAAAATTTACCTTGTTCAACACGGTAGAGTCCAAGGTCGGGTCCCCCCACTGAGAGAGGGTCTGTAGTCCAGTCGTGGATATACATTAACCAAGCACACAGAGCCAGGTCTCTGCCTATATTTTCTCTATCCATAGCCACATCCATGTTCCTAACTACGTGTATATCTACCTGAGATACCCTGTCCCCTGGACGCCACGTGGAGGATGACTGCCTACTTCAGGCTCAATAGATCTCCCTCCGGTGTGTTGACCCTTTTGTTCATATAGATTTATTCATTCATACAACAAATATTTACTGAAACTGCCATGTGCCAAGCATGAGGCTAGGTGCAGGGGAGTATATACTTAGGTTTCAGGTTACTTATTTACAGTCATTTTCCATTTTGGTCTCTCTGAAGTGACTACCTTGATTGGAGTTCTACATGGTTTCCAACCTCAGGTCACACATGTACAGACACTCACTTGGTTGGCTCTCAGTGATAGCTAATGGCCTTCCTTGTGTGGGGATTCTGCTAGTTTAATTATCAGAGGCCCACCTAATTATTTACCCTTTCTCCAGGTTATTGAGTCCTCCACACTCTTTGCCCCGACTTCCCCTACCGGCATAACCTCTCTGGCTTTTGGATAGGAAGAGAATAACTCCTTTCCAACTTTTCAGTTATGGGGTAACAATTGTTTGATGCCCATTTATTTGTGTGTTATGTGAGAATCCAATTTACATGTGTTGTGGTATAGGAACTGCCTGGTATCCCTCCTTTGATAGGCAGGAACCTATAATTTTAGGCCTAACAGGCAGGGTCCTGTGAGGGGTGATGAGTTGAAATCGTGTCCTGAGGGGGTTGGCACCCAGGAAAAAAAGCCTATATCATTTAGGATTCTTTCATTGCGAGAGACAAAAAAGAAAAAAGAAAAAAGACCCAAACTGGCTTAATCAAAACAGGCAACTTAGAGCTTACCATAAGCTTAATAAGTTCAGGGTTAGAGCCAACTTCATACATGGCTTACTCCACAGTGCAGATTACTTCACCAAGACCAACAGAGATACTTCCCTTTGGTTGGTTTCCATTTTCAGGCTCTTCCTAGAGACCCCTGGTACCTTCAATCTCAAAATGCCTAATCCAGCAGTGGAGTTCCCTTTCACAGTAGAGCAATGGAAGTCCCTAAATGGAGTCTTGCTGGTACAAATTGGCCTGACATGGGTCGTGTGTCCATCACTGAACCAGTTGTGGATGGAATGTTCCAATACTGGTTCTCTTCAAATTCAAGAGGGAAATTGGAAAGTAAGAATGAAAGTACATAGTCACACATGGTTGAGAAAACTGGGAAAGTGAGGAATGAGCTATGGGGAAGTGAAGAAAGCCTAAACCTTAGACATTGTCTTTTTTTTTTCAATATGTAGCTTTATTGAGATATAACTCACATACTGTAAAAGACATTCTTTTACATTAAATGTAGTGCATTTATCTAAATCAGAAAATTTAAAATTGATGCAATGCTGTTATCCATAGTACATATTCAAATTTGTCATTTTAATGAATAGTGTCCTTTCTAGCTACTTTTCCCAATTCAGGATCCAAAACAGGATCGTACACTAAATCCATTTGTCATGTTTTGTTAATGTCCTCTAATCCGTAATAGTTCCTCAGCTTCTATTTGTGTTTCATGACATTGACATATTTGAAAAGTACAGGCTGGTTATTTTGCAGAATGTCTCTCCGTTTGGGTCTGTCTGTTGTTTTATGATGATTAAGTTAAGATTATGTGTTTTGGACAAAAATACCACTGAAGTTATGTTGTGTCCTTCTCAGCGCATCATATTAGCAGGCATATGATGTCAGATTGTCCCAGTATTTGTAGTGTTAACTTTGATCACTTGATTAAGGTGATGTCCATCAGCTTTCTTCACTCTAACATTAATATCGTCCTTTTGTAACTAACAAGTCATTTATAGGGAGTTGTCAGTTGGTTTTCCTAGGATCAAATAAGATGATATACACCAAGTATTGGCCACAATGTCTGGCACATTGTAAATGTACAAAAAATGTTAGGCATCATCTTTGTTATTATTCATACTATATCATTGTTATTGTGAATCAAAAAGATTTTAAGACCTGGACCTGGTATTCTACACCTTATGTGACATTAAAGGAGAAGTCAGGAATGTAGAACAATATAAGTTAAGGAACTATAGAGTTCAAGTACTTGGTGGTATGGTGGACAGCATGACCTCTGTGGCGATCCAGCCTTGGGATCCTAGATTTTTTATGTTTTTTGAACTACTGGCTGATTACAAGACCCCAGAGAAGGCTGTTGATGCAATTTAATTAATTTTACACCCTTACTTCAGGTCATCTTTACTTCTCACTATGTTGTATTCCTTGAAATCACATCATTGAAGGATCATTATAAAGTAGGTTACTGGATTCCCACAAGAGCAACAACATAATTAGACGATATGTTCCTGATTAAGCTTGAACTAAATCATAGCTAGGGTGGGCAAAGCAAATATAGAACAACCATACATTTAGTCATAACTGTCTTATGCAAAAACAGGATTTTTTTTCTTTTTGCTCCAAATCTCAGACAAACTGGACCAGTGTCAAGCCCTTATTCATCCCTTCTACCTGTTGCCAGAACTTCTTACCTCTGTTCTGATTGTTGACACC
Organism: Stenella coeruleoalba; assembly: GCF_951394435.1. Lineage (NCBI taxonomy): Eukaryota > Metazoa > Chordata > Mammalia > Artiodactyla > Delphinidae > Stenella > Stenella coeruleoalba. The sequence goes on along the minus strand of NC_137152.1, from coordinate 89,110,260 downwards.
AAAACTTCTAATCTGGTTTCTAACCCTTGTAACCTCTGCCTGAGTTTCAAGTCCATTCTTTCAGTGTGTTCCAGAACTGCTCTCTATTCTAACTTTATACTTTCTTAAACTTTCACTCTTGTCTGAGCATCTCATTCTGTCCACCATCTAGGTTATCTAATTTGTTGGCATATAAAAGTTTTAAATTTTGATTAAGTCCAATTTTTCATTTTCTTTTGTCACTTATGCTTTTATCATATCTACAAAACCATTGCCTAACTCAAGGTAATGAAGATTTATTCCTATGTTTTCTTCTAAGTGTTTTATAATTTTAGCTCCCACATTTAGGTCTATTATCCATTTTGAGTTAATGTTCGTTTATGGTGTGAGATAAGGGTTGAAGTTCATTTACTTCTGCATATGGATATCCAATTGCTCCTGCACCAGATTTGAAACCAATAAGATTTTTTTTTTTTTCCGATACGCGGGCCTCTCACTGTTGTGGCCTCTCCCGTTGCAGAGCACAGGCTCCGGACGTGCAGGCTCAGCGGCCATGGCTCACGGGCCCAGCTGCTCCGCGGCATGTGGGATCTTCCCAGACCAGGGCACGAACCTGTGTCCCCTGCATCGGCAGGCGGACTCCCAACCACTGTGCCACCAGGGAAGCCCCAAAAACAGTTTTAAAAAGTCAAAGCTATGCCCATCTAGGAACAGACCAAGCAGTATAGAAGATCTTATTATAAGAAGCAGCAGTCTCCAGATCCTCCTCTCCCCATCCCAGCTCCACATACCAGAGGCAACCTCTTAACAGTTTGATATTAATTTTTCTATTGGTTACAATCTTAACTGTAGATCAGAGATTGCACGCTGAAGGCCAGCAGGTCATACCTTGCCCAAAGATGCATTTTGTTTAGTTTATATAGTGTTTTCTTTTCCCCTCTAAATAGTTGTTAACATTTTAAAATTGGAAGATTTCATATAAAACCAATTTTCTAGCCTCTCTTGAGAAATTGGAACCTCTGAACTTGCATTGTGCAGCCTAAGCTGGATAGCAGTTGCCTCTCTATTCAGGGTATACTCTCTAGTTCATTGCAGTCCCTATCTAATCAGCTTCACACCTTTCCCACCTGCCTGGCCTTCGTAGGCATTTGAGTTTGCAACCTATGCTTTATCTCTTTGTTACTCAAAATAAAGTTTTCCTATCAACAACTTGGGCACCACCTGGGAGCTTCTTAGAAACGCTGAATCTTGGACCTCATCTCAGACCTGCTGAATCAGAACTTGCATTTTAAAAAGAATCATAGATAATTTGTATACACATGAAAGGTTGAGAAGCCCTGGGATATAGAATCTGCTTACATCTAACTCAATTTCTTGATATATCAATTTTAGATGATCTCTAATGACATAGTATGAGAGATGAAGAAGTGGGATTGCAAGCTCTTAGTTGACGTCCATCTTTAACTTTACTAGGTATCACCAAATTAGGTTCCAAAGAAATTTTACAAATTTTCACTGTTATTGGTAGAGTATGAAGTTCCATTTCCCGATATCCCCGCTGACACTTGGTGCTGAGTTCTTTTTAACTTTTAGTCAATCTGATGGGTGTTAAATGGCATCTTGTTGCTTCGCTTTGCATTTCTCTGGTGACTAGTGAGGATGAGCATTTTTCACATGTTGTCTATTTAGGCTTCCCGTTCTGTGAATCACCTGTTTATGTGTCTGTCCTCCTCCGCCCCTTTGGGGTTGTTTTCTTCTTTACTTATTGATATATATTCTGGATTTGAATCCTTTTAGTTATATGCATTGCGGTTATCTTCTTTAGTTTGTGAATTGTCTTTTTATATTTTGATGTATTTTGTTGTATAGTAGTTTTACAATATAATTAATTAAAATGTATCAAGAATTTCTTTTTGGTTTGGTCTTTCCATATTTGGTTTAAGAAATCCTTCCCTACCTTGAGATCATAAGAATATCATCCTATACATTCTACTAAAAGTTTTAAAGGTTTGCTTTTCAGATGTAGTTCTTTAATCCATCTGCAATTTGTTTTGTATGTGGTATGAGTTAGGATTATTCTTGGCTCTTCTGTCATCCCATGTTAGGATTATTATTGTAACTGTGCAGCATTTATTGATTCATTTCAGGGAAAGTTGACATCTTTATAATATTAAGACTTCCCATCCATAAACATGATATGTGTTTCCATTTATTCAGGTCTTCCTTTATGTACTTTGCTAATGTTTTATAATTTTCTTGATTAAAGGTCCTACACATCTTTTCTTCTTATAATTTTTAATATATTATTGTTTTATTTCTAATTTTGGTATATTGATCTTATAGCCAGCATTTGTCAAACTCTCTTTATAATTCTGTTTGTCTGTAGATAGCTTGGATTTTCTATGTAGCCAATAATATCATCTGCAAATAACAGTTTTGTATCACCCTTTCTAAATCTTGTTTTCTTAAAAAATTCTTTTTTTTTTTTTTTGCTTATTTTATTGTGGTCCCTTGAACTTCCAGCACCATGTGGAATAGAAGAAATCTTAGCAGATATCCTTGTCTTGTTTCTGATTTTAATGAGAAGTTCTCTAAAGTTTCACCATTAAGTATGATATTATCTTTAGGTTCTGGATTGATATCCTGTATCAGGTTAAATCAAGGTTCCCTTCCATTCTTAGTGTGTCAGAAGTTTTTTTTTTTTTTTTTATCATGAATAGATATTGAATTTCATCAACTATTTTTTTCTGCATCTATTGAAATGGTCATATATTTCTCCTTTGTCTGTTAATGTAGTGATTAAGCTGCTTGGTCTTTATGTTGAAACATTATTAAATTCTTGGAATGAACCCTACTTGTTCATGATTTTTTTTAATACTCTGCTGAAATAAACTTGCCAAAATTTTATTTTAGATTTTTACATTATACTTGGATGTTTGGTCTATAATTTTTCTTGTAGTGTTCTTACTTGGTTTTGGTGTCAAGACTATAATAGATTCAGAGATCAATTTTACAAGCTTTCCATCTTAAACAACTATGGTAAAATCCACACCTAAAAGAATTGGGACCTATGGTATATTTGGTGGGGAGTTTTTTAGTTGTGATTCAAATTAGTTAGTGGTTATTTGTTTATTTAAATGTCACTATTTGTTCTTAGGTCTATTTTGGTAATTTATGTTTTTCTAAAAAGAGATCATTCGTCTTCATATTTATTTGCACAAACTTGCACATATTTATCCCTCCATGCTTTTAAAATTGCTACAGTTTATGCATAGGTACCTATTTCACTCTTTTTCATACAAAGAACAAAGCAGAACAGCATTGGACTTTACAACATCAGTACTTAAAGCTTGGGGACAGTGCAGCAATACCTTCAAATCTCTGAGAGAAAATTATTTTCATCCTATAACTCTATACCCAGTGAGGTTAGACTACAGTCACTTTCAGCCATGCAAGGATATAGAAGGACTTAAAAAGTCTGCCTTTCATTCACCCTCTGATCTGCAGCAAAATGAGGTAATAAAACAAAAAAGAAGACATGGGGTTCAGTGAACGATGACATCAACACTGTAAGGTAGTGGAGGGAAGTCACAGGATGACAATGTGCAGCAGGCCAAGGGAACAGTCATTTCAGTTTAGAGCAGACAAATGAGGAGAGAGCCAGCTCTGAGAAGGAAGTTGTCAATAAATGAAATGGAATTGTTAAATTATCTGATACACATATGAGATCAGAAAAAAAATTTGGTAGACATCTGACTGGTCTAATGAAGCATTTTGATAGGTACATAGAACCAAAGGAAATGGGGAAGAAACCCTCTAGCAACTCTAGGAAAAACAAAAGGGTATGCAAGAAAGGAAACACAGTCATAGAATCTACTTGCTTCAACAATGCAAGGTGTTTCCATCGTAATAATGTAACTACTGACCACTGATTTAACAAAAATGAATTGGGAGCTATGTTCATGTATCAAAATAGGAATTCAATAGGTAATGCAAAAAATTGATAAGGAAATAACGATATAAGCTTACAGATTACATATAAAAATATGTAGGTAAATATAAGAAGAACCCAGTTAAAAGTGTTGATAGTGGTTATCCTTGAGAAGTGTGACAGGGGCGTGAGGAGGAAAAGAGATCACCAGTTTTCATTTTAAGCCTTTGAGTACTATTTTCTTTTTAAGATTTGTTTGTTTGTTTATATAATTCAGTACAGACTCAGGGATTCTTATTTTACCTATGGTTCTAATCTCTTACTATTATGTATTTATTTTAAATAAAACTTTTAGTGTTGAGTGTTCATTTTAGATTCACATGCACTTGTAAGAAATAATACAGAGAGATCTCTTGTACTCCACCCAGTTTCCCCCAATGGTAACATCTTGCAAAACCATAGCACGCTATCACAAGCAGGATATTGGCACCAATATAGTCAAGATACAGAACAGTTCCATTACCCTCATGTTGTCTTCAACCCACTCCGTAATCTTTGGCAACCACTAAGCTATTCCCCATTTCTAAAATTTTTGTCATTTCAATAATGTTATATAAATGAAATCATACAGTATGTAACCTTTGGGATTAGCTTTTTTCATTCAGAGTCTCTGGAGATTCATTCAGGATGTGTGTATTGATAGCTTGTTTCTTTTTATCCCTGAGTAGTATTCCACAGTAAGAATGTACTACCACTTGTTTAACATTTCACCTGTTGAAAGGCATCTGGGTGGTTTCCAGTTTTGACTTACTATAAATAAAGCTGATATAAACATTCATCTACGTATTTTTGTGTGAACACAAGCCTTCATTTATCTGAAATAAATGCCAGGAGTGAATTGCTGGGTCATATGGTAGTTATATATTTAGTTTTATAAGAAACTGCCAAACTGTTTTCCAGAGTGGTTTTACCACTTGACATTCCCATCAACAACGTATGAGTGATCTCTACTTCCTCACCAGCATTTGATGTTGTCACTATTTTTTATTTTAAGCATTCTGATAGGTGTGTGATAATATCTCATTCAGATTTTAATTTGCATCTCCCTAGTGGCTAATGATGTTAAACGTCTTTTTATGTGCTTATTTATCATCTGTATATCCTCTTTGGTGAAGTCTGTTCGTGAGTTTTACTCAGTTTTAAATTGGATTTTTTGTTTTTTCACTTTTTGGTTTTGAGAGTTCTTTCTATATCCTATATACTAGGTCCTTGTCAGATATGTGGTTTGCATATATTTTCTCCTGTAACTAGTCTTTCATCCTCTTAACAGGGTCTTTTGCAGAGCAAGTTTTTAGCTTTGATGAGGCTGAACTTAACAATTTTTCCTTTTATGAATCGTGCTTTTGGTGTCAAGTCTAAGAACTGCTTAGTCCTAGATCCCAAAGATTTTCTCCTGTTTTTTCTTCTAAAAGTTTTATAGGTTTATATTTTAAATTTAAGTCTGTGGTCCATTTTGAGTTAACTTTTGTGTAAGGTGTGAGACCTAGGTTGAGGTTCATTTTTTTTCTTTTTGGATGTCTAGTTGTCCATTAGGTTGAGGTTCATTTTTTATTTTTTGGATGTCCAGTTGTCCAACACTATTTATTGAGAAGGCTATCTTTCCTCCATTGAATTACTTTTGCCCCTTTGTCAAAAATCAGTTGGGCATATTTTGGGGTTCTCTGTTTTGTTCCATTGATCTATGTGTCTATCCCTCACCATACAGTCTTGATTACTGTAGTCTGGTAGGCTCAATAATGGCCCCTCACAGATGTCTATGTCCCAACCTGTGACTGTTACTTACATGATAAAAGGAACTTAGAAGATGTGATGAAATTAAGGATCTTGAGATGGGGAGATTATTCTGGGTTATTCAGGTGGGCCCAATGTAATTGCAAAGGAGGCAGGAAGATCAGAGTCAGAGAGAGGAGAGTTGATGATGAAGCAGAAATGAGAGTAAGTGCCGTTGTGAGGAAGGGGGTCACCAGCCAAGGAATGTAGGCGACTGGAAAAGGCATGGAAATGGATTCTCCCCTAAAGCCTCCAAAAAAAAGAACACAGCTTTGCTGACACCTTGACTTTAGCCCGAGATTGATTTAGGATTTCTAACCTTGAGAACTGTAAAATAATAAATTTGTGTTGTTTAAAAACCACTAAATTATGGTAATTTGTTCCAGCAGCAGTAGGAAACTAATACAGTAAGTCTTGAAGTTGGATAAACTGGTTCCTCCCATTTTATTTTTGTTTTTCAAAATTGTTTCACCTATTCTAGTTCTTTTGCCTTTCCATATAAGTTTTAGATGAATCTTGTCTTTATCTACAAAAAAAATCTTGCTGGTATTTGGATAGGCATTTCATCAAACCTATATATCAGTTTGGAGAGAACTAACATCTTTACAGTTTTGAGTCTTCCAATCCAGGAATACAGTGTGTCTCTCCATTTATTTAGATTTTCTTTTATTTCTTTTATCAGCATTGTGGAGTTTTTAGCATATAAGCCCTCCCTATACATATTTCATTAGGTTCACACCTAAGATTTCTTTTGTTCTTGAGCAATTATAAATAGTACTGTATATAAAATTTTGGTGTCCATGTGTTCATTGCAAGTATATAAAATACAATTGAGTTTTTGTATGCTTATCACGTATCCGGTGACCTTGCTGAACTCATTTATTTGTTCTAGGATGTTTTTGTAGATTCCTTGGGTTTTTCTATGTAGACAATCATGTCATCTACACGTATTGGCAGTTTTATTTCTTCCTTTCTAATCTGTATGAGTTGTGGTAGTTTGTATTTTAAGGAATTCATCCATTTCATCTTAGTGGCCAAATTTATGTGTGTAAAATTGTTGGTAGTCTTCCCATATTATCCCTTGATGTCTGCAAGCTCAGTGGTAATATCCTCTGTTTCATTCCTGATATTGGTGATTTTTGTCTTTCTTTTTTCTTTGTCAGTTTTGCTAGAAGTTTGTCAACATTATTGATCTTTTCAAAGAACCAGGTCTTTGTTTCATTGATTTTCTTGTTGTTTTTCTTTTAAAATTTTCATTAATTTTTTGCTCTTAACTTTATTATTTCCTTCTTTCTGGTTGCTTTTATTTCGCTTTTATTTTTCTAGGTTCTGGAGGTGGGAACTCAGATTATGGACTTGAGACTCTGTCTCTTTTCAAATATAAGCATTTAGTGCTATAAATACCTCTCTCAAAACTTCTTAATCTATGTTCCACAGATTTTGGTATATTGTATTTTAATTTTCATTCAGTTAGACTTCCTCTCTGTCTCATAGATTTAGAGGTGTGTTGTTTAGTTTCCAAGTGTTTGGAAATTTTCCTGTTATTGATTTCTATTTTGTTTCACTGTGATTGGAGAACACTTTCTTGTATGATTTCAGATCTTTTAGATTTAGTGACACTTGTTTTATGGCTCAGGATATAGTATATCTTGTTATATGTTTTGTGGGTGCTTGAAAAGAATGTGTATTCTGCTGTTCTTGTGAAGAGTCTTCTATATGCCAACTAGATCCTGTTGGCTAATGGTGTTGAATTCTTTTGTATCCTTGATGATTTCCTCTCTAGTTGTTCTATCAAATGCTGAGATAGGGGTGTTAAAGTCTCTGACTATACTTGAGTTTTGTTTACTTCTTTGAGTTCTATCAGTTTTTGTTTCACATATTTTGGAGCTATCTTTAGTGTATGAACATTTAGGATTGTTATCCTTCTTGGAGACTGACCCTATTATCACTATATAATGTGCCTGTAGAACTCTGATCACTTTCTTTGCTCTTAAGTCTAGTTTATCTATTATTATAGCAATTCTTACTTTCTCTTGATTAATGTTTGCATTAATGTAACTTTTCCCATTCTTTTACTTTCAACCAGCCCTTCCAGTTATATTTGAAGTGAGATTCTTTTAGCTAACATAGCATTGTGTCATATTTTTAATCCACTTTGCTCATCTCTGTCTTTTAATTGGTGTATTTAGACTCTTTATATTTAATTAGTGATATGTTAGGGCTTAAGTATGCCATTTTTAAAATTTTTTGATTGTTTTCTGTTTGTTCTCTTTGTTTTTCATCTTTCTGTTTTATTTTCCTGTCTTATTGTGGGTTACTTGAACATTTATTAGAATTCCATTTTTATTATCTGTAGTGTTTTGTGGTGTATCACTTTGAAAATACACCAAAACAAAAAAGAAAATACACACACACACGCACACGCACATGCACACGCACACACACACAAAAGAAAAGAAAAGAAAAAGAAAATTTGGTGGTTGTTCTACGTCTTACATTATATGTACATAACTTATCATGGCTTACTAGGGTTATTTTACCAGTCTGAGTGAAGTGTAGAAACCTCACCTCCTTTTATATCTCTTTGTCTTCCCCTGTTTATAATATAATTGTTTTAAATGCTTCCTCTACATACATTTAGAACCACATCAGACAATGCAATATTTTTTGTTTCAATTATTAAATATAATTCAGAAAACTCAAGAAGACAAAGAAAGCCCACTGTATTTACCCATATTATTTTTGCTTGCTGTCTTCTTCCTTCCTGATATACCAAGATTCCTTCTTTTATCATTTCCTTTCTGTTTATAGACTATCTGATAGCTATTCTTTTAGGGTAGGTTGGCTAGCAACAAATTCTCTTAGTTTTCCCACATCTGAAAATGTCTTGATTCCCCTTCATTCCTCGAGAATATTTTCCCCTGGATATAGGATTCTAGGTTGATGATTCTTTGCTTTCAAACATGTAAAATATTTTGTTACTTCCTTCTGGCCCTCATGGTTTCTGATGAGAAATATGTTGTCATTCAAAGTGTTTTTCTTTACAGGCAAGGTGTTATTCTCTGGCTGCTTTCAAGATTTTCCCCTTGTTTTTAGTTATAAATTTAATGATGATGTTTCTTTTTGTGGATTTCATTTCAGTTTATTTTGTTTAGGGTCTGTTCAGCTTCTTAAATCTGATCTGTAGGTTGATGTCTCTTGCCAAATTTGGAAATTTTCAGCTTTCCTTGAGTACTTTTTTAGCCTTGCCCATTTTCTCTTCTCTTTCTGGGACTCTGATGGCGTGAATGTTAGATCTTTTGTTATAGGTTCATAGGTCCCTGAGTGTCTGTTCTTTTTCCTTTAAGTCTATTTTCTCTCTGTTATTCAGATTGGGTAAATTCTTCTTTTTCCATCTTCTGGTTCATGGATTCTTTTCTCTGTCCCCTCCATTCTGCTGTTGAACCCATCCACTGAGCTTTTTATCTTGATTATTGTGTTGTTACCCTCTAAAATTTCTACTTGTTTATTTAGTTCTTTATGTCTTCTATTTTTCTGAGATTTTCTATTTTCTCATTTGTTTCAAATGCATTTGTAATTGTTTGTGGAAATTTTTTTTTTTTACTATAGCTGCTTTAAGATCTTTGTCAGATAATTCTAACATTCTTTTCACCTCATTGTTGGCATCTATTGATTGTTTTTTCTTATTCAGTTTGAGATCATCCTGGTTTTTCATAGATGGACGATTTTAGATCAAAACTTGGGCATATTCATAGTATATTGTGAGACACAACACCTCCTTTAAACCTTCTGTTTTTGCTGGCTTTCTCTGATAACCTTCTAGTAGGGCAAGGGGTAGGTCTCCTTCATTAATTTCAGGTAGAAGTAGATGTCCCAGTTCTCCACTTGGCCTCTGTCAGCACCTGAGTTGGGGGTTCCTTGTTACTGCGACATGAGGGTGGATGTTCTGGCTCCCCACAACAGTCTCCATTGACACCACTGGGGGTGGAGGAGAGATTATTACTGGCCAGCCAAGATGAAAGTCTGGCTTTCTCTGACATTACAGCCTGGTGAGGAGGTAAGTCTAGGCTTACCAGTTGGCATTTGCTGGCATGAGTGGGAATGAGGGTCACAGTCTTCTCTGTGTTGTTTAGTTAGAGTAGAGTGGTATTGTTTGAAAATTTTCTGCCTTGCCAGGCTGCCCCTTTCCCAGTTCTTTGGCTAAGTAGAGCAGACTTAACTTCTTAGACACTTTTTTCTGTGCCTGTTGGTATTTCTGGGTTGCCAGCTTCTTCAGATCCAAGTCTAGAATGTGTGAGGCAAAAAGAATATCCAGGTAAATTAGCACTGTGTAATTCTTTGGGTTCTGAAGTCCCTAGCTGGTCTGCTTTCTTCTCTGGACTTTTCAGAGTCTTCTTATGTTCGTTTTATATAGAATATCCAGGAGTTTCAGTTGTACTTAGTGGGAGAAATAGAGAAAAGTATATCAACTTCATCTTCTGAGAAGTGGAAGTCTCCTATTTTATTTTTGTAACCATGCTCATGCTTATTTTGATATATCTTTCTATATGTATCTCTCTTTAAAGAAAGCCATCTAATGAAGTTTCAGCTAAAGTCTTTTTTCCTCCCTTTAGGAAGTAGAGATATCAGCATACTCTAAAGCTGTACTCAAATCACTAAAGCAGGTGCTCAATATATTTTTGTGGATGTTAATGGCATTCCTATCACTACACTTCTTTTCTTTTCTTTTCTTTTTTTTGTTTTGTGGTACGCAGGCCTCTCACTGTTGTGGCCTCTCCCGTTGCGGAGCATAGGCTCCAGACGCGCAGGCCCAGCGGCCATGGCTCACGGGCCCAGCCGCTCCACGGCATGTGGGATCTTCCCGGACCGGGGCACGAACCCGTGTCCCCTGCATCGGTAGGTGGACTCGCAACCACTGCGCCACCAGGGGAGCCCACTACACTTATTTTCTAAGGTGCAAGCTGACTAATATTTCTCCTTTACATTTTCTCATACTGTAAAATGTGGTTGGAAGAACAATAACCTAGATAGGGTTGTGAAATGGTGTCTGCAAAAATACTAGGTACGGCAGATAAGTATCTGAAGCCCTAATTTTGAAAAGACATGACATAGAACATCCACTGATAACAATTTCTAGCTTCTATTAGATTTCAATGCTTATACAATTTTTGTGATAACATAACAGTATGATTTATTTAATTGTAAAAAAAGGATAGTCACATGTCTGGTATTTTCAACCAGACAACAGGCTCAAATGCTGAACCGTCTTTGTCGAAACCAGACACCTGGAAACCCCTGAACCTTACCCCACTGGAGCAGGGCAGGCAATCTGGGAAGTTTCCAGGAAGTCAAATTCAATAAGCATTTATTGTGCAATGAGAGGACATCTGGACCAGTGTACAGCAGAGTGGTAAAGTCTAACAACAGGCACTATGTAAACAGATCGCTGGCATCAGAGGGCTCTCAATAGGGACTATAGTTGTGTCCCCCAGTAGCCTGGAAGAGCTCACTGAGACAAGCATTTGGCTATAACCAAAGCACTGGGATGGATATGAGTATCAGGAAACAAGTAGAGCAGATTGAAGTTCAAGCAGAGACGACAGACAGATAGGAATGACAGGGCCCCAGGTCTAGAGGAATTACAATTCTGAGATGACCAAATTAAATACGCAGAGATAAAGGAGCAAGATGAAGGCCAAGTTAAAAGAAACAAGGCAAGAATCTAATCATCAGAATCTGAGTACAAAGAAGCCAGACTCTTCTACTGGGGCCACTTTATATGAACCTTGTACAGCAATCCATTTAAGCCTGATCTGCAATTAGGTGGAAAAAGTGGGAGGCTTCTGTACTCACTTTGTCTCTAGGATTTCTTCATGTTTGATTTTATTCACTCAATTCCCTTTTACTTCTAAGTTTGTTGTTACTATTTGTTTGCATTTGTTTTGTTTTGTTTTGTTTTGCCCTTAGTCTGATTCCAGACTTTAGCTCTTGCTCTCTATTGAACCTATCGGAACGCCGCTTCTGTAGTTATACAAGACTGCCTTGGCTTTGGTTCATGGCACTCTTCAGGATACCCGGAAAGCCTGGATGTACTCTCAGGCTTTTCACACTATAGCCACAGTGAAATTGTGCTCTGTTCTGGTTCCATTACAGTCAACCGATTCGTCCTACATTTTGGCCCCCATCTGACAGGGGAGGGGGAATCCAATATAGAGTAATACCACAGTTGGCTTACTACTGAGGCACTGTAGTGCCTAGGGCTCGTTAAATCTCTTTGACCACCATCCTTGGTCGCTGTGATCAGGGTGGGAACGAGCCTGTAGGTGGAGTCTAAATGACCCAGTCAGGCAGATCATTTCACTTAACCTCCTAGTATCTTTAAAGGTCAATATAAAATTTAAACAAACACCACTTAGAAGTAATAATTGTTGTTAAGTCACTCTTGCACATTTTGACAGCACTCTAAGCTTAATAGAAAAAAAATATATGGCAATTATCAGGTTATTAAGGCAGAGTTACAAAACCATTTCTCATAGAATGTCTAAGACAGACATAAGATGCATATGGGCTCTTGTCTTGGTACGTCCAGACACTGGTGGGAAATGGTGAATGAATGGAGGAAGGACAGCAAAATTGGAGGGGTTAATGTTTACTAGGAGCACAAAGTGAGAAACACTGAGGTCTAAAAATCAGTGAAAGTAAATAACTAAAAGCTTATGCTTTTAAAATCACCTTCATTTCCATGTTTCCTCGGCACCAAAGTGCCTCAATCTTCCTGCCAAAAATTATGCTTTGTCTGGCCCGTACACTCACATCTCAGCCGGGGAGTTCCAAACAGAGACTCTCACCTACAGGGTCTCAGTGAAGTTCTCCGGGATTGGTTCTTGCCCTAACAGGAATGATATTAAGCTCCAAATCTCAGACAAACTGGACCAGTGTCAAGCCCTTATTCATCCCTTTTACCTGTTGCCGGAACTTCTTGCCTCTGTTCTGATTTTGGACACCAAAACTTCTAATCTGGTTTCTAACCCTTGTAACCTCTGCCTGAGTTTCAAGTCCATTCTTTCAGTGTGTTCCAGAACTGCCCTCTATTCTAACTTTATACTTTCTTAAACTTTCACTCTTTTCTGAGCATCTCATTCTGTCCACCATCTAGCTCTGCTGACCTTTCTTGTCCAGTTTCAGACTTCAAGCTTCCCGGTTACCATCCATTTCTGGGATCTTCACCAGACACGGCCTGTTTTGTACCTCGTTTTCTTGGATATCTAGCCTTAGCTTCTGTTTTTCAGTCCTGGGCTTTTGTCCTGGTCCTTGATATTGTCAGCATCCCATGTTCTTAGTTTTGACCCAGGATCAACCTGGATTTGGTTGTTCAGTAAGTAAATTGCATGGTAGTCATGCTCTTAGGTCCTTTGGACATTCATACTGATGACCTTGCCTCCCATTCCAGGGACTCCCACCTCACTCATTCTTCCTGTAACTGTACCCTATGTTTCCATCTTCTCTAGATTCCTGCCCTCCAACAAATACTATCTAGCTTTATGTCCTAATTTCTTACCTATACATTTAAAATAGACTAGTTTAGGGCTTCCCTGGTGGCGCAGTGGTTGAGAGGCCGCCTGCCGATGCAGGGGACGCAGGTTCGTGCCCCGGTCCGGGAAGATCCCACATGCCGCGGAGCGGCTGGGCCCGTGAGCCGTGGCCGCTGAGCCTGTGCGTCCGGAGCCTGTGCTCCGCAACGGGAGAGGCCACAGCAGTGAGAGGCCCGTGTACCACAAAAACACACAAAAAAACTAGTTTATGTTAACAGTTAGTTATCTAACCATTCCTTTCTTCCATGTAAATCTATGTGCACTTTATTTTTTTAATTTTATTTATTTATTTATACAGCAGGTTCTTATTAGTTATCTGTTTTATACATATTAGTGTATATATGTCAATCCCAGTCTCCCAATTCATCCCACTCCCTGCCCTCGGTTTCCCCCCTTGGTGTCCATACGTTTGCTTTCTACATCTGTGTCTCTATTTCTGCCTTGCAAACCGGTTCATCTGTACCATTTCTCTAGAATCCACATATATGCGTTAATATACGATATTTGTTTTTCTCTTTCTGACTTACTTCACTCTGTATGACAGCCTCTAGGTCCATCCATGTCTCTACAAATGACACAATTTCGTTCCTTTTTATGGCTAATATTCCATTGTATATATGTACCATGTCTTCTTTATCCATCCGTCTGTCGATGGGCATTTAGGTTGCTTCCATGACCTGGCTATTGTAAATAGTGCTGCAATGAACAATGGGGTGCATGTGTCTTTTTGAATTATGGTTTTCTCTGGGTATATGCCCAGTAGTGAGATTGTCAACAGCTCTTTAAAATGTGGGCATAGTCCCTGAGGAGGGTGGAAGTTAATTTTTCTTTAGTACCTGTTTTCACTAACTGAAAGAAATCCAAAGAGGATTTTCAGTTTAAAAAAAAAAAAAGGCAAAAAGCAAAAATAGCGTTCAGCGTTTATTTTGCAGCCAGCAACGCATCTGAGCAGGCAGAGTGGCACTGCCAAGCTCCTTCCCCTGGAACTACACTTAGCATCTCAGCATCAAGCTGCCATAGCTTTGAACTATGTCTGTGGGCATCTGTACTTTATCTCGATTTATTTTTTGCATCCATCAGGATGATATGTCCTAAGGTAACTGTTTCTTTGCTTTATGCCATTTTGGCTTACAAAAGATTTCATAGGAATGCTCTACTTTTGAAAAGCGGGGGAAACCCCTACTCATTAAACAAAACCTCCCCTTCGCACCCCCGCCCCCCATCCCGTCCCTGGCAGCCACCATTAGCCTTGTATCTACTTTTGAATGGGGTCAGCTTCTGCTTATAACAGGCTCAATATGGATATTAAAGGAATGCCACACTGTTTTTCTTTTTAACCCAAAATTATGAATGGGCGTTAAGGTAGAGTTGGTGGACCTATTCTATTCCAACAAGCAGGAACGACCTAAGTAATCCTGTCAGTTGTGCTTAGTTTTGAAATGTGATGAACTCTAGAGGCAAAAAAGAGTGCTGTGGAAATCCATTTTTTCTTTTTTTTGTTTAAAAGAGTCTCTTGGATCTTGAATGTGCTATGATCTTTCTCTACATTGGAAGAATTCAGCTAATTATCAACCTTGGGTCTTTCTTCCACTCTTTGTGTAGTTGACATTTTCAGAATATAAATGCAACAAGAGAGGTTTCAAGGTGCCGAACATGTTTCAGCAATATAAAACAATACCATTACATGCATTCAGTGATAGGTATGAACTTTGTATAGCATTTAGATAGGTATTTTGCAGTCGAGTTAAGATGAGAAGATAAATATCTCCTAATTAGTTCATAAGATAAATACCTCCAGCATTAAGAAAAGAAAACAAAATCCCCAAGAAAACTGAGGGAAAGTTTCCCTACCTAGAGGGTTTGGCTTTTGAACCGTTCATCCAGTGAAAGAAACTCTGAATCACCTGTGCGTTTTACAATCCCAGAGGAACGTGAGCAAATCCCTAGAGCCAGGAAAAGGCTTTAAGGTGAGAAATGGTCCAAAGATCTTATTTCCTCATACTTGCCCTGTGATAGTCTGAAAAAAAGGCCTTTTTCAGATATGTTAGTTTTGTTTTGTACCATTTAAAATTATATGGGTACATCTTGCCTACCATTCCAAAAGGACTTTCAGTAGTAAATTCTCCCATGTATGAGTACTCCCTATATTAATTTCCTCCTGGCCCACACGTTCTCCAGGAAGCTCATTTTGACTCAATTTGCTGAAACAAAGTCACAAATGCTCTCCAATGCCTATTGTCTCTTCACCCTGGAGTATTCAGAAACCTGGGGACTGCCTCCCATGACCTACACTTTGGGACATGGATGACATCAGGGCAAGGGTCATTCAACAGAACGTGACTCTGGAAGGTGAAGAATCAGATATTCAAAGTCAACACAGAGAATAAGTCCAAGGAGTCCTAAAGAACCTTACAATCTACCCAACCAGTGAAATTGACACACATGAGATCATTAGAGGGGAATAAATAATGATTGGTACGATATTGCTCATATAAACTCATGTAAATAAAATATGAATTGAGAGAAGGGTGACAACAGGGTGGCTAAAGCAGACGAGAATCATGCTGAGTCAAAGCGTGGGTAACATTTACTCTGGCACACGGGGAAAGGATGAAGACTCTACACTTAGCACTTCCTAGTTTTACAATTCTTTCCTGTATATAGACTCATTCTATCTTTGTGGCAAGCCCTTCAGGTAGACAGAGAAGGCATTCTTATTCTAGCCCATAGGTGGGTCCCGATGCACAGTGGTAAGTAATTTGCCCTGGGTCTAGAGTCAGTGAGTGGAAGCACGTACCACTCCAGGTCCAGGAGAGCCTCTGCCTACAAGGAGCTTACACCTGTTCATCATGACTCTCCTACAGGTATAAAATGAATGTGTTAAAGATTTTATTTATCTTGTTATTAAGGAAAGAAGTGGTAAGATGCTACAACCAGTTCAAAGGAGTAGTTGAAGATGCACACCTTTATATGGAGTAAAGAAATGTTGAAATGAATTTAAAAACAGATGGGACACTGGCTTTTTCCATGGGGGGCAGGGAGGAGGAGGAAACTCAATTGAACCTCCACCAGACAGAACTTATTTGTATGTCTGTGGACAAGAATTATTTTTCATTGCTACCAGTTATCTCCAACTTCCAGAGTTTTAAAATAGCTCAGAGAAAATCAAAGCCTGGAATCAGATAGCCCAGAAGAATCTGCTCTAAAGAGTGCATAGTTTCCAATGGAGACAGCCAGTAATCTTTTTTCCTTATTATAAATTTCCCTATTCATCTGACTTACAGACACAAACAGAATACAAATGAAGTAGTAGTAAATGGTACCAGGCCACAGGGCTGGAAATGGGGGTTATGGATACCTGCCACCATACCTTGGGCTCCCAAGCTGGTCTGGAGCTTCTTAGGACCAGGAACCTGATCCAGGGTGAGGGAAGTTGTTTTGTATTAAGAAGAGTCATTCAGAGGGATCTGCCCTAAGCCAGGCCAGTTTTGAGTTCAAGGCACGCTTGAAGATGAGGTTTCCAAGTTGCTAAGTGGTAGATGGTGGTGGATGCATTCCAGGCTGGCCAATTTTATAGTACCCAGGTTCAGAGATTCAGATCACTATTTAACTAAGTTTATATCTAGCACAGCTTTTTTTTTTTTTAAAGAAATTAGTAATTAATTTTATGATCTCAACATGGATGCACTCTCTTTACTGCCAGAAACTAGGGGTTCCAGATGAGCAAGGAAGAGGTTTTTATTGATGTCCTAATGAGGGGGTTGCACAGACATGC
Source organism: Stenella coeruleoalba (assembly GCF_951394435.1). Taxonomy (NCBI): domain Eukaryota; kingdom Metazoa; phylum Chordata; class Mammalia; order Artiodactyla; family Delphinidae; genus Stenella; species Stenella coeruleoalba. Next base: position 89,093,153 of record NC_137152.1, on the reverse strand, counting down.
ACTTACGAAAGTTGCATTCACATCCATATATATGAATATATAGCTCATCCATTAAAATGTAATTATGTACTTATGCAAGGTGACACCTACGTGGTGTGACCTGAAGGGTGATTACAAGCCTCCCCAATCCCTGATGTCCCCCTAGCGACATTAATTTATGACATTCCCACTATTAACGTTACTTCTTTGGAGAAAGAGTTAGTTCCAGAAGGTCCGTGTTAAAATGCAGCAGGATCTTTTAACGAGGAGTGAGAAAAGAGTGGGATGAAAAGGTCTAGAATGCAGGCAGAGAGGGCAGGCCTGAGAAGGAAGCCACGGGGGCGGCTCTGGAAAGTGTCACGAGAGGTGCCCTGAGAGCTCTAGATACCAAGAAGGAGGATCAGTGACAAGGAGGGCAGGAAAAGAAGAGTGGAAGCGTTAGAAAATAAAATTGACCATATCACAGAGTTGTGATGGCTCTGTAACAGTATCCAACAATACAAATACTGTACATTAAGAATTACTCTGTAGGAGAATTTAATTTCCAAAAGTCAAGTCACATGTTTTATGAGAGGCATCTAATTTTCCTAATGTTAGTATGTTGTTGAAAAGTACTTGGCTGAGAACTGATACTCTGGGACAAAAGTTGCAAATCAGGTATTACCAGAAAACAAGAGTAGAAGTGGGAAAACTGGTTTACCAGCCAAGGTTAAGGACTTAAATGCAAATAGCCAAGAGAGACATCTTTACCTCCATCTGCATCCTCGTCATCCTTGGGATCAAAGCAGGCATTAAATACCTATTGGTACACGGAGCTGTAGCAAATAAGTAAGCATATACGTGGTCCCCTGCCCTCATGGGATTTCTAATGCTGCAGACAATTCCATGGCAGAAGTACAGTAAATAAATTCAGAACTTGAAAATTTAATACCTGACATTAATGTAATAAATTACATATTTTCACTGAGTGCACATAAGAGGGTAAGTGCATTTACCAGAGCACTGAGCAAAGGAGCTTGAATAAGGAATTACTGCCACTTTCTCAAGACTTGTCTGGTGGAGATAGACTTTTAAGAGCTGTTTAAATGATGGGAAAAATGAAGCTCATAGAATGAGATTGGGTATAGTTTAGTAGACTATTCAGAGACGGGCATCAAATGAATGGGTAAATGACATCTGTTAGGGAACTCTGTTCCTTTACCCTCACGTTTTCTTGAGGGAACATAGATTAGAGGGACCCCCATGGTCTCTATCCTTGACCCTCCTTTATGCTTCACCCTACCAAGTGAAGAAAGACTTACCTGGGTAATGAGTTTCTGAGAAGAGATTGAGAATGCTCTGCTCTGCCTTTTCCAGGTCTTCTGTGTAAGGATTTTATTGTGGTTTTCTCTTAGCTTATGGGAGAAAGCCTGAGCTTGTCTCCCTGAATCAGTGACTAAGTGGACGAGGATTCCTAATTCAGGGGTGGAGGGAGGTGTTAGAAAAACAGCTGAGGTCTCACATCTCAGCTGTGTCTTCCAGCCCAGTTTTCTAACTGATATTTTCAGCTCCTATCTGACTCTGGTGGTTGTCTCAGTTGCTTTCAAATTAGGAAGAGGAAAAGGGGTGTTCTCTATTGTTCTCCTAAAACCCAACAGAACAATGGGTAAATTTATCAGGAAGAAGTAGAGAGGGATGATAAAAACAGAAAGAAAACTCTCACAAACCTCATGAAGAAGCTCAAACTTCACCACCTTCCATTTTCCTTACTATAATAGTCTTCACAAAGATATGCTATTTAGTTCAGTGCTTCTCAAACTATAGTGAAAGGCCAGTGTTTCTTTCTTCTTTTTTTAAAAATTCCAATCCATCATGGAATGATGCTTTTAATTTTTTTCACATTTTTATTGGAGTATAATTGCTGAATGATGCATTTAAAAAATAAAATGAGTCCATCAACAAACAGATGAACGGATAAAGAAGAAGTGATATATATACACAATGGAATACTACTCAGCCATAAAAAAGAATGAAAGTTTGGCATTTGCAACAACATGGATGGACTTGGAGGGCATTGTGCCAAGTGAAATACATCAGACAGAGAAAGACAAATACTGTATGATATTGCTTCTATGTGGAACCTAAAAAATACAACAAACTAGTGAACATAACAAAACAGAAGCAGACTCACAGATATAGAGAATATAGTGGTTACCAATGGGGAAGAGGGAAGGGGACGTATAGGGGTAGGGAATTAAGAGGTACAAATACTATGTATAAAATAAATAAGCTACAAGGATATATTGTTCAGCATAGGAAATATAGCCAATATTGTATAATAACTATAAATGAAGTATAACCTTTAAAAATTGTGAATCAGTACATTGTACACATGAAACATATAATATTGTACATCAACTATATCTCTATAAAAATACAATGAGAATGAATTACTATAAAATGATAGTAAATAAAAACCAAAGACACACAAAATGCAAGCCCCCAATTTTTATTATTGGATTGGCCAAAAAGTTCGTTCAGGAAAAACGAAAAAACCCAATAATTAGGTCCAACAGATATAATAAATACTGCTGCTTTGCTATAAATGTTTATAAAAGCTAACTCTTAATATCTGACTTATCTCATCACAGACCAGTAACAAGCAGTCCATGAACCACCACTGGTCTGCAGCCCACACTTTTTAGTAGTATTGATCTGGTCCACTCGGTTCACAGAACCCTCATCATCCTCCTATAATGATGCAGAGTGGCATAGTGGTTAAGAGCACAGCATCTGGCAACAGACTTCCAATTCCCAATGAATGAGTGGTGGAGTTAATACCTCCCTTAAGGTATGAGGAGTAAACGGGAATTTGTGTAAAGCAGTTGACTGTGTCAAGCCTCTTGTAAGTGTTCAATAAATGTTATTTGTATTCTGGGTGGTAGGTTTCTGCTTAATGTTTTGGAAGAGGCCTAAATGGGTGTAAATAAATATCTCCACAATTTGTTCTTTGAATGAGTCAGATTGCATTATCAATTATTATCTTCTAATAATTGGGGTAATTGGGTCTTTGTGTGTTTTTTTTTTTTTTTTTTTTTTTTTTTTTTTTTTTTTTGCCCAGAGGATGACAGAATCTGTGCATGTGAATCAAGGGACTTGAAGACTAGGTCTCAAATCTGCATTGGTTCATCCTCGAGATGCAAACGTGACTCTGTTGGGTAAGCTCTAGAGAAGTAGTCTAGTCAAAATCATAGTCATCAATAGCTGTAAACAGTCATAGTCAGAGGTCTACCCTGGCCTCAGAAGATCACTGTGTCTGTTTCTAGCAATATTTGCAATGTTTGTTAGCGCTGCCTAATATTTTCTCCTAAAATATTGGTTCTACTTCCCATGAGACAAGCAGACCTGGAAGGCATGCATGGAACTAGAACAACTCGGGAGTCGGGGAGGGGTGCATTGAGGGTGCCCTGGAGCTTATAATGTACCTGACTGACTTGGGTCAGGAAGCAAAGTGTGCCAAATGGCCTTGTAACAGTGTCACACAGAGATTTCTACTTGTCAGAGAAGCGGCTAACTCTTCCAAGCCCCGCCCCTTCCTTGGAACTTCCTATTCTGCAATTTTCCGGTGCCAGCTAAATCTACCTCATTATAAAAAAATAATAAAGTATAAAAAAAGTAATAAAGCTACACCTGAGTGGCATAGAACATTAACTGGTTGCTTCCCCATATCAAACAAACATGCTTTTCAGAAAGGCAGAGCTAATGAAAGTCTGATTTGCTTTCACTGTTCCGGTCTGTTCAGTCTGTAGGGCCAAAGCTGAGGTGATCTGGGTCATGGGGACTCACCCGGCCGCCGAGGATCCTGCTCTGTGGAGAACCGAACCGACTTTTTTTTTCCAGTTTGGTCTGGTAAAGTTACAAGTTTCATGTTCCAAATTTACTTCAAGGCACTGCAGAGTTGAGTCCTGTGTGGTTATAAAGGGAATACTACCTACTGAGACAGGTGAACCAAAATTCTCAGAGATTAAATTTGCTTTTTAACAGAGGGAATAAGCTCAATGATATTTGAGGGCCGGTGTGCGTGTGGTGTGATGATATTGTAAAGTCAGGCCTTCAACAGGCATGTTATGTTCACCTCTGAATTTAACGCTTCTGAAACCCCATGCATTCTCACCAATGGCAGGAAAGAGGGCCTAAGGACTACCAGAAGAGAAGGAGATTTATTACCTTGTTATATTATTGATAAAAAGAAAGCTGAGTGATGAGTAAGACATTTCCCCCTAGAAACAAGGCCATCTGGCAGGACCTTGGCAGAATCGAAAACAATACAAAGAATATTAATGCTGAAATCCTCCTTCAAAATTAAAAGCCATTCTTGTTTCTCAGCTAATGAGTAAAAATGCTACATATTTACCTGGAATATAAACTGCAAATGCCTGTCTCACTGTCCTTGAATTTTTTGAGAGATGAGTGGGGAGGATTGCTATTTTAACAATTGAAATAAAATTACTCTCCCATTGAAATGATCCACTTCCTGGTGGGAAGCCTCACCTGGGGAATCGAGCTCTCTGTAGCCACGTACTCAAATTCAGTTAAGGAGACAATGAGAAATAATAGAAGAGTCATTTAAGAGGAAGTCAATCTTTTGACGAAACAGAACAAAAGACTGACCCCCAGGAGGCTTCATGTTTCCTTCTGCCATTTTCTGAAAAGGCATAGTATAAAGTAGTCACTAGTGAATGAGAACACCTTGGTTCTGATCCAATGGAGTCCTTGGATAGCCCAGGCCACAGTGAGAAAACACTGGGCTAAAATATCCTGGTAACCTAGAGCTAATAAGCACACTGTAGAAGCCACTAATGTTCCCATGGCAGTAGCCCCCACCTACACCCCAAATTCCATCTGCCATAGATGATTCACCTGACTGTGTTCCTCCCACCATTTGAGCTTTTTTTTTTTTTTTGGTTCATTCATTTATGCTTCAGATTAAGTGGCATTTAGTTGTGTGGGAGTCCTCTTTGGTTAATATGTGGCAATCTTCTGAAGACTTTCTAGCCTGTCTTCACTCAGGGCTGACTGAACCTTCTCAGGAAGGAAGACTCAATGGTTTTTTGTTCTGGACTTACTGAAGTCCCCTGAGATCCAATCCAGACGTCCAATCAGATTCTTGAATAGTCACTGCTCTCCTGGTGTCCTCATAATTCTTGAGCTGCCCTAAGTGCAGGATGAACCTTCTAGATACAATAACTGTCTTATAAAGGGTTTCTAAACCTTACTTGACTTCCAGAAGAAATTTAAGGACCTCTTAAGCCATTCTTGGACCCAAAGATTTGGGATGAGTATGCTTAGTGGTCTAAATATAGTTTTGGGGCAGGAAGGCTAGCCACCTTGCTTCTGGGGTAGAGAGAGAGAATACTTGTTACACTTAACACTTGATTAATGCTTTACCATTTTCAATGTGTTTAATATTGTCTTATTAAATCCTCCCAAGCTGTGAGGTGAGAGTGTGGGTATTTCCATAAAGAAACTGAAGTCAGAAGGTTAAGTAACTTCCTCAAATGTACTATTCCAAACTCTTTCAACTGGAAAGGTAACTTGAGCACAAAAGTGGATTTATTTGTTCTCATAACTCTGTGATACCTGGCAGAATTGAAGGGAGAAAATGTTGCCAGGAACCAGGGCCTCAGAGATTGAAATAAGGAATCAAAATTACCAGAAATGTCTCTCTAATCATCTTTATTTCTTCTTGTCTCTGCTTGGATTCCTTCTATATGCAGGTTCTCTTTATATGGTGGGAAAGATTGTGGGTAGTAGCCCCAATCATATGCCCTTAAAAAGTCATGATCAAAGTGAGGACTACCTTTACTTCAGACAATTTTGGGTAAGGATTCCAATTTGCTTAGCCTAGGTCACGTGCCCTATCCCTTTGGCCAATCACCGTTTCCCAGGAGATGCTGTGCTATGGTTGGTCCAGGCCTGGACCATGTGCCCATTCTTGTAGTGCAGAGTTGAGGGTGAAGGGGGAGCACTTGATTGACAGCTTCACCAGGAAGACAAGGAATGGGGAGAGGGTTCACTAAAGGGAAGATAATGTTACTAGGCAAAGAACAATGGGCAAGTGTGTGGGGTAGACAAGTACCACAACTACGACTGCCCACTACACCAATATTCTGGAAAATGCAGGTCACTCTTTCCAAATCACCATGCTAGGAGAGAGTGAAGAAAAACAAATTGGGTGAACACACAGGAGAATGTTTAAGGAATTTTAGAAGGCTAATTTAGAGCCCTTAGTCATTATTTTTGAGAAGTCATGAAGAAGAGGTAGACCTGGAGATATGAAAAGTCTGCGTACAACCCATAATTGAATATTTGTCTAGTTAAGAGTCATGCTTGGTAAGTTAAGAGAGCAGCAGTTTTCAAATATTTTGTTTTGAAGAACCTCTTACACTCTTAGAAATTATTGAGGACCCTAAAGATCTTTTGTTTATGTGAGCTATAGCTATCCATGTTGATCAAATTAGAAATTAAAACTAAGACAATTAAAAATATTTATTAGCTTAAAAATAAAAATGAATCACATGTTAACAAAAATAACATTTTAATGAAAAATAATTTTAATTTCTACTGCTTCATCAAGGATATTCCTAAGCAAACTGGCATTTCTTTTTCAGTAAGTGGATGGTGGTAAAGAATACAACGACTAGTAGTATAGTTTCATGCCTCTGTCTTGATTCACACTAAGGCACAAGCAGTTTTACCCACCACTGCTTTTTCACCATCAGCACAAATGCCAACACTCCAGAAAAAAGGAAATCCTATTTTGACCTCTCCAGTGCCCCCAAAGGGCCATGGGAACCCCCAAGCATCTGTGAACGATACTTTGAGAATCACAACTGCTCCAGGGTCAAGTACTAAATAGCAATCAGCCCAGCTTTATATAAAGGGAGTCATTCCATGACATTTTAATTTCTTTCTTTGATAGAAAAATAGGCCAAGGAGTTGAGTGAAACAGTATCATTGTAATGAAGTCACTTTGAAACTGTTTAAAAGTCTTGTTAGGTTTTCACGGTCATCAACAACAGAAAGCATTTGTTAAGCTTGCAGTTCCCAAGGATAGATCCCTGTTTCTTCTAAGCATTTAAAAGTGTAAGCTAGAATATATTGACAGAGTTTGCCACAGGAATAAATATGTAAGAGAGGCAGGTGGCAAATTTAAAAAAAAAAAGAGCTCAGATTTAAACAATTGAATTTATATGTCAAATACTCAGATTAATTGATTGTCAGTCTTGCCCATGATAGCATCGTCAATGGCAAGTTGCGTAGACTTGTCAATCTGGACAGCACAAGGGAGCCACATCTGTCTGGAAGCTCACACCCAGAAAAGAGATACACGGTGTTTCACAGGCTGAGCCCTGGGGATGATATATCAAATCCATTCATGATTCCAAAAAGAAATGGATAGAGTGAGTAATATATCAATGTATAGCTCTAACCAGGACACTTGGCTAAATTGGGACTGCATCTTGGGAACAGGCCAGGTAATTAAAAAACAAATATATCAGGCCACTGGACAGAGTTTTGGGGCATTGAAGTTCTAGAGGTGGAACTTTGTTATTATAGATTATTTGTGTGCTTGTTTAATTGTCTGCCTTTTTTCACCACAGTATCCAGAGCCTAACATATTGTTCAGTAAATATTTACTGAATAAATAAATAAATGATTGCTTCTAGGTGTTCCTGCATGGTCTGACCTCTACCTCCCTTCCCAACCCCTTCTCCCACCACGTTCCACCTGGCTTTCTGGACTCAAGTCACAGTGACCTTATTTTCATCCCTTGACCACACCATACTGTCTACCATCAAAGAGCCCATGCTGTTCCCTTTGCTTGGAATGATCTTCCACTCTATTCCCTAATTACTACTCATTTGTCAGGTACCAGCTCCAGTTTTAGATTTATGTTCCTCAGGAAAGCCCACCTTGAGCTCCATGACTACAGCAAACCTCCTCTTATAAGCTTGGGCAGGACCCAGCACAGTTGTGGGGTTCCATTTATTTGTGTGGTTATTTGACTGATGTTGGTCCCTATTCCTACCTGATGAGATTGTAAGTCACATGAAGGCTGGGACTTGGTCTGTTTTCACTCAGCATTAGAGGTCACAGCACAGTGCCTGGGGCCTGGTGAGTGTTTCACCATTACTTGTGAAATGAAGGAGAGAATGAATGGAATATGCTGTTCCCTTGTCATGGAAGACATCTAATACCATTTAGGATGGGGGAGGGACATTGGAGGAGCCACTGCTTATCCTCTGGTTTCTTCAATTCTTTTCACTCTCTTTATTCCCCTCTGCAATTTATTTGCTTTCTGTGGTTACTCAGCTGAAATGACCATTAGAATCCTGATAGGCTAGGATAATTATTTAGAGCAGGAGTGGGCCAACTATGACCCATGGGCCAAATCTGGCCCATGGCCTGTTTTTGTAAATAAAGTTTTATTGGAACACAGCTATGCTCATTCATTTACATATTGCCTATGACTGTTTCTGCCCCACAGCAGCAGAGTCAAGTATTTGCAATAGAAACTGTCTTGTGAAGCCTAAAATAACTCCCATCTGGCCCTTTACAGAGAAAGTTTGCTAACTCCTTTTTACAGAAATGTACGGGCTTTTTGAAAACCCAGTATCTGCGTTTAACTTCCCATGTGTTGCTGGACTTCCTAGTTACACACTTACAATGATCACTGTGTGTGAGGGCTTAACACAAAAGGATATTAGGCAACTAGTAGTCTTTCCACACAATCTTCACAAAAGAAGGTGTTCTTTGATTTGTAGCCAAAGTCGGCCCTACTGAGCCCGCAAATTTTGAGTACCTTGCATGATGATAGCTAATATTTATTGAGCACTTTCAGTGAACCAGGCTCTTAACACCTTACATGGAATTTTCTCATATATTCCTCACAACAACTCTTTGGTGCATAGATTATTATTATTATTCCTGCTTTATAGATGAGGCAAGTAAGGCCCAGAGAGGTTACACTGCATGTCAATATCACACAGCTTGTGGAAGTACCTGAGCAAGAATTTGATTTGGAAGATTCTGACTCCACACAGGATCTGTGCTTTTAACCACTCTACCATCCTTCCCATTTGATTCCTTCACTCCAAAAAAGCCACCCTGTTTTTGATTTCTAAATATGAAGACAGTTCATGTGCTGTTGTTTCCAAGTGGGACCACTCAGAGTTTTGAGGTTTGAAGGTAAGATGTGGAAAGGTTTTTTAAAAAAAAAAAAAAAAAAAAAAAATCCCAGTACTTGGCAGACTGCCAGACACATTAAAGTCAATCAATAAATGTCTTTATTGTAGTTGGAAGTGAGATGGCATTGAAGAGGAAGAGGATGAAAACAAAGAATTCTCCACTAGGAGATTCACCTCATCCTAGGTCATTGCCAGTGGATGAGGATATAGTTCCAAGTATTGGATTCACTGCTTAGAGATCTGGCTACCTCTGAGCATGTGAGTGGAAGTAGGAATATCTCAATACTTTGATTAGTTCTTCCTTGTAAACAAAATGGAAGATGGAAGCAAACTGTAATTAATTAACTATAGTACAGAATCAATAAGCCATACTCTATAAATATTAAAAATAATGAGAACACATTTCACTAAATGAATTATGAGTACAAAATCTAACTCGTTCAAATTTTCTGATATGATTAAATGGACTTCATCAAAACAGTTTTGTCTCCACAGTCAATGCTTAGCTCTTTTTTTTCTTTCTTTTTTTCCTTTTCTTTCTTTTCTTGTTCATTGTTCTTATGCGCTCTGGTTAGTTCAGTGATGTACTCTGACTATCCCCTCCTCTCATAAAATGGTCATAAGATCTCAGACACAAGATCATTTAAAGAGCAGATGCCCAAATTGCAACAAAATTAAGATTCCCACCCCACCCCGCAACAGATAGGACATATTGTGCCTCAGTTTGTGCACAAAGTTTTGCCTTGACCTTCTGTGTTGATAACTGCACCATTTGGAGTCAGCATTGGCAGCAGTAAGTTTCGGTCCTCTATTCTCTGGTTTGTGTTGCAATGAATTCAAATTGTTTCAATGCCATCAGCCTAGTTGTATTCCAGGACTTGGTTATTGGTGAATCTATCCTGACAATTAATGCTAAGTATAGCTTGTAGCTGACCCCAACACACTTAATTTGCTAAGATAACAAGCTTAAAGGACACCTAGATGAAATGTCCAATTCCCACTAACAGGCCCATATTGTTTTAGTGAGAGGGAACTTGTGAACCTGCTAGACTTCTCGAGGCAGCCAGATTTATTCAAAAGTTGCCAAAGCCCAGTTCTGTCGATGGCATTAAGGGCTTCGGTTAGGTCAAAATACCATGTGTAATCTTGACGCTCCTCCCCGCATTTTTGCAAAACCAACCACATGATCGTGCCCAGCAGAAGCATCCTGCTACTTTGCATCCCATTCTGATTTCTTAAGTTCATGGTTTTGAGGTGCTGTGTTAGGAAGGACTTTGCCAGCCAGAGGAGTGGTAGGAATATGTTCTTTCATTCTTCCATTCAACAGCTATTTATTGTGTACCCATATGCTCTAAGTACTAAGGATACAACCGTGGAACAAACCAGACAAGAATCCCTTGCTCTCATGGAACTTACATATTTGTTGGGAGGAAAACAGAAGAACAAATACAAGATGTCAGGTGGTTATAAGTCCTACGAAGAATAATAAAGCAAGTTAAGAGGAGGGAGTGAGAGAGAGAGACACGGATGATCAGTGTTAGGGATATGTACTACTTTAGGGAGGGCAGTTAGGGTAGTTAGGGATCCACTGAGACCTGAATGAAATGAGGGATGTCAGAGGGAATTGCATGACTAGCAGCAAAGCAAAGTCCGTGGGGAAAGACAGTGCTTGGGTTGTTCAAGGAAAAGCAAGGAGGCCTTTGCTAAAGGGCAAAAGCAGAGTGAGGGAAGAGGCGGGTAGTACATGGGGAGGTCAAGGAGATAGTTGGGAACTAGATAGTGTAAGGTCTAGTGGGCTCAGATCATGTTATCATAAAAACTAATCTTGGTTTTACATTTTTTCTTTTAGAGTTTCCATTTGTAAACTGGACCATTGATTAATATAATAATGTTTCATTTAGATATTTTTATATTTAGTTGCAGAGGTAAAAGCAGCCAGCTTATATCTCAATAGCTCAGAAAACTTTAGTTTCAAAGGAAACATGGTTTGGAAATAAAACATTTAGAACAGGAATTGATACTTGTATGGTGTAACAAAGTTGTGTCTTATTCAAAACAGATTAGTTCCCAGTGGATGGCTTAATTTTTGGCATGATAATGCCTGACATTTTCAAAATGCTTTCAAATCTGTGATCTCATCAGACTCTCATAACAACTCCAAGAGATGGGGGGACAGGTGGTATTGCTGATATGGAAACGGAGGGAGTTGATATGGTTTACCCCAAGATAACCCAGTGTATGAGTCAGTATTAGAGCAAGAGACTCCTGACTCAGAATACCGCTCCCCCCAGTAATCCTTTTAGCATCGCCTGCTAAAAGGATTATTGAGTAACTTTTTGACTCAGAGGTCAGCATGTTGAATCAACCAAATTATTAGTTTGTTCCTCCCTTCTACCTCCCAAGGGCATAAAAAAATGCACTATAGACTTGAGTAAGAAGGCAAGGGATTTCTCTCTGCCTCTCTGTCTCTCTGTCTCTGTCTCTGTCTCTCTTTCTCCCAGAGCAATCTTTGACCAGAAGCCTATAGACTTTGAAAGCATAGCTCTACACTCAGAGAAAGGTTGGGTACATAGGACCCAACCATATTGAAGATCACAATAGTACAGGGGCTACCCTTTTCCCACTCTTCCAGAAACCACTCTGGAAGAGCACAGCAGCTCTCTCTGAGTCCCACACATCTATGAATAAGGCTCATTACTTTAACAAGTTAAACTTCTGCCATCATATTCTCAACTTAACAGTATTTACAGTATATATATATTTTTTTTCTAGTTTTACTGAGAAGTATTAACAGTATATCTACTAACATCTTCCTAATGGTATATGGTAAAAAGTAAAAGTACCCCCTCATAAAAACAGCACAATCCCCTTCAAGAAATGGAATGTTGATTTAAAGAGGGGAGAGTTATTTTTTGGACGTTGTCAAGTGATTGAGTGACAAAGTGAAAGAAAGAATTCAGGATTTTTGAATTCCGGAAGTGGAGAGAGAATCCACATATTGTCACAGCTACTTTTTCATTACAGATGTTGACTTTTCCTGAGGCCCAGTCCTCAGTCGTCTCCCATCTCTACGCTCTCACCCTGGGCAAACTCACCCACATCCACAGCTTAATTGCTACACGCACACCCATGAGTTCCCCAGTTTATATTTCCAGCTCAGACCTCTCATCTGACCTCAGACTGGTATATCCAAATGCCTAACTGGACCGGTCCTCTAGGATGTCCCAACGCCCCCTCAAACTCAACTTGCTCCCCAACCTGGTCCTCTTCTAGCCTTCCCTCTCTCAGTGGGTTGCCCTATCATTCTATCCAGTGGTACTTGGGGATATTTTGATACCTCTTTGTTCCTCCCCCACTTTGAAACCTGCTCTTCTGGGGTCAAATTTTGCTTATTTTACTTCCTAAAATCTCCAGAATCCATCCACTTCTTTAGATCTCCATTACCACCATCCTACCACCTCTTTCCTAGCAATAGCTCTTCATCTACCCACATTCACTCTGGCTCCCTCTAATCTGTTCTCTTCATTGCAGCCAGAATGGTCTTAGCATAAGGGACGCCATATTGTCTTCATGCTTAAAAGCTTTATGGCTTCCCGTCACTCTTAAAATAAACACAAAGAAAACCCCTTAATGTAGCCTACAAGGCCCTGCGTGACCTGGCACGTACTTATTTCTCCAGCCTTATCACAGACCCTTACACTTTCCTCACCTACTGCCACATTTGTCTTTAAGTTCTTCACGCCACGATGCTCCCTCCTGCTATGTGGCCTTTGCATATCCGGATTTCTTTGTTTGATTTCTTTGTTGTTCCTTCCTTTCTCACCTCTTATTCATCCTTTAGATCTCATTTTGAGTCCCCAAGCAGGTCAACTCCAGCTGTTATCAAGTGTCTGGGCACTGTGTACTAGCCTTTGTAGCACTTATTATAGTTCCCTTTTGACATCTGTTAGTGTGATTATTGTCTGTCTTCCCACTAGAGTGTTAGCTCTTTGAGAGCAAGAACTTAGCACCGTATTCCTAGCGCCTAGCACACACTATATGCCTGGCGCATGGTAGGCACTTAATAATTATTTGTTGAATGAATGACTAAGTATGTTTAAGTACATTGGGTCAGTACTTTTTTCCCTGGAGAACAAACACTGGGGCCTTTTCAGTTTTTTACATTCCTTAAAGCTACTGACTGGATTCCATGGCCATGCCCAAGTTTAAATAGTTACCCATGTTTTGTAACAGTAGATTCAAGGATGGCAAAAAATAGGCCTAGTTAGGGCTCCCATAAATTTAAATACCAGTGAAATAAAAGGCACAGAGTTTTGCAACTGGAATTTCTGATGTAAACCATTGAAAAGAATGCCACCTTATTAGTGCCATTAGAATAATTTAATTTTTAACATTTTGTCCATTGTGTTTTTTCCCCTTTTAAATAGACTTTATTTTTTAGAGCAATTTTAGGTTCATAGCAACAGTGAGCTGAAAGTACAGAGAGTTCCTTTATTTTTTAGAGCAACTTTAGGTTCATAGCAACAGTGAGCTGAAAGTACAGAGAGTCCCTATATACTCTCTGTGCCCAGGCACGCACGGCCTCCCCCGAACCAGAGTGGTGCATTTGTTACAATCGATGAACCTACACGGACACGTTATAATCACCCAAAGTCCAGAGATTACCTTAGGGTTCACTCTTGGTGTTGTATGTTCTATGGGTTTTGACAAACATATAATGACATGTATCCACCATTACAGTATCACACAGAATATTTTCACTGCCCTAAAATTCCTGTGTTCTGCCTATTCATCCCTCTCTCCCCCCTTATTCCCACATTCACTCTGGCTCCCCTCTTTTTATAGTGACCTTTTTATGGCAACCATAGTTTCACCTTTTCCAGAGTGTCATATAGTTAGAATCACAGAGGATGTAGCATTTTCAGATTAGCTTCTTTCACTTAGTAATATGCATTTAAAGTTCTTCCATATCTTTTCATGCCTGGATTGCTTTCTAGAGCTGAGTAATATTCGATTGTCTGGATGTACCACGGTTTATGCATCCATTCACCTACTGGAGGACATCTTGGTTGCTTCCAGGTTTGGGGAATTATGAATAAAGCTGCTATAAACATTCATGTTTAATTTTGTAAGAACCTGCCGAACTAGCTTCCAAAATGGCTGTATCATTTTGCATTCCCATCAGAATCTACATCCTCACCAGCATTTGTTGTCGTCAGTGTTCTGAATTTCGGCTATTCTAATAGGTGTGTGGTGGTATCTTATTGTCGTTTAATTTGCATTTCCTTAATGATATATGATGTGGAGAATCTTTTCTTATGCTTATTTGCCATCTGTATATCTTCTTTAGTGAGGTATCTGTTCAGGTCTTTTGTCCATTTTTAAAATTGAGTTGTTCATTTTCATATTGTTGAATTGTAGGACTTCTTTGTATATTTTGAGCAACAGTTCTTTATCAGATATGTTTCTTGCAAATACTTTTTTCCCAATCTGTGGTTTGTCTTCACATTCTCTTGGTGTTGTGTTTCACAGAACTGAAGCTTTTAATTTTAATGGAGTCTAGCTTATTAATTATTTCTTTCCTGATTCTGGCTTTGGTGTTGTACCTAAGAAAATCCTTGCCATACCCAAGGTCATCTAGGTGTTTTCTCCTACGTTATCTTCTAGGAGTTTTATAGTTTTGCATTTTACATTTAGGTCTATGATCATTTTCAGTTAATTTTCGTGGAAAGTGTAACTAGATTTTTTATTTTGCATATGGATGTCCAATTGTTCAAGCACCCGTTGTTGACAGGATTATCTTTGCTCCATTGTATTGCCTTTGCTCCTTTGTCAAAGATCAGTCGACTATATGTATTTTTGTGGGTCTATTTCCAGGCTCTCTACTCTGTTCCTTTGATTTATTTGTCTGTTCTTTCACCAATCCCACTTGGTCATGGTATAGAATTCCTTTTATACATTGTTGGATTTGATTTGCTAATATTTTGTGGATGATTTTTGCTTATATATTCCTGAGAGATATTGATCTGTAGTTTCCTTTTCTTGTCATGTCTTTGTCTGGTTTTGGTATTAGGGTAATGCTGGCTTCATAGAATGTGTTAGGAAATATTCCCTCTCTTTCTATCTTCTGAAAGAGATTGCAGAGAATTGGCATAATTTCTTCCTTAAATGTTAGATATAACCCACCAGTGAACCTATCTGGCCTTAGTGCTTTCTGTTTTAGAAGGTTATTAATTATTGGTTCAATTTCTTTAATAGATATGGGCCTATTCAGATTGTCTATTTCTTTTTGTGTGAGTTTTGGCAGATTGTGTCTTTTGAGGAATTGGTCCATTTCATCCAGGTTAAGAAATATGTGGGCGTGGCATTGTTCATAGTATTCCTTTATTATCCTTTTAATGTCTATAGGATCTTTAATGATGTTACCTATTTCATTTCTAATATTAGCAATTTGTGTCATCTCTCTTTTTTCTTAATTAGCCTAGCAAGAGGCTTATTGATTTTATAGATCTTTTCAAAGAACCAAATTTTGGTTTTGTTGATTTTCTCCATTGATTTCCTGTTTTCAATTTCATTGATTTCCTCTCTAATTTTTATTGTTTTCTTCCCTGTGCTTGCTTTGGGTTTACTTTGCTTTTTAGCTTTGGAGGTTTCTACTGATATATCCTCAAGCTCAGAGATTCTTTCCTCACCTGTGTCCAGTCTACTAATGAGGCCATCAAAGGCATTCTTCATTTCTTTAACAGTATGTTTGATGTCTAGTGTTTCTTTTGTATTCTTTTTTTTAGAATTTCCGTCTCTCTGCTTATATTGCATATTTTTACTTTTTCTTTAGAGCCCTTAGCATATTAATCATAGTTGTTTTAAATTCATGGTCATAATTCCAATATTCCTGCCGTACTGAGTCTGGTTCTGATGCTTGCTTTGTCTCTTCAAGCTGTATTTTTTTTTTTGTCATTTAGTATACCTTATAATTTTTGGTTGAAAGCAAGACATGTTGTACTGAAAGTAAAGATCTTCCATATACAGGCCTTTAGTGATACGCTGGTAATGTGTAGCGGGGAGAGAAAGTTTTCTATAGTCCTATGATTAGGTCTCAGTCTTTTAATGAGCCTGTACCCCTGGGCTATAAAAGTCATCAGTGTTTCTCAGTCCTCCCTTCTCACCTTAGGTAGGACAGGATGGCTGGAGGGAATTGGAGTGGGTATTTTTCTTTCCTCATGTGGAAGGCTAGAGTAAGCTAAAATTGAATATTTCATTCCCTCCAAGTAAGTCAGGCTCCACTACAACCCTAATAGGTTAGGCTCTGGTAAGATAGATTCTCTTGAGGGTTAAGTCTTGTCGAGAAAAACAGAATGCTCCGGCCTATTTGAAAATGGATACTTTTCCCTTCCTCCTGCCAGAAGCCTGAGGGAATTTCCCTTTTTTCCTCACTATAAGAACCTGGTAGACAAATGTAAAATAGATAGCTAGTGGGAAGCAGCGGCATAGCACAGGGAGATCAGCTCCGTGCTTTGTGACCACCTAGAGGGGTGGGTTAGCATGGGTGGGAGGGAGATGCAAGACGGAGGATATATGGGGATATATGTATACATACAGCTGATTCACTTTGTTATACAGCAGAAACTAACACAACATTGTAAAGCAATTATACTCTAATAAAAACGTTAAAAAATAATTTAAAAATAGTAAAAAAAAAAAAAAAAAAAAGAACCTGGTAGAGCTCCAGGAGATAAAACTCACACAAGTGTGGGTTCTCCCCTTGAGTTTTTAACTCATAGACTTGTCCACACTAAGCCTCCAGTAATTCATCCATTGCAATTCAGGTTTTCCTACCCCAGACTGGTTCCTCTGGAGGTTTCTGCTTAGATAAGCTGTGATTCTCTGTCTCTGCCTGTCTGTCTCTCCAATTTTAAGGGACCATTTTACCCTGTGACCTCACTTCTTCTGTGGATCTAAGAAGAGCTGTTGATTTTTCAGTTTGTTCAGCTTTTTACTTTTTGTCAGGATGGAGTGCCGACTTCCAAGCTCATTACATGCTGGACAGGAAACCGGAAGTTCCTGTTATGTTTTTAATGCCACCTTTCAATGTAGATGTTATCTCTGCAACGCTTAGATACAAACGTTAGAAACAACAAGGTAATCTGATCTGTGTTAAAGAGTGAATTGCTTACTGAAATATTGGCAGCCTAGAATGACAGGCACTTCATTGTATATTAACTGTACAACTGATCAAATAGCTATTATTCTCCCCAGGCGAGGGTTAAGTTTTTTTTTGTAAGAAAAGGACTTCAACCTCAAAGGGTGGAGCAATAATGGTTAACTCTCAGAAGACAGGGACTACACCCTAAGCCATTCTTATTTACGATAACTTGCCTCCATCTCTGCATCATCATCACCACCTCTTGTACTATTAAAAGATGTCACTGTTGGTGGAGTCTTCCATGTGTGGAAGAGTGATTGAAGAGTCTCAAAAGTGAGGCAGTTTTCTCTACACTCATGTGTGTAAGGAGATCTAGGTGCCGTTTCTGTGGCCTTTCACAGTTCACAGCTCTAAAAGTCTATTCCCATTTGCAGTCTGTCTCTCCCAAACTTCTTTTCAGCTCTTCCCCAACATGAATCTTCTGCTCCAATCAGGCCAGTCTTCAGACTCTCCTCGACATGCCATGTTCATTCCCAGCTTCCGCCATCACTCATATTGTTTCTTCTTCTCTGTTATCCTCTCTTGCCCTCCTTCAGGATCCGTCTGGCTCAAGTCCAGACTTCTCGGTAAAACTTTCCACTGCCTTGGCCTTTTTGCACTTGTTCTGACACTTCTAGTCAGTACCAGGGCATTTAGCCCATTTGTTTTGTTTTATAGCTTCCTCTGGTTTATGTATTCAAGTCTTGTCTCCACAATAAGAGATTATATCTTATGTCTCTTTCATATCTCCCATGGCACCTAGTACGGTGGAAGGCACGTTATCATAGTTTCTGCTTGTTGATGACTTGCTTGATTATTATCTGCTGAGGATGTCTGAAATTCTACAGTAATGGGAAAATCCTCAGAGTTCTGCTTTACTTCGACTTTATGGCATTTTCCTGGGGAGAGGGACTACCTGTCTATAGTTACCCAACTTGTACCTGCTATGTGGAAACTGTTAGAATGTGCAACAGACCTGGTATAATTCCACTTACCTTCATTCTAAGACCTCTTTTTGGGTGATCCTCGTTTTTCATTTGATTTTAAAGACAATGATGATATAGTTATTAAAGAAACCCTAGACCGAACTCTGAAGATCTTTGGACTGATCTAAAGATTGATATTGCTTTAACACTGTTCTTGCTTCCTTAATCACCTGAGACATCGATTTTATAATTTTGATTTTCTGCTTTGTCCAGATAGCAAGATTTGTCACTAATTTTTAGTTGTCTATCTCCATGATTATCTTAGGATGTTATGTAATGTTTCCATTGATATAGCCAGTAAATGACCTCAGTAGTATTTGCATTTATTTCCTTGATTATTTGCACGTCATCTTGTGAATATTTTCCACGGCACACACTCAGACTACAGGAGCACTTGGATCTTGTATGAATTACATGCTTATTGAGAAGATTGGAAGCTTACCCCAAAGACGAGTTTCTAAATTCCTTGCTGGGTAATTAGTCTTGGCTACCAAAGATAAAAATGGACCTACTACACAATCTTTTTTTACATCCTTAGTGACTGAGGGGAATGGTCAGGATACCAATACCTACAATATAACTGACCATATTATTATGGGATCTTATGGACATTATCTCATTCTTAGCAATAAGACAAGTGACTAGGGTTCAAGAAATCTGTGCTAAATCTTTTGTCAGTTGATAATATGTTCTAGAATTCTTAGTGTTGATTGAATTTTTTTTTGTATCTGTCACAATGCAAAGAGCATGAATGCCTGTTATTCCACATGAAGTAAACTGTTCAAAGAAAATGAGACAAGGAACAAAATAGTGTTATATTTATCCAAGAGTTGTAAAAGTCTGGATTTTCAGCCATGTAATGGTTTGAAGCTATCTACTTTCATAAAAAGAAACATTGGTCACTGAAAGAAGCAAGTGGATCCCTGTGTGAAGTGTTTATAAAAGGATATTTAGAGCTTACCACGGGGGCTAAAGCTAGATGATTCCTCTGAAGGAGAAGAAGGATCCTTGTTGACTTAAGAGACTATCTGAGGAAGACTAACTCTTGGGAATTTACAGAGGATGAGAACTGTAGCCAGTTAATGACATTAGATAAGATGGCTTGAAGGACTCTCAGTGGAAACTGCAGTAGAATTCCTTTAGCTCTGGGAGGGGAGTGATGGCTTAGGCCTGGAGGAGTAGCAGTCTTCTATGGTGGAGGTAGGCTTAATAAGCCCCAGTTTTTATTAGAGGTGTGGCCTTGAAGACAAGAATTATTTAACACAAATATGTCAGACTGTTCCAGAGGGTGAAATGAGATCACATGAACACTACTATCCAAATGTCATCAGCTGCAGGTAGAGTGTTGGTGCTCTTTCTTCTTTTGTGTGTCCCAGCAAAAAAAACCAAAAAAAAAAAAAAAAACCCCAACAAACAAAAACCCAACTTATCACTCCTTCTTCAGGCCAAACCACAAAGTCTCCATGTATGCAGAATTAGGCTAATAGGTGAAGGAAGGAATAGGGGAAAGTGTCAGCTGATTTTTTTCAGACAAAGTTCTAGCACTAGCTTCAGCCTAGTCAAGATAGTCTCTTACACATATATTAAGAACATAGGCTATGTTTCTATTAGGGCCTGGGTGGAAATAGGAAGAGCATATCAGAGGAAGGAAACAGTGGTATAAAAGGAACCACCACTTCAGAAAGAGAATTCAATCTTGAAAGAGGTTTTGACTGTCTTTGTCATTCTTTCTTACTGCTCTCTTTCATTTTTTCAGGTTTAGTTTCAATATTGAGTCAAACTCTTTTGTTCATTCCTCTTTAGATCCAGAAGAGTACAGAGATTAAGTAGTATTCGTGGCTGAACAACCATGAGTTAAGATGGGTTTTCATCATGAAACGCTATGGAAAGTGATGGGTGATGTTGAGTTTGGTAGACCTCTTTGCCTTGAATTAATTCTACTTTATATCTAAAGCAGAAGGCTTCTGTTCCATAATTCAGTGGGATATCTTTTCAGGAAAACCAGCCTTGTTATGAAGATAATATCACTCTCAAACTACAGTTACTGCAACAGTGAAAACATGCAAGTACTCCCCCCATCCTTTTTCTTGAGCAGAGAAAGGTTTATTGCAGGGCCAAGCAGGGAGAACCGGTGGCTCATGTTCAAAAGACCCAAACTCCACAAGTAGCCCTTTTAAATTAGTTATCTCACTATGAAGATTTTCAAACCATAAAAAAGAAATAGTTGAACAATTACCTCATGTCTTGAAATGGAAGAGTTTACGGACTTGATTTGTTAGATATTGTTACCCATGAGGGAAATGACAGTAAACCCCACTTCAACAGGTATGTTGTGAATTTCCAGACAAAAGTGGAGAAGAGGAAAGTTCTGGAAGCTATGGGTGATGACTCAGGAGATTTTAAAGTTATAAGAAAAATTCTTGAACATCAAGAGTTGTTGACAACATAGAGAAGAATCTCGACTTGGTAAAATATTACAAGGGATGGGAAGTGCTATAACGAAAAAGCAAATGGTTAGATTGACCTAGAGCTCTGTTTCTCAATCAGGGGACGTTTTGCCCCCTAGGTGATGTTTGGCAATGTCTGTAGACATTTAAAAAGAAACCTTTTAAACTTTAGTATAGCTTTAGCGTTACAAAAGAGTTGCTAACACAGTACAGAGACTTTCTGAATGCCTCTAGGTAGTTTCTCCTGTTGTTAACATCTCACACTAGTAGGATATATTGTTATGACCAAAGAAACAATATGGGCAACATTATTATTAACTAAATTTCATGACTTATTCAGATTTCCTTAGGTGTTACCTAGTATATTTTTTCTGTTTCAGGATCCTATCCAGAAAACTACATTGTATTAATTGTCATATCTCCTTAGCTTTCTCTAAGTGACAGTTTCTCAGATTTTCTTCGCTTTTGATGATCTTGACAGTTTTGAGGAGTACAGATCAGGTATTTTGTAGAGTGTTCCTCAATTGCTATTTGTCTGATGTTACTCTCATGATTAGATTGGGGTTGTGGGCTTTTAAGGGGAAGGACAATAGAGGTGAAGTACCATTCTCATCACATCATATGCAAGGCTATCAACATGACATCACTAATGGTGTTAATCTTGACCACCTGTTGAAGATAGTATTTGTGAGGTTTCTCCACTGTTAAGTTATTCCCATCCACTTCCCGCCCTGCCCATCCCATACTCTATTCTTCGGATGCAAGTCACATGCTTGTGTAGCCCTCCCTTGCAGGGTAAGGTATGCTCCATCTTGTCAAAGGGGGAGTATCTACGTAAATTATTTGGAATT
This sequence comes from Stenella coeruleoalba, assembly GCF_951394435.1. Classification (NCBI taxonomy): domain Eukaryota; kingdom Metazoa; phylum Chordata; class Mammalia; order Artiodactyla; family Delphinidae; genus Stenella; species Stenella coeruleoalba. The sequence goes on along the minus strand of NC_137152.1, from coordinate 89,071,478 downwards.
CTGTACAGGAGATTTGTCTCTTCTCCCATATTTATTTATTCATTGTTCACTTACATTTGTATGGAATCCTGAATATTTATTACAGACATTTAGATTTTTATAACAGTCTGGGTAAGGTGCTTATGGCATCTAGTGGGCAGAGACAGTAGTTGCTGGTCCCATAATGCACAGGACAGATCTCCACAACAAAGAGTTGTTTCACCCCAAATGTCAATAACACCAAGGTTGAGAAACCCTGCTTTAGAGTCTTGGATGTTCCACTATGTTAGATATTGCATATGGAAATACAGGTCTAATTTCATAATTGAAGTCAGTGAATAAAAGTTGTGTTTTCAGAGAACTTTGCTGGAATACATAAAATGAATAATGCTTTTGGTGTTATATAGACATAAAGTAGGAGATTTCGTCTCTCTAAGACTATGTACAAAATGAGCTGGAAAGTTGAGGCAGCTACCCAGACTCTTCAAATCCAGTGGTATCCTCCACCTATCACCCTGCTATTGAAAAATTTTGAATAGTACAGAGCGGTAGTGTGCACTGAGTGAATTTACTGAATATTTACTTAGCACCAGTGTATGAGTTCTGGGAATCAAGAGAGGCTTTGGAATGACCCTTGAGGTGGGAAGGTGAAATGAAAAAGAAAATGCCATTTCCTTCAAAGTCTACCTCTGTACAGGCTCCTTTCCACTTCCTTGCCTTGTACTAGAATGGTGGTACTCAACCAAGGTCAATTCTGCATCCCCCAAAACATTTGGAAACATCTGCAGATGTTTTGGGGGAAGTCACAACCTCAGAGGAGGGGTGGTGCTGGCATCTAGTGAGACCAGGGATGCTGTTAAACATGGTATAATGCACAGGACAGCTCCCCAGATAAAGAATTATCCAGCCCCAAATGCCAATAGTGCCAAGGTTGAGAAACCCTGGACTAGAGGGGAAGAAAACAATCTTTCAACTTGATCAAATTAATTTCTCACAACCAGAGAAAGGTGTAGTTATCTTGGTAGAGCCCTTTTAAAATTGTGTGTGTGTGTGTGTGTGTGAGCGTATGTGTGTGTTTCACCAAGCTCTTTTCACTACTTCTTTGTCCAGATGATTTCTGGTGCTGAAAGACATTTTCAGAGCATAGGTGCATCTGAGTAAAATCAAACTTCTTACGCTAGCCTATAAAACTCTGAAAAACCAGCCCCTCCCCACCTTTCTGTCTTCTTTCCATGCTCTTCTGCCCTTGGTTCTCTTGATCCAGCCAACTGTGAAAGGTGCAAGCCCAGACTGGCATTACGACCTTTGCATTTGATGATCCTTCTGCCTGGACCACTCTTCCCCAAGATTTAAGCACGGCTGGCTTCCTTTCATCATCCCCATCTCAACTTAGACATCACCTTCTCAGTAAAGCTTTCCCTAATCACCCTATCTAAAGTATACCGCCACACAAAACTCTTGATCCCATAGTTTTATATTGTCCATAGCACTTACCACTTTCTGAAGTTATCTTATTCGTTTGTCTTCTACATTAACATACAAGCTCTCTAGGAGCAAGAACCATGTCTCTTTAGTTTAGCTCGTATCTGTGTGCCCCACACCCAGTCTGGCACAGAGTCAGAGTTAAATGAATATTTATTTAATGACAAAATGGATGGATAAATGAGTTTGGAGTAAAGATTTTAAATTTCTGGAAATTCGAATTTCTAAGAAATTTTTTTTTTTTTTTTTTGCTTCAGTAGGCTCTTAAGAAAAAAAATGAAAACTGGGGAGTAAAATTTCAAGTTCAGAATATTTAAAAAGAACTAGTTGTAGTTTGACGTCTTCATCATTTAGGAGCACACTACATGGTATATAAATTTCATTAGATCATAAAATAGTTATGCTTGTTGTATTGCATATAAGTGAAGAATTTATTCAAGTAATTACAAATTCAGAATTAAATTAAAAATAATTAAACTTTCATTCCTAGATTTTTTTCCCACTTAAGAGAAGTGGAAAAACCCTTGAGGACAGGTGAAAACATCAATGCTGAAGCTGTTAGGTTTTAGGACTTAGGATCCCAGGCAGAGATTGAAAACATTCACTCTTAAAAAACAAGCCAAGAGAAGTGAGCAAGAAAAATACCTCACAACTCACTGAACATAGATTTTACCCCCAGGGAACGTTGTCTACTCAGTTTTATTTTCTGAAGTATTACTATCAGCATTGAGGTATTACTGAGATATTACTGTCTTCTTTCATGTTTCAGTTCATGATCTTTTGAAAATAGAAAGTTTATCATCTATTGCTTTGTTCTTTCAATGCAGAGTTTTAATAAATAACTTATTGAGGTGAAATTCACACAGCATAAAATTAGCTATTTTAAACTATACAATTCAGTGACATTTAGCCCATTCACAATGTTGTACAACCGTCACCTCTACCTAGTTCCAAAACATTTCCAGAACTTCAAAGTAAAACCCTGCCCCCATTAAGCAGTGTCTCCTCTACCCTCAGCCTCTGACATTCACTTTTCCACGTTCTGTCTCTATGGATTTATCTATTCTGGATATTTCATATAAATGGAATTATAGGGACTTCCCTGGCGGTGCAGTGATTAGGACTCAGCCAGGAGCCAGTGGGCCAGGGTTTGATCCCTGGTCGGGGAACTAAGGTCCCGCAAGCCACATGGCGCGGCCAAAAAAAAAAAGAGGAATTATACATTATGTGACCTTTTGTGCCAGGCCTTTTTCACTTGGCATGCTGTTTTTAAGGTTCATCCAAATATTATTTGATTCTATGGTTATACCACATTTTGTTTATCCATTCATTAAATGACGGATCTTTGGGGTGTTTCCATTTTTTTTGGCTATCATGAAGAAAGTTACTAGGAAATTGGGTTGTACATGTATTTGTTTGATTACCTGTTTACAGTTATTTGGGGTATATGCCAGGGGTGGAATTGCTGGATTATACGGTGATTCTGTGTTTACATTTTTGAGGAACTGCTGAACTGTTTTCTGCAGCTGTACCATTTTGCATTCCCACTAACAATGTGGGAGGGCTCCAATGTCTCCACATTCTTGTCAATACTTGTTATTTTCCTTTTTCTTTTTTTATAGCCTTCGCAGTGAATGTGAAGTGGTGTCTCACTGTGGTTTCAATTTACATTTCCCTGACGACTAATGAGGCTGAGCATCTTGTCCTGTGTTTATTGTACATTTTGAGTGCAGATTATTTCTTTTTTTAAAAATTTAATTTTATTTATTTAGTTTTTTTATACAGCAGGTTCTTGTTAGTTATCTATTTTATACATATTAGTGTATATATGTCAATCCCAAACTCCCAATTCATCCCACCACCACCACTCCCACCTCCCTCTTTCCCCGCTTGGTGTCCATACTTTTGTTCTCTACATCTGTGTCTCTATTTCTGCCTTGCAAACCAGTTCATCTGTACCACTTTTCTAAATTTCACATATATGAGTTAATATACGATATTTGTTTTTCTCTTTCTGACTTACTTCATGCTGTATGACAGTCTCCAGGTGCATCCACGTCTCTACAAATGACCCAATTTCGTTCCTTTTTATGGTTGAGTAATTTTCCATTGTATATATGTACCACATCTTCGTTATCCATTCGTCTGTCGATGGGCATTTAGGTTGCTTCCATGACCTGGCTATTGTAAATAGTGCTGCAATGAACATTAGGGTGCATGTGTCTTTTTGAATTATGGTTTTCTCTGGGTATTTGCCCAGTAGTGGGATTGCTGGGTCATATGGTAATTCTCTTTTTAGTTTTTTAAGGAAACTCCATAATGTTCTCCAGAGTGGCTTTATCAATTTACATTCCCATCAACAGTGTAAGAGGGTTCCCTTTTCTCCACACCCTCTCCAGCATTTGTTGTTTGTAGATTTTCTGGTGATGCCCATTCTAACCTGTGTGTGGTGATACCTCATTGTAGTTTTGATTTGCATTTCTCTAATGATTAGTGATGTTGAGCAGCTTTTCATGTGCCTCTTGGCCATCTGTATGTCTTCTTTGGAGAAACGTCTGTTTAGGGTTGTTTGTTTTTTAAATATTGAACTGCATGAGCTGTTTATATATTTTGGAGATTAATCCTTTGTTGATTTGTTTGCAAATATTTTCTCCCATTCTGAGGGTTGTCTTTTTTTTTTTTTTGCAGCCATTTATTTTACTTAGATCTGTCCCCATGCTGGTACATATAGATCAATTTCATTCACATAAATATATTGAATAAATATACCATATTTTATTCGTCCACTGATGAAAAAAAATCTTCTTCATTATATAAGTCTTACCCATTAACAGAATGATAAGTACTTGTGTTTTATTGGAAAGACACTCTAATCCCCTTTCAAACATGTATTACAAGCATATCTTTTTAATAACCTTTTGAAGACTGCTGACATGTGATAATGAGGTCTGCTCTCCCCTCCCTGCTGAGTGTCCTGAGATCTACCTGTATGTCAGAAGGCTTCTGAAAACCCAGAAAAATTCTTGAAGGGCTTTTTTAGGAAGTGCCACATACTAAAGAAAGTTTGCGATTTTTGACGTGTTAAGGAACTGAGGTATGGTGTTTGCCTAGCCTCTGGATATTAAGCATTTCCCTCTTTCCTTCCTGCAATGCCATTCTTAGTAAATAACCAAGTTTTGTTTAAAATTCTACATCTATGGCTCTTTTTTTCATAGCACCATTCTTTTTGTTTGTTTGTTTTTGTGGTACGCAGGCCTCTCACTGCCGTGGCCTCTCCCGTCGTGGAGCACAGGCTCCGGACGCGCAGGCCCAGCGGCCATGGCCCACGGGCCCAGCCGCCCTGCGGCACGTGGGACCCTCCCGGACCGGGGCACGAACCCGCGCCCCCTGCACCGGCAGGCAGACTCTCAACCACTGCGCCACCAGGGAAGCCCTCGTAGCACCATTCTTTGATTAATTGACACTACATTTTCCCCAGTGATGCATTGTGCATATTTTTATGTGTCTCTTCGGGCGGAGTTTCTGTGTAAGAAACTGTGTGAAAGTTGCTGTAGAAAAATTACTTAGAAGTTGAACTGTTGGTTTAGAGGGTTTGAGTATTTTGGGGTTTATCTAAATATTGCCAAATTGCTTTGCTAGAGTAGCTATTCTAATTTGTCCTACTTTCTATATAAGATTTCCCTTTTCCCACCACTCTTACCAGCAGGTGGTGCTGTGAAACATTTAATCTGGTGGCTGAACGTGGTATCTTTTTGTTGTTTTCATCTACATTTACATGGTTATTTCTGGTACTGTTCTCTGTTCTATACCGTTGATCTGTCTAGTCTTACATGAATAACGCACTATTTTAATTCCTATAACTTTAAATAATAAAGAAATAACTTTAAATAATACATTCTGATATTCGTAGAAACCTATGTTCTTTCTATCGTGCAACACTGCCTTGATATCATACTTTTTACATGTACTTAGCTCTTTCCAGTATCTTATCTCTGTAAAATATTTTAAGCTTCTGGAAGTGAAAGAATGTTTATTAGGCACCATCTGTATACTGAATATGGGTTAATTTCTGTTGCTTCTTTCTTAGCACTTATTAGGGTGTGATACATATAGCAGGTAAATGAATGAATGAATAAACTAGCAGATCTCTGCCTCAATCGGTCAACGGGTGTGTGAAAGAAGATCTAATTAGGCTGTGGCCTTGCCTGATGCCTTAACTCATACCATTATTGTACCAGCACCTGGCACCTACAGTAATGGGTCCTCTCAGCTTTATCAGAGTTCCTGGAAGGAGTGCTGTTAAAGCCGCTTCCTGAGTTCCTGCTTTAGTTTCTAAAACATCATTCCACTGGGTCTTCCTGCCCCAGACTCAAGAGAGTATCATTGATGAGCTAGGACAGTAAGGGACCATCTCTGAGTGATACCTAGCACTGAGGGTTGTCTTTCTGTCTTATTTATAGTGTCCTTTGTTGTGCAAAAGCTTTTAAGTTTCATTAGGTCCCATTTGTTTATGTTTGTTTTTATTTCCATTACTCTAGGAGGTGGGCCAAAAAAGATCTTGCTGTGATTTATGTCAAAGAGTGTTCTGCCTATGTTTTCCTCTAAGAGTTTTAGAGTGTCCGGTCTTACATTTAGGTCTTGAATCCATTTTGAGTTTATTTTTGTGTATGGTGTTAGGGAGTGTTCTAATTTCATTTTTTTACATGTAGCTGTCCAGTTTTCCCAGCACCACTTATTGAAGAGACTGTCTTTTCTCCATTGTATATCCTTGCCTCCTTTGTCATAGATTAGTTGACAGTAGGTGCGTGGGTTTATCTCTGGGCTTTCTATCCTGTTCCATTGATTTATATTTCTGTTTCTGTGCAAGTACCATATAGTCTTGATTACTGTAGCTTTTTTTTTTCATCTTTATTGGAGTATAATTGCTTTACAATGGTGTGTTAGTTTCTGCTTTATAACAAAGTGAATCAGTTATACATATACATATGTTCCCATATCTCTTCCCTCTTGTGTCTCCATCCCTCCCACCCTCCCTATCCCACCCCTCCAGGCAGTCACAAAGCACCGAGCTGATCTCCCTGTGCTATGCGGCTGCTTCCAACTAGCTATCTACCTTACATTTGGTAGTGTATATATGTCCATGCCTCTCTCTCGCCCTGTCACAGCTTACCCTTCCCCCTCCCCATATCCTCAAGTCCATTCTCTAGTAGGTCTGTGTCTTTATTCCTGTCTTACCCCTATGTTCTTCATGACATTTTTTTCCTTAAATTCCATATATATGTGTTAGCATACGGTATTTGTCTTTCTCTTTCTGACTTACTTCACTCTGTATGACAGACTCTAGGTCTATCCACCTCATTACAAATAGCTCAATTTTGTTTCTTTTTATCGCTGAGTAATAGTCCATTGTATATATGTGCCACATCTTCTTTATCCATTCATCCGATGATGGACACTTAGGTTGTTTCCATCTCCGGGCTATTGTAAATAGAGCTGCAATGAACATTTTGGTACATGACTCTTTTTGAATTATGGTTTTCTCAGGGTATATGCCCAGTAGTGGGATTGCTGGGTCATATAGTAGTTCTATTTTTAGTTTTTTAAGGAAATTCCATACTGTTCTCCATAGTGGCTGTACCAATTCACATTCCCACCAGCAGTGCAAGAGTGTTCCCTTTTCTCCACACCGTCTCCAGCATTTATTGTTTCTAGATTTTTTGATGGTGGCCATTCTGACTGGTGTGAGATGATATCTCATTGTAGTTTTGATTTGCGTTTCTCTAATGATTAGTGATGTTGAGCATTCTTTCATGTGTTTGTTGGCAGTCTGTATATCTTCTTTGGAGAAATGTCTATTTAGGTCTTCTGCCCATTTTTGGATTGGGTTGTTTGTTTTTTTGTTATTGAGCTGCATGAGCTGCTTATAAATTTTGGAGATTAATCCTTTGTCAGTTGCTTCATTTGCAAATATTTTCTCCCATTCTGAGGGTTGTCTTTTGGTCTTGTTTATGGTTTCCTTTGCTGTGCAAAAGCTTTCAAGTTTCATTAGGTCCCATTTGTTTATTTTTGTTTTCATTTCCATTTCTCGAGGAGGTGGGTCAAAAAGGATCTTGCTGTGATTTATGTCATAGAGTGTTCCGCCTATGTTTTTCTCTAAGAGTTTGATCGTTTCTGGCCTTACATTTAGATCTTTAATCCATTTTGAGCTTATTTTTGTGATGGAGGATTACCGTACTTTGTAGTATAGTCTGAAGTCAGGGAGTCATTCCTCCAGCTCTGTTTTCTTTTTTTCCTCAGGTTGCTTTGGCTACTCAGGGTCTTTTGTGTCTCCATACAAATTTTAAGATTTTTTGTCCTAGTTCTGTAAAAAATGCCATTGGTAATTTAATAGGGATTGCATTGAATCTGTAGATTGCTTTGGGTAGAATAGTCGTTTTCACAATATTGATTCTTCCAATCCAAAAACATGGTATATATCTCCATCTGTTTGTGTCATCTTCGATCTCTTTCATCAGTGTCTTATAGATTACTGAGTAGAGGTCTTTTACCTCCTTAGGTAGGTTATTCCTAGGTATTTTATTCTTTTGTTGCAATGGTGAATGGGATTGTCTCCTTAATCTCTCTTTCTGAGTGTATAGGAATACAAGAGATTTCTGTGCATTAATTTTGTATCCTGCTACTTTACCAAATTCATCGATTAGCTCTAGTTGTTTTCTGGTGGCATCTTTAGGGTTATCTATGCATAATATCATATCCTCTGCAAACAGTGACAGTTTTCTTTTGTTTTGTTTTGCAGTACGCAGGCCACTCACTGCCGTGGCCTCTGCCGTTGCAGAGCACAGGCTCCGGACGCGCAGGCCCAGTGGCCATGGCTCATGGGCCCAGCTGCTTCACAGCACGTGGGATCCTCCCGGACCAGGGCATGAACCCGCGTCCCCTGAATTGGCAGACGGACTCCCAACCACTGCGCCACCAGGGAAGCCCAACAGTGACAGTTTTACTTCTTCTTTTCCAATTTCGATTCCTTTTATTTCTTTTTCTTCCCTGATTGCTGTGGCTAGGACTTCCAAAACTATGTTGAATAATAGTGGTGAGAGTGAACATCCTTGTCTTGTTCCTGATCTTGGAGGAAGTGCTATCAGTTTTTCACCATTGAGAATGATGTTTGCTGTGGGTTTGTCATATATGGCGTTTATTATTTTGAGGTAGGTTCCCTCTATGCCCACTTTCTGGAGAGTTTTTATCATAAATGGGTGTTCCATTTTGTCGAAAGCTTTTTCTACATCTATTGAGATGATCATATGGTTTTTTTTCTTCAGTTTGTTGATACGGTGTATCACATTGATTGATTTGCATATGTTGAAGAATCCTTGCATCCCTGGGTTAAATCCCACTTGATTATGGTGTATGATCCTTTTAACGTGCTGTTGGATTCTGTTTGCTAGTATTTTGTTGAGGATTTTTGCATCTATATTCATCAGTGATATTGGTCTGTAATTTTCTTTTCTTGTAGTATCTTTGGTTTTGGTATCAGGATGATGGTGGCCTCATAGAATGAGTTTGGCAGTGTTTCTCCCTCTGCAGTTTTTCGGAAGAGTTTGAGAAGGATGGGTGTTAGCTCTTCTCTAAATGTTTGATGTAGTTCACCTGTGAAGCCATCTGGTCCTGGACTTTTGTTTGTTGGAAGATTTTTAAACACAGTTTCAATCTCATTACTTGTGATTGTTCTGTTCATATTTTCTATTTCTACCTGGTTCAGTCTTGGAAGGTTATACCTTTCTAAGACTTTGTCCATTTCTTCCAGGTTGTCCACTTTATTGGCATAGAGTTGCTTGTAGTCGTCTCTTATGATGCTTTGTATTTCTGTGGTGTCCATTGTGACTTCTCCTTTTTCATTTCTAACTTTATGGATTTGAATTCTCTCCCTCTTTTTCCTGATGCATCTGGCTAAAGGTTTATCAGTTTTGTTTATCTTCTCAAAGAAGCAGCTTTTAGTTTTATTGCTCTTTGCTATTGTTTTCTTTGTTTCTATTTCATTTATTTCTGCTCTGATCTTTACGATTTCTTTCCTTCTGCTAACTTTGGGTTTTGTTTGTTCTTCTTTCTCTAGTTCCTTTAGGTGTAACACTAGATTGTTTATTTGAGATTTTTCTTGTTTCTTGAGGTAGGATTGAATTGCTATAAACTTCCCTCTTAAAACTGCTTTTGCAGACTTCCCTGGTGGTGCAGTGGTTAAGAATCCACCTGCCAATGCAGGGGACACGGGTTCGAGCCCTGCTCTGGGAAGATCCCACATGCCGTGGAGCTACTGAGCCTGCGCGCCACAACTACTGAGCCCATGTTCCGCAACAAGAGAAGCCACCGCCATGAGAAGCCTGCACACCGCAATGAAGAGCAGCCCCCGTTCCCCACAACTAGAGAAAGCCCATGTGCAGCAACGAAGACCCAACGCAGCCCAAAATAAATAAATAAATAAATTTATTTTTTAAAAAAAAAACTGCTTTTGCTGCATCCCATAGGTTTTGGATCATTGTGTTTTTGTTGTCATTTGTCTCTTGGTATTTTTTGGTTTCCTCTTTGATTTCTTCAGTGATCTCTTGGTTATTTAGTAGTGTACTGTTTAGCCTCCATGTGTTTGTGTTTTTTATATTTTTTCTCTGTAATTTATTTCAAATCTCATAGCGTTGTGGTCAGAAAAGTTGCTTGATATTATTTCAACTTTCTTAAATTTACCGAGGCTTGATTTGTGACCCAAGATGTGATCTATCCTGGAGGATGTTTCATGCGCACTTGTGAAGAAAGTGTAATCTTCTGTTTTCAGATGGAATGTCCTATAAATATCAATTAAATCTATCTGGTCTATTGTGTCATTTAAAGCTTGTGTTTCCTTATTAATTTTCTGTCTGGATGATCTGTCCATTGGTGTAAATGAGGTGTTAAAGTTCTCCACTATTATTGTGTTACTGTCAATTTCCTCTTTTATAGCTGTTGGCGTTTGACTTATGTATTGAGGTGCTCCTATGTTGGGTGCATATATATTTATAATTGTTATATCTTCTTGGATTGAATCCTTGATCATTATGTAGTGTCCTTCCTTGTCTCTTGTAACATTCTTTACTTTAAAGTCTATTTTATCTGAAATGAGTATTACGACTCCAGCTTTCTTTTGATTTCCATTTGCATGGAATCTTTTTCCATCCTTCACTTTCAGTCTGTATGTGTCCCAAGGTCTGAAGTGGGTCTCTTGTAGGCAGCATATATATGGGTCTTATTTTTGTAGCCATTCAGCAAGTCTATGTCTTTTTTTTTTTTTTGCGTTACGCAGGACTCTCACTGTTGTGGCCTCTCCCGTTGCGGAGCACAGGCTCTGGACGCGCACGCTCAGTGGCCATGGCTCACAGGCCCAGCCGCTCGGCGGCATGTGGGATCTTCCCGGACCGGGGCATGAACCCATGTCCCCTGCATCGGCAGGCAGACTCTCAACCACTGCGCCACCAGGGAAGCCCAAGCCTATGTCTTTTGGTTGGAACATTTAATCCATTCACATTTAAGGTATTTATCGATACGTATGTTCCTATTACTATTTTCTTAATTGTTTGGGGTTTGTTTTTGTAGGTCCTCTTCTTCTCTTATGTTTACCACTTAGAGAAGTTCCTATAACATTTGTTGTAGAGCTGGTTTGGTGGTGCTAAATTCTCTTAGCTTTTGCTTGTCTGTAAAGCTTTTGATTTCTCTGTTGAATCTAAATGTGATCCTTGCTGGGTAGAGTAATCTTGGTTGTAGGTTCTTCCCTTTCATCACTTTAAGTATATCATGCCACTCCCTTCTGACTTGTAGAGTTTCTGCTGAGAAATCAGCTATTGACCTTATGGGAGCTCCATTGTATGTTATTTGTCATTTTTCCCTTGTTGATTTTAATAATTTTTCTTTGTCTTTAACTTTTGTCAATTTGATTACTATATGTCTCGGTGTGTTTCTCCTTGGGTTTATCCTGCCTGGGACTCCCTGTGCTTCCTGGACTTGGGTGACTATTTCCTTTCCCATGTTAGTGAAATTTTTGACTATAATCTCTTCAAATATTTTCTCTGGTCCTTTCTCTGTCTCTTCTCCTTCTGGGACCTCTATAACGTGAATGTTGGTGTGTTTAATGTTGTCGTAAACGTCCCTTAGGCTGTCTTCATTTTTTTTCATTCTCTCTTCTTTATTCTGTTCCACAGCAGTGAATTCCACCGTTCTCTCTTCCAGGTTACTTGTCTGTTCTTCTGCCTCAGTTATTCTGCTATTGATTCCTTCTAGTGTATTTTTTCATTTCAGTTATTGTATTGTTCATCTGTGTTTGTTCTTTAATTCTTATAGGTCTTTGTTAAATATTTCTTGCATCTTCTCGATCTTTGCTTCCATTCTTTTTCTGAGGTCCTGTATCATCTTCACTATCATTATTACGAATTCTTTTTCTGGAAGCTTGCCTATCTCCACTTCACTTAGCTGTTTTCCTGGGGTCTTATCTTGTTCTTTCATCTGGTACATAGTCCTCTGCCTTTTCATTTTGTCTATCTTTCTGTGAATGTGGTTTTTGTTCCTCAGGCTGCAGGACTGTAGTTCTTCTTGCTTCTGCTGTTGGCCCTCTTGTGGATGAGGCTATCTGAGAGGCTTGTGCAAGCTTCCTGATGGGAGGGATCAGTTGTGGGTAGAGCTGGGTGTTGCTCTGGTGGGCAGAGCTCAGTAAAACTTTGACCCACTTGTCTGCTGATGGGTAGGGCAGAGTTCCCTCCCTCTTGCTTGTTTGGCCTGAGGCGACCCAGCACTGGAGCTTACAGGCTTTTTGGTAGGGCTAATGGTGGACTCCGGGAGGGCTAACACCAAGGAGTACTTCCCAGAACTTCTGCTGCCAATGTTCTTGTCCCCGTGGTGGGCCACAGCCATCCCCTGCCTCTGCAGGAGACCCTCCAACACTAGCAGGTAGGTCTGGTTCAGTCTCCTATGGGGTCACTGCTCCTTCCCCTTGCGTCCTAATGCACACATTACTTTGTGTGGGCCTTCCAAGAGTGGAGTCTCTGTTTCCCCCAGACCTATTGAAGTCTTGCAATCAAATCCCACTGGCCTTCTAAGTCCGATTCTTTGGGAATTCCTCCTCCCATTGCTGGATCCCCAGGGGGGAAGCCTGATGTGGGACTCAGAACCTTCACTCCAGTAGGTGGACTTCTGTGGTATAATTGTTCTCCAGTTTGTGAGTCACCCACCCAGGGGTTATGGGATTTGATTTGATTGTGATTGCACCTCTCCTACCATCTCATTGTGGCTTCTCCTTTGTCTCTGGATGTGGGGTATCTTTTTTGGTGGGTTCCAGTGTCTTTCTGTCGATGATTGTTCAGCAGTTATTTGTGATTCTGGGTCTCTCACAAGAGGGAGTGAGTGCATGTCCTTCTACTCCACCATCTTCAGATTATTTCTGACTTTAGAATATTTCTGAACTTTTACAGTTTCTTTTATACTGTGCAGAAGATAGAAAGATCAGAAGCAAACAGGAATGAAAGAGCTAGTGTTATAAAATTATATTTGGCAGATACCCCAAATGTCTTCCTGGCCTCAACTCCTGAGAATATCACATTTTCCATAACACTGCAAAGTTCCTTTCTGATATCAGGTCTTACTGGCCTTGAATATTTGCTGATACAGTTATATTTAACTGTATCATAGCAGGAATGTCATAAAAGTGGCAGACAGGAAGTATGGAAGGCATATAGATGGGGCAAGTTGACCACCAACTCCATGTATCCATTGGGTAAAGAGGAGGTTGCAACCTCCTCTACAAAGGAGTGGACCTTTGTAGAGTAGATTGACCACATGCAGATAATTGACAAATGTATTGGAAGAGTTTACTTTTTTTCTTTAACAAATTAGGTAATGGAGAAGAAATCATCTTTCCCCTCAAAATTTCCACTTGCTTTCTCAGACACATTCCACATAAATGGAACAAACCATATTTTCCTGTTTTTTTAAAATGATATTCCTGATTGTTCTTTTAATCTGAGCAATACAGGGCACTTTAATAAATGTGGTTATGGTAATTTTGCTTATGATTAGATTATCAAACGTCTGGCAAATTGACATGAGGTCGGCAATGTAGCAAAATAGGTTGAGCTTTGAGCCCAGTCAGGAGATCTGTGTTCCGGTCCCCAGTTCTGAAATAACTAGTTCTGTAAACTTGGATAAATTACTTAACCTCTTGAAGCCCCAGTTTCCTCATTTGTAAATAAATGAATGATTGGACTCTAGATTATCCTTAAAGTCCATTACAGCTCTAAAATTCTATTTGAGAAGTTCATGTGTTATGTTAAATTTCAGAGGCAATGCATACTATTTCTATGTTTGCATATATAAAAATTAAAACTGTTGCCTCAGTTCAAACATGTATCAACAGAATAAGTTAAAAAGGAGAAAAAAATAAGGCCTAGGGACACAGGCTTTCAAGTTCTGAAGCCACACTCCTCTTTGTGTACCGGCTAAGTGCCTCGGTATTTTCTACATGTGATGATCTGTCCTCTGCCCTGAGGTTTCTTAATCTAAGTTTTGCAATGTGTGTCGTAGATATTTGTTTATCAAACATAATGCAACTGTCTCAGACAGGACATAACACTATTTCCTAGTCAGTGGCTAAAACATTTCTCACCTCCTGAACTTTACCAGTCTTAAATTCCATAACTTCTGTGACCTCAAATGAAGATACCTTGACTTTCACTTGATATGATGATGGATTTTATTTTTTGCAGCAAGATACTGGGTTTTGAAACGATCCCCTCCCTTCACCTGTGGAAAACGTTATACTAAATGATAAGGTGATTCTGCCCTGCCACCCATACAGCTTCCTTCCAGACCTTGTGGCACAAGACCTGGGGAGCTCTGGGTCATTTCATTGCCATTGCCAGGGGAGTAAAACTGACAACTCTAGTCCCTGATGAAGAGTCAAGAGCTTACGATCTATCTGGGAAGGGTTATGTTACATGTAGGTAAAGCATGTTCATAATCTTGGGATTAATATACAAAGCCAATGGAAAGGGTGAAGCTGGTCATCTCAGATGAGAGAAGCTGACGTGGTCTTTGCATTAGTATTTATTTCCAATTTTAGAGGTTTCCTCATATTAGGATGCTACCAGAAAACTACTAGAGCTAATCAATGAATTTGGTAAAGTAGCAGGATACAAAATTAATGCACAGAAATCTCTTGCATTCCTATACACTAACAGTGAAAAATCTTAAAGAGAATTTAAGGAAACTATCCTATTTACCATTGCAACAAAAAGAATAAAACACCTAGGAATAAACCTCCCTAAGGAGACAAAAGACCTGTATGCAGAAAACTATAAGACACTGATGAAAGAAATCAAAGATGACACAAACAGATGGAGATATATACCATGTTCTTGGATTGGAAGAATAAACATTGTGAAAATGACTGTACTACTCAAAGCAATCTACAGATTCAATGCAATTCCTATCAAGCTGCCAAGGGCATTTTTCACAGAAGTAGAACAAACCATTTTAAAATTTGTATGGAAACACAAAAGACCCCGAATAGCCAAAGCAATCTTGAGAAAGAAAAACGGAGCTGGAGGAATCAGGCTTCCTGACTTCAGACTATACTACAAAGCTACAGTAATCAAGACAGTATGGTACCAGCACAAAAACAGAAATATAGTTCAATGGAACAGGATAGAATGCCCAGAGGTAAACCCATGCACATATGGTCACCTTATCTTTGATAAAGGAGGGAAGGATATACAATGGAGAAAAGACCGCCTCTTCAATAAGTGGTGCTGGTAAAACTGGAGAGCTACATGTAAAAGAATGAAATTAGAACACTTCCTAACACCATACACAAAAACAAACTCAAAACGGATTAAAGACTTAAATGTAAGGCCAGACACTATAAAACTCTTAGAGGAAAATATAGCCAGAATCCTCTATGGCATAAATCACAGCAAGATCCTTTTTGACCCACCTCCTCAAGAAATGGAAATGAAAACAAAAATAAACAAATGAGATCTAATGAAACTTAAATCTTTTGCATAGCAAAGGAAACCATAAACAAGACAAAAAGACAACCCTCAGAATGGGAGAAAATATTTGCAAATGAAACAACTGACAAAGGATTAATCTCCAAAATATACAAGCAGCTAACGCAGCTCAATAACAAAAAAACAAACAACCCAATCCAAAAATGGGCAGAAGACCTAAACAGACATTTCTCCAAAGAAGATATACAGATTGCCAACAAACACATGAAAAGATGCTCAACATCACTAATCATTAGAGAAACGCAAATCAAAACTACAATGAGATATCATCTCACACCAGTCAGAATGGCCACCATCAAAAAATCTAGAAACAATAAATGCTGGAGAGGGTGTGGAGAAAAGGGAACCCTCTTGCGCTGTTGGTGGGAATGTAAATTGATACAGCAACTATGGAGAACAGTATGGAATTTCCTTAAAAAACTACAAATAGAACTACTATATGACCCAGCAATCCCACTACTGGGCATATACCCTTAGAAATCCATAATCCAAAAGGAGACATGTACTACAGTGTTCATTGCAGCACTATTTACAATAGCCAGGACATGGAAGCAACCTAAGTGTCCATCAACAGATGACTGGATAAAGAAGATGTGGCACATATATACAATGGACTATTACTCAGCCATAAAAGGGAAAGAAATTGAGTTATTTGTAGTGAGGTGGTTGGACCTAGAATCTGTCATACAGAGTGAAGTAAGTCAGAAAGAGAAAAATACCGTATGCTAACACATATATATATGGAATCTAAAAAAAAAAAAAAGGTTCTGATGAACCTAGGGGCAGGACAGGAATAAAGATGCAGATGTAGGGAATGGACTTGAGGACACGGGGAGGGGGAAGGGTAAGCTGGGACAAAGTGAAAGAATAGCATTGACATATATACACTACCAAATGTAAAATAGATAGCTAGTAGGAAGCAGCTGCATAGCACAGGGAGATCAGCTCAGTGCTTTGTGGCTACCTAGAGGGGTGGGATAGGGAGGGTGGGAGGGAGATGCAAGAGGGAGTGGATATCGAGATATATGTATACATATAGCTGATTCACTTTGTTATACAGCAGAAACTAATACAACATTGTAAAGCAATTACACTCCAATAAAGATGTCAAAAATAAAAACTGTACTAGATAAGATAAAGGCTCTATCAAACTTTATGATCACAGAACTTTATCAGAAAAGTGGTCTGTTCTGCACTAACTTAAGACCTGTTTTTCATATATTTATTACTTCTTGGCTATTTTTTGTTAATTTACAGGTGTACTTTGCATCAGTGCTTTCCTTGTGTTTCTGTATTTTGTCTTTCTCTTAGCCCTAGGTCAACTTATTTCCCAAAAAGAAGCAGCTTCTGCAAAATGCTGGGAAAAATCCTGAATGTACACGAATAGGGATATGACTAATACATTATGGTATACCCGTACTATGGAATACTGTGTAACAGTGAAAAAAGGATGAGGTAAAATTCTTTAGATGCCTATCTACATACAAACATAATGACATGGAATAATGTTTGTGATATATTATTAAGTGCATAAGAGCAATTTGTAGAGCAATATGCATAATCTCATTTTGAAAAAATAAGTATATGTGACTGTATATATGCACAGCAAACATTTAGAATGATATATACCAGATTGTTTACAGTTATGTCTGTGGAGAGGTATCAGAGATTCTTTTACTTCATATACTTCTATTTGAACAAAAGAAGTAAACACGCACTTCATTTGTAATAAAATATATATATATATATATATATATATATATATATATATATATATATAATAAAGAGACAATCAGGGCTTCCCTGGTGGCGCAGTGGTTGAGAGTCCGCCTGCCGTTGCAGGGGACACGGGTTCGTGCCCCGGTCCGGGAAGATCCCACATGCCGCGGAGCAGCTGGGCCTGTGAGCCATGGCTGCTGAGCCTGCGCGTCCGGAGCCTGTGCTCTGCGACGGGAGAGGCCACAACAGTGAGAGACCATCAGTGGAAAGTGGGGCTTGCTGTGTGAAAATTTGTTTTGTAAATAGCCTTTCAGAAATGTATTATTCCATGTACAGTGGTGTACAGCTACTAAGAGTTTGTCCACCTTCATATAGGACCTAATCTGCACCATGGCTCAATAAAGAGCGAGCATAGTCTCAGGCAGGAGCTGATTCATAAACTGATCTAGACTGCCATACTTAAATTTTGCCCAGGGGCAATAAAATCAGATTTGTTGAACTCTTTCATAAATGCCATTGAAATGAGCTTGCAGAAAGTTGAGGTTAGCCACCGATTCTGAAAGTTGCCAGTGTGGATGAATTAGGTACATATCGTAGCCAAAAGTGACTCTCAAAATCTATGAATTCGCCTTCAAGGTATTTGCTTTAAATGTCTTTTTATAGGAAGGGTTTTCCCTGGGTCTAATATAGAAGTAGGATGTTCCAAAATGAGACTTTGCTTCTCTCTTAGATGGGTTTATGTGATAATGAGATGGACATGTGAAACATTACTTACTCAGTCATATGTACATTTCCTCTGGAATAATAATAGTATCCACCTCATAGGCTCATTGCAAGGGTAAAATGAAATAATACATGTAATGTGTTTGGGGCAGTGCCCGGCACATACTAAGTATTCAATAACTGGTGGCCATCATTATCCAATCACTTGCTAAAGATTTTCCATTTGAATAACAATAACTTGGCCTGTACCCGTTGCCATATATGGTCCAAGTGAAGAAGACATATTTCTTACAGTATTTTAGTTTGAAAAAGGATTGCTTTGAATGAATGTTCGAAGGTTTAAGCAGAGTGAATACCTAGGTATAATGATGGGGCTTGTGGATTTCATAGAAGGCATTAGAAAGGGTACATTTAGAGGATTGAAAAGAATGGGGGTTGGCTTGGAGGTCAGAGAGTGATTTAGTGAATGAAAGTGAAGGTGGTGGTTGTGGACCACTTCGAAAGGGATTTAGCCCTTGGCTTTAAAGAAGTCACTAAATAAATAGGAGAATCTGGAGAAAGATAGGTGTGGTGTAATGGAAGGATACGAGTTTTGGTTCTAGTTTCCTTTTTTCTCATCTATAAAATGAGGAGGTCAAAGTTAGTAATTAATAGCCACCATTTTCTACATGCTTGCCATAAGCCAGGCATCTTAAGAGCATGATTTCATTGAACCCTCCCTCAGAAAAGCCTTATGAATGAGGTACCATTATTATCCTCAACTCACATATGAGGAGGCTGAGGCTCAGAAGAGGTTATATAACTTGGTCTAGGGTGGTCCAAGTCCAAAGCCCAAATAGTTTTCCTCCTGCTACTCTGACTCTCTGTGGCCTCCTGACTCTAGTAGCCAATGATTCTGAGTAAGGGACATTTAAAAATTTTTAAATTTTAAAATTTGGCTTGTCTTGTAAGAATGGGTGATGAAATCAAATCTTCTTGTATGTGAAAAGGAAAGGAAAATTGAGATTTAAGGTGAGTTATGATATTGATGACCTTTTCCCCTAACATTACTGGGCTAGAATCACTACAGAAAATGGGCAAAATATAAAAAAAGGTAACTTTTTGCAGATTTGATGACTACCGCCGCCCATTAATTTGCCTCTGGCCTTATGGATAATATGAATATTTATTTTTCTTTTTGGGAAGGTTGCTAAAGCAATTTGCAAGGATATTGTGGAGGATTTTATTTAGAGGGGATAGGAATTCGTTTTTCAAAAGAGAAAGAACGAGTTAATGAGAGACAGTCAATTCAAGTTTCATTAAAACCCTGCTGGGATTTTGATTTGGACTTTACAGATGAATTTGGGAAGAACCGAGTTTTTACTATACTGTGTTTTCCCATCCAGATGCGTTCAGTGTCTTTCTATTTGTTTTGGCTTTTCAATTAATTTAAAAGCCAGTGAAATGTACTGGAATGACAAGAAATCGTTGTTTGAAAAGATAAAAAAGTCATTTCTCAAAAAATAACATTAAATCTAGCTGCAGTGTCTTTGGCCATTTTTGAAAGGAGTAGCCTAGGTTATTATTTATGTTCACAGTGAGAGCATCTTCTGCCTAGGTTTCTGATTTCACCAGTTGTTTCAGACATGCCATTGAAGACAATATTTGGCTTGGTTATTGGGTCTGAGAAAAAAAAAAAGGTCTCATGAATGACAAAGCATAACATCATTTGTCTATGCAAATATTATTATAAAGTCCTGCTGCTTGTAGTGGGACCAAAAAGGAAATTATTATTTTACAAACATGTGAAGTATGTTTAACATGCAAAGGCTTGTTACACAGTCAATGAAGAACAGTTGTTTTCTGCCCTTCCATAAATAACTAATGCCAAGAGCAGCCTGGCTATCTGTTTCAGCTTCTTGTTACAGGAGAATAAAATGGGCAAGGCCTATATATCAGTACCCGCTAACAGAGCTGTCTTGGTAAATTCTGTTTGCCTTCAGTTTAATTTCCATGCTTTCGGTGGCTTTTATGTTGTATTTTGAATCTGTCAATTGCACTGTACGTTTTCCTAACTCTTCTCCATTTTCACATGTTTATCTCTTCTGTTTCTAATTGGACTAATAGTTCTGGGAAAAACTTATTACCCAGGAAGGCTGATGTAGTGGTAGGCACCCCGGTCTAGGAGTCTTGGGAACTGTGGTAGGAAATCCGGGCTCTGCTACTAGTTAGTTGTATGACTAGGCAAGTCATTTAACCTGCATCTGTTTCTCTATTTGTAAATGGGATAATAATCCCCTGTCTTCCAAACTAGTAAACAATGGTGCAAATGTTCTCTCTAAAATGTCAGACAGTTGGCTGGGGGAATGTTTTGTTCCTGGGTAGTTGTTCTGGAGGGTTTCTGAGGACAAGAAATTAAGCAAGGCTTATTTTGACCCTGAGAAAGTGAAAAAAGAGCAGCTAGAAATAGTGTGGATACACTTGGTTTCCTTTTTGTAGATGTAGCTCTTTTATCCTCTTCACCCGGGGTGTGGTTAACTGGAGAGGAAAAGGTGGGGTACAGTAGGTGATAAAGGTAGCCAGAACTGTCAGCATTAATGAATAGTGTAAGTGATAACGATCTTGAAAATTCAACTAGTTTCTTGTCTGATAAGTACCTCTATATCTATATTTACAGACATCCTTATACACAGGTATAGATGTAGACATATGCATACATACAAACAAAAACTGATAGCTTCAGGCTCTTCCCTTTATACCTTGTAAAGCTGGAAGAACTTCAGTAACCTAGGACTGACTCAGTGTTCATAGGAAGTTACCTAATTGAAAAGGTCTGAGCTCAGTGACTGCTAGTAAAGGAAATTGACAAGAGTACTCTTTCATTATGTGTTCGTTTTCATTTTGGTCTGATTTACGTGCTACACTGGGTCTGTTCTGTGTCTGTGGGGTTTTTTTTGTTTTTTGTTTTTTTTTGTTTTTTTTTGTTTTTTTTGCGGTACACGGGCCTCTCACTGTCGTGGCCTCTCCCGTTGCGGAGCACAAGCTCCGGACGCGCAGGCTCAGCGGCCGTGGCTCACGGGCCCAGCCGCTCCACGGCATGTGGGATCTTCCCGGACAGGGGCACGAACCCGCGTCCCCTGCATCGGCAGGCGGACTGTCAACCACTGCGCCACCAGGGAAGCCCTGTGTCTGTGTTTTAATTCCACCACTAGACACTAAGTTTATTGAGGGCAGGGATGATCATTTCTTTGATTTCGTTTGTGTTAACCCTATTGTACATGACAGTGCTCTGTCACTGTAGGTACCCAGTGAATTATATAGCTGAGAAATGATTAGTTATTTCTGGTATTACAACAAGATCTTGTAAATAAACATGACAAACTTGTTGGTTGAAGTCCTGAACTTTCTAGGTCAATCTCGAAAAAGGAAGTTATATGACTGCTGTAGCAAAATTCATAGGCATATTATATATAAGTGGGTGGGCCTGCTGGAAATTGGATGGGTAATCCCACTTCAAAGAAGTAACATACAAAGGCTGTAGCTCTATGCTCTCCAACTGTGGGCCTCCAACCACGTACACTGTCACCTGAGATGCTTATTAAAGATTCATATTTCTCAGCCCTGCTCAGATCCAGGTATCCATATTTTAACAATCACCCCAGATGATTCAGATGCATACTAAAGTCTAAGAACAACTCTAGCCTGTAACCTGAGGTGGTCACACACACACACAAACACACACGTTGTTACCTCCAGTAATTCTATGGGAAAATACAAAACAGCGAGTGAAATGACATGTCCGTTCCTAGCAAGAAGAGGAAGCTAGTCCTCCATTATACATCAGACAACTGGAAACATACTGGCATTTTCTTTCTTTTGGTGATATATTCTTGGCAGTTTGTCGTGGCTCATTTGCAATTATGGTCTGTCTCTTTTGAAACCCCGAGACAGTTCGCCAGCATTTTATTTTTACCAACAATTTCTTGAATCTCTTAGGAACAGTATTTGTAGGACTGGCTCAGAAACAACAATCGGGGCCAGTAAGATGTCATAGTGCTGCGGTGACGTTTCCTTATCAGTTATGAGCTCTTTTGCCATTACACCATCGTGGAAATGCAAGGCATTAAGTGAAAACCCTGCATTCCTGTAATATTTCATAAGTGGGGATGGCTGGATGGGGTCTTAACGTAGTGAGAGGCGAGATAAAGGGAAGAGAGGCGTTAGCTGGGGCTGGGAGAAGCAGGATGTCTTAGGCAAAGAACGTTAAGATCTCTCTCTATAGGAAGAGCAGTGAAGTCCGAAGATGAATATCTTGAAAGGGCAGCTGGAGGACGACCCGAGGGGAACTTTCATTCTGGGGTGGAGTCCTGGGAAGCGAGCGCAGGTGCGGGAGTGGGTCCGTTCTGCACCTCGCTGAAATCAGGCGCCCGGACCTCCCGAAAACACGCTCGATCACACGGCCCCGGGGACTGGAGCTGGACCCTGCGGTGAGCCCGCGGGGCGCCGTTAGCCGGCTCAGCTCCCCCGGAGCACACCGAACACCTCCCCCCCACCCCGCCGCTAGCAGCCCGCTCGGGCCCTCCTTTTCGGCTGACGTCGGGGTGAGCGGAGGCGGGAGCGTGGGTGGGCCGAGCGCGCCTTCGCCGGCGATTCGGCCGGCTGTGCCACACCACCGCGCGCCCCCGCTCCGCCCGCCCCTCCGGGCGCGTCTTTTCCGGGCCCGCGCCACGCTGCGCCTCGCCCCGCCTCCTCCTCCGCCGGCCCTCCGTGTGTGCGCGCGCCGCTGCGGCTTTTTCTCCGGCCTCCGTGGCGCGCCCCTCCTTGCCCCAGCGCTAGCGGGCACGCGGCTCCTTTCCACCAGCCTCTCGAGTGTCGACCGGCTGCGGAGACGCCGCAGGCAGCGCCTCCGGTGAGTAACCCCAGTCGGCGAGGCTCCTGCCCCGGCAACCCGTGCCCTGTCGCTGTGCCGGGGCCCCCGCTCCGGCCAAGCTATCGTCCCACACCTGAGCCCGGAGGAGGTTGAGGGGACGTTTCCATTACCGGAATCCGCTCGCTTTCTTCTGGAGCTCGGGCGTTCTACCCTCCCGCCTCCTCCGGGGCCGGGAAGATCCCCGAGGTCCCGGTATCATCTCCTTTGCTGAGGTCTGGGGTCCTCGAGACCCTGGCCTGCCTCTTCTTGCCGCTCACCGCCCTCCGAGAGCCAAAAGCATCTTCCCGATCGGGGTACTAGGCTTTGCCATGACCCTTTCTTTCCAAATGAGCACATCAAGGGCTCGCCAGACCTCCAAACGACCTTTAGGGCGCTCCTGGACCTCAACTCCATTTTGTCCCCTTCGAGTCTCTCTATATCTGAGAGCTAGGGGATCTCTCTGGCCCTAGAAGCATCCGCCCTTCGAATTTGAGGGATGCCCTAGCTTCCGATATCCTCTTAGCTTCCGTATCTTTAGGTAGGTTAGAAAAACGGCTGGTTTCTAGCAGAAACATGCTCTTATTTTTTCCTGTTCTACCTATCTACATCCTTGTCCTCCATGGGTGCTGTATATTTAGCATCAGCTTTATTCACTTCCTCTTCCTCTCATTCGATTGCCCTACAGAAAGAACTGTGGTCGATGTCAATAGCACAGAGAAGAATCGAGGAGAATATGATTCACTGCCTAGCCCCCATTAAGGGGTTACATATTTTAAATAAGACGTCATTTCTTCTCTTCACTCCAGCCATCTCCTCCTTCAAAGGCATTTTTTTTCACCCTCTTGAAATGACTTTGCTCTCATCGTTTTCACCTTAAAAAAAAAATCATCCCTCTAAGAAACGGCGAGATGGAGAATAAGGGCTAAATGGCATTTAAATGAACCCCTTTGAAAAAGTAAGCAGTCTGCTTTATTGGTTAATGGTTTGATCAACGCCTCAGTTTCCTCATTTACAAAAATGAGGATGTTGAACGAAGGTTCCTTCTAGTGTTTTGATTCCAGGACCTCTAAACTCATGCTTAGTAACATGTTGCAGCATAACGGAGATTTAACCTGATGAAATCCTCATTTCCCGGTAGTTGCTTGTTGCTACGTTACTTTTTCTTTTATATTGCCTGTAACAGATAGTTTTACCTGCTCTTGGTACATAAGGCTGTAAGCAGAGATCCAATGACTGTACTGTCAATGAGCATATCAATCAAGATTTTAATAGTGTGAGGCCTCTTCCTCGGATTGTAATAGAGCTCATCTTTACGATTGAAAAGAAGTGTGAGACTTGTAAGAAAAATTAACACCCTCTCTGCCATTTAGGTGGAGGATGAAACATTAAACTGTTAGTCTGCTCGCACCACAGAATAAAGTACCTTATTGTTCTGATAGGAGAAGTAATTTGACACCTAAAAATCCACAGAAGGTGTAATGCAACAATTAACATCTTGAATAAATTCAATTTTCCCCCTAAAACCCCTATTTTAAAAATAAGAGATTCAGATTCAGATTTTTTGTTTGAGTGTTTTGGGTAGGGGTGGGATGGGTGGAGAAAGGACAGGCTTGCCCAGTTCAGTGAGAAGAGAAATGAATTGGGACTCTGGAGAGGCTCAGGCGCCAGTTCCAGTGCTAGCTGATTGTATAACCTTGAATAAGTCACTTTACCTCTCTTCATTTTTGCATCTGTCAGAGGGTCTTGATGTTGGCAGAATAATCCGTATAAGTCCCCCAATTTGAAAAATACATATATATATATATATATATATCTCACAATTTGCATTAAGGCTGTGCCGTAAATCCTTAGTTAAACTAAGCTAAGGTAAATCCTTAGTTATTTAGAACGTTTTTCTGAAAGATCTGCTTACACTGGTTCCAATCTATATATGCATAATTCTTAATTCATCCTTATCAAATGAATTACTATATGTGGAAGTCTATAAATTGGGAAGCATTTTACAAAAGTCAGGTATTGCTAACTTAAGCTTGCAAGTGAAGGGTGTGCATACCCCACTTTATTATTTTTTTTAAACATTCAGGGCTTTTAAGAAATTTGTACGGGAATGTATACATACTGCCTTGTAACTGTAATTGGCTAGGCGCTTGAAAAGAATATGCAGGCATCTCAGTCATTCATTCATTTGTTCGTTCATTCAACTTATCTTGTTCCTCCATCTGTCACGTATTTTGTGCCAGGCCACTAGGATATGATGGTTAAGAAGACAATCCTTACCCTGCAAGGTTTAGTTTTATAGTTCAGGATGGAGGTGATGATGGTGGAAGTTTTGGAGAGACAGTTTGTATGTCAGTTTATTTTTATTAACAACAGTCAAATCAGGGACAGAAGCAAAATCCTGGGGAAGTTAAGGCTCCCCAGGGGAGGAGGAGATGATTGTAGCCTGTAGACTCTCTTCTTGGCATTTCTTTTTTTTTTTTCTTTCCTTGACTTTCAGTTATTGAGACTTTAACAAAAATGAAAGCTTTATTTTTTCCACTCCTGCTATTGGTTGGTCTTATATATTCTTTATCTTCCTTTCTCTTTTAACTGTTTATTTTAAGATAGTTGTAGTTTCTCATACAATCATAAAAATAATCCCCTTTAATTTTCCCCAGTGGTAACATCTGGCATAACTGTAGCATAATGTCACAAGGAAATTGAGACAGATACAGTCCATCCACCTGATTCAGAGATCTCCAGTTTTACATCCACTCACTTGCGTGTGTGTATTCAGTTCTGTGCAGTGTTACCATATGTGTAAATTCGTGTGACTACCACCACAGTCAAGATACAGGACAATTCCATCACCCCAAAGGTCTCTAATGTTGCCCTTTTATAGCCACAGCCATCTCCCTCCCTCCCTGATCCCTGGCAACGACTGATCTGTTTTCCTTGCCTATAATTTTGTCATTTCAAGAATGGTATACAAATGAAATCATGCGATGTGTAATCTTTTGAGATCGACTTTTTTTCACTCAGTGTAATTCCCTGGAGATTCATGCAGGGAATGTGTCTTGTATCAATAGTTCTTTTTCATTCCTGAGTTGTATTCCACGCTGTGGATGTATACAGTTTAATCGTTCACCCATCGAAGGACATCTATTTCCCGTATTTTGTAACCTATTATGAATAAAGCTCCTATGAAAAATTGTGCACTGGTTTTTGTATGAACATAAATTTCCATTTCTCTGGGATAGTTGCCCAAGAGTGCAATCGCTGTTCGTATGGTAGTTGCATGTTTAGTTTTATAAGGAACTGCCGAACTGCTTTCCAGAGTGACTGTGCCATTTTACATCCCCCCGCCCGTGCCCCAGCAATGCATGAACTGTGCTCATCCTTGCTGACACTTGGTGTTGTCACTATTTTTTATTTTAGCCATTCTGATAGATATGTATATAGTGATATCTTGTCATAGTTTTAATTTGCATTCCCCTGGTGGCTAATGATGTTGAACATCTTTTCATGTGCTTATCTGCCATCTCTGTATTTTCATCAGTGAAATGTGTGGTCGTGTCTTTTGTCCATTTTCCAGTTGGATTTTTTTTTTTTACTGTTGAGTTCTGAGAGTTCTTTATATATTCTTAATACTAGTGCTTTGTTGGCTACATGGTTTGCAAATATCTTCTCCCATCCTGCAGCTTGCCTTTTCGTCGTCTTCACAGGGAAGTTTCGCAGAACAAAAATCTTTCATTTTGATGAGGTCCAGTTTATCAGTTTTTCCTTTTATGGATCATGCCTTTTGTGTTAAGGGGTCTTATGTACCTTTGTTATTTAATTTTATTCCTTGCTGTTCTGTATAACATCCAGTACTTCTGTAAGCAGTGTGAATATTTTTTTCTGTGAGCAATCCTGGAGCTCAGATGTATTCTTTGAACTAGTGGTCTTGATGGCTTTCAGTGTGTGTACATACTCATACATGCTCTCACTATATTAAAATGGCTGCCATCCTTTTGTGCCTTAAAATATAATTTCTGCCTTACCGGGCAGTCAAATGAAACATTAAAATTAATATTTTAAAATTAAGTAGACACGTCATATGCCAAGGAGATTTTTGGTTTCACTTTCTAATTTTAAAATATTTTGGCAAAACTGTATAGTTTCTAATCAACATTTGTGGTAAGTAGTCCAAAGAAAAAAAATCGTGTTCTCATTTAAATGTACTTTGAAAGTCTGCTTCTGCGTTTTAAGTAGTGAAGTTGCGAATATGATGATAGATTTAGTAGGCTTTTGCTACTCAGAATAGTGAATAGAAGACTGTTGAATTTGTCTGTCTAGACCGCATGTTTTTCTTTTATAGTAGCTACTTAATGTTCATTTTAATTATCTTTTAGAATAAGCATTAGTTTTAAGGTGACTTACAGTGTTATATTTTGAAAAATAGATGTGCTCATATTATGAGAACTTACAGGAAGAGCTTAGTGATCGATTTTTAGAGTATTCATTTCTGTAAGGTGGTACTGAAATTATTACTTGTCCCTTCAGAGTCACCATATTTGCTCAAATAAGTGTATAGCCAGGGTAGTGGATTTGAAAAAGATCAATCGTTGGTATAAGACAAGGGCTGGTAAAATACTGCCGGTGGCCAAATCCTGCCCACCACCTGTTTTTATGAATAAATTTCTGTTGGAACACGGGCACATCCATTCATTTATGTATTGTCTGGCTGCATTCAAAATACAATGTCAGAGTTGAAACGGAGAACTTATGACCCTAAAAGCCAATTTACTCTCTGGTACATTTTACACAAAAAGTTTGCCCAGAGATAACGCAACCTTAAAAATTATTGAGTCTCTATGTTATAAAGGAAATTTGACAAACTTTACCTTGACTTTTAGTATCTTTTAGGTATATTTCCATGGGAAATTGTGGTTCAGAACAGTGTATTCATTTTCTTTAACTAAGTCTGAAGGCACTGTGGTCTAGGAGCAGCATTAAGGAATGGATAGAGAGTTGGGAAGGTTGATGTTGTTGTTGTCGTCAAGTGTGGGGTATTTCAGTGTGAATGTCAATCTACAAGTATGGCAAATAGTGAGATTCAGAAGCAGGCCTGTCCAGTTGCGATGTCCTTTGGAGATCCTGCTGTAAGCCAGAGCGGTAACGACAGAGCCAGGTATATGGCAGCCTGTTGCTCCTGCTCCCCAAACTTCTGTGATCTTTTTTTTTTTTTTTTTTTTTTCCCGGTACGCGGGCCTCTCACTGTTGTGGCCTCTCCCATTGCGGAGCACAGGCTCCGGACGCGCAGGCTCAGCGGCCGTGGCTCACGGGCCCAGCCGCTCCGCGGCATGTGGGATCTTCCCGGACCAGGGCACGAACCCATGTCCCCTGCATCAGCAGGCGGACTCTCAACCACTGCGCCACCAGGGAAGCCCTGTAATCTTTAAATACATAGTAGTTTGAGCCTATCAAGCTGACCTTAAGACTGGCTGGTTTATTATTTTGTTTGCACAGCTTCCTTTCGTACATTAGAAGTTCACACTTTAGTTCTTTTAAACGTCCTACCTACAAGTAATGTTGAAAATGGAAATTGAGTTAGCACTGTGGGCTGTATATTTGGAAAGAAACGGATCTCAGCCTCACATCATACACAAAAATACATTAAGGATGTATTTTAAAAATTTCTGGAAAGCACAAGACACCATAACAAAGTTAAAAAGGCATATGACAGACTGGGGGGAAATAACTTCTACATACGCAGTGGAAGCTTTTATTGACTTTTACTTAACTGACTCACCATATTAAATGATACTCATTTCTTTCGTAAAATACACTGTGCCCTGAACACTTGATATTAGTAGGTTGGTCTCAGGTAAGCCAGGCTTGTGGACCCACCAGTACAACAGATGCTTTTATTACTGAACCTATATATGCTCGTTGTTCTTGTTTTTGTAAATACGTAATTTATTTTCATATTTTATAATGTGATACAGTCTGAGTAGTGGGGAATTGAAGTTCTTACTGAAAATTTACATATGAAATGATATGTATCTGGTATTTGCTTCAGATTATATGGGAGTTGAGGTACGGAGTGCATAGAGATGTGAAAGAAATAAAATTCAGCACGTATAGATAATTGTTGAAGCTGGGGGATAGGTTTATTATAACAAAACAAATGGTATGCTTTGGAAAGAGTTGATGAAAGCAAGTTATTACTGTATAATTAGGTGTGGGTAAGACAACGATAGAAGATTTGTATAAAATAAATATAAAAATCTGAGGGGTTCTCTACTCATAGTTCCTTGCAAGTGTCTTTTAAGTTCTTTGACATTCTACATTATCTAAGAATTCAAATTAACTTTCTTTACAATCCAGGGACCTGGAGTTAAAGAAAGGTCTTGGCTTCTTGGCCCTTTATCAAAAGTTTGACGAATGAGTGTACATTTACCACTGATAAAATGAAGATAAAATGAAATGTTTGTCATGTGCATATTTTCTTATGACTGTTCACCTTAGTTGACCTTTTCAATTAGCTAATCAAGTGTTCCAAATAACATTAGATAAAAAGGTTTCTACTGTGTAATATCTATGATATGTAAAGAGCTCCTACAGATCAATAAGAAAAAGGCACCTGTTAGAAAAAGTGGCACAGGGTTATGAATTGGCCTTTCACATAAGAAGAGATTGAAATGATGATTAAAAAAGAAAAGATGCTCGAATTCATTCTAGTAGTTAGGGAAATGAAACCTTTTTTTTTTTTTTTAACCAAATACATTGGCAAAAACTATAATATCCACTTTTTGAAAGAAATGGGCACTCTCATACACTGTTAATGAGAGTGCAAATTGTGTAGCTTTTTGATAGAGGGTACCAAAATCCTCTCATTTTTTAAATATGCATGTATTTTGGCCCAGCAATTCTGTAGGAAGCTATTCTAAGGAAATATCTGCACATTTGTATAAAGATGCATACAAGATTTCAATGCAGTGAAACTGGTCATAACAGTGAAAACTTGGCAGCACCCTAAATGTCCATCAGAAGGGGAATGATTTAAATAATGGCATGCTGTTCTGTGGAATAACATGGGGCTATTAAAGGAAGGAAACCCTTCAGACCCATATAAACTGACACAAGAGTTCCAAAATATGTTGTTAAAGGTGGGGGGGGGGCAGAGGAGGGAGTTATAGAACAGTCCGTATACCATGATTCCACTTATCTAAAAGAACAAAACCTTACCATGCGTATGGATAATACAAAAAAGTGTGATTGATACGCACCACAAATGGTTATCTCTAGGGCAAAAGGGAGTGGTGTTAGAGGAAGGCAGTATAGAGATACTTATACATTTTACCCTATACAATTCTACAGTGCATTTTAATTTATGATTACCATTTTGATACTAATTATACAGATTCATCATACGCAACATTACACACTGGAGGATAATTACAACGCGATTCTGAAATGGAGTGAATGCCTTGTATTTAGACAGCACTCGGGTAGTTTTTAAAAATAATTTTCTCCCTTTGTTAAAGTAGTATTTGTATTGTCTAAATTTTCTGCACTGAAAATATGAGTATAAAGAAGAATAAGAGCACCATAATCCCATACCCAGGGAGCTCTATTGTCAACTTCTGGGTACACGTTTGTGTACACACGTTTGGATGCTTGCATGCACACGTGTGCACACATACATGCACGTGTGCAAACATACGTATCTTCTTTCTACAAAAATGGGTTCTTACTGTGCATACCTATTTGTAATTTGCTTCCTTTAACTTGACTCTATACTGTGAGCATCTTTCACGTTTGGTAACTCTGAATAAGTGAAAAAGACATTTTAGTGGGAAGAAGAACAACACTGTGCCATGTAAGTATAGTGTTCCACTTAAAATAACTGGTTTCTAGGACAAACTATAATCTTAAAGTCATGGCCACCAAAAGTAAATAACCAAGGAATTAAAAAATCCTCAATGTTAAACCAGTTCAGTTCTGTTTGGAATTTATGCACGTGTTGTTTAAATTGTAGTTACTAGTAATGATGTATAAGTGCAATGTATTAACATGTCATTAGGAATCTTTTGGGTGGGGTTTGGTTTTAATGAAGATTTTAAAACTGAACTTGAACAGTTATTTTGGTTCAAAGAAAAACCAACCGGTCTAATTTTTGGTAAATGTGTGGGCTTAGTTGTGTTCTTTCACAGCTTACAAAAGTAAAGAAAATCTAGGTCTCTGTGGCAACGTGAATCTTTGTGTATGGTAACTCAGTCTGTAGTATATAAAATTGTACATTAGGAGAACTGTGTTGGATTTGGGCAAGTATGTACGTATTCTGCTCGCATGTCCTCTAGAAGCATTTATTAAGCACATCCGCCCTAGGCTCATTATAACCTTTTCTGGGTTTATGCTGTGGGACGTAGAGGTGAAAAGACCGTAGTTTATGATGAATTCAATAGAGTATTTAACAAAAGAAGATTCTACCTTGTAGACAATGGTGTTAATGTGATGGCCTAGCATAGCTGCTCATATTTTTGTTATGGCGATTGAAATAGCATCGCTGCTCTCCAAAGGCTGTGTATCTTGTGCATTTTGGCCTTTCTGGAATTGATTTCACAGCAAGAGGATTTTTCTTTCATAGGCGCTGTGAAGTTAGCAGATTTTATGTGGGAGTCAGAATAGAGGTTTCCCATTTCTCAGTTGATTGATGACAGAGACATGTGAGATGAGGCTAGTAACAGAGGTATTGAAAATATTTATGGTGGCTTCTAGTGGTTGTTAAGAAGTTAAGGCAGTGGAAGGCATGGTGAAATACCTGTTTTCTCTTAGGTATCCTGTTTATTACCTTCAACATGTGCCTAAAGCATTTTAATACTACAAAAAAAGTAATGATAGGGTTTTGAAGGACCACTCCCCTGGGGGTACCCGAGTGGTGAGTCATCAGAGAAAGCCTGCAGAAATGGGCAGAGCTGCTCCTGCTGAAATGGTGATCATTCGTTATTCTCAGAATATGTTAGTCATTTCTGCTTCTCAAATGAACTGAAAGCTGAACGTTTCCCGCAGACAGGAAACAGGAACTTGGTTGAATGAGCTTAAAGTTCAGTTATGGCTTTGGAAACAGAAGAGAAGACAGAACTAGCACTAGTATCTCATGGGACGCATCCAAGTAAAAGATGCTGTGTTCCCCATGACCACTGAAGATACTAAGTTGAGACATAGCTTAAAAGAGTAATTGAAAAATCATCACTTGACTGGGGGGTAGAACTGGGCAGAACTAGCCATAAACAACTGTCAGACGAATGTGTTTCAAATAGAGCAGAAAAGAGAAAAGCAGGCTAGGATAATGGTATTCTTGTACTTGGAACCACAGAGACCTTCAGGATTTGCTGCAAGGTTAGTTTAGTATGGTTTAAAGCCTTTGGTGAAATATTTGGGATTCCGTTTGTGCCCAGGCACTTCCTTACAGGAGTAGGTTGGAATTTCTGTGAAGCAGGTGGTTTCCATACTCTGGAAACTAGAAAAGTCATGGTTCAGGCTCACTGTTTGGTGAATTATAGCAACCTGCAGATGGGAAGCTGTGTAGTGTTTATTTCCCCCAATAGAAAGAAATGTCAGTATTAGCATATTCATTCAAATATAGTTACACATTTTACATTTTCAAGCAGAATGACTGAACTCGTAAGGACATTATATAACACAGCTTTTCCACCAGAAAATTTTGGATTCCTCTGCTTAGATTTTGTTTTTAGTGTCAAGTATAAAGGCCAGGGTTTTTATGTGGAAGCGGGTTTTTAATTTATGCACATATTTACATTAATTTGAATATTGTCTTGATCACCAAGAGATTGTTGAATATTAAACTGTTAGTAAGGGAGTAGCTTTCTTTAGGAAGTATCCTCCAAAGAATTTACTTCTTTACAAGTAATTTTAGAAAAGACAACTGCAAAATGGAAACTTCCCTGGTGAATCTCCCACCTTTTTTTTTTTTTTTTTTTTGCGGTACACGGGCCTCTCACTGTTGTGGCCTCTCCCGTTGCAGAGCACAGGCTCCGGACGCGCAGGCTCAGCAGCCATGGCTCACGGGCCCAGCCGCTCCGCGGCATGTGGGATCTTCCCGGACCGGGGCACGAACCCGTGTCCCCTGCATCGGCAGGTGGACTCTCAACCACTGCGCCACCAGGGAAGCCCCCACCTCCTTTTTTAATCCATGTTTTCAAATGGAGTTCCCCAACCTCACTTTTAAGCCTTTCTTTTATGGCCTGAGTAGAATTGAATGAGGGGTGATCCTCAACCCCAGAAGTACAAAGTGTTCATTGGGGTTAAAAAGATACTTGTACTTGCCCTGCCGGCTGACTTGAATCCTAGCTCAGTAGGGTCATTCTGGAGTCACTGTAAGCCTAAGGGCTCTGCAAAGGTAGAAGAATATTCTACCTGGCTCTTGGAGGAAGAATATTCCAGTGCTCAGATAGCTTCCCAATCTCTATCTTGTCTCAGTGGTACCCTGCATTTGAGCCGTTGTTATTTGGTTATATGAAATGTTTGTGTGGAGTGATTGGCCTATGATTGCAGTGATATAGTACATGTGGTGCAATGGGAGAGTCATTCCTAACTTAACTTTCAGACAGCTGATCTTTTTCTCAAAAAGCCCCTAACCCTAAAGATTGTAGGGTTTTCTTTTCACCTCTTAGGGAGAAAGTGCTTCCTTACAATCTAGCTTCTAATTGTCCTCAACTGAGGAAGACTATTGACCACCTCCCTCCCTGCCTTTGACTGAAGGGTCGTGTTGCTTAGGGCACTGCCCACAGGAAAGAGGAGGTCAGTGCTGTACTAGGGCATGACCAAAGGAGTGAGAGTTGGCCATGAACATATGGTCTCTAGCCAGAGCGTACCTTGAGTTTTGAAAACTAGGAATCTCAACTCCAGTTTGTTCTTTAGAGACATCTTTTAAAAACAAGCTGTAGCCTATTGGGTCCCTAAGCTAAGAGTGTGTTGAGAAGCCTTGCAGTGTTGAATCTGATATCACAGTCTCTGGTGGAAATCTGCAAAAGTGAGTCAAAACTCTGTGTTTTTCCAAAGACAGAATTGTTGTTATGAAACACATATATGTTACTTTAATGACTTTGATGAGATGGAAGCAACTCATTTTGAAGCAGCTAATTTTGGCTGAAAGAATTGCTTTTCAACCTAGAGTTGATTTCTTTAATTTTGCATCATTCCTAGCTAATGTGACACTAAGGTCATTTTATATGTCTGGTCTCTTCTAGATGTCGTAACATTTTGTCATGAGATCATGAGAAAATGTTTCTTCTGCTTTGAGAGGAGTGAGTAGGAGTCTGCTTAGGATGGAAAATCAATTCTTAGATTTGTTGCCTCTGCTGCTGACCTCTGCCTCTTGTGTGAAAGAAAATCAATGATGTTTCAAAGTCATACAGTTACATATTTGGGTTCCATAAAATTGTTCTGTGGAATGAGCTAAACTTTTAGAATTTGAGTTTGGTACTTGGCCAGATCTGGGGACATGTCCTGCGATTGCTAGACCTTTTTTTTAAAAAAAATTTTTTTTTCTTGCTTTTACCGGCAGTAGCCCATTGCTAATGAAAGATCAGGATGTTGCCTGGACTTGGCACCAGGCACCGAACCTCAATGCCTTTCTCTTCTACTTTCAGACATAGCAGCCCTGGAAACCATAAGATCGAGGTGCTGGAAGCATTCTGATAATCCCTTTTCTTATTCTTTAAAAATCTGGCCTGTTGCTGTCACACAACCATCAGGCCTCAAACAGAGAACGTTTGTTTTCAGAACCTTCTCTGTGTTGACCTTAGTTTTGCTTTTGAAGAAGAGTAAGCAGCAGGTTGCCCCGTATAGTACATGAGAAAGAGAACCGCCTTTACCTTTTACTGCTGCTCACATTGTTTGCAGATGCTTCCAGGAGGATTGAATTATAACCTAATTTAAAGAGGATGTATTTTCGCTTAACTATACACAGAAATAACTGCAAAGGGATGTCTTAAAAGCAAATTACACATTGTCGGTACAGCAGAAGTTAAATGCTTTAGGGATAAATGGGTGATATCTGCTGGTCGGAAATATCAACACTGTTGAAGTTATAGCAAGTTTCTTGGCTGACGTTTTTATGGGGACACATAACTCCCCTTCCTTAAACAGTGTTTCACTGAGATGGGAAAAAGACTTCTGCTCTGCTTGGGAGTTTTTAGTACACTGGTGCTTCTCTTTAAATCTGTTTTTGAAATTCTTGTTTTGGATCTCATCTTCTGCAAAAGTGCCTTATATTGACACATTGTCAATACTCAAGTAATGAAACCTACAAGTAAGGAAACCTACAAGTAAGGAAACCTACAAGTAAGGAAACCCCCCCGTTGTGTGTGTTCTGCAGTGGAACTAACTTATTCCAAATTTTACACTTGCTGGAGGAGTATTATAACCAGAAGGTTATAACCTGTTTGTAACAGACGGATAGTAGTCTGCAGATGAAATTGATCCAGACCTTTTAGTTTTCTGTTTGTGTTTTTAGCTCTGCATTGTCCTTTCCTTTATTCCTTTTCAGAACCTCACTTTCAGGCTTTGCATAATTTTCCTTGCCCTAATATTTAAAGGAAATTGTAAAAAATCCATTTTGAGCAAGCCAGCTGGTACCTACGCATTAACAGGTATAACTGGATAATCCCAGAGGGTAGCTATTGTTATTAACTTTTTAAAAAAGTCTGGTTGGGCTATTATTATAGGGTTGAGGGTTGGCTCATGGGTATCCCTCTTTTCCTATTATACGTATATGTCTGCTCTCTCTGTTAGTCTCATGTCCTCTTAAAATATTGTCTATTGAACAGTAAGCTCCAGAAGGAGTGGGCTTGGTAAACGCTCATTGAATTTTTCTTGAACGAATGCATGTGCATGTACCTGTAGCTGCCCAGGATCTGGGAAACTAAATTTTAAAAAATTTTACAGATGAAAAGGGTGGTTACTGGCTATACTTATTTTTAATTTTTTTTCCCTCAAATGTCCTTATGGTGGTTAGTCTTCAGCAGTGATGATTACAAAACCAAAGAAAATAGAGACTCAACCGTTTGTTTCCTGCTTCAGTGAGCCTATGCCCAATAGGATAACATCACTTTCATATTATGAAAGTCACTGCATATGTCATTAAGTCTTTACAACTTTTGGTTGTCATGCTAGAAGGCATAGCTTCTTCCAAGACTTCTTTCTACCAAAGAAGTTTTATTCCACCATATTCTTGTTTAAATGTAGGAATCTCTTAAACAAATGGATTTTTTCTTCTGGATTTAAAAAATGTGATCTTAATACATGGCTTATTTTTTTAAATAAATGTTTCATTTTGGAATAATTTTAGATTTACAATGAATTTGTGAAGATAGTTCAGAGGTCCTGGATATTTTTCCCCAGCTCCCCCTAAAGTTAACATTTTACATAACAGACACTGGTGCAGTACTCTAGAATTTATTTGGATTTCCCTAGTTTTACTACCAAAGTCTTTAATTTTTTTCCTGTTCCAGGATCCAAAATTGTTATACATGTTTATTTTAGAAAACATGTATGGATAAAAAAACAAAACAAAGTACGGGTAGTCTCCCTACGCAGAGACAACTATTGAGATTTTTTTAGTATATATCCTTCCGTATCCCCCAAACGTTTTCGGATTCCCCCAGAAAACAAAATGTGTTTTATATACTGTTTTGTAATTTGCTTTTTTACACTTAATACAGCATTTAAATTTTTTGTGAACATCTTCCCATGTCTTCTATTTTTAATGTAGTTTAATCTATTCCCTATCCTTATTTATTTGTTTATTTATTTGGCCATGCCAGTGGCTTGAGGGATCTTAGTTCCCTGACCAGGGATTGAACCCAGGTCCCCAGCAGTGAAAGCGCCAAGTCGTACCCACTGGACTGCAGGGAATTCCCTGTCCTTAGTTATTTTGTTTCCATTTCTTTGTTCAGTTAATTCTTCATGATTTAATGCCAAACTGTGCGGGTGTTCTCAACGTTTCCCCCCCCCCAACAAACCTGAGAAATAGGACACTCCTATCAGTAACAATGGCTCATTAACCCAGTGATTCTAAATATGTGTGTATTAGGTTGAACCATTTGAAATTGCTATATTTGTGGATGTAACAGCTTTTCGACTATTGGCAATTTTATATGGTTCAACCTAATAGTTTAAAAAAGCTTTCTAGGTCATTCTGATCCCTTTCCTCCATTCTCACTCCACTGAGAACCCCTGGCCTCTCACTCTACTGAGAATCTCTGCATTTAGAATGGTGAGCTGACTCTGAAACATTTCACCAGGCAAAACTGTTGACAAATCACCTTCCAGGTGTCTCCGATAAACACAACATCCTTAAGACTTATGCCTATGTTGATGACATATGCAGAGAACTTGAACTCCGGTGAATTGCATCTGTCCATCAGCATGTTGAAAATAGACTTCTGAGCATCCAGCCTAAGCTCTGGAAAATACAGGCAGACTGATGGCTCCGAGTCCTGGTTCTGTTATCTGTATTGGATAGCCAGGGGGCACTGGCGCCACCCAGTGGTACCTTGTAGACGAGCAGCTGATGTTGCTCTTACCTCTACTTTCACTTTTTTCTTTCTTTCCTCTTCTCCCATGTTTATGGTCTCACCTTCCTTTTCTTTTCTCCATCTGTGCCAGTTGCAGTAAGGGGTTTCATTTAGCCCAGCTGATGAGAATCAGAGCGCTACACTAGCCGTATAATTTTGCTGTGATATCCTCATTTAAGTAAAGGCTTTGGAATATGAGGCATGAAATCATACGTGTAAACATACTGAGCAGACTGTTATTCGCTCTGCTTATGAAGTCATGATTCCTACCCAGAATGGGAGTAAAATTTGTACTCTGCCAGAATGTGGTCCATCTTGTGTTTAATTTCAAGCTTGTCAGTGTATGAGAGGAAGCACGCCTATGTATCTCAGATGTGAGGAGGCATACATACATAGAGTGAAAGATTTAACTGGGAAATCATTCTTTGGTTTCCTTCGTCTTTAGTATGACTTGTTATTTCAGTCAAGAACTATTTAGTAAGCACCTACTGTGTACCTGTACGGTGCTAGGTTCTGGGAATTATAGCAGCGATGGGGACAGAGATGACTTCTGTCTTTAAAGAGCTTACAGCCCAGCCGGGGAACAGAAACTTGAACGCGTTTAGGTGCTGTGCTGGGAGAGGAAACAGCAGAGGCACCTGACGTAAAGCGGGGAGGTCAAGGAAGGGTTTTTAGAAGCGTCATTCAAACTGAGACCTAAAGGAAGCCAGGAAAAGGGAGAAGAGAATGTTCTTGGCAGAGAGAAAAGGATGTGCTAGACGCAGAGGTGAGAGATTAAGCTACGTGCTTTTGAGAACCTAAAAGAAGTTTGTGATGGCTCGGGCTGTGAGATCAACTCATTTATAAGTTTCACACCAGTCCCGGGAGGTAGGAGTAGTATTCCCTCCCTGTTAGAGTTGTAGCAGATGAGGCACAGAGGGCACAGAACTTGCCCGAGGTCACCCCACTCTAGTAAGTTGTCGTGCCAAGAACTGGACCCAGGCCGTCTGGCTCCAGCACGTTGGCTCACAGCTACCTCAGCAGGACGCTGCATTATAGATACTGGAGCTTCATTGTCCCCCCCCACCCCGGCTCCCCCCCTTTACCCTTTGATGAAGCATAGCGCCTTATCTTGTTCATCTGTGGTCTTCTTAAGGGCCAAGTTAAATCTTTCTTAGTAAACTGAACGTTAGGCTGTACTGGGTACAGCCTCTTCCAAGAACTGGAGCTTACAAATAATGTGAAGAAGTCCTTAAGCTTACAGCATCTGGGTTAGCCCGGAAAGTCTCGGGTTTGCTTTAGTCTTTTATCATTGATTGGGAATCAAATACCTCATTTGATGTGCAACTCTATGGTTGCTAACCCATATTTTCCAGAAAATCATAGATGGGAAGTTGTAATTGGTCGTATTTTTAAAAAATGAGTGTAAGGTATGTATTCCGCACAAGGCTAGAATTTTTGTTTGCTTGCTAAAGTTGATTTGGCAATATCCTTTTCTCTGACTTAGGTTAAGTTAGTGAAAGGGTAAACACAACTTAAATAGGACTATAGTCTTTAAAAGTCATACGAATTAAAAACCTATTCATGGAGAGATTTTCTTACAACAGATCTGATTTGTCCTTTATGTACTTAATGTACAAGTGTGCGCTTTGTAAGATGAGGAATTGACTTCAGTTTGAAATTATTAAAGTTTAATTCTAGATTTTAGAAGTTGGGTTATAAATACTCAGTTGTATATAAACTATTTAAGATTGTTGTAATTTGATATCGTTGAAACACTTGGAATAAAAAGGTGTGTGTGTGTGTGTGTGTGTGTGTGTGTGTGTGTGTGTGTTAGATGGCACAAAGCTGGTTGTTTCATTTATTTTCCCATTTGTATATGACTGTGGATTCAGTCAGGACTTAGTACTTGGAAGTGTCTTTCCAGTAGTGAAGGTAAGGCTTTTGCTGATGTAGGCATGTATTCTTGCCTTGTTCTCCGTGCGACCCGAGTTAGGGTTATTACTGGGGTCATCATTACGGATGTTTTTGCAAAAAGGCGGGGGGACACTCTGATAAGAATTACTCTGGGACAACATGTGTAAACCAGGGGACAGACCTAGGCAAGCTGGGAAATTTCCAAGTAGTAAGTCAGTCGGGTTGAGCCAGTGCTTCTGAAGCTAAGCTCACAAATTGAGGTAACCAGCAGCCACAGGTAGCTTTCCCTTTACTTTGGAGTAAAACCGTTAATTTTCCAGTAAATGTATTATCGTATATTGCAGTGGAATTGTATGTGTAGCAGCTGTGTTCCTGTTAGAAGTTTGAGCATCGTGAACTCAGTGCTGCTAGGCCCTGTCGAGGTTATTGCAGGACACAGAGCTGTGTGGGCCTTACAGGAAGTGAGATTACTTAATGATACTTTACTGTTGCCTGAAACATTTTGAAATGAAAACTTTGAGGGAAAGAAATGATTCAGCCTTTTCTGCCTCCTACTGCTTTCTGAAGTCAGCTAGTACACATTAGTAAGCTGATACCACAGTTGATTGGAACGTCTGAAGCAAGACATTCTTAGGTAAAATGATATCCTCTAAAGTTCTGAGTAGTTGGTCCCAGAGTTCAGGTTGTAAACAAGTGGGTACTGATGGAGAGCTGACTTCTGAAATCCCCTCCCTTCACCGTCCCTTTCATCCCCTGTGTGGCAAGCAAAGAAGGGATACCCAGTTGGTACCTTTTGCCCATGACACCTTCATCTGGGAGGCCTCAATTCCCATTAGGAGGCTGGGTCTGGTTAGCTGAAAAATGGTTTCCTTGTGGGGCAGAGGAGTGCCAGTATGACTCTTCTCATACCTATTAAATCTTAGGCTGGTATCATCTGGCATTTGAGTTCCTGTTTGTTTTAATACGATAAGGGAGTGGAACTCTGGGCTTTAAGGAAATTATTGACACAGTATTTCCATCTGTATGGAACCCCTCATGATTATCTGGCTTTTTGATATTGTCTATTCACTTGGCAGTAGTAGTCAATTTTTGTTAGTCGCATTTTGACAGAGGGTACCACGGGGATGCTTAGCTTTAGGAAGCATTTAACATTGTAGTTATAGCAAGAAAAAAACCCACTCATTTTATCTCGCTTCATAGATCATATTACATGAGCGAAAGAAGTTTATTTTACTTTGAGTCTAGTTTCAAAACATAAGTATCAAATCTTCTTTCCGTAGTGAGGTTGAAGTCAACTTTTGGCTCCTTTGTAGCATCTCTTCACCACGTGAATAGGGCCAAATGCCTTAAGGGCCATACCCATTGTCACTTATCAACACACGCATATATACACAGCGTTGAGACTGGTGCTATATTTTCTACTTATGTATTGAATGATAAAAGTAATATGTTCACTGTAGAAGTTTTAGAAAATGTAGGGGAAAACAGAAGGACAAAACTAAAAATCACCTATAATTCTACAACCCAGAGATTAACATTTCAGCCTGTAGCCTGCATATATGTGGTTAAGTTGCATCTTAAACCAATTTCACTTCATATATCTTGACCGTTTTCTCATATCCTTAAATATCTTTGACAACACTGCACTTGATGACTGTGTAGTATTCAGTCATAAGGATACATCATTATTTTACCAATCTCCTCTTGGGCCTTTGATGTTGTTTCTAGTTTTTCTGTTATTTATATCACAATGGTGACTGTTGTCTACATTTTGTGTGTGTGTGCATCTCGGACTATTTCCTTAGGCTATTCGTAGAAGTAGAGAGTGAAATTATTTGGTCATGAGTTATGTAAGACTTCAAGTGTCCGGATGCCTATTGCCAAATTGCTTTCTATAAAGCTTGTACCAATTTACACTTCTGTCAACAGGATAAAAAGTGCCTTTCTGTATACATTTGGCAACAATGAGTAATTTCTTTATTCTTAATTGGCACTACTTTTGATGGCTCCCCAGTGCATTGCTGTCTGTTTCAGCAAATA
Source organism: Stenella coeruleoalba (assembly GCF_951394435.1). Lineage (NCBI taxonomy): Eukaryota > Metazoa > Chordata > Mammalia > Artiodactyla > Delphinidae > Stenella > Stenella coeruleoalba. The sequence goes on along the minus strand of NC_137152.1, from coordinate 89,030,109 downwards.
AAAATTATTCCTGGCAGAAATGAAAGTAGGGGATGTAATATTATAAACAGTAGTACTACAACGAACTGGCGGCCCCAGATACTTTGAGAATTGTTGAAGCAGGCCATATTTTAGCTCTAAGAGTCTGTGTTTCTAAAAATATATTTTTCCTTTTCAAGTAGTTTATCAATCTCATCTTTAATGTAGAGAAAAATGCTAATACTTTTCTTCTAAAATTATTGCTTCATGAACTGTACCTTGCTGTACAGCAGAAACTAGCACAACACTGTAAAGCAACTATACTCCAATAAAAATTAATAAAACATTATTGCTTCATGAGTGCTTACTGTTCATTACGTTAGTGCTTTCTGTATGTATATTTATTGAGTCATGCCTTTGAAAACAAAATGTAACTTCTGGCAAAAATAGTCCAAGTTTTTGGAACATTTGGTTTGTTACACAGCAGTAATTTCTGGTCAAGGTCTCTTAAATTAACAAATACTTCTTTCAACTATTATTCAGTTCTTTAGTATTTTAGTAAAGGCCTTGTGAATTCGGAATCACCCACGTATCACCATACTGCTTGAGTAAACTTGGAAGGAAGAGATTTGGTAAGTCCAATGTTTGATATTATGCAATCGATTTGTCCAACACATTTTTTGAAATCAGTATCATAAGATTGCTGGTCCTAGAGGGCAGATAGCAGAAGCAAGAAGAACTACAATCCTGCAGCCTTTGGAACAAAAACCACATTCACCCAAAGATAGACAAGATGAAAAGGCAGAGAGCTATGTACTAGTTGAAGGAACAAGATAAAACCCCAGAAAAACATCTAAATTAAGTGGAGATAGGCAAGCTTCCAGAAAAAGAATTCAGAATAATGGTGATTCAGGACCTCGGATAAAGAACAAAGGCAAAGATCGAGAAGATGCAAGAAATGTTTAACAAAGACCTAGAAGAATTAAAGACCAAACAAACAGAGATGAACAATACAATAACTGAAATGAAAACTACACTAGAAGGAATCAATAGCAGAATAACTGAGGCAGAAGAATGGATAAGTGACCTGGAAGACAGAATGGAGGAATTCACTGCTGCAGAACAGAATAAAGAAAAAAGAATGAAAAGAAATGAAGACAGCCTAAGAGACCTCTGGGACAACATTAAATGCAACAGCATTCGCATTATACGGGTCCCAGAAGGAGAAGAGAGAGAGAAAGGACCCGAGAAAATATTTGAAGAGATTATAATCGAAAACTTCCCTAACATGGGAAAGGAAATAGCCACCCAATTCCAGGAAGTGCAGCAAGTCCCATACAGGATAAACCCAAGGAGAAACACGCCGAGACACAGAGTAATCAAATTGGCAAAATTCAAAGAAAAATTATTGAAAGCAGCAAGGGAAAAATGACAAATAACATACATGAGAACTCCCAGAAGGTTAACAGCTGATTTCTCAGCAGAAACTCTACAAGCCAGAAGGGAGTGGCATGATATACTTAAAGTGATGAAAGGGAAGAACCTACAACCAAGATTACTCTACCTGGCAAGGATCTCATTCAGATTCGATGGAGAAATCAAAGCTTTACAGACAAGCAAAAGCTAAGAGAATTCAGCACCACCAAACCAGCTCTACAACAAAGGCTAAAGGAACTTCTCTAAGTGGGAAACACAAGAGAAGAAAAGGACCTACAAAAACAAACCCAAAACAATTAAGAAAATGGTCATAGGAACATATATATTGATAATTACCTTAAACGTGAGTGGATTAAATGCTCCAAACAAAAGACACAGGCTAGCTGCATGGATACAGAAACAAGACCCATCTATATGCTGTCTACAAGAGACCCACTTCAGACCTAGGGACACATACAGACTGAAAGTGGGGGATGGAAAAAGATATTCCATGCAAATGGAAATCAAAAGAAAGCTGGAGTAGCAATACTCATATCAGATAAAATAGACTTTAAAATGAAGAATGTTACAAGAGACAAGGAAGGACACTACATAATGATCAAGGGATCAATCCAAGAAGAAGATATAACAATTATAAATATATATGGACCCAACATAGGAGCACCTCGATACATAAGGCAACTGCTAACAGCTATAAAAGAGGAAATCGACAGTAACACAATAATAATGCGGGACTTTTAACACCTCACTTACACCAATGGACAGATCATCCAAAATGAAAATAAATAAGGAAACAGAAGCTTTAAATGGCACAATAGACCAGATAGATTGAATTGATATTTATAGGACATTCCATCCAAAAACAGCAGATTACACTTTCTTCTCAAGTGCACACGGAACATTCTCCAGGATAGATCACATCTTGGGTCACAAATCGAGCCTCAGTAAATTTAAGAAAATTGAAATCGTATCAAGCATCTTTTCTGACCACAACATTGTGAGATTAGAAATGAATTACAGGGAAAAAAATGTAAAAAACACAAACACATGGAGGCTAAACAATACGTTATTAAATAACCAAGAGATCACTGAAGAAATCAAAGAGGAAATCAAAAAATACCTAGAGACAAATGACAATGCAAACACGATGATCCAAAACCTATGGGATGCAGCCTATGGGATGCAGCAGAAGCAGTTCTAAGAGGGAAGTTTATAGCTATACAAGCCTACCTCAAGAAACAAGAAAAATCTCAAATAAACAATCTAACCTTACACCTAAAGGAAGTAGAGAAAGAAGAACAAACAAAACCCAAAGTTAGCAGAAGGAAAGAAATCATAAAGGTCAGAGCAGAAATAAATAGAAACAAAGAAAACAGTAGCAAAGATCAATAAATCTAAAAGCTGGTTCTTGAGAAGATAAACAGAATTGATAAACCATTAGCCAGACTCATCAAGAGACAGAGAGAGAGGACTCAAAGCAATAAAATTAGAAATGAAAAAGGAGAAGTTACAAAAGACACCACAGAAATACAAATCATCCTAAGAGAATACTACAAGCAACTCTATGCCAATAAAACTGACAACATGGAAGAAATGGACACATTTTTAGAAAGGTATAACCTTCCAAGAGTGAACCAGGAAGAATTAGAAAATATGAACAGACCAATCACAAGTAATGAAATTGAAACTATGATTAAAAATCTTCCAACAAACAAAAGTCAAGGACCAGATGGCTTCACAGGTGAATTCTTTCAAACATTTAGAGAAGAGCTAACACCCATCCTTCTCAAACTCTTCCAAAAAATTGTGGAGGAAGGAACACTCCCAAACTCATTCTATGAGGCCACCATTACCCCGATAGCAAAAGCAGGCAAAGATACTACCGAAAAAGAAAATTACAGACCAATATCATGATGAATATAGGTGCAAAAATCCTCAACAAACTGCTATCAAACAGAATGCAACAACACATTAAAAGGATCATTACACCATGATCAAGTGGGATTTATCCGAGGGATGCAAGGATTCTTCAATATATGCAAATCAATCAATGTGATACACCATATGAACAAATGGAAGAATAAAAACCATATGATCGGGCTTCCCTGGTGGCACAGTGGTTGAGAGTCCGCCTGCCAATGCAGGCGACACGGGTTCGTGCCCCGGTCCGGGAAGATCCCACATACCGCGGAGCAGCTGGGCCCGTGAACCATGGCCGCTGAGCCTGCGCCTCCGGAGCCTGTGCTCCGCAAAGGGAGAGGCCACAACAGTGAGAGGCCCGCGTAACGCAAAAAAAATAAAATAAAATATAAAAACCATATGATCATCTCAATAGATGCAGAGAAAAGCTTTTGACAAAATTCAACACCCACTTATGATAAAAACTCTCCAGAAAGTGGGCATAGAGGGAACCTCCCTCAACATAATAAAGGCCATATATAACAAAGCCACAGCAAACATCATTCTCAATGGTGAACAACTGAAAGCATTTGCTCTAAGATCAGGAACAAGACAAGGATATCCACTCTCACCACTATTATTCAACATAGTTTTGGAAGTCCTAGCCACGGCAATCAGAGAAGAAAAAGAAATAAAAGGATTCCAAATTGGAAAAGAAGTAAAGCTGTCACTGTCTGCAAATGACATGATACTATACATAGAGAATCCTAAAGATGCCACCAGAAAACTGCTAGAGCTAATCAATGAACTTGGTAAAGTAGCAAGGTACAAAATTAATGCACAGAAATCTCTTGCATTCCTTTACACTAATGATGAAAAATCTGAAAGAGAAATTAAGGAAACACTCCCATTTACCATTGCAACAAAAAGAATAAAATACCTTGGAATAAATCTACCCAGGGAGACAAAAGATCTGTATGCAGAAAACTATAAGACACTGATGAAAGAAATTAAAGATGATACCAACAGATGGAGAGATATACCATGTTCTGGGATTGGAAGAATCAAGATTGTGAAAATGACTATACTACCCAAAGCAGTCTACAGATTCAATGCAATCCCTATCAAATTACCAATGGCATTTTTTACAGAACTAGAACAAAAAATCTTAAAATTTGTATGGAGACACAAAGACCCCGAATAGCCAAAGCAGTCTTGAGGGGAAAAAACCTAGGTGGCGGAATCAGACTCCTTGACTTCAGACTATACTACAAAGCTACATTGATCAAGACAATATGGTCCTGGCACAAAAACAGAAACATAGATCAATGGAACAAGATAGAAAGCCCAGAGATAAACCCACGCACCTATGGTCAACTCATCTGTGATAAAGGAGGCAAGGATATACAATGGAGAAAAGACAGTCTCTTCAATAAATGGTGCTGGGAAAACTGGACAGCTACATGTAAAGAATGAAATTAGATCACTCCCTAACACCATACACAAAAATAAACTCAAAATGGATTCAAGACCTAAATGTAAGACCGGATACTATAAAACTCTTAGAGGAAAACATAGGAAGAACACTCTTTGACATAAATCACAGCAAGATCTTTTTTGATCCACCTCCTAGAGTAATGGTAATAAAAACAAAAATAAACAAATCGGACCTAATCAAACTTAAAAGCTTTTGCACAGCAAAGGAAACCATAGACAAGACGAAAAGACAACCCTCAGAATGAGAGAAAATATTTGCAAATGAATCAACCGACAAAGGATTAATCTCCAAAATACATAAAGAGCTCATGCATCTCAATATTAAAGAAACAAACAACCCAATCCAAAAATGGGCAGAAGACCTAAATAGACATTTATCCAAAGAAGACATACAGATGGCCAAGAAGCACATGAAAAGCTGCTCAACATCACTAATTATTAGAGAAATGCAAATGAAAACTACAGTGAGGTATCACCTCACACCAGTTAGAATGGGCATCATCAGAAAATCTACAAACAGCAAATGCTGGAGAGGGTGTGGAGAAAAGGGAACCCTCTTGCACTGTTGGTGGGAATGTAAATTGATACAGCCACAGGGGAGAGCAGTATGGAGTTTGCTTCAAAAACTAAAAATAGAATTGCCATATGATCCAGTAATTCCACTTCTGGGCATATACCCAGAGAAAACCATAATTCAAAAAGACACATGCACGCCAACGTTCATTGCAGTACTATTTACAATAGCCAGGTCATGGAAGCAACCTAAATGCCCATTGACAGACGAATGGATAAAGAAGATGTCATACATACATACAATGGAATATTACTCAGCCATAAAAAGAAACGAAATTGAGTTATTTGTAATGAAGAAATGAGAAATGTCTATTTAGGTCTTCTGCCCATTTTTGGATTGGGTTGTTTCTTTTTTTTGATATTGAGCTGCATGAGCTGCTTGTAAATTTTGGAGATTAATCCTTTGTCAATTACTTCATTTGCAAATATTTTCTCCCATTCTGAGGGTTGTCTTGTTTATGGTTTCCTTTGCTGTGTAAAAGCTTTTAAGTTTCATTAGGTCCCATTTGTTTATTTTTGCTTTTATTTCCATTTCTCTAGGAGGTGGGTCAAAAAGGATCTTGCTGTGATTTATGTCATAGAGTGTTCTGCCTATGTTTTCCTCTAAGAGTTTGATAGTTTCTGGCCTTACATTTAGGTCTTTAATCCATTTTGAGCTTATTTTTGTGTATGGTGTTAAGGAGTGTTCGAATTTCATTCTTTTACATGTAGCTGTCCAGTTTTCCCGGTACCACTTATTGAAGAGGCTGTCTTTTCTCCATTGTATATTCTTGCTTCCTTTATCAAAAATAAGGTGAGCACACATGCGTGGGTTTATCTCTGGGCTTACTGTCTGTTCCATTGAGCTATATTTCTGTTTTTGTGCCAGTACCATACTGTCTTGATTACTGTAGGTTTGTAGTATAGTCTGAAATCTGGGAGCCTGATTTCTCCAGCTCCGTTTTGTGTTCTCAAGATTGCTTTGGCTATTTGGGGTCTTTTATTTTTCTATACAAATTGTGAAATTTTTTGTTCTACTTCTGTGAAAAGTGCCATCGGTAGTTTGGTAGGGATTGCACTGAAAAGTAGATTGCTTTGGGTAATGTAGTCATTTTCACAATGTTGATTCTTCTAATCCAAGAACATGGTATATCTCTCCATCTGTTTGTATCATCTTTAATTTCTTTCATCAGTGTCTTATAGTTTTCCGCATACAGGTCTTTTGTCTCCTTAGGTAGGTTTATTCCTAGGTGTTTTTTTTTTAACATCTTTATTGGAGTATAATTGCTTTACAATGGTGTGTTAGTTTCTGCTTTATAACAAAGTGAATCAGTTATTCATATGCATATGTTCCCATATCTCTTCCCTCTTGCGTCTCCCTCCCTCCCACCCTCCCTATCCCACCCCGCTAGGTGGTCACAAACCACCTAGATGATCTCCCTGTGCTATGTGGCTACTTCCCACTGGCTATCTATTTTACGTTTGGTAGTGTATATATGTCCATGCCACTGTCTCACTTTGGTATTTTATTCTTTTTGTTGCAGTGGTAAATGGGAATGTTTCCTTAATTTTTCTTTCAGATTTTTCATCCTTTGTATATAGGAATGCAAGAGATTTCTGTGCATTAATTTTGTATCCTGCTACTTTACCAAATTCGTTGATTAGCTCTAGCAGTTTTCTGGTAGCATGTTTAGGATTCTCTATGTATCATGTCATCTGCAAACAGTGACAGCTTTACTTCTTCTTTTCCAATTTGGATTCCTTTTTCTTCTCTGATTGCTGTGGCTAAAACTTCCAGAACTATGTTGAATAACAGTGGTGAGAGTGGACAACCTTGTCTTGTTCCTGATCTTAGAGGCCATGGTTTCAGTTTTTCACCATTGAGAACAATTTGGCTATGGGTTTGTGATATATGGCCTTTATTATGTTGAGATAGGTTCCCTCTATGCCCACTTTCTGGAAGGTTTTTATCATAAATCGGTGTTGAATTTTGTCAGAAGCTTTTTCTGCATCTATTGAGATGATCATATGGTTTTTCTCCTTCAGTTTGTTAATATGGTATATCACACTGATTGATTTGCATATATTGAAGAATCCTTGCATTCCTGGGGTAAACCCCACTTGTAGAGTTTTGAATATTGTTTCTTTGAGCCAGGCTCAGTTACTTTTGTGAGATCCCAATAGCACGACTTTTAGTCATTTCTTGTTTTTCCTTTGGTACCTGGCTTATCATGAACTACCTGGCTTATCATGCACAGGTAATGTGAAACAGCATGTGAGGTTTCTTTTTATTTAGTTATTTATTTTTAAAATTTTATTTATTTTTATTTTTGGGTGCATTCGGTCTTCGTTGCTGTGTGCAGGCTTTGTCTAGTTGTGGTGAGCGGGGGCTACTCTTTGTTGTGGTGCGTGGGCTTCTCATTGCGGTGGCTTTTTTTGCTGCGGAACACGGGCTCTGTGTGCATGGGCTACAGTAGTTGTGGCACGCGGGCTCAGTAGTTGTGGCTCGCGGGCTCTAGAGCGCAGGCTGAGTAGTTGTGGTGCACGGGCTTAGTTGCTCTGCAGCATGTGGGATCTTCCCGGACCAGGGCTTGAACCAGTGTCCCCTGCACTGGCAGGAAGATTCTTAACCACTGCGCCACCAGGGAAGTCCGAGGTTTCTTTTTAAAGGGGATCTTTTCTCATGTCACTATACATAAATGTTGTCTCTTATTGCAGATTGGAGTCACGAAAGATACACGGGTTCTTCTTAAGAGAAAAAGAGGAAATCTGTAAGTATTTGTCCTTTAAAAATTCTAAATTTGCCATCTCGTCAGCTTTTGGAGAAAACTAAGTGACCAAACTAACAGGCATTTTTCCTCTCTTTATATTAGAAAAGCCCTGCCAGTATTTATGTTTGTGTTAAAAAGGCAATATGTGGGAAAGTAAAATAGGAAAGCTTTTTACTCTGGGCAACTTCTAAAATTTAAACTGTCACTCACTGATGAAAGGGGAAGTGACGCTTAAAATCTAAATACAATCTTTTTCTTTTGAGTATTACCAAAAAATGGAGTCACAGATTGGAGTTCCAATTCTGGCTACTGAGGTGGTGTGTCTTTGGCAAGCTGTTTAGCTTCCCTTTGCCTCAATTTCCTCATCTGTAAAATGAGCTTAATAAGTGTAAGTGTCCAGTGACTGGTTCATTAATATCGATGAAGTTGAATCTGTATATTTTCTCCAGTAAATTGAAGCTTATTCTAGTTACTGTTTCTCAAACTGTTTTACATATATTTCTGATCTTCAAAAATCTAAGCATCTCTACTGTCCTTTACTGAGGCATCTACTCTAGACTATAATATAGAATGAAAGAAATACAACAGAGCACCTAAAGTTAGAATTTTAGTGTTTGAGCCTTGGACCTTGAAAATTACCTAGTCCAGGGGTTCCCAAACATTGACCTATAGACCGTGCCCTCACCAGTGAAGCGTTTTTACTGGTCCATGGTGAAGTGAGGAGAATAAAGACAACAGGCCATGAGATTTTTAAAGCTAAACTTTTTCCATTTAAATGATTGCTTCTTATTGTAAGATACATCCTCCTAATTTTGAGGAGTTAGACCCATTCTGTATTTTATGAAATGATAGTGATAGTAAATGATAGGTTTATGTTTTTTGTTTTTATGTCCATACCTGGCCAAAAAAAAATTGGCAGCTGTGTCATTGCTGCCTTCTTTGTTTTTAAAACTTTTATTGGTCCATGATATCTTAAAATCTGAATCCAACTTTCTCATTGTACAGATGAGGAAACAGACAGGAGGTTATTTAATTTGTTCCAGGTAGTGCAGCTCAGCAAGCTGCTGAGCTAGGACCAAAAGCCCTGTATACAATGCTGCCTCTCTTGTATTTCTGCTCTTCCTGAGAATTGCTTTCATTATAATAGATTATGAAATTGAAACAGAAGATCTAGTAGTTCTTATGTGCTAATTCAGAACACTCAGTGTTCTTGTAAAGCTAAGATTTAAAGTCTACTGGTCAGCCTGCATTAGAAAAATGTTGAACATGACCAAAGATTTTCATCAACAGGCCAGAATTAGTTGTCCCTGAATTCAGCTACATAGGCAGCATGCTATTTCCATGATTGACAAAGAAGATACCAATAAGTTTAGTGTTTCCTTTGGGAAATAGACCATAGTGCAATTGTGAGGGCTGTAGTATTCAGGCTTCTATAGTTATTTATCCAGAGAGTCTGTTCCCTCTCTCTCTCTCTCCCTCTCTCTGTCTCTCTCTGTCTCTCTCTGTCTCTCTCTCTCTCTCTCTCTCTCCCCACACACACACACACACACACACACACACACACATCTACACACATAGATAAATACTAACAGTAGTTGGCCTGCAGCCCATCTAGATGTGTAACAGAAAAAACTACCAAGGTGAAGAGCTGGAGTTGCCAGGAGCCTTAGCGAGAGGCCAGTTGTGGCCAGTTGTGTTCAGGTGTCAACAGACACCTTGGAGACTCCTCTTCAATTGGCATAGCTCTGCCTTGGCTATCCCCAAACACACTTCAAAACAGAAATACCTAATTCCCTCATCTCCCTTTGCCTCACTCACGTTTGTGAAGCTCGCATAGGCCAGGTAAACAAATGAACGTGAAGAGAGAACAGAATGGAAAGTATTACCCATCCCTAACGTGGAGACATTATCTCTAGGAGTACTTTTCCATGGCTTCTTGTATTTGACTTCATGTGGCTTCCTTCTTTAGTTAAGAATTCTTTAATTTCTCAAATGTCAGGCACACACTAATGCAATGTCAATAATTTAAATACATATTGAATTAATAATAATGTTAATAAAAAATACGTATTGAATTTTTCATTGTCTGAAATACCTGTGCCCTTTTCTTACCAACACTAATATTTAAGAGTTGACTGAATGGCTATAAGCTTTCAGTCTTCAACAGATTTATCACTCTTTGAGTTCTTTTATTAACCTAATTTATAATGAATATTTACTACTGAAGAGCAGAGTGAAGCTTTTTTGTTTTGTTTTGTTTTCTACCATGATACAGTTTCACATCATGGTGGCCAGGAAGCTGAGTTGTAGTGACTTAATTAGCCATTTTGTAAGAAATGGTTTAGGACTACATTGCTGCATAACTTTTAACAGTGTGAAGTACTGGGAAACAACATTAGCAGAGAACCAACCTATTAAACTGGTCCCTCTTCTAACAAAGGTGGAAGATAGGGCATGTGGCCAAAAAAGATATAAGTTGCAAAATTCTCCCTATAACACAGAGGTACTCCTGTGGGAAGTATCACTGCTGGTTACAGATTTTTATTTGAACCTGAGTTCATGTTTGGCAGCCCACAGTTGTATTACTTTATTATAATTAGTAGATAAGATGATAGAAGACAGATGAGTAACAAATAGGTAAGATGACAGAGTCTGACTGTTTCTCACTCAGATGAAACACATGTGTAACTGTGAGCTAATTTGAAAGATCAGATCTGTAGCCCAGTTATTTTTGATTAACTAATGTTAAGCTCATAAAGAAAAAATATGCAGTAAATGGAAGACTCTACAGACAAAATTAAAGTCTACACCATGCGTGACGGGCCGTCTAATGCAGCAGCAGGGTTTTGTCTACAGGGACCTGTAGCAGATTCTCTTTAGCAGCAGCTGTAGAACACTGGAATTGTCATTGTGCTGGCTGCTTCCCTTCTACAGCACTGAACGCATAACTCCTAGAACTTAGTTTGTCTCCCCTTTTTCATGATGTCTGATAAAGTTGGATTGTACCATCATGCTTTGTCCGTAGGTGCCACTTCTAGCATGAAATATCCTCAAAATTCCTTACATGTAAGCTTTGGATTAAATTATATCCAGCCCACTCTCAACTTTGGAAAGCTAGCTGGGACGAAGTGAGAGAGTAGCATTGACATATATACACTACCAAATGTAAAATAGATAGCTAGTGGGAAGCAGCTGCATCACACAGGGAGATTAGCTCCGTGCTGTGTGACCACCTAGAGGGGTGGGATAGGGAGGGTGGGAGGGAGATGCAAGACGGAGGGGATATGGGGATATATGTATACATATAGCTGATTCACTTTGTTATACAGCAGAAACTAACAAAACATTGTAAAGCAATTATACTCCAATAAAGATGTTAAAAAAAATCGTGTGTTGCGATCACTTAAAATGAGGAAGAGATATGTAACACAGTGTTACATACACAGTGTGTGTATACATACACAGTGTGTGTGAAGTGCAGAAGCACAACGTGGGCTCCTAGATCTCATTTCAACATACTAGGTCTCTTTAACACATGTGAGTAGGGTCCCAATTATATACTATCCGATGACCTAGAAAAAGCATTATCTGATGAATGAATGCTGAGGATGTTCTTAAGGTGTTATGGGAGGGAACACGTGCTAGAACAAGAAAGAGCATTTTCAACATGGCAGCTGAGGTGCTTTCTTTTCTGGGGAAAGCTGGGAAGAGACTAGCAGGATGGCGACTTCAGGAGTTAATACCTGTCCAGGTGATGAAGTAAACAGGTTTGGTTAGTCCTGTTAGAGACAAACCCAAAGATCAGTCATAGTTGTGAGATACGCCTAGTCAAGGTAGCTAGGCACAGGTGCAATGTGGTGTTAGAGAGCATCTATATATTCACCCTAGGTGTTGTTGTTTTGCTTTTTTTCAGTTTTCAGATGTATTTATTATAATTACTGTATACCAGGTTAAAAGTTTGCTTGTATTAGCTATTTCATATTTATTATATTGGCTTACTAACTTTGAGTCAGATGAGACTTACAAGGGGCAGACGGATGTATATTTCACATGATTATTCAGTCTTGTAGACTGCCTGATAGCAAAAGATCCTGCTAGCTACTCTTAATGACTTTTATTTTCTTAAAATATTAACATTTAAAAAGTTTTAATGTTAAAATGTTAATTTTAATGTTTTAGTGTTAAGGGTTGACTGAATGGCTGTAAGATTTCAGTCTTCAACAGATTTATCAGTCTTTGAATTCTTTTATTAATCTCACTTATAAGGTATATTTACTGCTGAAGAGCAGAGTGAAGTTTTTTTGTTTGTTCTCTACCATGATACAGTTTCGCATCATGGTGGCCAGGTAGCTGAGTTGTAGTGACTTACTTAGCCATTTTGTAAGAAAATGGCTAAATAAGTCATTTGTCTACAAATGTTTTAATGGTAAGTTTTAATATTAAAATATAAAGTTAATTATATTGTAATGTAGCTCCTGTAAAGTTTGATTTCATGAACCAAAGGCAACCAATTTCTTTAACATGTATATGAGCTTTCTCCTACATGTTTTAAAATCATTTGGAGCTTTTTAATAGTGTGTGAAAGAAAATAGGATTTTTTAAAAAAGCACCCCAGCCCTTTACAGAAGTCTTGGTGATGTAATATCTATGTAGAAGTATGATCTTCTAAAGTGCAACCGGTATGCTTACCTGTTTAATCTCTTGTATTTTTTATAATTTTCTGATTTAAAGTTTAGTGAATACAGCTTATCCTTTTCAGAAGGCAAATTATCTCTTTATTTGGTGTTTAAATTACCCTTAAGTGATGTATGATTTGAAAATGTGATTTCTTAAAGTAGCACTGACATAGTTAACCATTGATTATCAAGTTTATATTTTGTATGTTTTCATAAGGTATTATTATATCAAGGACAGATGAAGTTAATTTGCCCTACCACGTGTTTCAGCTTGGTAGATGTGTGCATCCTTCCTTGGTTTAGTCTATTTTATAAAACTTTTGAAAAGAAGTGTCTTGGCATTGACTTCAGTTTATTAGTTTTTCTCTGTGCTGCTGGGAGAGATGGTATCTTTTAAATTCAGACTTTAATCAGTATGTAGTGTTTGTTTACTTTGTGTACTGGAGCTTAATGTATTACTAATGCTTTTTGTGTTTAACCTAGCTATTTCAGAGCGTTTGAAGTAACTGGAATGAAATGCTTAACATTAAACTTGACCTCAAAATTTAAAAAAAATTGCACCTGATTTTCATTTACACTTCTAGGACTTACTAGACACCTAAAGGGCTTTTTTTCCCTATAAAAATGCCTTAGGCTGTAGGACAGATCAGTGCTCAAAGTTGTCATCAGGATTTTTTTCATATACAAAGTTTGTCACTCTCACCCATTTAGATTATACCAGTATGACCAAGGTCACAGACAGTACAGCGGAAAGTATGGACTTTAAAATCAGATAGACCTGGGTCCAAATCCCTACTTAGCTGTGTTAACTTGGGCAAATGATCTGTCTGAGACTGTTATATCACCAGCTATGTCATCAGGGTATTACTTCAAAAGGGTTTTCTGATGGACTAAATGAAATAATGTATCTAAAGGACTGAGCACAGTGCCTAGCTCCTAGTACAGGCTCAACAAGTGGTTATTAATCTGATTCTCATACAGAATGCCGAACATCAACAGGAATGATTAGCTATCCCCTGACTGAAGCTGATGCCCTGCCCTTTTACAGCTGAAATACAAATGCATCCCTTGATTTCAAGGAAGCGCAACTCAGAGTTTACGTCCTCCTGGTGGGACAGCAGTATTTCTCTTCATACGTGGCAGGACAGCACTCCTCTCTGAAAGGCATCCGTGAAAAAGCACATAGTAAAAATTCTGTAACCCTCTTGCTTTTATAACAACTGTCTTTTCCCTCCATGTAACAGGCAGTTTTTCCAGTTTCATATTTTCTCTCAAGCAACTAAATGTGTGTTCAAATTAATTACCAGGGGCTTTTAAGAGTATACCATTTCCTAGAGTGTTGGCATGGACAAGTGATTTTTTAAGAAGATGACTAAGGTTGGTTGTCTTCCGGCTATTGCACGTACGTCCATTTTTACTTTATAGTTTCAGAGCAATCCATGTCCATTCCGTTTTTTTTTTTTTTTTTTTTTTTTTGGCTGCGCTGGGTCTTCATTGCTGCGCACGGGCTTTCTCTAGTTGCGGCGAGCGGGGGCTACTCTTCATTGCAGTGTGCACGCTTCTCATTGCGGTGGCTTCTCATTGCGGAGCACGGGCTGTAGGCGCTCGGGCTTCAGTAGTTGTGGCACATGGGCTCAGTAGTTGTGGCTCATGGGCTCTAGAGCGCAGGCTCAGTAGTTGTGGCGCACAGGCTTAGTCGCCCTGCGGCATATGGGATCTTCCCGGACCAGGGATCTAACCCATGTCCCCTGCCTTGGCAGGCGGATTCTTAACCTCTGGACCACCAGGGAAGTCCCTCCATGTCCATTCTTATTTCAGTCAACAAGTTTATTGAACAGTTAACACACAGAGGTACTGTTGTAGGAGGATTCAGCAGCAAACAATAAACTCTCTGCCTCATGGAGCTTTTATGTTCTAATGGGGGCATTCATAAATAAACATGAAAAATAAAGCATATGACATAGTAGTTACAAGTACTAAGGAGAATAATAAAGCGAGAAAGGGATAGGAGGTCTTGGGGTTCGATTTTGGAGTGGCTAGAGAAGGCCTCACTGAGAAGGTGACATTTGAGTAAAGACAAAAAGAAGGTGAGAGAATAAGCTGTGCAGGTATCTTAGAAGAACATTCCAGGCAAAGAGAATAGCATGTACAAGGACCCTGAGGCAGGGTCATGCTTGGTGTGTCCCAGAAACAGCAAGGAACAAGTGGGACGGTAGCAGAATGAGGCAGGGAAAAGTGTCGGAGATGAAGATGGAAACTTGAGGTGGAGGACAGATCCCGTCTCCTAGGTCTGAGTAAGGACTGTATTTCTGAATGAGTCATATGGGGATTCTTTGAAAGGTTTGGAGCAGAGGAATGGTATGGTCTAACTTGAACTTGAACTAGAGCACTCTGGCTGCTGAGTTTAGAATTTATTATAAAGGTGGAAGCAGGGAGATCGGATTGGCTATTGCATTGATCCAGGTGAGAGAGGATAGTGGCTTGAGCCAGGATGGTAGCAGTAGAGGTGGTGAGAAGTAGTTGAATTTGATATCTGTTTTGTAAGTAGAGCTGGTAGGATTTGCTGTTGAATTGGGTGTGGAGTGTGTGAGAAAGAGAGGGGAGTGAAAGTGAACCTGGTCATTGAAGGCTTTTGGTCAAAGCAACTGGAACTACAGAAATGGGCAAGACTGGGTGTGCTAGGTTTGTGGGAGGACGATCAGTGGCTCAATTTTCAACATATGTATTAAATTTGAATATGTAACTGATATCTAAATGGATCTGTTGAGGAAACAGTTGGATATACAAACCTAGGTGCCTAAGGGAGACCTCCAGGCTAAGGGGGGACATTTTGAGAGTCATCACCATATATATGCTAATTAAAGCTGTGAGACTAAATGAGATCACCATGGGAGTGAGCATAGATAAAGAAAAGGTTCAAGGACTGAGCACTATAGCGTTTAGAGGTCAGGGAGATGAGGAAGAAGCAGCAAAGAAGATGGAGAAGGAATGGCCAGGAAAGTCGGAAGAAAACCTGAAGAATGGGGTCTGCTGGAAGCCAAGTGAAGAAGTTTCCAGCAGGAGGAGAGGAGTCAACGGGGCTAAAGGCTGGTAGTGGGTCAAAGGGGATGAGGACTGAGCTTTAATTGACCTTGGGATCTGACAACATGGAAGTCATCAGTGAACTTGATCAGAGCAATTTTGTGGAATGGTAGAGGGGAAAGCCTGAGCGTAGTGGGTTCAAGAGAAAATAGGAGGAGGGAGCTGGGTGAGAGAGCACAGAGACAACTCTTCTCCTTCTCCTACAGAGAGGGAGTGGTTTTTAAGATGAAAGAAATAAAAGCCTGTTAGGATGCTGATGGAACCGATTCGAGCCGGAAAAATTAATGAGGCTGGAGAGAGAGGGAAGAATCAGTAGAGTGGCACCGCCAGGTCTTTCTGGTCTAGACAGGGGTGTCACACGCAAGTGAAGGGGTTGACCTTAGCTAGGAGCATCACTAGTCCATCTCTAGTCATGGGAGAGAAGAGAGCACATGGCCACAGATCCGAGTAGATGGGGAGACACACTGGTGGGAGTCTGTGGAAGTTCTCTTCAGACGGTTTTAGTTTTCTCAGCCAACTGGTAAGCCAGGTCAGCAGCTGAGGATGAGGATGGCAGAGGAGCCTCGGTGGTCTGAAGAGAGAGAACAAAGTGTAACCCCAGGAGAGCAAACCCCAGGAGAGCAAGCCTCTGGATGGCCTAGTGGATGCCAGGGCAGCATGGTTTCCGTGCAGCTTCAAGGGTCCCTTTGAGGGAGCAATCATGGATCTAAAGGGGGGCGTTCAGCACAGCTGGGTTTTTCTCTAGCCAAATTCAGCTGCATGGGGATGGGTGCAGATTAGGTGGCGGACGGGATTTAACCAGGTTGTGGTTTAGCTGAGTGAGTACAATGAAGAGGGAGAGATGCAAGCAGGTCGAAAGTGTATTCCAGGAACTGATTATTAATGCTCATGAAATTGAAGCTGGATCAGACGAAGGATTCTCCCAACAGTGGCACGAAGTAGATAACACAAGCGGTATTCCTGTTTTACACGCAATGCCACTGGTACAGAGCTTTTAGGTGAGAGGTCATATATCTCATACGAAGTCACACGTAAGAGCAGACGCTGAGGTTAGAAGCCAGACCTCCTAACTTTGTTTAGTCCATGTACCACCCAGGATATCAGACTTTCTCTTCTTTAGAGAACAATTCATTTTCCCCCAACATAATAGCGGAGTGCATAGTCTTGAGTTGCCAAATCATCATACACGTGTCTCTTATAGTATAGTGGCGTTCTAGTAACGTTGACTCTGAAATAATTCAATTTTCCCATTGACTTAGATCATAAAAGGGGAACAGCACTTTCCACAGAAAGCTCGAAAGCATCTGCCACTCTACTTGCTGTTTTCTGATACATCCTGCAGTTCTGCCCCCATCCATTCCCCAGTCCATGAGGACTGTCCTCATTTCCCAGTCTTTGTCCTCTCCTTTTGAAAACATATCCATCCTTCATACCGACTCCAAATACTGTGCTATTTTGTGAAACCTTTCTGGATGGTTCTCCTTCCTCCCTCTTTTTGTCCCCCCCAAACTGGATGTAATCTCATCCCTCTTTTGAATACCTTTAGCGTTTCGTTCTTGTTTCTCTGATGGGATCTATCATATTCTGCTGTATATATTTGTGAACTCATCTCCCTGCACCCTGCCATACATATGGACACATATGTACATGCACACGTGCATGTAAAGGATTGAGAACATGTTTTACTCATCTTTGTGTTAAGTGTTCAAAACTTACACATAGTAGGTATTCAGATCTTTTTTTTTTTTAACGAATGTATCAATAGGCTGGATGTAACACTGGGGACAGGCCTTGGTTACAGTTTGTACTGTCACAACATTTGCTTCTCTTTGAGATGAAAGATCAGACGATATCAGTGGCTCAAATATTCAGCTGAAATGGAGGTTCCAGTGTGCTCCCACCAAAGCAACTCTGCCTTTTGCTTTTATCTGTACTTGTGTTTTCACGTCCACATAAGATTTTATTCAAATGAATGAGCCATGCCTCGCCCCCTGCCCCCAGTACCACCAGAAAGAATTAGAAAACTTCTGGACTAAATGACCTCTCTGATCTCTCTTTACCTGAATGTTTTTTGAGCCTTGTGTACTCTGTGTGTGTGTGTGTGTGTGTGTGTGTGTGTGTGTGTGTGTGTGTGTGTTTATGTGTATGTGTCTCTGTACTACGAGGATTAAGTAGATGTTTCCCTACCTCCAAGACTTAAGGCAAATCTGTTTAAAAAATTAAGTGTATGTAACAACATGAATGACTGAACACATACAATACAGTTTAAATCTAGCTAGATTGTAAGCTCTTCAAAAGCTGTCTTCTACTTCTTCAGCCCCAAGGGTGAGCCTGAGGTGGTACTTCTGGTATTGTCCCTGATAATTTACATATTGAAATAAGTATTTATTTTGAATTGATTTCCTTTCAGTACTTCTTTATATTACCAGTAAAGAATTATTTTAAAAAATTGTGTGTGTGGGTAGACTATCATCTGAGACTATCATCTGTGACTCTCCTTTAAGGTTTATAAAGGAGTATTATGAAGTATTTGTTATAACAAAGAGGTGTTGGGTTTGATAGGGTTGAGAACTCCTGGTCTGTGCCCTATACTTAGGTGCTTAGATGTTTAAAAATGATGGTATAATCAAGGATCAGAATGAGTGGTAGACATTTCAAGTGATGTGGGAAATTAGAAAAAGGAAAGATTATCAAGGATTTGGGTAGTCATGGAACGTCTGATGGAGGAGAGGATTGTTAGAGGGAATCTTGCATATTGAGGATTAGGCACTATGATAGACACTTGATGTACCTTGTCTTGAAAAAATGAATGACCAGACTTGTCAAAGAGACTGAGAAAGCAATTTCTAGGTATAGTAAATCATAAAATTAAAGTTGGAAGGGCCCCAGGAAATCATCTAGGCCAGAAATTTTTAGTGTAAGGGTGGTGTCACCCTTTGGTGTTCATGGATGGATTCCAGGGAACTCAGGAATCCCCTGAATTTGTGTATACCATTTTGCATATCTTTCTGAGGGGAACTGGGTTCATAGTTCTCATTGGATGCTGAAAGGGGCCCATCACCTCTAGGAAGTTAAGGGCTACTGATCTAGTCAGATCCTAAGCTCAAACAGATTGTTTTGCCCAAGGTTACACAGCCGCCAGTCAGTGACAGAGATGGGGTCTGAAACCCAGGTCTTTTCACCTGTAGTTTCTTGCTCATTTCACCACACTCAGTTGAAGGACATGAACAAAAGCAGAGGCAGGATTAAGGATTAAGCCAACCATTTTATAGTAGTTGGTGTAAAAACGCACAACTCTCTTGGGGTCAGTAGTCCATTTCCACAAGAGTTGCAGAAGGATGCACTTCAATTTGTCTCCTCAAAGTGAACTAATATTTTAATTTTTGTAGTTGAAATATACTGCCACTCTCCAAAATAGCTTTCTCAGCTGAAGGCAAGTTCCTGGAGAGACATTATTCTCCCTGAGGCTGTTTCTGCAGTTCCTTTCCATTTGGCACTGTTTTTTTCTGACCTGCAGTGGCCTCCAGTTTCCTGTCAAATCAAATCAAAACTACTTTGCCTGATTTGTCAGACCCTGTACTACTGTGGCCCGTTTAGCCAGCGAGTACTCTGTGCCCCACTCAGGTGAGTGTCCTTTTTTTTGGCAGTCTCTCCTCTCCCAAAGTCCTTTCATTTCTACCTCTTTATCTTTTATCATGTGGTTCCCCAGCCCAGAATGACCTCCATTCTTTCTCCTTTGTTTCCAGATCCCTGACATAAGGTCCAGCTTAAGTCTAATCTCCACAAAGCCTCCCCTAGTAACTGTGGACCATTTTGCACTTGCTCTGAACTGCTATCGCATTTATTGCTTGCAGTGCACACCATAGCACTTAGGTATTTCCACAGGCTTTTCATCGGAAAAGGTCCAGTGGTCACTTTGGGAGTGGGATTCCAGGAAGTCCAGGGTGGGACTCTGGGCACCCCCAATCCCTGCTTCAGCCAGAGCAGTTCCACTTTAGTGTCTATATATGGGAAGTCTGCATGAGTGTTTATTTGAAGAAGTGGTTTTGCTGCCACCTTCTCCTGCAAACAAAGTTTGAAAACACTGGATCTATCTTGTGTGCTGATGGTCTCACAAGTGTTAACTCGTAATGAGCAAGGGCCAGGACTTACACCACTTTGGACTTAATGCTACCACTCCCAGGCAACTAGTGCAATTTTGAGCACAAAAGTGGACAAGTAGGAAATGATTTTATGATTGTATTGCTCCAGTTTGGGGGATAGGAGGTAGTGAATAGCATTACCAAGAAATTATTTTAAAGAAGAACTCAGAATAATATTTCTGGTTTGATCTTTGAGAAATAAACCAAAATTGGTAGAATTTTCCTCTCTTTTGGAAACAAAACCAAATCCTATTTAAAGCTGTCCAGTTTACATATACATATTTAAGAGAAACCTCAATATTGGCATTCACTACTCTCCCAAAGCTTAGCCAAACTTAAATACCACGTGCCCGCACTCATATAGGCACTATAAGTGTTACACGACTGACTTACAGAGTGATGTGTAGTATACCTAAAAACCTATAAAAATTAAATTTAAAATTTATGGCCATAATGATTAAAACTGGAAAATGCCAGTCTTTCAGACCAGTTATTTCCGCTTTCTTGTATCAAATCAATTATAGCAACTAATAAAGACCTGAGTATTTAAATCAGTGGTCTATCAACTTGCTAATACTCTTTTGTTTTGTTTTTGTTTTGTTTTGTTTTCCCTGCTCTCTGCCTGGTTTGTTGTCTTCACCTACAGGTGTACTTTATTGTCGGCTTCCAAAGATTACTAACTCTTATCTGTATCGTTACAATTGAACTGCCTTGACTCTTCTGCTACTCTCACTACTGCTTCCATTATTGCCTTCTTCAGCAAAATCAGGCTTTCTGAAGCCAAAGAATAACAAGAAATAAACACCATTTTAGAAGCCTTGCCACTATGAAACTTAAGCAAACTGTGCTCACCATTATTTTGCTGCCTATCCACTTGTTAATAACAATATACAGTGCCCTTGTATTTATTCCGTGGTATTTTCTTACCAATGCCAAGAAGAAAAACGCTATGGCAAAGAGAATAAAAGCTAAGCCCACCTCAGACAAACCTGGAAGTCCGTATCGCTCTGTCACGCACTTCGACTCACTAGCTGTCATAGACATCCCTGGAGCAGACACCCTGGATAAATTATTCGATCATGCCGTATCCAAGTTTGGGAAGAAGGACAGCCTGGGGACCAGGGAAATCCTAAGTGAAGAAAATGAAATGCAGCCAAATGGAAAGGTTTTTAAGAAGGTAAAGCATTTTTGTGCTTCCTATTGTTTTTAAAGGGGAAGGTACACTTTATTATAAATCAAGTGCATTTAAAACATGCTGGCGTTCCATTATAGTGCCCGTAACTAATTCTCAGAAGGTGCTCACAGCATCTGTGTAATTCACTTAAGGATATTTTTAGAGTTCTACACTTTGAATAGTATGTTAATTGCTTGTTTGAGTACATATGCTAATATTACAGAATGTCTCACTTTAACAGTTAATTCTTGGGAATTATAAATGGATGAACTATCTCGAAGTGAACCGCAGAGTGAATAACTTTGGTAGTGGACTCGCTGCGTTGGGACTGAAACCAAAGAGCACTATTGCCATTTTCTGTGAGACCAGGGCTGAATGGATGATTGCAGCACAGACCTGCTTTAAGTACAACTTTCCTCGTAAGTGCCTGGTGTTTTTGGAGGGGGAGAGAGTGGGCTTCGCTTACATGTGAAATTGTCCTGAGATCCTCTTGTTTTCCAAGCAAGTGTTCAGCCAGAACCTGTTGGCCTTGAGAAACTGAATTGACTGATGACTTTTGCCCAGTTTGTGGCACTTCCAGTATTTCTGGGTTTCTTTAGGTTTAAAAAGTTAGAATCCCGAAAATTTGTAAGAAAGATTTGTGACTACCAGGAAGTTTGAGGCAAGGTTGAAGGGTAATAGCAGAGACTATGAAATCAAATGAGATTATAAAATGTCTTTGCGTCTGTGAGTATATCTGTCATTAAAAGTTGACTTCGATAATATATCTAAGAAATGTTTATCATTTAACTTTTGTGTTCATTTTTTATTATGCAGTTGTGACTTTATATGCCACACTTGGCAAAGAAGCTGTAGTTCACGGGTTAAATGAATCTGAGGCTACCTATCTGATTACTAGTGTTGAACTTCTGGAGAGTAAACTTAAGGTAAGTATGAAATTTTCTTGTAATTCGTGGCAGTGTTTGACAGCATAGGAGAATATTCAAGAATTGAGTTTATTGCATACCCATATTTAATAACTGGCTTTTCTTTCTGCTCAACAGACTGCATTGTTAGATATTAACTGTGTTAAACGTATCATTTATGTGGATAATAAGACGATCAATAAGGCAGAATACCCTGAAGGATTTGAGATTCACAGCATGCAATCAGTAGAAGAGTTGGGATCCAAGCCAGAAAACTGTAAGTAAAGCAGTTAAAACAAATGCATTAATCTCTTCGAGGCTTGTTATTGCAGTAGGTTAGGAAAAGCAGTAATGCAAGTGAAAGCTGTAACGTTCTCTGATTTGAAACAAGAAAACTTTGAAGATGTTTAAAAACTCTCAAGACCATATACGATTCAGATTTTTCTCTCCCTTTCTCCTCAAGAAGGTAACCACTATTTGAAATGTTACTAAATGGCTGAGGCTATGGCAGTTGCTCCCAAACTTTTCTTTTTTCAAAGAAACCCGCTGTAACCTTCCAGTCTGGACTCACGTAAGGCAAAGATCTCAGGCCTTCCATTCAGTAAACTGTTTTTTTTTTTAATGCCTAATGCTGCTGATTTTCATCACGTCTCAGAGGATGCAGAGCTGTTTGCCAAAACCGTACTTGGCTTATTCTACCACTGATACGGTAGCTGCTATTTCATTGGAAACAAGTTAAGTGTGTCTTATATCAAAATGTCAGTTGGTCATCAGGACAGAGGGTTGAGCAAATGAAGTACTCCATTGAAATATTTTTCTTTCTCCTGTTTAATGAGAAGATCACAATACTCTACTAGATGAGTAATCCGAGTCTTTTATCATAGGCATAAGTATGCCTGCCCTTTGCTCTGGGGAGAGATATTATCTTTATTGTACTGGACAGTGAACATGCCTGCTCTTTGCTCTGGAGGGAGACACTTTCTCTGTCTTCCAAGGCTGTTCACTGTGCAGTCATCCTTGCAAAGACAGCCTGGAACAGTCAGTGCCTCTGCTCGCAAGATGTACAGAAACTCAAGAGACCCGTGGAGAATTATCTCTCAACACCAGGTTGACCCTGCAAGATCGCGGTAAACTTGACTGGGAAGTCCTGATTGGTAGGAATTTGTTGGCACAAAACTGGGGGGGGTATTGGTCCTCATAATTTTGTGTGAGCCAGAGCATGATAGACCACAGGTCCCACCTAGTCCGCTCATCTCTACAGTTAATAAGACACATATGTTTGGGGTGATCCTTTACCTGAGTAGACAGTTGTTACGATGATGACAAGAAGTGAAGTGTCACATTGTGTGCTTAGCCTGAGAAGACCTTAACATATCTACTGCTGCCGCTTCCATCAGTCATCAGAAGAAGGATGCAGTCCCTATTTGCTTGATTTATAAACGATGACAGTAGATACCTTTAAGGAGCACTAACATTACCCCATTTAAGTATAGCTTTATCTTTGGTTATCTCAGTACTAAATCATACTGTTTAAAATGGTTATTTTAACTTGTATATATAAATGTGATTCATTTTATAAACTGATTTGTAAAAAAGTTTATTTTGTAGAGCAGTTTTAGGTTCACAGCAAAACTGAGGGGAAGGTACACACGTGCACAGCGTCCCCCATTATCAGCATCCCAGAGTAGTATGTTTGTTACAATTGATGACCTTACATTGACATCATCATCACCCCAAATCCATAGTTTACATTAGGGATCCCTCTGGGTGTTACACATCCTACGGGTTTGGACAAATGTATACTGACATGTATTATCATTATAGTATCATACAGAGTATAAACTCATTTGTTAGCATCCAACAACCTTATTAAACTTTTATTTATTTAATTGCGATCATATACATGGGGATTCTTCGTTATTTTGGTGTATTCTAGAAAGGAAAGGAGATTACTAGGTTAGCACAATACACTGTCTTCAAAGTGGAAGCCCCAGTGTGCTGTTTAAAACTTAGCATGTTAGAATCTTAGAGTTGATGTCGCCTTAAAGGTCAAATCAAAAACAGCAACAACAGCAACAACAAAGGAACACAAGGAAACTTAGGGAAGTGATGGACACGCCTGTTGCCCTGATTGTGGTGATTGTATCACGGATGTTTGTATATGGTCAGTCATCAAATTGTACACATTAATATATTCAGTTCTTTATATTATCAATTATACCTCAATAAAGCTATGAAAAAACTATATGAACAGTTTAGATGTACGTTATCTCTTGTGAGCAGCACTGTTGTCCATCCAACCTAGGTTAGATAGATTAAGAGCTGGAAGCAAATTCATGTCACGTTAAAATTTAAAATATTGACATATATATATATATATATATACACATACATACACACACAGTGTTTGTTTAGAGTGTGCATGTAGGCAGTTAATAAATGGGGAATTGAAATTTCACTCAACTTTTTGTTTAGTTAGTATCGTGGAATGACAAAAAGTTATGTCTTATAATAGCAGTTCTCTTTATTAGTAAGATACTTTCAAGGAACATTTACAGTTTCTCTTAATTCTTTTTCCCCGTGTGTGACTATTCTAATTATATTTATTGAAATGTAATTTGTTGCCTGTTTCATCTAAAAATTTTAAGCTTCTGTGTTATGTCTTTTTAACTGCGTTGTTCCAGTAATTCATTTTTATCGTATTTTACAAATGCACCCATCCATAAATTATTAGGGGAAAAAAGGGTCCTCACAGCAGATAGTTTGAGAAGCACCACTCTAGCAGACAGGTTAACAAGCTCCAGCCTGCATCTGTTTCTCTAAATGAAGTTGGATTGGAACACAGTCACATCCATTTGTTTAACAACTGCCTATGGTTCCTTTCACGCTACAGCAACAAAGTTGGGTAGTTTGGGCACAGACCGTATGACCCTCCAAGCCTAAAATATTTACTGTCTGGTCCTTTGCAAAGAAATCCTGCAGATTCCTGCTCAAGATGGCTGACTGTATTCTGTTGGGAAGACCTCTCTATTTCCCTCCCCCAATCATTCAATAAGCAGAGATGGCACTGGGGCTCAGGACCCTTAAGATGATTAAACGTTCCTACCTGCAGACAGAGGGCAAGAAGAAACGAAGTTTAGAAACTGTTTAGAGATTACCTTTGGTAGGAAATGAAGGGCTTGTAAACCCCTTTAAACTGTCTCTTTTTCTTAGTTTCCAAAAATTCCTGTCTGATTTTGATTAAAAAGAATCAAAGTATGGTATGCCCTGATAGGGGAAAAAGCACTAATTCTGGGAGATGCAAAAGAATCCCCAATCCAGACACATACCAAGTATTCTAACTACAGGAGTGAGTGAGCGTGTGCGTGTGTGTGTGTGTGTGTGTGTGTGTGTGTGTAGCAGAGAGAAAGGATCTGCTGCTATAATTTTAATCTCACTGCACTTTCAATACTTTTAAACAATGATTTCCTGTATAGATTTCAAGAAGCAACAATCAAAACAGTAGACATTATCGTTTGGGTTTGATATCCTTTGGAGTTTACTTGCTACTTGGAATCTAATAAAAATATGTTAAATGTATAATGGTTCTCTAATTCAATATCCATGGTTCAATTATTTTAAAATAAAATTATTTTTCTAAAAACTTGAAAAAAATCAAGTCCAGTGGTTTTCAATCAGGAGTGTGTACGAGTGTCACCTGTGGAGCCTTTGATCCATTTCAGACATATAGAATCAGAATTTTCAGAACTACCGTCCAGAGATAGTATTTTATTTAAATTCCACAGGTGATTCTCATGCCCACCAGTGGTTAAGAACCATAATCTCGTCCAACTGTCTCATTTTAGAGATGAGAAAAGGGAGGCTTGAGGAGCTCACACAAAATACTCTGTCTTCCTGATTGTCCGAATCTTAGATATCTTTCCACAACAAGGCCCTGTAAGCAGCACTGTGGAGAGGTATGAACAGACAGGCATTAGGTTAAACATCCAGAAGATGGGCCAGATTGAGTTTGAAATTCTCGTTGCAGGTAACCAGAATTTGATAACCATTTTCGTGGTGATTAACAGTAGAGAGTGTTTGTTTTAAATAGTTTACCATTACGCCAAAATCTGAAAGTCTTATCTGTGCTTAGCAATTTGACTTGGAAACGAGAGAAAATTTGGTGCTTTGTCATTTATTTAGCAAGCGTTCCTCCAAATAGACCAACTCCTTCGGACTTGGCTATCGTCATGTACACCAGTGGTTCTACTGGCCGACCTAAGGGAGTGATGATGCATCATAGCAATTTGATAGCTGGAATGACAGGCCAGTGTGAGAGAATTCCTGGACTGGGGTAAGAGAGAATTACTCAGCTTTCTTCTTAGAAATCAGAGCTCATGTTTGGCATTCTCTAGTCTGTATTAAAACGATAAGGTCATTGATGTTTCTAATTGTGTCTTTGTAAGAATGGCTAAAATGTTTCTCTTACTTTGTTTTAGACCAAAGGACACATATATCGGCTACCTGCCTTTGGCTCATGTACTAGAATTGACAGCAGAGATATCTTGTTTTACCTATGGTTGTAGGATTGGATATTCTTCTCCACTTACTCTCTCTGACCAGGTGACAAGCTTTTCAGTATATTGGCATGATCGTATTAAGTTACAGTGTTTGGCTGAGAATAGATTACTAAAACATGAGATATTTTAATTGAGCTAAAACTTTCTCCTTGGTTTCAAAAGTGCAGCTGTAGTAAATAACGAGGATTTGTTAGCATTGCTTTATTTTACATATTTTAAAATCATTTTGAGACAAATAATTACTTCCATTGTCTTCAGTAATCTATCAGCCAAAATGTTATCAAATTAGTATTTCTGTATGATGTTAGTTGATGTTCATAGTGGCGACTTTGAGACGTGGCTTTGCCTTTTGGCTAATCAGAGAAAGTTAAAATGATCTTCAGGCTTGTTTCAGTGCTTTATCTACCTTAGTTGAAGTTTTTTGCTTTTTGTTTTTGTTTTTGTTTGAAAATGGATGGTCTGTGCTATGTGTGATATGTTATTGATAAAAACGCTCAGTTTACCAAAATATCCCATTTTCTTTTATCCTGGATCAGAGTTTCTCCTCTAAGAAAGGCTGAAATGTGCTAGAAGAAATAATCTACATCATA
This sequence comes from Stenella coeruleoalba, assembly GCF_951394435.1. NCBI lineage: Eukaryota > Metazoa > Chordata > Mammalia > Artiodactyla > Delphinidae > Stenella > Stenella coeruleoalba. The sequence continues at coordinate 89,002,868 of NC_137152.1, read as the reverse complement.
AAGCACTTATGCACTCATACCTCAGACTTGTAGGTTATGTTAGTTGGAACAGGTAACTCACAGAGCAGTAGAGATAATATTCCATGTGTAAATGTCTGTCTTTGCCCTAAATGTAGGGCCAGACACTATCAAACTCTTAGAGGAAAACATAGGCAGAACACTCCATGACATAAATCACAGCAAGATCCTTTTTGACCCACCTCCTAGAGACATGGAAATAAAAACAAAAATAAACAAATGGGACCTAATGAAACTTCAAAGCTTTTGCACAGCAAAGGAAGCCATAAACGAGACCAAAAGACAACCCTCAGAATGGGAGAAAATATTTGCAGATGAAGCAACTGACAAAGGATTAATCTCCAAAATTTACAAGCAGCTCATGCAGCTCAATATCAAAAAAACAAACAACCCAATCCAAAAATGGGCAGAAGACCTAAATAGACATTTCTCCAAAGAAGATATACAGATGGCCAAGAAGCACATGAAAAGCTGCTCAACATCACTAATTATTAGAGAAATGCAAATCAAACCTACAATGAGGTACCACCTCACACCAGTCAGAATGGCCATCATTAAAAAGTCTACAAATAACAAATGCTGAAGAGGGTATGGAGAAAAGGGCACCCTCCTACACTGTTGGTGGGAATGTAAGTTGGTGCAGCCACTATGGAGAACAGTGTGGAGGTTCCTCAGAAAACTAAAAATAGAACTACCATCCGACCCAGCACTCCCACTACTGGGCATATACCCTGAGAAAACCATAGTTCAAAAAGAGTCATGTACCACAATATTCATTGCAGCTCTATTTATAACAGCCAGGACACGGAAGCAACCTAAGTGTCCATCGACAGATGAATGGATAAAGAAGATGTGGCACATATATACAATGGAATATTACTCAGCCATAAAAAGAAACGAAATTGAGTTATTTGTAGTGAGGTGGATGGACCTAGAGTCTGTCATACAGTGATGTCAGAAGGAGAAAAACAAATACCGTATGCTAACACATATACATGGAATCTAAAAAAAAAAAAAATGGCCACGAAGAACCTAGGGGCAAGATGGGAATAAAGACGCAGACCTACTAGAGAATGGACTTCAGGATACGGGGAGGGGGAAGGGTAAGCTGGGACAAAGTGAGAGAGTGGCATGGACACATACACACTACCCAATGTAAAATAGATAGCTAGTGGGAAGTAGCCGCATAGCACAGGGAGATCAGCTCGGTGCTTTTTGACCACCTAGAGGGGTGGGATCGGGAGGGTGGGAGGGAGACGCAAGAGGGAGGAGATATGGGGATATATATATATGTACAACTGATTCACTTTGTTATACAGCAGAAACTAACACACCATTGTAAAGCAATTATACTCCAATAAAGATGTTAAAAAAATGTCTGTGTTTGCTCTTGTTAATACTTGAATTATAACCTTTTCTGCTGAAAGTTTCTTTCCTTGATCCTATTTACTTTTTCTTTACTCTAGTCCAGCAAAATTAAAAAGGGAAGCAAAGGCGACTGTACTGTACTGAAGCCTTCACTCATGGCAGCTGTCCCGGTGAGTACAGAACGTATGTTATTCACTGCCTGCACTTGGACTTGTAAAAAAGTAACACTCTTAGGTATTTTTCTACATTTTAAAATGATTTTACTTTGGGGAAATTATGGCCAAACGTGTCCCTTAAAATCTTAGCTAAGCACTGGGAAAAGATGAAATGGCAAACTTCTGAAGTGTGTGCCTGTTAGGGTTTGCCAGTTCTTGAAAATTAAGTGATGAAACTGACCTAGCTCAGATTACCTAGTCTGAGAATTGGTCTTAATATTTTAAAGGTAGAATACACTCTAAAGATCATTTTGTTTAATGACTTCATTCAAAAGTGAGGCAACCTAGGCCATCCTAGAGAACTGGGGCAGTGTACCCAAGGTGGCAGAGCTGATTCTAGAATCCAAGCCTCCTGACCCTTACGGTGGCTAAGAAAGAGTAAGGAAACTGTCATTTGAGAGAACTCCCAGAGAAAAAAGTTGAATTCTAGATATTCAAAATCCTTATGTGAAATATCGCCTTTTATAAAAATAAGATGTTACCTTTTATAGCCTTATAATGATAAATTATGAGATATTTAACACAGTGTTTCTAACTTGTATAATCAAATATATTCTAGCGCTTTAGGCTTCCGAAACTCCAGTGGGAGTATCACCACTGCTTGTATCGTGATCAGACTTTACATCTTATCCCAGTATCTTTCAAAGAATTGTTTTGTCACACGGAAAGCCTGCGATTACGCAATGAAGTGTTCAGTTTTTTCTAAGAATTACAGATGGAAGATAATTTTTTTTAGCTTCTAATTACGAAATTACCAAATAACGAAAGAATTAGAACAGATCAGTGTAGCCTTTGCTTTTTTATTTACAGGTGCCGTAGAATTCAGCAAGTTTACAAACTAAAAGGAGAGGCTTCTGATTAAAAGCATAATACAGTGGTAATAATAGGTCCCATAGTACTTAAGTATGTTCTAGACACTGTGCTAAAGCGCTTTAGATGGAGCATCTCACTTAATCCCCCCTAAGACTCCGCTAGGTGGGTCCTGTTATCCCCATTTTATAAAGAAAAAACAAAAACTTGCCAAAGGTCACAGAGCCCATAGGTGGTCATTAAAGCTTGAACTCTTAGCAGTCTGATCGCAGAGACTTCTTAACCACTATGGCTGTCTATTTAGGATTGTGTTTTGTTTTGGGAAACGATATGTTGGATTTATTACCCAGGAGTTCCTAGGAAACAGTATCAGAGAACATAATTAGGGAGCGGGAAGGGCCGAGGAGTCTAGGAAGTAATGTCTGAATTTAGGCCTGAAAGATAAACAGGAGTTAGCTGATATGCTATGTATCCTTTAATTACCCATTGTTCATTCTTCTTTACTTTGTGTCTTGGGAGGCTAAGTTCTGTGGATGAATTACCAGGAGGACTTGCTTGCCTTCTGATTTCTGGTAGGGCTTAGCCACTTGTTGGCGCTCATGGAAGTTCAGAGGGCAGGGAGAGAAGTCTGCATACTTACTGCCTTTGCCTCTCCCTGCTGGGCTGCGATTTGTGGCACTTGTTGCCAGGTGCTCATTGGACAGTCTCTTTCCTGTTGGCTCTAACCAGGTCTTTCCCATGGTTACCATCCTCTACCAGGGTCCAGTAATACTTGTCTCCTCTTATTTCTTCAGACCTAGGGATGGTAAATGGCCTCCTGTGTTGCTAGTCCATTGATGCTTCGCCAAACCTTATTGGCTCCCTTAGCTCCTCCCACTCGTCTGTAAATAGGCCTTTAAAAAATCTTATTATTGACGATTGTTTTTGATAGATTCTATCTTCTGAGTTTGTTTCTTTCCTGAGTCAGAATAAAAGATCCATTTAGTATTGTAATGGTCACATATTCACAGTGTGAGAATTCAGAGTAAATCGCTGCTGATAAGCAGAGACTCCACCGAACGTCATGTAATGTTAGGTTGAGGTAAAGGGTGACTGAATGTGCTAACAATAAACCCTGCCAACTTGTTGCAACTGTGTTGTGTTCCTTACTCATTAAGCCCTTTCTGTGCCTGTGATTGGTGTATAGTGTTGGAAGGAGCGCTGGAAGTGCTTCTCACACTTCTGTCTCACTCCCATATGCTCTCTTCCACCCAACATACTTTCTTTAAAATAATGACATACACATGATTTATTGGTAGGGTACACATGGTGCAATTTGTTTATTTCCTTTCGGGGTGATTTTTTAAATTGCAGTATAGTTGATGTATAATATTATATTAGTGTCAGGTATACTACATGATTTGACATTTGTATACCATACACTTTTTTTTTAACATCTTTATTGGAGTATAATTGCTTCACAATGTTGTGTTAGTTTCTCCTGTATAACAAAGTGAATCAGCTATACATATACATATATCTCCATATCCCCTCCCTCTTGCATCTCCCTCCCACGCTCCCTATCCCACTCCTCTAGGTGGTCACAAAGCACCGAGCTGATCTCCCTGTGCTATGCGGCTGCTTCCCACTAGCTATCTATTTTCCATTTGGTAGTGTATATATGTCCATGCCACTCTCTCACTTTGTCCCAGCCTACCCTTCTCCCTCCCCGTGTCCTCAAGTCCATTCTCTATGTCTGAGTCTTTATTCCTGTCCTTCCCCTAGGTTCTTCACAGCCATTTTTTTTTTTTTTTAGATTCCACTTATATGTGTTAGCATACGGTATTTGTTTTTCTCTTTCTGACTTGCTTCACTCCATATGACAGACTCCAGGTCCATCCACCTCGCTACAAATAACTCAGTTTCGTTTCTTTTTATGGCTGAGTAATATTCCATTGTATATATGTACCAAATCTTCTTTATCCATTCATCTGTCGATGGACACTTAGGTTGCTTCTGTCCTGGTTACTGTAAATAGAGCTGCAGTGAACACTGTGGTACATGGTTCTTTTTGAATTATGGTTTTCTCAGGGTATATGCCCAATAGTGGGATTGCTGGGTTGTATGGTAGTTCTATTTTTAAAGGAACCTCCACACTGTTCTCCATAGTGACTGTATCAATTTACATTCCCACCAACAGTGCAAGAGGGTTCCCTTTCTCCAGACCCTCTCTAGCATTGATTGTTTGTAGATTTTTTGATGGTGGTCATCCTGACCAATGTGAGGTGATACCCCATTGTAGTTTTGATTTGCATTTCTCTAATGGTTAGTGATGTTGAGCATCCTTTCATGTGTTTGTTGGCAATCTGTATATCTTCTCTGGAGAAGTATCTATTTAGGTCTCTGCCCATTTTTGGATTGGGTGGTTTGATTTTTTGATATTGAGCTGCATGAGCTGCTTATATATTTTGCAGATTAATCCTTTGTCAGTTGCTTCATTTGCCAATATTTTCTCCCATTCTGAGGGTTGTCTTTTGGTCTCGTTTATGGTTTCTTTTGCTGTGCAAAAGCTTTGAAGTTTCATTAGGTCCCATTTGTTTATTTTTGTTTTTATTTCCATTTGTCTAGGAGGTGGGTCAAAAAGGATCTTGCTGTGATTTATGTCATAGAGTGTTCTGCCTATGTTTTCCTCTAAGAGTTTTATAGCATCTGGCCTTACATTTAGGTCTTGAATCCATTTTGAGTTTATTTTTGTGTATGGTGTTAGGGAGTGTTCTAATTTCATTCTTTTACATGTAGCTGTCCAGTTTTCCCAGCACCATTTATTGAAGAGGCTGTCTTTTCTCCATTGTATAGTCTTGCCTCCTTTATCAAAAATAAGGTGACCATACGTGCGTGGGTGTATCTCTGGGCTTTCTATCTGTTCCATTGATCTATCTTTCTGTTTTTGTGCCAGTACCATACTGTCTTGATTACTGTAGCTTTTGTAGTATAGTCTGAAGTCAGGGAGCCTGATTCCTCCAGCTCCGTTTTTCGTTCTCAAGATTGCTTTGGCTATTCGGGGTCTTTTGTGTTTCCATACAAATTGTGAAATTTTTTGTTCTAGTTCTGTGAAAAATGCCAGTGGTAGTTTGATAGGGATTGCATTGAATCTGTAGATTGCTTTGGGTAATAGAGTCATTTTCACAATGTTGATTCTTCCAATCCAAGAATATGGTATATCTCTCCATCTGTTTGTATCATCTTTAATTTCTTTCATCAGTGTCTTATAGTTTTCTGCATACAGGTCTTTTGTCTCCTTAGGGAGGTTTATTCCTAGGTATTTTATTCTTTTGTCTCCTTAGGGAGGTTTATTCCTAGGTATTTTATTCTTTTTGTTGCAGTGGTAAATGGGAGTGTTTCCTTAATTTTTCTTTCAGATTTTTCATCCTTCGTGTACAGGAATGCAAGAGATTTCTGTGCATTAATTTTGTATCCTGCTACTTTACCAAATTCGTTGATTAGCTCTAGTAGTTTTCTGGTAGCATGTTTTGGATTCTCTATGCGTAGTATCATGTCATCTGCAAACAGTGACAGCTTTACTTCTTCTTTTCTGATTTGGATTCCTTTTATTTCTTTTTCTTCTCTGATTACTGTGGCTAAAAATTCCAAAACTATGTTGAATAATAGTGGTGAGAGTGGACAACCTTGTCTTGTTCCTGATCATAGAGGAAATGGTTTCAGGTTTTCACCATTGAGAAGGATGTTGGCTGTGGGTTTGTGATATATGGCCTTTATTATGTTGAGGTAAGTTCCCTCTATGCCTACTTTCTGGAGGGTTTTTATCATAAATGGGTGTTGAATTTTGTCGAAAGCTTTTTCTGCATCTATTGAGATGATCATATGGTTTTTCTTCTTCAATTTGTTAATATGGTGTATCACGTTGATTGATTTGTGTATATTGAATGAAGAATCCTTGCATTCCTGGGATAAACCCCTCTTGATCAGGTGTATGATCCTTTTAATGTGCTGTTGGATTCTGTTTGCTAGTATTTTGTTGAGGAGTTTTGCATCTATGTTCATCAGTGATATTGGCCTGTAGGTTTCTTTCTTTGTGACATCCTTGTCTGGTTTCCGTACACTTTTTAAAGCAGGAAAGTTATAGGATGTTGAAGTCCTTTTAGGGAACTTCTGGGATTTCTCAGTCACAGATATAAACAAAGATTTCAGTTATCCAGCAGTGATACCTTTTGTGGAAATGTAGAAAACAACACTGTACCATGCACCACCCCCCGCAGCTTTATTGACATATAATTGACACGTAGCATTGTGTCAGTTTAAGGTGTACAGTGTGATGATTTGATGTACATGTATATTGTGGAATGATTACCACAGTAATGTTAATCAACACATTTATCACCTCTCATAGTTACTATTTGTGTGTTCATGATGAGAACAGTTAAGATCTATTGTTTTACCAACTTTCAGGTGTATATAATACAGTCTTGTTAAGTGTAGTCACCATGCTGTACGTTAGATCTCTACCCTTATTCACCTGGAAGTTTGTACCCTTTGACCAACATCTCCCCATTTCCCCCGCCCCCTAGACCTGGCCAACCGCCAATTTACTCTCTCTTGCTATGAATTCATCTTTTTTAGGTTTCGCATGTAAGTGAGATCATGTACTATTTGTCTTTTTCTGTCTGACTTATTTCACTTAGCATAATGCAAGGGCTGGTTCTGCTGTCCTCATTTGTGAATGACTCTGTTCTAATATTGAAAGAGCCATCCATAGAGTTATTCATGGTAGCACAACTGAATTTACATTAATTGCTATTTTAAATATTTAAAACTAGGTATTTATAAATAGGTGTGTTTTATGCAATAACTCTTGTTAATTTGTGCTAAGTAATGCCAAGAAACATCATTTAGTGATAGTTGGGGCTTTTATTGGTTTGTTTGGTGTTTTCTGTTTTGCATGTATTAGCTTGGGAGTCAGTATATCCCAAACCTAGTCCTACGTCTAGTTTTCCAAGGAGCTGTGAACAAGAATCCTATTTGTTGTTGTTGTTGTTGTTATCTTAGCTTCTATTAAAATGGAATAGAAATGCCTAAATTATAGGGACATAAGAATTTTAAGAAACTGTAAAACTCTCTGCCAGGCTGTAAGAGTCACAAGGTACTAGTAAGAAAAACATCAGGATTAGATTCAACATAGTTGGATGTTTTAGTGCTATTTGAGAGTAAGTGAATATATTTGAAGAAAAGAATTTTTTTAAAAAATTATCTTTATGTGATAGGTGAATGAACTATTTATTCTCCAGTCAATTTTTAAAAAATTTTAGATAAACTCAGTGTGTAGAACTGAAGAAACCCCTATACTTGTCCTTAGTGTTTTTGAAATAGTGAACAAGTTAGTGAAATTAATCCTACAATATAATAAATATTTCCATTCTACTAAAGACTTTTACCTAAGATACTGTAAATAAGGTGTTTTCGCCTAAGACTGTCTCAGTGTTGGTGTAGTTCTTTTCAGATTATTTAATATGTTGCTTGCCTTTTAGGAAATCATGGATAGAATTTATAAGAATGTTATGAGCAAAGTCCAAGAGATGAATTATATCCAGAAAACTCTGTTCAAGATAGGGTATGATTACAAATTGGAACAGATCAAAAAGGGATATGATGCACCGCTTTGCAATCTGTAAGTATATCTCATAGACTCTGTAGTTTGAGCCTTTAAATCTTTTTGTGTTTTTACATCGGGAAGATGCGTAAGTAAATGACAAGTTAATTTAGTTTGAGCATCACCACCACGATCATGACGTTGAATTTCTCTTTTATTCACTTGTAAGCCTCATTGCTTATATAGCAAGCAGAGGACCTTGAACTCTGATCTTGGCAAATTAACAAATTTTAATAATTGGGTACATATGTAAGAGCTAATTATAATATTTGGTCTCATGAAGAAAAACTAGAGTAGACTTTTGTGTCAAGACAATTGAGTTTAAAAAATGCCATTTCTAACTCAAAAAAGTGATTTTCAAGATTTATTTGGCGTGAAGGTTTCTGATGTATTGTATTCATAAAATAGCATATTAAGTGTATGAATATAACGGTTATTTTAAATGTGGTGCTGGGGAGTTGAGATGGGGAAACATTTTTCATTGGAAAGGAAATAAGATGGATGACTAAATGTTCCAAAGGTAACTTTACATTTTTTCCTTTGACATCATCCTTTTCTTTCATTTACTGTGTGTCAAAGTAGTTTCCTGACACCATACCTTCTTCTTTTTGCCTTTTTAAGAGTTTTTCTGGCATTTTTTTCAGTGTGTTACTAGTTGTTGCTTTGTTCACCTCTCATTATCACAATGGTCCTGAAATATAGTTGAGAAAAGTTGAGAAAGTTGAGAAATCTTTTCCAGAGCCTATAAATTAGTGTGTCACCAAGAATAATCTGTGCATATATTAAAATCATCTATCACCCCTTTTATCAAGGATACTATTTAAAAAGGTGAAGGCTCTGCTAGGAGGGAATGTCCGTATGATGCTGTCTGGTGGAGCACCCCTGTCTCCGCAGACACAACGATTCATGAATGTCTGCTTCTGCTGCCCGGTTGGTCAGGGTTATGGACTGACAGAATCGTGTGGTGCTGGCACAGTTACTGAAGGTAAGCATTTTTAATGTGGCAAATAATTATGTTAATTTCTACTGGTAAGGCCAATTTGCATTGCCTTTGGGAACCATGGTAACTTTATACCTCCTAAGTAATAATCAGATTCAATGAAAATCTACATATTTTAGTTTTAGAAACTTGTAGTTGAGTCATGTGTACCCTTTATTTTTAAGCCTCGTAAATACTTATGACACATTGACAGTCCTGAAAGTTCTGTCACCCTGGTCTTGTAATCTTCTTTCTCTAAATGATCACTTCCTCGGAGAACTGCACTCTTGGAATAAGGTATCAGTTTTGTGTTCCCTCTCGAATCTATATTCCTGCCCTGACTTCTTGTTTGCTTTCTGTTGTTTTCAACAGCCTATAGCAGGGTTTCTCAACTTCAGCACGGCTGAAATTTTGAACCAGATAATTCTTTATTGTTGGGAGCTCTCCTGCACATTGTAGGATGTTTAGCCACTAGATAGCTGCCAGATAATATGACAGTGAATTATATCTTTAGATGTTACCAAATATCCCTTAAGGGGCAAATCACCCTAGGTTGTGAAACAATGCGGTATAGTAATCGTTTTACTATCTCACTTTCACTTTAAACTTATGTCCAAAGTCAGTGCCATTATCCAAAACCATCTTTCCATTGCCAGATTGTTTGACAGTGTTATTACCATCCTTAAAGTCATTCAGGGCATTAGCTTTGAAGTCATCTGATTGTTTATTTTTAATATCTTTAACTTTCACCAGATCTTCCCACTTTTTCATTGGATTGCTCCCTCCACTGCCTGCCACCTTTGGCATCTAACCTTTTATTACTTCACACTGCCCTGTGGTAACAGCCTTTCAGCTGCTGTGTCTGCCTCTATTATATTACTTCTGATTCATCCTCTATTCTTCTGTTAGACACATCCACCTCAAACACTACTTCATACCTGGTGAACGTAGCTTTCAAGATGTCTCTAACCTGGCACCATTGTACCTCTTCATCATTATTTGCCACCTGTGTACACACCAGGATTCTTGTTTCCAAATAAGCCAATCTTCTTACTCTCTCTTGTATTTTCTGTTCCCTTCTCTTGCAATGCCCTTTTTGCTGTCTGGTCACAGCCATCTTCTCATGTGCAACTCTTCAGTTAAGTGTTTCCCAGACATTTCATCTTACGTTGATCTTTCTAGTCTCCAAGGTGCTACTGTTCTCACCATCAGTACCATGCAGTTTAGTATTTAAAAGTGCTCTAATTATTTCACGTGCTTTTCTCTCCAGGTAGTTTGTTTGTAAGCTCATTGAGGGCAGGGTCTCCTTACCTTTAATGTGTTTTCCTCACAATGTTTAATATAATGCTAGGTACATAATAGGTTGTCCATAAATACTTGATTACTGCGAGCAATAATCACAAACTACAAAAGGATAATATCATCATCATCATGTTGGATAATAGCTGCTAACATTTATCGAACACTTTGTTTTTTGCCAAGAAGTGTTAAGCACTGTCTACGAATCATCTCATTTAACCCTCACAGCATATCCCTATATGAAATGGGTTCTGTTATTATCCCCTTTTATATAGATGAGGAAATGGAGGTTTAGAGAAGTAACTTGTCCAATTTATACATCCAATCAGTGAGTTGTAGAGGAGGACTTCCAATCAAAATCTGTCTTACCAGAATCCTACGTAGATAATGGTGGAGCCAGCTCTCCTCCCTTAACAGATTTTTATACTTAATTATCTGAAATGTAGCCATGAGAAGCCAAAATGGTGTACCAACATTGAAATCAATTACACTGTTAAAATGAAGCTGAAGGGACTTCCCTGGCGGTCCAGTGGGTAAGACTCCATGCTTCCACCGCAGGGGGCACGGGTTCGATCCCTGGTCGGGGAACTAAGATCCCGCACATTGTGCGGTGTGGCCAAAAATAAATAAATTTTAAAAAATGAAGCTGAATTATTGAAAAATGGTCATGCTTTGCATTCCTCTCGCCATGGCCTCTTCTTTTGTCATCTTTCAGAATCTGGCTCCAACTTTAATATTCCTGTAATCACATTAGTGGGAGTCTGAAATGTGTTACACTAATTAATATCTTTGTTGCTCTTTCCCTTATAGTTACTGACTATACTACTGGCAGAGTTGGAGCCCCTCTTATTTGCTGTGAAATTAAGCTAAAAGACTGGCAGGAAGGTAAGCATTTTATGACAAGCTCTAGTGTTTCTAGATATGCTAAAAACTACCGCGAGCCTCTGGACTTCCATTTTTAAAAAGCATTAGGTTGTCTGCGGTAGCAAGCGAGTCTTTGCTGTTGCTTGTTCCCTGTGCTTTCTTTTTCTTCAGTAACACTGTGAGGTTCCCAAGAGGAAAGGGAAATCTCTAGAATCTAGGCATGATGATTCTGAACTTGGGAATACTCGATGGTAAAGAGGAAAAAATTCTTAGTGGGGCATTCCCTGGATTTGGAGAAGGATGTATATCCTATCTTTTGAAGCTAGATCTTGCTAGTGAGTAGGTTTGGGCTGGGAAATGAAACCCCATATTTTCAGGGGATAGAGTGACTAATCACACACACACATACCCTCCAACTTCTTAGAGCTTGACCCCAGCAAACATTTTTTTTAAAGAGAGTTAACTTTTATTAAATATCTTATAGGTTCCAGGCAAAGGACTAGACACTTGATGTGAATTATTTCATTAACTTCATCAGCTGTTTGTAGTGAGATAGGCATATACAAATAAACCCATAGACTGACAAACAAGTAAATTAAGAATTACTTAACACACAGCACATTCAATGGCCAAGGAAATTGAAATTCAGAGACATTAATTGCACAGCTAGTAAGTGGCAGACCATGAATCACACCTAGAACTGTTTGACACTAAAACTGATGCACTTTCTACCATACTTTGCTGTCTCCTAAGTCACATCCCTGGTTTGGCTCAATCAAACTTTTGGTAAACAGTGAATCACCATATGGTTTTGCAGTGGAGAACAAGCTCTTGGCAAGATCTTATATCAGAAAAGATACCAAGGAGAGAATTATTTTGAAGACATTTTCCTGGACCTGACTCCTGGTACATCCTGAAGTTTAGTAAGGCAAAAACAGTTCCACTGGATTACTCGAGGCAAATGGGAACCTTGTGGAGGAAAATAAAAAGAATGGATTGGGTCTGAACAAGGAGTAAGAACATCTAAAACTTAATCCAGGTTTTGCGTTTAATTCACCAGTGCACCTTAAACTCACTTATTTGCTATTCCAAACAACTAAGTGAAAGGAGGAAGTTAACAAACAGCATTATGTAAACAATATTAAGTAATTTTTTACTGGCTTTTCAAAAACTACCTTCTTTACTCCTTGTCTTATCTATATGGCCTTATAACCTCACAGAGGATGTAGCAATGGGGACAGATTTTCACAGAACCTGGCATATAGAAGAGTGGTTCCTACTCTTTCACATGCATGAGAACCATCTAGAAAGCTGATAAAACACAGATTCCTGGACCCTACGTCCAGAAAGACTCATTCAGTAGATCTGAGGAGACCTGATAATTTGTATTTCTTTTTTTGTTTTTGCTTGGTCACTGTGCATGTTATTCAGTTCACATACAGACAGCAAGATCCATGTATTGCTTAGAATAGAACCATTTAACCTTCAAGTATTTTGGAATTTTCCAGCTTTTTTTTTTTTTGCACACACACACACACTGTATTTTATTTTTACACGAGGTAAATAAACTGACACCAAGCATTGTAAATGGATGACCACAACAAAAGCAACAACGATTGCAATTACCGAACACGAAACACACTCATACTACGTCATAATATTGACATTCAGTCCAGTAATCCTCCACTGTAACAGCTCCTTTACTCTGCAGTGAAAATTGATTTGTGTATTTTTTGCCTCTGAGTCCTTGTGGGACTTTTTTTTATTCAAACAGAAAGTCACAAAAATTATAATCATCCTCATCAGTTCACTCAGTTCCATGTAATTAATTTTTTTTTCATCTTGATCTTTGTTAGCACTTTTATGAATTCATCAGTTTTCCATTAGAGTTCTGAAAATGCTTATTCATTCAGTTCAGCAGTATAGTCAGTTACCAGAAACCTGTACCTGTCAGAGTCTTTTCCATGAATTCCTTGAAGATGAAACCCTTTTATAGGAACATTTTTGCAAAAGCATCAGAGTACACCCAGACTGTCTGTAAATGACAAAAGACTTAAAAATGACCACGGTTAAAGATTTGATGAAAGTTCATAATAATGCAATTGACAAGGAAATTTAGTTATTTCTGAGATATACATTTTAAAGTAATAACTAGAATTATGACTTATAACATTATACCAGAACATAGAAGATTTTTAGAAATTTCATGTAATGTCTGAAACATTTATATTAACATATTTCCATACAAATAACCCAAAGAAAGTTTAGAATTAGTTGTTGTTTTTGTTTGTTTTTTTATACTACAGGTTCTTATTAGTCATCAGTTTTATACACATCAGTGTATACATGTCAATCCCAATTGCCCCCAGGAAACATTTTTATAGTTGATAATCAATTGTCCAGCTATTTGTATAGTTTAATTTTTATAAGTAACTGCAGAAGGCGAGCCACTTAGAGGAAACCTGTGCTTTACAGACACTGGTGATAATCTGCAAAAGTAAAGCAGTCTTCCTATGATGAAATTGTGAAAAATATTAAACATATTCATTAACTGTAAAATAATTAATAGCCTAGCCATGCCAGATAAAGGAAGAGTAATTAAAAAGCTTAAGATTTGCTTTTATTTTTTTAAATTTATTTATTTATTCATTTTTGGCTGCTTTGGGTCTTTGTTGCTGCGCACGGGCTTTCTCTAGTTGGAACGAGCGGGGGCAACCCTTCATTGAGATGCGCGGGCGTCTCACTGTGGTGGCTTCTCTTGTTGCGAAGCACAGACTCTAGGCGCAAGGGCTTCAGTAGTTGTGGCACGCGGGCTCAGTAGTTGTGGCTCGCAGGCTCCAGAGTGCAGGCTCCGTAGCTGTGGTGCACGGGTTTAGTTGCTCTGCAGCATGTGGGATCGTCCCAGACCAGGGATCAAACCTGTCACCCCTGCGTCGGTAGGGTGGATTCTTAACCACTGAGCCACCAGGGAAGTCCCTCTTTAATTTTTCAATTTGGTATATTTGACATACAACATTCTGTAAATTTAAGGTGTACAACATGTTAATTTGATACATTTACATGTTGTAATATGATCGTAATATGATTGTAAAATGATCTCTATTACATTACATAATTTCCTTTTTAGTGGGTGGGATAGTTAAGTTTTAGTCTCTAAACAAGTCTGATGAATATAGTACAATATTGTTGTCTGTAAAGAGCCATAGACTGAACCTTTAAAGGACCAGTTACCTTGTAGGACACATCCCTTAGGTTGTGTGAACCCAAGAAAATGAATGCGCTTTGTCTGACATAAATTTGAAGTTTCAAAAAGTGTTTCTCCTATGTGACTTTTATTGTGTGCATTACTGTGGTGCTCTATGAGCAAACAACCGTTCCTTTTTAAATACCACACTGAAAGGCCAAATTTATTCCCAAGCCTTGTACATCTTGGGAATAAGTCCTCCTTTCTCCCATGGTAATGCCCTTCCAATTTTAGAATGAAAATCTTAAAAAATATAGGGAGTGTGTGTCTACGTATACTGGGCATCAGCATCAATATTGCTTTACTAAATGGGTTATTTATTAAGCAGTGGAATCAGAGAAACAAGGTATATTGTAAAACTTGGTAAGGAGAATTCTGCCTTTAATTTTTATTTTTCTAATTTTTCTGGTACTGGGCTTTAATGTCAGTTTTGGAGAGTGGGTCCATATTTGGAGTTTTCCTTGCTGTGAAAGAACCTTTGCTTTATATAATGAGTTTAATGTTTTATGTACAATGGGTTTTGTCATACTGAAATATTGAATAGCTTTAAATTTATAACTACCTATGCTCTTTGATTAAAACCTTAGAATATATCTGAAACACATTTGATATCAACATATGAATAATTTACTTCTAAAAACTTCAAGTGTTACCCTTCTTGGGGGTGATTTTATCTTAACAGAACTCTATGAACCCTAAGCTTTAATGATGTTCTAAGTGTGAAATTTTATGATCCTGGGAAATATTAACTAATATGCTCCCGTAAAGTGAAGTAAAATTTGATCAGCAGAAAAATAGTAGCAAAGGATCTTTAAGAATTAATACAAGTAAATTTGTTTTAGAACAATAACTAATTTGTTTTTGACTTCCAGGTGGTTATACAGTTCACGACAAACCAAACCCCAGAGGTGAAATTGTAATCGGTGGACAGAATATCTCCATGGGATATTTTAAAAATGAAGAGAAAACAGCTGAGGATTACTCTGTGGACGAAAATGGCCAAAGGTGGTTCTGCACTGGTGATATTGGAGAATTCCATCCCGATGGGTGTTTACAGATTATCGGTCAGTGTATTCTCTTTTTGTGCTTTTCTTCAGTTTTTGCAACTTCCACATACATGAAAGGTAATATTGGTCAGGTCATTAATAGGGTTGATGATTCCATTGGTTTAAACTTCAGAAAAGTGATTTAACTTTGGTCTGTGCTTCTCCATCTGTGAAATAGGGATGACAGTACTGACCTGGTAGGGGTTTTGTTAGGATTAATGAGTTGTTACATGTAAAATGTTTAGAGCAGGGCAGTGCCTGCACCTTACTAAGTGGTAGCAGAAGCAGCATTGGGGTAGGGAGGGTGGGCAGGAAAATAGCAGTTGGCAGTGAGAAAACAAAAATTGCTCAGAAGAGGTTTTCTTTGTTTGTTCCTTTGTTTTGTTTTCTTTTGGTCAACTGTTGATACATTTGGTTCCGTATAACCATCTCCTGTAACATACCCTATTCTAGGCCTTCCTCACCATTTACCTCCCCACCCAAGAAGCATTGTGGACATGTTATTTTCCCTAGTGGCCATTTGTAGGACTCTAACTAGCCTGGACTCTTAGAAAATTATGATATCAGTCCTCAACATTAATCTGTTCTTCTGAGAATGTCAGTTGGCTTGGCACTGCCCTTATTGAGCCTACTGAAATAGACTAAGTTCAAAGCTACTCCAGAATAGCCCTTACACTATTCATTTTAATCAGGCAAAAGTTAAAAATTTGACTAGCCGATAAGGACCACTCTGTTGGGTCCCATTCAGATCCTTTTCAAGCCATAAAATTTCTCCAGTCATTATCTCTAGTGGTCCGTTTAAGTCTGTCTCTGGACCCATATGTGACCTGAATATAGTTAGAGATTTCCTGGGAAAATTGGTTCTTCGCCTAGAAGTTTGATCTGCCAGGGAAATTCCCAGGAAACATGGCTCAGTCTAGAACCAGTAACTCCCCCACCTACACCACCACCGCCTTTTTCCCCTTGATCCTTAATTGTGCTGGAATCAAAGGCTGGCTCCGGTGGCATGTGTACTGGGTTCCCAGCCTATGGGTAGGCAAGTCAGCACTCACACAAAGGACGTAAGGCAACCTATGCCAGCATGTTGTTAGTGCACTGTCATTTTAACAAGATAATGACAAATCTGGAAAATGGGGAATTAACATTTATTGACTGTTCTGTATGTCAGACATTGTGCTACATGCCAGTATGAGGTAGGCATCATTATCCCTGATAAAATTTGTGGGTTGGAGCGGTCAAATGACATGTCTAGGATCACATAGCTAGTAATGGGCAGAGCTACCATTCAAATCTAATGCCCCAAAGTCTTTGTTCCTTCTATTAAATTCATGATAATATTAAACATTATAGTAAGATATTAAAACTTTTGGTGTAGGATATAACATTTTAGCCAGTACTTCTTTAACTAGGCATTTTCTTTTTAACTGATGTGTTTGGGCAAACATTAGATATAACAAGATTTTAAAAGAAGTATCTTTATAAATAAAGATTAAGGTGATGAGACTGAAAGAAAATCAGAATTGGACATACCTTAATCAATGTACTATGGATAACATAACATGCTTCATGACTTACAGATCGTAAGAAAGATCTGGTGAAGTTACAAGCAGGGGAATATGTGTCTCTTGGGAAAGTAGAAGCTGCACTGAAGAACTGTCCACTTATTGACAACATCTGTGCTTTTGCCAAAAGGTAATTTTAAAGTTGCATTTGTGTTTCATATACTTACGGTAAAAGGGTAATTGGGAAAAAATTGATATAATCATAAGGGAAACATCCAACTTTCAGAGTTGGGGAATGTTAGAAATTTATGAAAGTTCTTGAATTCAACAGCTTAAAGGTCATTTGAGATAATCCAGGCATTTTAACTATTTACTGGACTACCTACCTACTATGTCTTGCTAAATACTTAGCTATGCCACAACAGTTATTTCATTTAACATCCATAACAACTGAAATTTAGCGTAGGTCATTTTCCCGAGAGGGTAACACAGCTAGTACAAGTTTTCTAAATAAAAAAACCTGAGAGAGATTGAACCATTTTCTTTCTTTATGTGTTAATATGGTTTATTTTTCTGGGCTTTATTACTCCCTTTAAAAAATTTAATTATAAAAAAACACAAAACCTAAATTTACCATCTTAACCATCCTAAGTGTACCGTTCACTAGGGTTAAGTATATTCACACTGTTGTACAACCAATCTCCAGAACTTTTCATCTTGCAAAAATGAAACTCAACACCCATTAAACCACTCCCCATTCCCCCTCCCCCCACCTAGCCCCTGGCCGCCACCATTCTACTTTCTGTTTCTGTGAATTTGACTCCTCTAGCTACCTGAATAAATAGAATCATACAGTGTTTGTCTTTTTGTGACTGGCTTATTTCACTTAGCAGAATGCTCCCCAGGATTCATCTACATTGTAGTATGTGTCAGAATTTCCTTCCTTTTTAAGGCTGAATAATATTCCATTGTATGTATAGACCACATTTTGTTTAGTCATTCATCCATCAATGGACAACTTGGGTTGCTTCTACCTCTTGACTATTGTGAATGATACTGCTATGAACATGGATATTCAAATATTTCTTGAAGATCCTGCTTTCAATTCTTTTGGGTATATACCCGGATGTGGGATTGCTGGATCATATGGTAGTTCTATTTTTATTTTCGGAGGAACTGCCATACTCTTTCCATTATGGGAGCACTATTTTTTTTTCCTTCCTATCAACAGTGTACAAGGGTTTTAATTTCTCCACATCCTCAGTAACATTTGTTTCTACTTTTTAAATTTTTTTTATAATAGTCACGGTAATGAGTTTGAGGGGATATCTTGCCCCTAAGGATTAGTGATGTTTGAGCATCTTTCCATCTGCTTGTTTGGCCGTTTGTATATCACCTCTGGAGAAATGTCTAATCAAGTCCTTTGCTCGTTAAAATTTTTTTCCCTCTTATTTTTGATTATACAATACAGTGTTATCAGCTGTAATCACCATGTTACACCTTAGATCATCAGACCCTATTCATCTTATAGCTAAAAGTTTGTACCCTTTTATCAGCCTCCACCCCCAGCCCCTAGCAACCACTTTTCTACTCTCTGTTTCTATGAGTTTGACTTTTTTTTTTTTTTTTAAGATTCCACATTTAAGCAATACCATGCAGTTTTTGTCTTCCTCTGTCTGGTTTGTTACACTTAGCATGATGCCCTCCAGCTTCATCAGTTTTATCGCAAATAGCAGAATCTCTTTCTCATGGCTCAGTAATATTCCACTGAACATATACACCACATCTTCCTTATCCATTCATTTGTTGATGGACACTTGGTTGTTTCTATATCTTGGCTATTATGGACTAATACAGCGATGAACATGGACCAGATATCTCCTTGATATCCTGTTTTCATTTCCTTTGGATTTATACCAAGAAGTTGGATTGCTGGGTCATATGGTAGTTCCATTTTTAATTTTTTGAGGAGCCTCCATACTGTTTTCCATAGTGCCTGTACCACTTTGCATTCCCACCAACAGTGCAGAAGGGTTCCCTTCCCTTTTCTTCACATCCTCACCAAAACTTGTTATTTCTTGGCTTTTTGGTAATAGCCATTTTAACAGGTATGAGGTGATATCTTGTTGTGGTTTTGATTTGCATTTCCCTGATAACTGGTAATATTGGGCACCTTTTCATGTACCCGTTGGCCATCTGTATGTCTTCTTTGGAGAAACGTCTGTTCAGTTCCCCTGTCCATATTTTAATTGATTTTTTTTTTTTTTTTTTTTTTGCTATTGAGTAGTATGAGCTCTTTATGTGTTTTGGATATTAACCCCGTATCATATATGATTTTCAAATACTTTCTCCTATTTTGTAGGTTGCCTTTTCATTTTGTTGATGGTTTCCTTTGCTGTGCAGAAGCTTTTTAGTTTTATATACTCCCACTTGTTTATTTTTGATTTTGTTGCCTTTGCTTTTGGTGTCAAATTCAATAAGTCATTGCCACGACCTATGTCAAAAGAGCTTCCCCCTATGTTTCCTTGTAGGAGTTTTATGGTTTCAGGTCTTTGCCCATTTTTAATGGGGTTATTTTGTTGTTGTGTTTGTTGTTGAGTTGTAGGAATTCTTTATACATTCTAGATATAAACCCCTTATCAGACATATGATTTGCAGATATTTTTATCCAGTTCCATAGATTGCCTTTTTACACTCTGTTGTGACCTTTGATACACAGAACATTTTTTATTTTTGTTGTACTCTTCATCTATTTTTTCTTTTGTTTCCTGTGCTTTTTGGTGTCATATCTAAGAAAGTATTGCCAAATCCAATTTCATGACTCTTTTCCCCTATGTTTTCTTCTAGGCATTTTATAATTTTAGCTCTTACAGATTTAGGTCTTTGATCTATTCTGAGTTAATTTTTGTATGTGCTATAAGGTAAGGGTCCAACTTAATTCCTTTGTATATGGATATCCAGTTCTTTTAATACCACTTGTTGAAGAGACCGTCCCCACTGAGCGGTCGTGGAACCATTGTTGAAGATCATTTAACCATATATGCAAGGGTTTATTCTGGACTCTCTATATCATTGGGCTATCTATGTGTCTGTCGTTATGACAGTACTATGGGCTTTATTACTTCTTAATGAAGCTGTAACAAATAAGA
Source organism: Stenella coeruleoalba (assembly GCF_951394435.1). Classification (NCBI taxonomy): domain Eukaryota; kingdom Metazoa; phylum Chordata; class Mammalia; order Artiodactyla; family Delphinidae; genus Stenella; species Stenella coeruleoalba. Next base: position 88,982,730 of record NC_137152.1, on the reverse strand, counting down.
GACAAATATATTCAGAATTACGTGTACTATTTCTTTGTATCATTTATGAATAATTGTCCTTAATGTTTTAATTTCCAGTTTGTTTTATTTTCTAATTTTTTAGTGACCAGTCCTATGTGATAAGTTTTGTGGTTCCCAATCAGCAAAGGTTGACGCTTTTGGCACAACAGAAAGGGGTGGAAGGCACTTGGGTTGATATCTGCAATGACCCTGCCATGGAAGCTGAAATACTGAAAGAGATCAGAGAAGCTGCAAATACCAGTAAGTAAGAAGTGGCTTATCTGTTGATGTCCCTACAAGTTATTTAATGAGGTCCTGTGCATTACACTCTTCAAGATGTCTATTTGGTTTGTTTGTTTTAAATTTTTATTGGAGTATAGTCGATTTACTATGTTGTGTTTTAAAAAACCTGCCTCCTAAATATACATAATGGATTTCCATGTTGGAAGGATCTTTAAATGGTATATGGTAGAATAACCTAACTAGTTTATTGCATGTCACAGCATCCCTGCTAGGTGGTCATCTACTCTGTGTTTGCAATGGTCCATCTTTGTTCTGATAGTTCATACTGATGTGCCCTGGTGTGAATCTTTTATCATTTATCATTGCATATACTTACTTGGTGTGGGCCCTTTCAATCTAGAGATCTCTGCCCTATGGTTCTGGGAAATCTCCATTTACCTTTTATTGTTTGTTTGCTTTTCTTTCATTGCTTTTCCCCTCTGAGTTTTGTGTTCATGTTTTTATCTGGGACTACTTTTATATGGTTGTTGACCTTCTACTTTCATCCTCTAATTTTATTATCTTTTTTTTTCTTTTGTAATCTATCTTGCCTTTTTTGTTTCTTTTTTTTGCTGGGGGTGGGAGGATTGCAATTTATTTATTTTACATCTTTATTGGAGTATAATTGCTTTACAATGGTGTGTTAGTTTCTTCTGTATAACAAAGTGAATCAGCTATACATATACATATATCCCCATGTCTCCTCCCTCTTGCGTCTCCCTCCCACCCTCCCTATCCCACCCTTCTAGGTGGTCACAGAGCACTGAGCTGATCTCCCTGTGCTATGCGGCTGCTTCCCACTAGCTATCTGTTTTCCATTTGGTAGTGTATATATGTCCATGCCACTCTCTCACTTCATCCCAGCTTACCCTTCCCCCTCCCCATGTCCTCAAGTCCATTCTCTAGTAGGTCTGTGCCTTTATTCCTGTCCTGCCCCTAGGTTCTTCATGACCATTTTTTTTTTTTTAGATCCCATGTATATGTATTAGCATACAGTGTTTGTTTTTCTCTTTCTGACTTACTTCACACTGTATGACAGACTCTAGGTCCAGCCACCTCACTACAAATAACTCAGTTTCCTTTCTCTTTATGGCTGAGTAATATTCCACTGTATATATATGGGCCACATCTTTATATCTTGTCCTTTTTGTTTTATATTCTAGCAGATCCCTCAACTTTATCATTGTCTCAGTCTATCGAGCTTCCAACTTCCAGTATCAGAATTTCAATTTTCAAGAGTTCTTTCCTGCCTTCTTAGTGTCCTTTTAATAGCATCCTGTTGCTCTTTCATGGATGCAGTCGTCCTCTGAGGGTGTTGAAGGGATTCCTTTTATGAAGTTTCCTTCTCCTGTTATTGTTTCTGTTTCCTTCAAGTTCCACTTTCTGCTTGCTTTGGTCGGCCTTGCATATATCTGCTGATCCTTGTCTGTCCATTCATATTTGAGAATGAGGTTCTAAAAAGCTATTTGGAAAGCTTGCTGGGCTTCACTGAAAAGTTATTCAAATGTTAGTGTCTTGAGTCATTCCACTTCTCCAGAGGAGACTTCTGCAGTCTCTTACCTGGGAGATATTAGCATGACTGCCAATATTCTGGTAGCCAAAAAAAAGGCCATTGGAAGGGGGCTGGGGCTGGGGTGGGTAGGTCTTCCCCTCACTGAACCTTTAGGTTTTCAGCCTTACTCCCTCCCTCTATTGTAAGTGTCCTGAGTCCAGAGTCTCTCTAGTTCAGTTTTTCCAAAAGGTAAATCTATCTCCAGCCTGGTTGGGGAAGAGCAGGATGAGGGAGAGCTGTCCTCTGAGCAGATGAGGGCCAGCCCTGCTTTTTCAGCATGCCCCTCATCTCTGGCTTCTGTCCCTCAGCTTCTGTCTACGGGCTCGGGAGATTGGTTTGCCTCTTGTTGGTATTCTTCGATGTGGGCAGTTAGCTTTTAGCTCTCTTGGCTCCCAGTCAGTTAACTGCTGGCCTGTTTGCTTTTGGTCTTCTAAGATTTTGTTGGGCCTTCTCACCCAGTGTCCTCTCTCTCATTTCTATTTTTCCTTTGTGGTTAATACCTTTTGAATTAAAAAAAAAAAATTTTTAAACTGTTTATTTTCCAGGGGAGCAGAGATAAACTGTGTACTCTTCATGTTTAATTGGAAGCGATTAACCTAGTTTTAACCTATTGCTTTCCCTCCTAAAAAATGAAAATGTCATTTTTCTGATTACAGATACCTATATTCATTATAAAGTACTGGACAATACAGAAAGTTTAAAGGAGGAAGTAAAAATCACTTGATAGTAGTTACCTTTGGGTGGTGACATTACATTTTGTTATATATAGTTAACTTACCAACGTCATCGACTTTCTTCTAAGTCAGTAGATACAGAATTGAATTACCATTTTTTAAGCTAAATAGTATTCCAGTAAAGGAGTGTCCACTTAAGTCCTTATTGTTAGACTTTTTCCCTCCACTGTAAACAAATAGAATATATCTCTTTTACTCTAATTTATTTTCTTATGTAATTATTTTCTTAATATGGATTATCTGAGTCAAGAAAAATGTATATTTTAAAAGCTTTTTTCCCTTATGTTGCCAAATAACTCCCTCTTCCCCCCCAGAAAAACTGGACTAGTTTATACTCCTGTCAGAGATACATGAGCACACCTGTTTCCCTAACTAGGCTACTATTATTTATTTTTAAAATTAACTACTTGGGTTCCATTTTGGTTAAAAAATATAGTTTGTAACATTTGTTAGCAAGTTGAAGTTGAAAAACTATTTTCCCCAAGAAGAACATTCTTCTGGTTAACTCTGGTCACTGTAAAGTTTTAAATAGCAGTTACCTATTAACATAATCTGCAAAGTAAGTTACTGTATAAGCATAAAGACAGTAGCTTAATTTTTTTCTTAAAGTTGGTTTTGTTAATTATAGTATTATTGACATATCACACTTTTTAATATCACCAGGCTTCCAGAATTTTCTTTGATACAAATCCTCATTTTTTTCTTTAAATGTAGTATTTTAAAAAGTACTTCAGGGCTTCCCTGGTGGTGCAGTGGTTGAGAGTCCGCCTGCCGCTGCAGGGGACGCGGGTTCGTGCCCCGGTCTGGGAAGATCCCACATGCCGCGGAGCGGCTGGGCCCGCGAGCCATGGCCGCTGAGCCTGCGCGTCCGGAGCCTGTGCTCCGCAACGGGAGAGGCCACAACAGTGAGTGGCCCGCATACCACAAAAAAAAAAAGAAAAAAAAAAGTATTTCAGCCAATAGGCTGTTATTCTTAGTCACTCTCTGAACGTACTAATGGAGCAGAATGTGACTTGAATAATTTGTCATTGAATATTCACCTGTGTAAAAGCAACAGTGGGGGAAGTTTTTCAGGCTGGAAAATGGAATACAATTCTAGGACCTGCTAGGCCTACATGACTTTCCTGTGCTTGGTTTGAGGCGTGAAATGGAACAATTCATGATTTGGATAATGAACACTAATCATGAGCTAAATCTAAATAACTCATAAGCTCGTGTGTGCCACAGAAGATTTATTTTGCTAACCTTTTGCTTCAAATTATAATTTCACAGACTTAGGCCAAAAAGTATAAAATAGTTTTGATTGTTTTCAGTTAAATCTGCCTGAAATCATACATCGTTCATAGCAGGCCTCTTCATGTTTTAAATGTAAGTGCAAGGTATAGATAGTATCATAAGAATGCAAAATAATGGTTTTGGGGTGATTTGACAACTATCAGCGGCTAGAAAAATTGACATTTGCTGCCACCTGCAGGTCACATTTCATAATGTCCTAGGTAATTCTGATAAAATGCCACGTGTAAAATTGTTTTTGTTTTTTTCTTCCCCTAATCTTTTTCACTTGTTCGCAATTTATAAATTTATTTAATTTATAGGAAACTGTGTGATTGCCCGTTGCTCTCTATAGCTTGTGGTACTAGCTAATGTTTAGGAGTTTCCAAAACTATGAAACCTCTAATGCAGCATTAAAAAAAAATGCTTAATTTCCTTGTGCGCAATTGAAATAACGTACCTGCTTTGTCCCATTGTTGTCAGTGTTTCTGGAATACGACCTGTGTAAGTAGGTAAAGTAATATGAAATAAAAGGTTTCGGAGCCAGATCGGTATTTGAGAATTTAACTATTCCCTTGAGATCCAAAGGTGACCTTATTTCAGGCACCTCTGTATAACTGAGCTATAATCTATCATCAGAGTAGATATGGTTAATTTGAACAAGTTTTATATTCCTTTATTACCTTTTTAGGCATTACTTTTAGGAAGTTGGTTCTAAGTAATTTGAAACATTACTTTTCACACTCAGCTTTATATTTTTCTCTTATTTTAATGAGAAACTCGCTAATTCACCCAAGCTTTCATAAAGCTCAGACTAGCATTAGAACAAAAACTTCATTGAATTTGAGTTCTTTGTGCTTATCACTGAAACCGAGTTGTTTCTCAGGTTACCTAGGCTGTTTAGCAGTAGTTTTAAAACATGCAGATGTTTGCTTCTTCGAAATTGCTATTTTAAATAATTGCATATAAAATAAAGCTCATCTGTAGATTAACATTACAGTTAGTAGGCCTTCAGAATTTTAAGGATGACCTTGTATTAATAATAAGTAACTTCATTGAATATAATTTATTGAATTTAAAATTATTGAGCACTGTATGGATTGCTTCTGTGTCCTTATTTTCACCATTTTCTTACATTTCTTTCAACATGTGTTGTGTTGTCTAACTCAAATCCAATATGTGCTGCATCAATTCTTATATCATTTAAGAGTATGAAACTCACAACCCCCCCTTTTGATTCTTACTTGAATTACAATAAAGCTTACAAAGAACAGTTGTCTAGAGGCTAATTTTCTGTAGAATGAATGAATAAATATGTATGTTCCTTGAGGGCTCAGTGTAGCCTATGGATGGCAGTGAACAGAACAAAGCCCCTGCTTTCATGGAGCTTACATTCTAGTAGGTGCATTAAATATATAATATATGAGGTGGTGATGAGTATTTTGAAGAAGACATAGCATAAGAGGATACAGAGAGACAAAGGGACTTCTGTTTTGTTAGGAGTGGTCAAGGGAGTCCTCTCTGAGGCGGTGGCATTTGAACAGACACGTGGATGGGGTAGGGAGGTGAGCCATGCAACTACAGCAGGGAAGGCCATCCCAGGCAGAAGGCGCAACAGATAGAAAGACTCTGAAGAGGAGGGTGTCTACATATATATTAGAAAAAAAACTGCATAGTCCAAAACCATTCAACTGAAACAACTGATATGTACTTTGAGAAATATAAAATGAAATTGTAAGGTGGTGGTATCATTAATTAACTCTAACATACGCTTCATCACCTGCACCATCTAGGTGAATCCTGCAAAATTCATGTTTTATTGTTTCTCTCTCTCCCACTCGCCCCCATTTTCCTAACCCTCGTCACTCTTCCCCCTTCTTTCCCCTCTCTCTCCCTCTCTTTCCCTCTTTCTCCCTCATTCCTACCCCCCCTTTCTCATTTCAGTGAAATTGGAGCGATTTGAAACTCCAATCAAGGTTCGCTTAAGCCCGGAGCCCTGGACCCCTGAAACTGGTTTGGTCACTGATGCTTTCAAACTGAAAAGGAAGGAACTGAAGAACCATTACCTCAAAGACATTGAGCGAATGTATGGGGGCAAATAAAATGCTGCTCTCTTACTTACAATTGTACAGGAGGCGGGCTGGTGGTTTTTCAGTTCTGGAGTTTTCAGCCTTGTTGAGCTGTCTGTTAGAATGTAAAGTGTATCATTCTAAAGTCATGGTAATAAAAAAACAAAACCCAAAGTGATTAAAATAGTTGTCGAGTCTACTTTGACTTAGTTTTGCATAGTTCTAGTGAAGCTGAAACTGAAAAGTTATTTCCCTGTAGCTGTGTTATTAATTTTAGAGCAAAATTCCTGTTTTTAAAAATTAGCCTAAGATATACTTGTTTCATTAAAGAAAAAATATTTAATGTTGAACAAAATAAGTTGGAGCTGGAGTAGAATGTAGTTTGAGGAAATTTGCAACTTCCAATGTCTATTGTCTTCCTAGTTCAGAAGATGCTCAAATATTAAGCATGACCAAAAAAATATATTAACACTACTCAAAGCAGAAGTGCTGCAGGGCTTTAAAATTCTCTTCCAACCATTTGTCTTGAATCATAATATACAGAATCAAGTAATACCTTGGAAACCATTTTAGCATTCATAATTGTTGTGTAGGTTACACATAGAATCATTATAATATTGTGAATAATTACAGTGCCTGAAGTAAGAATAAAACAATATAAACGCACCAAAAAATATCTAGTAATATATTTAAAGGGAAATTCAACTGCTATTTTGAAACTTGGAGATGTGAAATCAGTAACTGTAATTATTTGAATGACTTAAGAGTAAAAGTACATCTTAAAAAATGCTGAACATTGCGTTTCTGTTTGTTCAAAATAAGACAAACCGAGAGTTAAAATAATAGAAAGTTAATCAAATTTTAACAGGAAGCATTTTCTCTGTTAGAAAAGGTGTTGAAATCATAAGTATTTAGAATTCCAACCCTTGCACAGCACTGAACCAGGGAGAGGATTTAGACTTTGAACTTATCTTTGATAGCAGGGATTGATTTTAAAGTGTATTAAATCACACTTGTAATTTAAGGTCTGTTTGCTGTTGCTGATTTGATTCTTGGTCAATTATTTGTATTACCAAAAGCCTTTCATTTTGCTTTAATTTTAGCAAAAGCGGGTTATGATGAATGACTTCCCTACCATCTTGACTTAATCTCCGAATTATTAATTAACTTGGATGCGTTTTAGGAACTTAAAGGGAAGAACACACTGTTACCACTTTTTTTCTGTTTGAGAAGAGTTCAGAAACTGGAAATGCTGGATTTGGGAGAAGGGAAGTTACTCACTAAGGGACTGATACTTGTGCAGTAACTTGGTATGTGGGCTTCTTTTTGAATCTTTAATTAAAATCTGGGATTATATATCCCTGATAGGTATTCACACTTGAACCATAGTTACTGTAAAAAAAAAAACAAAAATTCTTAATACTGTTATTCTTTGCACTTTTTTCTTAGTCATTTTATATATATATATATATATATATATACACCTATATATATATGTTGCTTACATTGCTTTGTACAGATGTGGGCCACCACTGCAACAAAACACATTCTGTTTGCTCTAGAATATTTATAAAGAAAATATTTAAATGTTATGTATATGGTGGTATAAAGGAAAAATCATCTGGTGTTATTATAAGCAAGAATGGAGGTTTTTGTAAAGAATGTTCAGTGTTCTGCAATGTAAAATTTGAAGCAAGGTCTCCCTGAGTTATGTGTATGTGAGTATTCTCATTCTTCCCAACTTGGCTTCTAAGAGTGAAAAACCATTCTTACCAAGTAGACTACTATTCAGCTTCCACTGTTCTGGCCCACTGTTGATCCTCTAAGGATGATGTTCTTAGACTTTTTCAGTGTGTGAGTCCCCTCCTTTTGGAATGGTGATTTTAAATGTGTGAGTGCATGCGTACTCAGATATTTGAACCCTCACCCGCTCCCATCTCCCAAAAGCTAGAACACTGCCAACTAATCTGTTGTATGGGTCCTTTAGAAACGCGTAATTAACACTTAAGGTTGGGTGCTGCTAATTCTTTGCGAAAATCCAAATATTGTTAACGGACCAGGGAGATGCCACTACCCCCTGATTTTTCCTCAGCAAATATACGTGTTTATGTAAACAGATCTTTCCATATTCATAGTGACTTTTCAAGTATTTGAGCGTAAAGATTTTGATCCTACCTTTTTTATACCTGTTTGAATTGTTCACTGTTATTATTACATGTCAGCCATCAAATAAAGTTGTACTTAAAAATTTTCCTGCAATTATGTACATTTCTAAGACGAACACTTGTGACTTTGCTTTAATTACATGAAAGTACCTTGCCTCCTTGATATTTGATATTCATATTGATTTTTTTTTTTTCTGGAATGGAGGTATAATTGTGTCACTTTTTGGAACTGAGATACACATGAATGATTCAAAAAGGCAGAAGTTAAGGAGAATAATGTTTCTTTGGCCATAAAGACTGATTAATAATCCTTGCCTCTATTTTCTTGATAGCATGTGACAGATGTTTCTGGAGTAACAAGATGAGAACAGATTAAAGATTGTGTGGTATATGGGATTTGGAGAGAACTATTTTAATTTTCAAATGTAGTTACAAATTAGAATGTATTCATATTTCTACTTTCTGTTAAAATGCACGATTGCAGGATTGTTACTTAGGTTTTCACGTTTTCCTTGATGAAAAGCTTCGTTTGTTCTTAAGAAATAAATCCACCCACGTTATCAAGCCAGTTTGTGCTTAATTATGCGTCAAGATAAAATGTGCAAGTTTGAAGAATACTAGCCAAACTTTTAAACACATATTTCAAAAGTCCTCCTCTCTAGGTTTATAGAATCGCATTAAGCAGATAACCTGGGTTGTATAAATCATATCCATTAGTTTGGAGGATTTGAACCCAAAGCTGTTAACTTTCGTACAGTTAATAGAGTAGAATCCCTCTGCAGCACTGATACTGTGGGACAAAACATAGTCATGTTGTGTGCATTATTAGTACGTGCTAGTAAATGGTAACTGTTACCTTTAGGCTAATTAAAATTTAGGGAGAAATTAATTTATCTGAGTTTGCCACTCACTCGCTGTGTGACTTTGGGCAATTCATTAACATCCCTCCACTGCGTTTCTCCTTTCCGAAAAATGGGGTTGATTGATAAAATAGGATCTACTTCAGAGGATGGTTGTGAGGGTAAAAATGAGTTAACCCATATAAAGTGTTTAAAACATAGTAAACATATGTTAGCTGTTATCATTATCATTGTATCCAGGTAACATTCACGAGTCAAGTTATTTAACATATTGGTTTGCACCTCAGGGCCTTAAAGGACTGCTTGCCCCTGAAGACTTTGAAGAAAAACTTCTGGATTTAGAGGTGAGGAGACCTGGGCTCTTTCTATCACTAGTTTTGTAGCCATGGACAAATCTCAAAATACCCCCTTAGCTTTAGTTTCTTCTTCCTGTATCAAAGAAAGAAAGAGAGAGAGAGAGAGGGAGAAAGACTGGACTTCAAAAAAAGACGCTTTGTAAAAAGGGAAAGATGAATGACAGAAGAAATAGGGAGTGTATTTGTCCCTAAGGCCCATCACATCTAGCTTTCATATTGTGATTTTGCTGTCCCAAGGTGATTTTTGGTTTGCTTTTTAATGATGCCCTAGGTCCCAAGTTTCCTATAGGGATATGAGGCTGTGGCTGATGCCATCCATCACAAGAAGTGAGGATTCTACTAGGTACAAGGAATTTCTGTAATTCTCATGTTCTCTCTCTTTAAAAATCAGAGTTGTGCATATATAATTTAAAGCAGTGCTTTCATTTTTTTTACTGTGATCCACGATGCTTTGCACACCTGCTTATGTGTATATAAAACAATATTTTATGTGAAATGTTTATGTGAAAACAATGTTTATGTGAAAAAACAATACTGAGACTTCCTATTTCATTTATTTAAATGTTGGTTGTCACCCTCTAAACTGATTTCATGACCCCGCAAGATAGTGCTGTTCGATGGAACTCCTGTGAGGTTGGGAATGTTCCATATCTGTGCTATCCATTATAGTACTACTAGTCATGTGTGGCCATTGAGCATTTGAGATGTAGTTAGTGTGACTGAGGAACTGAATTTTTAATTTCATGTCCACGTTGGACAGCACGGCTTTAGAGAGTCTGCAAGCCACAGTTTGGAAAGCACAGGTTGAAAGCTATCCTACGATGTCCATGAAAGAAAGCTATCCCCTGCCATCATACTCCCACCTCCTCTACCTCAGTGGCAACCACACTCTTAGACCTCCCAGTCAGTACTAGTACTCTCTTCTTAAATGAGAAGGCAAGGATTACCAAACCTTGGAAGACTAGAGATAAAAGCAAGGAGAAAAAAGCAAATTGGAGTAAATCGGTTCCGCAGGGTAAATAAAGAAAGCTTTAAAAAAAACTTTTAAAACTACCATTAAACAAGAACAGAAGGCTGCAAAAAAGGAATATATAGAAAACAAAAAAAATAAAAACATCTCTTAGAAATTATAAACATGATGGCTGAAATGAAAAATTCAAGAGAAAGGTTGAAATAGTAGAGGAAATCTCTCAGGAAGTAGAACTTTTCGAGGAGCCAAATGTTTTTTATTGTGGTAAAATATATATAATAAAGTTTGCCATCTTAGCCATTTTTGAGTGTACAGTTAGGTGACAGTCATACTCACGGTTTCGTATGACCATCACCACTATCTAATTCCAAACAGTATTTTTTAAAGATGAAAACTAGGAACAAAAAGATAAGAATATTAAGGCATCAGCCCAAGTGATTCCTCATTTAAATAACAGAAGTTCTAGAGAGAGAGAATAACAACAAAAAAAAGGGATTACAAGAATTCAAGAAAATTTCCCAGAACAGTGTGGGTGGGGCTTGTTAAAAAAGCTTTGCTATAAGTTGATCCCATGTCAGCAGTATTCATAATGACCCACAAATTGGAAATAACTCTAATGTCCATCAACAGGAGAATGGACAAAGAAATTGTGGTATATCCATACAAGGAAATGCTACATAGCAAGTAAAAAGAGTAAACTACCGCTACATGCAAAGACATGGATAAATTATGTTCACAGATAATTATGATGTACGAAAGAAGCTATTCACAGTACATTATGATTGTATTTATATGAAGTTCGAGAATAGGCACAACAGACCTATGGTGATAGAATCCAGGATAATGGTTTTCTCTGAAGAGAGTGGTATTGCCTGGAAAGGGGCATGAGGGAATCTTCTGGCGTGCTGAAAATGTCCCATATCTTGTTTACATGAGCATCCAGGGTAGGTAGGGTCAGACATGTCTGGCATGAGCAGGTAAGATGGATAATACGGAGGAGAAGCTGAAAGTTGGGTGTATTTCGGTGTTTTGGAGGAGAAGAGGATGAACCAATCGGGTTCATCATATTCTGTCCAGCATGTACTAATCATCAAACTGATAAGTCTTTGGAACAAATGTGTTTAATTAAGGGTGTGGGAGAACCTGAAAGGTTCATCTGATGAGAAGCATCTTTGTGGGCTTGATGGGGAGGAAGTAGACCTAGGTAGCTGTGAAGTAAGGGACACAGACAACTTGGGTGAACTTAAAATACCTGAAGTATGTCAGTATATTTCAGTGTTTGCACCCACTTTCAGTCTCAGTTGGGCTTAGTTTTTGAGAGACATGACATCATGTGCCTAAAGTTCATTTCTTACTCTCTTCCCGCTATTACCACCCTAGATCAGACCTTCACCCCTTTTCACTAGAAGAGCTATACCAACCTCCTAACTAGTTTCTTGGCAAGTCTTTTCTTTCCATCACTGCCAGTATACTCAGTATACTCCATCTTGTATAGAGATCTGCCAAACTTACCTTCTTAAAATACCACCTTGTTGATGCTGTTCTTATTCAAATCAAAATGTCAGGTTGGTATTCAAGTCCCTGAATCAGAAGATCTCTCTTTACCTGTCTTACCTTAACTCCATTCTCTTTCACTTCTGTGTTCTCCAATCTGCCAAGCTCATCCTTCCAAGTTGTTCTTCACCCTGGCTGCACTTAGGAATCACATGGGAAGGTTAACAGCAATAACAATGACCAAAACCCAAACAAACAAAAAACAGTACCTGTGCCTCATCTTCTCTCATTGGCCAACAGTGACCTGTTTGCTGGATCTGTAAATTCCTCTATTAACACCTGTCCTTAGGATTAAACTACAAAATAATTCACAGAAGAGAGGGCAGTTTTCACAGGTTACCAAAGAAGGAGGCTCCTGGTTAACTGTAGGCTCCCCTAACCCTCTCCTGTTGATATGGGATTGATTTTTCTTTTGTGTTGATAGATTAGCTATTTCCTTTGACACTTGAAAACCTGAGAGATTCTAAGAGAATGAGGTCTAGAACCATTTTATTTCTTAGAAGACACTCCTAAGGGTATCAAGAATCAGAAATGGGCTCTAGGGGTGGGACTGCTTGGAAGTGCTAAACATCAACTTCACCTAATTCATATTTTTGCCTTGGGGCTGTGAGAAATCAATAATAAAAAAGAGTCAAGAGACTCCTAGGGACAAGGGAAAAGAAGAGAGAATATGTTGACCCATCCATGTATCTCTTCAGAGTGACTTTTGAAGCAGAATTATGAAAATGATTCTTTTGAAGTCAGGTATTTCTTCTTGTGCCCAGCTTTTTCTAGCTCGTAGAGTTATAAGAAGCTCAGAACAAGGTGTGTGTATATATATATATATATATATATATATATATATATATATATATATCACAGACATGTCCACACACATTTTCTTCTTTATGGTCAACAGCTCTACCTTAGCTGTATCTTTGACATTTCTTAGGATAAGGCATTCCAATGCCCACGTTCAGTTTGGGATGGTGAACTGTATGTGTCAGTATAGGAAAGTAGCAATGTAGCGTCCCAAGAGTGGGAGAGAGACGGGGCCAGAGAGGGAAATCAGGAAGGTTTCCTGCCTAGTAACTGAATCACGAACTATTTGAGCAAGCAATGCACAGAGATGAGTTAAAATTTGTCAGATTTGCCCCACAGACTTCCTGGAGGTTGCATCATTTCTAAACTGGATCTGCATTTCATTAGCCTTCAGGATTCTTGATGCTGAGAGAATTAACCTTTCCCAGGGAGTCCCAGTGAAGGAAAAGATGTGGACTCTTCTGTTTCATTTCAGCAGGAGTCTTTGTTTTCTCTGCAAGACACCCCTTTGGCTCTCTTTGCTTGTGAATTCTTCCCTTTTGCTCATGATATAAACAATAGCTCTCTCGACCCCATCTCCTGGGGTTGTGGGATATCTTGGTTGGCCTTTGGTTGTGCTCAGAGAAGAAAAACTCCAAACTGGCCTGGAGCTGGATGACCTCATTCTCTTACAGCTTTGGGATTTTTTCTCTGAAGTTTTAAAAGATGGCTTGGGCACTGAACTTTTCTTAGATAGCAAAGCCATTTCCATTTGAAGGCCCTCTTAAGTTCCAATAAGATTTCTTTTGTCTTGAAACAGGACACTTAACGAAGTACTTCTGAGCCCTCTCATGTGTAGTATTGCTATAGAGGAGACAAAAGATGGTCTTATGCTCTCAGCATACAATGTCAGACTATGGGGGTGAATTAGAAGCTGAACTGTGAGCTGAAGACTCTAAATATGTAGGAATTCGGAAAAGACAGAGATCCTTTTAGGCTTCAGTTGTCTGGGAAGGCTTCCTTGGAGCCTCCAGTCTGCGCCTAATGCTGAAGAGGCAAGAGTGACTCTTACCAACTTCTAGCTAATAACAAAGAGTGTGTATTCATCTGCAGCAGCATCCCTTCTGTGCCCATCAGCCTGCAAGGACAAAGTGGGGTGAGAGCAACAGCAATGCCATGGGCCATAGCTTGAGATTCTCGACCAGAGATCTCCCAGAGATGCTAGGTGTGCCTGAGGTATTGATGCCCTCTGCCCTTGCAGTGGCCAGAGCTCCCTGGCACGCTGCTTTCTTATCCATTTATCCTAGGGGCTCATATATGTTATCTATGTGTGCTATGTGGTGAAAACAATTGGAGAGCACTATTCTAGATATACCCCTTGTCTGAGAAAGCCCTGGTAACACATGGTCACAGTGCTTTGTTTTCATGGCTGTAGTTTCAGACAGACTGTCAGCTCTGGGAAGGTAGACAGATTGTGTCTGTCTTGTTCACTGCTGTATCTCTAGCGCCTGCCACTGTGCCCGGCACATAGTACATTCTCAGAAAATATTTCATGCAAGTCGAAACCACAATGAGCTACTACCTCACACCTGTTAGGATGGCTATTATCAAGAAATAACAAGTGCTGGAGAGGGTGTGGAGAAAAGGGAACCCTCATGCACTGTTGGGTGGGAATGTTAATTGGTGCAGCCACTGTGGAAAACAGTATGGGGGTTCCCCAGAAAGTTAAAAATAGAACTACCATGTGATCAAGCAATTCCACTTCTGGGTGTTTAAAGAAAATGAAAACATTGATTTGAAAAGATATATGCATCCCCATGTTCACTGCAGTATTATTTACAATAACCAAGATAGGGAAACAATCTAAATGTCCATTAATGGATGAATGAATAAAGAAAATGTGGTGTATATATACAATGGAATAGGTGAAATAAGTCAGACAGAGAAAGACAAATACCGCGTGATCTCACTTCTATGTGGAATCTAACAAAAAAAAAAAAAAGCAAGCTCATAGATACAGAAAACATTGGTAGTTGCTGGGAGGTGTGTGGGAGAAAAGGGTGAAGGGGGTCAAAAGTACAAACTTCCAGTTATAAAATAAGTCCTGGGCATGTAATGTACAGCATGGTAACTATAGTTAATAACACTGTGCTGCATATTTGTAAGTTGCTAAGGGAGTAGATCTTAAAAGTTCTCATCACAAGAAAAAAATGTGTAACTGTGTAGTGACGGATGTTAACTAGACTTACTGTGGTGATCATTTCACAATATATACAAATATCGAAACATTATGTTGTCCACTTATAACTAATTAATGTTATAGGTCAATTATACCTTAATTAAAAAAAATATTTCATGAATGTATGAACAAATGAGAAAGTCTAGACCTTGAAGGATGAGTAAAACTTGGACAATGTGGAAGGGTTAAGCATTGGCAGGGAAAAACAGTATGAACAGAATCAGATGTGGTCATGGTGTGTGCCAGGCAAAATTTCGAGAGCAGCTGAGGGGCCCAGAATTATTCATGTTTTGAGGCGGTGGGAAATGAACAGGCTCCATCATGCCTGTTGAACATAACGTTGGATGAATAAAGAGCCACTGAAGCATTATTGCCCCCAAACAAAGTCAAAATTAAAACAAACACGTGGTAGTTGACACAACTGGTCTTGATTTTTCTCTTAGCATCTAATTTCAAGTCAGGCTTTGCCTACCCACTGTGGGAACCAATTTCTCACTTGGTCTGGGTCCTGATTCCAAGAATTCCTAAATGTTCCCACATCATCTTGCAGCTAAGAGGCCCTCACGGAAACCCCTGGCTCCCCCGAGGCAAGAATGCTGTGCCATGCCTCATGATGCAGGGGTGAGGGGAGGTGAACACTGTTGTTTTCCTTATTCGTACGTTGCGGATATTGCTTTCCACCTGGAGAAAGGGTCCGAATGGCTACTTCCTATTCAAAACATCTCAGATGTCACATCCGCGGGGACGTCTTCTCTGAGCTCTCCAAGGTTGAGTTAAATGCCTCTCTTCTGGGCCTCACAGCACCATACGCTTATTGTTAATAATGAAGTAACCACAGCTGACATTTTTGAACATTTAATATGTTCAAGGCACTATGCTAAGTGCTTTCCCAGCATTATCTTATTCAGTCCTTGCCACAAAATCCTACAGTGAGCGCTTTCTATTATTATTTCCATTTTACAGAAGAGGAAACCGGAGCACAGAGAAGTTAAGTGACGTTGCTCAAGGTAACACAGCTGCTAGGTAGCCAAGCCAGAACGAAAATGCAGGTTTGTCTTATTTGCCTCTAATAGGGCCTTGACCACAGGGCGTTGTAAGGGTCTGGGTAACCCCCCCGCCCCCTAGAGTTTTAGCTCCATTACGTCAGGAAGCAAGTCTCACCTAGATCCCCGGCTCCTAACGCAGGGCGTGGCACAGAAAAGGGCAACAAACGTGTGAGCAGAAAAACGAAGAAAAACAAAAACGCAAGGCTTCCACCAGATGGCGATGTGGGAGTCCAAGAGAAAAATGCCCTCTGGCTTCTTCCCTTCCCACAGAGTACCCCAAGTCTTCACGTTGTTTTCCAGAGAAGACTGAGTGGGCAGGAGAAATATTTTTCATGATAACGTTTAGGTATGAATTGACACAAATTTGACAATTTATGACCTTATGTTTTGGCCCCAAACGGAAGGTTGACCTTACTCCACCCTCCTAGATTCACGCGCTTCTTTCAAAGATCTCAAAGTGGTTTTCAGACTCTTGTCATACACTAAAAAGCTAGAACTAAAATCCGAATTGCCCAAAGCATTGAAGGAGGCTGTGCACTGGAGTGGAAAGATTTCCTGACTGGGAGGCAGGAGACCTGGATTCTGATGGCTCTGCCATTAACTAATAGGGGACTTCAGGCAAGTCCTTTCTCCTCTCTGGACCTTCGTATCCTCAGCTGAAAAATAAGGGGGTTAGATGAGGGAACACAGAAGCTCTTTTTTTTTTTTTTCCTGCTAGCCTCTGGACAAAGGACCTTAGGCAGCAGCATTATAGCATGATGGTAATAGATTACGGACTCTGGTTCAAGTCTTGGCCACCTACAAGCTATGTGACTTTGAGCAAGTTAACTTCTCTGGGCCTCAGTTTCCTCATCTGTATAATGGGGTTCCTGTAAGGATTAAGTGAGATAATGCATATAAAGTGCTTAACACAATGCTCGGCACACGTAAGCTTTCAGGAAAAGCTATTATCTCATAGAGTTAATTCACATTTCAGCAACTCCATCTAGAGTTTGGCTATACATTTAGTAGTCAGGAAGATGGGGGGGAGCTTTAAGTAATAAACCACAATCAGGGTTGGCCCTATCATAAGAGTAAACGCATGTCATGTGTACAAGACAAAGTTAAGTGTGCGATTGAAGCAAAGAGCTGCAAAAGTAACCACAAACAATTGGAATCCTCATACATTCCTGGTGGGAGTATAGAAAAATACAACCACTTTGGGAAAAGGTCTTGCAGTTTCTTATAAAGCTAAACTACATCTTCCCTGTGATCCAGCATTTCTCCTCCTAGATATTTACCCAAGAAAAAGGAAAACATATGTTTACAAAAAGATTTGTTTGAGGGCTTCCCTGGTGGCGTAGTGGTTGAGAGTCCGCCTGCCGATGCAGGGGACACGGGTTCGTGCCCCGGTCTGGGAAGATCCCACATGCCGCAGAGCGGCTGGGTCCGTGAGCCATGGCCGCTGGGCCTGCGCGTCCGGAGCCTGTGCTCCGCAACGGGAGAGGCCACAACAGTGAGAGGCCCGCGTACCGAAAAAAAAAAAAAAGATTTGTTTGAGAACATTCATAGCAACTTTACTTTTAATAGACAGAAACTGGAAACAACCCAAGTGTCCATCAGTAGGAGAATGGATAATGGATAAATGGATAATCAATAAACAAACTGTGGTATTGTCATACAATGGAGTACTACTCAGCAGTAAAAAGGAACAAACTACAGGTACATGTGACAACGCGGATGATTCTCAAAATCATCAGGCTGAGTAGAAGAAGCCTTACACAAAAGACTTCATACTATATCATTTCATATATATGAAGTTCTGTAACAGGCAAAACTAATCAATGATGGAAAAAAATCAAAGCAGTGGTTGCCTCTAGGGGTGAAAGGAGGGGATCGCCTGGGAAGCGGCAAGAGGAAACTTTCTTGAGTGGTGGTAATGTTCTACATCTCAGTAGGGGGCTAAGTTACGCAGTTACCTTTGTCAAAACTCAGCAAATATACAATTAATGTTTGTGTATTTCATCGAACATATATGTTACTTCAAAAGGAAAACAAAAGAATAATAAACAAATATTGAACTCTAGTTAAGGATGGGTATGTGGAAGGTGCTTACGGGTGAAGTGTACTGATGTCTGCAACTTCAAAAAGAAAAGACACTGGATAGAGAGACAGATGGATAGGTGAGGGATGGATAAAGCCAGTATCAGAAAACATTAGCGGTAGAATCTGGCTAGTAACAAGGCACCACTGGAAAATTCTTTCAACTCCGCTCTATGTTTGAAATTTGCATAAATTTTTGGAAAAAAATGTATCCACAAAGTTCCATATCCTGAATGGAGCCAATTTTTTTTCAAATTTAAAAGCCTTCGTTGGAGGAAGGCAGACCTCAAACCCAGGTAAATATTTCCTGATCACCTACTATAATGCCAGGCACTGTTTCAGGCCAGGTGAGGAATACGAAGAGGAAGAATACAGCCCTCGCCCTCAAAAGGATTGTTGGGACCATCTGACGAGCACACATATCACTGTTATCCTATGCTGTCGAGTTGCTAAGGACAGTGAGATTTCATCTAGCTGAAAGAGTGTCTTAAAAGTTCTCCCCACAAAAAAGAAATGATCATTATGTGAAGTGATATAGGCATTAGCTAACGCTACGGTGGTAATCATATTGCAATACACATGTACCAAATCAACACATTTGACGCCTCAAATTTACACAGTGTTACATGTCAATTATATCTGAATAAAAAATAATTTGTAAAAAAAAAGAAAAGGTTTCTGGTATTGGAGACATGTGGGTAGTTATTGCTGCAAGTATGATTGGAAGGCGTCTTCAAGCCAGAGCACAGAGAGTCTTGAAGTCCACACTAAGGTGATAATTTGTCAATCTGATGGGGCACATTCAAGAATTTTGAGCCAACAAGTGGCATCCTTAGAAAATTGCTGGGAGAAAGGGGCAGCTGCAGTAGATAGCATTGCTTTAGAGGAGTCAGCAGGCGAGGGATCTTTTCATGTACCTGCTAGGAACACAGGGAGCAGTGGAGGCATCCACAGGGAGGAAGGGGGTTCAGAAAGACCTGGGACAGCTCTGAAGTCCAAGGAGATGAGATCTTGGTTTCATCTTCTGGGAAACGGGAAGCTATTTGGTCTGTGCCCCTCTCCTACCTCTTTGCCCCATGATGTTGTGCCTCTGTAAGGCTATACTGGTTGTTTACAGCCAGCATCTATTCTGATTGTTTGCTAGTCCATTCTGATTGGTCAGTGTCCAAGACATAGGGCTGTTAGATAGATTTTTTAATATTTATTTATTTATTTATTTTTGGCTGCGTTGGGTCTTCGTTGCAGTGCGTGGGCTTTCTCTAGTTGTGGTGAGTGGGGGCTACTCATCGATGCGGTGCATGGGCTTCTCAGTGTGGTGGCTTCTGTTGTTGCGGAGCACGGGCTCTAGACACGTGGGCTTCAGTAGTTGCGGCACGCGGGCTCAGTAGTTGTGGCACATGGGCTTCAGTAGCTGTGGCGCACGGGCTCAGTAGTTGTGGCGCACAGGCTTAGTTGCTCCGCAGCATGTGAGATCTTCCTGGACCAGGGCTCGAACCCATGTCCCCTGACCTGGCAGGCAGATTCTTAACCACTGTGCCACCAGGGAAGTTCCTGTTAAATAGTTTTAATATCAACCCTACCCACCTCATAGGGTTGCTGTAAGGTTAATTAATAGCACATGCTAGGCATTTGATAAATGAGATCAGGGACTATATTTAATGTTCCAGTATGTGGCCTGATATAGGGTGACCCCAGCACAAGCCCACCAAGACCCCCAAGAAATCTTTAAGGTAGGCACTCGAAGCCCCTGGGGTGCATTCCAACCCATAAATATTGATCTTTATCAAACCCCAGTCCCCCCACCCCAAATATAGCATATATTCCCATAAAGCAGCTGAGAAGCCCCAGCTGGACCCAGGAACTATCCCATTTACTCTCCTCCCTCTTTTGAATAAAGAGGGATCTTCCTTTTTCGAACAAGGCTTTGGACTCTAGTATTTGGGTCCAGAGTCAAAATTCTCTCCAGGGCTTCCCTGGTGGCGCAGTGGTTGGGAGTCCGCCTGCCGATGCAGGGGACACGGGTTTGTCCGGGAAGATCCCACATGCCGCAGAGCGGCTGGGCCCATGAGCCATGGCCGCTGAGCCTGCGCGTCCGGAGCCTGTGCTCCGCAACTGGAGAGGCCACAACAGTGAGAGGCCCGCATACCGAAAAAAAAAAAAAATCTCTCCAAATCAGAATTCTCGCTGGATTTCATGCCCACTGCTCATCCCACTCCAGATCCTGGCACTTGTCCCCCGTTCACAAAGAAGTGGCTGTAAGCCATCAAAGCCACAGACAGTTCACCAGTGTGACTTGTTCACTGATGTGTCTCTAGGACCCAGCACAGTGCCTTGCACAGTGTAACATGCAACAAGTGTTTGTTGAATCAATGAATGAATGAATGAGTGATTCATTCTGGGTCTGTAGTTGGTGCTTCACGAAGACTTTTTTCCTCCCCTCCCTCAGAGCGCATTGTGGCTTTGCCAACCTCCTGGACTCCAACAGTGCTTACCATCTGTGCCCGTCCTTTGGCAACTAGCCAAACTCAACTCAGTTCAATTCAACCAACTTCCATGGAGCTGCACTATTGGCAGGAAGCATTCACAGTCTCAAGGAATGGTGAAAGCATTTCCTAGCCCATGGCGCCTCAATTGTACTTTTAAAACAACCTTGGCATGGAACAGAACCTTTTCCAAGACTTTTTGAAAGTCTAAATACGTGATTATAAATTACTTCCCTTTGTCAACACACTTGATTACCGTTCAGGAAATAAGTGAGTTCTGGACAATAGATCAACAGATGATTATGGGGCAGGTATGGGACAGGTGTAGAGGGGCTGGAAGTCTGGGGAGGAATGAGACTCAGTCCTTGTCTGATGGATTCGGACTTTCATTAAGTGTGGGGAGGAAAAGGAGGTTGGCATCTCAGCCATTCAGGGCTGGGATTGAAGGGATGTCCAGCAGCTCCTTGAGTGAAAAGAAAGCCAGAGTCTCCCACACACACACCTGTTGTTTTTTTCTGAGGGTTGGGCCTTTTTAAATTTTATGACTAGTCTCCATTCCTGTTTCCACCCCCTTCTATACATCTCTTGCTTCCTATGCCAGTCTTCTGTAAATTTCTAATTTGCTTTCTCTCTGGTAATTATTTATTTTAATGGAGTTAGAATTGGCCTTGTATGTGTTCATTAAAACATTATCTTTAAGAGCGAGAACCTGGAAATTAATCAGAAATCTTACAATAAGAGCTAATTTAAATACATAATAGCAGATCTATAGTCTGGAATACTGTATAGGTAGTAAAATGATGTTGTAAATAATAGTAATTGACACGGGGAAAAATTACCAGTATCTTGTTAAGTGAAAAAATAGGCTACAAAACAATGATGTATAGTGCCTGTGTGTGTGTGTGTCCATGTGCAACACATGTGCGCTCTTGTTGACTTTTCTTATTGGTGTTTTTCTGTGTTTTCCAAATTTTCTGCACTGAATGCTGCAGTCTGAATTGGGGCACTATCAAGAGGGGTGCATTGTAGGGACTCTGAGAGCACAAATAAGGGGAATCGAGCAAGACTACCTTTTGTGAGTGTATTTTGAGGAAGGTGAAAGGCACAGAGTATTGGAGAGGAACTCGAGGAATATGCTGTTTTTCAAGTGCCAAGGAAGAAGGTGGTGTCTACTGGTGCTGAGGACTTCAGGTCCATCAGAGAAGACTGGGCTCCATTAAAGAAGCAGTGGGGAGCAACTCTGGGTCTCTGAACACAGGGGTGAGTGGATGGAAGTGGTGTTGGCACTTGTTGGAAGTGGTCCAGCCATAGCAGGGTGGACTGGGTTGTAGGCAGGGTGATCTGCCAGGAGACTCTCAGTTTGCATATTTGACCTGAGGTAACGAGAGCTTGGATTAAGGTTGTGGCAATAAAACCAGAAAGGAAGGAGCGGATGGATTTGAGAGATGTTACCAAGAAAGAATCAGAGCTAGAGATTCAAATTTGGCTAAATATATGCCAGGTGGTAGGTGAAAGCATGTAAGGAGACACTTTCCAAGGAAATGGATGTTAAGAGAGAATAGCTGAGGATTGAGTCTTGGGGAATTCCAACAGTTAATGGGAGGAGGAAAGAAGAGGGGCCGGCATAGGAGACAGAGAGTGATACGTCAGAGAGATAAGAGGAGAAACTTGAGAACTCAATGCCATGAGAGCCAAGGGTAGGACAGGAAGGAGTGGGTGGTTGATGGTATCAAATTCATCCTTGAGGTCAAAGATGCAAACTGAGCAGAGACCCTTAAATTTGGCCGGGAGGCCGCTGGTGAACTTACTTACAGAGAGTGGTTTGGGCAGAAAGCGCTGGACTCTAGAAGGTTCCAGGGAAGGGAGTGGTGGGGAAATGGAGGCAGCCCATGTGACAAGAGTCATGTGTTATGACAGAGAACAAGGTCAGACTTTATTATTCTAGACCTGCTGCTCAACCATTTGAATCTACTGGCTCATAAGTCTGTTAAAAGTACAATACACGTTTAAATGATTGTTTTTATGCTACAGTGAAGGGACTTCTTCCTCCCACTGCCCCAAACCAAAAAAAAAACCCTAGAGATTCTGGGCATGTTTTAACAGATCAGAGGAGTCTTTTAGCTTAACAGTCCTGTCTCTAGGTTGGTACTGCTTTGAGAATTTCCTAGCTGTGTCCTCTGTCGTTAGTCATGCCAACTCACTTGAACAATTCTTCCCTGAGCCCCTCTGAGGCGAGGACATTGAGGCAAGGTGATTAGTGGGGAGCCAGTGGTCAGGGGCACGTGGAATGTCTCTAAGATGTATGTAGAGGCTGTTAAGCAAGGCTCCGTTTGAGACCCTGGATATAGTTTGGTGCCAACCTCACTCCAACACACAGAAGGCTACAGCCCGGAGTGGACAGTGGGCTGAAGGGTGACTGAAGCAGAGGCATCAGAAAACCTCCTTTTTTTAACCCATGGCCCCTGAAGATTGAATGGTCCCTGGACCGAATGGTCTTGAACAGGCACCTTGGTTTGCAAGGGATACATAAAGGCATATAGCTTTGTTTCATTCCTTCTATTACTTGGCAATCATATACAACCCGACCCGACCAGCACTACTTCATTTTTTTTCCTACTCGCTGTCTAGAAATCAATCCTTTGAGCACTTTCCCTTTGTGAATCCCAGTCTGTTTCCAGTTTGACCTACTATGGATTTATTTGTCTTAGTGACTTGTTTTCCCCTAAAGGAAGATACCCTCTGAGAAAAAAATGGCTGCCTCACGAGCCAGCAGGGCCTAGACCTGTTCCCAAGCCCCAGAGAGGCACAGAACCGAGTATCTGGCTAATTGCATGTGGAGGTAAGCATATTCTCTAGAACTGGCACTTTTCAGATCCCGAGACGTCTAGGGAGTGTAGCCAAAGGGCCTTTTAAATGTCCCTGCTCCTTTTAATGGAAGAACTTGGTTGCATTTCTGGGAAGATGGCTTGCCGCCCACGGGAAACAGGGTCATATCATGGATGGTACACTCACACGCTAAGATGTGGAGGCCCCTCTAAAAATGTGATAGGAAATCAGAGCAGGGGTACTTCCCAGGGGGCTGGTATAATATCAGAAACCTTTTTTGGAAGCCCCGGGCGTCCTACTCCACTTCAGTCACCAAATGTGTCCTGAGCATCTTCTGGATAAGATGCTCACCTCGGTCCAGGGGAAGCCGTGAGGGCTGGAAAGATAGGCCAGGGTTCTTGTCCATGGGAGTAATCACCCGTCCTGAGATGTGGACCCGCGGTCTCGGCTGCCGTTTCGTGAGTGCTGATGGAACCCCGGTGCAGGACCCGCCTCGTGGGGGCCAGATGCTGTATCTGGGCCAAAGCTGGGCCTGCAGGGCAGGTGGCCAGAACGTGGAAGGAATTCTCTTCCGCAGCCCGGGGTCTACGCTTGGCCCCAGCGAGCCGCCCTGCCAGCCTCTGCCGCCCGGGGCCCCGCGCATTCCGCGCGCCCCCGCCCCCTCCGCCCCTCTCCCGGCCTCGCCCCCTCCCTCGTCCCCTTCTCCTCCCCCCACCAGCTGTCCCCTTTCCCCGGGGCGGCGAGACAGCCGGAGCCTGGGAAGAGGCGGCTTCGGGCCGAGGGGGCGTGGTGGGGAAGGGGAGGAGGCGCCGGGGTGAGGGGATAAGGAGGCCCGGGCGGCGGGGTCCCCCAGCCACTGCGTCGCCCGCCCGGGAGCCGGGTGCAGCCGCCGCCGCTCGCCCGCATCCCCTCGGCCCGGCCCGGGGGCAAGGTCAGCAGCGATCTGGAGCCGCCGTGTCACTCCCCGACAGCTATGAACTGCAGCGAGAGCCAGCGGCTGCGGACCCTGCTGAGCCGCCTGCTGCTCGAGCTGCACCACCGGGGCAACGCCAGCGGCCTGGGCGCCGGCCCCGGCCCGAGCATGGGCATGGGGGTCGTGCCCGACCCCTTCGTGAGCCGCGAGGTGACCAGCGCCAAGGGCAACGACGCCTATCTCTACATCCTGCTCATCATGATCTTTTACGCCTGCCTGGCCGGAGGCCTCATCCTGGCCTACACCCGCTCCCGCAAGCTCGTCGAGGCCAAGGACGAGCCGTCCCAGGCTTGCGCCCAGCACGAGTGGCTCCCGGGAGGTGCCCCGGCCGCCGCCGACGCTGAGACAGCCGCCGGATCGCCCGCCGAGGACCGCCGCCCGCCCGGCCCCGCCGGGCTGCCCGCCCCGGCCCTCGTCCGGGCCGCCGAGGGGGTCTAGAGCCGCCGCCCCAGCTCGCTGGCTCGCCCGCGCCCTCCTCAGCTCGCTCATCCCTGGGCGCGGCACCCGCCTGCCTTGCCGCCTTTTCCTCTCCTCCCCTTCCAGGGCTCTCCTCACCTGAGGCCCGGACAACGTTGAGAGGCCAGGAGACCTTGTCTGGAAGGCCCTGGAAGAAGCACCACCCTACCCCCTCCGGGCCAGCCTCTCCCTCCTCTCCCCGCCCCCACCTCCGACCCCGCACAACCCACTGCACTAAACTGCCTCTGCTCTCTTGTCTTCAGACGGCCCTGACAGCACGCTCCAGCCCTCTGGGAACTGAATCCAACACGTCCAACACTTGGCATTGAATTGAAGCAATGAAGTCTATCCGAACTCTGGGCCGTCTAACTGGCAGCTGTTCCGGGGGCTGCCAGGGACTGCTCACTCTGTAGAGCCAACGGGCTTGCCATCACTGCCAGGCCGGCTGGGGCAGCTCCAGCTTCCTGTTGCCTTAGGGACAGAGACAAAGAAAATGAAGAGAACTCAGACATCTTTTCCCTCCCTCCTCCTTCAGCAGGGAGCTAGCAGGACACTAGGACCAGTCTGTGGCATAGAATGGACTTAATGGGACTGGAGGTGGAGGGGGGCTCAGAGGGTGGGGAAGACCTATTACCCCCAACTGTATGGTTTTCTTGCATCCAGTTGTCGTCCTGAAGGTAACTTGCCTAATTTTGAGTAGCTCTGCCATCTTTTGCCATGGGTAACCATTGCTGGGCGTATCACCCTAATACTTCCCAATGCCTCTCCTATATTGATTCAGTTGTCATGGCAGCTGTCTGCTTCATCCATGGAACATGAGGCTCCGTCGTCTCCTGCTCTGTAACCTGGAGAATGTCAGAGGCAGGTAATAAAGGTCGTTTAAACAATAACCTGAGACTCTTTTCTCAAAGATCCCAGCCTTGAGACCCAGTACTATATAGAGAAGGAACCCTTTTTGCTTTTGGAAATAATGTTTAGATTGGGGAGTTGGGTTGTTTTGATACCTATATCTATATACCCAGTTCCAATGCAACAGATATCACTGTGCGTGAAGAAAAGGTTTATGTATGGCTAAATGGGTTGTTTTTTCAAGTGTTTCCGAGTTATAACTACTTTCTTACTTCTCCGCCCCTTTTCCCTTAATTCTGAAGCACTTTCAAATATCACAATGCTAAATAAGGATTTCCCACTTACCTCTTGCAGTTTTTCAGGATATACTTTAAATTAAAACAACCTCTCACACCCATCACTATTAGCTATGATCAAAGTTCATTTTTAGAAGCTACCTTCATAACTCTCCCAAAGAAGCGGCTTATTAAAAGAGAAAAAGCCACCAAAGAGTGTAAATCTTAAGTCAGAGAGGAGATGCTTGAACTAAGCTGTCTTAACCAATGATGGGTAAATTTAGAGGTGTATGCTTATTGATTTATTCTCCTTCTTTGAAGTCATCAGAAACTTGCCTGATTAGGGCTTAAATGCTTATACCTGATGGTGGCCGTTTGGGCCTCATCAAACACACATAAAATCACCTCTTAGCGTTAAGCCAACTTACTTCAAGACAACTGGTTTCTCAGTAACAGCAGGACAAAGATATTATGGGTTACTTAAATGCACGGATAATACACAAGCCTCATTCAAGGCATTGGTTTTGACCTTGTAGCCCATATGGTATTTTACTGGAGCTATTAATAAGTTAAATGAACTTACTTTCATTCCCAGGATTCACTCCTTGAAGATATACTGGCCTTACCCCATTGGCTCCTCTCCAGTCCTAGTTCCAGCCCTAAGGTCGACTCCTTTCCTTGCAGGTGGGGGCCAGGGATTGGGCAGTGGTCCAAGATAACGAGACGAAGAGAGATGAGGCTGTGAGAGCCATCTCAGGGCCAGACAGGGAGGCCTGAGTGGGATGCGGAGGGAGGGCACAGATACCCAGCCATGCCAGGTGCATATGGGGGAGGGCAGGCCTCAGCCTTGTATTTCAGGTACAACAAGGTCCCTCATTGATCTGGCATGACTGGGGACACGAGGTTGTTTGATAATGAAGCATCCCCAGTGCTTTAGGTGTTGAAAATTTGTAAACATCTGTACTATTTTTCATAGACGTTAAAAATATATATATATTGCCAAAAAAAGGCAGCTGGGAGCAGTTGGGATAATGCCCATAATAAGCATGAATGTGCCAGCTGTGGGAAACGAATCCCACTGCCAAAATATTCCTGCTTTTAAACACATTTTAACCTTTTTATGATGATGACGTTCCTCATTAAGCACATGTAGTGAGAGTAGCCACAGAGTTTTCCCAGTGAGAAAAAGTGAGCTGGTCTGGGGGGAGCGATTTGCTTAACTGCCCACTTTCCCCAAACACTTTCAGGGTTGCAACTGTGTCCCAGATAATGAAGTTTCCCAGAAGTTTGGACACTCGACTCTCTACCAACCAGTGCGGGTGTCAACAGCACTGAAGTGATCACACTGTGGTGAGCAAGAGATAGAAGAAAGAAAAACAAGAGGCCTGGCCAGCCTGCAGTTTTAATAATGTGTTCCTGAATAGCGCGAGCTGACAGTACAAACTGGGATTCTAATCAATTAGAGTGAATTTTTTTCAACTCCCTCCCCCACCAGTCTATTTCTTCTGTGTAAGCAGGTCCCGTTTCAGTTCAGGTTCAGATCTTTGCTCCATAATAATAACGAAGAAGAAGACCCGCGCTTCCTTACTTGTAACTTGAGGCTTTCAACCAAGTGGGGCTAGGAGATGTTTTGAGTTCCAATGTCTGGAAGTGCTCATCGACGGTGCAAAAATAAACAGAAGCTTTGCTCCCACTACAGACATACTTCTGTGCTGTCGAGTCACTTTTCTAGAGGGATATAAATGGGGTCTTTCCTTTGTTTGTAGCTACCATCTCCTTTTCAATTTGCCATATCCTTTAGAAACCAAAGATCTGCACATGATTTATATTAAAGAGAAAAGGGAACGGGCTGCTTTCCAAGCAGTCTTGCCTGATGGCTAAAGCAAGTGCGCTGTGGTGTCGTGGAGAGAGCATAGGACGAGAATCAGGAGAACTGGGGTCCAGCCTTGGCTTTGCGGGGAATCTGAGGGTCAAGTGAGATAACATATAGGAAAGGAGAAGTACAGCAGCTATAGAAGTATAAGGTGTTACGTTTATATTTTCCTTTTCCTTCCTTGGGGGAGTGCCCTTGGGCAGTGCGGGGAAAGTGGGGAAGAGAAAATTCTCTACTGCATAGTCTACTCTTATTTTATAAAGAAAAGGATTGCAGTGACTTGGCCACTAGCTCCCAGATTTCTGAGCCTTTTCCCCCCATTCTCGGAATCTTGGATGACTAGGAATCTGTGCATAACTGTCTCACCATCCTACTCTACTCCCCTTTACCTGTAGGCTTGCAAGTGACCTTTTAAAAAAAAAGACAATACGTACTGTACTTTCAGGGCTCCACCAGAACTGATGTCTAGACACTGAAGACACGGGTCAGGGATTGAGAGAGGGCATAAGAGAAGAGCATGAAGAGAAAGAATCACAGGCTGTGGGCTTCATGAGAGAGGTAGGAGGAAGGGCAGTCTAGAATGTTCTGTGAAGGAGCATGAACGAGGACCCCCAAGGGTGAATAGATTAGATCGGTCAATAGCCAAGCCTAGGTGAACTTGAACCACCCATGAGAATGGCTTTGAGAGAAGAAGTCGGTTGGAAAGTCACTTCGCAGCCCCTTTTGTTACTTAACCTACACTACAGCCTATCCTGGAAGACAAACAATGTGACTAAGGCAACTCTTTTTCTCCGCTAGATCTCAGAGCATGGGACCAGGTGACCCCACCAGTCCCTCATCAGATGTGTTTTTTTTAATTGAATGAAAGATTCTTTCAATTCTATAGTGCTTTACAGTTTTCAAAAGTTTCACACACATGATTTCATATAATCCCATAATAAGCCCCTTTTTCCCCCTCCCCTATACTGCCCCTCCCCCCTTCCCTCTCCCCACTGGTAATCACTAGTTTGTTCTCTATATCTGCCAGTCTCATCAGAGAAGTGCAAATCAAAATAACAATGAGATATCATCTCACACCTGGTAGAATGGCTATTATAAAAGAGACATGAAATAACAAGAGTTGGTGAGGATGTAAAGAAAAGGGAACCCTCTTGCACTGTTGGTGGGAATGTAAATTGATACAGCCACTATGGAGAACAGTATGGAGGTTCCTTAAAAAACTAAAAAAAGAACTACCATACGACCCAGCAGTCCCACTACTGGGCATATACCCTGAGAAAACCATAATTCAAAAAGAGTCATGTACCACAATGTTCATTGCAGCTCTATGTACAATAGCTAGGACATGGAAGCAACCTAAGTGTCCATCGACAAATGAATGGATAAAGAAGATGTGGCACAGATATACAATGGAGTATTAGTCAGCCATAAAAAGAAACAAAATTGAGTTATTGTAGTGAGGTGGATGGACCTAGAGTCTGTCATACAGAGTGAAGTAAGTCAAAAAGAGAAAAACAAATACCATATGCTAACACATATGTATGGAATCTAAAAAAAAATGGTTCTGAAGAACCTAGGGGCAGGACAGGAATAGAGACGCAGATGTAGAGAATGGACTTGAGGACATGGGGAGGGGGAAGGGTAAGCTGGGACGAAGTGAGAGAGTGGCATAGACACATATACACTACCAAATGTAAAATAGATAGCTAGTGGGAAGCAGCCGCATAGCATAGGGAAATCAGCTTGGTGCTTTGTGACCACCTAGAGGGGTGGGATAGGGAGGGTGAGAGGGAGACGCAAGAGGGAGGAGATATGGGGATGTATGTATATGTATAGCTGATTCACTTTGTTATAAAGCAGAAACTAACACACCATTGTAAAGCAATTATACTCCAATAAAGATGTTAAAAAAAAAAAACCTTAACGATGTCCCACCTAGCCAATCATTTTTTAAAATGAATTTATTTATTTATTTATTTTAAAAAATTGTGATAAACTATATATAACATAAAATTCACCATCTTAGCCATTTTTAAAAGTATATAGTTCAGTAGCATTAAGTACATTCATATTGTTTCTGTCACAGTGCCCTTGAAGTCAGAGAAAAATGCAAGCAGCTAAATTATATAGAAGCAGCAGGGCTTAATCATTGCTCAGATGACTCCCCCTCTAGGGTATTCACACTTTATAATAGACCACTCAGGGCGATGTAAAGGTGAAACCCAAGGAAAGACTCTTGAGTTGTGAATTTCAGTGGAATCTGGAAGGAGAGCTATCTGGAGATGTCTATGCGTGCAGGGGAAGGTCCTTGGGGGAGAGGTGTACCGAGCTTCCCACAACTTCTCAAGTCACATCCTACTCCTACTGCCAGATGCTCTTAGAACCCTGGGGAGGAGCAGCGTGGCCATGGATGACTGGATTTCAGTAGGAATTCGCTGAATTCCCACATACCTGACTCACAAGATGTCCATTCATGAAAACACTTCAGGTCTCTGGAAGGACAAGAGGCCTTCCCTTGGCTCTTTTTAGGATCTAGATATGATCTAGCAGGGGTTGCAACTCCCGCGAGCCTGGAAGAGAAAGAATGGAGACAAGGGGGCACATTAATTTTGCTCCTCTTCTTGTGGGGCCACTGCTCTGGGGGCCACTGTGGTCAGGACCAGCCCTTGGCAAGACTATGGAATTGGTATTTATCTCATTTTCCCCCTTCCTGTTCCAAGCTTCCCCTTGACATTCTCAGTCCTGCAAAACTGTTTCTTCCCTACTGCCAGGGTCTTATGATCTTATTCATTTAATCCAATCTGCTATTCATCCCAGCGAGGATCCAAGGAATGTATCTTTAATGGTGGCTTTCAGACACTGGATGAACGAGAGGGATGTCAACGGGGACTTGTCCTAGGACTCTCCGATCTGATTTGGGTAAGATGTCTCTGACAGTCACATCATTGTGGTAAGCTCAAGAACAGAACTTTGGC
Organism: Stenella coeruleoalba; assembly: GCF_951394435.1. NCBI lineage: Eukaryota > Metazoa > Chordata > Mammalia > Artiodactyla > Delphinidae > Stenella > Stenella coeruleoalba. The sequence goes on along the minus strand of NC_137152.1, from coordinate 88,952,059 downwards.
TCTTTCTTTATCCCCACTCCTTCTGGGGGTGTTCAGAAGACTGTAACCTTTAGCCATCTAGGAGGGCACCTGCATTTCCAGGTGAGCCTCCTGGGGTGGAGGGTGGGATGGGGGTGAGGATAGGGGTAACTAGGACAGGCAGAAGGGTGAGAAACCCTTGGCCTGCTCCCCAGTTAGGTCTCTCTACACTGGGAGGCTAACTTAACAAACAGGACACCAGAGACGAATGGCTGAGGTGAGTGAGAAAAGAAATATTAGGATGGATCCGTTGAAAACTGTCAAGATGGAATTCCTATCATTTTTCTGCCATCTCCCTCTACATCTGTACCAAGCCCAGGCGGCAGCCAAATGCCAAGCCCATCCCAGCCCCAAGTAACTGACACTAACCTTCAGAGTACTGGGCTTTCCTTCTAGCAAGTCCAGGGGGCTGGTCAGTTCAAAAGCCCCCAGCTTTTTTTTTTTTTTTTGCAGTACGCGGGCCTCTCACTGTTGTGGCCTCTCCCGTTGCGGAGCACAGGCTCCGGACGCGCAGGCTCAGCGGCCACGGCTCACGGGCCCAGCCACTCCGCGGCATGTGGGATCTTCCCGGACCGGGGCACGAACCCGTGTCCCCTGCATCGGCAGGCGGACTCTCAACCACTGCGCCACCAGGGAAGCCCAAGCCCCCATCTTTTGACTTTCTCCTTCATCCAGTAAAGTAAGATAGTGTAGGGCATAGGGTATGGACTCTAGAGCCAGACTGCCTAGGTACACATCTATCGTCTGCCTTTCATCAGCTATGTAATGTCAGGAACATTACTTGACTTTCTCTAAGCTTCCTTTCTCCATCTGTAAAATGGATGGAAGAAATAGTACCTACCTCCCAGAGTTGTGAAGATTGAATACTTAACATAGTGCCTGGTTCAGGGTAAAAGTTCAGTAATGGTAGCTTCCAATCTTGCCCCAAGCCAAGCAGGGTTGTCACCTACACCACACCAATGAAACCGCTTTGTCACAGTCACCAATGACCTGCATGCTGCTGCGTCAAATGCTCAATTCTCAGCCCTTGTTTTCTATGACACTTGGCAGCATTTAATGCAATCGATCACTCCTTCCTTGAAACTTTTTTCTTGACTTCCAAGACACCTTAGTCTCCTGGTTTGCCTCCTTCTTCACCAGCCCCTTTTCTTTTTAGTGTTTCCTTTGCTGGTTTCTCTTCATCTCCTCAACATCTCAATATTGAGTTGCCCAGGGCTCTATTCTGGGACTTCTTTTCTTTTTCATCTATTCTCTCTCCCTTGGTGATGTCGACTAGTCCCAACATTCAAAATATCATCTTCATATACGAATACCATCTTTACAATGATATATATGTTCTTATCCCTAAAACCCACTACTCTGAGCTCCTGGCTTTCATATCTGACTGCCTACTTAACAACTCTACCTAGATATCTATACCTGTCTCAAAGTTTACATGCCCAAATCAGAGCTTTTGAGTCCCTTCCCTCAAAATTTACTCCTCCACCTGAGAAAGAAAGTTTCCTGCCATCTGGGAACTGGTCTGACATTTGCATCTAGGCCTCACTGTTGGTTAGAAGCTGTTCACACGTAAGCCATGTTATTCTCCTGTCAGACAGTAATCATCTCACAGGACACCCACATCAGACAAGACAAGACATGTTTCTGTGACTATGATGGAAGGAGACAAAACAAGAATGTTTAGTAATGTTATCTAAGTACAGACAAAAACAAGGTTACTGTGAAACTCACAAAGTACCAAACATCCTCTTCTCCCAGCCAATCTGAGTGACCGCTACTTCTCTACCCATCACAGCTTTAGTCTTGCTTTAGCTTTCCTTCATTTTGGATAAGATTTACTAAGATACCCAATCACGGAATTAGCCTCATTGCCTAATTGCATCCAACCTAGAGTGAACACCTGATTCCTTGGACCCACCCTAAAAACACCTAACATAACCTCCAACCCAATAATAAGTCTTTTCTAGTATTTCTTACACTTCTTAGATACCCATGGTTCACCATGCTGGGAATTCTTCATTCCTGCCATGAGTAGTAAAGCTAACTTGTTCAACTGCAGGTTTGTTCCTGGTGGTTGTTAGCTGGAAGGCATTAATGCATTAATCTCTCTACCCCCCCCGTTTTTATAAATGGTTAGGCCAAAACAGGAGTCATATTGATTCTGCTCTTTCCCTCACTATTCCACATTCAATTTAGGAGCCAAGTCCTTTCAATTCTACATCCAAAAAGGATTCTAAATATGACCACTTCTCGTGATCTTCTCTTCTACCACCGTAGTCTACACCTCCATCATTTCTCACCTGGACTAATATAACACTTTCTAACTGGTCCTCCTGCAGTTAGTTCTTTACACAACAGCAAGAGCAATATTAAAGCATAAAGCAGGTCATGTTCCATCTCTCCTTAAGGCCCTCCATTGGATGACCCATCCAATTAGAATTCAACCTCAACTCCTTATCGTGGTCTACAACAATGGTCTCCAAGCTTTTTGGCACCAGGGACCGGTTTCGTGGAAGACAGTTTTTCCATGGATGTGGGGTGGTACCGGTCCATGGCCCGGGGGTTGGAGACCCCTGGTCTACAATACTCCATGCAATCTGACCCTTGCTGACCTCTCTAAACCTCATCTTCTGATACTCTTCCATCTTGCTCAGTAAACTCAAGTTACACTAGTCTTCTTGTTGTTCCTTGAATACATCAAGCTCATTCCTGCCACAGAGCCTTTGCATGTTCTGTTTCCTCTGCCTGGAATATTCTTCCTCCACACCTTCTGAAGGCTGTTTCCTCCTTATCATTCAGTCTCAGCTCCAACATCACTTCCCCAGAGGCCTTCCTTGACCATCCTATACGCAGTTGCTCCATTTTCTCTGCCCCATGCTATTCTCTATTCCATTACCCTATTTATTTTAACTTCACAGCACAGAGCACTGTCTAAAAATATCATAGTTTATTGTCCATCTTTCCCATGTAGGCTGTAAGTTCCATGAAAGCAGGGCTTTTTTTAGGTCAATTAAAACATTTAAAATTTATTTTTGTAACTTTTTGAGGTATAATTAACATTAAAAAGCGCACACATAACATGGTTGATTTCGACATCGTATACACCTACGAAATCATCATCAAAATCACATTAATGAACATGCCCGTTACCACCAAAAGTGTCCATGTGATCCTTTCTTTGTGCCTTCTTCCTACTGGTCCAGACCATCAATAGTCTGCTTTTTGTCACTATTGATTAATTTGTATTTTCTAGAATTCTATATAAATGTAATCCTGCAGTACGCACTTCTTTTACTCAGCATACTGATTTTGAGATTCACCCATGTTGTTGCATGTATCGAGAGTTTGTTTCTCTTTATTACTGAGTAATTGTAGAAATGTACCACAGCTTGTTTATCCATTCACCTGTTGAAGGCTATCTGGGTTTTTTCCAGTTTTTCACAATGCTGGACAAAGCTTCTATTAACATTTGTCTACAAGTCTTTATGTAGATATATGTTGAAGGCAGAGATTTTATGTGTCTGGTTCTTTGCAACATCTCCCATGCCCAGGCACCTGTATAATATTTATACAGCATGTGGTGGTTAAATATCTGTTGAACGAATGACTGAGCCTTCCTTTTTAGCCCAGGTCTGTGGATGTTTCCACCGTTCCTGTGCCCACTGTAGAATCCTTCGCCACCATAACTCTCATCCTCCTCTTGCCCTTCCAATCTGCAGCCCTGGGTGACCCTTTGAGTGGAAGGTGAGTGTTTCCACTCTTGGCTTGATGGAGAAACCCTGCTCATTGGGTTCACTGCCAGCGCATGCTCTCTACCCTAAGCTGGCCCCTCTGGCTGTTCAACAATCCGTTCATTCCTCGCTTGCTGGCTCCCTATCACATTCCCTGCAGCAGCTGCTCCAAACTTCCTGCCCTCTCCTCAAGCCCCCAGCCCCAGCCCTCCCCCTCATTCTCAGGAGATGACTTCACCTCCTTCATTACTGAGAAGATTGAGGCCAACTGACAGGGGCTTCTTCGGCTTCCATTGGAGCCATCTCCACAGAGCCATCTCGGACGCTTCCGGCTCTCAGGGAGACGTGCTCCCTCACCTTGCCAAGGTTAAGCTCTCTGCCGGTGTGCTTGATCCCAGCCCCAGCTTTAAAAAAAAAAAAAAAGGATTTAGCTCTGGATATGGACCATACACTAGGATAAGTACTGATAAAACAACTCTGATTTTCGTTGAAAAACTGTTTTTAACATGTCTCATTTTTTTTTCCTGTAAGCTTAAAAACGCATTTTATTTTACAAAAGCATTGCACTTGGCATGTGTTATCTAACTTAATCTTCACAGCCAGCTTGCAGCGTAGTACCATTTTAAAAAAAAACGAATAAGAAGACTGGGGATCAGAAAGGTTAAGTAACTTACTTTGGGTCATAGAGCTAGTAAATGGTGAAGCTAAGATTTAAGCTAAGATCTAAATCCAGAGCCCTCTCTTTCCTTCTTTCCTCTCCCTCTCTCTCTCCCTCTTGCTCTCCCTCTCTTGAAGTTCAGAGGGTTCTCCTAACCCTAGTCCTCAGTCCATGGCCAATTATCATCTTTGGCCAAAATACAAAGTAACTATAGGAAAAAGTAAAATAAAGGGGAAAGAGAGACACATTAGCGTCATGAAGGATCTTGCCAGACTAAGGAGTTTGAACTTCATCCTGTAGGTAGAGATTCCCAAACTTTAGTCAACTGTCTGTGGGGTGCTTGTTAATAGGCAGAATTCCAGGCTCTACCCTCAGACCTACCAGATCAGTACCTCTGAGGGCAGGCTAAAGTGGAAGCATGAAAGACCAGTTAGGAGGCTATGGCAGTATTCCAGAGGAGATGGCAGTGGCCTGGACTATGGTGGTGGCTATGGAAGTAGACAGCCGTAGACAGATTTTTGTTTGTTTGTTTTTTTGTTTTTGTTTTTGCGGTACGCAGGCCTGTCACTGTTGTGGCCTCTCCCGTTGTGGAGCACAGCCTCCGGACACGCAGGCTCAGCGGCCATGGCTCACGGGCCCAGCCGCTCCGTGGCATGTGGGATCTTCCCGGACCGGGGCACGAACCCGTGTCCCCTGCATCGGCAGGCGGACTCTCAACCACTGCGCCACCAGGGAAGCCCAGATTTTTTTTTTAATTGTGGTAAAATACGCTTAACATAAATTCACCCTTGGAACCATTTTAAAATGTACAATTCAGTGGTATTTAGTACATTCACATGGTGTGCAACCACCAACGCTATCACTTTCAAAACATTTTCATCACCCAGATTGGAGAATTCGAAAAGGTGGAACTGGCAGGGCTGTGTAATGGATGGAATATTGATGGTGAGTGAGAGGCATGGGTCAAGTTCATTAGGTTTGGATGGCATGCTGATCAGGATAATGGTGATCTCTAATAGAGGTGAGTAAATAAAAAGTGAGACCTTGCCCAGGTAGAAATGAAGAAAACATGATGGCAATCATGAACATGTTGAATTTCTTAGAGACCTGCAGGGGCAGATATGAAACAGCCAGTTGGAGTGAATCTGGAGTATAGGTGAAAGTGAGGGTCTGGGGGTCCAGACTCTACAACAGCAAACACATGAGGCTCACTACTTGTCAGACACTGGTCCAAATACTCTGTTACGGATGAGCAAACCAAGGTACAGAGTAATTTGCCAAAGTTACTAGCATGTGACAGGGGTAGAAGGGATTGGAACTCAAGCAGACTGATTTTAGGGTCAGTGCTCACAGCCGTTATACTGTGCTGCCTTTCGCAGGGGTCATTTCGTCTGCAGAGGGATAATACTTGAATCCAGGACGGTAGAGGCAAAGCTGAGGGCAGAGCCTTAAGGGATATCCACATCTGAGGAGAGAAAAGCATAAGAGGAATCCGTTGAAGAAGACAGAGAAGAAGACATAGGAAGGTAACAGGAAAATGGGGACATTGTAGAGGTCAAAGGAGAGGAAAGTTTCAAGAAGGAAGCAGTGTCTGATCCTGCAGATGTGTTGCAACTGAAGGGCTGAGAAGAGGCCATTTGATCTGCGGGTGATTGTCACTGCTCACCTTCCAGATGGCTAGGCTAGTTAGTAGGGGACAGGGAAAGCCAGAGGGACAGGGTTAAGGAGTGAGATGGTGGTAGGAACAGAAGGCAGCTGGTATGCACTCCTCTTTTGGGAATGTTGGAAATGAAGTGAAAGGGAATGATAACTGATCGATAAAATTTTGGAAGAAATCAGCACAGCATCTTGGATCATGCAGACAGATCAGACTTCTTGTTCTGCCACTTACTTGCTGGGTGACCTTGGGTAAGTGATTTAACTTCTTGCAGCCTCAGTTTCCTCATAATAATAACAGTAATGATACTTATATATATAATATATATAATAACATATAATAGTAATATATAATAATAATATATATATATAATAATAACAACAACCTGTTATGATAGGGTTAGAAAGTGAGACAATACATGTAAAATGCATACTGAAAGAGTGAGTACATGATTAACTATTGTTATTTGTTGCTCAATAAATGTCAATGAATCTAGTTCAGTGATCTTGAGAATTCAGGAAACTTCTGACTCCAGCTTCCTCGAGGTTTTTGAGATTAGTGATGACCAGACTAGAGTCAGCAATTGCTGTCGATAGGAACATCTTCTTGGGGTCACCTCAGACTAAAGTCAAGTCACAGAGGCTAAACTCAAACCACAGCAGCTAAAGACAGATGGCCCTTCAACTCGTTACCTCTCTGTACAGTGACTAGGTAGAGAGCCAGAGCTTTGAAGGGGAAGTGACTTACCACAGACCGTTTCCTGGCCTGGTTTCTCTAAGCACCTGAGGAAGCAAATAAAACCTAAAGCTTGGGCTTCCCTGGTGGCGCAGTGGTTGAGAGTCCGCCTGCCGGCGCAGGGGACACGGGTTCATGCCCCCGTCCGGGAAGATCCCACATGCCGTGGAGCGGCTGGGCCCGTGAGCCATGGCCGCTGAGCCTGCACGTCCGGAGCCTGTGTTCCGCAACGGGAGAGGCCACAACAGCGAGAGGCCCACGTACCGCAAAAAAACAAAAACAAAAACAAAAACAAGGGGCTTCCCTGGTGGCGCAGTGGTTGAGAGTCCGCCTGTCGATGCAGGGGACACGGGTTCGTGCCACGGGCCGGGAAGATCCCACATGCCGCAGAGCGGCTGGACCGGTGAGCCATGGCCGCTGAGCGCCTGCGGGTCCGGAGCCTGTGCTCCGCAACAGGAGAGGCCACAACAGTGAGAGGCCCGCGTACCACAAAAAAAAAAAACAAAAAAAACAAAAACAAAAACAAAAAAAAACAAACAAAAACCTAAAGCTTCTTGGCATTAGGTATTTAAGGAGATTTGCCCACTTGCAACATGGGAAATTCTCCCCACCGTCTCTCTTTTTTTCCTTTGAAAATCTCCATGAACTCCATGCAAATGTTTTTAAAAACATGACAATACAATGGGATACATGTAACGCCAAAACTCTCCTAAACATTACTGAGTTTTTCTTTCAGGATTCCGAATGCACTTAAGGATCTTGCAAGATCTCAGAGGTCAGAAGCATCTATTGTTCAGGTCTGTATCTCTATATGCTGTAGAAAAATTTCCAGAATCTGCATCAACCTAAAGTCATTCTTCGAAACTTGCTTTTATTAAAAAAAAAATCTCGGGCTTCCCTGGTGGCGCAGTGGTTGAGAGTCCGCCTGCCGATGCAGGGGACGCGGGTTCGTGTCCCGGTTCGGGAAGATCCCACATGCCGCGGAGTGGCTGGGCCCGTGAGCCATGGCCGCTGAGCCTGCGCGTCCGGAGCCTGTGCTCCGCAACGGGAGAGGCCACGGCAGTGAGAGGCCCGCGTACCGCCAAAAAAAAAAAAAAGAAAAATCTCTCCTGCTATCTTCTCCTCAAACTTGAGTGCATAATGACCCAAAGACAGACTTGTGGATATTTGAGATCTCCAAGTTCAGGACCAACAGGAGTTTATCAGAGACACGCTTTTCCCAGGGAAAGTTCTGCCAGTGCTCAAGGTATACGCTGGCACTTGTGAAGTTCGTCTCCTGGGCCTGGCAACTCACATCAGTGCCCACCTCATAGAGACACGGAGAGCAAGTGCTGACCCAGTGATCTTTGAGCAACATGTAGGCCCTGGCTTCTAGAAGCTTCCATCTAAAAGCAACTCACATGGAAAGGGATGTTAGGCTTCTTCTGGGCATTTTCCCTCTCAACCCCACCCCAGTTTCTTTACCTCCCTTGTCATTGTTCTCCTGCTCCTTTCCCTTGAGTCTTTGGAGTGACCACCCACAATTACAACCCTTCCTGCCCTCTCACCTGGGTCAGTCTCAGAGATGTTTCCAGTTGGAAAGACCTCTTTCCCATGGCTGAAGTTGCTACCTGTGCATATCTGGTGACACTGACTAGAGCTTTCCTAAAGTGGGACTCTGTTTTGGCAGAGAACTGGAATTCAAGCAAGATGCCTGGAAGGGGGGATGTAGAGGCAAGAGTTTTCTATAGCAGATTCAGGGAACCCTGCCACTGAGCCCTGTCCGCTGATCAGAAGGGAGTCCCAGGCTTTGGTGAAACAAGCCTGCTCTCATCTAGCTAGAGAAAAGCAGCATTTCTCCTCCAAGCCCAGGCCCAATCCAAATACAATGTGCAGTCTACCTCTCCTTTGGGGAGCAGAAAGGTCCATCTACAGGCTGCTGGGCCCTCTCTTCAACGTGTGCTGGTCACCTTTTGGGAAAGAAGAAAGGACGTCTTGGAGAGGTAGAGCCCTCGACCCTGGATGTAATGTCAGTTCTGCATCTGGAGATTCTCTGACTGACTGAGCATAGTCCTGTAACTCAGAGGCTTCCCAGCACCTCCAGCCCGTGACTCTGGGTCACATTTAGAGTTATGTTCAAGTTTTTATATTTCCCCACTCCTCAGCTGTTCCAGGTAGTAGTTTGGCCCCCTAAGAAACTCCTCCACTTGTTTCTGAGAATCCCCAAAAGAGATGCCTGCCATGTGCCTATTCTCAGTTCTGTCACCTGTACTCACTACCCTGCTCTTTTTCTTCTACTCCAGAACCCATTGTCCACATTGCCTATTGTGGCTGAGGGTAGCCATCAGGGGCATATGTGTGTCCATACCTAGGGAACTTCCTGGTATTACAGGCTCCTCTGTGAGCCACTGGAGAGCTGAGTTATGGGTTGGACAAACCATCCTTCTCCAATTCTCTTCTACACTAGGTTAGTGGTGCCCAAAGGTAGGCCTGCTTATGCCTAGAGTCTCATAAACAATTCCCTAGTGAATTGTTCTCCCAGCCTCTGAGCTCCAGTGCTCACACAGTCACTTACAAAGACTCTGCTGGTTTCTGGCCACTCCTCTCACCAGAGGGGCTTAAAGCCAGCTCAGTGGACCAGAAGGGGATCAGAAGCCCGACCATTCTCCCAAGTCAGCCTCCTCTCTGCCCAGCTAAAAACCCATTTCTTCCCGCCAAAGCAGCCTCGCCTCTGCTACCAGAAGCAATTATTTTGTCCTTCACCTTCAAAGCAGGTTTGTAGCAACACACACACACACACACACACACACACACACACACACACACACATCTCAGACACCTCCACTCTGAGGCTGGGTCTGTCTTGGCTTTTACAGCTGTATGGTTATAAGGAACAAGTTGGAGGAGGACCTAGGGTTGAAAATGGATTTCGTGTTTGCTTCTATTAAGAAAGGAGAGGCTTGAGCATGTTTCAATGTTCTGAGGAGGGTCAGTAGACAGGGAGAAGGTGAAGACACAGGAATGAAGGGGGTTATAGCTGGAGCCGGGACCTGGAGTGGAAGGCAAAGGGTGGGACCCCCTTTCCCCTTTGTGACAATTTAGCAGTGGTGGGGTAGGAAGTTGAGCATTCCCACCCGATAGTTTCTATTCTCTCTATGAAACGAGAGAAGGCGGAGGCTAGGGATGATGATCAGAGGTTCGATGAGTTGCAGAAAATTTTCCACAATCTGCATCAACCTCAAGTCACTCTTCGAAATTTGCTTTTATTTAAAAAATGTCTCCCCTGTTATCTTCTCCTCAAACTTCAGTGCACGATGACCTAAAGACAGACTTGTGGTTATTTGAGATCTCCAAGTTCAGGACCAACAGGAGTTTATCAGAGACATGCTTTCCCCAGGGAAAATTCTGCCAGTGCTCAAGGTATACTGTGGCATTTGTGAAGTTCATCTCCTGGGACTGTCAACCAATGTCAGTGCCCACCTCACAGAGATACAGAGAACAAGTGCTCTCTTGCAGACAGCAACGTTGTGGAGGAGGTTTGAACAAGTTAATTAGGGAACCAAAAAGATTGTGTGGCAGCGGGAAGGACCCAGTTGAGATTGGTAGTCATGACTGGATGGTATGTAAAAGCCTGCCCAGTTGTGTATTTCTCCAGCAGCGCTTAGCAACAAGCATGGGGAAAGAAGTTTGCCCTTCTCTCAAGTGGAAGTAACTATTTCTGCTCTTTCTTGGTCATGGAAAAGGTCCTGGATTAGGACTGAAGAGGCCTGGGTCCAAGTGCAGCATTTCATCGTCATCTGTGTGACCGTGTGACAGCTAACGTGACCTTTTTCTATCTTTTATCTTATCTACCTCAAAGGGTTGTTATGTGAAAGAAAGGAGACTGGTAAAACCACAGAAAAGGAAAAACAGCTCCATCATAAACACCTTGAAAGATAAATTGTGGGAAAATTTTTAAAAAAGAAAACATTTGCAACACATACTACAACGGGCTTACTACACAAAGGGCTCTTACAAATCAAAAAGAAAGTAGAGAAATGGGCAAAAAAGAATGAGTAGGCAATTACTGGAAGAAGAACTACAAAGAGTGATAAACATAGAAACGATGTTAAGCCTCACTAATAAAAAATTAAGATTTAAACAAACAACAATTTCTGGTACTTTTACCTATCAGATTTACAAAAATTAAATCATTCATAGTTAGTGTTGGTGGGAGTGCAGGCTGGCACAATATCTCTAAGCTGGGAATTCCATTTCTACCAATTTATTCTACAGATAGACTCACACAAATACACAAAGATATATGTGTAATGATATCCACTGCTTCGAAGTTTGTAACACTAAAAAACAAGCCAACAGACAAAAACCCTTGTACAGAACCAAAATTTCCTTCAAAAGAAAATTGATTATGTAACATATGATGGAGTATTATGCAGCCATACTAAAAAGAATGCCTTGGAAATAACCCAAGATAAATGATTAAATGAAAATAGTGCAGAACAGTATGTGTATATGTATATGTATATAAAATATATGTATATATGTATATACATATATATGTATAAAATATATGTATATAGTATATATATGTATATAGTAGGAAATATAAAATATATGTATATATATTGTATATATATGTATATGTATATAGTAGGAAAATATGTGGAGGAATACACAAAAAACTTAACAGTGGTTACTCCTGGGAGGGGGATTATAATGACTTTCTACTTAATGTCTGTCTGCAATTTTTCCCAGCATTGCACCATGAATAGAATTTAAATGTACAGAAAATTAGAAAGACTTGTGCAGTGAAAACCTGCTCTCTCACGCCTAGCTTCCGCCATACATTTTACTTTACTTGCCTTGTCACATGCATCTCTCCAACTATCTATCCCTCTCTCCATCCCTTCAATCCATCATATATTCTAAATTCAGTTTACGTTTAAAGTAAGTTGCTGACATCAGCACATTTTCCCCAAAATACTTCAGCATGCATATTATTTACTGGATTTATATTTATTTACAGTTTTTCCTTTGGTGATAAAATTCATACGCAATGAATTGCACAAATCTAAGTAAATGATTCCACAGGTGTGACAAACGAATATGCCTGTGTAACCCAAATGTCTGTCAAGACAGAGAGTGTTATCATCACCCCAGGAAGTTTCCTCATGCCCATCCCAATCTCCAACCCACCCCCTTTGGTAACATTGAAAATACTTACATAAACTATTAATGTTAGAATATTCACAAATTTACAGAAAAATTGCAAAGGTAGAACAGAATTTTAGTATACCTCCACACCCAGTTTCCCCTATTGTTGACATCTTACATCACTATGGTGTATTTGTGATAACAAATGAACCGATACTGATACATTTATTATTAACCAAAGCCCACACTTTATTCACATTTTACTAGTTTTCCCCTAATGCCCTTTTTCTGTTCCAGTATGCCATCCAGGATACCACGTGAATCAGCTATACATATACATATACCCCCATATCCCCTCCCTCTTGCATCTCCCTCCCACCCTCCCTATCCCACCCCTCTAGGTGGTCACAAAGCACCGAGCTGATCTCCCTGTGTGATGCAGCTGCTTCCCACTAGCTTTCTATTTCACATTTGGTAGTGTATATATGTCCATGCGACTCTCTCACTTCGTCCCAGCTTACCCTCCCCCAACCCCACCGTGTCCTCAAGTCCATTCTCTACATCTGCATCTTTATCTCTTTTTTTTTTTGACTCCTCTGGGCTCTGACAGTTTCACAGGCTTTCCTGGTTTTTGATGACCTTGACAGTTTTGAGGAGGAGGGGTCAACCATTTTATAGCATGTCCCTCAATTTAGGCTCGTCTGATGTGTTTCTCATGGTTAGATTGTGGTGTTGTAATTTTTCCATGATTATAATAATCATGTTTAACTTTCGTAATCTGACTTAATAAAGATGTATATTCTAAAGGCATGATGGCGGGTGGTGATGATGAGGGTGAGGCAGCAGACGATAAGTAACTAAAAAGAAGCACGTCTACTTTGTGCAACTTGGAGAAAAGAAAGGAATATGTGGACAGTTACGGTTGTCCAGAGTGGTCCAGGCTGACCAAATGAGGGGACATCCTTGCCTTGCCTATAACCTGCCTGAGAAGCGGCTGGGGGTGGGGGCTTGAGGGAAGAAGATTCCTCAAAGGGGACTGAGATCTTTCCATGACACATGTCTCCTAAATGAAGAAGCTTTTCTAATCTCGAAGGATTGACTATTCAGCACCACATCAAGTGAGAATTCCTCACCACCTTCTGGTGAGCGAGACCAGTTCTGGGAATGTCCAGGCATGAACACAGCCTCAGCACTGGGTCTATTTTGGGAACATTTGGACATATTCTGCAGCATCATGTTTATGCTTTGGCAAAACAGGCGAAGGTTCAAAGAAATAATCCTTGGCTTCCTTCGTACACCCCACGTTTTCGTCTACAGGATGGCATATTCTGAGCAGAGATGGAGAGCACGGGATGGCTGGTTAACCATGATAGCACTTGGTCATCAGTGGGATTGAGCTGAATTGGAAAGACCAAGTGCCCATGACGCGGGGTTAATGGGGGCAAGAGGGATCAAGTCAGTGAAATGTGAGAGAATCGATACGCGGAATGCTTGACGAGAGGGCATTCACACATTTCACAGAGGAAGGAGGCTAGGGTTACATCCAGCAACTGCAGATGCTTGATGAAGAAAACCAACCTTATGCGTTTGCTCTTTGCTGGTCGCCTTGAGCACCCCGAAGGCTTCACAAGAGGGGCTCGGTATCCTCTCTCAATCTTCTCTGGGTGTCTGTTGGCAGCTTAAGACTGCCCACCCCAATCCGTCCAGCTACCCCACGGTTCCACAGGGATTTGGAAGAGAGGAGGCTTGGGTGTGTGTGTGTGTGTGTTTCACCCTCCAAGTGAAGGTGTGCCCCAAGGGAATGTGTGCGGGGGGCCCACAGCGAGCTGGTGGAAAATGAGCAAACAGCTGGATACGCTCCAAGGCAAGAGAGAATTTTAGATCCGGCACTGGTGAGGGCAGGAAGAAGAGATGGGGAGGGGTTGGAAATGGTGGAAGGAGATGGAATCTAGGAGCCTCTGCGGCTATTAAAACTCAGCACCTGGTCTAGGGCTCTGCCCACAAATGACACGTTAATTAATGTTCTAAGAATAACTAAGATTTATCCAGCACTTAAATTTTCCCAGGAGCTAGACTTCATAAGCGTTATCATGTTGAATCTCTCTCTTTCTCGCCTTCCTCAATACCCTAGAGGATGGGTAATAATATCATTGCCTTCGTTTTACAAATAAGACACTGAATCCCAGAGGTGTTACTTAACTTGCCCCAGGTCACAGTTAGCAAGTGGCAGAGCTGGGTTTTGAATCCAGCGCCTTCGCGCTCAACCTCTTGCCTTGTGTGAAAGGCCTCAGCGTGGATGGTCAGGGCTGGCAGGATGCGGGGGCTCAGTTCCTAAATGATGTCTCCAGCTCCACGCTCTTCCTTCTCAGAGTCAGGCCTCCCTGCCGCCATCTCCCAGCAGTAGTCCTCCCATCTTCAGGCCCCAGGGCCTGTCCGCGGCCGGAGCACAGGGACAGGAGCCTTCCACGACTCCTCTCCAAAGCGCAGGGCTCAGTGGGAAGCGGGGCGGGAATAGCTGGCCTGCCTCTGTCCCGCTGTCGTCCTCCCTCTGTCCCGCTGCCGTCCTCTGTGATCCTCTACGCTGCCTCACCTCCTCCTCCAGATTCTCACCCCTTGTGACGAGACGTGCTTCCTGTATCTGTGCTTAATGGCTCAAGGGGCGGGTGGCAGGATGTGCTGCCGTCCGAGCTTCCACGGGGGCGTCTCCGGCGACCCGGCTCCTGCGCACTGGCGGCCGGACTCCACCTGCCTGTCTTTTTTGCTCTGCTTTCGGCAGCAGCCGCTCCCATCTGCCTACATTCAGAGGCTTGCTCTCCTTCCCTTCAGAAAATGACTATATGAGGTCCCGCTTCTTCCCACATTACTGGAGCGCCCGGCAGTCCAGGCCGCTGCAGGCAGCTGGCCCGAGACGCGCGGGGATTAGCAGCTCCCAGGCTGAGGCTGACCTCCAGCGCCGCTCGGCTCCGCGCACCCATCCTCCCGCACGCCTGCCTCTGCGCACCTTGCCCGCTCGTCTTTCCTTCTTTCCTCCCTCCCTCCCTCCTTTCTTTCCCTTTTCTTTTCTTTCTTCCATCCACTTCTTTCTTTTCCTTCCTTCGTTCCTTCCTCCCTCTTTCTTCCTTCCTTTCTTTCTTTTCTTTCTCTTTCTTTCTCTCTTTCTTTCTACCTTCCTCTTCCTTCCTTCCTTCCTCCCTCCCTCCCTCTTTCTTTCTTTCCTTTTCTCGCTCTCTCTCCTTTCATCTCTCATGCTGGCTTCTGTCTTGCTTTCTCTTTTTCTCGCCTTCCAGAATTTCTTTTTGCCAAGTGTTTTTTAGATTACATGCTTGCTCTCAAACAATTCGAAGATGTATTGGGAAAAAAACTTCCCCCTTCCTATACAATTTTTGGAGTACCACCAGTGTTAACAGTTTGTTGTGTGTCCTTTAACACTTTTCTCCACACACACACACCTTAGTTTAAGTTTTGACACAGACTTTCTTTAGACTCGAAGACTTTACCAAAATTACAGATGTTCTCCGTTATTTGAAAACTTCTGGCTTATTACATGTTCCTTTAATAAATATAGCAAGGTACCCACAATATCACAATCTTGTGGCAGAAATGAAGCATTTTGGTTTGATAGACAAGGGCACGTTTCCCATACAAATGTTCAGTTGTAGCTTGAACTGCACTGAGTCGAATTCAGAGGAGTTCAGCTCAATGCCCAGGGATATATGGCTCCTTCCCCCACCTATTGTAAAACAAAAATTGCTTCTTACTATGCTCCATACTCTGCACCTTTAAAAAAAAACAATAACAATGTATCATGAACAGCTTTCCTGGCTGACAGATACAGAGCTAGCACTCATGCATGATTTCAGCTTTTCAATATTCCTATAACTTAATCAACCATTACCCTTTTGACGGACTTTCAGATTGTTTTCCTTTATTTTGCCACTGCCAACCGTAGTGAACATCCTTGGGCATATAGGTCTCTGCTCACTTGTAAAAATAACATATTAAGTTACATTTCTGTATGAGGTATTACCAGATCAAAGGTTCGCACATTTACAATTTTTGATAGTTGCTATCTGATTACCTTCTAAAATGGTTGTAGCAACACCTTCTTCTACTAAAGACAGGTGTAAGAGAGTTGCTGTTTGCCCATCTTCTTGCCGGTACTGAATACCATCAATATTTTAAAATGGTGTCAGTCAGAAGGTAAAAGAAATGCTATCCCATCATTTATAATATTTTATATCCGTGACAACCCATGAGGTTGGAAACTTCTCATGCTTGGTATCTGTATTTCTACTTCCGTGATTTTGCCTCTTCACAACCTTTGCCACAATTTTTAGGTTGTTGGCTTCTTCAATAGAAAATTGTAGGGTTATATTATAGGGTTTATATTTATATTATAGGGTTTATGTTTATATTGTAGGGTTATAAATCTGTTCCTTTTATATTATAGGGTTGTGAGTATGTTTTCTTTTATTTAATTGCAGATATTTTCTCTCAGTGGACATTTTACTGCGTTTTTTGCCCCACAACAAGTTTTAAATTATGTTGTCAAACTTGTCAATCTTTATGGCTTCTAAGTTTCCTGTCTTGCGCAAGAAGGCCTCTCCCACCCTGCGGTTCTAAAAATATTTTTTTAAATTTCCTTCTAAGGTTTTCATTTGAAAATTTAAATATTTAATCCATTTGGAATTTATTTTATGAGTGGCACAAGGTAACAGTCTAACAATTTGATCCCAGCTATCTAGCCAAAGGACATTCTTTCTTAGTGAAAAACAGTGTCTGCTACTCATATTCAGTTCTAGCCAAGTAGACCTGAGGCAAGTCACAAATGGCCAAACCTGGGGGCAGTTCCATACAGCTGCCACAACAAACACAACACTTCCCATTTATCTTAACTCTTCTGTTCCAACTCTGTGGGAGACCGAGGTCATTCTCACACAGGCCTGGAACAGCCTAGGCTGGATGTTACTTTTTCTACTCAAAGTATCTCTTACAGTATTCACTGGAGTTTGCTAAACAGTCTATCAGATTGAGGTGGTTTCTTTCTAAGTTTGTTTTTTAAAGGTTTTATTATTATCCATGCCTGCTGAGTCATATCAAATACTTCTTCATTATCTTTTGATACAAATATATAACACTCATCTCCTTTAATTTGCGTATGTCATGAATTATATTGATAGATTGCTTAATTTAACCATATTTGCATTCCTCGTATAAACCCTGCTTCATCAGAGTGAACTAGGTTTTTACTACTACTCTGGAATCTATTTGCTAATATGTTATTAAAACATTTTGCATCTATATTCATAAGTAAAAGTGGTCTATAGTTTTTGTTGACTCCTTTCATCACATTTTAAAAAGGTTATGTGTAGAATACATCTTTATAAATCTGGGTCAGTTTGAGTAACAGAAGTGTTTTTTGAAGGTTAGATAGAACTCAGAAATTTCCTATTTTTTCCCCTATGATTACTGGTCTGTTCAGCTCTCCTACCACTTCTTGAGTTAATTATGATATTCTATGTCTTGCTAGAAATTTGTTCATTTGCTTTAGATTTTCATTATTGACAAAATTGCTTATAATTTTGTCTTATAATTATGTCAATGTTTTATTTAAGTGGTTATATCTCATTTTTCATTCCTAATAGTACATTTTAATCTTTGCTCTTTTTCTTTTTTAAATTAGGTTGCTAAAGGAAGTGGTTTGTTTTATAGGTCTGTTGATGTGGCTTTATTTATCCGTTCTCCTTTGTGTCTGTGGGGGATGGGTGGGGCTGTGTAGTGGTAGTAGTTTCTACTTCTTTAATTTTAGTTTCTGCCTTGATTAATTCTCTCTTTCCACATTCTTTAAGTTAATGTTATTATTTTTTTGTGTGTGTGGTATGTGGGCCTCTCACTGTTGTGGCCTCTCCCGATGCGGAGCACAGGCTCTGGACATGCAGGATCAGCGGCCATGGCTCACGGGCCCAGCCGCTCCGCAGGGTGTGGGATCTCCCTGGACTGGGGCACGAACCCGTGTCCCCTGCATCGGCAGGCGGACTCTCAACCACTGCGCCACCAGGGAAGACCTCATGCTTATTTTTTAATAACAAAAATATTTGAAGCTATAAGTTTTCCTCAAAGTTTAACTCTAGCCACATCTTACAGATTTCGTTTTATGAAGTGTTCTTCTTTAAATAATTTCTGGATAAATTGTAACTTCAATTTTGATTTCCAGTTTGATCCAGTGACTGTTCAGAAGAGGATTTCTTCATCTCCAAATATTAAATTTTGGAGTTATCTGTTTTGTGAATTTCTTGTTTTATTTTATTTTAGTCAGAGAATGCAGCATATACATTTCTCTCTTTTGAAATGTATTAGACTTTCTTTGTAGCCAAGCACATGACTGATGTTTAGAAATGTTCTATGGATATATGATAAGAATGTGTATTCTTTGTAAGGTTCGATTTTATATTAAATTGAACTGTTGACTGTCTTACTCAGATTCTATATATCCTTGCTTATTTTTTGTCTCATTTATTTGTTAAATATTTAAAGAAGTATATAGATTTTCTCACTATAACTATGGCTTCCTATTAAGTTGTCCTTGTATTTCCAGTTTTTCTCCTTATGTATTCACTGCTACATTGTTTAGTGCATGAAGTTTATGACTTATAAATTCTCTGTGTGTCTTTTATCATTAAATGAACATATTCTTGTTCTGTTTAATTCTTTTGGCTTTGAATTTCACTTTATCTGATTTTAATATTGCTTTATTTTTGCTTGCACTCATCTCATACAGTCTTCCTCTTGCTTTACATTTGGTATTTCTTTGTTATTTTTTTCAGGAGTATTCATTATAAATACCATATCATTGCTTTTTTTAAAAACAAAAACTGAGAGTCCTTTTTATTTTTTTGAGGAAAGAATAATTTAAGCCATCCTCACTTATTGTGATAACAAATATATTTGATCTATTTCTTCTCTCATGGTTTGTTTTTATACTTGTTGTTTCTCCTTTTCTTCTTTCCTTACTTTTGCTAGATTTATCAAGTTAAAATAAATCTTTCTTTACCCTTTCCTTTTCTCCAAGGAATTTAGAAATTCTCTAAATATAGCTCTATTTTGCTAGTGGTTACATTCCTAACAATCATATTTAAGCTATTTTCCCTTTAGATATATCAACATTTAATAATAAACATGTTCTCCTCACTCTGCCACACATTTTACAAAGATCAATGGCTATTGCAAGGTGAATTGATTAGAGAGAATTCAACAGGAAGTGAGGAGACCAATTAGGCAGTAATTGCTATAGTTCAGGTAAGAAATTTTTCCTTGGAGTGTGTGTGTGGTATTTTTCATTTCAAGCACTCTTACTTAACACATACTACACTGTCATATTATCATCATCTTTTATACTTAGCTGTAAATATTATAACCACTGTTTCTTAGACATTAAATCCCTAAATCTTTACTTATCTTGAAATCTTTGTTTTGATTTCATTCTAATTTGATTAGAGGAATTTCTTCAGTAATTTTTTGTCTTTCAGTGTCTGAGAATGGCTTTTGCCCACACAGATGAATAATATCTTGAATGAGTATAAAATTACTGAACGATAGTCCTCTTCTCTCAGTTGTCTATAGATATTATTCCACCATTTTTTTTTTTTTTTTGCTTTTACTGAGGAAGGTGAGAGCTCTGATTCTAGACTGCTTCTTTCCTTGGTAAATACAAAATCAAATGAAAAGAAACCTCTTTGTCTGAAAGCTTGTAAGATTTTTCTTTTTATCTGTGGAATTTGTAAGTGCAGGGATGTTTTCTTCTATCATTTTCTTGATTATCATTTTTATACCTGTTCATTTTTTATATAACAGGTTTTCTGGATATGTCTCTATCTCTGTCTCTTATATTTTCAGTCATAATTTCAATTTTCCTGTGCTTTTGCTCTAATATTGTGGGTTATTTCTCCAGTTCATCCTCTGGAAAACTAATTTTGTTTTCAACAGAGATCATGTCTCTACTGAAGTTTAAAGTTGTCAATAATTTAATTTTAATCTTCAGTTACTTTTTAAAATGTCCTCTATTTAAATCTAGTACATATAAATTGTATTTATCATTAGCTTTATAATAAAATCCAATACAGTTATTAAGACTATGAAGAAAAAAATGAAGTGATATTTAGAGAGAGGGACAGAATGAAAAAATAAAGATGCTGACTATTAAATGCAGACTACAAGTACAAAAGAACTTCCAGTGAGCAGGAAAAAAGAAGTTCTATGCCATAAACTGGAAGGCAAGAAGGATGTGGAACTGGTATCTGTCTCAGCCTTGAACATTTAAGCCAACATGTCATTCTCATGCTTCTGCCATCCTATAGAATGAGCCATGAATGTCCAACAATTTTCCTGGCAAATATTCCGCCACTCCCCTTGCTCCAAGATATTCTTTCATTTTTTTCTGACCTGCTGTTTATTTACAACATGTAACAATCCAGTTAAGAAAATCAATGTCTTATTTATGACCCTGTTCTAGTCCTTGGAACTGGATGTTTGTGTCTTGTCTCACTAGTTCTTAACATTTTTTCTCCCTTTCAAAGACTTGGGCTTGGACTGGACCTACTACTCTCTCTTTCTCTCCTCCTGATATGGGCAACCTGGAAGAGTATACCTGCCTTTGTAACCCCTGGGAAACCAACCTCAGACTCTGGTCTGCCAGCTAGTACCCAAGCCAGTCTACCTTATGAGTGTGAGGAATTCAGGCAGGTTGAACATGATGGGTCTTTAAAGATGAATAGGATATGAAAAGAACAGAAAGATCAAAGGGCTCACCTTAGGATGAGAGTGGTGTGTGCAAGTGTGTGTGGGGGGGGGTGCTGCTCAGTGAGTAGCCAGATTTACTGGAATAGAAGGTTTAATATAGAGGCAAAGTCCAAGAAGGTCCTCTAATGGGAAAGGAGTGGGAGATGGAAGATGAGTCATATGGCTGGAAGGATTCCTTAGGACCAATGCTGGTGGAACAAACTTTCCCCAAGTTGTTGGAGAGTGATGCTGAAGCCAGAGCAGTATACAGAACCAAGGGTCAAGTAGGGAGCTGAGTCTAGTAAGGCAGAGAGGAGATTTGGACCAATTCATCAAAACCAAGGAGCTGAAAGAAGACACTGAGAAAGGGTCAGAGACTGGAGATGCAGGGAGATAAGAGGCTGCTGATTAAGAAAAACCAGGAATAGTCCAGAGAGATTGCTTGTCGTAGTCATGGCTAATGTTTAGGTGCCTGCTACAATATGGCACCTACAATATGGACATGCTCACTAGATGAGGGAATGGTAGGTGGGAAGAAAAATGCCAGATTGTGTTGGGTCTTACCGTGCTGGCTTTTTTTTTTTTTTTTTTTTTAGCCACACCACACCACACCACTCGGCATGTGGGATCTTAGTTCCCCAACCAAGGATCTAACGCATGCCCCTTGTGTTGGACGCACAGAGTCTTAACCACTGGACTACCAGGGAAGTCCCTCTGCTGGGTCTTGAAACCGTACAAAGAAATTTAGATTTACAGCAGTGAATAATAGGAAGCTATCAATAGATTTTTGAACAGGGAGGTAGTATGATGCAAACAATGTTATTATGAACAGTAGTTTGGAAGGATTGAAGGAAGGGAGACTGAAAATGGTTTTGAAAATCTTTAGGAGGTTCAGTTGGGAGATGCTGAGAATTTAGACTTGGGTAGGGAAAAGGAATAGAGAGTGACATATCCAGGAGACATTGTGAAGAACCATTAAATAGGATGTTTGGATAGATTGGGTGAGAAGAGAAGAAGGAGCCATCATAGGTAAACATGAGGTTTTTTTAGTTTGGAGAGGCTACCATGGAGAGTGGGGAAGGTTAGGCATGTTGAATTTGAAGCAGTGACTAGATAATTCACTTGGTGGAAAATACTGTTTAGTATTAGACTGTAGGTATTTGGTCATAGAGGGCTTAGATGTCAAGCTGCATCAACATAGAAATGATCATTGAAATCATAACTGTGGATGAAGGGAGAAGAATGGATGTAACAGCAGATGGCTGAGCATTGGACATACATTCACATTTTGTGAAAGAGAAGAGGAAAAAGAGACATTGAAGGAGAAATAAAAGACAGGAGCAATCAGAAAAACTGAAGGACGAGATATTTAGGCAAAAGGAGGTGGTTGATGGTTTCAATTATTACAGGGGGTGTGGAGATCAATGGTCAGCCAAGGAGAGTAATAATATTTAAGGACTTTGAATTTGGCCAGAGCAGTGATTCTCGAACTTGAGCATGCAGCAGAATCACCTGGAGGTTTTGTTAAACAGTTTGCTGGGTTCCACCCCAGGGTTTCCGATTCAGTATGGTCTTCAGTGGGGCCCAATAATTTGCATTTCTACCTAGTTCCCAGGTGATGCCAATGCTGCGGGCCTGGGAATCACACTTTGAGAACTATAGGGCTAGAAGAGCAATTCTCACCTTTTCGTTTGTTCATTTCTGTCCTGACACATCTGAGTGTTATGACATACTCCTCATAGCAATGGCTCACAAAGGCGGGGATTCTCACCTACGACTGGGAACCAGTGTATCTGGTTTTAAAAAGCGCTCCCCCACGCTCTCAGATAATCTGAACACCTTTCACTTGGGGAGAATTATTGAGCTGATACATGGCATTAATAATTTCCAAAAACAAAAAACAACATTGGAACCATACCCACACAGATCATTCGTTCATTGATGATGCAGAAGGCCCTTAAGAATCTGGTCTGCTTCGGGATGCAGCTGCACGTGGGTGGTGGTTCCTTCTGTTTTCTGGCCCTAAGCTGAGTCTCTAGCTACCACCGGTGGGGGGAGTAGGGGAAATGGACCTTACTGTCTCTCCAGCTGGATCGCCATCCACGGGTGGATAATCCTTGAAACCCTGGCGCCCACAGTCGTTTGCAGGTAGGTACTCCTTGCTACCCCACAGTCCACAGTGAGGGTGCTGTCAATATCCACGGAGGGAAGTAAGCAGCTATTTCCCTCTTTGGCTCCCTCTTCTGCTGCCACATTTGCCTTTCTCTAAAGTATACCATATACCTTGAACCCTGAAGGAGGTTTAAGCAGTTCTCAGAGCTCAGGTGATTGATCCAAAGCCATACCAAGTTGAGGATGAGGGCAGGCATTACGCCCTTAGCCTAGCTACCTCATTCCTTTACAAAGGTACAAGGCCTCACGGCCTTGGTCCTTGGGGGCATCACATGCAGAAGCTCCCCAGGCCTCCAGAGGATGGCCTTCCTTCACTGATTTGCCCCTTTCTTCATCCCCTCCTTAAGTCCTCTCCCTTTTACCCTTTTCTTCCCCCATGTCCCTACCTCCCCTTTTCCGGGAACATGCCCCACCCCTCCCTACAGAAGTGATCATGTCCCATGTCTCTGCTGCCTCCGGTGTTTGTTGCATGTCAACGACTTTCCTCCCTTGCCCAATTTCTGCTGAATTTGCAAAGGGGAGGGGTAAGCTCAAATCTACCAGATTTAATTAAAAATTTTTTTTCTTCACATGATAGTTGAACAAGTCAAGTTATATAGAGGTGTGTAAAGAAAAATATAGACCTCTTTATCCATCCCCATCACCAATCACACCCCCTAAAGTAGCCAGTGTTTGGTGTATGTCCTTTCATACCTTTCTCTACATTCCTACAAATGTGTATGTGTGCATGTGTTTGTTTTCCCCATGATAGGTGAAATATTTAAATGAGATTTTACCCTATACGTTGCTCTGCAACTTGCCCCTCCAAACAGTATGTCAACTCATTGTCTTTTGATTGTGTGAGTGGTGGGGTTGAATGAACTCTAATGTGTGGGGAGGAAGCCTCCCACTCTAGACTGTGGATTCTACAAGGATGAATTTCCTTCTTGACAACCCATCCCCTAACCTTGTTTGCAAGAGAGATTCATATTTCTCCTTTTAACATAACATAACTTATTTCTTGTGATCCAGTAACCATGGCCTCATAGTGTATTCACCTGACCTCTCCCTTCCAGCTGCCTAATGGTCAGATGATTATTACAATATATCACCTTGACAGCTGCTTCCCCCCATTCCTGGCTGCCCCCAGGCTGGACTTTATATGTTGGCAGTCATCCTTGTTTTTCCCTACCACATACTGTGTGCCCTTCCAATGCTCAGCTATCTTAGACAGACTCAGGATGCCCAGTTTCCGCAGCTGGACCCAATCTCCGGTCCTTGACTCCTGGCACCGCACCTGTATATCAAGTGCTTTATTTGTCTTGCTAGGTTATTCTGGGCCACCTTATGCTTCAGCTCAATTGCATATCTGTTAAGCCTGTTTCCTTCTTCACCCTGCCCCCTTTCCCGAAGCTGAGGTCAGTGGACAGCTGGGGCTCCTGTGCAAATATGAGTGAAGGGGGAGTAAAGCTGGTGGAGTCCTTCCTGGTGTCATCCGTGGGCATTGCCAGGAAAGACACATGTTGGATTCATTGCCTCCTTTGCTCAGGGCACAACATCCCCACACGTTTAATAAAGTTTTGTAACGGTGAGGTCCATTTCCCCTTGATGCAGACTGGATCAAATTCTGCATCCCCCAACTCCCACACAGGTACAGGTTCTTCCTCTCCACCCCATTAGGTGCCCCTAAGGTCCCCTTAGGTCTTAAAGTGGTCCTGGTAGATAGGACACGCATTTTACAGTGTTAAATCGAAGATTGGCGGCAACTCTCTTTACTAACTTTCCCAGTTTTGGGAACTGTCATTCAGTCTTCTTTCTCTGCCTTCTTCTGTTCTGGCCCCTGCCCACTTTATCTTTCAAACTAAACACTCTCTCTCACTTCACATCACCTTTTAATTTAATTTTATTTTATTTAACATCTTTATTGGAGTACAATTGCTTTACAATGGTGTGTTAGTTTCTGCTTTATAACAAAGTGAATCAGCTATACGTATACATATATCCCCATATCTCCTCCCTCTTCCGTCTCCCTCCCACCCTCCCTATCCCACCCCTCCAGGTGGTCACAAAGCACCGAGTTGATCTCCCTGTGCTATGCAGCTGCTTCCAACTAGCTATCTATTTTACATTTGGTAGTGTATATATGTCGATGCTACTCTCTCACTTTGTCCCAGCTTACCCTTCCCCCACCACCAGTGTCCTCATAGTCCATTCTCTATATCTGTGTCTTTATTCCTGTCCTGCCCCTAGGTTCTTCATGACTATTTTTTTTTGCATCTTTATTAGAGTATAATTGCTTTACAATGGTGTGTTAGTTTCTGCTTTATAACAAAGTGAATCAGCTATACATACACATATGTCCCCATATCCCCTCCCTCTTGCGACTCCCTCCCACCCTCACAATCCCACCCCTCTAGGTGGTCACAAAGCACCGAGCTGATCTCCCTGTGTTATGCGGCTGCTTCCCACTAGCTATCTGTTTTACATTTGGTAGTGTATATATGTCAATACCACTCTCTCACTTCATCCCAGCTTACCCTTCCCCCTCCCCGTGTCCTGAAGTCCATTCTCTACATCTGTGTCTTTACTCCTGTCCTGCCCCTAGGGGGATGGACCTAGAGTCTGTCATACAGAGTGAAGTAAGTCAGAAAGAGAAAAACAAATACCGTATGCTAACACATATATAGAGAATCTAAAAGAAAAAATGGTTATTCACATCACTTCTTGATGGCCAGGTGTGCAAGCTTCTCTGATGAGCTAATTGGCTTATTCAAGTAAGAACCCAAGTCACGGAAAAGCTGGTGGTTTCCTACCCTCACCCCCTTCCACGAGGGCAGTGGTTCTGGTGATACTGCTCCTCCTAGGGGGCAATTGAGAGATCTGTAGGGGCGTTTTTTGTTCTCACAATGGTTGTGGGACATTATTAGCATTAAATGGATGAGGGCTGAGGACGCTTAACTTTAGTAGTGCTCAGCACATTCGCACACAACAGAGCATTGTCCCATAAGACTTTCAAACGTTCTGCTGGAGAATCAAGTGGGTGCAAAACCTGATTATAATTATCGAGTCTAGAATCTAACACTATGGTAAATACAAACACAAAGGAGCTTTTAAAAGCTTTTGATATATATTGAATTTTCCAAGACTGTTACTGTAAGGCCAACTGGCTCGAGGCAGGGGAACACAATCAGATTCACAGGTTGCATCAGAACGAAATTCTCCGGACCACCCAGTTCCAGAAACTGCCCTGGGGACATTCCGGACCACCCAGTTCCAGGAACTGACCTGGGGACTTTGAAACCAGCCCAGCCTTCCCGCCTTTCGAGGGGCAGGACTAACCGTCCGCCAGGATACCCGAAAAGACCACCAAATAAGGAATACCCTGCGCCCTCCCAGATTCACCACACCCCTTTCCCTTCTTCCCCTATAAAATCTTGCCCAACCCTCGCCCGGGCGCGACTTCTCTGGCCCCCTTTCTCTAGACCAGTGAACCTCGCCCGGGAGCGCTCCCTAATAAAGCTCACTTGAAGCTTTCCTCTGTTTCGTGGTGCCGTTTGTTAAGATCCGACCTTACAGTTAACTACTACACAAATTGAGAGAAAACTGTGCTTTTTTTCTTTGGAACTTTGTGAAGAATTATTTACCATATTGGAAAACCACAACACTGATCAGTCATGATATTTGAGTTGACAATACCACAAATCTTTATCAGTTTGGTGTTGTGGTCATTGTTGCTTCAACATAAAGGTGTAAACAACTGAATACTTCAGTATTTCCTTTGTGAAATCATAACCAAGTATGTACATACTGAAATACGAATTATTCCTCACTTAATTTTCCTCTATCTCTTTAAGTATACTACTTGTTTATTAAAATATACATATACGTGTATTAAAATTCATAACAATATAATAAATACCCATTAATTCACCACCCAACTAAAAATTGAACATTATTAATAATTAATATCTATATATACCATCCCACTCTTTCCCTAGACCCAGAGATAACCAGTATCCTGAATTCTATGTTTTCCTTACTCTTGCTTTAGAGAATAGTTTTATTACATATTTATGCATGCCTAAAGAATTGTTTTAGGGATATAAATCACATCCTCCTGTAGAGTCTTTTTCTTGGACTTTCTTTTGTTCTGAACATAATGCTACTAAAATCCATCTGTATTATTTAGTGTAACTATTTCATTCACTTCTTCCTCAATAATTTGTAGTGCCAACTCTCTCATATATCACAGTTCCATTTACGTGTGGGTCTATTTTTGAACCCCCATTTAGTTCCATTGGTCAGTTGGAACAGTAGCATATTGTCTTTTAATTACTATAGCTTTTTAGTAGGTCTCAATATTTGTCCAAGCAAATCTCCCCACCTTATTCTGCTCCTCTAGAAGTTGTCTTGGCTATTTTTGGTACTTTGTTATACAAATTTTTTTTTTACATCTTTATTGGAGTATAATTGCTTTACAATGGTGTGTTAGTTTCTGCTTTATAACAAAGTGAATCAGTTATACATATGCAAATGTTCCCATATCTCTTCCCTCTTGCGTTTCCTTCCCTCCCACCCTCCCTATCCCACCCCTCCAGGCGGTCACAAAGCACCGAGCTGATCTCCCTGTGCTCTGCAGCTGCTTCCCACTAGCTATCTACCTTACGTTTGGTAGTGTATATATGTCCATGCCTCTCTCTCGCTTGAGAGTCAGTTGCCAAATTCAGTGAAAAATTCTGTTGGAATTTTGATTGGAATTTCACTGAATCTAGAGATTAATTTGGGAGGAATTGTTATCTTTATGATTATTGAGTGTGACTAGTTATGAACATGGTACCTATCTTTGTTTATTTAGAGCTTCTTTCATGTCTTTCTATAAAGTTGTATAATATTCTTGATTAGGTCTTGCAATCTTTTGTTAAACTTAATTCCAAGTGCCTTATAGTTTTCATTGCTATTGTAAATGTTGTTTTTTATTAGAAAAACTTCTAACCCTTTGTTGCTAATATAGAGATGCAGATGATTTTTGAATATTGATCTTATAGTAGGTCACTTTGCTAAATCTCTTATCATTTATAATCACTTGTAGATTTGTAAGAAGATGATTGTATTAATCTACAAATAATGATGTCTTAGTTTCTTCCTTTTTAGAAAGGAGGAAAATACACTGTTAATTTTCATACACTGTTATTTCCATACACTGTTAATTTGTTTTTCTTGTTTCACTTCACAGACTTAGTCCTCCAGTACAGTATTGAATAGAAGCAGTGATGGGGGCATCAGGGCCAAGCTCTGTTGGTTGTTAGTAAAAGTCTAACAACTGACCCTTTAGGGGAAGAAAAGCACTGGTTTGTTGCATTTTCCAGGTTTTATGATGTAAATACTCCTGCCACGGTTGATTTCAAGTTACCAAAGTGACGTCACTGAACACGGAGTTAGGAGGAGATGTGCACAATTGGCTCTCCTGAGCCAAAGTGACGTTATCACTGGATCTAGCTCTTCTCACACTGCTGGGTCCTTGGGCTGACTTGGTGGGACAAGCAATGGGGTTTATGGTAGATGATGCCAGAGAAGGAAAGCTCAGGATTTGTATGGAGGTTTAAAAAGTTTCCGGGGAAGAGGATTGAATTATGGAGAGTAAAAGAGAGCCTCTGGCTGCTCAGGGTGGAAAATGCTGAGAAAGGCATGGTAAGTTCTTGACCCTCTTACAGAGAGAGGAGAAACATGTGAAAAGGTTATAGAACTAAAAAAAAAAAAAAAAAGGTTAGAGAACTGTTACCATTTTTCTGTGGAGATATGGAGAGGGGGACTGTGGGATGGAATCATGTGAGCAGGTGAGGATCAAAAAAGTGCCAGGGAACAGAGTACAGCCAGGGGTCTGCCAGCCAACCTGGGGCTCATGAAGAGGTCTTGGAGTACGTGCTTCCCTCCATTTTTTTCTTTTTGTCATCAAATTGGGAAGGTAGAGAGGGATGTGGAGTGTGGGAAGGGGAAACGCTGAAAATTTTGAGAGAAAAAAAAGGTAGGATCGCGAGAACTTTGAGCGCTGCACCCATTCCTAGTAGGCCAGGCAGGACTAATGGTAGAGTGGCACTTTAAGGTGTTGGCAGCTGCATGGAAAAGAAATAGATTCACTAAAAAACTGATGCAGGTGAACTTGTTTACAGAACAGAAACAGACTCACAGACTTAGAGGGTGGGCTTGTGGTTGACAAGGGGGAAAGGTGGGGTGGGGGAGGGATAAATTAGGAGTTTGGGATTAACATATACACATTACTATATGTAAAATAGATAATCAACAAGGACCTACAGTATAGCACAGGGAACTCTACTCAACACTCTGTAATAACCTATATGGGAAAAGAATCTGAAAAAGAATAGATACAGTATATGAATATAACTAAATCACTTTGCTGTACACCTGAAACTAACGTAACAGTGTGAATCAACTATGCTCCAATATAAAATTAAAAAATTAGAAAAAGAATTAGATTCAGAAAAATCTTCGTGACATTTGGAAAGCCAGGAGGTAATGCCTGGAAGCTCATCATTTTGCCATCTCCCCTGTGCACTGCCCACCGCCCCCAGCAAAGAAGTAAGGAGAAGTATATGCTAGCAAATTGCATGTAGCAGGAGAGGGAATGCTTCCCTAAAGCTGGAAAAATATTAATGAATGTTTAGAGTGGTCTGGGAATAAATAGGCTTGGGGCTCTCTGGCTGGAGCTAGCTGGGTTCCAAGAAATGATCGGCTCAATTCTTCAGGTGTAGTCCAACTTCTTCCCACCAGATTTCTCACCTTGCAACTTCAGTCTTTCTCCATAAGGCTAGTGGGACTACAGGTGAAGATGCTTCCTCCAGACCAATTAAATCAGAATCTTCGAGAGGGGGCCTGCCACTGACATACTTTAAAAGCTCTACGGATGATACTAATGTGCAGCCAGGGTTGAGAACTACTGATGCAGTGAAATGGTGGAAAGTTTATGCCAAGGTGAACTATTATAGAGTGAGTCTCAAATAGCTATTATATTGTGGTTGTTTTATGAAGAGTATCTGGCTCATGGTCACTTAGAAGACCAGATAGGGTTAGGTCTTGTAGTCTGGGTGCAGAGTTTCCCATACCTAGCATAAATTGTGTGGAGCCTGGAGTTCCTGAAGATCAGGGGAGAAGGCAAAGATAGGGAGTATGGGACACAGGGAGGTGGGGCATCAGTGAAGTGGTGGGTACTGATGTATTCAGACCCAGCAGGTCTGATTTTAATACACGAGTTCATTGGAACCAACTCTCGTCTCTTTCAGGTATGGACTAGGTATGGTTTAGCCACTGACCAGGGGCAGTATCTTCTAGTCTCTTCACTCCTGCCAAGGGTGCTAAGGCAACCATCACATAGAAAGCAGGACATACCAGGGGAAAGTCTCTGACAAATCTCATCAAAGGCTACGTGGAGAAAGGAGCCCAGGAACAAAGTTGAGAGAATTATAAATGTGGAGATTCCTCTGTTGTGTTAAGGACTGAAAAGAGGTTGAAAGGGAAGCAAAGCACTTAGGGGAAAAATTAGTTTGTCATAAGTGAGATATGCGATGTGTGCAAAGAGAGTAGCCCTGGACAACATCCCAGATCATTTGATATTTTAGGGAACATTCTAGAATGCTGACCGTCATACATCAGAAACATATTAGAGAACTTTTTATTAATGCTTTATATCTGTATGTAGTAATTAAGGATCTCAGCCTCCAGCTATGATGGAACATTTTGTTGCAGAACAACACTTGCGAAGAACTTGGAAAAGCCATCTATTTGAGGACATAAAGAGCTGCCAGAAAGGCAGAACTTGAGAATCTGAGATCTTGGAGAGAAGGAGACCACAGGGAGGTAAGCCACTGCTTTAACTCTTAGGGAGTTTGTTGACCCAGTGCAGGCAAGAAATTTAGAATGTGGACCTTGTTCTCTGTCAAAAAGCAGAAAAAGCAGTGGAGATTTCAGAAACCTCATGGAGCTGAGGAGATAAAAATTGATTTGGAGCTGCCAAGGGACCAATATCCCAGACTGAGGTGAAGCACACCTTAGCCTGTCACTCAGTGCTTTGTTTTTTTTTTTGTTTTTTTTTTTGGTACGCGGGCCTCTCACTGTTGTGGCCTCTCCCGTTGCGGAGCACAGGCTCTGGACGTGTAGGCTCAGCGGCCATGGCTCACAGACCCAGCCGCTCCGCGGCATGTGGGATCTTCCCGGACCGGGGCACGAACCCGTGTCCCCTGCATCGGCAGGCGGACTCTCAACCACTGCGCCACCAGGGAAGCCCCACTCAGTGCTTTTTTGACTCAAGATATTTGCCAAATTCCTGAGCTGCAGAGGCCAAGAAGCTAAGGAATTAAGTAGAAAGCCACTGAAATGTAGACTGGAGTTTTCAGAAGTTCCATTATACTGAAGTGGAAACCATTTAAGTTCAGTACTTGCCAAGGAGGGAGAGCCATAGTAGACCCTTCAAGCTCTAAGTTACTAAAGGGCTACACCATACAAATGAGAGGGAACCAGGGGAAGACTGAGCCTTGCAAACACTGAGACTCAGCCTCAAGTCAGCCTAGTCCCTGATTGAGTTAACATGAGTTTTGTCCTCTCACAGTGACTATTAGAGGAGAGGGTGACCCTCTCTAGAGAAAGACAGTATAATTATGTATACAACTTTTCATATACAATTTCCAGAATTTGAATAAGAAATCAGCAGGTATACTGAGAAACAGGACCAAAAGGAAAAAAAAGACAATAGAAACAGACCCAGTGACCCAGACATGGGAGATGTCTGACATGGACTTTGAAATAAGTGTGATTACTATGTCTAAGAAGACAAGTGACAATGTGGAGAGCATCACCAGAGAACTAGGATCCACAAAGAAGAATCACCTGGCTATTCTAGAACTAAAAAATACAATATATAAAAACAAGGAATCAATTGATGGGTTAATAGCAGATTGGACACAGAGGAGATGAATGAACTTGAGGGTCAGATCAGTTGAAATACTCAGGCTGAAATTTGGAAAGCAGAAAAAAAAGGATTGAAAAATATAGAACATGGTGAAGAAGTGTAACACATGTGTAGCTGAAGTCCCAGGAGGGGGTGGGGGGAGAGGAACTGATGCAAAAGCAATATTTGAAGAGATAATGATTGAGAATTTTTCAAAACTGTTTAAAGATATAAAACCACAGACTCAAGAGCACTACAAACACCAAGTATACATAGAAAGCTACACTTAGATACATCATATTCAAATTTCTGAAAACCAAACTAAAGAGAAAATCTTAAAACCAGCCAGTGGGGGGAAAAAAGACATCATGTTCAAAGGAGCAATAAGTCATTAACTGACTTCTCAACAGAAATAATGAAAGCCAGAAGACAAAGTGCTGGCTGTAGTATTGAAAGAAAATAACTGCCAATCTTGACTTCTATACATGGTAAAAATATATTCGAAAATGAAGGCAAAATGAAGACTTTTCCAAACAAACAAAACCTGAGAGAACTTGTTGCAAGCAGAGCCACACTAAAAGAAATAAAAGCCATTCTTTGGTAGAAGCAAAATGGTCCCAAATGAAACCATAGGAATGAAGGAAGGAAGGAATAGCAGTGGAAAGGATAAATCTAAATAAACAGCAACTTATCAAACAATAAAAATAATATCTTATAGAATTCAAAATAATATGTAGAAATAATTTAAGTACATGATGACAATAACAAAGTCAGAGGAATGGGAAACGGAGGTAAAACGTTCTAATATCCAGCTTCCATCTCATAATCTAAGATGGCTTCTCCAGCTCTTACCATCATATCCATATGTTCCTTCCCTTTAAAGGTATTTCTCAGAAGCTTACAGTATCACCTCTGCTTTTACTCCAGTCACATGACCTCAACTTAGCTGCAAGGGAAGTTGGGAAATGTAGTTTTCAGCTGGGAAGCCAAGTACCTAGCTAAAACTTGAGGTTTCTATTATTTAAAGAAGTGAAGAGTATCTATTGGGGATCAACTATCAGTTTCTGCCACGTTACACTGGGGTCTGTGTACAACTGATTTGCAGAGGCGTAAAGATTTCAGGTTGTGGGCAGACTGCCAGCAAGCATGTATGATGCCAGTGGACCAACTAGTCAATGACTATTTTAGACTTTTTTGGATTCTAATATGCCCTTTATATTACACACAGATACTATCTTGGAAAGACTATGATAACAGTGTCAGCCATGAATTAATCCTAAACTGATCATTGTTCCATTGGATGGGGATGGAGGATTGGCACAGAGATCAGTGGGTAGTGTTAAAGCAATAGTCAGTAGGCGGGAGGAAAAGAAGGAGCCTTGCTGGTGGGGAAGATATGCGTTTACTCCTCAGACATAAAAGTTCTTCTTGTGGGAATGAGAAGAACTATCACTAATGGATGGTCCATTTGTAGG
Source organism: Stenella coeruleoalba (assembly GCF_951394435.1). Classification (NCBI taxonomy): domain Eukaryota; kingdom Metazoa; phylum Chordata; class Mammalia; order Artiodactyla; family Delphinidae; genus Stenella; species Stenella coeruleoalba. The sequence continues at coordinate 88,918,770 of NC_137152.1, read as the reverse complement.
GTACTATACTGTCCCTTAGATGGATAATGGAAGTAGATACTATAGCCTAAGAAAGAAAGCCCCGGAGTGCCGAGGGAAGTGTTTTGGGGGATGGAGAAATGCTAGAACTAATTAAGGGGTTGCTGTTTGAACCAAAATGATCAAGAATATCCAAGAAAAAGTTGACAAGTAGACTGGATGCAATCGGTGGAAAATGTTGCTCACCAAGGAGCCCATTCAGGAGGGTTCCAGAGAATCCTAGGCAACACACTGGTGGAATCCCTACTCCTCATACTAGCAAGAGAGATGACACCAGCTTCACTCACTATTTCTTTCCATTCAGGGGGAAGCCCAAATTGCTTTGTTTCAGAAGGAGCTAGATGTGAGCTGAGGGCCCACGTGTAGGCAGCTACCTTGAAAGGTAGGTTCTAAGTTGCAGATTGCGATGGCCCTGGCAGTCCAACATAACACCGGGAGCCAGAAAAAGCACTCTGACACATCCCTCCTCTGAGTCAAGGAGAACAGGGCCAATTACTTGCTTAAATGAAGAGAGAAGGGAAATAAGGAAAACAGGGAGAAAAGAAAAATGTAAGTTCCTATCTCAAAAAAATTTATCCTTCTACAGAGCTTAAAGAGGGAGGTATAAATGGAACTGACCACCCTAAACACAAGAGACAACTTCAGGATGAAATGAGAGGGAAGGGGGGTACAAAATGAAGACAAGTGGGAAATAAAGAAGAGGGACTTCTAGGGGCCATGTGCTGTGAACATGGTGCTGGCCAGAAGGCAGCTTAATGAAAGCACCAAAGTAAAGTATCTCATCATCCTCTGGGATCTGAGGGTATTCAAGCCTCTGAGAAAGAGCACAGTCTTCACAGTCATGAATTGAGCACTCTGGCAGGAGTGTTGTTATGGAGCGCAACAGTAGAGGTACATGAGGAAACACATATGTAACCACAAAGTGTGATATTTCTTGTCAAGAAAGAAACAGGGTGGTATGATCATGAATACTTAGGGGGCATACTTTAGCCGGAGTGGTCAGCGAAGTCCTCTCTGAGGAGGTGCCAATTTTAGCTAAGCTCTGAACTTTGAGAAGTCAACCCATTCAGATTGCGGGCTGAAGGGTTTAGGAAGAGGGTGGAGAAAATGCAAAGGCCCTGAGGAAGGAATGAGCTTGGCATATTCAGGGAAGAGCAATAAGGCCAGCAGCTGTAGCAGAGTAAAAGGGAGAGTGGTAGGAGGATAATTACGGAAAGACAGGTAGGAGCCAGATCTTGCAGGGCCTTGCAGGCCATGGCAAAGAATTTGGATTTTATTATAAGTGCAGCAGGAAGTCACCCCTCCACCAATGGTTTTGTGGGGGAAGTAATATAATCTGATTTTCTGTTCCAGAAGATCACTCTGGCTGCTGTGTGTAGAATGGGCTCTAGTGAGGCGAGAGTAGAAGCAAGAATACCACTCTAGAAGATACTGGAACAGGTCAGGCAAGAGATGGTGGCAGGGTGGCTTGGTCTAGGGTGAAGGCTGTGGAAACTGAGTAAAGTACAGTTGATTCCCATTATTCATAATAGTTATGTTCCATAAAGTTGCTATGAACAGTGCCTTAATAAAGATTGAACTCCTGCTCCTAAAGGAAATACAGGGTTAGGTTCCGGCAAGCCTTTGGTCATAACATTTTTGTCAACTGTTGAATACATAACTTTGTGTGTGTTTTGTTTAAAGAGACCTTGTTTAACATATATTATATTATTGGTTCATTCACATTGAACTCATGGCCAACAGCACATGAGTTATAGCTCATGACAGAACAAAGCTTACATAACACTATTTTCTCTGAAAGGCACATCACAGCCTTCTTGCACTTAGCGACACTAGAAAGCACTTCAGCACTACACTTGGGGGCCAGTTCAAACAGAAATTATCAGCAAAAAGCACAAAAATGTGAAAATGTGGCACTAAAATAGGCCATGAAAAGGACATTTGTCTACAGAATAAGAACTAAAAAAAGGAAGGCAGAGCATTGCCTTGTTTGACCTCAGCTGAGAATGTACACATTGATTGAATTACATTTTCACCATTCTATGCTAGTATTTTTTAAAATACTTTATTTATTTTAGTTATTTATGTCTTTGGCTGCGTCAGATCTCAGTTGAGGCGTGCAGGATCTTTCCTTGTGGCACATGCTCTTCGTTGTGGTGCACAGGCTTCTCTCTAGTTGTGGCATGCGGGTTTTCTCTCTCTAGTTGTGGTGCATGGGTTCTGTAGTTTGTGGCACATGGGCTCCCTCGTTGAGGCACACGAGCTCAGTAGTTGTGGCGAGCAGGTTTAGTTGCCCTGCGGCATGTGGGATCTTAGCTCCCTGACCAGGGATCGAACCCGCGCCCCCTGCATTGGAAGGCAGATTCTTTACTACTGGACCACCAGGGAAGACCCTGTTCTATGCTAGTATTAAGTTGGGGGTTACAAATGCATTTTAGCAAGTAGGCAAATCCACAAATATGAAATCTGTCAATAGTGAGGACCAGCTACATATGTTTTTGAGATACATTCTATAGAGCAGTGGTCCCCAGCCTTTTTGGCTCCAGGGACCGGTTTTGTGGAAGACAATTTTCCACAGACCGGAGGCGGGGGATGGTTTTGGAATTATTCAAGCACATTACATCTATTGTGCACTTTATTTCTATTATTATTACATTGATATATATAATGAAATAATTATACGACTCACCATAATGCAGAATCAGTGGGAGCCCTGAACTTGTTTTCCTGCAACTAGATGGTCCCATCTGGAGGTGATACGAGCCAGTGAGACCTGAAGTGTGTTGCTTACGTCCAGTCTACTCTGTAAGATGCAACTTAATTGTCACTTGCCACTCACTGATAGGGTTTTGATATGAATCTGCAAACAATTGATTTATTATAGCCTCTGTGCAGTCAAACCTCTCTGCTAATGATAATCTGTATTTGCAGCCGGTCCCCAGTGCTAGCATCACCGCCTCAGCTGCACCTCAGATCATCAGGCATTAGATTCTCATAAGGAGTGTGCAACCTAGATCCCTCGCATGTGCAGTTCACAGTAGGGTTTGCGCTCCTATGAGAAGCTAATGCCACCACTGATCTGATAGGAGATGGAACTTAGGTGGTAATGGGAGCGATGGGGAGTGGCTGTAAATACAGATGAAGCTTCACTCACTCGCCCACCGCTTACCTCCTGCTGTGTGGCCCAGTTCCTAACAGGCCACTGACCGGTATCGGTCTGTGGCCCGGGGGTTGGGGACACCTGTTATAGAGGGAAACTGACGGGACTTCATGGTGGATTGAATGTAGGAAGTGAGAGTGGTGTCAAGGTGGACTCCTAGGTTTCTGAATGAGCAACTAAGTCAACAGTGGTACCATGCACAGGGGAGGGGCAGGTTTGTAAGGAGATGGTGAGTTCAATTTTGAACATGATAAGTTAGATATGGTGATTATCCATCCAAGAAGGGATGCCAATCAGACAATTCAATATATGAGACTGGAGCTCAGAGGACAGGTGTAAGGGAAAGACAGGTACTTGGGAGTGGACAGCATATATTATGCTAATGAAACGTCTGCCTTTCCTCTGTCCAGAGTTGTATTCCAAAGCTTTTCAGCATTGTCGGAGAATGAAGGAAAACTGGTGCCTTTGCTTCCTAATCATTTGGCTTCTAACCTAACTTCAGAAAAAAGTGGTGGTGGGTGAAGATAGCTCACTTCTCCCCAGGGCACAGATTGGCAGGAAGGTCCATTATGGGAATCATGAACTCAGTGCTTGCTGCCCAGTTATGTCTTTGATCCTTACATGCATTCTCCCAAAATAGGAATACAAAAATAGATCTCCACCTTACAGCATATACCTAGTGAAAAAGGTTCAAAAAAATCAGATAAATTTAAACTTTATAAAAGCCCAAGGAAAACAGATATCTATTATTATTACATTGTATATTACAATGTAATTTACATTGTATATTACATTGCTATGTAAGCACCTGAAGAAAATATGAGAGGCTACATTTATAATTTGGGGGTAGGGAAAACTGTCTGTTTTCCCTACCCCCAAATTAAGTTCACTATGAACATCAGAAGTTAAAAAAGAAAAGAGTACCATGTTTGACCAGATAAAAACATAAAACATCCACATGGCCAAAGGTATAAACAAAGTAAAAAGGTAAGTGACAGAAAGGAGAAAACATTTGTCATGCATGTAACAAAGGGTTAATATCCACTTTCTCTAAAGGATTCCTATAAAAATCAACAAGAAAAAGAAAAAAACTTCAGTGGAAAAACAGGCAAAGGACACGAAGTGGTAGTTCACAGATCAAGCACTATAAATTGTCATACTCACTAATGCTTAACCTTGACTGTTCATTTATTGAACAAATGTTTAGTGAGAAGCTACTACATGCCAAGTGCTGTAATAGCTTCTGGGGATTCAGCAGTGAGCAAAATATACAAAGTCTCTGCCTTATTGGAACTTACATTCCAATGAGTGGAGTCAAAGAGTAAAAACTGAGATATATAATGTATCAGTGGTAGAAAATGTCCTGAAACAAAATTAAGTGGTGATAGAGAGTGATGTGGGAAGTGCTTTTTTAGAAAGGATGGTGTGATGGTTAATTTTATATGTCAACTTTACTAGGCCATGTGGTGCCCTTATATTTAGTCAAACATTATTCTGGGTGTGTATGTGAAGGTCTTTTGGATGAGATTAACATTTGAACTGGTAGACTAGTAGACCAGATTGCCCTCCCTAATGTAGGTGGGCATCGTCCAATCAGTTGAAGGCCTGAACAAGACAAAAACGTTGAGTGAGAGGGAACTCCTCCTGCCTGACTGTTTGAGCTGGACATTGGCCTTTTCCTGCATTTGAACTCAAACTGAAATGTTGGCTCTTCTTGGGTCTTGAGCCTTCTGGCCTTTGGACTGGAACTATACCATTGGCTCTCCTGGGGCTCCAGCTTGCCTACTGCAGACCTTGGGACTTCTCAGCCTCCATAACTGTGTAAGCCAATTCCTTATGTTCTCTCGATAGATAAATAGATAAATGGATAGGTAGATAAATAGATGGATAGACAGATACTAACAATGCTATCTGGGCCATACACTCCCAATCCCCAGCCTTCCCCTCCCCATCCACCATCTCCCTGCCTCTGCATTCTAGGCCTGGGAAGCCTAAGTATCTCTCCATCTCCTCTTCAACTCCAACCCTCACAAGGCCAAATGTGATTGGCCAGGACCCCAAGCCTTCTGCCCAAGTGGCTGTGGAGCCTCTCCCACAGGCTGGGCGTGGGGCTTTACACTGAGTCCTCCTCTCCTTCTTTTTCCCCCTTGCCTGTGGAAGTTTCCATGGCAACGGTCAAGCAGGCTACTGGGATATCTGCCTGAGAAGCCACCAGACACTCACTCTCAAGATTGATCAGTGCTTCAATTCGGCAAAGGACAGGCAACAAAACTCCCTGGGTCAGTTTGGGCTCTCTAAGAAGCAGATGCTGAGAAGGTGTTAGGAATAAAATGGGTTTATTGGGGGTTAACACTTGTGAAAGGTATAGAGGGATGAAACAGCATTGGGCAGGGAAGTCTCCAGGCATTGATATGTATCTGACACTCGTGAGAGGAAAGAAGGAAAAAAGCAGAGTTGGGCAGGCCTGTGATGTGGATCTGAAAGTCTTGGCCAGTCTAGGGGAGAGCTGCAGAGGAAAGATAGTCCATTAGAGAAGTTCTGCAAAGGGTTGAAATGGCCAGGCTTGAGCGTCCTCGCTGTGTTCGGTCATTGGCTAGAGGCTGCCCCAGAAGAGCATGGCCTCAGCTCAAATACTGCAGCAGATCTTGCAGGCACTGCAGCTGGGGTCTGTCAGGTAACTGTCTTCCTCACAGCTGAAAGGCAAATCTTTCTTTTTTAAAAAAATAAATTTATTTATTATTATTATTTTATTTTTGGCCGCGTTGGGTCTTCGTTGCCGCACGTGGGCTTTCTCTAGTAGCAGCAAGCGGGGGCTACTCTTCATTGCGGGGCGTGGGCTTCTCATTGCGGTGGCTTCTCTTGTTGCAGAGCACTGGCTCTAGGTGCGGGGGCTTCAGTAGTTGTGGCTCACGAGCTCAGTAGTTGTGGCTCACGGGCTCTAGAGCGCAGGCTCAATAGTTGTGGCGCACAGGCTTAGTTGCTCCACGGTATGTGGGATCTTCCCGGACCAGGGCTCGAACCCACGTCTCCTGCATTGGCAGGCAGGTTCTAAACCACTGCGCCACCAGGGAAATCCTGGGAAACTCTTTCTTGAAGGGTGAATTGAGCCATGTCCCTAGCTGCCACAACCTCTAACCTTTTCTAACCACCAAGAAAACAGCCAGCATGGTCCTATCTAGATAGATCACCCTAGACAATTTGAGGTAACACCTTGTGACACTTCCAAGACAGGGTTTGCAAACTGGACTGGTTTCCTCTACCTTACAAGGAGTGGGGGTGAAAGGGGGTCCCATCTTGTACTGCTGTATTTTCCCCTCCAGATATTAGCCCAAGCTTCACCCTCAATTGAGATATATATAGTGAACATGCTTCTCCATGTTTACCTTTGGCTCTAGGAGCTTTCCATCCAGGGAGGTAAGGAATAAGATGTTGACAAGATGTATGATGAGTGGGCCATATATACACCGAGTGCACGGGCAGCTAAGTCTCCCGCAGGCTTGGCTCTAAGAATGTACAACACAGCAATTATAGCAATCGTTACCGTTGGTGAAGTGCCTGTAATTCTGATATCATGATGGTTAAGAATCATAAAGGCCTGGTTTTGAATCTGTCTTTGTCAATGAGTGGCCTTGGACAAGTGACTATGTCTCCAAGCTTCAATTTCCTCATTTGCGAAATGGTCATGACAATAATACTTATCTCATAAGGCTAATTTGAGGTCAAATGAGATAATAATGCATGTGTGAGGTGCTCAGCATAGCTGGACAGATGTAAGTGCTTAATGATGGTCAGCTATATTATTACTGTGTACCAGGCACAGTACAGCTGTATCTAATTTGGGTCTCACAATAACCTTGCAATGTAAGTATTATTATCTCCCTTTTATAGATGAAGAAGTGGAGGCTCTGGTGGAGGATTAGAAACTTGCTGAAGGATCACACAACTAGCAACTGGCAAGTCTGTAATTCACTTCCAGATCTCTTTGACTCTAGAGTCCAGACCCATTAGCTCACACCAAACTACCTTCTAGAGTTTTCTTTGGCTACTGCCAAAGGGCCTCTGCAGTCTCATAAGCAGCATGGGGCAGAAATGGGGTTTGTGAGTGTTCTCAGCTCACTGACAACGAGGTGAGAGAGCAGTAGTGGGATGAAAACCATTTATCACAGTGAATAGGAGTCAAAAAAACATATAATCAGTAGGCTATTTGGGTGGTTGTATGCTGGGCTAATTTATATTCCATGATAAATGATATGTATCAGTTCACCTTCTGCAAAGTATAGTTTGAGGGGCACCAAAGGTCCCTTTGATCTTCAAATCAAACTTCTTCCATCCCTCACACACAAAATATATGTCTGAAGAGTCAAGATTAGTAAGCCATTCCTTTGAGTTATGGTATTGTTCCAGCTGCTTCCAGACAAAATACAACCCCAAGAGACAAAAGCCAAACATCTCCATGGTGAGTTTATAAGTTAACCAACTTAACTTGAAAGCGGAGGGTGGAGACTGCGAGAATGGTTCTTAGGGCAAGTAGTTTGGATGGGATGGGAAGGGGGATTTGAGGGGATGGCAGGATAGGGCCAGAGTTTGAAACTGCGGGGATCTTGGGAAGCATAACAACGTAGGGCTCCAGAAGGTTGGGAGAAAGGGGCACATGGAAGAAGGAGGCCCCCCATTAGTAGTTTTGCCACTGGTCTCCCAGGGATTTGTAAGTATATATGTGTGTGTGTGTGTCTGTGTGTGTGTGTGTATATATATATATATATATATATATATATATATATACACACACACACACACACACACACACACACATACATATGTATATATGTATATTTTAGCTGCCGTTCTCATTCTAAGATGTAAGGGCTTCCTTAACTGCCGTGCAGTGATTATAAATTTCCTATCCAAGGGAGGCTACATTTTCTGGTTTCTCTCTCCCACTTCCTCCCCTTTTATTTTCAGTTGTTTGGAAGGCAAAATTATCCAACTGCCCCTCCGCCTCCCCCCAGCTAATGTCTCTTCTGGTCCCTTCTCCCAGGCTTGCCTTTTGCACAAGCCACATCCAGAGCCAATGAATGAGATTGGACCTGGACCACTGGGAATCCTGGGTGCCACTGATGGACAGATGAGCTTATTAGAGAAATCGTTCCCAAAGACACTTTCAGAATTGACACAAAATGGTGGGGAAAAGAGCAGGCTGGCCACGTCAGGCAGCTCGGGGCTCCAAGGTGGACTGCAGCACCTGCACTTGGTAAATGTTGCAGACTCCTCTTGCTGATATCTTGCCCTTGAGTAAGAGAACTGGAATCAATAATGTTCAGGCCCATTTTTTTTTCCCTTTACAGAAAGACCTCTCAAAAATACATCTGTGAATTGCTATCCTTTTTTTTTTAAATGCCCTGGCTCTCCTTTTACAGTTTTTTTTTTTTAAAGCCATCTCTATCTGTATCGATCTAATCTTAGGCTTTTTGTGGCGCTGGTTAAGTCCTGCAAAGGCAGTGGCAAGATTTAAAATGAGTGTCTGGTTGTGGACAGCAGTCCGGATCAATTGATTTTAACCTAAAAGAAACAGAATTTGGGGAGAGGGAGAAGCCAATAGCCAAGCAAAAAAAAAAAAAAAAAGAACCATTGTATTTGTATAGTGCTTAGCACTTTTCAAAATATTCTCCCATTTGTTGTCTTATTTGATCCTCACAACCTCCTGGTGGGCCAGATTGGGCAAATCTCCATTCAACAGCAGAAGACAGAGGCCCAGAGTGCGTGACTCACCTAGGGTCACAAAGCAACATCAGGGACACAATAGCCTTAGAATACAGGTCTCCTTTGGGACCGGGACCAGGATTTACACCTTAGAGCCCACCATAGTTTTTTTTTTTTGGCCACGCTGTGCAGCTTGCGGAAGCTTAGTTCCCCGACCAGGGATTGAACCCACGCCCTCGGCAGTGAAAGCTCGGAGTCCTAACCACTGGACCGCCAGGGGATTCCCAACCGGGAGGGTTGAATGCAGATGTCTGGGGTGTCCAAGGAGGGAGGGAAAGAGAAAAAACATATGAAATTCACTTAAAATAGGCTAAAATACAGTGCACGTGGTATGAAACCATGTTCAAAAATGGTTCTGCTGGAATGCCTTCTCAGTTCTCTGCTTCCACATCTGAAACAGGGCAGCCTCCTTCCTGTTTCAACTTCATTGCCACACATCCTATTCCCAGATTCTGCCTAAAGACTAGCCTAAACAGTTGCTTTCTTAGCTTTGAACTTCGGGTACAAGATAAGGAAAGGGAGGAAAACAGGGCTGCCCTTCATGGTCCTCCACAAATACAACATACCTGAGAGGAAGTTTTTGATCTTTTCTAAGCCAAGGTGACATCACTGACACGACACTGCTTTTTAGAAGCTGACCCTACCCGCCCCACCCACTAGAAAGTGGTGGTGAAAATATTATGCTTCCTCTATTTTCATGCTTTCCAAACTGCTGGTACAATCTATTAGGAAGTTGTAAAAATCAATTCGGCAGGCTATGAACAGCATTTTTAAAAATTAATAAAATGAAGTAGAAAATGGTAGAAACACATTGCAAGTAGTAAGCATGAGTTTTATATACTGGGTTGTGACATTTTACGCTTCTTACTGTGGGTTAGAGCAAAACTTTGAAAACCACGGATCTAGAGGGTATATATACTTCAACCCCAGATGTAGTCTGTATCCTAAGACTCTCCATCTGACACATTATTCCAACAATATTCCACAGTTCCCTTTTAGTGCTCCTCTAGGAAGCAAGACTGATGTATAGAGCCCACTGATAGTCACCGAGCAATTTTTTGTATAGAAAGATGCATTTGACAAAGAAGGGCAAATATTTAATACAGCAGAGTTTGGTAGCAAGTGTTTTGTTTTGTTTTGCTTTGTTTTTGGTAGCAAGTGTTTTGATGAAATATTTTTATTGTAGAGACAACTGTTAAATAAAAAAGCTAAATATGCCCTACCATCTCCCCCTAAATATGTAAGATTATGTTAAAGCACAACCATGCTTATCTTTTCTATCCTATATTAAATCAAATTATAACAAAAATCAGCACATGAAGTCCCCTGCTAACAAATTTCCTACATTAGTAATTTCGGGCAAGTCAATCCAGCAACGTTCCAGAATAAAAGAACTCAGGGTACCTTCCTGGCTTTATTTGACTTCTTGCTCCTTGACCAAACACTGCATTTACCCTTGAACCTCATTGGGAGTATCTTTTTAGACACACTACATACATTACTAGGAAATTTCCAAACACTAGGAAAATGCTGATTCCGATTCACCAAAGCACTTACATGCTTAAATAAGGTCTGCAGCTCTTCCAGCCTTATGAGCTAGACACGAAATGCAAATAACTTGGTGACAGAGTTTGTCATGAGTCATTAGCCTCTTAAGCTTAGTCTTTTCCTTCCACTAATGCCTACAAATTTACACGGAAGTAGATTCCTAACCATTTTTATCTAGGCAAAATTCATTACTGTATTTCATCAATCTAAGATGCCATCAATTGTAAGACTCATCAGTATTTTACGAACCACTGAGAAAAGAAAAAAGGCCAATTAAAGTATGCTTTAGCATCAGTTTAAAATACACCAATTTCACGGATATTAAATTGTGAAAAATACGTGCCTCACTGAAGAGATGAAATACAGGAGCTGATTTTAAAGGCTGTTGCCTCTTCTCACTCCTCAAGTGTCTGTTGACATATTTTTAATGTAGAATTAAAGTTAATGGGACCATTTTTTTTTCTGAAAATGAACTTTTGGTTTCACTGCCTTCTGGATATAGTATTTTGGCTAGTTTTTCAAGGTTGAAATTTCCAACATTTTACCAAAAACGTCACTATTACTTCAAACAGGTGATCTCAGGAATGTGAATATTTGGTAGGAAAAGAGGAAGAACGAGGTAGACTAGAGAAAAGACAAAGTCCAAGTTGTCAACCATTGTTTTCAACATTCTAACTTAAAATTTTTTTAAAAACGTTATATTGTAAAAAGGAACAACCAACTGTTCTGGAGCCTTAAAAAAATCAAGAGACCTTAAACCAGGCTTGAGAAAACTCTAACAAGGCAAATTTTATTTTTTTCAAGTTATAAAAATATGTCCATGTCAAAAATACAGTCTAGTCCATATAAGAGTAGTTCCAGCCATTTAAAAGTTATACAGAATTTGGAAAAAGCAGTTAATATACAACTCTTAAAACACTGAGTTCATAAACAGTACACAACCACTCATTTCAGTTATTGCTTGTTATACGCAGCTTTTACTTGAAACTCTTCCTCTTAAGGGAAAGGGCAATATGTGGGCAATCTGATTGTTGCTGCTAAAGCTGTGGTTTTAAAAAGCCAATCCAAAATTAGAGTAAACTTACTTTGAGTAGAATATAATATGTAAAGTTTAGTCAGTACTACAAGAAGGTAGGAAGGTGTGGTCTAAATTGCAGTTCCATCCCCTTCTACTTAATTCTATTTTGCTAATGTATCAGAAATGCAATGTGTAGTTTGCGACGAGTAAATGAATCACCAATTTTCAAATTAAATGACAAGAAACATTAACTTTGAGTTGCAATGTAGAAACAAAGCTGGCACACCTAGTGTAAAAACATGAAAACAATAAATTCAAGAATGGAGAAACACTTAAAGCTTAACCAAAAACCAAAGCTAGATTTCTTTCTCTTTAGATGTTGAGACATAAAATGAATCAACTGGTTCTTTTGAAGTTTATGGGCTTATGAAGATCTGCTGTTCTGTTTTCTCTAAAAAGACAAAGTGTTAGCCACGTAATAGGAACATGTTTTATAACAGCTCTATTTGCTCAATGCCATATGGAAGAACAAATCATAAGATTAAATAATTTTAACTTTAAGTAGTAAAAAGACCATGCAGTTGACAGTGTAAACACAGAGAACAAATCACTCACTTTGGGGGTGGGTAGTACATAGGAGACTTTTGGCCTGAAGTTCACATGGAAGACTTAGAAGTTAAGGGTCCCAAAGAGGGAGTGATGGCTTTGTTTCCAACTTTCCTGTCAGACCCTGTTGGAGGGTCAGGCTTATTGCTGACATTTTACCCCCATAAGTTCTTGAACAAACTGAGACATATACTAGTGATAAGTGTGAGGTGAACTGGAAAAATCTTTAAAAATAATTCTTAGAACAAAAGTGGCCTTCATGACCATTTGGTTAGGATACTTACTAATGACTTAAATCCTAAAATTAGGCTACATTTTTAGGAGGTAGAAACAAGTACCAAAAGTGTACCACTTGGCCACCCCGCCTTGCTTTTGCCCAACCTCGGATCTCTACACTTCTCACTTCTCATTCTCCCATTAAAGCTCTTAGTACTACTACGATTCACTATCTAAAGTTATAGACCTGGAGCTGCCAAGAAAAAGCTTTCTTAAGAAGTTTTGCTTTTAAGCCACTGAGTGTATCTAACACTCAGGTATCAATCGAGAACATTTTACACCTCTCTAGAAGATTAATTCACTTAAGAAAACATGCCAACATAAAAAAAAACACCTACATTACTTAACATAAAAAGACTACTAAACATCCCTACATGCCATTCTAGTATGTCAGAGTACTTATGTAAACCTAAATTAGTAATGTGTTCATTGAACTGATTTGAAAAAGCCTCATATTTAAACTGCATTACCAGTGTTTACCAAAAATAGGTACATGTTGTACTACAAAATTAGCCTAATAACAAAAAAAAAACCCACTCCACTTCCTCCCAGAGAGTTACATTGTGCTGATATCCCATAGACAGTACTATAAAGGGATTTCATTTTTGCAATACACTGGGCTCACAGTGAGTATATTAGTACAGAGACCATGGGTTTAATGTTACTGTAAGAATGTCATTAGTGAAACATATATAAGGCATGTAGAAAACTAACATTAAAGCTCTTAAGGGCAATGATCTAAACTGGCAGCTGCTAGAAAAGGTGCCGCTAGGAATAAAAAATATTAAAGAAATTTAATTTCAGCACATACTAGTTTTTAATGGTTCCACAATGCAATGAACTACTACTTATAAGTTTCTACTGCTGGAACTAATGGACCAAAAGAGAATGGACTTTTGTCCCCTTTAACTACTTTCCCAATCTTGAAAACGGAAGCAGTCGCTTGCAATCTTCCACACGATATTGTCAGCAGTAGACTGAGCAGTCAGCAGGAAGTTCTGGTTGAAGTAGTGTTGTCTGTTTCCATCAAACTTCACAGTTCCACTGGTCACCACAAGAACTGTAGCCTGGGCCTGAGTAGCTTGCTCTTCACCCACACAAAAAAAGAGAAGAGGTTGGATTCTCTCTCTAAGTAAGCAGATTTTCAGGTTTAAACTACACTGCCTAAAATTTAACACTAAAAAAAGTTTCATAAACTTTCTTTACTTTGCACATTATCTTGAGCATGTGCACCCAAAGCCAGAAAACTCAATAATCATTTCAAAGATATTAACATTATTTTCAGTCCAGAAAGATTTTGGGTGCTCTAAAGTTTAAAAATAAAAAGCTTATATCTAGAATAGGACCATTTGGTTGCTGTATTTATTAATATTTCATTGGGTTTCTAAAAGAGTTTTGTCGTATTTTGCTTCTTAAGCTTTCTTTTCAAGAACCATAAAGAAAAAAAAAAAAAATCACACTCAACTACTACTTAAGATGCTTAGGACCCCACCTAGAGGTTAATCTTATAAACTGCATCAATCTACTACCTTGAATCAAATTCTGTCTTGCCAAAAGTCATCCTTTCACATAACAGAGTGAATTTCTGTGAAATTTTAATAGGTTGTAAGATAATAAAACACATTAATCAGAGATAAGGTATAATTTTTCTCTGGAGACATTTCAAGGTACAGAAGGCAACAATTTATTTAGGGAAAATAGTCATTCCTCTCCATTAACAAAAATCATATTAAGGCTCAATTTGTCACATGACTTTTACTAAGCCATAATCACTCAATCCACCAAAACCTACTAGTGGTCCTCTGGAGAGAGATACATCTAAAGGAAGACTAAAAGTTTGATTTGACAGCTAAATTCTTCATATTTAATTTGCTCAAAAAAGTAATTATTTCTACCACTGAAAGTGGCTAGCTGCTTTTGGTGTTAAAGTTCACTGCTCACTAAAGGAAAACAAAGGAAGTATCTTAAAAGACCATGATCTTACCATGAACTGGCTGGCAATCTAGCATATTGACCTGAAACTCACTAGAAGGCAACAGGTCAAAAAACTTAGTTAGGGCTTCCAGCCCTGTTACAACATTTCCATTCCATACTAAGGTGGCCTTGTCCAGATACAGCCTGGTTAGTGCCTAAAAAGAAAGAAAAAAGGGAAAGTTTTTTGTTTCTGGGTATTTTATAGAAATGGATTGAAAGGTTACAGGTAGTATCTAAACATTTTTATTGTTCTTCCTCCATCTCTCCTTCCCTTGCCCCCTCTCATGGGAAGACTGTGTCAACAAGGTATGTGCCTTACAACGTTGGCTTTAAATAGACATTATCCTGCTTTTAATAAACTAGGCAACTAGCTAAATACTTTTTTTTTCATATTTCACTTTAGCCACACTGAGAAAACTGTGTATCAAACTGGAAGAGTTTTTTTTTTAGTTTTGCTCTCTGTATTAAAATAAATTAAATGATCACAGATTTCAAGCCCATGCAGCCCCGAACCAGTTTTAATCTCCCTCCCTTTTCTAATTCTGTGAATTAACAAACCTGTCAATCAGGCCCTACCTGTACACTTCAATCCTAGTGTTTATATACATGTGAGTTATTTAATGTTTGAACCATTTCATGTTGTATGTGTTAGGAAGCATTCGTTCCTTTCACCACTATGGAAATAGCATATTTAGTTCAAAAGAATCAGGAGTACTTGCTAAAGCAGAGTCTTTGATAAGTCAAGTAAGTTAAAGCTCAAATAAGGCAGAATTCTAGAGTTAACTTTTTAGTCCCAGGAGTCAGTCACAGGAATTTAGTGTGTCACAGGACACATTTGCTTAGCTCTAAAATTTAACTTTCATTAATTTAAAGGGCCAACACATATCTGGACTCTGGAAATGAACTATTTCCTTTTTTGGGGGGCTACTTTGTCTTTGAAGGCACCAAGGCACAATAAGCGTCCATTGTTACATCGCTTGCCCCTGTCCCTTGTCATCGAACGTCAGTATCAAGAACTTTTTAATCTTCTGCCTTAACAAAATAGTTTTTAGAGATACTAACTTCTGTACCTACAGCATAGACAAAGTTCTCTAAATCATAGTCCTATTCCGATAAGAGACCTAGGCAAGACTCTCCAGCACATACTAAAATAGTTACTTAGAAGATGTGGCTCAGGGATAAATCACAATGAAAAAAGCTGATGAAGTCAGAACTTGCTCTGCTGAAGACTAAAAGTATCCAAGCCATGCAGATTCTGCTTGTGAGTGCCAGCTACAGCTGTGAGCTTTAATTGAAAATTATCAATTAATATATGAATTTAAAGGGGCAAATCAGGGAACAGTCCCCTGTAATGCAGACCCCCTTCACTAGCATGAATACTATTTTAACCATATTGGTTATACAATGGAAGAAAAAAATGTAACATATTTAAGTAAATATACATTGGGTCCCATGATAAGTGCAGTAGTTAAATTAATTCCCATTTACCACCCTAAAAATAAAATGAGGTTAAGAGAGGTTAGCAACTTGCCCAAGGTCACAGAGCTTGGCAAACACAAAGCTGGGGTATGATTCCAGAGTCCACACTTCCATAATGCCATACCAACCCCTCCTTAAGCAATGTGCTTTTAAGGAACACAGCTATCACTTATGCAAGTCAGATGAATGGCTGGATCAGAAAAAAAAAAAAAGAAGAAAGAAAGAACTGGTATTTAATAAAGAGTAGTAGTCTATAACACTCACCTGTCTTCTCTTGTCCATTGTCTCATAGTAAATATTGACAAATTCCTCAGCAGCTTTGCATGCCTGATCTACATAAATTTTAAAATCCTACAAGAAAAATTTCATTAAAGTGTACTTTACCACCCCTCCAACCCCTCACAAACACAAAATCACCAACAAAAGCTGATGATTTATTTCAATCACTTTGTAGCTCCATACACAGTCCACATTTTTCCACATAAATTTGGACATTTTTAACGTTAGGGCTCAAGTTTCCAATTTTCATTATTTTTAAGAATGTATCTTCAGGAAATATTCATCCTTGATTAGTCAATTTCACTTTTTTTCTTACTTTAAATATAAATTTATAATCTTTGCGTGGCAACTGGTACCTTAGGCTCCCAGTATTTTACAAAACATTTACCTTAATAAAAATTATGCAGTCTGAACCTTAAAAAAAAAGAGAGAGAGACGGGGCGGGCGGGGGGCGGGCGCGGATTGCCATTGAATAAATTAGGAAACAAGCGAGAAGTTATTCAAAAGTAGTTGAGTGGGAAAAAAAATAGAATAAGTTCAATGAACTTGTTTGAAAAGCTAGGTACCTAGGAAACGTCCTCACATTACGTAAAAATTCACCGGCGTTTGTAAAGGATTTTAAAACCGAAGCAAATAAATGCTGTTGCGGTTTTCTCCTTCAGGAAGATTAAGTACTTTCTTCCCCAGCCATTTACCAGCCCAGCCTATTACCTGAATTAAGAACTAGTTTCGTTTCTGTCTCAGGCAACTTAAAGTTATTTAGATCGAGAAAAGATTACAAGCCATAAGCAACAGACCCCAACATTCCGGACTCTCGCTATTTCCCATCTCAGGGTCCTTTCCAGGATCGGAAAAGCGACTGCACGGCCCTGGAGGTGGGCGGTCGGGGGGATAGTGGGGGCTGCAGAGAGCGGGCCCCGCCCCCGGCGCCTGGCGGGCTGGACCCTGATTCGCCGCTTGACCACGTGACAAGCAGCCAGCCCGCCCCAGAACCCCTCCCCTCAGCCGCCCGCGCCCGGGCACCCTGCCGCGGCCGGGGCACTCACCATGGGCCTGGCCATCGGGGTGGTGCCAGCAGCCTCTTCCGCCGGATTCCCTGAGTCCCGTCGTGTCCTGCTCTCTTGCCTGCGGGACGATCAAATACTTAGGAAGACAGAGAAACCCGCCAAACCCACAGAATTCTCTGCCCGCCCATTCTCTCCCGGAAGCAACTCGGTCCGCTGTTAAAAGGACCCCGATGTACCAACCTTAAGTTCAATTCTGTTCAGTTCCGACCATACCCTCCCATCCGCCTTATGTATTCACTCGTTTGATATTTATTAACTTCGTTTGGAAGAAAAAAACACTCTGCTTTTGCAGCTGGACAATTTTAACAAAAGTATCCATTTCTCCAACATGCCCAAGGGCAGCAAAAAAAAAAGACCTATTTAAGGCGTCCAATGGGGAGACTCCTTTGCTCCAGGAGGTGGGGCCAGGGCTAGGTGAACACCAGCGAGGAACGCTAGGAGACCGGCCTGACCTGTAGCTAACCGGAAAAAAGGGTGAAGCTTGGGGAAAAGCGTGCAACCGTACTGCACATGCCTGGTAGACAAACTGCTTAGAGTTCTGGAGCCTTCTGGAAAAATCAATCTTCACCGAATTAAACCCCAGCCTCTCAGTAGTAGTCCTAAAATCATTCACTATTTTGATTTGGCACTATTCTGTGGAAAAGGTTCGTTTAGTTCTATTCTGAAAGGTCTTGCAGACCTCAAATGAAGATTAGTCTCTAGGGCCATTCACCACCTTCCACAACGCACCCTCTAAAAATATTTAAAATGTTACCGAGTGGTGACCGCAAGCAAGGTACTTTTCTAAGCATTTGAACCCCATATTCACTTCTTACAATAACGCTATGAGGTAATCATCTCTGTTATACAATTAAGACACAGAGTAATTAAGTAACCTGCTTAGGGTCACAAACTGACTGGGATTCAAGCTCAAGCAATTTACCACTTCAACCGGACTCGACTCCCCAGTGTCCTTCAAAACCGCTCATCTCAAAGTCCCCAACAAACCCGATATCTCGACAGTCTTACCGCCCATGGCTGGTGTGTGGCTGCTCAAAAACATCACCACTGCCTCCTTGGTGTCTTTCTCTGTCTCCTTGGTGTCTTTCTCTGTCTCCTTGAGACGACGAGCTGCTGCTGGATTTTCTCATACTTGAACCCGAACTTTCCGTGTCGGCCTCTCCTCAGTTTCCTCAGGCTCTAACGGCTGCAACTTCCCAGCATGCCCTGCGCCCCGCTCTGAGCCCCGTTTATGGCGTCACTTCCGGTGGCGACTTCCGCTTGAAACCGCACTCCTCTGAGGTGGTCTCAATCGTTACTTGTTTGCTACTGAGTCTCAATACGTCGCCAGCACCGCCCTCAACCTCCTCTCTGGGCTCCAATTCTAAGTGTTGAATTTCCCTAAGCATGAACACCGGAACGCACTACAGGCTTCTCAAACTCGGGGAGTCCAAAATTTAAATGCATTATTTCCTCTGCACTTCTAATCTTCTGTATTCTTTCAGTCATCTATGCTTGAATTCTTGGAATATTTTTTTTGGTGTCTTCCCCCGCCATCACCATAATTCATTCCTTCATTCAACAAATACTTATTGAACGCACACTGTGGGTCAGGCATTGTGCAAGGTTCTGGATATACAGTGGTGAGCAAAATAGACATGATCTATACCCTCATGAAGCTCACAGTGTAATTGGGAGTCATAGACAAAAAACAAAACAGTGAATTACAGAGGAGTTCCAAGTAACTTGCCCAATTCTGCCCATTCTTTTCTTTTTCTTTTTCTGCAGTACGCGGGCCTCTCACCGTTGTGGCCCCTCCCGTTGCAGAGCACAGGCTCCGGACGCGCAGGCTCAGCGGCCATGGCTCACGGGCCCAGCCGCTCCGCGGCACGTGGGATCCTCCATGACCGGGGCATGAACCCGTGTCCCCTGCATTGGCAGGCGGACTCTCAACCACTGCGTCACCAGGTAAGCCCTCTGCTCATTCTTCTTTTTTTTTTTTTTTGCGGTATGCGGGCCTCTCACTGTTGTGGCCTCTCCCGTTGTGGAGCGCAGGCTCAGCGGCCATGGCTCACGGGCCCAGCCGCTCCGCGGCACATCGGATCCTCCTGGACCGGGGCACAAACTCGTGTCCCCTGCATCGGCAGGCGGACTCTCAACCACTGCGCCACCAGGGAAGCCCTCTGCCCATTCATTTTTTTTTTTTTTTTTTGCGGTACGCGGGCCTCTCACTGTCGTGGCCTCTCCCGTTGCGGAGCACAGGCTCCGGACGCGCAGGCTCAGCGGCCATGGCTCACGGGCCCAGCCGCTCCGCGGCACGTGGTATCCTCCGGGACCGGGGCATGAATCCCTGTCCCCTGCATCGGCAGGCGGACTCTCAACCACTGCGCCACCAGGGAAGCCCTCTGCCCATTCTCTAAAGAAATTCTCTCTCTCTCACTCCCCTCTTTCTCTCTCTCCTCTATACACAAACTTTGACTTTGATTGCTCTATTCTGATTTTTCCAAAATTCTCCTAATCTTCTAAAGACCTATCTTGGTCTGGTCTGAGTTTACCCTTCCAGACTTCTCTCCCATTATTCACCAACATTGGCAAAGTTAACTGCTGTTAAACTGCTGTTTACCAAAAGTGACTCATGTTTATTGCTTTATAGGTAATTGCCTTTCTTGATTGAGAGCTTAGAATGTGTCTGGATTTATTATGATTTCATTCAATCCTCACAACCCCTGGAGAGGGAAATATTATCTACATTTTTAAGAATTTAAACTGAAGTTCACAGAGGTTAAGTTGGCCAAGGTGACGCAGCTAGTGGAGCTGGGATTTTAACTCACAGCTGTCTGATCCCAGAATCTCTGTTCTTAGACACTTTGCTATTCATGCATTTGCTTATACTATGTTTATTTTGGAATGTTTATTCCTTCCATTTACAACTGCCTTTCAGGGACCACGGCAGGTACAGCCTCCTCCATGAAGCCTTCCCTCATTTCATGTCCCCAGAACCCCAGAAGATGTGACCTGTCCTTTGGCTATGAGGAGTGGCTGTTGGTGTGGGGCAATAGTGCTGGGGGCTAGAGGAGCATTGGGAACACTGAAAAGCGACAACTGAGCTAGAGGTAAAGAGAAGGCTTAGAGTTTTGCACTGAATGTTTGCACAGAATTTTGTGCACTTTTATTGATGTGCTACAAGGATGGGAGGTTGGGTAAACTGATAACATGAAACCAAGCAGGACCCTGAGGGGCTTTCCTGGGGACAAAACATCCTATGTCTCCTGCCTCTTGTTTGTAGAAAAGCTTTAGCATCCTAGGCCTTCCCTGAGTTATTTTTTTTTAATATTTATTTGGCCACATCGGGTCTTAGTTGCAACACGTGGGCTTCTCTCTAGTTGTGGCATGTGGGTTTTCTCACTCTAGTTGTGGCGTGAGGGCTCCAGGGCATGTGGGCTCTGTAGTTGTGGCACATGGGCTCCAGAGCGCATGGGCTCTGTAGTTTGCGGTAGGCAGGCTCTCTCGCCGAGGTGTGCGAGCTCACTATTTGTAGCGCATGGGCTTAGTTGCCCTGCAGCATGTGGGATCTTCGTTCCCCGACCAGGGATCGAATCTGCGTCCCCTGCATTGGAAGGCAGATTCTTTACCACTGGACCACCGGGAAGTCCCCCTTCCCTGTGTTCTAAAGAACAAATTTAATCAGAGAAATAAAGAAACAAAGGAAAACAGTCAGGTAAGACAAAATAATAAGAATGTAGCCATACAACAAAGTCAAAGACCTTTAGTTCCTCCTTAGGGGCTATAGATAATATCCTGAGTTGTTTTGCAGATACTAAAACCCCCATCAGGTAGAAGAAGTTAACTGCTGACCACCAACATGTAGACCCCAGACCAGTTGGAGCCAGAAGTTTGATGATGTTGGTGTTGACTTCCAAAGTACCACCGAGTTACCTCACCACCAACCAATCAGAAGAACGTCCATGAGCTGATCAGGCACCCTGAGACCCTCTCCCTTACCTTGCCTTTAAAAACCCTTCCCTGAAAGCTGTCTGGCAGTTTGGGCCTTTTGAGCATGAGCTACCCATTCCTGCTTGACCCTGCAGTAAACACTGTACTTTCCTTCTCCACAACCTGGTGTCAGTAGATTGACTTCGCTGCATGTCGGGCAAATGGACCCATGTTTGGTTTGGTAACAAACACAAAACGCGCTGTTGGGCTCTGGTTGGTCAGAGCAATGAATTTAAACCATATGAAAACTATGTTTGGGGGGCAAATGGGAACCAGGTGAATAAAACACAGAATTGGTCTTCACTAAATAACTGCACATGGGCAAAAAGTGGGGCGAGTGATTAGGAAGGGTGTGAAAGGGCTTTTCTTGGAACATAGAATGGCATCTTGGTTAAATAAATTGTTGTTGGCACCAGTTGGGTTTAGATCCTGGCCATGCCACTGAGCAGCTCTGTGACCTTGGCCAAATTACTTAACCTCAGTCTCCCAATCTATAAAATGGAAATAATAATGTTAATACATATTTCATAACATTGTTGTGGGAATTAGATGAGTCAGTGCCTGGTGTACAGTCCCTGCTTGAGGAATATTATTTTCCTACCCATGGCAGAGATTATGCGGCCAGCCCCCTATTTGAGAGTATGAAGTTGGGACAGATTAGATAAATTTTGGTGTGTTGAG
The DNA here is from genome assembly GCF_951394435.1 of Stenella coeruleoalba. Lineage (NCBI taxonomy): Eukaryota > Metazoa > Chordata > Mammalia > Artiodactyla > Delphinidae > Stenella > Stenella coeruleoalba. The sequence goes on along the minus strand of NC_137152.1, from coordinate 88,896,932 downwards.
AGGCATCAGTACAGTTCAGGAGATGGTTGGGGGGTCTGGAAGAGCAGACTGTAGGAGCAATAAATTGGGTTGATTAGGATTGCTGTGGCTATTCTGTGCAGCCATTTCTCCTGGTCAAGTGTAGACCTAATGGAAATAAACCTCTTTGGAGTTACCAATATCCCTATCTCAACCTTCGCCTTGCTCTTGACTTGAGAAGGACTAGTCTAGACCAATCAGGGAAGTGATGTGAGCAGTCAGTCTCTTCTCAGGTCTCTAACTGGCAACCAGACTGTTCACATTAAGTCTCCTGCTCTACCGGCTAAGTTAGCCAGGTACCTTTGGCCTGTTCACATTAAGTAGTGCTTTTAAAAACAACTTTATCGAGATACAATGCGTATCGACCATTTAAGGTGTAGAATTTGGTGGTTTTTAGTATATTCACAGAATTGTACAAGCATCGCCACGAAATTTTAGAACATTTTCAATGCCCTGAAAAGAAATCACTTTCCCATTAGCAGTCATTTCCCATTCCTCTTTCACCCTAGCTCCTGGCACCACCAATGTACTTTTTATTTCAATAGATTTGCCTATTCTGGACATTTTGTATAAATGTCGTTCTTTGTGTCTCAACATAATGTTTTCAAAGTTCATCCATGTTGTAGCATGTATCAGTACTCCATTCCTTTTAATTGCAGAATAATATTCCACTGTTTGGCTATAACATATTTTATTTATTCATTAATCCATTGATGGGCATTTGGGTGGTTTCCATTTTTTGGATATTATGAATAATTCTTCCATAAACATTTTGTGTGGACATGTTTTCAGTTGTCTTGGGTATATACCTAGGAGTGGACTTTCTGGATCATATTGTAATTTATATGTTAGAAAACTAAATTCAACTCAGTAAAATTTTGAAGATCTTGCTGGCTTTATTCAACAATTCATGAATTGTGCAGCATCTAATCTAGCAGATAGAAACAAATTCCGAAGAGCTATATGAAATGTAAGACTTTTATAGTCGGAAGGGAGCAGGAATAAGGAAGTTATACTAGGTAAAAAAAACGAGTTGGTTATTGCAAGGTTAGTTTCCTTTAGGGATGGTTGAGGTCTGTCAGGCAGATTACCTAACTAGTGATGATCAGGTGATTCTTGATTGATTGGTTTAATATTCCATTTTTGGGAGAGCCCAAACTGTAATTAAGTCTTGGTCTGGTGACATGAGGCTTAGCATAAGCAACTCCATTTTGGTCCTGTTGTCTCATTTTTAAACATATGTTTAACGTTTTAAGGAACTGCCAGATTGTTTTCCACAGTGGCTGAATCATTTTATAATCCCGCTAGCAACGCATGAGGGTTCCAATTTCTCCACATCCTCACCAACACTTGTTATTGTCTATCTTTTTAATTATAGACATCCTAGTGAGCTCAAAGCGGTATCTCACTGTGGTTTTGATTTGCATCTCCCTGATGCCTAATGACGCTGAGCATCTTTTCATGAGCTTATTGGTCATTAGTATATCTTCTTTGGAATCTGTACATTCAGATCCTTTGTCTATTTTTAAAATTAGGTTATTTGTCTTTTTATTATTGAGTTTTAAGTATCTTTATATATTCTAGATACAAGTCCCTGATTTGCAAACATTTGTTCTCATTCTGTGGATTGTCTTTTCACTACTGTGGAGCTGTAGAGAGGGGTATGGGAATAGGTGAGTAGGTCAAGTTATAACACTACAAACCCTGCTGTCTTTATGGATGTTCAGCAGGTTTTCTTGAATAAGTATTCCTCAGATTTTGCAAGTGTTTGCTTAATTTCTAGAGTTCTGAAAAATTAATTTTGACAGTTTTTGCTAGTGTTTTTATTGCTTTTATGGAGGGGTGGGTTTACAGAGGTCCTCACACTGGCATTCCAGAAACCCTGCCTAGATAGCCCTTATGCATATCTTTTTGAAGACATTAATAATAAATAAATAAATAACAAAAGTCTGCCTTTTATTATTTATATATTTATATTCTTTACAAGGTTTTAAGTTCCTGTGGCTAACCTTATGTGTTTTTCATACATTAAACACTCACTCATACCACAGGTATTGAGTAAAAACCTTACATGGAGTAGGTGGTAAAAAGTGAATGACCAAATGAAATTTCATTCTTTTTTATTATCCTCATTCTGAATCCATTCTGAAGGAAGTGAAGATGTGACCTAATTTCTTATAAAGGGAACTTTTTCTTCCTGTCATGATTGAAATGAGAGAATAATCCATTTTCACCTCATTACTTTTCAGTTGCCTCCTTTATGGGATATTCACAAGTCTTATCTTCGGGAGAGAACAAGTCTTTCAACTCTGCTGGAAACTTTTTCTTCAAGTAATTATTTTCAGAAGCAAAACGTACAATAAGGCTTTTGTATTGGTTGAGCTCTCAGGTTTTGGGAAGTCCCACTATCATTCTGGCTCAAACAGTCTGAAAATTTCTTAGAAAAATGTGAATTATCATTGTCAAGACATCATAATGTAAGCTTCAGACAGGGGCATACGTTTAATTAACAAGATGAGAAACTAAGATCTGCAAGTTTTCTTATCTTACTTGGCTCTATCTGAGAAGTCTCCTTCATACTAAACACCTATGTTTTTTTTCTTACCTTCTCCCTGCCATCTAGTTCCAACCTTTTTTCTGCTCCCATGTATTCAGTAAAAATAAACAAAACAAAAAGTTCTCCCCCTGCCACAGAAAAAAGGAAAGGAAAGAAAATGTTGCTAGGGGCTTAATGCAGTCACTCAACTGTTCTCTATTCTTTTTACCTTTAAGTATATGTTTTCCTGATATCAACATAGATCTACAAAAATTTTTGTTAGTATTTGCTTGACAAAACTTTTTCTCATTATTTTCTTTTTAACCTTTTGAGTCCTTATGTTGAGGTGTGTCTTTTGTAAATTGCATATAGCTCTATTTTTTTTTGGCTTGATAATCTTTTAAAATGATGTATATGTCCATGCCACTCTCTCACTTTGTCACAGCTTACCCTTCCTCCTCCCCATATCCTCAAGTCCACTACTAAACATAAAATAGCTAGCTAGTGGGAAGCAGCCGCATAGCACAGGGAGATCAGCTCGGTGGTTTGTGACCACCTAGAGGGGTGGGATAGGGAGGGTGGGAGGGAGGGAGACGCAAGAGGGAAGAGATATGGGAACATATGTATATGTATAACTGATTCACTTTGTTATAAAGCAGAAACTAACACACCATTGTAAAGCAATTATACTCCAGTAAAGATGTTTAAAAAAATCTACAAACAAAAAAAATAAAAATAAAATGATATATAATTTACCTACAGTAATGTTCATAAAGTTTAAGTGTACTGCTTAATGGATTTTACAAAAGTATCCACGCATATAACTAACCACTAACTACATCAAAACAGAATATTTCCAGTGTCCCAGAAGGCTCCTTTCTGTCCCCTCTCAGTCAATATTCCCCAAAGGTAACCACTGTAATGACTTTTATGATTATAGATCATTTTTTCAGTTATTTAACTTCATATAAATTGATTTATATAGCATGTACTCTTTAACATCTGGCTTCTTTCACTCAACGTTAGTGTGAGAGCATCCAAGTTCTTGCATTTTAGCAGTAGTTCATTCGTTATTTATAAGAGCTTCAAAATGGAAACAACACAAATGTCAGTCAATGGGAGAATGGACAAGTAAACTGATCTGAGGGGAAAAGAGTTCAATATTTCATCATTAAATAATACGCTAGCTTTTAAAAAATGCCCCTGATTTAGAGAAGTCCCTTTCTATTCTTAGTTTGGTGTGTATGTTTTTTTTTCTTAAAATAATGATCGGGTGTTGAGTTTTATCAAATACCTGTCCTGCAAGTATTGGCAGCTTTCTCCTTTATTCAGCTAATATAATAAATTGCATTGGTTGACTTTCAAATACTTAAGCAAGATTCATTATTGAGATACACCTCACTTAGTCATGATTCATTTCCTACATTGCTGGATTCCTTTTGTTAATATTTTGTTTAGGATTTTTTCATCTATCTTCATGACAGATATTGGCCTGCATTTTTCCTTTCTTGTTGTGTCCTTGTTAGGTTTTGGTATCAGTGTTCTGCTGGCCTCATTAAATACAACTGCTTTGGCTTTCTCTTTTGGTGTTTGCATTGTATATATTCCCACCCTTTATACTTTTAACTTTTCTGTATCTGTTATTTAATCTGAGTCTCTTTTAAGCAGCATGTAGTTGCATTTTTTCTATAAAAGAAAAAGCAGTCTGATAATCTTTGTATTTTAATTGAAGTGTTTAGTCTATTTGCATTTAAAGTAATTATTGAAGATAGTTGGGCTTATAGCTACCATCATGCTATTTGTTTTTTATTTGTTCTGTCTATTCTTTATTTAGTTTTTCTTTCTTGCCTTTTTATTATTAAAATATTTTTATTACTCTATTTTATCCTTTATTACTTTTTAGTTGTATATTCTTTTATAATTCCTTTCGTGGTTACCCTGCAGATTATAATATGCATCCTTGACTTATTCCAGTCCATCTTAAATTAGTATTTTTACCATCTGCTGAACACGTAAGAACCATATAACAGTTTCACTCCATTTATTGACCTCTCATCCTTTGTGCTATCTTTGTTATATATTTCATTTCTATGTATGTAAAAACCCTATGCGAGTTAATTTTTACGTTATGTATATTTTATCACAATACAAAACTCCCTACAAGACATTATCATTGTTAAACAGTTTGTGCTCTTTGCGCTTCCCTGAAGTTTCATGCTTCCATCTGTGATCATTTTCGTTCCACCTGAAGTGTCTCCTTTCATATTTCTTGTAGTGTGCATCTGCTGGCAAAAAATCAACTTTTATTTGAAAATCTCTCTTGTTTATTGAGGTGAAATTCTTTTTTTTTTTTTTTTTTTGCGGTACGCAGGCCTCTCACTGTTTGGCCTCTCCCGTTGCGGAGCACAGGCTCCGGATGCACAGGCTGAGCGGCCATGGCTCACGGGCCCAGCCGCTCCGCGGCATGTGGGATCTTCCCAGACCGGGGCACGAACCCGTGTCCCCTGCGTCGGCAGGCGGACTCTCAACCACTGCGCCACCAGGGAAGCCCGAGGTGAAATTCTTTTAACACAAAATTAACCATTTAAAAGTGAGCAGTACGGTCACTAGTGTTAACAATACTGTATTATATTCTTAAAAGTTGCTATGAGAGGAGAGCTTTAATGTTTTCACCACCAGCACCACCACAACAAAACAGTAATTACATGAAGTAAAGGATGTGTTAGCTAACCTTATTGTGGTAAACATTTCACAATATACACCTGTATCGAGTCATCACATTGTACACCGTAAACTTATGCAATGTAATATGTCAATATATCTCAATAAAGCTGAGGGGAAAAGTGAACAATTCAGTGGCATTTAGTATATACACGATGTTGTGCAACCACCACTTCTATCAGATTTCAGAACATTTTCATCACTCCCAAAAGAAACCTTGTACCCATTAAGTAGTTACTCCTAATTTCCCCCTGTTCCTAGCCCCAAGTAACCACCAATCTGCTTTCTGTCTCTGTGGATTTACCTATTCTGGCTATTTCGTATCAGTAAAATCATATAATATTATACAGGACTTTTTGTGCTGACTTCTTTCACTCAGTATAATGTTTTTGAGGTTCATCCACGTTGTAGCTCTGCTTTTGCTGCATCCCATAAGTTTTGGTATGTTTTGTTTCAACCATATATGCATCCTGTATTTAAGGAGTGTAGCATATAAGGTCCTGCTTGTATTGTTTGCTTGTCAACATCTCCAAGCACTTTTTTTTTTTTTTTTTTTTTTTTTGCGGTATGCGGGCTTCTCACTGTTGTGGCCTCTCCCGTTCCGGAGCACAGGCTCCGGACACGCAGGCTCAGCGACCATGGCTCACGGGCCCAGCCGCTCCGCGGCATGTGGGATCTTCCTGGACCGGGGCACGAACCCGCGTCCCCTGCATCGGCAGGCGGACTCTCAACCACTGCGCCACCAGGGAAGCCCCAAGCACTTTTAAAAATATGTATTTTGTGTAATTTTTATAATTATTTCCAGTGGGAAAGTTAGTCTGCTAAAAGCTACTCCCTTACTGCTGTGATTGGAAGTCTTTTTTCCCATCCAGCTTTTGACTTCAACTGAAGAGGTTAGTCTATTATGTTTATTATGGCTACTGGTATATTTGGATTTAATTATACATTCTAACCTCTCACTTTGATATTTCTCATTGTCCTGCTACTCTTGTTTCTCTTCCGCTACCTTACTTCTTGCTTCCATTTGGATTGATATTTTAAAATGTGTCTGTTTATCTCAACTACTTTTTCTATTTGGAAGTTATATGCTATGTTTTTATTCTTTTAGTGGTTACCTAGAAATGTTAACAAGCATATTTAATAAAGTTTAAAGTAGGCCTTCCCTGGTGGTGCAGTGGTTGAAAGTCTGCCTGCCGATGCAGGGGACACAGGTTCGTGCCCCGGTCCGGGAAGATCCCACATGCCGCGGAGCGGCTGGGCCCGTGAGCCATGGCCGCTGAGCCTGCGCTTCCGCAGCCTGTGCTCCGCAACGGGAGAGGCCACAACAGTGAGAGGCCCGCGTACAGCAAAAAAAAAAAAAAAAAAAAGTTTAAAGTAAATCAATGTATTTGCCATTCTCCCAAACAATGCAAGGACCACAGAACACTTTAACTCAGATTGCCCTGTTCTGACTTATAGGTATTTATTGACCAGAGTTTTTGTTCTGTATTTTGACCCCATAAATTAGACATTGTTTTATGCATTCACTGTTTATTTTGGCTTACTCATATATTTACCACTTTCTAAATTTATTAGATCAAAGGGAAGGAAATGTAAGTTTGGTCAAGGCAAATACATTGACAGAGGTGTACTCTCCCAGGATTCAGGATTGAATGTGATGGGACTCAAGTACTTGAGACTGACACACAATGGGAGAAAGGAGGACTATTTTTGGAACCCAGATGGTTCACTGAGTTTTTATTACACTCCTTTGCCCAATTATATTGGACAAATGGAAACTGAAGCAACCCAGTAATATAGATAATACCATAACGAACTCACATCCTATAGACATAAAGAACTTGGTTTTCCCATGAATTTAAGAACCTGGTCTAGCCTGGATGCTGGCAGAGGGAAAGGGGAATATAGAATGGGTGGTGGAAGAAGGCAGCTTTGATTATTATCTTAAGCAAACTACAAAAACCAGAGATTGCAGCTGCTATGTTTTATGTTATTTTTTTAACCCTATTTTGATCCCCACCACCCTATGTAAAAAGCAGTAGTGGTGACCACTGTTTTAGGTTTCACGTGGAAATTTGACTGGATTCACATCACCCTGTGGTCATACAGTAGCTGGTGGGACTTTGATCCTGTGCTTGTGAAACAAAATCTTCACCTAGATGAAGGATGATGAGTGGATACTGGGGGGCATGAGGAGTGGACTGTATTGGATAGCTTCCACTTGCTCCTCCAGATGCACTCCTCTACTTTTCTTCACTCTGCGCTAATCCCTGGGAGGCTGACCTTTATGGATTACATCAACAGGATCCCTGTCCTTTAGTTAATTTCTAGTTAGATATGTCTATTGGAAGTCCATGGCAGGATATCCTAAAGAGATGGGGGAGTGAGGTTAGGCTATTTATTACTCCCAGCTCCTTCCTGTAGGATCACCTAGAGCTAGTTCTTTAGTCTACCAAAGGTCACAATTCTTTTCAGAGTGGTTCTTCTACATGAATCTTTGTGAGTTCTGGTAATCACTTCCCTCATTCCTTCCAACCTAGGGGTTTTAACAGCTCCAACGTATAATGTTATCCCTTGTGGTTTTGCCACACCCTTGCCTATATCTTTGTAAACAATCCCTTTATTAAACCCTCCTTGAATTTTCCTATTTTGAGTGTGTCATCCATTTCGTATTGGAACCCTAATATGTCCCTTCTCCTTGTTTCCTCCCTCTCTCTGTCTTGTCCTTTTCCTTCTCCAATTCCCTTAATTGTAGGTATTTACTGTAATTTCAGCTATTTCCTGTAAGCAGATGACACCCACATCTACAGCTCAGTGTCATCCAGGCCTCAATCTCAAAGTCATATCTGACTCACAACTCTGTCCCACTCCTACTTCCACTGCTACCAAATCAGTTGCTGTTACGTCTATTTTACTTCTTAAATGTTTCTTCCATCCACTCTCCCCTGTCTAGTCTCCTGGCTATTATAGTGTGCAGCATGGTGATGAAGAGCATAGACATTGGCCTCAGTCAGACCTGGGTTTGAATTCTATATCTGCCACTTTCTTGGATGAGTTCATTCCCTCATTCAGTAATTTTTTTTTTTTTTTGCAGTACGCGGGCCTCTCACTATTGTGGCCTCTCCCATTGCGGAGCACAGGCTCCGGACGCACAGGCTCAGCGGCCATGGCTCACGGGCCCAGCCGCTCCGCGGCATGTGGGATCTTCCCGGACCAGGGCACGAACCCGTGTCCCCTGCATCGACAGGCGGACTCTCAACCACTGCGCCACCAGGGAAGCCCTCATTCAGTAAATATTTACTGAGCATCGACTTTGTGCCAGGTACTGTTCTAGCCCCTAGGGATTCAGCAATGAACAAGACTAACTCCTGCTTTCCTGAAGCTTACATTCCAGTGTGGGAGGCAGATTATAAGAACATGAACAAAACAATAAATAAGATAATTTCAGATTGTACCCTGATGAAAACAAAACAGGGTAATGGAAAATAAGTGTCATAGGAGGAAGAAATCTTAAGAGTCATAAGGGAAGTGTGGCTAGAAAAGAGAAGAGGCTCTTGGACTAAGCTCTGGGGCATGCCAAGATTTGGAGGTTTGCAAAAAGAAGAACAAATGTGTTTATGGTCTTTACTAAATGCCAGGCACTGTCCTAAGTGCACTATGTACAGTAATCCATTCAATCCTTGCCAGAACCCTAGAGGGTATCATTTTGATATCACCATCATTTTACGAAAAAGCAAACTGAGGCACAGAGAAGTTAAGTAACTTGCCCAAGGTCATATAGAAAGCAAATGGTAAAACTTGTATTTGGACTTACAGCAGGGTAGGCTAATGTTTTATGTAAAAGGCCAGACAGTAAGTATTCTTAGGCTTTGTGGGCTATGCGTTCTCCATTGCCACTACTTATCCCTGCCATTGTATAGTGAAAGCATTCATAGAAAGTACATAATACAGTGTGAGTGGATGTGTTCCAATAAAACTTCACTTATAAAGCCAAGCCTGGGGAGGGCTGGATTTGGCCCACAGGCCAGAGTTTGTCAACCCTTGGCCTACAGAATTAATTTGGCATTCAGGTCCCTACCTGCCTCTTTCAACCTTGCCTCCCACTTGCTCTCAGTTGTTGGTTCCCACTTGCTCTCAATTGTTGGTTCACAGACTGACCCCTGTACACAGAGGGCAAAAAGACATCAAAAAAGCGGCAGAGCACTCCAGATTGGTAGGTGACAGATTTAATGAGCAAGGGAACTTACATACTAGGCTTATCTTTGGGGCGGGGGCGGGGGGCGTCCGCAAGATGAGTAGATCTCTGCATCCATTCTCCAGAATCTTAAAAGTTTATATACAGGCCTTAACTGGGTTTAGTCACGTATACGCTCCAGATGGTCTCAACACATTATTATCTCAAGGCTGTGTCCTTGGGATAGCTTGTAGCATGGGGAAAGCGAGCAGAATGCACATTCCAAAGATAAGGGCGGGGGTGAGGAGCTTCCAGTTGCCCGAGTCCAGCTTGCAGGTCAACTGGTAGTCACATCCTCTCCATGACCTCTGCCAACACCAGTCATCCATTTAATACTCCAGCCAAACCAGATGACGCTCTGTTCTCTTTGTTTACACTAGTTCCTCTAGCTTAATTGCCCCCCTCTTCAAGCTGTCTGTTAAAGTCCTATGTATCTGTATTGATTAGGGTCCTTTGCAAGCATTAGAACTAACTTTGGCTGTGGTATAGACTGCAGGTGCTCATCAATATCAGTGTTCTTTTCTTTCTGGATGCCCATCTAGATTACATTTCCCAGCCCACCTTGCAGTGAAGTGTGGCCATGTAACTGAGTTCTGGCCAACAGAATATGAACAGAATTGACATGTGCTGTTTTCCATAAAATCCTCCCACATTTGATCCTGCCAGCTGAATGCAGAGGATGCCTATTTTAGTCAACTCAAGCTGCTATAACAAAATACCATAAACTGAGTGATGTAAACAACAGAAATTTATTTCTCACAGTTCTGGAGCTGGGAAGTCCAAGATCAAGGTGCTGGCTGATTCAGTTCCTGGTGAGGTCCCTCTTCCTGGTCTTCAGATGGCCACCTTCTTGCTGTATTCTCACATGGTGGAGAGAGATCATCTCTTTTGTGTCTCTTCTTATAAGGGCACTAATCCCATTCATGAGGGTTCCGCCTTCATGATCTAATTACCTCCCAAAGGCCCCAACTCCAAATACCATCACATTGAGGATTAGGGCTGGGCTTCAACACATGATTTTTGGGGGAGACACAACAATTCAGTCATAGCAACTCCTAAGACCTAGAGGAGAGCAGAACCAAAGAATGGAAGGAGCCTAGGTCCCTGAGTAGCGTGGAGAATAGTCCTCCTGCTAACCCACTTTGGATTGGACATGATTAAGAAATAGACATTTTTTTAAGCCACAAAGATTTAGGAGTTTGTTTATTACTTACCTAAATGAATATACTGGCTAATCAAGGAATACACCTGGAAGGCAATGATTTAGCTCACAGAAGGAAAAAGTAAACAACCAGGTCTCAGAAACAAGGCATCTTGCAGGATCTAGATAGAGGGAACTAATGGACCACTTTTCTAGGCACACTGGCACTATGAATCAGCTCCAACTCTTTCCCATCTTTGCATTGCTCAGCTCAAAATTTAAATTCCTAAGAGGATCCAATTGATTTGGCTTGGACCTCATGCCCGCCTCTTGACCAGAGAAGCGCAGGATATATTGGTTGGCCGTCCTTCAAATGCTACACACAGTGGGGGAAAGGAGTCTTCCAAAGGGAGTAACACAGCTGGCGCTTGTAATGTCCTGAAAAGTAGCAGTAAACATTAGTCTTTATGTGGTCCATGGAGAATTCTTAATTTCATTTATTGTATTTTTCGATTGCAGATTTTTCATTTGATTATTTTTTATAGGTTCTAGCTTTCAGGTGAAATTCACTATGTTGGCATTTCTTTTCTTGAGTATTTATAGTTCCTGTCATACAACTGCAATAACTGGATCACTATGAGTCTGTTTCAATTGCTTGGTTTATTTTTCTCTTCTTGGGCTCATTTCTTGGTATGTCAGTTAACTTTTTACTGACTGCAAGACTTTGTGCCTGCAAAGGTATGCAGGCTCTAGATGATCGTGTGTCCCTCCAAAGAGGTTTCCCCCCATTTTCTGCGAGGCAGCAGAAGGGCAAATTACCTTAATCCAATCAGCCACTGAAGTGACTTGAGGCTGTTTTACAGCACTTGCTAGACTCAGCCTACCTCTAGTTTGCCCCATTCCAAGGATATAGCTCTTTACGGGGTCCCAAATGAGAGCCAGGGGCTGGATGTTTCCTAGGGACCTTCCTCCGTGAGAAGTCCTGGACTCCGACCTTTATTTCCTCAGCTCTCTGAAACTTCCCCAAACTCCACTCTACTTTTTGGCCACTCTGCTTGACTTCTAATATTTTGCCCTGTGTAACTTAATTGGCAATTTCCTGAAAGGAAAAACCTGGGCTGAGTGTCAGGCTCACTTTTCTGTGCTTCTCCTCCCTCCAGATTGTGGCCACTCAAATCCTAGTTGGCTTTGGCAGAACTTAAACCCCAATTTTTGTCGCTTCAGTCCTGTGATATTACCTAAAGCTCTGGTGGCCTCTCTGCCTCTTCAGAGTCACCCTCTACCCAGTGTCTGGGCCACGAATTGACAAATATCCTAAGGGAAAAACAACATGTAGGAAGTTGGGCTTGCTTTGATGAATTTCCCTTCTTTCTGGAATCTGCCTTCTCAAGGCCTGGTTCTCTGATATTTTCGAAAAGGATTTTGTTTTTTGGAATTTCACCTGATTTTTCTAGTTACTCTCAGCAACAACATTGGTCTGCTACAAGTTACTCCATCTTGAAGCAGAAGTCCCTTGTATGGTACAATATTTTAATAAGTATTGGGCCTCCAAGAAATTTCTTATATATTTACCTCATTTATCTGGCCCATAACTGAATTGGAAACCAGATGTTTACAACACCTTAAATATGTAATGTTTAATGATGGTGACAGTGTTACAGTGTGTGTATCAGTCAGATTTTAGTGCAGGAAACAGAAGCCACTCTAAGAAGTTTAAGCAGGAAGAGATGTCCCTACCTCTTTATTACAGAAATAGAATCATACAACCTGTTGTACTGAATACATCATATATCATGACATACATACACATGTCAATACACACACAACATTTTTTTCAGTTTGGTCTAAAATATCTCATAGTGAGATGTACTGTATGAATTTAGCCATTCCCCTATTGATGGAAATTCAGGTTGTCACCAGGATTTTTTTTTTTTGCCACTAAAAATAACTGCAATAAATGTCTTTGTGGCAATGGACCCTGATGCTCTTATTTCTGTACAATAGAATTTTCCAAATAAGACTGCTGGGTCAAAGGGTACAAATATTTTAAAACCATAATAGATAGTTAAACTACATTCCAGAAAGTCCATAACAATTTACAGCAACGAATTTAGAACAGAGAATTGAGTACTTACAGAATTGCTGGAAGGTCTAAAGGAGTGGTGTGTAGGCTGGATTTAAAAGAATAGTTACAAAAAAATACTGAACTGAAACCTCAAGGGAGCTCTTACTTCTGATGTCACCTCTAGAGCCCTGCGGGAATCAAGGAGCTGCCATTGTCACCTCTGCAGCTCTCTCTGAATACCCAGGGAGCTAGCTGAAGAGCAGCCGTAACTGCGATCCAGTGATTAGAAACCACATCAAGAAACTGCTGTTACTGCCTTTGCTGGGGGTAACCCCTCTGTTCCTCTTGATACCCAGGAAGCTGGAGAAGAAACACTGCAGAAAATCATTTCTACAGGCAGGACTGCAATTTCTAGCTTGTCAGCCAATTTCCATCTGCCAGACTTTCACATAAGTGCATCTACTGGGTGATATCTAATTCACATGCAAAGCCCTAGCTGGATGGGACTCTGGGGTGGAATGCAAGTGGAGTAAACCAATGCATACTGTTAGCCACAGTCTGTAGTTATTATATAGCATTACTAACTACCCAATTCTGCATAATGCTGGGCAAGACACCAATTTGGGCTATTCTCTGTCTACCACTGGACCTTAGACGTGGGGGAAGATACAAAGAGACACTTTACAAAACAGGAAATGCATATGACTTATAAAATTATGGCAGAAGAATGTTTAAACAACTCACCAGTAATCCAAAAATGCATATTAAAGCTAGATTTTTTTTTTGGCCTGTGGAATTAACAAATATAAATTTGAGACAAGCTGGAGCTGATGACAGAGCGATAAAAAGGACACTTTTATTTTATTCACTGTTAGAAGGAGCATAAATTGGCCCAAATATTTTGGAAAATGAATACCATACATGTCAAAAATCATCACTGATATTCATATACTCTGACCCAGTAATTTCACTTCCGGGAATCTATCCTAAGGTAATAATACTAATATACTGAAGAGAAGTTTATATTATAAGATATTCGTTATAACATCACTTATAATAGAAAAAAATTGGAAACAGCCTAAATATATAATAATAGGGGAATGGTTGAGTGAATTTTGGATCGTACACAAAATTAAGTATTCCACAGCCATAAAATAATGCATAAGTGTAATGATAATAATGTTAGCCAGAAACTTTTATTTTAATCCATCAAGCACTATAGGCACAATGTCTAAGATCTATGAACTTTTATAAGACCTGCAAAGGTGTTTGACACGTGATGAATATTATTGGCTTCAAAATATGTAAGTAACTGCAAAATTAAAGTCAATAAATGTTTAAGTAAATGTCAAAAAATGTAACACATCGATTTTATGAATTACTTCTTTTTGTACTCAGAAACATTTCAATACATTGGAAAAATTGTTGGTTAGATTGAATCAGTTTGTAAGAGTTCCTGAGTATATATAATCTCTGCTAAGAAGTCATAACTAATACATTTCAAAGGCAAAATTTTAAAAAATTACTTCAATTTAGCAAAAAATATATTTAATGTAGGATGTGGGTACATGTTAAAGTATAAATGGAGAGATTGGGGTGAGGCCACCTAAAGCAAGAGTACATGGGGTTTAGCATGGTCTTAAAATGCTCTGCCTAAGAAATGCCATGTTTTGAGTACCCACTGTGTTCCGGGCACTTTATATGCATCATCTTTAATCCCCACAGCAGTGCTGGGTTGTAGCTCTGTTTAATCATCGTTTCTTTCATAGGAGGAAACCTAGGCTTTAGGGAACTTATGCAAGTAGCCCAAGGTCACATGGCTAGGAAAGTCAGAGCTGGAATTTGAAGACAGGTTGGCTTGAATCCAAATCCTGAGCCCTTAAATTTATGTATGTTATGGTATCAAATTTTTTTAAAAAGGAGCTTACAAAATTGTATATGTAGTTTGATTGTGATTTTTAGAAAAAATACAGTATTCATTAAAAACAAAATTTTTCTGATTTTTACTGCTCTGCATTTTCCAAAATATGTTTACAAGTCATGCAACACTTTAATTAAAAAAAAAAAAAAAAAATTGAGGAGTTTGAGAATACTTGTATAATAGTGACATCCTGTGGCTATGTGTGGGTTCATTACAGTCTCAGTTTTAATTTCAGTTTGGGACCTGACTACTAGAGGGCAGCACTGAGCTTCATGCTGGTCAAGATTTGTGGGCTGAATGTGGCCGAAAACTAGGTCAGGATTCTACCTTTCCTCTCAAAACTGGAGAAAAATAAACCCATTTATAATGTCATTTTTTGGCAATTGTACTTAAATATAGTTCAATGTAATTTTATTATATTTAAAAATATTATTCTGGGAAGGGTCTGTAAGCTCCACAAAATTGCCAGGAATCCACATTAGGAAAAAGGTCACTAATGCCTTTATCTGGCATATTCCAGACAGGACGCTCCACCAGCTGGGTCCTGGAGAGAAGACCACAAGAAGCGGAGCTGGGCTTCCCTGGTGGCGCAGTGGTTGAGAGTCCGCCTGCTGATGCAGGGGATACGGGTTCGTGCCCTGGTCCGGGAGGATCCCACATGCCACAGAGCGGCTGGGCCCGTGAGCCATGGCCGCTGAGCCTGCACGTCTGGAGCCTGTGCTCCGCAACGGGAGAGGCCACAGCAGTGAGAGGCCCGCGTACCGCAAAAAAAAAAAAAAAAAAGAAGCAGAGCTGCCACTGACTCATAAAGAAATAGAATAGATAGATGGATAAATAAATAGATAAATGAAACACCCTCTAATAGTTTCTCTGTATCCTGAAGCAATATAGCAAAGTTGTTAAGCTCGCAGCCCTGGAGCCATGCTACCTGAATTTGAGGCCTGACTCCACCATTTCCTAGCTATGTGATCTTGGCCGAGTCACATAACTTCTCTGGACTTATCTTTATCTCCATCTCTGAAGTGAGGATAAGAATTGTCTCCCAAATCTTAGGGTTCTGAGAGAAATAAATAAAATAATACATTTATAGTGTTAGTTGGGGGGTGCTTAATAATCAGTAATTATTATATCGCCTGCTACCCAAAGCTGTCCTTCCTTTAAGAACCAACATGTATCTTGTTGAGCATCATAAGCAGAGAGAACTTTGTTATTGCTACTGAATTCACAAAAGAACTTTCAGTGGGTTAGGGTTTATATGAAACATTTAAAGAGAGGTGGAAAATTGCACTTCAGAGCTTGCACTGGAATCAGGCAGATCTGGCTTTGAATCTGGCTTAAGCCTGCAAGGTACCTGCTCTGTCTAAGCCTCGTTTGTCAAAGATGGAGAAAATAATATTACATGCGTCATAGAGTTTTTGTGATGATTGAAACGAGAGAGCACCTTTCATGCTTGTAGCACAGTGACTGGCATGTAGAGCTCACAGCAACTGTTAAATTTTATTTTCCTCCTTATCTTCAGCAGGGTTATATGTGACATGGCAGCCCTTGTGGCAAAATGTGGACGTTTGCAGTCAGGAAGTCACGTGAGAACCTAGGGAGCAAGGGAGGTGGGGGAAGATGACAGAGAGTGGGAGATTAACTAGGAACACACCGTTCTGGACTTATTTTTATAGCCCAGGCCCCAGCCCTGCAGAATTATTCATCCTGTGCCTCAGTCTCAAAAAGAGTACATAGATCCCAGGCTAATGTCATGGAAATCCTTTCCCACTTTCCCATGATGTATATAATTGGGGGTTTCCTGTAGTGTTTAGTAGTGAAAAAAAAATTAAATATTAAAGGGCTGTGTTTCTGTCTTTGCAGCTAAAATTAAGAGGGAACCTGGACACATGTGTCTGGCTTCACAGTCAGTCTTGTGGGGAGAGAGGGTGCCATTCTGGATCCTTGTTCCATGGCTCCTTAGGAAGTAAAGATCATCCAGAGATGCTTGAATTCTATAAATTGTTAGGCTTCCATATAGGGAACATAGAATGGGAACTGATATAAGTTTCAATAACATCCAGTAGAATCCCACTAATATTCTCCAACAAGACCCCTGAGGGACAATATTTAACCAGACAGTGTAGCTGATGTTTCTGACACAGCGATTCTAAAAGGTCCATAGGAATGACCCCTAAGATTGTACTCGTGAATGAACTTAAGGTTTTTGTAAAATTTTAGACTCACAAGGAACCCTAGTGGTTTTGAATCATTATCATTTATCATCATTAATTACACTGTCACTGAGGTCTAGAGATCCAATGAGTATTTTTGAGCCTATGGATAAATCCAATGGCCCCACCCTACAATTTCTTTTTTTTTAATTAATTAATTTATGTTTGGCTGCGTTGGGTCTTCATTGCTGCGCGCGGGCCCTCTCTAGTTGCGGTGAGCGGGGGCCACTCCTAGCCATGGTGCGCGGGCCCCTCACCGCGGTGGCCTCTCCTGCCTCGGAGCACGGGCTCCAGGCACACAGGCTTCAGCAGTTGCAGCACTTGGGCCCAGTAGTTGTGGCTCGCGGGCTCTAGAGCACAGGCTTAGTAGTTGTGCATGGGCTTAGTTGCTCCGCAGCATGTGGGATCCTCCCGGAGCAGGGCTTGAACCCGTGTCCCCGGCATTGGCAGGCAGATTCTCAACCACTGCACCACTGGGGAAGCCCTACAGTTTCTTTTAAGAGGCAGTCATTAAGGACCTTGAGTCTAAAACTAGACCACTTGTTTTCACAATCTGGCTGCACCACGTACTAGTTGTGTATCCTTGGGCAAGTTACTTGACTTTTCTCTGCCTCCGTTTCCTCATGTATAAAATGTGGATGATAATAATACAAACCCTATAGGACTGTTGTGATGATTCAACAATTTAGTATATGTAAAGCCCATAGAGCAGTGACTAACACATAGTGAGCCTTCAGTAACTGTTAGCTATAATTATTAACATAGAGAGAGACAAGTGTTTGTGGAACTCAATAAAAAAAAATCACTTTAGAAGTTTTATTTATATGTTAATTCCCAGCTACTCCTACCTATAAACTTGGAATCTCATGCCTATTCAGGATTTTGGAGCATTCCTTGAATGTGGCCCCCTGAGCATCCTAGCCCTTATCAGAACTCTCCTGTGAAGAATCTGCTGTCCCCGTAGGTAGAGAAGGCTAGAGGGCCCTCACTTGCATGAATATTTCTATCACGTCACCTAACATTCCACAACTGGGGATTGTTTCCTTTGGGTAGTCACCAGGATTTCCTGGACCCCCTGTTAAAATGCAAGCAGCCTTGGACCTATAGCACAAGAGATGCATTAGTGGAATGTGGCAAGGCTAAGAGTGGGCTTTGTTGGAGCCAAATGGCCTTGGGTTTGAATTCTGACTCCACCACTTATTCAGAATCCAACTGTCTGGGCTTAAATTCTGGCTCCACCGATTAGTGGCTGTGTTACTTTGGGTCAGTCACTTTAACCTCTCTTTACTTCTGCAATTCAAACAGTACCTATCTTATGGGATCATTGTGCAGATAAAGGGAGATATAGGGATTCCAAGAATGCCTACCATATCATCAGTACTCAATAAATATTATTATTGCCTAACTTATCTGAGTCTTGGTATCCTCATTTACAAAATGGGGGGAATAATAGCTACTTTCATGGTTGTTGTGAATATAAAATGAGATAATGTACATGTAAAAATGCCTACCGTACTAAAAACCGGCAGCCAAATAATGACCATTGGCAAGAACAGGTGGAGAAACAAGAACTCTCGTATATTGATGGTGGGAATGTAAAATGGTACAGCCTCTTTGGAAAACAGTTTGACAATTCCTCAGAAAGCTAAACATAGAGTTATCACGTCCCAGCAATTCCACGTTTAGGTATATACCCCAAAGAATTGAAAACGTGTGTCCACACAAAAACTTGTACACGATGTTCATAGAAGCATTATTCATAATAGCTAAAAAGTGGAAATTACCCAAATGTCTATCCATTCATAAATGAGTGAACAAAATGTGATATATGCAATAAAGCAGAAAATTATTCAGCCGTAAAAAGGAATGAAGTAGTGATGCATGCTACAAGATACATGACCTTTGAAAACATTGTGCTAAGTCACAGATGACTACATATTGTACATGGGCATTTATATGAAATGTCCAGAACAGGCAATACCACAGAGACAGAAAGTAGATTGGTGGGTGACAAGGGCTGGGAGGAGGGGGAGAATAGGGAATGACAGCTAAATGGATACGGGATTTCTTTGTGGCAGGTCATAGAAATGTTCTGGAATTGGATAGTAGCGATGGTTATACAACCTTGCGATTACATATATCAAAACCCGCCAAATTGTACACTTTAAAAGAGTGAATTTTACGGTATGTGAATTATGTCTCAGTAAAGCTGTTAGCTTTTTAAATGTCTGACATATGGTAACCATAATTTAACAGAAATCATTTTTAGCCTCCAACCCCTCAGCTCTTACCTTAGGAATACAGAACAGGTCCCTGAATGAATGATGCTCGTGACAAAGAGGATTGCTAAGGGGAAGGGGATAGATTTAAAGTATGGGCGTGTGTGCAGAGTTGGGGGAGAGGGAGTTGGGGGGTCTCTCTTGGAAGGAAAGGCAGTGAGGCATTTAAGGAGGACAGAAGGAGACAAACTTCACCTACTTCCAATTTTGCAGGGAGTCAGCCTGGATCATCTTTCATATCCTGGACTGGAATCACAACTGATGAATGTTCTGGCATTTAAAGCCATCCTGGAAAAAGGACATCATGTGTGATTATTGGACAGAAGAGAAAAAGGAAGAACACAGAGGCAAAATCCGAGGGTATGTGAGTCCAACTTTGAAAGGTAGAAGTAGGCAGTAGTCCGTGGAGGATGCATTTATCCAGAGGACTCTGTTAATCTCTGGGTCAATGCATTTAGGTCAGCACTAACTCTGCTACAGGTGGGATCAATTTAAAGGATTAGAAGTGTCTCTCTAAATCCTAATCCTGGTCTTGGGCTGGGGATGCCGAAGAGTGATTTAAAAAAAAGGTGTACTCTCCCTCTCAATTATTTCCCCATTAATGGAATTTATCAACAGACTGGAGTCCTTGGCAGGATTATGAACGCAGAGGATGCCCTGAAATGGACACACGGGGTAGCCAGAGATTTGCATGCGCAGATGGTAAATTGAAGACTTGAGTGGTGAATTACATGGTGAGTAGTTGACAACTCTTGTTTATTAGAAATATTGTAGTGGGGAAAAAACATAGCCCACTTGGGAGCTCAATCTTCTGACTGAGATATATCAGTTTTACTGCAATGTGTGGCGGGAAAAAAGAAACAAAATAAAAAATGAAAGAAAGAAAGAATGAGAGAAAGGGGGAAAAAAGAGCTTTCAAGACACTTTAAATAAAGATTTGGGCTCAAAGGCTCTCATCCAAGCTTTCATTTAGTTTCTCTCGTGGTTCTTTTTTATTTCATCCTGATGTTGTCTTACACAAGCTGTTAACTTGATTCAGGCTGTAACTGCGAAGATCTATCATCCACAGAAGTCCTCAGCTTGACAAGCTAGGATGAGGAACCATTTTCCTCAGAGCTATTTGTCATAGTCTTTCTTTGTACATGTTTAAAGAACAGTCATTTCCCTTTTGAAATCAGGCTTCGCATCACATTGTGAAAGCTACCTGAAATAAAATGATGCATCCCTATGCTCCTTTCCATGGAAGCCCGATTCCATGCAGGTGTTCAAACCTGAGTTACCTAGGCAACGGCCCCAGAAGAGCTGTGGGTCAGTAGTATTCTATTTTCAAAATTTCATACCTTCAAACTTTTAGTTACGTCCACATTTCCCATTAATCCCAAAGAAGGCTTCAGCAGGCTTGTTGCGAAGACAGTGTCTTTGACACAAGAGCTTTATAATTTTGTTTTTAAGCCCAAATCAGCAGGAAAAAAGAAGGCTTAGGGCATCCTCTCTCCCCCCTCCCTCCCTCCCTCTCCCTTCCTTTTTCCCTTCATTCTTTCCTCCCTCCCTCCCTTCCTCCCTTCATCTTCCTCTCTTCTCTGTCTCCTTATTTTTTTTTTCAGACTAAGTTTCCTTCTGCAGAATCCTGGGATCAGGGATCAAGACTACATTCTAGAGCAACACAGAACTTTCTGGTTCTCAAGGGAGTGCTAGCAGAGCTAGAAACACCACCCAATGCATGAAATAGAGCCCAGGAAGAACGGAGAGACAGATCTTCAGCTTGGGAGTTGTTTAACAAAGGGCAACAACAACCTAGACAAATAGCAAGAGGTACTCTCTGACGTGTGTGTGGCTTGAGGAAGGACCCATGTTGTAAATGTGTAAACTTGAAAAATGCCACACAAAAGGAGCAAAATTTGAATTTGAATTTTTTATTATGATAAGAACACTTAACATGAGATTTGCCCTCTTAACAAATTTTTAAGTGCAAAATACAATATTGTTAACTATAGGCACTGTGTTGTACAGTAAATCTCTAGATCTTTTTCAGCTTGCTGGGCTAAAACTCTCTGCTCATTGAACTTGCCATTTCCCTCTCTCCATAGCCCTCAGCAGCCACTATTCTGTTCTCTGCTTCAATGCATTTGACTACGTTAGACATCTCACATAAGCAGAATTACACAGTATTTGTCCTGGCTTTTTCATT
Organism: Stenella coeruleoalba; assembly: GCF_951394435.1. Lineage (NCBI taxonomy): Eukaryota > Metazoa > Chordata > Mammalia > Artiodactyla > Delphinidae > Stenella > Stenella coeruleoalba. The sequence continues at coordinate 88,875,619 of NC_137152.1, read as the reverse complement.
TAGCATAATATCCTCCAGGTTCATCCATGTATTTGCATATGGCAGGAATTTCTTCTTTTCAAAGGCTTAATAATATTCCATTTTATGTATTTACCACATTTTCTTTTCCATTCATCCATCGACAGACATTTATGTTGTTTCCATATCTTGGCTATCGTGAATAATGCTGCAATGAACATGGGAGTGCAGATAGCTCTTTGAGAGCCTGATTTCAATTCTTTTAGATATGTATATCCAGAAGTTGGATTACTAGATTATATGGTAGTTCTATTCTTAATGTTTCGAGGCATGTCCATACTGTTTTCCATAGCTGCTACACCATCTTACATTCCCATTAAGAGTTTGCAAGGCCTGAAACAAAAGCCTGTTCAAGAACATGGTAATAAAACCTTTCACTTGTGCTCCATGTCTCCTCTTCACTATTTATTCAACAAACACTTGCTGAGTACCTGTTATGTTTCAGGCCCTGTGCAGGGTCCTGGAGATACCATGGTGAGCAAAAGCAAGCAGGGAACTTACAAATTTGACCTTTTACACATGAGCCATGTTGGTGGATATTATTGCTCTCTTCCTCCTGATGTACATAGTTTCTTTTCCTGGTAAGATTTCTTGGCCAGGCCCTATAGTCCCCCACTTTTTATTTCGTAGCTACAGGCCTAGCACAGAACAGGTCCTCAATGTATCCTTGCTCATAGTGATAAGATAGTGAATGGTTTTAGGAATCCAGATTTTCAGTAATAGTATAACTACAGCATGGGGGTGGCACTCCACATTGTAGGTACTTGATAGAGGATTCTAGACCCAAATTTAAAATGATCAGGAACTAGATCTGCCAGATGGGAGTAAGCGCAAACCACTCCAGCAAAATCTAATTAGAACAGCAGAGCCTAGGGAATGTTGAATGAATTCAGAAAGCAGTTTCATAGTGCAGAGGTTTAGAAAAGTCACTGCTTGGAAGAAGTACAGAATCCCAGGATCAATGTACATCAGAGAAGAAAGGGACTTGAAGATCCTCTAGTTCAGCTGTGGGAGAAAAAGAGAGACCTAGAAGGGGGAACAATATCTTCAGTGTCACATGGTGAGTCAGTGGCAGATCTGGGTTCAAGATCCAGGCCTTCCGATTCCCAAAGCAGTCCTCTTTCCAAACAGCAAGGAAGAACTAGTATTTACTGAAGGACAACTGCGTGCTCAGCATTCTATCTTATTTAATCCCTTACCTCAAAAGCGTTCAATTAAATTTGCCTCCATCTTGTAGATGAAGCAGTTAAGAAGCAGAACTAACGTGCCAAAGGTCGTACTCCCAAGACTTCTGTTCTCAAAGACTAGGATTAGCTTCATATAGAGTACCATGTGATTGGAGGCCCGCACCCCCAGTTGTGCAATACTGCACCCTCAGTGAGGGGTCCCCAGGTTTGGCCGGAACACTGGTGGCAAATTTCTTCTAGTTGGATAATAAATTTCTGTCTGTTCCTCCTAGTTTACTCCATCCCTCCCCCTCATTACTTAATTTATTATTTCATAGGGAACAAAGGGATTTTAAAAAAACCACCAATGAATCATTCGAGCTCTATCTGGGTAGCATAGAAGGTATAATAAGGACTGTCTCAGTGACTTCATAGATTAGGGGCTGTTGGCAGGCAGTGCTTGATCAACTGGGATACAAATCCCCATCCTGCTACCGTGTGCCCTCAGGCAAATTATTTACCCTTTCTGAGCCTCAGGTTCGTCATCTGTAAATGAGGGTAATAATAGTATCTACCTCAAAGGGCTGCGACGAGTCGATTTTGTTTATTTATTTATTTATTTTTATTTATTTTACTTAGTTATTACTATCATTAGTTGCTCTTCTTTTATTTTTTTATTGAAGTATAGTTGATTTACAGTGTTGTACCAATCTCTGCTGTACAGCAAAGTGACTCAGTTATACACATATAGATATTCTTTTTCTTATATGCTTTTCCATTATGGTTTACCATAGGAGACTGAATATAGTTCCCTGTGCTCTACAGTAGGACCTTGTTGTTTATCATCCTATATATAATAACTTTCATCTACTAATCCCAAGCTCCCAGTCCTTCCCTCCCCCATCCCCCTCCCCCTCGGCAACCACAAGTCTGTTCTCTGTGTCTGTGAGTCTGTTTCTGTTTGGCAGATGGGTTCGTTTGTGTCATATTTTAGATTCCACATGTAAGTGATATCACATGGTATTTGTCTTTTTCTTTCTGACTTAACTTGGCTTCATATGACAACCTCTAGCTGCATCCACGTTGCTGCAGATGGCATTATTTTGTTCTTTTTTTATGGCTGAGTAGTGCTCCATTTTAACCTGTGTACAAATGATGGGGCATACTATTGTGGTACGTCTGTAAGATCCAGCAGATGTGCCCCTGAGTGCTTTCTTGAAGAGTCAGGCTTTCTCATAAAATTAGGGGTGAAAGTCAAGGTGATAAGCAACAGACCCGGCCCAGACAGAATTATTGCTGGCAAGCCCAGTCACACAAGAGCCGATTATTAACCCTGAAGAGAGCCATGCCATTATTTTGATCTTTGGTTGGAATTAAAAATTCACTAAGGATTTTCCTCATTACTATCTCCCCCAAGCAGTTAATTCTTCTTTTTATATCTAGTGAGGTTATTCTTGGCCTTGGAGCAACTTTAGTGTTTTATTAATTCATTTCACAAACATTTATCTGGTACCTACTATGTGTTGGCTAGGCATTAGTGCGATGAAGAAGATCCTTAGGAAATCCCAGTACAATGGGCTCTGTTCCCCATAGAGAGTTGCCCTCGTTGCCTACCCCTTGTAGTTGAAAGTATGAAGTCCTGTAAATACAGAGATAGCAAACAGTTCGGTAGCTTTGTCACAACACAGACCAGAAACAGGGACAGTTTATAAATCAGAGGAACGCCTTTCCTAATGGGTATAAGGCACAGGTGGAAAAACAATGAACTCAACCTGGGGGTGTTAATTAAGGCTGCACAGAGGAGGGAACACTTTATTTGGGTCTTGAAGGTAGAGTTCATCAGGAGAATCTGGAAGTGGAGTATGGGAGGAAGGAGGAGGACATTTCAGGCAGAAGGAATGGCATTTTCCAAATCCTATGCTTGGCAGACTATGTGACATATGTCTATAGAACTGCAAAAAATTTACTATAGCATCAGGAGAGAACAGGGAGATGGGGGGTATAGGGAAAGACAAGGGCCAAGTGGAGAAAGGCTTTGCATGCATCATCTTGAAAGAGCTCTCCACATTTACTGACTCCACTTCATTCATCCCCATTCTTTTTTTTTTTTTTTGCGGTACGCGGGCCTCTCACTGTCGTGGCCTCTCCCGTTGTGGAGCACAGGCTCCGGACGCGCAGGCTCAGCGGCCATGGCTCACGGGCCCAGCCGCTCCGCGGTGTGTGGGATCTTCCCGGACTGGGTCACGAATCCGTGTCCCCTGCATCGGCAGGTGGACTCTCAACCACTGCGCCACCAGGGAAGCCCATCCCCATTTATTTTTGACTCATTGTGGCTCCTTCCACTTGCAGCCTTACTCTCTGAATCCAAATCTAATGGACAGAGACCTTTCTATATTTAGCTCACCTGACTTCTCAACAGAGTGTGAGATGTGATAAACAGTCTTCATCCTCAAAGTGTCATCTTCCTTGTATTGTAAGATATCACTGTCTCCTGGATTTTGCTGTTTCTCTGGACTTTTCATGGAAGTTTTCATTATAACCTCCTTTCTCTCTGCCTGACCTTTAATTGTCGTGGGTTTTCAGGATTTTGTCCTCTGACTTCTTTCTCTACTTTGCAAGTCTCTTTTGTTGATCTTTTTTTTTTTTTTTTTTTTTTTTTTTTTTTGATGATGAGAAACAATGCCATGTTTTATTTTATTTTTTTTTTGCGGTGCGGGCCACTGTTGTGGCCTCTCCCGTTGTGGAGCACAGGCCCCGGACGCGCAGGCTCAGCGGCCATGGCTCACGGGCCCAGCCGCTTTGCGGCATGTGGGATCTTCCCGGACCGGGGCACGAACCCGTGTGCCCTGCATCGGCAGGCGGACTCTCAACCACCGCGCCACCAGGGAAGCCCTCTTTTGTTGATCTTATACACTGCCATGTCTTCAATTACCCTCTATCAATTGATTACATTCAAATTTATATCTCTGGCCCAGCTTTCTGTTACAAGATCCAGTATGTCAAATGGTCAACTGGATCTTGCTACTTGGATATTCTACAGGCATCATCAGTTCAACGTGTCTAATAGAATACATTATATTTCCCAACCCTTCCTTTAGCGTTCCCTATCTCAGAGACTTATATCATTTTCTCACCAGTTGCCTAGCCCAAAATCATCTTGGAGTCCTCCTTTTTCCCCCTTACCTTCTGCATCTTGTCAGTCACTAAGTTATTATTGGCTTTACCTTCTTAATCTCTTTGATGTTTTTAATCTTGGTGGAATTCATCTCCATTCCTCTACGTCTTTACTACCACTCTCTTGGTCTGCCATCATTTCTCATACGGATTACTACAACAGCCTCCAAACTGGTCTCCCTGCCTCCAGTCTTGCCCCCTTCCAACCCATTCTCCACACTGCTACTTGAGTAATCTTTAGAAAATGAAGATCTTATTACATCATTTCTCTGCTTAAAACTATTATCTACAGGATTAAATCTAAAAACTTACGAATGGCATATAGGACTCTTGGTGACCTGGCCCCTGCCTTGGTTGACATCACAGACCTGAGCAGAACAAATGCATATCTTTTTCCTTTTTTAACCTCTGGGCCTTACATATTGTTGTATATTGTATATTGTTCCTTCTGCCTAGAAGGCTCTTAGCAACGACCCCCTTGCAACCCCACTCAGCTGGCTAACTTTTCTTTCAATACTTAACTCAGAGAGACGTCCTTCCCCCTCCCTCTTCTCCTCCCCTGAAATTTGGGTTTGGGTGATCCTCTCTGTTTTCCTCTGTCTGGGCTACCTCAGTCATAGCACTTCTTACTCTGCTTTGCCATTATCTATTTACATCTGTGTCTGTCCCCAAGAGGGCGGTGTGGTGGAGAAACATGGACATATTTGAAACTATAATAATGATAAAAATATCACTAATATAAAGTTAATGACCTGCCAACCCCTGTTAAAAGTGTTTGCTGTATGTTAATCCATGTAATCCTTACAACACTGGGAGATGAGCAACTATTACTGAAGTTGAATCAACAGTACTTGGTGATGGATTGAATGAGGGGCAGAGAAGAAGGAAGAGTCTCAGCTGACTACCAGGTTTCTGACCGGAGCAAGTAGGTGAAGGGTAGATGGACGCACCATCTCCTGAGATAAGGATTACAGGAAGTAGAGGAAGAGGAGGACTTTTGGTCAGGGTAGGGGAGAGAATCTTCTAGTGTAGGGACTGCCATTCCTTTGCCATTCTTTCATAACTGTTATTTCCAGAAGTTTCAGGAATAATGTGCGTAACATACCTTTTCTTCTGATTGACAGGCATTTGGAAACAACAGTGTCCATCTCGGGACAGCAGACTCACCTTCCAGTATTTCTTCATTAGCCTGCTGGAAGCAGGAGAGCTCTGTTCTTGGGACCCTGGCCTTTCTCTCACCTTATGCTCTGGTTTGCGGCTCCCGGAAGACAGCGAGGGCTCCGTGGCCTTGCATCCTTCAAGCTCCTGTGGTGTTTGTGCCTCCTGGCCCTTACGTCCCTCCCACAGCGGATATGGGCACCCCCCTACAAGATAGGGGTGGTGGGCCCTTGGACTTGTGATCCGTTGTTCTCAAAGGCCCTGCCCGAGGTTGCCGCTCGGTTGGCCATTGAGCGGATCAACAAGGACCCATCGTTTGACCTGGGTTACTCTTTTGAATACGTGATTCTCAACGAAGACTGCCAGGCTTCCAGGGCTCTATCCAGTTTCATTTCCCACCACCAGATGGCCTCAGGATTTATTGGCCCTGCCAACCCTGGCTACTGCGAGGCAGCCTCACTCCTGGGAAACAGCTGGGACAAAGGGATTTTCTCTTGGGCCTGTGTGAATTATGAATTAGACAATAAAAATAGCCACCCGACCTTTTCTCGGACACTCCCTTCTCCCATCCGGGTGCTGGTAACCGTCATGAAATATTTCCAGTGGGCTCACGCTGGAGTCATTTCCTCAGATGAAGACATTTGGGTGCATACAGCCCGTCGAGTTGCAAGTGCTCTTCGGAGTCGCGGCCTACCTGTAGGGGTCGTCCTGACCACAGGACAAGACAGCCAAAGCATCCAGAAAGCTCTACAGCGGATTCGCCAGGCAGACAGAATTCTCAGTGAGTGCCTTCTCCTGGCTCAGCTTTAAATGTGGCTTCAGTGAAAGGATATGACAATGTCCACAGTTTTCCTATCCTCACACCCTAGGATAGCGCATCACTCTCCAGTTCTTCATGCATTTGCTCCCTTTCAGTCACACTCGGGCCCCAAGACTCTCCTGCTTCAACAGAGCCTATCTCAGCACCTGGGTGGGGAAGATTAGCATCAAGAGCAGCTGTGGTCACACACCCTCCATGCCCTTAGGACCCCAGCAGTTTCAGATCAGCCAAGAAGCGGTGTTCTTATAGCTCTGTTTTTGTCTGGTCTAGTCACTGAAGGGAGATTTACCCTTGATTCTCTTCTGGGTACTTTCCCTCATAGGTGCTCAGTGCCCTTGTGTCATCACATCTCACTTAGAACCTGTCTTCTCTGGACTCAAAAATGCACACCCACCCCTTCTCACTTTCCACTCCCTGAAAGCAGGGCTTCTCTCTCTGCAGCACACAACAAGCCGACGTGGAGGGAGCTAGCTGATAATTAAAAGCATATTAAAATGAGAAGCCTGCCTAAATTGTAACCTTTCCCCTCCCAAGAGAAGTTTTATGTTCAAAGATGATTCTTAAAAAAAAAACCACAAACAAACAAAGATGATTCTTGCAGAGACCATGGACCAAGTGTAAAGCAAAGGACTGACCCACTGACCCAGGGCGAGTTGGGTGCATTTTGGGAAAGGGGAGGGCTCTTCCTGGTCCTCTTAAATCAGATGGAAGTCTTTTACATATACATACTGCAAGCCTTTGTGACACTTGGTTTTGATTATTTTTCTATTCGAATTTTTTAATCTCCACTTTACCTTTTTTCTGGAAAGTAGCAGTGATTTGTGGGGACACTGCTCATCCTCTCTTGCAGTCACTCCATCGCTTTAGGACAGATAGCTCAGAAACTACTTGTCAAACTGATTACTTCTAGGATTAGTCCTGGTCCCAGTCATTTCCTTAACACAGCAATGGACTTGTTAGAGAATGGTCCAGCTTAGGGCTGGCCTATACCCAGGAGCCCATTTTAAGTTTCAAGTGTCTCCAGTATTGGACCTTAATTATGATCATTATGGGAGGATGAGGGCAAGAATTTTTAGTTCCAGGAACTATAGTAGTCTGCTTCCAGCTCCAGTCTACAAGATCCTATAAATGTTAAGCAATCAGTGTGGCTCTGATTACTTCATAATAGAGCTTGATTCTTTCAAAGCAGAGCACAGAATTATTTTTAAAGATATACAACCATTTCCAGGGAGGAATCATGCCAGAAACAGGCTAACATACTTAACATCATAACTTTATGTTACAAATCTTCATGAAGCCCAGTGTCTCCTGCAAGTTTACATTCCATGAGTGTTTCACATCCCACCCATTCTAAATAGTATACTCTTTGAAATGACATTTTGGCCTCTACCATGAAATGTTAAATAAATCCAGGCCCCGAAGCTCTTTGGGTTGTCAGACTGAGAGAAGTTAGGATTGAGTGTTTACCACCCACAATTCTTTTGAGGCAGGGAGGTAGCAAATGTCCATATTATCGCCGTACTATTAGAGACGCATTCCTCTAGGTCAATGGTTCTTACTCTGGCCGCACACTGGAAATACCTGGATATCTTTTCAAAATGATTGGGGCCAGAGTACCACCTCCAGACATTCTGATGGTCTGTGGTGAGGCCCCAGCAAAGGTATTTTAAAGAGCTTCCCAGGTGCTTGTAAAATGTAGCCAGAGTCAAGAACCACTGCTTCAAGTTCAAGAAAATGCAAATAAATGTTCCCTACTTTAAGTTACCAGACAAATTTTTGTCTTAATATGACTTTGTTTAATCAGATTGCTTTCTGTATAGCAGTGTGGATCAGCTCGCTAAGGGAATGAAAATTTTAAGATGGGGGTAAGGGGGTAGGAGGCTGGAAGCCTAGAGAGGGAGGTATGTGGTTATGCAGCAAAGAAAGACCCTGGGTAGGGAGAAAAGCAGCAGAAAGCGCAGTAGGGACTCAGAAAGGGAGATTAAAGGGAGTGAAGACAAAGCTCTGCTCTCCAAGATTTTGCCCCGGGTTTCTGACAAAACATAGGCAGACTCAGGTGAGGTGTGCTGGGAACTCAGTGTTATGAATCAGAACGTGGGTAGGTTGGGGCGGGTGCAGGGAAACTGAGCCGTTGGCTGAGCTGCGGCCTGAGTAGGACCTCGGGCACCTGAGTGTGCACTGTCCAAAAGCGTGCGTGGTACTCACACTTGGCACAGCTAGTTTTTGGTATCTGAGGGCACTCCAAGTGATGGGTGCGATATGACAGGAGGACTTGCAGAAGGGGAGTGAGTCTTAAAGTAAGGTAAGCTTGTTGTCCACTTGATCATCCATTGAGACTAGTGCCCCAGCCAATAGGAGCATGATTCAGAGTATGAATATAAATAGAGTATCAGGACTTTAGCCACGAGGCCTAGGGTTCAGGGCACATCTCCAGTCCAATCAGAGAATGGGAGATCTGGTGAGAAACTGAGCTAGAAGTTAATGAGTATGGATTGCGCCAACTGAGCAGTAAGGACGGTTACAATACACCATATCCAGCATCTACTAGATCAAATCTCTAGCTGATCTTCTAGCCCCTTTCAACTGGTAGGGCTGAGCCTGTGAAAGTATTCCTAGCTGTTGACTATTGGGACTGAAAGAGCACTGAGGTTTTTGTGGTGACCTCAGCTGAGAAGGGCTGAGGAAGGCAGTGCCTGGCCTCTTCCTTATTTTGCTGGGTATGAGACTACTTCTTAACACTGTGGACCCCCAAGTAAACCTTCAGAGAAGGACCTTTTGTGATGTACAAAATATAGTGGAAAGGGATCCCTTTGGAGAGGACAGGCAATATTTGGAAGTAATGGAAATAGCTGGAAGACTGGTTTTGTCTGACCTACTCACTATAACAGTGACCAAAGCCCCATGTGGCAGTGGCAGTGGTGGCGGCAGTGAGAGATAGTGTTGGGGAGGGAGGGTAGAGCTGCTATGCCACTTCTCTTCCTCGTAAATTTATGTTTCCAATTATCACTGGCACATTACTGGAGTCAGAAGGAATGTCTTTCTCAGAAACTGGTCTAAATTTTGCTTACACAACAGCAGGACAATGATAAAATTTAATAGTAAAGATGATCATAACAATAATAATGGTTGTGGGCTCTTGGGAAGGGAAACAGCAGGGGTGTTACTAGAGGCTGCCATTGAGACAATGAAAGCAACCATAATACCACTTTACATGTGAACAGCTCTCTACAGTTTACAAGGTATTTGCATATAGATAATGTCATTTAATCCTCAGGGTTATCCAGGAGCAAGGTATTTTCTTCCAAGTTTTACAACAGCTGTGAATCTCACATAACAAGTAGGTAGGTGTACGCATTATTAACACCAAAGAATGGGGTAAATGAAGTCCCAGAGAAGGGGGGATTCGGGATTCAGCCTCTCCCAGATTGTCAGCTCACTTCTTTTAAGCTTCAGAGGCAATTACCAATTAACTTTGTGTCTGACAAAGTCATATAGGAGAGATATTAATCAAGGACAAAGGCCTCAGCTTACAGGCAGGGCTGCTGTGTGTGGCTTTCCCTGCCCAAGGGAATCTAGCTGAGTGAGCTTGAGGGCCAAAATTCAGTTCACTCTCTGCTCCTTAAACCATGAGTCCTGTTGGAGATTTTTTTTTTTTTTTTCTGTTGGAGATTTTGATCCAATGGCACAAAAGAGCATCACTCACCAGGCAGAGCACCTGAGGGACTGCAATTACCCAGAAGTTCTTTTGCTAATTCTCAACAAAGACTAGCAGGAGGCCCCGCTAAAAAGCTCTTTAGAGAACTTTTCAAATGGCTATTTCGAGCCCTCCTCCCTTCTCCTCACCTTTTTGCCTATCAATGCTTGGCTGATTGTGAAATCCTTTCAATGTGGGTTTACAAGGTTGTTGAGCCATTTGGGGATTTCTTTAAATCCTTCCAAATTGGGAATGCTTCATTACAGTATGATGTTCGGTAACTAGGACACAGTCAGAATGTCCTTCTCTCTTTTTTTTTTTAAACATCTTTATTGGAGTATAATTGCTTTACAATGGAGTGTTAGTTTCTGCTTTATAACCAAGTGAATCAGTTATACATATACATATGTTCCCATATCTCTTCCCTCTTGTTCTTCCAAAGTCAGATACTTTATTACTACCTCATTGTCAGGGACCTGGCTGGCCTCTTCCATCTATTGAAGATTCTTGACATAAAAAAAAAAAACCAATAATAATAATAGCAATGATAATAGCTAATATTTATTGAGAATTTGTTATATGCTAGTCATTTTGCAAGGGTTTTATATGGACCATCTCATTCAATTCTTGCAACCTCCCTATAAAGTAAGGCCAATTACTATTTAATGCACTTCACGAATGAGACTTTGGAGGCTGAGAGAGGTTAAATAACTTGCTTAATGTCACACAGCTAGTGAGTGGGAAAACTAGGATATGTATTCAGGTTGATCTAAAGCAGTGCCTCTCAAACCTAAGTGTGACCGGAATCCCCTGGGGGGGCTTGCGTCCCTCCTCCAGAGTTTCTGACTCAGGAGGGCTGGGATAGGGTACCAGAATCTGCATTTCTAACCAGTTCAAGGTGGTGCTGATGTTGCTGGTCCAGGGATCATACTTTGAGAATCACTGGTTTAATGAAAGACATGCTCTCCTGCCTCCTGTCCACTTGAGGGATGCCCCTAAAGCTTACTCACTTGACACCCTGTGTTCCATGGTGTATAATTTAGCCCTTCCATTTTTCTCTCTTAACTTTTGGGCCCACTGATGAAATTCTTTTAAGTGCCCCAAGGTAACAAGTATCGCCCCAGTTTTCCTACAGTAGTAAGAATAGTGATACTGTAATACTATGGCCAAGGGCCTTAGTGATGATAGGGAATTTGGTATACAGTTTGGTATAGATAAATGTAAGTAAATGTAAATGGTGAAAGGACAACTTGCTCTCTTGAATGGGTCCACTATCAGTAATGATATATTTACTGAAGACCCAGCCCAGGAGGAAATCTCTAAACATCTAGGCTTCCTGCGTTTAGGAGGCCTTACCTGCATAGCAATTTAGGAAAAGCTGAAGAAAACAGACGTTGCAAAGTATGGAGAAATATTAAAAACATAAGCTGGGCAGCAATGTGAAGGCGATAAAAGTACTTGTAATAACAGTTTTACTGGGTAAGAAAAAACACGATCTGATGCAGACAGAATGGCCATTGAATGTAATATGTGTCTGACAGCATGCTGAGCTACTTGGACCAGTTTGACACTGGTGGCAGGTAAGTTAAGTGGTGGTCTCAGAACTTAAGGCCAAAAATGTGTGCAGTGTCCTCAGTCGATAGAAATAGCCACACATCGTGTACTACAGTGTTCTTAAAGTGTGGTTTGAGGGCCTCCTGCACTGAATCACACTTTGGGCGGTGGTTGGGAAACATGCAGATTCCAGAGCCTCCCTCCCTCTTTTTATGTATCCATTTTATAGAGTGCATGGGGGAGAACTGAGGGGAGGAAGGTGTGACTCTACTTGTTTCAGAGTGTGGCCAGATGGGGCTGAATCCTGGGGGAATGTGAGACCTGGGATAAATCACACTGTATGCCCCCCTCCTCCTCTGACCTGCTTACTCTCCCATCTCTCAACACTTGTTAACACAAAATGGGTTAAAATGAAGGTTAGTGGTAGGAAATGTCGCAAAAGGGTTAAAATGAAAATTAAGGACAATAGAATGGAGGGTTTCTGGGGATTGGGAGCAGTATTGTGGGCTCACAATATGAATATGACTCCTAAGAACTTCTTCAGCAATAGCTAGTGAAACCATCTTCATCTCACAAGGTGTGAGACTGGGCCCAGGTTCCTCCACCAAGCACTCCATAGCCAGTAATCTGGGAGAAATAAAATTTGCTTTTGGAGAAACATAGTTCCTCCACCTCGAGGAAGTATTGGATAGAGTATTTCAATATAGGAAGAGAGGTAGGAATTGAGTGACTTGGGAATTGGCTTCTCCTAGAGTTAGACATTTCCTGCTGCTAGCATTGAGGGTGAAAGGGAGGGTCCTGAGCAGCCTGCCATAGTGGGTACCACAGTATGAAGACATAGCTACTAGACAACTCAGTTGGGGCTCAGGTGGCTCAGAGAAAGCGCTAATATCATATCCTAGTGAGATGGGATCTCAGCAGGATGTATCTCCTGGTCCTTGTTTAGGCTATAGAGTGGCTTGACTGTTAACAGTCAGGATGGAAACTTACAAATTAATGTTACTCAGTGATCACCTGTTGACCCAGGTCTTGTCAAGGATTTACGGTTTCTGTCCACTAATCCTTTCCTGACAACTTACAGGTAAAATCCCATTTTAATGAATGTCATTTTGAGATAATAAAGCTATTTAGTAAAATAATCATGTAGAACAGATGCATCTACAAATCCCTATTGACAAAGCACTCAATCTATTAAATTAAGATGGTGCTGTTTGAATTCAGTATTTATGCTTTCTGTTTTAATCGTGTTCGATGGAAAAGTCTTACCTTGCAAAAAATAGAGTAGCTTGTGATCATTCCCTCGAAGCTTCCGTTTCATCATCTGTAAAATAATGGGGGAGTAAGACAGGCTAGATGGTCTCAAAGGGTCTTTACAGTAATAAAAACTCTGACTCTGCCTAAAATGTCCTCTGTGTGGGCCAATGAAAGGAAAATTAACGGGAGGGTAAGGTCTTGAGCACAGTTAATGACACTAAACGTTAAACACAGGCATGTTATTATCTACCTGCCCAGCAAATATCCCTTCGAATTGTTCCTCCACACTAGCAACCCAAAATGCCCATGTCTCGCATCTCAAGGAACCCACGAAAGATACCCAGATACAAAACTTCTCTTTCTGAAATTTTTTCAAACATTCATTGTTCACTGGGTATATAATATGTACCCGGATACAGAAATAAAATACAGTTTTTGACTTCAAGGAACTCATGGTTTCATAGTAGAGGCTGACATAAATAAATAAGGGCAATGAATCTTGTAACTGCCATGGCAGAAGTCAGTTCAGGGTACAGTGGGGCTCTAAACCAGTGTCACAAGTTGGTACCCTAGTAAAAAGAATGGCAGATGGAGATCTGTGTGCAGGAAGCTTATTGGGGGAATGCTTTCAAGGATAACACTTGTGAAGGAGAGGCAGCAGTAGGATTGGAAAAATTAAACTGTCGTGCAGTCACAACAAAGGTCCCAGCCAGTCCCTGTGGGAGCTCTGGAGCTGGGGTGGCCCTTCAGTGTTGTCCAGAATTAAGGAGTGTTGGCCTTTATGCCTCCATATTGACCAGTCATTGGGTACAGGCAGATACAGAGAAAGGGGTGCAATGTGATAATAATTGTTTAATAGCCAGTTTATCGGGGGAGGAGGGGAAAGCCCTGCTCTGTAGCATTTGCTAATTTCCATGGTGTTATAACACCCACCATGGCCAATTTCAAGCTGCCAACATGACATTAACTAGTTCATAATATCCCTGAAAATTTAACCATAGTCTTTTGTGAACCAGCACAAGCCAGCTCCCAACACACTACGGTGGTTCTCCTCAGCTGAGGGCAATTCCCTGAGAGGTATCAGCTATTATCTCCAAACATTCCCAGCAGCTAGGAGAATGAATGCTTCATTCCTGACGGTTGCATCTGACTGGCACACCGCAGCGCCCAATACACGTAGTATATGTTAAAATATTTGCTGTATTTCAACCAACACAAAGCACTTAGTTCTATTTAACATTTCCCATCCAGGGGAGTAATTTTAATATTCCTTTAAGTTAATTAAATGAATTTTATCTCTATTGGGTAACCTTGGTCTCATAATCTAATCTCTGTTTTTGTAGAAGTTCCCAATACTGACCCGCTTGCCAAGGATACTGTTGGAAGAACTGACCAGCTACCCGAAGAACCTGACTAAACTCAGTTTTTCCCCTCAATGGACATGTTACTGAATTAATTTGACCAAAGTGATTCATGTTTAATGGTGTAGCCAAACTTAGGGAGTTAGGGGCCTTCGGTTCTAGTTTCTCTTTCTAACTCCAATCATTGCCTTGTTGGACCTCTCTGTCACTCCATTTTCCCATCATACAATGTGTGATTATGAACAAGGGCTCAAGAACTAGCTCCAAAGATATCCCTAGAGTATTCAAAGGAAGGTTTGCGCATCAGAATACGTGTAGAACCTCTCAGGGTAATTATATGGAAGGAGCTAATGGTCATTTGAAAACTCAAGTTATGGTGTGTGTGTTTGGTATCTAAATCCACTTCATAACTTACGAGGTACACCTTAAAAAATAAAGGGTACCATCTCTGGCTCAAAGGGGAAATTTTCTGAGGGTATCTAACAAGTGCAAAGAAGGTTTTCGAAAATAGATGAGGCAATACGTAAATACCAAAGACCAGTCATTGAACGTAGTTTAAGCATACTCAGTTCCTGAGATTAAAGGTTCCGTGTAAGCATGTATAATTAATAGTTACCAAAGGCAGTAGGGTCTTTGCCTTTCTTCAAGGAGCTCAGAATACTTGCCAGGCATTATCTAATTAAACTACTCAATGTACCTGTGAAATGCATTGGCATCTACATTTTAAAGATGTGGGCAGTGAAGCACAAGTGGGCTTAAACTAAACTCATTTAGCATGCCAAGGGCGAAATTGGATACAAGACTTTCAGTCTCATGGTCTAGCTGCCACTCTTCAACCGTGGCCTCCACTAATCCACTCTATTCTAGCATAGCCTTGCCAAACAACATAGTTTCATAAGTCTAGGAAGAATTAAAGTGAGTGCAAAGTAATTCCAATGATAGGGAAGTTGGATTTTTTAAAATTGAACATATCACCCGTAATATTAGTAGCATTTATAGCAGAGTGTGACTTAGTACCATTCATTGTCTATAATGGCCTTGGTAAGGGTGGGAACAGTTGGTCAACATCTGTTAGAATGTATGTCCGTAGGAGGTAGGCAATAAAAAGCAACAGTGGCTATGGGAATATCACCCATCTTCTCCCTCTAGCCTTCTTATTCTTAGGTATAATAATAGCTACCACTTATTGAGCGCTGTGTGCTAAGCCCATTGTATGTATTCCCCCTTCAGTCATCACTACCACCCCACGAAGTACATATTTACTATCTCCATTTTATGAATGAGGCAGAGAGAGGTTAAGTAATTTACCTAAGGGTATACAGCTAGTAACTGGTGATGTTAGGAATATAAACCTAGGTTTTCCAACTCCAAAGCCTCTTCATTATGCTACCTCCCACTTGCTATATTTGTTTATTTCAGTCTAGTACCAGTCTCTGCAGCCTGTAGACGTGTCTGATTTTTCCCTATTGCCTAATTAGAGTCCCTGAAATACCTCAGCCTCAACTCAGGGTTTCAACATCTTGTTCATCTAAAGACATAAGATAGATATCATTTACAAATTGGTTATAATACAATTATTTGTTTCTCCCAGTCTGTAGTTTTTGGCACTATATTTTACTAACGTATTGCCACCATAACCTCCCTGCTTTGTCGGTTTCAGTAATCATCATGTGTATGCATTCGACCTTGATTGGGGGAGAGACTCAGACGCATCTCTTGGAATGGGCTCACGATCTGAAAATGACTGATGGAACCTATGTCTTTGTTCCCTATGACGCCCTGCTCTACAGTTTACCTTATAAGCATACCTCCTACCAGGTTCTAAGGAACAATCCAAAACTCCGGGAAGCCTATGATGCTGTGTTGACCATTACAGTGGAGTCCCAAGAAAAGACCTTCTATCAAGCCTTTATGGAGGCAGCAGCTAGAGGTGAAATTCCTGAGAAGCTGGAGTCAGATCAAGTAAGTGCAGATTCACAAGTTAATCATGAACAGAAAACCTCAAAAATCAGGAAGGTAAATATTTTTCCTATCAAGTGCCTCTATTCCATAGGAAACTCAGTCAACAGCAGGCAACCACACACAAATTAAAAACACCTTTTGTTTGCAGAAAACATTTATAAAACAAAGATACATTATTGGAGGTTTTGTTTTTAAATCTTCAAGCAACCTGCAATGATAACATATACAGCCATGAAGAAGAAATAAAATGTGTTTCAGAACAGGGAAACAAAACTTTAATATATACTAGTGCCGTTCAAGGGGCCTAGTAAAAAGAAATCTTGTTTCTCACCCAAGTTTGGAACCAATTCAACAATAGGAGAGCTGGTATGTAGGAAGATATTACCATTATTATTGATAAAGCTGGTGCTGGAGAATGCGGCTTCTGTCTACATGCATTTGAGTTTCCCAGTATTGAATCTAGGGGTTGATCAGACTTCTCCATCTAGTTACCAGCATTGCTGGACCCCTATATTTCTGCCCCGTGAGGACATGCCTTTTGTAAAACGTCCAGCCTGAAAGAGCATAGTGGAGCTTACTCCCAAGAGAAAGAAGTTAGGAAGGCTTGGGCTACACATGTTCAGTTCTCCTTCCAAACTAACCAGTCAGATTAAGTCACTCCTTTGTGGGAAGGAATGAGTAAGGGGTTGAAGAGGTCAGGTGTTTTTTGTTAGTAGAGCTATCTCTATATGAAAGGAATCATTTGGAATGGGGAAGAATTCCTCCCTAATAATATACGAGAAATAATATTTATGTATGTATAGATGAATATATGTATAAACGTATTTCAGATCAAATCACAGCCATTTGAGGGCTAGTGGAAGGAAAAGCAGTGGGGACAGGATGAAAGCAAGGAAATGAATGGACAAGAGTAAAATGGACCCAAAAATGGACAAAAGACAAAAACAAAGAGGGAAAAATACAAAAGAGACAAGGAATATGAGAGGAAGAGGGGAAGGCCAAAGATAGTTAGATTAGAAAAAATACAGAAGGGGTTTTTATAGGTTAGAGGCCAGATGTAGAAGGCAGTCATTTTCAGAATGGCCCATCAATAAGTTTAAAAATTCTAGCATTTGCTAACATATTGTATTAGTTATAATGCTCTGTTATAACTAATACATTAGTTATAATGTATTAGTTATAATGCTCTGGCTGTAACTAAGAGGCAGCTCAACACAAAATGGCCCAAGTAGTTGTTTTTTGTTCAAAACTGGAAGATATGGGGGCTTTAGGGTCAGTTAATTCAGCCTCTCATTGATGTTATCAGTGAATCAGGTTCTTTTCATCTTTCCAGTTTATAATGATAGCATGCTAAATTGCCCTCATGATCTGGGTCTTCTCCTGGTCCCAAGATGACTGCTACAGTTCCAGACATCATGTCCAAGTGCAACTGTCTACAGACAAAAATGGGGAATGTCCCTCTCTTGTGTCTCTTTTTAAGAGTGACGAAATCTTGCCCAAATGCTCGTCAAGCAGACTTCTCCCCACACTTTCCTGGTCACAATTGTGTCCCATACCCATACCCAAACTAATAATTTAGAAAGAGGAATGAGATCATCGTGACTGACTCTATGGCTGCTGGAAAAGTGTGCAAAAAATTGAAATTCCATACCCAACTCTCACATTCTCCATGATCTTCTCCTTTTTGTATACTATTTATTCCTTTATCCTGTGCCCTGCCTCTCTATCTGAATAAATGATTCAGATGAAACTTAGGTTTTCTTATCTCTTTCTGTCCTGAGTATTGATAACAAAGATTTTGCAGATTCTTGTTCTAATAAAAAAAAGTGACCAGCAGAGGTATTAACAGTGTTGGATTTAAACTTTATTGCCACAGATATGTTTGTAATAAATCTTTCTTTTAGGAGACACACACATGTTGAATTGAAAACAATTCATTGATTTGGTCAAGAAAGGCAAGAATCCCTCAAACTGCTAAGAATGATTGCTCAAACCAGTTGTTTGGTGTATTTATAAGCAAGCAATCATATGGTGAATTTTTGTACTTTTTATCCAATGATAGCGCATCACATAGATACAGGACTAGGTCATCTTTTTACTTTAATCACAGGATTGAGGGAAATAGAAAGGTGTGTGTGTGTGTATCATATGTATAAGCAGATATTTTGATAAAAAAAATTCAGACCTTCTACTCTTAATGTTTGATCCAATCTCTTCGAGCTTGTGGAAAACATAAGGTAATTAAGGTAAAAAAAGACGCCATTAGTGTGGTTGCTAGGCAGCTTGTACGCTACTTTAGACAAAAAAATAGAGAAAGTGAAAACAAAGACTGTAAAGCTTATTAAAAAAAAAGCTTTTTTGGATACATTTCCACCCCCACTTTGCACATGCCTTGGCTTTACTTTCATAACCAAAGAATGATAAAAGAGTGAGACAATTATTTTCACATCTCTGATAAACAAAACCCCCTTTTTTCCTAAATTACCTTGCTAAAAGGTATTTTTGAAGGGAGCTAGTATAGCAGAAAGAACATATGATAAGGAGTTAGACAAACTCGGGTTTAAATCTCAGCTCTCACTCTTACTAGCTGCGTGTCCTTGGGCAAGTTACTTAGATTTTTGAGTCTCAATTTTACCATCTGTAAAGTGGGTTAGTGATCTACAGCTTCTAGGATTATTGTGAAGATTAAACAAAGTAATACGTGTGAAGTGACTAGCAGAGTGCCTGGCTTATAGCTACTTCCTTTCCACCTTTTCTTTTTGGGGCCAGGATGACCTTATTGGTTGATGGTGACCTAGCATCTAAGTTACAGTCTGACCTCAACTTCCTGCTCTCTTGAAGTTTTATGATTACTGGCACAGAATCGCTCAATAGTTCCAGCTTTCAAAATTATCTCACTTTCAGAATTCCAAATGGTATTTTCTCAGATCAAATTATGTAGCTCAATGTTTGCTTATCCCTTGGCTCCTGTTGTTTTTTCCTATTCAGTCAACAGATCAACAACTATGTATTAAGCACCTGCCATGTGCCATGTACTATGCTGAACTTCAGATAGAACAGTAAACAAGACAGGATTTTTGTCAGTAGTGTGTTGGAGCCAGTTCATAAAAGCTAATTGTGTGCCTCTTTGCCAAACACTGTGTTCAGTGGCATCATGTTGGTAGCTTGAATCAGGCATTGAGAGCATTAACACCACAGAAATTGGAAAATGCTACAAATAAGAGTTTTTTTCCCTTTTCATAGAGCTGTTGCCAACATTTACTAGCATATCACTTGTTCCTGCTCTTATGGGGCTTAAATTCTAATGAAAGAGAGATTGTAAATGAGTAAACAAATGTATGAGAAAGATGGCTATATTTCTCCCTTGCCCAATAACTTCCAGTGGAATTGAAATTTCTATATATAGGCTATATTGCTTATAGAAGTGGTTTGCATCCTCTTTTAGTTTATACACTTGCCCATTCAAAAATTATAAAAAGCAAAAAACTAGGGCTTCCCTGGTGGCGCAGTGGTTGAGAGTCCGCCTGCCGATGCAGGGGACACGGGTTCGTGCCCTGGTCCGGGAAGATCCCACGTGCCGCGGAGCGGCTGGGCCCGTGAGCCATGGCCGCTGAGCCTGCGCATCCAGAGCCTGTGCTCCGCAACAGGAGAGGCCACAACAGTGAGAGGCCCGCATACCGCAAAAAAACCCCCCAAAAAACAAAAACATAAAAACAATTTTATACACAGTAAAATCTGTTAAATCCCTTATCAATTTCATTTGTTTTTCCTGAGGCTCTCTGTCCTCCTATTCCAATCTAAACTTGTTGTTCCCTAAGGCTGCTGTACAGCTGTTACGGTAGGATCTCTCTTTTCATCACCCTGGAAATTCGCTTTCTCTTTCTTCTGTGCCGGATTCACTATTCATGACTCTCATGACTCCCATTTTCTTGTTTACTCTCTCATTTTCGTTGAGCGCATCCTTTAGTAGCTTCTGAAAAAGGTATACAGGAGGTAAACTTTTGAAATTTTGTACTGAGAGTCTTTATTCTAGCTTCATTATTGATTGATAGTTTGATTAAATATATAAATCTAGGTTAAAAATTATTTTCTATTAGCACTTTGAAGACATGGCACATTGTCTTCTTATTTCCACCGTAGGTATTGAGAACTCCAATGTCATTCTTATTCCTGATCCTTTGAAGCAACCTGTTTTCACTCCTCCTTATCTCCCTTGGAAACTTTTAAGGGTAACTCCTTATTCCTGAAGTAATGAAATTTCATGATTATGTTTGGGTCTTTGACATGTATTATGCTGTGTATTTGGTGGGACCTTTCAATCTAGAAACTCATTCTGCCTAGAAAATTTTCTTATGTTATTTTTTTTTGATAATTTCCTCAACAACATTGTCTTTGCTCTTTCTGAAAATATTATTAGTTGGATAGAAGATTGCCTGGGTTGATTTTTTAATTGTATTATTAGTTCTCTCGTATCACCCATATCTTTGTTTTAAGCTTTTCTTCCTTGAAGAATTCCTCAAGTTTGTGTTCTGACTCTTTTACTGATTAAAAAAATTTTGTTGCTATCATATTTTTAAGTTCCAATAATTGATTCTAGTTGTTTGATTATTCTATTTTTATAGCATCCTGTTTTTGAATATGGTATTTTCTCATATTTCTCTGAAGATATTCATTATAATTTCTTTGAAGTTTTCTTCTGCTCTTTGTGTTTCCCTCAGTTCCTAATTTTTCATGCTTCTTTGTTTTGCTCTTTCTATTTAATCTTGGAAGCTTTCCCTAAATGTCTGATGATCCTGGCTATCTGTATGTTTTTAAGAGTGAAGCTTTAAAAGGAGAATTTGAAGTGCATGTACATGGTGGTTATGTTGACCTGTAGGCTTTAGTATAGGGCAATTGGCTTGCCAGCTGTTTTTTTTTTCCCCCCAATACCTGTAGATCTTGCCTCTTGAGCCAGTCACTTTCTTCAGAGAAGAATGTTTCAACCTCCTTCCTGGGAGTTGTAATCCTGGTTGTCACTATTCTAGGAGCCATGTTGGGGGAGATTCTCATCATTAAGTATGAAGACTTTAACTTCATCGCTCTTTTTTTATGGCCCACCTCACTCTCACTGTCATTTGGGTCAAGTGTCCCAGCTCTAGAGCTGCTCTGAATCAGTTTAACCTGTTTCCTGCAGAGATCTGGTTCTCGTTAGTACAAGTGGGATGGCAGAAGTCTAACTGCTCCTTACACAGACATCCAAAGCCATCCCTCTTTCGTGCTCTGCCTAACCTCCACTTCTGTACATAGTGCCTCTAATTCCTAAGTCTTTCCAGGATTCACAGGGAGCAAATCTGCTTGCTGCTTACCAATATTCCCCTCTTCAGATACTTAGATTTAATCACCCTCCACTCTGCTAAATCAGTTACCACTCCTGTAGCAGCCTTCTATCTTCATATTCTGTGGTCAAGATTATACTTGTCTTCTAGTGCCATTAAATATGGTGGTTTATTGTTTCTGTTTCTTGTTCTCCTTGTTGTTTGGGAGTGATGTTTGAGAGGAGGAAGAGAGTGAAGGAAAAAAGTCTTGATTTTGCTATCATTAATCGGGAAGTCATGAAAGGAAAAAAAGAAGTTACAAAAGGTATATATGATATTCTTTTATTGGTGGGTTTAATGACAGTCCATGAATTAACTTAGCATTTATTTATTAAGCTCAGATATAACATGGTAGTTAAGAGCATGGGCTCTGAAGGCAGACTGCTGTAAACTTACTTAAGCTCTCTGTATCTTCTTTTCATTATTTTTAGATTGGGAATAATAATAGTACCTACCTCATAGAGTTGTTGTGAGGATTAAATAAGTTAATACACATAAAGAGCTTGCCTGGCACCTAATGATTCCTCAATAAATGTTTTTCATTATTATTGTTAATGTTGTTATTTTTATTATTATGATGGCCTTGGCACTCTGCTGGTGATATAATGGAAAACAAAATAGAAGCAAGATCTTTCCTCCAGTGAAGGGGAACAGTTTTCAGGGTGCTAAGGACACTGGGTCCAAAAGTGGCACTCTGTTACATATTTGTGACAAATTCACGACTGAGACAAGGGTCTTGAACACTAACTTCCATGATGATATTACCAGAGCCCTGTGTTCCTCTTCTTAAATGCAAACAATAGCAGCTATCATGTAGCCAGTGATTATTCTGCACCAGGTAGTTTACGTAAATGATTCCATTGAATCCTCAGACTAAGCCTACAAATTAGGTATTATCAACCCCATTTTATGGATGATGAAACTGAGGCTCAAGGTAACTTGTCCAAGGTCATACAGCTGGCAAGTGGCAGAGCTGGGATTCCAACCTAAGTCTACTACCTGAAGTAATACAACCTGACCATTTAACCACACATTAGCCTTTAAAAAAAATTACATCGTGTCCCATGTCTAGTGCTTTACTCACAGTAACATTGCTAAGTGACTAATACTTTGATTTGAATGGGTATTTGATTTGAATGGATTGTTTTCCTCTGATATAGGAGGTGATAGGGCTTTATGAGGACCTGTGAAAAGAGAAAAATAAATCAGAATGGAGAGATTGCGGGGGTGGGACATCAGTGAAAAACTTCCTAATTTGGTCTCAGCATGATTGGGCAAGGATTATCACTTTGTACCTTTATATTTTGGCACAAAAAGACTTCTGAAATAAGATTTTAGTTCCTGCATTCTTCTCTTTCATTGTATTCCCAATGCTTGTTTTCAATGAAATTCTATTGGCTACAAATGCATATTGCTAGAACACACATTTTGGATATTTTTTCCAAATGTGGCCTTATTTGGCTAAGCAAAAGAAATCCTCTGGATTTCTCAGCCAGCCTGGGGGACCTTAAGCTCCTACACCTATTGTTTTCCATTACCATAAATATGGGTGCTTGGCAGGGGGATGCTAGGCCGAAGGCGATGTGGTTAGGACTGGAACATTCCAGGATGGGGCCCACTAGACAGGTTGTCAGAAAAGCTTGCCTGCAGCTCACAGTGGCTACAATTGTCTTTGTACTGCATTCTATGTAAAATAAGAGTGTTATCTTCATGAGTATCATCATATCAAACAGATTAGGCTATTAGACATTTTTTGGCTAAGTCCAAGGGTT
The DNA here is from genome assembly GCF_951394435.1 of Stenella coeruleoalba. Lineage (NCBI taxonomy): Eukaryota > Metazoa > Chordata > Mammalia > Artiodactyla > Delphinidae > Stenella > Stenella coeruleoalba. The sequence goes on along the minus strand of NC_137152.1, from coordinate 88,852,332 downwards.
GAGATCATGCATTATTGGAGGTACCACCTTTAATAACAAGAATTCAATTACCCCTTGGCTTCTTGGTCTCTGTAGGCACCTGGCTTTTTGTTCAAAGGTGATGTTGCCATTTTGTCCTTCAAGTGGTGTTTTCCAAGCCAGGTGTTTTAATGTACACTTCCAAGGACAAAGTTCTTTGGAAATCCGTTTTGTGTCCTTTAAGCACAGTAAATCTGAACTGATGATAGTCAACCTGATGACACCATGAACCATTAAACTGAACAAATTCAAATATCACTGCTCCTGACCCAGACCGTGTTCTCTTGGATACAAGCTCCAAAAATGCCTAGGGTAGAGCTAGCTAAAGTCACTGAATAATAATGAAAGATAAGTTTCAATTATCATTCATTTATTCACAATTCATTCGTTCATTCAGGCTCAGGTCTATACAGCACCCCAAACCAATAGACTGAGTCATCAGTGGTTTCACCATTCTGGCCTGTGATATAACAAGGCCATCTGCCCGACAGAAGGTCTTGCCAATCCTGTCTTGCTTCTTTAGAACCTAGTCAGAAACCAAGACAGAGGGTCGTAAAGAGGGTCCTTACTTTCCTTGTCCAATCCTCTATCTCTTTTTCTCATTATTTGCAGCAGTTGCAACTATAGAGCTTTTGTTACCAACGCTAACAGAGTATGCCTTTGGCTTATGGGAAGGGGCAATTACCATTGCTGAAAGGCACAGCAGGTAACATGGCAACACAAACCAGCTAGAACACAAATCTAAGGCCTCACAGCAAGAGTGGGGCATAGTGACAGCCCCTCTTTTGCAACCAAGTGCTGTTGCTACAGCTATGTTCTTTCCTAGCTTCAAGTCCCCCTACCATACTTCTGTGGCTCTGTGCGCGTGCGTGCACGCATGTGTGTGTACACGTGCATGTGTGTGTATGTGTGTGGTATGTGGTGGAGGCTGGAGAATCCTGAAGAACAAGCTTCAGGTTTCATTCATCTTGGGGAGTTGCTATCAGTCAGCTCTAGCAGGGGTCAATCCGAGAGCACCAAGGGCAGCATAGGCTGGCCAGCTGAAAACTCTGTGCGATGGGTCAGCTCAGAGGTGACGATGATGTTTTTAAGCGTTTTAATCTTTGCTTTTCGTTGTAGGTTAGATGCAGTCCCTTTCCCAGAAGGCTCTGTGCCTTTCAAAACAGAATACTAGCATTCTCCCTGCTCTCAGGGTCTTGCTGCCCTGTGGTTTTTTACTCATTTGTTTTACTAGTATTGATTTTATACTCTACCTTCCAGCCTTCACTTATCGTCATAACCTACCAAAGCCCCAGTAAACAGGCAGACTCTTGCAGCAATCCTAAATACAATTAAATGGATCATCTGAGAACGTCAGGAAGGGGAGTTAGTAAAAACCCCTGAAGGGACCTCAGTGTGTGCTAGGCAACTAAGTGTGGATGCACATGGCATCCATTCACCATGCCTATATCTATAGTGTGTGTTAAAGCAGGGTGGTGAAGGGAGATCATTGGAATAGAACTCAGGAGACTGAGATGTTGATTTCTGCTCTGCTATTAGATGCTCTGTTACTGGGGCAAGGTCTTTGGCCTGAACAACTGGAAGAATGGAGTAGCTTTTAACAAAAATGGGAAGAACTCATAAATGGAGCACGAAGATTTGGGGTAAAGATCAGGAGTTTGATTCTGGGTACACTGAAACTTAATATTTAAGTAGAGATACCAAGTAAGCAGTTGACTATATGACTGGAATTTAGGAAACAGGTCATAACTGGAAGTGTAAACCTGACATTTATGGCATAGAGTGGTATTTAAAGCCATGAGAGCAGATGAGATCACCAAGGGAGTGAGTGTAGATAGAGAGGAGGACCAAGGACTGAGCTGTGCGGCACGCCAATGTTAAAAGATCAGAGAAATTAAGAAGAAACTATAAACAAACCAAACAAAAAAGTCTGCAAGCTAAATTTGCTCCCTGGACTAGATCAAGATTTGGGAAGTTTCACAGGAGTTTAGAACTAGAAGAGACCACAGAGAACATCTATTTCAACAAAGAATGCTAAAATAAACTAAGAACCAAGAGACTTGGGTTCTAGTCCTGATTTTATGCCTAGGTGAGTGACCATGACCACTGCAGGACATCTGATCCTGTCCCAAATATCCATAAGACATTTGGTCCACACCAAAAAGTCCTTGATATCTGGTCTTGACCAAAACTTCCATCAACATTTGGTCCATAAGACATTTGGTCCATGCCAAAAGGTCCTTGATATTTGGTCCTCTCCAAAACCATTTGGCATGGACCAAATATGCTCATGGACATTTTGGGTAGGACCAAATTTCCAGGACGTTTTGGTGTGGACCAAATGTCTTATGGACATTTTGGATAGGACTAAATATGACCAAATCTCAAGGACATTTTGGCATGGACCAAAATCTTATGACTATTTTGGACAGGACTAAGTGTTTGCTAATCGACCTTGACAAATCACTTAACTTCTTTGGGTCTCTCTTTCATATCTAGGAAGTAAGATCGCTAGACCAGATGACTCCCAAGGTTTAGACATTCATGATTCTATATCCTCATTTTAGAGAGGAAGAAACTGAAGTCCAGAGAGAGGGAATAAGTAACTCGCCCAACATACTGGCATTAGGAAAAGACCTCAGGCCAGTGTGTCTTCTTCTATACTGTTGGTCTTGAACCCTGTATGAATATTAGAATCCCTGGGGAGCTTTTCATAATACTGATTACTGGGTTCCTAACCTAAAGTGTCTCATTTTGTTGGCTGGGTTGTGTTTGGCGTTAGTATTTTTGACATTCCTCAGGTAATGTGCAGCCAGGGTTGAAAACCCTCTGCTCTACATTTACAAGGCATGGCAGTGTCTTGCTAGCTGCTACACCACTCTGCATCTTGACTTGTATTTCTAACACAAAAATGATTCACTCAATTTTAAACCCTTTTATTCAGATGCAGATTGTTACAGGAGGATAGCTTTCTAGACCTTATGAAACCAAAGTAGCAAGTATCAGCTTTCCCTGAAGCCCAGTAAAATGGCATCACCATAGCTTTCTTGAACTCCATCCTAGAAGTGAAATGTGAAAAGCCACGAAGCCATGGCCAGTGTGGGAGGAAGCATGGAGGGATCATTTGCTCTTCTTCCCCACCTTTTTGGAAAAAGAATACAAGGTTTGTTCCAAAAATAAACTTACCAGGTTAATGAGCAGGGTATCAGACACAGGACACAAATGCTGTTGCTTTTACCATATTTATATGAGAGGAAGAGTCATGCTGTCCATTGTAGCAGCCTTGTTGCTTTACAGTGGCTTCTCACCAAAGCTTTGCCACTTTGCACAGCAATAGGATATGGGATTTCTTGATTAAAACCTACTCTCTCTATACACAACATTTGGCTCTGTATTTGTGGGTGTGTGTGTCAGTGTGCATGTCTGCATGTGTATAAGTTGGGGTATATGTTTAAAACTGTATTCTAGTGTTCACTTTCTCTGGGGAGCACGTGTCTAGGAGAATAGCCTTTTTTTTTTGCGGTACGCCGGCCTCTCACTGTTGTGGCCTCTCCCGTTGCGGAGCACAGGCTCCGGACGCACAGGCTCAGCGGCCACGGCTCACGGACCCAGCCGCTCCGCGGCATGTGGGTTCTTCCCGGACCGGGGCACGAACCCGTGTCCCCTGCATCGGCAGGCAGACTCTCAACCACTGCGCCCCCAGTGAAGCCCGAGAATAGCCATTTTGAACTAAGTCGGGACACAGACCTGGACTGTAGAGACACATTATTTATAGTCTTACCACATACACCTACCACTCTAGTAGTGCCAACCAAACAATTTTACTGGGTTTCCCTGGTGGCGCAGTGGTTGAGAGTCCGCCTGGCGATGCAGGGGGCACATGTTCGTGTCCCGGTCCGGGAAGATCCCACATGCCGCGGAGCGGCTGGGCCCGTGAGCCATGGACGCTGAGCCTGTGCATCCGGAGCCTGTTGCTCCGCAACGGGAGAGGCCACCACAGTGAGAGGCCTGCGTACCGCGCAAAAAAAAAAAAAAAAAAAAAAAAAAAAAAAGATTTTACCGTGCGTAATGCGCTAGTATTTAACCTGGTCAATTTCCTTTGCATGCCTCTTGTCTAAAAAAAGATTTTACCGTGCATAATGCACTAGTAATTAACCTGGTCAATTTCCTTTGCGTGCCTCTTGTCTATTTCATACTTCTTTTTTAATGCCCTTTATAACTCTAAATCACTATCTTAGCTTAGGAGCATAAAAATATATTGTGTATGACTTGGTTTGCTCATAAAATTGTCATATTTGATATATTTAAAGATGTGAAGGCCTGGGGGAGAAAAACAGAAAAAATTCAGGGGAGAAACCAAGCAAGGCCTGAGAAACAATTGTTTTTTTTTTTTTTCCTCTGGGTCTTCATAGCTCACCTCCACTCAGACGTGCAGCCCTTAATAATGAACACAGGCTTGGAATACACTCTGAGATTGCTCTAGGGTGACTAGGGCTCAAGATAATTGTAATTTTTAAAACTAGGTTTCACCGTTGTTTGGAACCATCTACAATTCAATTTACTTTATTGCACAAGCCATGAATAATGCTATGAAAGAAAATGGACGGGCTAGCGCTGCCAGCCTGGTTCAGCATTCCAGAAACATGCAGTTCTATGGATTCAACCAGTTGATAAGGACAGATTCAAATGGAAATGGAATTTCAGAATATGTAATCCTGGACACCAACTGGAAAGAATGGGAACTTCACAGTACTTACACTGTGGACATGGAAACAGAGCTCCTACGATTCAGAGAGACCCCAATTCACTTCCCTGGTGGCAGGCCCCCTCAAGCAGATGCAAAATGCTGGTTTGCAGAAGGGAAGATCTGCCAAGGAGGTAAGGAATGGAAAATCAATGGTAGTCAATTTGGCTCAGCTTGGGTTACAGGGAACCTCTTTAGGAGGAGGCATATTTTAATATTGGGACACTCATAGAATCAGTCATTTGCATTTAGGTGACATAAACATCTTGGCACTCTACATAGTTAATTTTAAATAATAAGGACAATGATAGGTACTTTGCAGCCTTAAATAACCATCCACAATTTAAAAGCCCCCCCTACCTGTTTTTAAAAGGATCCCACTCCCAAAGAGGTTTTTCTAATAAGAGGAAGGCATGATGCCTTTTCTTGGTCTTTCGTAGGCTGTGATCTGTGACTGTTCCCCCTGCTAGAAAATTCACCTGTCCTTCCCTTGATGTATCCAAATCCTTTCAATCAGGTTCCACCACAGAAATACCATTTTCCACCCTCTCCTCTCTGAACTCCCGTTGAACTAAAAGTCTGTACCTCACAGCTTAGCACAAAATTGCTTTTCAGTTGTTTCTTGTGTATTGATTGTGTCTCTTCCTCCCAAATGGACTGCTCCTTGAGGGCAGGGACCAGAGCTAATAATTCTTATACCCTCCAACCACCCAACACAGTTGGCATCCCATGAATACTTGCATTTGATTGACTGATGGAACTCCTCTAGTTTGTGGAAGAGGGGAAACTCCATCCAATCTCTGAGAGCCAGAGGGGAAATTTGGAAGGATCTATACTATTCCTATGCAAGTGTACCCCACACCCTTCTAAAACCAAATGCATCTATTTGAAATAGACTTCAACTTCTATTTTGTTTTAGCATGACATACCCAGCTATCTCTTTACTTGCCTCATCATATATTTCCCTCTGAAATCTTAGTAATCTATCCAAATACTTATATTTTACAGAGGACAATTTACATCCTAGTGAAAACACTAATTATCCAAAACAGACTTACCCTTGAAGGACAAGTGTTACGTTTTTCGTCTATAACTCACGAGGTCTATGGGCTCAGGTGAATTAAAAAGGTCTTTTATTTTATGAAGCCAACATAATACCCTTTGCAGGTGAGATAATATATTTATTCTCAAGAACTCTATTGCTGTCCAACTTAAAGTACTCAAAGTTTTCCATTCGTGGACTTTTTTTTCTCCAAAGAAACACCCGGGTCAGCCTTAATTCATGTGATTTGTTATTGGCAGAGTGGTGAGTGGTTTTGCTTCAGAACAGTGAAATTGCTTTCTGTGTCCATAAAGTCAACAAGACAGACTGTGCTGGAGAAAAATAGAATTAAGTTAGGTAGGTGTAGCTTGATTTTAGAGTCACCAGAAAGCACGAGGAGTCACTCAGTGGTGCCCTTTATTTACAGCCTCTTTCTGATGCCATTCTCCCTCTTCCTCTCTGCAGGCATCGACCCTGCCTTTGCTGTGATGGTCTGCCTTGCCTTGCTTATAGCCCTGCTATCTATTAATGGATTTGCTTACTTTATAAGGTACATTTTTTCTTTTTGTATGTAAAAACACAAGCCCATTATAGCCTTGTTAATATTGATTTCTGGGAAGTCATGTTGCAGTACAATTGCCTCATTACATGACCCACTGATTTTCTTTTTTCTGTAGTGATTTACCATCCCCACCGGCCCATTTAGAGTGAAGTGTTTTCATGATGCCAAGAATAACTTCCTCAGCTGTGTTGTCAGTGTTGTCGCCTGTGAGTAGATCTGGCTGTCAACACTATTGTGAAATAAGGGAACTAATACTTTAGGGCCTGCCTACTCCCTAGCTGTGCTCCCTTTTCCACTGGCAGAGTCTCCTATAACCACTTCCTTCCTCAAATGGTATGGACTGGTAGGTATGGACTGGGATATTTTAACAAGTTCCAAGAATTAGGCAGACTTTGGCTAGAATCTAAGATTTAGGAATAATGGTATTAATTCACAGGACTGTAGTGGGGATTAAATAAGCTGAAGCGAGTATTGTACCTAGAACAATACCTGACTCACAGTAGGTGCTCAAGAAACAGTAAATCTCATCTGCTTCCCAAGCACGTGGGACTCTCCTGCTGATTGTTGGGAGCCCAGGATCCTCACTTTGATAGTAATCTCTTTTGCCCAGGGTATCATAGTCCAGATTTTTACTGTCCTCCTTCCTTGGACAAAAACTATCCTAGCTGATCGTCAACATCATCAAGTCCTTGTTTTTCTCCCTCAGATCATCTAATACATGACCAACTACTCTGATGAACTAATTCAGGATCAGGGATAAATGGCTGAAGATGGCTTAATATGACATCCCTTTCTTATAATCTTTGCATTTTAACAGTTGGATCCTCCCCACATTAGGATGATTTGGGAAAAATGAAAAATGAAATCAGCCATACCCCTCCCACTTTACCCTTTCCACCCTGCGAACCACACCTGTGTTATCTCTTTGGGGGTGGTCCTAACAACAATATGACAAGAACTTGGTAGGGAACGGAGTGAGCTATTTTGGAAAATTCCAAGAAGAAAAATGTCTAGAGTGTATTAAGTAGCTGTGTAAATTTTTTTTTTTTTTTTTTTTTTTTTTTTTTGCGGTACGCGGGCCTCTCACCGTTGTGGCCTCTCCCGTTGCGGAGCACAGGCTCCGGACGCTCAGGCTCAGCGGCCATGGCTCACGGGCCCAGCCGCTCCGCGGCATGTGGGATCTTCCCGGACCGGGGCACAAACCCGTGTCCCCTGCATCGGCAGGCGGACTCTCAACCACTGCGCCACCAGCGAAGCCCCAGTAGCTGTGTAAATTTGGACAAGACACTAAATCTCTCTTGGCCAGAATTTTCTCAGTTGTAAAATGAAGGAATTGGATTAGATGATCTTTAAGAGCCCTTCCAGCTCTGATGTTCTAATGAGTCTGCAAAATCCTGGATTGAAACTATAACAGGTGTTACTCTTAGTGTTAGAATGTTAGCATCGCTATGAAAAACCACTATTATCCATCTCCCCAGTATTAGAAACTTGATAAAGCCACACAAAATAGTAGGTAGCTTATGCATTGTTAAAGCACACTTGATAAAGACAATAGTGTAGTTCAAAGGAAGTTTTTCTTTCAGTTTCTATGACTGTGACATATCTCTGCTCAGAACAGAAATTTAATGTCTTTAGCTGCTGCCAAAGAATGAAGTATTTAATTAACATCATGAGATACTTAGTGAAAATAAATGCCCTCCAATCAAAATCTTCCCCCTCTAGGGAGATTTGAAGAGTAATAGGCTCTGGTTCCCCAATGCCAAAAGATGCCATGGCAAGGTGGAAAATGGAATCACTTAGCTGTTTATTTGTCAGTCCCCCCCCCCCACTCTCCCCCAAATGACTGATCTCACTGGTCTTTCCCATGGAATGGACTGGTTTTTTGGGCTTAGAGTGAGCCTAACCTGCAATTCTCAGGAAGGGAAGGAAAAAAAGAAAAAAAAGTCATGGGGGGGGGGGGTTTGTTTGGATCTTGTGGGCCGAAGGGCAAAGAAGACTGGAGAGGAAAATGATTGGAGAGGAAAATGAGTGAGACAATTGGTACTTCAAGTGGTCACAGAAAACTCAGAGATGGGAGAGAGGCACATCATTTCCCAGAGTCACTTGGGCCTTGGTTCTTCAGTTAACAAAGCACAAAAGGTGCCCTCTCTCTGCTGCCTTCCTGCCTCTCGCTGCCCACCGCGGCTGCAATCAGAAGAGCTGAGCGGCTGATGAGTTTCTGTAATAGATGGTGATTACTTGCAGGAGAGTGGCTCTCTGTTCCTTCCTTTTCTCTGTGTTTTGATTGTTTAAGTTTTTTTCTTTCTTCAGAAAGAAAGACGTGCAAAGAACCCAACCACCCCAAAACAAAGGATTCTTTGAACCCCTCCTTTCTCCCTACTCTGAACCAGATTGCCTCGCCTTTCTATAAAGCTCTCCCGTGCTCTGTAATACTAATGATGATAATGAAAATAATGAGCTCTTATACTTTCATAGTGCTTCGCGCTTTTCGGAGCACTTTCACATATATTATCTCATTTGATTTTCAAAACAACTCTATAAAGCGAGTAATGCAAGGACTATTATCTGGTGAGGTAGATGAGGACACTGGGGCATGAAGAGGTTAAATTATTTATCCAAGGTAATCTGGCTAATTAATGACAGAATCTGGATTGAGAGTCCAGTATTTTTTCTACTAGAGTGTATTCTGTAGCATGATTATTTTTACAGGTGTGCCTGTTTTAAGACAATTCACTGCACATATGAAATAGATAAGTTAGGGGGTGATGCTTTACTTTGCCAAAAGATTCATGTGCTCTACCCAAGAATTCACTACAGGGCTCTTTTAATTTTCTCTGCAGGGCAGCAGCTCCCACAGTGATAAGGGACATATTTGTTGGCAGACAATTAGAAACACATTAATTGTTTGTTTACAAATCAGTAGAATCACTGAGAAAAACTGTCTGGGTTGCCGGTACTTAAAGCTACAGTGACACTGTAGACTTCTTAGAGCAACTTGACAAAGCAGTTTCATTCAGTGGTTGTTTTCCCCATTCTGGCTGTCGGCTTTAATACATTCCACAGGGTGACCATTAAGGGGTTATGGAAAAAGTGAAGCCAAACTGTAGCTATCAGAGCCCCCAAGACAAAACAGAACAAAACAACCACACGGACTAATCCAAGGTTCCCTTCAGGTCCTCAGGTTGCTCAGTTAGCTCAACTGAGGACCCACCTGGCTGTGTGGGTAGACATCATAAACTCCTATGTGTCTAGTAATTGATCTGTAAGAAATAATTGCATTCACCGCAAATTAATGGACATGTTTGGAGAGAATCAGGTTTAAACTGTGAGACAAGACTCTTTAAACAAGAGACCAATTCAGTCAAAGGAAAAAAAACTCAGTCAGCCCACTTGTTTGGAATCATGTAGACAAAGCAACCAACTGATTGAATTTTTCCACTTTTCAACCTGTTGCTTTGGCAACGTACAGATGCAACTTTGCAAGACAAGTGGTCTGTGGGCAGAAATCTGGGCCCACAGCCAGACACCAAGGATTCAAGTCCCAGCTCTGCCTCAGGCTATGGAATCTCACATAATTTGCTTAATTTTGTTTTGTTTCTTTAATGTGTTTTTTTGTATTTATAAAATGGAGATTAATGATTCTTGGCCTTGGTATTATCAGAATATATACTATGGCATATGAGAAAAGTTGTTGAGTTCTTTAAAAGTATTCAGAGGTGTTGTTTTGAATGTACCCTTGATGTGGAATCACTGTTTTATGAGTCTGAGATACCATCCCCATGCAGCGCTTTCCCTTTTGATACCTCTTTAATAGCATTTTCACTTTTCTCTTTTGGTCTTTGTAACATTGCAAGTTATGAGGACCAGGCTCGTTCTCTCTCTTTGCTGTGGATACTGTGGTAAACATCTATGTGTGGTTATTCTCCCAATTATCTTGTATATTTTTAAACTTCTATCATAGGGCAAATTTACCCCTGGTTTGCAAAACATCCAGCCCCCTGTGACCTTCTGATTGTATGCTTCTTTCAGACGTCGTATAAATAAAATCCAGTTGATTAAAGGACCCAACAGAATTCTACTGACTTTGGAGGATGTGACGTTTATCAACCCCCACTTTGGCAGTAAGGTAAGGAGCATCCCTTGCTCTTACTGCACGGCCCAAGCTGGTATCCACACGCCACAAGTGACTACTGGGCACTTGGCATGTAGCTAGCCTGAACTGAGATGTGCTGTAAGAGTAAAATACACGTTGGACTTAGAAGACAGTATAAATGTAAAATATCTCATTAAAATTTTAAAATATATTAATGACGTGTCAAAATGATAATACTTTAGATAATATTGGGTTAAATATATTACTAAAATTAACCTCACCTGTTTCTTTTTAGGTTTTTTAATGTGACTACTAGAAAACTTAGAAGTACATATGTGGCTCATGTTACATTTCTATTGGATAGTGCTGTCTTAGTTTTGAGAAAGTGATGCAGTGCACTTTGAGCAATAGTGTAGCTTTGACTACATATAGCCCTTGTTTGTACATTTGGACTCAACATGTGATTGCTAGTTCCTCAGTGGTGGAGGTACATCTTTTTTGTTTTAATGTTAGCCCATAGCACCTGATGTGGTGCTGATAGTGTAATAGGTGCTCTTAAAAGTGGTGAATGAATCAACTAGTGAAAGAAAGTTAAGCGTCACCAGGGGTCCTCTTCTGATTGTGATTGTGTCGTAATTGGCTATTTTCACTGAGTGCCTGCCACCATGTCCTGGCCTTGGGCTAGGCTTTGTAAGAGATGGCATGTAGTCCCTGCCTTCATGGAGATTACAGTCAAGTCAGAGAGACAAATCATACCATACGAGTCGGTAGATGCCATATTGCACAAAGGACACTAGAAATATGGTAGAACTTAAGAGGAGATAGATCAGTGGAGGAAGGCTTCTTAGAGACCCACCACCGAATCTGGGTCTTAAAGAAGGCGGGAGAGGATTTGTCTAGGTCCCAGGTCACAAACTGGTAACCACTTTTGTCTGACATTTATGGTTTAAAAAAATTATAGCCAGAATTTTGGAATTGTGAGATTATACATAAAAACCTGGATTTCTGGATGTTCTTTATAGGTTGAAAGATCTATCAACTTTGGGCATCATTGTGGCAACTGGCTGAAACTCTTCAGTAGTTGCCATTTCGGGAAGAATTTGCAAAAATGGTGTCTGCAGTTTGACACAGTTCCCATCACTCTCTATTGTCTTAATACTCAACTTAATTCATCAATTTATATTACCTGCCTCGCCCCTATAGGCCTCCTAGGCAGAGAAAACAGCACAAACAAAAGCTTGGAAAAGAAAACGTGTAGGGAAGAGTTTTGTCCAATGCAGCTAGTAGTAGGAGACTGTGCCTCTTTGTGCCCAGTATATGTGGTCAAAATAAAGACATTAGTCTTTGCAAATTCTAGTATGGTGGTGGCAGGGCGTAGGGAGAGGATTCCCACACCTCACATTGTTCTTATGTGCTATTTACTTTTGCTACACCAGCATACCAGATCTGAGAATTAATTATCTCTGTGACAGAACTGATCACTTGCCTAAATGTGACACTAAAAGGTATGCTTTAACTAGTTGACTGGGTGAGAGTGGATTTACATGATAACACCCTGTGCATTTGGAATCAAATGAAAAGTTCAGCTGTTTGCTTTAAGTCTCAATTACAACCCTAACTCTTACTTGTTTAAATCACCAGATCCTTTTGTAAGGTTGATATCATGTTCCTGGAAATGTATTGCTGAATGCCAAAATGATCACTGTGGCTGAAAGCTACATTCTACCCTTATGCCATCAAAACTTATTGATGTTAGTCTCTATTTTTGAAGCCACCAGAGGACACTGGAACTCAAGTGGTGGAATTTGTCTGGATTTGTCATATTCAGTATAACTAGATGTTTTGGGTCTAAAGTGTCAAAACAATAAACATAGCTCAATTTTGGACTGAATTAGCCTCTCCTTTTTATAGGCCTTGCAGTAGTCCAGTAAATATAAAATCTCCTCCACCTATGCCTTCTCTCTTTCCTACTGAGACACAAAATATATTTGGGTTTCATACCAGTTCTCACAAAATCACCATAAATAGCAGAATAGTGCTACCTTCAGATGAGCAAAGTGCCCAAGGTTTTAAAATCTTGTTCATGATAATAGATCTTTTCTTTTACTTGTGCATAAATTCTGACATAATGAGAGTTAAAAAAAAAAACAGTCATCACCACTTCTCACCATATGAGTGATAAAAATTAATAGCAACAGGGATAGATAGCCTTACAGGGCTGCTTCTTCTTCTTCTTCTTCTTCTTCTTCTTCTTCTTCTTCTTCTTCTTCTGCTTCTTCTCCTCCTCCTTCTTTCTTTGCTATATTGGCCCAGGTGGAAAGGGATGGCATTACCTAGAAGAACATAGCCCTTGGCCTCCAGATCCTTTGTGGCACTTGGCTTGTATCATGGGTTCTTATGGAAGAAGATAAGGGGAGCATATATTTTCCTTAACTGCTGTGTAGTCACAAACTTGCAGCTGGCTGTGTCTAATCAGTCAAGAAGCCAAGGCAAGAATTCCATCCAAATGGAATGTCTGAAAGTGTAAACTCTTGGTGAATAAAAAATTAATTCAGTCTAGAAAAATTGGCAGGTCAGTAGAAGTCAGGTCAGGAAAGGAAGTTTTCAGAAGAAAGTGAAGCTGAAGCCCAAATATATGTGGATTTTGGCAGATTCTCTTGCTTTCTCCTTTGCCCTTCATGGAGAGGTTTATATCTCAATATACAGATCTAGGTGCTCCTGCTGAGATATGAAAATAAAGAATGAAAGGGAAGTGGATTCCTCTCTGGCCTTGCTCTGTTGAGGAGAGTTCAGGTTGATGCAAGGGATATGTGAAGAGTCGTTTTCCACCTTGTCTGAATCTTGAGTTGTTGGGACTTCAACACATTAGGGGCTAAGTATAGTTTACTATTGCCTTGGAGCTTTGTGATTGTCTTGTCTTGGTAGAATGAGCTGAACTCGGGGCTAAATCAACTGGTGATCTTCAGTTTATTAAAGACTGTTAAGGGCAGAGTGTGTGAAACTACTTAAGATTAATTTTTATTGGCAAGCAAGAGAGAAACAAAGCATGATGTGGTACAAAGAACACAAGACCGGAAACATAATATCTACGTTCCTCTTCCAGTCCCTAAGTCCTTCTCTAGGTCTCTGTTTCTTCATTGTAAAATGAGAGTGTTGGAGTTGGTGGTGGGGAATGGCCTAGACAATACCAAATGTAACTGCTAACTCTGAATTGCTATAATTTTAAGAAAGGTGTATTTAGAGAAGTGGAGAAGGATATGAGGAACTTGTTGACTTATTATTTCTTCACATGAAGTACATCTGCTGGTTCAGTTGAAGATATTAAGTTCAGTTGAAGATGTTCAATTTTAAAAGTTAACACAGATTGGAGATAACCCTTCCTTTTGTCATTCAACTGTACACTTCCTAGCCCTCTCTTATCAGACTTATGTGTACTAATTAACAAATAAAGGAATAAGAAATTTGGCCTATTTAAACATCAGACTTATAAATCATGGGCAGATGATCTTCTCACTCTCTACCATCTTATAGCTTTCTGAGATATCTTCTGCCATTAATCTTGCCTGCACAAAAAAGGATGCCATTCAAGATGGTATAACATAAAGAGCTAGGCCTAAGAGCCAGAACAGTGGGATTCTGTCCTAATTTTTCTATTGATTTTTTCAAAATGTTAGATTCTCATCTTTTTCTCATTTTTGTCTATAAAATGAGGGTCCCAAATTAAATTATGACAGGCGTTCTTTCTTGTCCCCCAAAATCCATGGCTCTAATCTTCTCTAGGAGATGGAAATATCTGCAAAGCTTTGCCTTTCTTTTGTGGTATATGGAGGTGAATTGTGGTATACGGAGGTGAAGCACAGAACCAATCCTAGCATTAAAAAATGCTGGGGATAGGAAAAATTAATCAATCTCAGGTTTATAGAGCTCAGCTCATAGAGTTACTCGATTAGGAATTAAAAAAGAAAAAGAATACCACGTAAGCATAGTGTCTATACCATAGCTCAATGCTCTGTCCTTAATCACGATAATTTTGTTCATAAACTTTCTTTTCTAATCCTTTCACAGAGAGGAAGTCGTGTCAGTGTAAGCTTCCAGATCACGTCGGAGGTCCAAAGTGGAAGGTACCCAAGGCTCTCCTTTTCTTCAGGGAGTCTAACTCCAGCTATCTATGAAAACTCCAACATAGCAATTTATGAGGTAGGATATCCAACAGCTATCTAATCTGCTGCCTTCTTGGGTTTTAAATTGAGACAGTGACGTAGGACTTACTTAGTCTTTGTGCCAAAATATTGAGGCCTTTGGTAAGTCTTTCCTTTTGATAAGTTTTTTTGTCCATTATCCCCTTACAGACTTGTTTGGTTGACATTTTTGACGATGATTTTCCTCGGCAGCTAATCTACTTACTTCCAACTTCATTGATCTTTCAACACCATGTATTTACTATGAATGCAGAAAAAAGTTTGTGAGGCCCAAACACTTAACCATGTCACTTATTCCAGAAGACATAGATATAATAATAGAAGAAATGACTTCCTGAGTGAACTGTTTGTGATGGGATGTCTAGAGACATGCTTATATAGAGTAAGGCTTGGGGCAAGCTCTTCCCTTCAAATACTGCTTGTTCTTCCTTTACCTGTTATTCTCTGATATTACTGAAATCTTTAAAAAATTATTCATTTCTTTCCTTTCCTCAGCCTGTACTTCCTCTTGCAGTAAAAGGTTACCTTCTGATGTCTAAAATAGAAATCCTTTTTATTTCACTTAAATTTCTGTCTTTCAAGCTTTAAGAGACCACCCCCAACCCCTTGTTCTAAGATACTGGAATTTGGCAACCAGAACAAATCTTGCATCAGTTAGAGAGACGAACTGTTTCTTCTCAGCAGGAAAGAGTTAAGCAGGGGGTAAAAGGGAAACTAGACTGCCTTTCTGTCCCTCCTAAGTAAGGCCTTCCCAGTATGGTTTCCTTGTTTTGTTTGAAGGTACTCCCAAAAGCAGCAAACACTCTCAACTTCAATAGTAACTACAAAGAAAGTCCAAAACAGGCCAGAATGAGTTTTTAGGTTGTCCACCATTGGATTTTCCAAGTGAATGCTCTCCTTCATTGGATAAATAATTTATAGCTACATAAAAACACCAAGATTAGCGTGGCATATATTTTCTCAGTGTACCTGAAGTGTGTTGACTTAAATTTGGAGCAGGAAACCTCTGGATCTTGCCTTGAACTTAATTTAATCAAAGAGGAGATTTGATTCAAATGTAAACTTGAGGTATTGGGGAATTGACAGTTCTACTCTCTCAAAGACCAAAGGCAAGATAATCTCAAGATAATCTTCTGAATGTCAAATGGAATGGGGCTGATGGCTTTACAAATATATTGACATCTCTAAGATTCTGAAGTAAATCTCAATACCTATGGCAGTCTCTTGGTTTTTCATCTGTAAATTGAGGGGTTGAACTAAATTCTTAAACTTGGCTGTTCATTAGAATCTCTGTGGGAAACTTAAAAAAATACCTATGCCCAGGCATAGTAACTCTGATTCATTTGGTATGGGGTGGACCCAGGCATTGGTATTTCTTTTAAAAGTTCCCCTATATGTGCAGCCAGGGTTGAGAATTGCTGAACTAAGAGTAAGGCCTCTTCTGGCCCAGATATGCTATGAATCTCTGATTCTGTGGAAGAATTTATGTGTTTAATTGTGGTATGTTTTATTTGGTGGAGCTGGAAGGTGATAGTGTAGAATTAAGAAGGGAGAAAATAAACATCTGTATGTAATTGGCCTTTAAGAATTTGTCAGATATTTCCTCACTTTGGAAGGAAGCAGACAGTTGAGTTAGTTCCCATAATGCCTGTTGTTGGTCAGTCAGATCATGGGTGTTTCTGAACTGTGTAGGCCAAAGGAGGACTTTATCTGCACAAAAGGAAGGTGTTAGTGAGAATGATACCACGCCATGAGGTCAAGATTAGGCTGATGGCAGGGTGTAAAGGAAGACAGTTGAAGCTAGAAAACTGCCTAGCTAGAGCTAACGGGGACTCCGGGAGAGAGCGGTAGTCAATCGAATCAACAGACCAAAGAAAGAGGTCCAGTGTGCCTTCTGAAACAGCCCTCTATTAGGAGTGTTTTAAAGATTCATTATCTAGTTTCTGTTTAGAATAAACCGAATTTTCATAAGAATTTTTACTGGAAGGTGTGGAAGTTCCAGACAATGTGCCTGGAGTAGCAGATACCTAATAACAGAGGACAGGCTTCTTTAGGACATGCCATAACATTGTAATACACTGACACAGATTCACACTCTGTTGGGACACACAGATGCATAGCCTTCGGAACTGTACAGGAAAATCAGCCCTTATCTCAGAGATACTCTGTGAGATGTAAAAGGAAAGCCGGCTGAGCAGACTGCTGGGGAAAGAGCAATGACTGGCCGATGCCATGGGGACGTGTCGGGATCTGTTCTAATAGCCACAGTCTAGGGGAGAGGGGGTGAGGTGGGCAGTAGTGCAACCCTGACACACTCAGAGAGAACCCACTGAACTGATCCTCCCTTTTCATTCTCTGACTCCTTCTGTCCCTCAACCTCTCCCTGTGTTTTGCTCTTTGTCTCATTTCTGTCTCTCCCCCGCACACCCTCCCCATTCATCTCTCTTTTCCAGAGCCTTTTTTTCTATCTTCCCACCTTCTATATCCCATATAGCTCTCTCTCCACTCCTCTCCTTCGCACCAACCATCTTTTCTCTCTCATCACAGAATTGGATCATCAGAGCTGAAAAGGACCTTAGAAATCATCTAAGTCGTCCAGCTCTATCAGTGAGGAAACTGAGGCTCAGGTCAATGAGGTAGCTACCCTAAGACCACCCCTGAATTTGAGGCAAAGCCAGGTCTAGAACTTAATTCTCTTGACTCTTAGTTAATACAACAGGGCCTTAGTGCAAAACTGATGGACTTTAAATTACTTCTAAAAACTTTGGTGGATAGAGTTTGATGTTTCTTCCTCTTAATTAAAAAGTGAATGATGAGTGAAGTATTTTATCATTCTTTCTCTTGAAAGAAAAAACAAAACAAATAGTGCATGCACGGTAAAGATAAAACCAGCCCATATCCTCCCTTTTCCTCATTACTCATAAAGTAGGATACACACAGACTTAATAAACATTTGCTTATAAAGTTCATGAGAATTGTTTAAATCTTGAAACAAACACACACAAATCCCCCAAACCAAAGAAAGCCCATGCGAGGAAAGAGCAACAAAGTGGGAGATGGAAGACCTTGGTTCTGTTACTACCTAACCTTCTGACCTTGGGCAAGTCATTTAATCTCTTCAGGCTTCAATTACTTTAAATATGAAGCCCTCACATTTGGTGATTCGGGAGGAAAAAAAGCTCTGCTTAACTACTTGTAAAAGTTAATAAGCAAGAGAGAAAGCGGACCCGTATCTGCAATAGGGCGGACTCCAGGAAGAAGGTATTAGGCACTGGCTATAGGCAGAGTCAGGGCTGCCAGTACTGATATTCAGGCTGTACACTGCACAAGGGAACCACTTCTAAGAGGGTACTATTCACATTGTAGACATATAGTAACGTATATGAGAGTGGTGCAGGAGTGAGCAAAGAGATTCTGGCCTCTCAGCCTAGTTCTGGAATGAGGTAGCGGACCTGACAAAGAGGCCTTACCTGGCAGGCAGGGCTTGGTGGTACGCAGAATACTGAAGCTGCTAGTGGAGTGTTTTCCCTGGTGTCTGGGGGATGTATGAGTCAACGAGAGCGTGGTACATGCACAGATATATACAGCTGGGGCTGCTGCCCAACATCACAGGGCTGCCACAGGCTGCAAAATAATATTCTCACATTATTTTTTTACTTGAGGGGAAGCACCCTTTGCTAATTAGCACAAAGTTGCCGTAGAAGCTAGCGGTGACCATGGTCCATGTAATATAATTGCAAACGTGCTGGGAAGGCTTTACTATATTCACATCAGTGTATAACCCACACATGGGCTGACTGTAAATTCCCAGTTAGAGTTTATTCTTTCAGATTAAACCTCAGCCTTTGATCTCTCTAAAGGGCAAAATCCTTTAGATTTTGTGGGGCCTTACGATGGGCCTTTCTAACCAGTTCCTAAGTGACTATGATGTAACTGGTCTAGGGCCACACTCAGGGAATTGCTGGGCAAGAGACCAGGAAAGCTGCCTTTGGTACTTTGACCAATCTGCTACAGGCAGGCACTGGTCCTGGACTACCTTTCTGAATTTTGTGGGCGTGAGCCTGGCTGGCACAGTTTTGTTCAGCTGCTGAAGGTCTCTAGAAGCCATTTCCTAGTTAAAGGGTTTTGAGCTCCTTGGCCAGAAGATACCCTCTAACACCCAGTACGGCGAGTAACTCAGATGCCTGCAGCTCCCATTATTAGCCTTTGCCTCCGGCTGGTCTCCAGATGTAGTGCCACAGCTGGATATATTCCATAATAAGAGAGTGGCTACACTCTCTTATTCTCGGAATTTGACTGTACAGAGCTCTCTGCTTTATTATCTCTACTTGATGACAAATTGGTGCAGCCTGAAATGGAATCTCCAGGCTATAGGTAATAGACGTGAAAGCACTTTGAAGAGGAGAGAGCGCTGTGCAAATGTAAGGCATTATTATTATTATCACAGAGAAAAAGGAATCTGTGTGTTGCTTTTTTCAGATTTGGGCTGGACAGAAACTAAATAGGGCTTGGTGACTGACGAATCCTTGAGGCTATGCACGTAGAAGAAAATTATCTATCAGGCACTGGCGTTAAAGTGAAGACAGTAAAATAATTGTTGTTTTTGACTTGACAGCAGCCTTAGAAATAGCTGTTTTGTGCTTAAAAAGTCAGAAATAGACTTCTGAAAGAGTCTAGATTACTCTATTACTATGGTAGTACATTTGTACATCCAAATAAAAAATGTTTAATCGATGTTTAAGCCAATCAGTTTATGATTAAAGCATAACAGGCTCCCAAAATGACCTGTCCCACAAGAGAAAAATGGATCAAGGTAAATGCAGGAAACATTTGCTGCACTGCATCTCCTGCCCTACATCTCTCGACATAGACGCCTCAAGGCAGTGAGAATTGCAACCACTAACCATCACCATTAATCGCAGGAAACCTGGTGCTACGTCACTTAGCTATGAATGAGTGAAATGACCCGGGACTTTCTGCAGTTAGTTAAGGAAGTCGTTGCAGAGAGCAGTATCATTCCTTTGATGGCATCTGCATCCCTGCAATTGTTTCCCTGCTTTAGTTAATTGGAACTTTAAACTTTAACTTCTCTGTGTGACCTCCTTTTTAGCTCTGAATACAGAATGTCCATGGGGTGGAGGGTGAGAGAGGAGGAACAACGCTTGTTTAGGTTGATGGTCTAACTATAGACTCTTCATGTGGAAGGGACATTGCTCTAAAGCTGCTGGCAACTAAGGCTCACCAACAATCTTTACCTTTTCTTTCTAGGGTGATTGGGTGTGGCTGAAAAAGTTCCCCTCTGGAGATTTTGGAGACATTAAATCCATCAAATCAAGTGCAAGTGATATGTTTGAAATGGTATGAGAAACCCTCTCTTATATATATTCCCACTGAAACCACCAATCGTTTCTCCAAAGTAACTAATACCAGCTGTTAGGAAGATCCGTTAACAGATCAGTGCAGGGAAACTATAGGGTAGCTACTGACTCATTACGACCGTATGATGCAATGGCAAAAGTATGGGCTCCGGAGTCAGAAAGACATGAAGGATTCACTTCTCAGCTCTACCACTTAAGAGATACATTAACTTGGAAAAGTCACCTAAACTCCCTGAGCTTTACTTTCCTTATTTGTAAAAGGAGTATATTAATGTCTACCTCCCAGGGTTGAGGTAATACACGTAAAGCATCTTGCACATTTCCTGACATATAGCTTCTTCGTAAAATGGTAGGTATCTGATTATTATTAAGTACATATCCCATAATCATTCAAAATCTCCGTTTGCCAGGCCTGGAAAAGTCATCTGGTAATTTCTATTTACATAAGAAAAATGGTGATTTCCCAATGCCACCAATTATATTAAAAAAGTCCTTGGGGGCTTCCCTGGTGGCGCAGTGGTTGAGAGTCCGCCTGCCGATGCAGGGGACACGGGTTCGTGCCCCGGTCTGGGAAGATCCCACGTGCCGCGGAGCGGCTGGGCCCGTGAGCCATGGCTGCTGAGCCTGCGCGTCCGGAGCCTGTGCTCCACAACGGGAGAGGCCACGACAGTGAGAGGCCCGCATACCGCAAAAAAAAAAAAAAAAAAAAAAGTCCTTGGATAGTTTGTTTAAGGAAGCAGTCTGTACATAAGGCAGAGATGATGATGCTTCCTCTCAAACCATTTAAAATTGACTCCTCCTTGAACTTTGAGTTCATAAAAGATTTACGGAGACTGTCTCTGGTTCCTTCAGACTCATGAAAGTGGGATTTCTAGAAGATAATGATATATTTCTTCACATTTATGAATCAGGCAAGTTCAAATCAATCCAATAGGTTTGAATGAGACACCTGCTACATCCAGACTGCTGTACAAGTGAGAAAACAAGGGAAATGGGGAAATGGAAGAGGTGCAGCCCATGAGGGACCCAATGTGCCTCATGGATCAGAATGAGATGTTAGGATTTGGTATTTCCCTTACATGTGGTGCTGATGCCTGGAGCTGAAGGAAAAATAATGAGAGATGAATCCAGAAGGGGTGACTAAGGTCAGAGCTAGAATAAGCAGTCCCACACTGGTTTGATGATCTGGGATGCTAAACAGAGAGCTAGATCCAAAGTATGGAGCCAAACGATGCCAAACCTGGGGCAGCTGATAAACTAGAAGTATGGAAATAAGAAGACCCAAGGTAGAGTGTGTCCATGATACCTTTTTCTGGGTAATTTAAAATTTTGACATAATTTCAAACTTGCAGCAAAGCTGCAAGAATAATTCAAGGAACTACTGTATATCCTACCCAGATTCAGCAATTGTTTACATTTTTCCTAGTGCTTTTCATTCTCTATTTATAAATTTAGGTACAGTCGGCCTTCAGAGTCCATGTATTCTGCACCCCTTGATTTAACCAACTTCAGATTGGTTGAATCTGCAGCTGCGGAACCCACGGATACGGAGGGCCCACTGTACTATTTTATTTTATTTTTGTTTTTTTTAAGTTGACAAGTATTTATTACATTGTTTGATAACAACCAATATCATGTGTTAACTATTATTTTTTTAAAGGATAAAATCATGATTCTCGCACAAATACAAAATGAATACATGTCAAAGGTTTTGTTTAAATCATTAAATATATAAGGGAATCAGGAAGATATTACAACCACTTCAAGGGAGAATTCAAAGTACTGCTGTATCATTTTATATAAGGGACTTCAACGTCCATGGAGTTTGGTATCCTCCTGGGTTTGGAATCAATCCCCAGTGGATACTGAGGGTTGACTATATATTCTTTTTTTCTCAACCATTTGAGAGTAAGGTGTAGACATCATGCCATTTTACCTCTAAATACTTCAGTGTTTATTTCCTAAAAACAAAGACATTCTTGTATATAACTATGGTATCATCATCAAAATCAGAAAATTTAGCATTGATACAGTAATATTATCTAAACTACTGCTCATATTTTAATTTTATCATTAGTCATAATACATTATAGCTAATTTTTCCCTGGGCCAGCTTCCAATCCAAGTTTACACATCGTAGTTGGTTGTCATGTCTTTTTAGTTGCCTTTAATCTGAAACAGAGTCTCAGCTTTTTGTTGTTGTTTTTCTTTATCTTGATATTTTTGGAAGAATTCAGCTGAGTTATTTTGTAGATGGTCCCTCAATTTGGGTGTTTTCCATGTTCTTCTGGTTAGATTTAGGTTATGCATCTTCAGCCAGAATGCTACAGAAGTGATGCAGTGTTCTTTTCAGTGCTTTGTATTAGGAAGCACATAATGTTGGTTGTCCCATTATTAGTGATATTAACTCTTATTGCTTGGTTTAGGTGGTGTCTACCAGATTTTGCCACTGTAGAGCTACTGTTATTTTTTTCCTCATTGTAATTAATACATAATTTGTAGAGAGATCATTTGAGTCTGTATAAATAGCCTGTTTTTTTGATCAAATTTTTACCTACTAATTTTAGCATCCATTGATGATTCTCTAACTCTAGCATTCTTTCTATGTTTATTTGTTGGCTCTGTATTGTAAGAAAGAGCCTTACCTTCTCTACCGTTTATTTATTTATTCATACATTTATACCAGTGGTTTTAATTTTATTCAATTATCTATCTAGCATCTATCTATCATCCATAATACCTCCAATTGTAATTGAATGCCACAGAGTTCATTCTATCCTTTCCCTTTCCGTATTTGTAACTCCTTTCTCCAACAGTTAGAAAACTGGCTCCCATTATCCTCATGACATCTTTTTGTGTCCCCTTACTAACTTGTGTTACTATGTCAGGTGCAGATAGTAACTCAATTCTAGGGTGAAGGCCAATTTTCCAGAATTTACCATGTGAAAGGCCCTAATTCCTTTCTAGTACTTTTATGAAGCAGGAAGTGGATCTGACGATGCTATCACTGTGAGTCTAGCACTGCTTTGACTACTATGTGCCTTCATGATTTTAAAATTTTGGGACTGAGTATCAGGGGCCAGACTGGAGAACACATCTTGGTGAGCCAGCTATAGAAGGGAGTCGTGTACAGTCAGATAGATATTCCTTAAAGGGAAACAGCTGGAGTCAGAAGGCCAAACGACTGATGACTTCCAACATCTTTTAGGGTCCCAACTTCTCCAAGGACGTATGCAGGAAAATCAGGCTGTATCTGTCTCCCAGTCTCATGTTCTTTCCCATCATCTGGAACTGAGTGGCATACTCCTTGTACCTTCTAATACCTTGGCTATTTAGTTCCTTGCCATATAATCTCTAATCATCTTCTCTTCCATTTCACTTTGGCCATCCACTACTATCATTATACCTCGGGGTTTGTCATTATCTATAATTGCTACTGAAAATGCTTCACTTCCAAAATCATAGATTCAAACATCACACTCTCTGACTATAGCCTTCTCTTCTTTCAACTGTGCCTATATTTTACATTGGGTCTTCCTATCTACTGACCTCTACTTTCTCCCATCCCACAAGCCCTTCTTTTATCTTCTTTCATGCCCACCTTAGATTTCATAGTTGACCGTTTGAACACATTCTTATTTCTGTCTTTTTGGACACACATAAAACTCATATTCAGGATGACCCTAACTCTTAACTTTCTTTGTGCCTGCATCTGAACAGCTGAGTATTATGGCAGAAAGTCATGCAACAAGGTATATTGTTTCCATCTTAAAATGTCCCTTAAAATTATCCTTTAAGTCCATTATAATACTTCATTAGTTAATTCACTTTCTACAACCTGTATTTCAGAGCTTCTCCATTTTCCTTAAAAGTCCAATGTTCTCTTCCTCTATTTTTACTGTTACCATCCTGGTCCAAGCCACCGTCATCACCCACTAGAGCTACGGCAATTGTCTGTTGTTTTTTTTTTTTAAAGAGACAGTTTAGTTTTTAGAGCAGTTTTAGGTTCACAGAAAAATTGAGCCTCCCCCACTATCAACATCCTGAACCAGAGTGGTACATTTGTTATAATCCATGAGCACACATTGACACATCATTATCACTCAAAGTCCATAGCTTACATTAGGGTTCAGAGGGTAGTACATCCTATGCATTTTGACAAATGCATAATGATGTATCTACCATTATAGTAACATACAGAATAGTTTCAATGCCCTAAAAATCCTCTATGCTCTGCCTATTCACACCTTCCTCCCCATAAACCCTGGCAACCACTGGCAATTGTCTTTACACATATCCACTTTTATCATTGTCAAATCTTTTCTCCACATTGCAATCTGAATCAAAATCAAACCTGATCTTGTCAGTTCTCTGCTTGAATCTCTTTAATTAGATTCCTATCGTTCTTCTCTTTGTGTGGAGATTTTAAATTACAGATTCAATTTCTTGAATAGATATTGGACTATTCAAACTTTCTATTTCTTCTTATACCTGTTTCAGTAAGTTATGTCTTAAAAGGAAGTTGTCCATTCCATATATGTTGTCGAACTTACGGGCATAAAGTTGTACATAATATGCTCATGCAATCTTTTAAGTAGCCTTAGGATCTGTAGTGATGCTCCCATTTTCATTTCTGATAATGACAATATGTGTTTTCTCTTTCTTGATCAGTTTTGCTGGAAGATTATCAATTTTATTAATCCTTTCCAGAAATCAACTTTTGGCTTTGTTGATTTTTCTCTGTTGTATGTCTGCTTTCTATTTCATTGATTTGTATTCTGGTTATTTCTTTCCTTCTAGTTTCTTTGCTTTTAATTTGTTCTTTTTCTAGTTTTTTGAGCTGGAAGTTTTTATAGTTGATTTTAACCGTTCTTAGTTTCCAATACAGTCACTTAAAGCTAGAAAACTTCCTTTAAGTACTGCTTCAGCTACATCCTGGAAGTTTTTCTTTTCTTTTAAAAAATTTTTATTAAAGACGCAGACCTCCTAGAGAACGGACTTGAGGTTATGGGGAGGGGGAAGGGTGAGCTGTGACAGGGCGAGAGAGAGTCATGGACATATACACACTAACAAACGTAGTAAGGTAGATAGCTAGTTGGAAGCAGCCGCATGGCACAGGGATATTGGCTTGGTGCTTTGTGACAGCCTGAAGGGGTGGGATAGGGAGGGTGGGAGGGAGGGAGACGCAAGAGGGAAGAGATATGGGAACATATGTATATGTATGACTGATTCACTTTGTTATAAAGCAGAAACTAACACACCATTGTAAAGCAATTATACCCCAATAAAGATGTTAAAAAAAAAACTTTTATTATAGAAAATAACAAACACACAAAATAAACAGAATGATATAAACAAACTCCATATGCCCGTCACCCAACTGCAACAATTATCAACATTCTACCATTATTATTTCATCTCTACCTCCACCCACTTCTCACATCTCTAACTTGGTTATTATTGTTGTTATTTTGCAGTTCTGTATTTCTGAGGTACAATTACACGCATTGAAATGCTCATATCATAGATATATAATTTTGATGAAGAGATATGCCCATATAATCTAGACTTCTATTATGATATAGAATAGGGGTTGGCAGAGTTTTTACATCCTGGCCTGTTTTTTACATCCTGGAAGCTAAGAATGTTTTTTACATTTTTTAAGGGTTGTAAAAAAAGAAAACAAAGATTATGCAACAGAAACTATACATGATCAGCAAAGCCTAAAATATTTACTATAGGTACAGAAGAGGATTGCTGACCCCTGATATAAAACATTTCTTTCTCTCAAGAAAGTTCCCTTGTGTTCATTAGTAAATTATTGCGTTCCCCCCCAAACCAAAGAAAACCACTGTTCTGGGTTTTTGGTCTATCTTGCATTAATTTTGCTTATCCTATAACCTCATATAAGTGGAATCATACAGCATACTGACTGATTCATTCGTGTTATCATGTGTATAAATAGCTTGCTCTTTTCATTGCTGAGTAGTAGTCAATTGCATGAATATAACACAATGTAATTATCTGTTTTCCTGCTGATGGGCATTTAGGCTGGTACCAATTTTGGCTATTGTGAATAAAACTGATACGAATATGCTTTTTATGTCTTTTTATGGACACATATTTTAATTTCTCTTGGGTAAATACCTAAGAGTGGAATTTCTATGTTAAAATATAGTATATGTTTAACTTTATAAGACACTATCAAACCTTTCCTAGTTTAATTTCCTACACGCAAGTTATGAGAGCTCCATTTACATCATCACCAATGATGTAGTCTTGTCAGTCTTTTTGGTTTTAGTATTCTAGTAGGTTTCTATGGGTATCTCATTGTGTTTTTTTAATTTTAAATTATGATAAAATGACAGAAATTACCATCTCTAAGTGTTGAGTATATTCACATTTTTTGGCAACAGATTGTCACAGCTTTTCTCTTGCAAAGCTGAAACTCTGTACCTATTAAACAAAACTCTCCTTTTCCCCTGTCACCCTCAACGCTTGATAACCACCATTCTATTTTCTGCTTCTATGAATTTGACTACTTTAGATACCTCTTTTTGTCACTGGCTTATTTCACATAGTATAATGTCTCATTGTGTTTCGAAAAGACTTTTTTATTTACGTATAATTTGATGAATGAATTATCTGTTCAGTGAGTTTTGATAATTGCATATATTGCATATATCTGTGTAACCACTCCCCAAAACAAGATACAAAATATGTCTATCACCCCAGAAAGGTCTCTTGTTTCCCTTCTCAGTCATTTCTTTTATCCCAGAGGCAATCATTGTTCTGATATCTATCATCATGAATTAATATTTTTTCTGTTCTTGGATTTCGTATAAGTGGAATGATAGACTATATACTCTTTTGTGCCTGACTTTCTTCTCTCAACATAGTATTTTTAAGATTAAATCCACGTTTTTGCAGGTATCAGTAGCAGTTCACTTTTTTAAATTTCTGAGTAGTATTTCATTTTATGAATATATCACAATTTGTTTATAATTTTCCTGTTGATGAACATTTGGCTGGGTTTCCAGTTTTTTGGAGTTATGAATAAGACAACTATAAATATTTGTTTAATTAAGAAAAAACACATAACATAAATTTTACCATCTTTATTTTTAAATGTACAATTCAGCAGTGTTAAATATACTTGCATTGTTGTTAAACACATCGCCAGAACTTTTTCAATTTGCAAATATAAAACTCTGTACCCATTAAATAGCAGCTCACTTTTTTCCCCTCCCCCTCTTCTGGGTTAACCACCATTCTACTTTCTGTTTCCATGAATATGACTACTCTAGACACCTTATATAAATGGAATAATATAGTATTTGTCTTTTTGTGACTGGCATATTTCACCTAGCATAATGTCTTCAAGGTTCATCCATGTGGTAAAGTGTGAATAGATTTCTTTCCTTTTAAAGGCTGAACAATATTCCATTTTATGTTATTCATTCATTTCTTGATGGACATCTGGGTTGCTATGAAAATGGGTGTGCAAGTATCTCTCTGAGATCCTGCTTTCAATTCTTTGCATATATACCCAGGAGTGGAATTTCTGGATCATATTGTAGTTCTATTTTTAATTTTTTGAGGAACCTCCATACTGTTTTCCATAGCAGTTGCATCATTTTACAATCCTACCAACAGTACACAAGAGTTCTAATTTCTCCACATCCTTGTCAACACTTGTTATTATCTGGTTATTTTTTTTAATTTATAGTAACCACCCTAATGGGTGGGAGATGATATCATATTGCCATTTTGATTTGCACTTCTCTGATGATTAGTATGTTGAGTATTTCTTCATAGGCAACTATAAACATTTTTGTCCAAGTATTGATATTTTTGTGAACATGTATTTTCACTTCTCTTCGGTAAATGCTTAAGAATAGACAAACTGAGTCATAGAGTAGATGTACGTATAACTTTATATGAAACATCCAAACAGGTCTCCAAATTGGTTACAATATTTTACACTCCTGTCAGAAATGTACAAAAGTTCCAGTTGCTTTAAATTCTCAGCAACATTTGTCTTTTTGATATTTGCCTTTCTACGGTGTATAAAATGTTATCTTATTGTGGTTTTAATTTGCATTTTCTTGATGACTAATGTTATTGAGCATCTTTTCATGTGTTTATAATTCATTTGTATATCTTCTTTTGTGAATTGTCTGTTCACATTTTTTCCCATTTAAAAAAATTGAGGGTTTTGCCTTTTAATTGTTGAAATGTAGACGTTCTTTATATAACCTTCCTTTGGTCAGATATATGTTTTACAATATTTTTTCTCAGTCTGTGGATTGTTTGTTTAATGGTTTTGATGAGCAAAATTTTTAATTTTGAGGAAATCCAATTTATGATTTTATTTTGCGGCTTGAAAATCTTTGCCAATTCCAAGATTTTAGATTTAGGATTATGATCCATTTTGAATTAGTTTTTATGTATGGACTGAGATAGTGGTCATGGTTAATTTTTTTTTCATAGCGATATCCAGTGTTCCAGTAACAATTATTTTAAAAAGCCTTTCCTTTCTCCACTTAATTAACTTTTCAACTTGGTGAAAAGTTGACTGACTATATATGTGTGGGTATATTTTTAGACTCTGTACTCTGTTTCACTAACTCATTAGTGTACCCTACTGCCAATATCACACTATCTTGATTATCACAGCTCCAGAGTAACTCCTATAGTTAAGTGGTATAAGCTCCTGCAAATTGTTCTTTTTCAAGATTGTTTTGGATAGGGTAGTTTATTTTAATTTTCAATAAGTTCTTGAATAAACTTGTTCATTACTTCAATAAAGCCTTCTGGAATTTTTCATAGGGGGTTATATGAATTTATAAATCAATTTAGGGAAAATGGACATCTTAACAATACTGAACCTTCCAGTCCATTAATGTGGTATAGATCTTCATTTATTTAAGGTTTCTTTAACTTTTCTCATCAATGTTTTGATGCTATTATACAATATTGAGTAGAAATGGTGAAGGAAGACATCCTTGTCTTGCTCTTGACTCTAGAGGAAAAGAATTTAATGTTTTACTCTTGGGTTTGATGTTACCTGAAGGTTTTTTCACACATGTCCCTTTGACTTCTGATTTGCTGTGAATTTTTTTTTAATCATGAAGAGGTTTTTGTATATTCTCTGACTGCCTGCATAAGTTTAGATTTTAGGAGTTTAATTATGATGTGTCTAGGTGTAGCTGTCTTCATCTTACCTGACCTCTCTAGTATTTATCACATTTTCCTGAAATTCCTTCTGGCATTTACCTCACTTCCCTGAAACTCTTCCTGTGGTGTTCATAATGTTGTTCTAAATAAGCCTTTCTCCACTTCTCTAGCCTCATTTCTAAGTCTTTATGCAGGATGTTCTTCCTTTTCCCATCTTTTAAATGTTGATATGCACCCCCCGCTTTTCTTTTTATTTTATATGCTTCCCTTGGGTTATCTCATTCACTCCCATTAATTTCATCTACCATTTACATGTTTACAATTCCCAAGTCTATTTAGCTAGAACACACTATCTCCTTGGAATAGTTCCACCTTGATGTTCCACAGGCACCTCATTCTTAATGTGTCTCAAACTGAATTAATCAGCTGTCCCCATCACCCAGAATTTGCTTTCCCACTGTCTTAGGTCAGATTCTCTAAAAGCGGAGCCTGAGATGGAGATTCTTGTTCAAATTACTCATTGAGAGAATGCTCTCAAGAGAAAAGGAGTGAGGATGCAGGATAAGGCAGAAGCAAAAGCTCGGCAAGTATGTGATCTCAGCTTGAGACTAGCTTCAGTATGATTTTATGGGAGAAATACTGGAGCACAAGTTACACCATGAGTTCCACTTTGAGGTGAGGGAGTTGAACTTTTGTACCTTTCCCAGTCAGTCAATCATTAGCTGAGGTCTGTGGGTAGGCCCTAACCTTTCAAGTAAGATAGCTCCCCTTTGGCTTAGCCTCTAGGACAATTTTCCAGAGAATGGAGCGACTGTGAGTTACCAGCCAACATTTACAGCAGCTGCAGGATGCACTGTAAAGGGGATATAGGTGGGGCACCAACATATCCACTACTAAAACATCCCTGAATTTCTTATATTGATGTATATCACTGCCATCTATCCAGGAATCCAAGTAGAAATCTAGAAGCAAAAATGGAGCCCTTTTCTCTCTCATCCCCCATTAAAAAGTAATAATAATAGATAACAATTATTGAGTGACCGTAATATTAACTTCGAATTCTATAGCACGGTTCTCAAAGCTGCACAGGATGTGGCGCCTGTCTAACTCTCCAGCCTTTTATAAATTTATTTATTTATTTTTGGCTGTGTTGGGTCTTCATTGCTGCACACGGGCTTTCTTTAGTTGTCTTGAGTGGGGGCTACTCTTTGTTGTGGTGTGCAGACTTCTCATTGCGGTGGCTTCTCTTGTTGCAGAGCACAGCCTCTAGGTGCACGGGTTTCAGTAGTTGTGGCACGTGGGCTCAATAGTTGTGGCACATGGGCTCCAGAGCGCAGGCTTAGTAGTTGTGGCTCACGGGCTTAGTTGCTCCGTGGCATGTGGAATCTTCCCGGACCACGTCTTGAACCCTTGTCTCGTGCATTGGCAGGCGGATTCTTAACCACTGCGCCACCAGGGAAGCCTATCTCTTCAGCCTTGTGTCTCATATTCTTTCCTCTGCACTGTGTTCTGGCCACCCTAAACCTGTTGCAATTTCCTCAGCATAACATGCTCTCACTCTCAACCCCTCCCACCATGTCACCTTCACATGGTCAGCTCTTACTTGCGCTTCATGATGGTCTAGACATTACCTCCTCAGGGAAGCCAGATCTCCCAGACTGAATTAGATACTTACCATCTGAACTCTACCAGCATCCCATTCTCCCATAAGAAACCACTTCACAGGGAAATACAGCTGTCAGTTTGTTTGTCTATCACCCTTCTTTAAATGTGAGCTCTTTCAGGATATTGATTTCATTTTGTTTATCTCTATATCACTAGCATGCAGTCCAATGCCTTGGACATTGTTGAGACACACTAAATGCTTCTCACATTAGTGGAAAAAAATGAATGGGTACAAAGGTAAAATGTAGTCAAAATTCGAAGTGTTTCTTCTGAAACAAATTTTGTAAGCTTTGGCCTGATGTTTATGTAAGCTATTTATTTTAATAGATGCTGCATAGATGAATATTCACGGAAAGACAATCTATTCCACCTCTTACTGTACTAACCTCTTTAGTATTCCTGGGTCACTGAGCTCCACTCCACAGTGTCCCTAAAGAATCAGGAAGAAGGCCCCAGCTCCAATTGAGACAGAACAGCTGTGACTCTCTTCTCTCCCTCTGTTTCCAGATGAAGGACCTACGTCATGAGAATATTAACCCTTTAGTGGGCTTCTTCTATGATTCGGGGATGTTTGCCATTGTGACAGAATTCTGTTCCCGAAGGAGCCTGGAAGACATACTGACAAATCAGGATGTGAAACTAGATTGGATGTTTAAATCATCACTCCTGCTGGATCTCATCAAGGTTAATGGAAAGACTGAAAATCCAGGATTTTCCCTGTAGATTAGAACTTCAATATTTTGGGATGTTTCACTTGCCTTGGATCATTATGATGCTCTTACTCCTCCACCTTCCTTCCCTGTGTCTGCCCTCACTTCTTCTCATAGCCCTTTTGTCCATATCTGTTATAAGGTCCTGATACAGAAAGAGTTTGCTTGCTCCTCACCTGCTCCCCTGTTTGAGGGCCAGATTTTTGTCTTTACTTCCTATAGCTATTGAGCACTCTTCTGCCTTAAGCAATCCTTTCTTCCATCCCATTTCTCTGCCTTCTGGATGTGGGAAAGTGCTCATTCCCAGGCTCTTTGGTTCTGCTTAGCCCCATCTCCTGGCTTTCACGTTCTAAAAGGTGGTTCAGTCTAGAACTAGGTGATGGGTCTTTGCATAGGTCTATACCATAGGTATAGATGTGGAACTCAGCATGACCAGAAAGCCAAAAGACCATCGGTTCTACCAGGCAGCACCTCCATTCTCAGAGGCAAGGACTATTAACAGCCAACGGGGTTCACAGATGGGTCCATGGATGGGCTTCAGTGGAGTCTATGAACTCCCTAGAGTGATATGAAAATTGTGTCTGTGTGCACTTGTAGTGGGCTGATTTGGATAGCCAATAGTCATTGAGCTTCCTGCATATTAATCACAGTCTTGACCCTTGTATTGTGGCCTAACTCTTTTCAAGGTAGCTTTATAGACATAATCTCATTCCAATTTTCTATAAAAGAAGTGTGATTATCCTCCTTTTACAGAGGCTCAGAGAAACTAAATGAGGTTTTTGTTATATAGTGTCTACCACACATAGTAGATACTCAATAAACATTTACCAGCTGTCTATTAAGTGGCAGAGCTAATAATAGAATCTAAATCTCTTAATTCCTATTCTAATACTCTTTCCACTCACTCTGTAAGCAAAGTCCCGTGAGTTAAGGGAGAGTCCTCTAAATGAGTCCTCTCAGACCCGTGATGAATGAAACCTAAGCATTAGACACCTAGGGAGAAATCTCCCCCACTATAGACTCTGCTTGGAAGTACTGGGGACTACAGAATTTCCTAGGGTACAAGATGTAAAGCATACAAATACAAAGGGGTGTCAGGTGGCAAAGTAGAGCCAGATACTTAAAAGGACTCAGCATAAACAGTCCCGAGATGACTGCACTAGAAAATAGATGTATTTATATGTGAATGATTAAACCCATCTGGTAAAGTCCTGGTAGATCACATTTGAATGTCATAAGGTTGCCAAGCAAACTGTAGCAGTCAGTATCAGCTTTCTTGCTTTCAGCTTTCTTTTTTATTGTCTATTTTTAATTAAAAATATATAAAAAATAAATTGTATATATTTTATATAATTTTAATATATTTTATATAAATTATAAAAACAAGACATTTCTAATTATAAAAGTAATGCATTCAATTAAATTTAGAAATCAAGTGATATAAATATATTGGGAAAATACTGACAATTACTCAATCCTCCTTCATATCTTCCCCCCAAATTAATCACTGTTGACAATTTGGTGATTAGCCTTGCAATTCATTTTTCGTGTATTTACATACATTATAGATTTTGTTTGTTGTTTAAAATACATACTGTCACATAGTTCTGCAACTTACTCCTTTTCACTTACTTTATGGCTTAGATATGGTCCCCTATCGGTACATACAAATTGATCTTATTATTTTTAATTGTTGCAGACTATTCCATAGGTTGGATGTACCACAATTTGGACGTCCCTTCTCGATATTTATTATACATCCAATTATATAATATAAAGCAGAGCTGCAAGGAGCATTCTTGTGTATGTGCACATGTGCAAGCATTTCCTTGGAGAAGTAGAATCCCTAGGTCACAGGGTACGCATACTTTCCATTTTGATAGCTATTTCCAAATTACCCACCCAAAAGGCTGTACCAATTTCCATTCCTGCCAGTAGTAGATGAGAGTTTGGCTAGACCTTTTGGGGGAAAATCAGAATCTTCAAATTCTTGACAATTATATATGTGTAGATCTCTCTGTGTTTGAAATGTCAATAAATCTTCCAATAACACACAGTTCTTTATGCCCACAAGATATGATTCTTCATCAAAACGTAAAATTTTAGCGCTAGAAGGGACCTGGAAACGATTCTTGTTGTCAGAGTTTTGCTTTGCCTGCGTGTAAGAGAAAAAGGCTGAATTCTAGATCATAATAGCTCCTGCCATTAACAATCTCAGAAAGTGGTTCTAAAAGCCCCAAATAGTTAAATAAGTTGCTAAATAAATCCTGTTTGTATCATCTGCAGGGCATGAAGTACTTACATCACAGAGAGTTTGCTCATGGGAGGCTGAAGTCTCGGAACTGTGTGGTAGATGGGCGTTTTGTACTCAAAGTGACAGATTATGGCTTTAATGACATCTTGGAAACGCTAAGACTCTCCCAAGAGGAACCTTCTGCGGAAGGTAAGCGATGTATTGTACCCTTCTGATGCACACAAGGTAACTCCAAAGTTCAAATGAGAACATGCCCTGAATTAAAGCCTCAGGCTGATTCAACTCCCCACTTTTGTTGAAAAGCAGCCTCATTTCCAAGCCAAAGGAGTTGAATGAAGTCTGCAGGCTGTAATCTCAGCGCAGCCAAGCCTTCTGAACAAAGCCAGTGCAATAATGTTGAGTTCCTGCTGTGGCAGGATTAGGTTATATTGTGTGGAGACCCCAGGTGTCCCTGGAGGAACTTGCTGAGCACTAGGCACACAGTAGGTGCTCAATAAATACTTGTCAGATTGAATGGAAGGTAATTTGGTAGCTGGACTCCCACAAAGCCCATTCTGGAATGGGATGTCACTAGAGCCTACCCTCACTGTCTCTGTCAGAGAGAAAGAAGCAAGGGGGGGGGGTCGGCAGCAAGTAAATGCTCTGTGGGTTGTGTGGGATGGCTTCAGACCGAACTATGGCCTTCTAGTAAGTCAGTAGGCATGCCTGTAATGTCCACTTTGTGTTTTTGTCTTCTATTTAGTGCACGTGTGGCAACACCAAACGATGCCTGTAGAGGTCATAACAGATCAAAGAAATAGAAACCTGAGATGGGGCTTGGGAGTGGGTGATTGAGAACTATGAGGGAATGAACTGATGGAAGGGAGGGAGGAAGAAAGAGAAAGAGTAAGGAGAGAAAATGAATAGGGTTAAATACATATAGGAAGTTTGCACATTAAAAGTTTTAACCGGTATTGCAAGGGGGAAGAAGAGAAATAATGACACAAAAACACAGAGAAACAGACAACCCAGAAGAGACACAGAGAGGGAGAGATGCAAAATGACAACATATACTCATATTCTTAAAATGATCTTTGGTGTTATAAGCTTTAAAATTGCTGACTTTATAGGAGAAATGAAGAGTGCAGGACACAGAGAGACACATGCACGGATAGAGACACAGTCCAGTCATCAGTGGCATCATCTTTGAGCTTTACAAAGCTAGTGGAATACGAAATTTTAGGGAGTCATCCGGTCCAACTTGCTCATTTAACAGATGAGACACCTGAGTCTCAAGATTTGCCCGAATCGTGCAGCCACTTAGCAGCTAAATTAAAACATTTAGTAACAATTTCCTCTTTCTCTGCCCATCCATGCTTTGAAGGACTTGCAGCTCATGGTAATCACAATAGCAACAGGTGCTATTGTCTTCCTCTGGGTCTCTGTTTCGCTGTCTCTCTCTGTCTCTGTCTCTCTCTTCGTCTGTTTCTCTCTGTGGGCCTGTTCTTGTTGACCACTTAGTCGTATGGGTATTATTTGGCTAATCCCAATTTGAGAGCTTGGAGTAGTTGCCTGGTGTTAGTGCTAGGATGTTGGGACAACCGCTGTAGAGTGGGAAGTACTTAGCTTCCTGTCAAAATTACTCATCTATAAAAGATAAAACACAATGTCCAGCTTCCCAGAATTCCATTGAATTCACAGGTTGGCTACTTTCAAACTTAAGAAACTCTGGTTTCAGAGTGAGGAAAGCTAGCTGCAGTGGGTGTTTTTTATTTTTATTTATTTATTTTTAAAATTTTTTATTATTATTATTTTTTTGCGGTATGTGGGCCTCTCACTGTTGTGGCCTCTCCCGTTGCGGAGCACAGGCTCCGAACGCGCAGGCACAGCGGCCATGGCTCACGGGCCCAGCCGCTCCGCGGCACGTGGAATCCTCCCGGACCGGGGCACGAACCCGTGTCCCCTGCATCGGCAGGCGGACTCTCAACCACTGCGCCACCAGGGAAGCCCTATTTTTATTTTTATTTTATTTTATTTTTGGTGGACTGTGTCTGTCTCTTTCCCTGTTTCTCCCTCTTAACGTTTCATTCCATTCTCCAAATTGCAAGGGCAATCTGGATGCTCAGTCCATTCTTTGCACACTGCAGCCAGAGGGAGTTTCCTAAACTGCAAATCTGATCATGTTACAACGGTGCCAAAATTCATTGAATGGCTTCCCATTGCTCTTAGGATAAAGTTCAAACTCTCTTACGTGGCTTACAAGCCCTTCATGGTCTGGGCCGTGAGGACCTCTTGTGCTTAACCACTCCCTCCTCTGTCTCTGTGCTCCAGCAATGCTGACTGCCTTCCAGTTGTTTATTTGCACCAGGCTCTCTCTTACTTCCAGAACTTCACACATGCTGTGCCCATTGCTTGGGACACTCTTCCCTTCCTACTCTGTTACCCACTCATCTGAGTCTGGCTAGATTCTCCTCCTCCCACAGGGCTCAACTTAAATACCACTGCTTCAAGAGACTTTCCATGACCCCTTAGGCTTGGCTAAATTCTCCTCTTTATGATCCTTTAAGGCTTTGAACTTTGTTGTAATACCACATTTTGTTGGTATTACATGTTTAATTAGCTGTCTTCTCTCCCTCCCCAAACTGTAAGTTTTGTGAAGGGGAGAAACAGGTTTGCCTCCCTCGGTGCCTTTCACAATACTTGGTGGAGTAAATGTTTGTTGAATCAATGAATGGATGAAATAAAATAAAATAAAGAAATTTGAGGCTCCCTGCCTTAGACGACAGGGCTAATAGAATCTTATCATTGGAAGGCCCTTGGAGGTCATCTGGCTCAATTTCCATTTTATGGATGGGGAAACTGAGGTTCAGAAAGGTGAGCTGATCAGTGACCAAGTTGAGATTGTGAACCCAGGTCTCTTGACTTCCACCATGTGTTCTCTTGTACCACACCACACTGGCTCTCCAAGGTTGATTTTATCACCATAGCAGGGCTCGAGAGTTAGTAGTAGCTCCAGCAAACACAAAACAAGCCAAAGTGATTTTTCTAGTTTTTTTTTTTTCCTGAGAGTTCAAGTCTAATGGTAGGTAGTGGCTCTTACTTGGCTCTGGAGTGGGAATGGGAAATGGGGGCAGGTTGTAAGTGTATTCATTACTGCCCACTCTCAATTACATAAGTATAGTCCAGATAAAGCCTCATTTTAGCCATTAACAACATACATGTAAGTGCTCTCTGAAAATACTGTTTGGTAGTGATTGTATTTAATAACCCAGCTTTTTACCAGAGAGTCATGTCCTCTTTTCCCTTCTTGTGCTTTTTTTTTTCCTTCTTGTGCTTTTAAATGTGCAGGGAGAGAGGATGCCAGGAAGAAGCAGCTGCATACCATTTTCCCTCCCCCCAAAACCGTATGCCTGAAATCCCATGGTCAGAAATGTATTCCTTTGACTAAAGTGTTATTCAGTCTTTTTGGCTTTATTTGCAAATATCAGTTCTCCTAGGTGAGGAGATAGAAGGGCAAAACCACTATAGTGAGCGTATCAGAGACTCACAGGGGTGGTGGGGCAGGCGAGTTGGGGGACAAAGGCTGGGGACACCTGGAGGGCAAAGAGAGATGAGTATGTGATTCGGGGTGAGGCTAGAATTCCCTGTTCCACCATTTTGATCAGAGTTGCCTCAAAGTAAGAATTTCCAGGGTGAGTTTCTCTTTCCTGGGTTTCGCGAACAAACCAAAATCATCTCTGACCTTTTATCCTCCTTCTTGCTTCATAGGACCTGTCCTTTGGGCTCCCTTCCCAATACCCCAAATTTGAGAAGATGAAAAGTTAGCCAGCGCTTTCCGCATGCCACCTTCACCCTCAGGAGGCACTCTTTTCCAGCCTCCCTATCTGGACATCAACCTGCTGTTTACTCTACCTCTCTCCCCTCGGAAGAGCATACTGAGCCTGTCCCCAGCCCTGTCCCTTCCCTGTCCATTGTAGCCTACCTATATATCTCGTTCCCCATCCTGCTGCCGTCGCCCCTGCCCCCATTCAGGCCCCTTTCACCTCGCCTCTGGCTCTTACTGTAATAGCTTCCTAGCCGGTCTCCCTGATTCCAGCCTCTCTCCTTCTTCAATCCAGTTTGTGCAGGTTGCCAGATTAATCTTCCCGAACACGGCTTTCATCAAATCCCTCTCCAGCTCCAGCACCCCTACTGCCTTTTGTATTCGCTCCAAATGCCTTCATTTGGCTCTCAGGGCCTCTCACCTTCTGCCCTCATTCTTCCAGCCACCCTCCCTCCCCCACTTCATCAACCCCATTTCTCATTTCTCATTATTCCTTAACAGAGCCCTTCTCTTCAGCCAAGCTAATCTGCTTACCAGCACCCCCATCCGCAATTTGCTCCTTTCTACCTCTTGTTCTTTTGCACATACTGTTCTTTCTCCCTGCAAAGCCCTTACCCTGTCGTCGGCTCTAGGAAACTGCATCCTTGACCTTCTTAACAAGCTCCTTTAACTTTTCCGGGAAGCCTTCCTGGATTAATTTGATCAGCTCAGTTTTTTTATTAGCTTGAACCTCATGGAATTGCCAATATTGAACCATTTTTGATCTACAGAAATGGAATTTCATATGTTTCAATATGAAGCATTCCCTCCAATTTTTGACTACTCAATTTATATTATTAACTGGTATTTCTTTATATATTGCTTAAGGGGCCCTCACCCCAAATTTCTGAGTCTCTGCCATAACTCTCTGAAAGCAGAGATAATATCTTTTTTTCCCTGTTCGGGTCTGAAATGCAGCAGAGCACACAGTGCGTTCTCAAGAGTGGCTTTTAATAGATTCATTTCCTTACACTAAATAGTGGCCCTCATCACTATCTCTGTTGTATTGCAGTTAGGGGTACACGTGTGTGTCTTGCCCACTGGTCTGTGAACTCTGCAAGGGCAAAGGCAAGGTCTAATTCATCTCTGGCACTGCCCCTGTCGTTAGCACAGTGCCTGGTACATAGTAAATCCTCAATAAATATTTGCAGAACTGAGTTGAAGGAATTGCTGCACGCTTTTGCTCTGCAAGGAACAGAGGAGACTTGGGGATCCTCTAATCCTCTTAGATAAGACCTGGAGAAAGCAACTTATGACTCCTCGAGCCCCAGCACAGTCAAATTATCAGACACATATAGATCTCAGCACACAGCAAATCCATGGCAACCAGTCGGGCAGGGCACTCGCCTTTCCCTGGAAGCCTGCCAACTGCTACTTGCAGGCTCAAGAGAGCAAGAAAGTCAGCACCAGATAGTTTTTTTATTTCGAGCTTCTTTGCCCTTCCCCACACCTCCGCTGTGTCTGCCTGCGTGGTCCTGGTGTGGGGAAAGTAGTATGCTTTCTCTGAGAGTAATTCCTTAGATTCATAAATGCAGACTCCAGGGGGAGGGGGGGCGCGGAGGCACTAGCATGCCAGTCTGTCTTAATACCAATATAAAGCAGTCAATGAAACAGCACCCTTGGAGCCCTCGAGGGCATTGCAGATGCTGTCAGTTAATCCGCCCTGTATTCATTACACAATGCTTTCTTTTCAGAGTTGCTGTGGATGGCCCCTGAACTGTTGAGAGCCCCGAGGGGCAGCAGGTTACGTTCTTTTGCAGGAGACGTCTATAGCTTTGCCATCATCATGCAAGAAGTGATGGTCCGGGGCACCCCATTCTGCATGATGGATCTGCCTGCCAAAGGTAAGCGGGAGGTGAGAAAAGGGTACCAGGAGCCCACCATGACCCAGATCATCAGGCCAACCCAGGCTGCTGCGATATGCCAGAAGAGTGAACACGATTCCGTGCTTGTGCTAACTGCCCACTGGTCTGCAAGCAGCCCTTGTTGTGTGCAGGTGGGACTTGGAGCCAGACAGCTTTAGGCATTTGGAAGAAATAACCCTCACCCAAGAAGCTGGTCGTTTTCCAAACTGTGACATAAGCCAGGGGCCTACAGGACTTACGTTAGTCCTTTTTTTAGCAGCCCCCTACTACTCCTTTGAGACACCCCCTGCCAGACATTTCAGTGCCCCCTCAGTGATGCTCCTGGATGTCAAAAGTCCTCCCATTCTTTCCCTGTGACACGCCATAGTCTTTCATCCTTATCTCCCATCAGAATCTTTGGCTACCAGGCAAAATTTGAGGGGAAGCAGGATGTTTACGTATTCTAAAAGTATGAAATCACTAGATATTTACTAATTACAAATGGAAAAAGAGTAAGTTTATTAGTGGAGGATCCTGCAGACACCACCTTAACCAAGTGATCAAGGTACATCAACATCATGTACCCCTGCCATGATGCACTGAGAAGGGCTCAATACCACCCTCGTGGTATTCTTGCCCCAAAATGCATAACCTCAATCTAACCATGAGAAAACATCAGACACACCCCAGCTGAGAGGCATTCTGCAAAATAACTGGCCAGTACTCATCAAAAGTGTCAAAGTCCTGAAAGACAGGGAAGGAATGAGGAACCATCACAGATTGGAGGAGACGGAGACATAACAATTAAGTACGATATGGGATCTTGAATTGGATTGTGAAACAGGAAAAGGACGTTATATATATGGAATTTAAGAAAAAAAAATGTCATGAAGAACCTAGGGGTAAGGCAGGAATAAAGACGCAGACCTCCTAGAGAACGGACTTGAGGTTATGGGGAGGGGGAAGGGTGAGCTGTGACAGGGCGAGAGAGAGTCATGGACATATACACACTAACAAACGTAGTAAGGTAGATAGCTAGTGGGAAGCAGCCTCATGGCACAGGGATATTGGCTTGGTGCTTTGTGACAGCCTGGAGGGGTGGGATAGGGAGGGTGGGAGGGAGGGAGACGCAAGAGGGAAGAGATATGGGAACATATGTATATGTATGACTGATTCACTTTGTTATAAAGCAGAAACTAACACACCATTGTAAAGCAATTATACCCCAATAAAGATGTTAAAAAAAAAAAAGAAAAAGGACGTTAGGGGGAAATTGATGAAATTCAAATAAAGACTCTAGATTAGTAATAGTATTGTACCAATATTAACTTCCTTTGTACTGCAGTTTTATAAGTTGCTAACATTCGGGGACATCCCTGGTGGTCCAGTGGTTAAGACTCCACGCTTCCACTGCAGGGGGCATGGGTTCAGTCCCTGGTCGGGGAATTAAGATCCCACATGCCACATGGCATGGCCAAAAAAGAAAAAAATAATAATTTGCTAACATTAGGGGGAAACCGAGTGAAGGATATATAGGCAATTATTGTACTATTTTTACAACTTTTCTGGAAGTCTAAATTTATTTCAAAATAAAAGATTTAAAAACTGCAAAATCAAACCAAACCAAACCTAAAATACTTAGTTGTCTCTTGCCCCACTCGGAGTTTTAGTTCACTCCTCTACTTAGAACCCCCCAACAGTTCCTCATCACAAGTTAAATGAAGCCCAGTCTCCTCACATGAGGTACAAGGCCCTTCACAATCTGGTCCCTAGCCACCTCTCTAGGCTTATCTTCTGTCACTCCCCATACTCCAGCTAAGGCACGTGACTGGCAGTGCCCTGAAATCACTACCTCCCACCTCTGTGCCTCCACACGTGTTGCCCCTACCTTCTCCCCACCTTGCCTCATCCAGCTCATGTCACCTCCACTGGGAAACCTTCTCTGACCTTTTCAGTGTGGGTCAGGTGTCCCCTCTGTGTTTTCCTGTGTATATATCTGCTAGAGCACTTATATTGCTGGTCATTGTTTATCCTCCCATTTAAACTGTGAGCTCCTTGAGGACCTAAATCATGCTGGGCCTAAGCAGAGAGGTGACCTATTTCACTCGTTGGTGTTCTCAGGAAGGGACTCCCTCTACCAGAGAGTTGGATGGGGCGGTTGCACTCCAAGGGGTCGACGTCCATGGAATCTATTGCACTGGGGGCAGGGTGAGAGATGTGATGGAGAAACCATTACTGGTGTGGGCCAACCTGGGTTAACAGAGCAGAAGGTGTGGTGTCACAAGGAGCTGAGAAGTCAGAGGCAACAACTGAAATTCTTTCATGGAGGCAAGGGGACACTTATAATGGTATAAAGCAGTGCTGTTGGAGTGTTACAGCCAAGGCAGGGGTGGGAAAGGCACACTGGTGGTGGAAGCAAGGTTTGGTTCACGATGAGGATGTTAAAGTCAAGGGTGTGGAGAGGGGACTAGGGGTAAGAAGTGAGCTGAAGCAACTATACACCAGTAAAAATTAATAAATAATAAAGCTATTCCAAGAAATGTGGGACATTAAATTTGAAAATGGAAGCTCCAACTTCCATGTGCAGTAAAATCTTTCTTCAACCAAAAAAAAAAAAAAAGAAATAAGCCGAAGAGATAGTCGGGGCTTGGATTTTATCCTGTGGGTAATAAAAATCCATGAAGGGATGTTAAGCAAAAAAGTGACACGGCCAAATCCATGTTTTCAGAATGGTTTGTTGAAGGCGAGGCTGGAAGCAGAGAGACCATGCAAAGTGCTCGGCCCATAGTCTGATACACAGTTAATGTTCCACTGAAAGTGGGGTTCAAGTACCAGCAGCCAGAAGGATCCCAATGGGGCCCTGAACTATTTACTGGAGGTTTTTTTTTTTAATTTATTATTTATTTATTTATTTTTGGCTGTGTTGGGTCTTCATTGCTGTGCGCGGGCTTTCTCTAGTTGCGGCGAGCGGGGACTACTCTTCGTTGCGGTGTGCGGGCTTCTCATTGCGGTGGCTTCTCTTGTTGTGGAGCACGGAGTCTAGGCACACAGGCTTCAGTAGTTGTGGCACGTGGGCTTAGCTGCTCTGCGGAATGTGAGATCTTCCCGGACCAGGGATCGAACCCATGTGCCCTGTGTTGGCAGGTGGATTCTTAACCACTGCACCACCAGGGAAGTCCCTTTACTGGAGTTCTTAATTCCCTTACCTTAGGGGCCAGGCAGGACCCATAGCCCGGAACTGGGCTGGGCCTGGGCCTTCAGCGGGGGCTAATTGGGTCTACTGTAGAGACTGAGAGGCTTAGATGATTTGGGGGTGGGTGAAAGGAGCCAGATCATTGAAACAATGGATAAACAACGAGGTCCTAATGTATAGCACAGGGAACTGTATTAAATATCCTGTAATAAACCATAATTAAAAAGAATATGAAAACGAATATATATATGTGTATACACACACACACACACACACACACACACACACACACACACACATATATAAACTGAATCATTTTGCCATACACCAGAAATTAACACATTGTAAATCAACTATACTTCAATGAAAACATAAATAATATCTAGCAGAAGCAGAATAAAGCTGTGCTTAAATGATACCAATAGCTCAATTGATTAGTTTCTCAGTCCTTCCTCCATTGATTGATGTAGCCTTTGTTCAGATACAATTTATATTCAGGCCACCTAAGGAGAAAGCAAAAGACATTGCCTTTTTGTAATTTCTCCTGACCAACCCTATTCTTGGCTAAAACTCAATTATCTTTGCCGAATCTTGGTGCTTTCCCCACAATCTGTAGACCTTTTTCTTCTTGCTTCTGGACAGAAATCATAGAAAGACTTAAGAAGCCTCCTCCTGTCTACAGACCAGTGGTTCCTCCCGAGCACGCCCCTCCAGAATGTCTCCAGCTGATGAAGCAGTGCTGGGCTGAGGCTGCAGAACAGCGACCAACTTTCGATGAAATATTTAACCAGGTAAGGACTCCGTGAATCTTAACACTCACAGCCCAGAAGCCGTACTGAAACCAGCCCACCTAAAATGAACTCCATGGGGTGTCATCACACTGTGGAACCTCTTGCAAGAGAAAAAGGCGTTCGTCTTGGGGAAGAAGCGTGGAATTGGCTATCTGAAGGCCTTTGGTGTTGGAGCATCCCCAGCACATCCTCCAAGAGCACAAGGATAGGTTTTTGTGCTCTTTATCTGATGAACCTCTGTTCCAGACCATCCACAATCCGATCTAACTGACCCTTCAAAGATGGAGTTGAACCACTAGGCACTTGCAAGACAATGGCATTGAGACCATTAGAAGGTGGAATAGATGTATCCTGGACTAGATGGGGATCCTCGTAGAGCCCCCTTTGCTTTGGAAATTCCAGAGAACTCTGATGAGTATCCCATTTAAGT
Source organism: Stenella coeruleoalba (assembly GCF_951394435.1). Classification (NCBI taxonomy): domain Eukaryota; kingdom Metazoa; phylum Chordata; class Mammalia; order Artiodactyla; family Delphinidae; genus Stenella; species Stenella coeruleoalba. The sequence continues at coordinate 88,808,388 of NC_137152.1, read as the reverse complement.
GAAGCCAGATTGCTTTTGGAGGGTCAGGGAAAATATGGGGTGTTTGAAACAGTGTTCCAGATGGAAGGAAGTGCAAATGTGGAGTACAAGAGCAGGGGATTCCTCAGGTTTCTGGGGAATGACTTGAGGCAATGGAGTGCACGAAAAGTGATAAGCTCTCTCCTTAAGATACTGAGTTTCTAAAGAGGTTGACGCTTTCCCTAGAGTTGGGGATTAAAAGGGGGAAATGGGGAGCAGACAGAGAGAGCCCTGCTAAGGGAGCCCTGCTAGGGTGTGGTTCCTCTGTTGGAGCACGCTGTTGAGGGATTTGTTCAAGCTACAGGATACCGAAGCTGAGGGTGCTCTCTGGGAGTGCTGTGTCAGCTCTGGCGGAGAGGCTTTGGAGCCTGGCTAGGGTACAGCACCGAGATGCTTTGTGAGTGGCAGGTATCTGAGGCGGAAAAAAGAAAGACTTGGATTGAAAGCCTGAGGGGCCCTGAATATGAAGTCATCCGTGTCCCCAGGTAACAATGCCTCCATTAGCCCGGCTGAGTTTTTTGAGGACACTCAAACAGGTATGCAATAGTATGGAAAAGGCAAAGGACCATGAAGGTCAAATTTCTGAAAACTTACCATGAGGCAGGAGAAAAAGCATTTGCCCTGGTGTTGATGCTAGAGATGTTATTTCAGAAGGCAGCAGAGAAGCCGGTGATAGATAGAAGGAGTGCACATCATACGACCTTCAAACAAGATTGCTTGGAGCTGCCCTCACTGAAATGCTTCAGTGGAAGTTTGGACTGTCTGAAAGACAAGGGTAGCCTCCCAACTCCCTGCAGCTAATAAAACTGAAATGGGAAGAGGAAGAGAGGGAGGCTCCCTGGGTTAGGCAATAGGGGGCGCCCAAAGCATCTGAGCTGGCTACTGTAGGACCTTGGTGGACACGTAGATCTGGACCAGGCGAAGAAGGAAGCTCCTAGTGTTAGCCTGGGGACATTGAGTGCTATATAGAGCACGTGCGGCTCAGCTGTATAAAAGGGTTCATTGGGACAGATTCCTAGGCATGTGCTGAGCAAAATTACCACCAGTCTTCCCTTGTTGTCAGCCCAGCATTTTGCATGCTGAATACAGCAGTAAGGAGGGGTTACCCCTCGTGATTCCAATGCTATGCCAAGCTCCTTGTCTCTGTAAATGAACAGGGTCCCGGGAGGGCTTATTAAAAATCTGTGGCATGCAGCCACCTCTAAAGGACCAGGGGCAAGACCAGTTGAATTTCTACATGACCCTGACTGACATGAAGGCCAAGTGCTAGGAGACACCATTATTCTTGGACCCCATGGTGAGAAATAGGGGTAGATCTTACCACGTCGAGCTTGGGTCGTATTTAAGAGGTCAAAGAACCTCCCACTGTCTGAGAACTGGCAACATGGTAGCATTAGAAGATAAGGATGATTTTATAGGTTGATGATCTAGAAGAGTAAAAGAACACTCCCTGCCCTCTTCCCCTGACCCCACTCACAACTGGCCTGAGCTCAGGACCAAATCCTGGTGCCTTTGAAGTGGCTAACTATTCAGGTGCTAGCATCTCAGAACCGAAGGATCCTGCCTGGAGAGCACCTTTGCTTAGACTTGAAAGAACCAGAAGGGTAGGGGAAAAACTACTCAGGGAAAAAGAGCCCTGTGAGTGGGCCAGGGTGACAATAAGGGTGGGTAGTGACTTTTCCTATTTATACTTGGGGTCACCTCTCCTGCCTTTTCATCTTAGAGGAAGGGGTTTATGATAAGGGGGTCCTGTTCCATCATCTCTAAGTTTAAGAAGTAAGAATTCCCTGGCTCCTCTTTCTGTTTACTTCCAGTTTAAAACTTTCAATAAAGGGAAGAAGACTAATATTATTGACTCTATGCTTCGGATGCTGGAGCAATATTCTAACAACCTGGAAGATTTGATCCGGGAGCGGACTGAAGAGCTGGAAATTGAAAAACAGAAGACGGAAAAGCTTCTAACACAGATGCTACCACCGTATGTGTGAACACCTGAGGAGTGTGAATGCTTGTAACAATGTGTTCTATTAAAAATAGAAAAAAATTTCCCATCAACTAACTGCTCCCTCCCCCTGTCCTGTACACTCTCTACTCCCGGTAGGTTTGAGTCACACCTTCAAATCAAAGAAGAATTGGAAGGCCAAGGGGGCAGAGCGCACTTCCTAATTTTCCACTGCTTGTGGATAATGCTAGTCATTTAAGTTTTTGATGCCTCGGTTTTTCTATGTGTCACTTCATGACTTTGCCTGGAAGTTGACCAATTAAAAGGAGGCAGATTTTTTAGCTCCTAGAGGAAAGTAGCAGGGTTGTTTTTCTATGTTTTTCCTTCCTTAGGTGAAAGCCTTATGTGTTGCTACAATTTCCAAAATTTCCAAGGCACCTTATCATGTTGTAACATGATCTTCGAGGAGATAATTGGGGAAGCTAGTCTCATGCAAAGGCAGCTGCCTGGGAACATTTCCCCCTCAGGTGGGGTGGAGTTGGGGCGGGGGAACTGAGGAAGGATAGAGAGTTGAAAAAAACTCCACAAAGGTACAGATCAGGGCTCTCTGCTCAATGCTGCATCCCAGCACCTGTCACAGTGCCTGGCACATTGTAAGCACTCAATATCTATTTGTAAAAGAGATGAAAGAATGAGTGTTCGCATCCAGGTGACATTTTCTTCCTTATCACTTACTTGGTAGTGATTTTTGGAGAAGTTGTGTTCTAGCAGATGTTTTGTGTGGCCTGGAGGGAGACCTGTGTCCTCTGAGGAATAGCTGTGTCTGTTTTCAGATCAGTTGCTGAATCCCTCAAAAAGGGCTGCACGGTTGAACCTGAGGGCTTTGACTTGGTCACCTTGTACTTCAGTGACATTGTGGGCTTCACTACCATCTCAGCCATGAGTGAGCCCATCGAGGTGGTGGATCTTCTCAATGACCTGTACACGCTCTTTGATGCCATCATTGGCAGTCATGATGTATACAAGGTACGTTACTTAGCAGAGCAGTATATTCCAGAGAGAAATTTTGATATGAGGCTCACCTATGTGTACTCCAAAATGGAAGGAAGGATGCAATTGTATTGAATGCTGTTATTTAGGAATTAAAATGTAAATAGTACACTACTTCCATTGGTCTCCCATTGGAAATGAAGGCCAAATAGAATGCATAGAATTTCACACTTTCCAAAACAACAATCTCAACCCGGCAAGAGATTGCCAGTCAGATTTCTTTTGAGCTATTTTCTAGAACTGGGACTAAGGAGAGGTTGGGGCCAAAAAGCATTATTGCACTTCAGTTTCTAAGTACCCACAGTGCAGACACGGAAGGGGCTACAGAAAGTACTGGTGTCTGGCCCATAGTTGATGACTATGACAGAGTTCATCCTGGTAAAGTTTGTGTACATCTAATACGTGCTGTTAAAACTTGGTTTCCTCCTTTAGGTACCGTTTTTATACAGGAGGGAACTCTGGCATTATACATGTCAAGGAGCTATTGGACCTGAGGCTCTCTGGGATTGCTGTAGGGTAACCTAAAGCCCACCTAGTGGTCTGAGGTCTTGGGAAGTGATTAATTGTGAGGTTGCAACCTACTGCTTCCACTTCCCCCCACCCCTCCAGCCTGTCAATTTCCACTCTTCCTTTCAAAGGTTGCAGAAGATGAGTACAGAACAGATGACTGCATTCACTCATTGCGGTGCCATGCTTCTTTACCCTTGATTGTATGTGCTGTCCTGTCTCTAGGCAGAAAATGACTAAAAATCTCATAGCTACATAGGAACGTTTCCACGTCTGCAACATGGTTACTTGTTTTATTGATGGAGAAAGATGCCCCAGGCATCCCACACTTTAGACAGCTCCTCTGTCCCAGGAACCCAGGTAGAGCTGGAGAATGAGTAGCTCCATTCATTGGATCCTTCACAGTAGTCTGAAATGTTCCAACTCTCAAATCACACACAGGGCAGTGTGTTTATCTCAGATTAGACAGGGCCCTTTCAGGTCAAGTAGAGAGCCTCGGGGCTAGGCCAAGCTGCCTAAATAGGGCTCAGAAATAGACATCATACCTGTCAATCAGCAGGAGCTGCAAACTAATCAAGAAGCACACATGGAAACCACGGTGGAGGAAAAATCCATGGAATCAGACTACCTGTCTTAACTTGTTGAACTCAAGCAGCCTGAAGAGAAAAACAAATCACTGGAAGCTAATTCAGTTGAAACTAAAATCAAAGATGACTCAGTGTGGGCAGTAACACAGCCACTGGTTTAATCAATCCAGCTGATACTGTTCAGACAATTGTCGGGGGTCTTGGGAATGAGATTGTTAGGTATTTTGATACTTCACGGCTGCAGTAAGAAGCTAGTGGGCTGTTTTCAGGACAGAGTCGGGCTATATAAATCCAAAAATGGAATCTAAGTTTTCAGTCATTTTTAATCAAAACAACACAGTGCAAAGGAAATAAACATTGAACCAGCAGCGAGTTACCAAAACCGTTTGTGTTTTCATTTTCCTTACCTGTAAAATTGGAGTCACCTCCCCTGGCACTTGATAATCTGAAATGGAAGGAAGAAGGCTGCTGCAGAATTATGAAGTTAGTGATTTGTTTTCAGTTTCAGTTCTCCTACTACCACTCCGTCTCAACCAGACCCCTTTCTATACCTCCTCTTCCCTTTCTGTGTCCTTATGGTGGTTTATACAACCCACAGTTCACCACAGCAGTCTCACACCAAGGCCAAACAGTGCCCGTGCTCCCTGCCTTTCTAACTGTCTCATCCATATTCCTGGGGACTCCTGGATGACTGACTCGTTAAAGCTGAAGTGTCAACCACCAGTCAGTGATAATGGCCAGCCAGTGAGTTTCTCCCTCCCATATAGTATTTGCATTGTACTGTTGCCTTCCTCCGTGCAGGCAGGCACGCTTATCTGAGAGCAGGGATCCTTTTCTCAAATTGCACCAGGTATAGGAGGCCCTGAATGGAAGCATCCTGAGGTACAAAGTACCATAGGTGCAAAGGATCGCTGTTATTGGCTACATGGGAAGTCATGATGAGGGGCCTATTGCCAATTACAAAATTTTCTCTGGAGCTGAGTCATAGGCACAATCCTATGACTTGTTTCAAGACACGTCAGTTTGACGATGATGATGTGGTGATAATGATGGTGGTGGTGCTAATGGCTTGCGCTTATTATCCACCAGACAGGTTTTAAGTGCTTTGATATCATTTAGTACTTAGAAAATTCTAGGAGGTAGGTGCTGTCATTTCCCCTGTTTTACAGGTAAGGATACTGAAGCACAGAGAGGTTAAATTACGTGACTAAAGCCACACAGTTTGTAAATGGTGCATCTGGAATTCTGAACGAGGCTGTATGACTTCAGAATTTCATGCTCTTAACTATGGCAATCTGTGAGTTCAGTTCTTTAGGAGAACATAGATTTTAACTGGATCCAAACTTGTACTAGCAGAGTCTGACAGGCACATTTCATAGAAGTCCCTTCAGCTTACTTATCTTTCGGATTTACCTGAAAAGTTTCACCTTACTAATCACCTAAAAGAGTGAGTACACTTCTGTGGGGAAGATGAGCACAGATTCATTTGCCTTTATTTACAGGTGTCCAGCTCTAATTGCCCCTGCAAAGCAACTGAGGGCTACTATTGCTGCTCCTTTGAGAGGTGGCAGTAGGACAGGAGAAGGGAGCTGGTGGGAAAAGACTGAGTTCTCATACCCAAGGAGACTGCAAAACTAACTCCATCATATTAGCGAGGCAAAGCAGAAGGAACAGAATCGTTCACCTCCTTCCTTTCCTTTTCCCTATACTTTCCTTAAGGCTGTTCTAGCTTACTGACCCGAAATCATCTAGAGAAATGCTTGCTGGGAAAGCACCTTCTCCTAGGATGATGAATTTGGAGTCTGATAATTCTCTAGGGTCAGACAGGAACCTGAGAAGTAACTGCAGAATCTATAGGTATGGGACCTAGACATCAGTATTTTTTTAAGTGAAGCTCCTTAAGTGATTCTAATGTACAGGCAGGACTGTGAAGCAGTGACAGCCTCTCTCTGGCTTCCTCACTTTACAAGAAGAACACTTGGCCTCCATCATACCCTTTAAGCTCTGTGAAAACACACACACACACACACAGACACACACACACGTTATTTACTTGCTAATTCTATCTCCCCTGATCTCCAGGTAGAGACCATTGGAGATGCTTACATGGTGGCCTCAGGCCTCCCAAAGAGGAATGGCATGAGGCACGCAGCCGAGATTGCAAACATGTCCCTAGATATCCTCAGCTCCGTGGGTACCTTCAAGATGCGGCACATGCCAGAGGTGCCAGTCCGGATTCGAATAGGCCTGCACTCAGGTAACAACCAGCAGCTAAAGCAAGAGAAGACATTCCCATGTACCTCAAGGGAAGGCTAGAAACGGGAGGAAGAGGGTAGCTCTCCCCTGATTATTGGCAGCTGGATTATCCAGGTGTCTAGTGCTACATCATTCCTTTATGTCTCCCCAAGTTTACTCTCTTCCCAGCACCTGCCCTACCCCAGTGGGCAGCAACCCTTGTTCTAGGTACCATACCCTTCCAGTCTACCTTTCCTGTTAGAGCCAACAGTTCCATGTTTGACTATGATACAAGACCAACCTGCACATGTGATATTTAGGATAATTGCTTTAATTCGTTAAAATCTCAACTCCTGGAGTATTTTTCTCCCACACGCCTCTTCACTTGCTTGAACATCTTCAGGACTCCCCTTCATCGTACCCTTTCCACCTATCTTCACATTCATAGGTATCTTCACAGGTCTCTCACCTACTAGCCTCTTGCTCCCCTCCTCTTTATCTTTGCTTTGTTCTTCTAGGTTCCTTTTCTTCTCCCATCATTTTCATCCCTTTCCTACCAAATTTTGTAGAAGAATGATTGACATTTATCCTGCCATTTCTTCACTATCCGTTGCCTCTTTAACCCCTTTGCAATCTGGCTTTAGCCCTACCACTTTTCCCGGTCCTAGTCTGCCCTTATCTCTGCAGCATTTGATATTCTTGACGATTCTCCCTCAATTGGCTTTTATGACCTCCTCCTCAGTCTCTGAATTCTTCTTCTCCATTTCATTTACTGGCTCTCTTAGCAATCCCTGCTCTCTAACTGCTCCCACATTTTCTGCAAAGCTCTGAGCTGTGATCTCCTTGCTCTCTGTATGTCCTGACCTCGAATTCATTTCTCAACCCACTCCAATCTGGCTTTCATTTCTACCATTGTCTGATAATCTCTTCTGTCTTTTTCTGTCCCATCAATATTGATATGCCTCAGGGTTCTGTCTTTCATCCACTGTTTCTCTCCCCTTATACGCTCTTCTGGGTCATCTCATCCATGTCTATAATTTAACTACCACTCGTGTGCTGATGACTTCCAACTCTACAACTTCAGCACCCGTCTTCTCCCTTAAGCGTCAGCCCTATATAGCAGACTTACTACTGACATTTCCACTTGAATGTTCCACACAGACTTCAGACTCAACAGATCCAAAACAGAATGATTTTCTTCCCACATAAACAGCCTCCTCTTCCTGTACTTATTTTCTATTTCAGTTGTTGTCACCACCATTCACCTAGTTATTCCAGTTAGTCTTGAGAGTCATCCTCCTCGACTCCTCCCTCACCCTGACCTTCACCATTCAACCAATTACTAAGTCTTAAACGTTTTACCTTTTCAGTATGTCTTGATTCTGTCTTTCTCTTCTTGACTCTCACTGCTTAAGTCTAGGCCACCAGCATCTCTTGCCTGGATCACTGCAATAGCATCTTCTTGCTTCCACTCTTGCTTCTTTCTAACCATCCTTCTCATGGTCATCACCACATCTGTGTTTGCTTGCCTGTCCTTCCATTAGACTGTAAGCTCCTTGATGGCAGGAACCAGATCTTACTCATTTTTGTATCCTGAATGCTTAGCACACAGCAGGTGTTCAGTATTTTTCTTTTAAAGAAAAGCCTTCATCTCCCATTTGTGCTTCAGTTTCACATCAACAACCCCCCTCAGCACATCTCTTCTTGGATGATTCACCATTACTTCAAATTCTGCATATCTAAAGCTTCAAGTCATCTTTTCCCACAAACCAGTGTAAGCTCATAAGCCCATGCCAATTTCCTCACGGTTGTCAATCAGACAGTCAACACTTCTCCTTTGATAATGTCTCTCTTTTATCACTCCTTTTTGCCCTCCGTCCATCATCACCTCCTTTCCAGTACTTACAACCTTGTGCTTGAATTACTGCTATTACACTTAACGGTTTTCCCTGGTTTTACTTTCTCCCCTTTCGATGCATTCTATACACTGACCTGAGAAAGAAAAAGAAAAAGGATTTTCATCATGTAATTCCCTGCTCAAACTTCTCTAACGATTCAAGGTCTGCCATCTTGTACAACCCAATAGCCAACCTTGTCTCTAGTTTCTCCTTAGGCACATGAACTAAGCAGACTGCTTTCTCTAAGAGCTTCCCAAAATTCCATGCTCAGTCCCAACCACAAACCTTACCTTACCTTACCTTCTTCACTGGGCCATTTTTGACTGAACCAGGTCTTAATAAGCAACCCCTCCCCCATTTTCTAAACTATTAGAGCACTTCTGCCTGTGCCATTTATCTTGCCTCAGCCATACATTGTCTTGGGTTGTTGCTTAATTGCTTCCAGTTTGGTAGTCTCTTTTCTTCAATTAGATTATAAACGCCTGGAGAACTGAGACCACGTGCTACATTTTTTATTCCCCTTGGTGCCTAGCTCAGGGCTTAATGAATGCTTCTTAATGGGTGAGAAATGAATTAAAATGAGAAACATAACTTTTATTCTTCAAAATTAATGTTCAGAAAGAACTTTTTGAAGCAAAAACACTTAATTATTTTCTCTAATTCAGGAAACAGCAAAAAGATAATCCTGAACACTTTTCACATAGAAACAGAACAGAGACCAGAAAGGGGAAGGTGGAGAAATTTCTAGATCATCTTGAACTAGGTTTTCAGTAGGGTTGCTGAGATTTTTTCAAGTAATGTTCACCCTCTGGACACTTAACATGATCGTACTAAAATGCAAGAACAAAACCCATTCTAAGGGCAAATAGAAAATATTCTCAGATTATCTTTATATACCACTCTTCCATGCCTCTAACACAAACGATTGAATGTCAACTCTACTTCTTTTCAGATTTTCCAACTGTCTTAGCAATAATTCTCTTTATAGACACAATTTGTGAGACAGCCCTATGAGATCCCTCCTTCCAACCCTAAGGCACGAGAAAGAGTCACATTTTTTCCCTCGCAACAAACATGTTTGGATCCTGAATCCCTGCCCAGGCTTTTCTGATTGGGTTTAATGCTTATTTGTCCCTGTTGACAGATATAAGCATCTTGGGTGTAACTGTTACTTGGAACAAAGGTATAAATCAGAAGGGTAATCATTTCTTCATCATTATAAATTTGCTTTCTGGTAGGGCAAAGAGTTCATTACTCACTGTAAGACTTCCTTCAGATGCCCAGAGCTATTTAGTGGCAACTTTATTCTTTTATGCAGCTGCATTCCTTCCCTTGGCAGTGTTCCTCTATTAGCATTGGATGCATACCTGTTGACTATACTCCCAATTGCCTGCTACTCTATAGGGCCGGTTGCTGCTGGAGTGGTGGGCCTCACCATGCCCAGATACTGCTTATTTGGAGACACTGTGAACACAGCTTCTCGGATGGAATCGACAGGGTTACGTGAGTACTTCTAGAGGGATGGATGGGATGGTAACCTCCTGCTACTGACAAAGTGATTCTTCGTCAAGAGAGGAGAAAGAGGGACTTCCCTGGTGGTCCAGTGATTAAGACTCCGCGCTCCCAATGCAGGGGGCCCGGGTTCGATCCCTGGTCAGGGAACTAGATCCCACGTGCCGCAACTAAAGATCCCACGTGCCGCAACTGAAGATCCCACGTGCCGCCACTAAAAACTGCCCAAGCCACAACTAAGACCCGGCACAGCCAAGTTAAAAAAAAAAAGAAAAAATATTTTCTTAAAAAAGAGAGGGGAAAGAGAGCAGAGAGATGTTTTACTGTTTCAAAGAAAAATCAAAGATAACTTGAGAAGTTGAAGATTTAACACACATTATTTTGGTCTCTAATGACAAACCAGCAGGGGGTGATGTTGGATTGAACATGATGTTGTTCTAGCCGTGAAGCTGTAGCTAGGTGACGCTGAAACAGCCAGACAATTTGATCAAAACAACTCAAAAAAAATCCTTTGGGTAAAGGAACAAATTGGCCAACCCGGTAGGTTTGGGAGCGTCATATTGAAAAAGGAAATAGGTAAGGGACTGACATTTTTCAGTTTTTCAGCTAGTTTGTGGAGACACACCCAGAGCCAGCTGTCTCTCAGCCAGCTTCTGTTTGCTGCTCTAGTCCTCTTTTTGAACTCGTTACGATCCCAGGAGTTCTGGCTTCATCCAATAGTGCCCTCAAATTTAGCTAGCAATAATCCCTCAATCTAAGGAGCTTGGAATTCTGAAATAATTAATTTCAACTTGCCTGTATATAAAACTCTTAGCTTCTTTCTATCAAAACAGGCATGGTATCAAAGATACCATTTCTCCCTACTTCTCTGAGAAGAAAACTGTACAAACCATTAAGTCACTTGTGCGCCGCTGGCAACTCTTCCTTGGTTATTTCCTGCTACTATTAAGGCAATGTCAGAATCAAAATGTGCTTTACCTATGTTATGGTTGAGCAAAGCGATTTGTTCAAGCTAGTATAAAAAAAGCACCAAGAACCACAATAGATTCTATATATAGTTTTCATGGATTTTACATTAAAAAAAAACCACTTAAGCCCTTAGCAGCCCTGGCTGTGGCAGCTACTAAGCAAGACAAGCTCTTCTCAAACTTCAGCAATATACGTAAACAAGTCCCTGATGATGGTGGCCTATATCACAGTGGGTGGTGCCCTGTGTGACCCCCCCCTCCTCATCACTCATGTGTGGAAACAGCCTTGCACAACAGGTCCAGTCTTAGTCAATCTAGCCTGTGCAGCCATGATTAAGGAGGCAGCATGGAACTTAGAAGCTGTTGTCAGAATACATTTTCTGACATCTGGGAAAGTCTTCGAACTCCACAGATATGGCAGAGGCCATGGAAGGAGTCATCCAGGAACTGCCGCACGCATATAACTTTGCTCTGGAAGTGCAACCCGAGATGAAGTGAAATTGATCATGGAAACGCAATGCAGATTTGGCACAGTACTCTGGACTGATGTAAGCCTGGAGAACGCTGAAGTCATGTTCTGGTCTGCACCAGGGAAACTCACTCCACACATTTCACGTTGGAAATAGAGTTGAGAGCAGAAAGTGAATTTTCAGATTCCGGCAGCACCTCGTCCAGGGATCAGCTAGCAAGGAGCAAATGGAGTGAACCATGCACAGCAGTGTGTATTAAGCACTGACTATGCAAGGAAGGCATTGTGAGGGATACAAAGAAGCATACGTATGTGGTCTCTGCACTACAGGAACTGGTTAGAGTGCTTTTCTGGATGCTAATGACAGACTGAAATAGGACATTAAGCGCCACTCCTGAGTGAAGATCTGTAAAGAGGTAGACTAACTTCATGTTGGATATGAGACTAGGACGTGTCATAGGTCTATTTTTTTAAAAAATCAATCTCATCAGTACCTCCTTTATGCTCAGTTGAATCTACTGATTCTGGAGTGGAAGCGACTAGTAACCCAGCCCTGGAGTGACCTTCCTTGCCACACAACTGGATGGTGGTTGGCATGATCCATCTCTCTGTATTGAGCTGTGTGTTCCCCATCAGTAGGATTATTCTACTGAAATGTTCCCTCACAACAAGATGCTAGTGGAATGTCACACATAGGGCTGGCTCGGGACACACTAGCTGAATTTTAAGGATGGGACAACCTTTTCGGAGCAGAGGTTTTGGGTGACCATGAGGTAGTGCGGAAGATACAAACGATACTGAGCTGTCAAGAGAAGGAAAGTCATTGTAGAACACAGCATAAATTTCTTGCAGTTCTTTTCAGCTACTCAGATTGTACTCAGATTCTAAAAGAATTACTTTCTCAAGTGTGTGTGAGACTGTCTTGGACTTTTATTGAACAAAACTTGAACAAGGTCTTACTTCATAGGATGACAGTTTTCAGGACAGTTAAGGATCCTACCTCAGTTAAATGATTGTTCTTCACCAAAGAATTACACTTAATTTCTAAAAAGAAGTTTTAGTCATAGTTCCTCATATAAAGCTCTCATCCTAAGTTGGGATTATTAGTTGGAAAATAATCCATTCATGTGTGTGCACGGCTAGAGCCACCCACCCAAAGGACAGCTATAGATGTAGTCACCACAGAATGTTGGCAGAGGTCTTGGTACATTTCTCACTGATGTTTTAAGTTCAGCAATACTGAAAGACAGTTGGATGGATGTATATGGAAGAGACACCCTTTTGCCTCTTAAGTAGGATGGGCAGACCTTGGGGGTTCAGATCCAGCAGCAGCCTGTGAGAGTAGCTGCTGAAGCTTAACCTCCCTCAGAGGAGGTCACGCTTCAGCTAAGAGCAAAGTAGTGGTTGCTTTTTTCTTCATCTCAAACCTCAAGTTGAATGAACACCTTTCTATTGCATGGTCTTTCATCTGAGATAGAGTCTAGGAGGCTGATAGGTGCTACAGCTAACGTTTTATTTGGTGTTTTGCCTGGTGAGAAAGGCCATCCATCTCCGTCCCCTCCTCCTGTGAAACTCTAGCTAAAGCTCGCTCTCTCTCTCTCAGGGACTTTGCTTAGGGTCTAGTTCATTTAGAAGTGGGGGCATTTATTACATTAATATTTTTCTCACTGATTTTACCTGAAAAGATCCAAAGTCATGCCTCTCTTGCTTTTACAGCTTATCGCATTCACGTCAGTCACAGCACGGTGACAATTCTTCGAACCCTGAGTGAAGGCTATGAAGTGGAGCTTCGAGGAAGGACAGAGCTCAAGGTATAATGTCCTTTTGTTTTTTGAGTCAAACCACTTGGACACACCTGCTCCTGGAGAGGTCATGGTCTGCTGAAAGAGTTTACCTGGGTGTCTGACTATAATTTGGGCAGAATTTCCAGCTCCATTTCTGGTTCCCAAAAGATTGTTCCTTTTTGCCTCACCTTTCATTCCTTTAAAATATGGCTACAGTGAGAAGGATCGTTAAAATCCCTCTGCATTTTTCTGACTAGGAGTTGCATTTTTCTCTCTTAAAAAATTGCCCAGAATTTGGCATTTCAGTGAGCGGCACTATTATTTACATTTTCTAACTTCCATTTCATTTAGTATGTGGCAGTGCTACAGTATTGGGGAGTTTGGGTTTTCTGTCCATCTGCTTGGTGGCTCTCCTTTCTGATTTTTCATCCACAACATTGACCCCCTGTTTACAGAGAGGCTTTATGTCTTTCCCCAAGGACCAGTCAGTTCTGATGAAAGACAAACATTTTATAGTGCCTTTTCTCTGTTAGGACTATCACTTGATCTGGGATTCAGGATTATAGTAATATTCCTTTTTCTTGTTTCACCATTTCCACTGGATTCTTCTCATCTTCCTCTGGGTACCCCAGGGCCCCTGGTCGTCCCGACTGGAACAGACTCTAGAGATTTGATAATTTAACTCCATTTTCAGATGAAGAGCCAAGGCCCAAAAAGGTGAAGTAATTTGATCAGGGTCATATAGTCAGTTGATAGCAGAGTCGAGCCATAACCCAGGAAGCCTGACTTCCCATTCAGTAGTCTTTCTATGATACCACTGTCCATGAAAATTATTTCCTCAGTGATTATTCTTAGGCAAAGCAAAATCCGGGCACTGAGTGATGCACAATTTGTTTCTGTCATTTGCATGCCTACCCCAAATAGTGGCAATTTACATATAAAAGGATTTCAGAAGTCAAAGATTGGAAGGCCTGGTTCTAGTTGATCAATTAATTCCCTTAATGGCTAGTCCTAGATTGTCCCTTCCAATAGATCCTTAATATCTTCTAGCAGGGGGGATGGGTCACTTATCAGGGGACAGAGGTTTCTTTCCCACCTCTGCAGAGAATGCAAAGATAGGATGTGGGGGACGATATTACTTAGGCAATGAATCAAATCACCCAAGGCGTTTGTGATCCCTCTGTATATTTGGACATTTCTCAGCAGAAGAGGACGAAGGTGGCTTGGCTTCCTGAAGCACTTGCCTGCCTGTGTTACTAGACACAGATTCCCTCATTTAAGAGAGAATTTAAGAGCTGAGGAGGTGCCACTTTTGAAACTGAAAAGGAAAAATAGACCCCCATCCCCATGGTTTTTATTGCCCCCCAAATACCAGTCAGGAGCAATCACATCTTTGGGTGGTTCACATACAAAAGCAGGACTGCTTCAGAAGGGCCCTTTGCAACTTCACAGTTTCCCCTGCCCCGGGGAATTTGGGGGAAGAGGCTGGGAGAGGCTTCCCCTAAGGCCATGTCAGGCCTTGGTTATTGGGGTGGCAGGGACCTCCTGAGGAAGAGAGATCGAGAGGGAGATACTGAGAGAGAAGAAGAGAGGGTGCCCCAGGGGAAAGGAAGGGCCAATGAAAAGAAGGATAAGGACAGGAAGTAAGACCCACAGAAAGGAAGGGAGAGGAGGGGAGATCTTTTCTGTCTCTGTACCTCTGCCTCCCCACCAGAGGCAGGTATTGGCTATTACCTAGTAGGGACTTGGGGACAGAAGATTCCTTGTCCCTTGAGGGCATGCAATATATCCCCAATAAGACGACATCACCAGCACACTTTAGAAATTCTGATTTAACATTTCCACCACCACCCGCCCCCCCTCCCCCATCCACACCGTGTTGCTGGAAAGCAAGAATCGCTCTAGTGCCTGGGTCAGAAGGACTACATTTGATGGCCAGCCAGGTGTGATTTCAAAGCTGATGGCCAAAAACATCCTCTCCTTCCAGCTGGCTGATGCTTAAAATTCCTCCATCAGAGCCTCTTCTCTTCAGCTCAAGGCTTGGATCCAGTAACAACACCACTCTTCCCCCCTCTACCCCCCATCCCATTTCCTTCACTGGAGTGATGACGCTTTAAGTTGTTTCTTTTAGTGGGATCAAAGGTGTGGATTGGATTGGCTGAGAGAGGAGAACACAGAGAAGTTGAGTCATTGGGTGGGAGCGGGGTACAAAGAAAGAGACCAAAATGAGGAAGCTTAGAGGAGGACACATTTAGAGACAAGAAGCTCATACTCTCTGGGAATCTGTTCCCCTGCCCACTCCGACCTCCCCTTGTACTGTACTGGCACAGAATCATCAGTGCTTAACGGGCCATTTCTGCTTTTTTCAATATTTTTCTCCTAATGGCCTGGCGATAAGTCATCTTATTACCTCTTCTCTTACACGAATGAGTCCTGTTTCAGTTACTGTTTTCCTAACAAGTTTGAAGCTCCTTGCTGAGACTTTGTATATATCTAGGCTTATCACATATATTTGCCAGGGCCTCTTAGGTAGCTTTACATTCTGAAAAGATTTCCCCAAATGGTTGTTCTTAGCTGGTTTCTGTTGTCCTTGCCAGAGGTGGGCATTTACACACCAGCAACTGAGCTAAGAAGTAATGAGGTTGTATTGACAGAGTCATGAAGGTCAGAAGGTCTGGTCCATAATTCTTGTCCCATCAGTGACTCAATATGTGACATTGGACAAGTAACTTCATCTTCTCTGTGCTTCCATTTCTCAACATGGAGGCCTCTTCTGACCTGTGATTATCAGGCAGATCATTAATCACAAGCTTTAAAATTCCCTGCAGTTGCTTTTTGGCCTCTAGACCTGCCCCTTGACTCCAGTGTGTTGGAAAAGCTATATGGTGTAGAGGGAAGAACACTTAAAATTTGGAGTCTAAGATGTTAACTAGACTTCTTGTTGTGATCATTTCACAATATATACAAATATCGAATCATTATGTTGTACACATGAAACTAATATAATGTTGTATGTCAATTATACCTCAATAAAATATAGCAAAGTCATAGTAAAAAATAAATAAAGAAAATTTGTAGTCTAGTAGGGTTAGGTTCAAGTCCCAGCTATGCCTGCTTATTGACAAGTCATTTTATCACCATAAACCTCAGGGACCCCATTTGCAGAATGAGGTTAATAATAAACCTAGTTTCCACAGTTTTTGTGAGGATTAAATAAGACAGGAGTGCCAAAGTATCTTAAAAGTGTCAGGCCAAAGTAAGGTGCTATTATTTGGGAGGTCTCTGGGACTGCCTAGGGATGGATACTGAGTCAGAGAGTTCGCCTTAGGCTTCGGTTGTTACATACTTGTTCCCCCCCCCACCTCCCTTCAGCAGATTTTTGAAAGTAGGGTGGGTAAACAGAGAGCTAGGATTCTAAGAATTCTCCTGGATGGGCTCCAAAACCTCAGAGAGCCCCTGGAGCTCCCCAGCATACTCTTTGATTTGGAAGCTTGCCTGAGTCCATAACACTTCCATCCTATTTTGCAACCATTGGTTTTGGCATGCCAGTATGTCCCAGGACTCACCCAAATATCTAGACAATCCTGGCATCTGCAAATCTCCCTTGGGGATTGGCATACTGTCCTGATAGCCCCTAGAGCTCAAGAAAAACAGTCAACTACGGTTGGGGGTTGGGGTCAAGTTTTGAGAGTATGTTTTACCAAAATGAGGTCCAACGACACCTTGAGTATTCCAGGCACTCAAGGAATGAGAGTGCCAGTTAATGGAACAGTCTATTTACTGAGCACCTGTTCTGTACGAGACACTGTACTAGGTTCTGTGAGGAAAATAAAGAGCTGAGGAAGCAGAAGAGTTGTGCTTCTGTTTAGGGCCCAAGACATGGCCTGATAATTGGGGGGGTTTTTTGTTTTTTTTTTGTTTTTTGTGGTACGCGGGCCTCTCACTGTTGTGGCCTCTCCCGTTGCGGAGCACAGGCTCCGGACGCGCAGGCTCAGCAGCCATGGCTCACGGGCCCAGCCGCTCCGCGGCATGTGGGATCCTCCCAGACCGGGGCACGAACCCGCGTCCCCTGCATCAGCAGGCGGACTCTCAACCACTGCGCCACCAGGGAAGCCCGTGATAATTGTTTTTATTTAATTACACTGTGAGCTCCTTAAGGACAGAGCCATCTCTGTATTCCCAGCCCTGACACAACGAGGGTGGAATAAATGTAAGAATGAGTGATGGGAGCATATTTTCAAGTTGCTCACTTCTTCTGAAAACAGAGTGGCCCCAAACAGTCCAATTATTTGAGGTTTAGGTTTAGGGTGGGTTGGCTGCCTGTTCATGGAGGTTGGGCTGTTGTGGTATTCTCTTCCTACTTGCCTCATGGAGGGCTCGTTCAGAGCCTTGAACCAAATATTTGCGAACGCTTTGAGATTCTCCAGTTAAATGTGCTAATTTTTATTATGGTTGTTGTCGTGATTGTTAAGGGATGGATATATGTGATGTAACATAGAGAATAATGGATTTGATATTTAAAGGGGGGCAAACCTAATTGGAATTTCTAAGTTAAACTATTTAGAACTGTTCCAAATGAGATCTGCCGAGAGTGAGACCATATTTCAGATTGAGTTGGAAACACATCCCATTACTTTTCTCAGTCTTAGTAAACACATTTTTTCCTTACGGATTGGGGGAAATGACAGGACAGAGAAAAGAGAATTGAAAGGAGGAGAGAGAACCATGTTGTTGAGGAGGGTTGATTGGAAAGAGGGGAGGACAGCGCAGAGGCAGAAAATTTGGCTCTTCTGAGGTCATCACTCAGGCTCTGGGGCAATGAACTTGAGTTTACATTCCCTTCCTCTTCTCAGACCTGTGGTTCTTGACAGTCAACTAATGGGACTGTAGGTGGAGGCCTCCCTGGGGTCTCTCTCTGTAAGACTCCCTTGGCAGGAAGAAAAGAACATTGCAGAAATGCAGACTTCTCAAAGCAGCCAGGAGGCCCTGGGCTTAAGATCAAAGTTGCATGGCGTGCTTTCCATTTCTATTCCCTTTTTGGGTTTTGTGAGAGCCATTGGATGGTGGAGTGTTGGGGATGGAGGTGGACTCCGAATGTATGTACTCTAGATACAAAAGACAATGGGTTGCCTAATTCCAAAAGACCGTGGCAAAAATGACAAACGGAATCTTTGATTGAATGTACAGATGTTTGGTTGCTATGAAGCGGAACGTCCACGTATTCCCAAAGATGGAGCTGCGTGTCAGCGGGTAGACAAAATATCTGGATGACAGCTTGAAATGCTGTTCGCTTTTCATCTGGCCCCTGTGGCAGCTTATGGAGCTTGTCTGAGCCTTAGGTATATATGGCAAAGAAGCCGTGTAGGAAGGAAGACTCCAGCGAGTGGTGATAAGGGGAAAGCAGAGGCAGTTTCTGAGCCAAACAGAATGTTTGCACCCTATTGAACAGAAGGACTTCTTTAGGAAAATTGGTTATAGCACGTTTAAGAGTTTCCGTATTTTCTATAATAAGGGCAAAGGCACAGAAGAGACCTTCTGGCTGGTTGGAAAAAAAGGCTTCACGAAGCCCCTTCCCGTGCCTCCACCAGTGGGCAAAGATGGGTAAGTGGAGATCACACTTAGTTAGCGTCGTCCCATGCCCCTCTCTGCCACACTCTCTTCGTTAACTATTTTTGTGTCTCTCCTGCCCCGCAGGCAAGTGGGCCATGGCCTGCAACCAGTGGAGATCGCAGCCTTCCAAAGAAGAAAAGCAGAAAAGCAGCTGGTGAGAAACAAGCCGTAAGGTAATGGCCAGCAGGAGAACAGAGCCCAGGAACTGGCCAGATATTCAAAGCTGGGGCTCCCTTTGGCATGGATGCCAGTCTCAGCCTACATTCTGTTGGCAGAGTGTGATGGAGTTGGTGAATTTCCAAGCTCCACTGAGTTGTGCAAAAACCTTGTGGGGAGGCCTGTTGCAGAGCAAGCTGCATCTGAGGGAGGTCAGCTGCCCCGGCCTTAGAGAGATCTTCACCTCCTCACTGATAACGTATTTGAATGTTAATGAGGCTGGCCTTGTTATCCAGTTATCAGGCAGGTGCGCCCATCTGTCTCATTGTGAGCACTTGGGCCTCACGGTGGGCCACCTCTGGTCTTCAGAGACTCACCTCTATTTAAGCCACACAGCAATATTGCCACGACCCCCTTTTCCCAGGATTTATTGGCAAGATCATCTTCGAGGGGATGCTTATGTCATTTCCTCTGCAGGCCCTGCCCCATTGCTTCTGCCTGGCAACTCCCTGACTGCCTGGCTTGAATTCAGGACAATTTCCCTCATCCCTCCTCCTCTACTAGAAGCAGCAACAACAGCCTAATTATCAAGAATTCTCCCCATGTATTTATTTCTGAGGAATCCATTGCTTTATTGGGCTCCTGTCAGTATCTTTTCTCTTCTTTATATTGCTTTCTTATTCTCTCTTTCATGGAGACACTGACCCTCAGACCCATTGCTCTCTCCACATATCCGTGGAAATCACACGATTCTAAAGTAAACATTAGGGCATCTCCACACACTCCTGCTCCCTTGTCTTTTTAACATGTTCCAGAATAATCACAATTCCAACAGCAGCTACCAAAGGCATCCACATTCTTCCTATATTTCCACTAGCCTTTGTTGACTTTGTCAGCTCTCGATGACTGCTTTTCTCCTAAGAAAACCCAATGCATCCTCATTTCTGTGACGATCACAGGTACCCTCTATGTGTTGTAACATTTATGCTTCAGAAAGCTTCTGTACTGAACATGTGGCTGCCCTGCGGCCCCCTGCCACCTGGGACCCGGCTCTGTTCTTTCCTTCTAACCAATACAAGCAGATGATCAACTGGGACACACATTCATCCAATCTCCAAGACATTCTTTCCTGTGGGGAAGGAAACACCCAAGACACACAGCACACAGTCAGTCTCGGTCTCTGCCTCTGTCTCTCTCTCACAGCAGAAAAGGGGTTTGGAAGCTCTTGAAGGGTTTTCCCTCTGGCAGGGTGGCACAGGCATTGGAGGTACCACACAAGAACCTATCCATTCCTAAGAATGTGTTGGAGTTTGCAGCAGAAAACACTGCGGCTGACTCGCCGTCATTGGTTGTGTGCTTGGTAGCGCTTTCCCAGCACTGGAGATGGATGTAGCTGAGGCCATTTACACTCACTCATCTGGATCCCCTTGATAGAGGGCAAGATTCCGTGGGCTGTGCATCTGTGGAACGGATTGAAGCCAATTGGCCCCAAAGTGGATTTGACCTCTGATCCTGGCCTCATCAGCACTTGTGCTCTAACCAGCGTGTTAATTGACCACAATGGGGTTGGCAGGCTGTACAAATCACAAAAGTCCTCAAAAAAGAGCCCCCTTAACAAATTTCAGAAGGCTTGACCTAAATCCAAGAGCTCCCAGACATCTCACTTACCTTTCATTAAATGTCCTATGTTGATGCCACCGACTAACACCACCTATTCCAGAATGTTTCCAACTTTCTATGAAGTTTCAGGCTGACTCTTAGTGAGATAGACTCAACTTATAAAATACCCACAAGATCTAGGAATGCTCACACGCACTGCCACTACCATGGAAGCCATTGAGGAGACACTTGAAACCTTGAGAGAGCATTGTGGTGTCAGACAGGGAGGAAGGAAAGATACTGTGAAAGGGGGTATAGCTTTGGCGAAGTGACTGCAGGGCTTGCCTTTCAGGCTGCACCCTGCTGCCTACCTAGTAGCTTCTTCCTCCTGTCCTCCAATATCTACCACTTCCTAAAACTTCCTAGAGGTTGTTACTTTCCCTTAAATTTCACCAACTGGGGTTCATAAGCCTCCTCTTCCAACCATAGATATACATTTTGGAGGGTAAGGGGCGATTCATCACTAATATCATAATGAAGGTGAACTGAGCTAGATGCTCAGGAGGACTGGGAAGTTTCATTTTCATCAGGACTAGGAGAAATGAAGAAGTTGGCAGGTTTGTTTGTTGTTTGTTTTTTTTTTTGCGGTATGCAGGCCTCGCCCTGCCGTGGCCTCTCCCGCTGCGGAGCACAGGCTCCGGACACACAGGCTCAGTGGCCATGGCTCACGGGCGCAGCCGCTCCGCGGCATGCGGGATCTTCCCGGACCGGGGCACGAACCCGTGTCCCCTGCATCGGCAGGCGGACTCTCAACCACTGCGCCACCAGGGAAGCCCGAAGTTGGCAGTTTTGAAGAATGAAGGATTATAGTGGAAGGCTTGGGACAAGACATGAGCAATGGATCCCTAGGAGATGTGTGAAGGGTGAAACAAGTATGAGGGTGGAAAAGTCAGTTTAGATTCCTCTACTTTAAAACTTTTGCTTTGGGTTTTCCTTGGACCCAAAGAATGGGAAGAAAGAATGCTTTTCCTTCTGCTCTCAGGACCTAGGACCTCAGCCAGAGGGCTAATATAACTCTGCTTCATGTGGGTTAAATCAGCCTTTGTGTACTGGCCTAGAAACCTGACCACCACATATGTAACACAGTTTCTATGCAGCAAGGCATTCCAAACTCCAAGTCATTGACTTATAAATGTTTAGGACACATCTCATTAGGAAGTTGAGAGTTACCTAGGTATTAATGTGCCTCCTCTTTTTTTGTTGTTGTTACATCTGTAAAAACCTTGTAAATAGCAACATTATGCAATTGTAATTATGGAATCCTGACAAATGTAATAATGTTTATTTGTTCGACAACCCAGGAAAGTTTAGCAATTTGCAAACTGCTGGTGGAGTAGCATGATGTTGCAGAGCTTGGAATCATTCATATTGAAATCCTGTGAAAGGCCTAGGATGGAGAAGGTATACTTACTGTTTTCTCTTTCTCCCACCCAGGAGCAAATGGCTCCAAGATTGGCATCTTCTCTTGGTGAGGCAATGGAAAAGTTCACTCCAGTTCAACAAATTGTTCTGCCTGGGCAAGAAATTAGTGAATGACTGTACCTCTGAGGATGATGACCAATGTCTAGGGTTATTCAAGCCTAATTCCACTGTAAGGGCCCCTGGGAAGTAACTTTAATAAGCTTCGCTCACGACACAGCTATCACCCAAAGGCCATTTGAATGTATACTACAATGGATGTGAACCCTAAGGAAGGGCAGAGAACCACCTCCAAGTTTAGTCATTCTAAAAGAGCAGACCCTACTTGGACTAAGATAAGAAGCTCTCTGTTTTTACAGAAAAAAAGTAGGAGGCACTTTGTTTTCTTTTTCATTTCGTTTGAATCTCTAGAAAGTATTTAATGAGCACAATTTACAACTCAGATACTGTGAGATTAGTGCCAGGAAAAAACATCTTCTAGCAAACATACATCTGAATCCCAGTGCACTGTGACCTCAGTTGGCTGGAATGCATAGGGAAGAGGAGGGGGGAGAAGAGTCTGGTTAACTGTGTTGTTTGGATAACTGAGGGCTAAGAAGAAGTTCCTTTGTTTTCTGATTGCTTATTACTCAAAATCTTTCCCAAACTGTCATGATCCCTTTTCTTGTCTAAGTAAGGAGAATCTAGGCAACACAATTGAATTGTCCTTGCTAGGTGAGTATCTCACTGGGCCTCAGGGTCACATTCTGAACATGACGGAAGAGATGTAAGAGATATTGTTAGGGTAAAAGATATAGCGGTCGTAGATTGACTTGAGCAATTCCCTTAGAGTTTGGTACTTTCCCTCCCTTCCCCTGTCCACCCTGCCTTTCAAGCCCCTACCCCTGCTCTTAAACTAAATCCCTTTGAACATTTGCTTTCACTTTATTCTTTTAGTTTTCCTACTTTCAAGGGGTTATTGGCAGTGGATTGCCACAGTCACATGGACCGAAGCAATAAGGCTTAAGTCACAGGCATGTTTAAAATAGTTAAGCAAGCTTTTCCTCTCTTTTATTATAAAAAATAATCTCTTTATTAAAACAGCTGAACCCAAACATATCAGCCAGTAAAGCAGTTAATTCTTTTAGAACAAGCCTTTTTAAAGAAAGAAATGCCTAAGGTATAATTTGATACCTTTCTCACTAATATTCAATTTTTCCATTATCAGCTCACCCCGAATCTGAGTCACAAGCTCTTCCCAGCATTTTCCCCTCAATCTTCAGTCAGAGCGCCCTTAGACTACTACTCTCTTCACAGAAACTCACTTCTCTCAGCCTCAGGGTGGTCTATTTACTATACTAACGCTGTTCAAGAGGATGCAGAAAAGGCTCAAGTTGCCTTTCAGTCTCCTCGAACTGAGTTTCTAATCCCTTTTTCTAGACGTGGCAGTGGAGGAGGAGACATGAAATATCATCTTCTACTGGTGGCAAGGTTCAGTCAAAAGCTGAACTTTTAAGACTTCTAGAAAGAGGCAAAGCCTGAGGGAAGTTTCAAAGAAAGGTACCAACTTAAAACATGACTTTACTTCTCCTAGAGGAGGTGGTACTGCCCTCTTATATGAATATGGAAGGATTTTGGGGGGCAAGGTAGGGGGAATGAGGCTGCAGCTGTAGGTGCCATGGATCAGGATTCTCCCGGACATCGTGTAGTGCTTTAGCCCCGGGGACTGTCTA
Source organism: Stenella coeruleoalba (assembly GCF_951394435.1). NCBI lineage: Eukaryota > Metazoa > Chordata > Mammalia > Artiodactyla > Delphinidae > Stenella > Stenella coeruleoalba. The sequence continues at coordinate 88,784,862 of NC_137152.1, read as the reverse complement.
GCCCCTGGGCTGGCCCTGTAAAGTGAGCACTGACTAGCCAAAGTCTTTTAGTGGCCATAAGATCCACTGAGTGTGATCGCTAGCTCTGTATCGAATCCTACCCTCTAGTTCCCCCTTTGGTATTTCTCTAGTCCAGCATGCCAACCAAGCCTACCTTGTCCAGCCTGCTAGTTCTGTCTTGGTCATGATCACATCTTCCTTTGCTTGATTCTATCATGAACCTCTATCTAAAACCATCCATCCTTTCTTGGATTCTTTTCCATTAAGGCCTTCTGCCTTGACCAAAACTAAGCTTTCTTCAATTTGCCTTAGTGTTTTAATTATTTATGGAGAAGAAAAACACTCTCTACTTTCATGTACCATTTGATTTATTTAGTGGAGTACAGCCTGATTCTTATATTTCTCTATTCATCTGTCACTAATAACACAGGAGCTTGAGTTGGTGGTTAAGAGGGACCAAAATGATTTTTTCAAAATGATGTTTTCCTAAGTAAACTATATTCTTTGCGCAAAACAAAATATTTAGGAAACAACTTAAACAAGGTTTTCAAATAGCTATTTAAATCAGTTTCACCACATCCCTCATATCTGCTTGTTTTCTTGTGATTCGCCTCTACTCAAAGTGGATTATTGGAAAAAGAAAGCCAAATGCTGATGAACTTCAAGTTGGGTTCTGCTTACTTGAGGTTGGACTGTACTCTACAAACGTAACGTAACAGAATGGTCATCCCATGGGGGATTATTTAAATCTCTTTAGATTTTTTTTCTTACTGATCTCAACAGCAATACATGTTCATTGTAGAAAATTTAGAAAACACAGAAAGGCACAAAGGAAATTAAAATTGCTCGAAATCCCTTTAGATCATTTATTCTATTTTATCCTTCCTGTTTGGGCTCACTTCATAGATCATTGCATGTTATTATAACATCCAGCCAGCCAAAGAATACCTGAAGTCAGCCTGATTCTCAAATTAGTCCACTTGACTTTTATTTTATTTTATTGCTGGCAGTGTTACTCATGTGTCTGGTGGCGGAGGCTGAATCTGTTTAGATTGTGGGCAGCTTTCAGTGATCCACTTATTCCTTATTTCACTCCATGTAGCTAAGCAGGACGAGATAGCAGATGGCTATCTACCTCGTCTGTAACTTGGTTTACTACACAAAACTACTCTACCAAAAAGTGTTGCTCCAAGGACTCCCATTCTGCCTACCTCGTCTTAGACTTAGTATAAACAACTTTATTACCAAGCTACTCATCTCATCACATTCTTGTCCTTAAGCCAGGTGGAATCAACTTGCAAGGAGTGGGAGGTGGCAAACAGCCAAATGGTAATACTTCGTACACTGGGTGGTCACATCTATGTGACATCAGACAATTGGATGTAACTTGAAAACTCAGTTGAATCAAGTAAGCATTAATTAGACAAAAGGCCACAATGGATTGGCCCTTTTATTTTAGCCTCCTCTTCAGCCAAAGCTAGTCGACTTAATCAAGCACATTTCCCACCTGGCTGGTTACTCCTAGCCCATTAAAATAATGGAATCTGTGCAATACGATTCTCTCTTACCCCTTCTCTGGTCCATGCCGTCTTCTCAGCTCAAGATGACTGATAGGTAGACCACAGACATAGCCACAAGGTACCTTTTAAAAACCTACAATACATCTGTTATTTGTATGTTGTTTGGGTTTCTCTGGAGTGGTTTGTAAAAACTGTGCTATCTTACCTCCTTTCCAGTTTGGATTTGCTGCAGGACAAGCAATAGTGGATCTCTTTCAAAGAGGCACTGAGAGCAGAGGTGACTATTAATCTGTATTCTAACTTTGGCTCACTGCAAATTAGAGTGGCTCCAGATGCCACTAAAGATTTTTCAAAGGTGACCTAATTCCAAGCAAACGAACGTGCGCACATAGAGTTATAGACCTGGCAGGGCCCTGGAGACCATCAACCGTGTTGAAATGTGGAAAAGTATATTAGGGTCCAGAGAGCAGAAGCTATCTTCCTAAAGTCACCATCTAGTTAGTAAAAGAAGAACTGCTCTTACCAAGTCAAAAAGAGATCTGAGTTATCAAGGACAACCCTTGACCCTTAGGAACACTCCTTAGAGATCCTGGGGAAAGACCCCTAAGTGTACGTATGGGCGTAAGCTTGGCAGGAATACTTTGGTTTGGGGTGTTTTGAGCTAGGTGACTGTATTGACATCACAGTCCAGAGAGAGAGAGAGAAAAAATTGCAGATTCCTTGGTCACTGTATCACCTTTATCATGCAGACAGGATCTCATCCAGAGCCATACATGTTCCTAAGTTGATTTGGCCCGAGTGGATGAGAAACAAACCTCCAATTCTGCCCAGCCTTATGGATTCATTTGTCAGTTGAAAGCACATGGTCTTAGTCCTATTTATAGAATTAAAGTCTCAGAAATACCTGAGAAGAGGCCTGACTTCAGAGGACATCTTAGGAACATTTTCACTGTGCCCATCATCCAAATAAGAGCTCCAGTATATGAGGAGGGAAGTCAGAGGAGAACCAAGCCTGCAAACTTCAAAACGAGATAAGAACCAATTCTGATTACTATTGTTGACAACACCTTTCTCCTCCAGAGCCATGAAATCTGAGTTGTGGGTACAGTTCTGTACCCAGTGGGAATAGTCTGGCCAGGAAGGGACTTTGCCCCTGCACTCACTGGCTCCAGCTACCTCAGGATGATTGAGCCCAGCATGGGAAGTAGTCCCAGGTGAATTTCTCATGACCATGCTTTTCTGGAACGAGAGATCAAAGGAAAAGCAATTGCTCCAAGCAAATGCTTAGAACCCTCTAGGGGACTAGCTGATGGAGGTAGGTTCTTTATAAGTGGCAGTATATTAACTTAATTGGGACATATTTGATGTGACTAAGAAGCAAGACCTGCTTGTTCTTTTGGGTATCCCTCGGTCCAGGAGCAATCTAGGGTCAGATTAAATTCACTTGGATGGTTGTGAGTCTGCAGAACCTGTCTCATAGGTCAGACTTGGGTTGACTTGGTCTCTTGTCCCCAAAGGACAAATATTAACATGAAATATCCTTATTTATGCCTATGAAGTGCAACACTACTTTAATGGTTTGTAGTGACAGTGTTCCAAAAGGGTGTCAAAAGATGGTTATGTTACTCCAGAGAAGTATATTTTTTTCCTCTCTGTGTATATCTCTATCTATATTTCTGTGTACCTTTCTGGGATTAAAGCTCAGATCTTATCATCTTCTCTATCCTCTTTCTACAGTTTATGCTCTAGCCCAAACCTAGTGCTTGCTCTTTCCCCTGACCTTTTCTGATTCCATGCCTTTATTCATGCTTTTCCCTCTACCTGAAATTCCCTCTGAATACTACCATAGGAGGGCAATCCTTCAAAGTCTAGTCAAATATCACTTTCTCCAAAAAGCCTTCCTTTTTCCCACTAGTGATATGTTCCTATTTCTGAAGTCCTGTAATAATTGTACCTATACTTCTTTAAAAGTTATATAATATTAACTTGTTTTCTAGCTATTTGTATATTTGTCTTGTTGTCTCTACTATACTTCATTCTAGAGAGAAAAAAAATGTTACAAGCTTCTTGATGGCAGGAACCATGTTCAATTCATCTTTGTACTCTGCATAGTGCCTGACATATATAAAAGGCACTCAATAAATATTTGGTGAATGAATAAATGAATGTTTCTATGCCTCTCTGTATATCTTTCCTCTGTGCATTTTCATCTCTTTTCCTTTTTTATTTAATGTTTTTCCGGGGTTTCCATCCATCTATCTATCTCTCACCACCCTTCTCTATCTGTATCTCTATATAAATATATATATATATAATTTAGTTAACCATTATAAAAATGTATTTTGTATTTTTTGTTTATTAAGTTGAGGTTAAATATCTTGCTTTTCATTTGAAAAGCAGTAGTGTTTTTATATCCCCCTCATAAAATTTCCAAGAGGTAAATTAAGTCACATTTCTATTATGCCATTGTTGCTTAACCTTTTTTTACTTTGAGAGCCACTGTCTTTTTTTTTTTTAACATCTTTATTGGAGTATAATTGCTTTACAATGGTGTGTTAGTTTTTGCTTTATAACAAAGTGAATCAGTTATACATATACATACGTTCCCATATCTCTTCCCTCTTGCGTCTCCCTCCCTCCCACCCTCCCTATCCCACCCCTCTAGGTGGTCCACAAAGCACCGAGCTGATCTCCCTGTGCTATGCGGCTGCTTCCCACTAGCTATCCATTTTACGTTTGGTAGTGTATATATGTCCATGCCTCTCTCTCGCTTTGTCACAGCTTACCCTTCCCCCTCCCCATATCCTCAAGTCCATTCTCTAGTAGGTCTGCGTCTTTATTCCTGTCTTACCCTTAGGTTCTTCATGACAGTTTTTTTCCTTAAATTCCATATATATGTGTTAGCATACGGTATTTGTCTTTCTCTTTCTGACTTACTTCACTCTGTATGACAGACTCTAGGTCTATCCACCTCATTACAAATAGCTCAATTTCGTTTCTTTTTATGGCTGAGTAATATTCCATTGTATATATGTGCCACATCTTCTTTATCCATTCATCCGATGATGGACACTTAGGTTGTTTCCATCTCCGGACTATTGTAAATAGAGCCGCAATGAACATTTTGGTACATGACTCTTTTTGAATTATGGTTTTCTCAGGGTATATGCCCAGTAGTGGGATTGCTAGGTCATATGGTAGTTCTATTTGTAGTTTTTTAAGGAACCTCCATACTGTTCTCCATAGTGGCTGTACCAATTTACATTCCCACCAGCAGTGCAAGAGTGTTCCCTTTTCTTCACACCCTCTCCAGCATTTATTGTTTATAGAATTTTTGATGATGGCCGTTCTGACTGGAGTGAGATGATATCTCATTGTAGTTTTGATTTGCATTTCTCTAATGATTACTGATGTTGAGCATTCTTTCATGTATTTGTTGGCAGTCTGTATCTCTTCTTTGAGAAATGTCTCTTTAGGTCTTCTGCCCATTTTTGGATTGGGTTGGGGTTTTTTTTGTTGTTATTGAGCTGCATGAGCTGCTTATAAATTTTTGAGATGAATCCTTTGTCAGTTGCTTCATTTGCAAATATTTTCTCCCATTCTGAGGGTTGTCTTTTGGTCTTCTTATGGTTTCCTTTGCTTTGAAGTTTCATTAGGTCCCATTTGTTTATTTTTGTTTTTATTTCCATTTGTCTAGGAGGTGGGTCAAAAAGGATCTTGCTGTGATTTATGTCATAGAGTGTTCTGCCTATGTTTTCCTCTAAGAGTTTGATAGTTTCTGGCCTTACATTTAGGTCTTTAAACCATTTTGAGCTTATTTTTGTGTATGGTGTTAGGGAGTGTTCTAATCTCATACTTTTACATGTACCTGTCCAGTTTTCCCAGCACCACTTATTGAAGAGTATGTCCTTTCTCCTCTGTACATTCCTGCCTCCTTTATCAAAGATAAGGTGACCATATGTGTATGGGTTTATCTCTGGGCTTTCTATCCTGTTCCATTGATCTATCTTTCTTTTTTTGTGCCAGTACCATAGTGTCTTGATTACTGTAGCTTTGTAGTATAGTCTGAAGTCAGGGAGCCTGATTCCTTCAGCTCTGTTTTTCGTTCTCAAGATTGCTTTGGCTATTTGGGGTCTTTTGTGTTTCCATACAAATTGTGAAATTTTTTGTTTTAGTTCTGTGAAAAATGCCAGTGGTAGTTTGATAGGGATTGCATTGAGTCTGTAGATTGCTTTGGGTAGTAGAGTCATTTTCACAATGTTGATTCTTCCAATCCAAGAAAATGGTATATTTCTCCATCTATTTGTATCATCTTTAATTTCTTTCATTAGTGTCTTATAATTTTCTGCATACAGGTCTTTTGTCTCCTTAGGTAGGTTTATTCCTAGATATTTTATTCTTTTTGTTGCAATGGTAAATGGGAGTGTTTTCTTGATTTCCCTTTCAGATTTTTCATCATTAGTGTATAGGAATGCCAGAGATTTCTGTGCATTAATTTTGTATCCTACTTTACCAAGTTCATTGATTAGCTCTAGTAGTTTTCTGGTAGCATCTTTAGGATTCTCTATGTATAGTATCATGTCATCTGCAAACAGTGACAGCTTTATTTCTTCTTTTCCAATTTGGACTCCTTTTATTTCCTTTTCTTCTCTGATTGCTGTGGCTAAAACTTCCAAAACTATGTTGAATAAGAGTGGTGAGAGTGGGCAACCTTGTCTTGTTCCTGATCTTAGTGGAAATGCTTTCAGTTTTTCACCATTGAGGACGATGTTGGCTGTGAGTTTGTCATATGTGACCTTTATTATGTTGAGGAAAGTTCCCTCTATGCCTACTTTCTGCAGGGTTTTTATCATAAATGGGTGTTGAATTTTGTCAAAAGCTTTCTCTGCATCTATTGAGATGATCATATGTTTTTTCTCTGTCAATTTGTTAATATGGTGTATCACATTGATTGATTTGTGTATATTGAAAAATCTTTGCATTCCTGGAATAAACCCCACTTGATCATGGTGTATGATCCTCTTAATGTGCTGTTGGATTCTGTTTGCTAGTATTTTGTTGAGGATTTTTGCATCTATGTTCATCAGTGATATTGGCCTGTAGTTTTCTTTCTTTGTGACATCCTTGTCTGGTTTTGGTATCAAGGTGATGGTGTCACTGTCTTTGGATAGCAAAAATGGTCTCCATTCATGCATTGAAAAGAATCCAATTATTGTTTACTATGGTTTTCTCTTAAGGCATTGAGAGGAACCAATTTTAGGAATTATAATACCTAGCCAAGAAAAGTGGAGACTAAAGAACTAAGTGGGGGGCATGATAGCTGTCTGATATATGTGAAAGGCTACAATGAAGAGCAGGATTTCACTTTGTTTTAGGTGGTCTCAGGAGACAGAATCTGAATCAAATGATGGAAGCTAGAAACATAAGGTCAATATAAGGAAGAATTTCCTAGAAATCAGAGCAGTCCAAAAATGAATGTTTGGGTCTCAAAGACAGTGAGTTCTCTGTTATTAGGGGTATTCAGATAGAGGCTGAATGGCCATGTGGTGGGGATAGAGTAGATGATATTTCTAGGATTGTAGGGGGGTTGCAATAAATGATCTTTGAAGATCTCTTCCTACTTTGAGAGTCTCTTGGTCTATGATTCCCTAACATGCCTACTTAAAAGAGACTAAGGTGGTTTTCAAATTTTAAGAACATATAAAAACAGATCAACTCAAATTAAAAACAGAAGAAAACATTACAGAAAGTAGAACTAGAAAGTTCAGACAGCCCAATGATAAATCACTGTCTTTGACCACTAAGTTTTACTCTGAGTTTCTTGGCAGTTAAGGTAAAAATGGAAGAAAACAACAAAATTGAGTCATATGGTTCTCTGTTGAGAAAAAAAAAATGCCTGTGAGTTCATCTGCCCAGATTTTTTTTCCTGCCACTGAATTCTAAGAGGAATTTATTATGTAATTCCTTGTACAATAGGTAGTGTTTATTATAATGGACAATGTGGTTTTACAAAAGATACAGATATAATCTTCAAATGGAAATGTCTTTTCTTCCCCTTCGAGAAAAGGGGATGTGTGTAAACTGTCAAATCTTAAGCCGTTTTCTGTCAGAACACTAAGGTATTATGGTTAAGGTAAGTTGCTTTCTGTTGATCTGCCTCAATATGGAGACCCAGAACAGAGAACCTAGAAGAATGGACAGTTGACACGATCCTTATCTATTCTCAAGTGTCTCCTGTATCAAGTGATCCTTTCGATCACAGACAATTCATTGTTGAATTCTCTGAGGGGTCTCTCAAGGAGGATTGAGATTAGGAACCTAAAGATTTGTGGTCTTTGCCAGTTACTTGCTGGCAAAGGACAATAGAGATATGCATCCTGGTCCTACCAACCCAGTAGGGATGCCGTGAGGATGGAAGAAGAGAAAATTGATGTCAAAGCACTGGGGAAAGTTACAATATCTAACCAAATGTCAGGGATGAGGGATAGTGCTATTGCCACCAGACTGCATCTCACTAGGGCCTAGGCCTCTGGCAGGGCTTTGGTAGTTAGCTACTGGGAAAAGCCAATTTGTGAGATCTGCTATGAAGTGTCATTGCATATTGACAGGGGCAAGACATTCAACCTCACAGAAAGATGATTTTGTGAAATTAATGAAGCTTTGATAGAGTAAGGACCCTCGTTGTCCAGTATCAGAGTAGGTCTTATTCAAAGACAGTCTAGCAACCAAAAGTAATTTCAAAACAATTCAAATTCTTGTGCTAATCAAAAACCATGAAGGAGATTCAGAGCAGCTCGTTAAATTCCCCTTTATCTCGTGTGGGTTTTTTTGGTTTTTTTGTTTGTTTGATTTTTGCATCATATTCCACAGGTCTCCAGTGTCTTTCTCTTCAATTTATCCACCCCACTCCCAACTTTCCCTGGACCTCCAGGCAGAGCAATTCTCTTTTCTCAATATTTTCCTCTGTCCAAGCACTTTATTATGTATATTGGTTTAGAATGCAGCCTAAATCCTTTCCCCCTGCCTCTCATGTATTCTTGCTTTCTCTTCTTGATTGTGTATAGCAAAAGGCCAAATATCAATTTTGCTAAACATAGGAGGGAGAAGTTGGAATGGCGAGAATCCGAGAAAATACAACTCAACTTCTCCTTGATGCACTGGGAGAGGCAGAAGATTGTTAACATCTACACATGCATAATTTTTCACTCCATCACACCATGACATGGAAATTTAGTCTGTTCTTCATTATGGAGAGATGGATCATCAGAATAACTCACTTTAACTCTCTTTTGTTATTAACCCAATTTCTCTTGTTTTTCGCTCCAACTTATAGAATAGATTTTCCCACAAGAGTTGGAAACAAAGACCTTTGGAAACAATAGTTGGTTATCACAAAACCTTCTTGTGGATGAGGTGAGAAAAGGTAGTAAGCCTGGTGGAAAGGCTGGGGTTCCTCTTGGACCGGTTGTATACATCATTCTAAGAGATGTCATCTTCAGCATGTAGAAGGAGCAAGGAGGAGTTGGCTAAACTTCCCAGTGTTTCCTGTGTCTTCCCTTTGTAGTGCAGCTTCAATATTTCACTTGTGGTATGAAATCCCCAAGCATTAGGAACACCTCTTCAAACAAAAATCCAACCCCAAATTCTAAAGCCAAATGTAAATATTTTGGTAACTGATTGCACCAGTCATTCTTCCCTATTGGTAAAGATTCTGGCTAAGAGAAAGAAAATTGAGTTGAAAGCACCTTAAAGATGTGGAGAAAACATCTTCATCCTCTCATTTATGGCTCTAAAACACTGGCTATAGAGTTAAAGAAATGCCAGCTTCTGTACATTTTAGAAAGGTAAGGAAGTATACACTATGTATAGATTTCTTCAAGATTCTTCCCAGATTAACAATGTAAATCACTTTAGTAGTCACTCTAACCTTGCTATTTCATGTAAGTCATGGGATGCTGATACCAGATGGGATATGCATTCTGGTTTCATACCAGTATTGGCACAATGTCTAAAGCACTTAGCAAAGGCTCTGGCATGTATTAATGAAAAAGCAGGTCAAGCTTAACGGTGATGAAAATGATATCTATCCTTAATCATCTACCCAAATATCTCGCCTACAGACCCCCCAATATTCAGTTTTCATACCTTGTTTTTTTTTTATGGTGCCAATAAATAGATTCATATAACTTCAAAGGTGGAAGGGACCTCAAAGATCATTTAGTTCAACTTCTTATTTCACAGACTGGTAAACTATTTCCAGAGAAGAAAGTACCCTCTCTTAGTTTGCACAGCTGGTTAGTGGCAGAGCTGGGACTAGTGCTTCCTTTCTCTTTGTTTCAGGTGCATAGTTACTGTTAAATTCAAACACTAGCTGTCGGCAAAATATCCACTATTGAAAAAGCACCAAGTGTCCTCAGTAACTTCTGCACTTCACTTCAATATATTCTGACCCCTTTCCATTATGAAGCAGACGAATCATTAGTGATTAATTAGGTCTTCATACGGCACTATCATTTCTAGCCTGCTCCATGATCTTGCATTTTCTCCCTTCGTCTTTGGCGCCGATTGAAAAAGCTACACAAACTATTTTTTGGACGAGCTCAGTTGGTTAGTTATATCACATCAGTAGAAAGGAAAGGCCTCAACTTTTGATTATTTAGTCTACACTCTTAAGAATTTCCTGACTTATACTTTCTAAATGGACTTAGTCTTTAGACCTTACAAGGAAGTAAATCATACTTATGTGAATAATGTATTTATTCAGCGTTCTCCTCCCCCATGGGAGAGAGGCTTGAATTTGCCAATCTATGGATCAGTTTAGGATCACATATCAACCAATTAGTTTCCAAATCCACTAACCCAAATCTTCTGACTGTGAAAGGTTACAACTAGAACAAGAATCTGCTAAGAGCTGCCAGATCTCCCACATAACAGTTTTTCAGACTAACTTGTTAAAATAACGCCTTCATGATATTAGGTTACCTGATTTTAAAATTCCACCTTGTATTTGTGCCAGTGAGTTCTAATTCACTTAATTATGACACTCACCAGTGTGGTATTATCTATCCTGGGAAAGAGAGAATTGAATGTATTCAAAGTCAGTTGTAGGCAATGGCAACAGTAACTTCAATGGAACTGCAGTTCTGACCTGTCCTTCTTGTCCCTTATAAATATAAACTTAACTTCCAGAAGCCTGATTTAATATATTGAATATTAACCAGTAAACAGACTATTACCCAGAGGTCTAATATACCATTCGCTTACCTGACTGCAATAGAACAATTTGGAATAGGCAGTTGTCTAGATTCCGTCCAAGGCGTTACTCGTTAAAGTGACTCATTGGTTAATCTGCATCCTGTGAGATCAGCTGGATATTCATACAGCCTGGTGACCCTGAGAATGTGCTTGGAAGTTTCTCCAGTCATGTTTTTCTTTTATCATAGTGTCAAAGAGGTACTGGCAAATGGGCAATAGTTGGAGTTTCTTTTCTGCTTCTTTTCCAATCCCATCTCTGAGCCAAGGAATCAATGCAAGGATGACACATATGGCAAAGAGATCTGGGAAAATACTCCGTTCATCAGGTCTGCAGAAGCAGCCAGACCAGATAAATGGTTTCCAGAGTGGAGTTTTGTTTGTGGTAGGGGTGCTGAAGTGATCTGGATTGTGAGTTTATGAGCAATCAGGTAACTGTGGAATTTCCAAAGCATATTTCCACTTTAGCTCATCATCCTTGGAGTAAACATCAACTGTGGCTATTAACTCCAGGCATCATTAGCTTTCTGAAGAGCCAGATAACCTGTCACTTTCAGATCAGGAAATTGCTAATCTATTCCTTTTAGCAGAAAATCTCATCATAATCAAAAGCACTATCACTGTGTACCTACTATGTGGCAGAAACTGTACATACGTGATCTCTCCTGATCCTCACAACAGTTCTGGGAGGCAGGTGCTACTATTAACTCCAATTTTCAAATGAAGAAACAGGCTCAGAAGGGGTAAACAAATGCCCAAGGCCACAAAGGTGGTTAAGTGGCAAGTGGAATCAAAACCAGATTCACATTCTCCTATACTCAAATGAGGCAAACTTATCCAAGGAGACCAAAATAACATTTTCACTGCAGACTTTGTAAGGCAGTGGACTATTTGGAATTCTGAATTCTAGGAATTTATTTCCCACTTGAGGGAACAGTCTCCTAGCTTTGAGGCGTGGTTCGACAGATACTTGATGGATGAAGCAGCTACCGGAGAACACATAAGGGTGGGGGGCGAGCATATTCAGCAACCAGAGGTAGAGTGTGTGCTCCCTGTGTTTTGCCTGGCTGGGTAGGTAGAAATGAGTTCCTTCAGAATGTGAAACAAAATAAGCAAACACAAACCATTAAATCACATTGCTCTTAACTGAAATTTCAGCCTGTTAGAGAGGTTTTGTTTTAAAGCATTAGTCAGAAGAAAAACAATCTACTGAATCAAACATCTTTTAAAGTTTTATATCACTAAAACCATCAATGCTTCAAGACGGTCTACCTTTTCTTACAGAAGGGGCCTCTGATGGATACTGAATACTGGAATTTGGATGAAACCAGACCAGGAACCAAATGCCAGGACTAGCCACACTCATTTGCTAAGCCGTACTTCACCAACTGAAGCCAAATATTCTCACTGAACTGTGACCTGAACCAAAGTTTGTTGTTATTGTTTTTCTTTTCTTAACAAACAGTGAATTTATTCAAACTGGAACCAATGCTGTATATTTTCTGAAGTGACTGAACCCAAACTAACACCGAACTTCAAAGTACATAATCTTAATATTAAACCTGAATTTAATTGATATACATGTTAGTCCAGTCAGTTTCAGTCCTTGATTGATGATGCCACTGAGATCCTAGAGTTAGAGCCCTACTCTGTGTTTAGAGAGCTCAGCTCTGCTTTGACTGAGCAACTCGGTCAAGACCCCTGTGTCACATCACCCCTAAACTCACCCACGTTCTGAGAGAGCATGAGCAATAGAATAAGGTGGAATTGTCTGCTTTCAAACACAATAGGATGCATGTGAATGTCACTATAAGATATGAAACACACAGGGCTGTTTCTTAAACACACCGTGTATACTCTTGCCTCGTTCTTTGCACATGCCTGGAAGACTTTACCTCCACATACTTCGCTCTCTCCTTTTTTTCAGGTCTCTACTCAAATGTGACCTTAATGGAGAATGCTTTCTATGATTACCTCATCAAAAATAGCACCCATCATACTTTTCTTCTTCATATTTTTTTATAGCATCCAACACCACTTGACAAATTATACTTTTATTTTTAGTTGTTTATTCTCTCCCACCACTAGAAGGTAAGCTCCATGAGAACAAAGACTGTTTTGTTCACTGCCCTATCCCAGTTCTTTCAATAGTGCCTAGAAGGTGTTCAATAAACATTTGGGGAAAAAAGAAAAATATGACATAAAATAATACGGCGTAGTCCAATGAACATAACTCTGGGAGTCAGAAGCCCTCAGATATAGTCCAAGCTCTGTCATTAACTTGTGGTCTGGGACAAATCATGTTTCCTCTCTGGTGGAGTGGGACTATTTGATTCTCCTTACCTAGTGCATGGGGATGTTGTGAGATTCAAAAGAAATGATATAGATGGAAGTCCTTGGAAAAGCAGAGGGTACTAGACTTGTGTATGTTTCCCTTCCGACCGTTGAGGTCACGTCTTCTGCAAGAAGCCATTTTCACTTGTTTAACCTCTGGCGATTGTCATGTTGTCGCCTTATATTCCTAAACTAAGGTAAGTTCCAGGGGACAAGAAGCAAATAAGCTACTAGTCAGTGGGCCTGGCCAGCCTTACTCCTTGGCAGAATGTGCCTAAAGGCCAAAAGGCCGGTCTTAACTGAAGCCAGAATCCAAACCGATTCTCTTTGCCAAAACTTGCGCTGGTCCTGGGAATGAGCTGCACATTTGAAACAGGGACTCAGCGCAATGACCCATTTGGTTGAGCCACCTCGTGTGCCAGGCTGGAGGCCCCTTAATCCTTCAGGATTTGGTCAATCATCAGTCTTTCAAATGGCCTAGGACAACCAGGCGCAAGGAAGTCAGCAGTTGCCTTCTTTCCTGGCATCCTGTTCTGCCCTCCTCTGGCTTGCCATGGACATACACTGAACAAGTCATCAGAAGTCACCAGATACCTTGGTGTCCTGGCAGGTATTCACCGGCTCCAAGCCCAAATCCAATACAGCTAAACAACAAGCTGTTGATGAAGTCTCTGAATTAAATTTATGTGAAAGGTGCTATAGTCTGTACATACAAAGATTCTTATTCATTTTCCATCCATCACCTGGGCATGCCTTTAGGGATCGCAGGCTGGCATGGTTACTTTGATGAAGTACGAAAACAAATCTGCTTTCCCCCAAAGTTTCAAATGAATCGACTGCACAGCCATTAGCTCATACCCCAAATGAGACTTACTACTTCATGCTGCAAGAGATTTTGAAGGCGGTAGAGTGGACAGAGTGGGTGAAAGCTGAGGTTGCCTTGTGAATAGAAGAGAAAAAGGCATATCTGAAGAGTTTTCTGATCTCTAAGGCCTCTGAGTCTAAGATAACTTAAGGGTAGGTTCTGAGATAGGGGAAAGGGGACAGGAAATAGACTTCTTTATTTTCCCTGCCCACAACCCACCGCATTCCAGCTCTGCCTCAGCCACTCGTCCCTTTGGTCTTTTGTTCCTGGGGGTGGTGGGAGTAGGGTGGTGATGATGAAACAAGTCCATGAGCGCCCCTCAACTGCAACTCGTAACCCCTGCCCAGCCTGGGAGGGGCCCTCATTGCTTTGCTTCCAGCTGACCACACCCATCCCTGGCTCAGGGATCTAAGTACTCTTGGCACCTCTCCCTTGCAGGTGTCTCATGGCCTAAGCCTGCCCTCCTTCTTCAACCAGTTTAAATTGGCACCAAAATGACATTCACAGATTAAGTTACTTTAAATATTTTAAATTACAAGAGACAAACATACTTGTTGACAAATTTTCAACCAATACCAATGTGTATAAACTAGAATGGGAAAGGTCCCCTTTAATCCCCCAATTTCCACCCCAGAGGTAAATGCCATAAGTGGCTTGGTACGTTTAGTTCCAGACAATTTTCTATGTACTCTGTGTTCAGGCAATTCAAGCAGATCATTAAAATTTCCAGGGAAATTCAATTTTGAATTCTGGTAATGCCAGACGCTACCGACCACAGGATAATTAGGGAAGGTGAAAAAGTCCTGGGTAGCATGCCATGGCTCTTTGAGACCCCTGCTGGTGGGTGGCAATGCACGTGTTGGATGACTAGTCGGCTGTCCATTAATGAGGTGCTTGCTGAGACATACGTGGGACACCTATACCTCAGGAAGCTGTACTGAAGCAGCCTAGAACCTAGGTTGAGCATTCTTAGCTTACCCGGCAAACTCTGGGTTGTGGTTGAAGCCAAACATCCCTGCCAGCCTGAGAGATACGATGTCTTCCTGGTGAAGGTGAAATATTGATGAAATATTGATTCTTTTAAATGGGCGCCTCTTACACTGCTGCTTGCTCTGCTCTGGCCCCTCTCCCAGAAACAAAAAGCCTTAGTCAACTTAGTCAATGGAAAGCTCTTAGTAGAAGAGCCTCAGATGCAACGAAGAAAAGTGACATACATACATGATGGGTTCATGGTTAGGGGTTAACCAAGCCGGTTTACTGTGGAAGGGATGAAGACGCGTGCGTCAGAGATTTCTGGAATGGCTAAGATCTTTACATTTAGTCCTTCATTCAGAGCACCCTCCAGTCTTTCACCGTTAAGCACTTTTCCCTGCCACCTCCTCACAGCCTCACAGGTGTCATAAGCTGTTGTCCTCTTTGGGTCACCAGTGAAGAAGCAGGGAAACGGTGGAGGTCAGGTACTTAACCTGTGATAAGGACTACAGAAAACCCGGCAAGGGGAGAAAGAACTAGTGGAAGCCAAGTGTCGCACACCCTGATGTCTGCTTCTCAGAACTGTGTTCAGTAGAGTCAGATTTTTAGCCTGCTTGTAAGTGTTCACTCGTTCACTCCCCACTTCATTTTACCAAGGACCTGAGGAAGTTAGGAGTCTCAGCTGTTCTATCTTACATTAAAAGTGCTGCACAACGGGAAGTGACGCCTCTTTCTCCAATGTGGATAGCCGCCAAGCAGCCCGGTAGGGTTGGGCTTAGGGTCTGTAAAGTTCAGGTTAGAAAACTCACTGTTTTAAGAAATATGTTGCCTTGTTCAGGTAGGTCCTAGTCTAATCAGAAGGTCTAAAGATCACTGGAGTTTGCAGCTGATAATGTATAGATCCACAGAACGGCAGAGCTGGAAGGGGCCAAACATAATATAATCTCCCTACTTTTACCATAGACCTGGGAACACCGAGGCACACCAAGACACATGGTCTCATCAGACCACAGGCATGTCATCCATTCCCTCCTGTGGCTACCACTGGCCTATCAGAGACCAGAGGGCTTTGAGTCATTAGAAAGGGTCCTTCTCCTGCCTTGCAGCTTTCAGGTTTCCATTCCTCTAAGAGCTTTGTATTTGTCTTCCTTCCCAGCTCTATCATGAGAAGAAATTACTTTTATTCAGACTAGAACATTGAGGTGGGAGGATGATAATGGTCGTAAAAACCCTGAGCAACTTTCTAACCGCACCCTTTGCTATCATCAAATTCCCCTTTGGGGTGTCCCCGGTGGAACATATTATTTCTTTTAATCTTGCCAGTTGCTAGGAAGATGAGCCTAAGGGTGTGTGAGGTTCACATCACGAGGCAATTAATTTATTAATAATACTGTGGCTACCTTCAGTTCCATTAACAAACAGGTCTGGTGTGTATGCCTTCCCTGAGGCATCTCGTTAAGCATTTGATAGAGCAGTGATTAGCATTAGCGTCACTAATACCTGACACTGGCTGTGTTCCTGGCGTCTGCCCTTTCAGGGCAGGAAGCAAAGTCGAGAAAATAAGCAGTAAGCAGAGAAAATAAGGCGAGTGAGGGGCTAGATATATTACTGGAAACAGGATGGGTAGCTTACACCAGCGATCCCCAGAATTTAGAATTTCATAGAAGAGTACAAATCATTTAATTTGGGAGTGGCATAGGGTGGTCAGCTTTTATTTTGTTAAAAAAGGAAAACCTCTATAAGCAAAAATTTCCACCACTTCATTCATCAGTGACACTTAACTCCAAAAAGGTAGCAAGGACAGAATAAATTTGAAGTAAATGTAATTCATAAAACAACCCCTGCATTGTCCTGATTCATCTAATTTCAACACAGACCAGTAGAAACACGGTTATAGACTAGAACTAGGCACCTACTTGCTGGTCTGGAGTGACACTGGTAAGTTTTCCAGAAGAACAGACCGGTATGAAGAAGGGTAGGAAAGTTCTGGGCCCAAAAAGGCAGGAAGATGGAAGGTTCTTTTCACTATCCTTCTGGGGCATGAGGGTATGCTAAAAGCAGGAATGTCCTATGGGTAGACACATCGAGGGTTTTCCAGTAACAAACTGGTATAGTTCCTGGATACAGCAAGGTAGCACAAGCAGACTTCCCACAGCATGGTCTTTTACCCACCCCTCCAAATGTACACACACTTAGGGGGCCCCCTCTTTTCCAAATCCCGGCTGCCTGCATTATGTATTGATAGGGTGAAAGAGCCTTCTACTTAGCGTCCAAACACTCAAATTCCAGTCCTGATTCTAATACTAGTCAGCTGTGTGATTTCTGGCACGTTCCCTCCCCTCTTTGAGCCTTGATTTCCTCACGGGGATAATGAGGGAGTTGGACTAGACATGTCTATAGGCCCATGTAACTCTGTCATCCTCCCCACGCTACCCCACCCCTTACCCAAGGGGGTCTCTGTTTACTCCATGGCCGCTGCTCAGTTTGGGGTTGATGGAGTCTTTCCTGGTAGCTCATGCCTCTTTTACCAGCAAGTTTATTATCTGGTCCCTGCTGGATTGGTGGTGGAGGCTTCCTCACCCCGTTCTTACTCTTCTCCTGCCCCATTACCAGTTCAGCAAGGTCGGCTCAGGACTGCGTTTCCCCTACTGCTGTGCATTATATCACCAAAGAGTGATTCATGCTGGGGTCTATTAGCTGAGAACCCGAGGTCACTTCACTAATTGTCCATGGCTCTCTGGCTATATGCTTTTCCTCTAATAGGCCAATTTGTCCATTTGTGATAGACAAGATTGCCTTTGGTCCAGAAACCCTTTTAGAGTGGATGACTCTATGATCCGGAGGCTGCTTCTACACCTAATTGCTGTCCTCCATTAGATATTGCTGGAGCTGTGCTATCAAGACCAAAAGGAGGAGAGAAAGGGGGAGTTCAAACAGAGGAAAGAGGAAGGAATAAATGTGGTTGAAACAGAAGGGTCCACTCTTCCAAGCATTATTTTCCCCCTCACTCTATACTCCCACCAAAGGGCACTGACATACCTGAATTTTCACCCCAGCTCTGTCACTTATTAGTTGCATGATCTCTGGGCAATTTTCTTAACCCCTCCCTCTGAGCTTCAGTTTCCCCCAATTGTAAAGTTGGGAGGATGTTTGTACAGATTAGACGAGAATATACATATAAAGCAGCACTCAATAAATGGTAGTTCTTGCAATTCCTTAAAGCAGCTCTGTGGAGCTCCGTATTGCTATTTAATGAAACCCTTACTGCCCTGCTGGGCAGAGCTGGCTAGTCTCCCTAGCTAGGCATGCCTATCAGGAAACAGGCCAGTCTCTTCAGAGAGGTGAAATATATACACCCAGGCTGACAGTGACAGGCAGGGAACCATCTTCAGCCTACGCATCAGAGAAGAGCTCACTGTAAGATGCTCTAGGCCTCACTACATCCTGGGGAAGCCAGACTGAATGCTTCTGGAACCACTTCGGGGATCACGGATCTTCACTAGGGCAAAGTGAAGATTGAAAGGGTATCTATTTCCTACCTATGTCTGGCATATGGTGTTTTAAAAATTAATTAATTTTACATTGAGGTTTAATTGACATACATTATATCAGTTTCAGGTATACAACATAATCATAATGATTCAGTATTTGTACGTATTATGAAATGATCACCACAGTAAGTCTAGTTACCATCCATCACCACACACAGTTACAGAATTTTCTTTTTCTTGTGATGAGAACTTTTAAGATCTATCCTCTTGGCAACTTTCAAATACGGCATATGGTATTTTTAATCCTGACAGCACTGTAAGATAAGCATTACATCCGCACTTTACCATTAGAGAAAGGGGCACAGATTAGTTTCATGTGTTACTGTGGCCTTGGTGATGCCATGCTCTACGTATTACATTAGCTTTGAGGTAAGGTTCACGTCCACAGCTAGCTAGTTACATCCATCCTTCTATGTGCGTGGGTTAGGAGGTAAGGTACTTCCCTAGGGGCCAAACACCAAGATGAAAAAGGAGGGACAAAACCACAGACATAAACACGGGCAGAGACAATCTTATGTGTTCACCAAGTCCTGTTTAATTTTCCTCTTTCTGGGCTCACAGGAAGGTTATATCTCCCACACTTCCTTGCAGTTAGATGGGACCCATGTGACTGTGTTTTGGTCAGTGGTATGTGGAAGAAGGGATGTAAACTACTCCCTAGGCTGGCCGTTAAAATATTTCACGGGAACCTTCAGCCCTCTCTTCCCCTGCCGCAAAGAGCTTGGAGCCCCACGTTGCCCAAGTTGGAGGAGAGCCCCTGATGACTCCCATCAGATTTTATGTCCATGTGAAATAAACTTTAGTTGTGCCAAGTCACCGAGATGTAAGAGTCTATTTGTTATTGTCACATAGCTGATCTTATCCTGACTAATGTATATATCAGTCATATATAGTTAGAAATATATGCATACTCAAAAGAGTAGGTAAAGAAAGAGATGTCAGGGGAAATGGTTTGGCCTGTCACGCATGGGGGGATAGACGAATGACAACACGGATGGGAGTAACAGGTTGGGGAGGCAGTGCAGGGGGTTTGTGAAGATCAAAACAACCTGAGGATGCCTAGCCCTCTAGGCTTCTTGTTTCAGGTAAGAAGAAACCTTATCTTCAGCTCTTGCTGAAGCTGCTCCCCCATCCAGAAAGACAGAGCAACGCTGGGAGAGGACATTCACAATAACTTAGATTAGGCTCACGTGTTAATCGCATCCTGGTTGAGCAGATGCCGATATTCAGCAACCCCTTGAGCTAAAAGCCATTTTGCAGATCATTTAGTGTATTTTCCCTTAAATCTTCCTTAGAAAAAAGGAATTTTCCTGTTTTATGTCCTAAGAATAGACAAAAAGAAGTCTCATCTGGCTGGGTACCATGGGCCAACCCATTCAGGTTGTCCTCTTGATCAGAGGCCCCACATGTTACACTGGAGAGTGGTCTCTACATGTCATGCCAGGTATGCACATCTAGCCCCTGAACTGCCAAAGATCTACGCTGGAGCAGCTGTCCATGTCTTCCTCTAAGCCTGGGCCATTGCCTGCCAGCAATCCAGGCTGTTGCTTTAAAGTTCCCCTAAAGCCCACATGCTACAGTTTAAGAGCATTTCCTTTCGTGCTGTTGTCAGTAGACATGGGGAATGCCTATTACCCATTCTGGCTAATTGCCTCCACCCAGCTTAGCTTCTCCCCTAGGATGCTGAGTTAACTGCCTTTCATTAACCTAGGAAAACTTCCCTTTTTGGAAAGCCTCCCTTAGTGAGTATTCCGAGCCTGACAGCAGCTGTATTCCTTCCAATGTCTATGGAAGTCATTGACGATTTTACAACTTCTCGATGAAGTCTGAAGAGGAAGTGAATTCTCAGCTAGGTTGGGCCATCCACAGTCTCCCAAGGGACTGTAGACTGGCTTGAGGAAAACCTCATCCTGGCCTATTACAACAGTGCTGTCTTGCCAAAGTACACAAAGCCAGCCACTGCGCTCTGCCTCGAGCTGAGCCCGAGCAATGGAGGGCAGAGTGCAAGAACGGCAGGGCTTCCCTGACCTGACAAGTCAGGTGGCCAGTCCTCAGGCCAGTCAGCTCTGTGCCATGCAGGAGTCACTGCAGCCAAGCGAGCACACTGGCTTCCACGCAGCCGTGCTGAATGCGGTGCAGACTTCCAAGAACTGCCTTTAGTTTCTGATCCTAAAAGAGGTACTGAAATGAAATATAAAGAAAGGATGAAAGAATGAGAGAGGGAGGTAGGAAGGGGGGAAGGGGAAATGAAATGAAATAAAAGGAAGCAAACCTTGCCTCTGAGTGTTTCTGGGACGTGACAATGAGCCGTGTTGAGATTATATCTGCACATAGCTAGACAACCAGAATGTGTGTGCCTGGTAAATTCAGAGCTCTGGAATTATGGCAGGAACTTAAGAACCAGGAGGCCCTCCCTGCCCTAGTGTGCCTTCTCCTGCTATCTAAACATATGCAAAAGGACTTTAGGACAATTCCAAGAAAGCATAGCAGATGTGAAGTAATAGAGTCCAGGTGGATGTACAGAAGCGCTTAGATAATTTCCCTCATGCAACTTAGCACCCCAACCCGGGCATGGACCACTGGATTTCTCAAGTCCCACTGTTTTTCCTATTGGCCCAAACTGCTACCTGGCTCCACCTTGGGGCCAGCCATAGTCTTCCTCTTGCAGCAGCTTTGTGGAGCTCTGATACCTCATTAAGGTCGCTGGAGAAACACCAGACACCAGCAACCCAGTATCCATTACACTCAGTACAGCAGGGGAGACTTTAAGGCCTACATTATGAGGAACTGTGTTGTTTCTGGTGTCACTGAAAGGAAGTAGCAGGTACATCTTCAATGGATAGAGATGAAATAAGCACATTCTCTGAAGACCTGAGGGCAGGGGTGCTGGAACAGATGTGATTGTTTTTTCTTCTAGATCTCTTTCAGTTCCAAAATCCTGTAATTAGTACTATCGTTTAAAAACTTTTACTTAGAAAAATTTAAACTTGAACTCTTACCCTCCATGATAAGGGCATAGTTCTGTTCAGCTTCCCCGTAGTAGTCAGCCTGTTTGAGAATGCTGTGTGCGTGTGTGTGTGCACGCGCGCGTGTGTGCATGTGCACGTGCTCATGTCTCTATAAGTGTGTGTCTATTTCTTTCCAAAGACAAAAGACTCCTGAAGAGTTATAGAGACCCACCTAAAGGTGCCCCCCATCCCAATCACCCTCAACCCACCCGCTTAGATAGGCTCGAACTCTAGGGATTCCTGAAGCCAGTGTACCCCCCAGCACACACTTGAAATTGCTCTTTATGTTGCCTTCCACCTTTTACAAGCGCTCTCAACAAAGCCATCAGGGCTGAAAGGTGTCTGAAATAAGCAAGTAAGCAAAATGACCTGAAGGAAAGCGGGCAATGGGATGTAGGGCATCGCGCCTCTTGGATTAAAGTTGTTTTTCCTCTGGGTCTTTAAGAAGAAGGGCATTGAGGTGACAAGGTCATAGCGTAAGAAGGGACTTTGAGAAATAGAGTCACACTTAAACCACCCCAGGCAGATGCCACAGCACCCCTATTTTTTAAATTTCTTGACAAATTCCCTTAATTATTGTTTGTAAGTGCTCCCTTTTGGTTGACTTCTATTCCTTGTGCTACTGACTTCTCGGTTTGTGGGTGATGATGTACGTAGTAATGAGTCGGCTGTCCTGGGTGAGGCACTATGCGGTATACAAAGGAGGAAATCCTCCAAGATGTGGTCACCCTCTCTGCTTACTAGAGAATCTGGGTGCAGTTTGGACAGCTCAGAGCCTCAGTCTGAGGGAATGACAGGCCAGGCTAACAAGAAGTAGCAAGGGGATCCCACTGAGATGTGCGACACTTGCCCAAGAAATGTTCAGAACCGTCTTCGCTCTCGCTATTTCTGAGTAGTCCTACAGGAGTCCTCGAGAGTCAGAGCACTTCTTTGTTTCCTGGGTACTTCAGAGATTCCTGGCGCAGCTAAAGAAAACCAATGGAGAAAGCAGCTCCTTTCTCCAGCTTGTCTGTAGAGGGGTTATTTTCAGTTCTCCGCACGTAGCTTGGGGCTCCCTTTCTATTAATGCTCTGCATCTCAGAGGAAATAGGGATTCTTGTTTGAATGATAAGCCACGTGTTTCCACTTAGCATGTGGCAGTCAACTATTGTTCTCATGCCACCTTACTGGTGGTGGAAGCTGTGTGGATTGGGACCTGTTAGTGACATTTCAGAGGAGGGGTGACAGAAGCATTAGTTTGTCTAGCAGCATCCAAGCTGGGACACAGTGTGAAAAATAAAAGAAAGTGCAAATATATAGACGCATGCACACACATCCACACATCCACAAGGTTCTGGGCTTTTCTAACCTCCCCTCCCTAGCACCCCTCCCATACACACACACATAAACAGCCATGGAAGCAAAGCTTGGCCTCCCAGATGTACCCAAATAAGAGCTATAGGGCTCATATCTGGAAGAGCAAACATCAGGATTAAGGAAGTTAGAATCTTCTCCTCTCCCACAGATGTTCCTCCAGGCAAGGTCATCCCTAGATAAAAATAGGGCTATGAGGTTCCTCTTCTTAGTGTTCTCCATGCCCTGTGCCCAACTTGCTTGGCCTCACTGCCACATCCCACTAAAGCACTCACCTGTCCTCCACCTGCCTTCTGTCTGGTGGCTCCTGCAGAGGCTGGCCTCTCCTCCAGTTCTTCCTGGCCCGCATAGCTGTGCAGGTCAGAGTGGCAACCTGGATGGAAAAGGTCAGCAAAAGCTGAGAGGGCTGTTCGTGCTTCTGTGCTCTGTCCAGACTCTCCTCTGCGGTCAATCACCTGTGGCGCCTTCACTGAGGGAGGCACTATGGGTTGTGGAAAGAAGGAGGAGACAGGTTCTGGGCTCAGGAATCTCACAACAGAGCTGAGGAGGAAGAGGCTAACCTACTCACTGGAGACTGAAAAACTGGATATAGTGGTGGAGAGAGAATTGCCAGCAACCTTCTTGCTGAAAGAGCCGAGAGGGCATGGAAGCTTCCGGGTGAGCTAGAAGAGCTTGGGAAGACTTTGTGTAGGACGTGGGAATTGACCTAGTATCCAGTGAGACTCACCATCGAGCCCCATACTGTGACGGGTTGGCGATCAGCTCTGCCTGGGTGTATTGGGGTTTGGAGTTGGGACAGAGGGGTGTGGCGGGGAGCCATAACCTAGAACTCTTCTAACTGCAGTCCTCCTGTGGTTCTCTTCCTCCTTCGCTTTGCCTTCTGCACCTCCAGCTACCCCTCCAGGTATCATCTCCTTGAGCTTGGAAAATTCACCAAGCAGCAGCTGGAAGCCAGGCATTGGCTGCTCAGACAGCATTGGCTGGATTTCAAGTTGCTTTCAGACCATCACAGGGGGAAATCTGCTGTGCTCTTGCTCATTCTAATCAAGACCATGTGCTCTGGGCCCCATGGAAACATAATTGGTGGAATACTTTCTCCAATAGTTCAGCTTGCGGATTCAACAGGAAATACAAACTCAAGGTGCTGAGGAAGGGATGCTGGCTGCCTGGGCTCAAAAGCAAGTCACCTGGGTTCCCAAGGGGATTGCTTGTCCTCAAAAGAGAGATGCTGTTGCGCCTCTGGAAAGGACACAGGATTCTGACGTTTCTCTCACTCCCTCCTCCCCTGAGAAACACAAGAGCTTCTTGTATCAATAGCAAGGGGAAGCTAGCATGGGAACCGTGATCTACTTCAAAAAGCCTTCAGGGTACACTGAATGAGAAGCTGGGCATTTCTGCCAACAACTGCTGGCCAGAGGAGGCCCGGGAAAGGCCAGGTGTTTACTGAAGGGACCTCTGGTGTGGTGGGAAGCTAGGGACCTGGGCTCTAGCCCCAGCGGAGCCATGAATTCCTTGTGTGATCTGGGAGCAGGCTACTCTTCGCCCTGCTTCTTTTTTCCCATCTACCCTGGGCCCCAACTTTCAAAATGAGGGAACAGCGTCCTCTCTAAGGGCTTTGGCAGCTCTGAAATTCTGTGCTTCAAAGTCCAGCTCTTTAGGCAGTGGACAACACTTGAGGGAAAGCAGCCTATGAGAAAGCTCGCTCCAGGGATAACTTCATGCACAGGAGTAGTGGAGATTGTCTCACTGGCGTGATTTGGCATACCCTTGCCTTGCCTAAAAGTATCCCCTCATTGATGGATCAAGAGCCTCTGCTTAGTCTGGTCTCCCTTCCTTTGGGATAGTCCCAGCTCCCATGTCATTTTCTAAAACACAGATGATCTGTGTAACCCCTTTGCGTGAATGCACTAATCAGACGTACTTCTCCCTAACTGGAGGATAGAGAAATAGGGAGAAAGTGATGGGGGAAGGGTAGAGATTTGGAAAAGCGGTTGCCCAGGATGCATATTTTCCTCCCTTACAATCTTACTCGGGGACAGCCCTGGAGTTTCTAGTCTTCTTGTTGTTGTTTTGTTTCCAGAGTGGATAAGGAAGTAGAGAGTTCGTACCTCCTTCTAATTATACCTTATTTGGAAAGTCAGTTTTCAGAGATGTTGGCTTATCCCCAGTTGGATTTGCATGAAGAGAGGCATCAAATCACAGGGCATTCCTGCTGCCATCAAGCAGCATTATATTTACGTTCTCTGTGAGGGATTTGGAAAGACCTTTAGCAATGGAGAGCCTATGGCCCTGTGCTCATGCATTTCCATTAATTAGACCCCTTTGTCATCATCAAGTTTCTCTGTTAGCTGAAGTTTTTCATGCTATGATTTGCAGGAGACATAGGGTTTAGTCCTAGCTCACTTCTTACCTAAACTTGTGACCTTGGCAGAGGTCATTTAATCTCTGTTTGCGCTAGGTTATGAACCACGCAAGAAAAATGGTCTCAATGGTTCACAGTTATACTTGGAAGGAAGGGCAGGCGAGGGGGAGAGAGGGGCAGGTAGAATGAAGTAAGTTGGGGAAAGGAATGGCGAAGAGAGGGAGTGGGTTGTTTTTTAATTAAAAACTCTATCACTGAGCTTGATCAGCCACCTTATTCTCTAGCCTTGGCTCTGTGTGACTTTCGGCTGTTCGCGAAAATCAAACCCACCCTCAAAGGACAAAGATTTATCACCACTGAGGATATTGAAAAGAATGTACCGCAGGCTCTGAACTCAATTACTAAAGAGGAGTTCCAAAAAACGTTTTGAGCAACGGCAACATCACTGCACTAAATGTATAGGGATTTAGCCTCCCAAGGTGCTAGTCTGAAGGGAACACCACTCTTTTGGATGTGCACGTCCTAATATGCTTGTGAAAAAGCAGCAGTCAAATTACATTATGGTCATATTTCAAATTATTGCCTGTTTCCTCTCCTTTCGTTCTCAATGGGGATTGGCAACAGCTAGTTGCCAAGTTTTGCAGGGAGCAGCTGAAAGCCATGTGGGATTTTTACCCTAGCTTGTTCTGTACCTACGGCTATTAGTTTCCCTTCGCTGTACATGCAATAAAACTGTACCATAGGAAACTGGCACTTGTATAATGCTTTATGCTTTTCAAGGCAGTTTCGTATCAGATAATAATCTCCTGGAGTGAAGGAACCACATCTTATTTACTTTTGAATACCCAAACCCTAGAACAACGCCTCACCCATAACACTCAATAAATGGTCATGGAATGGAATAGCTAACCTCTCATTTTATCCTTGAAACATCCTTGTAAAAAGGCAGACAAGGTATTAATCAAGGTATTACTCCTATTTTACAAGGACCCAGGACACAAAGAGTACAGTGTGTATGGGGGTGGAAGAAGTCTACCATAGTATTCAGGAACATGGGCTTTGGAGATAGTTCTGGATTCCAATTTGGACTTTCCGCTGATTAGCTATTGACCTTGAGTTAATCGCTGAACTTCAGTTTTCTCAACAGAGGAACAATATCCTCCTCAACTGAGGATAATAATAGTTTCTACCTCCTAGGGTTATTGGGAGGGTGAAATGTGATCATCTGTGTAAGGCACTTAGCATAGGGCTGACGTAGTAAGTAAGCATTCAATCAATCAATTCATTACTTAGTGAATTGTTTAGTATATACAGCTAGCTGGTGGCAAAGCCCGACATGGAATCCAGAGCTAACTAGTGTCAAATTCTTTGCACAAGACAAGGTAGAAATGAGTGTGAGATAAAGTGGCCTGAACTCTAGAGATCTGGCCAGCAAATGGAGTACAGAATCTCCTGAATGCCCTTTGTGCTTCTTACACAAGGGATCTTCTGAAATGGATGTTCAAGACCATTTGCACCTTACAGAAATATTATCTCAGGCTTGAAGGAGATCCTTTTGTGACTCAGTCATTCCAACCATGGAAGCTAGACCCTCTTACAGTTCCCAACCTCCCTGAGAATGGAGGCAACTATATAGATTGATAGATAGTTTGTAAATACATATACACATACGTACCCACACACCCACACACATACATTTTTTTTGCGGTACGCGGGCCTCTCACTGTTGTGGCCTCTCCCGTTGCGGAGCACAGGTTCCGGACGCGCAGGCTCAGCGGCCATGGCTCACGGGCCCAGCCGCTCCGCGGCATGTGGGATCTTCCCGGACCGGGGCACGAACCCGTGTCCCCTGCATCGGCAGGCGGACTCCCAACCACTGCGCCACCAGGGAAGCCCCACATACATATTTTTAAGTAGCTGAGATAAAAACCAAGTAGACCGAGTAGCCACTGATTGTAGGATGAAATCTGAGGCGGCATCTCCTTGCATTCCAACTTAAAATCCCATGGAACGGAGTTAAACAGAGGCCCATGTTGGCCTGTTTCCTGATTTCAGAAACATAAATCCAATCAACTGAAATGCCTCCTGTTTATACTGGCTACACAAGGCCCCTGAAGACTTTACACAGGAAGTCATTAAAATTCCTTATATTCTCCCCAGTTAAAGGCGTACCCAGTCAAGCGTCTTCCCTCTTCCTTCTATCCAGAGGAGATCTAGGAATCTAGCAGCCTTCAATACAGGGAAATACCTTCTCTCTGTTTCGAGACTTGCAGATTGTCCCATTTGGGAATCTTGAGTGGCAATTTCAGTGAGCTACCCAAGGATTCTTGGCAGACCCAGGAATGGCCACTTATCTCTGCCTTCATACCTGAGAAAGCCCATATTCTCCCCTCACAGGGCCTAATCAACCTGAGTTCTCTCTTTTTTTTTTTTCCTGTCCTATAGTCACACCTGAAAAAACAGGGCCCTTACTCAGGCTGAGAAATACAGCCCCAGAGAGCCACAAACCTTTCAGTCTTCAGTGTTCAGAAGACCAAAGGACCAGATCTCCACTTCTATTTGGCCCTTCGAAACCCAAAGCCTGAAACATCCTGTTCTTTCGCCACATCTGTTTCTTTACCATACAGCTGGAGCTGCTCCAGTGGGGCAGAAGGATGAGTTCAAAAATACCCATCTTAAACTTTATATGTGGCTTGTCGTCAACCTACAAGGAGAGCTTAAGCTAAAGCGTGGCATTCTTCTCATTCCTTCTTTTCTAATTAACAACATATGATCTCCACTCCTTTCTCCCGCTCCCCTGCCAGGAGCTCCCCCCTTTCACAGTGCTAAAAGCCCAAAGATACTTGCAGTTCAGGCCAGCAGGAGCCCATAGCTTACCCAGGTCTTTTCTTCTTCTGTAAGAGGAGTCCCAAATTACTTCTTTCTACGCACCAAGCTGTTTCCCGCTCAACAAATTTTCAACTTCATCCTGAAGAGACAAATATAAGGGCATTTGTGGTTCTATGCCTCCTTGGGTTTGATAGATGCTCCCTGTCCTAAGCCCTCACACTGAGTACAGAGAGCAAGCAAACAATCTCTGAGCCAGCCCTTCCCAGAGTTGGTAGTTTTGACCTCATCAGCCCAAACTTACATTTTCTGGCTCTCTCCCAAGCTTCCAGCACTCCCACTTACTCCCTTCTTGTTCTAGCTATATATTTTTAAAAGAGCATTTCCCCCAACACGAGAGAAAGAGAGAGAGACAGAGACAGACAGAGACAGAGACAGAGACACAGAGAGACAGGCACATGCTTAACCGCCCAAAATAGAGCCTGGTGACATAATTCAACGGGGAGTTATTCGAGGACTTAAGGATCTTCTTCATGACCCACAGAGCTCATAGCCTGGGTGACTAACTCCAAAACCTCTAATATGAGACCCACATTTCTTTGGGCTCCCATTTTATACTCGCAAGATCTCCTAAACTCCAACTTGGCAAAGAGATTTTGTGCTTGGCTATAGACCTCCCGCAGAGCCGATGCCTGGTGAGGGGCTGAGGAACAGCTATTCTTAGGTCATACTCAGATCTCTTCTTAATGGACGCACAAATAAAACCACGGACAGAAATATGACCTGAGGGTTCCCAGACCTCAAGACCACCCTTGGAACCCACAGGAAGTCCCCTGCCTCTCTATACACACACATGCAAAAAGCCTCCCTATAGCATAGAGAGTCCACATGGGAAACATCCTCCCTCCACCTCAAGGGGCCAATTGCCTCTGTTAAGTGTGTTAGAGTAACTAGGTTTTGCACGTTGTGACATATATCATGGTCTCCTCGGTTAAAAGGTGACACTCATGATGTCACAGCTGCAGGGTGCTAGTGGCAAAAGAGACACGTACAGCCAGCTTTAACCCCTATGAATAGGTCAGTAGAGGAAAAAAATATGGCATAGAATGACGTAAAGAAGGAAAGAGGACGGTATCTCAATATATTCCACAGGATCTGAACAGCCATGCCTAGGGGCCGTGAGTTAAGGCCCACTTCTACTCCATGTCCAAATGGTGTCTGCACTAAAGCTGTTATCTGCAATGCCTCATACTTTTTGACTGACAGTTGGCTTCAAAGTTTTACTCATAGCAAACCATCCTATACTTTCCTTTGCCAGGTATAGGGTATTATATTGACGGTATTCTCCTTCTAATGAACATGGGATTGGAATCATGTTGAGGATGAAGATTCTCAGCGTACTGAGGGGTAGATTTGAGACAGGACTCCCAAGAACTAAGGCCTCTCTCTTCCTCTTGTGCTATTGTTGGGAGTATCGGTTCAGGGCTCTTACTCCGTAGAGCCCACGTGAAACGTGAAGTCCACAATGTGGCTCTTATGGCAAAATTTATTGTCATACCAGTAAGTGAGCTTGACAACATGGTCACTGAGGGCCATGCTGGCCCAAGCAACAAAGATAGAGGAGTAGGTATCACTGTTAAACTCACAGGAAACAGCCTGATCCTCTGTGTAGGCCAGGATGTCCTTCAAGGGGCTGTCCGGTGCTGATGTCATCATATTTGTCTATGTCTATGAGAGACATGTTAGGGGTGGAGACACAGAGGCCAATGAGATTCCCATTTAGCTGAGGAATGACCTTGCCTACAACCTTGGTGGTATCAACGCTTGTAGGGATGATGATTGGAGCAGCACCATGATCAACAGGCTGTGGTTTTCCAGAAGGGCCATCCACAGTTTTCAGTGTAGAATTAATGGTGTGATCATGAGTCTCTCCACGATCCATACATTATCAGGGGTAACTACCCTTGACCAGGGTACCTAGAAGTTCGTGGTACAGGAGGCAATGCTGGTAATATTTAGTCAGTGATCATACTTCTCATGGTTCCCTTCCCTTACAAACATGAGGACAGCTGCAGAAGGGAAAGAAATTATAAACCTCCAACCCTCAAGTGAGCTCCAGCCTTCTCCAAGAGCAGGAAGAGGCTAGTGGACTCCACAGCAAACACCAACCTGTTGGAGAAATGTGGTTATGGATATTTTGACTAACTAAAATGTTCAAATTAACTTTCAAGGCTAAATGTTGATTAATTCATATATAGCTAATATGTTACCAAGTTCTGATGAAACAGAAGCAAACAGAAAGTGTTCAGCACCCCATGCATTTAGTAAGTTGTAAAAGAGCATGACTAGGTCAATGGAATCATTTCTCTGATACTGAGAAAACGGCATGGCTGCTATAACATGGTGGTATTTTTAAGGTCACCATGAACAAGCTACTGATAAATCACACCTGACAACCCCACAACAAATCAATGGGAACTAAACAAGCTTAACTTTCAAACCAATAAACAGAAGGATGGAAGAGGTGTCATTAAATGCAGCCTTCTTGGAGACCAACATTGGAGGTGATGGTAGTAACTTGAGAAGAGATGCATGCTCTGCTGGCCCTTTAGCGTTAGGGTTGACAACTGATGGCAGTGCTTAAGGTAAAGGAAGACGTCAGCGTTCTCCCAGGCCCCATATTAGAAGCATATCACTTAACATATGCCTTATCCACATAGCCTATCAATTACCTAATCTGTTCTTTCAAAACGTCTCCTGCCACTGTCCATCAACCTCTATACCCTCTTCCATCAGCCTAAGTGAAAGTTTTTCTCCATTCATGATTAATAATAGCTCTATATGAAATGCCCAAGTCGTGCTAGACACTGATCCAAAGAGTTAGGAATACACTGAATCCTGTGTTAGAGATAGGATATTGGAATGATTATTCCATTTCC
The DNA here is from genome assembly GCF_951394435.1 of Stenella coeruleoalba. Classification (NCBI taxonomy): domain Eukaryota; kingdom Metazoa; phylum Chordata; class Mammalia; order Artiodactyla; family Delphinidae; genus Stenella; species Stenella coeruleoalba. Next base: position 88,753,880 of record NC_137152.1, on the reverse strand, counting down.
CAGACGAGTGCCTCTGCATTTCCCAGAAGGAGAGAAAGTCAAACGTTCCTGCAGTGACCTGTGTATGTAAGAGATGACTTGGTTTCCTGGGCAGATAGATTGCCATACCAATAAGCTACCCTTTTTGATGGGGTCAGTCATTCCCTTTATCCCTAGGACTTGAGTTGTCAGAGAGTATATCACTGAACTTACCAACAAAGAACTTGGAAAGAGTTTCTATAGTACTATGACTTCTGTCCAAGCTTACCTCAATTAGTCCTTACATTTAGTTGATCAAAAAACAAGTATTTATAAAGTACCTGAGGGCAAAGCATTCTGTTAGGTACAGTAGAGTGGCACGAAGTGTAAGATGTAGCCCCTACCTTGGGATAGTCTATTGAGGAGGAAAACCTTATATGAGGCTGGTTGAGCAGCCTTCATGGAGTTATGAGGATTTGGCATGGAAAAGAATTGGAGAGACGGAGGGGAAGGAAGGCATTTAGGTCCGTCCAGAACTTTACTGTTTTTGGTCTGAAGCCTTCATAAGACTCACAGTATAAAGTACATATAATGTGCTCTTAAAAATAAACTATCAAGATCAAAACAGAAGTTAGAAGGCTTTTTTGAGTTTCAGTTTAAGAAACATTTTCCAGTTGTTTTCATAAAAGGGATTGTCAGTCTAATAATACAGTTGGATTATTAGTAGTGTCTAAAATAGTTTTAGTTCTGATTATTAAATGATTGGCAGAAATAAAGAATCCAGTGGTTATGAAACTGCCTGGGTCAAAACTAAGCCACTTACATCTTCTAGCATTACTCTAAAGTTGACATTAGTTAAAATGATCACCCAACTCTCACCAAAATTTCCAGTGTGTTCGCTGGTAACAAGAATCCATCAGCTCAAAGGAGTGATGGAACATTTTTTTTTTTTTAGCACAGAAGCAGGTGCACTGGATTAGTGGAGCAGATGGAATCAGCCATCTCGAATGGCAACAGGTATAGTTTGGGAGCAGGATATTACAAAGGCTTACTGATGCCCACACAAGGCAAGAGTGACCAGGGAAACAAGTCTATACTTTCCCCCCAGGTATCCACCTGACCTCTTCCTCTATAATAGTGTCTATATAATAATGTCTCTTTTAGACACTATTAATAATAGCCTGTATTATTAATAGTATCTACAATAGTTTTCGTGCTGATTTTTTAATGATGTCACCTCCTCAGAGGGATCTTCCCTGGCTCTCCCTATATAAAGTCAGACCCTCTGTCACTGTCTATCTTCTCATCCTGTTTCATAATTATTTGAATATACGCTTATTGTCTCTTTCCCCATTAGAATGGACTCTTCAGGAAAGCAGGGACTTTCTTGCCTTGTTTACTGGTATATGTTCAGCTCCTAGAACAATGGGGCCAATAAATATTTGTTGAATGGATGTCATAACATTTGAAAAAAGCTATATATCAATAAATCCCAAATAGGTGATTGGACATTATATTTTAAACCAATGATCTCATATAGATTACTACTTGCTTTAGAAATGGTTTATGATGTGGGAAGGGATAAAGGCACAACTTCCTATACAGTCTCACTCCAGTTCCACCTTTTCCATGAAGTCTTCTCAGGTAACTCCATTTCTTTTTCTGACCTCTGAATGCACGTTGCTTAATGTGTAACTGTCCTTTGTGTATAGAATTTATCTGTAAGTTCTTTAAGAATGAGGATGATATCCTATCTTTTTTACCCTATATTTTCTATCATGCCCAGCACAGCACGGGGAACATAGTAGGCACTCAAAACATTACATGACTTGTTGATTGATTCCAGATGGGGAAATTGGCAAGCATAAGCTGTTACAAACGAGCTTTTTTTTCTGTTTTTCTAAGACAACCCAATAATCAACTGGTGTTAAAGACATTACTCATAAATCCTAACAAATCATTTTAACTATAAAGGTAAATTTGATCCATCTGCTTCTGCCCTGGGCTATGTGGATTACAGTGGGCTGGGCAGCCTGCAAAAATTGCTTCATGCCTTGCCCTTCCCAGATTTCTCCTTCTAATCAGCGAATGTTGCATTCTTTCTGGAATATGAAGATATTAGAATTCAAGCTGACTTCTGGAGGCAGTATATTCTCCAGCCCTGGCCTTCGGTCAAGAACATACTGGTGTGCGCTGGGTTTTTTTTTTCACCAATTTCAGTGACTTTTGGGAGTCCCCAAACCCAGCAAGAGACTGCTTCATTCTAATTCATCCTAGAGTATTCTAATACAAACTGGGAAGTGAGGTGTTTCCTAAATTCTTCTGATGACTGTTGGCTCCCATGGTACCTTGTGCCAAGCCTACATATTCCTACTCAGAAGGTATACATCTTGGGATGTAGAGAGTTTCCTTCTCAGGGATGGTAGCCTGCTAGTAGCACTGGCCAGTTATGTGGATTTTCAGTGCTGTAACTGACCTAAAGTAGAATCCAGGCTCATTGTCATACTGTTTAAGATGTCCTCTGCTTGCTCATTTCATTTCAAAATGCACCTGAATCTATTATCCTCTGCAATATTCTCTGCTGAACTGAGCTGAGATATGGATTTCCCTTAGGTCAGCCTGCTTTTAATTACAATGTTTCTTACAGCTGATGATAGGGACCAGAATCGGCATTCCTACCAGGGTGCCCTCTGTCTTCAAGGCCAGTAACTCCTAACATTTTTGGAGTAGCGACAGTCTATTTGATTTTGCTTTTTAAAAATTAAAAAAAAATTTCTTTAAAATTATTTTAAAATTTTTTGTCGGTTAAAACTAACATACAATATTATATTAGTTTTAGGTGCACAACATAGTGATTCAATATATTTTTTTAACATCTTTATTGGGGTATAATTGCTTTACAATGGTGTGTTAGCTTCTGCCTTATAACAAAGTGAATCAGCTGTACATATACCTATGTTCCCACATCTCTTCCCTCTTGCGTCTCCCTCCCTCCCACCCTCCCTATCCCACCCCTCCAGGCGGTCACAAAGCACCGAGCTGATCTCCCTGTGCTATGCGGCTGCTTCCCACTAGCTATCTACCTTACGTTTAGTAGTGTATATATGTCCATGATCACAACAATAAGTCTAGTTACCATCCATCACCATACAAAGTTGTTGCAATATTATTGACCATATTCCCTGTGCTGTAACTTACATCCTCATGGCTTATTAATTGTATGAATGGAAGTTTTTACCTTTTAATCCCCTTCACCTACTTCATCTGCCCCCCTACCCCACTCCCCACTGGCAACCACTGGTTCGTTCTCTGTATCTATGAGTCTGTTTCTGTTTGGTTTGGTTTGTAGATTTCACATATAAGTGAAATCATATGGTATTTGTTTTTCTCTGTCTGACTTATTTTACTAGCACAGTACACTCCAGGTCCATGCTACAAAGGGCAAAATTTCATTCATTTTTACGGCCAAGTAATATTCCACTGTGTGTGTGTGTGTGTGTGTGTGTGTGTGGGTGTGTGTGCGCGCGCGCACGCACGTGCGCACATCACAATTTCTCTATCCATTCATCTATCCGTTCATCTGATGAGCGCTGATTTTGCAACACTTCTGCTTCGTTTGTCTTCTCTTGGGAAGAGTCAACTTTTGGCGGACAACATTAATGACAGTGGAAGAAGTAGTGGAAAAGAAGAGGAATACTAGTTGAGGAGTCAGTGGGCTCGGGGTCTAATTCTGCAGCTTAACAATGGTTCTTCAACTGAGTTGTGACCTGAGAAAATCACTTGCCTCATTTGGGCCTCAGCTTCATTTGTGAAATGAGGGGGTTGGACTAACTAGATTAACGTTTCCTAAATCTTGCTGCATCTTAGACTCACTGGGCAGAAGCACCAGTGGGAATCAAAAATACTAATTCTAGGGCTGTATCCACCCCTGACCTACTGAATTAGAGTATATCATGGTGAGTATCTGTAGTTTTTTAAAACATCACCAGTAAATCAGATATATGTATACATGGTTAAGACTAAATCAGGGTTTCTCAAACTTTAATATACATACAAAATCACTTGGAGAAATTATTAAAATACCTGCCCTTTATGATTCAGTACATCTGGGTTGAGGCCTGAGATTCTGCTTTTCTGACAAGTTCCAAAGTGATGCCCATGCTGAACTTTGAGTAGCAAGAGGCTAGAACTTTGATGGTTCTCATCTGGGGACTTTGCCCCCCTCACCAAGTAGTGTTGCCAGGTAAAGTACATTTTCTAAATCTGGCAATCCTATCCCTAGGGGACACGTGGCAATGTCCGAAGACATTTTTGGTTGTCACAACTGGGGATGGGGGTGGCTACTGGGATCTAATGGGCAGAGGCCAAGGATGTTGCTCAGTATCCTACAATGCACAGGACAGCCTCACCCTCCAAGCAAAGAATATCGGCCTAAAACACCAATAGTGTCAAGGTTGAGAACCCTGGTCTAGATGATCTAATTTAAAGTTTCTTCAAATGTTTACATACTGCATATGATTCTGGTATATAATTATAATAACGGCATATATTTTGATCAGTGATCAATGGTTGCTATATCAGAATTTTCTTCCCTAGCCATGTAGCTTATCACAACAGGAAATTTTCTAATAAACTTTTCTGGAACTTTCCAACAAAGCTTTTATGTTTTTATTTCTCCAGGAATAACAACTGAGCATTGAGAATAGGAGAAATGTTGAGTGTCAGAACCTGAAAGGCCTTTAGTAATCAGTTCACTCAAACCCTCTTAACCCACAGATGGAGAAATAAAGGCCCACAGAAGGGAAGTGTCCGGCCCAAGCTGTGTTGTTTTAAGGAAATTCTCCACATATCTGAGGCTGTTAGGGTAATTAATTGTTTATAAAATGTCAATAGTACTACCTGCTTTTAATTGGCACACATTCTCAAAATAAACTGGATAAGGAGATACATTTTCCTCTCATTTGAAGACCACCACCTCCCCACCCCACCTCTGGCTTCTATTTCTATCCACACATTGAGACTGATTTTTCTAGATAGCTAAAGTTACCTCATTCACTGAATACACTCATTCTGATATGGCAGGCTTTGGAAGAATTTGCTTTGGCTTGTAGTGGTAATGATAATAGATATTTATGGGGGATTTACAATTGTTGGGTGTTGTTATAAGGGCTTTACCTGGGCTAACTAATCTCACCGATCCTTACTTCAGAGATGAGGAAACTGAGGAACAGAAAAGTTAAGTCACCTGCCCAAGGCTACACAAATAGTAAGTGGTAGAGTCAGGACTTAAGCCTGACAGTTGGATTCTAGGGTCCATGCTATTGGCCATCAAACCAGACTGCCTCTCAGAGCTTGCAGTTTTACTAAGAGCTAGGAGTTCCTTGAAGGAAGGGAGCATGCCTTTTGTCTTCATATCCCCTGAAATTAACACAATAATTGGCACATATTAGGAGCTCATTATTTGTAGGTTGCATGAGTGAATGCCAAGATTTGGTGCTCTCAGCAAAGAAACCCACAGGCAGGTGAAATGATTTTTTGCTTATTTCCCTTTCCACAGGTGTGAGCAAGAGTTTGCACAAGACTTAACTGCCCACTCTGTTGCCTGAATAATTAGAATTTTTTTCTGAGGCAAATGGTCTTTATGTCAGGGAGGTACAGTGAAGACAGTCAGATCTGCAAGGAGCTATTCATCTGTCCTAGGTAAAATGTTAGCAGGTGGGAACGCTCCAAAGCAAGGCCAAGGGGTTCAGCCTGGGTTCTCCACCTGGAGGGCTGATGCCTCCATCTCCTGCTGCCTTTGATGCCGTTTCTAGGCTGGCAGCTGCCAAACCCAGACTTGAGCAAATGAGCCTATAAACACAGCGAGGAAGATCTCTTTCTCCGAGAAGCGCTGTGACAAGAGTTTGGTTAGGACTCAGCTCAGATGTTCCTCCCTCCCTTTATGGAGGCAGATCTTATGGAAAGATCATGAACTTTGAAATCCAAAGGACCTGGAGTCTCACTCTGTTTCTGCTACTTTCTACCTGAGTAACTTGACCTCTATTAGCCTCAGTTTTCTTGTAGTGCATGGACTTTTGGGGAAGATTCCAAGTTAACTTCCCTGTCACGTGGGAGGCTTTCAACAAACATTAGCTCTCTCTCCTCCAGCAGATCCAGGACTCTCCCTTGTTCTGAGTCTTGTGGAAAGAGTATGATTCTCCAGGCTGCAGGCAATCTGTAGCTTGTCCGCACATAGTTGTTCATTGCTCTTTATTCCCTTTCCTCCTTCCTTACAGCAGTAGAATTGCAAACTGATATCTGCAAGTTGACCCTGTGATGTTGAAACCCAGAAAAATCCTCAAGTCAAAGAATCCCAAGGATAACAATGGTCAGCTAACTGCTGAAACGTGGCATCATGGTGAGTTGGTAGAAAAAGTAATTGTATAAGTCAAAATGGTTGGAGTGACCTTAAATGTGTCCTTGGAGGAACTTTCTGCAGACATGTTGGTTTTCTGTACAAAAGGATTTGCTGCCTCAAGGTAGTCACTGGGACTACCTTGGCAACTGGGAAATGGAAGAGCAAAGAGGAAGGCCTCAGTAATAGAATTCTACATCCAGAGGTAAATTATATCTCAAGTACTCAGTCATTTTGAACCAATATTGTTTTTTCAGACAGAAAAAGTACCACCAGGAGGTAGAAGCTTTTTCTTATATGAATACAGAAAAGCCACCCCACCCATGCTTTCCCCCTACACATGGATAGAATTTCACCTTGTTCACAGATGCTCCTGTGTCAAGCATTTGCTATCAATAATTTTTTAAAGCCAAGATTTCTGGTCTGCATGTGAGTTCAATTTGTATATACTTCTGTGATCTGGAGAAAGAACTATAGACTTTGGGCTATAATAGGAAAGCTAGGAGCAATAACCAGAAGATCAGGGTCTTCCCAACTTGATAAGAACATACTCCATCTTTACAGGGACAGTTACAGGAGGAAACCCTTAAGAAACATTTGACTTGTGGCTTATAAGAACACACTTGTCCCGAGCTTTTGGCTCAGATCTGCCACTAACTAGCTTGGAGACTTTGGGAAATTCACTTTTCTGGGCCTCAGTTTCCAAAGTTGTTACAGGAGGGGACTACAGTAGACAATATTCTTCTAGCACTCATACTTGAGGATTCTGTGGGAGTGCCAGAGATAGAATTGGATGTTGACCTTACAGTATCAATAGCTAACTTTCTGTTCTTCCGGTCCTATCAATATGTCACTGACCAAGTTTAAGGGAAGGAGTATGGGGGAGGGAGAGGCAGAGAGCAAGGCCTGTGTGCTGAGACTACACCATGTGTTTTGTATTTGCCTAGATTTACACGTGGCCTAAAGCCTGTTTGTTCTGTGCCTGTATTGTTTCAACTTCCCTCCGTTTCACTGGTTCTATAAATTGGCTTTAACCCAATTCTCTCTGTTTTGGTCATTAAATTTCAAATTGGTTCCTGGCTTTGTGTACAATCCCCTTCTTTCTTTAATAATAGAATCGATCTCACTCCCCAGAATGATGGTTGGAAACTTGAAAGCAGGCTAGTTACTGTTCCTTCGTTGTATTCAGTTTCCTACCATTTACCTTCCTTTGGATTTTCTCTTTACAGCAGTGTCCAGCATCTTGGGCCTCAAATTCCTCTCTGATGGGCTGAGACCTCTTATGTTTGAGGAGGCTGGGTAATCCAGTGCCCCTTGGGAATATGTTGTTAGGACAGCCACAGCAAACAAACCTAAAATGAGAAATTGAACCAAAGCAGTCTAGTCCTAGCCCAGTGAAGCTCTTCAGTTGGTAAAAGGCTCTTGACACTTGCCAAGAGCTGAAAGGGTCCCACCTTACCTGAGCACAGAAGGGAGCTGTATCTGACGCAATGACAGTTAGTCCTGCCCAGAGATGTGCTGGTAAATGCTTAACAACTGGCTCTGTGGCGGGGGGGGGGGGGGAGCCCCGATTTGTAGTGTTTGCCAATTTCCATGGTGAAAATACTCCCACCATGATTGATTGTAAGCTAACAGCATGACGTCACTAAATGTGGAATTGGAAAGCAATGAACACAAATGGCCCTTGAGGGTGGTGCAAGTACACTCCAGCATACCACCCACCACCCAACTGCATCTACGATAGGCCCACACAGCCCAAAGCTGCCAGACCTGGGTTCTCTGGCAAGGATTGGGGAGGAAAGAGAGAGTGGTCCTTATACACTGTCCTGTCTCTCCAACCTGCTCCTTGGGAAATAAGCATTAGAACTGAGTGTAAAACATCATATACTTTAAAATCTCCAGGAGGAAAACTCAGTCACATCATGTCCTTCCCAACATGTTTTTTTTTTTTCCTACAATTTAGCTCAGGGTAAGTTTCATTCCTGGGTCCCCAAAAACCTTTTAAAGAAGACTCCCTTCCTGTTTAAGTCTCTAGAAAGGAACCTGTGACATATCCAGATAATGGAGACTCCTTTCTTGGTGACTAAAGAGCTCAGAAACATGTGGTTCGGCAGAATGCCTGAACTCTGATTGTATCAAGAGACCAATCATCAAATTGATTGTCTCACAGTTAATCTGATCCACTTTGGTTACCCCAAACCTGGGTTGATCATTTGATGGATATTATCAGATTTATTTATGTGTGACTATCCAACCACTTGCTTAGGAAAGGACCCCAAATGGTTTCTCAAACCTATCTTATATATAACAGCTAACATTTATTGAGTGCTTGCTATGTGTCAAGCTTTGCTCTACGGGTTTCATATGTAACATATAATCCTCCCAACAACTTCTGAAGGAGGTGCTACTATTATCACATTTTATAGATGAAGAAACTGAGACACAGACAGGTGAAGGATCTTGCCCAAGGTCACACAGCCGATAAGTGGTAGAGCTAGGATTCAAACCTTGGCAAGCTCAAGAGTCCTTTTATTTAGCCACTATACTAATGTAATCTTACCATAGGCACAGAGTTTAATTAAAACATTAAAACTCTCCTAAGCTTGAAGTCAGGAAAGATGAGTTCTGACTCTGGCTCTGGCACTGGCTTGTGAGACCTAGGGAAATTTCCTCTATTTCTGCATGCCTATGCTATACAAATGTCGAGAGAATTCAATAGAAAATTCTGGAGCCATGAGCAAGCTTTTCAAAAGGAAGTTGTAGGGATCTAAGTTGTTACTGTTTCTCAGTGTCTTTCAAGGATCTCATGAAAAAGATTTGCTTTTGCTGGCTATATGTTTTGCAGTTTGACCCCCATTGTTCTCCTTTCAGTCTCTTCAGGAGAGAAGTCCTTAGAAGTTAGACTTGAAAAAAGTCCAGGAGAGCAGTCAACTCCTTGCTTGTTCAGGCAGGATTGCTCTCCGTTGACACATCCCGTGTGTTTTGGTTTAGCGTTTCCAATCTTCTTCCCCTGAATACTTTGCTAGGAATTTTCTCCAAATCTTTTCTTTCCTCTGAAGAGTCTATATGTTATATTGGCTTATCATCTTCCAATTTCAGGCCAGACAGAACTGTGAAGCACTGAGGAACTATTTTTTCAAAGCTGTACCCATGCCCATTCCTTAGCACTATCACCACGGTTTCAGGGTGCTAAAATTTATACGTACCATGAAGAAAGAAAAGGCTCTAGTTCTCAGGAAACACTATAATTTGGGCTGTGCTGGCGGAGAAGGAAGCCCCTAGTAACTGGGGCTGTATGTGGTTATTATTGCACAAAGTAGGGAGTGGTGACAGGAAATCCACACTGTGGCACAAATACCAATGCTAGTAGGAGGCTCAAGGAGAAAGTCAATAGTCTACAGCACTTCCTATTCTCCTCCCCTGCTAGAAAGATTCATGGCTCCATGAATGATCTGAAGTAGGGTCCCTACATAAGTTATCAGCCAAATGGAGACATTCTTTAGAGTGCTCTTTGCTGAATCAAGTCCATAGGAGTAAACTGGACTGTCTTGGGCAAACTAGAAAAACTAGTTTCCCTATCCTGGAGATAAAGCTCTCTAAAACTTGATGGTGTGGATTCACAGTTGAGGACCCTACTCTAGGCCCATGTTGGACATCACAGAGTGCCCACAGTTGCCCAGGACAGCACAAGGAGATGAGACAGCTCCCTGGGCCATGCATCCAACCAGGGCATCAGCTGGGGGTTTTGTGTTCGTGTTTTGCAGTGTCTTCTCAGATGAAATTGCCATGCTGATTGCAAAAAGGAAGAACAATTAGCACATTCATTAATTAGAATCTTGTTTTTAATTCTACTGTGAAGAGTAATCTTTTGTTAACTTGAATGAGATCCTAAGCTTACCCTAAGCTTTAATTATAGTGTTATTATTTTAAAATATTGGCTGGCCCTGGACCAAGATGCTAGAGTGTTTAAATTTAAGTACTCCAGAGGTAATTTAAACACGTGATAATTTACTGACGGGTACTAATGACCCAAAGGAATTCCACATTGTTTAGTTCAAACAAATGATTATGATGATAACAGACCCTGAAGTATGCTAATCACATTCTTTGCCAGGGAGCGTGAGTACCTGTAAATGGATGTGTGTCTGTTTGTGGTTGCCTCTGAGCTGTCAGGAGAGGCTGCAGCATAAGGGTGTTGGAGACTTGCAGCCTTTCAGGTAGCATGACCTTGTTTGAGTTCCTGCTCTACTATAAGCCACACTAACTGCCTGACTCTTGGCAAGTTACAATCTCCTCTAAGTTTTAGTTCCTCAATTGTAAAATGAGATTAATGATACCCCTCTTGGAGGAGTGTTTGTGAGGATTAAGGAGCCAACATATATAAAGTGCCGGGGACATAGTAGACTCCTGATAAATGGTAGTAGGAGGCTTACATATCTATGTAAGATCGATTCCATTTTACATAGATATCTTATTTGCAGTTGTGTATTCTTGTGTATATCTCCATGTTTAGATTTTCCAGGTGTCCGTATCTGACTTTGTATCCATGTACTTACCTGGGTGTATAGATGTATATTTTGGTATTTGGTGAAATGTATCTCTCTCTGTATCTGTATGAGTGCAGTGGTCTTGGTATGCAGCTGTATCTATGCATATACTGAGTGAGAGTCTGTGTGTGTATGAAGGAGATATGCCATATCTGCATGAATGAATGTATATCGCTGTGCTTTCTGTAGTTCACGATCTCAGACTAGGCTGTGAAGACCACCTTAAGTATGACTCTTCCATTTCCAGCAATACCTTAAATCCTTTGGCCTTGATTTCATCCTTGTTTAGGTGGTCCAGGTAGTGGAGGTGGTTTGGTTGATTCCTTCTTTTATGGATTTGCGAGTATGCGTGCGTGTTAGAACCAATAGCTCCTTAGGCACAATTAGCTGCTTCCTTTCTCCTGCTTCCTTTTTTCTTTTCCTGCTCCTTCCTTCCCTTTCCTTCATTGTCTGCAACCTTACTGACTTTTCACCCAGTAACATCAGGGGGAGGAACACCTTAAGCAGGTGGGACGGCAGTCTTTGACTCTGAAACAAACTGTCAACTCATTCAATGGGAACTCAAATTTGGGCCCCTGTGTGTTGGAGACGCAGATTCGCATATAAAAGGAAGAATGTAAAGGTTGGAGAATCACCAGAGACAAACTGAGAGGCAGGTGCTTACCTTTGTGGTTTGATCTTAGAATAACCATGAAGTCCTCTCCACCTAGAAATTGTTCTCACACTGGCCTGTCATAGAACCTGAAAGTCCACCGTTAGGTCCTGTGTCTGGCCGGGCTTTTCCCTGTGCTGCAGACACAGCTCTGCAGCCAGCTTTGTGGCACCCCTGTAATATTAAAGTGTGCCAAGGCTCCGTCCCACCTGCTGAACCTATATTCTCAAGTTCCAAAGAGTCTTGGGAACCTCCAGGACTATTCTGCTGGAACTTAAATTGTCACTGATGGGAGGGAGGCATTAAGGACAAACAATTGTTGCCTTCCTCCTTCTGCCTTTCCCTACTTTCAAGTCAACAGCCCATTATCAAGCATTGACCACATGAAGTCCTTGGGTTGGATGTGGGGACCAGATACAAAAAGATCATCTCTTTCCTCTCTCTCCTCTCCATCTTGCAGTCTTTACGCTAAGCCCTCCTCATTGCTGCTAGGAGCAAAGCAGATCAGATAAACCAATGACAAACTGTGTTGGTTATCCTTTCCCACGAGTTTTGGCATTTTAAAAGAGGGCCTGGGGACAGATTCATGAATTCCTCCCCACACTTAAGCAGTGCCCCTACATTCTGAAATTAATCTTCTCTCTGACAATGGCTGGAGCCAATCGCCCATTTTGTCCACGGTGGAGACCATCTATGTGGTAGTGAGGAAGCATTCTGATTAAATTAACTTGACTTAAGATGTGAATGATATCTGGCTTAATGTGTTTATTTCCCAAAATAAATATACATTTCGAAGGGGAACTTGTTAAAAATAAGTAACTCTCAAATGGTAGGCATTAAACAGCAATATGGGACCCTTCAGGCTTTCTGGGCCTCTCAAGATATAGCATATAAGCAATTAATGTTTTCTTCCCAATTCTCATAATATGCTGATATTCACCCAGTTCTTCTGGCGCTCACTTTTGTTTTCAACAAGTCTCACAACCATGCTGTGATGATGCAAGATGCCATAGGCATTCCCTTGACATAAGGGCTGCTAGGCTCCATGGAAGGGCACGAATCACCCTGGAGGTGTGGTGGAGTAGGGGTGGCAAGAAATCACCGCTACCTCTCCTCCCTGTCTTCTTCTCCTCTAACTTCTACTTTCTCAGAAAGCAGTTTAACGACCTAATTTTACTTAGTGGTCTACAGAATAGACTTCTCATTGAACTACTTTGCTACTCTCTATTTAATGTATATGACAGAGAAAAACACCAATGATCAATATGTGAGCCCTAGCTTCACCTATATTGTTAGATGTAATATATTATTAATTTTTACTGTGTTTTTCTACCTTCATCAAGATCATTAGTAAATATTACTGCATTCTAATTTACATATATGCATTTACATTTTGCATTTGTATTTCACAACAGGGACCTAGCCTCTGTCAACACTTTTATACCCTAATATCTGTAACCAAAACCGAGGATTTTACTTAAGCTACTAAATTAATGCATTGTACAATAGCATTATGGGTAGAATTCTGAGTTTCAGATTTATGAGCTATTCGTTTGTACAGCAGACATTACTCTCTGTTCAATCTTTGGCCAGAACAAATCCTACCAATGTAAAGAAAAGGTAAATGTACTTTAGTATAGGTGAGGCAATGAGGGCTAAGTACATGATCAGGGAAGGGAAAATAGTTGTGTGTATTTCATGTCCAGGCTGAACCAAAAAACCTGTCCGTTGGCCAATCTATCTTAGAAGACTGGAGGATTGATGGGATTTCAGAAGCTGTTTAAATGATGGGAAAGACCATTTGACTGCCTGAAGGAGAAGTATTCCAGGGAGAATATATTGCTTTGGAAAAAGTTCAGAGGTGGGAGTGAGATGTGCCTGCAGGGAACCTGAAACAGGTGTGCCTTCACAATGAGGTGTAACCATAAAGTGATGAATGTGACTTCTTTTGATACAAACATACCAGTACTTTACATCCCCACAGTGTTGTCCTCTTCAAAGCAGACATCTTGAGAGTCTAGATTCTTAATGAAGCCCAACATACCTTTGAATATTCTCTTCTGGTCTAGCCTTCAGAGCCAAACGTGCAGACTGCACCCATTCCTTTAAGAGAGAAAGTGGAAATAACTAGCTGCAATGTAAAAGGGATCTGAAGACTGGAATATGACTCATGGCTTCCTAGCCACCACCTTTAATGATCACTTGGTAAGCTGGAGAGGTGACCACCGACACCAATATAGTAAATGGAGCCATCTTAATTAAAGGTGGAGAGATCCATATGGCCTCTGGGATCTTCTCCCAGGTATAACACCCTCTTTTCATTTTGATGTTTATCTTGAGTTGATGGTATATCATCCTGCCAGAGTTTGCTTGCTTGCAAATGGAGTTAGATGAAACTCTTCTACACTTTCTACCCTTTGTGAAGTAGACTCCATGTGACCAAATGAATTCCATCTAGGTCTTAAGGGATAAAGACAAAAGCAAGAGAGCTGTATGATACAAAATTGAATAGATAGAGATCATTGGGTAGTCCAAGATGTCTGATGACTGTTATCCTGGAAGCCCATTCAAAGAGCTTGATAGGCAGGGGGGAAAGTGAGGGGGGGATAAATTGGGAGACTGGGATTGAGAAATACACATTACTATATATAAAATAGATAACTAATAAGGACCTACTGTATAGCACAGGGAACTCTTCTCAGTACTCTGTAATGACCTATATGGGAAAAGAATCTAAAAAAATTGGCTATATGTACATGTATAACGGATACACTTTGCTGTATAGCAGAAACTAACACAACATTATAAATCAACTATACACTAATAAAAATTTTAAAAAAAACAAACAAAGAGCTTGGGAGGGTATATGAGGTTTGTTCTATCAGAGGCTTCAGAGAGATTGACAAGCATGAAAACAAACTGTCATTTAGATTTAACAATGAAAAAAATTACACATCGTTTGGGATGGAGCTTAGGGTTGGGATCAGGGGTCTCAAATGACAGTGGACAGGGTCCAGATAAATGTTGGGGCTTGTGAATTTCACAACGTGAGTATAAACAGTGCTGCTACAAGAAGTTGATGTTAAAAGGGGGAAAAGAGATGCGGTTAAGTGTGTCAAATGTTAGATTCTGTTACTGAAAAAGTAAGGATGAAGGATGACCCATAATGTGTATTAAGCATCTATTTTGTCCCAGGTTCTTTAAATATATTGCTTCAGAACAAGCCTGTGAACTAGAGATTATGATACCCATTTTAGTGATGAGGAAACTGAGGCTCAGAGAGGTAAAGTAACTTGCCCAAAGATACATAGCTAGTAGTTGGCAGAGCTAGGATTGAACACAGATTTCACTGACTCCAGTGAAAGTTCATGCTCTTCATTAGTGTATTAAGTTACTCTTTAAGGATGGATACAGCTGAGTGTGCACACAGAGAATAAAGAGCTAGAAGAAAAGTGTTTTTTAATAAAAGGCTAACAGTCTGAAGGACAAAGACTTAAGAATGTGGGCAGCAATGGGATCCTAGCTTGGTGCTGCCAATGACAGGGAATGTAGGAGAAAGAATTAAGTAGTGTTTTGAGCAGAGATTGTAAACTGGTGGCCCATGGGCTAGATCCAGCCAGCACACATGTTTTGTTTGACCTGCACAGTGTTTTCTAAAATATCAAATTTATTGCCAGTATTTAAAAAGAAATTTTTCACATAAAATTTCCACTTTCGAGCTTCTTTTAAAAAAAATATCTGGCAACATGGGAACTTCAATCCTGCATGGCAAAGTCAGCTGGGGCCAGGTTACACATTATACTGGTACTTGCTTTCCAGTTTCCCAAAGCTTTCAGCACATCCTACACTTGGGTGGCTTTACTCATCAGATTACCTGCTGAGCCCCTGTAAACCTTTTCATTTAACACTGGTAGTTTAGATGGTCACCGTGGATGGTTCCCTGTTTTCTTTTCTTTTCTTTCTTTCTTTTTTTTTTTTTTTTTTGCGGTACGCGGGCCTCTCACTGTTGTGGCCTCTCCCGTTGCGGAGCACAGGCTCCGGACGCGCAGGCTCAGCGGCCATGGCTCACGGGGCCAGCCGCTCCGCGGCATGTGGGATCTTCCCGGACTGGGGCACGAACCCGTGTCCCCTGCCTCGGCAGGCGGACTCCCAACCACTGCGCCACCAGGGAAGCCCTGTCTGTTTTCTTTGAAGAAGATACCATCTTGTGGAAGAGATATCAATGAAAGTAGGGCAAGATATTTTCATGAGGTGATTCAAGGTGCTGAAATGTCTGATTTGATTAATGTCTGAGAGGAGCTAGAACCATTGTGGTGTCAGCCATCAGCTTAGCTGGAGGTTGGTATGTACTTCTTTAGTTGTTCAGTCATTTGGGTAGAGGAATGGGGGTGCTATATTTTTTTTCTTTTTGTTTGTTTACAGTTCAAGGTTGAATTGTAGACAGTTTTTAGTTGGCGAGCAGAGAGGACAGTGAAGACGTCCAGTGTCTTGGGTAAGCTTTACCTCAAGATACCAAAAGTAGGGCCTGTCATCCATTGCAAAAAATCATTGGTGGCCAGAGGTGTTAGTGTGTCCCTGAAAAGGAGGCAGCAGCTTAAAAGCAATAAATAGCAGGAGGCAGATTGTCTAACTATGTTAGGTGTTGGGAAGAAATGTGGGAAATAAAACAGTGATCCAGGAAAACCCTAGTTTATTTTTTAAGTGAATTTACTAAGGGACTTATATATATATATATATATATATATATATATATATATATATATATATATATATATATATATGAATATGATTCAGCCTTAAAAAAGAAGGAAATCCTGCCACTTGTGACAATGTGAATGAACCTGGAGGATATTAGGCTAAATGAAATAAACCAGTCATAGAAGGACAAATACTGCATGATTCCACTTATTGAGGTATATAAAAAGTCAAACTTGTAGAAGCAGAAAATACAGTAGTGGTTGCCAGGGGGTGGATGGTGGAGAAATGGGGAGTTGTTCACTGGCTATAAAGTTTCAGCTATGTGTGCTAAATGAATAAGTTCTAGACATCTGCTGTAGTAACCATATGGTATCGTGCACTACAAAATTTGTTAAGAGGGCTGATCTCATGTTAAGTGTTCTTACCACACACACACTAAAGCAAACAAACAAACAAACAAACCCAAAGGAACACAAGGAAACTCTGGGAGTTGTTGGGTATGTCTATTACCTTGATTGTGGGGATGTCATCATGGATGTTTGCTTACGTCTAAACTCATTAAACTGTACATACTAAATATGTGTTGTTCTTTGTATGTCAATTATACCTCAATAAAGCTGTTAAAAGTATTGTATGAATCCATTTATATGAAGTGTCCAGAATAGGTAATCTGAGAGACAGAACATAGATTAGTGGTTGGTTGCCCAAAGATAGTGAGAAGGATTTGGAGGGAATGGGGAATGACTGCTAATGGATAGAAAGTTTCTTTTTGGGGTGATGAAAATATTCTAGAATTAGATGGTGTTGATGGTTGTACAACTCTGTGGATATATACTAAAAGCCACTGAACTGTATACCTTAAATGATTCACTTGCATGGTATGTAAATTATCTCGATAAAACTACTTAAAAATGAATTTATAAAACAGACGTGACTCGCTATACTGCATTGTTTCCCAAACTTGGGAAAAACTTAGTTCTTTATTGTATCCTTCATTCTTGAAAAGGCTTTTAGGCCGCTGTCCCTTAGGAATTCAGCTTAAGTTAGCAAGGAAGGCTAAAGATCATTGCTTAGCACAAAAGTTCCTTTCAATTGTGTGTCTATCTGAAAAGTTTCTCTGGCCTCAGTGTACACCCACCTCAGCCTTTACACCAGGCCACTCTCCTCAGTGTATCTGGTCTCTTCCTGAGTGTTGTTAAAGACAAATATCATTGAATACAAAAACAAACAAGCTAGCTAACTAACAAAACCAAAACACTACAGAGAATTCCCAAAGTCTAGTGTTAAAAAGGACCTTGAAATGGAGTAATATAGTCTAGACAGACTCAGATGGGTAATAGATGATCCTCTGCATGAACGTATTTACATGAAAACAATTCCATAATTTCTTTTGATATGTGGTACAGCCAGTCTCCTTGCCTCATCTGGTAGTTTGCTCTATTGTGAAACCTAAATTAAGTACTGGGAATCCTCAGAGAGTATCTGAGAGAAGAACCCAGTGCCTCTAGGAAAAGGCCTGATGGATCTAAAAAAGGAAGTGGGGTGGAGAAAAGAATGGCTATTTTGGTGGAAGGGACTAGTTTATACTGAAGACCTTATAAACAGCTCTAAACAGGCAGACAGCACTTTGGCTCTAAGACCATTACCCTAGCTTTGATAAAAAGCTTTCTTTATTGATGTGGAAAAAATGACTTTAAAGTGGAAACTCCCTAGGCAATTAATTCCTAGTTTTATCCAAGACTTTTCTTTCTGAATTTGAAATTCAGTGATTTCCTTCTGTGGTTTTATCAATGGGCCACAAGTCTGATAAGATTGCTTCCTTCCTGCACTTGGAACTCTGCCATCTCACGTGGAAGAAGTGATATACTTGCCTTTCTGCCCTGGCTCAGAACTCAGTGGAACAAGCGGCACAGGAGATGTGTGGCCAAAAAGTGCAGAGGCAGTCCCATATGACTAGCCCAGGGGTAAACCAGAGTGGACTTGACTTGAATTCTCTCTCTTTATCTCTGTGAATGTTGATCAGCCTGCAAATCACCTTGCTTTGCCCAGCTAGTCTGTGGGTTGAATCAAGAGCATAGCTTGGAAATAACCATGGTTTATGCATGATTCTGGGGAGTAACCCTGGGTCCAAGATAATCTAGCTTTTCTGTGGTTGGCCTTGTCGTTAATACAGCTTTGGAAAATTTATTCAGCTGAGTAAATCCCATGGCGGGAGACAGCCATTATGTGGAACTCCTGAACGTAAGCACTCTTGAGAATTTGAGCAACAGGTCAAGAAGTAAAACTCACCTCCATTGGCTCTGCCCTCTCTTCCCTCTAACCAATATAAGAAAACTACAGGGCAATGTTTCAGTTTGGGGAAATATCCCTGGTGACCTGATAGTGCTATCCTCATGTCCAAGATCAGCCTTTCGCAGAAGAAGAATAAGGAGGTCTCCTGTCCCCAGATTTCCTTATCTACCATCATGCTTATGATTCTGCCATATGAGGGCTATTCCTTTGGTTTAACCCTTATGAAAATGCAACAATCATACAAGGGAAGAGTGACACATTAAGCCACCAACTACATTTAACACCTTCAGTGGAGTTCATTTGCTCTTTGGCAGAAGGGAAAGCAGGTCCCTGAGGAATTAGGATAAGGAATCTAGTAGAGGGACCTTGAGCCAGGAGGCCGGATAGAGGGAATCAGGGTCAAGGAGGACAATGGTGCTGAAAGGACAGGTGGAAGGATACCAGAGACAGTCAGCCCTGCTGTACTAGGAGATGAGCACAGAGGAGACTCTTAGAAAAGGAACCCTTCAGCTTTCCTGGCTCACCCAAGAGAACTGAGTGACACAATTACAGAGAGTAGCATGGCGGCAAGAGATTTGGCAGCAAAAGAGAGCTACTTGTAATGTGGCCTCTTTGTCAGCCACTAAAAGGTAGGTGACAGCTAGCTTTTAAGCAAAAACGGATTCGACATGTCTTTCTGTTTGTAGATATGTGGGTTTGGTTACCCCCAAAAATGAGTATGGAGAGAGAGTAGGGTAGGAGGAACAAGAATAAAGGTGCAGTGAATGTGAGTGGAGAGTGGGAGTGTTGGAGGGATGGCAAGCTCCGTGACATCAAAGACCTTGTCTGGGGCCCTCTGAGAAATGTGTTGCTTATTTTTTTTTCTCCTTTGTCCTTCCCTTCTTTCCTCTCCATTATTTGTCTCCTCTCTTGCTCCCATTCCTTCCTCTCCCTGACTTCTCCCCTGACTGGGTTTCAAGGAAGCCAGCGGTCTTCTTTAGTCTTCCTTTGCCTCTGGCCCCATCCCAGTCCCAGCTGGGGTCCCTCAGAACCAAAGAGGCTGCTGGCAGACATTGTTTTCACAAATCAAGTCACATATTGTGCCCAAAGTCTACATACACGGTGTTCATTATCAGCTCATCAGTTAATGGTGAGCAGCTGTATGCTTTGTGTGTTTTTCCAGAGCTGCACAGGGAGCCCTGGTAGCTGCTCACTGGTTTGGGCTCTGGTTTCCAGTGGAGTTGGAGGGAATAATGTGTTTTGGCTGTGGGTGACCTGTTACAATAGAATTTCTCTGCTTCTCCTTGGTATCCAGACTATTCCCTATTACCCTGTCTGATAGGCTATAAGAACTTCTCCAGCACAGGGTGGAGCTTTTTTTTTTTTTTTTTTTTTTTTTGCAGTACGTGGGCCTCTCACAGTTGTGGCCCAGGGAAGCCCCAGGGTGGAGCTTTGATAGCAATACAAACAAAGAAGATGACAGCACAGAAGGAATCTCACCTTACTCAGCAGCCCTTCCTCCTTTCTCAATAGTGACCTCCTTTTCCCACTCCCCATCATACTAGGCTGGTGTGGGATAGGAGTGAGGTAGTGTTTTTGTATCAGGAGTTACCTCCTTACAGATTATGGAAGTTTAGGAGAACCATGCCTTTCTTTGCACCCAAAGGGCTGCTGTGAAGGGGAGGTAGGGAACAGGACTCCCTGTCTCTAACCTTTTCTCTCCCTTCCTGGAGATTGGAGTAATAGGTAGAAAACACTTTGTCATAGATGCTTCAAAAGTCAGGTATTTCCCACAGGCTCAAAGGGACTCTGAGTCTTCTAGGCTCAGTTGGCCTCTTTCATCCAGAGTTCTGCTGCTGCTGAAATTTACCCGGCATGAATAGAAGGAAAGGGCCGGGGAGTCTGTTGGCCCCCCTGAACTAAGCAGAGTCCTAGTGGTTAAAGAAGTCAGAAAGAGGTAGTGGGGTCAGTGCATGAGGGTAAAGAGGCCATTCTGAGAGTTCCTCAGAAAGTTTAGTGGTCTCCAAATTCTACATGTACTACTTCAGCTTCCTGTGCATACGGTAGATGCTCAAGAAATGCTTACTGACTTCAAAGGGAAAGGAAGTCACATTTTTTGAAGCCATTGGCTAGCTTTCATTAAGCTCATACAGATTTCTTGGAGAGGGGCTAGAAACATAGATCTGTATTGATCTTCAGGACTTCCCAAATCATTGTATTGGACCTACAACTATGACACATGTTGGGAGAAAATACCCTTTTGGCAAAAGCCAGCACCATCTGTAACATGCATTAAATTTTTCTTTTTTCTTTTTTTTTTGCGGTACACGGGCCTCTCACTGTTGTGGCCTCTCCCATTGCGGAGCACAGGCTCCGGACGCGCAGGCTCAGCGTCCATGGCTCACGGGCCCAGCTGCTCCGTGGCATGTGGAATCTTCCTGGACTGGGGCACGAACGCGTGTCCCCTGCATCGGCAGGCAGACTCTCAACCACTGCGCCACCAGGAAGCCCCATGCATTAAATTTAAATGACTGATGGAGAGTTTGAGATTCAGAGAGGTGAAGTGACTTATTGAGCTTCTATAGTAGGATGAGGAGGAAGGTAAGAACATAACTCAAATATTCTAACTCTCGTTATACTAAGAGATTAATTTTCATTCCCCTGGTTACAATAGTGAGAAAGGAAATTCCATTTGTTCAATAGTTCTGCATACTACTAATATAAAGACGGTCAATTCACCATAAGCAGGAATAGGGAAGTAGCATTATGGTGACTCATCAGATGCAAAATGCCCACCCCCCACCCCTGACTAAATGGTATTTCCAAGAACTTCATATAGAGTGTGATGCTAACTTTGCATATGTTTATGATTAAGATCCTGCAACATCTCATCTCTTGTATATTTCCATGGCACATTTCCCTTTGAATACAAGTATCTTTTTCATTTTATGAAATGCTAAGTACTACAATGTTTCCTTCTGCATATTCATTTTCTTTCTGAAAACAATTTTTGTTTCATATATGAACACTTTATTTGTGACAGAGGTTACATCTGCATTGCAAGGGAAGAATGTTCTTTGTCAATTAATGATGCTTGGTCAACTGGATATCCACATAGTGTAAAAAAAAAAAGTGAATCTTGCCTTCTATTTTGCAGATACACAAAAGTTCACCCCATGTGGGTTAATAAAAGAGTGTATTTATGATCTTGTGGGTAGGCAGTGAACATGTAGAGTACATTTACCAACAGCTGTTTTAATACCCTTGTCTACTAATTCTCTTATCTGTGCATTTTTTTTTTTTTTTTTTTTTGGCGGTACGCGGGCCTCTCAATGTTGTGGCCTCTCCCGTTGCGGAGCACAGGCTCCGGACGCGCAGGCTCAGCGGCCATGGCTCACGGGCCCAGCCGCTCCGTGGCATGTGGGATCTTCCCGGACCGGGGCACGAACCTGTGTCCCCTGCATTGGCAGGTGGACTCTCAACCACTGCGCCACCAGGGAAGCCCCTTATCTGTGCATTTTTAAGACTGTTTATATTGATTGATTTTCCTCCTCATTATGAGTTGTATTCTCCTGCTCCTTTGCATGCCTGGTACTTTCTGACTGGATGCCAGACATTTTGAATTTTACATTGTTGGGTGCTGGACTTTTTTTAATTCCTTTTTTTTGAAAGCCTTGATCTCAGACACAATTAAGATACTTGGAAACAGCTCGATCAGTTTGAGGTTTGCTTTTAAGAGTTTTTAGGTGATACCAGAAGCTACCAAAATATTTTGGTCTGGGGCTAATTTGTCCTCTCTACTGAGATAATATCCTTCCGTGTACTTTATCTGATGTCCCATTTATTAGGACATTTCTTGACTTTGGCTTTTGGGAATGTGAACTCTCAACAGCTCTGTTTGAGCTCCAAGAATTGGTCTGCCTGCTCCTTTCTGATGGTCTGAGGGTAGTTTCCTCACAATACATGATCAGAACTCACTGGAAAACTGGAAAGGGAAACTTCTGGGTGTCTCCAGAGCTCTTACTCTGTATAGACTCCTCCTCTCTATTACTCTGCCCTGCATATTCTAACACCTTGGCCTCCTCAAATCCTCCATCCTGTCTCCTCAACTTAGTGAGAATACCAGACTCTTTCCGGTTTCTCACTTCCTGCATTATGCCCTGGAAATTCTTTCCCAGAAGGAAGCTAGGGCAATTGTAGGGCTCACCTTATTTGTTTCCCTTCTCTCAGGGATCCTGTGAGGCCTTGTTGTCCAATGTTTAAAAATCACTGTTTTATTTCTCTGTTTTTTTCCAGTTTCATTTAGAAATAATTGACATACATTACTGTATAAGTTTAAGGCATACAGCATGTTGGTTTGATTTACATATATTGTGAAATGATTACCACAATAGGTTCAGCTAACATCTATCTTCTCATATAGATATAATAAAAAGCAAAGAAAGAAAAAAAATAATTTTTCCTTATCATGAGAACTCAGGACTTACCCTCTTAACTTTCCTATATATCATACAGCAGTGTTAGCTATAGTCATCACATTGTATATTACATCCCTAGTACTTATTTATTTTTTAATTTTTATTTTTTTTGTGGTATGCGGGCCTCTCACTGTTGTGGCCTCTCCCGTTACGGAGCACAGGCTCCGGACATGCAGGCTCAGCAGCCATGGCTCACAGGCCCAGCTGCTCTGCGGCATGTGGGATCCTCCTGGACCGGGGCACGAACCCGTGTCCCCTGCAACGGCAGGTGGACTCTCAACCACTGCACCACCAGGGAAGCCCTAGTACTTATTTATTTTTTAACTAGAAGTTTGTACTTTTTGACCACTTCCTCCAATTCCCCCTATGTCTCTGGTAACCACAAACCTGATCTCTTTTTCTATGAGCTTTTTTTAAAAGATTCCACATGTAAGTGAGATCATACAGTATTTGTCTTTTTCTGTCTGACTTACTTCATTTAGTATAATGCCTTCAAGGTCTGCCCATGTTGCAAATGGTAAGATTTCATTCTTTTTTATGGCTAAGTAATATTCCATTGTATATTTTTAAAAATCACACAACTTCTTTATTCATTCATCTATTCATGTGTATTTAGGTTGCTTCCGTATCTTGGCTATTATAAATAATGCTGCCATAAATATGGGGGTGCAGATATATTTTTGATTTTGTGTTTTCATTTCCTTTGGATATATTCCAGAAGTGGAATTGCTGGATCACATGGTAGTTCTATTTTTAATTTTTTGAGGATCCTCCATACTATTTTTCATAGCGGCTGTACCAATTTACAATCCCACTAACTGTGCTCAAGAATTCCCTTCTTTCCACATTCACACCAGCATCTTTTTTTGATGATGACCATTGTAACAAGTGTGAGTTTTTAATTTGGTTTTAATTTGCATTTCCCTAATGTCTAGAGATGCTGAGCATCTTTCCACATGCCTGTTGGCCTTTTGTATGTCTTTTTTGGAGAAATGTCTATTACTGCCCTTTGCCCATATTTTTAAATGGGTTATTTGTTTGTCTGCTATTGAGTTGTGTGAGTTCTTTATATATTTTGGATATTAACCCCTTATCAGATAGAGTGTTTGCAAATATTTTTACCTTTCCATGAGTTTTCTTTTCATTTTATTGATGGTTTCTTTTGCTGTGCAGGGGCTTTTTAGTTTGAGGTAGTCCCACTTGCTTATCTTTTTATTTTGTTGTAAGTGCTTTTGGTATCCTATCCACAAAATCATTACCAAGACTCATGTACAGGAGATTTATTCCAATGTTTTCTTCTAGGTGTTCTGTGATTTCAGGTCTTACATACAAGTCTTTAATCCATTTTGAGTTAGTATTTACAAGAGGTATAAGATATGGGTCCAGCTTCATTCTTTTTCTTTCTTTTCTTTATTGAAGTATAGTCGATTTACAATGTTGTGTTAGTTTCTGGTGTATAGAAAAGGGATTGAGTCATACATGTATATATATTCTTTTTCATATTCTTTTCCATTATGGTTTATTACAGGATACTGAATATAGTTCCCTGTGCTATATAATAGGACCTTGATTTTTATCCATTCTATATATAATAGTTTGCATCTGCTAGTCCCAAACTCCCAATCCAACCCTCTCCTGTCCCCCTCCCCCTTGGAAACCACAAGTCTATTCTCTACGTCTGTGGGTCTGTTTCTGTTTTGTAGATAAGTTCATTTGTGTCATATTTTAGATTCCACATATAAGTGATATCATATGGTATTTGTCTTTCTCTTTCTGACTTACTTCACTTAGTATGATGATCTCTAGCTCCATCCATGTAGCTGCCAATGGCATTATTTCATTCTTTTTTATGGCTGAGTAATATTCCATTGTATATATATACCACATCTTCTTTATCCATTCATCTGTTGATGGACATTTAGGTTGTTTCCATGTCTTGGCTATTGTAAACAGTGCTGCTATGAACATAGAGGTGCATGGATCTTTTGGAATTATAGTTTTGTCTGGATATATGCCCAGGAGTGGGATTGCTGGATGATATGGCAACTGTATTTTTAGTTTTTTGAGGAAACTCCATACTGTTTTCCATAGTCGCTGAACCAATTTACATTCCCACCAACAGTGTAGGAGAGTTCCCTTTTCTCCACACCCTCTCCAGCATTTGTTATTTGTAGACTTTTTAATGATGGTCATTCTGACTGGTGTGAGGTGGTACCTCACTGTAGTTTTGGTTTGCATTTCTCTAATAATTACCAGCTTCATTCTGAATACTAGTTATTCCAGCACCATTTATTAAAGAGACTGTCTTTTCTCCTTTGCATGTTCTTGGCTCCCTTGTGAAATACTAGTTGACTGTATATGTTTGGGTTTATTTCTGGGCTCTCAATTCTGTTCCATTGGTCTGTTGGCCAGTACCATACTGTTTTGGTGACTATAGCTTCATAGTATAGCTTGAAATCAGGAAGTGTGACGTCTTCTGCTTTGTTCTTCTTTATCAGGATTTCTTTGGCTATGGGTCTTTTGTGGCTCCATATAAATTTTAGGAGTGTTTTTTTCTACTCCTGTAAACAATGGATTGCATTGGATCTATAGATAGATTTTGGTAGTATTGACATTTTAACAATATTAATTCTTCCAATCCATGAACATAGGACACATTCCCATTTGTTCATATCTTCTTCGATTTCTTTCATCAAGGTCTTGCAGTTTTCAGAGTAGAGATTTTTCACCTCCTAAATTTATTCCTAAGGTTTTTTTTGATGTTTTTGTAAATGGGATCAATTTCTTTATTTCTTTTTCAGGAAAGTCATTAGTATATACAAATGATACTGATGATTTTTGTATGTTAATTTTGTATCCTGCAAATTTACTGAATTCATTGATCAGATCTAACAGTGTTTTGGTTGAGCTTTTAGGATTTTCTATATATAAAATCATGTCACTTGCAAATAGAGATAATTTTACTTCTTCCATTTCAATTCTACTACCTTTTTATTTTTTCTTGCCTGATTACTCTAGCTAAGATTTCTAGTAATATGTTGAATAGGAATGGTGAGAGTGGGCACCATTGTCTTGTTCCTAATCTTAGACAACTCTGCATACTATTGATATAAAGATGGTCAGTTCACCATAAGCAGGAATAGGGAAGTAGCATTATGGTGACTCATCAGATGTAAAATGCTTGCCCCCACTCCACCCTCCCCAACTAAATTATATTTCATATAGAATTGTAAAAATGCTAAGTATAATAATGCTTTGCATATGTTCATGATTAAGATCCTGCGGCATTTCATCTCTTATGTGTTTCCATGGCACATTTCCCTTTGAATACAAGTATCTTTTTCATTTTATGAAATGCTAAGAACTACAATGGTTCCTTTTGCACATTCATTTTCTTTCTTGCTAACAAATTTTTTTTAAAAAAGCTTTCATTCATTGATTTATAGAAGCATGCTTTACTTTCAATGATACTGTATCCAAGTTGTTGCTAGCCAAGCCTTAATTATGTTCCTGCTTTCTGTCTCCCCTCCCCTTTTTCCTGTCTTTTTTTTCCTGCCTTATAATTATAAATAGTGTAATGTTCAACTTGACTGGCTTTCATTTAGGACTTTCCCCAAAGGCCCTAACAGAGGACCTGGGGATGAGCCAGTATTTCACAAGTTTGGTTTGGATATGTACCCCAGAGGTTTCCCAAGTCTCCAGTCTGCCAAGTTGGCCTAGCAATCTCCCCAAAATCACTTCTCCTGCTGCACTCTGCCCCTTGGACTTCCAGGGGATCTATTCAATTGGATCCTTGTCTTCTAAGAGGCCCAGGTATGCTGGTATCTGAGGCGTAGCTAAACAAACCCAGTAGGGAAAGGGGAGCTGCCTGTGTTACCACCATCAGAAGAGCCATTCCCCTCATCCATCTTTCATCACAATTCCCAGCAAACATTAAGCACTTGGTTGCAGAGGAAAAGATACATTCCCTTGACTCCTGGGGCTCCTGTTCTATGAGGGCCAGAGACACGCTTAACCAACAAACACACAAATATGAATGACATGACTGGGAAATGCTAAAGGGACAGCACTGAACAACGGTGTGTGTGTGTGTATGTGTGTGTGTGTGTGTGTGTTTCAAAGCTACATAAATTGAGGTAATTTTTCTAGGCCTTTCGTCCTTTCCAAAAAATTTAGGGCAGAGCTGACCATAAATTAAATTGGGCTTTTAGCCAGTACCCTTCCAAGCCCATGTCTATATGCTCCCACTTTCTCCATCCCTTTTTAAAAAGGAAAAGAAAGTCCTGTAGTAAAGCTGTGTGCAGCCATACTTTTATTTAGTAGAGGAAAAATGTAACCATCTTACATGTGTTGTCCCTTCTCTCCTACCTTTCTTCTGTTTCTTCCTCCTTCTAGTGTTCTTTTCAGCCTCTTTCTTCATAAGTCTGATCTCTCTCCATCTGCTCCCCTCTCTTCCTTTATTAACCCCTAAAAGCATCTCTTCTGGAGATTATAGCTGGAAAGAGAGAGAGAGAGAGAGAGAGAGAGAGAGAGAGAAAGGAAGGACAGAGAAGGGAAAAGGGAGAGGGGGGAACAAGACAAGGGTGGGTGAGGTCTTTATGGAAGGACGACTATTTCTCCACATCTTAGCATATAGATTCTCTGCCTTCCCTTCACTTTCAAAGAAACTAATAGTAATAGGTACCATACAATGAATACTTATTATGCACAAGTTCTTTCCATACATTATCACATTTAATTCTTATAACTCTGCAAGCTAGCACCATTGATTGCTCCCATTTTACAGATGAGAAAACAGAGTTTCAGCAAGATTAGTCAAGTGGAACCAGATAGCTGTGGTTTAAATCCTGGCTCTTCTATCTACTAGCTAAGTGAACTTGGGCATGTTGCTTACCTCTCTGTGTCCTGCCTATCACAATTTCTCTATTCTAGAAAGGTACATAGCCTATATCCCATTTGCTAAGAGCCTGCATTTTACTCATCTGTTAAACTTGTAGGTACCAATTTGTTGACTGGAGAAAACCAGCCCAAATGTACTCCAGGACCCTCCTTCTCCTCCCATGGGGTTCATGCACATAGCCAAAGATCTTTGGAAGACTTGGTTGGTGAGCAGTTCAATCTACTCATTTGTTGCATAATTAAACAAACGAACAAAAAACCACATCTGCTTGGTGTTGGCCATTCCAAGTGCCAAGGTTATAGTGGTGAACAAGAAGACATGGTCCCTGTTCTCATGGAACTTTTATTCTAATGGTGGAGGCAGACATTAATCACATTATACAAATAAATGCAAAATTGCAACTGTCATAAGTGCTACAATGGATCCAATGGGTAAGGTCATGATACTATTAATGAGGAAGACAGGGAAAACACCTGCAGAGAAGTGGTGATGGAGGTAAGATCTGGAAAATGATAGAGAGTTAATTTCAAGAAGAGAGAAAGAACTTTCCAGAAAAGGAAATAGCTTGCACCTTGTTGCAGGAGGGAGTGGTGCAAATATGATGAACTGAAGGCAGATGAGTGTGGCCAGAGTACAAGGAATGAGCCGTGTGCGGTAGGGTATATGTCAACATGTCAATGCTTAGGGAAGAGGCATTGTGTTTGAGCACACAAGCACACGTGGTACCCTTCCATCATACTATATAAGCATGGTTATGGCACATCAAAGAGTTTCCAGGGCAGTAATGAATTCAAACATTCCGTGTGTTGTTGTCATAAGTACATTCGTAGCATCAGTTCATGTATTCTAATTTATAGTCTGAAGAATATGGCAGCTGTGTACATTCTCAGTTTCCTGGATCATGTCTATTTTGCGGGAAAATGATTTGGCCACAGGAAGTTTCCAAATAGTGAAAGAGGATTAGGGTTTAGTATACCATGAATGAGGTGTTTACAGTAGGATAGGGACACTGGCTAGGCATCTTTCTCATTGATCTCTCATCACTTTCTGATCCCCCTTTCTGTTCTCCCAACCCCTCACCACCTTGAGGGCTGGGGTACTGGTCAGGTGAGCCAGTGCCAGGGTAGAGTTTCCAGGGACAGGAGTTCGAATTGGCCAGGGTAGTGACCTAGGACTAAAGATCAGCAAGAGCTGGAGGATGAGGGCAAGGCTATTCTTAGAGAGCATTGAGAGGGTCAGAAGCTGAGCATGGCAAGCCTAAGGGGTGAATGCAGGGCTACAAATAGGAGATAGTTCCAAAAAGGTTTGAAGCCAAGTATGCAATGGAACAGAGCAGGAAATGAAGAGAAAGGGCAGCAGAGACGTGAGAGGGTTCGAGGTAGTTGCCTCGAAGGAGAGCCTGAGGTTTGTGACTCATTTTCTTTGGCCACCTGCTGTGTAGTATGTGGGTGAGTTGGCCCAGTATAATGACATGGATCCGGGACTTCTCCTGGTTTGCCCAGTGAGAAGTTGTGACTTGCTCCAGAGCATTCTTGAGGTAGGAGGCTGGTTCCCACCAGCACTCTGCTAATCCACAGCCTTCTTCTTGCACCAGCTCCCGCAACTAGCACTGTGGAGCTGAGAGTTTCATCACCTCCTCTTTCCCCAGTCCCCGGTTGTCATGGAAGGACATGGGGCTATAGGGAGAGATATGGGTAGGTTGGGCTTATTCAAGAGTGCTGGAAGCCACCTACCCATTACATGGGCAGGGTGAGTAGAAAAGAGAAGTCAAATCGTTCACAGTTTCTTGAATTGTAAATAGTTCCAGCAAGGTCTTCAAGCACTTAGAAGGGTGGAGGTGATGTAAATTGGGAAGCAATAGTGTTCAGCGGTTAAAAGTGTGGGATGTAGACCTGAACTCAAATCCCAGCTCTGCCATGTGATGGCTGTGTAATCCTAGGTGAGTCACTCAACCTTTCTGTGCCTCAGTTTCTACAGCTGGAAAATGAGGGTAATAATATTTGTCACATAAGGTTGTTGAACAGCTTATGTGAGTGTATGCATGTAAAATACTTAGCATTGTGCCTGGCGTATAGTAGATGTCTAATAAATGGTAATGTTTATTTTTATCGGGAAGAAAACTGGATGGGATCTGCTATCTGAATTTTCTCCCCAAGTGCTTGGAATTTACATGGTTGGGATGGTGCTTAGTAATGCAGGAAAGTGGCAAGGATGAAAACTGTCAATGCAGTGACTAGGTTAAGGGTGCATTCAACATGTAAAAAAAATCCTGAATGGGAACTCAATGGTAGTAAACTGGGAAAATATGTCATGTTGCTGCACAAGAAGTACTAGCAGAGGTTTAGTCTGATGGCCCTTGGCAGTGGCCCAGGGCTGCCTCATTGGGAGTTAGGTGTGGGGCTTGGCTGGACGTAACTGGAATAGCCAGGAACAGGCAGAACCATAGGGTGAGTGCTAATCTTTGCCTAGGAAGCACTGAAATGGTCAAATCTGGGGGATCCGTGTGAAGACAGACACAGGGTGCAGAGCCAAGATCAGGAAGCAAGTACCCATAAGAACCAGTTCAGAGTGAATGAAGAGCCAGAGTAGGAGCAAAGTAGTGGGTTCAAGGTGATGGCCATGAAAAGGGCCCTGAGGGTTGGTATTTGGCTTTATTGGCTGCTAGCTGAATAGCGTGTGGGTGGGTTGACTGGAGTTGGTTGGTATGGGCTGGGGCAGACAGTAATAACAATCCTGCTAGGTGGATATAATTTCTATTTTGTAGGGGAGGAAACTGAGAATGAAGGAGGTCACGCAATTTGTCTTATGCCACACTGTTCATCCCTAGCAAAGATGGGAAGGTGGGAATGATCCCTAAGAGGACAGTTGAGGTAACATGAAAAGCAAAGCAAAGTTTCCCCATGGGGGGCTGGGGTGAGGGCAGGAGCAAAAAGAGAATGTTGGCAGTTGTTATACTCTCTGAGACCGTGTTGATTAGAATTGCCACATCATAAGGTGTGCAGTATGACTTAGTGGTTAAGGAGTATTTCTGGAGCCAGACTGCTTGGGTTCAAAATCTATCTCTGTCACTAAGCAGCTGTATTAATAGGAGAAAATTACTTAACTTCTTAGTGCCCCAGTTTTCTCACATGTAAAGTGAGCAAATAATAATATCTATTTTTTAGGGTTGTTATATAATTCAATTCATTAATATAATTAAAACACTTAGAAAAGTGCCTGGCTCATAATAAGCACCATCTAAAATTTAGTTTTAATATAATAATAATAATAATAGGCTTATTTTGAGGATTTAGATAATGCATATAAAATACTTAGCACAATGCCTGCACATAGTACGTGCTCAATAGATGAATTATTATTACTATAAACATTCTACAACAATTAGGATTATGCAAGTATTGACCTCAGAAGGAATGAAGCAGCCTCACAAAATCCATGGTGGGGACTATCTTTATGCTAGAAATCTGAGAGGGACCCACTCCTCTCCTGCAAATACTATCCCTTCTCTCTGATACAGCTTTTTAATTGCAAGAGAAATGGGCTGTCCTGGGAGGCAGAGTGCTCCCATCATTGCAGGCACTGAAGCATAGGCTGCCTAACTACTGAGCAGGGCTGCCTTATTGGGAATTGACAGATAATAATTATATCTAACAATGATGTAAGCACTCTTATTATCCCCCTTTTACAGATAAGGAAACTGAGGCACAGAGTGATCAAGCTCTTTGCCCAAGATCACATAGCTAGTAAGCGGCAGAGGTTCCTTCTAACCCCTGACATCCTCCTGTGAGACGTAGCAGATTCAATCTCAACACTGTAATATGAATAAAATTATTGGATCCCCTTTTCTTTTTGCCAGGATGAAGGGGAATGATGGTGAGTTCTGGATTAGAGGATTTAAAAGAGGAAAAATATAGAAGGAGACAGTGAAGCTAGTGGGACCTCTACAGACAAACTTGATAATCTCACAACTTTATTAAGGGCAGCCTCAGAACCTTGAACCTAACTTCGTGAGATCAGAAATGCCTGAGTTCTCTCTCCCAGGAGTCCTCAGGGGACCTCAGGATCAGAACTGGCCCAGAACTGGTAAATGGAGACCCAAGTACCCGAACAAAGCTGTTCTGCCTGTTTCAGATATGCAGGGAGCTAACTTGCATTTTGCGTACTGCAGTGGGCTCTATTTCAGTCATCAGTCTGATCTCCTGCCAGAGCTGTGTTCATGGAGGAGGGAGGGGAAGAGAGGGGATTCCAGGCATGTAGGACAGTTCAGAGACAGGTGTGAGCAAGTCATATTTACTCAGGAAATAAGATTACTTGGCCTGGAACAATGATTTCAAGTCAGACAGTAGCAAGAACTGAAGGAAGTTTAACAAGGAGGAGATTTTTACCTTTTTTTTTTTTTTTTTTTTGCGGTACGTGGGCCTCTCACTGTTGTGGCCTCTCCCGCTGCGGAGCACAGGCTCCGGGCGCGCAGGCCCAGCGGCCATGGCTCACGGGCCCCGCCGCTCCGCGGCACGCGGGATCCTCCCGGACCGGGGCACGAACCCGCGCCCCCTGCATCAGCAGGCAGACTCCCAACCACTGTGCCACCAAGGAACCCCAAGGAGGAGATTTTTATAGAGGGCTTTGACAGCGAAGTTTGGACTTTCTATGAGTAGTGAATATCTGAGCAAGAGAAGAAAATCAAAACACTCCAGAAATATTCTTAGTGACCTATGCACCCTACATTGGAGGGAGGTGAGACAGAAGTTCCAGGAGGAGACTTGAAGACGGGGGAGGCTGTGTAATGGCTCAGCCTGAAGGGAACTAGATGCAGAACTGGATGGAAAGGGGGTAAAAACCAAAGGAAGAGAGCTGGCAAGAAGGGATAAGAAAATAACTGGTTAACATCAAGGCTTCTATTATATTTGATCACATCTTTACTGAAGATAAGTTCCCTGCCTAGAATCCACTTCCTACCTTTTTTATTTGACTCACACTCATCTTTCTAGACTTAATCCATCATCCAGATTATATTAAAAATGATTTGTTCATTTATTTATTTTCTCTACTAGATTTTGAGCTCCTTGAGGACAATATCTATATCTATCCTTCCTCCCTCCTTTCCTCCCTCTCCATTTTTCCTTCCTCCTTCCTTCCTTCCTTCCTTTCTTTCTTTCTTTCTTTCCTCCTTCCTTCCTTCTTTTCTTTCTTTCCTCTCTCCCTCCCTCCCTCCCTTCCTTTCTTCCTTCTTTTACCAAATATTTTTGGATACTTACTACAGTCCAAGGAAATCAAGAAAAAACTTCAGACATTCCACCTGATTCTGGCAATACTGAGCTTAGAAACTGATGGCATGTCTTGTGTGAAGCTGCCTTAGTGACTGCCAGAGAAAATGAACTCTTCTGGTGTCATAGAATAAAGGATGTGATATAATAAAAAATATGTTCGGTCAAAAAATAGAACAAGGGGAACTCTTCCAAACACATTTTACAAGGCCAGCATTACCCTGATAGCAAAACCAAATAAGGATGCCACACAAAAAGAAAATTATAAGCCAATAACCCTGATAAATATAGATGCAAAAATCCTCAACAAAATATTAGCAAACTGAATTCAACAATACATTAAAAGATCATAGGCCATGATCAAGTGGAAATTTATTCCAGGGATGCAAGGATGGTTCAACATCACAAATCAGCCAATGTGATACCTTACATTAATGAAAAGAAGGATAAATATCAAATGATCTTCTCAATAGACGCAGAAAAAGTATTTGACAAAGTCCAACATCCATTTATGATAAAAGTTCCTAACAAAGCAGGTATAGAGGGAACATACCTCAACATAATAAAGGCCAAATATGATAAGCTGACAGCAAACATCATACTTGACAATGAAAAGTTGAAAGCTTTACTTCTAAGATCAGGGACAAGACACTCAGCACTTTTATTCAACATAGTATTGGAAGTTCTAGCCAAAGCAACAAGGTAAGAAAAAGAAATAAAAGACATGCAAATTGGAAAGGAAGTAGTAAAACTCAGTCTTTGCAGATAACATGATATTATGTACAGAAGAACCTGAAGACTTCATGAGAAAACTATTAGAACTAATAAACAAATTCAGTAAAGTTGCAGGATACAAAATCAATACAAAAAATCTATTGTGTTTCTTTACACTAATAATGAACTATCAGAATGAGAAAATAAGAAAACAATCCCATCTTTAATTGCATCAAAAGGAATAAAATACCTAGGAATAAATTTAACCAAGAGGTTAAAACTACAAGACATTAATTTAAAAAATTGAAGAAGACACAAATAAATGGAAAGATATTTCATGCTAATGGATTGGAAGAATTAATATTAAACTGTCCATACTACCCAAAGCAATATACAGATTCAATGCAATTCTTATCAAAATTCCAATGGTATTTTTCACAGAAATAGAATGAACAATCCTAAAATTTGTATGGAACCACAAAATACCTTGAGTAGCCATAGAAATCTTGAGAAAGAAGAACAATGCTGAAAGCATCATGCTCCCAGATTCAAACAACATTGCAAAGCTATAGCAATTAGAACAGCATAGTATTGGCATAAAAACAGACACATAAATCAATGAGATAGAATAGAGAGCCCAGAAATAAACCCATGAATATATGGTCAATTACTTTATGATGAAGAAGCCAAGAATATACAATGGGGAAAGGGACAGTCTCTTCAATTAATGGTGTTGGGAAAATTGGACAGCCACATGCAAAAGAATGAAATGGGACTGCTACCTTACACCATGTACAAAAATTAACTCAAAATAGGTTAAAAGCTTGAATGTAAGGCCTGAAACTGTAAAACACCTACAAGCAAACATAGACAGTGTATTCCTTGACATAGATCTTGGCAATGTTTTTTTTTTGTTTTCTTTTTTGCGGTACGTGGGCCTCTCACTGTTGTGGCCTCTCCCGTTGCGGAGCACAGGCTCTGGACGCGCAGGCCCAGTGGCCATGGCTCATGGGCCCAGCCGCTCCGTGGCATGTGGGATCTTCCCAGACCGGGGCACGAACCCATGTCCTCTGCATCATCAGGCGGACTCTCAACCACTGCGGCACCAGGGAAGCCCTTGGCAATGATTTTTTGAATCTGACACCAAAAGCAAAAGCAACAAAAGCAAAAATAAACAAGTGGGACTATATCAAAATAAAAAGCTTCTGTACAGCAAAGGAAACCATAAACAAAATGAAAAGGCAACCTACTGAATGGGAGAAAATAATTGCATATCATGTATATGACAAGGGGCTAATATCCAAAATGTATAAAGAACTCATACAACTCAATAACAAAAAAAAATCTGATTTTAAAAATGGACAGGGCTTCCCTGGTGGCGCAGTGGTTGAGAGTCTGCCTGCCGATGCAGGGGACACAGGTTCGTGCCCCGGTCCGGGAAGATCCCACATGCCGCGGAGCAGCTGGGCCCGTGAGCCATGGCCGCTGAGCCTGCGCATCCGGAACCTGTGCTCTGCAACGGGAGGGGCCAGAACAGTGAGAGGCCCGCGTACCGCAAAAAAAAAAAAAAAAAAAAAAAAAAAGGACAGAAAGAGAAAAACAAATACCGTATGCTAACACATATGTATGGAATCTAAAAAGAAAAAAATAGTCATGAGGAACCTAGGGGCAAGATGGGAATAAAGATGCAGACCTACTAGAGAATGGACTTGAGGATATGGGGAGGGGGAAGGGTAAACTGGGACAAAGTGAGAGAGTGGCATGGACATATATACACTACCAAACGTAAAATAGATAGTTAGTAGGAAGCAGCCACATAGCACAGGGAGATCAGCTCGGTGCTTTGTGACCACCTAGAGGGGTGGGATAGGGAGGGTGGGAGGGAGGGAGACACAATAGGGAAGAGATATGCGAACATATGTATATCTATAACTGATTCACTTTGTTATAAAGCAGAAACTAACACACCATTGTAAAGCACTTATACTCCAATAAATATGTTAAAAAAAAGATACACACTGAATGATGACATTATATAAACGTTAAAAGGCACACAGAAATACTTAATTTTGTTATATCTGTAGGTGTGTTTGTGTATGCGTATGGATACGTGTTTATTACAGGCCAATTTCAGTACAATTGTTACCTTTGGGAAACGGGAGAGAAGGGGAATAAAAGAAGAGGTGCTTTCGATTTAAATAAAGATGTTAAGAAAAAAATAAATAAAAGCAAAAAAAAAAAAAACCCACAGTGAGATACCACTACACAATATTAAGATAGTTAAAAATTTTTTTAATGACTGTAGCAAGTGCTAGAAAGGGTGTGTGGAACTGAAATTCTCATATACTCCAGGTGGGAATGTAAAATGCTTCGACCTGTTTGGAAAACAATCTGGCAGTTTCTTAAAAAGTTAAGTGTACACTTAATGACCTAGTCATTTCTCTCCTGACTATTTACCCATGAGAAATGAAAGCCTATGTTCATGCAAAGACGCATATATGAATGCTTATAGTAGCATTATTGATAATAACCAAAAACCTGGTAACAACCTAAGTGTCCATCAACAGGTACATGGAAAAACAAATTCTAGTGTATCTATACAATGGAATACAACATAGCAATAAAAATGAATGAACTATTGATACATGCCACATATTTCAGATTCAAACATACTTGAATCTGAAAATAATTATGCTTAGTGGAAAGAAGACAGACCAAAAAGCGTACGTACTGTGTGATTCCCTTAATGTAAAACTCTAGAAAATGTAAACTAATCTGTAGTGACAGAAAGCAAATCAATGGTTGCCTGTGGCAGGAGGAGCAGGAAGGAGGAATTACAAAGGATGAAGATAAAACTTTTTCGGATGATGGGTATGTTCACTATCTTCATCGTTGTGATGCTCTCATGAAGGTTTTTTATATATATATATATATATATATATATGTATGTATGTATTTAAACGTGTGCAGTTTATTGTATGTTAATTATATCTCAATAAATCTGTTGGAAAGATAAAGGAAAAAACAGCAAAAAAATAAAGTAGTTAAGTTGTTGATATTTATACCTAGAATTGTACAGCCTTCATAGTTCAATTCAAACACCCATACAGCTCAAGCATTAGTAGGCAGTGTTTTTAAGGTCTCAAATCACTGTAAGTCTTTCCCTCTGGGAAAATATAACAAGTAAAGTTCATGACCCAGCCAAGTTTTCCAGTGCTAGATAGAACCTCAAATACTTCCTCTATCTCCACTCCCCTGTCCAGTTCCATACATCTTTAGATTTTGTTTGAAAATATTTATTAAGGATCTACAATGTGTGAGACACTGCACTGGACAGGAGCGTGGGGTAGGGATTTCAGATACAAGTGGGAATAAGACATGGTCCCAGCCCTTAGAAGGCTCTAGTGGTAAATAGGTCAAAACAACATCCAACGTCTAAGTGTGAAATGAGCAATGTTTGTTTTCTATGCTCCAGTTCCCTCTGCTCTTTTCCTCAATTCTCCTTATCAGAGAAAAGATTGATCAGCTGTGGGTTTGCCATCCTTTAGAGTCAATAAGCCTCTGGGGATTAACACAGTGCCTGTCTACTTATTCCCTGAGACTTCTGGGAGCCAAGGAGCCTGGGAAACTGGAGCCTTTCCTGCTTTTCTGGCTCTTGCCTGAACTGACAGCCTGATCAGAATGCTTGTTCTCAATATGCCTCAAAGCATGAAGGTTCTGTGGATCCAGAGTCCATTGAACACTCCACCTGGGTTTTTACCTCCTCACCTATCTGGGTTTTCCTAGCCGCATACATACACAGCGGAGCCACCCCCTTCCCCTGCCATGCCTTCCTTGCCCCTTCTGTGGTCCCCACACCAGTCAGGCTGAACCAGATGGCCTAGAATTTGTGCTGCTAGGAGTCCCTTAGATACCCAGGGCTGATCCTTCAGAACAGGAACATCAGAGAGTAATCAGGGAGGGAGGCCAAGGGTTCTGAGAGAATACGAAGGGGTTGGAAATGCCTGGTACCGCAGCCCAAAGTCTAGGGACAAAAAGAAAAACTAGGCATTTCATCAGGCTATATGTCCAAGTTTGAGGAATTAGTCATTTACATTGACTTCCTGAAGTATGATTCCACATGACCATAAAGCACAGTTACTTCTATGCAGATGATTCAATATATATCAGAATAACTTATTAGTTATAAGCTGTATTTTATCACAACACCAAGCCCTGTTCATAAATACTCAAGCTCCAAAGTGGTTGCTTCTACACAACCACTTTAAGACACATATTTTTTAGGTCACGAGGAAGTCGTGTCACACTCAGATAATGTTTGAAGCAAGAAAGAAATCCTTGTCATTTTTGAAGGTTAATAAGTTGAAAAGGTATGGTAAATCCAGAAAGTCTTTTCCTGGACTTTATCAAACAACTGTCTTTTGATACCATATAAAATGAGTTTGAGGACACAGGAAAGTGTATCTCTTCAATGAGATTTTGACACTTGAAGGGTCCTCACCTTCCTATCATCACGGTCTTCACCTCTTCCCAACATACGTACACCTTCCTAAATTGTTAAATCACTGGTTACTTTCACCTTGAGGAGTCTCTGCAGTCACGATATTCCTAGGAAGAAGGGTGGCCACTAAGGCATAAGTGTATCTAGGCAAAATAATATCCCTTTCCTGCTAAAGCTACTCCTGTCTCTTGAGCACCTTAGAGAATGTATGCTGCTTTTCAAATATTCCTGATTCTTCTGGAGGGAGGTATCTGAAGACTCCCTGACATTTAGAGAGGTATCTCTTGACTGAAAGGAGGAGGGCAAAGTTACTATTATGTTTGGAGTGGGATTCTTACAAAGCTAGGCATTCTGGAAAACACGAGCAGGTAAGAGGCCTCTGTATCATGGGTTCCAGTACAGAGCCAACTCCTGACTTGGCCTGTTGTGTGCATCATAACTGTAGGTGTCAGGGTAAAGTGTCCTTTGAGTAGAAGCTAGTCTGCATCTAACATTTCAAGCCATTTTTTGCTACTTTTTTAAAACACGGTCTTTTTTCCCCTCCATTACATTCTGTAAGTTTATTTGGGAAAAATGATTCTGGGCCTTTAAAAAGCTTTACTAAGAAGGAGGGAAATACCACTGTTTTTTCACACTGTGCTGGGCCAAGTTGTAAAATTTTCTGGAGTTAACCAAGACCAGTGAGTTCCAGCCCTGTAGTCTTCATGCTTTCTATATTTAAAATTGTTCAGAGAATAAGCATCACATTCCACTTTAGGAGACCCATTCTATTATTTACCAAAGTTCAGTGCAGTACAGAGGGTTGAGATGAACACTGGCTTAGTGTTAAACTCACTGAGACTAGTTTTCCTCATTTGTAAATCAAGAGGGTTGAACTACATCTCTAAAACTATACTCTCTAAAGTTCCTAAGAAAACCATAATTCAAAAAGAGTCACGTACCACAATGTTCATTGCAGCTCTATTTACAGTAGCCAGGACATGGAAGCAACCTAAGTGTCCATCAACAGATGAATAGATAAAGAAGATGTGGCACATATAGACAATGGAATATTACTCAGCCATAAAAGGAAATGAAATTGGGTCATTTGTAGAGACGTGGATGGATCTAGAGACTGTCATACAGAGTGAAGTGAGTCAGAAAGAGAAAAACAAATATCGTATATTAACGCATACATGTGGAACCTAGAAAAATGGTACAGATGAACCAGTTTGCAGGGCAGAAAGACATGGCCCCAGCTCTTAAAAATCTCTGGTGGGATTTCTTTTCATACCACCTTAAAGGCCTTGAACATTTTCTTTAGGAGTTGAGGAGCCATTGGTGGGTTTATTTGAGAGGAGCAATGGGTCTTGCTCACATTTAGAAAGCCAGATCATCCCAGTAGAAAGCACTGAAGAGCCTGTTGCAGTGGTTCCTGACAGGTGAGGAGGGCATGAGTTAAGGAGGATGGAGAGGAAGGGACCCATTGAACAGCTAGTCATCAATGTAAAATCAGTAAAACTTGAGGGCCTCTTAAGTGCATAGCATTGGTACCACTATGCAGCATGCAAAGTAGTATGAGAGGCTGCCTTCTCCTTCATAGCTTGAGGAGATAGTTAAATACTCCTTTGGAAAGTCAAGCAAAACAAAGATTTCACTGTGGAGTAATGAGGCTGGGAGAAATAATTTGTAAGATGAGAAAGTGTTTGAAGCCGGTTGTGATGATTAATTCCTCTCCTTCCAAAGTAGATGCAAAGTACTGTAGGAGTTCAGGAGAGGAAGGAAATGCACATTAACTGGAGTGGTCAACTAAGACTTCATACAGGAAGGGGTTGGCAATTTGCAATAGGGGAAGAAATATGTGAAGCCAACAAAGTATAGGTTGGGAGTGCCAAGAGATTTGTTTGTGGAATAGCATGTGGTTGGGTTGGAGAGTAGTATGGAATACGTGGTCAACCCATAACTGCAGATAAGGTTGGATCAGATAGGTTGGAGTCAAATCTGGCAAGTTGCCAGAAGCCATGCTAGATAGTTAAGACTTTATTCTGAATGTAGTGAGAAGCTGTTGAAAAGTTTTAAACAAGAAGAGACAATATGATATGGGATTTAGGAAATGAATTTGATGGCAATGTGGAAGATGAATTGAAGTAAGGAGAGACTGGGGAGGTCAATTAGAAAACTGTTGTAGTATATTTTGTATGATCATTCTGCCCTGTTGGTTTTCCTCCCCACACACCGGCACATGCACACACACCACCTACTTCTCTGTTCTCTGGGTCACCGATGAAGCAGGATTCTTATCTGTTGGGGTCCTAAGTCCAATTTCAGCAGTTTCAGGTTGAAGTCACCACTCAGTAGGCATGTCTTGATCTTGGCACACAGAAAACTTTTCTTCTGGT
This sequence comes from Stenella coeruleoalba, assembly GCF_951394435.1. Taxonomy (NCBI): domain Eukaryota; kingdom Metazoa; phylum Chordata; class Mammalia; order Artiodactyla; family Delphinidae; genus Stenella; species Stenella coeruleoalba. The sequence goes on along the minus strand of NC_137152.1, from coordinate 88,713,125 downwards.
GCTGCTTCAAGGCACCTAGTCTCTTCCCAGTGTCACTAAGTTGAACTTCCCATTGTGATTGGCTCAGAGCTCACAGTCAACCGCACGTCTGCTTGGCATGAAATTATCTTACCCCACTGTCTTTCCTGGGATTTTTCCGAGATTTTTTTCCCTTACATTTACACAAAATATCACATCTGCAACTTCAGACTCACTATCTTCAGGAGACAGAACAGGCCCTAAATCTACAGTGACTTCTGGAGAAAAGGTAGTCATGACAGGTATCTAAGAACTGGAGTGGCATTCACATGGCTAGTCTAATTAGATCAAGGTGGGAAAATTCTCTTCCCAATGGCAGCCTCCCTTTGATTTCCTAGGATGTCAGAGCTAAAGGGTTCCTTCGAGATCATTCTCCTACAGATGAGGGGGCTGGACTCAGAGATAATAGGCAGATTTTCCTAGATTACCCTGCTAATTATGACAACTGGGACTAGATGCAGTTTCTTAAGCTCCAGGTTCAGCCTTTTTTTCATTATACTTAGCTTTCAAGGCAGTGTTGTTCTGATCCCTGTTGCTGCACCCTAGAGAAAATTTTGCTCTCATGTGTCCATTTCTCAGGAAATTGAAAATCTAAAGATAAGGAAGATTAAGAGACCTATAATAGTGATTAATCAGCTACTCAGAATTTCAAAAGAAAGTAATAAGGGGTATCACCTTGAAGATTACAGAGTGCCCAAGGGCAGAGCAGCAATGGCAATAACATATTTTAAAATACTTGTTGTATTTATGGAATACATTTTGATATTCCTAATACTTCAAATATCTCTTTTAATTAAAATTTTTATTTTGAGATAATTGTAGATTATCATGCAGCAATAAGAAATAATACAGAGTGATCCAAAGTACATTTTATCCAGTTTTCTTTAATGGTAATATCTTGCAACACTATAGTACAGGATTGCAGGATATTGACGTTGATACAGGCAAGATGCAAGGTATATCTATCACTACTAGGATTTCTTATATTGCCCGTTTATTGCCTCACCCAGTTCCCTCCTGTCCCCCCTTCCGTAACTCCTGGCAACCATTAATCTCCATTCATATAATTTTGCCATTTCAAGACTATGTAAATGGCACCTTACAGTATGTAACCTTTTGGGATTTGCTTTTTTTCACTCAGCATAGTTCTCTGGAGGCTCATCCAGGTTGTTGCATGTATCACTAGTTTGTTCTTTTTTTTTTATTGATGAATAGTATTCCATGGCAGGGAGGTACCACAGTTTGTTTATCCATTCACCTCAATGAAGGGCATCTGGGTTATTTCCAGTTTTGGGCTGTTACAAATAAATCTGCAATGAACATTTGTGTACAGAATTTGTATGAATATAAGTTTTCATTTCTCTGGAGTAGAAGCCCAAGGACATGATTGCTGGATTGCATAATAGTTGCATGTTTAGTTTTTAAGAAATAGCCAAACTGTTTTCCAAGTGGTTGTACCACTTTACAGCAGCAATGTATGAGTGGTCCAGTTTCTCTGCATCCTTACCAACGTTTGGTGTTGTCATTATTTTCTGTCTTAGCCATTATTGTGGGTTTGTAGTTGATATCTTATTGCGGTTTCAATTTGCACGTTCCTCATGACTAATGATGTTGAACATCTTTTCATGTGCTTATAGCCTATCAGCATATCCTCTTCAGTTAAATGTTTCTTCATGTGTTATTTTTTTTGCCAATTTTCTAATTGGATTATTTATTTATTTGTTTACTGTTGAGTTTAGAGAATTTGATATATGTTCTGCATATGGGTCCTTTGTTCGATATTTGGTTTGCAAACATTTTCTCCCAGTCAGTGACTTGTCCTTTCATCCTATTCACAGAGTCTTTCTCAGAGTAAAATATTTTTAATTTGGTGAGGAGGCCCAATTTATTAATTTTCCTTTTCTGAGTTGTGCTTTTAGTGTCATGTCTACAAACTCTTTGCCAAGCCCTAGATCCTGGAGATGTTCTTCTATGTGTTTTCCTAAATAGTTTTGTAGTTTTGCAGGGTACACTTAAGTCCATGAACCATTTGGAGTTAATTTTTGTATGAGACATAAGACTTAGGTCAAGGTTCTTTATTATGACTTTTTTTCTATGGATGTCTACTTACTCCAATACCATTTGTTGAAAAGGATCCTTCTTCCATTGAATTGATTTTGCATCTTTGTCAATAATCAGTTGGGCATATCTCTGTGGGTCTATTTCTGGGTTCTCAATTCTGTTCCATCATTCTATGTTTCATCATTCTATCACTCTTTCAATATCACAATCTTGATTACTGTAGCTAATAGTAAGTCTTGAAATTGGGTAAAGTGATTCCTCCCACTTTATTCTTATTTTCCAAAATTGCTTTAGCTGTTCTAGTTCTATTATTTTTCCAAATAAAATTTGGAATAATCTTGTCTATATCTACAAGAAATCTTGCTAGAATTTTAAGAGGAATTATATTAGACCTGCATATTAACTTGGGGAGAATTGACATCTTTACTATGTTGACTCTTTCAGTCCATGAACAAACCATGCCTCTCCATTTATTTAGATCTTCTTTGAATTCTTTCATCAGCTTTTTGTAGCTTTCAGTATACAAGTTCTCTATATATTTGTTAGATTTACACCTAAATATTTCATTTTTGAGCAATTGTAAAAGGTATTGTATTTTTAATTTTGGTGACCTCAGGTTCATTGCTAATATATAGAAACTCTAATAATTGATTTTAATATGTTTGTCTTGTATCCAGTGATTTTGCTGAACTTGCTTATTAGTTCTAGGATATTTTTTGTAGACTCCTTGGGAATTTTTATGTAGACCATCATGTCATCTTCAAAAAGGAAAAGTTTTATTTCACCTAATCCATATGCCATTTATATCATTTTCTGGCTTTATTGCACTTGTTAGAACTTCTAGCATTATGTTTAATAAAAGCAGTGAGAATGCACATCCTTGCCTTGATCTTAAGGGGAAAGCAGTCATTCTTTCACCATTCAGTTTAATATTAGCTCTAGGTTTTGTTTTTCTTTTCTTTACATGCTCTTTATTTTGAGGAAGTTCCCTTTGTTCCTATTTTTCAGAGAGATATTATCATGAACGAATGTTGAACTTAGTCAAATTCTTTTTCTACATAGATTGATATGATCCTGTGGTTTTTCTTCTTTAGCCTATTAATATAGTAGACTACACTGATTGATTTTCTAATATGAACCAGCCTTGCATCCCTGTAATAAATCCCAGTTGGTTATGGGGTATAATTCTCATTATATATTGCTGAATTCTATTCTTAACATTTTGTTAAGGATTGTTGCATCTATATTCACGAGGAGTATTTTTAGTTTTCCTTTTTGTACTGTCTTTGTCTGGTTTTGGTATTGAGGTAACAATAGCTTCATAATACTAGCCTCTATTTTCTGCAAGAGATTGTGTAGAATTGGAATTAATTCTTAGTGTTTGGTAGAATTCTCCAGTGAAACAATTTGGGTCTGGAGATTCCTTTTTGAGAGCTTAAAACTAGGAATTACATTTATTTAATAGTTTATAGGGCTATTTAAAGTATCTATTTAATATTTAGCTAGTTGTGGTAATTTATATGTTTTAAGGAATAATCTGTTTCATCTAAGCCTGTAGGGTTATATGTAGCATTCTCTTATTATCCCTTTGATGCCTGCAGCATCTACAGCAATATTCCCTGTTTCATTCCTTATATCGGTAAGTTGTGTTTTATCTCTTTTTTCTTTGTCAGTCTTGCTAGAGGTTTGTCAATTTTATTGATCTTTTCTAAGAACCAGGTCTTTGTTTCATTGATTTTTCTCTATCTTTTTTTAAATTGTATTGATTTCTGCTTTTATGTTTATTATTTCCTTCCTTCTGCTTCCTTTGTGTTTATTTTGCTATTGTTTTACTAGGTTCTTGAAGTAGGATTTATATTATTGATTTGAGACTTTGCCTCTTGGCAAATATAAGCATTTAGTGCTATAAATTCTCCTCTCAGAATTGCTTTAGCTATGTCCCATGGATCTGGATATATATGTTTCCATTTCATTCAGTTTAATGTATTTTTAAATTTCCCTTGAAGCTTCTTTGACTCATGGGTTATTTAGAAGTGTGCTCTTCAGTTTCCATGTGTTTGAAAATTTTCCTGTTAATTTTCTAGTTTGATTTCATTGTGGTCAGTGAGCATTCTCTAAATGATTTCAATTCTTTCGGATTTGTTAAGGTTTGATTTATGGCCCAGGATATGGTCTAGTTTGGAAAATGTTCTGTGGGATCTTGAAAAGAATATGTATTTAGAATGTGTATTCTGCTATTATTGTATGCAATGTTCTATAAATGCCAATTAGACCCTGTCATTGAATTCTTCTACGTCTTTGTTATTTTTTGGTCTAGTTATTCTATCAATTGTTGAGAGAGGGGTGCTAAAATCTCAAACTACAATTCTGTATTTGTCTATCTCTTCTTTTAGTTCTGTTAAGTTTTTGTTTCACACAATTTGCAGTTCTGTTTCTTGGTGCATATACATTTAAGATTTCTATGTCTTTCTGATGGATTGACCCTTTTTATCATTTGCAATGTCTCTGTCATTAATTTTATTTGATCTGAAGTCTACTTTATCTGATATTAATATAGCCATTCTTGTCTCTTTGACTAATGTTAGCATGATATATCTTTTTCCATCCTTCAACTTTCAGCCTCCGTAAATTGCTTTAACTTATGTGAGTCTTCTGTAGACAACATATGGTTGGGTCATGTTTTTAAATTCACTCTTCCACTTTATTTTAATTGGTGTACTTAGATTATTTATGATTAATGTAATTATTGATTTGTTAGAGCTTATGTCTGCCTAGTTCCTTTGTGTTTTCTGTTTGTTCTCTCTGTTGTTCCTTTCTGTGTTTTCTTTTTCCTGCCTTACTTTGGGTTACTGGAGTACAAATTTATATCCACATTAGACAGTGTTATAATATTTGCTTCAAACAGCAAACATAATTAGAAAACTCAAGATGAAAAGGAAAGCCAACTTTATTTACTCATAATTTTGCTCTTTCGTTTGTTTGATCTTTGAAGTTGAAAAATTCCTTCTTTTCTTGTTATGTCTTTGTTTACAGAACTTCTTTTCGCCATTCTTTTAAGGTAGGGCTGCTGGCAACAAATTCTCTTAGTGTTCCTTCATCTGAGAATGTTTTAATTTCCCTTTCATTCCTGAAGGTTGTTTCTACCAGGTACAGGAATCTGGATTGACAGTTCTTTTCTTTCAGCACTTGAAAAAAATCTATGCTACTACCTTCTGGAAAATGCTATTTTTTGTCTTTAAGTTTTTAGAAGTTTGTCTATAATGTGTCTTGCTGTGGATTTCTTTTTTGGGAGGGAAGTTTCACTTCTTGAATGTGTCGTTTTGTATCTTTTGCCAAATTTGGCAAGTTTCAAAAGTTATGTTTTTGATTACTTTTTCCATCTTGCCATCTTTATTCTCTCCTCTGAGACACCAATGGCATGACTACTAGATCTGAGACTGTTCACTTTTTTCCCTGGCTATTTTCTCTCTGTTGTCAGATTGGGCAATTTCTATTTTTCTCTCTTCAAGTTCACTGATTCTTTCTGTTGGGAATTATCCATGGTGGGTTTTTTTTCTTGTTTTTGGTAATTGAAATTTTCAGTTCTCAAATTTTGATTTGGTTCTTCTTTATATCTTCTGTTTCTTGCTGAGGCTTTCTATTTCCTTGCTAAGAGTTTTTCATTTCTTTCCAGCACGTAAGTAATTGTGTGCTGAAGTATTTTTATGGGGCTGATTTGAATATTTGTCAGAGAATTTTAATATTTCTGTCATCTTGGTGTTGGAACCTATTGACTGTCTTTTTAAAAACAGCTTTATTGAGGTATAACTAACATACAAAGGACTGTACATATTTAATGTGGACACTTTATGAGCTTGGGCATATGCAAACACCTGTGAAAGCATTTCATTCAGATTGAGATTTTCTTGGCTCTTGGTATGATGAGTAATTTTTTATTGAAACTTGGATATTTTGGGTATTATTATACGAGATTCTGGATCTTATTTAATTTTGCTTTAGCTGGCTTCTTCTGACTCTGTCCTAGCAGAGAAGAGGAATGCATCTTGTTACTGCCAGCAGGAGGTAGATTCCAGATTCCCTACTCAAGTTCTTTTTTTCTAAATTTTTACTGTATTAAAATATACATAACTTAAAATTTACAATCTTAACCATTTTTTAAGTTATTATAAAATATTGGCTATATTCCCCATGTATACACAACCCTACTCAGCCTTTTTTGACACTCAAGTGGGGTGTCATTATTTTTGGGTAGTGGTGGCATTTTTAGCTCCCTACTACTGATATATCCCTGATTGGGAGGGGTAAGAGTACCTCACTACTGTTCTCCAAGTGACATCTAATGACACCATGAGGTGGAGTGGCCTTATGACTGCTGGCTAGTAGTGAAAGCTCTTACTCTCCACTAGGCCTCCTCTGATACCACCACAAGCAGGGAGGGGGAAAAGTGCCTCATTACTGCTAAAGCGGGTGGAAGTTCAGGTTCCCCATGCAGTCTGCATTGACACTGTGGCAGGTGAAGGTGTGACCTTGTTACAAGCTGGCAGTGATGAAAGTCCCAACTCCTTATTTTGCCTTCTCTGACTTCAGCCTTTCTGTGAGGGTGTTGTGCTGTCTGGTTACAGACTCCAGGGAGTAGTAGGCTTGGATGTCCTTTACTAGCATGGATGGGCATGGGGCCACCATTTTATCTGTAGTGTTTAGCTGGAGTAGAACAGGTATTACCTAAAACGTTTTCTATCTTGTTAGGCTGTCCCTTTCTTGGTCATTTAGCTAGAGAGAGGAGGCTTTTGTGGGGACCTTTTTGTTTCCACCTGTAGGCATTTTCTAGTTGAAGGTTTCTTTCAGTTCCATGTCTGTGATATATGAGGCAATAAGAAAACCCAGGGAACTCACCACCATGTCATTCCTTGGGTCCCAAATTTCCTAGCCAGTGTGCTTTCTTCCTTCTAATTTTAAGTCTTCTCTTGTTTGTTTCATACATAATGTCCAGGGTTTTACTTATACTTAATTGGAAGGAATAGGAGAAAGTAACTCAACTGCATCTTCCCACAATCAGAAGTAATCAAACATATCTTTTAACAAAACTTAATTTGTGTGTGTGTGTGTGTGTGTGTGTGTGTGTGTGCGTGTGCATGCACATGAACACATGCCTTTTTTTCCTTTTGGTGGATTTTCCTGGGCTTCTGCTATCTATGGAGTGTCCTGGAGTCCAATGCTTCTATACCGAAAAATTTTCTTGCTTCAGAATTAGTACCTCTAACTATTCTAAAGAAAAGCTTATTTACTTGTCCCAAGAAGGCACATTACATTGGCATAAGACAGTATTGTAGCGTGTTTAGGAACACAAACTCTGGAGCCAGACATATTGGGTTTGAGTCTCAGTTTTGTCACTGTGTGATCTTGGACAAGTTACTTAACTATTCTATTCCTCAGTTTCCTCATCTCTTATATGGGGAATAAGAGATAGTGTGAATAAGCTAATATCTGTAAAACATTTAGAACAGTATTTGGTTTATTATTGCCCAAAATAATATATAATTTATTATTATTATTATTTTGGCCACGTCACGCAGTTTGCAGGTTGCAGGATCTTAGTCCCTGACCAGGGATCGAACCTGGGCCTTCGGCAGTGAAAGTGTGGAGTCCTAAACACTGGACCACCAGGGAATTCCCTGGTTGTGCTTGCATTCTATACCACTAAGTGGTAATTCCCTGGTTGTGCAAGTGGTATAGAATGCATTGTTACCACTAAGTGGTAACAATGCAAGTGTTGTGCTTGCATTCTATACCACTAAGAGGGATGTCTTCTTCTTGACTTACCTTCCAAGCTTTGTACCTTGTCCACCTCTCCACTCTCCTCTCACACCATTATCTCTTAGTTCTCTATACTCCAGTTGCCCTGAATTTTGTTTAGTTTCTTAAATATACCACATGCTCTTTCAGCTCTAGACCTCCACACTATATCCTACTCACTCTTCAGATTTCAGGGAGGCTCTTTCCTGAGTCACAGCCTAGATGAGGTCTCCTTGCTTTGTGCTCTCCCAGTACCCTGCACTTCTTCTACCATTTATCCGCCTGACCTCAAGCAGCTTCAGACCCAGCAGAGGATTATCTCTGGTCCCTTGTGGCATTAACTCAGGCCTCAAGCTATAAGCAGCGGCTTATGATAATAACAATTCTGGAGCTAGTATGGTTGGGGCTGGGACACAAAGAGTTTGAGATTGACTTGAACATAGCTTTGAGTATACTAATTTGTACAGGAACTTGGGGGAACTTATGGCAAAAAAAGAGAACCTCATTAAATCTGCTTTATAATTTCATTTTAAATGCAGCTTCTTAGTCTTAAAACTTTTAAAAATAGCGTCATATGCAACAACAGTTTAGTTTTACAGAAAGAGATTTTCTAAGTGGAGGAATTTATTATTGACATGCAACACCTGAAATTAGGAGTGAATAAATTCTGACTTGGCAACTTCAACTCAGTATGTCCAAAACTGTATCCCCCATGTTGATGTTCCGACTTCATTCTCTGTCTCAATGAATGATATAAACATTTCCCCATTTGTTCAAGCCAGAAACCTAGAAATGATTCTCCTCTTCTTTAACATCCTCATTCTTGCCACTGTGGAAAAGAGTATGGAGGTTCCTCAGAAAACTAAAAATAGAATTACCATATGATCCAGCAATCCCACTCCTGGGCATATATCTGGACAGAACTATAATTCAAAAGGATACATGCACCCCTGTGTTCCATAGCAGCACTATTCACAATAGCCAAGACTTGGAAACAACCTAAATGACCATCAAAAGATGAATGGATAAAGAAGATGTGGTACATATATACAGTGGAATACTACTCAACTGTAAAAAAGAATGAAATAATGTCATTTGCAGCAACATGGATGCAACTAGAGATTATCATACTAAGTGAAGTATGTCATAAAGAGCAAGACAAATACAATATGATATCACTTATATGTGGAATCTAAAATATGACACAAATGAACCTATCTATAAAACAGAAACAGAATCATGGACATAGAGAACAGACTCATGGCTGACAAGGGGGAGGGAGTTGGGGGAAGGATGGAGTAGGAGGTTGGGGTTAGCAGATATAAGCTTTCATATATAGAATGGATAAACAACAAGGTCCTGCTGTACAGCACAGAGAACTATATTCAGTATCCTATGATAAACCATCATGGAAAAGAATATTTTTAAAAGAATATATATATATATATATATATATATATATACATATATATATATACACACACACACAAAATTGAATCACTTTGCTGTACAGCAGAAATTAACACAGCATGTAAATCAACTATACTTCAATAAAAGAAAATATTGATTAGCATCCTCATTCTCCCTCTTCCTATATTCCTCAAAACCCTAGCACCAAATAATGTCAGTTCTGCTTAAAAATTTTGTGAATTGCCCTTCTTCTTTTTATCTACTGCCCAAGCTCAGGTGCTTGTCCTATTTCATTTTGACTTCTACAAACCTGCACAATTTATCTCCCTGACTTTGATATCTCCTGCTTGCAAATCATCATTCATCAAAATTTACCTTTGAAACCACAAATCCTAGCATGTCAAGTACTCACTTCAAAAGCTCAGATTGTTTTCCATCATCCATAGGATAAGGTTCAAAATTTTTAGCATAGTATATGAGGTCCTGGGTAGGACTGAACCCAATTTTATAACATCATTTTCCAGCATTTTCCTTCATACTCTCTATGTTCTAACCACATTGAAATATGACTATTCCCCAAACACCTCATCCTCAAATTCAAAGCCGCTGTGCCATTTGCTTGGACTTTTCCTTCAGCTTGACTGTCTATGAACTCATCTTTACTAATTTTAGTCTTTATTCTTTCTGTGCTTCATTTTGAAAAGTTTCTGTCATTATCTATTCAGGTTGACTATTTTTTTCTGTAGTAACTAATCTGACTTCACTTCCATCCAGTGAATTTTTCAGATATTGTATTTTTCAGCTCTAGAATTTCCATGTGTTTATTTTTTAATAAGTCCATTTCCTTTCTCTGTGTTCATGTATACCTTTAAACCCTGAGCATATTTATAATAGCTGTTTTGCATGCCTTCTCTGATAATTCTATCACCTCTGTCATTTCTGGGTCTATTTCTATGGACCGATTTTTCCCCAGTTATGGGTCCCATTTCCCATTTGCATGTCTAATGATTATTTTTATTGGAGGATGGAATTTGATTGCTACACTTTTGAGTGCTGGGTTTTCTTGTCTTCCTTTAAGGACTGTTGGACATTGTTCTGGGAGACAGTGGACTTACTTGCATATCAGTTTGATCCTTTCAAGGCCTATTTTACGTTTGTGAGATGGATGTAGGATAATCTTTACTCTTGGCTAATTTAGTCTTACTAGAAAGGCATGACCCTTCCTAGCTCCCTACTATCCAATTGGAAGCCCTGGTTGCTACATGAGGCCACTTTACTCTGGCTGGTAGGAACTTAAATATCTCCCAGCTCTGTGTGAACTCTGAGAATTTTTTCACTCTACTCACAGTTCTCCGATCATTCATTGACCAGCTTCATAGAGTTCTGCCTAATGCATTCAGGGCTTTTTACTTAGTAACAAATTCCAGGGGACCTCTAGGCAGATTTCTAGAGTTCTTTCTCTGTGTAGCTTCCTCCTCCCTGGCTACCTCAGTCTTCCTGAATATTGATCTCTCTGCCCTCGACTCGGTGAAACCACTATGCTCTACTTGGGTTCCCCTGCCCTGCACCATGGTCTAGAATTACCTCTAGGTAGAAAGCCAACGTTAACTTCATTTGTTTCTTTTCTCTCAGGAACAATAATACTGTACTTTCTGTTGTTCAGTGTCTGTAAACAAATGTTTCTTCCTCCTCCTCATTTCTACTTTTCAGGTCTTGAGAAAAAAGTCTCTTCAGTAGTTCAGTCACCTGACTGCCTTAGTAACGAAGTCATATAGTAACTAGGTCATACGGTCATGCCATTCAATTTCCATTCCTTTGCATCCAAAAAGCAGTGTTGAAGCATCAGTTGTGTGCATTTTCAAAAGTTTTTTCCTAGATAAAAATTATCCAAATGGGAAGGAATTCATATCTTGGCTATTCTCATACTACTGCCTTCTAATAAATGTTTGCAGTAGACTGTGTTGAATGTATTCATTTAAAGAATCCAAAGGGAGAGAGAGGGAGAGATACAGTGAGAGAGAGAGAGAGAGCAAGAGAGAGCTATTTGTCCCACTAGTCTTTATAATGAGTAAGATTCACGAATGAATATTCAGTATTTAGTTTCTACTATCCAATTGGTGTAGCTGCTATAACCCATGTTGGTATTCTTTTCTGGGATTGGCAGAATATGAGGCAAAGATAATGATAGTTTTTGGTACAGATGGCCTATGACTGGACTTGTGTTGTTTCACTGTACAAAATCATTTAAAAATCCATGGCACAAGTCCAGGTAAAAAGAATAAATGGCATGATGCAGAACACATAACAAGTCACAGCCCAGATGGGTTACAACAAAGATCACAGAAAAAGTATGCAGTGGCTGGTGCATAGTGTTGCTAATCAACAGTCTAACTTGCCTCCTGCTAGACTAACATTGTGCTTTGGTTGATAATGAGACTTCTCAAAGTCAAGGAGCTTTAATACAAGTTGTACTTGATGGGTTGCCATTGTCCTGCGTGATCTTATTCTTATAGGATTCCAGAGAGTCCACAGACACACCAAGTCACTTCCCAATAATATGACAAATGTAAAAAGAGATTGAAAATGTCAGTATTGACATTAGATGAAGATTTTAAGTTAGTATGCAAGAGAACTTTTCTGTTTAAAATGCAGATGTGATCTAAGAAAATTGGATGAAAACTACCTACACTCTCTACCTCTTCTTCCCAACCTTTTTTCTTTCTCTCTCAACTTGTCCTCTCCTTACCCTACCCTCAGCCCATTTAAAGGCAGTCAGATGAGAGTTGTGGCACGTTTAGCTTTTGGACTTACTCAACTTCGATCAAGTTGATGGATGACAGGGCCAGGAAACAGAATCATAGATGCTTTAGCTTGGGGGGCGAGCAGAACCCAAACTCATCATCTATCTTGATTTGACAGGTGCAGTAAAGGCTAAAAACAATGGAGACGATCCTGTCTCCCACTTAATACCCCATCTGCTGCTACTGGCTTCTTACTAAGTTCCAGAACATGTTGCTTCACACACATAGAAAGCAGACCAAAAAATATACAAACACATGAAACGAGCAATTCAAAGTCAAAACGAATTAAACAAACTAACACCCCCCCAAAAAATTAAGATAGTAAAATACACAAAAAAAAAATTCTCTTTGCTTATTTGAGTCAGGGGGAAAACTCCTTTTCCAGAAACAGTTAGCTCTAATTTCCCTTCAATGAGTGATAGGCTTTATGACGTCTGAGCCTTGGCAATAAGAAATCATGTCTTGTGGTTGAATCTAGAGGAAGACTTTGTTGGAATAATTGCTGGGCACCTAGGCACCACTGTTGTGGTTTGATAGGCAAAGCTGACATTCTACTGTCAATCAACACAATTTTTATTTATTCATTTTATTTACTAGGCACTGTGTAGGTTCTCCCACAAACCCCCCACTTCCCTGGGTTATGGCCTCCATTTCTGCTCACTGCTTAGCTTATTACTCCTAAGGTGTTAATGACTCTTAGAGGCCCCAAGTGCTACCCTCCCATTATTAAAGTTTTCCAAACTTCAGCCATTCACGTCATGTTCTTATTTTTGTCACAGCAACATAACAGTAGTACTTAATATTTACCTAATATATCTCTTATTATCACCTCACTTTTTAAAATCACCTCATCTTAAGCTACTATATATATTTATTTCATATATATATACACACATATAAGATATATACATGTATAAATATAAACTATATACATATGCATTATACACATGATATGATACACACACACAATTTGACTTTTGTAATTGTGTACCACTTAAATACTATTAAGGGAGATGATTTTAAGTGGCACACAATTAGGTGAATAAATAAATAAATTGTATATTCATACAATGAAATACTACTCAGCAATAAAAAAGAACAAATTACTGATACATGCAATGACACGGATAAATCTCAAAAATGTTATTCTAAGTGAATGAATCCAGGAATGTATGATTCCATTAATGTGCAATTCTAGAAAATTCAAAGTAATCTATAATGATATAAGGCACATCAGTTGTTGCCTGGAATGGGGGTAGAGAGCATTGACTGTAAAGGGGCATGAGAATACTTTTGCGGTGATGGAAATGCTCTATATCTTGATAATGGTAACCATATGGGTAAACACACTTTTAAAAACTCGTGGAAATGTATATTTTAAATAGGTGCAGTTTATTGTTTTATAAATGATGTCAATAAAATTGATATTTAAAAAGTTCATCGGGCCATTGAAATGTGCAGTCAGATTTGATAACCATTGCTCTATGGCCTTATTCTCAAAGTGCATTCCTTAGATCACTAGCATCTGATTCCCTAGGAGCTCATGAGAAATGCAGAATCTCAGCCCCCACCCCAGAGCTGCAGAATCACAATCTGTGTTTTAACAAGCTCCACAGGTAATGCAAACGCACACTAAAATTTGAGAAAATTGGCTTGGGAGATAATGGAATCTTGAGCTGGGGTCAGCCTGGGTCCTGAATCACCACATGGAATTAAACTACCTGCTGACCAGGAATACTCACCTTATACTAAACAAAGAATAGAGTTCTCTTGTGGCTGAGACGTTTTAATTTGGGGTCTATTTATGGCAGGTTAGCTTAACGATTACAAGATTGATTTAGAGGGTCTGAGAGCACAGCCCAAGTGTTTTCGGTGGAAAGTAACTTGCAAATTTCACGTTCATGCTTCATCTTGAAAATGCACTCAGATTTCTTTCTATTTCACGGTGTACTTGTGTTTGTTTGAATGTAATAATAATGTTTTCAATTACGCATTAATTGAATTACTTCACTGCTTTCCCCTAAATCTGGAAGTAAAACTGAAAGCTCGAAGAAGATGTGTCATGTCTGTCTTGTTGCATTCCCTTCCTCCAAGGGTTAAGCGTCCACTGTTTAAGAAGCATGGCATTGGAATAGAAAGTATATGGCACAAAGCAGAAATTAAATAAAGGCTTTTCTTGTTGCCACATGTAAGATGGTTAGATTTGAAAGAGCACTGTCTGCAAAGAGTACTTTAGATAACAAGAATGACTGTCCAGTCATTAGACTCTCTGGTCTCTAGTATTCAGAAACTGTAACAAGCTGGGCAAGAAAAAATCCTGCAAGGCAAACCTTCCCTCAGTGTCTCAATTGATACCACGAATTGGTTTGCCTACTCTGTACAAAGGGCCACAAATGGTTCTGTATATTTGTAAAAGTTGGTGCCAGTATGCAGCGCTAACCTATTGAGCCCTTACTATGTGCCAGACCCTGTGCTGGGCACTTGCCTGCACAAAATTTCATTTGGTACCAACCACATATCAAAGAATAATATTTTTTGCTTCAGGAGAGTGAGGTTCAGAGGGATTAGATGGCTTGCCAGGACTCACAGTGAATTGAATATAACACTGTCTGACTCAGATGCCAACCTCTTTTTACAACAGCATTGTGCCCTAGGCAGTCACTTATCTACCTTTTTATCCTAATGTATTCCTATCATTATGAAAGAGAAAGGGCCCTGGGACAGAGGAAAAGATTGAATGCCAGCGAGCAAGCGAGAGCTCTTTCCTGTATACAGAAGGAGCAAGGGAGTCAGTTAAAAGCAGATGGGTTCTCCACACCCTCTCCTGCACTGTTGGTGGGAATGTAAATTGATACAGCCACTATGGAGGTTCCTTAAAAAACTACAAATAGAACTACCATACGACCCAGCAATCCCACTACTGGGCATATACCCTGAGAAAAGCATAATTCAAAAAGAGTCATGTACCACAATGTTCATTGCAGCTCTGTTTACAAGAGCCAGTACATGGAAGCAACCTAAGTGTCCATCAACAGATGAATAGATAAAGAAGATGTGGCACATATATACAGTGGAATATTACTCAGCCATCAAAAGGAACGAAATTGAGTTATTTGTAGTGAGGTGGATGGACCTAGAGTCTGTCATACAGAGTGAAGTAAGTCAGAAAGAGAAAAACAAATACCGTATGCTAACACATATATATGGAATCTAAAAAAAAAAATGGTTCTGAAGAACCTAGGAGCAGGACAGGAATCAAGATGCAGACGTAGAGGACACGGGGAGGGGGAAGGGTAAGCTGGGACGAAGTGAGAGCACTCTCTTATATATACTAACATGGACTTATATATACTAACACATGTAAAATAGATAGCTAGTGGGAAGCAGCCACATAGCCCAGGGAGATCAGCTTGGTGCTTTGTGACCACCTAGAGGGGTGGGATAGGGAGGATGGGAGGGAGACGCAGAGGGAGGAGATATGGAGATATATGTATATGTACAACTGATTCACTTTGTTATACAGCAGAAACTAACACACCACTGTAAAGCAATTATATTCCAATAAAGATGTTAAAAATAAATAAATTAAATTAAATTAAAAAAAGCAGATGGGGCAGCCGCCTCATCACTCTCCCCACTTCCCCCATTTGGAGGTTCAATGCACCTGACACCTGTCTCCTGCTCATTCTTTCTTGCTCCTTTTTCAGTCTCGGCGCCCTGCCCCCTCTGCCCTCCCTAGGCTTTTCTCCCTTGTCCCTGGGCCACCTCACCCTCATTTCCCCTTCCTTTCCTTTGATTCCTAACCACTGGCACCACCACCACCCCACCCTCTGTCACCATCCCCACTTCCTTTACTTCT
Organism: Stenella coeruleoalba; assembly: GCF_951394435.1. Lineage (NCBI taxonomy): Eukaryota > Metazoa > Chordata > Mammalia > Artiodactyla > Delphinidae > Stenella > Stenella coeruleoalba. The sequence continues at coordinate 88,697,183 of NC_137152.1, read as the reverse complement.
CCTTCTCTCTCTGTTTCTTTCTCTTCTGCTCAGCTTTCAAGGCCCCATTAGGGCCCCACCATTGACTCTGCTCTTACAATGGCTCAGTGGTTTTGAGATGAAGTAAAACATCACTAATTTGTTCTAATTGGGGGGAAAGGTCAGTCTGCCTTAAATGAGAAGTATGAGTGATAGGACATTTGGGGGGAGAAAATGCAATCTCATTACTTTCAAGTACATAAAGTAATCCCAATGACTAAGACAAGAGGATAAAAGGCAAAGCTATATGTCTCAGAGATCTGTAAGTGGTTTGACAAATAAGCGTGGCTCGTTTATAATTAGGACATTCAGTTTGGAGACACAAATGCTGCTGCTGAGGTCTATGCACTGAAGTAGGCTAATATTTCCCTTGTTTACACAATTAGTTTGTGAAAAGAGCTCTTTCATCATAGACACAGGTACAATCTCATTAGAAGGGTCCGGCATTTCAGACCCACTTTCTTATGTCACATGGCCTGTAGGAAGAGTGCTTAGTTCAGCCAATTCTCCAAAAGGAATAATGGTGAACAATGACAAAGATACTCATTTTTCTGCTTCTCATCTATGCAAGAGTTACTGTCAATGAAAAAAAATTCCTGTTCTGTTCTTATTAGTTGGGGGTGAGGATGCGGACGTGTAGGGGAAAGAACTGAATGGACACAAGCAGAGCCAAACCTCAAATGGCCTTAGTTTGAAATCTACTAATTTAAAACTGGTGAAAATTGAGGAACCAGCCTACTTTATTTTTATGCTCCAAGAAGCCAACTTGCTAAGCTAATTCCAATAGTAAACACGATTTTCCTGCAAAGATTTGTAAAATTCCTTAAAACACCAATTTTCCATGCAGTGTTCAATACTTGAATAGCACTCCCTTCATTTATGTATAATCGTTAAGTTAGTTGTTAAATTGGTAAATTTCTTACCAATTTCTGGAAGCAGCTCCCTTGAGGAAGTCCTACCAGGAAGCCCTCTTTGGCTTATTTTACTTTACTGTGTATGGAAGCAAACAACCATACTTATTTTCTTTTGGAATAGCTTATAATCAAGGCTTCCCATCAATTCATCTAGCCTCCCGCCATCTTACATTTTCATAGCTCAACAGTAATTTCTTCCTGTACAATTAAGCAAGAATGGGAAGAAACGTGGGCTGAATTCTACAAAGTTCTCTCTGAATCATTAGGAGGCCAGGGTCCTTGAATTCCCATGCATCCTGACCTTCTGTCCCTGACAGTGAGGAGATAAGTGGGTAACTGGTAAAAACGGACATTCCACCATACTTTACCTTGCAGTCTCAGAGGACTTCTTTGGCATTCACACTGTAGATATTCCATGTCTCGCTATGGAAACATAATAGGAGCATTTCTTCCACTGCTAGGGGAGTCAATTGATAGAAAACTACAACTTTTTCTAAAAAACATAAATCAAGGGCTACTTCTTACAGTTGTGAAATTCTTCAGCTTTAACCCAAAGGATTCATGGAAGGGGTCCTTGAAATTGTTCAGTAGGCCAAAACTAGTGAGATAAGGGAGGAGCTTTTGTTTACAAACCATTAGAAGTACATTTGAAGGGATTAAGTTTGTTTGAAAACCACTAAATTTTCTGAACAAGGTCACGGGTCTACTTCAAACTAGTCTGAGGTTTTGTGCTTTGGAGTTCATGCAAACAGAATATTTGTTTTTTTTTCTGTCTGACTTACTTCACTGAGCATAATACCCTCCAGGCCCATTCATGTTGCTGCAAATGGCAGAATTTCATTCTTTTTTATGGCTGAGTAGTATTCCACTGTATATATGTGCCACATCTTTATCCATTCATCTGTTGATGGGCATTTAGGGTGTTTCCAAGTCTTGACTATTGTGAATAGTGCTGCTTGGAAAGGAGCAACAGGAATTCGTTATGAACAGAGTGTACTGAATGGGGTGAGGCTACTGGATTCAAATAGTGATCCATACCCGGCAACTTCCAAGGCAGAGTTAAAAGGAAAGCCTTTGCCTGCAAATTTCTAGGAACCGTTGGAGGTGAGAATATGATGACTTCTATTTGGGACTTTAGGATGATAAAAAGGTCCAAGAGCCTCCCTTTATCTCCCCAAATGCCCAATTAACACAATATTTTAATGGTAGCACAATCAAGTTTAATATAATATAGACACAGACCAATATTTTTCAGAAAAATACTTGCTTCTGTGTTCCGTGGTCTAAAAGGAAGCTGGGCTGCATTCGAAGTGTGTTTTTGTTCATATTGATGTTCTAATATTTTCTATGGATATATCCAGTTTGGACACTAAAGTGTAAATCAAAGAGAAAATGGAATTTTGTTTACAAGTTTCTGCTTACGAGTCTGCATGAATAAGTCTGTAAAATGACCAAGGGTGATTTAAAAGACTTTAAAAAAAGAGTACATCAAAAGTAGCCAAATATACAAATTGAAGATTTACTGACTAATGAAACTATTTGGCATCCCTTTTAGTACACATGTTCTTAAATGAGGCATATCGAATTTCTGGAGGTAGTTCCACACCTTTGTGCTTTAGGGCTGGAATCAGAGACGTTCTGAGTAGACAGGGACTTTAGAGTTTACCTAGTATTTTGTTTTTTTCGAATTTCTTTTCTTCAAGTTTCTTCAGTCAAAATCTTGCTTGAAAGCCCAACATAGGAACCTCGTAAAAGGGAGAGTCTCTAATTAAAGTAGGGATCGAGCAGTCTGAAACCTAGTCTACTCCCTCGCCACATCTTCTCCCATATATGCTGACTGGGGAAGCTGAGGTCTACAGAAACTACGTGACTTGGCCAAGTTCCCTCAACTAGTAAGAGTGTTAATTCCACTCCTAACTTTCTTTCATCTTCCTCACCTCCATTTTCTACCCCCTTGCACCTCTAGTAAAAGAAACACACATGCACATATGCACGCACTCACACACTATCCCAGGTGGTCAGCAGAAGCTTCTCTTGCCTCTCACAAGCTGCTAGCATCTCACTGTGAATGTCTTTATTGCATCCTATCTTCCAGGAATATTTGCATTTCCAAAGAGAAAAGTGGGAAGACGGCAATGGTGAAACAAATGAAATGGATCACTAAAGATAGCATGACAGCACTGTGGCAAATTTTGCTGTGTGTGGGCTTCCTCAAATCACACTCTATAGGCAACCTCATATTTCCCCAATATTTAAGGCTAACCCTGCTGGTTCTTTTAAAAAGAGTGGCCTCAGACAAAAGCTCAACAGGAATTTGCATTTAGACCATTTTGGTCTTGAGATGTGAACAAGCAGAATGAGGGTGAAAGGTGCTCCCACTCTTATTTAGGGGTTTCCATTTTGCTGAACTTCTTTCTGAATAGGTGCAATGTTCCAGAATACTTTGCTTTGTTTTCTCTATGGCTAGGAGACAGGCCTATGGGCATGTGTGTGTGTGAGTGAGTGAGTATGTGTGGTGTGAGAGAGAGACAGAGACACCCATGGAAAGAGACACACACAAAGACACAATACTGACACAAAGACACACACACACAGAGGTACAAAGAAAGAGAAACACAGAGTGGCACACACACATATACAGAGAGATACACACATTTACACAAAGAAACAAGAAGGAGACACAGTGAGTGACAGTGACAGAGAAAGATGGCAAGACAAAAACAGCGACACACATACACAAAGTGAAACTGACAGAGGGTAAGATTGAGACTGAGAAATTGGGAGAGGCACACACAAAGAAGCAGAGTGAGAGACATATCTACAAAGATACACAGAAAGGGAGACTAAAGAAAAACGCTTGAGAGGGTGTGAGAGAGAGACTGACGGAGAAAAACAGACAGAGAACGAGGAAAAGCATGGTGATCGGGGAAGAGAGAAATCACTCCCATTTTTTCTTCCTCATTGGAAACCTTCAATGTTTGTTTCTTTTGTGTTCCATATAACTTGGAAATTAAATTTTATTATCATCTCCTATTCAGAGGCAAACTGCTCGCAGCAGTATCCGCTGCTCAGAGGCAAATATTTTCATCTGACTATAGAAAATATGTTTTTTTCCCATTTTAGTTAGCAAATGTAATTGTTCGGGAATCACAATTATGGGAATATGGGAGCCAAAGCTGAAGCCAGGGCTGACAGGGGATCAACATGATGAATTGACCAGCATTTTTCCAGATCCCCAGTGCCAGACATTCACATCACTCTGCAGCCCTGCCCTGCTATGTGCTTTCTGGGTGTATGCCCCACGTAAGGCAGGATGTAGCCCGTTTTCAATGTCTGTGTGCCTGGCACTCATGGCAGTCTTAGGATTTTCTCTATGCTCTTGGTGGGAGTGGTGCTCACTTCAGCAGGGAATTCACCATCTTACCTATTCCACCAGGAATCTTCCCACTGCCATCTAACACTGGATGCTATAATAGTTCTCATGTAAGAATGAAAAAAAACGAGAGGCTCACATGGTCTCACAAATCAGACGCTGTAAGTGGTTCTGACCACCAATCACATCTAATAGTTTGGAGCCATTTTTCTCACACACACGCAGACAAAGAGAGAGAGAAAGAGACACAGAGAGAGGCACAGAGAGAGAAATCAATGCTTATGTCTATCAAAAAATGTGTACAAGTATGCTCATAGCAGCTTTATTCATAATAGCTTCAAACTGGAAACAACTCAAGTGCACAGAGTAGAACAAATAAATAAAAAATGCATAATTAATTATGTATTCCTACAGCAGAATACTACACAGCAATAATAAATGAATTACTGATATATTTCACAAAGCTGAGTCCCACAGACAGGAATTATAAGTGAAAGAAGTCACACACAAAAGAGTACGTATTATATGATTCCATTTATATAAAGTTCTGGAACAGGTAAATCTCATGAATGGTAATAAAAGTCAGAATGACAGTTACCTCTGCAGGGAAGGTATTGAGGAAGGGGCTTGAGGAAGATTTCTTTGGTGCTGGAGGATTTTTATATTTTAAATGGTTGGGGGAAAAATTAAAAAGAATATTTCATGGCACGTGAAAATTATATGAAATTCACATTTCAGTGTCCCTAAATAAATACTTATTGGCACACAGCCATACCCATTTGTTTACATATTGTCTAAGGCTGCTTTTGTGCTACAAAGGCAAAGTTGAGTAATTGTGACAGAGACCATATGGCTTGCAAAGCCTAAAATATTTACTCTCTGGCCTTTACAAAAATGTTTGCTGACTCCTGATCTAGGTCTTGGTTACACGGGTGTAGACATATGGAAAAACTTGAACTGTGCTTTCAAGATTAGTGGACTTTAGACACTTTATTGCAAATAACTTTTTCAAGATCTAGAGAAATGGAGATTAATAAGAACACTTGCTCAAACGCTTGGTTTACATTAGGTTCAGAAAAGAAATGCTGAATTCAGTCCCTTTATTTTCATTCTTATAGATGAGAATCACTCCTTTATACACCTTCTTTATGACCAAGGTATTATGTGAAGCAATATTAGAAGCACCTTTGATATAAATTAACTCATCAGCAAAGCTCTTTCAAATCATAAATTCAAAATGACATTTTGCAGGTAGGAAAAAGCATAATATGTCATTTCCTATTTAAAAGGAACAAAACAGTAAAATGGAAAATTGTTTTGGCAATCACAGAACACCTGACTCTCATTGGTGGTCCATCTCTGAGTCATGTAGTAAATCATTGTTAAAGGTCATCATGACTTGTCTGAACAGGCATTTGTGTTATTAACTAAAGAACTGCTAAAAAAAGTCCCCATGCTACTTTTTCACAGGAAAATATCTGTGACTATGAAGAGTCCAGTGTGAGCCAAATGACAATGATAAATGCACTATAAACATTTCTTGTTGGAAGCTTGTAATGATGCAATTTCTTTACACTGTCAAATTTGCTCCTAACTTTAGTTTCATATTTTGGCTGTTTCCAATATTTATAAATTGGAATGTATGTCAAGGAGCACATTTCAGTGTAAAAAAGAAAAAGCTAGAAAATATGTCTACAAGATGGCTTCAGGGTGCGAAATGCATTTGTTTCTAAAAGCCAGGATACAAGTTTAAAATCACAGTCTGGCAGCCAGACAAGCCACTGACAGCCTTTTCATTAAATCTTGGCTAAATTGTAGAGTTGTGCTGTTGTTGTAGTTGCTGCTATTGTTATAGCTATAGTTGCAAACCAAACAATATGAGAGTGATCCAAATACAGTGGAAAGACAAACAGGGCAATTTTGTTAATCAGCTTGTGTTCTTTATGCTCCTATTAAAGACATTTTATATTCATCTTCTAATTTGCATCCAACCTCAGATATTCCAACCAAGCTTATTTCACCTGATCTGAAATACCTGGCAGCTTTAAATTTGGAGTGGAAGGACTTCACCAGTCTCTCTCCAAGTCCTTTCTTATGAACCCGAATGACTGATCCCACCTCTTGAAGTGTTGGGAGATTTTAGCTCCAATTTAAAGTCTACTTGGCTCCAGAAATTCATTTGTACATGGGAAATATCCCACCATGCGGTTGTTGGAGGATTGGATGAAATATGTAAAGTTCCAAGAACACAGTGGTGCTTTATTTTTTTTAGAAGACTTATTTATTTACATTATTTTTTTTGGCTGCGTTGGGTCTTCGTTGCTGCGCGCGGGCTTTCTCTGGTTGCAGCGAGAGGGGGCTGCTCTTCGTTGAGGTGTGCCAGCTTCTCACTGCGGTGGCTTCTCTTGTTGCGGAGCATGGGCTCTAGGCGCACAGGCTTCAGTAGCTGCGGTGCGTGGGCTCAGTAGTTGTGGCTCGAGGACTCTAGAGCACAGACTCAGTAGTTGTGGCACATGGGCTTAGTTACTCCGTGGCATGTGGGATCTTCCTGGGCCAGGGATCTAACCTGTGTCCCCTGCACTGGCAGGCAGATTCTTAACATTGCGCCACCAGGGAAGTCCCACAGTGGTGCATTATGATTGATACTGATGTCAGCTTTGTAAGAAATCCATTTGGTCCTTTCACCTAATTTGGTGGTAGTTGGTTCTGGGCAGAGTGGAGCAATAGCATCCCTGTTTAATAAAACTTTCTGCAGTGATGGAAATGTCCTGTATCTGCACTATCCAACTCAGTAGCCACTAGCCACATGTGGCTATTGAGCACTTGAAATGTGCCTAGTGTGAATGAGGAACTGAATTTTTAATTTAATTTAAATACAAATATAAATAGCCACATAGGTGGCTATCATACAGCCACAGCACAGCCTTAGGGGACTGAATTTTACTTACTAAAGTAGCTTTGAATTAGGTGTTCTTATCCATTTTTGAAGTGCCATGGACCCCTTGGGAGGTTTGGTGAAACCTACTGGACAATTTCTTTAAATCTTTTTTTTCCCCTTTCTTTTAGAACACAGCTTTATTAAAATATAATTTACATACTGTACAATTCACCCTTTTATATTTGTAAATCAGTGGTTTATAGTATATTCACAGATATCTGCAACCATTACTATAGTCGACGTCAGAACATTTTTACTGCCTCAAGAAGAAACCCCATATCATTTATCTATCATCACCCTATCCCTCCACTCCTGAAAAGACTTTTGTTCCCCATTGAATGGTTTGGTACCTTTGCTGAAAATCAGTTGACCGTAAATGTATGGGTTTCTTTTTGGACTTTCAATTTTTTTCCATTGACCTATATTTCTATCCTGATTACTGATGCTTTGGAGTAAAATTTGAAATTGGGAATTGTGAGTCCTCCTACTTTCTTCTTCTTTTTTTTTTGCGGTACGCGGGCCTCTCACTGGTGTGGCCTCTCCCGTTGCGGAGCACGGTCTCCGGACGCGCAGGCTCAGCGGCCATGGCTCGTGGGGCCCAGCCGCTCAGCGGCATGTGGGATCTTCCCGGACCGGGGCATGAACCCATGTCCCCTGCATCAGCAGGCGGACTCTCAACCACTGCACCACCAGGGAAGCCCCCTACTTTATTCTTTAATGTGATAGTTTTGGTTATTCTGGATCTCTCACCAGATTTTAGAATCAGGTTATCAATTTCTGCAAATAATTCTGCTGGGATTCTGCTAGAGATTGCTTTGAATCTGTGTATCATTTTGGGGAGTGTTGGTGAATTTAAAATGTTAAATCTTCCAATCCATAAACATGGGGTATTTTTCCATTTACTTAGAACTTCTGTAATTTCTTTCAACAACACTTGGTAGTGTTTAAGTTTTTCACTTTTATTGTTAAATTTATTCCTAAGTAATTTTTCCTATTTGATGCTATTGTGAATGGAATTGACTTCTTATTTTTGGATTGTTCATTGTAAGTGTATAGAAATATAACTGATTTTTGTATATTAATCTGGTACCCTACAACCTTGCTCAACTCATTTATTAGTTTTAATAATTTTTTTTAGTGGATTTCCTAGTATTTTCTACATACAAGACCATATCATCTGTCAATAGACGTAGAGTTGATATTCTTATTTCTGTTCTTAGGAGGAAAGCATGCAGTCTTTCACCATTAAGTATGATGTTAGCTGTGGGGGTTTCATAGATCCCCTTTCTCAGGTTGAGGGTTTCTTTCTATTCTCAGTTTATTGTTTTTATCATGAAAGGGTGTTGCATTTTATCAGATGCTTTTTCTGTGTCTACTGAGATGATAGTGCAATTTTGAAACTCTATGTGTTGTATTACATTAATTGATTGTTGAATGTTAAAACAGTCTTGTTTGCTAGAATTCAGTGGTGAAGCCATCTGGGCCTAGGCTTTCCTTTATGTGTACTTTTTGATTACTGACCAATCTCCTTCACTTGTGTTACTTACAAGTCTATTCAGGTTGTTTATTTTTTCTTGAGTCAGTTTCAGTAGTTTGTGTCTCTCTAGGACTTTGTCTATTTCAGCTAAATTACTCAATTTGTTGGCATAAAATTGTTCATAGTATTCCTTTATAATCTATTTTATTTCCATAAGGTCAGTAATAATATCCCCTCTTTCACTTCTGATTTAGTAGAGTCTTCTTTTTTTTCTCTTGGTCAAACTAGCTAAAGTTTTGTCAGTTTTGCTGATATTTCCAGCTTTTGGTTTTATTCATTTTCTCTACTATTTTTTCTCTTTCACTAATTTCTGCTCTAATCTTTCTATTTCTTTCCTCCTGCTTGCTTTTGGTTTAGTTTCCTTAACTTTTCTCAACGCCTTAAGGTGGTGGGTTAGGTTACTGTTATGAGATCTTTTTTCTTTCTTAATGTATCATTTACAGCTATAAATTTCCCTCTAAGAACTGCTTTATCTGATTCCATAAATTTTAGTAGCTTGTGTCTTTATTTTCATTCATGTTGAAGTGTTTTCTGATTTCCCTTTTGATTTCTTCTTTGACTGACTGGTTATTTAGGAGTGTGCTGCTGATTTCCACATATGTATGAATTTCCCCAAAGTCCTTTTACTGACTTCTAATTCCATTCCATTGTGATCAGAGAACATATTTTATAATACTTCTACCCTTTAAAATTTCTTTAGTTATTTTTTTAATGTCCTAGCAATGGTCTTTCCTAGAGATTGTTCCATGTGCATGTGAGAAAAATGTATTTTAGGCTATTGTTTAGTGGATTGTTCTATAGATATCTATTAGGTCTAAGTGTTTTATAGTGTTGTTCAAGTCTTCTATTTCCTCATTGATCTCCTGTCTTGTTGTTCTATCCATCATTGAAAGCAGGGTATAGAAGTGTCTAACCATTATTGTTGAATAGTCCTTTTTTCCCTTCATTTCTGTTAGTTTCTGCTTCATGTATTTTGATGCTCCATTATTTGGTGTACATATGTTTATAATTGTTATATCTGCCAAATGGATTGACACTTTTGTCATTATAAAATGTCCCTCTTTATCTCTAGTAACATTTTATGTTTAAAATCTATTTCATTTGATATTAGTATAGTCACCCTAGTTTTCCTGTGGTTACTATTTGCATGATATATCTTTTTCCATCCTTTTACTTTCAATCTATTTTGTCTTTGAATCTAAAGTATGTCCAACGTGGATAATATATATTTGGATCATTGTTTAAAAATCCATTCTGACAATCTCTGCCTTTTGATTGAACTGTTTAATCTGTTCACACTTAATGTTATTATTGATATCATTAGATTTAGGTCCATCATCAAATGTTTAGTTTTCCATATATCTCATGTCTTTCCCCCCCGTCTATTCCTACTTTACTGCTTTCTTTTGCATTAAGTGAATGTTTTCTACTGTGGCATTTTAATTTCATAAATGATAGTTTCACTTATTTTTTGTGTTTTTTTTTTAGTTGTTGCATCTCAAATTTTCAGAATCAGCTTCCCATTTATACTATCTTAATTCTAGTAATATAGAGAAATTTTGCTCCTATATGGTTCTATTCCATTTTCTCCCTTCTTATGACATTATTGTTATACATATTACATCTATCAATGGCTATCAATGGTGCAAACTCACCCATACATTGTTATAATTGTTACTTTACCATCTATTGTCATTTCTTTAGAACATTACAGCTTTTCTTCAACCTAACACTATTGTGCTGTTATTGGTAAATATAGTACACAACATTACATTTTTATAAGTTATAGGTCCAACAATATATTGTATACATATTAGTTTAAACAATTGCTTTTTAAATCAGTTATGAGAAGAAAGGAGAAAGATGCATTAATTTTGTCTTTTATAATTATGTAATTACATTTACTGGTGCTCTTTGTCCATTTGGATTTGGATTACAATCTGAGGTCACTTTCTTTCAGCCTGAAGAACTTTCTATAAGATTCTTGTAAGATGGCTTTGCTAGCAACAAATTCTCTCAGTTTTTGTTTATCTGGGAAAGTATTTCACCCTCATTATTGAATGATATGGGAATTATTTTGGGTATGAGAATCCTAATTGACCATTTTTTCTTTAAGCATTTGAATGTTATCCCACCGTCTTCTGGCCTCCATTGTTTTTGCTAAGAAGTCAGATTAATTTTATTGAGGTTGTCTTGAAAGTAAGGTGTCTTCTTTCTTTTGCTGCTTTCAAGATTTTCTCCTTGTTTTTGACTTTCATCATTTTTACTATGATGTGTCTGCTTGTGGGTCTCTTTGAATCTATTCTGCTTGGAGTTCACTGAGCTTCCTGGATATATAGGTTATTGTTTGTTCAATCAATTTGGGAAGTTTTCAGCCATAATATCTTCAATTATTTTTCTTCTTTCTCTCTCTCTCCTCTCCTTCTGGTATTCACATTACATATATGTTAGTGTGCTTCATGGTGTCCCATGTTTCTCTGAGACTTTGTTCATTTTTCTTTACTCTTCACTCTGTTTTTTGGTTTGCATAATCACAATTGATGTATATTCAAGTTCACAAATTCTTTCTTCTTCTAGTTCAAATATACTGTTAAGCCCCTCTAAAGAATGTGTTTTTATGTTAGTTATTCTACATTTCAACTCCAGACTTTCCATTTAGTTCTTCTTTAAAATTTCGATTTCTTTATTGATATTCGCTATCTGGTGCAACATTGGCACCATATCTTCTGTCACTCCTTTAGGAAGGCTTTCCTTTAGTTCTGTAAATGTATTTATCAATACAATGGCTACTTTGAAATCTTTTCCAGTTAAATTGACATCTGGTCCCTCTCTCGGGCAATTTCTATTGCTTGCTTTTTTCTGGTACAAGGGTCATATTTTCCTATTTATTTGCACGCCTCATAATCTTTTGTTGGAAACTGGACATTTTAGATAAAATATTATAGCAACTGTGGGTAGTGGTACCTCTCCTTTGGAGCTTGTTGTTGTTATTTGCATGTTTATTTGGTTAGTTACTGACTGGGTATTTTAATGAAGTCTATTCCCCCCATTACACAGTGTTCAGTCTTTGATATTGTTCTTCAAGGAATCACAGCTTTGGGTATGCCCACAGTCACCCTGTGATCATAGTGCTAGAGTAGGGCTCTCTTTTACTCTTTCCCTGAACACACCCAGCTGTTAAGCTCCACTTTTTGCCTGCTGATTGCTCTATTAGCTACTACAATGCCCTGAGGCATGAATTCCTCTACAAACTAATCTAATCAGAATAACTTCTGAGGTCACTACTTGGTATCCATTCTGACTTCATGAGGGTTCCTCCAGCTCACTTAATTACTCTGATTTCTCCTGCAAACTAGCTGACCTATAGTGTAGCCTGTATTATTAGATTTTAAATTCTCTTCCCAATTCCCTTCACCACAATCTCCACTCTTCTTTTCAGGTTTACACTTCTCCATGCTCTGTTGCAAAGAAAGTCTGTTCCTAAAACAGGAGCTATCTGCTTAATGGTCTACTTCAACCTTTCTCTCCCCCATTGCAGGGAACTCTCTGGGACTGGGCTCTAGATCTAGTGGTGGGGACAATTGTAAGTTTCTCTTTGAGTGACACTCCCATTCTAGGAGCTCAGTGCTCAGTGAAGTGGGGTGGCAGTATCTGAGGTCCTCTTAGCTTGTTTCTCCTGGTATGAAAATACCACCTCATGAACTGGGGAAAGGGCTCTTGAGACCCAAGTATTTTCAGTATACCATAGCCAAGGTAGAGCCACTGTTTCACAAGTGGGGGTTAGACAGAAGAAGGGAATCCCCACCTCTTCTTGACTGCACTGCTGAGGGCTTAGCCTCAGCAACAGGCAGCTGTAAGCAAGATGAGAAACACTGACATCTTGCTCCTCCTAGGAAGAAAGCCCACCAGCTGGAAGCTGGGGGAAGAGGGAGCCCTGTGTTCTTGGCTGTAGCAATCTGGAGTGGAATCTCGTTGAACTGAGAGGGCAGAGGGAGAGAGTGGTTTGGGTTCAAATACCAGACTTTCTTCAAAAATTTCCATAGATTTTCTAGAATAGCTGATTCTTCATTTCTTGTTTGCCCTTATGACCATTTCCACAGACTTTAAATGGGGATATCTATATCTTTATATCATATAGATATAATTTAAATATATATAAATATATAAAAATTATATATAATATATTATATATAAATATATATATAATTTTATATAATATATAATCTCCATTTTTATTGGGGAGAAGGTCAGTGGAGCTCCTCACTGTCATACCAGAAGCTGATCTCCTCTAAAAATCTCTTCAAATAGATAAAATTAAATATACAGAATTCCAAAGGAAACTAAGTATGTTGAAATATAGTTTTCAAAATATTAACATGCACTTATGATATATTAACATATGTACTTTTAAATTAATGCATTAAATAATAAGATATAGTGATAAGTCCAATGAATGCCATAAATTCAAAATAGTAGTAAATATAAACTATTTTAAAATATCTTGTAAAATTTTAGTATAATATGAAAATATCTGTGATTATTACTGCAGAAAAATTACAGGGATGGTTAAAAAATTACAGGGATGGTAGTGTGTTGCCTACATTCATAATTAAAGAAAATGCTACATTTCAATCAGAGATTAGTGAAAATAAAGATATAAATTTTTCCCTTACAAATTCAGGGCCTCTGAATTACCTTTATGGACTCTTTGGGGGCAGCCATAGACCCCAGGTTCAGAACCAGTGCTCTAAATGGTCCCTGGGATGAGGAGAGAGAGTGAGGAATCTTAAGGAATCTCATCCTGTTCTATGACCAATAAAGCACTATTAAGGCAAAATTAATATTTAAGCTTTTGCAAAATCTAAATGTCTTTTTTCACAGTTTCCTTAACCTCCATTCCTTCTTCATCTAGACAGCTGAAACCATGATCCATATTTTTATCATTTTTTTCTCCATTGTGTTTTTTCTCCTTCATATCCAACCCATCTTCTCTCTCTCTGAAATGGCTCAAAATGTTTCTGTTAAAATTTTCTTCCATTCTTGTAACCATGGCCACCTTACTCACTCCCTCTTCAGACCTCTGACTCCCAAATAGCTTGCTATCAAGAATGGTACTTTATTGTTTCTATCTGACAAGCTCACTGTCACAACACTTTGCTTCTACCTCTTATTTCTTCTTCTCCTACAAGGGTTGGCTCAGTATGCGACATATGCAGTCCAGGGCTGTGAGCTGAAGTCACTCACCGTCCTCTGATTTTTTCAATGGCAAGTCCTAGCACTAGGATCCAAGGAGAAGTTGGTACTGTCATAGACTCACAGAGATGCCACTCTGGACAAATTCACACTGCCATTCTCATTTGTTATTTTGGGATGTCACTGTTATTTAGAAGACTATTATCCTGATCCTCTGCTAAACCTTTGTTCATCTATCTAACTAGCTTCTTCCCTCCCCATTTTCAAATCCTGCCTTAAAATGGCTCTGATTTTGAAAGTATTTCTTCTGCTTTCTTTCACTTATGGAGAAAATCAGTGATTAATTCATAAATCCAGCTATTAACCCTTGTTCCCAGAACCTTTTTCTAGTCCATCCCTGTGCAAAAGGCAATTTCAACTTGTAGAAGCCTACCCTGGTTCATTTCATAAAATTGCAAACTAAATGGAAGTCTGCATATAGGTACTGCTTGCTAAGGCCATTTAAACAATCTCTTAACCACACACTTTCCTCCAGGCTCTATAGCAATACTACTGGAGGGCTGTCTTTAAACAGAAAAAATGATATATGCATAGGTAAGTGATGGGAAAAAAGAATAATGAACAATTCTGTTGCTCTCAATACGTAAGGTCATTCCTTATTTCTTTTAGTAAAAACTTCTACAGGCAGAATGTGGCTATGGGGAAACATTCAGTGTAACAGACCATTCCTGTGCCTGGGTAGATGACCCATTGTAATATTGCTTTGTTTATCAACTGGTTATACAAATTCTCTGCAATGATGACTCTGTACAAAAAGACACTTCTCCCCCTACCTGTACATGTAATAGCCTCTTTCTATAATAAAAATACCTGATCCTGTACTATCTGCACTATGTTTAGGAGAAGAAAATTAAACTGAACTGTAGATAGTCACTTTAATCCTCATTTGTCCAGGCATCAAGTAGAAATTTCCGCTCAATTACTCTTCTTGTGGCATTCTTAAAATATTTCCCCATCATCTCCCCACCAAAATACCACACACACACACACACACACACACACACACACCCCAAACCTAGCCTTCCAAATCACTTAAATCAAACAAAACAAATCCCGAGGTGAATGTTGTGTGTATAATACTTCCCACATTTCTCTTCTGGTACCTGCAGGAACAGGAATCTTAGTAAAATCTTCAAAAAAGAAGAATTCTGCTCTAATAAACTAATCGGAGCTCCTCTGAACTTAGTATAACAAGGTAAAACCAGTGGGTAGGAAGAAGGAGGGGGCAGAGTGGCAGGTTGCCAATTTCTTTTTGGATATATTGAGTATTAGAGTCTGGAAAAATATTGTGGAGATGTTCAGCAAGATGTTAGAAATTCAAGTATATTTGTATTTCACAATTTTGCATTTTATACCAAAACATCAGACTCACACTCTTAGATATTTACAGTGTTGATTAGAGTAGAAAGCTTCACTTAACCAACTGCCCTGGGGTAATAGATACAATATGTGAAAAAATGAATTAATGAATTTACTATTATTTTCTTGCTTTGGACATTGCCCTTGGTTCAGTCTTTGGCCCTTGAAACACATAAGTTTGGGAAGCATTTGTCTCTAGATAGCATACTTGTGGTCCTTACACTGTTTTACATAACAAAATATTGACTCACATCCATATTGTTATGGCATCATGAGAAGCACCCTATTTTGCACTCTGTTTTCCAGAAGCAACAATTATTATCTCTGTTATTTTCTTCATCTAAACATTTCCTCTGAGCTCTACATTTCAGCTACCTTTCCAGGAAGTTGAAATGTGAAGACTGGCCTCTTACAGGTAAAGAAAATGATGATTAATCATTTTTGAGAATTAAGCACATCGTATTTCTAATGACATTAATAAAGTCAATAGAATTGGATGATCTAATTGTCTTTCACCTAAACAAAATGTCCCTAGCACCCTCTTTACACATGTACCATTACCAAGGTAATTTAGGCAAAAAGCTTCTGCTTTTATATGCATTACTTTGGATCATCATGTGGTTGTTTTCAGCCTGAATTGTCCCGATTGATATAGTGTGGGTTCATGAAAGAAAAGCATGCTGCCTTCAAATAGATGTGGGAGTGGGATTTTATGCATTAGGTGCATGTCATTCATCACTGCTCCCTTTGATGTTTGCAAAGAATACCTTTTGTGGAGAACTCAGAAAGCATGGTACATAGAAGCACTCAGGGATATTTACACCCAAATCTAAATGATATTAATTGGATACAGATTACTCTATAGGCTTTGATGAAGAAGTACACAGCCAAGACCAAATATTTTAGTGATCCTAGCTTCACTTCTGTGTTGGTTACTTTCTGGAACCATATTAGATATTTTTTCAACCAACATTGTGCAAAATGTTAGTCGGGAATGGAAATTGAAAGCAAAGCTGGCTTAATATTAAAAATAAGATGATCGGGGCTTCCCTGGTGGCGCAGTGGTTGAGAGTCCGCCTGCCGATGCAGGGGACACAGGTTCGTGCCCCGGTCCAGGAGGATCCCACATGCCGCGGAGCGGCTGGGCCCGTGAGCCATGGCCGCTGAGCCTGCGCGTCCGGGGCCTGTGCTCCGCAACGGGAGAGGCCACACCAGTGAGAGGCCCGCGTACCGCAAAAAAAAAAAAAAAAAGCATAGACTATATTTTAGAGTGTTTACTAGTTGTCTCTTCAGGGATTGATTTCTTTTCTGTCCAGCTTGATTGCAAGCGCTAAGAGCCAGGGACTACAGTTTCTTTGTAGTCCTATCTGTAGCCCTATTTGGTGCCTTGGAAAGAGCTGATGTTTAAAGGATGTTTTACATTGATAGTCAATATGACGCATGTTCTCTTGAGTCTGGTACTTATGACCTAGGCATGTAAATAGTAGTAAATCTCATCTGAGCTGTTTTGAACAGAACATAGTATGTGTAAAAGAAAAAACTTGCAAAAACTAGAAGGAACACGTAGACTGGATGATGGCATAGTGGCAATGTTAGCTTTTAACGTAAACCAAATGGAAGAAAATAGAGAAGATCCTAGAAGATGGAAAGATCAATCTCATTTTTTGAGCATAAGAACAGAACTACATATTGAAACTTAAAACTCAGTTTGACAGTCTGGGTGTAACTCTCATTCTACAAACTCCTCTGCCTTTCTCTCTCACTTCTCAGGGTTTCCGAGATCCCCCAAATCCTATCTCGTTGACTAGCTCCACATATAACATTTAATTCATCAGCTCTTACTTCATTTCTTTGCTGGAAATGACTCCAGATTTCAAAAACAAATTTGCTATCTTATTGTCAATTTCTGTAGTTTGTTTCTAAATTGTCCTGAATATATCCCAAAGAGGGATGTTTTCCCCAATTTATAAAAGTACACCAAAATGCAGGTTAACAAAACTAGCACCTTAATGAAAAAAAATTTCACAGATTGATATTTTAATACCCATGTCATATTTTTTAAAGACTGCAAATGAAATCTGAGTTGCTATTGAAGAGATAAAATGAAAAACGATGATGTTGGCAAGAACAAGAGTACGAATATTCATGAAGAAGGACAAGCATATATTTCCCTAAAATATAGTGCTCTCCTTCCCAGGGGAGGCCATCTGGCCTCTTTGATTGCTAGTTAAAACCAATTAGAACAAAATGGGGATACTATGTTATTGGGTTTCACCACAAGCCTTCTGGTTTTATCCTTAATCTTATGGTTTCTTCTTAAATGTTTTCTGTTAATGGTACAAATTGAAAACAACAGCAGCAACAACTCATGTTTAAGCTGAGTACAGTCCACCAGGGCTCAGACAAACACTTCTCATTCATATCTATAATCATTGCCTTATCCCAGAGAGGTAAAGATAATAACAACTCAGGCCTGCTCACACATACAAACTGTTTTCTTGGCCCTTATAACAGGCAGGTAGCTAGCTCACTGCTTATTCTTCACTCATGCTGTCAGCACCTGAGGGCCTGGGAGTCTCTCAAGTGGAGTGGCAATAGTGTCAGAAACACTGATGACCCTGATTTCACACACATTTCCTCAAAGTGAATTATGACAACACTGGAGTGAAAGAAGCTTGTATTGCTTTACCTATCTACACATTACAATCACTGGTACATAACTAACTCCAAGTCCCTCAATACTGTCAATTTTCTCGGTGTTTTGGTCCAAGCTTCCTCCTCTTAACTGATTACTAGTGAAGTCTGTTCTCCTTAGCCCAAATTTTCTTCTTACTAAAATATTTTTCCCCCTGGTTATAGCTCCATCAGTCACCTCTCACTTTCGCTTGTATCTGGGCCATAGCCACTTCTTCAGATGCTCCTCCTTGTTCTGTAAATTAATTTATTCTTCTGGAGAAGTAAAAAGAGACAGAACCTAATGACTCAAGTTTTAATCAATATATCCACTACCAAATTTGTAGCTATGATAAATTAGCTACATATACAAATAGTATAGAGTAGGGCAGTGTTTCCAAAGAATGGCATGCATACTATTTGTGATATGTGAGATGATTTTAGGTGGTACATAAACTAATATTTTTATGATAATAGTTACATATTTATTTTATCTTATGGGTACACACACACACACACACACACACACACACACACACGGCTAGCATTAGAAAACTGTGATTACTCAGATTCTATTGCCTAGGATAAGACTAAGGTTTCTAAAAAGGAGGGAGTAACTTTTTAAATTAAGTAAATGATAGTATAGATGTTAACATAGATGTGGCAAAATCATGAAAGTGGTACTCAAAAGACTAAAATTTGGGAAACATTTGTGTTAGGTTTAAGAATTCTCCCATGTTTTAATGCCCTGCTCTGCCACTTATGAGCTGTGTGACTTTGGGAAAGTCTTACTCATTGAGTCTCAGTTTTCTCATCCATGAAATGCACTTACTTCACAGGGATGAAAACTAAGAAAGACATAACATTCCTCCCTGAAACAGATAGGTATATCCAGATTAGGGCTTGAGCCTTAAATTTGGTCTTTCAAGCTAGTATGAAAGGAAGGGAAACTGTAGTTATCAGACAAAACATAGCAACATCTAATAGCAGAGGCATGAGGCGGTGGGGGTGGTGTTTTGAGGGACGATAGTAGAGGTTTTGCACAAACAATCTCCCAGGACATCAGAAGCTACTTTTTGGTGGATGTTGGAAGAATACATTGGATTTCATAACAGACGCTTGTCTGGAATAAGAGACTGCTCTTCTAACATCCTTTGCATATCTCTGCACTTACCAAATTGGTTGAGAAGTTATATGTTTCCATGTCTGTTTCTCCCATCAGCTTGGGAGCACCTTTAGGACAGCAACTATGTCTTTTCATCTTTGTATCCCAACATCTAGCATAGTGTTTGACCCAATGTAATGGTTCAATAAAGGGCTATTTAACTGAAAATAACAAGGCTGATTTTGTGTTTTTAAATTTAAAACCCTTAAAACCTTGGTAACTTTATGATGTAATATGCTATGTCTTGCCCTTCATATTAGTGAAAACAGAGATTCGCTACCTGTCTTTTCAATGGCTCCAGAGTACTAGAGGAATGTCTATGTTTGTGAATGAGCCTGGATATAATGAAAATGGAAAAATTCCTAGGTGAATATGAATACTAGAATGGTGAACATAATGCAAAGGGAAGCCACATGATTCCCCACCACCAAAATAAGCACTTTGAGAAATGCCAGAAATCCTTGGGTAGAGAAGAGAAAACTCTACTAGCCAAAGATGACAGACTCCATATCCCATTCTTACAATGTACTTTATTGATATGAATAAATTTCTATAATTTCCTTAATGAAATCTGGTACTTATGGCATGATGACTGAAGACATTGCGTCTCCCCCCCCCCGCCATCACCTGCTCTACTTTCCCTTCTGATTTAAGCTAATGAGTAAGAAGGGGGAGATAATCATTATCACTGTTAACTAACTTTGGGGAAAAAAATCAAGACTGCTGAAACATGGAACCACCTTACTCTAATCTTTATTATCAAGAACAGAAGATCTTAAAAATATCCCTGATTACTATTCTGTAATAGATGGGATATAGAAAATAGCATACTGTCCACTCATAATATCTACTAATAGATAAATGTATCTAAAACTGAGTTATTATATTCTAATCTTGGAGTTAGGAAGCCATCAGTTACTCCATCATTTTCCTAGCCTTTTGACACAACCCCGGTAGGTTTCCTGCCAGCTTATAAGTGCACAATTTTGAAGGGAGGAAAGAGCATCTAAGACTCCAAGAACCCTTTCAATGTCAGGTTCCTTAGAACCAGAGCCTACTAGTTTTTGAGAGCTTTAACAAGAACCAGCTAGTGATTGTGGCTTACTTGATGGATATAACTTGATTAAAATTGTATTGGGACATGGCCAATAACTTATTTCACATGGGAAATGAAAAGACCTACGATACAGTAAATAGGAAAAATAAATATTTTAGATACTGCTGATTGAACTGTGGCCAAATCGATGATCTAGAGATAAAAAGCTAGGCATTCAGCCTTCTAATTAATATTTTCTTCTTTCATAAACATATGAGCATGGATGTATTTATTTAGAAGAGATGTAATAATGAAAAAAATTGGGGAAGCACACCTAGGAAAGAGTTATAATAAGGACTTTCTGGTCATTCCAGTTGTGAAACCTCTTTGATTTGGTTCTAATCTTATGCTATGGAAGGCACCAGACTATCTGTGAACAAACAAACACAAGCCCAAATTTGAGACATCCCAATGACAATCCTCTTGTTAACTTGATGTGGTTGAAACAACATCTTTTTGACTTAAGTTATCACCTCTGACATTTTGAAAAGTAATAAAAGGAACAGAGTGGAAGTCAATCAGCCTGGATTCTAATCCTTAGCTGTATCTTTAACTTGTTTTACCCTGTCTTTTGACCTTTTGGATACTTGTTTTTCCCATTAGTATACCAAAAACAACATCTGCTTCACAGGATGGGCTTGAAAATTAATGAGATGATGTCTGAGAAGTACTCGAATATCAGGTGTTCTGTAAATTCTAGGTACTGTTATTCAATATTAAAATTCATTACCCTTCTCAGAACCACCTAACCTGCTGCATCTGTGGTCTGATCTCAGCACACAGGTGTAAACAAGAAAATATCAAACTGGACACCATGTTCTTCTCACTTTAATAAATTATGGTCAAATTTCATTAGTAACTAGCCATATTTTTCTTCCTCAAGTTTTTTATTCAGAATGTTGAACAACTAGGATTTATTAAGAGTGCATGGCCACCATCGATAGGTATTTTGCAAAATGGTTGTTCTTGAATGTGAATTCTTAGCAATACTAAGGGTAAAGGATTCTCACAAGTTATTTTGGGAAAGTCCACCCTTGACCAATTTTTTCTCTCTGCAGAGAAGAAGTGTGTATCTCCAAAATCCAAACAGAACCTCTTGTAGTAACGAAAATACCATGAAGGAGTAAATATTACAGGGTTGAATTTGCAAACTAACACAATAAAGGCCATATAGATGGCCTGGTAACCTTGACCTGTACTTGACAGTACCCTGGAGGAATGTAATTTTTTGTTTTAATAAACTGAAAACGTATGTCCTGAAATAATGACAATAATGATAAATGATTTTTAAGCAGGTGTCTTTCATATATGATCTCCTTTGATACATGTTGAAAATATTTCTGAGATAAATGTTATATATCTGAAAACCAAGGCTCAGGGAAGTTTTGCTAACATGCCCAAGCTCATACATTTAGTGAGTGACAGATCTAATATTTAACCCAAATTATCTGATTACAAATTTGATGTATTTTCCATTATACTGTGATAATTGAATATGTAGTTATTCAGAGGTCCCCCCCAAAATCTTACAGTGAATCTGAAGCTTTTCTAATGAACCAGAATTCTATTCAAGTGGCTTTTCACTGAGGATTCCTATAGGGTTACTGAGGAAGTTACTTGCTTTGCCCTTATGAGTCTGTCTTTGATTACCTTCTTCAGAGCTAGGATTGTAGGACATTAAGGAATACAGCTTTCAAGACGGTTTCCTATTTCTATGCATAAACAGCTTTCCATCAACTCAATCACAATTGCTATCTTTGTGCTTCTCCCTCTTCTCTCTCTATTTCTTTTTCTCCCTCTGTTTTCACAAATCCTTTTGATTGTTTTTCCTCTAGGGCCCTGTCCCTTGCAAAATTTCCACTTGAAGTGTAGCTATTTCCTATAAGAAATTCCAGGATATGGACAGTCATACCGCCAAGTACCATATGCTATAGCTCCAGCAAAATGACAGAGTGTTTTCTGTTCTAACAATGTCCCTTCTGCTTAGGGAGCCCAACTCCTCCACGTATTGGTTTTTGTTTTCCAACTTTAGCCCCTTAAAACTCTTATCTTTCCTTTGTCAACAGACTCTTGTTTCCTCTTTTTGGTGGGGAAGAGTGTGAAGCAAGGGCTCTCAGTGGAAAAAAAGGCAGAAAGTAAGCCACATAACTAAACTAGGGGAAAGTTGAAGGGGAAAGACTAAGAAAACATTCTTAATATGGGTGCTGAAGTAGCAACAAGGGATAAATGTAGGACACAGGTGGTCAGCATGTGTTTTGAGCAAAGGCAACATCATCCAACAGACAGCAGAATTCCTTTAGAATATTGCCGTTTGCTACATAGGCTCAGAGGGCTAGAGGACAGGTTTTCCTCCAGGCAATTGTTTCTACTGTGTCAGGTTGTATTACACCAAGCAAAGCCTGACTAAAATCCTGTCTGGTCTGTAACAAGACTGTATTTTAATTCCACTGCCACACCAACCAATCCCTACAAGTCTGCAATCATAACTTAGTCTGGGGAACAAAAGCACTGCCTGGCACAGTGCCTCCTGGCATATATAACCCACATCCTCCCTTATCTAAAATATCGCCCCTAAACTGACAAAGGAGCTCCCTTGTGGATATCAGCTGCTGTGTTCTTCTAGTAAAAGAGTAGAAATTCCAGGTGACTCCATTTTGGTCATCTCAGGAGCTAGAGAAGAATTACTGCTTTCTTCATTTTGTTGTTATGATGTGTCTTCCAGAAGTGTAGCTAAAAAATCATCAACAGATGGCTCTGGCAGAGATGAGTCCAAGGGTTTGGCTGTTGACAAATCTCCCTAGGAAGATCTTTACTATTGATCATTATGTTAATGCCGCACCTGCCCATCTGTCTCTGGACTCATATGACCCAGGGTCTGTTGCCTAAATTAGAGAGCAGAAACCCACCTTGGGTTAGCTTCTAACCTACTAGCAGAAACAAAGTCTCATGGTACAAATGAGTGCTATGTAGGCATAGTCACGCATTCATTCATCATCTAACAATTATTCATTAAATGCATACCATCTGTTAGTATGTTGTTTTAGGTGTAAAGAGAGTGGCATCTGGAATTTAAACTTTTAAGTCCTCATCGACGTCTGAGTGGACACAATCAGGGCAAGGCTGGAGATGTCATACAGTTAGTAAATCAACAAGCTTGCCTCACTACACTGAATACGAAATGACAAAAGAACCAATTAAAGACCTAGCAAGTATCAGCCAGTCTCCCTGAATAATCCACTTCAGTGCATTCTTAGTTGTCTGCATGATTCCTTGATCATGCCTATCTGCTTGAGGGTGTTGAGGTGTGATAGTGACAGTTTGGAGAATGCTTCAGACAACAGATTTCATAGACGCAGCTGGGGAAGGTGTTCTAGCAAAAAATGGTGGACTGGGCACATGTATTTACTTCTTTTCTGTTCCATAGTTTCACTGAAATGCTAGAAAACACATTTTCAAAATAATTAAACCATAACAGGGCTAAAAAATAAGAAAGGCATCCAGCAATAGCCCAAAAGTTTAAGAAAATCCTTAAGGATGTAAAGCAAATGGGATCTGATTAATGGAGGAAATAGAGGGAAAACTGCAACGTAAAACCAGGGTAGTAAGAGTATTTTCTTCTTGGAGCAAGAGAGCTCCAAGAAGTGCCATGCTCAGACTCAGGAAATACAGGAGCATAAGTGAGCCACGGGGTAATTTTCAGTGTAATTAAGGAACTGCATTCAAAACTGCTAGGCCAGTAGAATTGCTCGTCCTACCCACGGCCCTCCCTGCCATTCAAGGCAAACAGTGGATGCCAGTTTAGACCTGCCCCCAGGATTAAACCAGAGAACTGCATCTGCATTATAAAGAGAGTAAAATACCTGCCTGGAGTGGAGAGGCTCCGAAGGTGTTGGGTTTTGAAGAGAGTTTGAGGTAACTCTAGATCCCCACAACAGATAGCCATGAACTAATGATTCTCAACTCTGCTTGCATATTAGAATCACATAGGAAGGAGTCAAGTAGAAAACAACTGCTCTAAAGCAGTCATCCTAAACTCTAATGCACATGTGAACCACCTGGGGATCTTGTTAAAATGCACATTTTGATCCTGCAAGTCTGAGGTAGGGCCTGAGATTATGCATTTCTGCCAAGCCCCCAGGGTCCCAAATTCCAAGGCTATTGGTAGAAGCACCACACTTTGAGTAGCAGAACCTAAAAGAATCACAAAAGACTTATCATTTCAAAACAGAATGGAAATATTAGCCAACTTGGTCAAATGAAAGTAAAGGTATAAGTTAGGAAGTGGGAAATGGTAGGAAGGCGGAGATAAATAAAAAGGTGCTAATTTCATTATCTTTCACATCTCACCTTTTAGGATCAACAGACACAGTCTAAAGTTAAAATAAGAAATATAGACTTAATTCATTATTGAAATCTATTTTTTAAATCCTAAAAATAATATAACAAATATGGGGGAGTACAATGGAAATAGGAAGCCATGAAAATGAGATAGAATTTTCATCTTTCAAGATAATAAAAATAATTACATTTACTGAACACTGACTATGTCCTAAGCACTATCTAAACGTCTTACATGTATCAACTCATGTAATCTTCACAAAAACACTGTGAAGTAAGTACTACCATTATCTCTATCTTTACTGATGAGAAAATGGAGGCCCAGAGAGATTAAGGAACTTGCTCAAGGTCACAAAGCCAGGAAGTGGCAGAGCCAGGATTCAAACCCAGGCAGTCTGGCTTCAGGATCTATGCTATTAACCGCTGAATTGAAATGAACCAATAGATGCTGTTTAAAACACCAAGAAATAGAAGCATAAACATATTGTCTAAATTGGAAACCACCTGAAGAATAAAAACCTAAGTGGGGTCTTTATCTGTGGAACTCAAGGGCAACTGGGGGATAGAGATGAGGGTATTTATTTTACTTTTCATTTTAGACACTTCTGAATTGCTTGTAAGTGTTTTGCCATGTACAAAGTTATTTAATTTTTAAAAACTAGTTTAATGCTTTTTAATGAATTAGAAAAATAGGAAAGAAATACCAACATATTAATGGTAATTGTTTTCTAAGGGTGGATGAGGGTAGGGATTTATGGTCATTTTTTTCCCTTTTTTCAATTCTCTGTGTTTTCTAAATTTTCTGGAGTTACTTTAATCTTCTAAGTAGTTCAACACGTTTAAAATCTCAATGTGTATGCCACGTTGTCAGAAATAGTAGTTCCTGTTACTCCATATATTGAAAACAACTGGCACAACAGAGATTGGAGGTGGTACTGTGACCCCTTTGGGACATTTTGAAAGGGATCCTAGCTCAATGAAGAAACCATTACTTTAGAGTGGCTCTCCAACATTAATATGGATTCTTATATGTCTTCTGATCCCTCGGCGTCTCCATTCCCTCTCACCACCCACCCCTCTGCCCAGTAGAAAAGTAAATACCTTTAATTGGTTATTTCAAGTAGCTTGTCACAGGCTATACTCTTTTACAGTCTTTTAAATATCAGAACCAATTCCGGGACAACAGAAATAGCTTCTGTCTGAGGCTTTCATGCAAACAGACCCCGGATATGCTACATTTAGCATGGCCAAGATAACAAGAAAGCTTCCTTCTAGAAAAAACGCTACAATTCCCCCATACAAGGCATTCCTTATGGACAGGTAACTCATCTTGACAGCTTTGAAGGTCTTAAATTCTTTGGGTATTCCCTTATGAATACCCCCTCCTGATCCAGTTCAACACCCAGGCTAATCTGAGATCTCTTGCACTTAATTATGCAATTTGATCAGCCGAAAGAGCTGAATCTGGGAGATCTTTCAGCATCAAATTTTCCGATGGAGGTGACTCAACATAACCTAGAATCTTCAGGGGCAGACAGCTGATATTATCAGCATTCAATGGGTATGGTCCTAGAAACTCAGCTAGGAATTTCAATGTTGTCTACTTAGGGATGATACGGAGTGCATCTCCTCTTGATTTGAAAAGCAATCATCACAGAGCTGAGAATAATACAAATAGCAAAGAAATAGTCATGGAGCTAGTTGTGGTTCTTCCTGATTTCTATTACAATAGGGTTGCCTTGACAATTTATGCAGAATTCTTATATACAGGTAATACTGCTCTTGAGTTGCAAGCAAGTGACAATGTCAGTGCTATTTAACTTGTGGGGACTAAGCCCAAATACGAAGAGGTAGCTGATGTTTATCCCACCATTCTAGCACATACTGAGAAGCCAATACTTTCTTAACTTGATTTGGAAAGATTCCATATGCTGATAAACCAAAACATAATTTTTTCTCAGTAGACAATGAAGTGACTCAGAAATTATTGACTTGTGGAAGAAAAACACAGTAAAGATTGTGTTGCCCCCAGGGAGGCTTACAGATCTTGATATTTTAAGGAAGAGGACTCTCCTGTATCTCCTCTTGCTGTAGGTAGGTGGAAAGGGGTAGGGCTAATGCCACATGGCTAAGAAAGTGACACTGAAACAACAGAAGTTTTACTTTCCTGTTTCTTTTGTTTGATTTAATTAACCAAGTCTTGAAATAATGCCCTCAGATATTATTGGAATAGGTTAGCACACCTGGAATCATCAGATGCAGAGTCTTTACAAAACACTGAAAAATTCCAAAGAAGATGACAATTTAATTCACGACAGGTACTTAATTCAGAAGACCCCTTCATGAGAATACTTTTACGGGTATCTGCAGTTGTATCACCTCTTGATGTTGGATTCACTTGGGAAAGGTCATTTTACTGAGACTTTCCTGCTAGCGAGAGTATCAGGGAATTGCTTGACTCCTAGAGTTAGCTGCAATGGTGAGGGTGGGAGTAAGTGCCTTGTTCACAGTGCACTCAGAGTGTCTGTAGTCTCACAAGTCATGCATTTGTAACTGTTGAAAGGACTCAACGAAATGCTCAATTTCTTGCTTTTCTAACGCTTAGAGTAAAAGGCATAGTGAATTGGTGCACTAGCTAGAACTACATTGAGTAACACTGGATACTTCCTAAAAGATCCCAGATTCTCACAGAATATCTTGAGAAACCTGTTTCACAGCTTATTTCAGTTAAAATGTTCTAATTTTATAAATGTCTTTGACACTGATTCACGTGGGTATGGACCAATTTCTTATCAAGAGGGCTTTACGCCACTCAGATGCTTCCCTTACAAAATATATAAAACAGTAGTTTTTAAGCATTTGATAGTGTACATGCAGGTCTCCTACACTCAAGAGAGGAAAAGCACTCAAGTTGAAGTCCATATACTCCCTGGCTTTCTGTCTGTGGGCAATTTCCAAACGGTAGTGCAGGGAAGTGGAGCTCAAGCAGAATGTAGCAGTCTCATGGAGCAAAGGGAAGAGAGATCAGAGTTATGAGTTGCTAAGTTCACTGAAATTTGTGGGACAGTTACTGGAAAAGGGGATACAGAAATCTGTGTAGGAGTACCCATTAGGTTCTTGGCCAAATCCTCAGCTCAACAGAGATTTCAGAACTCATATAGTGCTGAGAATATATTAGAGTTCTGACCCATCCAGAGTGAAGAGTCCTTGGTGAACATATCAAGTGCTCACCTGAAACCTGAGAAAGACCACACTTTAGGAGTAGGAACCACAAACCAGGAGTAGGGGCTGCACCTTAGGACTAGAGGCAAAATAGAAATTGTCCCCCCACCCTTACCCAGCAAAACCTAAAATCAGGCCTTGACGGGATCAAGATGAGTCTCCAGTAATGTAACTGCCTTCCAGCCCAAAACTTAATAATTTTTGGAAGAAGACAACATAATCCAGAGTCTCTACAACATATTCACAATGTCCAGTAGACAATAAAAAAACTTAACTTACATGTAAAGAGGCAAGAAAATGTGAATTATAATACTAAAAACAAAATTCATTAGAAGGAGACAGAAATCATCCAGCTGCTGGAATTAATAGGTGAAAAAAATAGTTTGAAATAGTTATTGTAAGTATGGTTTAAAAATTAGAGAAAATAGGGGAAAACTGTAAACAGATGTGAAAATTCAGCATATAAAAAGAAACTCTAAAAAGAATAAGATGGAAATTCTAGAACTAAAAAATGCAATATCTAAAATAGAGAATTCATTGGAATGAAAGAAGACTGAACATAACAAAAGGGATTGGTGGAATCAAAGACAGGTCAACAGAAATTATACAAATCAAAGTAAAGAGACAACAAAAAAAAAGAATGAAGAAATAAACCAGAACAGAACATCTGAGACTTGTAAGGTAATATCAAATGGTCTAGTACATATGTAATTGGAGTCTTGGGAGAAAGGATAGAGGGAATGAAGCATTAAAAAGTATTTGAAGAGATAATGACCAAATTTTTTTTGAAAATTGATCAAAGATACTAGCCCATAAATCCAAGAAGCTCAGCAAACCTCAAACAAGAGAAATACACAGAGCACACATAGGGAAATCATAGTCAAAGTCTGAAGACCAAGGTAAATAGAAAATCTTGAAAGCAGCCAGAGAAACAAGCAGCATTTTATACAAGAAAACAATAATAAGAATGATATCTGCTTTCTTATCAGAAATAATAAAATCAGAATTTTAAAGTATCCTTTAAAAATGGAAGTGCAATAAAGATATTTTTGGCAGACAAAGCTGAAAGATTTCATCCCCCACAGACCTGTACTATAAGAAATACTGAAAGAAATTAAGTGGGCTGAAGGGAAATGTAATCAGATAGAAACAGTTCTGCAGGAACAAATTAAAAACCAGCAGAAAGAGTAAATTTGTGAATAAATTGCCTTTTAAACATTAATCTTATTATCATTATTATATTTATTCATTATTTACTTTTTATTTATTATCATATTAAATCTCTTTAATGATTGTTGGCTATTTAATGTAAACCTAACAATAAAGGAATGTGCAGAATATAGCATATGTGAAAATGAAATACACTACAAGAACCCAAAGGGTAGGAGAGTAGTCATTGGAAATATACTGTTATAAAATTATTAAATAGTTCACGAAGTAATATAGTACATTTTGAATGTTTAGTAGATGTATAGATATATTATAATCTCTAGAATAATGATTAAAGATGAAATAGCATAAAAGTAAAATATAAAAATGATAGAGGAATAACTAAAATATCAATGGGGAAATACACTAAAATATTTGACTAAATAAGTAAGTAACTAAACAAATAAAATACTAAATAATTTTTTTTGCTCTTTCAGCCATTTCTTTATTTGTAGTTTGTGTTAATGCAAATCAATTCCATAACATGAGAAGTTACTATGAATCAAAACATAAATACACAAACACAATATACAATCCAAAATAGATGTATGGCATTGGGGCATTAAGCAAAAGGGAATGTTCATTCATATGCACAGTAGTTTCAGATCTGCCAGATATGGTTGTTTTGGTGTAGGTGTCTAAAAATGGAAAAAATGACTTTGACTATCAAGACTACTGTGGCCATATTAGATATTGGAACATCTAAGCGTCAGCGTGTGATCATGTGAACAAAAGACTTTAGGGACTGTCTATTTTTTAAAAGATTTCTGTGCATCAAGGCAGTTGTGAAAAGAATTACTTTCGAAAATGAAGCCTACTTTATGCTTAGGACCAGATTCTAGCTATCTAACAATCTTGACTGATAACAGAAAGTGTTCAAAATGTTGCTATTCTGATTCACAGAGATTTTTTTAAAGTATTTACAGAAAGAGTATAAAAGTTTTTCTGAATTTAATGTAAATAAGCTTCCAGCCTTCACATTCCAGATGATTGATATACATTTTGGCTCTTCCACGTATTTTCCTTTCTAATTTCATGATTTGTCAATTTTACCTTCAAAACACATCATTTTTAAAATCATAAAAAGTATTCAACATATGCAGAGGTAAAAAGCAGTTTGAAATTAATTGAGGTCAATGTACTTCTACTCTTTGTTATCAGTTTAGCTAAATGAATCTAGCGCTCTTGTTAAATAAGAATAGTTGATAAGTATATAAGAAAAATTGACTCATTTTGCTTGGATTTGGGGTAGATTCCAATCCATAATTGCCCAGGTATATGTCAATTACTATATAAAAAGTAAAATGCAATGTCAAATTCAAAGCCTCAGAAGAAAAATTCAGTTCCCAAGAGAACAGTGATAGCTTAACAATATAAAACTTTATCTAGAATATATCAGCATTAAATTAGTACTGCTGAAGTAATGCATTGAGGACTTACAGTAACACTAGCTTAACAATATAAAACTTTATCTAGAGTATATCAGAATTAAATTAGTACTCCTGAAACATGCATTGAGGATTTACAGTAACACCTGGAAGTTCGGCTAATGTATACATAAGTACAATCATGGAAGCATTTTGTATTACCTGTTTTATGACCTTATAGATTTAATATACCAAATGAAAACTTAATCTCTATTCCACATCCAATCCTTTATCTCTAGATAAAATAAAATCTATTCTCACTTTCAAGGTAGAGATTTATGTGTCCATGCTACTTAAGCCACATTTAAGGAAATCATCTCAACTAATTTCAGATGCTGTCTCTCTTCATTTCGTAGATGCAACAAGAACAGATTTAGTATTGAAATTCATGATCTAGTCAAACCCTTCAAATCCCCTTCAAACCAATCAAATTTGAGATTCTCAACATTTTATGTATCAGTAAAATAAAGTGTAGAATTAGCAGATTCAATGAAGACCTGTCTTTCCCTTGTCACACTAGATGTCTAGATGCCATTTGGATTGGGTTTAGAAGATGAGGAAGTATAGATTTCTTGGCCTGAGTCTCTTAACAGTAGAGATGTAAAAGGGAGAACAAGATCACAAAGAGGCTGGCTGTTGACTGCAGAGAACTGCTACTTGCCTTGGTGGTGGGGTTAACTGATTTTGAGGCAGCCAAGGTATTCTGGGAGGAGTTACTTGAAAGGGTTACAACAGTTGTTTGACTTGAATAAATCTGCATGGGTAGGAGTAACACCAAAAGCAGCAGCCCCAGTCTGAGCCTGGCCACCCTCGTTCTGCCCATGTCTGCTCCATCATCTCACTGGATGCCAGGTGTATGGAGAACCACTGGCTCTGGGCAAGTGCAGGCAAGGTCAATACTTAATAGATTTGATTAACCCCCAAAAGGTCAGGAAAGTAGGAACTGAAAAACAAAAAGATGACATAAATAAAAATCAAACACCAAGATGGTAGACTTCAATTTAAAATATCAATTTCATTTTGTAAATAGACTAAACACCCCAATTAAAATACAAGACTGTCAAATTTGATGATAAAGTAAGACCCCACCATATGTTTCTTAGTTTATACATATATTAAACATGGAGACACAAGGAAGCTGAAATTGAAAGGATGGAAAAAGATATGCCATGCAAACCCTAAGCATACAAAAGTTGTTATGGCTATATTACTATCAGGCAAAGTAGCTCATGATGAGGAGATATACTAGAAATAAAGTGAGACATTTCATAATGATAAAAGGTTTAATTAATCAAGAAGATATAACAATCCTAAATGTGTCGCATCTGATGAAAAGTCCCTAAATATATGAAGCAAAAATTATTAGAAAATAAGGGATAGACAATTCTACAAGCAAGAAGACTTTAACAACATTTTCTCAGTAATTGATAGAACATGTAGAGAAAAATCTTAAACAACATCATCAATCATTTGACCTAATTGACATTTATGTAACATCAAACCCATTAATAGTAAAATACACATTTCGTAAACAGCACTCACCAATACAGATCACATGTTGGGCCATAAAACAAGTCCCAGTACATATCTAAGGCTTGACATCATTCAGAGTATATTCTCCAATTACCCAGGTATTAAAATAGAAATCAATAACAACAAGATATATACAGAGTCCCCAAATATTTTGAAACTATGTAACATACTACTAAAAAACTCATGGGTCAAAATGAAATCACAAGGGAGATTAGAAAATATTTTTAAATGAATCATAATAAAACAATATATCAAATGTTGCCTGATACAGCTGAAACACCCCTTAGAGGAAATTTTATAACTTTGAATGCCTGTATTAGAAAAGAAGATATAAAATCAATAATTCGTGTTTCCATCTCAAGAAGTCAGATAAATAAGAGCCAATTAAACCCAAGTAAGTACAAGAAAAATAATAAAAATAAATGTGAAATCAATAAAATAGAAACAAATAGTAGAGATTATCAACAAAGCCAAAAGTTGTGTTTTTTTTGAAAAGATTAACAGCATGAAGACACACAGAGCAAGATTTATCAAGAAAAAAAATGAAAACATAAATAATCAATGTTAGGAATGAAAGAGGAGATATCCCTATGGATTACACAGGTTTTACAATGATAATAAAGGGATAATATGAACAACTTTATGCCAATAAATTCAACAACAGAGAAGAAATGAATAAATTTGTTGAAAGAAGCAAATTGCCAAAACCAATACAAGAAGAAGTAGGTAATCTATACTTGTTAACATAGTGGAATTCATAACAAAACAGCTCCAGGCCCAGATGACTTCACTGATGAATTCTATCAAACATTTAAGGAAGGAATAATACCAATCCTATGCAAAATCATTCAAGAACATTTCTTACTAAATTATGAAACCAGTATAACTTTGATACCAAAACATGGCATACAGGAAAGAGAAATTATAAACAACTATCCCTTCTGAACATAGATACAAAAGTCCCAACAAATATTAGAAAGTCAGATACAGCAATATATGAAAAGGGTAATATGCCCTGATCAGTGGGCTTTACACAGACATGCAAGGTTGGTTTCACATATAAAAATTGATTAATTTTTATCAGATTAAAGAAGAACATCCTATAATCATTTCAGTAGATGCAGAAAAAGCATCTGACAAAATACAAAATACTTAGCAATAAATTTGGCAAAAAGTGTGTAAGATAAATATACTAAAAACTCTAAAACATTGTTGAGAGAAATTAAAATATACTTAAATAAATGCAGAATAAGATGTTCTTTGATAGGAAGAGTAAATATTAAGATGTCAATTGTCCACAAGCTGACCTAGAGCTGCACTGTCCAATATGGTAGCCATTAGCCACATGTGGTTGCTTATTTTTTTAATTTGTTTTGTTTTTATTGAGGTATAGTTGATTTACAATATTATATTAGATTTAGGTGTACAGCATAGTGATTCAAAATTTTTATAGATTATACTCCATTTATAGTTATTATAAAATATTGGCTACATTGCTTGTGCTGTACAATATATCCTTGTATCTTATTTATTTTATACGTAGTAGTTTGTAACTCTTAACACCCTACTCCTATCTTGCCCCTCCCCACTTCTCTCTCACCATTGGTAACCACCAGTTCTCTATATCTGTGAATCTGTTTCTTTTTTGTTATATTCACTAGTTTGTTTCATTTTGTAGATTTGTGGTTGTTTATTTAAAATTAATTATAATTAAATAAAAATTTTAAATCCTTTTTTCATTTATACTATCCACATTTTAATTGCTCAACAACAACATGTATGTGGCTACCATATTAGACAGCACAGATACAAAGCATTGTCATCATTACAGAAAATTCTATTGGAAAGTATTGATTCAATGCAATCCTGAAAAATCTCTTTTTTAAAAGAAATTTGCATGTTGATTTAAAAATTTATTTGGAAGGCAAAGTACCTAGAAGAGCCAAAACAATCTTGAAAAAGAACAAAGTTGAAGGACTCATGCCACCTGACTTCAAGGTTTTGTATAAAGGAACAGTAATCAAGACAATGTGGTACCGGGGACAGGAGTTAAAAAAGGATAAGTGGAAAAGCAGAGAGTCCAGAAATAGACCTGCACATATGATTTTCAAAAAGGGTGCAAAGCAATTCACTAGGATAAAGGGAAACCTCAACAAATGATGCTTTAATAATTGGGTATCCTTATGGAGGAAAATCCTAGATAACTATCTCATACCACACCCAAAAAAGTATTCAAGATGGATCATAAACCTAACCACAACAATTAAAACTATAAGCCTACTAAAAGTATACATAGGATAATATCTTTTCAAACTTGTGGTAGGCAAATGTTTCTTTGAGAGAACATAGAAATCATGAACCATGAAAGAAAAATTAATATACTTTACTTCATCAAAATTAAAAATTTCTGCTCATCAAAAGACAACATTAAGGAAAGGAAAAAGCAAGCTACAGATTGGGTGAAAATATTTACAGCATAGAACAGACAAATAACTTGTATCCAGAATAGAAGGAAAGAATTCCTACAACTCAATAGTGAATGAAAACCTACCGAGTAAAACTGGGCAAAACACTTGAAAAGACACTTCACAAAACAAGATATACATGAATAGACAATAAGAACATGAAAGGATGCTCAGTATCAATGGTCATCAAGAAAATGAAAATTAAAACCATAATGAGATATAGCAATACCCACTAAAACTGCTAAAAACAAAACAAGACAAAAAATGACAACATCAAATGCTGGAGAGGATATGGAATAACAAAAACTCTTGTACATTGCTAGTGGGAGAGCAAAATGGTACATCTTTGGAAAACTATTCAGCAGTTTCTTATAAAGTTAAATGTAAATCTGCTGTATAACAAAGCAATTCCATCCCTAGGCAGTAATCCAAGAGAAATGAAAATATATGTTCACAGAAAGCACATACTGAATGATTCCATTAATATGATATTCTGCAACAGAAAATACTACCCCATAGATGATAGAAATCAGATCAGTGTTTACTTGGTGGTGGTAGGGCTGACTAGGAGGGCTTGAGGGAATTTTCCGGGGTAATGGAAGTACTCTGTATCTTGATAGGGATGTGGGTAACATGAGCATATGCATTTGACCAAACCAATACGGCACACTTAAGATCTAAGCATTTTACTGAATGCAAATTATAACTTGTATCAATTTTCTATTGTTGCAGCGCAAATTATCACAAACTTACTGACTTTAAACAATACCCATTTATTACTTCTGACCTTTCTGTAGGTCAGAAGTCCAGTATAGCATGAATGGGTTCTCAACTAAAGAGATCACAAGGCTGAAATCAAGGTGTCAGCCAGGTTGAGTCCTCAGCTCAAGGTTCTGGGGGAAAATATGCTTCCAAACTTATTGTTAGATGAATTCGGTTCATTGATGTTGTATGTTGTTCTTTTTTTTTCTGATTATCTGCCAGAGACTGTTCTTAGCATCTAGAGGCCACTTTCAGTTCCTTACCCCATGGCCCTTTACATCTCAGCAACAGAGAATCTCCCTCACATTGAATTCCTCTCACATTTCAAATATCTCTGATTTCCTCTTCTGCTACCAGCCAGAGAAAAATCTGCTTTAAAAGAGCTGATGTTATTAGGTCAGACCCTCCCAGATATATTAAAACCAACCAATTTGAGACTTTAGTTACATTTGCAAAATCCTTTCATAGCAGCACTTAAATTAGTGTTTGATTGAATAACCAGGGGCCAGGAATCGTGGGAGAGGGGCATTTAAAAATGCTGCAGACCACATAACCAAATAAAAAATGAAGGAGGAATAAAAACACTTTCAGGCAAACAACAGCTGAGAGATTTGTTACCAACAAATTTTACTACAAGAAATACAAAAGGAAATTTTTCAGGGTGAAAGGAAAAGGAAAAAGGTGGAAGCCTAAATCTACAGGAAGGAATGAATAGTGCCAGAAATAGTTAATATATCAGTTAATATAAAAGATTATTTTTAATGCTTCTAGAAGATTATCAACTGTTTAAAGCAAAAATAATATGTGATGGGCTTTATAATATATGTAGAAGAAACATATGTGAGAATAATAGCACCAAGGGCTAGATGGGTTAAAAATGGAATTATAGTGTTAAAAGTTTTTTTACATTGTTTGTTAAATGATAGAATAGAAATTCAAAATGGACTGTGGTAAATTAGGGTTTTATATTGCAATCTCTAGGGCAACCTAGAAAATACTGGTTCAAATGTGTATAACTAAAAAGCCAACAGAGGACACAAATCAAGTTACTAACATCCATGATTAATTAAAAAGAAGACTGGAAAGAAGGGATAAAGTAATAAGTACAAATGGTTTAATTATAAAGCAAATAGCAATATGATAAAGCTAACCATATCAGTAACTATATTCAATATAAATAACTTAAAATGTTCAATTAAAAGACAGAATTTGTCAGATTGGTTTTTTAAAGACCAAGATATATGCTATTTAAAAGAGACACACTTTAGGGCTTCCCTGGTGGCGCAGTGGTTGAGAGTCTGCCTGCCGATTCAAGGGACACGGGTTCATGCCCTGGTCCGGGAAGATTCCACATGCCGTGGAGCGGCTGGGCCCGTGAGCCATGGCCGCTGAGCCTGTGTGTCTGGAGCCTGTGCTCCGCAGAGGGAGAGGCCACAACAGTGAGAGGCCCGCATACAGCAAAAAAATAAAAAAAAATAAAAGAGACACACTTTAAATATAAGGATATTAACATATTGAAAATATAAAGATAAAAAAAGATATACAATGCAAACACTAATTGTAAGAAAACTGTGTGGCTATATTAATGTCAGATAAAGTAGTCTTCAAGGAAAGGAGTATTACTAGAAAAAGAGTTGTGTCATATGACAAAAGGTTTAATTCACCAGAAAGATGTGAAAATTCTAAAGGTTTGTACACCCAATAACATAGGTTCAAAATGAGCCAACAAAAATTTACATAACTGAAAGAAAAATTCAACAAATCCACAATCATAGATGAAGATTTTAAAAACTCTTCTCACAGTAATTGACAGAACAAGAAGAAACAATATTATCAAGATTATGGAAGATTTGGATAACTTGATCAAATTGACATTGAGAGAATATTATACTCAGTGACTGTAAAATACACACTTTTACAAGTGTGTACAGATTGATTATATCATTTGTTTACCCTAGTGACCAGGAGCTGCGGCCCCCGCCTCTGCCCAGCATCACAAGAGAATATTGCTAGCCTGGAAAAAAGATCAAAATTCAGAATTCTAAGTTTCTACTGAATCAAGTATCACTTTTGCACCATCAGAGTGAAAAATCGTTAAGTGGAACCATCGTAAGTCGGGACAGTCTGTAATCCAAATTCATACCTGAAGTCAGAAGTTCTCACCTGGCAGGAATTTTGCTCCCAGGGGACACTTGACAACTCTGGAGACTTTTTTGGTTACCACGGATGCAGTGCTAGGGGTGTCTAGGGGGCAGAGGCCAGGGATGCTACGTGCAACATATAGTATTGTATCTCCCCCTAAACAAAGCATGAGCCACTACGCTTTTTTGTAAAAAAAAAAAAAGACTTAATTTCTAATTTGGGACTGACTAAAATAGATCATATGCTAGGTCTTAAAACAATTATCAATAGATTTCAAAAGATTGAAACACTAAAATAAATCAGAAAAAAGTCAATTTTAATGAATATTAATTTTTTAAAAAATAATAAATAAATCAGAGGATAAATCCAGATAACCTGACAATAGATAACAGGAGTTCCAGAAAGAACAGAGAAATGGAGGAGATAAAATTATTTAAGAAACCTTGCAAGAAAACTTTCTAGAACTGCAAGACACTAATCACCAAATTGAAAGGGCCCATCAAGTTCCCAGCATAGCAAATGAAAGAGAAACACACACACACACACACACACACACATACACACACACACACACACTCACTAAGTCTTGTAATTGCAAAATTTCTGAACCCCAGAAATAGAAAATGGGTTGGCAGGTATTTGGTCCTGTCCAAGATGTCTATAAGACATTTGGTTCACGTTTAAAGGTCCTATAAAAAACATCCATGAGCATATTTCATCCATGCCAAATGGTTTTGAAAAAGACCTAACTAATATCAAGGACCTTTTGGCATAGACCAATGTCTTATGGATGTTTTGGACAGGACCAAATGTCCTGCAAGGCCCACCCCATTGCCTAATTTGACTCTGAAGTGAAAAACATTTGAGTATCAAAAATAATGCAAGCACTGTTTATCAATTTAACTAAAAAGAATACTATAACTATAGTAGGAGGATTGTGGACCTGAAGTAGCAGTAGAGATTGATAATTAAATCCTCATGTGCCATATCTGGAAATAAATAGGTACTATCTAAAAACAAAATATTAAAAATAATATTCTATTATTTAAAGCTATGTGGTAAACAGCTAAAAAGTCAAAAGCCATTGAACCTGAGGAAGGGGGAATAGGGATAACTTGGGCAGAGAATGGTTGTTTTTCATTGTAAGACTACAGTATTTTATTTTTAAAAAGCATATGTATTAGTTTGAAAAACAGTGCATATTATACATTGCTAAACAAACATTATACCTTTCTTTAACTACAGAAAAGGAAGATTTCCAACAAATAAAGAAAATAATCTCCATTTATACTTTGAAGAATATATGAAATAAAGATATAGAAAAAGAGAAAATGATTTAAAAAATCTTTTTATTTAATTTCTGTGACATGTAATGGCATCTAATAGACAATTGGAGTCTTTCTTTAGCTCTTTGTAAAACTCTATTCCATTTAAGCAAATCAACACCTTTTGGCTTCTTGTTCAAGAAAGTAGATTGACTACACATATTTATATTCTCCCCATACAATAATAATAACAATAATATTAGTAATAGCTAACACTTATACAGTGTTTACTATGTATCAGGCACTGTTCTAAGTACTTTACATACCTTAATTATAGTAATTCTCCATCAGGTAGGTGTCATTATTATTTCCATTTTACAGATGAGAAAATTGAGACATAGAGAGACAAACTATCTTGCCCAAGGTATAAAGGATGGTCAGTGGCAGAGCCAGTAATGTGGATCCAAATTCCACGTTCTTGACAACTACACTCTCCTACCTCTCACATTAAAATTCCACTAAAATAATCATGAAGGACAAAAAGAAAATATAAAACAGAAAGCCAGTTGTGTCCTTTCCTGGGAAAAATCCCCCAGTGGTCTTCCTTTACATTTACAATAAAATACACACTTCTTACCATGGTTTCAAGACCCTCTGCTTCCCTCTCCAATCTCACCTCCTACTGTCCTCCTATTTCTTCATTGATCTGCCCCTGTTTGGTCCCTTTATTTGGTCATTTGTTTTGGTCCCTTGGATTTGCTAGTTGTTTTCCTGCCTTAAGGCTGTTTCATTTTTCTGGAATGTCCTTCCCCAGACCTAATGCTTCTCATCATTCTATGTGCTCAAATTAGAACTATCTTCCCCAATTTAGGATTCCATGATTTTAGGGTCAAACGAGATACCTTCTCTGAGCAGCTTCTCTGCCTCTCACCAGATCTCTATATCATATTACTCTGTTTATTTGCTTCATAGAACTTAATATTCTCTGAGATTACCTTGTTTATTTGTTGCCTTGTTTATTCTTACTAGACTGCTTGTCTTTTCTCTATTGTGTCCTCAATACCTGTATCTTTCACTTTTTCTTTTCATCTTGTCTTTAGTGCATAGAATAGTACCTGGTGTGGAGGTCTCTAAGTGCCCCAAAACGACTTGTTGAGGGAGGAGAGAATGCAAAGAGAATTGGAATGGGTTGCAGTAGATAAAAGACTTCAAACAAATTTCTGGAAGCTGAAAAAGCAGATGAAAGGATGGTAACTGGTAAAGTAGAAAAAAGAAAGCCACAGCCTAAAAAACATTAGGAGGGGAGCTAGAGTAGAAGGAGTTGGGCAATCTTTTCACGAAAACTTTAGGGTAGGAGTGAGAAGTGAGCTGGAAATGGGTAATGAAGCAGGTCTCTATAGGGAAATGTTGACCTCCTACCCACACATTTCCATTCCCCCACATAGAATGCCATGAAACAAAGTATTTTCCCCTAGGCTAAGACTGCCTGGAAATAACCTAATGAGCTAGTGTGGGAGTTGGTGTCTCAGAATAAAAACCTTCCTCATCCTGGCATTTAGAGTTCCCTGGCATACCAGCTAATTCACTGCCTGCTCACCCAAAGCAAATCCTGCCAGACCATAAGCCCTGTTCTCGTAGGAGCTCCTAGTCAGCTTTCCTATTTTCCTACTCATAACTATGATGGATAATCAATCACCAGCCACAGGACAACTGAGGAAAATCTCTAACCTGAAAGAAAAAAAACAAATTAATAAAAAATATTCTTTGAGGAAATAGAATATATGGAACTGAAGATAACTCCAAAACAACAACCAGAATCATGAAATTCCAAAACACTAAGGATAAAAAGAAGATCCTAAAAATTTCTAGTGGAAAAAAAAAGTTTACCCTCAAATTAACAAGGATCAGATTGACATAGAGTTTATCAATACTAGATGCTAGAAGATGCTAGAACAATACCTACAAAGTTCTGAGGGATACTTATTTTGAGCCTAGACTTTTAAAGCAAACAAATATATCAACTAAGTAAGATGATAGAATAAAGACATTTTCAGATATGGAAAGAATGGGAAAGTTGACCTCCTAGGCATCCTCTCTTAGACATTACTTAAAGACTGTTACAGCAAAATGAAAGAGCAAAGAAAAAAGAAGTCATGGGATTTAAGAAAAAGTAGATCTAAATCAGAATAGTAAGAAAGTGAAGTCCTAGGACAGTCACTGTGCAGCAGCTCATATTTGAAGACAAGATAGAAAAGAATTCTGGGAGAGCTGTCACTAGCATTGGTGTACCAAGGGCCAGGGCAGTAAGAGTCATTTTCTCTGGGTGTAGGCAATAAGAAAATGCATTTTAATAGAGGATTAAAAACTATAATGAAACTGAATAAAGTTGGTCAACTTTCTGTTACCACCATGTACCAGAAATTGTAAAAAATATCAGTGATAAATACTCCTCTCTAAAAATATCTTTTGTTAGTCTAAGTTCTAAACAACTGTTGCAGTGATTGTTGAGTCATGGTGACTGATCCCACTGCCCTGCCCTTGGTATACCAATAGTACCCAGTAAAAAAAGTGAGGGGCATTGATAGCATGATTGAATGTTTAAAACAACTTGAGGATATGATCAAGGCAATTGGTAGAGTATAAAAATAGGATAATCTA
Source organism: Stenella coeruleoalba (assembly GCF_951394435.1). Taxonomy (NCBI): domain Eukaryota; kingdom Metazoa; phylum Chordata; class Mammalia; order Artiodactyla; family Delphinidae; genus Stenella; species Stenella coeruleoalba. Next base: position 88,655,836 of record NC_137152.1, on the reverse strand, counting down.
TTTGAACTTGATCATCAAAATATTCTCCACTGAATGGTACAGGAACATAACATCATTCCTGTAGAGAAGCAATTACTATTCCAGCACACAATTTGGCTATACAGTGAGAACTATAACTATAATGTCTGCTGGTATTCAAGTTTTAGTATCAATAAATCAATCTGACTAATTACAGTACACTTAAATATAGTTACATAACAGAATGTAAATGTCATCAGTCTTAACAATGTAAAAATAAAGGTTTAACTGAAAATGGTTAAAAGGTAGGGGATGATGAGGAACAGTGAAAAGAGAGTGGGAGTGTTAATGTCTTCATCTTACAAAGTGGGGAATCAAGAAACATGGAACCAGAGATGGAACATTAGTCCATTTAAATGTTAAATATAGTTAACATTTCAGAGGTAACTAGGGTAGAAATGAGAATGGGGCTCTAAATTATATAGCAAGAAAGACAGTTGAGTGGAGACTTACATAAACTCACCACATGCTTATCTAGCAGAGCAGGATGTCAATAGACAATGTCTAAAATCGATTAAGAAATAATAAACATATTACTTAAGAGATATGGAGATAATACCAGAAAAAATTTAAATGTTTGAAAGAATTAAAAGTGATTCTCACTGGGGAGCCACATTGAAGGTGGGCAGGAGAGAATTGCCTTTTTTTCCATATAAGTCCTTCTGTGCTGTTTGATTTTTTAGCCAAGCATTTAACCATATTACTTTGCTAAAATTTTCTAAAGTTTTAGAAAGGAGCAACTTTGAAGGATTTGACAATAAACTCTATACATAGAGAGAGCATACTCTATATACTCTATATGTTATCTAAGAGTTCTTCAGAACTGTCTTAAGGGAGATAGCACAGCTCTGCAACTAATGTAACAATGCCCTCACTAGACTATTCATTCCATTTATTTCATTCACTCAACAATGCATGATGCTGAAGAGCAGTGAGCTCTCCAAAACTCCACAAATTCAAGCCATGGCTTCATTCCATGTCATAGATACAGGGATCTTTGATAAGCAGGGGTAGCAATGATAGTGGCCTATGCTGTGCCAACATCAGTGTTTAGAAGGATACCATTGCTTTTCTCAGGCCTTGGGAAAATGAATGTATCTTAGCATATGAATCTTAGGGAGCAGGCTAATTAACTTTGGACTCTTTAAGATAACTCCTATGACCTATTTTATGTAAAGGATTTGTTTCTTTTTCCTTGTAATATAGGCAATCTGTTAAAGTAGTTAATAGTCTTATTAAAGCATGGGTTTGTACAATGTACCAACACCCAGATTTTTTAAAACAGAATGCCATCCTGATAACCATAAAGATGTTAGTATTGAGTACCACTGAGCTAGAGAATGGACAAACAGTTAAATAATGTTTATAGCCGGTTTCCCTGGTGGCGCAGTGGTTGAGAGTCCGCCTGCCGATGCGGGGGACACGGGTTCGTGGCCCGGTCCGGGAAGATTCCACATGCCACGGAGCGCTGGGCCCATGAGCCATGGCCCCTGAGCCTGCGCGTCCGGAGCCTGTGCTCCACAACGGGAGAGGCCACAACAGTGAGAGGCACGCGTACCGCAAAAAAAAAAAAAAAAAAGTTTATAGCTACCAAACTACTCTGAAACTAATTTTAGTATACCACAGTTACTTAAAGGAATGAAAGCAATGACAAAGCATATAAGCATTTCATGGGTAAGGGTTTTACTTCCAGAATATATGAAGTCTTAAGTTTTTTTTTAATAAACAATAGTTTTATCAACAACGTTTTTACTTTACTGCCTATATTTAAAAATTTAAGTCATAATATATGGTCCTGCTACTATAAGATTATATCAGAAGAATTGTTGCTGGATATTCCCTCCTTATGTATTTCTCTTTCTTTCTTTTTCATCTTCCCTTATTTTCAACTGTCTTACTAGTTTTCTTTTTCTTTTTTTTTTTTTTTTGTTTCTATTTCTCCTTTTATCCTACCCAAGCCTTAGGCCTAGCACTGGCACCCAGTGGCACCCCAAGGCATTGCTGATTGCACTCAACTATTTTAAGTGATTGCTGACAACTATCATCATTTCTTTGCTAAGAAAAGATCTTTTGCTATTTTAGTTGAATCATCAAAATACCTCCTTAATTTTAAGATTTAATTATTCCTCTTCTATAACACATGACTTTGTTTTTAGACATCGCTGCTCTGTTGTCTCTTTTATTACCACGTTTTCCAGTACATCATTACCACCTGCCTTCATTCAAAATTTCTTTAACATGGTTAAAAAACTTCAGTTCACTTAACCTTTCCCTTTGAGTCGGAGTCACAACTGTCTTCGGCTGTCCTTCGAAATACTTATCTTCTTACGAACTTAGTTTTTAGGCATGAGAAGTGAGAAATAATGCAGTGGCTTAAGAAAATAAACTTGAAAGTCTAGCCATGCCTTGGCAAACAAACTCCAAATGAGATGTTTATTAAAAACGCCCAGTCCTTCAAAAGGGAGTTGCCATTGAGGTGAGGAAATGGGTTTGCGACCTGAAGGAGTCTGCTAATGGAAATCAACACTAGTTTCTAGTTTCTGTTTGTAGAGGCAGGTCAGAGGGATATCTTGAGAACTCCCATTCTGGTATCTACTTAGTACACTTCTGAAAGGATCCTGGACATTTTTCAGCCACTTCTCCAAAAAGATAACTTGTAGACAGCCCAAATAAACCAGTTTTCTGTATGTAAAATTCCCCAAGCCTACTTTCATTTTATATCTGGCAGAAAAATTGCCCATATGGATGTCATTCTAAGTAAATACTGCCATTTATTTTATTTTCCAAAACTCAGTCACTGGAGATAATTTAAAATTAAGATCGGTCCTCCTACTGCTGTATGAGTACTTATCTTCTATTATACTGAATGTTTTCCTAAAGAAATATTTTCTCGGCTGACAAATATAGAGGTAACACAATACCCTCTCATGACAGACACCTCTGTCAGAAAAGAACATTATGCAGTGCAGTCAATTCTTAATTAACTGGGGTTATGGGGAGCAGGCAAAGTATGGATTAAGTGTAATTCCACAGGTAAGTCCTACAGTTCATTTTTATCCATTAATTTCAACCTCTTTCCTAATCACGAGTTTTATCAGAGCTCTTGACAATTAAGTAAATGTAGAGATTTGTTTCACTTCCTTTCTTATCCCTGTCTAATGAGCAGGAGAATGGAGAGTGGGAAACAAGGGGAAGAGGTATTATCTACTAATATAATAATCAGTCACTGGATCTAAAAGAGTAGTCTGTGTTGGCTCATTAGATAGCCTTAGTTTCTTCCTGATGTTTCCGGAGTTTCATCACTAAGATTGGACCACAAATCAGGAATCAAAAGAGCAAAGGAGGGGTCAGAAGTTTTAAAAATCCAGAATCATATCAGATGTGTGAAATATATCCTCTAGATATATAGTTCTGGAGTCCAAAACTACCTATGTATGCAGTTTCAGTGCTAGGACTGCTTTTGTCTTCCAGAGCAATTTTTTGCTTCAGGCTCTAATTTCCAATCTGTGAAACAGGAATACCTCCAGACTACTCTAGGGTTAGTTTGAAGAAAAACTGATAATGACTGAAGAGCATATTTGATTAAAAAAAGAAATGCATCATCAATGTGGGCACAGGTCACTCTGCTGTCTTCTGTGGGGATTGTGAGTGATGCCAGGACTACGCGTTGGTCTCTCCTTCCTGGCACAAATAGTCAAAGCAATTGTATATGTGAATTGTGTGCTTATAAATAAGATAGCTCCAAATGGTAGTATTTTTCCCAGTTCTGCCGAAGAATCCTCACTTAGACTGGAATTTCCCTTTCTCTTGGCCTTATTCACTTCCTATCTGTAAAGCGAGGAGGTTGGACTAGATTATCTCTGAGGTACCATCTAGCTCTATGAGTTTGTGATGCTGTTTGTAAAAACTTGCAACTTGACCCTTTTTCTTCTTTACTTCAAGCCTTGCCCTCAGCAGAAAATCAAAAAGTCGAAAGTCAGTTCAAGCCATACTGCTGCATAAGAAAAAAGCAACATAGCTTTTTATCCTTTGGGTACTTTTATTATACTTTGAAAACAAAAAGAAGTATTGGAATTAATGTGGGTGCCAACTATAATTTCTATTCTCCTGTCCAACTTCTATGCCTAGTAGTCTAACAAATTTTACCAAGGTAAGTCCATATGTTAGATGAAAGTAGAAAGAGTAAAATACTACTTTACAGTGATGATTCATTGTTGTCTTGATAACAAAAAAACAGCATCTTTTTCAGCAAAAAAAAAAAAACATTGATGTTACTCTTGTTTAAGAAGACCTTACATATTTGGAAAAAATGTCTCACTATCATCTAGTATTCCAGAATGACATAGGCATATAGACTATGGACAACAGTCAGCAATGAGTTTCTTAAACCAGGTTAGTAGGGATAAAAAGACATGTAAATAGGTACGTGCAAAAAAATATGTCTCTATATGGCATAGAGGGGATTATGAAGGAGTAAGTGATCAGTTTGAACTACAGGCAGGAGAGGGTGGCCAGAACAGAGAGTGTGAGTGGGGACCCATGGAGAAGATGGGAAAGTAAGGCTCAAGAGCCAGATCATAAGAGACCTTATAAATTTCAATAAAAACTTTTTGCTTGATCCTATAGGCCAGTGTGTCCCAAAGTATGATTATACATATGAGGGATGTTTAAGGTGGTATATGGGTTATGTTGTTATTTTTAATAGTATTTATTTTAATGTGTATTAGAAAAATATTAGACCTTCAAACTTGATTTCACAGATGTAATTGCTCAGGGCAAAGCTAAAATTTTTGAAAATGAACAAATTTAAAGAAAAATATTACCTAAATAATAGTACAGATGGTACACAGATATGGCAAAAAATTATGAGGGTAATGTACAGAAGACTGATATTTGGGAAAGAGTTCTACAAGGGAGATATTGGAGGGTTTTAGATGGGGGGTAAAATTATAAGATTTATTGTTTAGAAAGATCAATCTGCCTATAACATGGAGGATAAATAAAAAGGGGGGCTAACTAGAGTATTGCAGTAAAATCTGAACTAAAGCAGTAGCAGTGAGACTGGGGAGAACAGATAGATATGAAGGCTATTAAGTAGACAGCATTTATAATGTTTGGTGAATGGGTGCATTAATCCATGGTTCAAACAAGAAAATGAAAACCACTCTAAGCATTTAACACAAAGGAAATTAAATACAACTGGTAACATTGATGATGGAAAAACTGAGATGACACACAGAGGAAGTTGAAGCTACACAGAGATTAGCAACAGCAGGAATCCCCTGACACTCCCAAGGCTGAAAGGACAACAAGAAGAGATGTTGTTACCAGAGACCAAGAGCAGAGGTCACACCATGGAAGCTGGAATCATTGCAAGCTTTTCTAGTGTTAGCTGAAGACATGCAGGAGACACAGCTGCTGCCAAAAACCACTGGATTCTCCTTTTATCCCATCCTCCAATTTCCTATTGGTGTTTCCTATTGGTTGACTCCAATCAGAGCCTCCTAACATGGAAACATGGGAAACACAGCTTGCAGTGATCAACCCCTCTGCAAAAAAGAGCAGAGCAAAGAAAGGTAAGGAATGGATCCAAGGGCAAACAAGCCTATGACTGGCACACTGTGGGTAGAAAGTAGGGAAGAAAGAAACATATAAGAGAAAATCTAGTTTTATGCCTTGAATAACTGGTTGGTTACTGTACTCTAAGAAATATTAGAGTAGAATAGGTTTAAGATTTCATTTCTTAACCTTTGAGTTACATTTGAGGTATCTGTAGAACATTCAGCTGGATGGAGAAGACCAATAGGGAGTTGAAACACAGTAGAGAGAGCTGAATGGTGATAGAGATTGAATAATTCTATGGGTGGTAGTCAAAAGCATGAAAATAAATTGCTCAGGTATATGGTATAGATTGAGAAGATAAAAGGCCACGGATGATTCTTTAGGAAAAACTACCATTAAAAGAACAGACAGGGCTTCCCTGGTGGCGCAGTGGTTGAGAGTCCGCCTGCCCACGCAGGGGACACGGGTTCGTGCCCTGGTCCGGGAGGATCCCACATGCCGCGGAGCGGCTGGGCCCGTGAGCCATGGCCGCTGGGCCTGTGCGTCCGGAGCCTGTGCTCCGCAATGGGAGAGGCCACAACAGTGAGAGGCCCGCGTACGGCAAAAAATAAAAATAAGAACAGACAGAGGAAGAGAAGTCAGCAAAGGAGCCTGAGGGAGAACACTCAAAGTGGTGGGATTAAAAGTAGTGCCTAAGGAGTCAAAGTAGGACAGAGTTTCAAGAAGGGAATCTTAAACAGTGCCAAATTCACCCAGAGTGATTAAGTAATATGAGAATCAAAAGAGTCCATTGGCTCTGACTGTTAGGAGATCATTAGTGTCCTTTGCAAGAGCAGTCTCAATGGAGATTTAGGGGTGGATAGCAGTTTATAATGGTCTGGTGAAAGGATGGGAAATTAGGAAGGAACTAGAGACAGTGGAGCGGATCACTTTTCAAGAAGCTTGTGAAAGAAGAAAAGAGAAGAGAGAGGGTAGTAGCTTGAGAGGAATGCAGAGTCCAGAGAGGGTTACTGAATTTTCAGCATCAGAGCAACTTGGACTTGTTTATATGTCAATGGAAAGGGGGAAGATGTATTAAAGATACAAAGGAGACAGAGAGAATAGCTAATGAAGTTCTTGAAGGTATATTAAGAGATAGGCACCAGAGCCAGATGGAGATATTAAACTTGGACAGGAGAAGGAAAAGTTCTGACACCAGAGGGAGGAAAATGAGAGTGGATACAGGTAAAGATAAACTTAAGTGTGGGAAATAGAAAGAGTCCATCTGTAATAGTCTCAATTTTCTCTAAGAAATAAGAGTTAAAATAAGCTTCTAAAAGAGAGTGGAAAGATGGCAGGGTAGGAAGTTTTGTAATTTTCACTCTGGGGCTTGGACTAAGGCAGTGATCAGGGCCATAAAGCTGAGATTAGAGAACACAAATTTGCTGCAACACCAATGAGCACAACCGTGTGGTGTCCTCAGCAGATGGTATTATTGGTTGTAGAAGTTGAGAAGCAGGCAGTTAGAATGATCCAAGGCTGGAGTTTTTAGCCAAGTAGTTAGGTCAGAAAAACAAGAAGTGGAGGACATGGACATTGTTCATCGAGAGAGAGAATTCAGTGAAGCACTATGTCGTCCAGGCTCAAGATGGAAGGGATTGATAAGATAAAAGAGCCTGGAGATCCCGGTGTTGGACGAATTCTTCCTCAATACTTTACCAGTGATACTGGTAAAGTATTGGCTTCTTCTTGGTTTATTTTACTTTAGTTTTGTGGCCTAGGAAGAGGAAGGAAAGAAATGAATTAGAGGGCCATGAATATATTATGACCTAGCTACATAAAGTACATTATTTTAGTTAGCCTTCACCGCTATCTTATGGAATAAATATATCCATTATACAGAGGACACAACGGAAGCTCAGAGAGGTTGAGAGAACTTGCTGAAGCTAACGACAAGTAATGAACACAGAAAGAGTTCAAATTCAGTTCTGTCTGAAAATTCAGTGTTCTTTCCACTATTCCCTGCTGTCTCTCTACCAAAAAAGAAGAAAAGAAAAGAAAATTTATGAAAATAAAATTTATAAGTGAATTTACTAAATGATCAAATGAGCATGCAGTACTCTTGGAAAGCAATACTTCCCAAAATGGAGACTCCAAATGAGACTATCGCTGTCTCCAAAGGTTATCCTGAGCAGGTCCATAGACTGATGTCTTGTATGTGCTAACATGTGCAGTATGGCAAGGCCTATACTTTGGTTTCTGGCATGAGTAAATAATTTGCTTATGACATTTAAACCAGACATCATCTCATTGGTGTCTCATTTAAAGTAGTGCCAGCCTTTCCATTAGTTTTAAGTTTGGGTTTTGTTTTTGTGCCTGTGGCAAGGGAGAGTTGGAGGTGCAGGTGGTCCACAGAGCTTTTACCACTGGAAGAAGTCCACAGACTGAAAAAGATGGAGAGCCACTATATCAATGTCCTGGGAGCTGTGGCCTGCCCTCAGGGCTGGGTTAAAGAAGTGACTGTGTATTTGAGTGAGGTAATACCTGACACTCTGAATCTTGACCAGTAAAGGGATAGAATCAGGAGCAGATGGGATCAGCATAATAATCAAAGCTGGAGAACCAGAATCCAACATCCTTTCCCCAGAAATCTTCTTGGTCCCTAACTTTGAGTTGAGATGAACACAGGACAGATGAGACCTCTAGACTTCAGTGATTGGTATTGAAAGCAGGAAAGAATATAATTTTCTCTTCAGAATTAGAGACATTCCCACCACAGAGAAAAAACCCTAATAATTATAATATGATGAATTTAGGCAATAGACAACCAGGAATGGGTCAGTGATTCTCCTCTTTTATTGAGTACTGAAATAGAAGGAATCAAATATTTATTGAGCACCTAATGCATGCCAAGCACTCATTTTATCCTCATCATAAAAACCTTTGAGGCAAGCATTATTACACCTACTTTACAGTTGAAAAAATGAGACACAAAGAGCCAAATGAAGTTTCTCAAAGTCATGTAACCAATAAATAACATAACTGGGGCTTGAACTTATATCTACATGTTCCAAAATGCCTCAGACTACAAGGCATTAAGTAACAAGAAGGAGGTAGACATTTCTGATAGTGATCTAAGCAAAGAGACTATATCTTGTCCATCCCATTTATGAACACAGATGCTACCCATTCACCTGGAATCCCTTGCAAGATTTCCTAACATTTTTTTGTGTGTGTGCTATGGACCACCTTAATGTATGGAAAGCCTATTAAAGCCCTTTTAAAATGCATAAAAATACTTAGGATTACAAAGAAGACCTATTAAAATTTTCTTAACAAAAATTTTTAAAAATTATATGACAATAAATGTGCTTTTTATTAAGGTTTTAAATAGAAGATCTAGCAGTGGTTCTACCTATAATTTCAAAGTACATGCATGATCGAAGGAGATGATAAGTTTCACTTAGAGTTTAATAAAAATAAAGATGTAACTTTTCTTTTAAAAAAAACAAAGGAATTTCATGTAAATTTATTGGAATTTGAAACTTGTGAGAATATTGTGAATTACTTGGATATGCGTACTATTACTTTCATTTCACAAATAAGGGAATTAAAATTTTCCTTATTTTTAAAAAAAATTAAAATTCAAAAAATTGAAGTGATTGGTTCATAGTCTCAGCAAAGGAGTGGCATGTTTGACGTTAGAGTGCAATGTCATTCATTGACTTCTTTTTTTAAAAATTTTTATTGGCGTATAGTTGATTTACAATGTTGTGTTAGTTTCAGGTGTACAGCAAAGTAAATCAGTTATACATATACATATAGCCACTCTTTTTTTAGATTCTTTTTCCATATAGGCCATTACAGAGTATTGAGTAGAGTTCCCTGTGCTATACAGTATAGGTCCTTATTAGTTATCTATTTTATATATAGTAGTGTATATATGTCAATCCCAATCTCCCAGTTTATCCCTTCCCCCCTTACCACCTGGTAACCATAAGTTTGTTTTCTACCTCTGTGACTCTACTCCATTTTGTAAATAAGTTCATTTGTAGCTTTTTTTAGATTCCTCATATAAGTGATATCATATGATATCTGTCTTTCTCTGACTTACTTAACTCAGTATGAGAGTCTCTAGGTCCATCCATGCTGCTGCAAATGGCATTATTTTGTTCTTTTTTATGGCCGAGTAATACTCCATTGTATATATGTACCACATCTTCTTTACCCATTCCTCTGTTGATGGACATTTATGTTGCTTCCTTGTCCTAGCTATTGTAAATAATGCTGCAGTGAACATTGTGCATGTATCTTTTCGAATTATGGTTTTCTCCAGGTGTATGCCTAGGAGTGGGACTGCTGGGTCATATGGTAGTTCTATTTTTAGTTTTTTAAAGGAACCTCCATATTGTTATCCATAGTGGCCATGCCAATTTACATTCCCACTAACAGTGCAAGAGGGTTCCCTTTTGTCCACACCCTCTCCAGCATTTATTGTTTGTAGATTTTTTGATGATGGCCATTCTGACTGGTGTAAGGTGATACCTCATTGTGGTTTCATTTGCATTTCTCTAATGATTAGTGATGTTGAGAATCTTTTCATGTGCCTCTTGGCCATCTGTATGTCTTCTTTGGATAAATGTTTGTTTAGGTCTTCTGCCCACTTTTTGTTTGGGTTGTTTGTTTTTTTGATATTGAGCTGCATGAGCTGCTTGTATATTTTGGAGATTAATCCTTTGTCAGTTGCTTCGTTTGCAAATATTTTCTCCGATTCTGAGGGTTGTCTTTTTGTTTTGTTTATGGTTTCCTTTGCTGCACAAAAGCTTTTAAGTTTAATTAGGTCCCACTTGTTTATTTTTGGTTTTATTTTCATTACTCTAGGAGGTGGATCAAAAAAGATCTTTCTGTGATTTATGTAAGGTGTAATTTTTCTTAATAAAAATTGTTTTTAAATCCTTGAATTAAAACCATGGACCCCATCTATGCTCCACAACGGGTCTACATAGTGGTGTGTTGGAGTTGACATGAAGTGGCTTACAAGAAATGACTGTTGAATTTTCAGGCAGTTTGCAAACTGGTTGCTAAATGAAACCTTTGTTAATAAGTAAATTATATAAATTTAGAATTCAATAAATTATATTAAAAACAAAGTCAATAAACACTAAAAACTCATCACTTCCTAATTATTTCATTGCATTCTATTTTTGTCTATGCTCTTGAGGTTATTTATTTATATCTATTGTATCTGTGTGGTAAAAATACTATATAATAGCATGCTACCATGCCACATCTTCCCAACTCCACTTTCGGTGACATCAGGTTGGTAACTTGAAATCAGCCATGAAAACCAGGAAGTGCTACAAACCAGGGCTTTTTACCCTGCTGAGACAACTGCTAAATACTTAATAGTATACCACTTTGTCCATTGGCTCCAGGTTAAGAACATCTGGTAGGATAAGTAACACACCTGAAGACTCTAGGACACTCTTTCAAATCAAGAATTCTAGGGAAGTCATAACAAAGATTTTTAAAAAATACAAGACCAAAATTATGATCCACAAAAGAAAAGAGAAAATACTTCTATTCATCAAAATTAAGAACTTCTGCTCTTCAAAGATACTTTTAGGAGAATGAAAAATTGAGCCACGGATCTGGAGACAATATTTGCAAATCATATATCTGATAAAGGCCATATTTAAAATATGTAAATGAATCTCAAAACTCAATAATAAGAAAACAACCAAACAAATAAAATGAACAAAAGATTTAAACAGACACTTCAGCAAAGGGTACATATGGATGGCCAGTAAGCCCATGAAAAATACTCAGTATCATTAGTCATTAGGGAGATAGATAGAAATCGAAACCACAATGAAATACCATTATGCACATACTAGACTGGCTAAAATTTAAAATATTGACTATATCAAGTGTTGGTAAACACAGTGAACAACTAGAATTCTCATACATTGATGGTGGGAATGGTACAACCAGTTTGGAAAACAGTTTGGCAGCTTCTTACTTAACACTTACTGCATGACTCAGCCAGTCTAAGTATCTTCACAAGAGAAATAAAATCATATGTCCACACAAAAACTTGTACATGGATGTTCATAGCAGCATTATTTGCAATAGTTCCAAACTAGAAACAACCCAAATGTCCATCAGCAGATGAACAAATAAACAAATTGTGGTATCAACACACAATTGAACACTATTCAGTAATAACAAGGAATAAGCTATTGGTACACATAACAACTTGGATGAATCTTTTAAAAATTATTTCAAGTGCAAGAAGCCATTAATAAAAGAGTACATACTATATGATTTCACTTATGGAAAATTCTAGAAAGTGCAAACTAATCTGTCAAGGTTTATATCAGATCAGTGGTTGCCTTGGGATGAAGAGCTGTGGAGAAGGGCATGAGGGAAGAATTATAGAGGGGCATGAGGAAACTTTTGGGAGTGATGGACATCTTCATTATCTTGATCATGGTGATCATTTCAGGGGTGTATACATATATCAAAACTTACCAAACGTTACACTTTAAACAAGTGCAGTATGTCAATTGTATTCCAAAATAAAATTTATTTTTTAAGAGTAAGACTGATCCTATTGGCAAAAGATTTAAACAGACACTTCAGCAAAGGAGATATATGGAATGCAAACAAAATCTTTTAAGGGTTATTTTTTTCTTAGTTTGTGTTTTTGAGACCCCTTCATTATGTCAAGCCACTGGAGGCCAATTATTTGAGGAGAGAACTCTTTCAGATTTGTTAAATGGTATTGTTCATAAATGTCTAAAACATTTCCTCCAAAGTAAATCATACTTTTCCCTATATTCCCCATTTATTATGTGAATATATATGGAAGCAGAAAGCAGAGAGTTTTCCTTTATACTTGGAGAAGCTGAGGCAGAGATAGTAAGCAATGTGTCTCAGGTCGCTCAGTAAGTCAATGGCAGAAATGGGACTAGACTCCAGATCTCCATCTTCTCATTCAAATGATTAAGGGAAAGCTCTCTGTTGGGAGAAAGAGTCTTCTGCGTGATTCCACAAGGTGATCAAAATTCATGGCAGGTTACAGAAAGGTAGGCCTTCCTGTTGGAGGAATCGGTGTTCTGTTCAATTTTAACACACCCTTGGGAGAGTATAATCAAACAAACTTGGTACTCTGAAATGTTTAAAGCATGTTTTAAGTTGGGTAACATTTTTGTTTCTTAATCAAAAGGTCTCTTATCTGTAGAGAATGGACTTGAGGACACAGGGGGTGGGGAAGGGTAAGCTGGGATGAAGTGAGAGAGTGGCATGGACATATATACACTACCAAATGTAAAACCGAAAGCTAGTGGGAAGCAGCCGCATAGCACAGGGAGATCAGCTCAGTGCTTTCTGACCACCTAGAGGGGTGGGATAGGGAGGGTGGGAGGGAGACGCAAGAGGGAGGAGATATGGGGATATATGTATACGTATAGCTGATTCACTTTGTTATACAGCAGAAACTAACACACCATTGTAAAGCAATTATACTCCAATAAATATGTTTTTTTAAAAAAAGGTTTCATCAATATGATATTGCTTGATACTGCTAATCTGTCCATTTAGTACATAGAAGACTCACATTCATCCACAGATCCAGGAACAATATCTGAGCCAACATTTCATTAACTTGTATATTTTTTCCGAACCTATGATTGGTTGTGTCCCCCCAACTCCCTGCACCACCCTCTTTCCCTTTAGATGTTGCTGGGGAGATTTTGGCATAGCCTAGAAAAGGGAGGAGGGAAATGGGTAGGAAAAGGAGGAGTTAAAGGGCGAGTTACCGGGGACCACTGCTCTCAAGACAGACAAAAAGGAAGAAACACAAGAGTGGGAAAACCCAAGCCTCTGTAACCCCTCTCTCAGAGTCAGGGTCTCCTTATGTGGGAATCCTGCCAGAAATGTTAAGGTAGCGCTGAAAAGGAAGGCAACGGGGCTTGAGGATGTTCTTACACTCCTGTTTAAGGATGATTTATGGAGTATAGGCCACCTGTAATACCCAAACCCCTATTCTTCAATGGGAGACACACACAGTCAGCCACCCATGCATACACAATGGTCAACAGAGACCTCAGTGGCTACCAGGACACGTGTATGCTTTTGAGCAGAAACAAAGGGACAAAGGGAGACATCCAGAAAAGCACACATTTTTCAAGCCCTCAAAAAATTAGTTAGGCAGAGAGGAGAATTGTGGGAGAAAGCGAGGGAAAGCCATAGGTGGTCAGAGAGGCAGAGGTGGAGGTGAGAGACTGGATTAGCAGTGAAGTGTGAAAGAGAGAGGGTAAATGAGTTAGTCTGGTTCCATAGAAACTCTACCTAAGGGTGGATTAGAACAGAATGAGACACAAATCTCCCCAAATACTAGTGTTTCAAAGCTAGAATTTTCTATCAAGCCTTTGCATTCCACACACTAAAGTAAATTCTAATCACCTTTTCTACATTCTCCAGTAGATTCACTTCCCAGAACAATTATGCAAGTGCAAAATGATCATATTAGTATATATAAAAATATATATTTAAATAATTCAAACTTTTAGGAAATGTATTTCTAAGAAAATAAGCATGCACATCTCATGATAGAAAGGCAAAAAAAAAAAACAAATGCAAAAACGACTACTGCTATCTGAGAAGCAAAAAAAATCCTGTAAAATTGAGAGCATCTTCTAACCATTGGAAAGCAGAAATTAGACAGACAAAAGGAATTTAAAAAAAAACTACCTTTTTTCTTTTCGAATTGTTCTCTGTGTTGGCAAACATTTGAAGGCACACATACAAATGGCTAAGCCAATGCCCAATATAATCTCGTTATTGTAAGTCACTGGAGGCAGGGCTAAGCTGAAATAGTGGAAAATCTGAAATACACAATATTTTTAAAGACATGCATTTTTATTACTTTCAAGTGCAAACAGTTACTCAAACTATCTTAAGACAATTTTGCCTGGTGAAGGACCGGCTTTCCACAAAGAGTTCAGAATGGATTTTTTAGAGCAATTGCAATTACCTTGAACCCAGCTATGAGAGTTTTTCAATGAAGTAGATTCTACCTTGGCACTCCATCTTTCAGAGAAATAACAATAGCTAATGTTTATTTTGTACTTCCTATATACCAGGCAAGCACTGTTCTAAGCAGTTTACTTGGGTTGTCATATTCATTCCTCATTATTACTGTATAAAGTAGATTTGATGATTAGCCTCATTTTCCTGATGAGGAAACTTAGGAAGATTAAGTACCTTACTCAAAATCATACAGTCACTTAAGAGTTAGAACCCAGATTTGAACCCAAACAGGCTGACTCCGGGGTCTGTGCTATTAACTAGAGTACTGTGCTGCCTCGGATAAACAACCTTTGGCCTCAGGTAAAAAATCTGATATCAAGGATTTATTTTCAAAACAAAAAAAACTTTCAGAGTATGTTTTGGCACCAGCACACACTGAATGCTCTCTTCTACATCCTGCGGTCTCTGCAGCTACATATGTGGTTCCAAACAAAGATCAGTGACTTCCAGAGTCATGAGCCTTGGGGACTGCAGGATCCTCTGGCATCGAAGAAAGAGCCAGTTATCTTCAGTAGACTGCATTGCTAAAGCAGGAAAGTAAACTAGCATGTTTCAGAGGAATTTGTAACGAGGGTTGAAATATAAAGGTTTTCTGCTTAACCTTTGGTTAACCAGGAAAGTAAATCATTACAACCTCCCCTCCTTGAACAGTAAAAGTCATCAAGACTGCTGCAATGAGCCTAACAATTGTTTACATGTATATGAATACAGTTAAAAAATTGCACCTCCAATTGTATCTTCTTAGCAAGCTTTCTGTCTTTAGCTAGTGCATAGATGAGGTTTAGTCCAGCCTTGCCTTACCACAACCCTCAAAGATCTTTAATTAGTGGACTCAGGATTATGAAGATTTTCATATTTACCTCTGATAAACATACTAGTGGCGACCTAATATGATCATTCAGTGTTTTTATTGTGTGGTGAGAAATAACACCATGTGAACCAGGAATGATTATGACTACGGACCAAAAAAATCAGAGGAAGAAAATTGAACGAAAACTAAAGAAATCATCTTTTGATAGGTTGAAAAGTTAAAAAGCTGCTGGGCAGGTTGCCATGGATACCATGTCCTGAATATAATACTGGGTTTTTCCTCACAGTTAAACACTAAAGGCCTAACTCTCCAGCTGCACACTTCCTTTCTGTGCATGCAGTAGTGACTACTTGAAATGGAAATTCTCTATTTTGATGAATGAAAATGCAATGGGAAATTTCCTGTGCAAGAATCCTAACTTGCTGAAAGATATTCGAAGGAGATTAATTCCAAAAGGATTTTTATCCCACTTCTCCATTACTCAAGACTTCTAAATTAAGCTCACTGCCAACAACCTTTATAACTCTATAGTAAAGAATCAGAAATCAAGAATTAGTCATAATCACAGCAGACCTATATAGCCCTTTTTCTTTTTTATCACCAACACTTGCCACCCAATGGCACACAGTCTTACTGCCCATTTATTGGAGTTTTATGGGGTCTGGACAGAACAAAGAATATGGCAAATTGGGAATCCCCTCGATAGATCACAGAGACACTATCCCAGAAACATATACCACAATAAGTTACCGTGTCAAGAGTGCATTGCTCCCTTCATATTCTTTGGATTTAACAAAATGACTAGGAAGTTTCTGTTGAATTACAGGAAAAAAATTGAGCACATAAGAGGGTTTGTAGGAAAAGGCAAAGAAGGAGCAGAAGCAGCCCTATGTATAGCAGATGGACTGTAGGGTAAGACAGACCTACAGTTAGAGTCTAAAAGGCTCAAATCCCAGTTCTGTCACTTTACTAGCTGGATAACCTTGGGTGAATTGCTTAATCTCACTATGACTCCTCTAACTAATTTGTAATACATGGACAATAATAATACCTACACTACAGAGTTGCTATGAGGACAAAATTAGTCATATATGGAAAACATTTAGAACAGTATTAATTCTTCACTAAAAGATCATTGTTTTTATTATTCCTCCACACCTCAAATCGTTGACTTCACTCCAGCTATGGCAAAAATACAAGCTTATGATAGCACTAACTTCCACTTTTTATGTTCTGGGAGAAAACTGGCAGAATCTTCATTGCCTACCTCCTTCTGCATGCACCTTCTAAGTTCCCTCCCCCCACCCCTCAATTTCTCTATTAACTCCCAAATCCCCAGGCTTTCTACCTTCCCACCATCTGATCCTTGATTCTCCTGGCAATGCCTTCTATGCAGTTCATGTTCTTCACTGTTCCCCTCTGCTCCCTGAGAAACAGAACTTGCCCTTGGTGTGGCCCTTTGTCTCGTCTGAGTTATATGACTCATGATCTTCCACAGCTTTTGAGAATTTACCTTGTTCTCAAACTCTCGACTCTTTACCTTATTTTTCTTTTGCACCCCCTGACAAATCTCAAATGATCTTCTCTATCTCTGGGGGACATTCCTAACTGTTTTTGCTTATCCATTCTATTGTGCCTCTCAAAGAGTCCTGTGAGTTGCTTCTTTCAGAATCTTTAGATGCTGTTCGCAAGTCTTTTACACACTTGAGAACATAGATGCAAAAATCCTAAATGAAATGAATTAAGTTTTAACAAGTATAATCAAGAAAATAAAATAAAAGTGAAGACACAAATAATATAAACCAAAAGAGAAAAACTACAAATACAGATGAAATTATAAATAGTATAAGATATAGTACAAAATAATACTATATATTACTTTATATAAGTTATTTTGAAAGCCTAGATGAAAAGGAAATATAAATAAGATTGCCCTAATTGGCCCAGCAGACATAGTAAATGCGAATATACCAACACTTACAGAAGAAATTTAAACAGTAGTCAAACATATATTCCCTAAAAAATACATGAGGCCCAGGTGGTACTGTGGGAAAACTTTCAAAGAAGAAATGATTTTTATCCTACACAAACTCTTCAAGAGCATTCAAAAAAATGGACCCTATACAATTTATTTTCCTCAGTTTATGTACCTGGAAAAAAAAGATAGCACAAGGAAAGAGAATTGTAGGCTAATATCACTTATGAATTCAGATGGGAAAATCCCAAATAAAATATTGATAAACAGAACCCCTAATTAAAAAGAACAGTATCTCAAAAAACTATAACTAAATGACGTGATAGATGTGTTAACTAACTTTACCATGGTAATCATTTCACAATATATACATATATCAAATCATTATTGTAACACCTTAAGCTTACATAATATTAAATGTCAAATATATCTTGATAAAGTTGGGGGAAAGAAGGATAGTGTGTCAATGATAAAGGGTAGATAAATTTTAGAAAATCTAACAATGAAATTTACACATTAACAGATTGCAGAAGAAAAAAAATAGCATAAAAACATCAATAGATTTTGGGGGTAAAAAGCACTTAGTAAAATTTGGCATACATGCATAATTTTTTTTAAATCATAGAAAATTAATTAGATCTTTTTTAACTTCACAAAAAGTATCTACCAGAAACTTACATCAAGCATCATATTTAGCTGTGTCATTAAAACTCTCCCCATTAAAATAAAAAAATAAACAAGGATACTGGTCAGTAGTATTATTATTCAACATATTACTAGAGTCTTAGCTAATGAATGAGAGTTAAAAAAAATGAATGGTATAAAGTTTGGCAACTTTATAGAAGAAAATGATTATGAAATGCTAAAAAAGAGGGAAAATGTCATTATTTGCAGAAATATTATCTACATAGTTATCCCCAATTAATAAACTAATACAGCTAAACGGAGTACAGAAAGAAGGTAGCTATAATATTGACATATAGAAATCAATCTTTAATATATGCCATCAATAACATATTAGAAAGTAATGGAGAGTTAGACTAATGGAATAGAATAAAAGTTCAGAAATAGGTAGAGTCATATGGAAACTTTGTATATGATAAAGGGAGCATTTTAAATCTTAGGGACAAAGATGGGCTTTTTATTAAGTAGTGTTGGAACAATTGGATAACTATTTGCAAAAGAAAATATTGGATCCATACCTCATACCATCGAGAAGAATAAACTCTAGTAAAGGAGACAGATTCAATGTAAAAAGTGAAATTATACAAGTTGAGTGTGGGAAAGGCTTTCTACCTAAGATGCAAAATCCAGATTTAATAAAGAAAAATATTGATGAATTCAACCATAAGTTTTTTTGCCTCTCACTGTTGTGGCCTCTCCCGTTGCGGAGCACAGGCTCCGGACGCGCAGGCTCAGTGGCCGTGGCTCACGGGCGCAGTTGCTCCGCGGCATGTGGGATCTTCCCAGACCGGGGCATGAACCCGTGTCCCCTGCATCGGCAGGCGGACTCTCAACCACTGCGCCACCAGGGAAACCCAACTATAAGCTTTTTTAACATGAGCCCAAAGCAACATAAGAAAAATTAAAGACAAATTGTAAACTGGGAGAAAGGATTTCAGCATATATCGTAGTATCTTTACTACGTACAGAACTCATAAAGTAAGAACAAAAAAATACGCAAACTCAATTAAAAAAAACAGGCAAAAGACATGAACAGATAATTTTTAAAGTGATATGAATGACCTTTGAAGATATGAAAAGATGTACAATTTGACACAACATAAAAGAAATGCAATTAAAACTAATCCAAGATATCATTTACAATCTAACAGATTGGCAAAAGTTCAAAGCCTCAATAAAACACTGTTGAAGAGGCTGTGAATAAAAGTCACTCTCATACATTGCTGGACTGAATACAAAATGGTGCAACATTTATGGCAGGGTGAGGGATTTGGCATTGTTTAACACAACTACATATGTTTTTACCCAGCAATTCAACTTCTAGAAATTTACTCTGAAGATATTCATCCAAAAAAATGCAAAGAAGCCCACAGTTTATTCAGTTGGTGCATTATTTATAAATGTAAAATATTGGGAACAACTAGATGCCCATATAAAGGAAACAGATTCGATAAAATATGGTACATTCTCACAATAGAGTATTATATCTCAAATATATAATACTGAGTTATATTAGGAATATATAAAACTATATGCTTCATATCATTTATAAATTGAAAAACACACATGTAATAACACACAATATTATGTGTTAGTTATAGATATGTTTATATAGAAAATGGACTAGAAAGATATATACCGAATTCTGGTAGTAGTTTCCCCTTGGCAGGTAAAAGAGTGCAATAGAAATGAGGGTGGTCCCTAGAGGAGATTTTAACTTCTATGTAATTTTCTATATATTTAAAAAAGAAAAAGGACTAGAGGTAAATACCACAAAAGGATAATAGTTATTAACCCATAGTGGTGGGAATATAACTAATTGTTCACTTCTCTGTATTCTTTTTATTAATTTTTTTCCAAAAGTACAAAAGGTATTGCAAATTTAAAAGGGAAAATGCATCCTTTGGGGAAGAATTACCTTCTCTTGCCTTCCAAGACAAAATGTGAGGTAAGTGAAGTAATCTTACTCTTAAACTTTAAGGGCATTTTGGAGCTATGTAATTAGGACTTCCTCAAGGAGTCTAGAGAGAGGCATAAAGATTTACAGTGGAAATAAAAGACCAAGGTTCTAGAGACCTGGATAATGGATTCAACATATCTCTGAGTTTCAGTTTCCCTTCTTTAAAATAAGAAAATCAAACAAGATATTTAAGATCTTTTCTAGTTATAAAAATCTACAATTTTGCCCGTGCAATAGTAATGATCCATAAAAGCAGAATATCACTAGATGTGAATTATATGCCAGTATCTTCATGAGGATGAAGCTCTGGAGAGAAGAAAATAGGAGAGATTAGCATAAATCATCTAAGAAAGATGTGTCAGTCAAGGTACTTGATTTCCTGAAAGAGAAACTGGCTGTGATGATCTTAGACAAAAAGGGAATTTGTTGGAAGATCATCAGGGATTCAGAGAATCGGTGGCTAGCTGGAGGATCAGGCTTAGAAAGTTGTGTGGAACCAAGGAGGCGGGACCCAAAGCCAAGCCACAAAACAGAAGCTCCATGGAGTACTGCAGCAGAGCGTTCTTTCACTCACTCAAGAATCAAAGCTGTAAGAGAGACCTTCTGTCTTATTGAATCTAAGTCATATTTTCAATTCTTTCATGGGAAGAGGAAGAATCATTTTTTCATTCAACAAATATTTATTGAGTATGAACTATGTTCTTAGAGACAGAGCAGGAATAACACAGATACATTTTTTGCTCTGGAATTTAGAGTTGTTTATAAAGAGATAAATTTTTTGCTTTTCTTGTGTTTGATTTTTTACAATGAGAATGTATTTATGTATTACTCTTGTAATAAAAACACAAATTTAGTTAAGGAAAAAGACTCCCGGTAAAACAATGAAGTCAAGCTGTCATAAAGGGATGAACATTTTGGGGAATTCTATGTGGCAGGTGCTATGTCTTCAAGGACAGCCTCAGAATATAAACTTCATTGAAAGACAGCTGAGTTTGGGATGCTTAGGAAGAGTGTGAACTCTATGCTGAAGAAAATAATGAAGGTGAAAGATGGACCTGGAACATACGCCCAAAGTTTTTCAATGCCAGATTTTGAAGAGTAGTAGGAATTAACTAGGCTTGAGAGAGTGGGGAGAATGCAGTGTATGTTAAGAAAAGAGAAGCACAGGAGGAAAGGCATGGAGTCATGAGTAAGTAATCTGGTGTGGCAGCACACATGAGAGAAATTGGTAAAAACAAACAAACAAAAAAACCCAAGGCTGAAGTTAGAGTTCTTAGTTGCAAACAACAAAATGCACTCCAGCTATTTAAAGCATAAAGACATTTATTAACAGTTATTAGGTGGCTCAGAGTATTATTGGGAGGGCTGAAGAAACAGGCTTAAGGCTAATCTTCCAGGAATAATGCCCAAAACCACACCACAGAACTGGCCTGATGAGAAGGAAATTGCAATCTCTACCACTGCCAAAAACTAAGTGCCAGGAACTCAACTTGACTGCAACGGGTACTGCTGCCAGTACCAACGCCACGTCTGTGTTGCTGCTGCTCCTGAAAGTTGGATGCCTCTACCACCACTTGTGCCAGCAAAGTGAGAGCTCCACACAGAGCCAGTTTCCTCATGTTACACACTCGCAAATCAATGTCTCACATGAGTGTGCCTGTTTGATCCTAGATTAAATGTCTGCTTCCTAGCTGCAAGGGAGGCTAGAAATTTGAGTTCTGACATCTATAGCTAAAGAGTGAGCCTAAATACACTGACATTTTTCTAAACATAGAAAACCTATTCATAAGATGTTGGATAGGCAGCTAGAAATATAAATGATGACCATTGCAAATAGGTTGGAGTCAGACTCTGAAAAGCCTTGAATGTCTTTATTAAGAAGTTAGACTTGGGCTTCCTGGTGGGGCAGTGGTTGAGAGTCCGCTTGCCGATGCAGGGGACACGGGTTCGTGCCCCGGTCTGGGAAGATCCCACATGCCGCGGAGCAGCTGGGCCCATGAGCCATGGCCACTGAGCCTGCACGTCCGGAGCCTGTGCTCTGCAACGGGAGAGGCCACAACAGTGAGAGGCCTGCGTACAGCAAAAAAAAAAAAAAAAGTTAGACTTTATCTAGGTAGGGGATAAAGGAAAGTAGGCAAGAGTTTGAAGTAAGGGGATGATTGATGTTTCAGCTGCTCTTAAAGCATTTGTAAAATTTGGTACAACTGGAGGTAGCAAAAACAGTAAGCAATTTGCAATGGTACAGATAAAAAAAGTATATAAAATTCTGGACCCAGGCAGTGGGAGTACATAGGAAGGGGCGTAATACAAGACATTTCAGGGACAGAATGCGAAGGCATGAAGGAATAAGGGACTCATGAGGTCTGGTTCTCATCTAAGATAACTCCACAAGATTAGCTATCCTGTATTTTGCTTGTTTTTTGTTTTGTTTTGTTTTGTTCTACTAGAATACAAGGGGTTTTTTTCTACAAATAAGATTGTTCCTCATGGGTTGATTTTTTAATTTGTCAAATATTTACACTTTGTACCTAAAGGGATTTTTCAGCTGCAAATTTCAGAGAGCTTTTCAATCTTCATTAGCCCTCTTGGTGTTCAGCTCATATTCTGGGAAACAAATTATTATTGTCATCCATCCATACACTCATTCTTTCAACATTTTTTAGTATATTCTATGGACCAGGTATGAGTTTCAAATCTCTGAAGGCAGATTATAATAATTATCATGCTTGATAATTATTGTAAAAGCATAATTATTTTGTAAATATAAAATATTATAAATGACATAAAATAGTACAAAATTTTATAGCAAAAATACAAAGAGGTAAATACTGTAGGAAATGGTCAAATTTGATATTTGAGGTTTCAGAGGATGGAGAAATTATTTTCTTTTGGGACTTTGGGGGTTTAAAGAAAGGCTTCATGAAATGAGATTTGAATTTGCAGGATAGGTAGGATTTATATGTGTAAAGATGTGGCTTAAAAAGAAGGGAATAACATGAGCAACATGGGATATTTTAAGAAAGAACGAGAGATTAGTTTTGGCAAGAGTTCAAGGTGTAAAGGAATGAAGCTAAAGAGGTAGACTGGGGCCATATTGTAAAGAACTGTGACTGCCAGGTTGAGGGGTCTGGATTGCATCCAGTAGGCAATGGGGAGCCACTGAAAAATTTGAGGCCTGAAGTGGCAATTGGAGTCATGCTTTAGAATGATCAATATGACAACTGTGAGGAGAGTGCCTTCAGGATCCAGAGGCAGGGAGATCAGATAACAAACTATTGCAGAGAGATAATAATGGATAGAGGAGAGGAGGAAGTAGATCTCAGTACTACTATGGAGTGGAGCTGATTATGCGTGGGCTGCAAGGGAAAAGAGGCCAAAGGCGACAGTGAGTTGTTTAGCCTGGATGAATGAGAAGGGTGCTATTCACTTATTAGACTGACCAGATAACTCCAAAGAGAAAAAATATTTAGTGAGTGTTACATAGACAGAGACAAAAAGTTGAAACAGTTACTTAGATAATTTGAATGGAAAAACACGCCATTGGGGGAAAAGGAAAGTTTTCATACCTAAATTGAAGAATTTCATCATCTAAATCACTTGACACTCTTCTTTTCATCATAATGATGTAGACAGAGCTGTGTGAACTCATGACAAATATATTATTTGCTGATAGGAGAACCCAAGATTCCTCATTCTTCACCAATTAGTAATGCATTAAATGTTATTGTGATAGAGCATTTAAGCTTTCTGAAGGCAGGGACTTTGCCTGCATTGTTCACTGCCATATCACACACATAGAACTGTGACTACCACATAGTAGGCAATTAATAATATATGTTTAATGAATAAGTACTTATGAGCAAACAGAAAATTTTACTCTGATCTCATTTCTAATGCCATCTTATAGTCATATTGCTCTAATGGGTAGGATCTTTGAATCCAATAGAGAAACTGCACAACAACGAACTTAGAACGTTATAGATTTATAGGAAGGAGAAGAAACAGTTATTTCTGTTCTTCTGTTTGAGCAGTGAAACTTTCAGCAGCCCATTTCTGTTGGATGAAAATGAATACCCACTCTCCCCAAAAAAGAACAGCAGAAACAATATCAGACCTAAACAGGATGAGTTACATAATTTTCAGGGGCCAGGGCAAAATGAAAATGTGGGTCTCCTTGTTCAAAAAAGTGTCATTAAAGGTACTAAAATACCACCCTTCTCTGTCTCTCTTTCTGTCTCTCTCTCTCTCATCTTGTGATAGTGCTTTCTATTGGCTATTGAAAACCATTCTAAATAGTAAAAACATTAAAGTATTAGCATGAATTTTACCATTCATCTTTATATTGTGAAATGCGTCTTTCAAATGCAAATATAAGAGCACTGAACTCCTATGTGAAATCACTGAAAAGACACAATTCATATTTCATAGCCGATACTTGCCTATATATTTTGTTCTTACCAGAATTGTGGAAACGCTGCACAAAACTAACTCAACCGTTTTTATTTAATTTATTTTTACACTCATATTCTACTGATACTCTCTACCTTCAGTTTGCTGCTGAATATGGAAGGACTAAAAGGAAAAGGAAGAATGGTTTGCTGTATCTTTCCCTTTTTTTATATGCATTGCTTTCAGCTTAAGTGGTTGGATGATTTGGGGAGGTAGCACAAGTAAGAAAGGAGATAAGAAGGGTTCCTTGATAGTTCATGCTTCTTAGGATGCTATTGCTTTTTTTCTGTGTTAGAAGCAAGTTCTTGTTGGAATGGAAAGTGTGGCCTCTCTGGCTGACAGCGTCTCCCTTACTCACTATTAGACATGTTGAACTCCCACAGAGTGGGTCCACTGGAATTCTGTACTCTGGGGCATCATGAATGCTATATGCAAATACAGTGGCAAGAAATGGTGATGGACACACATATTGCATGTATCTCCACTGCTCACACACATGACTCGTCCCATTCTACTACACTTACAAAACACAAATTCAAAGATAAAATTATTAAGGCTCTCAAGACAGTGACAGCAGAGCATTAAATCAAGCGTGGAGTCCTTTTGAGTGTGAAGCCTTGTGTGACTCCACAGATCATATGCCCATGAAGCTGACCCTGGACCTTATTCTCTCCATCTCAAATCCTACATTGTTCCCCCAAAGAGAAACACAGAAACAGAAAAACTATGTGTGTTTACAAAGGATATAGGTGGTGACATCAGAGTGAGGAGGTAGCAGACTATCCTGATCTGGCCATCTACAATGAAAACCATGAAAGAGAACCTCAAAGTCACTTTGGTAAGAAAAAGAAAAAAAAGAGAAAGGATTAAGATTATCTTTTTCACAGATGCTGTTGGAGCATATGTGACTGTCCTTATTCTCATATATACAAGCACCATCATTGGATGTTTGCACCCTCCCATATAGGTCCTTCAAATTCATGCAACCATAGTTGGTCACAATCCCCAACAACTCCCACATGCGCACACTTCTAGGAAAAACATACATAGGATGGGCAAAGATCGACAACAAGATGTCAACCATCACAGTTAGAAAAGTATAAAGAATACAAAAGGAAGGAAGGAGCAGAGAATGAAGAGGGAGAAAGGGAGGGATGAAGGCAGATGGTAAATGGACAAGAAGGTGAAAGAAGGATGAGGGCTGAATTGTGGATAAAAGAGAAGATAAGGGTAAATAAGAGAGTGGGCTGGGCTAGTTAGACCATGGTGCAAGGAACTACTTGATGGCATTCTCTATTGACAGAAAACAAAGTTGAGAGATTCAAAACTGTGATTTGATTAGAGATAAGGACCAATTTTCTCTAGAGAGTGAGGTCAGCAAGATGGCAGAGGAGGAAGCCCTGGACAATCCTTCCCCCTACAAACACACTGATTCAGTAACAATTCATGGACAACTTAGCTTTGTGAGAAATCAGAAACAAATTGAAAGGCTCCTGCACCTTGGGAGAACACAAAACCACATTCGCCAAAGCTGGCACGAAGATTCACGACACTCTCTCACAAGAACCCCTGCCCCTGCTGCAGCACGATAGAATCAGGAAGAGATCCCCTAGTTCCCAACTTCACCCAGGGGAAGGAAGGGGTTGGTTCACATGTCCTGTGCCCCAAATTTTCTAAGGGAGATTTCCAGAGGACTGGCTTCTGTCTTGCCAGTCTTGGAGCTGTGATGGGTCCAGCACAGTCTAGCCTCCCATGGAAAAATGGAGGTGGCAGCTTGGACTGGTAGATGTCATGCCTCCTCCTTCCTGCTCTCTCAACACAGAGCAAGCCAACCAATACTACAGCTGCTTGCTTTTTCCTGGGAACTGAGAGTTGGTAGAGGCCTCCAGAATCTCTGGTTAGGCTACATGGTGAGTGTCATCTCCTGCATGAGCTCAGTCCATGAAGACATGGATCTTTCTCCAGAATAGATTCCACGTTAGGTCACAAAACAAGTCTTAGTAAATTTAAGAAGACTGAAATCATATTAAGTATTTTTATGACCGTAATGGGATAAAACTAAAAATCAATAGCAGAAGAAGAACTGGAAGAATTACAAATATTTGGAAATTAAACAACACACTTTTGAACAATCATTTGACCAAAGAAGAAATAAAAGAGGAAATTAAAATATACCTTGAGAAAAACAAAAATGAAAACACAACATACCCAAACTCATGGGATATAGCAAAAGCAGTACTAGAGGGAAATTCATAGTGATAAATGCCTACATTAAAGGAAGAAACATCTTAATAAACAACTTAATTTTACACCTGAAGGAACTAGAAAATAAGAACAAACTAAACCCAAAGTTAGAAGAAGAAAGGAAATAACAAAGATTAGAGCAGAAATAAATAAAATAGGAAATAGAAAAAAATAGAAAAGGTCAACAAAACTAAGAGTTGGGTGTTTTGAAAAGTTAAACAAAATTGAAAAACTCTTAGCTAGACTAAGAAAAAAAGAAAGAAAACCCAAATAAGTAAAATCAGAAATGAAAAAAGCATCATTACCTCACAGATATAGAGAACAAACTAGTGGTTACCATTGGCAAGATAGATGGGGGCAGGGGCAAGATAGGGGTAGGGGATTAAGAGGTACAAACTACTATGGATAAAAAGAATGAGATACACAGATATATTGTACAGCACAGGAAATATAGCAATATTCTATAATAACTTTAAATGGAGTATAATCTATAAAAATATCAAATCACTATGTTGTCCACCTGAAACTAATATAATATTATATATCAACTATAATTAAAAAAAGGATTTAGATCAAAAGTAATGGGGGGCTGGATAAGACTGGTAGCAGAAGTTTATGTAAAATTTTGTTTTAGACTAACATGATCTAGATCTTTTTATTTGTCACTGTTCTGCTACTGCTATATTGCCAAATATATGGTAAGCCTTTCAGTAAGTATTTATGGGCAGACTAGCTTCAGAGTTTCTCTACTAAAATTTTATGTGTAAAAATATCCTTTTACATAATGTTATTCCAAGTCATCACTTTTATTCAGCATGTTTCTTTAAAGGGGAAAAATAAAACATTATTTTTACTCTTCTAAAAACAGAGGGCCATTACAATTGATGCCACAGAAATAAAAAGGGTTGTGAAACCACCATGAACAATTATACAACAATAAACTGGATAACTTAGAAGAAATGGATAAATACCTAGAAACATACATCCTACCAGACTGAATCATGAAGAAATAGAAAGTCTGAACAAACCTATAACTGGTTTGGAAACTGAATCAGTAATCAAAAACCTCTGAAAAAAGAAAAAGCCCAGGACCAGATGGCTTCATGAGTGAATTCTACAAAGCAGTTAAACAAGAATTAATGCCAATATTCCTCAAAATCTTCCAAGAAATTGAAGAGGAGAGAACACTTCTAAACTCATTTTGTGAGGTCAGCATTACCCTCATACTGAAGCCAAAGACACCACAAGAAAAGAAAACTACAAGCCAACATCCCAGGTGAACATAGATGCAAAAATCCTCAAAATACTTGTAAACTGAATTCAATAGCATATTTTGTTTTTGTTTTTGTTTTGCGGTACGCGGGCCTCTCACTGTTGTGGCCTCTCCCGTTGCGGAGCACAGGCTCCGGACGCGCAGGCCCAGCGGCCATGGCTCACGGGCCCAGCCGCTCCGCGGCACGTGGGATCCTCCGAGACCGGGGCACGAACCCGTGTCCCCTGCATCGGCAGGCGAACTCTCAACCACTGCGCCACCAGGGAAGGCCTCAATAGCATATTAAAAGGGTTATACACCATGACCAAATGGGATTTATCCCTGGTATGTAAGAATGGTTCACCATACGATAATCAATTAATGTGATACATTACATTAACAGAATAAAAGGTAAAAATCATGTGATCATATGAATAGAAGCAGAAAAAGCATTTGACAAAATTCAACAGCCGTTCATGATAAAAACTCTCAACAAACTAGGAATAGAAGGAAATTACCTCAACATAATAAAGGTCATATATGACAAACCCATAGTTAACATCATACTCAATGGTAAAAACCTGAATGTGTTGCTTGCCTCCACCATAAAGACCATAAAAGTTAAATACACACAGTAGAAATGTACTGGGTGGGTACTGGGAAAACTTTTTCTCTCCTCACAAAAGGGAAATGACATAATATAAAGAGATTCCTACCAGGTAGAGTAAGTATCAACCCATTTTCAGATGATAAGCTAGAAAAAAAAGAGATTAAATTATCAATATTTGCCTACTAGCACATGTGCAAAGAATATCGGAACCAACCAGGGTCTCAGAGTCCTGATAAAAAACGTTAGTGATTCTTTTTAAAGTTTTATTGAAGTATAACACACATGCAGAAAAGTGAAGAAAACCTAAGTTTTCAGCTCAATGAATTTTCACAAATTGAACGCCCCCATGTAACCAGCATCCAGATAAAAATAAAACAACAAAACTAACGTCCCAGAAGCCCTCCTCAAGGCTCCTTCTAGTCATTCCCTAGATAAGGGTGGCTACTATCCTGATTCATAACATGTATTAGTTTTGCTTGTGTTTGTACTTCACATAATGGAATCATACTTTATGCACTCTTTTGTGTACTCTTTTGGTATACTGTAATGCATTTATCCATACTGTTGATGAACATTTGAATCCAGTATTTACCTTTTATGAATAGTGCTGCTATTAGGATTCTTGTACATATCTTATGTTGATGATATAAGAGTATTTATGTTGGTTTATTACCAGAAGTGAACTTGCTGGGTTATAGTGTGCACATATACTGAGCTTTAGAAGATACTATGAGAGTTTTCCAGAATTGTTGTCTCAGTTTATGTTCCCACCAGAATGTATTCATACCAATGCTCTTGATATTTGTTGTCTTTCTCGTTTTAGCCATTCTGGATTTTGTGGTTACATGTCAGTGTGGTTTTAATTTGCATTTCCCTGATGATTACTGACATTGAACATCCTTTGTATACTTATTGACTGTTTAGATATCCTCTTTGGAGAAGTGCCTATTCAAATCTGTTAACCACTTTTTCTATGAGTATACTGTGGTTTTAAATTGCTTTCTGGGTGTTCTTTATATATTCTGATGTGTCCTCTGTTGAATATATGAACTTCAAATAACTCTCTTATTCTGTGGCTTGCCTTTACAAGGACAATTAATTGTTAAACATGAGTAGGGCCTTTTAAAAAGGGCACTCGAAATATCCCTGTCCTCAACCAGCCCCTTTAAGTAGGCAAGGGAAGGAAATTCTGTCCATTTTACAGATAGGGACAGCAATGGGAAAAGTTAAGACAATAAACTTGAAACTGGAATCTCATTACCCTGATTCTCTTGGTGTTCCATTCATACCAGATTCTATTTTAGATTCTTCTCTCTTCAGCTTCTCTGCCACCCCCTCCAACAACCACATGTCTACATACAATTTGACTGCAAATTAACATTTAGTTTCCTCTTGGAGGAAGATCGATCTTGATGTCAACTATAACCAAAAATCTGTTTCTGGCTCTTCACTCCATTCTATATTTCCAGAGACATTACACAATCGTTAAACCAGTCACCAATTAAACGAATTTATAACAACGTGAAACTGGAATACTAGCAGAAATGTGCCTCACATGTTAAAAGTGCAGTAACTCTTATTTCATAACAAAAGATTCCCACTGGAATTTTAAGGTTAGCTGAGGCAAGAGATGAATATACTCAGAAGACTTACTTCTGGGAAAAAATGTGATTTCAGATGCTCTCTCAATATTCATTAAATGTTAGAAAAGAGGAAAGGTTTGCTTTGTCTCTGGAAAGGCCCTGGAAGCCTGTAGGGGTTCAGTGGGACACATTTACCCACTTCATAATAAAGGATAATTCTTTAAACTGTGACAGAACTTTTGTTCATCGTGAGAAAAAATGTATACCGTCACGAGGAGGTGAAACCAATATCCCGACATCTGTGCCCTTCACCTGGCGCAAGCCTAATAAAAGTCACCGTTGAGTAGCAGGCAATAGAATCACAATGAAGTGACGTCACAGATCTAAGGAAGACCCACTCCACCTCACCCAGGTATTTTCTCATCAACTGGCTGAAAATACGGTCCAGACTTTATTTCTACTTCAAGGTTTCAATCTCTATTAAAATTAAATTTGGGTATGTATGGTTGTGACGTTTGCACAACAACATGAATCTACTTCATGCCACTGAACTGTAAACCTAAAAAGATTAAAGTGGTAAATTTTATGTATATTTTACCACACTAAAAAACAAGCAAACAAACAAACGAATTAAATGTGGCTATGTGGGACCACGGTGTTAGGAACATTCTTTAAAATTCTTTCAGATACTTTCCTGAGAATAGATTTGTATAAGGGAAAAGGTGAGAGAGAAAATAACATATTTATTGGAGGCCTTTAAGATACTGGGGCTTAAGGTGAAGAAAGGAACTGCAGTAGACCTTTTGGTATAAATGTAATTTGCTCTGAGTCTATGCCCCTTTGGGGTGAGCTATAGTCCAAGTTCGATTCCACACTCTTTTCCCACTTTCAGTTCTTTCCTCAGTAAATACCATTACCCTCAAGTACATATTATAATTAAATGTGAGCTAACAAAAACTGTATCCTAATAGAGGTCCTTAGGGAAATTTGCTTTAATGAAAATGGACAAGAATTATTGCTAATTAGGATATCAGTTATTTTATATAAAACACTTTAAAATTGTTCTAGGGTACTTGAATATGGTTACTATTATTTCGCAAAAACGAAGAGAGGAATTTGTAACCAAGGTAATCTTGAGGCTGGTCCATCTGGATTGTCTCAATTTCTAAATTAGTATAATCAGAATTTATGAGGTTTTAAATGTCTAGATTATATGAGTACCTCATGTCTGATTAGTTCATAATGCATTCTGTACAACATCCAGTGCAGTGGGCACTTAATAGAAATAATTTATATTGTGGAGGACATGCTTATTAATAGATTTTGCAATAATTGATTTACAATATAATGTATTCACGTATTAAATAATGAATTAAACACCTATGTCAGCCACTGTTGCAGGAACTGAGAATATAAACTACATCATTCTTGAATATGGAAGCTGACAGTTTATCGCGGGGGACATTCATGTAAGTAAAGCTTTGGAATATTAATTGAGAAATGCTATAGTTTTAGCAAAACAGTATAAGATCACAAAAGAAAAATCCACTATTTTGAGTCCAGGGTCAGAAAAGACTTCTCATGGAAGGCAACATTTGAGGCAGTTCTTGAAGGAAAATTAGAAATTGGTTGAACTTTGGTGGGAGTGGGAAATCATTGTGCATGCATAGAGATTAACATTGTTAAAGGCCATGACAGGTCAAGAAATTTTATATAGGGGGAATTGGGGAGGATAAACTGAATAGGAGGAAGGTCTAGGAAACTTCTCTTAAAGTGATAAGGCCATTTTTTCATAGAAGACACATCATCATGTTTCCATAGCTTGGGTATTTATTTGGATGGCTTTGGAAGGGTGATAAGGTTATGAGAGCTCTAAAGCTCTCTGAAGCTCCACCTACATTAAAGTATATGTTTAGGAACTAACAAAGGATTGGTTTGGTTTGGCAGAAGCATTTAGGTGTTGGGGGGTGTGATAGGGAGGGGTAAGAAAGGTAACCATCACTTCCTTAGTAGAAATGACAGGAGATGAGGATTCCAATGCAGCAAACCAACACTGAAGGACAATTAATACATTCATAAATAAGGAACAGACTCTCTTTTTATGACTAAGACCATTCATTTGTGTGATTTTAGAAAGAGTATCTGACTTCATTAAAGTCATTAATTCCTATGATTAGGCAACAGCATGTTTAGAATTTATATCAATATCTGAAGTCAACATGTCTTGTATTTTATAGTGGGGTAAGAGCTTCCATCAACAATCTTATATATTGGTCATTGTAATCAAGGCATAACAACTGGGCTTCCCTGGTGGCACAGTGGTTAAGAATCCGCCTGCCCACATATATAAAATGGAATATTACTCAGCCATAAAAAGAAACAAAATTGGGCTTCCCTGGTGGCGCAGTGGTTGAGAGTCCGCCTGCCAATGCAGGGGACATGGGTTCGTGCCCCGGTCCGGGAAGATCCCACATGCCGCGGAGCGGCTGGGCCCGTGAGCCATGGCTGCTGAGCCTGCGCGTCCAGAGCCTATGCTCCGCAACGGGAGAGGCCACAACAGTGAGAGGCCCGCATACTCCAAAAAAAAAAAAAAAGAAAAGAAAAGAAACAAAATTGAGTTATTTGTAGTGCGGTGGATGGACCTAGAGTCTGTCATACAGAGTGAAGTAGGTCAGAAAGAGAAAACCAAATACCGTATGCTAACACATATATATGGAATCTAAAAAAAAAAATTGGTTCTGAAGAACCTAGGGGCAGGACAGGAATAAAGACGCAGACGTAGAGAATGGACTTGAGGACACGGGGAGGGGGAAGGGTAAGCTGGGACGAAGTGAGAGTGTAGCATTCACATATATGCGCTGCCAAATGTCAAATAGATAGCTAGTGGGAAGCAGCCGCATAGCACAGGGAGATCAGCTCGGTGCTCTCTGACCACCTAGAGGGGTGGGATAGGGAGGGTGGGAGGGAGATGCAAGAGGGAGGGGATATGGGAATATATGTATTCGTATAGCTGATTCACTTTGCTATACAGCAGAAACTAACACAACATTGTAAAGCAATTATACTCCAATAAAGATGTTAAAAAAAAAAAGAGAATCCTCCTGCCAATGCAGGAGACACGGCATCGAGTCCTGGTCCGGGAAGATCCCACATGCCGCAGAGCAACTAAGCCCGTGTGCCACAACTACTGAACCTGCGTTCTAGAGCCCGCAAGCCACAAGTACTGAAGCCCACGCTCCTAGAGCCCATGCTCCATAACAAGAGAAGCCACCGCAACTAGAGAAAGCCCACGCGCAGCAACGAAGACCCAATGCAGCTAAAAATAAATTAATTAACTTATTTTTTAAAAACTAACTTTAGCTAACAAATAGTTATTTTCACATTACAAGAATAACGTCAACTCCAAACCATAAATTTACTAATTGCTCCTCCTTATGGAGCACATAAACTGCTTTCCATTTCTATATTCTGGTTGTTTACATATCATATATAACTTAGTCTAGGTTCATCTACCAAATTCACATAAATACAAATCCTACAACTAGAGTATTTTCTTCACTTCTCTATCAACTACACGGAACATAAACCAAAGACAAGAATAGCAATTAGTACCTTTGTTATCAGATATCATTTTCTTGCCTTAAATTGCCAATATTAAGGCAGAACACTTTAACCACTTCTATTTTGTTCACTTGAGTGGGGCAGATGTGTAGAGGGAGAGAATACCCCAAAAAAGACCAGAGATGTTGCAGATTTACTATAGGGTGTGATCTATATCCCTAGCAAGGCACACTATGGGGCAGATCATTGCCATACCTGACTAATTGGGAATAATAGGCCAATGGTAGACAGGCAAGTATCAAGCAAGTAATTTGGGGATAAAAACATAAGAAGACATTTGGTCAACAGGCAAAAGCAGACGCATAAGCAGAGACACATTAGCATGGCAGGCAAGGTAGAGAGCGGTCATGAACAGGAAGGATAATTGAATAGGTAAGGACATAATAGTTAGCTAGAGGTTGTTACAGAAGATGCTTGAGATAAGAGTTAGTTGGACAACAAATGGGGGTTACGAGAACTCAAGAACTATAAAAGATACAGGAGTGAGTAATGGTGGTCAGGCTGCGGAGGGAGTCCAGCAAAGCATGAAGAGAATCAATGATCTCAGTGAAGTTATTGGAGTCAGAGCAATTGAGTGTCCTGGTGAAATCAGGGAGCTTGTAAGAAGATTGTGGTTTGACATAGAGCTGGGCTGAATGAAGTCCTATTATTGTTGGTGAGTGGTAAATGTAGCGTGAAGGCAAGCATTAAACAAAGTTTAGAAGAGCAATGACTCCTCTATCTCTGGCACCTGGTCGGTCACTAAAAATAAATATTGATTGATAGATGGCTTAACATAAATGTTGCTGAGAAAATAGCAAAGGAAGAAGTAGAGAGGAAAAAGTCATCTAAGTGCTAGTTACCCACAAAAGAGAAGGTGATAAAGGGGTGGCTAGGAGAGAAGTGGGTCTAGCCTACCGTAGTTATGATTAGTATATGAATGAACTTTGAGATATATGCAGTTTAAGGAAAAGTCTCTGGGACTCAGATTTTTCCACTGAAGAAGGTGGTGTGGGAGGGTTGGACTAATGATCAGTAGGGTCCCCATTCAGCTTCGATACTTCATGGTACATGTTCTAAGGTGAAGCTCTGAGTGTGCCACCGGCACACCTCCTCAACTCCACTGAGTTGAAAGAACCTCCATTGACTTGAAAAAGACCTCTTTGGTGAGTCCATAGAGAAATCTGTGTTCGCAGGAGAGAACAAGAGTTCCACTTGGTAAGATGAACTGGAGAGGTAAGAGGAAATGGGTTCTAACATTTGGTAGGGATTTGAGGTTGTCCTACATAATGGATTAGAATAAAGAGAGAGATGATAAAGAACAAGAGATTGTTTTAGGGATGTCGTGAAAGAATGCTATGGGATTACTAGGTTTAAAGAGAGGACCATAGTAATGAGAGGTTTAAAATAAGAACAATAACATGTGAAGAGGGATGGAGGAGGGATCTTATTAAGTAACACAGTAAAGAGCAAGAGTCAGGCAGACAGAGAGAGAGAATTAATTCAGGGTCACAGGAGGGATGTTAGTCTGAAACCAGACAAGCGATCTTTCACTCTCAGCCTTCTCTTCTGGCTCCTCTTCAATCTGCAAGAACGAACACCTGACTTCTTCATTTCTCCAAGCAATACGGCATAGTGCAAACAAACTTGGTTTGAATACCGCTTTGTACTGGCTGGGTGACTTTGAATAAGTTACTTCAATGCTCTGTACCTCATTTTTCTCAGTTGCAAAATGGTAATAGTACCTACATCATAGGATTGTTGTGAGGCTTAAATAAGTTAGTAATCTTTAAGTACCTTTAAGGCTTCTTTCCACTCCTCCAACCACAGCCAATCAACTCCTCACAACTGCTGCCTCAACCTTGATGTTACTCCAGTGTCCAAAGTAGGGACCTAAAGGATAAAAGGCTGGTGGGTCACAAAATCCTGTTAAATGTCATGTGATCAGCCTCTTACAATGGAATGTGCACTACATACGGAATAAGACAGAACTAGGTTCAAAACCAATTTCTGTCACTTAGAAGCTGTTTTAACCTTGGTTAATTACTTCTCTGAGGCTTAGTTTCCACACCCTTGTTGTGAGGGAGAAATGTAATAACAAATATGAAGTGGCAGGTACACAGTAAGCATCAATAAACTTTAATCCTCTTTCTATTTTTTTCATCACCAAATTTCTGGAGTGAATTCTTAACACTGTGTATTAAAAATCTTTGGATTTTTCTACCCTCAACGTGGCTTTTTAAGGTCAATAAAAACCTCAGTGCCACATCAAAGGATAGTTTTTCTTTATCATATCTACTTCTCTGCTGCTGTTGATACCATGAATCACTACATACTCCTAAACACATTCTCCAATCTGGGCCTCAGTAATATTAGTCTTCATCTGGTTTGCATCTCCTATCTTTGGCTTCTTCTCTAGTATCTGTTTCTATACTTTCACATCAAAGCATTTCCCACTGGCCTTAAGACTCCCTTTTGGGATTTTTTATTGCTCTACAAATGAGGCCCTTTCTGTTCTTAGACGAACTGTTAGAGATCCCCAAATCAAAGAGACTTACAGATCTTTGTACTACGGGAAGAGGAGAAAAGTTAGTTATTCTAAAAGATGTCAACAAGAGAGATGGAGGTACATCTTCCTTGACTGAATTAATAAATCAGCCAAGCTAAAAGTTCTATCAAGAGAGATTAGCAGTTCCGTGCTGATTGCCCATAGCATTGGCTTCTGCTGAAATTATGAAACCATCAAGTTGCACAGTTCTGAATGTGGTGGGTTTACTGTACCAGGGTCAATACCATCTGTCTCCTGGATTCAATTATCGTCTCTGTGGATGACACACAATTCTACTTGTCTGCGCTGAGCTTAATCCATGGGTTCAGTCCTGTATAACTAAGGCAACCATATTTTCTGCACCAAAAATCAGGAGACATATGCATGACCTGACAAAGGATTTTTTTTCTGATCTGTGAATTATTCATATGAAGACTTGCAAAGATTCAAAAATTCAACCACATTTAGTTGTACTTTTAATGAATTTACTTTACTGAAAAGATTTCTAGCAGATGTCTATCAGTGTCACCGTCAGTGTGAGCATACATTTATTCTTTGTGGCTTCCTTCAGGCTAAACTTTCCTATCGTAAAGGGGAAATTTGATCATTTTTTCTTAACATCCTGAATGAGGTAACTTAGGGTAATGTTCAACTCGTCTAACCCCTGCACACATTTAATTAGTTTTTAAATTATCACTTCTTTGAGGAAAAAAAGCTTTTTCTTTCTACTTTATTCTCCTTAATTCTGCTGTCACCGTCATCATACAGGCAGGTGGTTCATCAACTGATGTGTGCACCAGGAACAACTGGAGAAACCTATTAAAATGACCAATTCCTGGGCTCCACCTCCACAGGGCTTGATTTGATAGAGCTGGCATAGGGCCCAGAGGTTTGCAGCTTTAACAAGCTTCCAGTTGTTTCTGGTGCAGGTGGTCAAAGGACCACACTCCTGTAACACTGTTCTGTGTGAACTATCTACTTTGTTATTAATGTTTCAATTCAACTCTTTTAGCAAAGGCTTGTATTTTTGACCATAAAATGATATTGAGGGGAAAGTTAATGTCTGTGATTCAACTTGAAGATAAAACATGTGCCTTGTATATTTAATCATGATACGGTATGAATCCAGACACCTACTGGGCTCATTATAAAAGCACTGTACTCTAATTGTGGGCAAAGTACCTGATGAAGAAAAAAATAGCCCCTTGAGATAGGGTTGAAGAGTCGAGGACTAAACAATCTTGCCTATGGTGCTAAGGAATTTGCATTTTACTCAGTAGATCGATGGGAAGCAATTGATGAGTTGTAAAGAGGAGCAACATTAGCACACTTAGATTTTAGAAAGTAACTCTCAGGTCATAATTTGAAGAACATATGAAAAGAATATGTAGTTAGGGACGTTAATTGGGAATCTGTTGCAATAATTATTTTCAATTGAAGAAAAAGGAGGAAATTGAGTACAACCAGGTTTCTGATATTGGTGATGGAGTTGATGTTAGTAAATTTTTTTAAAAAACATAGCCCCTTGAGGGCTGAAGCTGCCTATCAAGAATCACAGCATAATAATGGTAATAGCACAAAACTTACAAAATGGACCCATGAATGCCTGACTACAGCTTGTTTTCATTTTTAATTTCAATCTTATTTGAGACTTTTTATATTATTAATAAACTGCTTATGTTCAACTAATAGTAACTTTGGGTGTCTATGAATGCCCATCTTAGTATGCAAACTTAGAGAGAGCCCACAATCTCACTTTAATATTGCACACAGTCTAACTGCATATTCACTTCCTCATCTGTGATGGCGCGGGCATCCATGGCCAGAGGAGAATAGGATCTAATGCCAGAGTAGACCTAGATGTTCGTGAGCATCAGTGATACAGAATATGAAGTAGTCTAAAGTTCCATCTCGGGAGGTTACACTGCCTACATACCAGAGGATCCACTACACTATAACAGGACTACACTTTTAGAAACACTGGTCCAGGTCTTCCTGTATTGTCTCCTCTAGTATAGGACCTATACTCTTGGAATCTTCTTCCTGCTCAGCCTCAGTGGCTCCTTCAGCATCTCGCAGGAGTATGCATGTCCTCTCCTACCATTAACCAATTGTTTTCCATTGCTTACATTTTATCTTGTTTCCTCTGTAATCACTGCTTTCTCAGACATCATTTGTTTAGTCCTGTATAGGCCTCCTTGCAAAAGTAATCCTTTTCTATTACTATACTTGCAAATATTCCAGGATAAAGTAAAAACCTTTTTGATGTTTCTTGGCTGGGGTAAGCTATTTTTCTAACTCGTAGACACGCTGAGGCCCTTTGTCACCTTCTTATCTTGTACAAGATTTGTCTGTGTTTGTTGGTTTGGAGAGAAGAACTATAGATACGTTCTTTTT
Organism: Stenella coeruleoalba; assembly: GCF_951394435.1. Classification (NCBI taxonomy): domain Eukaryota; kingdom Metazoa; phylum Chordata; class Mammalia; order Artiodactyla; family Delphinidae; genus Stenella; species Stenella coeruleoalba. Next base: position 88,617,068 of record NC_137152.1, on the reverse strand, counting down.
TTGTGTTGTTTACATTTCTTTCTATAAATGTTAATATACTATACAAAATATTTTATACATCGCATTTCACTTAGTAATCTATCTTGGACATCTTTCCGTATCAGTAATATGGATCCTCCTCTTTCTTTTAAACTGCTGCCAGGTATTCCATTTTACGAATGTACAACAACTAATTTAACCAATCCCCTAATGAAGGCTGCAAGCTTTTTTCAAGTTTTTGCTTTCACAATCAGTGCTGCAATAAACATTCTAGTACACACATTACATGCACATGTGCCCCTAGAATGGTGAATCACAGGATATGTGCATTTTTATATGGATATATATGACCAATTTATTATCTACCGAGTTTACACTCCATCGATGTTTTAAAACTAACAGTAAAAATTTCTTCCCTTATGAACAATAAAAATCTTCCTGACTTTATGCCATTTCAACATTTTAAATATTTTTTATTTAAAATTAATATATTCTTCCTTTAAAACATTTTCGAGTAAGCTAAATGGCCTTTGGCCACCATTGTCAAATCTGGTCTAACTAGTCCTGCCCTGAAAGTAACCACCATTTTGAGGTTGCGTGTTATGGGATGTATTTCTCTTGACTCTTTTCTGAGAACTGACAATACATAAGTGGAGCTATAGAAGAGATATAATATACTTTGAAGTTTGATGGTTTGATTTTTTGTTCATAAATGGTATCGTATTAGGCATATCATTTTTCATCTTTTTAAAACTTAACCATACATTTTTGAGTTCTCGCTACATTGATCGATGATTAATATTTTAAAAAGGTATTATTTCTTGCTCATGTTACATGTCCATTGAGGGTTAGAGGGCTCTGCTCATTGGACTCAGGGACCCAGACTGCTGGAGCAGTCACCATTTTGAACACTGACAGTCCACATGGCAGAAGAAAAAGCTTTTCAGAGTTTCCCACTTGCGACAGAAATAATAACTCGTTGACCAGAACTAGACACAGTCCTAATCAACCATAAGAGAACCACTGAGTGCAGTCCTACTGTGTGCCCAGAAGGAAAGGAGAACTGAATAACAGTGAAGATCACTAATTACTCTAATAATCAGCAATATTGACGTCATAGGGCATACGCATTTCCCACTTTAATATACACACCCAAATTAAATTCCAAAGTGGCTACACCAATTTGCATTCCCACTGTCAGACTGTGAGCATATATATCTCCCCATGTTCTTCTCAACACTTGTTATTATCATGGTATTTTTGTTTGTTTGTTTTCCAGTCCAGGAAGAAAATGGTGCCAATATAACTTGTATTTTTTTCTGATTGCTAGTGGAGTTAAGCATCTTTTCATTTGTATTGGTCACTTGTATTTCCTCTTCTATAACTTACACGTTCATGTATTTGACCATTTTTCTGTTAAGTTGTTTTAAGCACGCTTACAAATTTGTAGAAGTTCTTTATATATTGCGGATATGAATCTTTACCTGCTAGGTACATCACAATTGTCACTAGATTAAATTGTCCATTTGTTTTTTATTATTCTCCATAGGCACAGAAAACAATTACTTTGAATCTCTCACATAAAGTCCTCTGAAATATTTGAAAATAGGTCACTCTCTAAATTTCTCTTCTTTGGGCTAAATAGCCACAATTCTCTTAACCTTTCATCATAGGATTGATATTTCAGTTTCTTTAACCACATTTCCACTTTGTGTATACTTTATTACTCTAGTAGCCTACTATAAACACCATACACTTCTAAACTATATAACTGGCCTGCTTTGTTTCTTTCTTCTTCTCTTTTTAATTAGCAGCGAATAAGCTTAAAGCTAAATTTGCTTTCCACCAACAGAAAAGATATATGCCTTTATAACTTGCATGTTTGAGCCCCATTCCTAGTCTTACATCCTCACACTTGTTTATCTTTCTTCTTTGCCATCTATTTTTATTTCATTATATTTTATTTCATGTGTCATTATAAGATGTATAATTATATTTCTGGGAAAAGGCAAGGTATAAATAAATGGGTAAGGGGACAGAGAAAGAGAGAATAAGAGAGTTCTGAGAAATTTGTAATATAAAGGCCCATCTCCCAGAACTACTTAATCCTAATTTTACCCCAGTATTTGGTTGGTACTTTTCCCACAACAACTTTATGCTATAGATTCTGGTAAATTCTGATCCTCTCCATCCTACTCAGTCTTTTCCTTTTACACATGCACCTAACCATCAGTCCATCCTAAAAGTAACAACTTGTACTTTTCCCTTTTAAGTTTTATCCTGTTGTTGTAGGGACATTTCCCCCAATTGGTCAAAGTCATTTTGAATTGAATTGCCTTTGAGAATATTTAGCAGCCCCTGTGTCATTTTGTATCATTTGCAAACTTGATGAGTTTTTCCTCAAACACATATCTCAGGCATAATAAAATTACGTACTTAAAGACAATCGCCATCTTGATAGTTTGATTAGAGCTTCATCATTTTCTGATTGCTGAGCATGTCTATTAGCACAGATATTTATTCTAGTCTTAGTTTGTACTGTCAAGTAGTGTTCCTGCTAAACAGAATCACTGGAAATGCAATGCCCCTTACAAGACAACGCCCCCAGACCTGCAGAGAACAACTGGGAACCCCTAGAAAGCTCTCAGATGAATTTCTGTGGCTTTGTCATCTCTCACTCCAGGTAGGACCTGGGTCAAATCTCTTAGAAGTTACTGTGCCTTCTTTTCAAAAACTCTTGTTATAGCCCTCACTATTGCTCCTTGTCTATGTCCATCACCCATACATTGTGCCACCGTTAGTTGCTCTAGTTCCCTTTATATTGTTAGACCACTATGTCGTATAGTAAAATGTCATCTTGTTCAGTGTTGTTCCAATAAGAAAAACACCGAGGCAAGGAGATTTTAACTTGCTATAAGCAAAACCTCTTTTACAATTAAGGCCTTTCCAACAATGGAACAGACTGTTTCTTGACGTAGGTAACTCCTGAAGCCCAGAGGTATTCAAGCACAGGTTGGAAAATTCCCATTTCTCCCCTAAATTATACCATCTGTCATCATTAAAACCAATTAAATTTTAAAATGGAGATATCTATTTTTTTTTTTTGCTGAATATAGTTGAATGTAGTAAAGCATTAAAATAGTACAGAGAAAATGAAAGCCCTCATTATTTCAACCCCCAGGGATCCCCAGTGTTAACAGTTTCATGTTCATTCTTCTAGACATTTAATTTGTCTATATAAACACCTTGGTTTTTACACAAATGAGATCATATTATATATGATGTTTTGCAAAATGTTTTGTCCACTTAAAAGGTTAGATATCGTTCCATGTCAAGAATAAACATTCTTGTACTGTAACATTATATAAATTCTGTTAATTTATAGACTATGTGCCAAACTCAAAATCATGGAGAATCAAAAAATGAGCTACAATGAGATTATCCTATACATGCTGTTTTTTCAACATTTTATAAATTAAAGTATAGTTGATTTACAATGCTGTGTTAGTTTCAGGTGTATAGCAAAGTGATTCAGTTATACACACACACACACATATGTGTGTGTATATATATATATATATATACATACATACATGCATATATATATTCTTTTTCAGATTCCTTTCCCTTATAGATTATTACAAAATATTGAGTATAGTTCCCTGTGCTATACAGTAGGTCCTTGTTGGTTATTTATTTCATATGTAGTAGTGTGTATATGTTAATCTCAAACTCCTAATTTATCCCTCTCCCCTTTCCCCTTTGGTAACCATAAGTTTGTTTTCTATGTCTGTGGGTCTATTTCTGCTTTGTAAATAAGTTCATTTGTATAATTTTTTTAGATTCCACACATAAGCAATATCATATGATATTTGTCTTTTTCTGCCTGGCTTACTTCACTTAATACGATTATTTTCAAACATTTAGAAAAGTTGAAAGAAATATGCAGCGAATTCCTATGTTCTCATCATCTTGATTCTGCACTTGTTAACATCCTGTTTGCTTTACACATATCTGTCAGTCCATTAATCCCTCTTAATTTTTGATATATTTCACATGAAATTGCAGATACCAGTACAAATTACCCCTAAATACCTTTGTATGAATAACTAGAGTCCAATATTTGTTTATGGCTTTTTAAAAACCATTTCCAGCTTTATTGAGGTATAATTGACAAATAAAAATTGTAAGATATTTAAAGTGTACAATGTGACGATTTTATATTACATGTACATTGTGAAAAGATTCCTCCCATTGAGTTAATTAATACATCCATCACTTCACATATTTACCTCTTTCTTTCTTTCTTTTTCTTTCTTTCTCTCTTGTTATTTTTTATGAGAACACTTAAGTTCTACTCCTTAACAATTTCAGTGTCATCAACTATAATCACCATGTTATATATTAGATCCTCAGACCTTATTTATCTTATAACTGACAGTTATACACTTTTACCAACCTCTCCCTATTTCCTCCCCCAGTCCCTGACAATAACTTTTCTCTTCTGTTTCTACAAATTCAACTTATTTTTTTAATTTAATTTAATTTTTTTATATTTGGAAGTTTTTAACATCTTTATTGGAATATAATTGCTTTACAATGTGTGTTAGTGTCTGCTTTATAACAAAGTGAATCAGCTATACATATACGTATGTTCCCATATCTCTTCCCTCTTGCATCTCCCTCCTTCCCACCCTCCCTATCCCACCCCTCTAGGTGGTCACAAAGCACCGAGCTGATCTCCCTGTGCTATGAGGCTGCTTCCCACTAGCTATCTATTTTACATTTGGTAGTATATATAAGTCCATGCCACATGTAAGTGATACCATGCACTATTTGTCTTTGCCTGGCTAATTTCAGTTAGTACAATGCCCTCCAGGTTCATCCGTCTTGTCACAAATGACAGCATTTCCTTCTTTTTTAAGTCTGAATAATATATATATATATATATATATATACACACACACACTCAAACACACACATCTCTTGGCTATTGTGAATAATGCTATTAACATAAGAGAACAGATGTCTCTTCAAAATAATTTTTTATTTCCTTTGGATATATACCCAGAAATGGAACTACTGGATTGTATAGCAATTCTATTTTTAATTTCTTAAGGAAACTCCATACTGTTTTCCATAGTGGCTGTACCAGTTTACATTCCCACCAACTGTGCACAAGGGTTCCCTTATCTCTACATCCTCGCCAACATTTGTTAGTTGTTGTCTTTTTTGAGGATAGCCATTGTGACAGGTGGGAGGTGGTATCTCATTGTGGTTTTGGTTTGCATTTCCTTAATGATTAATGATGTGCATCTTTTCATGTGTCTGTGGACCATCTGTTTGTCTTCTGTGGAGAAATTGTCTATTCAGGTCCTCTGCTCATTTAAAATTTTTTTCCTGTTTTATTGAGAAAAATTGACATACATCACTGTAGAAGTTTAAGGTGAACAGCATGATGATTTGATTTACATATATTGTGGAAAGATTACCACAATAGTCTTTGTTACCATCAATCATCTCATACAGATACAATAAAAAGAAAAGAGAAAAACTATCTCCTTGTGATGAGAACTCTTAGGATCCACTCTCTTAACTATAGTTAACACTGCTATATATTATATAGCAGTGTTAACTATACTCATCATGCTGTACATTACATCCCTAGTACATAATTTATCTTATAACTGGAAGTTTGTACCTTTTAACCACCTTCCTCCAATTTCCCCTCCCCCTACCCCATGCCTCTGGTACCACAAATCTGATCTCTTTTTCTATGAGTTTAGTAAGGCGTTTTGTTTGTTTTTAAATTCCACATGTAAATGAAATCAGACAATATTTGTCTTTCTCTAACTTATTTCACTTAGCACAGTGCCTTCAAGATCCGTCCATATTATCGCAAATGGTAGGATTTCCTCATTTTTATGGATGAATAATATTCTGTTATATATATATATATATATATATATACATACATACATACATACATACCACGACTTCTTTATCCATTCACTCACTGATGGACATTCAAGTTGTTTCCATGTCTTTTTGCCCATTTTTAAATTTGGCTACTTTTTTAAATTTTTTGGATATTAAACCCTTATCAGATATATGGTTTGCAAATATTTTCTCCCATTCTGTAAGGTTGCCTTTTCATTTTGTTGACGGTTTCCTTAGCTGAGCATAAGCTTTTATTTTGATGTAGCCCAACTTTTTTTATCTTTGCTTTTGTTGCCTTTGTTTTGGTATCAAATCCAAAATATCATTCCCAAGACCAATGTCGAGGAGCTTACTCCCTATGTTTTTTTCTAGGATTTTTATAGTTTCAGGTATTACATTCAAGTTTTTTTTTTTTTTTTTGCGGTACACAGGCCTCTCACTGTTGTGGCCTCTCCCGTTGCGGAGCACAGGCTCCGAACGCGCCAGGCTCAGCGGCCATGGCTCATGGGCCCAGCCGCTCCGCGGCATGTGGGATCTTCCCGGACCGGGGCACGAACCCGTGTCCCCTGCATCGGCAGGCAGACTCCCAACCACTGCGCCACCAGGGAAGCCCATATTCAAGTCTTTAATACATTTTGAGTTGCTTTTTGTATATGGTGTGAGTTAGGGGTCCAGTTTCATTCTTTTGTATGACCCTTTAATTAGATAAAATTCACATACAGTGAAACACACAAATGTTAGGGGTACCATTTAATGAGTTTTTTAAAATGCATACACGCATACAACCCAAGACCCATTGAGATAAACACATTGCTTCCAAAAGTTTTTATTGCATACTGTTTTGTAGTGCACTCTTTTTGCAGTTAAAAGCATATTGTGATCATGTTTTGTTTCTAATATAGCTCTTATTTCTCTTTTTTCATTGTAAATGTGAAATATGTCCATGCTGAAAATTCAAATATCCTTTCCTCTCTAGTGGTGAGATCATATAAACAATACTGTTCTGCACCATGGTTTTACTTGTATCCCATTACAACATATCTTGGATATCTTTCCATTCCAGTACATGCTGAGCTACTAAATTCTTTTAACAGATTCATAATATTCAATAATATGAATTTAACATAATTTATATAGTCGTCCCCAAACTCAAATATTTGAGTTGTCCAGTTTTTCATATTGGCAAACAAGGTTACAGTGAAAAACTTTGGATATTTATCTCCACATTTGTTTTATATATTCTTAGGACAGAGTTCCAGAAATGAGATAAGGGGACTTTTAGGCAGAGTTCACTCCCACACACAGTCTACACACCCAGAAAGCAGTGTGTGCTATTTCTGTTATTTGAAAGTGTGTTTTCCAGGTTTCATCAGCTGGCAAGATAAAACTTATATTCTATGACAGAGGAGGCCAAATTAGGTATCAAAGGATGGAAAGCCAATCTGGGGCTTCTGGGCTAGGAGTCCAAGTATTGCAAAGCCCACGGACAAAGGGAGTTGGAACAATCTTTATAATAATAATAATGATGATTAACACCTGAAAACAATGTGTCATCAGCCCCATAAAGGAAAAAATGAGGAAGGAAGATATTTAATTACCCAGGGAATTCATAAATGCCAGAAATCTAGAGCAGTGGTTTTCAAACTTGCATTCATATCAGAATCACCTGCAGGGTTTGTTAAAAACCAGGTTGTTAGGCCCTACCTGAAGAGTTTCTGATTCATCAGGTCTTTGGTAGGACCTGAGAATTTGAGTTTCTAGCAAGTTGTCAGCAGCTGATGCTGCTAGTGCAGGTCATATTGCAAAACACTTATCTAGAGAAGACGAGAAAGATAATTCTCATATTTTAACCAATATTGGCCAAAATTTTGTTCTAATTTTCACTTAGTCCACATGGACAACTTCATGTAGATAGAGATCTAGTGATAACTATTTCTTTCAACTTTTGTTTGGATGGGTTTTTTCCTAAGTGTTTATGAAACCATGACAATTTCCCTTTAATCTCTGCTCCCTTAATGTTCCATATCTCTCAATCTCCACTACAGGACTGATATTAGAATTTAAAATTTAGTGAAAAACGTCTTTAGTAACTGAATTATCAGGTGGCAACATCTAAAATGGAGGTACAGATCCTTTTCACATATGCCTACATAAAGCCTATTTAGACAAAATGGCACAGATTTAATATGTGTACTGGAAAGTTGAATTAACTACCTTTCTCTAGATGGAATGTGTATTAATTCTGTTAATTTAAAACACTACATGCTAAAATCAAAATAATGCTGAATCAGAAAAAGAGAACTACAAGTATGAGTGCTTCTTTATGCATACACATAGTATTCCTCAGGGTTATTTAACTTTTGAGACGTGAAATTTACTAGTCCTTCAGGAACATGTCACCTCCACATATCACAAAATTTCTTGTAAAAAATATATATGTAAAATAAATATGATTACATTTCTCATTCTGTTATTTATCTTATTTTTACATGATTGATATCTTAAATAAAACTAAACTTCACTTCTAAATAAAAAGACTAGCCAAAGTACTATGGTGGGAGGAGATAAATTAGGAGTTTGAGATTAAAATATACACACTACTATATAAAATAGGTAAACAACAAGGACCTACTGTATAGCACGGGGAACTATACTCGATATCTTGTAATAACCTATGATGGAAAAGAATCTGAGAAAGAATATATATGTGTATATATATGTGTGTGTGTGTGCGCATGTGTGTGTGTCTGTGTGTATAACTGAATAACTTTGCTGTACACTTGAAACTAACACAACATTGTAAGTTAAATATACTTCAATAACTATCAGATTGTGCAGCTCAAAAGCACATATGTTTCCAATAAACATTTACTGAACACCCACTATTTACTATTCAGTAGGTGCTAGGAGTACAAAGAGACAAGGGTTCCTGCCCTTAAGTAGTTCACAGTTTAGTGGGGGAAACAGATGTTAATAAATAACTGTAAGGCTATGTGAGAAGGGCTATTATAGAGGCATGAAGAAACTGCTGGGGAATCTAAAGGAATAAACTGTTATTTTTTTCTTGAGAAATTAGTAAGGTCTTCATAAAGATTGTGACATTTGAATTGGATCTTGAAGGTGTTGCCTGGTGAAAAGATAAAAAAGGCCATTTCAGGCAAAGGGACTTTTACCCAGGCAGATGTTTGGAGGTATGAAAGAGCTTAATGTGCTCAGGAAAGAGCAATGAATTTGGTGTGACTGGGTTCTAGGTGATAGGATTGGAAGCAAAAAAAAAAAAAAAAAAAAAAAAAAAAAAAACCCCAAACCAACCAAACAAACAAAATCTTGAGCAGGAACAGGAGAGAGTGATATGGACTGAATTGTCCCTCAAAATTCATTTGTTGAAGCCTTAACCTCTAATGTGACTGTTTTTGGAGATACTGCTTTTAGGAAGTCATAAGGGTAAAGTCTTAATCCAATAGGATTGGTGCGCTTATAAGAAGAGGCAAAGAGAACTCACACTCTCTCTCCAGGCACATGCACTGAGGAAAGGCCATGTGAGGACACAGTGGGAAGGTGGCCATCTGCAAGCCAGGAAGAGAAGCCTCACCAGAATCTGACCATGCTGGCACCCTGATCTCAGATTTCCAGGCTCCAGAACTATGAGAAAATACATTTCAGTCACCCAATCAATAGTATTTTGCTATGGCAGCCTGAGAACACTAAGAGGGCATTGCTGAGTTGATTTTGCACAAGAAGTCATGATAAAACCTTAGAGTAAGTTGGGATTTCTGAGTTCATCTCGACCAAGTGCCCACTGAGTGCAAGAATCAATTCTACAGTATCCCTTGGCTTGAAGCTATCCAGTGATAAAGGACTTACTATTCAATGATGCAGCCCATATCATAATGGATAGCTTTGATAGTTTGAAAAGTTTTATATCAATATGTAACCTGTCTTCCTCTAATTGCCATTGTCCTTTATTTTGTTCTCTAGAGCCACCCAGCACAGATTGGTAACTCTAAGATTGCTAGCTCTGGGCTTTCCTGGTGGCTCAGTGGTTGGGAGTCCGCCTGCCGATGCAGGGGACACGGGTTCGTGCCCCGGTCCGGGAGGATCCCACATGCCACGGAGCGGCTGGGCCCATGAGCCATGGCCGCAGAGCCTGCGCGTCCAGAGCCTGTGCTCCGCAACGGAAGAGGCCACAACAGTGAGAGGCCCGCGTACAGCAAAAAAAAAAAAAAAAAAAAAAAAAAAAAAAGTACCAGGAACCATATTTGGAAAATGTGTACTGACTAGGAATTTCTACCAGAAAAATGTACCTTAAATCATTTACCTGATGTCTGCAACAGGGATCCTGCGATAGCTGATGCTACACCTAAGCTATGTCCCATCTGATCATAACCTACAGGTTGAGGTTCCCTGTGGCTTTATTTCTTCCAGAATTTCAAGAATTCTCAGTGTTTCCACAGCATGCACTAGCATGCATGTATCCTGTTATTACAACAAAATTATTTCTTTGCACATAGAAGACTGGAAGTTTACCTGGGTTATAAAGCACGACCTAATGGAAATACCCTAGGTTATTGATCAGAACAATGGGGTTTGGTTCTCCCCGTGTACTCACCTAGAAATCATGACTTCACATGGAGAAGTATCTAATACTTCTGGGCCTCAGTTTCTTTATCTCTGACACATGAATATTATTTGCCTTTCCATTATGAATATGTGGTAAGAATAAAATGAAAAGTTCTTTAGAAACAGTCTACACAGACTTGTTCTAAGACCTCTGTAGAGACTTATTTTTCTGAGAAGATGTAGTAGACATACTTTTTTTTATTCTTTCACTAAGAACAACTTTATATATGGAATGAATATACATATATATATTATTTTGTTTTATGTTTGGTACTTATATATCAAACACAAGAAATAGGAGAGGAAAAGGCAGAGTGGCTAGAAACCTCAGGATCTGAAGAATAACACAGTAATGAGTTCCCTAGGTTTTCTTTTTGCCTTATATATCCCAGACTAGGTACTGGAGGAGCCAGCAACCCAGAAATGCTAATGGACTTGGACAAAATAAAGCCTTCAACAAAATCTTGCTTTCTCTAGCCAAAGGACAAGGAAAGAGGCAGCCTAGCAAGACAGAAATCTTTTAGACAATACAGACTACTCCAGCTAAACACCACAGGAAAAAATCTGTGGTCATTTACGTACCAGTAAAGGCCAAGTAGGAAGCCAAGTCTTCCAGGCTAGCCAGGCTGTAATGAAGTGCCCCAAACACTCTGCTAGGGTGGTGTCACAGAAGGACAAGTAGGGAGCTGGGACTTCATTCCTGCTGGGAAGTAATGAGGTTCTCCTCCTCCCCCTGCCTGCTGACTCCCACTACTGCAGTGTTAGTGGAGACCATGTGGGGAGCCTGGACTCCCACTCCCATCTGGCAGTGACAAAGCACCACTCCCCCTCCTCACTAGGGTAATGTCAGAAAAGGTCTAAAGAAGAGTAAAACTTTCACTAACCCCAGTGATAAGGAGGCCATCATCTGGTGGTGTCAGTGAAGGCTACTTGGGGAGCATTAATGAGGAATACCTGATCCTCCCATTCAGGGAGGTATCACTGTAGGCCAAGCGGAGAGCCAGAACTACCACACTCTTTTGACAGTAATAAAGAGCACCCTCTTTATTACACAGGCCAAGCAGGGAAACTGGACTTCTACTTCCACCTGGAAGTAATTAAGTGGCACTCTCATTTCCTCTGATGGCATGGTCTTAGGGGAGACCAGCTGAAGCAGAAAGTTTAAATAGGAATGAGAGTCTCATAATATCTGAAAGCCAGGTTTCAATAAAAAAATCTTTTGTAATAAGAATCAGGAAGATGTCTAACTGAATGATAAAAATACAATAAATAAATATCAACACCAAGATAACAGAGATATCTGAATAATCTGACAAGGATTTTAAAATAGCCTTTATAAAAATGTTTCAACAGCAATTATGAACACATTTGAAGCAAATGACAAGATAGAAAGCCTCAAGAAAGAAAAAGAAGCTTTCAGCAAATAAATAGAACATATAACACAGAACCAAACGTAATTCAGCAAAGTTGTAGGGTACAAGATCAACACATAAGCATTATTTGTACAACTATATACTAGCAATGAACAATCTGAAAAGGAAACTCAGAAAAAATTCCATTTAAAATAGCATCAAACTTGAGGATATGGGGAGGGGGAAGGGTGAGCTGTGACAAAGCGAGACAGAGGCATGGACATATATACACTACCAAACGTAAGGTAGATAGCTAGTGGGAAGCAGCTGCATAGCACAGGGATATCAGCTCGGTGCTTTGTGACCTCCTGGAGGGGTGGGATAGGGAGGGTGGGAGGGAGAGAGACACAAGAGGGAAGAGATATGGGAACATATGTATATGTATAACTGATTCACTTTGTTATAAAGCAGAAACTAACACACCATTGTAAAGCAATTATACCCCAATAAAGATGTTTAAAAAAATAGCATCAAAAAGAATAAAACACACAGGAATAAATTTAAGCAAATAGGTACAAGATTTGTAGAACTGAAAATTATAAAACACTGCTGAAATAAAGTAGACCTAAATACATGGAAAAAGATTCTAAGTTCATGAATTAGAAGATTCAACAATGTTAAGAGGACAATACTTCTCAGAGCAATCCACAGATCAAATGAAATAGCTATCAATATCCCAACAGCCTTTTTCTCCATAGAAATGGAAAAGTTTATGCTAAAATCCATATGGAATTGCAAGGTACCCAAATAGCCAAACAACCTTGAGAAAGAACAAAGTTGGAGGACTCACACTTCCCAATTTCAAAACTTATTACAAAGCTGCCCTAATCAAAATAGTGTGGCACTGGCATAAGGATAGACATATAGATCAATAGAACAGAATAGAGAAACCAAAAAGAAACCATCAAATTTATGGTCAGTTGACTTTCAACAAGAGTGCCAAGACCATTCAACAGGAAAAGAATATTTTCTTCAATTAATGAGGCTGGAACAACTGGATGGCCATTTGTAAAATAATGAAGTTGCATACATTTCACACTTTGTACAAAAATTAACATGGATCAAGGACCTAAAGATAAGAGCTAAAACCTTAAAACTCTTAGAAGGAACCATAGGGGTAAGTCTTCATGATCTTGGATTTGGCAATTGTTTCTTAAATATAACACCAAGAGCACAAGCAACAAATAAAGAAAACAAAGAAAACTAGTTAAATTAGACTTTATCAAAATTAAAACCACTTGTGGAAAAAAAAACACTTGTGGATCATGGTCACAGTCAAGAAAGTGAAAAAACAACTCATAGAATGGGAGAAAATACTTACAAATCATATATCTGATAAAGATCTAGTATCCAGAATATATAAAGAACTCTTACAATTCAACAACAAAAAACAAACAACCCGATTGAAAATGGGCAAAAGACTTGGATAGACATGTCTCCGAAGAAGACATAGAAATGGCCAATAAGCATATAAAAAGATGCTCAGCATCATTAGTCATTAGGGAAATGCAAATAAAAACCACAATGAGATACCACTGCACCCCCACTAGGATGTATATAATAATAATAATAATAAAACAGAGGATTACAAGTGTTTGTGACAATGTGGAGATATAATCCTCATACATTTCTGGTGGGAATGTAAAAAAGTGAGGCCACTGTGAAAAAATGTTTGGCAATCCTCAAAAATGTAACATAGAATTACTATTTGACCCATCACTCCTGGATATATACCCCAAAGAACTTAAAACAGATGTTCAAAAAAAAATCTTATACACAAGTGTTCATGGCAGCATTATTCACAATAGCCAAAAAGTAGAAACAATACACACGTCCATAAAGTGATTAATGGATAAACAAAATGTGACATATCCCTACAATGGAATATTATTCAGCTATTAAAAGAAATGAAGTACTTATATATGCTACAACATGGATGAACCTCAAAAACATGCTAGGTGAAAGAAACCAGACATAAAAGTCTACATATTGTGTTATTTCATTTATATGATATATCCAGAATAGGCAAATCAATAGAGACAGAAAGCATATTAGTGATTGGCTGGGACTCGGTGGAGAGTGGAATGGGAAGTGACTACATATGGGTATGAGGTTACTCCTTGGGGTAGTGAAAATGTTCTGGAACTAGATAATGGTGATAGTTGTACAACATTGTGAATGTACTAAATATCACTAATGCTAAATTTTCTGTTATAGGTATTTTATCACAATTAAAGGAAAAGACACAAATGGATGTTTTAGAACTAAGAAATTACAGTAAACAAAATAAAATAAAAACCACAATGAATAGACTCAAGAACAGAATGGAGGGGACAAATGAAAAAAGTAGCAAAACTAAAGTTAAGACAATAAAAATTATGCAATTTGAACAATGGAGAGAAAATAGATTTTAAAATTAAACAGAGCCTTAGGGATCTGTGAGACAGTAACAAAAGATCTACCAGTCATGTACCTGGAGTCCTGGAAGGCAAGAAAAAGAGAGCAGTGCTGAAAAAAAAATTGTTGAAAACTTGCCACATTTTGCATAAGACATAAAGCTACAGGTTCCAGAAAATTTTCAACCCCCAACAGAATCCGCACCAAAATATCATGGTCAGACTTCTGAAAATTAATGAGAAAATTAAACTGGCAAACAGCCAGAGAAAAATGACATCTTGCTTATAGGGGACAAATAATTCAAGTTATGGTAGATATCAATAATTATATTGCATGTAAATGGTCTAATGACAACAATTAAAAGACAAGAATTGGCAAATTGGATTTTAAAACATGACCAAACTATACACTATTTAAAAGAAATTCATGTCAAATATAAAGACACAGGCTAGTAGAACGTAAAATGAGAGAAGATATATCATACAAAAATTAATAAAAGTAAAGCAGGAGTGGATATATCAGATAGACTTCAGGGGAAAGAAGATTACTTGAGGCAAAGAGCAACATCATATAATATTTAAAGGGTAAATCCACCAAGAACACATAGCAATTCTTAATGCCTATGAACCAAACAACACAACTGCAAAATATGCAAAGCAAATACTGATTAAAAATGAAAGGAGAAATAGTCAAATTCACATTTATAGTTGGAAACTTAAACACAGTTTTCTCAACAATTGACAGAACAACTAGACAGAAAATCAGCTAGTTTATAGAAGATCTCAACAATGTCATCAACTGAAAGGATCTTAGAGATGTTTATAGAACACTCCACCTGACAACAGTAGAATACATACTCTTTTCAACTGCCTGCAGAACATATATCAAAGTTGACCATATCCTGGGCCATAAAACAAACGTGAAAGAATTGAAATATGCAGTGTTTTCTCTGACACAATGGAATCACATTACAAATCAATAACAGAAAAATAAACAAGAAAATCTCTAAACACCTGGAAGTTAAACAACACACTTCTAAATAATTCATGGGTCAAATAATAAGTCTCAAGTGAAATAGAAAAATAAAATAATATACCAAATTTTGTGAGTTTCAGCTTAAGCAATGATGAGAGGGATATTTATAGCACTAAATGCTTACGTTAAGAAAGAGGCAAAGTCTTAAGTCAATAATCTAAACTCCCACCTCAAGAGACTAGAAAAAGAAGAGCAAAATAAGCCCAAAGAATGCAGAAGCAAAATTATAATAAAAGAGAAGAAATCAATAAAAATTCAATGAAATTCAAAACAAAATTCAATGAAATTCAAAACAAAATTCAATGAAATTCAAAGGTGTGATTCTTAGAAAAGATGAATAAAATTGACAAACCTCTAGCAAGGAAGATAAAATAAAAAGAAAGAAAACATCAAAAGGATAATAAGAGAATAGTAGAAACAACTCCACACATATCAATTTGACTATTTAGATAAATTGGACCAATTCATCAAAAAATACAAATTACCACAATTCATCCAAAATTCAGTAGATAACTTAAACAGCCTTATATCTATTAAGGAAATTAAATTCTTATTTTAAAATCCTCCCCCTCAAAATTTCCAAGCCCACATGGTTCCACTAGAAAATTCTACCAAGCTTTTAAAGATTTTTTTGCCAATTCTACACAATATTCCAGAAAATAGAATAAGGAGGGAATTAATTTTTTAAAAACTAGTATTACTTTGATATAACAATGAGATGCCAGTACAAAAGAAGCAAATTACAAACAAACCTTATAAATATAGATACAAAAAATTAACAAAATATTAGCAATAGAATTCAGCAATACATAGAAGGGTTATCCACCATGACCAAATAGAGTTTATTCTAGTGATAAAAGTCTGCTTCAATATTTGAAAATCAAATCAGTGTAATCTACCATATTAGCCAGGCTAAAAAATCATATGATCATACCAATCAATGCCAAAAAAACATTTGACCAATTCAACATCTATTCATGATTTAAATAACTCTCAGAAAAACAGAAATAGAAGAGAATTTGCTCCACTTAATAAAGTACGTCCATATAAAAACTGGAGGTAAAATTTTATTTAATGGTAAAAGACTACATGCTTTCCCCCTAAGTTAAGAAACAAAGCAAGGATGCCTGCTCTTATCACTCTTATTCAACATAGTACTATACATTCTAGCCAGTACAATAAGGCCAGAAAAGGAAATGAAAGGAATACAGATTGGAAAAGAAATAAAGCTATCCTTATTTGCAGATCACATGGTGATATTTGTAGAAAATAAGCAACTAACCTACAAAAAAAAAAAAAAACCTCCTAGATGAGTTCAGTGAGTTCAGGAAGGTCAAAGTACACAAGATAAACACTAAAATCAATTACATTTCTATATATTAGCAGTGGACACATACATGGCCACTGTAATAACGTTTATAACCGCTCAAAAATAGTGTATAAATGTAAAAAACATGTACAGGATTTGCACACTGAAAACTATAAAATGCTGATGAAGGAAATAGAAAAGGTCCAAATAAATGGAGATTAATACTATGTTAATGGACTGAAAGAACATAGTAAAGATGTCAATTTTTCCCAAATTAATAAACAGGATTACCAACAAAATCTCAGTAAGTTTTTTTCTGTAGATATAAGAAAGATTATTCTAAAGTTTATATGGAAAAGCAAGAGGACTAGAAAGCTAAAACAGTTTTGAAAAAGTAGAATAAACTAGAGGAATAACTCTGATTTTAAGACTTGTATAGGTAATGTAATCAAAACTGTATGGTATAATTCAAAAAGGGTCATGTACCAAAATGTTCATTGCAGCTCTATTTACAATAGCCCAGAGATGGAAACAACCTAAGTGTCCATCATCGGATGAATGGATAAAGAAGATGTGGCACATATATACAATGGAATATTACTCAGCCATAAAAAGAAATGAAATTGAGCTATTTGTAATGAGGTGGATAGACCTAGAGTCTGTCATACAGAGTGAAGTAAGTCAGAAAGAGAAAGACAAATACCATATGCTAACAAATATATATGGAATTTAAGAAAAAAATGTCATGAAGAACCTAGGGGTAAGACAGCAATAAAGACACAGATCTACTAGAGAATGGACTTGAGGATATGGGGAGGGGGAAGGGTAAGCTGTGACAAAGCGAGAGAGTGGCATGGACATATATACACTACCAAATGTAAAATAGATAGCTAGTGGGAAACAGTCGCGTAGAACAGGGAGATAAGCTCGGTGCTTTGTGACCACTTACAGAGGTGGGATAGGGAGGGTGGGAGGGGGGAGACACAAGAGGGAAGAGATATGGGAACATATGTATATGTATCATTGATTCACTTTGTTATAAAGTAGAAACTAACAAAAAAATAAAAATAAATAAAAGAATGTATTACTCCAACAAAACAAAACTGTATGGTATTAGTTTAGGGATAGACACATACATCAACCCATATGTAAAGAACTAAGATGTAACACATATATACCAAACTTACTTTTGACAAAGGAACAAAAGCAATTCAGTAGAGGAAAACTTGTCTTCAACAAATGGTGTTGGAGAAATTGCACATTCATAGGCAAAAAAAAAAAAAAAAGAACATTGACTTAAGTCTCATAAATTATTCAAGTATTAACTCAAACGGATTACAGATTAGTGGTGTCCAGGGCTTAAGTGGGGTCAGGAAGCAAAAATGTGGGTGTGATTATAAAAGCACAACATAATATATCTTTGTGGTGATATAACTAACTGTATCAATGTCAGTATCCTAGTTGTGATATTGTGCTATAGTTATGCAAAATATTACCATTGAGGGAAATGGAGAAAAAAGTATTTGGGATCCATCTGTATTTTTTTATTGAAGTGTAGTTGATGTATACTGTTATATAAGTTACAGGTGTACAATATAGTGACTCACAATTTTTAAAGGTTATACTCCATTTATAGTTATTATAAAATATTTGCTATGTTCCCTATGTTGTATAGTATATTCTCATAGTTTATTTTATACCTAAAAGTTTGTACCTCTTAATCCCCTTTCCCTGTAATTGCCCCTTTCTCCTTCTCTCTCCCCACTGGTAACCACTAGTTTTTTCTCTAAATCTGTGAGTCTGCTTCTTTTTTGTTATATTCACTAGTTTGCTGTATTTTTTAGATTCCACATATAAGCAATACCATACAGTATTTGTCTTTCTCTGCCTGACTTATTTCACTTAGCATGATGCATGTTGCCCTCCAAGTCCATCCATGTTGCTGCAAATTTCATTATTTTTTATGATTGAGTAGTATTCCTGTGTGTGTGTGTGTGTGTGTGTGTGTGTGTGTGTGTGTGTGTGTGACATCTCTATGCATTCATTTGTTGATGGACACTTAGGTTGCTTCCATATCTTGGCAATTGTAAACAATGCTGCTATAAACATTGGGGTGCATGTAGCTTTTCAAATGGATTAAAGACCTAAATGGAAGACCAGATACCATAAAACTCCTAGAGGAAAACATAGGCAGAACACTGTTTGATATAAATCATAGCAATATGTTTTTGGATTCAACTTCTAAAACAAAAGAAATAAAATCAAAAATAAACAATGGAACCTAATTAAACATAAAAGCTTTTCCACAGCAAAGGAAACCATCGACAAAATGAAAAGATAACCTACTGAATGGGGGAAAATGTTTACAAGTGATATGATTGATAAGGGGTTAATATCCAACATATATAAACAGTTCATACAGCTCAACGTCAAAAAAAACAACCCAATTAGGAAATGGGCAGAAGAACTGAACAGACATTTTTCCAAAGAGGAAATGCAGATGGCCAACAGGCACGTGAAAAGACATCACTAATCATCAGGGAAATGCAAATCAAAACCACAATGAGATATCACCTCACATCTGTCAGAATGGCTATCATCAAAAAGACCACAGATAACAAATGTTGGCAAGAATGTGGGAAAAGGGGACCCTCATACACTGTTTTTGGGAATGTAAATTGGTGCAGCCACTGTGTAAAACAGTATGGAGTCTTCTCAAAAAACTAAAAATAGAACTACCATATGACCCAGCAATTCCACTCCTGGGTATATAACCTCTGTAATTTTTATAACTGCATGTGAATCTACAATTATTTCAAAATTAAAAGTTTGATTTCTTTAAAGATAGGCTACATAAAATGCTGAAAATTATAACAACATAGTTTTTGATATTTTACAAGTTTTAAGTAGAGCTCTTTTTCTCCTCCAGAGTCCTTCTGACTGAGAAAACACTAAACAAGAAATATGAAAGATTATTCTAGTGCCACAACCTTCAACTTTCCAATTAAATCACAGAAAGAACCAATAAACCAAGTAATACATATATTTAGAACTTAGCATGTGACATATACTTCAAGGGGTTACAGAAAAGTCTTAAGACACAGTCTCTATTTTTGAGCAGCTTACTCTCTAGATGTACACAAGAAATGGTGCAATTAATACAAAATCAAATTTCATCAATTCAAATGTGTACTTTTTTCTCATGTTAACTTTTCTGAAATCAGAATGGCATCCTGGGGTAAATGAAATGCAGTAAATAAAAGGCAATATATATGTGACAAAGGAGTAGGTTAGGCAAAGAGTTCTCATAATAGTTCAGAGGATAATTCATTTTAATCTCTAGTAAGGGAAGACTACATAAAGGAGGTGAGAATAAACAGAGCCTAATGCATAGGTCAGATTACAAGAGACAAATGACAGACAGGTGAGTGGTTTAAATGGAAACCCAAAGAGAATGGAATTAAACATAAGGTATAACATAAGAAAGGACTAGTAATTGGGAATATGCAAATCACATTTCAGGCAAGAGGGCACAGGGCAGTTTGGCCTGAGTACAGTATTCTTTGAAAAGAAGCATAGAGGAAATTCTGCTTCTGATAATTGTGGGCTAGGTAATTCCTACTGATGGCTCCCAGTTAGGAAGAATGAAATATTTTAAAATCATCTTAAAAGTATCAAAATACTAACTGGATAGGAATTGCTTTTTCAAAACCTAGGAGAAAGCAATATTCCAGAGAGGTAAGCCTAGTACTAAAAGCTGCTTTTGTCCTGAGGTCTTTTGACAGTCTGAGATAAATAGCTGTGAAATTGAGTAGTGGTTTTTGTAGCGGCACTGGTGAGGGGAACAGAAGTCAAAGCCCAATGCCTTTTCAAAGTGGAGATTCTGATAAACTCCCTTTGTCAATAAGCTCAGACCCCAACGGGCTACACCCTCAGGGTAAAGGGGAACCGGACCTGCCCTTCCATAGACTTGCAACCCAGTTCATGAGTAGCCCAGAGACTCTCAGGCCATAAATTTTGGTTAACATGGTCCCAAATTGGTAATGCTCCCTGGGGCCTGGCAGAAGGATCAAAAATATTCTCTGATTAACTCCGTGCTTTGTGACCACCTAGAGGGGTGGGATAGGGAGGGTGGGAGGGAGACACAAGAGGGAGGGGATATGGGGATATATGTATACGTATAGCTGATTAACTTTGTTATACAGCAGAAACTAACACAACATTGTAAAGCAGTTATACTCCAATAAAGATGTTAAAAAAATATCTTCTCTGGTGAGGATACCATCATTCTCGACCTTGAATTTTTCTTACTAATAGTTATTAAGATCTAATTGTCAGCCTACAAAGACAACCAGGCCCATACAGAAACAATACATCATGTGGATGAACGAGCAAGAAACAGCAGAAACAGGCCCACAGAACTTCAGATTTGGGGCTATCAGATACAGACTAAGAATATATATGGTTACTATGCTTAAAGAAATAAGAGACAAGCATGAATATGGTCTGTGTGGAACACGAAACCATAAAAAGTGATACAGCAGATATGAAAAAGCACCAAATACACTTCTAGAACTGAACAGTTCAATGTCAAGATTAGAAGCTCTTTGGTGGGTATAACAGCAGGTTAGACATAGCCAAAGAGAAATTGATGAACCTAAAATAAGTCAAAACAAAATATCCAGAATCCAGCACAAAGAGAAAAATTATAGAATATACAGAAAGAAAAGCAGGTAAGAGACAGAGGACAGAGTGAGAAGATGTGACATTTGTTTAATCAGAACCCAGGAGAGGAGAGAAAAAAAAATGGAGCAGAGGTAATGTTTGAGGAAATAATACTTGCCAGTTTCATTAAACTAATGAAAAAACCTAATTCATGAATTTAAAATGTCCTAGAAATATGAACTAAAATAAATAAAAAGAAAGCTGCACCTGGAAACATCAGAGTAAAATTGCAGTAAAACAAAGACACAGAGGGAATCTTGAAAGCAACCTGAACTTAAAAATGGCAGATTACCTTCAAAGGAGCAAGTTAGACAACAGCTGATGTCTCAAAGGCAACAAAGGAAACGAGAAGACAAGGAAATGATGACTTCAATTAGCTTAAAGATAACTACTAACCTAGAAACCAGTATTTTATTACTTTAAAGACTTTTTCAAACAAACAAAAACTAAGGTGTCTTTTAGAAGAGTGAAATAGAATCAAAGGTATTCTAAAGGATATACTCCAGGAAAAAGAAAGAAGGAGTGAAGAGCAAAGTGGTAAACATTTGAGTAAATTTAAATGAATATTGACTATTCGAAACAATAATAATCCTTTGGAGGATTTTAACAATATAGAATTAAAATGCAGCAACAATAGCATAGAAATCTGGATGTGGAAAAACAGAGTTAAATTCTTCTAAGAAATAATGGAAGATAAGTTTGGACAAGACAATTGAGACCATAATATTAGAAAGATTAAACGCCAAAATAATGAGTTAGGATTTCAATGAAGAGACAATAGGTTCAGGCATTTAATGACACAATGAGAATGGTATATTAAAAAGATGAGCTTGGACTTTTGTTTAAATAGTTTAGAAGAAAGAAATACAGGAGGCAGAAGGACCAGCACAATAAACAAGGTGTGAAATAGTAAGGTATGGTGGTGGCAGTGGGAAATAAAATGTATAGAGAATATGAGACTAATTGGGAAGGAAGAACAGACAGAACTTGGTAACTGACTGGGTGTAGAAGGCTGACATAGAAGGAAGTTAAAGGTGATCCAGAGGCTTCACAACTATGTAACTGGGAAAAGAGCTTGTTAACAGAAATAATTCAGTCAGAAGAAAAGTCACTTCACATGAAGAATAGCAAAGGTAGTGAACTTATTTCAAGATGTATTGAGTTTAGGTGAAACAAGCAAGTGGAAATACCCAGCCAGGATTTGAAGGTGAAATGAGCTTGGAGAAATATTAGGGCCTGGGAGAAAATTTCGGGAGTCATGCACATTTTGGTGGCATTTGAAACAGCGTGGAAACAGTATGTATTCAGAGAAAAGGAGAGTGCCAAAGACTGACCCGAAGCACACACATTTGGGAAGCAAGATTTTGAAGGAGATCAGCAAAGAAGATAGAAAAATAGGAAGTAGCAGAGAGAGAGGTAAGCAAGAGAAATGCAGTATACAGTGTCATGGAAACCAATAGAATAAAATTTCAAAAGGGAGAGGATGATCACCATTAAAGCGTGACAGGCAACTACAGGTCAAGGATAATGGAGTCCAAGAGGTTCCTGAAGCATCGTGTGTTCTCTTCATACGATCTCATCATCCTTATCCTTATTGAAGAAAAATAAATCCAAGGAAAATAGAAAATGAATTAAAGATCATTTGCAGGTTATTTTTATTTACAGTCTAAGTGCAATCTTCTCCAAGGTTTTTATGGCGAGGCACTATTATGCTTCTCAACCAAACCAGCAAGGACAGCTGCTGCTGACATCAGAAGATGCAGAAACCTCTGAGAGTTCCCCAGAATCTACCAGGAGAGGCAAAAATAAAAGGGACGGGGGAAGCATGACACTAGCATTTCGGGCAGTGAGTTAAGGGTATGGGAGCATTGTAACCCAGCATTAGTCGAGTTGGATTTTGTGATAAACTATAGGAGCTACCTGACCAATAGACAATATTTTTAGAAGAGATGCCTATGTGATTGTTCTCTGTTGTAATTAAAACCTTACATTTGTACAACCCACTTAAAAACATAAATATTGTGTGTAGTAAAGTACATGTCTTAATTTTCATGCAAACTTCATTAGTGTTCCATGGTTAACTTTATTTTATTTTTCTCATTGATCCAGATAAGGCACAGTTTCTGATTATGATTAAATGCTACAATGCTATATTAGGTCCAGGCATCCATTTCATTATTACTTTTACCCAAATCTCATTCATAAAATGAGTGAATTGACTGTTAACATGTTCATTATATCACCCTCCAAATTCATGTACTCTAGATGCTTTGAACATCTCTAAAGTACAAACGTGACTATGATAAGAACACATCTTTACCCACTATTTGCCCTGCTGGAGAGAGATGGTCAATTATAACTCTCACCTATGTCAATCACATGCTACCATTCCCGATATCAGACAACTTCTTTCCAACAGGCATCACTCTGCTCTCACAGTCCTTCAGCTGCTTGGCGACTGCTTCAGATTCTTGTTTATGGCATCATTACTGTCTCCTTTTACTTTCATTCTGTACTATGCCTGCAGCTACAGGAGTTGGAAAGGTGAGACGTTTGAAAGTTTTTTCTGCACACTCAGGTTCAATTATTAGGGAATCTTTCTTTTACCAAAATATTCCATTGAAATTGTCAGAGCCAAAAGGAGCTTCAGGGTAGATTTGTAAGCATAGAGGATGGACAACTAGACTTGATGGGTGATTTATATCAGCTCCAAAGATCAAGCCATTCAATCTTCATGTAAAGGGAGCAAAAGGAAGAAGTTGACGGTTGATATTTGGATGAAGTCAACTTTATATTTCATTCTGGGTGGAGGCCACAAAATGGAGCCTTATTTTTGTATTTGATATAACTATCTCATTTCCCAGATCATCAGACTCACTTTTTAACTTAATAAGGATAACAGTAATAGTAGTAGCTAAAATTTATTGAATACTTACTATATGCCAGGCACTGTTCCTAGTGCTCTACATGTATAGTTCTATGCATTCTTACATTTTGTGAATATCAAATAAGTACAACACAATGTATGGTGAAAGACACAAAATGATAACTCCTGTTTTTCAACACAAAATTTAGAGTCTACGAATATAAATTGTAAAAAGAATATAAAATGAAAAGATTCTAAACAGCAAAACACAAGTTAAAAGACAAGATGGGGCTTCCCTGGTGGCGCAGTGGTTGGGAGTCTGCCTGCCGATGCAGGGGATGCGGGTTCGTGCCCCGGTCCGGGAGGATCCCACATGCCACGGAGTGGCTGGGCCCGTGAGCCATGGCCGCTGGGCCTGCGCGTCCGGAGCCTGTGCTCTGCAGCGGGAGAGGCCACAGCAGTGAGAGGCCTGCGTACCGCAAAAAAAAAAAAAAAAAAAAAAAAGACAAGATGAACAACTAATGAGGGAAAATATTTGAAATATGCATGGCAGACAAGCGGTTAATATCCTTACTATTAAAATAGCTCCATTAAATAAATAAGAAAATAACACCTTAATAGAGAAATGGAGAAGGATGTGCACAGACAATTCACAAAAGAAATACAAATGCCAAAAATTTTTTTAATATACATCCTCAATATTATTCAAAGAAATGTAATTTAAAATAGCTATGAGATAACCACTTCTCACACATCAGATATGCAAAGAAAACATGGAAATACTCAGTGATGACTGGAAATAGGCACTCTCATATATTTCTGACAAGGGTATAAGTTGCTATAACCCTTTATGGATGACTATTTGGCAGTATGCACCAAAAGCCCTAAAAAGAAAAAAAGAATGTCCTTTGACATAGAAATCAATTAGAACAATTTATTATAAGAAAATAATATAAAAATTTGCAAAAATATATGTATAAGGATGTTCATCCCAGTTTTGTATGTAATAATAAAATACAAACCAAAGTTAAAATAGGAGAGCCATTGAATACAATATAGTACATACATACAATAGAATTTTATATAGCCATTAAAGAGATTGTGTCAATTTATATCTATTGGAATAGATGTATATTCTTGATGAATGAGGTGAAAAAACAAATTTAAAATAGTATGTATAATATGCCTGTAAAATATGCATCCCTCTCTATACTTGTACGTAGAAAACAGACCAAAAAGGTATATACCTAAATGCCAACAGTGATTATAATTATTTTTTCCATTTTTAAAATTAAATCACCTTGATTGAAGCATAATTTTTTTACTATAAAGTACAGAGATTTTAAGCAAACATTTCAAGGAGTTTTTTAAATTTCTTTTTTAGCCAGCTTTATTGAGGTATAATGAACATACAATAAACTGCACATTTTTAAAGTGTTCAATTTGATGTTTTGACATACACATACACCCATGAAACTATCAACACTATCATGATAGTGAACACATCTATTACCCCCAAAAGCTTTCTCATGCTTCTTTACAATCAACCCATCCTACCTCTTCTACCATCCCACCTCCATCTAAGCAACTACCGGCTGGCTGTATGTCATTATGGGTTAGATTTTCTAGAATTTTATATAAATGAAATGTGCTCTTTTTTTGTCTGCCTTCTTTCACTAAGAATAATTATTTGCCATTCATCTATGCTCTTGGGTTATCAGTAGTTCATTCTTTTCTTTTTTTCCTGACTAGTATTTCCTTGTATAGACAAACTACAATTTGTTTATCCATCCATTTCTCTGTTGATGAACATTTGGACTTTCACAGGTTTTACCTATTACAAATAATGCTGCTGTAAACTTTTATGTATAAATCTTTATAGGGACATATCATTTCCTTTCTCTTGGGTGAATATCTAGGAGAGGCATAGCTAGATTCATATGGTAGGTGAAATGCTTACCTTTTAAAGAAGCTTCCAAACTGTTTTTCAAGTAGTTGTGCCATTTTACATTCCCACTAGCAATGTCTGAGATTTCCAGTTGCTCCCATCTTCACAACACTTGATATACTCAGTGTTTTTATTTTAGCCATTATAGGGTATGTGTGTAGTGATATCTCATTTTTTTGTTTTCATTTCTGTTTCTCTAATGACTAATGATATTGGGCATCTTTTTATTGGCTTATTTAACATCCATATATCTTGCTTGGTGACTTATCTGTTTAAATACTTTGCCCATTTTGAGGAACTGAACAGTTTTCCAAAGAAGATGTACAAATGGCCAACAGGTACATGAAAAGGTGCTTAACATCACTACTCATCGGGGAAATACAAATCAAAACCACAATGAGATATCACCTCACATTAGTTAGAATGGCTACCATCAAAAGACAAGAGATAACACGTGTTGGTGAGGGTGTGGAGAAAAGGGAAGCTTAGTGCATCGATACTGGGAATTCAAATTGATGCGGCCACTATGGAAAATGGTATAGAGGTTCCTAAAATTTTTAAATATAGAACTATCCTATAATCCAGCAATCCCACTTCTGGGTATATATCCAAAGGAATTGAAAACAAGATACCAAAAAGATATCTGCACTCCCATGTTTATTGCAGTGTTATTCACAATAGCCAAGATATGGAAACTATGTAAACGTCTGTCAGTGGATGAATGAAGATGTGAAGATAGGAATATTATTCAGCCATGATAAAGAAGGAAATCCTGCCATTTGCGACAACTCGCATGGATCTTGAGGGTATTATTCTAAGAGAACTAAATCACACAGAGAAAGGCAAATACTGTATGATATCACTTTTATGTGGAATCTAAAAAGGACAAACTCAAAGAAACAGAGAGTACAGGCCCTTTGCCCATTTTTAAATCAGATTGTGGGTTCTTGTTTTGTTTTGTTTATTTTGTTTTGCTATTGAGTTGTATGAGTTCCTTATATATTTTGGATATTAATCTCTTACCAGACATATGGTTTGCAAATATTTTCTCCCATTCTATAGGTTGCCTTTTCATTTTGTTAATTATTTCCTTTGCTGTGCAGAATCATTTTTAGTTTAATATAGTGCCACTTGTTGATTTTTGCTTTTGTTGACTGTGCTTTTGGTGTCATAGCCAAGACCAAAGTCAAGATGCTTTTCTGCTATGTTTTTTTCTAGGAGTCTTATGGTTTCAGTTCTTACAGTTGTTTTAATTTATATCAAGTTAATTTTGTGAGTGATGTAAAATAGGAGTCTAATTGCATTCTTTTGCATGTGAATTTCCATTTTTTCCAACACCATTTATTGGAGAGAGTATCCTTTCCTTATTGAGTGTTCTTGGCTCCCTTGTCATATATGAGTTGACTATATATGCATAGGTCTATTTCTGAGTTCTCAATTCTGTTCCATTGGTCTGTGTGTCTCTTTTTATGCCAGTACCACACTGTTTTGGTTACTATAGCTTTGTAATATAGCTTAAAATTAGAAAGTGTGATGTCTTTAGCTTTGTTTTTTCTCAAGATTTCTTTGGCTATTCAGAGTCTTTTGTGGTTCCATATGAATTTTAGGATTCTTTTCTATTTCTGTGAAAACTGCCATTGGAATTTTGATAGAAACTGCATTGAATCAATAGGTGGCTTTTGGTGGTATAGACTTTTTCACATTAATAACTCTTCTGATCCATGATCATGGAATATCTATCAATTTATTTGTTTCTTCTTCAATTTCTTTCATCAATGTCTTACAGTTTTAGGTTAAATTTATTCCTAAGTATTTTGATGCTACTATAAATGGAATTGTTTTCTTTACTTCTTTTTCAGATAGTTCATTTTTAGTGTATAGAAACACAACTAATTTTTGTACATTGATTTTGTATCCTGCAACTTTATTGAATTTTTTTTACTAGTTCTAACAGGGTTTGGTGAACTGTTTTTGTATATAGATTTTCTATATACAAGATCATGTCACCAGCAGAAAGAGATAATTTTAGTTCTTTCTTCCTGATTTGGATGTCTTTCATTTCCTTTTCTTACCTAATTGCTCTGGCTAGGACTTCCAGTGCTATGTTGAACAGGAGTGGTGAGAGAGTACCCTTGTCTTCTTCCTGATCTTAGAGAAAAAGCTTTCAACATTTCACTGTTGAGTAAGATGTTAGCTGTGGGTTTGTCATATATGGCCTTTGTTATATTGGTGTAATTTTCTTCTATTCCTAATCTGTTGAGAGTTTTTAATCATAAAAGGATGTTGAATTTTGTCAACGCTTTTTCTGCATCTATTAAGATGATCATATGATTTTTATCTTTAATTCTATTAATGTGATGTATCACATTTATTGGTTTGCATAGGTTGAGCCATCTTTTATTCCAGGTATAAATCCCTTTTGATCATGGCATATGATCCTTCTAATGAGCTGTTGAATTAGATCTGTAAGTATTTTGTTAAGACATTTTGCATCTATATTCATCAGGGATTCTAGCCTGTGGTTTTCTTTTCCTGTAGTATCCTTATCTGGCTTTGGTGTCAGGGTAATAATGGACTTGTAAAATGAGTTTGGGAGTGATCTCTCCTCTTCAACTTTTTGGGAAGAATTTGAAAAGGATTAGTGTTAATTTTTCTTTAAATGTTTTGTAAAATTCACCCGTGAAGTCCTCTGGTCCTCGGCACTTCTTCATTGAGACATTTTTGATTACTGACTCAAACTCTTTATTCATTATTGGCCTGTTCTGTTTTTTTATTTCTTCATGATTTAGTCTTCATAAGTTATATGTTTCTAGGAGTTTATTCATTTATTCTAGGTTGTTCAATTTGTTGACATATAATTTTTCATTGCAGTGTCTTATTATCTTTGTATTTCTGTAGGATAAGTTGTAATGTCTCCTATTTCATTTAAAATTATTTATTTGAATCCTCTCTCTTTTTTTCGCAGTAAGTCTAGCTAAAGGTTTGTCAATTTAGTTTACCTTAAAAAAAAAGCCAACCCTTAATTTTGTTGGTCTTTTCTATTTTTTTTTATTATCTATTTCATTTCTCTCTGCTCTGATCTTTTTCTCTCCTTTCTTCTGCTAATTTTGGGCTTAGTTTGTTCTCTATTTTATGTTCCTTGAGGTGTAAATTTGGGTGGTTTATTTGAGTTCTTTCTTTTTAATGTAGGCATCTATCACTTAAACTTCCCTCTTAACACTACCTTTTTTTTTTTTTTTTTGGTATGTTGTGCTTCCATTTTTGTTTCAAGAATTTTAAATTTCCCTTTTGATTTCATATTTGACCCATTGGTTGTTCAGGAGTGTACTGTTTAATTTCCACATATTTGTGCTTTTTATTAGTTTTCCTCCTGTTATTGATTTCTAGTTTCCTATCATTATGGTAGGAAAAGATATTTGGTATGATTTCAATGTTTTAAGTTCTCTAAGACTTATTTTGTGACCTAACATATGATCTATCCTGGAGTATGTTCCATGTACACTTGAGAAGAATGTGTATTTTGCTGCTGTTGGATGGAGTGTTCTGTGTATGTCTGTTAGGTGTATTTGATCTAAAGTATAGTTTGAGTCCATTATTTCCCTATTGATTTTCTGTCTGGATGATCAATCCACTGTTGAAGGTGGGGTATTGAAGTTCCCTATACTGCATTGTTGTCTATTTTTCCCTTCAGATCTGTTAATATTTACTTAATTTATTTAAGTACTCTGAAGTTGGACCTACTCATCTTTTTGATATCTGCAAAGTTTGTAGTGATGTCCACTGTTTTATTCCTAATATTTGTAATTTTTGTATTTTCTCTCCTTTTTTTCTTACTAGAGGTTAGTCCATTTTATTAATCTTTATAAAGAACCAGATCTTTGTTTCACTGATTTTCTGTTTTCAATTTCATTTTGATTTATGTTCTTATTTTTAGTATTTTTTCCCTTCTTCTTGCCTTGGGTTCATTTTGTTCTTCTTTCCTAGTTTTTTAAGGCAGGAGTTTATATTATTAATTTGAAACTTTATCTCTTTTGTAATGGAAGCACTTAGTGCTATAAATATTCCTCTAAGCACTGCTTTCAGTGCATCCCACAAATTTTGATATATTGTATTTTAATTTGCATTCAGTTCCATGCATTTTTAAATTCTCTTGAGACTTACTTTTTAACCTGCAGATTATTGAGAGCTGTTCTGTTGAATTTCCAAGTGTTTTGAGGTTTTCTTGTTATCTTTTTAGTACTGATTTTTTTGTTTGATTATATTATGGCCAAAAAACATACTGAATAATTTCAATTCTTTTAAATTTGTTGAGGTTTGTGTTATGGCCCTGGATAGGGTCTACTTTCATATATTTTTCCAAGGGCACTTGCAAAGAATATGTATACTGCTGTTGTTGGGTTCAGTGTTCTACAAATGTTAACTAGATCCTGTTATTGATGGTGTTGTTGAGCTCTTCAATATACTTGCTGATTTTTTTCTATTCTATCAATTCATCATAAGATGTACTATACTCTTCAACTATAATTGTGGATTTGTCTATTTTTCCTTTCAATTCTATCAGTTTTAGCTTTACATATTCTGAAGCTCTGTTGTTTGGTGCATACTCACTTAGGACTGCTATGTCTTCTCAATGGATTGACCCTTTCATCATTATGTAATAGTCTTATCTGTTTCTGGTAATTTTCTTTGCTCCAAAGCCTACATTATCTGATATTAGTATACCCACTCCTGCTTTCTAGTGATTATATTTTCCACACTGTTACATCTTTTCCCATCCTGTTACTCTCTCAGTCAACCTATATTTTTACATTTGAAGTGAGTGAGTTGTGTCACTTTTTGTTATCCATCCTGACATCTCTGACTTTTGGTTGGTGTCTTTACACCTTTTACATTTAATGTGATTATTGACATTAGTCTCAAGCATCCCATTTTATTTTTTGTTTTCTATTTGGACTCTATTTTTGATGTCTCCATTTTCTTCTCCCTGCCTTATTGTGAGTTACTTGAACATTTTATAGAATTTATCTATAGTGTTTTTGAGTGCATCTCTTTGTTCTGCTGTTTAAGCATTTGCATTAGGCATTATATTATATATATTTAATTTATCACAGTTTACTGGTGTTAACATTTTACCAGTTCAAGAGGAGCATAGAAACCTAAACTCCCTTACATCTCTTTACCCTCCCTTATTTATAATACAACTGTCAAATATTTTTCTGTGTACATTGAGAACTATATCAGGATTTTAATCTTTCCTTCAGCCATCAAACATAATTTAGAAAAACTCAAGAGGAGGAAGAAAACCTATTGTATTTACCCGTATTCTTTCTTTCATTGGTTCTTTCTTGCTTCCTGAAGTTTGAAGGTTCTTTCTTTTGTCATTTCCTTTCTATTTAGAGAATTTCTACTAGCTATTCTTTTATGATAGGTATGATGGTAACAAATTTTTAAAAGTTTTCCTCCATCTGATAATGTTTTGACTAATCTTAATATAGTTACCCCAGTTTTCATATTCTTACATTCGCATAATATCTTTACCTATCCTTTACTGTGTTGCATCTTTAAAATTTGTCTCTGATATGCAACATATATTTGAGAAATCTTGCTTTTTAATGCAATCTGACATTTTGGAGTTTTTTTCCATTAATATTTAATGTAATTATTGATGTGTTTGGATTTAAATATTTTGCTATTTGTTTTCTATTTGCCTCATTTGTTTCTTTCCCTTTGTTTCTCTTTGTATTCTCTTGCATTTAATGAATATTTTTAATATGCAATTTAATTTCCACCATTAACTTTTAAGCTTTACCGCTTTAGGTAATTTTTAGTGGTTGTTCTAGATATTAGAATATGCATTCTTAACTTACCATAATTTGCTTAAAATTAATGTTGTATTATTTCATAGTTCATACTCCACAAATGTAAGAAACTTACAACAGTATAATTCCATTTGTCTTCATCCTTTGTTGTTTTGTTGTCACACATTTTACTTTAATATATGCAATAACACTTACAATGACATTATTTTTGTTTAAATAGTAATTTGCCTTTTAAAAAGTTTAATAAAATATAAAAAACTTGTCTCATATTTCTCCACATATTTCATTCATTATCAGTTCTGGTTCCTTATTTCTTCCTATTTATATATTATATATTTCTACTTAGTATCATTTCCTTTCTGCCTGAAAAATTCCTTTTAATACTTCTTATAGTGAAGATCCACTGCAGACATATTTTCTTTGCTTTCATTTATCCAAAAATGTCCTCTCTTTACCCTCATGTTTGAAGATTATGTTTTGATGGGTGTCAAATTCTGGAGTGACAGATTTTTTGTTTTCATTCATATCATTCCACAGACTTTTGGCCTCCATTTTTTCTGATGTGACATCAGCTCTTATTTATATTGCTTTCCCTCTGTATGTAATGTGTCATTTTTCTTTCTCTGCTTTCAAATTTTCACTTTATTTATTTATTTTTTGGCAGGTCAACTATAATGAAACTAGGTGTGGACATCTTTGTATTTTTTTCTTCTTTGTGTTCACTTAGCTTCATGGATCTGTAGGTTGCTGAATACCACCAAATTTGAGGAATTTTCAATCATTCTTTCTTTCTTTCTTTTTTTTAATTTGGCTGTACCGGGTCTTAGTTGTGACATGAGGGATCTTCATTGCTGCATGCGAGATCTTCATTGCAGCATGCAGGATCTTTGTTGCCATGTGCGGGATCGTTTTTAGTTGTGGCATGCAGGATCTAATTCCCTGACCAGGTATCGAACCCGAGCCCCCTGCATTGGGAGCACAAATTCTTACCCACTGGACCACTAGGGAAGTCCCTCAATCATTACTTCTTAAAATATTTTTTTCTGCTCCATTCTCTCCCTCTCTCCTCCCATCTGGGATTTCAACAGGTCTCAGCAACTCTGTTCATTTTCTTCCCAATCATTTTTCTCTCCATTATTTAGATTGGGTCATTTCTATGGTATTTCAAGTTCACTGTCCCTTTCTTCTGTCATCATCAATCTGATATGTTCATCTAGCTTATTTTTCATGTTATATTTTTGTGCTTTTTGTTTCTAGAACTTACATTCTGCTATGGTTCCCCATCTTTTTGTCCATTAAAATAGTATTTTCCTTTATGAACTTGAACATTTTAAAAATTATTGATTTAAATCCTTGATTGATCATTCCAATATCTGGATCATCACAGAGTTGTATTCCATTGACAGCATATTTTTTTCTTGATTTTAGTCATAGTTTCCTGATTTTTCACATGTCTAGTGATTTTTTATTGCATGCCAGTTATTGTCAAAGATACACTTTAAGGAGTCTGGATTTTACTTCCATTAAAGAATGATAACTTTTGTTCTGATATTCAGTTTATTTACTAGTAGTTTTCCTTTACCCTGTGGAGGCTTGGTTTTAAGCTTTGTTAAGATGTGTCTAGAGTGGCCCTATCTTTAGGGCATGGTCTTTATTCTTAAGGCATGGCCCTTCTGGTGCCTAGGTTTTAACAAAGTCTCTCCATTCTGGCTGGAATTGAATCCTAATATCTCCCTGCATTGTGTGACCTCTAAAATCTCCATTCTGCTCACTTCTAACAGCCACAGTCTGCTAGGTCTCATGGCATCTTGCTCTGCACTTGTGCAGTTCAGGCCTAAGCCAAACACCTAAAGGAAACCCTCTCACAAACTCTGGTCTCTGTGCCATTGTTGGAAAATTGTCCCCAGGCAGAGAGGTGGGAGAATGTGAGGCTCACCTCATTTGTCTCCCTTCTCTTAGGGTTCATATTCCTGTACTGTCTATTGTCTAGTTCCTGAAAATAGTGTCCTTAAATATTTTCTCTAGTTTCATTATTGTTTATGGCAGGAGATCAAGTTCATTGCCAGCTACTCTGTCATGGTTGCAGAGGATATTTGGTTATTATTTATATTTTTCTAAATTTTTAATATTTTAATGTATGTATATATATATATATATTGCTTCAGTAATCAGATGAAATAATAAAGACATATTTTAAATTTTTAGAACCATAATAAAATAAAATATTAATCCAGGAGAAAATATCACTTTCCGAATCAAAGACAATATTAGATCTCTATGTTACACCCTCCAATAGCAAAATGTTATTAGAAATACAAAGATGGACAAGTATAAATGATCTAATTCTTATGCTGGGTTTTTGAGGACATTTCTTTATTGAGTTGGCTGAATATTCAAGCTGGAGAAAAGTATAAAAACATGAATGGAAGTTTTTGTGTGCAAGTTAGTGCAACGTAGAAGAGTCCTGAGTCTTTGAAAATATTTATGGATGTGTGCAGACTGTGAGCATGTGAAAAAAAAGAAATATGATTGAGTGTAAAAGAAGAAAAGGGGGAATGGGGGAGGCAAGAAGTATGTTGAGGAAGGAAAGCTTTAAAAAATAGAAAAAGAGTGCACAAAAGTCTAGATATGTTACTCTGATTCATATTATATATTAATTTGCTCACAATATTCTCATTGATTTGGGGCAGCTGGACACACAAAGGGCCTTAATAAGAATGTGATATTTCACTCATTGTTTCTAAACAAATAAATGTGTACTGGATCATCTGTATTTGTTCCTACAGACCACCCTATTGGGAAGGAAGACCCTCTACTATTGTGTTCCAGTTCATAAACATCACTTACCAAATTAGCAAATATAGCACCTTCTGTGTGTTTTTTGTGAATGAGTATTCTTGACTGTATTAACTACCTAGGACAGAAGAGTTAATAACTGATGTTGCAGGGAAGCATTAATTGAGAGTGATTTCGAAAGTAGGAATAATAATTAGACTCTGAGGCCCAGGAGGCCCAGATAAACGATAGATGGAAAGAAAAGCTTGGGACCGGGTTGGGGAGTAAAAGAGAGTGGGTACAAAATGGAAAAGTCAGTCAGGGACCAATGAATTAGTGTGAAACTCAGTAGGTTTCTCTCACACTGCTTCTCCTTTTATGTTTTTGAATTCTCTGTTTCTGGCTCCTCCAGCTCTCCTTCTTCCTCCTACTTATTCCCTCTGGCTGTCTCCCAAAATTCAATTCTTGTCCCCCAACCATTCCCCTTTGTAC
This sequence comes from Stenella coeruleoalba, assembly GCF_951394435.1. NCBI lineage: Eukaryota > Metazoa > Chordata > Mammalia > Artiodactyla > Delphinidae > Stenella > Stenella coeruleoalba. The sequence goes on along the minus strand of NC_137152.1, from coordinate 88,581,751 downwards.
TCACTCTTTTAGGGGAGCTAATCTATTCTTCCAATTTTGACTACTCCTTGTATACAAATGAATCTAATATGTCTAGCACCAGCACTGACTGATACTAGTTTCTTATTTTCTTTTCTGTATTCTAGTTCCAGTTGCCCAAAAGATATTTTTCCCTTAGGTCGCCTACTGTCTCCTGAAATTTAATATGTCAAATTTTTAATTATTCTCCTTTTTCACTCTCTGGATCCTTTTTAAAACAAAAATTCCTCCTAATCTCACCACTACCACCACCACCACCTTAGTTTTCCAGTGTCTTTTCCCTGAAACTGTGGAATATTTTTGATTTCCTGCAAATCTTTATACAACATCCAATATATTGCTGAGTCTTTCTAATTCTTCCTCTGCAAAGTTCCTTGGGTTGCAGCTTAATTTTCCTTTGTAAAATCACATCAGGTAATTCAAGACTTTCATAATATATGTTCAAATGGTTTCCTTGCCCCAGCTTTGCTTTGCTCTAGTGCAACCCACATAGATGCTAAATTCAAATCATGTTACTCCACTTCTCAGAACTCCTTTAGTCTGCTGACTTTATCAATTTAAACTCATCAGCCTAGAGTAGGTAGTACCCTACCTCAGCTGTCTCTTTATCCATGCCCCTTTAAAGCTCTGTTTTCATTTATTTCCAATATAGAATCACAGAAAGTACATACTAGAAGGTACCTTTAAGTCAGAAATCCATGCCAGGCATTTAGAAGAAGTTTCTAGAGACCTAGAATTAGGTGTAAAAGTCATCCAAATATCTGTATTAGAGGTGGCAGTAGGTAACAGACTGGGAAGTTTCAGTGTGATGAGATTCAAGGGCAAAATCTTGGGTCATGCAAATCTTTTTATGGATTCAGGAGGAGGAAGACTCAGCAAAAGTGATTTAAAAATCAACCACAGTGTATATATGTCCCTGCCACTCTCTCACTTTGTCACAGCTTACCCTTCCCCCTCCCCATATCCTCAAGTCCATTCTCTAGTAGGTCTGTGTCTTTATTCCCATCTTACTCCTAGGTTCTTCATGACATTTTTTTTCTTAGATTCAATATATATGTGTTAGCATACGGTATATACCAAATGTAAAATAGATAGCTAGTGGGAAGCAGCCACATAGCACAGGGAGATCAGCTCAGTGCTTTGTGACCACCTGGATGGGTGGGATAGGGAGGGTGCGAGGGAGGGAGATGCAAGAGGGAGGAGATATGGGAACATATGTATAACTGATTCACTTTGTTATAAAGCAGAAACTAACACACCATTGTAAAGCAATTATACTCCAATAAAGATGTAAAAAAAAAAGAAATTAGAAGAACAAAGTATGTATCTACTGAATTATAGGGATGTCAATTAAAAAAAATCAATCACAGAAGGTAGACGTAAATTACTCGATGTGTCTAGTATATACTAGGTACTTTACATCCATTGTTTCTAAACCTCACCAACACCTGGCAAAGCAAATATTATCAACACCTTTTTAAAGATGAAGAAAACCTGTAGCTCAAAAAAGTTATAGTTGCAGGGCCAGGATTTGAATCCAAAACCACGTTGCTTTTGATCCAGTCTGTGCTCTTTTCATCAAAGCCCATTGCAAAGGAAACAAGAATGAGGAGGACTAAAAATATACTTTTGGATTTGGTGAGAAAGAGGATATTAGTAACCATCCTGAGTTCAGTTTCTATATAGAAATGAAAGTGGAAGTCAAATTGCATGTAGGTTGAAACAGAAAAAGCAACAAGACTCAAGAAATTTGCTAAGGGAGACAGATAAAGCTGTTGCTTGAGTATGTAGTAGGGTTAAAGGAAGGTATTTTATGGTAATGGAGGCCTGTGCATACTTGTCCCCAGAAGAGAAGATGCCAGCTGAAAGAGAGGGTTTGAAAATGCATGCAAGAAAGGGGATAAAGAGGAGGGAGAGATGGGAAGACCAAGCACAGGTACAGAGGAGTCAGCCTTGGCAAGAAGAAAGGAATAATTTTTTCTTAAAGGCAGAATATAGCAAGAGAGAGAGGAGGAAGTTAAACATTTTGAAATAGAAACTATGGGACTTCTCACTAAATTTCCGTATACTATTGGTGAAGGGCCAGTCATGGGATACTTAAGGAGAGGGGGAAGGGCTGAGGAAAACATTCCAAAAGGACCTATAATGTTCCACGCTCCGTATACATGTTTTCTCTTTAAATTCTCACAACCCTCTTTTTTTTTTTTTTTTTTTTTTTGCGGTACGCGGGCCTCTCACTGTTGTGGCCTCTCCTGTTGCGGAGCACAGGCTCCGGACGCGCAGGCTCAGCGGCCACGGCTCACTGGCCGAGCCGCTCCGCGGCATGTGGGATCTTCCCGGACCGGGGCACGAACCCGTGTCCCCTGCATCGGCAGGCGGACTCTCAACCACTGCACCACCAGGGAAGCCCACAACCCTCTTTCTTAAGCATTTTATGTAAGAGGTAATCACGATGAGGTGAACAACAAGGAGTAGAGGACAAGAAGTATATAGACAAATTCCCCACACACCCCCCAACCCTTCACCATTTCCTTTCTGGAACACATTTCCTGCTAACAGTTCAGTCTGTTAGAGCCACTGTGCATCTTCCCTGTGCCTTAAAAAATATGAGCCATGCTCCCACCACAGGGCCTTTGCACTAGCTATTCTCTGTGCTGCAAAGATCTTTCTCCCTGGAATCCACATTACAGTAATCTCCCTTATCTGCAGGGGATATATTCCAAGAGCCCTAGTGGATGCCTGAAACCAAGGATAGTACCGAACCCTATATACACTATGTTTTTTCCTATACATACACATCTATGATAAAGTTTAATTTATAAATTAGGCACAGTAAGAGATTAGCAACAATAACTAATAGTAAAATAGAACAATTATAACAATATACTGAAATAAACGTTATGTGAATGTGGTCTCTCTCTCTCTTTCTCACTCTCTCTCTCCCTCTCTCAATACCTTACTGTACAAACTGAATGCCGTTTCCATCTTTACTAAGCACTTACCATGCACTGTGGCTATAACTTTTGCAGTTTGAGGTATGACAGCCAAAGTTACACAGATTTCCTTTTCCTTCTTCACAAGTTCACGCATAGAGGATTCCTTCCCGCTGTAGATCTTAGCAACCTCAGCATTTGATTTTTTCTTAAAGGAAGAAAGAAATCACTTTTTCACTTAAAGGAAGCACTTTATGGCTTCTCTTTGGCCTTTCCGAATTACTAGCGTCACTTCTCTTGTGCTTTGGGGCCATTAGTAAGTAAAGTGAGGGTGACTTGAACACACAAGCACTGCGATACAAGAACAGTAGATCTGATAAACCTCGACGGCTACCAAGTAACTAATGGGTGGGATATGCCGGACAAAGGGATGATTCACATCCCAAGCAGGACAGAGTGGGATGGCTTGAGATTGCATCACACTACTGAGGATAGTGCAGAATTTAAAAGTTGTGAATTGTCTATTTCTGGAATTTTCCGTTTAATATTTTCGGACCATGGTTGACTGCAGGCAACTGAAACCATGGAAAACAAAACCTCAAATGGGGTGGGGAGGACTAGTGTATTCACTCTCTCAGATCTTTTAAGTTTGGGCTCAAATGTCACCTTCTTTGTGAAGGCAATTTAGACTACGCTGCTTAAAATTGAAATATGTGACACCCACTCCCACAGTGGACCTATACACTCCCAAGCTGTCTCACTTTGGTCTACTTTATCACCGACTAATAGAGTATACCGTTTACATGTTTTTTAATGTTCATTGCTGTTTATCTGTCCCCCCACGTTAGAATATGAGCTCATGGGCAGGGATTTTTGTCCCTTTTGTTCAGTAATATACCCCACATGGCTGAAACAAACAGTAACTGATACATGAATATCCATCACTAAATATTTGTTGAGTGAATGAATGAATAAGTGAATAAATAGGAGGTTATAGTAAGTGGGACCAAAATTCAGAGTTTGGGGAAATTATGGAAGAAGAACTGTGAGTGGTAAAGGCTTAGCCTCCCCTCAGGGGGTTGAAGAAGTGGTGCGCAGTATCACTGGGAGTAAGAAAGCCGGCACCATCACTGTGGTGCTAGGGTGTTTTCAGAGGCACTAGGGAGACACTGTGAGCGTTACCTGAGGAATCTTGTATCCTAAAATTGCTGAACTCACCAAAGGAGACTACAGTAGTCCACCCTTATCTGAGGTTTCACTTTCCATGGTTTCAGTTACCCGTGGTCATTTGTGGTCAGAAAATATCAAATGAAAAATTCCAGAAATGGGCAATTCATAAGTTTAAAACTGTGTGCCGTTCTGAGTAACAAGCATGATGAAATCTCATGCCATCCCCCTCCTCCCGGGTCCCACCAGCGACACCCATAACCCTCAAACAGCAAAAGTCATGGCCACAGTGCATGGTAAGTGCTTAGTTAAGATGGAAAAGGCAATTAATTTGTACAATAAGATATTTCAAGAGAGATTACATTCACATAACTTTTATTTCAGTATACTGTTATGATTGTTGTATTTTATTATTAGTTAGTTATTCTTGTTAATCTCTTACTGTGCCTAATTTACAAATTAAACTTTGTTGCAGGTGTGTTTGTATAGGAAAAAACATAGTATATATAGGGTTCGGTACTATCCTTGGTTTCAGGCATCCACTGGGGGTCTTGGAACATATTCCCCGTGGAAAACAGGGGACTACTGTACTGTCTTCCCTACTGTCACCTTTACAAGGCTTTTTCGGCAGCTTTCCCCACCTGCTCTTCCTCAGCACCTAGTAGAGTGCTGGGCACATTTCTGAATGGTGTTTTGAATTAATCATGGTTGAATGTTCCTGGAGAGAAAAACTGACAAGTCTATGGATGGAGAAGAAAAGACAGGATTAAGATAGGAATAACTGACGGAGGCTTGAGGAGGTTTTTTCCTTTGAAATCAGAGAGGAAGAAAAAGGGGGGAGAAGGAGCTGGAGGAAGAAGGGAAGGGAGAGAGGCAACAAAGGAAAAAATGGTGGTAGAGAACTCAAAGGATCTATATTAGGAGAGGAGTAGGTTTAAGGAGTATCTCATAGCCCTGTTTTGAGAATTACTAGTGTACAGACCACATAGTCTTTCTTTTTCTTACACACACATAACAAATTACATAGCTATGCTCACAGGGTTAAACTACAATTTCCCCAAACTCTACCCTTCACACAGTGGTTTAAACAAATTGTCTCACACACGCCCATACCCATAAAAAGACTCAGATCTCAGACACACACATCCTGATACTTACATACTTAGTGACCTCAACGCACATCCAGGTACCTACCAGGCCTTTATACATACAGACACACAGCCGACCCCCTTATATATGCTACCGTGCACACAATCCCATTAAATGCTTCCCCACAAATCAACAGCCATGGATCTGTGCACACAAATACACACATCTACATGGCTTAGCTCCAGAATAACTCATCTCCACTCCCCTCTCCTGTTTACCATCTACAGTGGAAAAGAGCTCTCTTTATGGAGAATAACTATTAAATAGATAGGGACCAGAAAAATCATTTGTTGTACATCATTGCTGTCGGTAATTTTGGTAACCAGATCAACAAAGCACTGTTATAATGGACCATCTGCAGTGACATGGAAATCAGGGTTATAAAGAACCCTTATAATAGGATTTTACCTCTAGCTAAGAAAAGAGGTCTACTAACAGATTTAGAGTATAAATAAGGGAAATATCAGCCTATTTAAGAGTGAGGGCCTTACAGCTGCATAATAATGCTAATTATCCATGATTCTTATCTCTTTGTTAAAGCATTTATAAGAGTCTCTTGGCTTCTGTTCCAGTTAGCAGTATTACTGGATGTACCTGAAAGTAGTACAATTACCTTTCTTGCAAAACGTTCTATTACTTCGATTTTTCATTAATTCAGACTGACCTTACTTCCTCCCTTTCTCCCACCCTCCACCTCCAGTCCGCAATTAGGATGAATTAGACCAGTTTCAGTGTATGTAAAGACTTAAGGGTTTTATCCTTTTCTGCCTCGTATTAGAAGAAAGTAAGGGAGAGAGCAGAATGTCAACATTGAGGCCCCCGGAGGGGAGAAATCTGGGAGGTCTGAGCAGTTGGATCAGAAGGAAGAAAAACAGGAGGGGGATTAGGAGGGAAGGGAGGAGAGTGGGAGAGAGGGGTACAGAGAAGGGGAGTGCAGAGAACGAGACACCAGAGGGGAGAGCAGCAGGGAGAAGGAAGCTGAGAGGGAGAAGGGCTAGGGACCCGAGGTGGAGGGAAGCAGAGAACTGAAGAGGGGGCAGAGGTGGGGAGGGGGAACGAGAAACCCAATATGAGAGGTAATGAGCAGGGGCTGCAGGAGAAGAGGCCTGGGAAGGAAGCAAAGGAGGGCATTCAAAGCCAGTCTCTGTGCTGAATTCTATGAGCCTCTAGGAATTTTACACACCCTCACACACACCGCACACACTTTACTCAGATTTGTTCCGTTCACTTAAAATATGGATAAGACCAAAGATTAACTGTGCCTCCCTCGCCAGTCTGTCCACGAGCAATTGCGCACATGAATACAGCACACAAACACTGCTCCACCTCGTTTAGAAAGGGTCTGAAATCCCTCAGCTACTTTGAGCGGACTTAAGACCATGCAGCGTATAGTTGTTGCCTGGGACCATATACACTCCACTTTCATTTCCCAACATCACGCGTGTTACTTAGGCACTACCTCGCCGACCGATTTGTTTTCTCTTCATTTCTCTCCCACAAGCCCCCGCGCCCCGAAACCTCCAAATTCTTTCCAACCACTCAGTCCTCTGAAGCAGCCAGATGACACTCCACCCCCAAAGCCCGGCCTCACAGCAAAAAAAAAAAAAAAAAAAAAGCAAAAAAGACGGCTGCGGCATAGGCAGCTTGTGGGTGTGTCAGTGCCCAGCTGTGGAGCTGCTCGCAAATGTGGCAGATCCTTGGGGTCGCTGTAGAGGCACCGAGCAAGGCAGCAGGCTGGAACTGCTCTCTCTGCTCCGGGGCTAAGGTGGGGCAGCGACTCACCTCACTAATGTTTGCAACTTTTTCTGAGGCTCCCAAAGGGTAATCTGGCCCTTTGAGTTCACAGTCTCCCCTGCAGAAGACCTTGGGGCAGGTTGTCAGAGCGCTCTTCCCGAAGATGAAACAGCGAGTCAGGATACAGTCCAGAGCTCTCAATCCTCATCTACCTCTGGTTAAAATCCTGTCTTACTCTTGACACCATGACCCCCTTCCCCAGAAGGGGTGAAGGAGTAGGGGCCATCTCTTTGTCCTCTCTTTGATCAGTAGTATTAAACTTATAGTCTTATAACCTGGCCACCAGTCCCCAAATCCTCTGCACTATTTACCGGAAAAAGGTCTGGTAGTCCTGATACAACTGTGCTCACTGACAACAGCTGGTCATGAAGGAAGTAGGGATGGGGGTATGTGAGGAGTACCTCCCTCTCTGGATGCCAACCCAGACCCTCACTATATTCCTCCTTGGAATCCCTGTAATCCTCCAGACAGCCATAGGGAAAAATAAGGAAGTGAATAGTACTCTAAATAGGGCAACCCAATAACCCCAAGACTTGGTTCCTGGGATGGAGCAAATTTCCACATGCCAAGCACGCTAGACTCTGTAGGTGGCATCCTTCCCTGCCTGACACACCAGAGATGTAGCGGTAAACCAAGCTACGTGTAATAGAGGTTTCCAGCTGCCTTGCCCCAATACCTCTATTCTCAGAACTCTTCTGCCTGGGGAGATTCCTCAACCATCTCCCTAAGTTCTCTGTGTGCCAGTAAAGGTGTTCTTAACAGGGCTCTTTAAGAGCCTGGGTGCCCATATCCCAGATTCCAGGCAGCTAGACAAGGGAGTCAAAGAATTCAGTACTGCATCTTCAGCTGCAGGTTAAGCAAAACGGGTGGGGAAGAAAGGATTCCTAGAGATGGATGAGGAGATGAAAACTGTGAAACCCTAGATCAGAAGCACCTCTGGTGACAGAGACAAATGTGCACGTACCTACAGGGTAAGAGAAAAGCCATAAACATGTCTTTTTTACAAAGTTATTTATTTCAGGGAGTGTTCCCCTGGAGACTTCCTCGGTGCTCAGAGTTTTCACCAGGTGCAGAATGCAGTGCACTCCACGTCTTCGCAGTATTAGCACCTGAGCAGCACATGAACAAGGTGGAGTCACTCAGGAATAAGAGATGCCTCGAGCTCACCAACTGCCTGGGTCAAAAGCAGATGTAGGGGGTACCGTAAGTGGCAATGTAGACACCTAAACCCGAGAAAGTCGATGTCATTATTGTTTGAAAGAACTCCCAACCAAACCCACTCCTTACTGTCCTAATATGTCAACAGGTCCAGGACTAGGGTGAAGCAAGAAAAATGCCTAAGGTGCAAAATTGAATAAGGCACTCACTCTCAGGGTCATGCAGTTGCTAACCATATACTTGCATGGCCATGAGAATGAGTGTCTCCTTAAATTTTGCACCTTAGGCATTTGTCTTGCCTTATCCTACTCCTGGCCCTGTACCTCACTCTAAAAAGCAAACTCCATCAGGCCACATCTGGACTGGGAAAACCAGAAGAAAATCCAGTGCCTCATCTGCATCTGGTACTATGCAGTTCATACAAGCAAAGGAGCTTTAACAAAACACTGGGACCACACAACCAAGAATTAAGACAGGGCACATATTTGTAAGGATGCTATTTACCCTCTGCTTAATTTCTTCTCACAGTGGGGAACTTTTAAGCTTCTCAAGCAACTCGTTCCATCTTTGGTCAGCTCTATTAGAAACATCTTCCGTTACTGAGCAGTAATTTGCCTCTCCCCAAGGCTCCTACCTGTACCTCCTGGTTCTAACATACAGAAAAGCCTACCCTATCTTCTACAGGACATTTCTTCTGATAGTTGAATATAAGTAAAACATCCATGCATCCCTACATGTACATAAAGTTACAATTTATTACACATTGACAAAGCCCCAACACTGTGTACTGAGCCGAACTCTCCATGCATCACGAACATGCATCATCTCATTTAATCCTCACAATAATCTTGTATAAGGGACGTGCTTAATATTATTAACCCCATTTTACTAGTGAAGAAACTAAAACTCTCTAAAGGCGAGGACTGTGCCTGTTTATGTCAGCATTATAGACCCAGTGCTTAGCACAGCGCCTGACACATGGCAGGTGTTAAAGTAAACAGTAACTGATTTGAATGAGTAGGGCTCAGCGCCCAAGTCACACAGCCAGTAAGTGGTGGAGCTGGGATTCGACTTCGAAGTCCAAAGCCTGTTATCCTTTCGTTATTCCCACATTCCTAGTTCCCTCATCTGAACTTCATAAGGCATTCGAGTCCCTTCATCCTGATGGCTCTCCTCAAACGCAGGTCTATATCTATTTGAAGATTGACTGGTGTAACTGACCAGAGAATGCCACCATGCTCCTCCGACACCACCATTCATGAATTTTCAGACTGGTGTACATAGTGTTGTTGCAATCGTACTCCAAGTCCTCTCACCGTAGGTTTTCCTGTTACCCACCAACTCCAATTTCCAGCCAGATGTTCCATTCAATCAGGTCTCAGTGATACTGACGAGCTCACATTTAATGTCCTGAGTTCTAATACAAATTTCACTTTATTACACATACTGTCTCTGGGCATTAGTACACAAACATTTGTGGACACAATACTGTGACTAGCCCTTTCCCTAATTGCTTTCTCATGTTAATCACCAGGTAAATTCTAAACTTTGATCTTTTTTCCCCTTTTCCTGTCATACCTGCTTTCCTCTACTGGAACTAGATTTAGTATCTATGCATTTTTCTTTATTATTTGACACAATCTGCATAATCAGGCAGCCACCTTCCAATCCTGTTAACTCTTCTTCCAAAGGCCCAACTTTCGAAAAGGAGAAATAGAAAAACAAACAAAAAAGACCTGTGTTCCTAGCTTCCCAGGTCGCTCAGTTTACTGCCACAGATTTCACAGTCTTTAGAGATATCTGTCTGATCTTCTGATGGTGTCCTAAGCATCGACAGGAACGGGTAGTGATCAGTAGCTTTGGTAAGTCTCTGCAGGTCCTATGGCCCATCCTAGATAAGTGCTCCTGGAAGATGGTACACTTTCAGGTTGGCCGTATTTGAGTCACTCCCGACTTCCTCTATACCTTCCATGGGAAATCCTAACGGCCAAGATATGGCTCCCCTGAAGGTCTGTAGCACATTCTCTTGCTTCTAATAGTGCTCAGGAATCCTTCATGTAATTTGCGCTTTTAAAGATGGTCTAGTTCACTCCATTGTGATTAGAGTCACACATCTATTATTATGTTTTATACATATTTATGTTTATATTTATTTGCAGTTGTACAGTGATTCCTCACCTTCTCTTCCTTTTCTGTGACCCTTTCTCCTATTTCCCTCCATGACTCTGTCTTTGATACCTTTAGCCATGACACCTTTGGCCCACGGATCCTGGGATGCTGCTGCTTCTTTAAAAAAATCAAGCTTCATTCTCTGGGTAAAAGGCCTTACACCTATTGGACATGTTGTATACCTCACCGGGTCAGGCGTTTTTATTTCTCCTTTTGCTCATCCACGACACATTCAATGAAAATTCAACTATGAGCAGAGCATTGTTTTAGGGACAGTGGATACAAATCTGTAGTTGCTAAAATAGAAAGACTGGCAATCTTGCCTTAGCTTTGAGTTCTTTCTATGTTATTAGAATCTAAAACGTCTTTGTTTTCTTTTAATAATATTGCCCCAATTGTTGTGGATGCTTTCCATCTTTCCTGATAATATGGAGTCCAGAGAGATGCTTTGTACAACTTCTGCCTACTCCCCAAACGTGGCAGCTAGATGGTTTTGATAGCCACATAGCCAGTGCTGAACTGCAGCAAGAAGTACACTTCCTTCAAGTTACTAGAGAAGGTCCCTAGGATTTTCTCCTTTATTTTGGGTTGAGATTTTATGTGGAGCCTCATCTTTTACGGGCACTATTGGTAACCCACTTGTTCAACAACCATAATATGCCACATTTTCTGTTGCCCTGGTAATATGAGCTTTTGCTGAGTACTTTGTAGAAAAAAAAATTTTGCGAAATAAGCATTTAAATTACATACGTAAATACCCAAGTAACATGCAATTTTATCCGAAGCTTATAGACACATAACATGCTGCCTTTTTGAGGTAGTTAGCTCACCATCACCGGGGACATTGAATTTGAGACTGTATGACCACCTTTAAGGGGTACTGTAGTGGAGATTCCTACACTGAGTTGGAGGCTAGTCTAGATAATTTCTAAGGTTCTTCTGACTCTAAGGTTTCATGTTCAAAAACAAACCCTCATAGGGTATACTCCGTGTTATATGACCCAGAGCTAAGTCCGAGGCCCTGAGGGCCCTCTGCGTGTGTTGTGAATGTCTGGCATTTTTGTCATCCCTGTTGCACGCTCTGCATTCTTGGATAGCTTTAAGATAATGTCAGGATTGTGTGATGGAATACACTGTGGATATCTTCATATTCCTCACTATATTTAGTACAGTCATGCACATATTAAGAACAGAATGAATGCTTGTTGCATTTGAACTTTCAGATCCAAAGCTGTCACAGAATACCTGCTTTCTGTCATCCCTGAGATTCATGGCAGCCTGGTGATAACATGTGGCCAGGTTGTATCCACTGGTCTGGGCAATTTACTTGAATGTACCTACCCCTCTAGGGTGGCATGAACCCAGAGTCATCCAGAGGAGGAAATCACACCATGTGTTTCTACCCAACCTCTCTTCATATTCGTAAACCTACTTACAGGTAAATAAGTTTCCAACGTACGTTGGAGGTAGCATTCAATAAGGAAAATAAAATTAAAAGGAAATACGTTGGAAGTGAGGAGGAGTAGCCCAATTACTTTACATTGGAGATAATTGGAGATTTTATGAAATTGTTTTTTTGTTTGTTTGTTTGTTTTTTGTTTTGCGGTAAGCGGGCCTCTCACTGTTGTGGCCTCTCCCGTCGCGGAGCACAGGCTCCGGATGCGCAGGCCCAGCGGCCATGGCTCACGGGCCTAGCCGCTCTGCGGCATGTGGGATCTTCCCAGACCGGGGCACGAACCTGCGTCCCCTGCATCGGCAGGTGGACTCTCAACAACCGCTCCACCAGGGAAGCTCTATGAAATTGCTTTTATAAAAGTCTCAAATAATTTTAGTGTTCATGAAGGGAATCACTTCTTCCCCTTCACTACCTATTCCCTTAGGCAAAGAGACCTGGACAATTTTGAATTCACAGTGTCCTAGGGAAAACCGTGCCTCAAATTTATTATTGATTTTTTAAAATTAGTTGCTAGGATGTTGAGTTCTTCCTAGGTATGATCCGAGGTTATACCATTTACCAGAAAACGTAGCGATAACAGCAGTTCTTTCAGATGGTGTATGACTTGGTGGGCATGTAGATAGAAAGAGAATGGAACAGATGAATGGAGAATAGGTGGCACTGGAAAGAATGGCTCAGTAAGTAGATGATGGAAATTGGTGTTGGCATCTTAGAAAGGTCATCCTTTCCCTGCCTGAATTCTGGATCTATTGTGAAATAAGACAAAACAGTGAGCCTTTATCACTGATAAGGGATGGGTTGGAAGATGTAGCTCATAACATTAGTCAAGAGTTTCCTGATACCGAATTCCAGAATTAACAGAGATAATAACCCAGGCACAGGCAGTGCTCTATGAGATCAGGCCTCTCCCCACAGGGTATGTTGAGAGTCCTTTCCTTATAAGAGCAAAAGAAGAACAAAAGAGGGTATAGCTCATTCCCAAGAAGAGAGGGGACTATTCAAATCCAGTTTTTGTTCCCAAACTCACTAGCCATGTCATTCCACCTCTCATGGGGAGGCACAGTAAAGGGTGGAGAGAGGTCAAGTGCATTACAGTGGTGGCCAAACCTCCACATGATAGGACACATTACCCTGGAGAAGAAGCATTTCGTAACCCCCTTCACTACAAAGCAGGTTTTTAGAGTGAAAATTAGTGGTTAGAAAAGTGGCCCAAAAATATTAACCATTTTTATTTTCTACATGAGATATACTCTTAGCAAGATTGACAGCGTGCTATTACTTCAACTTACAATTATTGGGTTGGCCAAAAAGTGACTTCGGTTTTCAAGGAAAACATAAAAGACACATTTTTCATTTTCACCAAGAACTTTATTGAACAACACATTCACCGTTTTGTTCCACTACTTTCTGTCATTTTTCAGGCAACTTCATAATTCCATCTTCCCAAAACGTTTTATCTTTTTGAAAAAAGGACTGTTCCAGGTGCCTTTTATAGTCTTCCAGGGAATTGAAATTTTTTCCGTTAAGAGAATTTTGTAAAGACAGAAATCAATGGAAATCCGAAGGTGCAATGTCTGGTGAAAATGGGGGATGAATCAGAACTTCCCAGCCAAGCCATAACAGTTTTTGCCTGTCATCAAAGAAACATGCGGTCTTTCATTATCCTGATGGAGGATTTTGCATTTCCTGTTGACTAATTCTGGATGCTTTTCGTCGAGTGCTGCTTTCAGTTGGTCTAACTGGGAGCAGTACTTGCTGGAATCAATCATCTGGCTTTCCGGAAGGAGCTCATAATAGAGGACTCCCTTCCAATCCCACCATATACCCAATATCACCTTCTTTGGATGAAGACCGGCCTTTGGTGTGGTGGTTCCTTTCACTTGCTCCACAATCACTTCCGTTCCACATTATTCTACAGTATCCACTTTTCATCGTCCATCACAGTTTTAAAAACAGAACATTTTCGTTACGTTTAAGTAGAGAAATGCACAGAAATATGGTCAAGAAGGTTTTCTTCGCTTAACTTATGTGGAATCCAAACATCAAAGCGATTAACATAACCAGGCTGGTGCAAATGATTTTCAACATTTGATTTGGATATTTTGAGTATGTCGACTATGCCCTGCGTGGTATAACGTTGATTGTTCTCAATTAATGTCTCGGTTTGATCGCTATCAACTTCAGCTGGTCTACCTGACCGTGGAGCATCGTCCAGCGAGAAATCTCCAGTACAATACTTCACAAACCGCTTTTGACACGTTCGATCAGTCACAGCACCTTTTCCATACACTGCACAAATCTTGTGTTTCACTTGCGTTTTTACCTGTCTTGAAATAATAAATCATAATATGCCAAATTTGTTGCTTTTTTCTTCCATCTTCAATAGAAAAATGGCTACACAAAAATTCACCAATTTTGTTAAGTTTTTTTAAAAAATGCATGCTGATATGGCAGCTATCACAATACAATCTAACAAAAATGTTTTGAGTGAAGTTAAAGACAACTAAGAGCTACTAGAGCATCTTACGGAAAACATTGAAAGAACTTTTTGGCCAGCCCATTACTTATCTGAATCCAATTAGCTCAGTAATTCAGAGCTATATGCTACAGTGATGAAAAAAGAAAGTCCTGGTCACATTTAAATATTCTCTATGTTATAGAAACCACATCAGCCCAGGGTAATTTTAGCATACACATGATGACTTATTTTGACCATCTTAATAATCCAAGGCCCAGAGTGGAAATAACATGTCGATATGCATAGAAAGTGGCTGCCAGTGATAATGGGTTGCAAATATCTAAGAAACTTGTATAATTAATAGCTGAATTCCTCTAAGACTGATCTTTTACTGACAAGCACATGGGTAGGACAAGTTGTCCACTGGATTTTATAACAGTCATCTATCCTAGAGGTTGAAAGGAAATTAATATTTTTCATTATTCTAGAGAGCAGCGACACCAAGAAGACAAAACTTAATAACCTTGTCTATCAATCGTTATCTATAGATGGACAAATTCAGTATTGGGTTTAGGATTATGGAAGAGGAAGTTTAAAAGCATTGCAAACAACACACCAAAGATTTAATAATATTGCATGAATTATGAGCCCATCTCCATCAGAATTTTTAGGATGAGTTCTGGCTGGAAGCTATTACTTTGAACATGGTTATTTTCCAATTTTAAATGAAAAACATATTTCCTTAATCATCACACACAATTATCATTTGCATTATTTCTCTGCAGGTTTAAAAAACTGCATGCAATGTAAACATAATTTGGCTACAGACAAAACTGATACTGATATCAGGTAGAGATTAGTTTACAGTAGAACACACATATTACGTGCTGTGCCCTGCTTTTGATCCTCTCCGCAGTGACTAAGCCTCTTGCCTTTTAGATTAGGTCAAACATCCAAATGGAACGAATGAAAAATATGACTAGGAGTTTTCTTTGAATTACTACAGAAGCTACAATAAAGACAAACCATTGATGAGAAAAGTAATGAACAACATTGCTATTAGTTGAAATGGAGTTATACTCTCTCCATTTCTCTAACACCCATGAGGAAAACCAACAGCATAAAAACAAATACTGTGGCCAAAAAATGTTAGTTTAATGTTGGTAATTAACAGCTAATTTGAACATTTTAAAAGATTAATTACCTTCTAGAGTTTCTAGAACAATCAAATCAAAACTGAATAAAGGGCATTTACATGAAAGCAGCTGTTTCTGTCTTTCCATGCAGTTTGATATGTAGTTTTCTTGGTGCTGTGATTTGTTGAATCCAATAAATATATTTCCTCTGCTGATGACTGAAATTCCACTCTTTGGTTTTAAGAACTCCCTCTTTGGCTTTTTACTTCCCATTAGTCTATAAAGGCAACCAATATTTATTGTACACCGACTGTTCCAGACAGTGTACAGGTTGCTGAGGTTACAAAGATAAATAAGAGCCATTCTCCACCCTCAGGTACTAAAAATACTCCTCAGAGGAGTATCATTAAATCCCTAACACCTAAGTGAGAATTAGTTTTATCGATCCCTTCCTGCAAGAGATACTGAGGTATAAAAAGGGAAAAGGAGGATTTCAAAGGGAGTTTGGAATGCACTTCTACTAGCATTAATGCATTCCTTTCTTCTGAGTCATTAATCCCTTGCAATTTCATCAGGAATAAATTCTAAACACATGAAATAAAACAGTAATTATGTAAAATCTCTACTTGCTCCAATAATATAAAATACTATTTCTTTCAACTACAGGATGGAAACAGGTTCTATGAGTACACTTTACTTATTAGTAAAAATGGAGTTGGGGTACAGTGAAGAAAGCCCTATTTTAGAGGCAGAAAGACCTAGGTTTCAATCCTAAAGCTGTCATTTACTACTGGTGTGATCGGAACTTAATGGCCCTGAACATCTGTTTCTTCATCTATAGAATGGGAATAACAATAAACAATGTATGCAAAGCCTTAAGCACAGTGCCTGGCTCATAGTAGGTAATTCATAAATATTGTGTCCTTTCCGCCACACTAATCGTACAGAACTGCTGTTCTCTCCATGTAGTCTGGGGAAATTTGCAGGTCTTCAATACCTTTTCAGGGGGTTTGTGAGAGCAAAGCTATTTTCATAATAACACTAAAATATTACTTGCCTTTTTCACTCTCATCCTCTTAGAAGTTTACAGTGGAGTGGGGTGCCACAACGGATTGAATGGAGAAGCAGCTAGGACAATCCAGCTGTCTTCTATTAAGCCAGATATTAAAGAGATTTGCAAAAATGCAAAATAATGTCGCTCTTCTCACTTTTCACTATTATATTTTTTAATGTAGTGTTTTTTTACAGCTATATGTTATATTGTTATATTAACATATAGTGGGTTTATTATTGTTCGTTTTAAATGAATTAAGAAATAAATATTTTAACCTTTCTCAGTTTTAATTTATAATATGGTAAATATTGATGGATGTAATTCACAAAAACAAAGCTCTTTGTGCACTCATGTTTTAGAACTACTGGGGCTAGATCATTGAAATTCATAGCATGCCCCCAAATCTAATTTTAGACCTTGGTTTTCCTACATTTATCTCTATACTTTCCATAATTAATATATACCAACAGATTTAAGGTTTACTCCATTCTTATTTTGGCCTCCATCACTCTTTGGTAGAAGTGTGAATATGTCAGGAACCAATGAAGATGTGTGCAAGAAGAGAAAGAAAGGGCCTAGAAATTTCACCAAATGATTAATCATCTCTGACTAATTATTAGCTGTAATGATTAATTTAATAGCTTACAGTGTGTTTTATTAAAGGGACATTTTAAAAAACATCTTTATTAAAGTATAATTGCTTTACAATGGTGTGTTAGTTTCTGCTTTATAACAAAGTGAAGCAGCTATACATATACATATACCCCCATATCCCCTCCCTCTTGCATCTCCCTTCCACCCTCCCTATCCCATCCCTCTAGGTGGACACAAAGCACCAAGCTGATCTCCCTGTGCTATGCGGCTGCTTCTTAAGGGGAGACTTCTTGAGATACAGTGAAATTCACCCTTTTGGTGTACTATTCTATGGATTTTAACAACTGTATACAGCCATGTAATCACAACCACAATCAAAAAGTTCCCTTTGTAGTTAACCCTGACCCCTTCCCCAGCAATCACTCGTCTGATTTATGTTCTTTTTTCCTTTTCCATAATGTTATATAAATGCAATCATATAGCATGTAGCCTTTTGAGTCTAGTTTCCTTCACATAGCAACGCAAATATGAGATTTATCCATGTCGTTGCATGTATCAACAGTTTGTTCCTATTATTAATGAATTGTATTGTATTGTATGGATGGAAGATTCAGTTTGTTTCTCCATTCTCTAGCTGATGGATATTTGGGCTATTTCCAGTTTGGGCGATTATGAATACAGCAGCTATAAACAGTTGCATACAGGTTTTTGTATGGGCATATGTTTCTCTTTCCGTTAGGTAAATACCTATTAAGAAACATCCAAACCGTTTTCTAAAATGGCTGTAAAAATGACTTTTCCATCAAGCATGTCATTGATAAAAATTCTAAGATTTCAGTAATAAAGGAGCTTATCTCCTATTGGAGAGCTATGTTTGTAAACAGCAAAGAACAGACTTTGGGGAATATAAATGCATTCTGCTTCTCATGTTAAAATTAATTCTGAGAAATTAAGTTAAAATTCCCATATATTGCTCTGTTTGTCAGCTTTTGTTCAATACAGACATTTTGTTTACATTTGATTATCCATTAGAAAATATAAGCTTACGCATTTTGAATAGTGCTGTCATAACAAAATTCATAAAACATTTGATGTCTCTTTTTTTTTGTCTGGCATCCACCATAAAATATAAAACAAAACCTGGGAGAGAACATTCCCTCTCACCTCTGAAAGGGTTGGGGGGAGGGTGAACACAGGAGAGTTATTTCTTATTCAAAATCGTGAGCCTAACAATGTGGCCTTATCCATGATTTTCAGTAAAACATTAATGAGCCAGTTAGAATCAATGCTTAGAGAGTGGAGCTGTAGTTTTCTTTGCTCTTAAAACCACACAGAGCCAAAGGAGATTATTTCCAGGATAGGAGATTATTTCCAGGATAGGAGACCTGAGGAAAGCCAAAATTTTTAGAATTCAGTATTTTTATCAGTAGCTAAAATCTGTGCCTTCTTCCATGCTATTGGAGAGATACTCAAAAGTTCATAAGCTGCCTTGAGCTGTAGGTACCGTTTCATACGCTTCTGGACCTCTGGTTTCTGTGTTAAAATATTAGGTTGCAAGAGGTACTACGGGACATAGAGCATTCAGTCCTTTGGCTCTTTTGGTAAATGATGTTTACAAATGTGGCTTCAGAATCACTTAATCCATAAGAGAAATTGTTTTTTGAATAGCCATGCTAAGGTTCTAATCACTTGGTTTTAAGATAACAATCAGTGTTCAAGTGAGTGCATTTAGGTATATTAAATGAAATCTGAGCTCTGATAATATGTGTATACAGGAAATTCCTGCCTTAAAACAGTTTAAAAACTGTTGATTATAAATCTATACTCTTTAGTTGCCCTGGCAGACGTAAACCTATCTTTTCAAAATTTGAAAAGCTCTGACATTAGTCATTCCTAAGGTACTGCTAAGCTTTGAAAGCTTTGAGCCAAGCTTTGAGCCAAGATTCAGACGGCTATTCTCACTCATTTTGTATGGTGTATCAGTTAAGTTGCCAGAGGAAATGAGGCAGGGAGGTTTGATGACCAGTAGGGCTAAAGCCAAATTGCAGAGTATGCGCAGTTGGTTTTGACCCTTCTCACCGTCTTTTCTGATTGCCATTCTCACTTGCAGTTAGCAGCTCCTCACCACTATCTAGGGCCATTGTATTATCCCGTGGCCTCGGTAAGTTCAAAGTAACCCAAGATGCCCTCCTCAAAATTGATTTATACTGACAGACAAAGACAAATACTGTATGCTATCACTTATATGTAGAATCTAAAAAAATAAAACTAACTGGTGAATATAACAAAAAGAAACAGACTCACAAATATATAGAAACCAGTGATTACCAGTGGGGAGATGGAAGAGGGGAGGGACAAGATAGGGGTAGGGGATTAAGAGGTACAAACTACTATGTATAAAATAAATAAACTACAAGGATATATAGCACAACACAGGGAATATAGCCAACATTTTACAATAATTATAAATGGAATATAACCTTTAAAAATTGTGAATCTCTATGTTCTACACCTAAAACATATAACATTGTACATCAATTATATACCTCAATAAAAAAGTGATTTATACTAAAAATAATCTTCTTTCTGACTCTTCCCTCTCCCTACGATCTTGTTCCCTCAGCTGACTAGCAAAAAGGAAATAATTCTGGTTACTGAATAAAGTAATTCATATTAATTAGAGTATGAACAATTGATAGACTCAAACTTCCTGTGCTAGCTATATTCCATTGTCCCCCCCTGCCCTTCAGATCCATTTCTACCCTTTTTCATCCTGATCTGTGGCCTGGGAAACTGGACTTTACAGGCTGCATCAACAGGTCATCCTGTCCTTTGGCTTCACATTAGGTGTGGCCAATGGGAAATACTGGCAGATGACTTAAGGGCATCATAGTGAGATCAGGATACTTATTTCCTTAGTTCCTTCTCTGCTGCATCACCATGGGCTGTCTAAGTCAATCGAATAAGAGCCATACCTTCTGTCAGGCTGTCCTCGTACAGCTTTTAATGGATTCTGGCAACTGTGAAGTCCTCTTGCTCCCTTGGGCCTATAGGCTCCCCGATGTTTCTAGTCCTAGGACCTTGCACCATCCTTTGTTGCATTCCCCTAACCCTGACCACACATTTGCTAATAGCCCCTTTAATAAGCTTTCCTCAATTATACCATTTAAGCATGTCATCTCTTTCCTACCACGACACTGACTGGATTCCCAGGTAATTTACCCTCTTTTTCTCCTGCCCTGCCCTTCTTCTCACAAACAGAAATTAGATATCCCAATTCTGAAAGGTTATGAAACCTATAAGATATGGAAAGAAGCGTCTGCTTCTGGACATAGTGATATGTACACTCTTCTGATGATTCAAGGATCATCTCTTACTATCTATAGAGATAATGAAGAAAGAAGCTTATAATGATAGTTCATATATTTTGAGTATTTTCTATGCCCCAAGCAATTTCTATGAACTGCATGAATTAATCCTCATAATGACCCAAAATTTGTTATCCCCATTTTAGTTTTCAGAAATTTAAATATCATATATCTTGACATGGGTTTTCTTACGTTTATCCTAGTTGGGGTTTATTCAGCTTCTTGAACCTGTAAGTCTGTGTCTTTTGCCAAATTTGGGAAGGTTTTGGCCTTATGTTTTCAAATACCCTTTCAGTCCCATTCTCTCCTCTCCTTCTGGGACTCCAATGGTACAAATGTTGGATCTTTTGTTATTTGCTGCAGTCCCAGACAGAGGCTGTGTTCCTTTTTTTTTTTTCAGACTATTTTCTCTCTCTGTTGTTCTGATCAGGTAATTTCTATTAATCTATCTTCAAGTTAGCTGATTCTATCCTCTGTCATCTTCACTCTACTAACGAGTTCATCCAGTGAGTTTATTCCCCCTGAGGGAGAGGAGAGTCTCAGGCCCAGGAGACCAAAGGGGTACCGACCTGGTCACTTTTTGTAGTATGGCCCCTCTTGCTGGTGCCATCCATCTCTCCAGCTGCCTCTGGGAAGGAGAAGGAAGTCTCTGACCTGCAGGGACATAAAGGCTTCCCAAGCCAGGTCATTTCATAAGGTGGGGTCCTTCTTCCTGGTGCTTGTCACCCCAGTATTTCTCAGTGGAGGAGCAGAATCTTGGGCCCAATCTCAAGAAGAAGAGCACTTCACCAGACTGCTTATTGTCAGCAAGACTTCCAGTCAGTCAATCCTCACTACCTTCTGGGCTTGCTTGGTCTTATCTGTGGAACTTGTGCAACTGGAGGAAGAACGAGCCTACCTAGGCTCTCTTCTGTTTCTAGGGTTGGGGGGTCAGGAAATTCTGGGCCTGGGTCACCTTCTTCTGCTGGTTGGTTCTACACACTGCCACTATGTTGTTCCTCTGTTCCTTAAGTCCCAAACCAATTCACCTTCCTCTTACCACTACTCAGACTTACCTTGCATTATTTCCTGGATTTAAAGTTGTATTTAATAGAGGGAAGCAGGAAGAGACAAGTATATGCTATGTTATCCATACCCTGATCCTCATTCTTATTTTATAGAGGAGCAGACTGTATCAGAAATGTTAAGATATTTGTCAAAGGTTGTAAGTTAGTGAATGGCTGAGGTGGGACTCAAATCGAGGCAGCGGTTTTCCCAAGTTCATTTTATCACCTTTGGATTTGGGGAAATTCATCAAATAACCAAGGCATTGAGACTAAAATATCTCTTTGATTGTACATGGAGCTAGTGAGCCCTGTATATAACTGCTTATCCACAGTATGATCTAGGAGGTGGTTTCAGTTCCTTCCAATGGTATGGTTCATGAAGAGAAGAATTTGAAGGCATGGAGTTGAGAAATATTGACTTTGATTTAATCGAACCTTTTCTTATCTTCCAAAGTGTACTCTGTTTGAAAAAGAATAAAGACTGGACCATTTTAAAACTAAGACCCCAGTAGCTGAATAATTAATTCTGAATGAACAAGCACACTTGCCGCCTAAAAATTTGGGAAAAGAACATTTTATTACTTTTCCTTACTTTCTGAGCCAGGAGGGCATTTTAATTGAGGGCTGCTGGGTATTGATGAAGGCCATTTCTTATTTCTAGGAATATTTACTGGTATTCACTAAAAGCCATCATGAAGGATTATCAGATATTCTACAGAATAGTCTGGCTATCTATTCTTATGCCTTTTCACAATTCCTTACATAAGGTACATACCAAGGAAGTAATTCACTTGATCTCAGTCCTATTCACAAAAGTGCAATTCACTTTATATAAGCATAAATGGCCAACAATTCTATAAATCATGTGATCGAGCTCACACCCACTTTCATCCATGTGCTTATGGGGAGGTTCCCCCTTATTAACTGGTTTTAAGGCTATCAACTCTTCCATCTCCTGCTCATAGTGCTAGTGTTTACTAAAGAAGGGATCAAGGACAAAAATAGGTCACTGGACTCAATATAGGTTCCAAACCTCAAAGCATCAGGCGATTTCAAGACTAGGCACACAACTTCACAAATAAAAAGGTTCCATGGTTTCCAGAATATGAGTCATTATCACATAATTTAAACCTGATGATAATATTCCTGTGCTGGAAACTACAAAAAAAATTATCCTTATGATCCTTCTACTCTTCTGCTCCCTCTATATGAAGTGGCCTCCCCTGATCAAATATAAAATCTACGCTTGATTTATAATTTCTTCTTTGTTTCCTCTTTGATATTGCTAAAATATGGGGCCACAAAATTTTATTTTGGCTCTGTATGATGATGTACAGCATTTTCCAAGTGCACCTACCTATCCACATTATCTTTATCTTCTCCCTTCCTCTACCCTAGTTAACAAAAAGACCTTCATCAGGCAACAAAACGAAACTTCTTTAAGCCCCCATGCATATCAACTCATGCAAATAGATCCCCTCAAAGGTATTTTGTTCTACAAACCCTGGTTTTGTAGCACTCATTGGTTCTACAGACTGTCATCCAAATTAGGTACAAATAGAGCACCCAGCTGCATTTAAAATAATGAGAAAACTGGAAACAACCTAAATTGTCCAACCATAAGGGAAAGTTTAAATAGATATGCTATATTATATAGTCGAATAATATGAAGTCTTTGAAAAGAAAATTGTACTTCTTCAGAGATGAAGCAGGGTAGGCACAAGAGGAGCCTGGTAAACACTGTTATGCCAGAAAGTAAGGAAGTGCTTTAGAAAAGTGATGGGAATGTGTCAAAAGTACACAGAGGCCACCTTGAATGAGCCACCATTGGCCAAATCTGGAACAAAATTAGGATCAAAAAACCCAAGAAAAACAAAGACAATGATTAATTATAAAACATTGAAAAAATAAGAACCCAGTAATTCATACTGGTAACAACTAGATAGATAAAAAGTAAGCAAATTGGAGAGGAAGGAGGTCGCTTGCTTACCTAGAATGCTGAGTGCCAACTGATAAATGTGAAGGGAGTGATGAGTTAGAAGATGATTCATTTTGCAATCATTATGATAAAGATCGGTCCAGGCAGGAATCATCAATGGATGCTTAATCTAGGGAAAATTTTTGATGAGGAGAAGGGTATTTTCATATTATGAAAGTGTCTCCCTAAAGATTGCTTATTATTTTCAAGGGAAAATACTAATTATACAGTGGAGAAATCAGATAACACCTTGACTGATGATCACAAGTAACATCTCCAAGGAGAAACAGATGGGCATTGTGTGCCTACTGAATGGTACCCCGAGAAGAACACAGCATTACTTATGTACTATTCTGGCCAGGAATGCATAAACTAAATCTAATTATGAGAACATATCAGAAAAAATGAGAAACCTTTTATGAAAAAAGAGAGGATGAGACTGTATTCTTCAAAACTGTCAATGTAACCAAAGACAAAAATGGCATGACAGTTAACTGCAATCCCTGACACTAGACTGAATCCTCTAGTAGGACATTTTGGGGTCAACTAACATAAATATAATATGGATAGGAGATTAGAAAAAATTATTTTTTCAATGTTATATTTCCTGAAGTTGGAGAGTGTACTATCATGTAAGACAATATACCCATTCTTAAGAAACACATGCTGAATAATATTTAGGAGTAAAGGGCTG
The DNA here is from genome assembly GCF_951394435.1 of Stenella coeruleoalba. Classification (NCBI taxonomy): domain Eukaryota; kingdom Metazoa; phylum Chordata; class Mammalia; order Artiodactyla; family Delphinidae; genus Stenella; species Stenella coeruleoalba. The sequence continues at coordinate 88,557,579 of NC_137152.1, read as the reverse complement.
TAGTGCAACTTTTCTAAAATAGTGCTGAAATAAAAAATACAGAAAGAGTGGACATGAATGATAGACTAAGTAGAATAAATTGTTAAAAATAAGTGCATCTCTACTTGGTTAAAGAATAAGAATGAATTAAAACTCTATGTATATCATGAAAAGATGTTCCCCATATATTTTAAGGGAAGAAAAGCAGGTTGTGGTATATAACTAGTATTCAATTTTGTAAAGAAAAAACATGTATATGTAGGTTCATGTATGCATAGATAAATATATGGAAGGATAGACACAAAACAATTAACAAAGTTTCTCTTTGAAAGATGGAAATGGTGGAGACTTCATTTTTCACTTTTTGTACTGCTTGTATTTTTACAATTAACTTGAATTACTTTCATGAATATTAAAAATATTTTCCATTTAAAAGAATTCACATAGGTAGACATCTGAATTCCAAGAGAAAGAACAAATCATTCAAAATGAAGTATGACTAGAAGTAGATATAAGGAGCTAAAATCTGTTTAAAAACACACACACAATATAGACAAGTATAACATAAATATTCAAGTAATCAGTGATAAAAATGTAAATATCAAGTTGCAGCTGGATCTTTTAGCAAAATAAACCAAGACCAACTCTAAAGTGAGTCATTTCTCTACTCAGTCATTTCTCTACTCAGAGCAAAACTAAATATTTTGTGAGTGTGTTAAGGTCTTCTGTGAAGAAAACCACAAAATTTCACTGAGAAACAGAAAAGACATAAAAGAAGAATTAAATGAATGGAGAGACATGTCATGTTTCTCAATGGGAAGACTTAATGGTGTAAAGGTGTGACCACTCTCTTTTCCTTGAAACGCATTCTTCTCTTGGCATTTATTCTATAATCTTCTCCTGTTTTCCTTGCTCATTTTTAGTCTTCTTTCCTGGGTTTTCCTTCTTCCAGGAACCTCTGAAGTATTTAGTCCTTAAGCATCTTCTCTTCTCTATTTGCATTCTCCCTAAGTCAACTCATCTTCTCCTGTGATTTCAAATACTCCCCATATGTTGATGACTTCAGCACTGACCTCTCCTCTGACTGCTAGAGTCATATATTCAACTACCTACTTGACACTGTCACACTGATGCATCTTAGGCATATCAAACTTCAAACACACAGAACAGAACTCTTGATTTCTAACTTCAGCTTGGGACACTTATCCTCTAGATCTTCGTAAGGCTTCTTCTCATCAATTAAGTCTCAGTTCAAATGTCAACTCCCCAGGCCACCTGATCTAAAATACTCCTCTCCATTTGCTGAAACAGATATTCATATCACAGTACATTGTTTTAAATGTCTTTATGGCATTCACTACTATCTGAACTTATTTCAGTATATATTTACTTGTTTACTACCCACCTCCACACTACCACCACTGACTAAAATGTAAGCTCCTCAAGAGCAATGATCTCGTTTGACTTGTTCATTGACTTGTTCATTTTTTCCCAGTATGTATAATAGTGCCTGGCACATAATAGATGCTCAATGAATACTTATAGAATGAATGAAGGAAAAATAATGTATAAATTTTAAATAATTTCAATCAAATCCCAGTAGTATTTGGGGAAAAGGGTTCTTGACAAAGAGATTATTCAGTTGTTTGGGAAAAAATGAGCATAATGGTATAGTAAAGAAATCTTTGAGAAAAAATGAGTAAAGAAGGGGAATTTTCTATAGTAGGTATTTTTAAATGTTAAAAATTGAATAATGAATAATTAAAATAGTGTAGTACCATTGAGGAATTGAAGTGGTAGATCAGTAGAATAGAAAGTCCAGACCAGAGCCAAATATATGTAAACATTTAATATATGACAAAGGGAGCATCTTGCATGAACCACTGCCAGTAGTGAATGGTAGATTATTCAATAAATAAAGTGGAGATAACTGGCTAAGCCTCCCTTTCTCCCGTGTACTACAACCTCCCTGGAGTGTTACAAGTTTCTTGTATATCCTGACAGAGATAATCTGTGCACTTTCAAGGATTTCCTATTTATACATTCTTTTCTCCCCTCACAAATGGTAGCATACCACCACATTGCTCTGTATCTTGTTCTTTTCACTTAAAAATATCTTGGATATCTTTCCATATAACTACATGTTGAGCTGCCAAATTCTTTTTAATAACTGCATAATATTCCATTATATAGATGTATCATAATTTAAGTAGCTCTCAGTGATGGTTATTTCCAATCTCTTGAAGGTACAAACAAGGCTGCAATAATTATTTCACTCAAATATGACTGTATTTGTAGGATAAGTACTTAGGAGTGGAATTTCTAAGTCAAACGGTTTGTCTCCTTTTATTTTTGATAGATATTATTTTCAAACTGTCCTCCATAGAGGAAATGTCAATGTATTTTTTCCAGTTTTATTGTGATATTATTGACATTTTGTGTAAGTTCAAGTTGTACAAAATAATGATTTAATGTATTTATATATTGTGAAATGATTATCATAATAAGTTTAGTTAACATCCATCACCTCATATTCTTGTGATGAGAACTTTTAAGATCTACTCTTTTAGCAACTTTCAAATATACAATACAGTATTGTTAACTATAGTCACCATGCTGTGCATTACATCCCCAGTACTTAAAAGTGAAAGTTTGTATCTTTTGACTACCTTCACCCATTTTCCCCACCTGCCCACTCCCTGCCTCTGGTAACCACCAATCTGTCCTCTGTTTCAATTAGTTCAGTTTTTTATATTCCACATATAAGTGAGATTATACAGTATTTGTCCTTCTCTGTCTGACTTATTTCACTGAGGAGTTACCAATTTAAACTCACATCAGCAATGCATAAAAGTGCCTGATTCCTTTGACTGTTCCCAAAACAGAGTACCAGAAGCTTTTTGATCTTTGCCAATCTAACAGGTGAAAAATGTTATCTCGAACTTGTTTCATTTGCATTTCTTTTATAATAAGTTTCATGTTTTCATATATTTATAAGCCATCATTTTTATTTCCTTTTATACAAATTATCTAGTTATTATTTTTTGCCTATTTTTTCTAGCATATTGTTGGTCTGTTCCCTTACTGATTTATAGGAATTATTTATATAGCAAGAAAAGTTAGCGCACCATTTGGAAAAAAATTCCTACCTAAAGCAATAAGCCCAAATCAATTCTATATGGATTTAAAATGTGAATAAAAAACAAGAAAGAATAGGATACTGGTGAATATACACATAATCCTGTGATGAGGAGAGACTTTCCAATATGAACTTAAAGGCAGAATTCATAAAGGAAAAGGGTAATGCATTGGACTCTATAAAAATTTCAAGTTTTATGTGGAGCGAAATTACAAACAAACTCAATAAGGAAATGACAGCTATATATGTCCATATATTAGAGAGAGGAAAAAGAGAGAGAGAGAGAGAGAGAGAGAGAGAGAAAGAAAGCAAACATAGTGAGAGTGGTAAATATAGAAAGTGATCATTATACTACACTTGCAATTTTTTGATAGGTTTAAATTTTTCAAAATAAAATGTTGAGAAACAGTAATATTAAACAAGCAAAATAGAGAAATCCAAACAACCAAACTTTAGAATTAAAAAAATTAAACAATTATTACAGCACAGAGATTCTTTTTTTTTTAAGGAACGTTTATTTATTTAAATTATTTATTTATTTATTTATGTCTGTGTTGGGTCTTTGTTGCTGCACGTGGGCTTTCTCTAGTTGCAGCGAGTAGGGGCTACTCTTCGTTGCAGTTCATGGGCTTCTCATTGCTGTGGCTTCTCTTGTTGTGGAGCACGGGCTCCAAGAACACGGGCTTCAGTAGTTGCAGCACGTGAGTTCAGTAGTTGTGGCTCACAGGCTCTAGAGCGAAGGCTCAGCAGTGTGGCGCATGGGCTTAGTTGCTCTGCAGCATGTGGGATCTTACCAGACCAGGGCTCGAACCTGTGTCCCCTGCATTGGCAGGAGGATTCTTAACCACTTCACCACCAGGGAAGTCCTGAGATTCTTAAAAAATAAGTATAAAGTTATATGCAATAAACTGGAAAATCTTGATGAAATAAAAATGACAGCTAGCAAAATAAAAAGCAATATTTAAAATATATATGACTGCCAAAAGAATAATATTCTTAATATAGAATGTATTCTTATGAATTAATAAGGAAAAGATATAGGTGAAAGTAATGGACAAAGAACAAGATCAGGCAATTTACAAAATAAGAAATACAAATGACCAATAAATTGTAAAAGAAAATTCAAAAAATTCAACTTTGCCTGTAATCAAAAAATGCAAATTGAATAATGACATACCATTTTCTGTCTATCAGGGTGGCAAAGCTTAGAATAAAATGAAAATACTCAATGTTGAGCAAATGGAGGAAGATGGACACTATCTCAAATGCTGATGGTGGGCAGATAAATTGTCACAACTTTTCTGGAGGGCAATTTGGGTGAAACATGTACTGAGAGTCCTCAAAAGTTCGTACCATTTTACTTTGCAATCCTTTTGCTAGGAATTTTTCTAAGGACGTAATTGGACAAATGTAAAAAGGCTGGTGGATAAGGAAGTCCAACATACCATTATTTTTCATTCAAAAAATTGGAAACAACTTAAATTATCAATAAAAAACTGGTTAAATATTTATGAAGCCATTAAGACAATTACATATGTGTATGTTTATTGATATGAAAAGATTCACAGTAAATAAAGTGAAAAAAAGTTATGCATATTATGATCACATTTGTATGGAAACATTTTGAGAAGATATACATCAAAATGTCAACAGTAGTTGATTCTGGATGGTGGAATTTTATTTGCTTTTCTTTGCCCTTCACTCATCGATATTTCATAATTTTTGTAGAATGATAATATACAGTGTGCGTAATGAAATTTATACCATATCAATACACAAAGCAGTTTTACAATTCAATATGAAAAGGCAACAATACCAGGGGAAAATGGGCAAAAGTCATAAACAGGCAATTTATCCAGTAAACAGTGTAATAGCCAACAACAGGTTAAAAAGTACTAAACACTAGTAACTAAATTAGTGCAAACAAAAACAATACACCTTTGTCACCCATCAGATCAGCAAAAATAATCAAGTGGATGTATGAAATAGCACTCCTCTACCAAAGGTGGCTGTTTCCAATGGTACCAGAATTTTGAAGGGCTTTTGGTCAGTAAGGATCAAAAACTTGAAAAATGTGCATATCTGTTGATCCAAGAATTCTACTTTTAGAAAATAATCAGACAAGGGTGAAAAGATGTATGCTTAAGAATATTCGGCAAAGTGTTGTTTATAATAGCAATATATTGGAAATAATCTCAATGATAGTTGGTTAAATTATGTAAACCCATATTATAATGGAATTCTATGCAACCATTAAAATTGTTATTTTTATGTTACTGACAGAGAGAGAGAGAGAGAATCACAATATGTTTTAAATAGCAAAAAAATCAATTAAATATATGTTACAACATGGATGAACCTTGAAAACACTATGCTAAGTGAAATAAACCAGAGGCAAAAGGAAATATATTGTATGATTCCCCTTATAGGAGGTATCTAAAACAGGCAAGTTCATAGAGACAAAAAGTAGAATAGAGGTTACCCGAAGTTGGGGAGAGAAGGGAATGGCGAGTCACAATTTAGTGGGTACAGTTTCTTCTGGGGATGATGAAAAGTACTGGAAATGGATAGTGATGATGGTTGCACAACATTGTGAATGTACTTAATGCCACGAAATTTTACACTTAAAAATGGTTAATATGGTAAAATTTTGTTACATATATTTTACCACAATTTTTAAAAGCCAATTGCAAATAACCATGTATAACATGATCCTATTTTGTGCCCACCATATGTGTATATGTTCACTAAAATGTCCAGTTGATTAAGCACCACAATGTAAACGGTATTTTACGTCAGGTGGCGATTTTATGGGTGATTTTATTTTATTTTTCCTGTCTATATTTACCTATATTTTTTCTTTCATGAGTGCAATACTTGTGTAACAATATTTTTTTAAAGCTCAAAAGTTATTAGAAATATCTGATGGGTGAAAGCACAGAGTCAGAAAGCAGAAATCTTTAGAAGTTTGGGAGAAATAAAAACCAAATATAACTCTTAGTTAACTTACATGTCCCAAACAACAAAGATTACTCTGTACTAGCCTTTGGAAATAGGTTCTCCACTATGTGTTTACAGATTCTTTATTAACTTATATAAATCTTTCAAAGTTAAGTCTTAAGGTTTTATTTCCTTTACTCTAAAATGTTCAAGACAGGAAGTTTTAAGTGTAGATCTTTATTGTTACTTGAGCTTACCTCCATTTAACTTGAAGATTTCTGTTTTGTTTTAAAATAGATATCTCCAAAATTTTTTAAGTGTTTAATAGATAAATATTTATGACCCTTTTGGTTTTTAAAGTAGATGTTGCATTGACTTGAAAATGACACTTATATCAACCCACTGCAAATTAAAGTTTAGTAGAGATGGGAGTAAATAATGTGTCATTCATTCATTCAGTCAGTATTTACTGAATACCTAATACAGCAGTGAACAAAACATAGACAATGTCTGCTTTCATGAAAAAATGAAACCTAGCTGAGACTGGAAGAATGAGCAGGAGTAATTACAGTTAGGTGAACAATCAGGAAGAGTGACTCCAGGAAGAATGACTAGTGTCTGCAAATTTCCAGAAGAAAGAAAAAGCTTGAAATAACTCAAAACCTAGGGACTTCCCTGGTGGTCCAGTGGTTAAAGAAACCATCTTGCAATGCAGGGGATGCGGGTTCGATCTCTGGTCAGGGAAGTAAGATCCCACATGCCGCAGGGCAACTAAGCTCATGTGCCACAACTAGAGAGCCTGAGTGCTGCAACTACAGAGCCCACCGCTTTGGAGCCGGTGCACCACAACTAGAGAAAAGCCCGCACAACGCAAGAAAAGATCCCACATGCCCCAACTAAGACCCGATGCAGCCGATAAATAAACAAATAAATATTTTTTTTTAAAAAAAAGACCTAGTAGTGAGTGAGGAGGAACACAGCTAGAGTATAGGAAGGGAGTGAGGAGAAAAATGAAGGAAAATGAAGACGGAGAAACTGCAGCCAGATCATGGAAGGCCTTATAGGCATAATAATACTCTTAAGCTCAATTAGAAGACATTGCAGGGGATGACGTAATCAATTGTACCTTTTAAAAAGGTCATTTTCCAAAATTCCTTTGCTATAATTATAGCCACTAATTTTTCTGGGGGTACTTGAAAGTTTTAAAGTCTTATCCGTACACGTTATCTTTCCACATCCTGGTGGGTAGATATCATTTTCTTCATTTTACTTAGGAAGAAACCTAAGTTCACAAAATGTAAAGTGAACTCACTAAGATCATGTAGGTAAGAAGCAAAATTAGGACTCTAGTTGAGGTCTTCTGACACCAAATCCTATACTCTCTATTGCCCTACTTTGGATACCAATCATATCACTGGTATTCAACTATCCACATTATCTTTTCATTAGCTTTGAAACTAATCTTAAAGGCAGGACAAGACAACTCTTTGGGATCCACTTAATTTTTTTTTGTTAAGAAAATAAAAGTCCCATGGATCTGGAGAAAAAGTTGAGTGTTCCACTTAGGTGAAATCATGCTAATAGTGGATTATGTGTACAAGATGAACTGCACTCAACATGGCTAATGCTGTTTTCCAGAAGTCTGATTATGGGACATGAAAAATATAATAACACAAAATAGAAAAAGATTAAGGTAGATGCACACCAAATAGGGTACAATAGTTAATGCAAGTAAACACTGCAAAATAGAAAGCACTTACCAGTAACTCAGATGTAACCAATTATTAGAGAATGTTTTCAATAGAAATGGTATTAACAGTAACTACAGCTAAACAAAAAGATACATTTTCAAAAACCTACACAAAACTATGGAGTATGATTTGGGTACATACAGATAAGTACTACTTACCAGCAAGGCTATATCTATCCATAACTGCACAATGAATGAACTGAAGCCTTAGCCAACCCATTTATTTTGGTTATCTTCATGATTGATGTGGAGAGCCAAATGGCTGAGTGAACCAGAGCAATCAGCATCAATCTTGAGGATGACCAAAATGAACAAATTGGCTGTACCTAAACCAACCAGTCAATGTCAAGTGAACAAGTGCTTGCATAGCACTGGCTATATGACCAGAAACGTTCTAGATTCTGTGGGGGCTATAGAGTTAGAAGACATCATCTTCTAATGGGGTTTATACTGCTTTGATATAAACTATTAAAGCAGTATAAACCCAAGTATAGAGTACACAATATGGTACCTACTATGTGGCTTCAGAGATCAGTGTGAACCAGAGTGAGCAAAATTAAGTTGGACATCAAAGAAAAGATAAGATTTGAATTGCTGAAGAGAGAGAAAAACTGGATCACTCATTTGCTGAGTGCCTCCCCTCAAAAATCTATTTCTCCCTTCTTCTTGCAGTATTGCTGAATTCTCGCTTGGGAAACCATTGCATAGACAATTCTCAGCCAAGTGCTTTAGGCAGAGTTGACTCTAGCTCCAGGTGTGCATGATAACTGCATTAAGTCAATCAGGATAGTCTATCCTCCTGGCACCAGTGACTGCCTTCGGGATGGGTATGTAACCCAAGTCTAAACGAATTACTGAATCTTATTCCTCTGGCCCCAGTAATTAATATAAAAGTAGATTCTTAAAGGCTTCTATCATAGTAAACTTCTGCATATTTTCTGAGAATGGGACACAGATCTCTCTTCTACTGGTTAGTATATTATGAAGATTCGAAGCTTCTAGCCATTTAAAACCATTGTTGTAGGGAGACCCTGCAGTTGCCAAAGATCTACTATGTGGACCTTGTGGGTTGGTATGGACATCACCGAAAGCAGAGTGGAAGATATTCAGAGTAAACCTGGATCCTTGGTAACATCACTAAACTGCTAGATCTATCCTTGCCTGAAGCCAGAATTATCTCTGGTTTTATTAAGTTATATGAGCTAGTAAGTTCTCTTTATTTGAATGAAATCAGGTTTTGTCCAGCCATTCATGTGAATAGAGCAAAGGATTCATGCTGGTGAATAGTGAGCAATCATATTGGACAATGAAGAGAGCCTATATTGTAGAGAAACTTGAGTGAGTGAGACAGAATTTGGGACGTGATATGATAGGCAATTAAGAAACATGACTTGTTCCTGAAAAAGATAATGACGTGAATGAAGTTGTGGCCTAGGAATATTGATCAAACCAAGGCGAAGATAATGGACTGCAGGGAAAAGAGCAAGAATACAGCAGGGAAATCCTTTAGGAGGAACTGAGGGCTTGGCCTATGGTGGTGGTGAGGGAAATATAGAGAAAAGGATAGAGGAGTACTTTGGTTAATAACATGAGTTCTGGAGACTGCCTGAGTTAGAATCTGGAATCTACCATTGCTATTTATACCCTACATTACCCTACTTTGGATACCAATCATATCACTTCTATCCAACTAGTCACATTATTTCATTAGCATTTGAAACTTTAATCCTAGGAAGATTACATATCTTTCAGTAAATTAGAGTAAGTTCCCTACACACGAACCTTCAAGTTGCAAACTTTCAAAGATATGAACATGTGTTCTCATGTCCAATCACGTAAGTTAGTTCACGTGTCTGGAGTACATTGTCACGTGCGTGCATCCCCTACAAGTAGTTGTGCTTTTGTGTACTTTACTGTACAGTACTGTATAGAGTACAGTAGTACAGTATCTTTATTTCAAGCTCAGGATGTCCAGAAGCAAGCGTAAAAGCAGTGGTGATGTAACTGGTACTGCTAAGAAGCGCCAAGCAATAACGATGGAAACAAAAGTGAAAATAATTGAGAAAGTGTAGCGAGGCGAAAAGATGGTAGACGTCGCTCGTTCTTATAACATTGAACTCCTTGCTGTGCAACACAAGGAATTTACTAATGAAGACCTGATGGAATTGGAGGCCCAGAGAAAGAACGAAGAGAGACAAGAGGAAGAAGAAGTAACTGAAGAACAGAAGAGATTCACAACACAGGAAATGGCAAGGGGATTTTCTTTATTTGAGGAGGCACTGTTAGTTTTTGAGGCACAGGACGGTACACGAAGGTTGCAGCAGCCGTTCAGAATGCAATCCAGTGCTACCATGTCATCTATGACGAGAAAAGAAGAGCTACTACCCAGACATCATTGGACCGTTTTTTCAAGAGGGTAGATAGAATTGAATCCAGCAAGGAACCAGAACCTGTGCCATCCACGTCAGGCGTGAGTGAAACTGCAGCCTGCCCTCCGTCTCCTGTTGCTGATGATCCTTCAGCTCTACCATCTCCCACCTCCTCTCCCTCCTCCAGTCAGTAACTCTTCTTGCCTGTTCGCTCGATGCCAACCCCTGTATGTCAGCTGTTGTACTGCACTACTGCACTTTTCAAGGTACGGTCCTGTAAGATTAAAAATGTTTATTTTTGTGTTTGTTTTTTATGTATTATTTGTATGAAAAGTATTATAAACCTATTACAGTACAGTACTGTATAGCCGATTGTGTACCTGAGCTAACTTTGTTGGACTTATGAACAAATTGGACTTACAAACGCGCTCTTGGAATGGAACTCGTTCATATGTAGGGGACTTACTGTACTTAGTATTTCTGCCCCCCCAATTTTCTCATTTGCAAAATGGGAATAAAAATAGTATCTACATCTTGAGGTTGTCATTATGATTAAATTTGGAAATACATGCAAAATACTTAGAAGAGTGTGTAGCACACAGTAATAATATTCAATAAATGTTAACTATTATTCAAACACTTTTCCAAGGCAGAATCTATAGGACTTGGTGACTGACTGAAGGAAACAAACAGAAAGAAAGCAAAGAGATTAGGACACTTGTATTCTAGCTCTAGGTATGCCACACTAGCTGTAGTAAACTTGAGCAACTTAATTTTGGGGGGGACTCTGATTAGTCATTTGTAAAAATATGTATTTGGATTAGATGATCTCTAGGGTGGCTTCAGGTCTAATATTTTATGTGTCTATGTAATCTAAGTTGTAAAAACACATATACATATAGTATTATATATGATATATGATATATAGTATGTTAATATTATATATCATTATATATAGCATTAGTATGTTATATTAATACATATTTTATATAGTTATATAGCAAAATTTTATGTAACACTTTGAATGCATTAATTAATTCAATTCTTTCAACAACTGTGTGGGGTGGACCATTTTACAGATAAGAAAACTGAGGCACAGAATGTTTAAATGACTTCTTCAAGGATATAAATAGTTGCAGTTAGGACCCAAAGTCAGAGCTTTGGACTCTGAACACCACAATATTTAGTATGGCTTGCTACGTTCAATTTTAAATGTCAGGACTAGCATGGGAGCTATAGCATCCCTGAAAAGTGTGGTGTGTCCACGTTAAGTTCAAAGAACTCTTGGCTCTCATAGAATAGGCTCATTTTCTGTCAGTAAATGCAGGAAAAGTAGCAGATACAAACAGCATCAAAGGGTTTCTAGATTATTGTAGAATAATCCCATTTCCATGAGGGCAGTTACTGTGGTGCTCAGGAGAAAAAAAAAATCCTTAAAGAAGGTGGACTTGAATAGAAAAAGATCCTTAAATGAGATCCAATCATCAATATGTTGCTACAATGCCCTATATATGGAGAGTATGTCTCCAAGATAGGTTAGCAACACGTGGTGTTAGTATTGATAGATCAGATCATAGACTGCACAGATAGCCATGCCTATGATAATAATGAAGGTTATGTAAGAGCATTAAGCCATATTAGCTACATGGCTACCATGTGCCAGGCAAGCCTCAAGTGATGGCAGGAGGAAAAGCCAGTAGTCATTGCACATTTAAATATTAAGACTTAAGAAAATTTAGTCTTGGAGGCCAAATTTAGAGCCCTAGACAAGAAACTCAGTGCCAAAATCTCTATGTTAATGTCTTCTAAAAAGCATCAGTTCCATGCAGAGAAATAAGAATGGATACTCCAAATTCTTCCTAACCCAACAGAACTCTTTTAATAGTTGTAGACTATATAGGAAGGCTATGTTCCTCTTGAACAAAATGTCATCAGGAATCTTGTACTAAAAAGGAAAGGACATGAGGCAAGCTAGTAGAAAAGCATAATATTCAAACCAATGTAGATCCCACTAGAGTAAAGGAAGCTAAAGAAAGGAATGGAAAATGGGTAAGGGCTATGACAGTGGCATAAATAAAATGGAAGACAACTTACAATGCCAACTTCTTAAATACACAATTGACATATATAGGAAGTGGTTTAAAATAAGTAAGAATACAATATAAGTACATATTTTTTATACTTTTTCTAGAAGCCTTAAAAGGAAAATAGCTGAATTGGAATGTAGACCAGCATGTAAGGATATATAACTAGCCTTTAAGCAATTTGATAGAAGGAGAAAAACCAATCATTTACAATGCCAAGTTATATATAACTACAGGAAGGCCCAGCCTGGGCTGATAGAGAAGTATGCTGTTGTGTGTATAAGGGTCAACATACATAGTATAAGCATAGAATATTTAGACAAGGAAAGGGCAATACAAACTATATGAGTGCAAAGATACCATCTTTAAAATGTAAAGTTCATTAACAAAATTAGTAGCCTATGTCTACTTCACAGAAGACTTGACCAGAATAATACAATTTTGCCACCCAAAATGGAAATAAGTCAATGTTATACTTCTGGAGGTTTTTAATTATTCACAAGCAAATTTATCAAACATGTCATTGAGATGAAATAGATAATTGAGATTTGCATAAAACAAATGACCACTTCTTATAATGAGATTTGTATGACTCTAAATAAAAAAAATATGACTTTGAGAGACCAAAAATATCCATAGGAACTACTGCATAAGAGTGGTTAAGTTTCGCATACTAGTGTAAACAAAAAAACAGACTTATCAATCACTTGGTTATTCAGTTTCAGCAAAGAGACTGATGATAAAATGCAGGTGTTGCTACTTTTTAAAACATACTTTTACAAACTAAAATCTTTTAAAAATCACTTTAAAAGACCAAAAATCAATGAAAACTACAAAACTTTGTTGAAGGAAATCAAAGAAGACAAAAACAAATGGAAGGACATCCTTTGTTCATGGATCAGAAGAATTAATATTATTAAAATTTTCACACTATACAAAGCCATCTATAGATTCAATACAATCCCTATCAAAATTCCAATGGATTTTTTTCACATAAATAGAAAAAACAATCTTAAAAAAATTTTTTTTGGCTGCAAGAAACTCAATTTATTTATTTATTTTTATTTTTTAACATCTTTATTGGAGTATAATTGCTTTACAATGGTGTGTTACTTTCTGCTTTATAACAAAGTGAATCAGCTATACATATACATATATCCCCATATCTCCTCCCTCTTGCTTCTCCCTCCCACCCTCCCTATCCCACCCCTCTAGGTGGCCACAAGCACAAAGCTGATCTCCCTGTGCTATGAGGCTGCTTCCCACCAGCTATCTATTTTACATTTGGTAGGGGAGGGGGAAGGGGAAGCTGGGATGAAGTGAGAGACTGGCATGGACATATAAACAATCCTAAAATTTGTATGCAATCACAAAAGACCCCGAACAGCCAAAGCAATCATGAGAAAGAAGAACAAAACCAGAGGTATCACACCTCCTGATTTCAAGCTATATTATAAAACTACAGTAATTAAAACAGTATGGTACTGGCATAAAAATAGACACATAGACCAATGGAACAGAATAAAGAGCCCAGAATTAGATGCATATAATGACCTGCATATATGGTCAACTAATATTCGATAAGGAGCCAAGAATATCCAATGGGAAAAGGACAGTCTCTTCAACAGATGGTGCTGGGAAAACTGGATAAATACATGCAGAAAAATGTGATTTGACTCTTATCTTACACTACTCACAAAAGTTAACTCGAAATGGACCAAAGACTTAAACATAAGGCTTCATACTGTAAAACTCCTAGTAGAAAACATAGGGAAGAAATTCTTCAACATTGGTCTTGGCGATGATTTTTTGGATATGACACTAAAAGCACAAACAACAAAAGCAAAAATTAACAAGTGGGACTACATCAAACTTAAAAGTTTCTTCCCTGCAAACAAAACAATGAACAAAATGAAAAGGCAACCTATGGAATGGGAAAATAATATTTGCAAACCTTGTATCAGATAAGGGGTTAATATCTAAAATTTTTAAAGAACTCATACAACTCGATAACAACAAAATCAGACTTTAAAATGGGCAGAGGAACTAAATAGACATTTTCCAAAAAAAAATGCAAATGGCCAATAAGTACATGAAAAAGTGCTGAACGTCACTAATCATCAAGGAAACAAAGAAAAACCATAATAAGCTATCACCTCACACCTGTAAGAATGACTATCATCAAAAATACAAAGACAAGTGTTGGCAAGGATATGGAGAACAAGGCATTGTTACTGACTGTTTGTGGGATTATAAACTGTTGCAGCTAGTATGGAGGTTCCTCAAAAAAATTAAAAAAAGAATCACCATATGATGCAGCAATCCCACTTCTGGGTATATATCCAAAGGAAATGAAAGCATATTATCTAAGAGATATCTGCACTCCCATATCTATTGCAGCATTATTCACAATAACCAAGATATGGAAATGGAAACAACTTGTGTCCATCAATGGATGAATGGATAAAGATAATGTGATATACACATACACACACATACACACACACAACTATCCAGCCACGAGAACAAAGGCAATCCTGCCATTTGGGACAACATGGATAGATTTTGAGGACATTACACTAAGTGAGATAAGTCAGACAGAGAAAGACAAATATTGTGTGATACCTCTTATATGTGAAATTTTTTTAAAATGAATTTGAAAAAGCAGAGAGTGGAATGGTGATTACTATGGAGCTGGGAAGTAGGAGAATGGGAGAGTTTAAGGGTACAAACTTGCAACTAGTAGATAAATAAGTCCTGGAGATGTAATACACAGTACAGTGATTATAGACACCAAAACTGTATTATAAACATTAAACTGGCTAAGAGACTAGATCTTAATTGTTCCCAGTACTTTTATTTAAAGATTTTTTTGATGTGGACCATTTTTAAAGCCTTTACTGAATTTGTTATAATATTGCTTCTGTTGTTTATGTTTTGGTTTTTGGCCACGAGGCATGTGGGATCTTAGCTCCCCGACCAGGGATCTAACCTGCACCCCCTGCATTGGAAGGCAAAGTCTTAACCACTAGACCACCAGGGAAGTCCCCTGTTCCCAGTACTTAAAAAGAAATTATAATCATGTGACTTGATAAAGGTGTTATTTAATGGTACATTGGCAAACATATTGCAATATAAATGTATCAAATCAATATGTTAAACATCTTAAACTTACACAGTGTTATTTGTCAATTACATCTCTATTTTAAAAAGACCAAAAATGTGTGCAGTGTATTAAAAACAATTTAGCAATAAAAACACTTTAAGATCTCCACAGCTACATGACAAAGTAAAAGAGGCTAAGAGAGGTGGTAGGGGGTAGAGGGGAATACACTTTTCAAAGATGAAAAAAAAATTCCCTACATGAAGAGAACAGGAAATCTTTAAATGTGTGCCTGGTGGAGTAAAAAAAAAAAATAATTTCAAGGATCACCCTACAAGACATTCCTAAATGAATATTAAAATATTTTTAAGATATAAAACCAGGGAATGAGCTAGAGAATCAGTGGGGCTGCCTTATGATCAGGCCAAAAGTATAATCAAGCATGAAAGAGTGGTAGCAGAGAGACCCAGTGAGGTTTTTTTTTTCTTTACTGTGGAATCCATGAAGGAGAATCCTGAATCTAAATGAAATGTGAAGTAATGAAGTCAGATATTAGATCATAAACAGGCAGGCAGAGTTATAGATATGATGTGAAATGATACACATATAAAGGTGCCATTTACTCTAATGTTTAAAGAAACTCAAGGGTGAAATGGTAGAAGAGTAGCTTCAAGTGGTAATATGTTGCCAAGGGAGAATCAGATCTTCAAGTTGACCTATATCCACCAGAAAAAAACCCCAGAAAATTTCCTTTGGGGATTTACTTCCACAATT
The DNA here is from genome assembly GCF_951394435.1 of Stenella coeruleoalba. Classification (NCBI taxonomy): domain Eukaryota; kingdom Metazoa; phylum Chordata; class Mammalia; order Artiodactyla; family Delphinidae; genus Stenella; species Stenella coeruleoalba. The sequence continues at coordinate 88,541,441 of NC_137152.1, read as the reverse complement.
AGCCACCTGATAGAATAAACAGCACAAGGTTGAGTCCTGAAATAAACATAATATGTTGGGGAGGGACTTCCCTGGCAGTCCAGTGACTAAGACACTGCACTCCCAATGCAGGGGGCCCGGGTTCGATCCCTTGTCAGGGAACTAGATCCCACATGCCGCAACTAAGAGTTCACATGCTGCAACTAAAAATCCCACATGCTGCAACGAAGATCCCATGTGCCACAACTAAGACCCGGCACAGCCAAATAAATAAATAAATAAAATATTTTTTAAAAAGCACATAATATGTTGGGGAGAGAGAAGAAAACTGGCATCTATGTTTTGGATGCTATGGAGGTCAAACCTGTCCCCCTTCTCTTTCTCCACCTCTGCCCTAAACCCAGTGATGCCTCTTTCAGAATGTATTAATTTAATAGAATTAAAATAAACTTCTGATAAACTTCAGAAGACAAATATTCTGAAAAAATTAAAATAATTTCTACCAAGATGAAAAACCCTGTCAGCTTTTTGGTCTTCACAAAAAAATTTTGTTTTTCTGGCAAGATTTCCATGAAGGGGAAAGATTCCCTCCCCATACAGAAGGGTTTTGAATTAAGCAGGAATCATGGTCCCCAAATAAGAGTGATCTTGCCAAAGCAAAGAGTGCAAACACAGAGTCTGAAATCCCTCATGGATTTGGAAATCCACATCTTTCTGGTAGTTTATTCCAGTATTATTTCATCAGAAAAATAGAGCAGCAAAATATCAGTAAAATTACTTGTTATAATTTCAAGAAGTAAATTTAATACTATTTCCAAAGAAAAGAGCATGCCATTTCCATTTATATTCACATTTCTACTTTTTTTCTTTAATTCACAATTGACCATTAGAGTAATTTTCCATAAAAATACTTCTCATAATTCTGCTTCCTGTTTTAGCTATGAAAAATGCATCGTTAGATGGTGTCCTTCTTATGAATTTTTTAAAAAATCATTTCTCATAGACTTAACCAACTTCTGATTCTTTCATGCCAAACCATACTTTTTTAAATTGAACTTTTACATCGGGATCGTTGTAGGTTCACGTGCAGTTGTAAGAAATAATACAGAAATATCTCACATAAATTTAATCAGTTTCCCCCAAATATAGTACCATATCACAACCAGGATTTTGACACCCATACAATCCACCAATCTTGTTCAGACTTCATCAGTTTTATTTTTAGAGTTCCATCACCAAAAAGATCACACATGTTGTCTTTTTATAACCACAGCCACTTCTCTTGTGTGTCCTTAACCCCTGGCAACCACTAATCTGTTCTCCACCTTTTATAATTTTGTAATTTTAAGCATATTACAGGTGTACCTCAGATATATCGTGGATTTAGTTCCACATCACAGCAATAAAGTGAATATTGCAATTAAGCGAGTCACACAATTATTTTTTTGGTTTTCCAGGGCATATAAAAGTTACGCTTACACTATACTGTAGTCCATTAAGTGTGCAATAGCATTATGTCTTAAAAAACAATGTAAATACTTAACTAAAAACACTTTATTGCTTAAAAATGCTAAGCATCTGAGCCTTCAGCCAGTCATAATCTATTTTTTTTAATAGATCTTTACTGGAGTATAATTGCTTCACAGTACTGTGTTAGTTGCTGTTGCACAACAAAGCGAAGCAGCCATAGGCATACACATGTCCCCATATCCCCTCCCTCTTGAGCCTCACTCCCATCCTCCCTATCCCACCCCTCTAGGTCATCGCAAAGCACTGAGCCCATCTCCCTGTGCTGTGCTGCTGCTTCCCACCAGACAACTATTTTACATTCGGTAGTGTATGTATGTCGATGCTCTCATTTCGCCCCAGCTTCGCCCTCCCACCCCATGTCCTCAAGTCCATTTTCTGTGTCTATCTTTTTATTCCTGCCCTGCAAGTAGGTTCATCAGTACCATTTTGTTTTTTAGATCCCATATATATGTGTTAGCATACAGTATTTGTTTTTCTCTTTCTGACTTACTTCACTCTGTATGACAGACTCTAGGTCCATCCACCTTGCTACAAATAACTCAATTTCGTTTCTTTTTATGGCTGAGTAATATTCCATTGTATATATGTGCCACATCTTCTTTATCCATTCATCTGTTGATGGACACTTAGGTTGCTTCCATGTCCTGGCTGTTGTAAATAGTGTTACAATGAACACTGTGATAATGTGACTCTTTTTGAATTATGGTTTTCTCAGGGTATATGCCCAGTAGTGGGATTGCTGGGCGGTATGGTACATCTATTTTTATTTTTTTAAGGAACCTCCATCCTGTTTTCCATAGTGGTTTTATGATTTTTTGCTGGTGGAGAATCTTGCCTCAATTTTGATGGCTGCTGGCTGATCAGGGTGGTGGTTGCTGAAGGTTGGGATGGCTGTGGCAGTTTCTTAAAATAAGACAACAATGAAGTTTGCTGCATCAATTGACTCTTCCTTTCATGTACAATTCCTCTGTAGCATTTTACCCACAGTAGAAAATTTTTCAAAATTGGAGTTAATCCTCTCAAACCTTGGCATTCCCTTATCAACTAAATTCATGTAGTATTCTAAATACTTTGTGGTCGTTTCAACAATCTTCACAGTATATTCACCAGGAGTGATGTCTATGTTCGTGAAAAACATTAGTCTGTATATTTCTCTGCACTTTCTTTGTCTCATTTTGATATCAAGGTTAACACTTGCCTCATAAAATAAGTTTAAAACTTCTGTTTTCTGAAAAATTTATTGTATACAATTGCTGTTAATTCTTTAAGTGCATAGTAGAATTGTCTAGTGACACCATCTGGGCCTGGAAAATTCTTTTTCAGGAGCTTGTTAATGACAAATTCAATTTCTTTAATTTTTATAGGACTACTTTGGTTAACTGTTACATCTTGGTTCAGTTTTGGTAGTTTGTGGTCTTCAAGGAATTGATCCATTTATTCTAAGTTGTTAAATTTATGTGCATAAAGTTCCTCATAATATTCCTTTAGTGTCTTTTAGTAGCTATATGATTTCTTTCAGCCCTGATATTGGTGGTTTATGACTTCTCTCTTTCTATTTTTGTCATTTCTGCATAAGATTTGTCAATTGTATTGATATTCTTGAGGAACCAGCTTTGGATTCATTTATATTCTTGTTTTACTACTTTCAATTTGATTGATTTCTGCTCATACCTTTATTCCTTCCTTCTGCTTGCTTTGGATTTATCTTGCTCTTTTTTCCCTAGTGTCTTGAAACTTGGATTATAGATTTGAGACCTTTCATTTTTATTTGATAGTATTTGGTTTTATAAATTTCCCTCTTGGCATTGCTTTACCTGCATACCACGTATTTTGATATGTTAAGTTTTTATTTCATTAAGTTCTATGTATTTTAAATTTTCTTTTAAGGCTTCTTCCTTGACCCATGGATTAGATAGAAGGGTGTTGTTTAATTTTTAATGTTTGAATATTTTCTTATTGGTTTTGTGTTACTGATTTCCAGTTTGATTATGTTATGTTTGAAGAACATACTCTGTATAATTTCAATTCTTTTCAATTTGTTGAGATTTGTTTTATGATTGAGGATATGGTCTGTTAGGAATTGACTGTGTCCCCCCAAACTTCATATGTTCATGCCCTAACCCCTGATGTGTCTGTATTTGGAGATAAGGCCTCTAAGGAAGTAATTAAGTTTAAATGAGATCATAAAGGTGGGGTCCTGATATGATAGAATTTGTGTCCTTATAAGAAGAGATACCAGAGAGCTCACTCTCCCTTTCTTTTTCCATGCATAGACAGAGGAAAGGCCACGTAAAGACAGGGAGAAGGTGGTTGTCTGCAAGTAAGAAGAGAGATATCACCATAAATTGAAATTGCCAGAACTTTGATCTTGGATTTCTAGCCTCCAGGACTATTAGAAAATAAATTTTCTATTTTTTAAGCTACCCAGTCTGTAGTATTTTGTTATGACAGCACGAAGACTAATGCATGGTCTCTCTCGATGAATGTTCCATGGGTGCTTGAAAACATGTGCATTCTGCTGTCGTTGAATGGGGTAGTCTATAAATGCCAATTAGATCTTATTGGCTGATGATTTTGTTGAGTTATTCTATATCTTTGCAAATTTTCCATCTGTAAGTTCTATCAATAGCTGAGAGTGGGGTGTTGTAGTCCCCAACTATAATTTTGGATTTCTCTATTTATTCTTTTAGTTTTATTGGGTTTTTAATGTATTTTTGAAGCTCAGTTATTTGAGGCATACACATTTAAGCTCACTATAACTTCTCGGTGATCGACTCTTTTATCATTATGTAATATCTCTTTGGCAGTTATTTATCTTTGCTCTGAAGTTACTTTATCAATATTAATATAGCCACTCCTATTTTTCTTAACTTAATGTTAGCATGATATATCATTTTCCATCCTTTAACTTTCAACATACCTCTGTTGATGTATTTTAAATGAATTTCCTGTAGACAGAATATTATTAGCTCATATTTTTTAATCCATTCTGTGAATCTCTTTTAATTAGTGTAGTTAAACCATTTATATTTAATGTAATTATTGCTCTATTAGGGTTTGTCTGTGTTTTATTATTAATTTTCTGTTTCTTTCCTTTGTTTTCCCTTTCTTGCCTTCCTGTAGGTTACTTGAACATTTTTCCAGGATTCCTCTTGTTTTATTTATACTGCTTCTGGGTATGTCATTTTGCATAGATTTTTAGGGATTTCTACAGGTATTACAATATCTATACACAGTTTATCACAGCCTGCTAGTATCCATGTTTTACTACTTTGAAAGAAGTATTGATGCTTACTTCCTTTCACTCTCACACATTTAAAATATAATTGTCTCAAGTATTTCCTCTACATACATTGAGCATTACAATAGATGTTGGTAGAATTTTTGCTTCAACCATCACATATGACTTAGAAAACTTATGAGGGGAAGGATAGTCTATTATATACCCATATTTTATCAATTTATTTATTCTTATTTCCTTTCTGAGTTTCCAAGCCTTCGTCTGCTATAATTTCCTTCTGTTTGAAGAGTTTTCCTAATCATTTATTTAGGAAAGGTCTGCTAATAATAAATTGTCTTAATTTCCCTTTGCCTGAGGATGTCTTTATTTCCACTTCATTGATGAAGAATAGATATAGGTTTGGGGGTATATAGTTTTTTTCTTTCATGACTTGAAAAATGTTGTGCCTCCTTCTTCTGGCTTCCATGATTTCAGACGAAAATTCCTCTGCCACTCACATAGGTGTTCCCCTATGAGTAATGGGCCATTTATCTCTGGTTGCTTTGAAGATGTTTTCCTGACTTTACTTTTCATATGTTTAATTATGTTGTATCTTAGCATGGATTCCTTTGGGTTTATCCTATTTGAGATTCACTCCATTCTTAAATTTGTAGGTTTATACCTTTTGCCAAATTTGGGAAGTTTTACACCACTATTTCTTCAAAACTTTTTCAGCCCTTTATTCTTTCTTTACTCCTGGGACTCATAGACCCTTTGGCATCTGTAAACGTTAATTTTTTTGTTATTTTCCCACAGATCCCTGTGTTTCTGTTTATTTTTTCTCAGTCTATTTTCTCTGCTTTGTTCAGATTAAGTTCTATTTTTCAGCCCTCTAGTTCAGATTATATTTTCTGTCATATCCACTCATTATTCATCTCATCAAGTGAGTTTTTATTTCAGTTATCATATTTTTAGTTCTATCATCTCCATTTGATTCTTTTCTATAACTTCTCTTCCTTTGCTGAGATTTTTCTTTTTTAAATTTGTTTTGAGATAACTTGTAACTGCTCAATGAAGCAATTTTATGGTGGCAGCTTTAAAATATCTATCAGGTAGTTCCAACTTCTGATTCATTTTAGTGTTGGAATCATTTTTTTTCCATTCCAGTTGTGATTTTCCTGGCTCTTGGTATGATGGGTGATTTTCTGTCATAGTGTATATATTTTAGATGTCAGGAGACTCTTGATCCTATCTAAATCTTTGAATTTAGCAAGCAGTCACCTTGTTTAGGTTTATCATGTAGATTATGGCTTACTTTTGTGATCTGTAGTTCCAGTGAAAATTGAGATTTCTGAGCTCTTATGATGCTATTTTGGTGTTTCCAACTTCTAGCTCTGCTTGAGCTCCTGCTGGATCCCTGGTGATGCTACCCAGTGTTGTTAGGTATGGAGTGGGTATACTAGACCCAGAGGATGGAGAGCATTTCCCCTGACCTATTCTCCCACTGGATGCCTGCTGATGGACTTCCCACTATATTTCTGCTTTTGCCTTCAGGGAAGGGAAGTGCTTACCTGGACCTCCTTCTCCTACGAGGTGGAGGGGCTGGGGCCACCAAGCCTAAGTCACTCTCTGCCATTGGAGGAAGGTCAAGAGATGCCAGCCCTGAGTCATATTCTTCTGGGTGGAGGGCCAGGAGACACCAGGCACAGTGGTGCCTCTAATATGGGCAGAGGGGCATACTTGCTACCTCTTAGTATTGAGTATGGAGGGAATTGTCCTGTCCATGTTCTGCTGTTACCACTGTGGGCAGATTGTATCCACTTCCTCCAGCAGGTGTGGGGAACATGGTGAGCTATCACTCCCTGAATCAATCCACTTTTGCCACTAATTCTAGAGGATCATTTCTACTGATGCCAGCAGGTTTAGGTCTTACATTAAGTCCCTGCTGGGCTCCCCCATTTTCAATCCTTTGGCCAGAGGCAGCAAACTTTTTTGAGGGTTATTTTTTCTATACCTATTGGTGTTTCTGGGTTGCTGAACTCTCCAGCACCCAGTCCAGGATACATGGAAGATAAAAAGAAAACCTAGGGAGCTCACTGTAGTGTCCTGCTCCAAGTTCTGGGCTCTCCAGCCAGTCTACCTTTTGCTTTCTACATTTTTGAGCCCCTTTGTTATAGTATCTAATTTTATTTAGAGCCAAGAAACAGGGAAAATTGAGTCTTTGCCATCTTGCTTCAGCCAACAAAATTCTTTTATATTGGCCTTCCAAGTAATTATTAAAACTATTTGATATATTTTATACCTGTTTTGGCTATAGAAATAGCCAGTGATTTTATATCTTAGCATATATTCCCCTATGCCAGAGGTTGGCAATTTATGGCCTGCCACAGGCCAAGACGGGAAACCTATACATTACAAAGTCAGAGTTCAGTAGCTGTGACAGAGACTGTATGTGTCTCACAAAGTCTAAAATATTTACTATATGGCCCTTTTCAGAAAATATTTGCCAATCCCTACTCCATAATACTATAAGCTCTGTTATTTAACTAATTAATTTGGAAATATGTAATAGGTACTGAGACACTGCCACACATAGGACACTTAATAAGCATTTATTGAGGGAATGAATTATGAATACTGACAAAAGTCCCAGTTCTCAAAAAACTCACAGTTTAAGACCAGATTATTGAGAGAGATAAACATACAAAAAGATAATTGCATTACAAATGGAAATATGCTTATGTAGTGTTATGGGAACCCTCTAGGAGGATATGGCAGAAATTACAGCTCTCCACTAAACTTTTTCTTCCATTTTTGGGCCCACAACTAGGCCACAATCTAGCACCTAATGTAGTTAGGTATGGCCAAGGGAATATGTTGTCTCAAATAAAATTTGAACACAAGTGACATACCCCATTTCCAGATCTAGATCCTAAAACTACCCACGCTTGCTGCTCATCCATGCTCTTTCCTCTTTCTGGCTGCCTAGGATGTTGACATTCAAGGCAAAATGAAAGTCATGTGTTGAGGATTGGAGTGTTTTCTCAGCTTAGGTCTTGAATGACTACATAGAGGAGAGCTAGTCCACCAACCTGAAAAATCTCTCACAAATGTTAAAAGACAGAAAATATTTATATAGTGCTAACGTGATAAAATTTGGGGATCCATTTATTACTGAAGCCTGGTGTACCATATCTAATAAAGAAAGAATAACTTAACTGTACCTGGAAATGTAAAGTAAGGCTTCACAGAGGAAGTAATATATGAGGTGGGCCTTGAAAAATGAATCAGTTGTTCTTGTGTCAATGAAAGGAATGGACATTGCAGGCAGAATGAACAGGATGTCCACGTGTATATAGGCACAGTGTGATATGGGAATGGCAAGATGTGTACAGCTAAAGCATGGAAAAATAAGAGACATTGAGAGAAAGTGATAGGAAAGGAAACTGGAGAGGATATTAGGACTTTTAAGTTAGTATATATTCATATATATATAGAGAGAGAGTTTAACTTTATCCTTTGAGTACTGAGGAGACAGCAAAGGTTTTTTTTGAGCTGGGAAGTAAAACAATCAGGTTAGTGGTTGAGAAATGTAACTGGAGGCACCAATGGTGATAGATTATATCTTGGTTGCATCAAAGATAAATCTCTTTGTAACTACTCTGACTTCAAGTTCTGAGATAAGAAATTTGTTACAATTATACACACTACTGAACTGAACAGAAATAAACAAAGCAATTGCAGGAAGCTTTCAAAACAATTTCAATTCTGACCATACCTCCATGGTTTCCAGCTTTGTGCATTTGGTATCTGGATTCGTGGCTGGACTCAGATTAAAAATACGGCTACCTTAGGGATATAATGTACAACATGATAAATATAATTAACGCTGCTATATGTTATATTTGAAAATTGTTGAGAGTAAATCCTAAGAATTCTCATCACAAGAAAACATTTTTTTCTATTTAATTTTGTACCTATATGAAATGATGGATGTTCACTAAACTTACTGTGATAATCATTTCAGGATGTATGTAAGTCAGACCATTATGTTGTACAGCTTGAACTTATATAGTGCTGTATATCAATTATATCTCAATAAAACTGGAAGGAAAAGTTAAAATAGCATTTAAATGAGTGTCATAGGTTTCATTTCTGTTAAATATCATTATCATAGCTAGCCACAAATGTCAAAGAAATTATTGTGTTATCTGTTTATAGATGGCAACTTTATTTGCAGCATAAATTGGCAGAAATTTTAGATTGTAATAGTAGGTAGATACTTTTCTATAGTGTAAGGGCATAATAAAAATTTTTATCAAGACTTACGAAACTCAAAACAGCAGAGAATGTCAGAAATTGTGAAGATTAACTGAAGATAATTTTTCCACTTCAAATTATGGCCTTGTTTGACAAGCTCATGCCAAATTAATTCTTTGCTGCAGAAATTCAGGGCTTTTCAAATTATTATATCGCTAAAGAATATTATACCATTAAGATAACTGCAAAATGAAAGCTATTTCCTATTTTCAGTGTCATTGCCGAAATAAGATGGTTCTAATCACAAAGACAGGGGGATTACTAAAGAAGTGACAGCGATCATTCACTCACTGCAACACACTACCTTCACAGCTGTGAAGAAACATAATGCTAAAGGCTTTGACAGCATATCTTTAAGTACACTGTCAAGAGAAGATACCTTTAAAGGCTATCTCTTAAAAAATTAAACAGTGAATAATGCCAAAAGATTTCAGAGTTATCTCTTGTAACGTGTTCTTCAAGTAGAAAGAAAATAAAGTTGGTAAGAATGATTATCATAAAATTTATCTGTTTTTCATTATTGACATGCTGTCTCTAGTCCTTCTGAATCTACCGTATTACCAGTCAAGACCACCCCCAAATCAAAACAGAATATATTTTTGTTGCACATAAAATATAGGAAAACATAAAATCACTATCTTTTCTGTCCTTTCAAAATGGTTCCATTTTTTAGCAACAAAGCAGATTACATGACCAGAATGATCCTCCATAAGAAAGCAATAAAAATAATGGGTAAAACACTTTAAAGTATTTTTAGGGCCTTTTAAGGTCTGACAAAAAGTAAGGAATCGTTTGGCTACGTATTTAAAAAATTACCTAAAAATAAAAAAAATTACCTCACAGTAAATTAAGTGGAACACTAAAGTTTTCATCATGATAACACTCACCAAACTATGTGGAATTAAGCATTAATTTTTGCATATTTAAAGGGTTTAGAAAACAGAAGAGAAAGCCCAGGGTTTCCTCAAGGTGTGGAATCAACCAAAAGGTCCTTATGGAAATCTTGAACCTCAAAAATTTGAGGTCAGTTTAAGAATAATCTATAAATAAATCTGCTTTCCCAAAAGACCAAGAGGAAAATTGCCAAGAGGGTTCAATATGGTGGCATAGGAAGATCCTGAACTCACCTCCTCCTACAGAAACAACAAATCTACAACTACATATGGAATAATTCCTTGGAAAGGAACCTTATTGGATAAACAGAGGCTTCACAAAAAAGGGTAAAATGACAGCACTGAGATGGGTAGGACAGGCAGAGATACAAGCTTGCCAAGAAAAAACCCCAAAACCCAGTTGCAGCAACCCACAATTGGGAGGGATCACACAAGTAAAAATCTTTTCCCTGAGGAGCGAGAGATTCAAGCCCCACATCAGGCACCACAACCCTTAGATCCTGCACAGAAGAAACAATACCCCTAAACACCTGGCTTTGAAAACCAATGGGAATATGCCCAGGAAAACTAGAAAATGGAAAATCCACTCTTAATGGGCTCACATGCAGACACACTCAACCTGAAAACCAGTACAAAAACATCATAGGTGAAAGGGACCCACTTACTAATTTTGAAGCATTTGTCAAAGAGGCAGGAACCAGTTCAGATGCTCCCCAGGGACTGAGTCATTGGTGGGAACCATTTATGCAATTTCAGGCTACCTTGCTAACACTGGTGCTGATGGCTGCCATTTTGGAACTTTCCATCTAACCTGTTAGCACCAGTGTACATGCCCCACTGAGAGCCCTGCCCATCTCTGCACCTTAACCAGGCCTCAAAGTCAGCCAAGTGATAGCTCCACCTACCAGTGTCCTGTCACAGCTACCACCAGGTCCTGGAGCTAGTCCAGGGGTACAGCTCCACCCAGCAGTGTCCCATGGCAGCTTTGGCCCCACCACAAGAGACACCCATTGAGCACTTGGCTCTGGTGGCCAGGCAGGATTGCTTTTAGGAGCCCCAAAGGACATCTCCTAAATAAGGCCACTCTTTCAAGACTGGGGGAAATAGCTGATACACCTAATATATAGAAACAAACACAGAGAATTAGGTAAAATGAGGAGACAGAGAAATATGTTTCAATTGAAAGAACAAGAAAAAATCTCAAAAAATAAAAAAAACTAAACTAAATGGAGATAAGTAGCTTACCTGATAAAGTGTTCAAAGTAAAGGTCATAAAGATCCTCACCAAACTCAGGAGAAGAATGGATGAACACAGTAAGGACTTCAAAAAAAGAGATAGAAAATATAATAAAGTACCCATGAAAAATATACTAGAGGGGTTCAATAGAAGAATGGATGAGGTAGAATTAATCAGTGAGCTGGAAGACAAAACAAAGGAGCTCACCAAGACAGAGTAGCGAAATGAGAAAATAATTTTTAAAAGTGAAGACATTTTAAGGGACCTCTGGGACAACATTAAGTGGAATAACATTCACATTATATGGGTCGCAGAGGAGAAGAGAGAGAAAGGACCAGAAAAATTATTTGAAGAAATAATGGCTGAAAACTTACCTAATTTTGAGAAGGAAACAGACATCCAGGTCCAGGAAACCCAGAAATTTCCAAATAAGATGAACCCAAAGAGACACACATCAAGACATATAATTAACATGGTAAGAGTTGAGGATAAAGAAAGAATCCTAAAAGCAGGAAGAGAAAAAAAAAAAAAAACTTGTCATGTACAAGGGAAATCCCATAAGGCTGTCAGCAGATTTTTCAGCAGAAACTTTACAGGCCAGAAGGGAGTGGCATGACATATTCAAAGTGCTGAAAGGAAAACAATTTTTCAACCAAAAATTCTCTACCCAGCAAGGTTATCATACAAAATTGAAAGAGAGACCAAGAGTTTCCCAGATAAGCAAAAGATAAGGAGTTTACCAACACTAAACCAGCCCTACAAGAAACATTAAAATAACTTATTTAGGCAGAAAAGAAATGGCACTAATTAATAACAAGAAAACATATGAAAGCAAAAAATCATAATGGAAAAGGTAAATATATAATAAAGGTAATGAATCAATCACTTATAAAGCAAGCATGAAGGTTAGCAGACAAAGGCAGTAAAAGTACAGAAAGTTAGCTAAGGGATGCATACAGTATAAAAATATAAAATGTGTCCTCAAAAGTATAAAATGTGTCATCAAAAGTATGAAATGACAGGGGAAGGGGTAAAACGATAAAGCTTTGGAATGTGTTCACATTTTAGTTTCTACCAACTTAAAACAGGTTACTATTGGGTTGACCAAAAAGTCCCTTCAGATTTTAAGTAAAAATAAAAGACACATTTTTCATTTTCACCAAGAACTTTATTTATTTATTTATTTATTATACAGCAGGTTCTTATTGGTCATCAATTTTATACACATCAGTGTATACATGTCAATCCCAATCGCCCAATTCATCACAACAACACCCCCCGCCACCGCGGCTTTCCTACTTTGGTGTCCATACGTTTGTTCTCTACATCTGTTCCAGGTGCCTTTTACTGTCTTCCAGGGAATTGTAATTTTTACATTAAGAGAATTTTGTAAAGACTGAAATAAATGGAAATCCGAAGGTGCAATGTCTTGTGAAAACGGGGGATCAATCAGCACTTCCCAGCCAAGCTGTAACAAATTTTGCCAGGTCATCAAAGAAACATGTGGTCTTGCATTATCCTGATGGAAGATTATGCATTTTCTGTTGACTATTTCTGGATGCTTTTCATTGAGTGCTGCTTTCAGTTGGTCTAATTGGGAGCAGTACTTGTTGGAATTAATTGTTCAGTTTTCCGGAAGGAGCTCATAATAGACGACTCCCTTCCAATCCCACCATATACACATCACCTTCTTTGGATGAAGAGTGGCCTTTGGTATGGTTGGTGGTGGTTCATTTCACTTGCCCCATGATCTCTTCCGTTCCACATTATTGTACAGTATCCACTTTTCATTCCCTGTCACAATTTGTTTTAAAAACAAAATGTTTTCATTACATTTAAGTAGTGAATCACATGGGGAAATATGGTCAAGAAGGTTTTTTTCACTTAACTTATGTGGAACCCAAACATCAAAGTGATTAATATAACCAAGCTGGTGCAAATGATTTTCAACAATTGATTTGGATACTTTGAGTATGTTGGCTATCTCCCACGTGGTATAACGTTGATTGTTCTCAGTGAATGTCTCAATTTGATCGCTATCAACTTCAACTGGTCTACCCAAACCGTGGAGCCTCATCCAGCAAGAAATCTCCAGCACAAATCTTCACAAACCAGTTTTGACACGTTCAATCAGTCACAGCACTTTCTCCATACACTGCATAAGTCTCTTTTTTTTTGCATTTCAGTTGTGTTTTCACCCTTCTTGAAATACTAATGCATAATATGCCAAAAATGTTGTTCTTTTCTTCCATCTTCAATATTAAAATGGCTACACAAAAATTCACCAATTTTGATGTCTTTTTTTTTAATGCACACTGATATGACAGCTGTCACAATACAATCTAACAAAATTGTTTTGAATGAAGTTAAAGACAACTAAGCACTACTAGAGCCATTTATGGAAAAAACCAAAAAAACCTTGTGGCCACCCCAATAATACCTACGATGTCATATGTGAACCTCAGTAACCACAAAAACCTTACAATAAATACACAAAAGAAGATGAGAATAACACTAAAACACCCCAACAAAATACAAAGGGAGAGAGTGAGAAGAAGGAGAAAGGAACATAGAGGACTACAAAAACAGCCAGCAAATAATTAACTAAATGGCAATAAGTACATACCTACCAATAATCACTTTAAATGCAAATGGACTAAATTTGCCAATCAAAATATATAGAGTAGCTGAATTGATATAAAAGCAAGATCCTTCTATATGCTGCCTACAAAAGACTCATTTCAGAAGAAAGGACACACACAGTTTGAAAGTGAATGGGTGGGAAAAGATATTCCATGTAAATGAAAATGAAAAGAAAGCTGGAGTAGCTATACTCATATCAGATAAAATAGATTTGAAGTCAAAGACTTCAACAAAAGACAAAGAATATCATTATATATTGATAAAGGGGTCAGTCCAGCAAGAAGATATAACATTTATAAATGTATATGCACCCAACAGAGGAGCACCAAGATATATAAAGCAAATATAATAGACTTAAAGTGAGAAATTGAAAGCAATACACTAATAATAGGGGACTGTAACATGCCACTTACATCAATGGATAGATCATCCACACAGAAAATCAATGAGGAAACAACGAATGTAAATGACACATTTACCAGATTAACTTAATAGATAGATATATATATAGAATATTCCATCTAAAAGCAGTAGAATACACTTTTTTCTCAAGTGCACATGGAACATTCTCCAGGATAGAACACATTTTGGGTCACAAAACAAGTTTTAATAAATTCAGTAGGGTTGAATCACTTTAGGCATCTTTTCCAACAAAATGGTATGAAACTAGAAATCAATCACAAAGAAAAAAACAGGAAAAAACACAGAAGCATGGAGATTAAAAACATGCTACTGAACAACCAACAGGTCATCAAAGAAATCAAAGGAGAAATTTAAAAATACCTACAGACAAATGAAAATAGCAATATGGCATATCAAAATCTATAGGATGCTGCAAAAGTGGTTCTAAGAAGAAAGTTCATAGCAATACAGACCTATTTCAAGAAATAAGAAAAAATTCGAATAATCTAATTTTGCACATAAAAAACTAGAAAAATAAGAATAAAGGAGGCCCAGAATTAGAAGAAGGAAGGAAGTTATAAAGATCAGAAGGGAAATCAATGAAATAGAGACAAAAACAAAAAACAATAGAAAAGATCCATGAAACTGAGAATTGGTCTTTGAAAAGATAAACAAAATCGGCAAATATTTAGCTAGGCTAACAAAGAAAAAAAAGAGAGAACTCAAAATCGTAGATTAAACAGGAGAAGTTACACCTGATAGCACAGAAATACAAAGGATTATAAGAGACTACTAGTAGTATTATAATATGACTAGGATTATAATTGACTACTAAGAACAATTATATGCCAACAAATTGAAGACCTAGAAGAAATGGATAAATTCATGAAAACATATAATCTCACAAAATAGAATCATGAATGAAGAGAAATTCTGAATAGACTGATTAATAATAGGGAGATTGAAATAATAATTTGAAACTCTCCCAACAAACAAAAGCCTATGGAAAACAGTATGGAAATTCCTCAAAAAATTAAGAATAGAATTACCATATGATCTAACCATTCCACATCTGGGTATTTAACTGAAGAACACAAAAACACTAATTTGAAAATATATATGCACTCCTATGTTCATTGCAGCATTATTTACAATAGCCATGATATGGAAACAACCTAAGTGTCCAATAATGGATGAATGGGTAAAGAAGATGTGGTTATATATACAACGGAATACTATTCAGCCATAAAAAATAATGAAATCCTGCTATTTTTGAAAACATGGATGAACCTTGAACGTATTATGCTAAGTGAAATAAGTCTGACAGAGAAAGACAACTACTGTATGAGTCTACTCATGTGGAATCTAAAAAACAAAACAAAACAAATGAATGAACAAAATAAAACAGAAACAAACTCATAGATGCAGAGGACACATTAGTGGTTACCAGGGGGGAATGGGGTTGGGGGTTGGGCAAAATGGGTGATGGGGATTAATTATATGGTAATGGAACACAGGAGATTTTTAAGACAATGAAGTTTTTTCTGCATGATGCTGTAATAATGGATAAAACATCATTATACATTTATCAAAAACCCATAGGATGTACAACACAAAAAGTGAAACTTAATGTAAACTATGGACTTCAAAAATAGTGTATCAATATTGGCTCATCATTTGTAAATGTACCACACTAATGCAGGCTGTTAAAAATTGAGGAAATTGTTGGGAAGTAATGGGCATATGGTAACTCTGTACTTCTGGCTAAATTTATTCTGTAAACCTAAAACTGTTCCAGAAAAGTCTATTAATTATAATTTTTTAAAAAGAATGAAAAAAATCTCTGAACATCAGTTCCAGGATACACTAAGTGGATGGAAAAAGCAAAGTGTTAAAGAGTGTCTACTGTAAGTCATCTTTGTGTAAGCAAAAACGGAAAATAAGAAAAAATGTCTATGCATTTATGCAAAAGGAAACATAGGAAGAAAAAAATGCAGAAATAATGAGATTTATACATATGTTGGGGTGGGGGCAGGGTAGAAAGGATGGGAGTGTAAATGGGATATAAAGGTTGGAGGTAGTTACATTTCTCTGAGAATACTTTTGTCTATAGTTCTGACTTTTGGAACCATGTTAATATTTCACATACTCAAAAAAGGGATGGGGAAAACATAAAATGGAAACAGAAACAAATGAACCTAACTTATAACCAAACTGAAGGAGGGGGCAGAATAAACCCAAGTAATGTTTGAATGCAGTATTTTGACTATATATCCTCAGTCTAAAAACAAAACAAAACAAAAACCCCTATAAACAAATATTGAGCTTGAGTTATAGGTTTGTTTCTCACAGTAGAATTGGTTAGCAATCATAAAACTGCTTTCTGTGCATTCTAGGATTGAGCAAATGAGTAAATGTATTATGGATAATGGGAGCCAGATTTCTCACTGTTGGAAAAGGGAGCTACAACTGTGGAAAGGGGGTAAGCTAGAATCAACCCTGTGATATTGGACTAGAATTAGATGTATCAATGTGAACTCTTGATTTTCATGCATACATATCATAAAATATATGTAAAATTATAACTTTATAACTAATATAACAAATTAGCATTTTATGTATATAAATAAACAGAAATGTATATAGCTTGGCCTATATAGATATAGAGGGCCTAGAAGCAATGACACTCTAGTAACAACAAGCACACATAGTACCCAGGACTCCTTGATGAAATGACTCATTCCAGAGTTGGAGCTGAGAAATTAAAAGATGAGTCTGAGGATCCTGTAGAGTCAGAAAGTAAGGAAGCGCTCAAAGAATGATGAGTACATGCCAAAGGGATACAGATGTCTCTATGAAAGGGCTTTTACTGGCCAAATGTAGGACTATTTGGGCATCAAAATAAATAATGATGGTTATGAATTGTAACCTATTAAATAAAATAAGAATGCATGAATCCATACTACAAGTAAACAAACAAACAAATAAAGAGCAAAATATCTCATTCTTACATTAGAATGCCAACTAACAAATGTAAAAGTAATGATGGGATTACAGAATAAGAATTTGGCAACCAAATCACCATAATAATAATTGACTTGGGCAAGAATTTTCAATGGATATTAACACAAGTGGCTGTGGCTAATCAAAATTAGTGTCAACAGAAGGGAACAGATCAACATAGTTGAGTCTTCATATAATGTTCTGAGAAGAACACAATATTATTTCTGTGGTAATCCTGCCAAATTGTGTGGCCTGCATCTAGTCATGGAAAAACAACAAATAAACAAAATTTGAGAGCAATTTACAAAAATAACTAGCCTAAACTCTTCAAAAGTAACAAAGTCATTAAAGACTAAGAAAGAATGAGGAACTGTTCTAAACTAAAGGAGACTAAAGAGACATCACAAATAAATGCAATGTGTGATCCTGGACTGGAACCTAGACCAGAAAATAAAAATCTTTTTATATAAATGACATTATTAGCATAATTGGCAACATTTGAATGAGGTTTGTAGATTAGATAATAGAAATGAACCAGTGTTAGGCTCCTAATTTTGATAATTGCAGTGTGGTTATGTAAGAAAAAAGTTTTTAAGAAAATACATACTGAAATATTTAGGGCTAAACAGTCATCCTGTCTACAATGTACTCCCAAGTGGCTCTGAAAATTATATATACTATACATATCTTAAGAACTTAGTAAAAGAACAGTAAAATAAATTCAGATAAGATAGAAAGAAGGAAATGATAATGAATAAAAGCATAAATTAATGAAATAGATAAAAGCAAGCAATAGAGGAAATGAATGAAGACAAAAGATGATTCTTTGAAAAAACTAATAAAACTAACAAAATTACTGTTAAGATTGATCAAGGAAAAATATGATAGGAAACAGAAATAAACAATATTAAGAATGAAGTGGGGTACCTAATTATAGATACTGCAGACAATGAAAAAATAATATATTATAAACAAAATTATGCCCATAAATTTTAGCAATCTGTATAAACCAAACAAATTACCCCCAAAATTATGTAACTTACTAAGAATGAACTGGAAAGAAATAGAAAACCTGAATAGTTTTATAACCCTTAGGTAAATGAATCATTATTCAAAAATGTGTCTAGAAAGAAAATTCCAGCTCCACAAGGTTTACTAGTGAGCAATATCTCACATTCAAAGAACAAGGAATTCAAATCTCACATAAACTATCCCAAGATAGTCTCATTCATGAACCAAGATATAAAAATAATTTTTAAAAATTAGCTAATTAAATCTAAAAATTATAAAAAATAGCGTATCAACATAAAAATGTATTTGAGGAATATAAATTTGCTTATTTTGATATCAAATAATGTAATCCATGACATTAGTAGTTTAAAAAGAAAAAACAAGTGATCATTTCAATAGATGTAGAAAAGACTTGATAAAATCCAACATGCATTCATAAGAAAAATTCTTAGAAAACTAAAAGTAGAAGGAACTTTTCTAACCTGATAAAGGGTATCTGCAAAATTTCTTCAGAAAAGATCATACTAATCTACTTAAAAAGTGAAGATATTTCCTTTAAGATCATTAGCAAGACAAAAATTGCCCATTATTACCATTTCTATTCACCATTGTACTGAAGAACCTAGGTAGAATACATAGACAAAATTTTTAAACAAAATACATAAGGATTGGAAAGGAAGAGACAAAGCTGTCATTATTCACAGATAATATAGTATACCAAGGATATGTAAAAGCAACTATAGATAAATCATTAGAATAAATAAGATAGTTTAGCAAGGTAGCTGGACATAAAATCAATCTACAAAACTAAACTGCATTTTTTTAATGAGCTCCTGAACCAGCTTCTGTCTTTAATCCATGTTTTGTCCTTAAAATAATTACATATACCCTCGTAATCATATGTCTTGTCTTCTGTTGTCTCATGAGTCACTCTTTTGATAAATCTTGTTTAATCCATACAACTAATCTGTACTTGTGCAGCTGATCACACCCAGAGCAAATCAACTACCCTGATCTCAATTTTACACATCCCAAACTGACTTCATAATTCCCAAACCTGCTCCTTTTCTTTTTTTTTAAACATATTTATTGCGGTATAATTACTTAACAATAGTGTGTTAGTTTCTGCTGTATCAAAAAGTGAATCAGCTATATGCATACATATATCCCCATATCCACCCCCCTTGCATCTCCCTCCCACCCTCCCTATCCCACCCCTCTAGGTGGTCACAAAGCACTGAGCTGGTCTCCCTGTGCTATATGGTTGCCTCCCACTAGCTAGCTATTTTACATTTGGTAGTGTATATATGTCAATGCTACTCTCTCACTTCATCCCAGCTTACCCTTTCCCCCACCCCCGTGTCCTCAAGTCCATTCTCTACATCTGCGTCTTTATTCCTGTCCTGCCCCTATGTTCTTCAGAACCATTTTTTTTTAGATTCCATATATATGTGTTAGGATATGGTATTTGTTTTTCTCTTTCTGACTTACCGCACTCTGTATGAAAGATTCTAGGTCGATCCACCTCACTACAAATAACTCAATTTCATTTCTTTTTATGGCCGAGTAATATTCCATTGTATATATGTGCCACATCTTCTTTATCCATTCATCTGTCGATGGACGCTTAGGTTGCTTCCATGTCCTGGCTATTGTAAATAGTGCTGCAATGAACATTGTGGTACATGAATCTTTTTTTTTTTTTTTTTTGTGGTACGCGGGCCTCTCACTGTTGTGGCCTCTCCCGTTGTGGAGAACAGGCTCCGGACGTGCAGGCTCAGCAGCCATGGCTCACAGGCCCAGCTGCTCTGCGGCATGTGGCATCTTCCTGGACCGGAGCACGAACCCGTGTCCCCTGCATCAGCAGGCGGACTCTCAACCACTACGCCACCAGGGAAGCCCAAATATTTACAATTTTTCTATCTTCTTCTTGGATTGATCCCTTGATCATTATGTAGTGTCCTTCTTTGTTTCTTGTAGTAGTCTTTATTTTAAAGTCTATTCTTTCTGATATGAGAATTGCTACTCCAGCTTTCTTTTGATTTCCATTTGCATGGAATATCTTTTTCCATTCCCTCACTTTCAGCCCGTTTGTGTCCTTAGGTCTGAAGTGGGTCTCTTGTAGGCAGCATATATACGGGTCTTATTTTTGAATCCATTCAGCCAGTCTATGTCTTTTGCTTGGAGCATTTAATCCATTCACATTTAAGGTAATTATCGATATGTATATTCCTATTACCATTTTCTTGTTTTGGGTTTGTTATTGTAGGTCTTTTCTTTCTCTTGTGTTTCCTGCCTAGAGAAGTTCCTTTAACATTTGTTATAAAGCTGTTTTTGTAGTGCTGAATTCTCTCAGCTTTTGCTCGTCTGTAAAGGTTTTAATTTCTCTGTTGAATCTGAATGAGATCCTTTCTGGGTAGAGTAATATTGGTTGTAGGTTTTTCCCTTTCATTACTTTAAATATTTCCTGCCACTCGCCTCTGGCTTGCAGAATTTCTGCTGAAAGATCAGCTGTTAACCTTACGGGGATTCCCTTGTATGTTATTTGTTGCTTTTCCCTTGTTGCTTTTTATAGTTTTTCTTTGTATTTAAATTTTGATAGTTTGATTAATATGTATCTTGGTTTGTTTCTCCTTGGATTTATCCTGTATGGGACTCTCTGTGCTTCCTGGACTTGATTGACTATTTCCTTTCCCATAATAGGGAAGTTTACAATTATAATCTCTTGAAATATTTTCTCAATCCTTTTCTTTTTCTCTTCTTCTTCTGGGACTCCTATAATTCGAATGTTGGTGCATTTAATGTTGTCCCAGAGGTCTCTGAGACCGTCCTCAATTCTTGGCATTTTTTTTTCTTTTTTCTGTTCTGTGGTAGTTATTTCCACTATTTTTACTTCCAGGTCACTTATCCTTTCTTCTGCCTCAGTTATTCTGCTATTGATTCCTTGTAGAGAATTTTTAATTTCATTTACTGTGTTATTCATCATTGTTTGCTCTTTAGTTCTTCTATGTCCTTGTTAAACATTTCTTGTATTTTTTCCATTCTATTTCCAAGATTTTGGATCATGTTTACTATCATTACTCTGAATTCTTTTTCAGAATAATAGACTGGCTATTTCCTCTTCATTTGTTTGGTCTGATGGGTTTTTACCTTGCTCCTTCATCTGCTGTGTATTTCTCTGTCTTCTCATTTTGCTTAACTTACTGTGTTTGGGGTCTCCTTTTTACAGGCTGCAGGTTTGTAGTTCCCGTTGTGTTTGGTGTGTGCCCCCAGTGGGCAAGGTTAGTTCAGTGGGTTGTGTAGGCTTCCTAGTTGAGGGTACTGGTGCCTGTGTTCTGATGGATGAGGGTGGATCTTGTCTTTCTGGTGGGCAGGACCACGTCCTTTGGTGTGTTTTGGAGTGTCTGTGACCTTATTATGATTTTAGGCAGCCTCTCTGTTAATGGGTGGGGTTGTGTTCCTGTTTTGCTAGTTGTTTGGCATGGGGTGTCCAGCACTGCAGCTTGCTCGCTGTTGAGTGGAGCTGGGTCTTAGCCTTGAGATGGAGATCTCTGGGAGAGCTCTCACCAATTGATATTACAAGGGGTTGGGAGGTCTCTGGTGGACCAATGTCTGGAACTCGGCTCTCCCACCTCAGAGGCTCTGGCCTGATACCTGGCCGGAGACATGGCTGCTAGTGATGGAGGGTCTCCTGCAGAGGTGGGGGGTGGCTGTGGCTCACCATAGGGACAAGGATCATAAACTGCATTTATATAAACTGGAAACAAACAAAAAATTTCAAATAGCTGGGGCTAAATTCAATAAAAGATGTACAAGCATTTTACAGTGTAAACTACAAACATTGCTGAGCATAGTCATAAATGAGTTGAGAATTGTATCATGTTCATGAATTGGAATTCTCAACATTGTTAACATATCAATTATGAATCAAAGATATCAATTCTCTTCAAATTGAACTACAGATATATATATATATATATATATATATATATATATATATATATATATATTTTGGCCATGCCATGAGGCTGGTGGGATCTTAGTTCCCTGACTTGGGATTGAACCCGGGCCCCCAGCAGTGGAAGTGTGGAATCCTAACTACTTGACCGCCAGGGAATTCTCTAAAGATTTATTTTAATCCCAATCAAACTCCAGGAAGAATTTTTGTGGAAATTGATAAGCTAATTTAAAAATCTAAAATGCAAAGGATCTAGTATAACCAAGACAATCTTGAAGAAGAATGAAGTTGGAGGATTCATACTACTTGTTTTGAAGACTTCCCATAAAGCAACAGTATTAAGACAGTGTGGTATTAGCAGATAGACAAATGGATCAATGAAAGTGAAGAAAATTCAGAAATAGATTATCTTGATGACTATCTCACACTATAGAGAAAATGAATTCAAAATGGATCATATTTCTAAATGTAAAATGAATCCAAAAAGCTCTATAAGAACACACAAAGGAATAAGTTCATGACATTTGGATAGGCAAAGATTTCTTAAATAGGATACAAAATGCATTTATAATTAAAAATTACATACTGGACTTTACTGAAATTAAAAGCCCTGTGCTGTTCATCAAAATACCATCATTAAACTCATCAAAATAAAATCTTTGTGCATGAAAGGACACCATGAAGAAAGTGAAAAGATAATTCACAGAATTGGAGAAATTAGTGTCATATCATATATCTGACAAGGGACTTATATTCAGAACATATAAACAATCTTACAACACAATCATAAAACGAAAAGCCAACTAAATATGGGCAAACTTTTTTTTGCGGTACGCGGGCCTCTCACTGTTGTGGCCTCTCCCGTTGTGGAGCACAGGCTCCGGACGCGCAGGCTCAGCGAGCATGGCTTACGGGCCCAGCCGCTCCGCGGCATGTGGGATCTTCCCAGACCGGGGCGCGAACCCATGTCCCCTGCATCGGCAGGCTTACTCTCAACCACTGCGCCACCAGGGAAGCCCTGGGCAAAGGTTTTGAATACACATTTCTCTAAAGAAGATACACAAATGGTGAAGAAGCACATGAGAAGATGCTCAATATCATTAGCCATCAGAGATATACGTATCAAAACCACAGTGAGATGCCATTTCACACCTCTAGGATGGCTATAGTCAAAAAATACCACATAATAACAAAGTGTTAGTGAGGATACAGAGAAATTGGAACCCACGTAGATGTTATTGAGGATGGAAAAAAAAGGTGAGCCACTTTAGAAAATGATCTGATAGCTCCTCAAACAGCTAAGCAAAGAGTTAAAATATGATCCAGTGATTTCACTCCTAGATATATTCCCAAGAGAAATTAAAACATATGTCCATGCAAAATCGTGTACATAACAGCATCATTCATAATAGACAAAGAGTGGAAACACTCCAAATGTCCATTAACAGATGAATGAATAACAAAAAAATATGGTATATCCATACAAGGGATTATTATTTCAGCCACAATAAGGAAAGAAGTATTGATATAGGCTACGACATAGATGAGCCTTGAAAACATTATTCTAAATGAAAGAGGCCAGTCACAAAAGACCACATATGGTATAATTCCATTTATATGAAAAATCCAGAACAGCAAATCTACAGAGACAGAAAGCAGATTAGTGGTTGCAAGAGGCTGGGCGTATTTAGGGACAGTGGCGAGTGACTGCTAATAGGTAATAGATTTCTTTATGGAGTGATAAAAATGTTCTAAAATTTATTTTGTTGATGGTTGCACAACTCTAAAAGCCATTGAACTGCACACTTTAAATGTGTGATCTGTGAATTATGTCTCAGTAAGGCTATTTAAAAGTACATCGTTTATAAAATGAAAAAGCAAGCTAAAGGGTTCCAAAAGATATTTGCAATGCACATATCTGACAAATTACTCATATTAAATGTATAAAAAGAAATTTTATTTCTACAAATTAGTAAGTAATTTCTACAAATTAATAGGAAAAAGAAAACAATAAAAACATGGCAAAAAACTTGAAGAGACACTTTACAAAAGAGGATTAAAGTGACCAATTAGCATATGAAATGGTGCTCATCATCATTACTCATCAGTGAAATACAAATTAATGCCACAATGAGATACAACCCCAACTGGTTCTAATTAAAAATATTGACAATATGAATTGCTGGAAAAGATGTGGAAGAACTGGAACTCTCATACACTCCTCCTGGAAATGTAAAACTGTATAGCCACTTTGGAAACCTCTTTGCAAGTATTTACCAACACTCATCATATGCTTGCTCTGTGGCCTAGCAATTTCACTCCTCGGAATATATCCCAAAGTAATGAATGCTTATACCCACAAAAAGACATGTACAAGATTGATCATAATACCTTTTCTATAATAGCAAAAAACTAAAACCAACCCAAATATTCATCGTCAAAAAAGTTGCCAAAAAATTGTGGTATATTTATACAATGCAATCCTATTGAAAAATAATAATAATAATGATACATAAATGGTATCACAACATGAATGACTCTCAAATATATAACTTTAAGCAAAAGAAGCCAGACTCCAAAATATCGCATACTGTATGACTGCATTCATATAAACTTCAAAAACATTCAAAACTAACCATTAATGATAGAAATCAGAATAGTAGTTTCCTCTAAGGGAGTGATGGACAGGGCAGGCTCACATGGGAATATTACAGGGTGCTGAAAAATTTTTTATTTTTATAAGAGTGATGGCTATATGGGTGTCAATATAAATTTTAAAAAATTAATAAGATGTACAATAAAGATTAATGCACTTTACTGTGTGTATGTTATCCTTCAATATAAAACAATAACATCATCAATAACAAAACATAATTCAAGCAAAAGAAGCCATACAGAAAACATACTTATGATTTCATGTGTATAAAGTTCAAAAACAGGCAAAACTAGACAATGTATTTTTTAAGGATACATACTTAAGCATTAAAAACTTTAAAGAAAACAAGGAATGATTAACACAAAAGTCAAGTGTTTAATCTCTTGGGAAATGGGAGGATATATATATATATATATATATATATATATATATATATATATGATGACAGAGAGTCATGTGTAGAGCTTTTGGGGTACAGTAATATTCTATTTTTTAGACTGAGTGGTACATGCATGTATGTTGATTTTTACTTTTTCCATCAACTTTAGAAACACTTTTCAATATATTTTTTGTGTGTATGCTAATTTTCAAAGTTAAGAAAAATATAAAACTACTACCCTATAAAGGAAAAAATATATTAAAGTATATCACATAGAGTTAGTTCTCTGAGAATTTCACTAATATTCTAAGGCTGGTTAATTTACTAAATTATCCATTCCTTGCCATCACAAGAGTGTTTTATAATTGGTATGGAATAAAAATATTATATTCAGTCATACTAGGGAACTAGTGTGAGAAAATTTACCTGAACACTAGGAAAATCTTCCAAAAGGAAATACTCAGAATGTTAAAGTTATGAAACATTTATCCAGGTACAGCAAAATATTTCCATAACTGAATTAAAAGAGTAATCAAATGAATTATGTATAGCATTGGCAAAAGATTATGAACTGATAATACACCAGAAAGGTGAACTAGCCCAGTATTCTTTCAACATATTCTTTCTTTGCAGAATTCACTGAACCATTGTTTATAATAGCAAAAATTGCAAGAAACTTACACCTATCAATTAGATAGTAACTAAACAAGTTATAGTGCATCCATACAATGAAGTACTCTGAAAACTATGAAAGTGAATATGTAGATATTATATACCTGTGCTGTCCAATAAAAGAGCCACTAACTTTATGTGGCTATCTAATTTAACTTAATTAAAATTAAATACAATTTAAAATCCAGCTCCTCAGTTGAACTAGCCACATGTGGTTCGTGGCTACCATATTGGACAGTGTAGAACAGAACATTTCCATCATTCCAAACAGTTCTACTGGACAGTGGCGTATAGATGTCTGCAGCAGGTTGTTAAACAAGAAGTGTACATTATGCAATTAGAAGGTGACTAAGGTCTAGAAAGCTAATGCACAGCATTGTGATTATAGCTAACAATACTGTATTATATATCTCCGAGTTACTAAGAGACTAGATCTTAAATGTTCTCACCACAAAAAAATGATAATTATGTGACATGATGAAGATGCTAGCTGACACTATGGTGGTACCCGTATTGCAAATATATAAATGAATTCAATCAACATGTTGTACACCTTAAACTCACACAATGATACATGTCAATTATATCTCAATTTTTTTAAGTATAAGTTATAAGAATAGATTCATGTTTAAATCTGTATTTGTATTTGTGAATATTTGTGGAAGGATACTCCAAAATGTTAACAGTGCTTATTTCTAGGACTAGCTTGTGGAATTGTGGGTAATTTTTCCCTGCTTTGTCCTACTTTACTTTCTGAAAGTTCCTATAAGCATGTGTTAGCTCTATAACCAGAAAAATATCAATCAATTATTCCATTTTCTGGAAGAAAAATAGACAAATTTTTTGTGTTCTTTGATATATTTCTTGAAATATTTCCTAAGGGAAAGATCAGAATCACAAAGCTATTCATTGCAACATTCCTCATAATAAAGGGAAGTTGGGGTGGGGGTAACTCTATAAATCAAATCATAGTAATACATAAGTAAATTTCTGGCTTGCCTCTATGATGAAATATTATGTAGCTGTTAAAAATAAAATGATTTGATCCTTTTATTTTTTCAGCTTTATTAAGGTATAATTGGCAAGTCAAAATTGTGCTTATTTAAGATGTACAGTGTAATGATTTAATATACATATACATTGTGAAATGATTACCACAATCAAGTTAATGAACACCCCAACACCTCACATAGTTACTTTTTTGTGTGTATGGTGCAACCACTTAGGATCTACTCTCTAAGCAAATTTTGAGCATACAATACAGTATTATTAATTGTAGTAACCATGCTGTACATCTGATCCCCCTAATTTACTCATCTCATAACTGAAAGTTTATATCCTTTGATCAACATCTTTCCATTTCACCACCTCCCTGCCCCTGCCAACTACTGTTCTACCCTCTGGTTCTATGTACTCAACTTTTTTAGATTCCATATAGAAGTGAGATCATACAGTATTTGTCTTTCTGCGTCTGGCTTATTTCACTTCGCATAATTTCCTCCAGGTTCATAGATGTTGTGGTAAATGGCAGGATTTCCGTCTTTCTCATGGTTAGATAATATTCTATTGAACTTGTATACATGTTCTTTATCCATTCATCCATAGACAGATACTTTGGTCATTTCCATATCTTCGCTACTGTGAAATAATGCTGCAATGAACACGGGAGTGCAGAAATTTATTTCTCAAGTTCTGGAAGCTGGAAGTCTGAGATCAAGATGCCAACATGGTGAGGTTCTCATGAAAGCCCTCTTCCGAGTTGCAGACAACTGACTTCTTGCCGAAGAGGACCCAGTGGGTCCCTGGACAGGCAGGAATTCTCCTGGACTTGGGCTGAGTGGGCCTGGAGCTGGTTCACCAGGCTCCTTAAGGGTGTGCATTTAGACTTGAGGTTGATGGGCCTGTCTCTGGGAACACTGAGATGTGTGACTCCTGGGGGGTCCCTGGGCGGGCAGAACTGCTCCTGGATCATGGCTGGGAGGGGCTGGAGCTAGCTTACAGTACCACTTCAAGATCTGCAGCTGGGCTGAGGCTTGTGTGCCTACCTCTGAAAGCACAGACGGGTGTGACTCTGGTGGATCCCTGGGTGGGCGGGACTGCTCCCTGACCATGGCTAAGAGGGGCTGGAGTCAGGTCACTAGCCACTTCAGGGTCCACAACCAGGACAAAGGTCGGTGGGCTTGTTACCTTAAGCATGGGGAGATGTAACTCCTGCCAGGTGCCTTGGCAGATAGTACCACTTAGTGGCAGGACCAAGGCTAAATGGAGCTGTATCTGAATCCACAGGGGGAAAGTGTTGTTGCCCAGTCTATAGCCATGACCACAGTGGGTGAGTCTGCCACCCTGGCATAGGCCAGCCTTGTGAAAGTGGACCTCCTCAGACTTGGTCTCCACTGGGATGTCACAGTCTACTACCTGGATTCCAAAGCTCCCACAAAGAAACTTTTGTCTGTGGATGGCTGCCAAATTATTGTTGCTGAGGGGACATAAGAACAGGGAACCACCTATGCTGCCATTTTGCTGATGTCACTCTCTATAGTTTAAATAACATGAGAAAATACAAAGTTAAATGAAAAAATAGAAAGAATTATAGATATAGTATGCACTTAAGAAAAACATTAAAAAGATCAAAGAAGACTAATTTTAATTTCTTATTTATATTTATGTTTTTCTCAATGGGAATGTATTACCCAATGGGAATATATTTAGTGTTTAAGTTATGAACATAGACAAGGAACATTTCCTTATGAAGTCTTCCAACGTGTGAAATAAAGTCCCAATGATAGAGGGCTTCCAAGCAAAGATGGGAAATTGAATGCATACATTTATTTTTCTTCCTCCTGAAACCCCACTAAAGCAACAGTAAGAACTGTGTAAAGGCTTAAACCCACAGAGACAAAAAAAAATTATGGAAGAAGAGGTAAAAGCTACAACATTTCAGGTAAGCAGATGGACAAGTGGTAACTGTTAACTGTCAGGAAAGCCCTCTTTCTCCGTTCTCAGAACATTGGAAGCCAGGCCTCAGGCCTCCCAGGCAAGAGATTTAAAGATTCTTCTCGGAAATCTGAATCTCTAAAAGAAACGTTTTAGAGAAAGAAACGTTGGGGTTTCTCCTCAAAATGACCTGGAATTTACAATCACCTTTTAAAAAAAGTATTGTGAAATATTTTATGTATATAGTTATTAGATATATATAATAGATAAGCAAACAAATGAATGATCACAAACAACACTTGAGTAACCACCATGCAGATGAAGGAAGCTCGCTATCAGCCCCAGAAGACTCCTCAGAGCCCCTTCCAAATCTCTACCTGCTCTTTCCTCACCTAGAAATAACCACTATGTTGATTTCTATAGCAAATATTTCCTTGATTTTTCTTTCTAGTTTTACTACCTCAGCATGCATCCCTAAACAATATAGTTTAGTTTTGCCTAATTGGTTAGAATCTATATAAATAAAATCACATAGCTTACTTTATATATGGCTTCTTACACTCAACATTATGTTTGTGAGGTTCATCTATGTTGTTGCATGTAGCTGTAGTTCATTCATTTTCATTATTGTAGAGCTGTGGTTCTCAAACTCGAGAGTATCAGAATCATTCAGAAGCCTTCTTAGAACACAAATGTATGGGCCCACACCTCCAGTGTTTCTGATCCAGAAGGTCTAGGATGGGGCTCAAGAATTTACTTTTCTACTCACTTTCTGGATGCTGCTGCTATGCCCATCCAGGAATCATACTTTGAGAATCACTACTATATAATATTCTGTTGTATGAATATGCCATGATTTGTTTATTCTACTATTAACTACTACTATTTGTTTAGTCTACGATTAATGGACATATGAATTGTTTCCAATTTGCCTAGTTAGATAATGCTGCTATAAATAGTCCTGTACATGTTTCTTCATGCACATATGCACACATATCTACTAGAAATATACCTTTGCTGGATCATAGGATACAGATATTTTTAAATTAGTGGATAGAGTCAAGTAGTTTTGCAGATAGTGTACCAATATATATTCCCCTTAGCACTGTCTCAGAGTTTTGGTTAACCCACATCCTTGCTAACACTTGGTATTAACCATTTTATTGGATCATTCATGTTATCACATTGTGGTTTTGATTTATTCCCTCATAACTAAGGAGGTTGAACAATTTTTCATACATTTGTTGGATGTTCTCTTTTTGGAACAGCATGTTCATGCCTGTTATTTTATAGATTCCTAGGCATTCTGGATATGAGTCCTTTGTCAAATAGATATTTTGCAAATATGTTCCATGGCTTCATTCTTCCCTTTCTGAATGGTTTGCTAAATAGATGCTCTGAATTTTATGTTATCAATTTTTTTCCTTTTACTACATTATCATGTATAAGAAATATTTCTCTACTGTAACATCATAAAAATATTCTCTTATATTATCTTCTGGAAGTTTTTATTATCTTGCCTTTCATATGTACATTTACACTCTTTGTGAAAATAATTTTTATGAATGTGAAAAGTAAGAATAAAATTTAATTTTTTATTTCAAAATTGCTATCCAGTTGTTTCTGCATTATTTGTTGAAAGAAAGCCTTTACTTTATCTCTACAAATACCACTTTTGCCCCATTCTCTCTTCCCTCTCATTCTGAAATTGCAGCTATGCATATGTTAGAACTTCTCCATGCATTCTCTATAGTTCCAGCTTCATTTCTTTATTTTTCACCTTTTGTATATGCTTTATTAGGGCAGTTTTCTTCTGACCTATCTTTCAGTTCATCAAATTACTCTTCGGCTAGGTTTTATCTGATGTTAAAACACATCCACCAACTTGAGGATATGGGGAGGGGGAAGGGTAAGCTGGGACAAAGTGAGAGAGTGGCAGGGACATATACACACTACCAAACGTAAAATAGACAGCTAGTGGGAAGCAGCCGCATAGTACAGGGAGATCACCTCGGTGCTTTGTGACCACCTAGAGGGGTGGGATAGGGAGGGTGGGAGGGAGGGAGACGAAAGAGGGAACATATGTATATGTATAACTGGGAACATATATGGGATATGGGAACATATGTATATGTATAACTGATTCACTTTGTTATAAAGCAGAAACTAACACACCATTGTAAAGCAATTATACTCCAATAAAGATGTTAAAAAAAAACCCACACGTCCACCAAATTTTTAATTTCAGTTACCATAATTTTCCAATTCTAAAATATCCATTTTGTTGTTTTTCAAATCCCTCATGTCTTTTTAGAAATTCTTTTTAGTATCCTGCCAAAAACTTCAATCTAGTCTTATAGCCCCTTGAGCATGGTAAACATAGTTATTTTAAAATTTGTATGTGATACTTCATATTTCGGGATCCCCCATGCATAGGTTGCTATTGATTATTTTCTCTGCTGGTTCTTGTTCATATTGTTTTGTCTCTTGGTGTGATTTAATTGTATATTAAACATTCTAATTAAAATTTGTTTATAGAAATAATTTGAAATTTAAGATAATGTTACCATCCTCCAGAGAAAATTTACATTAGCTTTTTGCCAAGCACCTGTGGGAAATAACAATATAGAATCACTATACTACAAATTCAGAGATGAATATGATTTGAAGCTGGATTGAAGCTGCAATCCCTGCAAAAGTTAACCTACTTCAAGGTTACCCTTACTTCTATGGCAGATCCTTCAGGGCTCCAATCCAAAACATATGGGATTACCCAGGCCTCCTGCCTCTTAGCAGATCATGGACTCTTTTGCCCCTCTAGACTCAAGAGTCTTTCAACATTTCTGCTTTGTATCTTTGCCATGTTTTATAGAATTGACAACATCCAAGGGGAAGAGCAGTTCCAAAAGGATAGCTCACATTTCTGGATTCCCATCTTCTTTGATCCAAGTCCAATGTTTCTTCACTACCTTGTTTATTCTCTGATACACTGAAGATTTCAGGAAAGATTAGTTCTTTTTTTGCGGTTATCCTCAGTGGGAAGGTTAGTCCAATTTACCAAATCTGCAATTACCAGAAGCAGAAGTCCCCAAGCAACATTTTAGTTCCACAATCTTTAAAATGAGCAGACAACAAATGATAACCTGATAACTTTTTCTTATGAAAGACAGCAACCAAAACAAATAGAAGAGATTAACTTGTAGTATACAGACCATGCAGTGTTTTAGATAGGCTGTAGATTCAGCTTCGTGTAAATGACATGTTACCTTCCTCTCCCTACCCTACACTCAAAACAGCCAATACAAAATGGTGGGGTAAGGACAAAATAAAATTCAATAAAAACTTCCATTCAAAGAAAGTAAGAATGAGAACATGTGGTAATCACTGCCCTGTAGCAATCATTGAATCCTTCTAAACATGATTGTGATGATTCTTTCCCTCCCTTAGCAGTGAGGTAAGTTCCTCTGGAAGTCCTATGGTGACAATTCTCTTATCTATTTCCTTCATATTCCGCAGGTCTACCCTTTGAAGTATATAGGAAGTGAATCTTAGGAGAATAGTATGCCCTTCTTTGGGGGCTGGAAGGCTTTTACAGTTCACTTCCTGGGAGCAGAGGAGGGAGGCTAAAATGTCAAATAATCATAGGTTATTTTTAGTTCCATTTCTTTCATACTTCTTTATTGAGGTAGAGTTTACATACAGTAAAATTCATTCTTTTTATTGAACATTTATGTATGGTTCTAAATACACATGTAGCTATGTAACCATCACCACAATCTAGCCTTATGTTACCCATTTGTAGTCAACTCTTCTTCCCAACCCCAGCCCCTGGCAACCACTGATTTGTTCTCTGTATCTATTGTTTTCCTTTTCCAGGATTCATATAAGTGGAATTACACAATATGTAGACTTTCAGTCTAGGTTCTTCAGCTTAGCATAATGTATGCATGCTGCTGCGTGTATCAGTAGTTAATTAGCTTTTATTGCTGAAGTGTATTCCATTGTATAGATGAAACAAAGCTTTTTGTTTCTTTACTTAGCAACTGAAGGATATTTGGGTTGTTTCCAGTTGGGGGTGATCATGAAAAATAAACTGCTATGAACATTCACATACAAATTTTTGTGTGCTTTCTTTTTTTTAAAACATCTTTATTGGAGTATACTTGCTTTACAATGGTGTGTTAGTTTCTGCTTTATAACAAGGTGAATCAGTTATACATATACATATGTTCCCATATCTCTTCCCCCTTGCATCTCCCTCCCTCCCATCCTCCCTATCCCACCCCTTTAGGTGGTCACAAAGCACCGACCTGATCTCCCTGTGCTATGCGGCTGCTTCCCACTAGCTATCTATTTTACGTTTGGTAGTGTATATATGTCTATGCCACTCTCTCACTTTGTCACAGCTTACCCTTCCCCCATATCCTCAAGTCCATTCTCTAGTAGGTCTGTGTCTTTATTCCCGTCTTACACCTAGGTTCTTCATGACCTTTTTTTTTTCTTAGATTCCATATATATGTGTTAGCATACGGTATTTGTTTTTCTCTTTCTGACTTACTTCACTCTGTATGACAGACTCTAGGTCCATCCACCTTACTACAAATATCTCAATTTCGTTTCTTTTTATGGCTGAGTAATATTCCATTGTATATATGTGCCACATCTTCTTTATCCATTCATCAGTCGATGGACACCTAGGTTGCTTCCATGTCCCGGCTATTGTAAATAGAGCAGCAATGAACATTATGGTACATGACTCTTTTTGAATTATGGTTTTCTCAGGGTATATGCCCAGTGGGATTGCTGGGTCGTATGGTAGTTCTTTTTTTAGTTTTTTAAGGAAACTCCATACTTTTCTCCATAGTGGCTTTATCAATTTACATTCCCACCAACAGTGCAAGAGTGTTCCCTTTTCTCCACACCCTCTCCAGCATTTATTGTTTCTAGTTTTTTTGATGATGGCCATTCTGACCAGTGTGAGATGATATCTCATTGTAGTTTTGATTTGCATTTCTCTAAGTGTGCTTTCTTAAGTCTTCATTCTTGTGGCTAAATACCTAGGAGTGGGATTGCTGGGTTTTATGGTAAGTGTATACGTAATTTTATAAGAAACTGACAAGCTGGTATCTATAAAACATCCTGCTAGGATTTTGATCGGGATTGCATTGAATCACAGGATTAGGGAGTATAGCATATGAAAAATATTGAGTCTTCCAATCCATGAACATAGCATATTTATCCACTTCTTTAGGACTGCATTTCATCAGTCTTTTGTAGTTTTCAACATACTGATCCTCCATATAATTTATTAGAGTTATAACTAGTATTTTATGGTATTTTTGGTGCCATTGTTTCACATGCTTTTGATGCCTTGGTTTGTGGATTCTTTTACAATTTGTATGGAAACACAAAAGACCCTGAATAGCCAAAGCAATCTTGAGAAAGAAAAACGGAGCTGGAGGAATCAGGCTCCTGCACTTCAGACTATACTACATAGCTACAGTAACCAAGACAGTATGGTACTGGTACAAAAACAGACACATAGATCAATGGAACAGAATAGAGAGCCCAGAAATAAATCTATACACATATGGTCAACTAATCTATGACAAAGGAGGCCGAAATATACAATGGGGAAAAGGCAATATCTTCAATAAGTGGTGTTGGGAAAACTGGACAGCTACATGTAAAAGAAAGAAATTAGAACATTTTCTCACACCATATATAAAAATAAACTCAAAACGGATTAAAGATCTAAATTTATGACTGGAAACCATAAAATTCCTAGAAGAAAACAGGCAGTACACTCTGACTAAGTCTTAGCAATATTTTTTTTGGACCTGTCTCAGGGTAGGGAAACAAAAGCAAAAATAAACAAATGGTACCAAATTAAACCTAAAAGCTTTTGCACAGCAAAGGAAACTACTGACAAAATGAAAAGACAACCTACTGAATGGGAGAATACATTTGCAAATGATATGTCTGATAAGGGACTAATATCCAAAATATATAAAGAGCTCTTCCTCAATATCAAAAAAGGAAACAGCCCAAGTAAAAAAATGGGCAGAAGACCTGAATAGACATTTTTCCAAAGAAAACATACAGATGGCCAACAGGCACATGAAAAGATGCTCAACATCACTAATCCTTAGAGAAATTCAAATCCCTAATGAGATATCACTTCACAGATGTCAGAATGGCTATCCTCAAAAAGACAATGAATAGTAAATGTTGATGAGGATGTGGAGAAACTGGAACCCTAATACATTGTTGGTGGGAATGTAAATTGGTACAGTCACCTTGGAGAACATTATGGAGGTTCTTCAAAAAACTACCATATGATCCAGCAATTCCACTCCTTGGTACATATCTGAAGTAAATGAAAATACTAACCTGAAAAGATAACACACACCCCAGTGTTCATGGCAGAACTAATTATAATAGTCATCATATGGAAGCAACCTAAGTGTTCATCAACAGACAAATGGATAAAGAAGAAGTTGGGTGTGTGTGTGTATATGTGTGTGTGTGTGTGTGTGTGTGTGTGTGTGTGTGTGTGTATACACACACACACACACACACACACACACACACAATGGAATATTACTCAGGCATAAAAAACAATAAATATTGAGGCAGTGGCCTTTGAGAGCAAGATTTATGATTTTATCCCCTTTTCCTCTTTTTGTGAGTGTGTATGTGTATGCTTCTGTGTGAGATTTTGTCTGTATAGATTTGCTTCCACCATTTGTCCTAGGGTTCTATCCGTCCGTTTTTTTAAAATTTTTTTTCTTAATAATTATTTTTTATTTTAATAACTTTATTTTATTTTATCTTTATTTTATTTTACTTGATCTTCTTTCTTTCTTTCTTTCCTACCTTCGCTCCTTCCTTCCTTCCTCCCTCCCTCCCTCCCTCCCTGCCTCCTTTCTTCCTTCCTTCCTTCCTCCCTCCCTCCCTCCCTCCCTGCCTCCTTTCTTCCTTCCTTCCTTCCTCCCTCCCTGCCTCCCTCCCTCTCTCTCTCTCTCTCTCTCTTTCTTTCTTTCTTTCTTCTTTTACTAATTCTTACTCCACATAATATCAAATGGCGAAAATCTCCCAGAGATCTCCGTCTCAACACCAGCACCCAGCTTCACTCAACGACCAGCAAGCTACAGTGCTGGACATCCTATGCCAAACAACTAGCAAGACAGGAACACAACCACACCCATTAGTAGACTCACTGCCTAAAATAATAATAAGTCCACAGACACCCCAAAACACACCACCAGACGTGGACCTGCCCACCAGAAAGACAAGATCCAGCCTCATCCACCAGAACACAGGCACTAGTCCCCTCCACCAGGAAGCCTACACAACCCACTGAACCAACCTTAGCCACTGGGGACAGACACCAAAAACAATGGGAACTACGAATCTACAGCCTGCAAAAAGGAGACCCCAAACACAGTAAGTTAAGCAAAATGAGAAGACAGAAAAACACGCAGCAGATGAAGGAGCAAGATAAAAACCCACCAGACCTAACAAATGAAGAGGAAAAGGGCAGTCTACCTGAAAAAGAATTCAGAATAGTGATAGTAAAGTGGATCCAAAATCTTGGAAATAGAATAGACAAAATGCAAGAAACATTTAACAAGGACCTAGAAGAACTAAAGATGAAACAAGCAACGATGAACAACACAATAAATGAAATTAAAAATACTCTAGATGGGATCAATAGCAGAATAACTGAGGCAGAAGAACGGATAAGTGACCTGGAAGATAAAATAGTGGAAATAACTACTGCAGAGAAGAATAAAGAAAAAAGAATGAAAAGAACTGAGGACAGTCTCAGAAGCATCTGGGACAACATTAAACGCACCAACATTTGAATTATACGGCTTCCAGAAGAAGAAGAGAAAAAGAAAGGGACTGAGAAAATATTTGAAAAGATTATAGTTGAAAACTTCCCTAATATGGGAAAGGAAATAGTCAATCAAGTCCAGGAAGCACAGAGAGTCCCATACAGGATAAATCCAAGGAGAAATACAGCAAGACACATATTAATCAAACTGTCAAAAATTAAATACAAAGAAAACATATTAAAAGCAGCAAAGGAAAAACAATAAATAACACACAAGGGAATCCCCATAAGGTTAACAGCTGATCTTTCAGCAGAAACTCTGCAAGCCAGAAGGGACTGGCAGGACATATTTAAAGGGATGAAGGAGAAAAACCTGTAACTGAGATTACTCTACCCAGCAAGGATCTCATTCAGGGTTGATGGAGAAATTAAAACCTTTACAAACAAGCAAAAGCTGAGAGAGTTCAGCACCACCAAACCAGCTTTACAACAAATGCTAAAGGAACTTCTCTAGGCAAGAAACACAAGAGAAGGAAAAGACCTACAATAACGAACCCAAAACAATTAAGAAAATGGGAATAGGAACATACATATCAATAATTACCTTAAATGTAAATGGACTAAATGCTCCCACCAAAAGACACAGACTGGCTGAATGGATACAAAAACAAGAGCTGTATATATCCTGTCTACAAGAGACCCACTTCAGACCTAGAGACACATACAGACTGAAAGTAAGGGGATGGAAAAAGATATTCCATGCAAATGGAAACCAAAAGAAAGCTGGAGTAGCAATTCTCATATCAGACAAAATGGACTTTAAAATAAAGTATATTAGAAGAGACAAAGAAGGACACTACATAATGACCAAGGGATCAATCCAAGAAGAAGATATAACAATTGTAAATATTTATGCACCCAACATAGGAGCACATCAATACATAAGGCAAATACTAACAGCCATAAAAGGGGAAACTGACAGTAACACATTCATAG
Source organism: Stenella coeruleoalba (assembly GCF_951394435.1). Classification (NCBI taxonomy): domain Eukaryota; kingdom Metazoa; phylum Chordata; class Mammalia; order Artiodactyla; family Delphinidae; genus Stenella; species Stenella coeruleoalba. Next base: position 88,503,765 of record NC_137152.1, on the reverse strand, counting down.
TAGGGGACTTTAAGACCCCACTTTCACCAATGGACAGATCATCAAAAATGAAAATTGATAAGGAAACACAAGCTTTAAATTATACATTAAACAAGATGGACTTAATTGATATTTATAGGACATTCCATCCAAAAACAACAGAATACACATTTTTCTCAAGTGCTCATGGAACATTCTCCAGGAGAGATCATATCTTGGGTCACAAATCAAGCCTTGGTAAATTTAAGAAAATTGAAATTGTATCAAGTATCTTTTCCGACCACAGTGCTATGAGACTAGATATCAATTACAGGAAAAGATCTGTAAAAAATACAAACGCATGGAGGCTAAACAATACACTACTTAATAACGAAGTGATCACTGAAGAAATCAAAGAGGAAATAAAAAAATACCTAGAAACAAATGACAATGGAGACACGATGACCTAAAATCTATGGTATGCAGCAAAAGCAGTTCTAAGAGGAAAGTTTATAGCACTAAAATCCTACCTTAAGAAACAGGAAACATCTCGAATAAACAACCTAATCTTGCACCTAAAGCAATTAGAGAAAGAAGAACAAAAAAACCCCAAAGATAGTAGAAGGAAAGAAAAGATAAAGATCAGATCAGAAATAAATGAAAAAGAAATGAAGGAAATGATAGCAAAGATCAATAAAACTAAAAGCTGGTTCTTTGAGAAGATAAACAAAATTGATAAACCATTAGCCAGACTCATCAGGAAAAAAAGGGAGAAGACTCAAATCAATAGAATTAGAAATGAAAAAGGAGAGGTAACAACTGACACTTCAGAAATACAAAAGATCATGAGAGATTACTACAAGCAACTCTATGCCAATAAAATGGACAACATGGGAGAAATGGACAAATTCTTAGAAATGCACAACCTGCCAAGATTGAATCAGGAAGAAATAGAAAATATGAACAGACCTATCACAAGCACTGAAATTGAAACTGTGATTAAAAATCTTCCAACAAGGAAAAGCCCAGGACCAGATGGCTTCACAGGCGAATTCTATCAAACATTTAGAGAAGAGCTAACACCTATCCTTCTCAAACTCTTCCAAAATATAGCAAGGGAGGAACACTCCCAAACTCATTCTACGAGGCCACCATCACCTTGATACCAAAACCAGACAAGGATGTCACAAAGAAAGAAAACTACAGGCCAATATCACTGATGATCATAGATGCAAAAATCCTCAACAAAATACTAACAAACAGAATCCAACAGTACATTAAAAGGATCATACACCATAATCAAGTGGGGTTTATTCCAGGAATGCAAGGATTCTTCAATATATGAAAATCAATCAACATGATATACCATATTAACAAATTGAAGGAGAAAAACCATATGATCATCTCAATAGATGCAGAGAAAGCTTTTGACAAAATTCAACACCAATTTATGATAAAAACCCTGGAGAAAGTAGGCATAGAGGGAACTTTCCTCAACATAATAAAGGCCATATATGACAAACCCACAGACAACATCGTCCTCAATGGTGAAAAACTGAAAGCATTTCCCCTAAGATCAGGAACAAGACAAGGTTGCCCACTCTCACCACTCTTATTCAACATAGTTTTGGAAGTTTTGGCCACAGCAATCAGAGAAGAAAAGGAAATAAAAGGAGTCCAAATCAGAAAAGAAGAAGTAAAGCTGTCACTGTATGCAGATGACATGATACTATACATAGAGAATCCTAAAGATGCTACCAGAAAGCTACTAGAACTAATCAATGAATTTGGTAAAGTAGCAGGATACAAAATTAATGCACAGAAATCTCTGGCATTCCTATACACTAATGATGAAAAATCTGAAAGGGAAATCAAGGAAACACTCCCATTTACACCTGCAACAAAAAGAATAAAATATCTAGGAATAAACCTACCTAAGGAGACAAAAGACCTGTATGCAGAAAATTATAAGACACTGATGAAAGAAATTAAAGATGATACAAATAGATGGAGATACATACCATGTTCTTGGATTGGAAGAATCAACATTTTGAAAATGACTCTACTACACAAAGCAATCTACAGATTCAATGCAATCCCTATCAAACTACAACTGGCATTTTTCACAGAACTAGAACAAAAAATTTCACAATTTGTATGGAAACACAAAAGACCCCGAATAGCCAAAGCAATCTTGAGAACGAAAAACGGAGCCGGAGGAATCAGCCTCCCGGACTTCAGACTATACTACAAAGCTACAGTAATCTAGACATTATGGTACTGGCACAAAAACAGAAAGATAGATCAATGGAACAGGATAGAAAGCCCAGAGATAAACCCACACACATATGGTCACCTTATCTTTGATAAAGGAGGCAGAAATATACAGTGGAGAAAGGACAGCCTCTTCAATAAGTGGTGCTGGGAAAACTGGACAGGTATATGGAAAAGTATGTGATTAGATCACTCCCTAACACCATACACAAAAATAAGCTCAAAATGGATATTAAAGACCTAAATGTAAGGCCAGAAACTATCAAACTCTTAGAGGAAAACATAGGCAGAACACTCTATGACATAAATCACAGCAAGATCCTTTTTGACCCACCTCATAGGGAAATGGAAATAAAAACAAAAATAAACAAATGGGACCTAATGAAACTTCAAAGCTTTTGCACAGCCAAGGAAACCAGAAACAAGACCAAAAGACAACCCTCAGAATGGGAGAAAGTATTTGCCAATGAAGCAACTGACAAAGGATTAATCTCAAAAACTTATAAGTAGCACATGCAGCTCAATAACAAAAAAACAAACAACCCAATCCAAAAGTGGGCAGAAGACCTAAATAGACATTTTTCCAAAGAAGGTATACAGATTGCCAACAAACACATGAAAGAATGCTCAACATCATTAATCATTAGAGAAATACAAATCAAAACTACAATGAGATATCATCTCACACCAGTCAGAATGGCCATCATCAAAAAATCTAGAAACAATAAATGCTGGAGAGGGTGTGGAGAAAAGGGAACACTCTTGCACTGCTGGTGGGAATGTGAATTGGTTCAGCCACTATGGAGAACAGTATGGAGGTTCCTTTAAAAACTACAAATAGAACTACCATATAACCCAGCAATCCCACTACTGGGCATATACCCTGAGAAAACCATAATTCAAAAAGAGTCATGTACCACAATGTTCATTGCAGCTCTATTTACAATAGCCTGGAGATGGAAACAACCTAAGTGTCCATCATCAGATGAATGGATAAAGAAGATATGGCACATATATACAATGGAATATTACTCAGCCATAAAAAGAAAAGAAATTGAGCTATTAGTAATGAGGTGGATAGACCTAGAGTCTGTCATACCAAGTGAAGTAAGTCAGAAAGAGAAAGACAAATACCATATGCTACCACATATATATGGAATTTAAGGAAAAAAATGTCATGAAGAACCTAGGGGTAAGACAGGAATAAAGACACAGACCTATTAGAGAATGGAGTTGAGGATATGGGGAGGGGGAAGGGTAAGCTGTGACAAAGTGAGAGAGAGCCATGTATATATATACACTACCAAACGTAAAATAGATAGCTAGAGGGAAGTGGCCACATAGCACAGAGAGATCAGCTCAGTGCTTTGTGACCACCTAGAGGGGTGGGATTGGGAGGGTTGGAGGGAGGGAGGGAGATGCAAGAGGGAAGAGATATGGGAACATATGTATAACTGATTCACTTTGTTATAAAGCAGAAACTAACACACCATTGTAAAGTGATTATACTCCAATAAAGATGTAAAAAAAAAAAAAGTCCACCATCTTTCTTATCTGAAAAATCTGCCCTTGCCATCTGGTGCCTAGCCATTCCTACTTTTTCTGTACCTTGAGCCTAAGCCCCACCCCCCACAGCCCACAGAGCCTTTTCCATCCCTGTGCGTCCTGAGCATTCACCCTACCCACCACCCAAACCTTGCCCTTGCTTAGGCCCTACCCTCCACAGACAAGGCTTTTTCCCCTCCTTTTTCTTTTCTTTTATTTTCTTTTCTCTCCTCCTCCTTTTTACTATTGTGGTACTGATGTACCTTCTGGTTGTTAATTCATCTATATTTTTATTTTTATATTCTTCCTAACATACCTCTTAGTTTTCTAGTCTAATTTTACTTTTTACTTTGTTATTGTTGGGTTATTTTGTTTTTGCTGCCCAAGGCAGCTTGTGGGATCTTGGTTTATGAGCCTGGGGTTGGCCAAAACTCCTGCAGTGGGAGCTCTGATTCCGAACCACTGGACTAATAGAGAACTTCAGACTCCAGGGAATGAACATTCATCAGAGTGAGGTCTCATGGAGTTCCTCATCTCAGCACCAAGACCCAGATCCACCCAATAGCCTGCAAACCCCAGGGTTAGAAGCCTCAGGCCAAACCACCAGTAAAACAGAAGCACAATCCCACTCATTAAAAAACGGGGGGGGGGATGGCAAAAAAATATGTCACAGATGAAGGAGCAAGGTAAAATCCTTGCTACAAGGTCCAAGACCAAATAAATGAAGAGGAAATAGGCAATCGACCTGAAAAAGACCAAATAAATGAAGACCAAATAAATGAAGACCAAATAAAGACCAAATAAATGAAGAGGAAATAGGCAATCGACCTGAAAAAGAATTCAGAGTAATGATAGTAAAGATGATCCAGAATCTCAGAAATAGAATGGAGGCATTGATTGAGAAAATACAAGAAATGTTTAACAAAGATCTAGAAGAACTAAAGAACAAATAAACAGAGATGAACAACACAATAACTGAAATGAAAAATACACTAGAAGGAATCAATAACAGAATAACTGAGGCAGAAGAACGAATAAGTGAGCTGGAAGACAAAATGGTGGAAATAACTGCCAAGGAGCAGAGTAAAGAAAAAAGAATGAAAAGAATTGAAGACAATCTCAGAGACCTCTGGGACAACACTAAATGCACCAACGTTTGAATTACAGGGGTCCCAGAAGAAGAGAAAAAGAAAGGGTCTGAGAAAATATTTGAAGAGGTTATAGTTGAAAACTTCCCAATTTCACAAGGAAATAGTCACCCAAGTCCAGGAAGCACAGACAGTCCCATACAGGATAAACCTTAGGAAAAACACACCAAAACATATTAATCAAACTAACAAAAATTAAATTCAAAGGAAAAATATTAAAAGCAGCAAGGGAAAAAAAATAACATACAAAAGAATCCTCATAAGGTTATCAGCTGATTTTTCAGCAGAAACTCTGTAGGCCAGAAGGGACTGGCAGGATATACTTAAAGTGATGAAAGAGAAAAACCTACAACCAAGATGACTCTACCCAGCAAGGATCTCATTCAGATTTGATGGAGAAGTCAAAAGCTTTTCAGACAAGCAAAAGCTAAGAGAATTCAGCACCACCAAACCACCTTTACAACAAGAGCTAAAGAAACTTCTCTAAGAGGGAAATGCAAGAGAAGAAAAAGACCCACAAAAACAAACCCAAAACAATTAAGAAAATGGTAATAGGAACATACATACAATAATAACCTTGAACGTAAATGGATTAAATGCCCCAACCAAAAGACACAGACTGGCTGAATGGATATAAAAACAAGAGCCATATATATGCTGTCTACAAGAGACCCACTTCAGACCTAGGGACACATACAGACTGAAAGTGAAGGGATGGAAAAAGATATTCCATGCAAATGGAAATGAAAAGAAAGCTGGAGTAGCAATACTCATAACAGATAAAATAGACTTTAAAATAAAGGCTGTTATAAGAGATAAGGAGCGACACTACATAATGATCAAAGGATCAATCCAAGCAAAAGATATAACAATTATAAAGGTTTATGAACCCAACATAGGAGCACCTCAATACATAAGGCAAATGCTAACAACCATGAAAGGAGAAATTGACAGTAACACAATAATAGTAGGGGACTTTTACACCTCACTTTACCAATGGACAGATCATCCAAACAGAAAATAAATAAGGAAACACAAGCTTTAAACGACACAACAGACCAGATAGATCTAATTGATATTTATAGAACATTCCACACAAAAGTGGCAGAATACACTTTCTTCTCAGGTGCACATGGAACATTCTTCAGGATAGATTACATCTTGGGTCACAAATCAAGCTTTGGAAAATTTAAGAAAATTGAAATCATATCAAGCATCTTTTCTGACCACAACGCTATGAGAATAGAAATCAATTACAGGAAAAAAAAACTGTAAAAACACAGATACATGGAGGCTAAACAGTGTGCTACTAAATAACCAAGAGATCACTGAAGAAATCAAAGAAGAATTTAAAAAATACATAGAAACAAATGACAACGAAAACCTATGGGACACAGCAAAAGCAGTTCTAAGTGGGAAGTTTATAGCAATACAACCTCACCTCAAGAAACAAGAAAAATCTCAAATAAACAATCTAACCCTACACTTAAAACAACTAGAGAAAGAAGAACAAAGAAAACCCAAAGTCAGTAGAAGGAAGGAAATCATAAAGATCAGAGCAGAAATAAATGAAAGAGAAATGAAGAAAATAGCAAAGATCAGTAAAACTAAAAGCTGGTTCTTTGAGAAGATAAACAAAATTGATAAACCCTTAGCCAGACTCATCAAGAAAAAAAGGGAGAGGACACAAATCAATAAAATTAGAAATGAAAAAGGAGAAATCACAAATGACACTGCAGAAATACAGAGGATTATAAGAGACTACTACAAACAACTATATGCCAATAAAATGGACAACCATGAAGAAATGGACAAATTCTTGGAAACGTACAAATTTCCAAGACTGAACCAGGAAGAATTAGAAAATATAAACAGATCTATCACAAGTAATGAAATTGAAACTGGAATTAAAAATCCTCCAACAAACAAAAGACCACAACCAGGTGGCTTCACAGGCGAATTCTATCAAACATTTAGAGAAGGGCCAACACCTATCCTTCTCAAACTCTTCCAAAAAATTGCAGAGGGAGAAACACTCCCAAATTCATTCTATGAAGCCGCCATCACCCTGATATCAAAATCAGAAAGATATCACAAAAAAAGAAAATTATAGACCAATATCACTCGTGAACATAGATGCAAAAACCCTGAACAAAATACTAGCAAACAGAATCTAACAGCACATTAAAAGGATCATACACCATGATCAAATGGGGGAAGAGCACAGCTGTTTTTATAACAGAGCATAGCTGTTTTTATAACAAGCTTTGTAGAGATATTTATTTTTTGTTTTTTGTATTTTTTTTTTTTTTGCAGTACGTGGGACTCTCACTTTTGTGGCCTCTCCCAAAATCACAGACTACTATAAAGAGCCTGATAGCCTTTTGGAGTTTTTCATTAGTGTCTTCTATGAGATAGAATCTTTGCAAAGTAAATGAGAAGAATGGATGAAAGCAGGAATAGTGATCTTCAGAAAGGAAATAATAAACAAGAAGAACAGAAGAAGCATTTCACGGGCATTCTGAATAAAAAGAAAACAAACTTCAAACAACGTAGCATTCTATTTTCAGCTGAGAAATAATAGCAACAGAAGGCACATCAGTTTGTTTTCTGTAGCTATCAGATATTGAATGACTGTTTCCAAACACAGGTTCCAGCATAACACCACCATAATCTGAAAAAAGGATTATCATAAGGGTGTGAACCATCTCTGTATGTATACTCGTTTTGTGCAACAGAGCCCTATAGTTCTAGCCAAACATGAAGATAACTACAGCCATCATTCATATCGTGTATGACAGCATTAGTCATAAAGTGGCTTAATACTGTATTTGCAACTAAGTAGGACAAAATTTCCTCAATTGCTTTCAGGTGCTTACGTACCTAACCTCCTCCAGAGTTGCACAGTATTTTTTTTTAAAGTTTTAAAATAAAATAATGTGGTTAGTTGCCTAGTAAGTAAAGGTGTTTAATAAATGTTTGATAAAGATGAAAAGCAGACCTGGAAAAGTAGTGTGGAATGGGCCCCTGATTTAAAGTGGCAGTGTTTTTAAAAATATATATTTTAAGGTTAGGGTGATAACAGGAATACAGGCATACCTTAGAGATATTGTGAGTTCAGTTCCAGACTACCACAATAAAGCAAATATTGCAATAATGCGAGTCACACAATTTTTTTGGTTTTCCAGTGCATATAAAAGTTATTTTTACACTATACTGTAGTCCATTATTGTCTTAAAAAACAATGTAAATACCTTAATGAAAAAATACTTTATTGTTAAAAAATGCTAACAATCATCTGAGCCTTTAGCCAGTCATAATCTTTTTGCTGGTAGAGGGTCTTGTCTTGATGTTGATGCTGACTGATCAGGGTGGTGTTTGCTGAAGTTTGAGGTGGCTGTGGCAGTTTCTTAAAATAAGACAATAATGAATTTTGCCACAGCAATTGACTCTTCCTTTCATGAAAGGTGTCTCTTTAGCATGCAATGCTGTTTAATAGCATTTTACTCACAGAACTTCTTTCAAAATTGGAAGTCAAATCCTCTCAAGACCTGCTGCTGCTTTGTCAACTAAGTTTATGTAATATTCTAAATCCTTTGCTTTCATTTCAGCAATCTTCACAGCATCTTCACCATGAGTAGATTCAGTCCTAAGAAAACACTTTCTTTGCTCAACCATAAGAAGCATCTCCTCATCCATTTAAGTTTTATAATGACACTGCAGCAATTCACTCACATCTTAAAGCACCACTTCTAATTCTAGTTCTCTTGCTATTTCCACCACATCTGCAGTTACTTCCTCCCCTGAAGTTTTGAACCCCTCAAAGTCATCCATGACGATTAGAATCAACTTCCTCCAAACTCATGTGAATGTTGATGTTTTGACCTCTTCCCACAAATCACAAATGTTCTTAATTGTATCTAGAATGGAGAATCCTTCCCAGAAGGCTTTCAATTTACTTTGCCTGGATCCATGAAAAGAATCACTATCTATGGCAGTTACAGCCTTAGGACGTGTATTTATTAAATAATAAGACTTGAAAGTTGAAATGACTCCTTGATCCATGAGCTGCAGAATGGGTGTTGTGTTAGTAGGCATGAAAACAGCATGAATCTCATTGCACATCTCTATCAGAGCTCTTGGGTGACAGGATACATTGTCAATGAGCAGTAGTATTTTGAAAGCAATCTTTTTTTCTGAGCAGTAGGTCTCAGCAGTGGGCCTAAAATATTTAGTAAACCATGTTGTAAACATATGTGCTGTCATCTGGGCTTTGTTCTTCCATTTATAGAGCACAGACTGGGTTGATTTAGTAGAATTCTTAAGGGCCCCAGGATTTTCAGAATGGTAAGTGAGCACTGGCTTCAACTTAAAGTCACCAGCTGCACTAGCCCCTAAGAATCAACCTGTCCTTTGAAGCTTTCAAGCCAGGCATTGACTTCTCCTCTGTAGCTATGAAAGTCCTAGATGGCATCTTCTTCCAATATTAGACTGTTTTGCCTACATTGAAAATCTGTTGTTTAGTGCAGCCACCTTCACTAATGATCTTAGCTAGATCTGGATAACTTGCAGCTTCTATATCAGCACTCACTGCTTCCCCTTGCACTTTTATGTTATGGAGATGGCTCCCTTTGTGGAATTGTAGAGAGTTAGGGCCTTGCTCTGGATTGAGCTTTGGCTTAAGGGAATGTTGTGGCTGGCTTGATCTTCTACCCAGACCACTACAACTTTCTCCACATCAGCAAAAAGCCTGTTTTGTGTGTTCACCAAAGTTAGTACTTTTAATTCCCTTCAAGAACTTTCCTTTGCATTCAGAACTTAGCTAACTGCTTCGTGAAGAGGCCTACCTTATGGTCTATCTCAGCTTTCGACCTGCCTTCCTCACTAAGCTTAATCATTTCTAGCTTTTGAGTTAATGTGAGAAATGTGCAACTTTTCCTTTAATTTGAACACTTAGAGGCCATGTAGGATTATTAATTGGTCCAATTTCAATATTGTTCTGTCTCAGGGAATAGAAAGGCCCGAGAGGAAGGAGAGGGATGGGGGAACAGCCAGTCAGTAGAGCAAGCAGAACACACAGAACATTTATAAATTAGGTTTGTCATCTCACATGGGCACGGTTCGTGGACCCCAAAACAATTACAATAGTAACATCAAAGATCACTTATCTCAGATCATCATAACAAATATAATAATAATGAAGTTTGAAACATTGTGAGAATTACCAAAATGTGACACAGAGACAAGAAGTGGGCAAATGCTGCTGGAAAATCAGCACTGATAGACTGCTTGATGCAGGGTTGCCACAAACCTTCAATTTGTAAAAAAAAAACGCAGAATCTGTGAAGCTCAATAAAATGAAGTGCAGTAAAACAAGGTGTATCTATAAAACAGGGGAATGTATGAGAATGATATAGTCATGCTGAAAATAATGTTAAGTTGAAAATAACATCAAACCGTTCAAACTTCCTGCTTCGCTTATTACAGTTAAGTAAAATCATATGAGACTATACTAAGAGATGGAAAAAGAAATGAAATCCTATAGAGTTTAATGTTCAATGGGTTCTATTTTCTGTAAAACTGTTTAAGTTTATAATAACTCCACTAAACTTGTTCACGCCAAACACCTAGGAGTTATCTTTGATTCATCCCTGTCCCTCATACTCTAAATCCAATCCCTCTGCAACTTCTGTAGACTTTACCTCCGAAATATCAATATATCCCAACTTTGTCCATTTATCTCTACCTCCACTACTATCAACACTTTTTAACCCAGCTTTATCTGGAGCACTACAAAATTCTCCTAGCTAGTCTGTCAGCTGCCACTTTTGACCACCATCAATCCAAGTGACAGTGGTGTGGTGTCCATTTTAAAACATAAATCAGGTAATGTCACTCTTCAGCTAAAACCTCTCCAATGGCTGCCCAGTTTATCTAGAAAGACTTCCAGACTCCTCACCCTAACCTACAATCCCCTCCCTGATGTGGCCCCTGGCTCTGACCCCACTATGCTCCAGCACCCTGCATTCTTTCTGTTCCTCTAACAGTCCAAGCTCATGCCTGCTTTTATGCCTTGTACTTTCTATTTCTCTGCCTGGAATGCTTCCTTTGATCTTTGCATGGCTCGGTTCTTCTTGGCATTTGCATATCAGAACAAATGTCCTCTCCTTTGAGAGAGACATTTTCTGATCAACCAACACAGTTATATTCTCTATCATATCACCCAATTCCATTTTTTAAACAGCACTTTTTACCACCTGGTATTTTCTTATGCATTTATTTATTTGGCTACTCCCTACTAGAATGTAAACTCCATGAGATTAAAGACATTATCTTATTCACTGCCATATTTGCAGCTCCTAAAACACTATCTGGAACATATCTGATTTGTGATAAATATTTCTAAATAAATGAATGAAAAAAGAGGATGAAAACAAATTTTGTTTAATAATTTAACGAGATGTTCAGTGGTTAAGATTTGTTGCTCCAAGGGCACACGGTAAAGCTTACTCTCTGTGGATGGTCCAAAATAAGGAACAATCTAAATGTATAGCAATTGGGATGTATATGTCTGTCCTCTTCCTCCCTGTCTCAGAAACATTAGAAATCACTTGTCCCCAACCTCTCATTTTTCAGAAGAGTAAACAATGATATATAACAGGGGTCCCCAACACCCAGGCTGCAGACTGGTACCGGTCTGCGGCCTGTTAGGAACCAGGCCACACAGCAGGAGGTGAGTGGCGGGCGAGCAAGCGAAGCTTCATCTGCCGCTCCCCGTCGCTCCCCATCGCTTGCGTTACCGCCTGAAGCACCCCTCCTACCCCATTCGTGGAAAAATTGTCTTCCACAAAACTGGTCCCTGGTGCCAAAAAGGTTGGGGACTGCTGATATATATATAGGATTAAATGATCACACAGCTAGTACGTTGCAGAACTGGGACTGGAACCCACCTCGCCTGAGTTCCGGTGTGGTGTTCTTTCCACACCTTTCTTATTACTAAAAATAAATATTTTGGTCATTATCAAATACTTGTTCTATTATGGCATAGCAAAGCTTAAAAGATAGGTCTTTCATGAAGAGAACTAATGAATTCAAGAAAGTTTTACTTATGAGTGTATGGTCTGCTATGGGCGAGAACTTAAAATTGTAAAACAAAAATAAATCACACGTGTTCAATCCTCATGAAAAACTAACACTTGGCTAACGTTGAATGATGACATCTAAAAGTTAGAGATGTGTTGCAATACAGGTGCTAGAAGTAATTTGTAACATTGCAAAATGTCACAGAGGATTAAATTTTAACATATTAGATTTTCAATTCACAGAAAGATTGTATATAGTAAATCAATTTCCACTTTAAGTAATAGAAGTTTAAAAAAGGCACAAGCCAATAGTTCTAGTAAGTTGAGTGAGTTTTTTTTAAAACTTATGGTCAGAGTGGCAAAAACTTAACCTGGATATCTGAAAATCTTCAAAATTGATTTATGGAGTTAATACTATTTTAAAAGATTTCCAGATCACAGCATGCTTTCACATTTATATTACAATTATTTTCACTGTACAAAAACCCTAAAACTTACAATTAATGGTTATAATGCCTCCAGATCATATGCATTACAGGACAGGAGACGGTGATCCTTATATTCTCCAGCAAAAATTCTTTTGAGTATAAAATGGCGGAGACAAAGGAGTCACAAGGTATCAGAATATGACATGAATGCATTTGCAAATCAAGCGGAGGTATTAGGTGACTATCACAGAGCTAGGACACTCAGGGAGCATGAAAGACAGCAGATTATCCCTGTCCTCAAGAAATTTACAATCATGTTGATGAGAAAAAAATTTACATCAAAACCCACAATTGTATTGTACACACATATGCACAGAGGGTGAAAATCATAGAAAGTAAATAAACTTTAAAGGTATCTCTTCCCTGATAAATATCAGCTTGTACTATTAGGCACTGTGAATAGGGTTTCTCAGCTTACATGTCTCACTTTTTGGAGTGCTCTCAGCTTTGATTCTGTAACACCTCAGAGATTCCAGAGGAGTGCTGAACCATGTGACAAAAGTCTTCAGGTGGACCTTGAAACAATCTTTAAAGAAATCTTTTTAGGTAGGCAAAACTTTATTTCGTTTGGTTTCTGTTTTTTAATTCTGAAAGCACCAATTTTATTTTCCAAGGGACACCTCTTTTCAGATGCAAATGTGACTATTTCCTAAACACTCTATTCAAATGTTAACATTATTCCTTTCTGAATGCTAATTAACAAAAAGAAGGAATGGTTCATACTTGGTTCTTGATTTTGAATCGATGTGAAATATTGATGTTTCCCTCTTTGGACCAGATTTTTCTTTAAGGTATCTTTTCGTTGATTGTAAAATACATCATATACACAGAAGGCTGTACAAAGTACATATGTGCAGTTTAAATAATAAATACCCACTGAATGCCCATGTAACTATCACTCAGGTTAAGAAATAAAATCCCAGGTGTTTTTTAATGCACTGTCACAGAAGGAAGGGAGCAGTTTACGATGAGACAGAGTCTAAATTTCCTTGTTGTTCCTTAATCAAAAATGAAAAATTTCCCTCCTCATTTCTCTTTTGACATGTTAGTCCCAAATTTGGAAAAGGTCCTGAAGTAAACAAGTACAAACACCTTACTTCCTAACTCCTGAACTCAAATTAAATTCTTTACGTAATAGTTCATGATGCTCCCTGGTGAGGTATTCAAGGGGAAGAGGGAACGTATAGTTAATGAAGAACGAAATATTTTAAACCTATGCTGCTGACGTTTTTATAATTATGACTTACTGTCCTGTATTGTTGCTATTTTTTTTAAAAAACCTCATGTGAAAAATTTGACAGGGAAGAATGATTAACAAGCCTAAATAAAACGTGGTATCTAACGTGACTCTCAAGGGCAGTGGCCCTAAATACTGAAGAGTGCATTGAATGACTGATGTTTCCTCTTTTGCAGAAAAAAAAAATCCATTGTCTTCTGGGCTTATCACCTTATGTAGTATTTTGCACTTAGGTAAAATCCTTCATTCAACAAGTAGTTACTGAGTTCAATGCAGTACTAAGCACCATGAAGAGGTGAACAAAAGTAGAAAAACATAATCCCTGCCTTCAGGGGAGCTTAAATACACTGGGGAAGATAAAGCATCCACTAATGAGGCAACTGAAAAAAGTACTTACAATCCATAAACAATTGTCTGAGAGTAAAGCACAGACTGAACGTAGAAACTCACGAAACTAAAGCACTTTGTAAGGGTGTTGTTTTCAACTTAGAACACATTTTACCAACAGAAATGTGATAAATAAATGCTGATTGGGTTTATAGGTTTGCCAAAAGAAACTCATTTAATTCGGAATATAGGGAAATTTTCTCTGTATATTTGCCAGGAAAATACAGTAGAAAGCAAAAGTGTCGTAATACTATTAGACAAAAATTGGAAAACAAAAACGATTATGAAATAGGTTTACAAAATACATCTCGATATATTCTGAATGCTGAGGCTTGAGAAAGAGCATGTTTAATTAAAGCAGGTAGATGAAGACTTCTGTGGAGATTCAGAAAGGAATCCCTATCAAGAACACCTGCAGTCCGCGACATATCTCTCTTTCAACTTCAAAATATATATTTTTCACTTTCATTCACTCATTCAACAAGTATTTATTGAGGATCTCCACTACATGTCAGGCACTGGGAGTACATGGGGAGAGCGCATGGGGAACACACCAGAACACAGGGATCTTACCTTCTAGTGGGGGCTGGGAGGGAAAAACAATGATGTCAAGAACGGATAAGTGCTTTTCCTTGCTTCGTGTTGACCATTACTCTGTTTATGACCAATATTAATTTTATATTTACCACCCTCCATGATTGGGGTTGGAATGTCTCTTTGTTCTAAATGGAACTAAAGGAGGGTGGGGCAAATATAGGGCACAGACATTTCCCGAGGTTTCTGGCAACAACCCCAGGATGGGAAAGGGACGTATGTTAGAAAAGATGACCTCAGCTATGACCAATGAGAGAAAGAAAATGGGCACGATTCCTTTGAGGAGGAAGGGTGTTACATCAGGCAGAAATCACCAAAGCCTTGCCATCAGTCACAGAGAGCTTGGGCACTGTTAAAAGGAGGTAGTTTGCATTGGCCATTTAAACCTGTCTTGGCCATGTCTTTTCTCCTCTTTTTCTCCCTTCCTCCTTCCTTGTTTCCATTCCTTCTTCCCTCCCTCCACCCTCCCTCCCTTCCTCCCTCCCTTCCTTCCTTCTCTCCTTCCTTCCTTGAAGCAAACATATATTGGTGATTGCCAGGCACAATCCTAAGCATGAGGGATACAAAAAGGAATATGACACAGTCCTGGCCCTGGTCCTCAAGCAGTTTATAGCCTAAAACAGCGTTCCCAACTCAGGGATTCGTTATATCCAGGGGTAGTACTTTTAACTACTTAGCAACCCATGTAGCACAAGCCTACCGATGAGAATATATGCCAGTCAAGGTTCCAGAGTAGGGTTCTGGAAATCCACTGCTGTGCTAGTAGTTAACCTTGTAGTGGCTGCACAGTGGCGAGGAAGGAGGTCCTGAGGGAGGGGTTGGAGTAGCCAGGATAATTGGGTAGGTAACAGCACTTGGAGGGGGGTTGGTTTGTGGCAGTAACTATTTACCAAATGGTTAACAATGACTGTCATTTAATGATGATATGACTGTATCAGTGGGTACCAATTAAATCCTTAGCTCTAACTACAGCCAACAGTTAGGAAAAGAAGGCAGTGGTTATAGTGAGATTATGTGAGTGAGGGAAGCTTTCCTGAGTGAGTCCTGAGCTTAGTCTTGAGAAAGAAGATTGGCATTAATTGGTGACTAGGAAGGGGAGGACATTTAGACGTGAGAAATAGCCCAAGTAACAGTGGAAATGGATAAATCATATATATAGAATGCCATTAAAGAGACCAACTTAACTGGAAGTGTGGGCAGTGAGAATGTATTGTAATAGGATGAAGGGTGCATTTGGAAGAATGGGTTGTGTGTAGCAAGGGAGAGAGGGGGTTGGTTGTAGTGTCAATTGGGAAGAGGGAAACATATGCTAGGGTTACAAGTTTAGTTCTGACATAGCAGGAAAAAAGGGGGATGGCTACTCTGTCCTCGAGCAGTATGATGAAAGTGACGTATGAGGAAAACCATTCTGCTGACTATATAGAGACTGAAGAAGGGTAAGGCCAGTTTAGGTGGCTACTTCAGCAACCCTGGGGAAGAGTTCATTAGGGCATGAACCAGTATGGTGACTATGGAAATGAAAGGAAGGGTTCAATCTCACAGATATTGCAAGACCACGTGAGGAGCGGAGAAAGGAATCGATGATAAGCATAATATACTACATCTTAAATATGATAGCTGGCTTTCTAAACACCCAAAGAAAAATGTAAGTCTCTAATACTAATTCCTTAAAAATAGCAAATTTAGCCATATAACGATCCTATCTAATTTACAAAATAAAGATCCTAACTCTTCACGATGAGGCGGTATGAACTGATAATCTTTTGATACTAAGAACGAGGCTACTGTATGATACCACAAGGAACAGCATTAGCTAATTTTTTTTACTGTTCATTTATATTAACACAGAAAATGCATATAGTATGAAGTTGTTGACATTTATGTGAATCTGCTAGATTTAATTGTTCTGATGTTCAGTTTACTTACTAAGTCACTTCCAAATGAAAGTTTTATCTTTTGAAGGTGGAAAGAAATGCTTGATTTTTAACTGAGTTAATTTTCAATTGACTCCTGAGATAACAGGGAAGCTTTAGGAGCCTAATTAAACCATGTATTTGCTCTAATTACTTTAGCCGCAGACTGCAAGGAAACAAAAGCAGCAAACAGACCTGTTCTGTGCGCAGCAGCCAGGCATTTGACGGTTGTTTTCTCCAGCAGAGATTTTGAGTAGCACAGAAGTAAAGCTGAGACGAAAAGCCATCATCTGCAAGCAGTGGCGGCAGCCACAAATCACAGGGCAGCCCCTTTTCCTGCACAGTGTAGAAAACATCATTTATCGTGCATGATTTTACTTATGTCCTAACAGAGAAAGCAATCATCATCACTAGCATCATTTTTTGATATCAAGGTAGCACCACATTTTTATCAACATAATTGGATGTTAGCTCACAAAAACTCTAGAGTTAATACTTAAAGGACAACTTATATATTGGGCGAGAATAATAGTGTTTTTAATACTGGCTACTTTTTCCTCTCAGGCTTTATTCTCTTGAACAATGTCCCTATTTAAAGTAACGGTTTAATTTTCAAGCTAAGTAAATCCACATTTCTATTGTTCATTTTGATTTTAGAACAAGTGGAATTTAGAAGACTGATGATCATCTGTATGAGGAAAAAAGCAGATGAGTTTTTATTACTACTGACTATCAATTCAGTCAAACAACTGCTTTCTTAAAACAGGATTCACAGGAGATTCCTTTTAAAGGCAAACTGCACTAAAGGCATATTTCTTCATTAGATAGAAACTGTTTTAAAGGTACTGTGGCTGTATTTATCCATTGATCTTAGTTTCTAGGTGTAAAATACCAGCTGAAATGCTTGAGTTTCCCCCCTTCAGCTAAAGTGGTAAACAAATAAAAAATATTGTAGATTTCATTACTTCTTATCTGCTGTTTTAAAAATCTGTGCTTGAGATTCTTGGTTCAGAGTCCAAACTTTACAGAAATTATGACAACTTGAGCTTTCTGGGGTAACTTGTCCTAAATATAAAAACAAAAAATTAAGAGACAAGAATCTACAACCAAAGGAGAGTAGAACAGTAAAAGCAACCATCTGGTGAGTTCAGGCCAAATACAAAGTCTCTCCTTTTTGCCTGAACCATCTAGAGGTCTGTACCACCCCTCTGCTTTATTTTGCCTATGGAAACCTGACCTAAACTAAACAACTATTCTATATCATTAAGTTGTCCAGGAAGATGAAAGTTTAAATATATGTCAGACAAGCTACAGCATCTGGTGCAATTCAGTAATGATCGTCTCCTCCAGAGAGCTTCAGTGTTGGAACAACTTTTAGAACTGAGGAGATTTGGTTAACCTATGTAAAGAAAATAACGTTCTTCTAGCCACACATTCTCCCTGTTCACAAATACTAATATTGACCATATCCTCTCCCATCGTAGAAAACACAGAAAGTAAGATCCCTCTATGAAACATTTCACTCGCTCTCTAATTCCATTCTTTTGCAGCCAAATAATATACTTTGCATACAAATAATCAACATTGATAATCTTTCACTGCAGTTATTTAAAATTATTTTCATGCTTGTTTTTGTTTTGTTTAACACATTGATTAGTCCTAGGGGTTCCCCCGCTAGAGTAGAAAATAATGTCTTACAAACTATTGTTTAAGAGTGCTCCATAACATTTAAGAAGTATAGAAGCTCTCTTATAATTTGTTGATATGAGAACAAACTTAGCTCTCTCTTTAAAACAGCAGGTAAGTTTAGATATGTGAGTTTGTTTAAAAGAAGGTTAGAAGTGATCATGGTAACATTTGTGTGTGTCAGTATCTCCCTTCTAAACTACACTACAAACCTCCTTGTGCCAAATTTACACATCTTTCAAAACAGAAGAGAATCTAGCTTAAAAGTGATATTTCTCATCAACAGACTAGGAAAAAACTTGCAACAAATATGACAAGGTTTTAATATCTTTATTATGTAAACAAGTCACACATAATAAGACAAAAAAACCCACCCCCAAAACACTGAGAACCCAACAGGTAAGGCAAAGGACACAAAAAGACACTTTAAAGAAGATAACACTATTGTCCGCAAATATATGTAAAAGGTTTTTTTTTTTCTAATCTCACTAGTAAAAAAAAATGCAAATTAAAAAAACAGTGGAATACCATTTAACCCATCTTATCAGTGATTTTAAAAAAATAACAATATACAATTCTGGCAATCAGTGTGGTGACAGGGTAAACTGATAAAATATTTTTGAAAAATAATGCATCAGATAGAAGTTCATATATTTTAACCCAGTAATTCCACTCCTCAGTTTCTACCCCAGGAGAATAATTCTCAACATTAAAAAAAAAATCTATAGGTCCAAGATGTTCATTGCGGCATTATTTATAATATTAAAAAAAAGAAAACCACCTAAATACCTCGAACAGAGGGATGATTAAGTACATTAATATACAGCTGCCTAGAATAGTTTGCTGCATTTTAAATAATGTTTAGGTTGATCTATAATAATATGGGCAAATGTTATCATGTAATGTTAAGTGAAAAGAACAAGATACAATATTCTATACATTGTAAGCCTACCACTCTATGATAAAATTCTATAAAGACATGAGGATTTAAAAATCTATTATTCTCAGTATTTTCAAAATTTTATTCAACATGCAGTTTAATGTTTTCCCATACATTTTTAAATGTCAAGTTTTTACTCAGAGCACTTTCAAATGCATTGCCTTGTTTTCAAAACATTTCTATCTAAAGCAAAACCCAGTGCTTGGAAAGGCTTATGAAACATTATAACATCTATCATAAAAATCTCAAATGATTTTAATCATTTTCATTTTGGTTATAGGAGTAGGGAATCTTCTATATATGTGACCAAGCAGCTGAAACGTGGGTAGCAGCTGCAGTCAGAGCTCTGTCAGCATCCACACTCCTTCTACCTCTAGCCCCTTTCAGAAATCACGGCTGCTCCTAGCACCTGTGGATATACTGTGCTTATAAACCGGTGGCAGCAGAGGGAATGTTAATGGTTATTTCTAATATTTTGGAGACAGCCAAAACCAATTTCTTTTCTCCCAAAATGGGAACATCAAAAAGGAGTCATTCATCCAAATGTGTTTATTCTGTTACTAACAGAGAACAAATTCTTAAGAGGGCAGGGTTGGGGGTTATTTTTATGATGTATACATTGCTTGGTTTACTGTTAGATTTTATGAATAATACGCTTTGCAGCATCTACCCAAGGGCAAAGGTGAACTGACATTCCATTCTTTTAGAAATACCACGTCCCACCCTCCCCCTCCAAAATCCCTCTTTGCAATTGTGGTCACCCCTTTAACATTTTAATGTAACATGGACCCATCTCCACAGTTAGGAAGCTGAAATCCTAGTAGGAGAGAGAGAGAGAGAGAGAGGAATTGAGAAACACTTCAGGTTGCACTTACACTCCAGCAGTTTTTCCAGAAACAGAGGAGGCAGTAGTTCTTATTTTTGAGGTGTCAAGTTGTAGACTGAGATTCAGCAAAAATCTTCTTTTCTCGACGCAAGGGATGTGAAATATATTCTAGGATATGTGTTCAGTATGATCCTTTGTTCTAGGTATGAGCTATTCTTTTTCTAAAGTTTTTCGGTCTCGATCAAGGAAAGGGAAACTTAATATTATTTTGAAATTCTCTTAAAGACGCCTTTCAAAGCATCTCCCACGGGAAAATATCACGACAGCTCAACACTGGTGTATTTGAGTAAGAATCGAGTCCGATTTTTTTTTCGTCATGGCTGTTTTGCAGGCCCCCAAATTTGTGCTTTCATAGTCAGCATTAATCTAATAGCCAGAAACACCATCTTTTGCCAACCTGCGTCTCGTGGGCTACAGACGCGCCCTGATGAAAGATTAGGTTCATTTTGAGCGCATCGATGTTATCTGTGTGCCTCAGACTCGCGGGCTTTTGTCAGGGATGAAGCGAGCTCGCGAGTGCCTGCAGCGCAGTGGGCGGCAGGTCTGAGTGCCCTGGTGGTTAACACGTTTCCAGGGGGTGCCCACGCTTTCTCCCGAGACTGTCGGCTCGCCGTGCGCGGCAGCAACTAGTGGACCAGACTGTGACAGAAAGAGAGAATTTATGTGAGGGACGGGAAGAAAAAGAGAGGGCGCCCGGCTCGGTCCCGGGTCACCGTGGCTTGGGGATTTGCATGAGTTTATCACTACCATTAATAGCTACTCGCAGAGGGTTGTTTACCGCCGAACGCGCGACAACCAGACAGCGGAGCCCACTACGGGACGCAAGCCACTCCTCCACGCCCCTCAGCTCCCTTCCTGCCCCCCAAACTAATTAATTCGAGGCCGCCTCCCTGCCAGACACTCCCATTGGCTCCCATCCCATCCAATGAAAACCTTGTAACAGTTTCACCTGGCTTCGGCTTCCCAAATAAACAAACAAACCGTCCCGGAACCTTGCCAGCTCTTCTCCCCTGCACCGCCCAAGACAGCTGCGGAGGCTCCGCCTCCTCCCGCCACCTAGCGCCCCCTCCAGCCAACCGTGCTCTTGCCCCCGTCGCGGCCCGCTCTCCCGCGTCTCTCGAACTTCTCCCTCCAAACCCCGCCTACCACGCCCGTGCCTCCGTGGACTCCTCGTGAGGACCTGCGTGGCGAGAGAGCCCCTCCTCCTCCCGTCGGTCCTCCCGAGGCCCAGAGGCCGGAAGATTCTCCAAGAGGGTCTAGGCGGGATAGGAGGTGGCCCCGCCTCTCGGGCCCACTGCCCCCTCCCTCGCACACCTCTGCTGGCGGCCGCTCGCGCCCCTCCACTGTGTTGGTAGCCGGAGCCACAGCGGCCGCCGCGTGAGGCAGCGGTCACGTGTTGTTTTGCCCGCCGCCGCGCGCTTCGAGTGGAGTGGGCGGGGGCGCGGGCCGAGGCGGGCGGGCGGGCGGACAGGGGTAAACGGCCTCTTCCCCCAACCCTCGCTTCCCCGAGCCCCCCCCCCTCCGCCCGCTCACCTTAAAACCATCGTGCATCACCATGGCGAGTTGCTCCTTCGCTCGCGACCAAGCGACAAGGAGACTGCGAGCTGCAGCAGCGGCAACAGCGGCAGCTCTAGCTGCGGTGGCGCCCACCCCACTTCTTTCCTCGGGAACCCCGACCGCACTCATTGGGACCGGGTCGTCTTGTCCGGGAGCCATGTGGCTCTCCACGGCCACAGGCTCCCGGTCAGACTCCGAGTCCGATGAGGAGGACCTCCCCGTCGGGGACGAAGTCTGCAAACGCGGCTACCTGCGGAAGCAGAAGCATGGCCACAGGCGCTACTTCGTGCTCAAACTGGAGACCGCCGACGCCCCAGCTCGACTGGAATACTACGAAAATGCCAGGAAGTTCCGGCACAGTGTCCGCGCCGCGGCGGCTGCAGCAGCGGCGGCTGCCTCTGGCGCCGCGGTCCCCGCGCTCATCCCACCGCGGCGCGTGATCACCCTGTACCAGTGCTTCTCGGTGAGCCAGCGAGCCGACGCAAGGTACCGACACCTCATCGCTCTTTTCACCCAGGACGAGTACTTCGCGATGGTGGCCGAGAACGAGTCGGAGCAAGAGAGCTGGTACTTGCTGCTCAGCCGCCTCATCCTCGAGAGCAAGCGCCGCCGCTGCGGCACGCCCGGCGCGCAGCCGGATGGAGAGCCGGCCGCACTGGCGGCTGCAGCGGCGGCGGAGCCACCCTTCTACAAAGATGTGTGGCAGGTAATAGTCAAACCCAGGGGGCTGGGGCACAGAAAAGAGCTGAGCGGCGTGTTCCGGCTCTGTCTTACCGACGAGGAGGTTGTGTTTGTGAGGCTAAATACCGAAGTGGCCAGCGTGGTCGTCCAGCTCCTGAGCATCCGTCGCTGCGGGCACTCGGAGCAGTATTTTTTCTTGGAAGTCGGCAGGTCCACCGTCATCGGTCCGGGGGAGCTCTGGATGCAGGTCGATGACTGTGTGGTGGCCCAAAACATGCACGAGCTGTTTTTGGAGAAGATGAGAGCCTTGTGTGCAGACGAATACAGAGCCCGCTGCCGCAGCTACAGCATCAGTATCGGCGCCCACCTGTTAACCCTGCTGTCCACTAGGAGGCACCTGGACATGCTGCCGCTCGAGCCCGGCGGCTGGCTCAGAAGGTCCCGCTTTGAGCAGTTTTGCCACCTCAGGGCCATCGGTGATGGGGAAGACGAGATGCTCCTCGCCAGGCGCTACATAACACCCAGTGAGCCTGTGCCCCCCTCCAGGCGAGGAAGACTGCACCTGCCCAGAGCGCGGAGATCCAGGAGAGCGATTTCAGTGCCAGCCAGCTTTTTTCGCCGTGTAGCACCCAGCCCCGTGCGTGGCCCGCACCCTGCAGAAGCCCCCAGCGAGGGAGCTTGCCTGTCTTCTGAAGCACCTGGTTCCGGCTCTGGCAACTCTGGGGAAGAAGGCAATCCTCAGGGAAAAGAGGACCAGGAAGGAAACGGAGGCGACTATATGCCCATGAACAATTGGGGCTCTGGAAATGGCCGGGGCTCAGGAGGTGGACAGGGTTCAAGTGGCCAAGGTTCCAGTAGCCAGAGCTCTGGAGGAAGCCAGTGCTCGGGCAGGGGGCACGGCTCCGGAGGTGGCCAGGGCTCAAGTGGCAGCCAGGGCTCAAGTGGCCAGGGCTCTGGGGGCCAGGGTGCAGGAGGAAACCAGTGCTCAGGAGATGGCCAGGGCACCTCAGGTGGGCATGGCTCAGGCAGTGGCCAGGGAGCTGGAGGTGGGCACGGCTCAGGCCGTGGCCAAGGACCCGGAGATGGCCATGGCTCAGGCAGGGGCAGGAACTCTGGAGGGAGCAAAGGCTCAGGAAGTGGGAAAGGCTCCGAAGGCAATGGTGACCATGGGAAATCTCTGAAGAAAAGATCCTACTTTGGCAAATTAACTCAAAGCAAGCAACAGCAAATGCCACCACCTTCACCGCCTCCACCCCCGCCAGCTGCAGCAACTGGTGGAAAAGGAAAGTCTGGGGGAAGGTTCCGACTTTATTTTTGTGCTGACAGAGGAGCCACAAAAGAACGCAAAGAAGCCAAAGAAGTTAAAGACGCAGAGACCCCAGAAGGTGCAGCTCGGGGTCCCCACAGGGCCAGAGCTTTTGATGAAGATGAGGATGACCCATACGTGCCAATGAGGCCAGGGGTGGCTGCCCCTCTCTCAAGCTCCAGCGATTATATGCCAATGGCTCCTCAAAATGTCTCTGTGTCAAAGAAGCGCCACTCTCGATCACCTTTCGAAGATTCAAGAGGGTACATGATGATGTTTCCCAGGGTGAGCCCACCACCTGCACCAAGTCCTGCAAAAGCACCTGATCCTGACAAAGAGGATGACTCAAAGGACAATGACAGTGACAGTGACTACATGTTTATGGCTCCTGGAGCTGGTGCAATTCCAAAAAACCCCAGAAATCCTCAGGGAGGCTCTTCCTCCAAAAGTTGGAGCTCCTACTTCTCTCTGCCAAACGCTTTTCGGAGCTCCCCATTGGGGCAGAGTGACCACAGTGAGTATGTACCAATGTTACCTGGAAAATTCCTGGGGAAGGGCCTAGACAAAGAAGCCTCATCTAACAGAGGCCCCAAAGATGTAACTTCAAAGCCTTCAGTTGAGGGGTCATTCTCAAAGCCTAGAGATGAGGGATCACCTAACAAGCGTTCAGGTGATGGGCCCCCCAAGAACAAGACTAAGAGACCTAATCGACTTCCTTTTATTACAAAAGGGAATAAAATCAAGCCAAAACCACAAAAGCCCACACATGAGCAGAAAGAAGCCGACAGCACTAGTGGCTACATCAAGATTGACTTCGCTAAAAGAGGTAGCAATATGCCAGCTCCCTGTATTCAAAGACTGCCGGGTTTGTGGGGCATAATTGCCGACCCCAGACAGTTCGCCTTTTCGAATTACGTGAATGTTGAGTTCGGAGTGCCATTTCCAAATCCAGCAAACGACCTCTCAGATCTTTTAAGAGCTATTCCAGGTGCCAACCCCTTCTCTCTGGACGGTGCTAGGTGGCCACTTCCGCCTCTTCCTCCCAGTGCTACAGGTAACAGTGCTAATGAGGAAGAAGGTGACTACATTGAAGTGATTTTCAACCCAGCAATGACACCAGCCGTGCCTTTTGCTGACAGTGCCATTCGCTACGATGCTGAAACAGGTCGCATCTACGTGGTCGACCCATTTTCTGAGTGCTGTATGGACATTTCTCTCTCCCCGAGCCGCTGCTCTGAACCACCACCTGTAGCGAGGCTGCTGCTGGAAGAAGAGCTCGAGAGAAGACGCCCACAAAGCCGTTCGCAAAGTTTCTTTGCAGCTGCCAGAGCCGCCGTCTCTGCTTTCCCGACCGACAGCCTCGAGAGAGACCTCTCCGCCTCTTTAGCCGCGGCCGCGGCAACCGCGCCAACCGTAGCCGTGAGCCGGGCTTTAGCCGCCGCCTCCACCCTGGTCGCTGCCCCGGGCAGCGGCGCTGCCGCCGCGGGCCTCGAGGCCGCCGCGGGATCTGACTCCGCCTCCGTCCGCCGGTTCCAACCTGCTGCTAATGCTGCTGGTGCCGAAGTGGTAAGAGCGGCCCAAGACGTTGCGGGTGGCTCGAACCCCAGAGCCCAAAACCCATCGGCAGACCTTGCGGGAGGTAACAGAGCCGGCGGGGCTGCCGCTGCAGCCGCCGCTCCCCCTCCATCACCTGGCCGCGGCCGGGCGCCGAGACCCCCAGAGCAAGAAGATTCTGACGACGACGACACGTACGTGAGAATGGACTTTGCCAGACCTGACAACGAGAAGTTCGACTCTCCCCAAAGAGGTTGGTGAGTTTAGAATTCATTTCCCTGAAGTTAATGGTTATTGCTTAATGAATCGATCGATGCACTACTCTGTCTGCATTGTTAGGAAAATGTGAGCTAACATTTCATTCACTGGTGCTTATTTAGCATGGAAAGTAGAATTCAGTTTTAATCATGCAATACCTTGTGATCGTTGCAAAAACTTGTTTTAATCTAATGATAAGTTTCTTTACCCGGAAAGAACCGATTATCATTTAAACATTGGTTCTACATTTTAGGAGTAGTTCAAACTTAAGGATATGTAGCATGAGGATGCTTTCAGATATCCTTCCCTAACGCTTAGTGAGTTATACAAACAGGACATCGTAAATTGAATCCCATCAACTCATTTTCAGATCAACAAGTGAAAGCTGCTTTTCTACAAATGACCATATTTAATTGCAGGAAATTTAATAAGAGCCCCGAATATTGAGCAGTAATAATCAACTGTTAACCTTTGGGGGTTGATGACATTCTCCTTCCGAAAGTTACTTTCTTAAAAAGCAGTCATTGTTATGCTGGTTTGCTGTGATTTACCAAGAAAGTTAAATCTCAACTGTTAGCATGAACGTCTGGAGGGAACAAAAGGTAAATAATCCAGAACAACAGGTGATTGAAAGAAGAGGGTATTTGGCTCTGGAATGTGTTTTTGTGTTGATTTGCTTAGTTTCTACACAGGATAAGTTGCCAGAAACCTTGAGCATTCCTTTTCTTTGTCACTAACAGTGACAGGCAAGTCACCTCTGCTGTGCCTCATTTTCTTCATGTAACTCCCCCCAAAGAGGGTATGGTGACAACACTATAATGGGTATGAATATTGTTTGAAAGGTTTAGAAAGCATTTAAAACATCTAATTGGTGCGTCTTCTGGGCAATTCAGTAAGCAAGATAATAAGGGCTGGAGGAAGACCTGACCCCAGGGGCAGCCTACCCTGGAAGAGTGGAAGTTTTTTTTAAAGGGTTACTTTTCCAAAGGAAGAAGTAAGAGAGGATAGGATCTTGGAAATAAGACTTCGAGTAAATCTGCCGTGTACATCGTGCAATGTTGTTATCAGGGTGTCTGGAGACATTCTCAAGAAATGATTTTGGAAGATGATGTCTCCATAGTCTCAACTGCCTTCCCTCTTTACCAGAATGTGCTGCTTTTCCAGGGAAGAGAAGGGATGGACCCCAGCAGTTTTCATTCCAGTAGTCAGTTTAGTGAAGATTTTTGCTTTGCTTGCTTTGTGGAATGCTTTTGTGATTGGATCTCTGCCCACTGTGCTTGATCAGGCAGAACAAGTTGGGGACTGATCACAGCAGTCACCTAACAAGCTCCCTATTTAGTGCAGGTGTAGGCCCCCTCCCCTTTCTCCCCCTGCTTTAGAAAACTTGCCATACAAAAACTCACGTTTGCAGCACGGACACATTAAAGAGTGATCATTAAAACGACCAAAGGATGCTTTGGCTTGCCAAAGGATTCAATTCAGATCTCCTTTAAATTGTGAGCTTCCCCCAACACACACACACGTACACGTGCAGGCACACACACACAATCACCACTACTACTAGAACCATGCACTTAAAATATACAGATCTATTTCCAAGAATTTAATTCATAACCAGCTTTTCAAGAACAGATCTATTTTATTCTGTAAAGTACACCTGGAAATTGGTCTTAAGCTACTGTTTGAACCTAACTGCTGAAGACACCATTTATGATATTGATGTGGGTGTTCCATAGCCGTCTATGTCCCTGTGGTACTTTGGAAAGGACAGGTTTTCATAGAGGTTTGTCTATACTTTCCACTACTCTTTGTTTAAGCAAAGATGAAAATTAGTGAAAATTTCTTGTTCCTTAAATAAACCCTGTCTTCCCAAATATTATCTAGATTCTAAAATAATTAACATTATCTTAGCATAAGTTACTGATTTATGAATAACTTCAAATGACTTCGTAGCTATTCTGGAGGCTTAATGTTCTCTAAATGTGTTGTTCATTGAGGAAATTCCTAACTTTATTGAGTAACTACAGCAAGGAGGCTGTATCTCACAGGGAGGTAGGTGGTTAGGTTAAAACAAGAGAGTGAATGTGGAAGCACTTTGGACCTTTAAAGCACTTTACAAGTGTAAGATATTTTAATTTTGTCATTGGATTAACAAACATTGAAGTTTCGACAATTTCAACAGATGACTTAGCTTCTTGCCAAAATGATTGGTCCTGAGACTGATTAAAGCACGTGATTTGCTGAGATATATAAAAGGGAGGATATGTAGAAAGAACTCATTGCAGGAAATTACTTTCGCTACCATCTTTATGTAAATTGATATGGTAGAATGTTGTCTGTGAAGGGTTAAGAACAAGCTGGCTAATTCTGATTCTATAAAGCTATAGAATAATTTTCACCCATTTCTGATCTCTCTTCACCTTCCTATCTAACATTTAAAAAAAGATCATCTTAGAAAATAACAATTATGCTTTGACAAAGGAGCAAAGGCACAGTCTCTTCATTAGGAGTTAGATATCTCCCAGAGTAATTTTAATCTATGGCAAATGCTTAGAACAGTTCCTGGCACATAGTAGGTGTTATACATGAATTGTTATACTACTATTACCATTGTTGTTACTGTTCTTATTATTATCACCTTTAGAAACACAAAGCTAAATTAAAGTTCTGTGTCCCCAAATCCCACTTTTCAGTTAGTCATTACTTTCACTTAAAATGGCTTACATGCTTGTTCAGAGTTGGGATCTTCATAGTTGGGATCTGTTTATAACTTGAGCGAAATGAAGGGAGCCCGTAAGGCAGTGAGACAACTTTTTTCATATAACACAAAATTAATATATAATCTCATTTACCTACAAGTCACATTGCATATAAGTAAGGACTTCAAAGCCATTTGTTCAAGTCAGTTAGAAAGAAGCACACAGAAGTATAACCTGGACTTGACTTTTTTATAAATGAAATAATTTAAGAAGTGTGAAGTCTTCAGATTTTAAACACATGGGTTATAAGTATTAGCATTTAGGAGGAGAATGCAGTTTCTTATATGGTTTAGTGTGACTCCTGACCCACGAATGCATTTTTGCCTCTTTTACTGCTGTATCTGATATAGAATTCATAGTTTGAAATGACTTAAGGTTAAAAAAATTCACTGATTTTTCCATTCCAGAGATGGGAAGATAAGAGCAGCTCTAAGAGAGGTGAGAGAATTGGCCAGCCAAATTAGTAAAGTTATAACAGCACCTGGTATGAAAAAGCAAAAAAAAAAAAATCTGTAGTAATTACCTTTTGAAATTGTAGACAGTGTTATTAACATGAAGGAGATATAAGCTTCTTTGCAGTGTACTACTGCCAACTCCTCTTGCTATAAATTATAGGTGCTTGAGAGCAAATTTTTTGTTGTATTGGACTTATTTATTATACGTTACTAGAATAAAATCTCCATATAGCAGAGATATGTCAGTCACCATGGATGGGTCACTTATTTTAGGCAACATTCATCCCCACCAAAAAAAACACAACTGGACAGTCATTTGGAGCAGATATATTTGACTTATAACAATTAAAGATTTCATTCAGTTAAAGTTAACTAAAGTTATTGGCAATCATTATCCATGTGCATTCATTCCATTTTTAAGAGTGATGCTTCCCAGGTAAAAATTTTGGCCATTCACTAGCAAAAGACCTTCTTTAAACAAGGACTGGGACTTGAATATCACACATGCATCAAAACTCGAATAAGACCTCTTGCTTTCTTTTCCTCCCCCTAATTACCAAATATGAACCAAAACACTTCAGTCATTGGCAGGGAATTGTTTGGGGAACAAACTTGGACTTCTTCGAGTGATCCCCCCAAGTCTTCATGTTGGAATAGATGAGGATAACCGGTGTAGGGAGAAATCAGGAATATTGTATGTGATTTAAAAGGAATTGTTGTTAAATTGTCAGCTTGTTGATGGAGGAAATGCCTTACAGTTGCCTACTGCCTTATAATTTGCAAAGCATATTTACATTCATTATTTTACTGGGGGACAGTAGGTACTGGAACTGAAGCTGGTGTTAAGAATTTCCCCCTGGTCAAAGAGGTAAGTGGCAGAGCAGAAAATCAAACCCATACATCTGATTTCAAGTCCAGTGCTCCACCCAGAACACCACACTGCCCTTTCATCAGATGTTCAATATGTTATTTTCCTGTTGATGAAAGATTATTATACAGGCAAGGATTGGGAAAATTTAAAGTCTTCTTGAATTTGATAGTATCCAATCTCGTTGTAAGTAATTCATTCGGAGTGTTATAACTGTGAGCCATCCACCAGAGCTTGGGTCATTTTCATTACATTGAACTGTTTGCCATAGCTTTAGAAGAAAAGAATTTGACCTGTACTGGAATCGAAGGTTTTCAGTCTGGGGGAGGAGTTTGCTCATCTTTACCTCTCAAACACAAATAGTGTGTGTATCTACTTGGATCCCATGGAAACACTGAAAGGAATGAAAGGGGTACATTCAGTAAACTTCCAGTAATGGTCCTTTCCTTAACTGAAGTCACCTATGTGTGGTTTTCCGAATAATCCGTTGACATTTGCCAGTTATGGCCAAAAGTCTTTCAATTCCATTTTTTCCATATGTATAAAATCTGATATTTTAATCTGCACCATCATGGTGGGAAAAAACAGAATAAAATGAGACAGGTGGAAGCAAAAGCACTGTAAGAAAGAGATGCTCTTCATTTGTTTAAAAAGCAAATTTGCTTTTGGCAGTCAGGAAAGTAGACTTCAGAAGCCTTGAAAATCAAATCCTCTCCTTGGGACCAAAAAATCCGTTTTTAAATTCATTTTGTTTAGCACTTTTTTGAAAATGCTTTAAGACTATGTAAAAATAGCTCAAATAGCTCAGACATTTTATTGGCAGTATTGGAAAATAGCTTTTGTCAAATGCTTAATTAAAGCCTGCAGTATGTTTTGTCTCAGAGGTGCTGCCAGGCTCAAAGATGGTGAGGATCATTTACTGGAAAGTACTGCTTGGTCCTGAGTGAGAAATGAGAGATGAAAAAGGCTACCTTTTATAATCATGAAATGAATACATTACAGCACACTCAGTTTTTACCACAACTATTAGATTGCTAATTTTAAAGCTATTGATAAAATTGCCAAGATAATGCACTCACCACATGAAATGAAAATACGTTCTCTAGCAATTCTGCATTGGTTATTGGTTGTGCAGCAACAGGTCTTAGATTTCCATCTTCTTTTGAAAATGTTGGGCTGCACACTTGAGAACTAAGAATTTTTAAAGATTTTCTTTAATGTAGACCTCTATCCTAGTTTAAATTTGCATTCTTGTACAGGGTACCTTACAATTTCTGACTGAGGACTTAATTCCTTTTAGAATTAATGGAAAATATGTAGTTAAATATTTATTTATTGAAATGAGAAAATTATTGCTATTTTTTCCCTAGCTTCCTGACGTGCCCTTTCTTATTGGTTAGGGTTGCATTGATTGCATTATGTGAGTCTTACCCTCCTGTGCCCTTTGCCAAACTTGTGTCCCTAATTTCAGGAAAACATGCCTTTCCTGGTCTCTCTCTAGCTGTAAAGGTGAGGCTGCTCTGGGAGTCCCTCGAGGCCCCCAGAGGGAGGATTTCTTTCCCCAGATGTTGCCACTCCTAGTTCACAGGCTGCTTGCGCTTAGCTCGCAGGAACAGCCTTCCTTGTGGCCTTCTTGTTCTGCAGGTCCTGGGCTGTGCTGCCTGCCCTGCTCTCACTTGTTGGCACAGAGGCAGCTGGGCTGGTGTTTAAAGCCGTTTTCTGGTTGGGTTGACCACAATATGTCTGATGCTAGCCAGACCTTCTGGATTTACTGAATATCCAATTCCCCATAAACTGTAGTCACTTGAGCTAGTTTTCACAATTTATATAATTGGCCTCTCTATGATTACTAATTTGCTACTTGTAGACTTGAAACTCAGAGAGAATATCCACGAAGACTACCTCTAAATTCACCTTGAAAATGATTCACGTGTGCACCCACGGTGCCCTTGAAGGTCTGACCAATAAGTGTGGTGTTTAACTCCTGCCTCTTCATAAGTTGTGCCTCTGGTCTGGAAGGCATATCAACACTGTCCTCACACGCAAACCTGCCACCTCCTATGAAGGACTCCTTGTTGTGGCTGCAGCTCTGACCATAGTTTCTCCTGCCACCCTGCCCCCAGCTATTTTAGCTGCTTGAATTTAGGGGACCCTATTCTTATTGCCATGGCTAGAAGAGATCTTTTCCTGGAGCCTCATATTGAAACTTCAAACAGATCTCCCCACAGAAATGATAAGTGACCATTGGGTGCAGTCAAAATCGTTCCTCTCCCAGTTCAGGACCTGCATAGGTTTAATACAGGCATGTGTGGGTGAACCTAGGAACCTATCCGCCATTTATTTATAACATTGTTTCCGTAGGATAATTTATTCTGAGCTTCAACTAAACAATGAGGCTTGGAATATGTCTCTTTTGTAAATCGGAGACTGCCTATATTAGAGTTCTAGTAACTTGCATTCTTTAAGTCTGCAGTAACTAGGCAGCAGAGTGAAGTGGCCCAAGTGTGTGTTGGGAGGTAGTGGCGAAGCTGACCTGCGAGGAAAATCCTGTAGCTGATCCCCAGATAGTTTGTATCCAGATAATCAAGACTGGAATGAACATGCATAAGTGGTCCAGGGCCTGCCTGCGAAGGGCAGGTGTGAAACAATTGAGCTGACCTTAGAGGAGATGGAGGTTTACCAGCGTCATCCATTTCCCTTAACAGATTCTTTTGAGTATTCCATCACAAAACCGTTGCCGCCATGAGGAGAAGCATATTTGATCTTCTAATCTGTAAAGGAGACAACAGTCCGCTGTGATTGGTGTTGTAAAGACTAGCAGCAATTATTGCTAGTTTTCACCCTTGAGGGACAGCACTTCGATTTTGATCAGGCTCTTGAGGGTCATCCTCCCATATATTTACAGGGCACAGAAAGGTGTGATGATCTGTTCTTATTGGGGGAAAAAAACTGTATATAAGCCAGAAGCAGTGCTAAGCTAAATAATGTAACTGTATTACTATACACTCGTCTTTGGGGTAAATGCTTCCATTTCTCCTCATTTACTTTCATTTGCTTGTCTTCAATGCTTTGTTTGCCCCTGCTTGTTTGTGATCACCAGTTGATCATGGGGATGGCTAGCATGTTGACTAATAAACAGTGAGAAATTTTCAAAAGAACTTGAATTTTTTTTCAGTTCTAGGAAGATTGGAGTTAGAAATATAACTGAGGCCACGAGATTGAGGAGAATAGAAAGAGAATGAGAGGCTAACTGGATATATCGTTATCATTTGGGCTTCTCTGGGCAGGGGAACCACTGCTGTGTTGGACTTCAGGCTGTAATAGAGGCATGTTTGCAATTCATGTGAAGAGGCCTGGAATGCCCTGGAGAAACTGCCTTCCTGGCTCACCCTGCACATTTCCAGGGATATTGAAGTCATGTGTGTTTTATTAGTATACTAAAGATTAATGTTTAGGTTTATATCGTTAGACAAATTGAACCAGAAACATTTACTGCGTTTGTTTTTGAGAAGAAAATGATACCTGCCAGATTTGGGGGGCCAAGAGTAGGAAAATATTCTGACCCATCCAGAGTCCATTGAGTTTTCTCCCTTACGGAGAAAAACTACTTGAAGAGCATACCTCCCATTAAAAGGGGTGGAATTAACTTGTCATTAAAGAGATCTTTGGTTAATCAGAAAGTAAGAATACCTGGTACAGTAATTATTTACAACCTGTCAATCTCAAGTGGAAGTAATCCATCAAAATCAGATCACATTCTTAAAAGCATCGACATTTACCTTTCTGGTGGTGGAATGATATCAAAATGAACAGGAAACAGAACTAAGATATGACAGTCAGCCCTTTGATTCATTTTGCAGACTGTTTTTGCTGGAGTTTTAATCCCAAATTGCTTTCCTTTGCCACCCAGCAAGCTTCTGGGTTATTTCCTACGCTGTTCTTTGGAATGTGCTCCGGGAATGTAAGCTCATTTTAATATTGGCCTAAGTAAAACAGGATTATAAAGGTAAACCTGTGGGTCAAGTTCCCATAATGCATTTCAAAAGCAAATTAAATTATTTTTGGATTATCTTGTTTTGGATAGCATTATTCCTTTCTACCAGCATGGCTAATCAAGAGTTGACAAATATATTTTGTAAAGTAAACGTGAAATCACACCATTATTTGCTAGGTTTTAGTATGTTGTCAACCATTCACTCAATGCCGGTGTGTAGGTGTTATAGGAAAGCAGTTGAAATATGAATCAAATTTTTAGTAGAGCCCCTGTCATTTTTTTAAAAAGTAAGACGAAAGAAACCGCTAATAGCAACAAATGCCCCTAAGTTCAGGCTTAGTGTAATGTTGATGGGGCAGTTAGATGGAGCTTAGTTTGTATGTTTCTAGAAAAAATACCTGTGAAATATAGTAGATTACAGAGGGTAGTAAGAAATCTCTTTTAAAGCCCATTCAGTATACTATATATGAACATATTTTTATATTAAAACAAAGTAGAAAACTAAATACCTAATTTAGTTTTGATATTGCCCCTGCAATATCTTTCTAACCTTAAATTTCTGTTAAAATCCTCTAGCTGACAGGAGCTTCAAAATTCCACAATGTCTAGCCTAATTTTGCAGTGGATAACTGAGTTGCTAGTATGTACTGTCGTGGTTAACCTCTAGCTATCACACCTTTCATCCTGTGTAAAATTGATAGATACATAGAATCTAAAGTTTCCTAAGCCCACTACTGACAAGAAAACTTAATGTCTTTACTAATCTAAGGTGTAATTTAAAAAAAGAAAACTTTTAATGTGGAGGAACGGCCCTATACAATGAATCACGATGAATAGCCATAAGTAGGTGGGAGGGGAATGGAGAGCTTTGATGCTTCATCCAGAGGCAAGTTGTTACATTTTTAAAACCTCTGATGAAAGAATGAATGGTTAAAACGTATACTGCTGGTTTAATGCAAGATCTTGTACTTGAAGCCCACTCTGGGGGAGGGCGGGGGCGGGGTGTGTGTGTTCCATGGATTTTTTTACATTGGCTATAATGAAATAGAATATTTGGTTCTTTGATGTGACCTGATCTTAAATTAACACTCACATCCCATAATCGATTTGCTGACCATTTTATCCCCATCCCTTCTCCAGTTCAGCACCTTCTCCAATGTACCAGACACCCTTCCTCTGCCCCACTCCCGATTATGTACCCTCTCAATAAGCAGAAGGCCAAGAGAGTAATACCAGACTTCTTTCTGTTAGACAGATGGAGATTTCAGTCATATCTCCTTTACAGGTGTGATTTTGCTCTTTTAGACAAAATTTAGTGATTGAATCTGGAGACTAGCACCAAGTCTATGCTTAAAGCCTTTGACTCGTGCCACATAATTTGATGAAGGCATAATCAAGCATGTAGGAGAAGAGAAAATTTCTCTTTGCCCAATGCCAGGCTCACTTGCTGGCCCCACTGGGAGAAAGTAGAGCAGTGCACGCACATTGATTGACAAAGCTGCTGTCCACCAGAAAAGTCAGAGTGGAGCCTGGGGGCAAAAGGAGTAACTGCCCTTGCGCCTTTGCTGGGCTTGTGCTGGCGTTTCAAACGTCACAGGCAGCCAGCTTCGTTATGCATGTCTGTGCAAAGGCAGTCTCCTCAATATGGCTCCCCAAAACTACTAGTTCGATTTCGTTTTGTTTTGTTTTAGAATAGGGTGCGGGTAAAAGCGCTTCACACTTTAATTCTGAAAGTAACTTTTATTCTGTCATTTTTTTTCCTAGAGTGATTACATTGCCACAAAAACACATTTTAGAAGAAAAGTGATGCTTATGGAATTTCATCTTTGTCTACTCCAGATCTGCCTAAAAGAAAGAGAAATAACAGGCTTCTGAATAGAAAGCAACCTGAATTTCTAAAAGCCTACAAGTGGATGCTGTCAGTTGAATGATCCTACAACAGATCATTCGTACTGCTGCCTTATAGATCCAGTGATTTTGAATTAAGAAATTCCCACTGTATTTTCTTTTTGTTTTCTGGCTTCCCTCCCCAATCTGTCTTTTTGAAAGGAAACAAATACTATAAAAGTGAGCATCTCATAACTCATTTCCTCTTTTAAAAAAAATGTTATTTACATATGTGTAAATTTGGCCAGTACCCATTTTACTAATGTATAATACTTAGATTAAGTTTTGAAGTTGAAAACCTTTGAAATAAGAGGAGATAAAGAAGAAAGGTATGTTCCTGAGAAGGTAGGTATGATCTGGAATCTTTTTTTTCTGAGTAGTATATACACAAAACTTTTCTTGATCAAGGAATTAAACATGAACTGAACTGATACCTTGATGGGACATTTCTAATATTTTAAAGGCAGCACCAAAGGGCAGATTATCTCAGTTTTGCTCATTAACAAAACTGCAACATTCTGTCCACATTAAATGTTAACTAAACTGATACTGTGATTGAACATTTCCAATGTTATAAAGGCAGAACTGAGAAACAGGTGATCTGTTTCTTCTTATACAATACTGTGATGTTCTGCTTGCAAATCAATTGAGGATTTCCAAACTCATTAATTTAAAAAAATTTTAAAACCTACATTTTCCCCCTAAAAGAACCAAGTTCTTCAAAACGTTTCCTCACAAAGACCCTCTCTGCCACTCTGGGCCTCCCCCTTTCACCCTCCATTCTTCCCCTCTTTCTGGCTCTTTCCTTGACACATACTTTCCCTCCTATGCCC
Source organism: Stenella coeruleoalba (assembly GCF_951394435.1). Taxonomy (NCBI): domain Eukaryota; kingdom Metazoa; phylum Chordata; class Mammalia; order Artiodactyla; family Delphinidae; genus Stenella; species Stenella coeruleoalba. Next base: position 88,467,475 of record NC_137152.1, on the reverse strand, counting down.
AGGGCTCCTATAAAGAGATCAGTTTCCCATATTCAAGACATTAGCGTATACATATCAATCAATATTCTGACTAAAACTTAAGCCAAAAGGAACCTCTTATAAGGTCTTGTTTCCCTTTGGACAATGAGACTATGTAAGATGTACCAAATTAAAAAAAAAGAAAAAAGAATCAGAGCAAGCTCGCCCCTCCCGTTTTTGCTTGCCTCTGATGGAAACTGAATTAAGATTTTAGGAACCTGGACCTTTGAGAACATGACACTAACAGGTGGTGATCACAGAGGATAGGTACAAAGGTCTTGAAGCTTGCTTAGAGCTTTGTTACGTGGTGGCACACAAATCACGACTTGTACCATCACTGGCAAACCTCATCATATCAAAGATGGGTGTGAGTGTCTGTATAACTGTGTGAGTGCTAACGTGTGTGCACACCTTTTGTGTACATGTGATTGTAGATGTACCTGTTGTGCGTAACTCTGTTTAAAAAAATTGCTTTGCATTTAATGTGCAACTTTGAAATAGTATAACATTTACCAGAAGTTTTTCGCCACTTGGTTTTGATGTCTTTGAACGTGTACTTCTATCTTCAAGCAGGCTTATAGTACATGTGTTGCTACACTAACTTTTCCGAAGAACCGAGTTGACTTCTATGATTTTTCCTTGCCTACCAACCAAAGGGATGGGGGGGGGCTCTTTACTGTTTGTTCCCTTGTGAGTGGTGCTGAGGAGAGGATAAGGCTGCAGTACCAATCACTACTCCAGTTACTGGTCACTGCTAGGGTATCAGTTTCATCAGTTCCTTCAGACTCTTCTCTTTTTCCAACCTAATCAAAGAATTCAGTGTGGCTTTTGTTCATCATGGTAACAATGCGTCTTTAGGCAGCCTTTTCTCAAGCCTTCTGTCACCATTTTATTTTCAAGTAAGTTAAGTCATAATCGTTCAGAATTGTGGAATGAAAAGATTATTTGGGGGAAAATGCTGTATTGCTTTATTTGCATATTAGGTTCAGAGGCTGCCAGCAGACAGGGTACAGCACAGATGTGACACTGCTGAATAAATGAATGGGAAACCTCATACACAACAGTACAAATAGTAACAGGTACAAATAGTCACAGGTACAGCATAACAAATATGCAATCTTTTGACGCTACTTCTTAGTTTACAGACACAACTAATTTATTCAGTATTGTGATGGAAGAATCTTTTTAGAATATGTGTACCAATATATCACTTACCGTCCAGCTACCAGTTTATGCTGCTGTTAAGAAAAACCAATGATGGAACGATTTTTTGTGACGTCTACATTTCATTTGGTATCAGACATAGTCACTTGGTCAGTAAAATCTAAAACTTTACAGTTCCAACAGTTCATTACATTTGCTATTTCTGCTTCACAGATCTGCTTTGAGTTGCTCTGGCTTTGTCTTCCTTTGTAAATACTCTTATATTCTTTTTTCTTTGTAAACATCTCATTTGCAGTTTTGGGAGACAAACGTGCAACTCTGTATAGTGTTTATATATATATCCGACTTGCCTTTCCATAGAGCTACTCGCAATAAATGTGTTCATGAAAGTTATTTGTGTGGAGACTCATTTTTTCTTAATAGTGTTATCTCTACTACTTCATTATAAATATATTTTTCTGCTCCATGGTAGGATTGACTGCATTTTTCAGAATAAAGCAGTTGGGATAACTGAGGGTTTGGGTTAAAGTTACTATGCCTAGAAACTTGAGGCTTTTTAATAGAGTTAATATCTCCCAAGTCTTGATTCTCCAAAAGTGGAGCTTATACTGCGTGGCATGTGGGACCTTAGTTCCGTGACCAGGGTTCGAACCCGTGCCCCCTGCAGTGGAAGCACAGGGTCTTAATCACTGGGCCACCAGGGAAGTCCCTGGTGTAGAACTTAACCTGAGTTTTCATGTCAATCCTGATAACGTGTGAATCCCAAGTAGAAGGGACTACTCAGTAAGGTTTCAGGTAATCAGTTACAGTTTTCTTTTGTCTCCTTCTCTTGCCACTTACTCTTGCCCTTTAAATGACTCCCTTTTTATTTACTTATTTTTAACCCCTGGGAAGATAAATATGAGTACATGGAAAATTCACCAATGAACAGACAGCAAACATTTCTGCATTGATGAATGGATTGAATGTCAAGAATATATTAGTAAATTGTATTGTCAGCCTAACCAGAAGCCAAAGGTTTAAAGGAACACTAGACAAATGATTGCATCCCCGATTCCTTCCTTTACCAAATCGCCCTTGCCACAGAGAAGGGCAGTGTAATAAGACTTTGGGACCCATGCTTGCTCAAGGATCAACGGGGAAATGGGGGACGGATCAGTGGAGTCAGATGGGCCACAGAGTAGGAAGCAGTTCCCACGTCACGTGCATAAGCCACGAGCTTCATGGATTGTATGTTTGTGGACAATTGAGTTCATTATACAGCTTGAGTTTACTTGATGCACCTAAGAAGTTGTGTGTAAAAGAATATCACAGTGGGAATGTATTAGTTAGACTGCCTTTATCATTAGAAAGTGTCCACAACAGAGATCATCTTAAAATCTGTAATTAAAATGTGTATATGTGTACATGTATGTGTACACACATACACATATGTATATATACATATACACACACTTTACAGATTTAATATATCTATTTATCTATCTATATCTATATATATGGATAGATCTATCTCTCCTCTCTTCAAGGTAGGCAATCTATATTTGCCAAGGCATAGCCCAAATATATTTTTTTCATCCCAAACAGCCCCTCAAAGACAGATAGGCACATCTGTGCTTTTCAGTCTATATAATCATTGTATACTCACTTGCTGATTCACATCTTAATGGAACTTGAATTCCTGCAATAGTAGGCATAGTCAGTGTGGCTGCTTTGACTATCAGCAGAACTTGCCAGCTGGAAAGCTCTGTGTTGAAGAGTATGTGAACAGAACTTCAGCTTCTCCACTCCTCTAATCACATACATAGCAGCCACGTGCTCACTGTACAATGTGAAGGGGTACTGTTTCTTTAAAGCATAAAACCTATTCAGAAGACTTGTCAGGTAAAACATGCCTAAGTATACACAAGTTAAGCACCTTCGGTGACTGCTTAGAAAAATATTACTAGGTGGTAACTGACCCCAAAGGGCATCTTGGAAATGCACCAAAATGCTTTTTAAAATGTTTTGAAAACAAAAATGCCCAAAGGCAGAACCTGGAAAATGTGAGTATGAAAATACGGGAAACCAGATCAGGGCCCCTAATTTATAAAATGTGCAAAAGAGAAATCATGCAAAATTAAGGCACAGAATGAGGCTCAACTGTATTCTGTTTTAGAAAAACCAATACATTTTCCCTCCAAGACAGGCATTTTAACGGATGCTGGTTTTCAGGCAGCTACCTTAAGTCCCAGTTCGCTGCTTACGCGTACTTTGGAGATAAGAAATGCAACTGAGCTGTACAAAATGAGACAACTTCCCTCCTGTCTCTTGTGCATGATAAATGCTAAAGCAATTAGGAACCACTGTTGCATACTACATTGGAATTTGTCAGTAACATCAGTGCTGCGCTATATAAATGGGGGAAACGTTTTAAAGTCCTGAGAATTTCAGAGAAGACCACTGATTTAACTTAAACATTTGGGTCCATAGAACTGAAATAGAAACAATCCCCTCCTTGACCTTTCTTGTTTGTTTTTTTTTCTTTTTTTAATTGAGGTATAATTGACATATAAAACTGGTAGTTTCAGGTGTACGATGTAATGATTCAATGTTTGTATACACTGCAAAATGATCACCACAATAAGTCTGTCACCATCTGTCACCATACAAGGTTACAAAAAATTTTTTTCTTGCCATGAGAACTTTTAAGATTTATTCGCTTAGCAACTTTCAAATATACACTACGATATTATTGATTATAGTCACCATGCTGTACATTAAATCCCCATGATTTATATATTTTATAACTGGAAATTTGTACCTCTTGACCCCCTTCACTTATTTCACCCCTCCCCCCTCCCCCTGACAACCACCTTTTTGTTTTCTGTAGCTATGGACTTTGTTTTGTTTGTTCATTTGTTTTTGCAGATTCCACATGTAAGTGAGATCATATGGCATTTGTCTCTCTCTGTCTGACTTCACTTGGCATAATGCCCTCAAGGCCCATCCATGTTGCTGCAAATGGCAAGATTTTATTCTTTTTATGGCTGAGTAGTATTCCATTGTACATATGTACCACATCTTCTTTATCCATTCACCCACTGATGGACGCTTAGGTTGTTTTCATACCTTGACTATTGTAAATAATGCTGCAATGAACATAGGGGTGCATGTGTCTTTTCAAATTAGTGTGTTTTTTTTAAAACAAATACTCGGAAGTGGAATTGCTCGGTCATGTGGTAGTTTTACCTTTAATTTTTTGAGGAACCTCTATACTTTTTTCCATAGTGGCTGCACCAATTTACGTTTCCACCAACAGTGAACTAAGGTTCTCTTTTCTCCACCCTTACCAGCACTTGTTATTTCTTGTCTTTTTGATGATGGCCATTCTCACAGGTGTGAGGTGATATCTCATTTTGGTTTTGATCTGCATTTCCCTGATGATTAGTAATGTTGAGCATATTTTCATGTACCTATTGACTATCTGTGTGTCTTTTTTGGGGAAAATGTCTATTCATATCCTCTGCTCATTTTTTAAATCAGATTGTTTGGGGTTGTTTTTGTTTGTTTGTTTTGTTTTGTATTTTTGTTATTGAGTTATGTAGTTCTTTATATATTTTGGATACAAATCCCATATCAGTTATATGCTTTACAGATATTTTCTCCCATTCAGTAGGTTGCCTTTTCATTTTGCTAATGATTTGACTTTTCAATCTCAGAATATGCGTTATAGGGTATTCTATTGCACTGGCAGTAACCTGAAATATCATTTCAATAACAAAAGGAGCAAGGAAATATTGAAATGGGAAGCAGATTCTTAAACATCTACAGAAAAATGTGATGCCCACAGTTCATTCTGTATTTCCACACTTGTAACTCCCAAGAAGTTTTTCAACATTTTTGTACTTTCTGCATCATTTTCAGGGAATTGAATGCATATTGGCCATTGAAAATATGTCCATGCTCAGATTTTTGTTATTGTTTTATTTTAACTTTCTCAGAAGCAGTTTAGGAACCATCTTTCTGACCCTGCCTTTTTATTATGTTTTCTTTTCCTCTTTATATTAAGAATATGCTCATTCTAGGAAGACAGGCAGTATTGGTGGTGGTGCTTAGACAGTACTTAGAATCAGAGCTAAATATCTCACATTAATTACACAGTAGATATAACGCATATAAGGTACAGAAACTGCAAAAAACTTTTTTTGCAAGACTACCAGGTCTTTTGGTGGGAGCACAACAATGACAATAGGTCAACCTTTTAGTTGTCAAGGATTCCAGTTTGGTTCCTTAACACCTTAGAAAACTAAATTTGACTCTTAGTTTGTATAGAGTTGATAGTCTGGAATTGGGTTTAGAACTACAAGGTATCTTAGGCATTGTATAGACCAGGCCCTACCATCCTTCCAACTACTTCTCTTTTCATCCACTTCTCTCCCTTGGAGAAGTCTATTTTAACCATCTTTCCTAGCTATTAAAGTCCTAATAAGAGGTCTAGTAGGAGAATAGGATGTAACGATTGGAAAGATTTCTTCTTAATCTAGAGTTCTATGACCCATGATACATGAAAAAAAATGAGAGTTTGCCATATAGGATTTGAAAGGAGGATTTTCACTTCTCCTTCCCTGTTTTCATACTTCCCACCCCCACTAAGAAATGTGTTCATTACACCAATGGTGCTCACAATATTTCACTTTGTGGATTCAGAGCCTAAAACTGTTTTTTCTACTTTCCCCACTTACAATAAAGTAAAACACTGTATTACTAAAGTTAATGAGAAAAATATCTTATCTGAAACTCCAACTGTTAAATCACAGCTGAGACAAAAGACTAGGCTATCCTAATACAAATATTCATATTACAAGAGGTAACAGATGACCCTACAGTTAAAGCCCTATGTGCCATATAGTAAACAAAATCCTCTACAAAGATTTTGACCTACTGTTGTAATGAATATTTGCCCTGTGCTGGCACCAAGTAATTGTAAGCAATGAGATATGAGACTTCCACTTCTGGCCAAGGTAGACCATATTTAATCTCCCACCTGAACAACTGAGAAAAGAACCTCAGAATATGAAACAAGGGGGTTCAAGACACTAGATATCAAGTAATAAAGAATACTGATCCCTAAGAGATGAGAAACAAACTTGGTAAGACCTACATCTGCCCTGTCTTACTGCCTTGAGAACAACTTCAGGTCATGGAGCAGGGTTGTGGAATCTAAGCCAATTCCTTGAGTTAAAGAGATGGACCTCTAAGTCCGAGGAGGTCAATGTGGCTAGAATTCATGGCATAGGTAAGACAAAAGACAGAGAAGATTCAAATTATTAAAATCAGATATAAAAGGGGGCATTACTACTGACATTACACAGATAAAAATGACTATAAAAGAATACTATGAACAATTGTATGTGAACAAATTAGACACATTAAATGGAATAGACATATTTCTAGAAGGACACAAACTGCCGAAACTGACAATAAATAATGGAAAAACTGAATAGATATAACAAGTAAAAAGATTGAATAATCAATTTTAAAACTTCCCACATATAAAAGCCTAGAACAAGATAACTGGTGAATTCTACCAAATGTTTAAAGAAGAATTAATACCAATCATTCACAGAATTTCCCAGAAAAATTGAAGAGGAGGCAAAACATCTCAACTCATTCCATGAGGCCAAAACCTCATAGATACCAAAATCTTGATACCAAAACATGAGAGAGACACCACAAAAAACTACAGACCAATATTCCTTATGAATATAGACACAAAATCTTTAAACAGACAAACAAACAATAAAAGCCACTAGCAAATCCAGCTAAGCAACATATAAAAAGCACAGGACCAGACAGCTTCACTAGTGACATCTACCAAACATTTAAAGAAGAATTAATAAAACCCTGGTTAAACTCTTCCAAAAAATTGAAGAGGAGGGAACACTTCCTAAGTCATTCTATGAGGTCAGTAGTATGCTGATAAGGCACTACAAGAAAACTACAGATTCACATCCCTTATGAATATTGATGTGAAAAATCCTCAACAAAATGCTAGCAAAACAAATTCAAAAGCATCTTAAGAGGATTATACATCACGATCAAGTGGGATTTATACCAGAATGCAAGGTTGGTTCAACATATTAAAATCCATCAATGTGATATACCTAATTAATAGAATGAAGGAAAAACTCACATGATTATCTCATTGATGCATAAAAATCATTTGACAATATTCAACAACGCTTCATGATAAAAACATTCACCAACTCGGAATAGAAGGGAAGTTCCTCAACCTGACAAAGGGCATCTATGAAAAACCACAGCTAACATCATACTTAATGGTGAAAGACTAAAACTTTTCCCCTTAGATTAGAAACAAGAAAAAGATGTCCATTCTAATCATCTCTATTTAATATTATACTGGAGTTTCTAGCCTGATCAATTAATAACAGAAAATGAATAAAAAGCATAAAGTTTGGAAAGGAAGAAGTAAAACTACTTCTATTTGCTAATGACATGACCTTATATATAGAAAATCCTAAGAAATCCACTAAAAACTATTCAAGCTAACAAATGCATTTAGTAAAGTTATAGGATACTAAGATCAATATACAGAAAAAATGTGTTTCTATACACAAGCAGTTAACAGTTGAAAAAGAGAATTAAGGGGAAATTTCCATTTACAGTAATGTAAAAAAGAATAAACTACTTAGGAATAAATTAAAGAACTACAACATTTGTTCACTGAAAACTACAAAACATCATTGAAAGAAGTTAAAGAAGACCTATATAAATGATAAGACATCCTGTGTTCATTGGTTGGAATAGTGATTATTAAAATACAAAATTCCCCAGAGTGAGGCACAGATTCAGTGCAATTTATCAAAATCCCAGTTGGCTATATTTTCCCTTGAATTAAGCGACAAGCTGATCCTAAAACTTATATGGAATCACAAGGGAGACTGAATAAGCCAAAACAATCCTTAAAAATAAGAACAAAGTTGGAAGACTCACACTTGACAATTTCAAAACTTCCTAAAATGTTACAGTAATTAACTGTGTGGTACTGGCATAAAGACAGACATATAGATCAATGGAATGGAACTGAGAGTCCAGAAATAAACCCACACATTTGTGATCAATTGATTTTTTCAAAGGATGCCAAGACAATTCAATGGGGGGAAAATAGTCTTTTCAACAAATTGTTTTGGAACAACTGAATAGCCACATGCAAAAGAATGAAGTTGGACCTTTACCTCACGCCATGTATAAAAACTAACTCAGAATGAATCAAAGACTTAAATGTAAGAGCTAAAACTATAAAACTCTTAGAAGAAAACATAGGGGCAAATCTTCATGACCTTGGATTAGATATGTTTCCAACAGCAAAAGCAACAAAAGGAAAAATAGATAAATAGGATTTCATCAAAATTAAAATCTTTTATACTTTAAAGGACACCATCAAGAAAGTAACAAGACGACTCTCAGAATGGAAGAAAATATTTGGAAATATTGATAAGGGACTAGTATTCAGAGTGTACGAAGTACTCTTACAGCTCAACAGTAAAAAGAAAAATAACCCAACTTAAAAATGGGCAAAACATCTGAAGAGACATTTCTCTAAAGAAGACACGCAAATGGCCAACAAGCATACAAAAGATGTTCAACATCATTAGGCATTAGGAAAATGCAAATCAAAACAATGAGATACCACTTTACACCCACTGGTGTAAATATTCATGCACCTAATAAGAGATCTTCAAAATAGATGAAGCAAAACCTGACAGACCTGCAAGGAGAAAAGCCTTAGCACATTGTCATGTGCCCATGGCTGCTTCTGCTTGCTCAGAGAGGACAAAAGAAAATACTAGTTTCTCCACAATAAGATACCACCTCACACCTGTCAGAATGGCTATCACCAAAAAGTCTACAAATAACAAATGTTGGTGAGGATGTGGAGAAAAGGGAACCCTTGTACACTGTTGGTGGGAATGTAAATTGGTGCAGCCACTATGGAAAACATTATGGAGGTTCCTCAAAAAACTAAAAATAGAATTACCATATGATCCAGCAATTCCACTCCTGGGTATAAATCAGAAGAAAATGAAAATACTAATCTGTAAAGATAATATGCACCTCAATGTTCATAGCAGGACTATTTACAATTGCCAAGATATGGAAGCAACCTAAGTGTCCATCAACAGATGGATGGACAAAGAAGATGTTGTGTATATCTATCTATCCATCTATCTACCTATCTATCTATTTATCTAGACAGATATATACAATGGAATATTACTCAGCCATAAAAAAGAATGCCATTTGCAACAACATGAATGGACTTGGAGGGCATTATGCTAAGTGAAATAAATCAGAGAAAGACAAATACTATATGTTTTCATTTATATGTAGAATCTAAAAAATAAAACGAATGAATGTAACAAAACAGAAACAGACAGATATATAGAACAAAGTAGTGGTTATCAGTGGGGAGAGGCAAGATAGCAGTAGAGGATTAAGAGGTACAAACTACTATGTATAAAATAAATAAGCCACAAGGATATATAGTACACGCAGGGAATATAGCCAACATTTTATAATAACCAGAAGTGGAATATAACCTTTAAAATTGTGAATTACTATGTTGTACGCCTGAAACATATAATATTGTAAATCAAGTATACTTCAATTTAAAAAAACCTGAATACAGGAAAAAAAAAGAAAATACCGCTTTCTCAGAGCAGGAGAAGGATGCATTTGTGAAAATGGCTTTAGACTGTTATCTCTTTCCACTCCATGTGGGCAGTTTTCTGTGCTGCTGCTGGACTTGAGGTGGGCAACAGCTGCCACCTGAAAGTACACAGTTAATTTAAGAACATATTTAAGTCTAGTAATCTCAAAGCCTGGCTTCTTACTGTACTGATTATTATAAGCTAAGCAGGGCCCTATTTTAGCCCACATGTTTTCCAACTTGTCTTCAACCTTCCCTTCATTTTTATTCTGATAAGTAACCACATACTGCTTGGCCCAGTTGGTTTGATGTTGGTTCATTTGATTCCCAGCCTAAATTTCTGCTGAAGGGAGCCAAATAAGGAAAGTTATTGCATGTAAAGTATGACCAGTGAAGGTTATAGTTAGCAAACTCTAGTTGCTTCTGTGTGTTTATGTATGCTGGTGTTAATGAAATATAATGAACTTTCCTGTTGGAACTAAAGAAAAGTTCCCCTCCCCAGAGTACTTTTTACATTGTTTAAAATAGACAATAGAGAGTATCTGCATGGTCTCAGGTTTACATAGCAATCAATACACACTGGTCCTTACTTGGACACTAGTAGCACTGGAGTGTTTGCAGATCAGAGCATTCAAATTCCAGGCGCTCATCTGGATTCAAGATCCCCGAGGAAGGTCATGTGAGGCGGACACCAGGCCAGACTCACAAGGTTTACTTTCACTACAGAGACTTGGACCAGACAGACAGAAGTATCCTGAGGTACCGTGGGTTTACTGTAAGTCCCCTATGTCCAAGGGCTAATTCTAAAGGGTCTCAGGTGCTGCAATGGTGCTGGGAAAAATCACTCATCATTAACTAGGAACCAAGATTTTCAAAACATGCAACTTATCACTCCTCATGAGGCAGAGAGACCTGTAGTGCCAGGAATCTCCAATACATAGGATTCTGAATTTTTTGATACAGGCATCTTCATGACTAGATGGTGATGATTAGATTCTGAGTGAAAAAGAACTTAGCGGTTTGTTCTATGATCTTGAGAAAGTCACTTAACCATTCTAAGGCTCAGCTCCTGCATCTGTAAAATGCAGTTTGAATAGATCAGCACTGTTGAGGTTCAGATGAAATAATGTTTGAAGAATGACATTTTAATGAGAACTATATAAATGTAAGGTGTTACTCTTGTTTGCTACTGAGGCATCAGTGATAGTGTTTCTTACAGCCCAAGCAAGAGTCAAATTACTGCGTCAGAAAAAGACACAAAAACCTGACATCTGGTTTACCATTCTGGCTTGCGATAGACTGGCAATAGCAAACACTTTACTGGCCCCAAGGAAATCAACCAGAAAACGATTTCACTTTAAATGAAAATATCTTCACTTCTTGGCAGCCTCCATGTGGCCCTGGTTGAAATTTACAAGTAGTCTCAGACTGCCTTTGGCTTTAGAGGCTGTTACATCTCGCATAATCCCCAGTCTAAGTATTCATTCTGGTACCCTTGATGAACACAGGGAAGCAGATCTGAAGTATTTCTGCTGGCTCACCTTTCACAGGGACTCTTGAAGTTAGAACACCACTTGTTTTAGGTGATTTAAATTGTCTATTTCTCGGCCTAGTAATACTTTGGGGTTTTTAACTAACTACAGGCGTGTACACCTGACTTGGCAGATTTCTCTGGGGGAAGTAGTACTACTAGGAGTTTTCTTTCTGGAGCTTTCAGGGATCAGTTACCAGTGCTTAGCATCTAGTTTGCCAACTGAGAATCTTCATTCAGAGTAGGATGAAGCAAGCCAAATGACCACCTTGGGGGAAGTCAAGATGCATTCTTTAGAGATCCAGTGAAACAATATTTGAAAAGAGTTAAATAATTTAAGATTAACAAATATATTTTGCCTCGTTTCACCCTAAGAACCTTGGAACACAGCTTCCAATAAAGCTTGGTAAACTAGGTCTTAGACTAAGTGATGTTAAGTCATTTCTGTTGGCTTATCCCTCAGTACAAAGTGGCAGGTGCTAGTCATGCATGTCGGTTTTATCAATTCAGCCTCATTGTGTCACCTGCAGAATAAAGCACCTCCAACAGATTTTGGAAACAAGAAGCAGTTGCTCATTCGTCAGGTTATCAACAACATACAATACACTTATATTAGGATAGTCTGAGGAGAGTTTAATTAGAAAGATATAGGGAGTCTGTAGGGAAACCACAGAAGGTAATGCAGGAATCCAGGACGAGCAGCACAGCAACAGCAGACTTGTCATCATAAACATAGACCTGAAGGGATGAGAAGAGGTTACTACAATCAGAGGGGGAGATAATTAAGAAGAACAGGTCATCTTGAGAGGAGCAGAGACATTCAATTGAGGAGGACAAGCCAACCTGAGGTGACCCTAGAGGCCCCATAAAAATAAATACCCTAATCTCAGTCTTGCACATCACTCTGCTATCCTGTTGGGGAATCGCATTGGTTGAACCCAAGCAGAAGCCAGAGGGCACAGTAACCCTCGGGGGCAGAAAGCAGGGTGAAGAATGCAATGTGAATCCGGAAGAGGAAAACAGAAGATATGTGGCATAAATTGGTATGATATCAGCAATTCGTCGTCCTGTGGGGTCAGGTGTTGGGCATGCTGTCTACTCATAAAAGAAGAGAATTACGGTTACATAAATGTGATTTTAGCCTGCCCATGTGTTAGAGAATGGGTGGGTGAGCCAGCTTTCTCCAGACAGCTACTGCTGGCAAAAAGCCTCATGATCTGTCCTAGTCCGGCCTAGAATTAGATTTGGTAGTAACAGCATACCTATTCTTAGGAGTATATATTAGAGTGACTACCTATTTTTCTGGTTGAGTTGATTTTAGATTCCTATCTATTATGGTGCCCTACAGCTAATAAGTACCTAATGAACGTTCGTTGCTATGGAACTTGGGAGACAGGCCTAGCTCAACTTTTTCCTTCCATGTCCCAACCTACGAGTGCTTCTACCGTAAAAACCTTCCAAACATCCTGAATATACTCTAGAAACCACTGCTGTAAAATGGAAATGACATATGATTTCAAAATATTATTCAATTTATTTTGGAGCTGCCTATAGATGAAGGTGTTTTTACAGTCCAGTCTGAGAACAGCGCTTCTCTGCTGAAGAAGCCAATTGAAATCCTGGCCAAACAAAAGTGGCTGCATAGGGGAGCAGGGACATTTGCTTCTGTGTTGAGAGGCACAGGAATTACTACCAGAGCCAACTCTTAATCAGGCTCTTAAGAAAATCTTTGACAGCAAAGTTGTCCCTTATCTCGCATGCAGATATTGGGTAACTGGGCCACCTCTTAAAATACTTGCTACTGATCTTTATGAGGATGAAAGAATACGTGAAGCTAAAACGAGGAATCTCATCAACAATGAGCTCAACAAATACATGCTGACATTTATTTTTTTCCCATGTTGATTTATTTTTAAAGGCGATAGTGCCCTCTTGTGATTAACATATGAATAAACTTCTGATGGCTTGGCATGACCAGTGAGATTTCAACTAAACATGCCAATTGAGGCAAAGAACCTCACTGGCACCATAAGAAATAGAAAGTGTTTTTCAAATTTGCCCAGGTGAGAAAAGGCATTGTATAATCACAAGGTGTCCAGCGAAAACACTTTTGGAAGTGTTGGAGATGATGAGTGTGATAGCAATGTGGCATACACACACACACACACACACACACACACACACACACACACACACACACACACATATCTCATTTGGTTGGTACATGTAATAACTATTTGTATCTGATTAAGCAGAACAGTTCATTCATTGCCTGCCTATGTGGGAAAACCATTAACTGTATTTGACTGCAAAACTCACTACAGGTAACTACTAGAGCAGTTACATCAGAATAATCTTTGAATATTCAGTGGCAAGGGTGAGTCAACAACATTAAGATCCTGGAATGGACTGGGTTCATGTACTTTAAACAACAAAGCAGGGCTGGGGCTAGTTAGGGGATTTAAGAAACACAAAACCAGCTGCACACGCAACTATTAAAATATAAAATATTAGGAGGTTCTTTCTGAGCCAAGATTTTCAACCAGCGAAACATGAGAGGGAAAGCTACAAACAGCAAAACCTCTGGAATCAGTGTTTGCAGCTGTAACTCAAGGAGCAACCTTCAGGTGTACAGCATATAGAAAAATGTATGGGATGTAATATGGCATTTTCACTTACAATTACCCGTTAGTGTTTTCATGCGTGTAGCTCATGGAAAAATAAAGCTAGAATTTGCAATTGGCTAGCTTTGAAATCAACAGTATTACGAGCAATCAGCACTATGATCTACCATTATTTAGAACCTAAATTTTACCACTATACACGCTAAGCTTTAGTTTTTACATGGGTTCATATTAGGGTCTAAAATTCTCAAAATCATTTGGTTGTTTCATATCTTAGCTATAATACACATTTTATTATAGAGGCAAGTCCTCAACGATTTCAGAGAGCTACATGTGTTCATTCTTAATCATTAGGAATATTAACTCACTAATCTGCTTTAAAGATTATTAATGAATTCTTCCCAAAATAGAAAGTAGTTCTGCTTCCTTTCTCAGCCATCAACACAATGTTGTTAATAAATTTATTACCTCAAAAATACTTTCCAAGGAGTTGTTTTCTTCATTGGAAAAAGTACATTACTATGTCTCCTATCAGGTATCAGAGTGATCAAAGTCTGCAGAAACTCCTTTTGCTTTAGAACTGCTCTAAATGATTCTCTGAGAAGGCAGACTACCTGTTGATGTGCAGCTGTGTAGTCTATCTGTAAATGAGCAGATTTTTACACATAGCCTGAAGAGATACACAACAAACCATCCTTACAACATATGATATCTTTAATTAAATTGATATTGGTGAGTTAAAAAACATTAAGTGAGAAGATGACAGCTAGGGAAATAAGGTATTCTTATGACTATTTATAATAAAACGTTTAAAATAAAAAAGTAAGAAACATCAATTGGCTTTGTAATTGAAGAGAGAAGACTAAGTATTGTCTTCCCAGCTCTTGTACAAGCACAGCCCACAGGAGAATAATTCTTACATAAAAAGCACAGGGAAAAGAATTGTCAATTTTTTAAATACATTTTTGTTTCTCAAAATTATTTGGGAGAACTTTGCCCAGTCGGGGATGAGCAAAAACAAGATGTAAGAAACATCAAAGCTGGGGGCATCTAGTGTTAAGAGTGTCTTGGAGAATACAGCAAAAGAGAAATTACTTCATTAAATATTATAATTTGGTATGTAACATGTACATTTAAAATTCTGATTAAAGTGACTAAAAATGACCTATTTTTTTAAAAAAAGTCAAATAAGAACTTAGGGGATAAAACTCAAGTTATATTCACTCTCGGTAATAACTTGATGCGAGAATATAAATTCTCTCACTTTGATAAACATGGATATAAAATCTTGCTGTTTGTATTCTAGGTTTTCCTAAGTTTTCTGTAAAGAGTGATTCATGTCAGGTCACATCTAAATGACTCAACATTTTGAGCTAAAAGGCTGTTTACACAATATACACATTCTGTACTTACAGAGCAAAATAAGCTTAACACTTTTATATTAAAAAACTGGGATACAGTAGGATTAGTAGCACCATGAAAAATAATTCTTCCCCCAAACTGCAGTCTTTTATTTTACTCAGTGTGATTCTTCTCTTAATTGAATTTTTAACGTGCCATTTTAGTTACTGGGCAAAATATATAATCTTCATCTTATAATCCTTGGGGAAAGTCATTCTGGACCCAAAAAGTAAATTCATTTCCTTATTTTGTTCGTAGAAAAATAATAGAGACCTTGCTCTGGCACATTGCTGAGGTACATTTGAATCTTCATGATTACTAGTCAGCATGTTCTCCTGGTCATATATAGTAGCACCATTGGTGGCAGCAGTGGTAAAGTTGGGGAGAGTGAGACATTGCATCCTGGGAAATATATATATATATATATATATATATATATATATATATATATATATCACATTTAAAAACACACAAGGAATTCTTCAAAATGTTATGTCCTCTTCATGCACACTTGACATCGACTAATACGTGTCCTCAAGTCTCCTGCTTTCAGCGTTTCTGACTGAGGTTTGCTGGGAAATAAGAAACAAGATTATCAGATTAGCCTTTTCTGGTATTTGGCTCAAATTCATATGTAAACATTCTCTTTGTGTTTCAGTAGCTCTTCTGATGACTTACTGGTTAACTTTTGAGCAATGCAATCTAACGCAATGACTGCTATAGCCTAAGAGTCATTAGTGGTCATAGGTATTTTTGTGATTCTCCTCCCTGCCGCCATTACCCTTGTCTATTTGTCTCTCCCTCTCTTTCTCTTATACATTTTTTTAATGGTCCTAGAACGAGAGGGATCTGGGCAATTGATGATGAATAAATGATGATACATAACAATTACATAAAGATAATACATAGGAAAAATATTAATGATAACAAAAAAAGCAACATATAAAAATAAATTGAAATTGAAAAAAAATTCCAATAGGATAAAGTATCCTGAGGTACATGTATCATATGTGGTCTTACTCATTCAAACACTTGGATGAGAGCCTTGAAAACATTCTGGGAAAGGAGACTACTGGACTGGGGAAGGCAACACAGATTATTGCTTCAATTTCTGGGGTGGCTTCAGTCGCTCACTTGTTATTGAGCAGGTCACATAACCTTTCCTTGCTCTGTTTTGCTTTTGAAGAATTATTACCAAGCCATCTCAAACTACATATACCTATTATTAGCCAAGTCTGCTTTGCTGACCAGAGTCTGGTATATGAGGAGAACAAGCAAGAATAAACGACATGGTCCTTTAAATTCCTAATATCTGTTGGGTATAAACCATCCATGAACTGCCTCTCTGTTCGCTAGCACCTCTGAAGGAAGCTTAGGACCTAAACTAAAGCCATAAGCACCTTACCTGAACATGTCTGACACATCTACAGTTGCCAGCCAAAAGCTGTAGGAGTTGGCATAATAGTTGCAGGTCCCCCGCCCATGACACTCAATGAAGGGAGCTGAACGAAACTCTTCCAAGCAGGAACCAGGGGAGGCCAGGGCTTGACCTGAGCCCTCTGCCCCTGCACTTGTGTGCTAGAAAAGACAAGGGAAAATGTGCCACAATACCCATGTGCCATGATACCCTAGTGAACATCCAAAGATATATGCTGAGCTGGACCGAAAATTCAAAGCCAGTGAAGGAACTAGAGCCAGAGGTAACAGAACAGTATCCACACCAAAGGTATCCAACAGAAGAAACAGGCAGATTATGAAAATATGTTCCAGCAAATGTATGAGAGGGAACACAGTGCTTGGATAGAAGCTATATGAGGTTCAAGCTTCTTACTACGTAGATGATAGGGATTCCTCATATTAGATAGAAATGTAGATATGACGGGACAGTCAGCTTTGATGACACAGACAAGGAAGAGTGTTGCATACCATCATGAAGGAATAACCAATCCAGAGAGAATCCCATCCCTGAGGACAACGGGGAATCTGGATGGTCTGACTGTGAACTGCAATCACCACGGCCGGAGCTTCACATACTGCACATCTGGTAAGGGAAAGGCAGAAGGAACACAATCTACAGGGTAAGCATATGGGAAATAGCAGTCCCTCTTCTTTGGAAGGCTTCCTGGTATAAAAGCCCATTAAGGTGTCTTCAGTGCTCAGAAAAAGAGGAGAAAAATGCACTTTGAGAATTGCTTTTGCATAAGCCCAGTCTCCCAATATACATAATAAATTTATAAATGAAAAGTGTAAGCTTTTTTAAAAAGGAACTACAGAACCACTGCTATAGCATTTTCATTTTCTATTCTGCCCTAAATTTGTATCCATACTTGCTATAGTCAATGTCATAATTGCTGTAAGAGTTCGGCTCAGTGTACTGCACATACTACTTGCTGTCAAAGTGCCCAACTGGAGGGGAGACATTTAGTAATGCTGAAACTGTGGTAAGAACAATGTCTAGTAAACTTAAAAAGACAAGAAACAGACACTTTCTTAATCCCCACCCATTATTTTTGGCCCAAAGGATATTTATTAACCATTTGGCCATATCTGTAGAAGTACAACATACCCAGAATGCTGGGCAAGTACCCAGGCACTTGGAGATGTGGCTTAAATCTATAAAATCAAGTAAAATACAGCTGAGTCTACCAAATCTTTAGTAAAGAGCATGAGGGTACCTTTTGAAATATGACTAAACCAATTTGGTAAAGTTTATCTACAAAATAGGGAATGCCTTTAGGGGATCTTTTATTCCCAAGGTTGGGACTGACAAAAAAAAAATCACACACACAAAAATGAATTCCCAAAGGATTAGGGCAAATATATTGAAAAGGGCACCATGAATTTGCTATTAAGAGAGGCTGAACGAGGTTTAACCTTTATATTCAATGTCAAAGAAACTAGTTTCCAATGATTCACCCTTTATGGTTACTAGACTCCCAGGTCAATTGGGTCATGATCAGAATGAAAATGGCAATATCTAACATGCCTAGGAGGTCGAGTTAAACTAGGGTTCTAATGTAGCAACACTGTAGGAAATCTCTATTAATGGTACCACCCTCCTCTTAGTTACGCATGCGCCAAGTCTCGGCTACCACTTTCTCCTTCCCATAACTAATCATGCCAAATCTTATTTATTCTATTAATGCGATACATGTACCCTACTGAGAGTTCCAATCCACTCCTACCAGGACTACGGCGATATTCTCAATCTAACTGCTCTCTCCACCTCTGGACTATCCCCTTTGAAATCCATGTTATACATTGATGTTTCTGTAATCTTCCCTGAAAGCTCAAAAATGTCAGATGTCCCCATTACATACCAAATAAATTCAGAACTAAAACCTAACATTGAAAGCCTTCTACAGTCTAGGTCCAAGCTAACTTTCTGATCTCTTCTCCCTCTGCAACTTTTAGAAACTACATTCTAGACCTATCAGTCTACAACCCATTCCAATGTTCTCTACCTAGTATGCCTTTCTCCCTTATAAATGCCTGTGTCTCAAGTCCTTTACATCCTTCAAGGGCTAAGCAGTTCAAAACGTATTTCTTCCATATAGTCATCTCAGATTTCTCTAGCTGGAATTAAATATCCCTTTCCCAATGCTTTCATAACACTTTACTGGATCTATTGCAGCACTTAGCCCAAGCCTGATACATATTAATTTACATATATTTGCCTAGTGACTAGACTGTGAGCTTTTTTTGTACATTACACTAGTCTATCATGGGTCCTGGTCAAAAGTAGATCCCTGATAAATATGGATCAAACTACATACTGCACTGAGTATTATAAAGGCACCTCTATTCTACCTAACCTGAGATGAATATGATCAGATTATTAGCTTTGGACTCATTTCTAACTAGCTAAAGTAACTAGCTAAACTAACTGGAGATTGATAAAAATCAAAGGTATACCAGTGTCTCACCGACTAATGAATGGCTGGATGCTCTGGCCCTTCAGGGGCTCCATGCTCATTGGCATGGGCTCTGGGGTGGAGAGCCAGTAAGAATAGTCATTTCTTGAAGCAAAGTTGCAAACATTATTGATGTTGCAGAACATGAAAGGCATGGTACTGAAGCGACGAAGGCAGCTGCCGGCCGTTCCTGGGAAGAATGGGGAGAAAAAGAAAAAATGTCATGATGATTAGTTTCTTCTAACATACTAACCACCTTTTAAAGAGGAACTTTCCCCCATCTCTTAGATAATAAAGATACTTTAATTCTTCAGTTATAAGATGCACATTTACTCATATTTTTACATCTCTAAAATCAGGACAGATCTTACAACTTATGTAGACATTTATTGTGGTAGCTTATTATATACTCCCCAGCACTGTTTTTAAACTGGTGAGGCATCTTATAAACAATGGTGTCTTACGGAGAATATTGGGTAATTTACTGTAGACGAGAGAAAGGCACACACTGATTCCTTATAATATCATATCAGTATTTCCTCTCCAGGCTGTCCTCGCTTCTTTCAAGACATCCCCAGTATATGTCTTATGTGGGTTCACAATCTCTTTAAGCCTAGGGAAAACTGTAGTGCTGACTAATATGCACAGCAACCATGGACAGGTTTGCAGGTAAATAATACAAGGGAAAAAAGTAAATAAGGGAGAAAGGAAGAACGTAAGGGGAAAAAAAAGGAAAGGAACTAGAGTCTTTAAATTTCTGAGCTGGTAGGGGCAATAGAGGTTATCTCTACCAGCGATTAGGCCATTCTTTTCTCATTTACTCACAAAAGAATGATGAAAAATGATGTAACCCCCTCACACATTTTTAAGTTGACATCTCAAATTTTTCATCAGAAGTTTAAATTGATACTGTGCCAGTTATTAAGTTATTGGTTATTGTCTCTTGGCTTCAAACCCACCCTTCTATACTTTGTAATACCGGAGCCTGGAATTTTGCAAACCACATTTCAACATTGCCAGCTGTCATTTGTAGTGTTTTGTGAATATTTATATTTAAAAACAAACTTTGACATCACTCTTTTAAATGTATCCAATGTAAGTATTTGAAACCTAACAATAAACCTTTTGAAAAGTGCATAAACTCATCTTTAATAACTGGAAATTATACAGTGCTCCTTTTGCATTTGGAAATTATATTTCCATTCCACTTCTCTCACACAGTTTTATCCTAATGTATTTTTTTTTATTTTTGAAAGTCTTTTACTGATTATCCAATCATAGTTTTCTGAAACAAAAATTTAAAGTAACTTTTAAAAACTTTCTGTGACCCTAAGGCTTTACATGTTAAATATTTTATTTTGAATGGTCATCATCATAATAATTACTAATTCACATTGATCAAAAAGATAGTTTATTATAAATTTTGATAATTACTAAACGTTAAAAGAAAACTTTTATTGGAAATGCATTTCCTAATGAGATGGATTAGAAGTGAATTATAGAGCCTGAGTTGATGGAGACTTTAACAAAGCCATTATTTTGAATTGTTCCTCTGAATTTGTCCCCTAGAGGTTTTCATGTTTCAAGGCAATATGCCATAGTATGAGTCTTTTATAAAGTGGGAGATGCGTGGTAGTGAAAGGGGACGTGGGAAACAAGATTATCCAAAGCACATACACAGGCAGTTCGACTTTAGGAGAAAGTACATATGAAAGTTGAGGATTTGTAAACTAAGTCCTTTAAAATTATACATTGGAAATTCCTCATGTATCCAAAGGGGTATGCTTATCTCAGGCTGAAGGTGACTGACAAAAGACCAATAATTCTTAAAACTGGTAGACTGTCAGAATCACTGGGAATTTTTATATAATAGGTTTGGGATGGGCCTAGGAACCTTTTCAAAAGTTCCCCAGGTTGAAAAGCATTGATTTATTGTAATTTATACTTTTTTCAGAAACAAATGGCTCAGAGGGGTGAATGATTTCAAAGTCAAGTGAGAGCAAATAACAAAACTGACATAACTGAAAAACGAATGGGTTTAGAATTGGTAGGTGTTACAAATGAAACTATCTTCAAAATAGAAACAGACTCACAGACATAGAGGACAGACTTGTGGTTGCCAAGGGGTAGGGGGTTTGGGGAGGGTTGAACTGGGAGTCTGAAGTTAGTAGATGCAAACTATTATGTATAGAATGGATAAGCAACAAGGTCCTACTGTATATAGCACAGGGAACTATATTCAGTATCCTGAGATAAACCATAATGGAAAAGAATATAAAAAAGAATGCAGGGCTTCCCAGGTGGCGCAGTGGTTGAGAGTCTGCCTGCCAATGCAGGGGATACGGGTTCGTGCCCCAGTCCGGGAAGATCCCACATGCCGCGGAGAGGCTGGGCCAGTGAGCCATGGCCGCTGAGCCTGTGCGTCTGGAGCCTGTGCTCTGCAACAGGAGAGGCCACAACAGTGAGAGGCCCGCGTACCACAAAAAAAAAAAAAGAATGCATATATATGTATAACTGAATCACTTTGCTGTACAGCAGAAATTAACACAACATTGTAAATCAGCTATACTTCAATAAATAAAAAAGAATTGGTAGGTGTTGGAGTCAATTCTTATCTCCATCACTTTCTGAGTGTGTGGTTTTGAATAAGTCACTTAACCGCTTAGCCAGTTTGTGTGTGTGTGTGTGTGTGTGTGTGCGCACACACGCGCGTGCATGTGGGTGTGTGTAGTGGAAAAATACAATACTTGTCCTATATCATTCTTGATCATAGTTGTGAAAATCAAATTGGATAATGAATATGAAAGTACTTTTAAATTATAAAGTAATTTAAAAATAAAACTAACATTACTAATCAGGGACAGAGATGGAAATATCCCTGGTCTCAGAAAGAAAAGGAAGATGTGCATAAAAGGAATGCCCATAATGATGAGAACATGGGTGTTTGGTTGTATTTATGCTGTAGGCTACCTATAATGATGCAGAATTCTGGTTATAGTTTCTAAACATTCAAAGAGACTGTGATCTCATGAACTCTCAATGCCTCTATTAAAACTATAGACTAATGGTTCCTAGTATGCTTTTTTTCTCCCAGACAGAACAGTTTTAGTATTCAGTGTGTTTCCTCCACCCTCTTTTTTATACACCATAATCCTTTCACTAATCCAGCAGAGACTATGTATTTACTTAATCAGGTGATTGTTTCCTTAACATCAAACCTATAACTATTCTTTGCTTAGCCATCAAGATATCTCCAGTTTGATCCTTGAGTGAGCTCTAAGCATAGACCTTGCAATCCAGTATCACACTTGGGATCTTGGGCCCTATCATGGCCTTCCTATGTCTGAGGCATAAGCTGTACCTGAGTCAGGGCCAGTTTATAGCCTCTACATCTGAATACATACTATGATGGGTCTCGTTTGACCAGATACACACATTTTGAAAAGTTATAGTGATATACAGGGTAAGAGATCCCATTTTTTCTTTGCATAACATTTGTGAATTTCATGATGTTCAAAAACTTCTAATGCTTTCTATTCACTAGATAGGTTAGAGATTTGAAGTTTATAAGCTTGATTACGGGTATAAGTTAGACTCTGACAGTAAAGAGAGAATGGAATAAAAGGAGACAAAGTTTATGGGAGGGCTTCCCTGGTGGCGCAGTGGTTGAGAGTCCGCCTGCCGATGCAGGGACACGGGTTCGTGCCCCAGTCCGGGAAGATCCCACATGCCGCAGAGCGGCTGGGCCCATGAGCCATGGCCGCTGAGCCTGCGCATCCGGAGCCTGTGCTCCGCAACTGGAGAGGCCAAAATAGTGAGAGGCCCGTGTACCGCAAAAAAAAAAAAAAAAAAAAAGTTTATGGGAGAAAAACTAGAGAAAATTATCTAAAAGATAAGAGTATTTTCATAATAAAGATTTGTTGATTCTAAAATTAGAAAAGATGCTACATAAAGAAAGCAAAAGAGAGAAGGAAAAGTAGCAGAGGGAAGATGAAAAGGAAAAAAAGAGAAGTAGAAGAGAAAGAAGAAAGTTGTTTGGCAAACTCCTACTTTATTAGGCTCTTAAAAATGACCTGTGACTACTGGCTTCCATGTAGGTAGATGTGCCTGGCAGGTGTGGCCATGTGTCCTGGAACAGAGTGAGCACAGCAGACCTCTGGAGGTCTCTGTTGCTGCAGAACTGTTTTCACAGAATGGCCCAGGTAAAGAGACTTCAGAAGGCCTCTTACTATGGAGACCCCAGAAACTGGAGACCTAGACTATCTTCTTAAATGTCTTTATGGAGGCAGAAGGGATAGTGATTTCTAAAATAGGCAGCCCCAGGTCAAACAATGGGGCCTCAAAATGAAAAGTCAGAATTCCAGAAAAAGAAATGTTAGGGATTTGGAAGAGGTCTTGAAAGTCATTCAGTCCAGCCTCATCCCATCAACAAAACTGCCCACCCTATAGCATAGAGAAGATGCATGAGAACACATTAAATGAAGTGGATCCTATATGGAAATATGGTGCTTTGTACAGCTTTAAACTACTCTGATAACACTTTATAAAGCTAAGGTGCTTATTCATGAACTAGCAAAATTAAGCAATGACCTTACTTTCTTTGATCTAGAATCCAAGATTCTCTTCAGCACTTATCTTTAACTTGATAAAGACCAGTGTCAGGAAAGAGGAAACTATCTCCCATGAGTTACGAACACTGCCCACTTAAGCAGCTGCTATACTATAGAGAGCCCAGATAATCTGTTTCCTCAATAACTAAGCTAACAAAAGTACATATGGCCCTTTCCAAATGCCTTGCTTTAGGCCAAGAATTGTACCTCACACTAGCTAATCAATGCTTTTAGTTTAAAGTTAAATATTATTTATTTAAAACGTATAGTGAATATATTCAGCTGCCCTTGACATGATCTTCAGTTTAGAAGCCCCAAAAGAATAGAGAGAGACACTTTGGCCAAGGCTACTCTAGAACCCAACAAGATTTTCAAAACAAAAACAAAATGCATAGTAAGAAATAAGATGCTGATTATCTCACCCAAGTCTTGACCGTGAGCTCTTTTATTTCCTTGTACATACAGGAGAGAAAAGCCTTCATAAACCTGGATAGTTCCCTGTGGGCATTGTGGTGCATCTGTTGTCTGGCTGTGACGTGTGATGAGAAATCCATGGGCAACAGAGGAGGTTCCAGGGGGACCTGGGGGACCTTGCAATCCATCTGGCCCGGGGGGACCATCCAAACCACGGATACCTATTTCCAAAGAATCATCAGTATACAAATTAAGTAAGCTCTGATTCCCTAGTATGGCTATCGACACAACATTATGACCTTGTTTGATTAGTTAATATTTATAGAATGTCTACAAAGGCATTGTCAGATATCATGGATTTGGAGATAAATAAAATACAGTCCCTGCCCTCAAAGAGATTTAAATGTAGTCTTTTTCTTCTGAAATTGGTTGATGACATTAGGCACTAAATAAATACTGAGTGAATGGAACATTAGATGGGAAAATGTGATGCTTATTTGGGGGGTTTGTGTTATCTAGTCTCTTGCTGTACTAAAGGAGTGCAAACCCCATGACGAAATTTCAGCCTGCTGTTTTGTTCCTCAACGAGAAAGGAGGGGTGTGGCTGCCATCAACCTGCCAGCTTCAGTGCTGATAAACATTTTCCTGTGAATCTGTCTGCGGAATTATTCTCACGCATACCTTTTTGTTTAGAGAATAGGCTGGGTACTCTAAGGAAACTTTTCAAAATGTCTAATTTCAATCTACCACTGGTTCCCATTCTCCAATTGGCCACTCGACTTGAGCTTATTTAAAAATTTTCTCTATTTACAGGCCTTTGGCCACTGTGTGTATAGATTTTCATTTGGGGGAATTTCACAGCAATGCCATAGATGGGATGAAGATGGCACTAACTTGTTTCTTCCCTAGAAATACAGTTAATGAAACAGGAGGGTGTTGGTTCTAGGAGCAACACAGTTATCACCAACCTGCCTTGTTGCCGCTGCTAGTTTTTACCAATACAAACCTTTATGTTTATATTCTTTAGAGTTATATTTATATTATCTAAAGTTGTTAAAACATATTGAGGGACTTCCCTGGTGGCGCAGTGGTTAAGAATCTGCCTGCCAATGAAGGGGACACAGGTTCGAGTCCTGGTCCGGGAAGATCCCACATGCTGCAGAGCAACTAAGCCCATGCACCATGAGCCACAACGACTGAGCCTGCGTGCCACAACTAGTGAGTCCATGTGCCACAACTACTGAAGCCCACGTGCCTAGAGCCCGGGCTCCGCAACAAGAGAAGCCACCACAATGAGAAGACCACACACTGCAACGAAGAGTATACCCCGCTCGCTGCAAGTAGAGAAAGCCCACGCGCAGCAATGAAGACCCAACGCAGCCAAAAATAAATAAATAAAATAAATAAATTTATTCAAAAAACATTGAAAATCATCAGAAGTTAAGTACAGTGAGTACCTGGAAAATCCTCATTTTGAGGAAAAGCTGGGTTTTCCAGTGCTCTAAACACATAAATAAAAACACCTTTCTATGCTTCTCTTATATTGGCACATCTGTGTCATCCCGTTTTTCCCAAGCAACAGACTCCCTACCTAGCTATGCTCTCTCAAGAGGAGGCTCTCACAGCTTCAATCGGAGGCCGTATGTCCAGAGGTCCCCCAGACTTAAAAACTAGTATCAGCAGCATGTCTCACCTGGCTGGCCTGGTAAACCTGGGTCTCCTTTGTGCCCTCCTGCACCATCAAAGCCAGGGAGTCCATTGCGTCCAGGATCTCCTGGAGGGCCAATTGGACCTATAGGAAAATGAAGTAGGGTTTTCAAATGTGGGTAGAATAAATCCACATCCAGATAGATTTGGGACACTTAGGTCCTCGAGTGTCACTGAAGTCATAATCTGGTTTTGTCTTTAATTCAGCTCAAGCCCAGGACAAAAGAAGCAGACAAGGATTTAGCTTTAATTTTAAACAATTCATTTGCCTCTGTGGAGATTTCCATAATATGGCAGTTGTGTTCTCCTCGCCTTCAGAACAAGATAGAGCGCAAGGCCAACTTTTATAATATATCTCACCATAGGCAAGGCTGTTACTGCCTGGTACACTTTATTTATGAAAAAACTGCTATTAAGCCACCTGATAAAACAGAAAGACAAGTTAGTTTCTAGCTTTCTTTTTAATCAAAGTTGGCTGCAAGCATAGAGTCAAATGGCCAACTAGATAGGATTTAGTTTGAAAATCAGGCGGCCTCACAGTGGGGAACTGATAGCCCACCAAATCAGCCTTCTATCCTTCTTGTGGTTGGGATAGAGAAAGCACCATATCTTAAATGCATATTAATTTCATTACAGAGATTTTAACAACATTAACCTAATCATTCAAGTTAGGATAGCCAGAGGAGTTAAAAGAAATTGGACTGGGCCTAAAAGAAATTCGGGCATGAGAAATGAACACTTTCAAGGAGAAAAGGAAATGGAACCTAATGGTCTGGTATTCTACTAGTTGCTGAGACTCCTATCGTCAGAGACAAACTCTAACAAGTGAAAGAAGAATGAGGGAAATGTTTTCAAATACATAAGGCTTAAAAAGATGATCTACAAAGGTACCTGGTAAACCTTGAGGTCCTGGTAGTCCTGGTAGACCTTTTAATCCAGGCTGGCCTGGAACCCCTGGTGGACCAGCATCTCCTTTGATTACAATACTCTGTCCTGAAGGACCAGGTAATCCAGGGGGGCCTAAGAGGCAAAGCACATGAAGTTGAAGGTAGGGAAGAGAAAGGTCGGAAAGAACGGACGCCAAAGTAACCTCAGGTCAGAATAAGAATTGGTTTGAGAGGAACAAGTTACATGTATTAGAATTTGCTATGTCCAACAGAAATCTGTTTGGGAAAATTATCATTATCTCACCCAAAAGGCTGAAAAAATAAATAATTTTCTTAGGGTCCATGGACAAATTAGGCATACTGTCTCAATTTTCAAGCCTTGAATCATGACTCGGTTACAAGAAAGTCTAATCCACTGCAAATCTGTGAACACTGGTGTCAAGGTTAGACAATTCTATTTGCTGTAGAGTCCATTCTGCTTCTAACATCATTTGCAGTTCTTGTTTGTTGTGCTTGTCAAGGGACCCACTGAACTAACTAGTAGAGGAATTTAGTAGATGCTCTGTTTCACAGTTTACAGGAAACCTCTTTAAGTCTCTCAGCAAAAAGAATTCTTTTCATATTAAAAATATACAAACATACTTATGTGACTTGCTCTTGTGATCTATTCAAGTGAATACGGGAAAGTTAGTATAAATTAGGTCAATAAAAATCTCATTGAAGCATTCTTGTTGGTCCTGCATCTACCTTAAACTTAAAAGGTCTGCTCCTGATATTACATTATTGAAATAGAGAGCTTGAGAAGATTAGTTAATAGAGAGAGAGTCCTGCCTATTTCCCCTCAGTTGTTGGGGACTGAGACTCTGAAAGTTTTGGTTGAAAGGCAGAATGCAAACTTTCAAATTCTTCAATGAGTTTAAGTATCAGGTATAACTAGCTCCAGAAATAACTCTTACCTGGGGGGCCAATAAGTCCTGGATCCCCCTCAGGGCCAGTTGAACCAGGTTCTCCACTGGGTCCTTTCATGCCTGCAAAGAAGGTACACACAATTGCACAGCAAAGCAACAGGGCCACAGCCTTTACCCAGCCAAATCAGAAAATGGGTGTCTTCTCCCAAAGTAGTTTAATGTAAAGAGGGAAACTTCCAAACACCCCTTCAAATACCTGGAAATCCTGGAACACCAGGGAGACCAGGATCTCCTTTCATTCCATTGAGACCTGGCCGGCCAGGATTACCCTGAATAAATAAAATCATTCATTTTAGAAAAAAGTTGGGGGGGAGGGAAGGAAGTGAGGGCATAGGTGGTGATTTGTAGCACTGGCTCTAGAGTCAGACTTCCAGGATTCAAAACCCAATTCACCTCTTATTAGCTTATGTGACCTTGAGTTGTCTAACTTCTTTGATGCATCATTTTCTCACCTCTAACATACAGAAAATAATAGTATCTACTCCATGAAGTTGTTGTGAGGACTACATGAGATAATTCATATTAAGTACTTAGAAAACTGATTGGCATATGATGTATACTTAATAAATTTAGTTATTATTTTACTATCATTAACAAAGGCACTTTTTTTTTTTTTTTTTGTGGCCTCTCACTGTTGTGGCCTCCCCCGTTGCAGAGCACAGGCTCTGGATGCACAGGCTCAGCAGCCACGGCTCACGGGCCCAGCCGCTCCGCGGCATGTGGGATCTTCCCGGACCGGGGCACGAACCCGTGTCCCCTGCATCGGCAGGCGGACTCTCAACCACTGCACCACCAGGGAAGCCCGGCACTTCTTTTTTAGTGTAGCCCTGATGTGGTAAGTGTGTGAATTAGAATCTAAGAAATGATAAAGTCTGAAAGACTAAGCAAAAAAATATAGTGGGTTTGAGGACCCAGGAAAACAATGGGAAGAAGAAGAGTTGAAAATAACTCTAGAATGGATCTAAAGGGAAAATAAGTGTGGAACGATGAAGCTCTTATTAGTAGTAATGAAAAAAGAGGCAAGGCTGGAACATCTTATGCCCAAACGTAAGAAAGAACTTTAAAACGGGGGGCACGTCAGAAAGTCACAGGATCCAGCTTGAAGGAGCTCCCAAATCTAGGACAGGTCGAGCATCAAAATAAGTAATAATAGAATAAAAATTATGAATCATTGAAGAGAATGAGAATTTATGAGTCCATAATGATAACAAATAGACAGTAAATAGAAGAGAAGGGAGGCTCTTGCTTACAGTAGGGCTGAGTGGTATATGTGGAGGTAGTTGCCACTATCACAGTATTGAACAGTTGAGGCAAAAATCATAAATAGATATTATATCTAGGGAGAAATTTTGATGTGGAATAGTATATATATTTGCATTATCTTAATGTGTCTTCCTGTAGTTTTGCTTATTGGTTACAAGGGGAAGAATAGTAACCATGCAGTGGAGAAACGAGGTAACAACTTGATGGGAAGATCAAAATTGAGATAACTAATGAAGGGCAGATGAACACCATGGGCCTCCATATCTGAGAACACACAACTCATGGAGTATTCCAACTGGGGATGCATAACCTGAATCTAATTATGAAGAAACAGCAGACAAAAGAAGAAACATTCTTTTTTTTTTTTAAATGTGAACGGGCTACATTTCTTCAAAAATGTCAAGGTTATGAAAAAAAATAGGTTTAGAAACTGTTTCAGACTGAGGGAGAATAAAGAGATATAACAGTTAAATGCAATGCATAGTTTGGTCTGGATCTTATTTTGGATGAGGAAAAATGCTATAAAGGATATTACTAAGTCAATTGATACAATTAGAACATGTGGGCAGAAATAAAAATGTTACATCGATGCTCAATTTCCTGAAGTTGAGAACTGTACTATGGTTATATAAAAGAATATATTTAATTTTAGGAAATATTACACACTGAAGTATTTAGTGATAAAGGGACATGATAGATACAACTTATTCCCAAATATTTCAGAAAAAAAATACATAATTATACACACACACGCATACACACACAACATACATACAGAGAGCAAATGGGGCAAGACATTAACAATTGGTTCATCTGGGTAAATGTGGTTTTTCACCATTCTTGCAATTTTCCTATAAGTTTAACATTATTTCCAAACAAAAATTAGAAAGGTGCAAATGTAAGAACTTGCATGAAAGAAAATGAACAGAACTCGACAATACCAGATTTATAAAATGTTGGTATCAGACAGTAGTCTTGAATCAGGCATAGTGACATGTGAACTGGAAGGACATGGGAAATGAATGAGGTAGGAAGTGAGTAGAGAATGAATAAAGAGAAGATTAAAATTTTAAGTCTAGATGTCTAGAAGAATAGTGATAACAGGAAAAAATGGTTAGTTGATAGAAAGCTTTAAGGACAATTTCTTTAGATATTTTTTTCTGCTATAAAGCAGCCATCAGAGTTAAAAGACTGAGCCCAGACTCTGTTGGCTGCAAAATCTACCAACAATCCTCCTGAATGAAGGAAGGAAGCTTTGAGGATCCATAAAGAAGTATGTGACTTTCTGGGTCACTCAAACGAAGGTGGAAAACACATGAACACAGACGTGGGGATATGCTATTATTCTCTTTTTACAGGTAAAGACAGAAACACAAAGTGTCTGTCTGCCTTCCTCACAGACACAAAGTAGAAGTGTACAGAGGAGCTGAAATCTGACCCTAACTCTATCTAATTTCAAAGTCTAAAATATCCCCACACTCACCATGATTATTTCTCTATGGAAGGACTACTCCTCCACATGCAATGCTCATATATATATATATATATATATATATATATATATAGCTTAGTCAAGAGCTTTGACCAGTAAATGCTAATTAAAATAATGCAATTTGGAATTCTCATTTGGAATGCAAGCACCCACACCCCTTCCTCACCAAATACTCCCATTTCCTACCTGGAGTCCTGGTGGTCCTTGATCTCCTTTCAAACCAGACAAACCAGGTTGCCCAGGTTGGCCCGGGTTTCCTCTCTCTCCTTTAATGCCCCCAATTCCAGGGAGACCCCGGGGACCTTCTGGACCTGGTAGACCTTGATAATGCAAAACAAATAATCACATTTCAGTATAACGTAAGAATAGCATCAAAGTCAGGCTTTTACATTATCCAAATACTATTAGTCATCTAAATACTATTAGTTTGCAGAATAAAATCCAGACTACATTAAATATATAGATCCATGCTGACTCTCTAATGTAAAGTGGGCTGGGTTCTTTTTGTTATTAACACTGGTTTGCAGACTCTTTTAGTTTGTATTTTATTATATATTTAATCCAATAAGCTCATATCTAAAGGAAGGACTTTGGACATTATAATAAAGATTGCTTCTGTAATCCCTAAGTGTTTAAGTGAACCAAAAGAGACACCATAGGACACTGTTCTCAAATTGGAAATGCATCAGAATACCCAGGAGGGCTTGTTAAAATAGATTCCTGGGTCTAACCCCAGAGTTCTGAATCTTGTTAGGCTGGAGAGGGGCCCAAGAATTTGCATTCTAACAAATGCCCTATAGATAAACTAGTGTCCTGTAGCTGAAGTTGCTGGTTCATGACCACACTTCGTAGGGCAATCAGGGATTCAAACCATTTGTCTCATTGTGATTAAAATAAAATTTCTTTACTTGTAAGTAGTTACTTTTATTCAGCTTGTATTACTATGTAATTAAGATAGTTATTTAAGCAAACTAATTGTTTAATTTCATTTTAGTGACATGCTTAATACATGGGAATATTTTAGTGTCAGAAAGTTCTTGATTCAATATAGTACTTTTGAATTTACTTTAAATATGTTTTTGTATTATTTACAGTTTAAATATTTCTGAAGAGAAATAAAGGATTTGGCATATAACTTCTGAATAAATAATTTAAAAGGGGATTTGGTAAGCTCTTTCCTTATTCTGTGTTTTAAACTTTTCTTCCTAAATAAAGATATCAGGTCCATTAGGCAACCAAGAAGATCTGATAAATGGCCACATTTTTCTCACCAGGTGCGAAATAGCTGTTCCTTGCCTGCAGTGTGCTAAGCAATAGCTGAGGTGGAGACTAAGTAGTCC
The DNA here is from genome assembly GCF_951394435.1 of Stenella coeruleoalba. Lineage (NCBI taxonomy): Eukaryota > Metazoa > Chordata > Mammalia > Artiodactyla > Delphinidae > Stenella > Stenella coeruleoalba. The sequence goes on along the minus strand of NC_137152.1, from coordinate 88,435,429 downwards.
TGCCTTAAGAAAATAATTACGAAGCCCCAAATAATGAACAGCAACTAGTGAGCACTTATACCTTCTCTCCTCCAGTAATCTTAGTTTTTCATTGGTTTCAACAAAAAAGGAAAATATGTAGGGATTATTTTTGAAGGAAATAACATAGGCATATGAATTTAGAATACTGAGTTCATGCTTACAATATGCACAAAAGGTCTCATTTTTTATCCTATCCTTTCCAATACTCTTATGACCCAGAATCAATGGCTACAGGCTAACAAGGCAGCATGCTATAGGGATTATGAATGCCGGACTCTGGAGCTAGAATGCTGGGTTGGAATCCCAGCTCCATTAATCTTTAGCTGTTTGACCTCAATAAGTTTATTCACCATCTTAGCCTCAATTTCCTCTTCTTTAAAATGGAAATAAGAATAGTACCTACCTTATCAGGTTGTTCCAAGAATTAAATAAGATAATATATATAAACACAGTGCCTGGCACACAGTAAGAATTATTTAAGAAGTTTTAAACAATTATTATTATTACTAGTATTATCTTCATTATTGGTAAAACTGAAGGTAAGAACATATCTTTAAAATATAAACCTGTTTTTAATCTTTCAGCTATATCTATGTGATTTCATAATATAACAGTGTTCTATCTGTCACATGAGAAAGAGGAAGCAGGTTCACAACAGTACAACAATCATTTTATCTTTAAACAGTTTTAATCATATAGTCACCCTAGCCCAGCAACCAGACAGACACACTCAGAAATTCCCTTCCCAATCATAAAGAAAGGGTTGGGGTACTTTGAACTTAAACAAACAAATTAAAAACAACTTCTGAGTTCAAACCCCTTGATAGGGTTTTCTAAGAAAAATTGTTAGTCTCATCCATATGTATAATTTGGACTAGAAATCAGGTAGCAAATCAGGTCATTAAGAGAAAAGTAAACTATCTGTGAATCAGCCTAACAATGACTAGGGTAAGAGTAAGAGGAAGAAGAAAAGGAACATTTTACACCCTGCTTCCCCAGTTTGAAAAGTAAACAGAACATTGTTATCATTTGGAAAAAAAGTAGGCATATTTTGGGCATTGCTCTGTTTGCAATTAAAAGGAAATTTGGGGAAATTTACATGTTATTAATTCAGACCTGTTGTTCTAGAGTCTCTCAAATTTAAATTACTGATTTGCTAATGATGCAAGATTTATTTTTAACAATACTCAGTAGTTACCCTCTTCCATTACTGAAAATAGCCATGAAAACACAGATCTGATCAATCTCAAGGAACAAAAATTCAAGAAAATAAAATCAATATACAGAGGTTACAAATGGGCCAGATGCCTGCCTGAATATCTTAATGCAGTCTTAAAAATAAGTGTATTTCCACTTAAAATTCAACATGTTTCTATGTATGAATTACCTATTATAAATAATTGAAACCACAAAGACCTAATGTCATTTCAAACTTGATTATAAACAAGTCACATTACCTTCACCAAAATGTTAAATACCAGAGCAGGTAGTATTTGAGGATAACAGCACTCTTCAATGACTTCTGAATTATAGCAAAAAAAGTGCATTTCTCTTGTCACACATACAAAGCATTAAAAAAAAAAAAAAAAGAATTGACCAGTGAAGAGTCTAACCTTGAAAACCTGGGAAGATCAGAGTTCACCAAAGCCCAAAGATCGATGTTAGCAGTATCAGACATCACACAGTACAAAATAAGATTATGAGTTAGAAGTGGTTCACATTATAGCACAAGTTAAACAATAATCCTCTTTGCCAGCATTTCTTATACCTACAGCGTAATCAGTATGCAAACAGGACCCTACAGGAGTATAGAGAGCCAAATATTTTAAAATAGAGCTTATTCTAGAAAATAAGCTGCTAATTTTCATTAATGCAAAAAATGCAAAACTCTACTGAAGACATGTTAACACTGCTACAGTGGCTTTCCAAAAGTTAGCACCTTCAAAACATTAAAGTTGGAAAGGTAGTACCACTTCACTGATAGCCTTCTATTCCTCTGGGTAAAACTTTTGGGTAAAAGTTTATCTTGGCCTCTGCCATTCTTTAGTAAAAACATGAGGTGCAAATTTATTGGTGTGTGCAGGCTGCTCCAAGGAGCTACAGTTAAATTTAAAGGCCTTATTAGACAAATATACAAAGATCATAGGTGATCAAATAGAGAAATTAAAACACGAGTATACAATGGCCATTACCAACTGTACTTCTGTTTGTCTTTGAAAATCATTCCATGAAGCCAGATAGTGATTTTTAAAAATAATTCGTCAAGAGGCGTTCTTCTGTGCATTATTACTTGTAATAAGTTACTCAAAGACAAAAAGACAATATATGTTTGCTCACTATTGAGTTCGAATTTTCCAAAGATATGAAGACCATCAGTGAAGGGGCACTTCAAAATATTTTGGCATGCAATATCCCACCCCAAACCACAGAAAATATCACATTTACTTTATATTATTCAATGCACATATTAAAATAGGCTATTAACTATTAAAAGAAGGATCATTAAATAAAAAGATAAAAAGCCTACAAACAGGACAACCCTTGGTTAATGTTAATTGACTATAAACACAATTTCCTTTTCTTACAAGTCTTGTTATGATTTATAAGCACTGAGGTTAGCAGAGAGAATGAATTGTGCTAGAGCACTGAATCCTAGGAATCAGAAGACCTAGGATCTATTCTTGGCTCTACTACTTATATCTATGGGATTCTGGGTAATTCAATCTCTCTGAGCTTGTTTTCTCACCCACATAATGGGAATAGTGTTGTCTGCCCTAACCTCCTTCAGAGTTGTTTTAAAGATCAAATTCATTTAAAAAAATGTTGACCTGATATCTGCCATGTGAAAGATGCTACAGGGAACACAAAGATTAGCTAGACCCAAATTCTGCCTTCAAGGAGCTTATAATGAAAGTATGTTACATGATATAAATGGTGGTATGTCATATAAATATAAAACATTGCTATTACTACCTAGTGATAAAACTTTTAAAGCATTTGACGATTTGAAATTCAGGAGGCCAAAACTCAGTTTCTGTTTGTTTAAATGGTTTCTAAATCACACACAGCAAACTGACTCAAGACAACACTTTGAGCAGTCTGGCAACACAATTAGCTAGATAAATTAGAATTCCTACCAAAGATAATTCAGAGTTTGAGTAAAGACATTTTATATATGTGTTTGATATAGAAGGACCAAAACAAGAACTCTTAGAAAAATATGTCATTGAACTATATGATACTTCAGTCTGAGTAAGTAACAAGGAAAACTTCAGATCATATCATAGCAAAACTTCTAAGACTTTAATTTCTAAAAGGTAACATTTTAATGAGTTATATGCCAAGTCAATTTTGTACATGAGGCTCTCAATCCATTATTTCTCAAATGATCTAACAAAGTTTAGCTGAAAAACAAAATAAAACAAAAATCTCAAGTCTTGTATATACGTGGTAATAACTAAAGATAAGCTGATGAATTGACTGGTAAATTTTAAATCCAGTTTCCACTTAAGGTTGTAGTCTTCAACCGTTGCAAAGAAGAGAACGCTGCAGATACCAGATTCCAATAACTATGTAATTTAGAGTACATCTGGTAAATAAGTTGTCAAATCAGTTTTAAAGTAATGTGGCTACTTTCCTTTTTCTTCTTTGAATATATTCTAGTGCCTCAGAAGAAAACAATATTCTAGCTGACAGTAAAGTCTGGAAGTGATCAAGGCAGCAGACTTCTATGTAAGTCAGATAGGACAGGACTCAAAATTACTTCAAAGAATACCCTAGTCTTCTCTTTATCTTGGCAATAGTTAAATATCATGTGTTTGTCTTAAACTTTTTGATGACATCCATTTAGGAAAAACACAAGAAGCAGTTAGTAGGGGTTGATGGAGCTTTTGAGTTAACAGAAAACAAGAAAGCGAAGTCAAGGCCCAGTCTGCTATCTATAAGAGTCTCCTAAAATGGCAGAAGCAGCTTTGCTCCATCATTTATCATATTTATAACTAGAATAAGAGGCCAGATCATAAGCATCAAGCTATGTAACTGCCTTTGTGGAAAGATGATACATGTTACTAGTAGAACAGACACTTAACGGAGTACTGGAGAGCCCCAAGTCAGATTCCCAGCTATGCCAGTAACTAACAATATGACCTGGAGCAAGCTTATTAACCTCTTTGGGCCTTAGTTTCCTCATCTGTGACTAAACTTTAGACAGGTTTCTCTGAGCCCTCTTCTCAACTAGGCCTCACCCCTTGGGCCCTGGCCTTGGTCTGTTGAGTCCAGTTTTAGCAAGAATCCTGCTAAGTCAGTTTAGGGAGAGCCTCCCTACCCTTGATATCTGATCAAGTTCCTCATTGCTTATCCTGATGTGTAAGTCCTTGGACTGCCTTTAGCGAGAACTCTAACAGCCCAGTTTAGCAAGAATCTGCTTACCCTGGAAGTCTCCTTTTAGTAATTTTTCATCCACTGACTCCTTCACTCTGCTAGTGGACTATAAATCTCCATTTGACTTTGTTGTACTCAGAGCTGAGCTCAGTCTCTCCTATTACGATAGTCTCTTCCCTAATTCAATAGTCTTGAATAAAATCTGTCTTGCTATCATCAACAAATGCCTTGTGAATACCTCTTTGACAAATGTAAAAATGAGGTCCTTCTAGATCGATAATCTATGGTTATATGAAATGATGGGTTTGTGGGGCAGTAATAAACCAGGGAATTGATTCACACAGAGATAGATGGCTTCCTAAAAAGAATCTTGAAAAATTATGAATTTTAAAATCATAAGAAGAGAAAATTTCCTGCCATTTCCAATAGCCAGAACTCAGGATTATACTTTTTCCCCTTTTAGTTCCTCCTTAGAAATTTGAAAAGGGCTATTTATCTTGAAAAATAATAAACACACTCAGATATTTGTGGTTCTTTTTACTCCTGATTAGGTGAACATCTTTTAATATGAATTAGCAGTTTTCTAATGGGCAGCTCTTGGTAACTTTTCTTGGGTGTGTACTTTTTATATGTATAGGATGAAAGTAAGATTAAGAGGTTTCTAGTCTGTGCTGGTTGCACTGACTTTTTTATTTACTCTGTGCCTATTAGTCCATTTACATAGCAGCAGAATTTAGAACTTTGTGACAAACCAAAATGTGAAGATGGGATGGTTTGAAAAATTACAAGAGGTATGGCTCGTCAAGAATTGCATATTTGCAGGATCTGATAATACATATTATTGTTTAAAAAGAATGTCTTTTTGAAGAATATTTCATTTACATTAACAGATACGAGGCAAAAATAGGAAATACACTCTAAAGGTAAACGTAAAATAGTATACAATATACTTTTGAGTACTAAAAATTTTCAACTAAAAATGACACAAATATATGAATTTTAAAATGATAAATCAGTTTTCCTAATTAGGTAATTTTGAGTTATTCCAATAGACAGAAAAACTGGACTCTGCAAGTTCCTGACAACTTTCAGAGATAGATCAACATGTAAGAATTGAATTGGCATATATGCTCTTAAAATATATTCAAACACTTGAAAATATTAGGTACAGGTGTATATACACCTATATACACACACATACATACACTATATATGTGTATATAAATAATATACACATACATATATATATATATAAATATAAGAAAAGTTTCATACTTCATGCAGATACTACTTTGGAGTTAAGGAGCTAACCTGTAGGACCTGGATAGGGATCAAAGTTCACCAAGGCCCAATGTCATCATTAACAAAAAGGAAAAATATCAAAATTGTTAGAAATATCAAGAAACTAAAGCATTACACTAACTTCTTTCAAGTTAAACTTTAATTCAATAAAAGAATACTCTGCAGCTCATATTCATGCATCTGTATATAAACCAAACTATCACCACTTCACATCAACACTAAAATAAAAACAGCACATGTAACAAATTTTGAAAGACCAAAAATCATTTTGATAATAATTATTACTATGAATGTAGACGACAACAATCAATTCTAAGAGCAATTGGGTTTAAAATTCCATTTTAATATGTAGTTTATGAACAAATCAAGGAGTCACAAATACTCGTCAGATGTGTGTTCTTTTCTGACTACTTTTGTTATTATTTCTTTTAGAAACAGTTATTATTATTATTATTATTTTTGCGGTACGTGGGCCTCTCACTGTTGTGGCCTCTCCCGTTGCGGGGCACAGGCTCTGGACGCACAGGCTCAGCGGCCATGGCTCATGGGCCCAGCCGCTCCGCGGCATGTGGGATCTTCCCAGACCAGGGCACGAACCTGTGTCCCCTGCATCGGCAGGCGGACTCTCAACCACTGCGCCACCAGGGAAGTCCGAAACAGTAATTTTTAAAGAACCTTTGTGACTGATGTCTTTATGTTGACATATTTCAGAGTAATGTTCAGCATTGAGCTCTATTACTAGTAAGAATAAGCAGCCACAGTGCTGATTAAAATACAAAAAATGATAATAGTTTGGTTTATTTGAATTATTGCATGCATAACCAAGCAAGATATTTGTGTCAATTCTTTACATTACATGCAAGAGAATTAACATGGCTGAGGAGCTTTTCACTGCTTTTCTTCAGTAGTAAACCAAAGTAAAACTGTAAATAACACTCTCTATAAACAGTCAAATCAGATCAGATAAAATCTAGTTTTGAAAATGATCTTCTGAACAAAGTATGTGATCCCATTTAATTCATGTTTTTAGAGCACACTGTATTAAAACTGACTGCAATCTCTTCAGAGTTTATGGAAATTTTCACTTTTAAATACATTTTAAAAATGGGTCAGAGACCTTCAAAGGATAAAAAGGCAATTGCTTTGTTTTTTTAATCTTACATTCCTCTTATTTTTAAAAAATCGATGAGGGCCAAGTTTTCAATAATTAGAAATATAAAAATTGAATATCAAGTCTCAAGAATGTATTAATAATCTATCTCCAGTGATTGAGCTCAGCGACATTAATTCAGGATGAAAATGAGCGTTTCCAAACTTACTAAAATGAAATGACACAGCACAAACACAAAATGAAAAGTGAACATTGGATGCAAAACTGAGACTACTAGAGCAGTTAACACAAGACAAATGAGGTATAGACATGAAGCTGGTATGAAGAGATCACTATTCAATTTAATCATGCTGTGATGTTGAAGATAAATTTGATTGCCTAGCTCCTAGAGAAGATAAAATTTCTTTATTGTGCTTGGTGACATTTGCTGATCATATGACAGAACCATAGCAACACTTTTGGTATGGACCACAAGCATCTATTGGGTGATCACTAAAATGATTTCTGTGATGACATGCTGAGAAGCTCACATTAAAAATGCAGATGACATTTTGCTGCCAGGTTATCAGTATAGCTTTATGTTTAATAAAAAGACTAATAAATCCACTATTTCCTTTTTTCCTCCAAGTTGGTATGTTTTAGTTCAACTTTAAATGATGAAACGCATTACTGAAAAGAATTATTAGATGCCATGGAAATGGATGGAGCTATGAATAAAATAAGCTCTTTCTTTTTAAGAAGTTCTTTGGATTATAGATTCAAAAGTCCTAAAGACTGAATAACCTACCAGCAAAATGAAATAAATGGACTAATAAATAGACCATTCCCCTACCACTCATGTACATACCTGGTCTCCCTGGAGGACCTTGGGGCCCAGGGTTGCCTTTAGGGCCTTCCAGAGCTGGACCTGGAGAACCAGGAGGGCCTGGGGGACCCTGCAGACCAGGGAAACCATGAAAGCCTGGTTCACCCTTTGGACCTGGAAGGCCAGGGTTTCCTGGAATGCCAGGTAATCCTCCATCACCCTTTTGACCTATGAAAGTGAAGTCATGTTAGAGAACACATTAAATGATACTGAATATCAGGCTTGTCTGTAAGACTAAAGCTGCTCCCACTTACTAGAACAAGTAATGGAATTTACTAAGGTCATTTCTACCTCCTACCAAATCCCCAGCCCATCCAGAAAACCCATACTGTTATTTCTATGTATAGAAATATAGAAACAATAATAACTTGCATCCTAAAAGATATCCTTTGTATTAGGACACACAGCAATGATCACATGACCAGTAGTTATGAGAAAAAAGGAGAAAAAATAGAAAAGTATAAAATATCTGCAACAATAGGTTAGAGATAGCTGGAGGAAATTCCTAACACAAATGTTTTGAGACTAATTTTTGAGACCATTGGAAGATATGGATCTTCAACGGTTGCTGTGTGTCCCCAAAGACCATTCTATCCAAGATTTAGAAACACAATCTAGATGAACTCTTTTCAACACCTTTTCTACACCACCGACATGCTTGAGAGCAATAAAACAGTCGCAGATTAGACTAATAATTTTTATGTTGGATTCATGAAAAAAATACAGGAATTTCTAAGAGATCTATGTGTGGTTTGAAAAAAGCCTCCATAGAATAGCCAATGGTCATTTCAGAACATAAACATACATATCTGTACACACATTCAGTCATTTAATTGACTACTTGGTGCTTACAATAATAGTAAGAACAAATGAGGGAAGGTAGATGTGTGTGCACACCTACCCATCCAAAATGCAAGATGTAAATTAAGATGGAGTTTTCAATAGACATTTTTATTATTGGTACATATTTCTACAGTTTTCTTATATTACCTTGGTTTTGGTTTCCATGGGGAGAAAAAAGTGTTTTTCTTCTGGCTAAAAGGGTTTTTAAAAACTTAGTGAAATCTACCTCTTCGTACAATTTTGCTTTCTTTTTTTAAAAATTTTAACATCTTTATTGGAGTATAATTGCCTTACAATGTTGTGTTAGTTTCTGCTGTATAACAAAGTGAATCAGCTATATGTATACATATATCCCCATATCCCCTCCCTTTTGCGTCTCCCTCCCACCCTCCCTATCCCACCCCTAACACTTATTTATGAGGTTAATGAAGAGATATCTATATGTAAATGTTCTTAATGGTGCATTTTTTATAGTACAACTCTTTATACTAAGTTGCTAATTAAGAAATGCTTTAAGATGTAACTCTAGCTTTGAGTTGTCTGGGGTTGTATGTGGAGATGAATAAGTAAGTGTACTGGAGAATATTATATTTTATGGACTGATATAGCATGCTTCATTAAAGTTTACCAGAAAGTCCTGGAAGTCCAGGGGGTCCTGGGATTCCAAAGCCTGGTTGACCTGTTAGAGCATAAACCAAAAATTCTCAAATAGATAATAATAACTGAAACAAGGACAAACTATTTTTGGATCATTTAGGTTTTTCGTAAGTGCTGCAATGTATATTATGTGAAACATGAAGACATTTCCAACATGGAACTACAATTCTAACATGAGAAAACCATATAAACTTATATTCTATTTGTGATGAGTGTTATCTTTAAAAACTCATGTCATATGAATATATGTGTATATATATAAATGGAATAGAGATTGCATAGTGAAAGGAGGTCATCCAGAGTAGTTGACTTCTTGATGACAAGAAGTTGTCCAGGTAGCTTCCTGACATGAAAAACTGAACAAGAAAGGATATGGAGTTTTTCATAAGAGGGAGGCAACTTTATCGATAAATGTGAGGTAATATTCGCAGGACGGAGTGGAAGAAGGTAATTAGGAAGGGAAAAAGTATGTGGTAGCTTAGAGGGTAAGAAAGAAGATACAATTTCACTATGGGTAAAAAAGGGCAAAAGTTAAAGTAGACAAGGAAGAAATTAGAAAATTAAGGACAATAAAAAAATATAGCACCTGGTTCACCCTTCTGTCCAGCTGGTCCAGGAATACCATCTTGACCTGGTTTGCCTTTTTCACCTGGAGGCCCTGGTGGCCCAGGACGACCTCCACCACCTAAAGAACAGAGTACAGCAGGTTACACCTATCTTCCTAATTCCCTTTTCCTTACATATCCCCAATTCTTTCCATTTTGGCTTCAAATAGTTCTACCCAAAAGACACAAAGTGTCTCTGGGACACTCCTTTTAAATCATGAAATCTTGTGGAAAAGAAATACAGGATAATTTGAGAATAAGGAACTGCTTTATCATTCATTCAGTATTCAAAACATTTCACTTTCTCATTTTAATCTACCTTTAGAATATATAAGAAAGCAAGATGTGCATGTGTCGGGGGATGGAAGTGGGGTGAATTATAGGCCTTGTATGGGGCCAAAGGAAGTGATTTGCTTTAGAATTCAGTAAACAAAGAAAACTACACCTTGCCATTCTAAAATAATCAGAGTGTCTACCTACTATTATAGGATACTTGAAATAACTCTCCTTGGAAAAAGTGAGCCCCCCAAATAAGGTCCCATAATAATAATTTTAAGCAACTTTTATTAAGAATTGCTCACTTCGTACCTAACAGGTAGTATTAAGTGAATGATCACCATGTTTCTTTGTCTTGAAAATGTTCACAGCTCCCAGAAATGATCTGACTTTCCAAAAATGAATAAAGCCTTAGTTTACCAGAACAGCAAACCCTTATTTTTCATTCTTACCTACAGGACCAGGTTCTCCTGGAAGGCCAGGGTTCCCAGGAGGACCATTAATACCTTTTGGTCCAGGAAGGCCTGGGGTTCCTAGAGTAAAGAGCTCAATTTAATGATAAAAGAAAAACCACACTGCTTTGAGAGCTACAATTCAAATTTACAATTTAGAGTGTTAGCATAGAAACAGTGAAGAATAGAAAGAAAACCCAAAAAGATGCTGGTGTTTGCTTGATGATTTAAGAATAATTTTAAGTTTTAAATTGATTTATCCAGAGGTTGACATTATTTTATATTCATAATAAAAACAATTATCACATATTATACTGGTAGAATTAATTGGTAGGATTCCATTGTATGGATATACCAAATTTTTAAGAATCCATTCATTTCTTGTTGGACATTTGGGTTGTTGTCAGGTTTTAGCTATCATGAATATCTATTCTATTTATGGAAACCTGGTCTACTTAGCTATTATGAGTAATGCTGCTATGAATAACTCTGTGCTGGTATTTTTGTAGACATAAGTCTTAATTTATCTTGGGTAAATACTTGGATAGGAGTGAAACTGCTGAGTCACAGAATAGGTATATGCTGTGATTTATAAACAAACAAACAACAATATTTGGGAATTCCAGTTGCTTCAGATCCTTGTACAACATATCGTGATACCGGTTGTTTTAATAATAGCCATTCTAGTAGAAATGTAGTGCTACCTCATTGTGGTTTTAATTTGCATTTCTTTGATAGCTAACGATATTGATCGCTTTTGCACGTGTTTATTGAACATCCGTGAACCTTCTTTTGTGAAATGTACGTTCCAAGTCTTCGGCATTTAGAAAAGTGGATTGCATGTCTTGTTATTATTAAGTTGTAGAAGTTCTTTATATATCCCAGATATCAGTCATTTATGAGATACATGTTTTGCAAGTGTCTTCTCCTAGTCTGTAGCTTCCTTATTCATTTTCTTAATGGTGTCTTTCGATGAGCAGAAGAAAAGAACTCAGTTTCTTTAAAATAAAAAAAGAGTGTGGAGCAATTGGACATCTGTGTGAAAAAAAATGAACCTTGACCCCAATCACACCATAAAACTATTCTTCTTCGAGACAGACCATAAACCTAAATATAAAACCTTAAACCTTAAACATTGAAAGTTACAGAAAAAATTAGAATATTTCCATAAACCTGAGTAGGCAAATATTTCTTTAATAGGACACAAAAGCACTAACCATGAAAGAAGAGTAAGAAAGGACTTTATTAACATCACATGACAGCATTAAGAGAGTGAAAGGCAAATTTGAGACAGAAAGAATCTATTTGTAATACATATCCAGAATATATAAAGAACTGCTCTGAATAATAAGAAAAAAGGCAAACAACTCATTAAATAAGAGCAAAAAAACTTGGAGCAGGTACTTCATAAAGATGCCAAATGGCCAATAAGTATATGAAAAGGTGTTTAACATTGTCATTCATTAGGAAAAGGTACATTAAAACTTCATTGAAATACCTCTATATAACCACAAGAATTGCTAAAATTAAAAAGACTGACAATATCAAGTGAGGTGAGGATACAGGCAACTGGACATTTCACAACACAAAGTACTAACTACTATATGATTATGGCAAGCCACCAGGAGCCACCCATGGACATTCATACATTGCAGGTGGGACTGTAATGTATAAAATCACTTTGGAAAACTGGCACCATCTACTAAAGTTAAATGTACACCTACCCTCTGATTCAGTAATTCTACCACTAAGTTTTTGTGTGAGAGAAATGAGTACACGTGTCCCGCAAAAGACGTGTCAAAGAATGTTAATAGCATCTTTTTCCTTAATAGTCCCAAACTGGAAACAACCCAAAAGTCCATCAAGAAGAGAATGGGTAATTGATTATGGTTTATTTCTTCAATGGAATATTATGGAGCAATGATAAAAAAAAAAGCACAAAACCTGCTGACTGGCAACAAGATAAATGAATCTTACATTCATAGTGATGAGTGAAAGAAGCTAGACACAAAGATATATACTGTATCATTCCATTTATGTGAATTTCAAAAACAGGTAAAATTAACTGGTGGTGATAGAAGTCATAGTAGTGGTTACCTGGGGAAGGGGGGTGTCACTGTGAAGGGGCATAGGTAAACTTCATGGGGTAAGGGAACTGTTTCATACCTTGATGTGTGTGGTGCGTACATGGATATATATATATATATATAAAATGTAAAAACTCATTTATTGTCTTGTACATTTTACTGTATGCTATACTTTAATAAAAAGGTGAAGGAAAAGATAACCAAAGGCCCAATGCATCCATGCCACTGTGCAATCCAAAAAACAAACAAACAAACAAAAATACAAGCGTAAACAGAGCAGGTACTATAACAATTGAGTTCAGACCACCTACTTGACTACAGCGCTTAAGTCCCTTTGCTTGCATGACTCAGTCCTTATCATTTGAATGAACTGCATGATTGTTCTACCAACAGCTACCCACCTGTGCCTGAGTACAACATTCTAAGGGAATCAGCAGCAGGCTAGGGCTTAGCAGTGTACATTATCACCTAGCAAACTAGTAAGGCCTCTTAGTTGACTTGTGGCTAGCAGTCAAAGACTCAAAAGTGCTCTCTGCCCACAGGATATTGTCCTGCTGAGTTGGTAATGCCCATTTTCATTTTATACAGAAAGAAATTTCGGCAAAAATGTTAAAGAGCTAGTTCGAGATTGCTTTGCTGGTCCATAGCTAATTGAGAAATAGAACAGAAGTCTGTCAATTAAGAAGTTGCTTTGTGACACGGGTTAGAGTAGATAAGAAAGGAGAGAAGGAAGCATTTAAGAAAAGTAATATTACCAGGGAATCCAGGAAGGCCTGGTTGTCCTTTTGCTCCAGGGCTCCCCGGTAATCCAGGCAAACCAGTATCTCCCATAGCACCTTTGATACCAGGGTTCCCTGGGTATCCCGGCAGACCAGGTTCACCCTAAAAACATGAATAGAAAGATAAAACTGAAGTCTCTACATGACTTAGATTTTATAACAACATAAAATTATTCATAGAGCTTCTACTGTATGTCAGGCACTCTACTAAGTGCTTTACATAAATTTCTTCATTTAATCATCACAACAGCCCTTGGGGTTAGGCTTTATCATCTCCATTTATAAATGAGAAAACTGAATCTTGGAGAACTCAAGTGCCTAAGGTCTCTGGTAAGTAGCAGAACTGGGATTTGAACCAAGATCTGTCAGACTCCAGAGCTCATGCTATTCCCATGATAGGCAGATGCATTATTCTCATTAATCCTAACTCTGTAAGACAGATACTATTATTATCCCCATTTGATGGTAATGCAGCTAATAAGTGGTAGAATCTGAGTTTGCGTCCAGGCAGTTTGATTTCAGAACCTGTGATCATCATCCCTAGTATACTACAATGAAATTCATGGCTTACAATAAGCATGTCAAATAATAATTACAGTAGGTTCTACTGTAAAAGGGAAATTTCATCTTAACATGAAGAAGTCTATCAGTTCTTCAGTGGACATCTCAAATCCCATTTCCTCCATGAAGACTTCCAGGACAGAAAGCCTACCCTAAAAATTTAGGGTAGGTTCTTACTCCATTATGTTTATAATGCTTTCACATATGCATGTCTTGACTCTTCAATTACACTGAAAACTTCTTTGGGGTCAGAGATAATTCATATATAAGCACTTTTGCTCAACGAACATTTGCATTGTTTTCTTCTAATAAAGCCTTAGAAGAATTCATACCCACTTTCACGATTAAAACAAGTTTTTCCCAACAACAATGAGACTATATGTCATAACACTAAATCTACCACAGTGTTCACTGCTCTGCTCATGAGGACCATGACCTGTCCAACAAAGTGTTCAACATCACCTGCTGAATACTTTCTTTTTCATTTAGTGCTTATGCTTGTCTAGGTGAGTAAGATCATATATTTGTGACTCAAGTGTTTCCACACTATGGTAAAAGCTTTTTAAACTAATGACTTTTCTCCTTACTTCCCTTTCTTAAAAAACAATTAACAATCTTGTGCTTGGAATATATGTATTTCTGTCTGAACCATTATAAATCAAATATCTAGCATAGTTTTACACACATAATAGGTATACAATTGAATTTTGGATTGAACTGGTTCCAGCTTACGTACTTACAAAGAAAAGCTTTGAATAAACTATCATAATTCTTCTTGTTATTGATGAACCAATGACATATATCAAAATTTAAAAAAACAAGAAGAAAATTCTATTATTCTGCTAATGGTAAACATGAAATGCAGTAGATAAACTTCTGATTATTTATAATGAAGTATTTTAAATTCTACAAATAACCCCAAATTGTAATTTTGACCAGTTCTTGTTCCCTGATACAGTTCTTCTTACCACTGTATGGCCCTACTCCTTCAAACCAAGTGAACTGTAAAAAAGAAAGTAAATTTTCACTAGGACTTCTGAAAAGTACTACAATTTGCTAGTTTAAGTTTCACCTAAACTTTTATTATTCATACACTTGCAGAAAAAATAATGAGCTTCTAAAAAGATAAGCAAGAAGATAATGAAAAAGAGTACTCAGAAAATCAACAACCTGGCCAAGAATCCTATAAATCACTCTGAGAAGGGAAAATTCTAGTCTACTAATACTCTCAGCAAAAGCTAGGCAAGACTTAAACCACACTTATCCATACACTTAAAGCACAAATATCTATATTTATTCTAATGTCAAGCTTTGATATAATTCTTTTTTAAATTTAGATATAATTGACATATTAGTTTCAGGTGTACAACATAATGATTCAATATGTGCATATACTGTGAAACGATCACCATAGTAAGTCTAGTTAGTATCCATCACCATACAGTTATAA
Source organism: Stenella coeruleoalba (assembly GCF_951394435.1). Lineage (NCBI taxonomy): Eukaryota > Metazoa > Chordata > Mammalia > Artiodactyla > Delphinidae > Stenella > Stenella coeruleoalba. The sequence goes on along the minus strand of NC_137152.1, from coordinate 88,420,040 downwards.
AATTTTTGTTCTTGTGAGGAAAAGTTTTAAGCAATTTTCAATATACAATATAATTTATTAACTATAGTCACCATGCAGTATATTACATCCCCATGACTTATTTAATTTATTGCTAGAAGTTTGTACTTTTTAACCCCCTTCACCTATTTCACTCACCCCCACCCTCCCCTGCCTCTGGCAACTACCAATATATTCTCTATATCCATGAGCTTGGTTTTTGTTTGTTTTATTGTTTTGATTTTATTTGTTTTTAGATTCCACATATAAATGACATCACATGGTATCTGTTTGACTTATTTCACTTAGCGTAATACCCTCAAGGTCCATCTATGTTATGACAAATGGCAAGGTTTCATTCTTTTTTACACACCACTTCTTTATCCATTCATCCATCAGTGGACATTTAGGTTGCTTAGCCACTGTAAATAATGCTGCAAGAAACATGGGGGTGCATATATCTTTTCCAGTTAGTGCTTTCATTTTCTTTGGATAAATACCCAGAAGGGGAACTGCTGGATCATATGGTAGTTCTATTTTTAATTTTTTGAGGAACCTGGGTACTGTTTACAGTCCCAGAAACAGTGTGCAAGAGTTCCTTCTGTCCACATCTTTGCCAACACTTGTTATTTTTTGTTTTTTTGATAATAGCCATTCAAAAAGGTGTGAGGTGATATCTCATTATTTTGATTTGCATTTTCCTGATGATTAGTGATATTGAGAACCTTTTCATCTACCTATTGGCCATAGGTATGTCTTTTTTGGAAAAATGTCTATTCAGATTCTCTGCTCATTTTTGTGTGTGTGTGTGCGGTACGTGGGCCTCTCACTGTTGTGGCCTCTCCCGTTGCAGAGCACAGGCTCCAGACACGCAGGCTCAGCAGCCATGCGTGGCATGTGGGATCTTCCCGGACCGGGGCACGAACCCACGTCCCCTGCATCGGCAGGCGGACTCTCAACCACTGCGCCACCAGGGAAGCCCCTCTGCTCATTTTTTAATCAGATTGATTTTTTTGTTATTGAGTTGAATGAGTTCTTTATATATTTTAGATATTAACTCCTAATCAGATATATGATTTGCAAATATTTTCTCCCATTTAGTAGGCTACCTTTTCATTTTGTTGGTTTCCTTTCCTGTGCAGAAGTATTTTAGTTTGATGTAGTCCCACTAGTTTATTTTTTTGTTTTTGTTGCCTTTGCTTTGGAGTCCAATTCAAAAACTCATTGCCAAGACCAATGTCAAGGAGTTTACCACTTGTGTTTTCTTTTAGGAGTTTTATGGTCTCAGGTCTTATGTTCAAATTTTTGATCCACTTTGCGTTGATTATTGTGTATGGTGTTAAGATAGTGGTCCAGTTTCAATTTTTTTGCATGTGGCTGTCCAATTTTCCCAACACCATTTATTAAAGAGACTGTCCCTTCCCCACTGTATAGTTTTGGCTTCTGTGTTATAAATTAACTGACCATACATGCTTAAGTTTATTTCTAGGATCTCTATTTTGCTCCATTGATCTATGTGTCTGTTTTTGTGTGAATACCATCTTGGTTTTTTTTTGTTTTTGTTTTTGTTTTTTAACTCTGACAGCGTTCTCTCCCTCTTACTCTCCCAAAGGAAGAGAAGAACAATCATCAGTGGCTAGTGGCAGTTGCAGAAGTAACACCAAGAGCTGACTTCACACTCAGGAGAGAACGCTGCACCTCCTTCTCGTGGTTTCGGGTGCTCTACGCGTTCATAAAAACTTCTCTAGTAACAAACTATACAAATGATCCCTGAAAATATAGTCTTCATACTTTTTTGATTACTATAGCTTTGAAATATAGTTTCAAATCAAGGAGTGTGATGCCTCCAGCTTTGTCCTTTTTTCTATTGCATCAGCTATTTGAGGTCTTTTATGGTTCCATACAAATTTTAGGATTGTTTGTTCTATTTTCTGAAAAAATGACACTGGAATTTTATAGGGATTGCACTGAATCTACAGATTGCTTTGGTAGAATGGACATTTTAACAATATTAATTCTTCCAATCCATGAGCATGGAATATCCTTCCTTTTATCTGTGTCTTCTACAATTTCTTTCATCAACATCTTACAGCTTTCAGTGTGCAAGTCCCTTGGTTAAATTTATTCCTAGATATTTTCTTCTTTTTGATGCAATTGTGAATGGAATGGTTTTCTTAATTTTTCTTTCTGCTAGTTCATTATTAGTGTATAGAAACACAACACATTTTTTAATATTGATTTGGTATCCTGCAGATTGACTGAATTTGTTTATTAGTCCTAACAGTTTTTTGGTGTTGTCTTTAGGGTTTTAAAAATATATAATATCATGTCATTTGCAAACAAGTTTTACTTCTTCCCTTCCGATTTGATTGTTTTTTTCTTTCTTTTCCTTGCTTAATTGCTTTGGCTAGGACTTCTAATGCTATGTTGAATAAAAGTGACAAGGGTGGGCATCCTTGCTTGTTCTTAATCTTAAAAGAAAAGCTTTCAGCTTTTCACCATTGAGTATGACGCTAGCTGTGGGATTATCATGTATCGCCTTTATTACGTTGAGGTATGTTCCCTCTATGCCCACTTTGTTGAGAGTTTTATCATATGTGGGTATTGAATTTTGTCAAATGCGTTTCTGCATCTATTGTGACGATCATATGATTTTTACCCTTCATTTTGCTAATGTGGTGTATAATATTGTTTGATTTGCAGATGTTAAGCCATCCTTGCACCTCTGGAAAATTCCCCTTGATCATGGTGTATGATCCTTTTAAAGTATTTGAGTTTGGTTTGCTAATATTTTATTGAGGATTTTTTCATCTGTGTTTATCAGTGATATTGGCTGTAATTTTCTCTTCTTGTGGCATCCTCGTCTGGTTTTGGTATCAGGGTAATGCTCACCTCATAAAATGAATTTTGAAGTATTCCTTTCTCTTCTATTTTTTTGGGAGAATTTGAGAAGGATTGGTATTAATTCTTCTTTAAATGTTTGATAGAACTTACCAATGAAGCTGTCTGGTTCTAGACTTTTATTTTTTGGGAGATTTGATATAACTGAAAATGGAATATATCATCCCTAATGAGTCAAATTTAACATTGTGAAACTACCTAACAAATACAGTAACACTGTAAGACTAAAATGCTTTTTAACAAGCCTGAAACTAGAACTGCTTTCAAGGTCACTGTGCTATATAACAGGCACTCCACGTAGAAAAAGGAGTCAAGTTGATACCTATTTTGCTGTTAAAATCCAAATTGGTTATCTAAGAGTATTTGGATCATAGTCATTCTCTACTATCTCTTAATAACAGAATCTCTTTTCCATTCCATGCTATAACCTAAGACCTGGAATAAAATATCAGGCTGACCTCAATATACAGAATAGAAGACATCAGTTGGTGAAAAAGCTAACACTGCTATTGTGTTCCACTGTAAAACTGAAGAAGCACTGCCAGTAGAAAAAAAAACACAGGACAATGAGTTGAAAATATCTGGTGAGAAAGGGTAAAAACCATACCCTGTTTTATGGCAAGAAGAGTATTGCAATAGTAGTCCAATCAGTTGGAAGTTGTGGTTCTCACATAATTATTAAATTTTTTTACAGTTCAATTTATATTTGGAGATTAAAGACACCATGAACCAAGCCATATATAGGTTCTTCTTTAGTTAGGAAATATTAACAATAGGGATTTAAGGAGTGGATGCAGAGATACTCTTATTTAACATTTTACTAAATGATATAGGAAAGGGAGTATAAAATAAGATCTTCAAGTTTGCATGCTACTTTCCTCTCCCAGGTAGTGAAATTTTAAGCTAACAGGGACAAATTGATAAATAAAGGCTCAAAGCTGCCTGAGCAGGCCAAAACACGGTACATGGGATTCAATGAGTATGTGTAAGGTGATGAACTTAGAGAAAAGGCGATGAACTTAGAGAAAAATAATATGAACTAAGTTTATAAAATAATGAACCCTATGGTATCCTTTACCACCCAAGGAAGATACTACCTTAGTTGCTATAAGTCTATTCAGAAAATCTATTCTTTATAATTCAGTCTTGGTAAATTTTGTGTTTTTAGGAATTTGTCCATTTCAAAGTTATCCAATTTGTTGTTGTACACTTGTTCATAGTATCCTCATAATCCTTTTTATTTCTGTAAAATTGGTGGTGATGTACCCTCTTTCATTTCTAATTTTAGAAATTTGAGTCTTCTCTCTTTTTCTCTTAGCCAACCTAGCTAAAGGTTTTTCAATTTTGTTCATCTTTTCAAAAGAACCAACTCTTGGTTTTACTGATTTTCTCTATTATTTTAAATCTCTACTGTATTTATTGCTGTTTTAATCTTTATTATTTCCTTCCTTCTGCCAGCTTTGGGTTGAGTTTGTTCTTCTTTTTCTAGTTCCTGAAGGTATGAAGGTAAATTGTTGACTTAGGATCTTTCTTCTTTAATGCAAGCATTTACACTATAAATTTCCCTCTTAGCATTGCTTTTGCTGGATCCTATAAGTTTTGGTATGTTGTGTTTTCTTTTCCACTTGTCTCAAGATATCTTCTAATTTCCCTTGTGTCCTCATCTTTGTCCCACTGGTTGTTAAGAGTATGTCCTTTAATTTCTACATATTTGTGAATTTTCCAGCTTTCCTTTTGCTGTTTACATTTTATTGTAACTGGAAAAGATACTTTGTATGGTTCCAATCTTTTAAAATTTATCAAGACTTATTTTGTGGCCTAACATATGCCCTATTCTGAAGAATGTTTCTTGTGCACTTGAAAAAATAGATACTCTGCTGTTGTGGGTTGGAATGTTCTGTATAGGTCTGTTAGGCCCAATTGACTTTGCCCATTTAAAAATTGGTCTATTTGCTTTCTTATTGAATTATAAGAGTTTTTAAAATATACTCTGGATACAAATCTCTTATCTGATATATAATTTGCAAATATTTTCTCCCTTTCTGTGGGTAGTCTTTTCACTTTCCTGATGCCATCATTTGTAGCACAAAATTTTAATGTGGTTCAATTCATTTATTTTTTCTTTGTTTGCTTGTGCTTTTGGTGTCATATCTAAGAAATAATTACCCTAACCCAAGGTCCTGAAGATATATCATGTTTTCTTCTAAGACTTTCTGCTTGTCAATTTCAGCAAAAAAGCTATCTGGGATTATGATAGGGATCGCTCTGAGTCTGTAGTATGATTAGATTTTAAGAAGGATTAATGGAGGTTAGAAATATTATGCCACGTTTAAAGAATACAGTCATTAAGTTTAAGAGTTGAAGAAATCTTAGGTACTACCTAGCCCAGCTGTCTCATCTCACAGACAAACATTTTGTATAGAGTGCTTTATAATTTACAAAGTGTATTTTTAAATCTAACTGAAACCTCACAATAACTCTGTGCAATAGGTATAATTCTTCTTTCTATTTTACTGACAAAGTAGTGAAAATACAAAAGAATTAAGTGACTTACAAGGTCATGTAGACAGACTCGGGACTCAAAGTTCTGCCTATTGATTCCCTGTCCAGGGTTTTCAGTGTACTATATTAATTATGCTTTTTGACTAACAAGGACACTTTCTCATAAATTGTGTCATTTGTAAAACAAACTACCATCTGACCTTCTACCACTATCCTTACTTCTTAACAGCTCACTAATTATAGAATTTTTTCTTATGCTTGACATCCCCCAATCATACTATCATGTCTTCTGAAACTTTTATTCTACTCTTCCTTTACAATATAGGCAGGCACTCTTCATTTTGCATAACAGTATTGGACTATAAAAATGAAAATGCAAGATGAAACCATGTAAAGAGATTTTAAAAATCAATGGGAAAAATATGATCATTCTATGACCTGTAAAAGTTTTTCTCAAAACACTAAAATCCCTCTTCCTGTCAGTTATACATGTATAGAGAGTCAAGTTCATATGTTGATCATTTCAACTTCGCTAGCTTTCTTGGCTGCACATCTAAAGTCTCTCAAATGGTGGCAGTGTCAACATTCCTTTGGCTGGCTATTTCATCTCTAACTCTATCTACATTAGATTTAAATTTCATTTCCAGTATTATCACCTTTCCTTTTTTTTTTTAACTGCACTTTCATCATTGTTGGTCAATTTTCTCTTTTGATTATCCATTTTTGTTAAATTTCAGTTTGGTTTATCAATGAGAGACAGAGGCAACACACCTACATACTTTGCTGTCAATGCATTATGGGAACAATAGATTCACAGTGATGAATCACTGACAGATTTTGAAAGAAGTGAAATGACTGCTCACTGATCATGATGCACAGTAGATATTTACATAGTGGTTTAGGGATTGAAGAGCTAATATATCATGGTAAATTAAATTTGAACCATATTGTTGTGGACTGATGCTATTTAACTAAACTGTGGTAACAAATTTGTGCATATCAGAACTGTACAAAGCAAGGACTGCCTGTGCCTATTAGAACTGAGAGGTAAAATCTTATTTTTTAAATATGTCATCATTTTAAGATAAAATAATACCACCTGAAAGAAAGAGTAGGATACTTCAAATACATGATTTCCTGGTTTTGTCAGCTCTGCAAATGTCCAAATTTAGTGTAGATTTCCTTATTGAAATATACTTGTAGGATGCATAGAAAAACTAAGAGTTAGCCTCTTGCTTGAAGAGTTGAATATACTGTGGACACTGGCCAGTTGAAACATGGTTTTCTGCTGCCATCCATTATAGTTTCAGAGATGAATTATTATGGTAATTTTGGTTGCACTATATGGATGTTAAAGTTCACTCAGTCTAGAAAAAAATATGTATAAACAAATTTAGAAAAATTTTAAAATGTAATTTCAAATCAATGAGTAAAGAATGGAGCTCATAACAAATGGGTTTGGGTTATTTCGATAATTTATTTGGAAAAAAATATATAGTTCCTCACCTTGCAAAACACACAGAAAAAGTCAGATGGGTTAAAGATGTAAACATAAAGAACAAAATCATGCAAATACTGGAATAAAATATATAGGATTCTTTTTATAATCTTAGATATAGAAGTCTTCATAACATTCAGAAAACTATGCTCCTGATCTTTTCTGCCAAATCTGTTTCTCCCCAAATCTTTCCTATCTAAGTATGTAGCAACTCCATTCTTGCAGTTGCTCAGATAAAAACTTTAGAGTCATTCTTGACATCTCTCTTTCTCTCATATTCCATACACAAATCTTGCTGACTTGACTTGGAAAATATCTTAAGATTATGACAGTTTCTTATCACTTCCACTGCCACCACCCTGATCCAAGCTATCAACATCTCTAGTTTGTATTATAAATAAAAATAAAAATAAAATAATAATAATAAAAAGTGTCATAATTGGTCTCACTCTTTTCATCCTTACTCCTCTGTGATTTATATCCAAAATGAGAGCTGTGATTTTTTTTTTTAATTAAAGTACAATCATGTTATTCCTTCCACTTGTCCCTTATTTCACTTAGGAGTATAAGCCTTACTATGATCTAAAAAGCCCTAGATAATCTACCCTCCATTACCAACCTGATCTCATCTCCTACTGACTTTCACCTCAATACTTGGCTTAATTCACACTAGCCTCATTTATATTTCTCGAAATGCCAGGGTCTTTGAATGACTAACCCCCTCATTGCATGAAGCCACTTAAACAATTGTTATCAGAGAAGCTTTTCCTTACTACCCTATTTTAAAAAATGTAACATTTCTCAGCAATTCTTATCCCCAAGCCTCACTCTAATTTTGCAATACCTTCTAACAAACTTATTTATTTTGTTTATTTTGTTCACTGACTAGATGTAAACTCCATGCAGGCAGTGAATTTGTTTCACTCATACTCTATCTCCAGCACCTAAAATAGTTCCTGGCACATCATACATACTCAATAGGTATTTTTTGAATGAATGAATGAGTATAACATTCGTTTATGTTAAAATGTTAAACTTCTACTTGATGAAATATACAGTAAACACTGTAGTAAGACAAGCAACTGACTGGGAGAAACTATTTGCAACATATATAATAGACAATGGATGCATCTTTGGTGTTTATAAAGTACTTTTACAAATCAATAGGAAATACATAAGCAAATCCCCTTCTAAAAAATGAGGCAAAGAGTATGAATAGAAAATTTGCTGAGCAGATATACATAGAAGAAATCTCACTTGGAATCAGGAAAATTCAAATTTAAACAATGATATGCTACTTTTTACCCATTAGATTGGCAAAATTAGAAAGACTGATAATACCTAATACTTGTAAAATGAGGAGAAAATAGAACATTTCTTACACTGATCAAGGGAGTATCAAGCAGTAGAGCTATTTAATTAGAAAAATTTGCCAGTAACTATCAATATTAAAAAGGAATATACAGGCTTCTGCACACCATCCCAGAGCTGAGGTGTTGGCACAGTTATTTCCCAGGAGGAACTCTGGTCTGAAGGGCCAGGTGCGAGAACTCTGCATGCGGCCCCCTATGAGCAAGGGAAACCAGACTAAGCAACAAGGGAAAAAAAGTTAGACACTCCACGAGAAAATGAGGAAAAGCAGCAATTAGAGGAAGACCTTCAAGATGGCAGAAGAGAAAGACGTGGAGATCACCTTCCTCCCTACAAATACATCAGAAATACATCTACATGTGGAACAGCTCCTACAGAACACCTACAGAACGCTGGCAGAAGAAACTCCCCACGTACCTGGGTAGGGCAAAAGAAAAAAGGAAAAACAGAGAAAAAAGAATAGGGACGAGACCTGTCCCTTGGGGAGGAAGCTGTGAAGGAGGAAAAGTTTCCACACACTAGGAAGCCCCTTCGCTGGTGGAGATGGGGGATGGCAGTGGGAAGCTTCGGAGCCACGGAGGAGAGCGTAGCAACAGGGGTACAGAGGGCAAAGTGGAGAGATTCCCGCACAGAGGATCGGTGCTGACCACCACTCACCAGCCCGGGAGGCTTGTCTGCTCACCCACCAGGGCGGGTGGGGGCTGGGAGCTGAGGCTCGGGCTTCGGAGGTCAGATCCTAGGGACAGGACTGGGGTTGGCCACGTGAAGACAGCCTGAAGGGGGCTAGTGAGCCAGAACTGGCCCGGAGGGAGTCAGGGAAAAAGTCTGGACCTGCCTAAGAGGGAAGAGACCATTGTTTCGGGGTGTGCGAGGAGAGGGGATTCACAGCACCGCCTAAACAAGCTCCAGAGACAGGCGCGAGACGCGGCTATCAGCGCGGACACCAGAGACGGGTATGAAATGCTAAGGCTGCTGCTGCAGCCACCAAGAAGCCTGTGTGCAAGCACAGGTCACTATCCATACCACCCCTCCCTGGAGCCTGTGTAGCCCGCCACTACCAGGGTCCCGTGATCCAGGGACAACTTCCCAGGGAGAACAAATGGCGCGCCTCAGGCTGGTGCAAAGACATGTGTGCCTCTGCCACCGCAGGCTCGCCCTGCATTCCGTACCCCTCCATGCCCACCTCGGGCTGAGTGAGCCAGAGCCCCCTAATCAGCTGCTCCTTTAACCCCATCCTGTCTGAGCGAAGAACAGATGCCCTCAGGTGACCTACATGCAGAGGTGGGGCCAAATTCAAAGCTGAACCCCAGGAGCTGTGTGAACAAAGAAGAGACAGGGAAATTTCTCCCAGCAGCCTCAGGAGCAGCGGATCAAATCTCCACAATCAACATGATGCACTCTGCATCTGTGGAATACCTGAATAGACAACAAATCATCCCAAAATTGAGGCGGTGGACTTTGGGAACAATGATATATATATTATTTTCCTTTTTCTCTTTTTGTGAGTGTGTATGTTCATGCTTCTTTGGGTGATGTTGTCTGTAGAGTTTTGCTTTTACCATTTTTCCTAGGGTTCTGTCTGTCTGGTTTTTCTTGTTTGTTTTGTTTTATTACTTTTTAATTGTTTTTATTTTTAATAATTATTTCTTATTTTAATAACTTTATTTTATTTTTTCTTTCTTTCTTTCTTTTTTTCTCCCTTTTCTTCTGAGCCGTGTGGCCGACAGGGTCTTGGTGCTCCGGCTGGGTGTCAGGCCTGTGGCTCTGAGGTGGGAGAGGCGAGTTCAGGACATTGGTCCACCAGACGCCTCCAGCTCCATGTGATATCAAACGGTGAAAGCTCTCCCAGAGATCTCCATCTGAACACTAAGACCCAGGTACACTCAATGACCAGCAAGCTACAGTGCTGGACACCCTGTGCCAAACAACTAGCAAGACAGGAACACAACCCCGCCCATTAGCGGAGAGGCTGCCTAAAATCATAATAAGGTCACAGACACCGCAAAACACACCACCAGACACGGTCCTGCCCATCAGAAAGACAAGATCCAGGTTCACCCACCAGAACACAGGCACAAGTCCCCTCCACCAGGAAGCCTACACAACCCAATGAACCAACCTTAGCCACTGGGGGCAGACACCAAAAATAATGGGAACTACTAACCTTCAGCCTGCAAAAAGGAGACCCCAAACACAGTAAGTTAAGCAAAATGAGAAGACAGAGAAACACACAGCAGATGAAGAAGTAAGGTAAAAACCCACCAAACCAAACAAATGAAGAGGAAAGAGGCAGTCTACCTGAAAAAGAATTCAGAGTAATGATAGTAAACATGATCTAAAATCGTGGAAATAAAATGGAGAAAATACAAGAAACGTTTAACAAGGACCTAGAAGAACTAAAGAGCAAACAAACAATGATGAACAACACAATAAATGAAATTAAAAATTCTCTACAAGGAATCAATAGCAGAATAACTGAGGCAGAAGAACGGATAAGTGACCTGGAAGATAAAATAGTGGAAATAACTACCACAGAACAGAATAAAGAAAAAAGAATGAAAAGAATTACGGACGGTCTCAGAGAACTCTGGGACAATGTTAAATGCACCAATATTCGAATTATAGGGGTCCCAGAAGAAGAAGAGAAAAAAAAGGTGACTGAGAAAATATTTGAAGAGATTATAGTTGAAAACTTCCCTAATTTGGGAAAGGAAATAATCAGTCAAGTCCAGGAAGCACAGAGAGTCCCATACAGGATAAATCCAAGGAAAACATGCCAAGACACATATTAATCGAACTATCAAAAATTAAATACAAAGAAAACATATTAAAAGCAGCAAGGGAAAAACAACAAATAACACACAAGGGAATCTCCATAAGGTTAACAGCTGATCTTTCAGCAGAAACTCTGCAAGCCAGAAGGGAGTGGCTGGACATATTTAAAGTGACGAAAGGGAAAAACCTACAATCAAGATGACTCTACCCAGCCAGGATCTCATTCAGATTCGACAGAGAAATTAAAACCTTTACAGACAAGCAAAAGCTGAGAGAATTCAGCACCACCAAACCAGCTTTACAACAAATGCTAAAGGAACTTCTTTAGCCAGGAAACACAAAAGGAGGAAAAGACCTACAATAACAAAAGCAAAACAGCTAAGAAAGCAGTAATAGGAACATACATATTGATAATTACCTTAAATGTAAATGGATTAAATGCTCCAAACAAAATGCATAGACTGGCTGAATGGATACAAAAACAAGACCTGTATATATGCTGTCTACAGGAGACCCACTTCAGACCTAGGGACACATACAGACTGAGAGTGAGGGGATGGAAAAAGATATTCCATGCAAATGGAAATCAAAAGAAAGCTGGAGTAGCAATTCTCGTATCAGACAAAATAGACTTGAAGATAAAGACTATTACAAGAGACAAAGAAGGACACTACATAATGATCAAGGGATCAATCCATGAAGAAGATATAACAATTGTAAATATTTATGCACCCAACATAGGAGCACCTCAATATGTAAGGCAAATGCTAACAGCCATAAAAGGGGAAATCGACAGTAACACAATAATAGTAGGGGACTTTAACACCCCACTTTCACCAATGGACAGACCATCCAACATGAAAATAAATAAGGAAACACAAGCTTTAAATGATACATTAAAGAAGATGGACTTCATTGATATTTATAGGACATTCCATCCAAAAACAACAGAATTCACTTTCTTCTCAAGTGCCCATGGAACATTCTCCAGAATAGGTCATATCTTGGGTCACAAATCAAGTCTTGGTAAATTTAAGAAAACTGAAATCATATCAAGTATGTTTTCCAACCACAACGCGTTCAGACTAGATATCAATTACAGAAGAAAATCTGTTAAAAATACAAACACATGGAGGCTAAACCTTACACTACTAAATAACCAAGAGATCACTGAAGAAATCAAACAGGAAATAAAAAAACACCTAGAAACAAATGACAATGAAAACACGATGACCCAAAACCTAAGGGATACAGCCAAAGCAGTTCTAAGAGGGAAGTTTATAGCAATACAATCCCACCTCAAGAAACAAGAAAAACCTCAAATAAACAACCTAATCTTACACCTAAAGCAATTAGAGAAAGAAGAACAAAAAACCCCCAAAGTTAGCAGCAGGAAAGAAATCATAAAGATCAGATCAGAAATAAATGAAAAAGAAATGAAGGGAACAATAGCAAAGATCAGTAAAACTAAATGCTGGCTCTTTGAGAAGATAAGCAAAATTGATAAACCATTAGCCAGTCTCACGAAGACAAAAAGGGAGAAGACTCAAATTAATAGTATTAGAGGGCTTCCCTGGTGGCGCAGTGGTTGAGAATCTGCCTGCTAATGCAGGGGACATGGGTTCGAGCCCTGGTCTGGGGAGATCCCACATGCTGCAGAGCAACTAGGCTCATAAGCCACAATTACTGAGCCTGCGCGTCTGGAGCCTGTGTTCCGCAACAAGAGAGGCCGTGATAGCGAGGGGCCCGCGCACCGCGATAAAGAGTGGCCCCTGCTTGCCACAACTAGAGAAAGCCCTTGCACAGAAATGAAGACCCAACACAGCAAAAATTAATTAATTAATTCCTACCCCCAACATCTAAAAAAAAAAGATCCTTTAAAATAGTATTAGAAATGAAAAAGGAGAAGTCACAACTGACACTGCAGAAATATAAAGGATCATGAGAGATTACTACAAGCAACTATATGCCAATAAGATGGACAACCTGGAAGAAATGGACAAATTCTTAGAAAAGCACAACTTTCCGAGACTGAACCAGGAAGAAATAGAAAATATAAACAGACCAGTCACAGGCACTGAAATTGAGACTGTGATTAAAAATCTCCCAACCAACAAAAAGCCCAGGACCAGATGGCTTCACAGGCAAATTCTATCAAACATTTAGAGAAGAGCTAACACCTATCCTTCTCACACTCTTCCAAAAGATAGCAGAGGGAGGAACACTCCCAAACTCATTCTACGAGGCCACCATCACCCTGATACCAAAACCAGACCAAGATGTCACAAAGAAAGAAAACTACAGGCCAATATCACTGATCGACATAGATGCAAAAATCATCAACAAAATACTAGCAAAGAGAATCCAACAGTACATTAAAAGGATCATACACCATGATCAAGTGGGGTTTATACCAGGAAGGCAAGAATATACAATGGAGAAAATACAGTCTCTTCAATAAGTGGTGCTGGGAAAACTGGACAGCTACATGTAAAAGAATGAAATTAGAACACTCCCTAACACCATACACAAAAATAAACTCAAAATGGATTAAAGACCTAAATGTAAGGCCAGACACCATAAAACTCTTAGAGGAAAACATAGGCAGAACACTCTATGACATAAATCACAGCAAGATCCTTTTTGACCCACCTCCTAGAGAAATAGAAATAAAAACAAAAATAAACAAATGGGACCTAATGAAACTGCAAAGCTTTTGCACAGCAAAGGAAAACATAAAGAAGACGAAAAGACAACCCTCAGAATGGGTGAAAATACTTGCAAATGAAGCAACTGACAAAGGATTAATCTCCAAAATTTATAAGCAGCTCATGTAGCTCAATATCAAAAAAACAAACAACCCAGTCCAAGAATGGGCAGAAAACCTAAACAGACATTTCTCCAAAGAAGATATACAGACTGCCAACAAACACATGAAAGAATGCTCAACATCACTAATCATTAGAGAAATGCAAATCAAAACGACAATGAGGCATCAACTCACACCAGTTAGAATGGCCATCATCAAAAAATCTACAAACAATAAATGCTGGAGAGGGTGTGCAGAAAAGGGAACCCTCTTGCACTGTTGGTGGGAATGTAAATTGATACAGCCACTAGGAAGAAAAGTATGGAGGTTCCTCAAAAATCTAAAAATAGAACTACCATACGACCCAGCAATTCCACTACTGGGCATATACCCTGAGAAAACCATAATTCAAAAAGAGTTATGTACCACAATGCTCACTGAAGCTCTATTTACAATAGCCAGGACATGGAAGCAACCCTAAGTGTCCATCGACAGATGAATGGATAAAGAAGATGTGGCACATATATACAATGCAATATTACTCAGCCATAAAAAGAAACGAAATTGAGTTATTTGTAGTGAGGTGGATGGACCTAGAGTCTGTCATACAGAGTGAAGTACGTCAGAAAGAGAAAACAAATACTGTATGCTAACACATATATATGGAATCTAAAAAAAAAAAATGGATGTGAAGAACCTAGGGGTAGGACAGGAATAAAGACGCAGATGTAGAGAATGGACTTGAGGACACGGGGAGGGGGAAGGGTAAGCTGGGACGAAGTAAGAGAGTGGCATGGACTTACATATACTACCGAAGATAAAATAGATAGCTAGTGGGAAGTAGCCGCATAGCATAGGGAGATCAGCTTGGTGCTTTGTGACCACCTAGAGGGGTGGGATAGGGAGGGTGGGAGGGAGATGCAAGAGGGAGGAGATATGGGGATATATGTATATGTATAACTGATTCACTTTGTTATAAAACAGAAACTAACACACCATTGTAAAGCAATTATACTCCAATAAAGATGTAAAAAACAAAAAGACATATGTATGCTGGATTCCAGCAAATCTATTCAGAATTTATTCTATGGCAATATTTACCAAATAATCTTAAGATATTTATGTAGATATGGATAAGAATTTCAGTGCAACATATGTTTGTAATCATGAAAATATAGAAACAACTTCAGTACTAATAATAGGTTAAATTATTTATGGTTAACCTAAACAGAAAATACTTTATAATTATGAAAAAGAATGAGGTGTATATTTATAGGCTGATAAAGAAAGTATGCTAAGATCTACAAACTATGACCACTAGGTCCAGAGCAGATATATAGTACTGAATATGATTTCATGCATATAAATAAAAATATAACTTCCATTCGAAGATGCCACATCATTCCATGCATCAATAACTGAGGGAAAAATGCTTCTAATTATCATCGTAAGATGTTTCCCATTGTAAGATGCACCTTAATATCAGAGATTTTGAATTGTACAAAACTGAGTCTTAAAATTGATGAAATACCTATCATATATACAAATATATATATGCGTAAAAAGCCTTTTCTGTACAAATACATGAGGAACTACTAAACGTGGTTACCTTGGGGAAGAACTGTGGATTTGGAGTATGTAAATGTGTGGAAAGACGAGTTCTCATTTTACATCACTTCATACTGGTTGATTTTATTTTTATTGATTTATAACATTATACATAAAAGTTTCATGTGTACAACATTATATTTCTACTTCTGTATACACTACGGTGTGCTGGTTGATTTTTAAAATCAATCTAATTTGTTACTATTAATATAAAAACTTAAAAAGACAAAAATTGAAATGCACATATCTTTTGACCCAGCAATTTCACTTTTATGAATCTCTACAGTATAAATAATTGTACATGTGTCCACAGATATGTGTAAGAATGTTCATTATGATATGAATTGCAACAGAAGTAGGATATCATGCAGCCATTAACAATGATGTACACTGAGGAAGAAAACTGATTAAGATATATTGAAAGAAGAAATATTAAAAGGCATAAGTGATAAGGTAGCATACAGAAGAGTGTGTATTCTATGATTCTACATATACACAAACTATAGAAAAAACAAAATTCTGTGTGTATATATGTGTGTGCGTGTGTGTGCGTGTGTGTGTGTGTGTGTGTACTGAGAGAAAGAGAGAGAGAAAGAGAAAGAGAATATGTTGCAAGGGATTCAAATTTACACACCAACTATTAACAGTGGATTCTATGGGGAAGGGAATGGAATAAAGAAGATGTGTTATAAAGGAGATTTTCACTTTTGCCCTTGATATGTCTGTATTATTATTTTTAGTAAAATATGTGTTCATGTATTACTGATAAAATTTAAATAGAAAAAATTAAGATTCATTTCAATAAACTTTATACTGTTAATCCACAATTAATATGCAGAAATTTCTCTTGATTACTTCTTAAAATAAGTTGACGGACTGGGCAATCAAAAGATATTCTTTTTGGGGACTTCCCTGGTGGTCCAGTGGTAAAGAATCCGCCTTACAATGCAGGGGACACGGGTTCGATCCCTGGTTGGGGAACTAAGGTCCCACATGCCGCAGGGCAACTAAGCCCATGTGCCACAACTACAGAGCTTGCGTGCCTCAATGAGAGAGGCTGTGTGCCACAAACTACAGAGCCCACGTGCCCTGGAGCCCGTGCACCACAACTAGAGAGAAGGCTGCATACCCCAACGAAGAGCCCGCGCTGCAACAAATAAAAGATCCCGCATGCCACAACTAAGACCCGATGCAGCCAAAAAAAGAAAGAAAATAAATATAGTCTTTTTGTATACTATTAAAAAGAAATTATCTTTAAAATGTTATTCAATAACTTCTTATCTCAGTGGGAAGTTTCACTACTTTCATGGAAGTTGAGCAACACAATTCCTTTTCTAATACTCTCAGGTTTTGTGTTGTAACCGAATGATTAAACATCGTTATAAGACAAACAATTCACTGGGAGAAAATACTTGCAACGTATATATCAGACAATGGATACCTCTCTGCTAGTTATAAAATACTTCTGCAAATCAATAGCAATTACTACCTTTTTACATGGAATTAAGCAGTTATCAAACATTTGTGAGTCCAGTGATTCTTAAACAAGTTCTAGATTTGATTGCTTGAGAAATACCACCAAAGTTTTCACACTGACTAGGGACAGAGAGAGATATGTAAAACTGTTTTCGGAGAAACACCTCAGATATGCAGTTAAGAATACTACTGCACCTTCATTAATTTTATAAGTTACTTTGCCTATAAGCCTCTTCAAATTAGTTAATAATAATATTAGGACAAAGACCAACAACTCCATCACTAAAAAGAAAAAAAAAAAAAAACCCCAAGCTAGGCAGAAATATGCTTTTGGGTTACTGAAACATGCTCAAAGAGTAAGATAGAGGGAAAATAAAGAAATCAGAAAGATTTCCCCCCCTTTTTTTGGACTGTCTGCAAACCTAAAATATATCTCCTTACAATATAGGAGAAAAGAGAAGGAATGAACTTCTTGCCCAGACTATACCACGTCATTCTATAGTTTGTTTAAGTAAGAATTAGGAACGAGTACAATGTTAAAGAAAAATCATATCTGCTCAGGCATAGACCTGAGGAGGATTACCTTTGGGCCAGGAAGACCTGGAAGACCAATGCCTGAAATACCAGGATCACCTTTTTCTCCTTTCTGTCCAGGTAATCCCGGGGATCCAGATTGTCCAGGAACTCCAGGAGCTCCAGGAGACCCTTTTGCACCCTGGGGGCCTGTTAGAAATATTGTAATATGCAATTGTAATTGTATTATGCAATCTTTTTGTAATATGCAATCTTTTACAAAATATTGTAATATGCAATCTTTTACAAAATATTGTTTGTGGGATATATATGATGCACATGACCAAGCAAAAAGACTTTTAAAAAGAATTCTTCAAATTCTGATATATATAATAATGAGCTTTACAACCAGGATTATATAAAAGCTTATTTTTCAAGGAAGTTTAAGTGAAAGGGTATGCTGGAGAAAACAATGTAAGTTTGTGAATTCTTTCTAAAGCTCTGTCTCTTAAATCGCACTTCAAATATTTGGGTAATGAGAGAGCTCTACCCACTGACTGCCTTAGATATTGTCTCTGTTTGACTCTATCAACACCAGTCTCATTTCTAATAACAAAGATAGTGAACCATCTTCCATTAATGGAACTAAATATTTGGGAAATTTTCATCACTCACCTGGAAAGCCCATATCGCCTATGTTTCCTTTAAGTCCAGGAGGTCCTGTAAGTCCTGGCTTCCCAGGGAGACCAGGGTTACCCTTGGGACCTACAAAAGTCAAATTGGTAAAATTAAGACAACTCAGCAATATTAAGGTTTCCTGGTTTCCTGGTATGGGTTGTAATTAAAATGCAAGCGTGAGATTGAATGGATTAAATCTTAACATATGATTAAGTTCCATAGATCTAACTCAGCATAAAACAGTTAAGAGTTACCTAAGAAATCTCTTTAGGAACACATTACAATATAATCATGGTAACAGAGGTTTCCTAATACAAATTTATTTTAAAAATGCAAAACTTTCACCAAGACACCTTGTTTCTTGCCCTAAAACTATTCCAATCACCTGAAATCTTATTTGTTGTTTGTGTATAAGTAAGTACCTTACTATATTTATCACAGGCAAATCCAATATAAAGGGACTCTTTTTACAAGATTCAGAAGCGGCATTCCCATGTAGAGCCTGATCATGTGAGACCAGAAGAGGAAAGTGGTAACCTATCATGATACACCCTCAGCACACTAGGCCAGGGATAGATAAGAGTTGATGGAGAAGTACTGGACTATCTCCCCGCAACAGTCATGGCTGTTGTGCTTACACATTCTTCCCAGAGCTTAGATACTTGAGCTCTGTGGTGTCACCCAGGTATTTTCCAAGGACCACAATGTTGCCTTAAATATTATTTTCTTTTATTTTTTCTTTCACACTGTCTTCCAGCTTGGGGAAGAAAATGCAAAATATGTGAAGGATAGAAAAGGAGATAATTTCTCCTTCCTACTACATCAAGGTAATGCAGTACAGAGTCCAGAACAGAATAACTGACCTAAAGGGCTCCTACAAAGATGGAGATGAGCTACTCTTTATTCCTTAGGGGCCCAACTAAAAGAAAATGGCTTAAGAAGCAGCAAGAAAGAGTTTTATTAGAAATAAGAAAAACAAATCCATGTTGACTGTAAGAATGATTAATGCTGTAACACATTACCAAGGTAGATTGTGAAATTTTTATCCCTAGAAACTTTTAAAAATAGAATTGGCAGCCATCTGTTTTACATGGTTTAATGATTGACTTATCTGAAGACAGAGAACTGAAAAGGGTGAATTCTTCAGGCTCCTACCAGATAACCTGTCTTATTTACATATGCTGCAATGTATATAAATAAAACACAGCACCTTACTTGGATGTACTTCTGATTTTGCATACACACTGATGCCACAAAAAGAAGAAACTGAGCAAAGCAAAATATTCTACAAATCTTGTCTGTTGACACTTGGGCCAAATGGCAACATCTCTGTTAAGGAGAGGTCCGTATCTCAGCAGCTACCCAAGCATATTGCCATGACCAGATTCAAAATATCATCACACATGATAAATACATAATTACTTTGTTCCAGGGTTCAGGATCAACCACCCAATTGCTACAGGTGGTTT
Organism: Stenella coeruleoalba; assembly: GCF_951394435.1. NCBI lineage: Eukaryota > Metazoa > Chordata > Mammalia > Artiodactyla > Delphinidae > Stenella > Stenella coeruleoalba. The sequence goes on along the minus strand of NC_137152.1, from coordinate 88,400,443 downwards.
ATCATACTTACCCGACGGTCCTGGTAATCCAGGCTGTCCACTCAGTCCAGGTTGCCCTGGGTCTCCAGGCAAACCCTGATAACCTTTTGGCCCTGCAACTCCAGGAATACCTTCCAAGGATGAGTATAAGAAAGACAAGTTAGGCTGATATCATTAAATAAATTTGGTGAAGCAAGCTAACCAAACTCTGAAATATGAATGAAATACAGTGATATTCTGATACAGTATGAACCAACAGCACTGGACTCACTAAAATCCCCCACTTTTTTATTTAGCTACCATTAAGAATTGCAGAGCACTCAATAATTAAGTCACTTTCCTCTTTGGTCCTCAGTTTCTTACACTGTAAAATGAAGGAATTGGGGAGGATTATCTCTAAGCTATCTCTTAGATTCTATAACTATCTTTAATAACCCTATATCACAGGCAAATACAGTTTACTGCCTCTGTTTTGCAGAAGGCATAATGGAAAGAGAAGAGAAGCCTTGAAAGAAGTCAGTCAAGAAAGTATCTCATTTTAACAAGAATAAAAATTAGGTGGCTTTGCTTCTTTCATGACTGTATACAGTAATGTCTTAACACTCTTTTTTGAGGAGAAATCCCACCAGATCCTGCTCATAGGGAAGCTTATAACATCTGTGTACACACACACCTGCACACACTCACACGCGGACTGACAGTAGTAATGGTTACAACACAGAAAGAGTCACAAACTTTACTATGAACTGCAAATAAACATAGATAGTTTTTAAAGTTCCATGTTGTTTGAAAGACTATTCTATATAGATTGGATTGTGTATTATTTATTGATCTGTGCTTATTCATATTTTCTGGTGCTTTGTTATGAATATATTACACTTTTATAAAAAGAAAAAAGGACTTTTAAATGTTAAAAACCTGTTACACTTCATACCTTATTTGCTTCTAATAAAATAACTGTAACAACACAGTCATTCCCTAGACCTACTTTCAGCGACCTCCCCCAGAGCTGAGCTTGGCTGTTCAAAGTCCAATACTTGTTTATTCTTCCAGGGTAGAATAACAATGAACTGTACGTAAAAGTCAAGCATGATGTGGATATCAAAACACTGCAGGGCAACAAAGTACCACTCATCCTCATCTGGTTTCAAGGTGAAAAAGTTTAAAGGACCAGCAAATTTTCCAAACACTGAAATCTGTTTTCCAAGTAATTCTGGCTATAGATCTTTTTTCTCTTGACCATATCCTATATACTATTTTCTGGAAGGCCTGAAAGTGACTGTCTATTTTAAAACCTCATAGTTTGTGACAGATAAACTACAAAGAAAATACTCAAACAAAAGTTGATCAGTGAAATCAGTGAAAATTAATTTTCATTACCAAAATTTGATGTACCTAACTGCCTTTTGTTGGTGAGCCCTGGATTACAAGTCACTTTCCATGCTATTAAAAATTAAAATTCATATATAGCAGGAAACACATTAATAAATAAATGCATTCACTCACCTGGTAGGCCAGGGTCCCCTTTCTCTCCTTTTGAGCCCAGCAGATCTGGATCCATTGGTCCAGGAAGGCCTGGAAGGCCAGGCTCTCCTTTACTACCTTTCTCTCCTGCAGGGCCAGGAAGTCCTGGCTGACCCTGCAAACCATCATCACCTAAACACAACATGTGTGGGGAAGACACAGCAGATCAGATTTATCCGTCCAGGATTAATGCATATATAAAGATTATTCATATGTTACATAGTTGGGTAGGCCACTGACCACCCAAAACACTTAGGCACCTTATTTACTGTCTATAAATAACTCGAGCTCACACACACTTTTACACTCAAATAATCTCTCTTCTGGGATTCTTGGACAATTACAAAGACTGTAAAAAGTAAAAATTTAATCCCTATATTCTGTTATTTTGAGCTAAGCACTTACCATGTTTCATAGTATTCAAGCTAAGCATACCACCAAACTTAAAACAGTACCTATTTAAATGCCATGAAAATACAAGAAACAAAATACAAGTAAGCATTGCTCATTTTAAAGCAGTCAAATAAAAATATTCTATATTGACATAAAGTAAAACATTTAATTTTCTTTCTTTCATGCATCTGCCAGCAAACCCTGAATATTACCTTTGAGACCAGGAACACCACTCCTGCCAGGAATTCCCAAAGGTCCTGTTGGGCCTGGAGGTCCCATCATACCCATTTCACCTTTGGCACCTTTTAAGAATATCGATAAGTATCTTTTACCTTTCCTTGACCTTGGAAAGATAAAAGATAAGTTTAAAGATGTCAACTGGAGAACTATTGAAACTTGGAGGGAAGGCACTGTTTCACCCCTTTCCAACTATTGTAACCTTAGTGACCACTACTGCCTATATCATTGTGGTAGTTAGTCTCTAAAGATGGTCCCCAAATGAACCACACTTCCCAGTATACACAGCCTAGAGTAGCCTTCTCCCCTTGAATTTAGGATGACTCTGTGCCTTACCCTTGACTAAGTGACACTGTATGACTCCCAATACTAGATCATAAGAAGTCTTGCAGTTTCCATCTGTGGCTCTTAGTACACTCACTTTCAGTTTTGGGGATTCTCTCTTTTGGAAGCCAGCTGCCCTGGAAGGAGAGCAGCTACCCTGATACTACCAAAACACGAAGTACCTCTATGGATAATGAGATACCATGTGAAGAGGCCAATGAACACTCAGGTGTCAGAGAAGTAGATCCTTCAACACCAACCACTCCAGCTGATGCCGTGTGGATCAGAGATAAACAACCCTGGCAAGCCATCCCTTAATTCCTGACCCGCAAACCTTGAGCAAAATTAAAAGGTTGATTTAAATCATTAAATTTTGGGGTCATTTGTTATACAGCAATATATAACTGGAGCCCTCAGACAGAAAAAGTGTAATGCAAATAGCAAAGTGAGTTTCCTACAATCAAAGACATTTAACACTTTTTCTTAAAGGACAGTGTCAATCCAGAAAAGTACAAGAGGATAATATATCAGAGTCATATTAGTTTTAATTTCCTGAATCCAAAATCAGGGAAGACTTAAAAATTACCTGGAAAGCCAGAGGCACCTGCTTTTCCTGGGAGCCCTGGTGATCCTGGGGGTCCCATAGGACCTGGTGCTCCAGGGATCCCTGGACTGCCTCTCTCACCAGGGGGTCCTGGAACATCAAATCCAGGAGGCCCTGGATCCCCCTTCTCTCCTGGTATTCCATGCAAGCCTATTTAATACAAACCAATATTAAGAAGTATTGAAGCAGTTTTAAGAGATGTATCTGGTTATTTTTCTAGCAAACAAGTGATAGAATCCTGTATATAACAAACCTAACAGTGAGTTAGAGACACTTTTGGCATCATGCACAGAAAATAACCAACAATAAAAGTTTAGGATTCTCAAGTATATTTCTCTAAGAAAGTGCTTCTGAAATTATTTCTCATGAACGATCAATCTTTTCTTAATTCCTGGTCCATCATGGACTATTTTTTTAATAAAATACAATAAAAATTACTAAAATACTAAAATAAAAAATTAAAGACATATAAAATACAATCCTACCTTTTGGTTATTATATTCAATAAATATAATTACATTGTCAAACTGCTATAAAAGTTTCTAAATGCTTACTCTCTATTTCTTCTAATTCCAGTGCAGACTGGTAACAAACAGTTGGTAATTCGACATTGGTCCATTGACCACACTTGGATTTGCATTGCTCTAAGGTATTATGAATTATAAAGATGTATTTTTGTAATCCATAAAAAATTAATTACTGAATAAGTAAGTTACATGGGCCCTTTTGACTTTATTTTGGCTTTGTTTTACATGTTGTTTTAATAATACATTATTATTAGTCTTTGTTGTTAACTTTTGTTTCATAGTAATCCAGCAAGGATTTTATAGAAAAAATATGTCATTGCAAAAATATACTCCAGGAAACAAGGTGGTTAAAAAAGAATATGTTTAGTGAAAAGAATTACACTACAAACATGGTGCAAGTTCACACTCCAATACCTATCAGCTACGTGACTTATTAAGTCACTTAATGTTGTTGGTCCTCATCTGTTAAATGGCGATGTGCCATAACTGACTGAAAGCTGCGGGATGAAACAGGGGACCATTCCAAGCATCCCTTCAACAATAAGACCTAATTTTATTACTGTTGAAGATTCACAGACAATTATTTTTATAAGAGACCAAGACACTGGCATTTTAAGACCTGTTTGATGTCATATACCAGCATGCCTTTAAACTGATTAAATTCACTTTGAAGATTAGAGAATTCCATTTAGTTGGTACAGTAGTGATGATTCCAATGCTGCCATTTCATAGTAAAAAGATTATTAAAGGGGAGAGATATTTTATATTATTATATTTATTAAATATGATGAGATACCTAATCATGTGCACAATTATAGCCCTATATGAATCACTGTCTATTGTTATATTACAGCCCAAGTAGTTTTTAATAGCTGAGTTTTCAAGATAACTAATTAGTCCTTTGAAATATGCTCCAAGAGAGTGGTTCTACAAAATAATTAAAAGAAACCAAAGACTTCAATCTGGAGAAATCTTGTTTGTTTTCCAAGTTTAAAGCTTTAAGGTATGGCTTTTGGGAAAAAAAAAAAAAGATGAATAAGGTCTGAGGATTTAATGTATAACATGGTGACTATCATTGATAATACTGTATTGTATAACTGCAACTTGCTAATAGAGTAGAACTTAAGGGTTCTCACACAAAACGCAGAAAATATGTGAGGTGATGGATGTGTTAACTTGATTGTGAAAATTCTTTTACCACGTATACATATATCAAATAATCACATTGTACATTTGAAATATATTACAATTCTATTTGTCTATTATACCTCAATAGAGCTCAAAAGATAATAAATCAAAGGAAATATCCTATTTACAGTTTCTCAGAACCATTTTCATGTAATATCTCTTGCATCTTTTACGATGATCCTATTATATTTGAATGATATTTTCCATTTGCACTAGTATAATAAATTCTCAATATTAAAAAAGAAAAAGATAAGGCTTTTGAGAGAGAACTACAGTACCTGGTAGACCTGAAGTTCAAGAGGCAGGAAGTTACAGTTCAGCAGTAAGATGAACCACCCAAGCAGAAGCAAGTTGCAAAAAGATTCATTAGGTTAGGAAACAAAACTAACCATGTAAAGATTAGAACAAAAAGTCTACGAATAGAATTTATTAGATATTGATTCATTACTAACATATATTAGTAATCAGTAAAGAAATGTATTTTAGGCATTTGCTCAGATGCTCATATAACATATACTATAAATGTGTTTGCCAACAGGGACACAATAAAATATTTACATTCACAAAAAGTAATACTTTTTGATGAAGATCAGCTTTACACTCTTGTTTATCTCTGATCTTTATATTGCTGTGAATGATCACTTTGGAATTTAAGCTCGTAAAGGTTAGTTAGAATTTAAAAATAAACTTGATTTTATACTGTAACAGGTTAGGTACAGATAACTCAATAATTATTAGTGCAGTCTATGATTAAGCAAACTACATGTGCTAGGCAAAGATCTCTGCATTGTCATTAGTAGTAGTAACAGATATTATGCTGCGTTTTTCACAGCATAGATCTTTTCCACGACTATGTCAGGAATTGGCATCCTGGTAAGATCCAGAATGAAGAAAGTCAATATAAATTCAAAGGCTCTGCTGAATCTCCTTATACAATAAAAGGAATTATATGGATATATCTATAGAGGCTAAGTATGTTAGAGGTGTATAATGCTCTAAATTTATTTGCAGCCAAATGGAATGAGTTTATGGGAAAAAAGAGAAAATTCCAAAAGCATGCATTATCTGTGAAAACTTTACATACACACACACACACAAACACACACACACACAGCCCAAGGGTTTTATAGCCAAAAAAAGTTAGAAAACTACAATGTACTCTCCTTCATCTATAAAAATGACACGACTAATTCCTTGTTCCTTTGATTCACATTAGTGGTGATGAGCCTGAGCTGATTCAGCCATGCACGTGTTCCTGAGGCTGGGCAAGTGTTACACCACATTTAACTCAGGTTAGGGTATTATCTGTAGACATGGAATTGAGTATATTTAACTGACCTCTAAAACGATTGACTAAAGCAATTATCTTCTAGTTATTGGCCAGACCAAATAATAAGAACCAAAAACTTCCATTTCTGCCTGGGTTACTAGGGCATGGGGTGAAAAGCATTTTGCTTCTTGTCCCTTAGCATTTTTAAAAAAATTTATTTCCCTACTGCCAAATGAGGAATTGATATTCAACAGGTCTTTAACTTATAAACATGCATTAAACTGTACAGCCTGCTATGGAAAAGAGAATGACAAATAGTAAAGCTTAATTAAATAATAGAAAACTGGAGTCAAAAGAAAAGCCTGAAAAGCATATATTTCTGGAGAAATGACAACATAGAATACTTTGCATTAAGTTTTCTACTACAAAATGAAACACAGCAAGTATATTTAATAAGCTTCTTATTAGAAAAAAATTGGTAGTTAGAATTTCAGCCATGCAGTATAAGTCAGGTGTATCAAGATGTTAGTAGTAGCCTTGCTGATCATCCTGTTATTGAGAGGTACAAACAGAAATTATGGTAGTTTTGAAATGGACTAAGATAATATTCTGCTTTGGTGATACAAATAAAATTTACTTTAAAAGTGAGTACATGTTGCTATTATCAAATACAAAATGTGGTCATCCTTTGGTAAAAAAAATTGTGATTTGAGAACATTTCTATATTAATAAGAATGCATTCAATACATTTTCATGGCAGTTGCTTTAACTTCATTTGTTTGTTGAACCATATTAGTTAAGATCTTCAATTCTGTAGCAAAATATATATTTACAGAAGGAAGAGATGAGATTAAATTCAGCATCATTACTTCCCCCCTGCCCATTCTATATGGACTTTATAAATATACCTATATATCCATCAGTTAAAAAGAAACAACATTAGATGAATGAAACATCATAGAGCATTAGCTAAATTTGAAAAGGCATAAAGCACAAATGAATGTATTTTTATTTTGTTCATATTGGTATTAACAGTGGTCTCTTTTTATTCTTGCTAAGCTGTGATTTAAGAATTCAAAATGCTTCCAAAACCTCATGCAATTTTGGGAAATAAAATAAATGACAAAACACAACAGAAATGATAAATTCATTTTAGCCATTTTGTGAAACAGCGGGCCAAGACTATAATGGCCAAACCTAAAAATTAATTGTTTTCTCTCAAGATCCCTCTGCTAGTTGGACAGATGATTTTCTCATGAATGTTGAAGCACTTACTTTTTAACAAGCTGGTTCAAAGCAACACTGTAAGTTTTCTTATTTCTAAATCAGTAGTGACATGTTAGGGGCCACTAAAAAAACGGTATAATGTGCCATAAAATAAATGTTTAAAATAGGACATAAGCAAAAATAACCTTTACTTTCCAGGCTTTTATATTGTTAATCAGTGTTTCTAGATGTTTAGCATAATAACTAACAAAATACCTATTGGCATTTAAGGTCAGAAAATATATTCCATTGTTTCAAAGTCAATGTATGTATATCTGAACGGTGCGTTTAAGTCATCCGATGTATTCATGTGAAGTAAGGAATGATGAAATGTTCCATATTTGTTTTAATTTCATATATTATTATAGTGCTTTGCAATAACATAATCTTGGCCCAAGTGTGGCCCTTACTATGCCTGCCTAGATTAAGATAAAAATAATTCACATCACCAGATGTCTCAGAATCCACAAACTCGAGTAAGCTCTCACACAAACATAGAGGAATCATATGATTCTCTATTAGGTTACAAGCTGACAAAACTTTTCTGAGTATTCATATTAAGAAAAACCTTAGCGTGCTTATGAGTTGCAAAGTAAATGCTGATTATGGGCAAAAGAAGAGAAAATTCAAGTAAACTCACTTGTTTTATTAAAAATAATTGAGAATGCCTAAGAAACATTTTTCAAAGAACTTTTTTAACCCTAGTTCTCATGTGCTAAGAAATGTTACGAGGTTCCACAAAGGTCTATTAATGCCATATAGCTACTCAGGTCTGAAATGATTAGCACTAGAAGGTCTGGGATTCCAAGGCTATGACTAGCTCAATGATTATAAGCCATGGCAACACACTGCAATGGTTAAATTGCACTGTTGTTAATAGATCAATTTTAAATTAACAGGGAGGGGAAATTTCAGGGATTAAAGTAGCTCTTGTGATCTGTGCTCTTTCACTTTTACATAATTATATAAGTGGACATGTTAACTCGCAAAACTGTTTTCTGGAAGACTGTTACATAGGTTACACTTTATTGAGGGGCTAATCAACCTCTACATAATTAGTACTACAAAATGCACATTTACTCCAATCTTACCAGGTTGACCTATTGGTCCAGGAATTCCTGGTGGCCCTGGTGGTCCCTGAACACCTGTTCCTGGCAGCCCAGGAGGTCCCATTGTCCCAGGTTGTCCATTTGGTCCAATGTCACCTTTAAGGAAGAAATATAATTTAGATATTAAAAACAACAATAGCTGAGTCACTAGTCTTTAGCATTGGTTCACAAGTTATAATTACAATGAGTTTGTAGTATGTTTTATCATATGTTTGCTAAATATCAAGTTTCAGAATCAGTTATGTCATATCCAGAAAATTTCTACTTGAATTCTCACTGAAAATGCAGTTTATTTGCAGACAAATCTGGGGAGAATTGACTGTCTCTTTCCATCTACACGTACGATTTATTAACCAATTAATTCTACCCTTTTTCAAAACACAAGTTTCAAGCTGCTAATAATAGTTTTAATTTTTCCCACAAATACATTAGGCACATTTTGTTTTATTAATTTCTAGATATGATATAGATTTTTTGCAAATTATATTTTATTTCTTATTCGTTTCAATATTTACAAACACACTATTCTATTTGTCACAATGATATTTTGCACGTAATTCTGCTACCTGGAACATCCTTCCCTAAAGATTCAGTTCAAATGTCACCTTGTATATGAAGCTTCCCAAGGCACCTTAGATGCGGCCCTGAACAAAAGTAACATATGAGGTAAACTAAATGCTTCCAAAGTCATCATTTTTTTCTTTTTTGTTTAATGATTCCAATGTTCAGTATTAAGCACATTTTCTTCCTCTTATAGTTCTTTCCTGATGGATATTAGCCTTATTAATTTATTATTGGTCACTATGTTGCCTTGAAGATGCCGTACCAATTTCTCCTATAGTTTAGTCACTAAGTTCTGATACCCAGCCACTGGTGTAAGTATATCTGGTGGGTGAACTTTTATTGTGATCTGCTTGCTGTGTTTTGACTATGGTCTATTGGTCCAAAACATTAGTGCTACATATTCATAGAGTTCCGGTTGAGATAAACACTGTCATGGTGATACCACCTAGATTTTCTTATAGTAGAGAACAATCTCTGAGATCTTCAAGAGCAGAGTCTATGCCTTTGTGTTTCTAACGATTCAAGTAGTAATAGACACAGAATAAGAACATAATGAATGTTTGAGGAATAAAGGAATTACGTGGCAGGAAGCCCCAAATTCTTTTTTTCCTAGCATCTTAGGAACTGTACTGAGGTTTTAATATTTGGGAATGATTCCTATTAGGATATGGGGATCCTATACTTCCTTTCAAAGGTTAGGCAAATGCTTGATAAAGAGCTGAAGTTTAAAATGGGCTTCAACCCCTTTCTTCCCAACCTCTGTCTCAAGGATATTTTCATAAACAAAGTATAATGAGTGAGTAATTTCCATATGGAGACTGTTTGCCACATAGCTTATCATTTGAAATGTTTCTATCTGCAAGTTTGGGGGGTCACAGGTTTAAGCTGGGGGAGGTAACTGATGGGAAACACTATCTGTAACTTTGAGTGTTACAGTTTATAGCCGGCCAGAATTGTGTACTCAAAGACAGGAAGGTATTTTTAAAAGCGCTTATCTGAGAACAATTTGTATTGGGTTAGTTTGGGGCTCTTGCTGGCAGAATATAGGCTGGTTAAATTTGGCAATGCTGTTTTATTGCTTTAATAGGAATCAATCCAACATGTTTCAGAAGCATGGGGTTCTTCAGATTATTTTCTGGAGGCCAAAACGTTGACCAGGAGAGTCTACTTCCTTGCAAACCAGAAAGAAAAAAAAAACAATTGCCAAACCAGTTAGACTAATTCTATTCATATACATAATTAGGGAAATCAAAATCAAGGGGATAGAAGAAACCAATAAAGAAATGAGCAAAGGACATGAGCAGTTTACAGGAAAAAATATGTATGTCCTTTAAATATATGAAAAGATGGTCAATTTCCCTCATAATAATGGAAATACAAATTTTAAACTACCCTGAGAGTAAAGGAAAAGGACCTAGTATATCCAAATAAATTTTTAAAAAAGAAAAAAGTTGGAGAACTTATATTACCTGACATCAAGTCTTACTGTAAAGCTACTGTAATATAAACAGTTGGTAGGAACTTAAGGATAGTAAGATAGATAAGCAGAACTGACAGCACAGAAATACACCCACACATAAACAGTCGTTTGATTTTTGACACAGACACCAAAATAATCCAATGAGGAGGGAGCTATTTTAAATAAATGATACTAAGCAAAAATTACTTGAAATGGATGATAGTCTCCAACATAAAAGCTAAAACTATAAAATTTACAAAATAAAAAGGAATATATTTGCAACTTTGGAACAGGGAAAGTTTTCTTAGATAAAACACAGAAAATAATCATCGAATAAGAAAACAATTGATAAATGAAAAGTCAATAAAATTAAAACTTTTGCTCATCAAAATACACTAGGCAAGCCAGATAGGGATAAAATACTCATAAACATGTATTTGACAAAGAACCAGTATGCAGGATACGTAAAGGTCACTTCCAACTTAACAATAAAAAGAGAAACAACCCATATATATATATATATATATATATATATATATATATATATATATTTTTTTTTTTTTTTTTTTTTTTTTTTTTTTTTTTGCGGTACGAGGGCCTCTCACTGTTGTGGCCTCTCCCGTTGCAGAGCACAGGCTCCGGATGCGCAGGCTCAGCGGCCATGGCTCACGGGCCCAGCCGCTCTGCGGCACGTGGGATCTTCCTGGACCGGGGCAAGAACCCATGTCCCCTGCATCGGCAGGCGGACTCTCAACCACTGCGTCACCAGGGAAGCCCAACAACCCATATTTTAAAGTGGGAAAAATACCTGAATATGTAAATAATTCACCAGTACATGTAAAAGAGCTCAACATCATTAGCCATCAGGGAAATGCAATCTAAAACCAAAATACGTTACCTACATACCTACTAAAATTCAAAAATGAAAAGACTAATAAAACCAAATGTTGGAGAGAATGTGGAACAACTAAAACTTTCATACCGTATTGGTTAGAAAATGATACAACCATTTTGGGAAAAGGTCTAGTAATTTCCTTCTTCTATTATTGAGTTATAGTTGATTTACAATATTATATAAGTTTCAGGTGTACAACACAGTGATTCACAATTTTAAAGGTTATACTCCATTTATAGTTATTATAAAATATTGGCTATATTCTCCCTGTGCTGTACAATATATCCTTGTATAATAATAATAGCCTTGTATTTATTTTATAGTACATAGTAGTTTGTACCTCTTAATCCCCTACCCTATCTTACTCCTCCCCCTTCCCTCTCCCCCCCAGTAACCACTAGTTTGTTCTCTATTTCTGTGAGACTGTTCCCTTTTTGTTATATTCACTATTTTGTTTTATTTTTTAGATTCTACATATAAGTCCTATCATACATTATTTGTCTTTCTCTGTCTGACTTATTTCACTAAGCATAATACCCTCCAAGTCCATTCATGTTGTTGCAAATGGCACAATTTCATTCCTTTTTATGGCTGAGTAATATTCCATTGTATATATGTGCCACATCTTTTTTTTTTAACATCTTTATTGGAGTATAATTGCTTTACAATGGTGTGTTGGTTTTTGCTTTATAACAAAGTGAATCAGTTATACATATACATATGTTCCCATATCTCTTCCCTCTTGCGCCTCCCTCCCTCCCACCCTCCCTATCCCACCCCTCCAGGTGGTCACAAAGCACCAAGCTGATCTCCCTGTGCTATGTGGCTGCTTCCCACTAGCTATCTATTTTACATTTGGTAGTGTATCAAAAGAAAAAGAACAACCATAGACATGCATGCTGCAGTATTTAGGAAGAAGTGCATTGCTACTGTAATTTACTTTGAAACACATTAAAAATAAGTCAGTGAAAGTAGAAAGGGATGAACAAATACGTGACAAATCATGCATAGTAAAATGTTGATAGTAGAACATCAGTGGTGTGTATACAGTAGTCACTGTAAAATTCTTTCTACTTTGCTTTATATAAAAAATTTAAAAAAATTTTTAAAAAGCCCCACCGGGGCTTCCCTGGTGGCTAAATGGTTGGGAGTCCGCCTGCTGACGCGGGGGACATGGGTTCGTGCCCCGGAGCGGGAGGATCCCACATACCGCAGAGCGGCTGGGCCCATGAGCCATGGCCGCTGGGCCTGCGCACCCGGAGCCTGTGCTCCACAACGGGAGAGGCCACAGCGGTGAGAGGCCCGCGTACCGCAAAGAAAAAAAAATTAAATGTTGGCAGAGAGATAAAATGTGAATTGTAGAATCTAGGTGGTAGATAGATGGGTTTTCACTGTACAATTCTTGTTAATTTTTCTGTGTGTTTGAGATTTTTCACAATAAAATGTTTAAAAAACTATACTGAGATACCTACTTGTTTCCAACAATTTGGCAAAAATCCAAGAGTTTATCAACATACTCATTTAGCAAGGCTGTGGGGAAACAAGCACACCCATACATTTTGGGGGGGAGTGTAAAAAGGTACAAATGGAGAGGAATCTGTCAATATCTAGAAATGCATTTGCCCTTCCATTCAGAAAACCCATTTTTATTACTCTATTCTAACATTACACCTGTACACACATGAAATAACATGTATGCAAGATTATTCAGTGTGGCATTATTTCTAATAAGAAAATATTGCCAAAAACACAGTCTAGCAACTAGCAACTGGTAGAATAAAACATGGCATACCCAAGCAATCCAATACTAGGCAACTATTTTTAAAAAATCACAATCTCTATGTACTAACATGGAGGATTCTCTAGAATATAAAGTTAAATGAAAAAAGTTCAAAAGGTAGTACTCTATCTTTTGAGAAAGGTAGTAAATAAAAATACATATATTCTTTACTCTTCTTTAGCACAGGGAGATCAGCTCAGTGCTTTGCGACCACCTAGAGGGGTGGGATAGGGAGGGTGGGAGGGAGACGCAAGAGGGAGGAGATATGGGGATGTATGTATATGTATAGCTGATTCACTTTGTTATAAAGCAGAAACTAACACACCATTGTAAAGCAGTTATACTCCAATAAAGATGTTAAACTGTATATATATATATATATATATATATATATATATTCATATTCTTATTGGCTTGTATTTGTATGAAGGAACACCAGAAGGACAAATAAGTAACTAAAAAATGGCTACATATAGGATGGGGAGGAACATAATGGATGGATATGGGGTAAAGGGAAGACCTTTACAAAAGTGTTACTTCAATACATATATGATTGTATCATCTATACAATGAAATAAAACACAACATATACCAATGGAGGATTAAAAAAAAAAGCCATGATAGAGTGGCAGCATAGGCTTTCTAGTTAATTGGGATTATCACCCATAAACTGTCACAACAGTTTCAATTTCTATAAATTTAAAAGCAAATTGAGAAGTAGCAACAGCCTCCATACCTTTTGGTCCAGGTAGCCCATCCAAGCCAGCTTGTCCTGGAGGACCTTGCGGTCCTGGGAAACCACGATCCCCTTTTGGACCAAGTATTCCTTTGAAACCTGGGAGTCCTGGAGGCCCAGGTGGCCCAGGTAGCCCAAATCCTGGTTCTCCCTTGAGCGTACACAAGATAAAACACAACAAAGACTCCCATGACTTTCTTGGTGTTTACTGTTTACTACAGAGAATTTAAAGCAGAAAATACAAGGTAATATCCCCCCTGCCATGGTAAAGGGAGTAGGATAATTAAATGAAAAGTAATTGGCAAGCAGGACAGAACATCTGGAAGGATAGGAAACTGGGCTTAGTAAAACAAATTGAATTATTTGGTCTGGTTTCAGGACAAAAAAGAAATAACTGAGACAGCATGAGATTCAAGAACCGAAGTGATGAAATATGATTACAGACTGGGTACTGTATTAGATGATTATTTTAAATTTGACTAAGTATGATAAAAGAATTGTGGGTTTTCTATATAATGTCTGTTTACTTAGAGATGAATACTGAAGTATAGATATTTATAGGTGAAATGACACAATATTGAGATTTGGGTTAAAATACTTCAGCAAAGAAAAAAGCGTAGATGAAGCAAATATGATAAAATCTTGATAATTTGGAATCTGAGTGATGGATATATGAAAGTTCACTGTATTATTCCTTTTACTTTTGCGTTCATTTGAAAAGGTTAATAATAAAATAAAAACAATCAATAGAGAAGTGATTTCTCATGACAACTGTGGCCATGGTCAATTTTTCTTCCCATGGAAAAAAGTTATTGATAGTAATCATAAAAACACAGGAAGTTTAAATTAATTAAACACAGAGAAAATATAGGAACAGTTAGGATAATTACGTACCATGGCAGTTTGCTGAAGACTGACTAAGGAAAATTTTACATTAGCTAAAATGTAGTAAGAGGGACAGAAACCAACTCAAACACAGTACCATTATTAGTACTAAGTCGATAGCAATGATTTGCATTAAGTATCTGGGATGGAATTGGGACAGAGGGGAAACGTATGAGAAGTACTTGGCATGATATTCAACACCATTTCAACCAAACATCACACAGACATGGACAGAGATTAAATGGAATGATGGTATTACAGAAAAGCACAGGGGAAGCTGATGATTGTATTCTCTCATCTCATCTCATCATATAACCAGTCACTCTAAACAGGTTCAGAAACTTCTTTTTTTTGCTTCAAATTTGACCCCTTGGACTATTAAAAAGTATTTGGAATTAAATATTTTTAAATAAAAATACAATAAGTTAAGTTTTATTTATACAGTGAAGCCTTGGGATGATGTCTAAATCAAAATAGAGAAGGCTAAGGAAGGTAGGGGGAATAGAAAAAGAATAAAAAATAAATTAAAATGTCTCAGACCTTTAGTCCTGGAAAGCCTGGTGGCCCAGAAGGACCTTCTAGACCAATTCTTCCAGGTGTCCCAGGTGCTCCTGGAGGTCCTGGAATTCCAGGGAAACCTGTAAAATTAGAAGCCATTTTTTAATCTCCAAAGAGAAGACACTGTAAGAAAGATACCCAAACTCCCAAACCCACATTTTCACCCTATTCAATCATGCTTAGTGACTACAGTAAGATGGTAAAACCACAATGACATTCTAGATGACTACTTCAGACTAAGCCTTACAGATAACTGATATTCTCTCTCAATCACCATATGGTCCCCTATTATTGTCATATAGGGCTAATGTGTGTGGAAGATATGCTCTTCTAAGGAAAATCAAAGCTATTACCAACGAGACAGAACTAAAAATAAGGAATGAATCCAACACAAAAATGCAGAGAAACTTTTCTTCTGCTTACATCTGGATACAGTATGATAAAAGACCTACTACATAATTCTGGAAGTGATCTAAAAACAATTGCAGAAAATAAATAAGGAACCACAAGCTTTAAATGACATATTAAACAAGATGGACTTAATTGATAATTAAGGGCATTCCATCCAAAAACAACAGAATACACTTTCCTCTCAAGTGCTCGTGGAACATTCTCCAGGATAGATCATATCTTGGGTCACTAGTCAAGCATCGGTAAATTTAAGAAAACTGAAATCGTACCAAGTATCTTTTCCAACCACAATACTATGAGACTAGATATCAATTACAGGAAAAAATCTGTAAAAAATACAAACACATGGAGGCTAAACAATACACTACTAAGTAACCAAGAGATCACTAAAGAAATCAAAGAGGAAATCAAAAAATACCTAGAAACAAATGACAATGAAAACACGATGACCCAAAACCTATGGGATGCAGCAAAAGTACCTATAAGAGAGAAGTATATAGCAATACAATCCTACCTCAAGAAACAAGAAAAATCTCAAATAAACAACCTAACATTACATCTAAAGGAATTAGAGAAAGAAGAACAAAAAACCCAAAGTTAGCAGAAGATAAGAAATCATAAAGATCAGATCAGAAATAAATGAAAAAGAAATGAAGGACACAATAGAAATGATCAATAAAACTAAAAGCTGGTTCTTTGAGAAGATAAACAAAATTGATAAACCATTAGTCAGACTCATCAAGAAAAAAAGGGAAAGACTCAAATCAATAGAATTAGAAATGAAAAAGGAGAAGTAACAACTGACACTGCAGAAATACAAAGGATCATGAGAGATTACTACAAGCAACTATATGCCAATGAAATGGACAAACTGGAAGAAATGGACAAATTCGTAGAAAGGCACAACCTTCTGAGACTGAACCAGGAAGAAATAGAAAATATAAACAGACCGATCACAAGCACTGAAATTGAGACTGTGATTAAAAATCTTCCCACAAACAGAAGCCCAGGACCAGATGGCTTCACAGGCAAATTTTTTCAAACATTTAGAGAAGAGCTAATACCTATCCTTCTCAAACTCTTCCAAAATATAACAAAGGGAGGAACCCTCCCAAACTCATTCTATGAGGCCACCATCACCCTGATACCAAAACCAGACCAAGATGTCACAAAGAAAGAAAAATACAGGCCAATATCACTGATGAACATAGATGCAAAAATTCTCAAAAAATACTAGCAAACAGAATCCAACAGCACATTAAAAGGATCATACAACATGATGAAGTGGGGTTTACCTCAGAAGTGCAAGGATTCAATATACGCAAATCAATCAATGTGATAAACCATATTAACAAATTGAAGGAGAAAAACCGTATGATCCTCTCAATAGATGCAGAAAAAGCTTTTGACAAAATTCAACACCCATTTACGATAAAAACCCTCCAGAAAGTAGACACAGAGGGAACTTACTTCAACATAATAAAGCCCAAATATGACAAACCCACAGCCAACATCGTTCTCAATGGTGAAAAACTGAAACCATTTCCTTTAAGATCAGTAACAAGATTGTCCACTCTCACCACTATTATTCAACATAGTTTTGGAAGTTTTAGCCACAGCAATCAGAGAAGAAAAAGAAATAAAAGGAATCCAAATTGGAAGAAGGAAAACTGTCACTGTTTGCAGATGACATGATACTATACATAGAGAATCCTAAAGATGTTACCAGAAAACTACTAGAGCTAATCAATGAATTTTAGCAAAGTAGCAGGATACAAAATTAATGCACATAAATCTTTTGCATTCCTATACACTAATGATGAAAAATCTGAAAGAGAAATTAAGGAAACACTCCCATTTACCATTGCAACCAAAAGGATAAAATACCTACGAATAAACCTACCTAAGGAGACAAAAGACCTATATGCAGAAAACTATAAGACACTGATGAAAGAAATTAAAGATGATACAAACAGATGGAGAGATATACCATGCCCTTGGACTGGAAGAATCAACACTGTGAAAATGACTATACTACCCAAAGCAATCTACAGATTCAATGCAATCCCTATCAAACTACCAATGGCATTTTTCACAGAACTAAAACAAAAAATTTCACAATTTGTATAGAAACACAAAAGACCCAGAATGGCCAAAGCGATCTTGAGAAAGAAAAATGGAGCTGGAGGAATCAGGCTCCCGGACTTCAGACTATACTACAAAGCTACAGTAATCAAGACAGTATGGTACTGGCACAAAAAACAGAAATATAGACCAATGGAACAGGACTGAAAGCCCAGAGATAAACCCACACACATATGGTCACTTTGTTTTTGATACAGGAGGCAAGAATATACAATGGAGAAAAGACAGCCTCTTCAATAAGTGGTGCTGGGAAAACTGGACAGCTACATGTAAAAGAATGAAATTAGAACACTCCTTAACACCATACACAAAAATAAACTCAAAATGGATTCAAGACCTAAATGTAAGGCCAGACACTATCAAACTCTTAGAGGAAAACATAGGCAGAACACTCTATGACATAAATCACAGCAAGATCCTTTTTGACTCACCTCCTAGAGAAATGGAAATAAAAACAAAAATAAACAAATGGGACCTAATGAAACTGCAAAGCTTTTGCACAGCAAAGGAAAACATAAAGAAGACGAAAAGACAACCCTCAGAATGGGAGAAAATATATGCAAATGAAGCAACTGACAAAGGATTAATCTCCAAAATTTATAAGCAGCTCATGTAGCTCAATATCAAAAAAACAAACAACCCAATCCAAAAATGGGCAGAAGACCTAAATAGACATTTCTCCAAAGAAGATATACAGATCCCCAACAAACACATGAAAGGATGCTCAATATCACTAATCATTAGAGAAATGCAAATCAAAACCACAATGAGATATCACCTCACACCAGTCAGAATGGCCATCTTCAAAAAATCTACAAACAATAAATGCTGGAGAGGGTGTGGAGAAAGGGGAACCTTCTTGCACTGTTGGTGGGAATGTAAATTGATACAGCAACTATGGAGAACAGTATGGAGGTTCCTCAAAAAACTAAAAATAGAACTTCCATACAACCCAGCAATCCCACTACTGGGCATATACCCTGATAAAACCATAATTCAAAAAGAGTCATGTACCACAATGTTCATTTCAGCACTATTTACAATAGCCAGGACATGGAAGCAACCTAAATGTCCATCGACAGATGAATGGATAAAGAAGATGTGGCACATATATACAATGCAAATTACTCAGCCATAAAAGGAAAGAAAATTGAGTTATTTGTAGTGAGGTGGATGGACCTAGAGACTGTCATACAGAGTGAAGCAAGTCAGAAAGAGAAAAACAAATACCGTATGCTAACACATATATATGGAATCTAAAAAAAAATGGATGTGAAGAATCTAGGGGCAGGACAGGAATAAAGATGCAGACATAGAGAATGGACTTGAGGACACAGGGATGGGGAAGGGTAAGCTGGGACGGAGTGAGAGAGTGGCATGGACATACATACACTACCAAATGTAAAATAGAGAGCTAGTGGGAAGCAGCCACATAGCACAGGGAGATCAGCTCAGTGCTTTGTGACCACCTTGAGGGGTAGGATAGGGAGGGTGGGAGGGAGACGCAAGAGGGAGGAGATATGGGGATATACGTATACGTATAGCTGATTCACTTTTTTATAAAGCAGAAACTAACACACCATTGTAAAGCAATTATGCTCCAATAAAGATGTAAAAAAAATCGCAGATATTATACACATATATACACATAAAATCAAATCTGACTCTTTTGAAGTCATGTAGCATAAATGAGTAAGGACATGTTTAAGCACTGATCTCAGACCAATGCACACTCTTGCCATTCATGAGAAAAGAAATTCTGTGAAGAATAAAGCATAACTGAAGCAACAGCCCTAAAAATTTCAGTAAATCAAGAGAATATGATTTAGGATAAAACATTACTTGGATATAAGTGTGCAATAAATCTGTTTTCTGTTTAATACAATTCATTCATTTAACAAATATCTATTGAGCGCTTAATACGTGCCAGGACTTTTCTGAGCCCTGAAAATACAGTGATGAACACAAAAGACAATAATTACTGTGATATTTAAAGCTTGTATATCATTTTTGCATATCTAGGATTTAGATATTTTCTTGTCTGGAATGTTTTACATAAAGACAATGAAACTATAGTACATACATGCTGTGACTTTTCCTTTACATTCTTTATTGCACATAGAAAAAAGTTGCACGAATATACTTTATCTGTTTTGTGAGCTATATCAAAGAATAATATCATACTAACCAGCTAACCTACCTTGCCTGCTACCCAGTCCTACATACCTTTGGGACCAGGTGGTCCAGGAAGCCCAATTCCAGGGATACCTGGTTCTCCTTTGCTACCAGGTATACCTGGCAAGCCTGGCTGGCCTGGGAGTCCAGGTTCACCTACGGAGAAACAGCAGTTTTTTGGAAGTAGCCAAAGACAGAAACCAAGAAGTGTTGAAGACATGGTCAAATAAATTCCTCACATACCTGGAAGACCTACTTCACCATCTCTGCCTGGGTTACCAGGCAAGCCAGGCTTCCCTGGCTGTGTTATGGTCTGACCTGGATCACCTTTAGGACCTAAGAACAAGTGGGAATTAATAGTGAATGGGAAGTATTCACTTGACTAAAGATCTCCGCTAATTAAAACAAAAAAGAAAGTATTTACAATCTTCTAAAAATTCAAACTAACAAAAATCCATGAGAAAAACAATCCTGTATATATTTTCAAGGAAGATACTAAACAGAAGGATGAAATTTCAAAGATAAAAGTAGATGACAGTATTAAGGGTTTCCATGAAGATGGCATCTATAAAAATATTAGGCATCTATAAAAATATTTTCTAAATGTAGGTCAAAAGAAAAATACTTATTTTTGGTTAACTAGTTTTGGTTAAGGTTTTATGTGTGCAAAGTCCAAGTACAACTACTTCTCATTAATTGAAATAAGAATTTGAAATAGGCTCAGGACAAAGATGGATTTCTTAAACATGACATAAAAAGCACTAACCATGAGAGAGAAAAGGTTGATATATTTGACTACATTCAAAGTGATTTCTGTTCATTGAAGACACCATACAGAGAGTGAAAATGGCAAGCCATAGTGAATTAAGATTTTACAAAATAAATAGCTAATAAAGAACTAATACAAATTATATATATATATATATACACACACACACACACATATATATATTCCTCCAAATCAATAAGAAAAAGAAACAATCCAAAAGAAAAAATGGTCAAAACACTTGAATAGACATTTCACAAAGAGAAATTCAAATGGTCAACAAACATATGAAAAGGTGGTAAACATTAATATAATCAGAGAAATATAAAATAAAACTGCCATGAGATATATCACACTCAACAGACTGGCAAAAATGAAAAAGTCTAACAATACAAAATACTTATGCGGATACAGAGCAACAAGAAACCTCTAATACTGCTGGTGGGAGTATAAATTGGTACAATTGCTTTGGACGTAGTTTGGAATTATCTAGTACAGCTGGAAGATGCATTTATTCTATGTCTCAAGAATGCTAATCTTAAATATATACCCTAGCCTAGGGATTGGCAAATTTTTTCTGTAAAGGACCAGACAGCATATACTTTAGGCTTTGTGGGCCATCTGGTCTCTGTAGCAACAACAACTCTGCAGTAGTAGTGCAAAAGCAAGCATAAACAATAGTGAATGGCTGTGGATGTGTTCAAATAAACTTTTCATTTATGACAACATGTGGAGGGCCAGAGTTGTAGTTTGCTGATCTCTGTCACAGAGCAGTGTATGCACATGTACACCAGAAATATATATAAAAGAATGCACATAGAAGCATTATTCATAATAGGCCTGAACTATAAATAACCCAACTGTCCATTAACAATAGAATGCATAAAGCAACGGTGATACACACACACACACACAGTGGGATACTGTACAGCAGTGAAAATGAATATGCTATATCCATACACAAAGTTAACATAAAGAATACTTACCCTATGCTTCCATTAATATAACACTCAAAAAGAAGCATAATTAAAGTACTTTGATAGGAATACATATCTAGGTGATAAAACTGTATATGGAGGGAAATTATGCAAAAGTCAGGACAGTGTTTACCTTTGGAGAAATGGAAGGGGATTATGATCAGGAAAGAACAGAGAGAGGAGGATAGGGGTTTCGAGGATGCTGGCAATGTTGTTTCTTGACGTGTGTGGTCGTTATGTGTGTGTTTCCATTATATTTGTTAAACTTTGCATTTTATATATCATGTACATTATATATATCATGCACTTAAAAACAACAACAGTAACAATAAACATAGTCAAAAAATTTAAAGAGAAGCCCCTCTTAAAACACACACACACACACACACACACACACACACACACACACACACACATTTATGTTTCCCTGCTAAGAAACTCCGAAAAGGCCCAAATATAAATGGCGACGGAAACACAACTCTCATAAAAAGAAGCCAAGAATGGCCAAAAGATAATAAATACATTTCTGCTTTTAAGCACCAAACTAAAAACAAAACAACCATAATAAAGTCACCTGGTATTCCTGGCTGGCCTGGATTTCCTGCTACACCTTGTATGCCTTTTTCACCTGGTGGGCCTGGAGGGCCAAAACCAAGAGGGCCCATAGGCCCCCTATTTCCTGGGAGACCTGGCAAACCTGGGTTCCCAGGGGGACCTCTTTCACCCTTAAAAGCAATTCCACCCTGAAAAGGGAAAAATTTAATACAGAAACATAGATATAACAGCTATCTGTAGGTTGGTATTACTAAGTACAACTAGAGAAATGATACAGCCACAAATAGTTCTTAAAAACTACATAAGTGTGTGTTATTATCGGGTGGTATGTGTGCTCACTCTACTTATTCATTCTTTTAACAAATATTTTTGAGTTCCTACTATGTGCCAGGTGCTGGTGATAAAGCAAAGAATAAAAATTGGCAAAAATCTCTGTGTTCATGAAGTCAAGAAGTTTACAGCCTAGCTAACATTTAATAAAACAGCACTTTCTACCTAAATATCCTGGGCTGTGTGTTGTGCACAAAATAAGAATCTACTCATTTATCTTCAATCTGTAGGCTCCACGGCACATTTCACACGGCCATCTACTCACACTAATCTCTAAGCTTACTTTATATAAAAACCAAATTAGTCTTTTGTTGTCCGGTCTAAAAAAAACCAGACAAGGCTATGTGGGATAAGAAAAGGGGAACCTCACAGTGACCCATAAGCATCTTAACCTCCTGCCTACCTAGTCATAGCAAATATTACTCAATATAGCAGTGGGTTAAGCAGAAATAATTAATAAAACCACTGAGAAAAGAACTGTAAAGAAACCCTATGTAGTCAATAACAATGTACCATTACTATATATAATCACATTCTTTTAAGCATTGATTACATGTTCATCTCAGCACCAGGCCTATCCTAGGAAACATCACTAACAATTTGACATGACAAAACCAAGAATATCAAACCAACTCACAGGTTCTCCTTTGGGGCCAGGAAGCCCTGGCAATCCATCCTGTCCAGGGGTGCCAGGTAAACCAGGAAGCCCTGGAGCTCCAGGAGAACCCAAATCTCCTTTGTCACCCTTCATTCCTGGAAAAGTGAGGACGTCACCAGGTTCACCTTTAGGTCCGGGAAAGCCTGGAGCACCTGGAGCTCCTGGTATGCCCTGAGGGGGGGGCAATAAAGAGGGGAAAAAGAAGAGAGAGAAAAAGAAACTCAGTTTCTTTTTTTCTAATACTTTCTCCAGTTTATCCCATCAACCTGCCCAATAACACTTAGTGTACCAAGCTATGAGTCAAGTGAGACATATGAGTCAGCGCGAGCGAAAGAATCAAATATATCATAATAAGAAAACTAAATTTCTTTTATATATATCCACAAGTGAAAATCAAAGTGTAAATAGGTTTCTTCTACTTCTTCTGTTATATGATATACTCAAAACTTACTGTTAATCCTTTGGGACCGGTTGCACCAGCGTGTCCTTTTTCACCCTTCTGTCCAGGGAAACCAAGAGATCCTAATACACACACACACACACACACACACACACACACACACACACACAGAATAATGTGAGCTTTGAGCTTGAAATCCTGACAAAGCTCATATAAAAATCAGCAAGTCAGGAAGTCAAGTTTTAAAATAAGAATGCCAGACTTCCCCAGTGGTGCAGTGGTTAAGAATCTGCCTGCCAATGCACCAATGTGGGGGACACGGGTTTGATCCCTGGTCTGGGAAGATCCCACATGCCGTGGAGCAACTAAGCCCATGCGGCACAACTGCTGAGCCTGAGCTCTAGAGCCTGCGAGCCACAACTACTGAGCCCGCGTGCCACAACTACTGAAGCCCGAACGCCTAGAGACCATGTTCCGCAACAAGAGAAGCCACCGCAATGAGAAGCCCATGCACTGCGACGAAGAGTAGCCCGCGTTCGCCACAACTAGAGAAAGCCCACTGCAGCAATGAAGACCCAACACAGCCAATAAATTAATTAATTAATTAATTAATTAAAAATAAGAATGCCATTCAATCCCATTTAACAAGTCACATTTTGATCTTTCTATTCTATGCTCTGAAGGCGAGGAGATCATCCTTTCTTTTAGGTAAAGCTAACATTTCCTGGTACATACAGCATTGTATCCTTAGGTATTTCCAATTCCAAATCCTCTCAGAGTTCGCAGCTACCAAGTACTATGCACAGAAATGCTCTGCTCTTATAATCACCCCATTGCCAAGGTGAGAAGGAGATAAGGACAAAGTCTGTGTATCTTTCTTTGTTCTTACTTAAACAATTTTCCTAGATTCCTACCAGTTCTTTCTTTGGTTTGTCACTCCCTAAAATTTGGTTTATGAGAAAGGATTGGTGCTCAAAGACTAGAGAAAATATTACTAAAGCAGTGCTCTCAAAATGGGTCCCTGGACCAGCTGCATCAGCATCACCTGGGCACTGGTTAGAAATGCTAATTCTTGGGCCCTCCACCCCAGGTCTACTGAATCAGAAATTTTGGGGGGTGGGACCCAGGAATCTGGGTTTTAACAAGCCCTCCAAGTAATTCTGATGCACTCCCAAGTTTGAAAACCACTAGACTGGAAGTACAAGGCTAGATGCTTAACTTCTAGGGGCAGCTATAAGACTGGCTGAAAATCTATTTCCAAACACCAAAAGTGTGTTTGGCAGACACACTAGACAGAAAGGTAAGAGATCTGGTATCTACTCTCAGCCCTGACTGACTCAGACATGAAGTGTGATTTCAAGAGAATATAATCCTGGGAAACCCCAAGAGGCAGTTGAGTAAAAGAGTTGGAAATGGGGAAGGGGGAGTTATATATAGAAAGAGGAAGACAAATATCATATGATATCACTTATATGTGGAATTTACAAACAGAGTACAAATGAACTTATCTACAAAACAGAAACAGAGTTACAGATGAAGAAAATAAACTTATGGCTACAAGGGGGGTAAGGGAGGAGGGGGATAAATTAGGAGGCTGGAATTGACATATACACACTACTATACATAAAAGAGATAACTAATAAGGACCTACTGTATAGCACAGGGAACTCTACTCAATACTCTGTAATGGCCTATAATGGGAAAAGAATCTAAAGAAGACTGGATATATGTATATGTATAACTGATTCACTTTGCTGTACACATGAAACTAACACAACATTTAAATCAACTATACTCCAATAAAATTTTTTTTAAAAAAGAAAGAACATTTTAAATTTTTTAATTTTTAAAAATTAAAAAAAATAAAGAGGAATATTGGCAGTTGATTGCCAAACTCTGGTAGAAGACCGTTTCGTAATGACAACATGTGATACATCCCAATGACTAGAATCTTGGCCACTGAAAACCATATTCAGGGGTCAGGTATTATGAACATTTTCCCCAGTTTTCTGGAATAAAGAAGTCTGACTCTGTATAAGTTATTTTCCTCACCATATGGAAAATAAGGAAGATACTTTTCCTGGAGTAATACTGTCGAAATTCTTTAATAGAAAATGTTGGTAGCTTCAGCTACTGGAAACAAGAGCATAATTTATTTCACAGCAGATATGACATTTCATATTTAATTATTTATGGATGTGAGTGACTAGTCATAAAATGAGACACTGGTATCATTTAAAACTATAAGCTCACTAATATCTAGCCAAGAAATATTTTTAAGGTTGCCCTGAGGAAGAATGTGTTACCTGGGGGACCTGGAAGACCTGGCAAACCAGGTTCACCTGGAGGCCCTGAAACACCAGTTCCAATACAGTTGAAGCAGGTGTCACCTTTGTCACCTAGAGAAAACCATAATAAAAAACAAATTTTACTTGAAGGGGTACATATACCTTCTTTAGATAGGTTCTAAAGAAGTTAGCACTAAGGGACAATATTCCTACCTAACAGTGTAGCTGGAGAAGCCTATATCTAGAATCAATTTACTTGATAAATATTTACTGAGCACCTACTATGTGTCAAGCACTGTTCGAGGAGTTTGTAATACATTGATAAACAAAACAGACAAAATCCATACCTTCACAGTGTTTACATTCTACCAGTGGCTGGGTAAGTGAAATTGGATATGCTTAGGGGTGGGTGGCAGGTTGCAATTTTAAATAGGGTGGTCAGGATAAGACCTCATTGAGAAGATGACACGTGATTAAAAAAACTTAAAGGACATGGCACGTGCATAACGACTATAGTGCAGTCCAGGTAGAAAGAGTAGCCATGTTTGGTATATAGAAGGAACATCAAGGAGAACAGATTGTGGGAGTACAGTGAGGAAGGGGAACCAGGTCAGACAGTTAACAGGTTATAACAAGTGGCATATCATAAAATATCACATAGGCCACCACAAAGACTGTGGCTTTTACTGTGAGTGAAATGAGAATTTAGGAGAAGAAATTAAACAGAAAAGCAACATGATATGACTTAAGTTTTAAAAGGATGACTCTGGTTGCTATGTTAATAATATAATCTAAGTACAAGGATGGAAACAGGGTAAACACATAAGTGGCTACTGCTGAAGTGATCTAGGAGAGATAGTAGCTCATTCCAGAGTGACAGCAATGAACATGATGAGAATTGGTTAGATTCTGGACATATCTGAAAGTAGAGCCAATAGGGTTTTCTCATGGATCATACAGAATTCAAGAGAAGAAGGGAATCAAGGATGACTCCATGACAGATCAAAGGTCGAAATGTAAAAGGCAAAAACGATAAAGCTTTTAGAAGAAAACATAGAGGAATATCATCAGGTCCTTGGGATAAGCAAAGATTTCTAAAACAGGACATAAACAGCACTAACCATAAAAGAGGACATTAATAATTTGACTTCTTTTAATTAACAACTTCTGTTCAAGAAAAGACGCGAGTAAAAAAGCAAGTCACAGAATGGGAGAATATATTTGTGATACATATATCCAACAACCCAATCAAAATAGAAGAAGATAGGTATTTTACAAACAGAATGTACAGACTATAAGAAAAGAGGCTCAGCATCAATAAGTTGTGAGGAAAATGGAAACTAAATCCTCTTTGTAAAATGGTTTGGTGGTATCTATGGAATCAAAGATACATCTACCTTATGATCCAGCAATTCCATTACCAGGTTTACACAACAGAAATGAATGCTTATGTCCTACTGTATATATATATATATGAATGTTCATAGCAGCTTTATTCATAATAGCCCCAGACCAAATGTCCATTAACATTAGAATGGATGAATATGGATAGGAATATTCATTCAATGAAATACCAAAGAGCAGTGAAAAAATACTGCTACAAACAAAAACATGGATATACCTCACAGATATAATATTAAGCAAAAGAAACCAGATAAAATATTAAGACATAAAAGAGCCCATACTGTATGATTCCATTTATACAAAGTTCAAAGTTAGGCAAACTGTTTGATTGAGGATACAACAGTGGTTACCTTTGGGAGTGCTGTATAGGATACACAAGAGAGTCTTCTAGAGTCTTGGAAAAGTTCTATATTTTGATTTAGACAGTAGTTACATGGGAGGTAATAGATAGACATACATACGGAGAGATATACATATAGAGACAAAGTATATATGGGAGGAGGCATATCTATATATAGAGAGAGACATATCTATACCTATATCTATATCTAATATATACGATATGCCAGGAAGGTAGGAAGAAAAACAGAGCATGTAATATACTGAAAACCAAGTGAAGAAAGTGTTAAAGAATGGAAAAATCAAGGAAATAATGGACTGAGACTTGATATTTGAATTGGCAGTGAACAGGCTGCTGATGACTGACAAAAGCAGCATCTATGGAGTGGTTGGGGGAGGGGAGTGAAGTCCTGAGGAGTATGTTTAAGAGAAAATGAGAGTAGAGTTACCTAGAGACAGTGAGTAGAAAATTCTTGAAGAGTTTTGCTCCAAATGGAAGCAGAGGAATGGCGTAGTATCAGGCAGGGGAAGTGGGATTATGATAAAATATTTTTAGATGGGTGAAAAAAGCATATTTGTATACTGCTGGGAATGATCCAGTAAAAGGGGAAAATTGATGATATGGGAGTGACAAGAATTTCTGGAATGAATTTTTGGGGGAGAACAAGAGGAAACTGAATCTATTGTACAAACAGAAGAACTGCTTTAGATAGGAGCAGTGACAATAATAGGCAGGAAGGCAGAATATAGGGGCAAGATGCAAATAGGTGGGTAAATATGGTGGTGGCGGCAATCTGTGAAAGTTCTCTTGTTATTGCTTCAATTGGTCAGTGGAAGAGAAAGCAAAGTCACAATCCTAAAATAAGAATGGAAGAGGAGGTGTTAGAAGTTTGAAGAGAGAAGGCACAGGCTCAGAAGAGGTGGTAATTTGGAATTACCAGGGCTGTGTTTTTGTTTGAAGTGAGTACAATGGCAGGAGAGGAGGGCAAAGGTGTCAAGAGTTTATGTATGAGATTGATTATGGAATTTAAGCTGGGTTAAGAGAGCAGAAAGGACATCAAAAGGTTGAGGGACAGTCAAAGTTGGTAGGTTTCAGTGAGTGTGAAGTAATGTTGGAGTCAGGTTATTAGAGGTAGTAAGCTAGAAAGATAGGATGTAGTGGTCACAAAATGAGATTCGGGAAATCAAAATATGGAAGTGTGCACTACTGGTAACGTGTGGTCTTGGGGTATGACCATGGGAGTGAGTGGCTGAGGTAGGATGGAGGATATAGGGGATTTTGCTGATGATTTCAAAGGATGAAGGAATATGGGAATCAAACCTTTCACTCCTTGTTCTCCTTGGAGTCCTCTATCACCTGGAGATCCTGGAGGGCCAGGAGGGCCTGCTTCACATACCTCATCACCTGAGATAAGATAAAACAAGAACAGCAAGCCAATTTTTGTAAAATATCCAGAAGACAACAAAGAGAAAGTGTGATAGGCTAGGAAAAAAGAGATCTATTTTCAGTTATTTCTCTGCATTAATACAACTACCTATAAACAAAAGGAAGATATAATATTAGTGATAATTTGAAGAACAAATCTAAATATCAAAGAATCACCAAAAATCAAAAGTAGAAGCGGTGGAAGAATATTTAGCTATCAGAAATACAAAGAATGATGTCAACCTTCAGCTAGATTCACTTATAAATAAAGACAAAACAAAAACAACAATAGAACTTAACAGGAAAAAACTATAGCTTACTAGGAGGGATGTGAGGGCCAGGAGGGCCAGGAGGCCCTGGAAGGCCAGGAGCCCCAGGCTGTCCATCAAGTCCAGGAGATCCAGGAATGGAAATTCCAGGTGGACCTTCATCCCCTTTCTGGCCCCTTTCCCCAGGAAAGCCAGGGGGCCCAGGAGGACCTGTAACTGCAAGTCCTAAGATAAAAACAAATACCCATTAAAAGTGATCAAAATGATCTTATTTTAGACATATTACTTTAGGTCTCAATGAGACATTAAGTAATGATAAGATCTTCCTTTAATGTATAACACCAGTTATGTTCTTAGTTTTTTCTATGAGAATCAACATCTAGAGAAAAGATGGAAAGTTCCAATAATGTAAGTACTACTTTGAGTATAAGAAAGACTAATTTAAAGTAGCTTTATTACTTTTGGAAATGTACTAATAACTAACTCTCTACTCACTCTCCTTTGACTATGATTTTTTAATCTCAGAAATACCAGGAAGCCATTTACAGGAAAAAAAAGAGGCATCTCAAAGTTCTCATGTAAACGTGGCTCTGTTTCTGGACTTTCTTCTGTTCCACTATCTGTTCCTGCACCATTAACACACTTTTTCATTACTACAGCTTTATAATGTTTGCAAAACTGGTAAGGAAAATATACCCATCTTTGTTCTTTTTAAAACCATCTTCACTACACTTACAAATTTACTCTTCCAAGTGAATTTCAGAGTCAGCTTGTCAGTTTCATTTTAAAAAGCCATTGTAATTTTGAATGAGATTAATTTGAATTTAAAGATTAAATTTTGGTAGAATCGCCTGTATATAATATTGAGTTCTCGCATCAAGTAATAATTATTATATCTTTCCATTTATTAATTTTATATTATTTAATAGTAGTTTACAAAGTTATGAAAGAGATCTTACACATCTTTGGTTTATTCATGGGTAAATTTGATTGCTAATGTCAGTTTTATGACTGTTATTTTTGTTAACTGGATTTTGTCCTCTTGTACGTTTAATTATTTTATTGCTGGTTTAGAGGAAGGTAAGTTATTTAAGTTTGCAACTCATATTTGGCTACCTTGCAAACATTCTAAGTTCTGGTAATTTGTCATTTGATTCTTTTAGGCTCTATGGGTAGATTATCACATAGCCTGTAAATAACCAAAATTTGGTTTGCTTTTTGTTTTTTATCCATACACCTCTTTTTTTTCCAGACTTAGTATGCTGGCTGGGATCTTCAGTATAAGATCAAACAGTATTGGTGACCATATCTTTTTTTTTTTTTTTTTTTTTTTTTTTTTTTAATGGTACGCAGGCCTCTCACTGTTGTGGTCTCTTCCGTTGTGGAGAACAGGCTCCGGACGCACAGCCTCAGCAGCCATGGCTCACGGGCCCAGCCGCTCCGCGGCATGTGGGATCTTCCCGGACCGGGGCACTAACCCATGTCCCCTGCATCGGCAGGTGGACTCTCAACCACTGCGCCACCAGGGAAGCCCTGGTGACCATATCTTTTTCTGACTTTTGACTTTAATGAGAATGCTCCTGATGTTTCACCAAAAAGTATGACATTTCCCGAACAGTCCTGTACTTCCCATATGAAGTAGATAGCTTCAAGAGAATATAAGGCATCAAGTCTTATATTCTGTCATCAAGTTAAGACAGTTCCCTTTTATTTATATAAATTTATTTATTTTATTTATTTACTTTTGGCTACTTTGGTTCTTTGTTGTTGTGTGTGGCTTTCTCTAGTTGCGGCGAGCGGGGGCTACTCTTCATGAAGGTGCGTGGGCTTCTCACTGCGGTGGCTTCTCTTGTTGTGGAGCATGGGCTCTAGGCGCACGGGCTTCAGTAGTGGCTCACGGGTGCTAGAGCGCAGGCTCAGTAGTTGTGGTGCACAGGCTTAGTTGCTCCATGGCATGTGGGATCTTCCCGGACCAGGGCTCGAACCCGTGTCCCCTGCATTGGCAGGGGGATTCTTAACTACTGTGCCACCAGGGAAGCCCAAGACAGTTCCTTTTTTATTTTTCTGAATTTTATTTTATATTTTTATACAGCAGGTTCTTATTAGTTATCCATTTTATACATATTAGTGTATATTTGTCAATCCCAATCTCCCAATTCATCACAACACCCCACCCCCCACCACTTTCCCCGCTTCGTGTCCATACGTTTGTTCTCTACATCTGTGCCTCTATTTCAGCCTTGCAAACCAGTTCATCTAGATTCCACATATATGTGTTAATATACAATATCTAGATTCCACATATATGTGTTAATATACAATGTTTTTCTCTTACTTCACTCTGTATGACAGTCTCTAGATCCATCCACGTCTCTACAAATGACCCAGTTTCGTTCCTTTTTATGTCTAATAGTCCATTGTATATATGTACCACATCTTCTTTATGCATTCATCTGTCAATGGGCATTTAGGTTGCTTCCATGACCTGGCTATTGCAAATAGTGCTGCAATGAACACTGGGGTGCATGTGTCGTTTTGAATTGTGGTTTTCTCTGGGTATATGCCCAGTAGTGGGATTGCTGGGTCATATGGTAATTCTATTTTTAGTTTTTTAAGGAACCTCTATACTGTTCTCCATAGTGGCTGTATCAATTTACATTCCCACCAACAGTGCAAAAGGGTTCCCATTTCTCCACACCCTCTCCAGCATTTGTTGTT
This sequence comes from Stenella coeruleoalba, assembly GCF_951394435.1. Lineage (NCBI taxonomy): Eukaryota > Metazoa > Chordata > Mammalia > Artiodactyla > Delphinidae > Stenella > Stenella coeruleoalba. The sequence goes on along the minus strand of NC_137152.1, from coordinate 88,368,284 downwards.
TGTAGATTTTCTGATGATGCCCATTCTAACTGGTGTGAGGTGATACCTCATTGTAGTTTTGATTTGCATTTCTCTAATAATTAGCGATGTTGAGCAGCTTTTCATGTGCCTCTTGGCCATCTGTATGTCTTCTTTGGAGAAATGTCTATTTAGGTCTTCAAAACAGCTCCCTTTTAATCTTAGTTGTTTTTTAAAATATATTTATTTATTTGTTTATGTATGGCTATGTTGGGTCTTCGTTGCTGAGTGTGGGCTTTCTCTAGCTGCGGCGAGCAGGGGCTGCTCTTCATTGTGGTGCGTGGGCTTTGCATTGTAGTGGCTTCTCTTGTTGCGCAGCACAGGCTCTAGGTGCATGGGCTCAGGACTTGTGGCACATGGGCTTAGCTGCTCCATGGCATGTGGGATCTTCCTGGACCAGGGTTCCAACCCATGTCCCCTGCATTGGCAGGCGGATTCTTAACCACTGCATCACCAGGGAAGTCCCTAATCTTAGTTTAAGGATTTTTTTTCCTTTTAAAAATGAATATGTATTGAATTTTACTGTTTTCTTTGCATCTATTGGCCTATTCTCTTTTAATACGTCAGTGTGGTCAATGACAGTGATGTTGAACCATCCTTGCAATCTTAGGGTAAATTTTATTTGGTCATAATATCATATTGTTTAATATACTTCTGGATTGATTTGATAATATTTTATTTAAGATTGTTACTTCCACATTCATAAGTGATATTGAACTATAGTTATTTCCAGTGTATCTCCTTGGTGGTTTGGTATTGATACTGCTAAACTGAATTTCCTTTTTAAAAAAATGTTCTGAAACAGTTTATAAACTATGAGAATCACCTGCTCAAGAACCTGGTAGATTTCATCCATAAAACTCTATAAAACCACCCACAAAACCAATGCTTTTTCATGGAGACCATTAACGTTTCAAAATCTTCTATGGTAATTGATCTACTTAGGTGTCCTACTTTCTCGGGAAAATTTTATTACTTTATGTTTTCTGTTTCATGAGGAATGTATATTTCACCTAGAATTTAAAATATATTGACATAGTTTTAGAGTTATCTTGTAATCTAAAAATTTTAATTGTAGTTATGGTAATAATCTTTTTTCTTTACTGATTTTATTTGTGCCTTCTCTTCCCTTTATCTTGACCATATTTTATTTTTACCTTTCTCAAGTTTTTCCATCTATTTTGCTTGTGCTTTTTTTTAAAATTTGTATTGGAGTATAGTTGCGTTACAATGTTGTGTTAGTTTCAGATGTACAGCAAAGTGAATCAGTTATACATATACATATATCCACTCTTTTTTAGATTCTTTTCCCATATAGGCCATTACAGAGTACTGAGTAGTGTTCCCTGTGCTATACTGTAGGTACTTGTTAGTCATCTATTTTGTATATAGTAGTGTGTATATGTCAATCCCAATCTCCCAATTTATCCCTCCCCGCCTTTGCCCCCTGATAACCATAAGTTTGTTTTCTACATCTGTAACTCTGTTTCTGTTTTGTAGATAAGTTCATTGGTAGCCTGTTTTTAGATTCCACATATAAGCGCTATCATATGATATTTGTCTTCCTCTGTCTGACTTATTTCACTCAGTATGACAATCTCTAGGTCCACGCATGTTGCTGCAAATGGCATGTGCTTGTTTTATTTCTTATTATTTTTCCAACTTAGGTCATTTATTTTCAGTATCTCTAATTTTGTGATAAATTGAGGGTACCATGAGTTTTGATACGGGTTGTTTATTTAGCATTTAGTAGTTCATCATCTCCATTTCTGTATTCTCTTTACCTCTAGAGTTATTTAGAAATATGCACTTTAATATACAAATATTTGGTGCTTTTTGTTGTTAATTTCTGACTTCATTTCACTGTGGTCACAGAGCATGGCCCGCATATAATTTTACAAGATTTTTTCTGGTCTAATAGAGTCAATTTCTATAAATGCTTCATGTGTGTTTGAAAAGAATGTACATTCTCTGCTGCACACAGTTTTTCTCTCTCCCCCATAAATACAGCTTAATTGTGTTGCTCAAATCATTTATATCCTTTTTATTTTTCACTTACTTGATATATTGGGGAGTTGCCAAATTATCCCTTGTAGTTTATCAGTTTTCATTTTACATATTCAAAGCTATATTTTTAGATGCATAAGTTTAGTGACCTTTATATCACTGTGGTATAAGTTGTCTATTTATCCACGTGAAATATCTGTTTTTTAATGCATTTTTTCATTGAATTCTATTTCACACCGTATTAGAATTGCTAAACCAGCTTTCCTTTGGTAGCATTTGCTTAATATCTTCCCATTGCTTTATTTTCAAAATTTCTATGTTGTTTTACTTTAGATATGTCTACTGTGCACAGCATACAGATATTTTTATTCTAATTTTATTTTAGTTTTTGTCTACTAATCAGTGTTTAGTCCTTTCACATTTATTGGAGTTGCTGATTTATTTTTAACTTCTTCTTGTCATTTTATTTATTTTTTTCTATTTATTCAGGTTTATCTGTGTCTGTTTTGTCCCAATCCTAATTTGTGTGACATAGATCCAGCTTTTTGGTCATCTTCTTTCCTCAACAAGTAAGTAATGTATATTATTTCTATTCTTTCCTAGTGGTTACTATTAAAATGTTTAACCTATGTACTAAAACTTATATTTTTCAAAAAACTTAGAGAGTTAATAATATTTATATTCTCTCCCTCTAACAAGACAAAAAACCTTATCATTCACTTCCCCATTCTCGCTGTACGTCCATATCCTGTGTTAGTCATGTGTACAATTATACTTCCATATTGTTACTTAAAATACTTCTGTTATTTTTTATGATCCATACTTATTTAGACTTAAAATACTTTATCAATATCTTTCCTAACCACTGGTTCTTATATCTTACCCACCCCCACCGCCAACTTCATCCTGAATTCATTATCTTCTTCTTGAAGTAAAACCTCCAGTAACTATTTCAGAGAAGATCTGGAGGTAGTAAACTTTCTAAGCATCCCATCTTCACACTAGGATGATAGTTTGATGTAATATAGAATCTCAAATTCATAGTTATTTTTCCTTATTACTTTGAAAATGTGCTCCATTATCCTCCTCTTATTCTCACTGTTTTGTAGGTGATCTGCCTTTGCTCTCAGTTTTTAAGAATTTCTTTTTACCCTTAAATTCTAAAATGTCCCTAAAATTTGTCTAGTTACGTATTTTTGTATTATTATTTTACTTTTGCTTCGTAATTCATAAGCCTTTTCACAGGGAATCATTTTTTAATAGAAAGAAGTTCTCAGCCATTAATTTTTCAAATATTGCTTCTTGTCCTATTCTCTCCTTGAACTCCTTCATGCTGGATTTTGGGACTTCTAGGTTTATCCTTTGTGCGTCTTAAATTTTATTTCATACTATCTAACACTTTAACTTTTCTGCTACACCCTTGGAGAATTCCTTATCTCAATTTTCCAGACACAGTATGTGTTTAGTCCATTACCTTGAAGTTCGAAATCCAAAGTGCATACTTAGAGCGAAATGGGAGCCACAATTTATTCTCTTTCTCCTTGGGAGGAACACTGAGTGTCACTCATCTCATCATGTTAATATTTCATTAGCCAAATATTTTTGAAGGAAAAGTAACCATAATGTATTATACATGTATGTGTGACAGATACTGTAGATTTTTTTTTCAAATATTACATAAATCCTTACTATCACCTCATTTCACAGAACATCCAAATAAACATGCTAAACAAGGGTACTGCTCAGTTTGTGGCCAAATTAGAAATGCTCTACTATACTGTGTTATCTTCAACAAAGGAATGATATAAAACTCAGTATTGAGCTCCAAGATTTGACTGCACAGCAAAATCACCATGGGGATTTCTAGGTAGATGTTTCCGGAATTCTAAGTGGATAGTGCTATTTCCTATATAAAAATACAGTAAATCTTATATAACTAGGCATTATTAGCACAATGTTCCCTTTCATAACAGCATGAAAGGTATAATGATTAATTTTTGGATCATAGTACTGTTTGGTGTAATTTATTAATAACAAAAGGCAGAAATGGTATTTTTTTAGGGTAAAAGGACACTATTCAAGTAACTTTGCTTTTTTCTTTTTTTTTTAAAGTACAGGTAAGAAACTTGGTAAGAAAACAGGTAAGAAAAGCTATAGTAAGAGTTGAGAAGTTTCTGTCAATTAAAAAATACCTCTGTCTTCCTTGCCATGCTCACCCTGGAACTAGTATGATAATACTGTATACTTGGATTAGTAAAGATACTATAAATTCAGGGCTATTAAGTACAGCACAGTCTCTTTTACCTGGAGGTCCAGGAAGGCCAGGTGGACCCTGTATTCCAGGAAATCCTCGCTCTCCTTTTTCTCCAGGCAAGCCAGGTAACCCAATGTTTCCTTTTTCTCCTACAGTTACACCAGTTCCAGGCCTAGGAATCACCTTTATTATGAAAGAAAAAAATAAAGGAATTCAAAGAGGAAGAGACTTGTTCTTCTGAAAATAACCTAGCAGCTATATATGATTACAGTGTATCATTGTCACAAGGTGTTCAGATGCAAAATCATCAAGACTACTTATGAAGATTGTGAGTCATATTCTATATTACTTCTATGCTTCAACAGATTAGAAAATGTTCAGTGCCAGTACTAATATTACCACTCTCCTGAGCCCCAGACTTACAGAGCTAGAATTATGTTTGATGTCTCTTATCTTATAATTCACATTCGATTCATTCCAATCACCTAAGCCTGATAATTCTTTACTAAAAAGGTCTCTCCAACGTGTCTCCTTCTTTCTTGTTGCAACAGCTTCTATCCTTACCTTACACTTGGACTAACAGAAGCAACTCTGAGCTTGTCCCATTTAATCCAAATCTACTACTTGGACACACTTCCTCAAGAACCAATTTTTCTGTGTTACTTATCCTGTTAAAGGATTCAAAATTGTTCACTACTTCTTACTATATCTGATGTCACTTTTAACCCTGGACTCTGTCAAGTTACTTCTCACTCCCAATACCTCTCTCACCTGTTTCACGTCCTGAATGACCTTTTAGGAGAGTGAGATCTGATTATAACCACTTCATGCATCTTGCAGATTCCTGCTTTTGCCTTTGAATATGCCATTCTAAACATCTATAATGCCTTCCCCCAATCTTTCTCTTTGTCAACCCATATTTATTTCTTCTTCTTAAAAAAAAAAAGAAAACACATCTCTACCAGGAAGGCTTTATTAATTAAAATCAACTAGCTGATCATTCCCTTTCTATCTTCTTAGACCCTTATGCCTAAATAATTTTACATTAAATAATCTAAATATAAATAAATTAACTTCATAGAGCTATAAAGGTAAAGTAAGCTTTACATTTAAGAAACTATCAGTTTGAGACAGAAATCATCACCTACTGGCAAAGTGAGATATTTATCCTGGCTCTTTTAGATATAAGAAATATTCAGACAAATGGACACTGAAATTTGTGGGACCTAGAATTGGGATAGTAGTTCAAAAGGGGAAGTGAGCTGTTGGATTGGATTGCACTCTCAAAATTTCCATTTCTTCTGATGATCATCAAAATTTTATTTCATTTTTCAGAGAAATTGCTTCTTAGAGAAGTAAAATTCTGATTTTAAAATGCAAGTGAATAAAAATTGTCTAAGATCTTCTTTAAGTACCTCCTCATTAGATTTGGTAAAGTACCAAGTATCAATATCTGATACTCACTATGGACAAAAATAATTAATGTTATTCAAATGTCTGAACATATAGGTTTTATAGGCACTTGACCCTTTGCAGCTTCAGTGCAGCCTAAAGTCAAGAGTCTTAGCAAATTTCAATGATAGTAAAACCAATATGTCAACTGCAACAGTGACATTTTATTCTTAATAAGAATGAAAATATATTTGACTAGAATTTCATGGTGAATGCAAACATGACAGAAGATTTGTAAACCCCTCAAGTATTCTTTTACAGAGCAGTTTCCTACATTTCTGCTTAAGAGCTCCTAGAAAGCACACACTCAGGGAAGAAAGAGGTGTGAATCAGACAATTACAAATTGAGAAAACCTACTAAGACCAAATCCATCTTTCCCCTGAGCTCTGCAGGGGAAAGGACCAATCCCCTAGTTCCTCAACACTTTCTTTTTTTGAAACTTTGTAAGCAACACTTGCACCACCTGCTGGTTACTTGAGAAATGATTTGGCAATCATGATGCAAAACAACCTAATGCCGTAATTTTGAACCTTTATTATGGAGAAGTAATATACAGGCAGAACAATACAAAGACTTGGAGGTCAACATCACTGAAGTTTCGGATGTAAAGACTTTTAAGCCAGGAAAAGTTGATCTTGGAATTTTGTGTTCTATGAGGAAAAGTTACGGAGTATATAATTAAAACATGAAAATTAAAATGCACTAATAAATTTAATAAATAAAAACTGAAACAAAAAACTTACAAGTCCAGGAGGCCCAGTTGGGCCAATGTCACCTTTTTGGCCCTGTTCAATACAATTGTAAAACAGGTTAGTAAAAATCACATGAAAACATCAATTTTCTCAAAGATATAACAGATAACTATGTTTCATAAAGACCCAGAAATCCATAATAAAATATCTCAAAGAGAAATACAAAATGAGGTAATGAAACAGTACTTAGCTAAGCCTAGGAAGACCTGTGATGTGATTGTCTCAGATTTACAAGCTCTATGATGCTGACTAAATCAATTAACTTTTCTGCCTTATATATAGACCAAACTTCTAAGGTATGTCTAGCTGTAACATCCTTTGATTTTAAAGTTCCTATTTTCCAGCAAACTATAAATACTCTATTAAGAAGATGCTGATTTACAAACTTGTAGCACTAGAATCAGCTATAATCATTACATTTTTGTTTTTTACATTTAGCCATGTTCCTTTTCAAAAAACTTGTCAACGGCATAAATTTAGTGTCATTTCCATCAGTGACAGATATTTTAGAGATGATGGACTTAACTATCATCAGGAACAGTTAATAAATCATAATTACTTTTGTGACTTTGCTCTTAGAATCTAATGAAAGACAAATTCAGACAAAACTGTTTACCCTTAACCAGTAGCTACAACAGCTGAAGAACACAGTATTCAACTGTTACTCTACTGGCCAAGACCCAAGAATAGATATCTCTCTCACACCTCTGTTCTCATTCTAGACTTGCTCATAGGAACCTTTCATCTATCTATAAACTCCTTTTAGTTTAAGAAGATACTCTATCCTATAACTTTACTTACACTAGAAAAACAAACTTCTATTCTCTGAGTATTTATTATCTTCCTTTATTCTAGCTGTGCCTCTAAAGCCAAGCTCGAACTTGGATCTAGTTTAGAGATAAACCACCATTAAAACGTGTGCCCTCTGGGTACGTTCAAGTTTGTAACACCTTTCCCTCCTTGCCTGCAGAACAAAGCTTTTCAGTTTTGGTTTTCATAGAAAGCAATTAAAGACCAGAGAGATTGGAAAACTGGATATTTTGTGATTTGCTATAAATAGGAGAACTGTGTGCTTCATACATTCTTTCAAAGTCACTTTTAAAATAGGCTGCTAAATAAATGACTTCAGTCAGGCTGCATAGCCAAATGAAAAAAACAACAAAGAATTAGCCACAGACTTCCAGACAATAACTGCATAGAGAATGGAAATGTTTAGTGGCAACATTCTAAATTCACAACTATATAAGCCTTTTTAGTATGAGGACCTGACTAAAATAGTGCTGAATCCTCTTTCTGGAGAACAAAAGTTTTGCCGATACATGCTCAAAGCAAAGGCATCAACTTTTAACAATGGAAATGCTAAAGTTAAACATTTCTCCATGTATTTCTATCACATGGACTGTGATTTAGGATAGTGAGTGAAAATTTAGAGGAACTGGTATAACAGAAAAGGGAGCAACACCAAAAGATGGATAAAGAAGGTATGTTTTGAATACAAAAGCTAGTTATTTAGAATTTTTTCATTTATAACTCAAACTTGGGCAAGAAAAGGAGTGTACTAACTGGAATAAAACCAGTCACTTCAAAGTGTTAAAATTCTTACCTTTTCTCCATCCCTTCCTGGTTCACCAGGGTAACCAGGATCACCAGGCAAACCCTTTAAAACATGGAAGACAGAGTGACATCAGCAAAAATGGTGGAGTAATTAGGACCTCCAAAAATCCTCTCCTCCATGAAAGCAACAAGGACACTTGCAAAAATGGTCAGAGTCAACCTTTTTAGAACTCTAGAAATTAACCAAAGGCTTGCAGCAATCCAGGAAGTGTTTCTTGAAAAAAAATAAAAGATTGAATCTTGGTGAGAACACAGAGGTTTGTGGCTCTATTCCCATCACACTTCCTCAGCTCCGCAGTAGCCTTGAAAACCAACAGCTCACAATCAAGGTAAAAACCAGCAGCACAGCAGCAACTGGAAGGGAAAGAACCAGGTTGAAGCTTCTTCAAAGCCCCATTCCCAGGGAATTGTCATTTTTGACCTGTCTGGTGGTTCCCAAAAAGATCCCACTTGCATGGCTATGTTTATTTGACCTAATTTTAGTTCTCCCAGTGCAAACAGAGAAAAGCGTTTTCCCTGGGGATATCAGTCAAAAACAATCAGAGGGAATTGCTGAACATCATGGCTGCCTAAATCACTTTTCCAAAGGAAGCCAGTAACTGGGGCCCTGAATTTAACCCCACCTTATGCCATTTTATATGTTTAAGCCATTGGTGAATCTAGAGTTTATAAGCTGAGGACTGCCTGTTTAGGAAAATCATCTGGAAATCAATTTATCTGACTTTATAACTTCCAGTCTTGTTAAGAATGCTCCCTTTCCTTCAGAATAGTCTCCAAATTTCATCAAATTTTCTATCTGTCCTGGAAAACCCTCTTTTAACATCTATGGTGGATACTCTTGAAACTGAGGCTGCCTGAAATAGTGTTCCTGGACTTGCATATTTTATTTTCCTCTTTTTTTGGTAGCAATTAGAATTATATGTCAAAACTTTTACTGAAAAAACTTGCATTCACACAAAAAATAGTATGGGAATGTTTTTAGCAGTTTATTCCTGATGGCCCAAACCGGAAACAACCAAAATATCCTTCAATGGGTAAATGCATAAACAAACCTTGGTACATCCATATAACCACATAATGGTCAGCAATTAAAAGTTAATGAATTACTGATATACAGTACAGTGCGTTATGCTTTATGAAAGAATTCTGATTCAAAAAGCTATACACAATATGACTCCATTTATATGCCACTCTGGAATAGGCAGCATTATAGGGATGGAGAACAGATCAGTTGTTTCCAGGGGCTTTGGGGAAGGGTAGGGAATAGCTACAAAGGATCGTGAGGGAACTTTTGAGGGGACGGAACTATTTTTTATTATGGAGATCGTTACACAACTGTACGTGTTTAGCAAAATACACAGAACTGTACACTAAAAATGGTTCATTTTACTGTATACAAATTATATCTCAGTAAACCTGACAAAAATCTGTCTTGAAAAACAGAGAAATTTCAAATTCACATTCAGAAAAGAAAGAAAGCAAAATTTCCATTCATTTATACTACTTCCAAAGCCAAGCTTCTTTGCTATCCTGCTTCTTTACCAACATGTACAAATGTTGCCATTTTTTTTTTGAGGGAAGGGATAGACTTTAAATACTCACTGGAATTCCTGGTTGGCCATTCTCTCCATCTTTGCCCGGTTTACCCTATAGGATTCAAGGAAATGTAAGAATATATATTTGTTATTTGGAAATATAAGGTTAAAGAATATAACAAGCTTTTTCCTGCGTGGGACTCTCTTAAGTAGACTTTTCGGACTTCAGTGTTATAATAAATAAATGAATATGTCAGTCATGACATTTTGAGGCAATGAAAGCAGGATTTAAGAGGAAAAAAAGAAAATGACACACATGTGCATGTGCACCGGCAGGCGCACACACACACATAGACACATTTAAAATTTTTTGCAAAGAGTATTAGTAGCCGTAACACTTACTCTTTTGCCAGGCTCTCCTTGCTCACCCTTCTCACCTTTCACACCACCTGGAGGACCCTGTACACACAAAAGTAATTTTACATTGGTTCATGGAGTACTATGTGTCAATATCAATTTACATTAAATGATGCTAAAGAATTTTAGGTTACTTACTGGAGGACCACGTATCCCTGGAGGTCCAGGAGGCCCTTGGTCACCAGGAAGTCCCTATGCAGTAGTAGGGAGAAGGAAAGCAATATAAATGCAGTTAGCACTAGAGCTAGCTAGGAACACTTTTAACAAGCTGAACTATAAACTCATGTAATATAACCAAAGATAATAAGATGTTTCAAATTCAAAGTTGAAATCTACTAGGCAAAAAATCTAGAGCCATCTTTGCTCATTTCAGCTAATTTTTAGGACAAGCCAAGTTTTGAGGTAAATAGCAAGAAAACACTTCAAATTAAAGTATTAATGATTTTTTTTAGTTTATTTATTTATTTTATTTTGGGTTGTGTTGGGTCTTTGTTGCTGCACGCAGGCTTTCTCCAGTTGCGGCGAGCGGGGGCTACTCTTCGTTGCGGTGCTAGGGCTTCTCATTGCAGTGGCTTCTCTTGTTGTGAAGCACAGGTTCTAGATGCGCGGGCTTCAGTAATTGTGGCACGCAGGCTCAGTTGTGGCTCGCGGGCTCTAGAGCGCAGGCTCAGTAGTTGTGCCACCCGGGCTTAGTCGCTCCATGGCATGTGGGACCTTCCCGTACCAGGGCTTGAACCCCTGTCCCCTGCATTGGCAGGTGGATTCTTAACCACTGCACCACCAGGGAAGTCCCAAAAGTATTAATGATTTTTTATTCTTATAAAATATTTTATAAAAAGCAAGGGTACCTAAAACTTGGAGATTTGGGAGCTATATAACACACATCCATTTTGGCAGAGATTTAAATGGCCCAATACATATTGATGGTAGAGTTTCAGTATAATTTGTCCTTTATTCTTAACTTTCTTATTAGCATTTAAGTGAAACAACAATGCACACACTCTGTTGAAGGGTGAGCCACTATTCTATAAAAGATGTGTTTGATCCCCTCATCTATTCTAGTAGAAGCAATGTATCAGAAAATTATTTCTAAAAACGACAAGATTTTATAGAGTAATACCATCTTTCTCCCCGCATATCAGTGAAATGTAGAGTCATCTAAAACAATGACAATCTATCTTACCACGACTTGATTTTGTACATAAAGGTATTATTCATAATAGCCAAAAATGGAGAAAAATCCAAGTGCCCATCAACCGTTGAATTAATAAATAAAATGTGGAATATACACACATAGGAATATTATTCAGCCATAAAAATGAACAAAGTACCAATACATGCTACAACATGGATGAACTTGAAAACATTATAATAAGTAAAAGAAACCAGACAGAGAAGACCGTATATTGTATGATTCCATTTATGCAAAATGTCCAAAATAAGCAAATCTACAGAGCCAAAAATTAGATTGGTGGTTGCCCAGGGCTCGAGAGTTTGGGGAGAAATGGGGAGTCATAACTAACTGGTATGGGGTTTTGCTGGAGGGGGCTCATGAGAATGTTCTAAACTTAAATTGTAGTGGTGGTTTCACCACCCTGTGAATATACTAAAAAAATATGTAATTGTGCCCTTTAAATGGGTGAATTGTATGGTATATAAAGTATATCTCAATCAAGCTACTTTAAAATTTTAATTATCTCAAATCCTTGTTATTTTAAAAGGCCTTTCACATATAACCTTATTCCAGCTTGTAATGCATTTTAATGCAATGCTACTTTCATAGCAAGATATTCATTGATTTCCTGCCTCCATACTCACCTGATCTCCTTTCTGAAACTCTACATCAATTGGTCTTTTCTGTTCACTGATCTGCCCAGGTGGCCCAGGGGGGCCCTGAAGACCTTGCTCACCCTGTTTTCAAGATAAAATAAGAAAGTGATATTTCATAGTTTAAACAGACAATAATATAACATGTAAGCTAAGACAGTTGCAGGAAGCAAAACCACAAGTTCAAATGACTATGACAGGAAAAAACTGAGGGCTAAATAAGCAACTTTCTTCTTTACTCACCTTCTCACCCTTGGGTCCCTGGAAATTTAAGCCCATATTCCCCTGAAGAGAAAGATTTCAATTTAAAACCTCATTGACAATAACAAAAATAATCCACACCAAATAAAAGATGTAAAAAAAAAAAGAAAACTACCTTTGGTCCTGGAAGTCCTGGTGGGCCAGGAGGGCCCTAAGAATAAAAGACACAGAAAAGGGAAAAAAGTGTTATATTAATGAGTATATTAAAAAATTATTTGGTTTCATAAAAAGTGAGGACTGAAAAAGCCCTTCAAAATAATATTTCCTGGGGTTTTTTCTCATTGCTTTCTAGTCAGAGACACACATTTAAATTGATCTAAAGAAACTAGATAATTGTGGAGACTTCTCATGACAGGCTACACGTGGGCGGGGGAAGAAACGCAAGGATGGGTAGAGGCAGAGGAGTAACACTCGTGCCAAAAATCAATACAAAAATTAATCTCAACAAACATCAAATTTATCGTATCAGAATTATAGGTTAAATTTAGGTACCATAAGACAATTAACTGTCTAGTTCTAAAAAGCATGTGTTTACTTTTTTAGTCCAGTTTTATTTTATATAACCTTTGTATATTTGAGAATGTTTCAAGGTTTGAAAAGTTAAATTGGCATTTGTCTGCCCAAGTATATCACTTCTTGATGTCAGCTGACCTATTTATTTACATATTGTACCTTGGTGGCATTTCTAAGACTTTGCTTCATCTGTTGAATCAGGGTTAATTGCAGGGACATTAAGAAGCACAGAGTGAATCTGTTATGTGGTCACAAGAGTTAACGAAATTCAAGGTGTAACAATACACCTAGGGTAGGCCAAGGTTGTAAATAACAGAGTTAGGAAAAAGTGCCATGGTCCAGAATCTCATGTTTTGCAAGACACCTACAACTAAAACAAACTAAACTCAGAGGTTTTCTAATCCTCTCCCAAAGATTTATAAAAAAGACAAAATCACAATCTTTTTCTGATAGGTCTTCTAGTATTTATCGAACGTTATTTCCTTCATTCATGAATAGAGGACCAATTGTCACAAGCAAAAATGTACACTCTATAAAGGTATAATGAAAACTGTCACTTAAATATATGGTAGATGAGCGATAGAGTGGCATATGAGAAATTACTTTGACTGAAGTACAATTTTCTTGCCCTTTTAAGAGGGCAACAGCAGAGCTCTAAGTCTAAAACATGACTTGAATGAAATCTAAGTATTTCAGGGGTAAAAGTACTTACAATTTATTAGAGTAGAAAATGTAAGTGACCATACAGGTAGTAAAGTAAGAGAACTGGTTGCACATTCAGGGTCTTTATAAGTTTTTGCTTCTTTCCTGGAGAATACCAATCCTTATCCCATTGCACAGTGATTCACTACCCTCACCAATCCTACTGTTTTGTTACAGGTCCTTAAGAAATGAGAGCCAATTTTTTTGGTGAATACCTGTTTTGTGGTTACCTCTTTAACAGCAAACCACAGCTTGAAGAAACATATTTCATCAAGTGACTAAAGAACTGCCTTAGAAGACTTCATAAGATGGCCAGAACTGACAAAATATTTTAAATCCTTCCTTTTGTGTACTTCATTTTTTCCATCTATAAAATGGAGCTATTACTTAGCATACATATTGTTCACCATAACATTGTAAAATCTCCCATAAATAAGAAAATTTAAGAAAACTATAGATCATGAACACTATAAATACATTATACTTTCAAGTAATACAAATAATATTAATATTTGTGAAAGAAATCAAAAGAAAAGGAGAAATGAAATTACAGAAGCAACCTTACCATCAAACCTGGTGGTCCTAGGGGACCAATTGGCCCTGGTATACCAGTGGGACCAGCTGGGCCCTGTTACAAAGGAAGTAAAGAAAAGGATGAGAAAAAAAAGTCTCACTGTATTGTATAAAGAACTAAATGGATGAAATTCTAACTTCAGTTGCCAGAATTCTGTTGTACATTTCTATAATTCTGAAGTGTTATAAGCAGAATTTTAAAATGTAGAAGAACAAAAGCATTAAATAACTATAAAGAAATTCAACTAAACAAAATGGGTGCATTAGAAAACGTATGTTTTACAGTGGTACATAACAAATGTGGGACAAACACATAGTAAGGAAGTTTTAAAATATAAAGCAACAACGATGGGCATTTAGTGGGGCTTTTATGCTAGAAATGGGAAGGGAAAGGCTACTAGATTCAAGGTGGCTTCTCTAATTTTAAAATAAAAATAAATGAGATTAAAGACAAAGAAGGGAGTGAGAATAACTGGGACAAAAGGTAAGGGAATGATATAACTGTTTTGGAACACAATTTGGCATCTTAAGGAGTTGAAATTTTGACTGCCCTGAAATCTAGTAATTTTATATCTAGGTATAAATCCTGGATTATTCTGTAATTTAAAAAAATCTCAAAACAACCCAAATATCCAACAATAGGAGATCAGAGAAACAAATTCTAGTATATTCAAACGAGGACTGTATACGGAAGTGAAACTGAATGAACTACAGCCACATACAATAATATGGATGAATCTTAACATATCAAATAGAAAAAGTTGGAGAAAACTACACATAAATTTTGTATTATTTCAAAAGCTAAACACTCTTGTTTAAAGATATATGTATATATAATAAAACTATTTTTAAGAAGCAATGGAACACCCAGGATGGTAGTCACATCTTGGGAGAATGCAGAAGGATGTGGCTGCCAAGGAAACCACAGGTTGATTCAAAATTATTTGTAATGTTCTAGTTCTTAAACACTGTGTTGGGTTCATAAGTGTTCATGTGGTTGTTATGCTTCATAACCTACATATATTTTGCATGTATTCTGATATTTTCAAATATAACATAATACAAATTTATAAGAGATAAAAGATTGGGAGTACTTAAGAACATATGGATGGGTTATATCAAGTATGGAATGAGAAGGTGGCTAATGAAAAAAGTTCCTGAAATTGTATCTTAGTGATCAAATACTAGAAAGTACTGATTTTTATTTTTGGCAAAGGGATCAATCTTCATGAAAAATAAACCTCAAGAAATTAATTTCCTAATCTATAAATTCGCAAAAGTTATTGTTGTCTCCATGTATGTTATGTGTAGGCTGACATGACTATTTTTCTGAAAATTATACTTGATGGTCACTATGTATAAATTTTATCCTTTTAGCTTTCAAAATATGTTCATGTTATCTATAACTGATAATGTTACAAATTATGTCTTCTAATATCTTAAATGGGAAACCCACAATTTTTATTTTTAATCAGACCATTTACTCCTACCACCCTACTGATCCCCACAGCATAGGAATAAGAATATAGAAGCCTATTTCTGCTGCGAAACCCCAAAACAAAAATTTCCATGGAAACTGGACTGAGAGTTAAAAGAACAAAGCAGCGCTTCTTAAAATTCTCCCTGGTCCAGAATACTTTTATTTTCACGTACAAGGTACCTGCAATATCTATCAAACCTCAAGTGATAATTTCTATAACTAAAATAGAGAGTATTAAAGGCTGAGGATAAAAAAGTGATGCTGTGGTCTGATTTAATCAGTATAGCAAAGAAGAAAATCACCAGATGCTTACTTGTATTCCAGGAGGACCGGGAAATCCTGGATTACCCTTTGGCCCTGGCAGTGATGACATAATTATACTACCTGGTTCTCCCTGAAAGAAATCATCAATGGAAATTGTAAGTAATAGTTATGATACATGAAAACTGGCAAGAACACAAAAAAGTGATCTGAGAATTCAATCTGTCACAGAAGTGTCCCCAAAGATTAGGCGATCTCAGTAATTAACGTGAATAAATTTACCTTATTTTTTTTTTCTTATTTTTTTTTAACATCTTTATTGGGGTATAATTGCTTTACAATGGTGTGTTAGTTTCTGCTTTATAACAAAGTGAATCAGTCATACATAAACATATGTTCCCATATGTCTTCCCTCTTGCGTCTCCCTCCCCCCACCCTCCCTATCCCACCCCTCCAGGCTGTCACAAAGCACCGAGCCAATATCCCTGTGCCATGCGGCTGCTTCCCACTAGCTATCTACCTTACTATGTTTGTTAGTGTGTATATGCCCGTGACTCTCTCTCGCCCTGTCACAGCTCACCCTTCCCCCTCCCCATAACCTCAAGTCCGTTCTCTAGGAGGTCTGCGTCTTTATTCCTGCCTTACCCCTAGGTTCTTCATGACATTTTTTAAATTTACCTTTTAAAGGAAAATGAGGAAGTGGCCAGAGTACGCTGAAGTACAGTCGATTTATTAAGAACCTGTCATACCTTTAGTTACTCATTCATTAAAAACATTTATTAAATATAAATATTTGCCAAGAATTATGTTAGGCTTTGGATGCTTTATAGTGAAGAAGATAAACAAGACTTCTGTTCTTATTGTACTAATAATATACTGGGGAAATTCAGACCATAATGCATAAACAAATAAGATGACAAAATTTTCTGTTTAGGACTATAAAGGAAAACTACATGGTACATGATAAAGAAACAGTGGAGGGCTTCCCTGGTGACGCAGCAGTTAAGAATCTGCCTGCCAATGCAGGGGACACGGGTTCAAGCTCTGGTCCGGGAAGATCCTGCATGCCGCAGAGCAACTAAGTCCGTGCACCACAACGACTGAGCCTGCGCTCTAGAGCCCGTGAGCCACAACTACTGAAGCCCGTGCGCCTAGAGCCCGTGCTCTGCAACAAGAGAAGCCACCGCAATAAGAAGCCCATGCACCCCAGTGAAGAGTAGCCCCCGCTCACCGCAACTAGAGAAAGCCCACGTGCAGCAACAAAGACCCAACACAGCCAAAAATAAATAAATTTAAAAAAAAAAGAAACAGTGGAGGACTAAAAAGAAATGATAATTATGTGACGTGATGGAGGGGCTAACTATCGTTACAATGGCGATCACATTACAAAATATAAATGTATCAAATTAACATGTTGTACACCTTAAATTTACACAATGTTATATATCAAATATATTTCAACTAAAAAAAGAAATAGTGGAGGAAATTAGTTTGGGTAGTAAAGAAGGGCAATCTATGAAGTTAACATTCATGCTGAGATCTAAAGGATAATAAGGAGTCAGCCAGGTGAAGATGGGGGAAGAGCATTAGGCAGTGTAAGCAGCATGAACAAAGGACCCAGAAAGAGGAGAGCTTGGGCACATTCAAATAACTTAATGCAGACAGGTGTGATCAGTGAGCCAAAGGAAAAGTGGTTTAAGATACGGCTGGAATATGGGGCAAAGACCAGAATATGCAGGTCTTACAGGCAATGGAAAAGAATGTGAACTGTATCCTAGATGCAGTGGAAAGCCCTTGAAGGTTTATAAGGAGGGAGATTAAATATTTTTCATTTTGTGAGAGTCCTTTATTATGCGGAAACTTCTTATATTCTTAGTGTATCCTGACTGATACTGACTCAACATTATTTAGGATTATGGCTTTTGGACTGTTGTATCTTTTGGTATGAAATGACATTATGCAATAGAAACGCAATCTATTTGCTGGCAAACACGTCATTCAAATCAAATATTCTGTCTTGCTGTCCCACACCAGAAACAGAGCGAGGTCTGGCATTAGGAGCCATGGAGGCAGCAAAAACCTCTCTTCTGGGATTCAAGGCTTCTCCAAAAGTTCTGTGCTTCATAACAAGGAGGGAGATTAAATTATTGATTTACATTTTTAAAAGATCATTCTTGGCTGCTCTGTACAGAATAAATCAGGCTGGGAGGTGAGGGTGTGTAAAAAAAGAAACTAGTTAAGAGGCTACTACCTAGTCCAGATGAGGCATTATGATTAGTGTGGTGGCAGTGGAAATGAATAAAAGTGGATGAATCTATGATATATTTTACAAGCAAAATTAACAGCATTTAGAGATAGCATGGAATGAGGAGCTGTGTGAAGAAGTAGAAAATGCAAATACTAACTCTCAGGTTTTGATACATGCAAAAGTGTACATGATAGTGATACAAATTTTAGAGATGGGGAAAACAGGAGGAACAGGTTCATTTGGGGGTCTGGGTTAACTTTGAGCATGTTAATTTGAATGTCTGGGAGATATCTGAGTGGAGATGTCAGGGAGGCTGTTTAATACATGCATCTAACACAGAAGAAAATTCTGTTTTAGACAAAGAAATGTAGGTGTTCCATAACTAGACAGCAATCAATAACATGAGCATTAATAATATTGCTAGGCATAGAAGAGAAGACGGGGTCAGGACTGTGTCCTGATACCTGCTGGATAGAATAACATGAGCTTGCACAGAAGACTGCAGAATGAACAGAGATGCATAAGAAAAATCAGGAAAAGGTAGCGTCTCAGAAGCCAGAGAGAAAGAATATTTCTAGAGGGAGCAGGTGGTCAACTGTGGTGGTCCAGTGGCTGAGACTCTGCGCTCCCAATGCAGGGGGCCTGGGTTCTATCCCTGGTCAGGGAACTTGATCCCACATGCCGCAATTAAGAGTTCGCATGCCACAACTAAAAATCAAAGATCCCGCGTGCCACAACTAAGACCCTGTGCAGCCAAATAAATAAATAAATAAATATTTTAAAAATGTAATGAGGAAGGTATCAAAAAAGAAATGTGAGTCTGATATACACATTTGCAAGTGTATCAGCCCATAAAAGGTACTTAAAGCCACGAGAACAAAGGAGACTACTTAAGGAGAGCTCGTAAATGTGCACCTGCACAACTTCTAGAAGCATCCATTTTAAGACAGAAGTCAGAGACATTATCTGATTGAAGATGCAGGCTTTCTAAATATTTTATTCAAAATGTTTACCTTCCCAACATGAGATGCTTACCTTCATACCTGGGATCCCAGGAGGTCCCTATTATTAAAAAGAAAAGGGATTATTTTATATACATGAGAGGGGAGCAAGCAAAAGAACACAAATTGAATAGACTACTGTAAGATCATTCTGAGTACAAGGTATCTTAAGATACTTAGAGATGACATTTATATTAAATACCACAGAATCTTTAGTTTTACAGAGCAGAGAGCTCTGTGTATTACTAACTTCTTTTATAAAAAATCCTCTTCTTGGGCTTCCCTGGTGTCACAGTGGTTAAGAATCCACCTGCCAATGCAGGGGACATGGGTTCGAGCCCTGGTCCCAAAAGATTCCACGTGCCGCAGAGCAACTAAGCCCGTGCGCCACAACTACTGAGCCTGCGCTCTAGAGCCCGCGAGCCGCAACTACTGAGCCCACGCCCCGCAACAAAGAGTAGCCCCCACTCGCCACAACTAGAGAAAGCCTGTGTGCAGCAACGAAGACCCAACATAGCCATAAATAAATAAACAAATAAATAAATAAATAAATTTATATTAAAAAATCCTCTTCTAGTTTAGTATTTCAAAATGTACTCCTTTGTTCCACATGAATGCACTGAGCTCACTTTCTACAATTCTGCTTCTTCTGTTAATTCCTGTGTTCATTATAATCCCAAATTTTATAACTTACTGGAGGACCCTGTAAACCAGGAAAACCGGGACTGCCTGGAAATCCACGTTCTCCCTAGAAGGAGTTAAAAATAAAGAGCGTGAGGAACAAAAAACAAAGCGTAGCTATACCAACAAACAATGACTTATTGAAAAGATTTCTGTAAAAGCCATTTTGAAACATACCAGATTGCCAAAAATTCATTAGCCTTCACTTTCCAATTACTTCAATATCTACTATCCATATCAATTCAGCCTTCTAAGATACTTTTATCTCTACTCATCAATCCCAATCAGAAATAAAGAAAAAAATCTTCTACCTTAGTCATTTTCTTCTGACAAATCCATTTTGAGACAATCATACCACAGATTCCTGGCCATCATCACATTTAATAGTTAATGATCTGCCCCAATTTCCTGCCCATGTATTATATAGATTTTTATTTTAACTGCCCTATTGCATTTTTCTTTCATCATAAACTATTTCAAATTATTTTTGTAAAGAGGAAAAGATGATAAGAAAGAACGCCATTAATATCACCAAAAGGACAATAATAGCAATAGTTCTAGCAATTGCAGGTCATTATGTTCTCTAGGCACCCAATTTTTCTCACTCCCTTTTGTAAAGTACTAATATGGACATTTGGTTTAGAAAACAAAAGCTAAAATTGCTGTAGAAGAACCCCAATGCAACCTCCTTTCAAATACCTATATGCCATAGTAATCTTAGAAACATCCTCGTCAGAGGCTTAAAAGAGTAAAATGATTACAGCTATGTGCCTTTGAGTTACTGTCCAATATCCCTCTCTCTACCACTTTTTACACATGGACAAAGTAGGCCCAGAGAGAAAGGGAGTGGCCGGTACACTGAGTTTAGAAGACAGAAAACAAAACAACCCATGTATTCTGGCTCCATCTCTAGGGTTCGTTCTATTAGTTACGTAGTTAGAAATATAAGAAACCATTTAATCTGAAAGTATACATAATAAATCCATTTTCAAAAACTTTGTTGCCTCAAACACAAGCTAATCATGAGATCTGCTAAGGTGCTGCTTTAACAAAAAGAAAGAAAAAGATCCCTTTAATCACATAGCATGCTATACTCATTGTAGATACATCTGGTCTTCAAAATTAAAACTGGCTAGTGGTCTGTTGCTCAAGGCGTGCTGGCAAAAACCAAACAAATTACCAGAATAGGCATACAAATGTAGCCTACTTTAACATGCAATGTGCCATGCAAACTAATTCCACATTGGTTCTATCACTGTAAGGTCACCCCAAGCAGAAATGAAGAACTAAGCCTCACAAAACAAACCCACAATCAAAATCAAAATGATAATAATAATAATAAATAATGGCATTATTATTATTATTATTGGCAAGGGTCACAACGACTTGGAGAAATATTGGAGGTAAAAATATTTTATTGCCTTCAAGTATATACTACAACGATTATCACAAAACGTGGCCTCCCATAATGCAAAATAGTTTTTTCAAGTTATTTTAAATATATGCCCTAATATAAAATATGACACATGTCATTAGTTAGAAAAATCTAGGGTATTTCATAAATAGTTTCACTGAATATTATGTACAAAATGGAAATGCCAAAAGGATATACAGAAAATAATAATAAATTTCATTAACCTATAGGAAAATGAGAAAAGTGAGGGAAGAAGAAGCAGAAACAATAATATGTAAGCATTCAAAAAGAGCAGATTTTCCTCTTTTTTTTTTCTTTCTCTCATTTTATATTAAATCCAAATAGTTGGAATTAGGATTGACTAAAGATAAGAAAAGTGGGTCAGGAAACGATGTTTGTAGTATGTGAAGTTTTATTTTTTCACTTGTTAAATTCATTATTTTCACTGATGGAGAAGTTTCAGGTTTCATACTAATAGTTTATGGTAAAAACTGATGTGATATATTACATATAGATTTTTAAGATTTTTCTTAAGGAAGTTATTAGGCAAGGTAAAGAAGTTTTAAGAATATGAAAGATTTGAAAACTTAAACTGTACCTAGTTGTTTAAAAAAGACAAAGCTAATGAATGACATTCACAAGTATTACTCTTAACAACCGATACAATATTTGAAACATATATATCCTAATTCCTTTTTAACTCTCATCTTACTTTACACTAAAGTCAAAAAAAAGGATTTGGTAAATAATCTTCAACCCAATGCAATATCCCAGCTAATTACACAAGCTTCAAGAATTACTGATGTTTCAATATATTGAAAATGTTAACTGAGAACATATCCTATGTCTGTCCTAGACATGAAGCTACTATATCTCTTCTTTGACATTCTTCATATGGATTCCTTGAAATTTTTAAGTCTATTATTATCAAGCATATTGCTTAAGATTAAGTCAAAGAAATCTCACCTTGGTTCCATTGCATCCAGGGATACCTTGAGGTCCTGGGGCCCCATCATGGCCTGGCATTCCCTTTGAAAGGGGATATAACACATGTATAATATTTCTTAGATTACTTTTTAAGGAATTTTAAAATAAGAAGCCAAATCCTACTTACAGGAAGACCCGGTGTCCCTGGAAATCCAGGAAGTCCAGGAGGACCCTATAAAAGAAATAAATTCCTTGAATCAAATAATAATCAGTAACAATAAAATAATATCCTACCTAAGGGAATTATGAGAATTACATTTAGAATAGCAATGGACAAAATGTGTTTCATTGATTATTACCACTCGTTCTTTTAAACACTATAGAAAAAACTCCTATATGTGTTTAAAAATCTCTTTTATAGAAAACTATAGAAAAAAACTCCTATTTGAGGGAGCATTGCCTTTATTGCACTTAGCAGGAGCAGGCAAATTAGTGGATGAAAGGTCTTTTCTAAAAGACAAAGTGATTCTCCCAGGTTTGTGATGAATATTGAATTCAGCAGGGTATGGGTATGTGGCAAATATATCTGCCCCTGAGAACATCAATGTGATCACCCACAAAATTCTTTAATCAAATTCCCCTGTCAGGATTGGCAAAAATACAAGTTTGACAAAACTCTCTGTAGGTGAGGCTATGGGGAAAAGGTACTCTCATACAACTGCTAATGGGATTTAAACACCATGGAGAGAAATTTGGAAATACCTAACAAAATTACACATGTATTTATGTACTCTTCGAAGAAATTCATTTCTAAGAATCTATCCCAAAGGCACACAAGAAATTATGAAACAAAATATGAAATTCAAGGTTACTGACTGAAGCATTATTATAGCTAAAGTCTAGAAATGGCCATATAACCATATTTATAGCTAAAGGTTAGAAACCTTTAGGTTTCTAACCTAAATAGGGACATGACTAAATAAATAGGGATATGACTAAATAAATTATGGTACATCCGCATAATATAAAACTATGCAGCTGTTAAAAAGAATGAGCAAAATCTCTGTACATTGAAATATGTAGTGATCTCCAGGATATAATGGTAAGCAAAAGAAACAAAGTGTAAGTAGTGTATATAATACACTAACTTTTTATAGCAAGGGTAGTGATACTAAACAATGAAAAGATAAACAGAAAATAATAAAAATGATTACCTCTGGGGGAAGGCGGAAAGAGAATAGGGAGATGGAAGGAAGGATAGGTAGCATCTCTGACTATACCTTGCCTTATAGAACAATGTAAATGTTTTAAATAATGAAAAATTAGAAAGCGGTAAAAAGGAAATCGTTAAAACTTGAAAGCAAACTGGGACCAATGAACCTAATGTACAGCAAGTTGTGGACAGTAACCATACAGAGAAGAGAATTACTTCAAGTGTCTTTAAAACATGATATTTTGACTGAAATTAGTCAATTCAAAGGGGAAAAGAAGAACAGCAAAGAAATAATTAGTGGCATTTAAGAATTCTATTATTAGTATTAAAATTGAAATGGTTGTTTTATTTGCATATTGTTATTTTGAAGCTATTTAGTTTCAACAGTGCTTAGAACATAGTTAATGGTAGCTATAGCTATTAAGAGATATGATTATTATGAAGAGCTTTAATAGTATACTGATATTCAGTTACTACAAAAAAACATAGATACATGTCTGCTAAAATAAACGAAGAGTTTTGAGTTTCCTCCTTGCTTTTCCAGTGCCCTACCCACACCAGTCATAAGCAGCACGTAAGGCAAGCTACATGTTGTTAAGACGTAGATAGCAAACAGACTGTTTTAAATATTTATATAAAATGTGTACATCTACTAAATTTCTGGAGATCCAGAAGATCAGAATGTTTGTCTTTGTAACACATAGCCACCACCCATATATTTTATATTCAAATTCAGGGACCTTGCCAATCCATGACAACAGAATTTCAGAGCTAAAAGGGACCTTGGAGATTGTGTTGTTTGACTCTCTTCAATTTAACAAATGAAGAAACTGAGGCTCAAAAAGTTAAATATGATTTTCCAAAAGTCAGTACTATTTTTAAACGTCACAGTTTCCTCCCAAATCGAAAACACAGTGAAAAGTATATATCAACCTAAAAGCTTTTCAGAAAAATTACACTAAATGTCTACTTCAATTTTGAGACACATCCTGATTTCCAGAACATTAAAACTTGAAAAATCATACATCTTAGAACTGAGGCAATATTGTATTCTTCCAAAAATAGTTATTCTTTAACCTAACGGTTTAAACTAGTGCTTCACAAACTTGTTCTCTTCAAGATACACAAATAAAATTATAATATTTGTATGTAGGACCGGGGAGGGTACACAGCCTGATGTGATCGATCAGCCCTCTGAACCCAGAGGACTGAGATGATCGCACTGGTTGGGAAGTTCTGCTTTAAATCACCTGTATGATATATATTTTTAATAAATTGAAAATTTGTTGTAATTCAACACTTTCTATTTCTTAACCAAAAGTCTTCTTTCATTAGTTTAAACAGACATCTGGATATATAAAGGTAACTATCAAAATACTAGAGAAAGGCTAATTGTAGACATATACAAACTCTTAAATTTAACTTTTTAAAGACTTCAGTTTTCTTTCTGCATTTCAGTATGAGTCTTTTCTAGTTGCCTCATAACACTTCATTTGCTTCTTCTCTATTTTGACCAACAAAGCATTTGATACAGCAAATATCACTTACTCTGATCCCTTTTGGTCCTGGTGGCCCTGGAATTCCATCACTACCCTGAAAAATACAACATATTTAGTTATTTTTCCTTCAAAAATAGCCCTCAAATAACTAATTTTAGACTGTAAACTGAGACACATTTTTGTGAACCTTTGTGAAAGTTAGTGAGACACTTACATGCCCAAGGAAGAAGCATGTATTATTGAGACTGAAAGCACTGAGGTAAGTCAGATGCTAAAAGAAACGCCTTTATTTACTGAGAAGAAAACTGTTAACATGTAGAAGAAACTTTATACCTGTAAAGTTAATTATGAAGCATGCAAGAAAAGAAAGATGAAATAGTAGTATATATATTCCCCAAATCATTTATGCATAAACAAAATAAGAGCTGAAAATCTGGGCAGTTTCTATATTGTGTCAATCTGCTTGCATCATCTCTGGGCCTAAACATGTGCTGTTCTTGAGTTTGCTGTTTTAAACCTTTGCTATGTTTTATAAGACACTTTCTACTGGCAGAGCTAAGAAAGAAAAAGAAAACCATAGACTTTCCTTTCAAGCTTCTGCTATAGACTCCATGCAAAAGAGGCTGCCCACATGTTCGTTAATCTATTTACCCATTTCTAGTTACAACCGCATTGCTGAGAATTTAGTCTTGCCTCACTAAGTTTTACTATGTAGTTTCTTTTAAAAATGGAATAAAGAAAACCTAATTCTGCTCCAATAGGCAGGAATTTCAGTGGAACATACAGCTAGTAGGCCACCATCTGAGCCTTTAGATAGTTTTTATTAAACTGGGACATCTTGCTTTATACAAGTGGCTTTCAAACTACTCTACTTACAACCCTAGAATTTCCCCTGGAGGTTCCTTTATGCCTATGCCACCCTCCTTCAATCACTGAAGCTCTGTTTTTATCTGTTTTATTTGGGGCTTCCATGAAAAGTTTTATTTGAAGAAAAGGTTACCTGATGTATTAGTTCCTTATGCTCCTCTCACAAATTACCACAAACTTAGTGGCCTAAAATAATACAATCTTACAGTTCTGGAAGTCAGAGGTATGAAGGGTCTCAGTGGCAGAGCTATGCACTTTCTGGAGATTCTATGGAGAGAATTCATTTACTTTCTTTTTCCAGCTTCCAGAGCTACCAGCATCCCTCTGCTCATGGCCCTCTTCTATGTTCAAAGTCAGTGATGGCTGAATGAATCTTTCTAACATTGCACCACTCTGACACTGACTCTTCTGCCTCCCTCTTCAACATCGAAAGGACCCTTATGATTATACTGGGCCCACCCAGATCATCCAGAATAATTACCCTAGTTTAAAACCAGCTGACTAGCTAGCAGCTTTAATTCCGCCTGCAATCTTAATTTTGCTTACCTGTGTAACCTAACATATTCACAGGTTCTGGGGATTAGGTTATGGACATCTTTAGGGGGTGGGCATTATTCTGCCTACCACACCTTGCTTTAAAACAAGGTTAATAATCTACTCTTTTCACAAAAGATGCATCTCTAAGGAAATTAAAGTAAATCTAATTCTATTTTAAAACTAGAAAATTGTTTGTTCAATGAATCTTTTTGTGTCTTCCCACTAAAGGTGAAAATAAGACAAGGATGCCTTAAAACTATACTGGTCATACTAACCAACGTGGCTAAATAAGAGAGAGAAATTAGAGGTATAAAAATTGGAAAGAATGAGGTAAAACATATTATTTGCAAATAATACGATTGTATGCATGGAAAACCCAAGATAGTTAAATGAAAAACTATAATCAATAAGATAATTCAGTAAGGTAACTGTATATAAAATTAATATGAAGAATTAATAGCTTTCTTATATACCAACAACTACCAGTTAGAAAACATAATGGAAGAAAATGTGCAATTTACAATAGCAGAAAAAGATAAAATATTTAGCAATGAACTGAGCAAGAAATGTATAAGATTCATAAGAAGAAAATTTTAAAACACTTCTGAAGTTCAAAAAGGAAGACTGGAACAAATGGAAAGGCATTCCATGTTCCTGGATAATAGGATTCAACATTAAAAAAGTCAATTATCAACAATTTAGTTACATTGAGAAAAATTCTGAAGAAAAAAAAAGATCAATGAGGGGACACTAGTACTGGCAGATATAAAAATATAGCATAAGATGTCAATAATTAAAATAGTTTGGTTCTGATATTTGAATAACCGGACCACTGGAAGAGTATGAAAAGTTGAGAAACAGGTCCATATATTCATGTGAATTTGGTATATAATGAAAGTGGCATTGCAAATCAGTGGGGAAAATTATATTGGGACACACTTGTGAGGACATCTGGAAAAAAAAGTGGAACTTACATCACAAACCATACCAGGATGAATTGAAATCAATAAAACATTCACATGAAAAAAGTGAAACTATTAATATACTGGAAGAAAACATGGGAGAATTATTTTATACTCTTACAGTGGGGAAGGCATTTAATATTCAAAACCCAAATGCCACAAAAGACCTCTGATAAACAAAACACACACACACACACACACACACACACATAAATATACACATACACATGCACACACCCATCGAAGACAAATGACAAACTGGTGGGATATAATTGTAACTCACGACACAGATAAAGGGCAATCTCCCTAAAATATAAATAGCTCGGTGAAATATGAAAACACCAACAATCCAGTAGAAAAATGGGCAAATGGTATAAATAGACAGTTCACAGAAATGAAAAGATGCTCAATCTTATTTTTAATAAGAGAAGTGCAAACTAAAAGTACATTGAGAGGCCATTTTTCATCTAACAGATTGGCAAGAATCCAAGTTTCATAATAGGATTGGGTGAAGCTACAGGGAAATTGATCTTCTTGTACATTGCTGAACCAAGGATAAATCATACAACTTCTTGGGTGGCAATTTGGCGATATCCACAAAAATATATAAATACATGTATGCTCTGATCCAGCAAAATCACTTCTAGTAATCTTAGAGATAATCCCTTATTGGGGAAAGAAAATCTATTTAAATTGTACATCATAGCAGCACTGTTTGTGGTAGCAAAAAATTGAAAACCACCTAA
Organism: Stenella coeruleoalba; assembly: GCF_951394435.1. Lineage (NCBI taxonomy): Eukaryota > Metazoa > Chordata > Mammalia > Artiodactyla > Delphinidae > Stenella > Stenella coeruleoalba. The sequence goes on along the minus strand of NC_137152.1, from coordinate 88,340,522 downwards.
ATGATCATCAATAGGGAACTGGCTTAATGAGTTATGGTTTATACACACAATATAATACAATGCAGTTATAAAAAACGAGGAGGTTCCGTGTATACTGATATGGGATATCTACAATGTATGTCAAGTGAAAAACAAAGGTCAAACAATGTGTTGGATACCATTTTATAAACAAAGGGAGGTAAAAGTGTGCATGTGTGTATATGCATGTATGTGCATGTATATATTTGTATCTGTACACATATTCATAAAAAATTCTTGGGCATATTCACAAGAAAATAACATAAGTGGATGCCCATTGGGAATATGTAGAACTCAGTGGCTAATGGACACAGTGGAAAGGAGATTTTTTTCATTGTATACCCTTTTTATGTTAATTTATTTTGAAGAAAATGAATATATTATCTATTGAAAATCAATTAAATTTTATTTTTAAGAATAAAGAAATCCTTTGGCAATCTTTATATATACACTCCTATATATATTTGTTTTATATATATTTACTTTCATATATGAGTATACAGATTAAAGAATAATCCTACAAAATTTTTGACTTGGTATGTATGTTAACACATACACATATGCCCGAATACCCAATCACATAAAAAGTATAAATTCAGCTATGTTGGGGAGCATGAAGTCATACTGAAGATAGAAGCAGAAAGTGCTTCTAATTCAAAATCCCCAAAGTTTAGAAAGCAGTCAAACCTCCTCCTTTTATGGATATAGAAATGGAATCACAGCAAAAGACTGGATTGCTTTCTAAATTTAAACTGCATACAACCACACATTTAAAAATTATCATACTATTGTACAATAGTCCCAGTTAATGCTAAACTATTTCAAAAAATCTGATGTAGTTAGCTTTTATTTATTTATTTATTTATTTATTTTTTTGCGGTAAACGGGCCTCTCACTGCTGTGGTCTCTCCCGTTGAAGAGCACAGGCTCCAGACGCGCAGGCTCAGCGGCCATGGCTCACGGGCCCAGCCGCTCCGCGGCATGTGGGATCTTCCTGGATCGGGGCACGAACCCCTGTCCCCTGCATCGGCAGGCGGACTCTCAACCACTGCGCCACCAGGGAAGCTCTTTTTAATCTGACCTAAATCTTTATTAGACTTGCCACCTCTCACTGAGCATAGTGTGCAAGAAACTCAGCCCCAAATCCCAGGTAAACTCAGATACAAGAAATGTAACTTTATTTTTCTATGGTTCAACTTAATTTCTATTTCAAAGCACCCATTTCACTAAGATGGCTGAAACTTAACCTCAGTTAATTGGACTTCCCACCTCATTTTCACAAGCCTGTGCCTAAGCTATGGAGGGCTTAAGCAGTTCTGAGACGTTGAGGGGTGGGACAGTCTAGTCCAAGCTGGAATCCATTGAGATGTCCCATGCCAGCAGTCTACATGGACTGCTGCTGAGTTAGTGCTCAATTCTACCCACTTGACTCTTTCAGATCCTTCTGCTATTTCTGGGTGCACAAGAAACATTCTGCTATTTTGCACCTCATTGGACATAGGAAATTCTGTTGTATGGCCCATCTAACTTAAATTTTATGCAGTCATTTAGAGTCTTGCCTTTTCTTCAGTGTAAAGTTCTACTCAGGAAATTTAGCACATGTCCCTTCTGCTCTTGAATCTAATAAAACTTCCTTGGTGTACTGCCACCTCCTCAGAGATCATGCTCAAGCCTATTCCCACAATCTATGCTATGGTATAGTTAAGTGTTAAAAAGTATTTGTGCGTTTAAATTAATTTTCCCCCTTTACTCAGAGGACTACTTGATGAGTATCCATTTGATTTCCTTAATGCTCTAATGACACGATGTACCACTATTCCATGAAATAAAATTAGGAAAAAAAGGGTTTCTAAACCACTATTATTTTCCAGGAAAATGAACAGAACTGGCCCTTTCATATATCAGTTCATCAGTCAAAGAGCCATTAAAAAAAAAAAAAAACAGAAGCTTTTCCCAATCTTAAAATTCACTATTATCTCTTCACATCCTATATCTTAACATGCATATAAGATGCTATCCTTGCTCGTGGTATAGGAGAAACTGCCCACACAGCAGTCAATGGGGAAAAGTATTCCCAACTGACAGGATAACAGCACCTTTGGATCTATGAGCCTGGGTACAGGAGAGGGAGAGTGTAAGGATATATTGTCTCCTTCTTTCTCTCCCACAGAATAGCCTGTGTGACTTCCACCTCACCAAATTCATTGATACACCTGTCTCAGATAGCTGCCGCCACTGTAAATTTGACAAACTGCTAGACATGTCTCTCACCACCCAACCCCATCTATTCCTGGCTTGGTAATGTTTGGAGCTTATGGTTACACTCACTCCTCCAGGCAGGCCTGATTGTCCTGCTTGGAATAATTTTGATCATGACCATGATCCACTGGAGCCTCAGATTAACTACCTATTTTTTGACATAACTCCTCAAGGCCCGACCCATTCAGGTCCATGTTGGAGTAACCTATGTTTCTCATTTGGGTCCTGAAAAATCAGGAAATGGAATCGAGGAATCTGGCTCCTGGCTAAAGACCTATGTGTGATTTTTCAGGCCCAACCATATGGTAAGCCTCATAGAGAAAAGCTGCCCATCCCACACCAGAATTAGTGCACAGCCAATGCATGTCAGTCTCTGAAGGGAATTGTAGTAAAGGAGTCAATCCCCCTGGCTGGTCATGCTCTTATGCATATCTGCACTGAAAGGCCTCTTTACGTGGAACCTTGGTGAAGACGTCTTCAGTCAAAGAGGGGGAACCTTGAGGACATTTTTTCTGTACTCTGACTCAGTAGTTCTCCACTCCTAGCCCTTCCCCCCTCCCTTCTTTCATCCCGCTGTCAGGTATACTAAAAAACAGCAGTTTTGCTCTTTTCTCTTGTCCTCCATTCTATCTGCGGCTGGATTTGATCATCGCCATGTCTTCTCACAAGACTTTCAGGATCAAGCGATTTCTGGCCAAGAAACAAAAGCAGAATCATCCCATTCCCCAATGGATTCGAATGAAAACTGGTAATAAAATCAGGTACAACTCTAAGAGAAGACATTGGAGAAGAACCAAGCTGGGTCTATAATGAGCCTCACATATGAATTCACACACATTATCAGAACATCACTAGTGTCTGGAACAGCTGCCTGTGTTTGATGCTCTCTCCTCTTGAGCTTTCCTCATCACTGCTCACTGTGTAGCTCTGTAATAAACATGTGAACCTTTTGTTGGAAACAACAACAACAAAAAAACCAAAACAGCAGTTTTTTGCTCCAAGCTCCCTGAGCAGTGAAACAATTCCCTGTGTCTGTGCTTATCCATTTCACCCTCACTGGCACTGTTCCATGAGGAATAATGGAAGAGTGGGGGAGTCCACGCTTTCTCTGGTTTATGTTTTGCTTATACACACTGTCACGGTTAAGTGACTAAAGCCTTGACTGTTACTTTCATGTTGGCTTGTTGTCTTAATCAGTACTCTGACACCTGGCAGTTAAGCTCTCTCCAGCTCAGCTGAGCTCCTGACAGGACTTAATTTTTGTTAAGGATCCCAATGACCACACACAATTAACAGCTTCCAAAAGCATTTGAATACAGCAGTAATATTCAGCTTTTTTAAAAAAACAACAACAATGAAGTATAGATTCTTGGCCATTCTATTGTTTTATTTAAATATTAGTTTCTGGCTATAATTCAGTAACTTTTTAATTGATTTGACACCTGTCCCACATTAAGATGGCTTAATTCCTTTAGTATTACTGGTTGGTAATTTGGCACGTACCTTTTGTCCCCGAGGCCCTGGCGGCCCTTCTGGACCTGGAAATCCAGGCAAACCTGGATGGCCTTCCAAACCTGGAAATCCTCTCTCCCCCTGCAATTGAACAAGAATGAAAGATAAAGTCATTTGTGAATTTTCAAGCACAAACATCGTTGAGATTCAAAAACATCAAATGACTATCTAGAGAAGACTAAATTAATTTAATTATGCTAAGTTCAGAGTGTCCACTAACATGGAGAAACCTGTAAGATAGGAGTGGAAAGATACAAATCACTCTGAATTTATATCGTATTTGGTAATGTAATCTCTTGCTTTCTCGTAAAAGTAAAAAGCTTATCAGAAATGAAGTTTATATATACTGACATCAAGAATTTAACAGGGAAGATGGCAATAAATCCAGGAAAACAGGAATGAAGGGGTTACATGAAATAAGTATGGTGCAGGGATGAAGAAGTGCAAAAGGAAAACATCAGAGAAGATTTCAGGTTTGCTGTGGAGTACAGAGTTGCAGGATTATTCAGAATGGAAATTCATTTGCTGATTAGCGATGAGTTAGCTAGAAAAAGGCTCTATAACATCAAAATTTTTATATTTTTCTCTGACTGTAAAATCAACACAAAAAGGAATCAATGTTTGTTGTAGAGGAAAAGAAAAAACCACCAGCAATTGTGACTCAAGTCCCAGTTCTGACCACAGCACTTATCAACACCAGCACAGGGGGGCTGTCTACCTACTAGTGAGGGTCTACTAGGTCTACATCTTATCACCATCTATCAGGAAAGGCTGCCTGATGTGCATATCTATACAACCAGATAGGTGGGTGTTGCAGGGCGACCATGTATACTAATATACCATTAGATAGACACATTAGGGTTAGTTAACTTGCATACAGTCAATTTATATTAAGAGTGTGAACCCTAACATCTCTAGGGGATCCAGTCACAGAAAGCAAATTCATCACTGTTAAGTTTAAGAACCCTAAGGGCTCACAGCTCCGTGGCATGTGCTTCCAACTGCAGTGCTGCAAGCAGTTCCTCTACTTTCCTAAGGCTTGAAGGTGGAGTCTCCGGCCAGAGGCTCTGGACCTTGTTCTGGGAACCCTCTTCTCCCCAGATCCTATCCAGAGTGACAGCCTAGGCAGCACCTGAGAAAGAGAAAGCATCCATATCTACAAGGCAACTGACTAATGGGCCATTAGAAGCACTTACCCTTGGAGGTTAAGGTACAATAGACTTTCATTCATAACCCCAGTATGTGTGTGTATCTGTGTGTGTCTGTGTGTGTGTGGCAACAGGGGGTAAATACTAAGTTTAGCCTAGATAGCTTAGATGATCTTGTATTGAATAACTTCTTCTGTTGAAGCATCCTACAATAAATATAAGCCCTTTGAAAAGGCTACTTCTGATCAGTTTTCACTTATTACTTCAAAGCAAATGAAGCAAATGTTAGCCAGTTAAAGGTAGACCTAAACATTCCTGTAGCTTTGACAATAATTATTATTGACATATTACAGCATTTTCTCTCTATTTTCTATAAATATATCTCTTTATTGTTTTAATTGCTCATAGAATTATGATAATTTAGTATCCATCAATCTCAATGTCATTATTTTGAAGGAAATAGAACAAGAGAAGAAAAATAAAAGATTCAAAAATTTTAGAGCTGGATTGGCTCAAATCATTACATAGCCCATATTGGCAGAGCAGGTAGTAGAAATCTGACCACAAGTGCCAGACCACAAGTAAGCTAGAAGGAAAAAGACAATCTAGTTCGAGTATATTTCCATAAGTGGAAAACACAGCTACGTTTTGGGATCTCCGCTAGTATTTAAAGCATATCTCTGCCAAAACTCGAGAATAATGCTTGAAGAGAGCTATATTTTCTCAGAAGCAAAACTGCTACCCAGGCTATAGATATGAGAGGAATACACTAGAAACTGAAAGTAGAGAGTGCTAAAAAGCTTAACTGTGCTGGGATTATTAAAAACCATATACCTATACCAGATACTTGTCCTGAAATCTCACACTATAGTCAAACGATGCTGTAGTCCTATCTAGCTGACAGAGCAATATTATACCACAGAAGATAGAAGGGCAATTACTGGAAAGTAGCAAAAAGAATTGCAATAGCAATCCCCAGCCTTTGAAAGGTAGAAAGTTTCCTGCAGTAGAAGCTATAGAAGGCTTCCATGAGGAGAGGGTGCCAGGAGGGTCCTCTACCTAATTCCTAATACAGATGGCAGGGAAGGCTGACATTTGTTATGTGCCTACCCTTTGCTACTGGTTGTCAGGCAATTATTTAATCCTTACAGCTACCTAGATTTTACTGTAATTTTCTAACACTCACTAACACAGAAAATGGTGTAGAACATCTATTTCTGAAGGTCAAACTTTAAAAAAACCTGGTTTATGCTGCCTGCCCATATTTGAATAAAAAATCAGTCTTATTTTTCTTTATGGAATAATATTCTTCTCCCCCTGCCTGTCCTTTAAATATTGGTATTTCTCTGGAGGCCCTTTTTGACCCTTTCTCCCCCTTTCCCTGGGAAATCTCAAACATCAACACATTTTTCCCTAAAAACTGGGCTCACAGGGCCAACTATCTTAAACATCTCCACTTGAATATCACACAGATGTTAAAAAAGAAAAAGAAACAGGCTGGGACCTGGGACCCTTTGCTACAGTGTTGCAATGCTTGCACCTGGACACAGCTCTCCTGGAAGAACAACACGCAAAGAAACTATATGGGACTAAAAATAACTGCACGCATGTGCAGTTGGGGCAAATTCTGGACCCAAAAAGATACAAAAGATCAAAAAACCCAACTGCCACTTTTGAAGAGCCTGGAGCAAAAACAGGGTGTCAGGAGCAAAAGCAGGGTACTGAGCATGCCCCCTGCACACACCACCACCAGAGGGGTGGGCAAAACACCTAAGCCACCCCTCTGGCCCGATCCCTGGATGCACCCCTACCCCTGCTGCAGCAGGGGCCTCAGTAAAGCCTTGCCTTAAGAAAAAAAAAATCCATGATGTATTTTCGTAAATGCTTTCTTTGCATCTGCTGAGATAGTTACATGGTAGGCTTATTTATGTTTAAAATTTGTATTTAGGGGGCTTCCCTGGTGGTGCAGTGGTTGAGAGTCCGCCTGCCGATGCAGGGGACGCGGGTTCGTGCCCCAGTACGGGAAGATCCCACGTGCCGCGGAGCGGCTAGGCCCGCGAGCCATGGCCGCTGAGCCTGCGCGTCCGGAGCCTGTGCTCCACAACGGGAGAGGCCACGACAGTGAGAGGCCCGCGTACCGCAAAAAAAAAAAAAAATTGTATTTAGTCTTTTAATATGGTGAATTATAATTTTGGTTTTCAAATGTTAAACCAACCATGCATTCCTTGCATAAACCCCACTTGGTAAGAACACATTATCCACTTTATATGCCATTGGATCTGATTTGCTAAAATTCTGTTCTTCATTTCTGCATCTATGTTAATGAGCTATAGTTTAATGATTTTTAAAATTTTATCCTTGTCCGGCTTGGGTATTAGGGCATATTTGTTTCATAAAATTAGTTGGACATCAGCCCGAATGCTTCCTGTAAGGAACGGCACCAAGAAACGGAGGAGAGCTTAAACAAGCTTTATTTGGGAACGCTCCCGGGCGAGGTTCACTGGTCCGAGAGAAAGGGGCCAGAGAAGTCGCGCCCGGGCGAGGGTTTGGGCAGCATTTATAGAGGAAGAAGGGAAAGGGGTGTGGTGAATCCGGGAGGGCGCAGGTTATTCCTTATTTGGTGGTCTTTCCGGGTATCCTGGCAATATCTGGTGCCGGTCGCATCAGTCTTGGGACCGTTAGTCCCGCCCCTCGAAAGGCGGGAAGGCTGGGCCGGGTGGAAAGTCCCCAGGTCAGTTCCTGGAACTGGGTGGTCCGGAAAGTCTCCAGGTCAGTTTCTGGAACTGGGTGGTCCAGAAAGTTTCGGTCTGATGCAACCTGTGAGTCTGATTGCGTTCCCTTGCCTCGGGCCAGTTGGCCTTACACTTCCATTTTCTAAGTTTATGCAAGATTGATATTGTCTCTTACATAAATGTTTCACATAATTCATCAGTGAAAATTTCTGGACTGGAATTTTTATGTGTGTGTGGGAAGAGTATGATAATTCAATTTCCTTAGTAGATATAGGGCTAGTCATATTTTGCTTCATTTAGTTACTTAGTTTTAGGTAACGTGTATTTCTCAAGTTATTTGTCCATCTTTCTTCAGTGTTCTTCATTCTGCTGTTAAAAGCCCACCTGGTAAACTGTTCTTTCTTATATTTTGCTTTTCAAATCTAGATTTCCCTCCTTTTTATTTCACAATTTCCAATGCTCTGTTGCGATTCTCTATCTGTTCACTCATTATTCACAGAGTTCCCTTTAAATCAACAAATATATTTATCCTATCTGCTTTAAATCTTTGTCTAAGAATTCTAACATCTGTGTTATTTCAGAGTTAGTTTTCATTGATTGGTCTTTTTCTTGACCATGGGTCGCTTTTACTTGTTACTTCACGTCTAGTAAGTTTTAATTGCATAGTGGACATTGTAGTTATTAATATGTACACATACTGGATTGTTTTATATTGTCTAAAAAGTATTGAACTTTTGTTTTAGGAAATAGCTAACTCAGCTGAACTAACACTTAAAACTCTGTTTTCCTTTCAATGGACAGCAGTTAAGTCTGTGTTCACTTATTGCAGGCTTCCAGCTGTTCCTTCTTGCTGGGTTGCATGAATCCTCCCCTATACATATAAAGTCCAGGGTCCAACCAAGTATTTGGGCTGCATTTACAAGCAGATTTTTGGTCTCTCCATTCTGTGACTCCCTCCATTCCAGCATATCTCCCATCATTTTCCAGCCATTCTGGCATCCTCAATTCTGTCCTGGAATTCTCAAGCCACTGAGACTTTGTTTTTCTGTCTGGGTTCTTGCCATCCTTTGCCCTGCAGACTGAAGCGCCCACCCAGGAGAAAAGGCACATAAGTGCAAACTTGCCCACTGTACTTCCCTTCTTTAAAAGACTCCTCTCTACTTTTTTCCTACTTTGGCCACTCTCCTGTACTATTAAATAGTTGTTATATTTTGTCCAGAGTGTTTACTTCTTATCTTAAGGAGAGTTAATCTGATAAAAGTCATTCCGCTAATATCAGAAATGAATCCCTCTTGGTGTTTTTACTGCTACAGAAAGTAGCTTTACTATAAAACTATTCCCCTCAAGCTAATGTTATTCAAATAAGCGTTCTGTATAACACTCTTCAATTATCATTAATAGGTGTTCCGTTAGAAGGAAGCAAAGTGGGTTAAATGGTTAAATAGAGCTTGGAAATACAGCACTGCAAAACAAACAAATAGGTTTCTTTACTCCAGGACTTTTAAACACCTTTAGTATGCTAGTGTACCTTTCTATATGCCTAAATGGAATATGCTCTTGAGATATTATCCCAAACTTTTTCATATATCATTAGTAATATTCAATAATTCATTCAAAAATATTCACTGAGCCCCAAAGAGTGAAGACTAGGGTATGATCACCTTCCTCCTAGTACAATTCCTTTTTGGCCACAATTCACTATCCCTTTTTAATCTTCTGTTTTCAATGTCAGTCACTGATTCATAGTGGCTAGGTTTATGTTATTTAATCATCACCAATACTTACTTTGTAATCATCATATCTATATAATAGGGATGCTGTTGTGGTTAAAGTGGGATGAAAACAGAGATAGACCATCCTGAACTTAAATGGATTAGATAAAAATACATGAAACACATGAAATTGTATGGTAACTAGCACAGATTAGTAGCCTGATAAATGTTTGGTTCCTTAAGAATTTTGCATTCTTTTGCCTATTAAGTCATTGACTGCAACAAGATTCATCAGAGGTTGGCAGACTACAGCTCTCATGCCAAATTCAGTCAGATCCCTGTTTTGTATAGTACAAGAGCCAATAATGTTTTTACACTATTAAAGGGCTACTTTTAAAAAGGGAGAAAATTATGTGACAGAGACCTTATGTGCCTCACAAAGGCTAAATTATTTACCATATGTATTTTTACAGAAAGTGTTTGCTGATCTCTGAGATATAGTCTAATCCTTAAAGCAATCTAAAATAAGCAGTAGAGTAAAATTCATTTTATTTAATTAGATGCTGAGGTACAAGCCCTGTTTTTTTAAAAAAAATATTAAAATCACGATTTTATTGGTTTTCCAAGTTTTTTAAGGCTCATCTCATATCTTACCTTTTCTCCTTTTATACCACTACAGTCACACTTTGATCCTGGAGAACACCCATAGCAAGCCTATAAGGAAGAGAAAAGGGGAGGAAAATCATTAAATATGAACCTGAAAACCAGACTCTGACTTATAGCTCAAATGAATTCAATAATCCAAACTTGTAAAACAACTACCAGAAAAACATCTGAAAGGATATATACAAAATTGCAAACAATGGTTACCTCTGGGGAATCTTTCATCTTTTATTGTATACATTTCTGTTTGAACTTTTCAAAATGAGCAAATACTTATAATTTTAATCTCCCATTGCAGAGCACAGGCTCCGAACACGCAGGCCCAGCGGCCATGGCTCACAGGCCCAGCCGCTCCGCGGCATGTGGGATCCTCCCGGACCGGGGCACAAACCCGTGTCCCCTGCATCGGCAGGCGGACTCTCAACCACTGCGCCACCAGGGAAGCCCAAAAAATGTCTTTTTATAAATGAAAAAGAAATCCATACAACTTCCCTGTAATATGATTTTCAGCTCTAAGGAACTCATTTTCTCTCCTAACATCACTTATAAGAAATTACCTCTCAATCTATATTAGCAAAGACCTCGGCAACTAGCCAAAGATGCCTGCTACTTAAAGTCCCTTGCTCTTCTGCATTCATGAGCATGAACTACATACTGTCTTTTACCACCTTTCTTTTCTTTGCTTCCGCTATTTCATCACTAGTAGCTCAGTCTCTAATAGCTCCAAGCTTTACCACAAAAGTTGTTCCCACAGCCTAGGTATCCTAAATAGCCACTCGTAACAACTTCATTCACTCATATGAGGAATTGAGGTACTAGAGCCAGAAAAATATACTCCTCCAAAATAAGAACCTGTAGGACAAGAAGACAATAGATGATGTCTGCCATCCAGAACTATCCTTTACTCTGGCATGAAGCTGAACTGCTTAGAAAAACAAATAGTAATTAGTTTAACATATGTAGATAGCTCAGCATTTATGTACAATAAGGGGTTACGCTTCTCATCAAATAAGAGAAATTTTTATGTGATGTAAATACCAAATAATGTTTATCAATGTTCAGCCATGGGAGACTATGAATTAAAATGTACGATAGCCTCCGTCCCATCATTCCGCGCTTTCCTTTACTCCAATCACTACCAGTGTACCTTCCCCAATCCTTAACGAACTACTAACCTTGTCCTTCCGGTTAGAAATCCTAACCCACTCAGCTGCAACTCGAAGTCACCCTCATACTGAAACTCCTTTTCCTGATTATAACAGCAAACTACAGGGGCTTGATGTTGGGGGAAATTTCTCATGCACATTGCAAAAGACTGTTCCAATAACAGATGTGAACTTGACATTTCTAATTGAAACAGTTATATAGCCACTATTTATTATACATAGGTGATTAGGTTATATACTCTGCTTTTAGTACTATATGCCAGCTACATTAAGAGTTAAATAGATTTATTTTCATTTTTTTAACATCTTTATTGGAGTATAATTGATTTACAAAGGTGTGTTAGTTTCTGCTTTATAACAAAGTGAATTAGCTATACATATACCTGTATCCCCATATCTCCTCCCTCTTGCATCTCCCTCCCACCCTCCCTATCCCACCCCTCTAGGTGGACACAAAGCACTGAGCTGATCTCCCTGTGCCATGCGGCTGTTTCCCACCAGCTATTTTACATTTGGTAGTGTATATATGTCCATGCCACTCTCATACTTTGTCCTAGCTTACACTTCACCCTCCCCGCGTCCTCAAGTTCATTCTCTATGTCTGCGTCTTTATTCCTGTCCTACCCCTAGGTTCTTCAGAACCTTTTTTTTTTTTTTTAGATTCCATATATATGTGTTAGCATACGGTATTTTTTTTTCTCTTTCTGACTTACTTCACTCTGTATGACAGTCTCTAGGTCCATCCACCTCACTACAAATAACTCAATTTTGTTTCTTTTTATGGCTGAGAAATATTCCATGGTATATATGTGCCACATCTTCTTTATCCATTCATCTGTCGATGGGCACTTAGGTTTCTTCCATGTCCTGGCTATTGTAAAAAGAGCTGGAATGCACATTGTGGTACATGACACTTTTTGAATTATGGTTTTCTCAGGGTATACGCCTAGTAGTGGGATTGCTGGGTTGTATGGAAGTTCTATTTTTAAGGAACCTCCTTACTGTTCTCCATAGTGGCTGTATCAATTTACATTCCCACCAACAGTGCAAGAGGATTCCCTTTTCTCCACACCCTCTCCAGCATTTATTGTTTGTAGATTTTTTGATGATGGCCATTAGGACCAGTGTGAGGTGATACCTCATTGTAGTTTTGATTTGCATTTCTGTAATGATTAGTGATGTTGGGCATCCTTTCATTTGTTTGTTGGCAATCTATATAACTTCTTTGCAAAAATGTCTATTTAGGTTTTCTGCTCATTTTTAATTGGGTTGTTTTTTTGATAATAAGCTCCATGAGCTGCTTGTATATTTGGAGATTAATCCTTTGACAGTTGTTTCGTTTGCAAACATTTTCTCCAATTCTGAGGGTTGTCTTTTCGTCTTGTTTATGGTTTCCTTCGCTGTGCAAAAGCTTTTAAGTTTCATTAGGTCCCATTTGTTCATTTTTGTTTTTATTTCCATTACTCTAGGAGGTGGGTCAAAAAGGATCTTGCTGTGATTTATGTCATAGAGTGTTCTGCCTATGTTTTCCTCTAAGAGATTGATAGTTTCTGGCCTTACATTTAGGTCTTTAATCCATTTTGAGTTTATTTTTGTGTATGGTGTTAGGGAGTGTTCTAATCTCATTCGTTTACATGTAGCTGTCCAGTTTTCCTAGCACCACTTATTGAAGAGGCTATCTTTTCTCCGTTTTATTATCTTGCCTCCTTTATCAAAACTAAGGTGACCATATGTGCGTAGATTTATCTCTGGGCTTTCTATCCTGTTCCATTGATCTATATTTCTGTTTTTGTGCCAGTACCATACTGTCTTGATTACTGTAGCTTTGTAGTATATAGTCTGAAGTCAGGGAGTCTGATTCCTCCAGTCCTGTTCTTCTTTCTCAAGATTGCTTTGGCTATTCAGGGTGTTTTGTATTTCCATATAAATTGTGAAATTTTTTGTTAGAGTTCTGTGAAAAATGCCATTGGTAGTTTGATAGGGAGTGCACTGAATCTGTAGATTGCTTTGGGTAGTAGAGTCATTTTCACAATGTTGAATCTTCCAATCCAAGAACATGGTATATCTCTCCATCTGTTTGTATCACCTTTAATTTCTTTTATCAGTGTCTTATAGTTTTCTGCATAAAAGTCTTTTGTCTATTTAGATAGGATTATTCCTAGGTATTTTATTCCTTTTTTTGCAATGGTAAATGGGAGTGTTTCCTTAGTTTCTCTTTAAGATTTTTCATCATTAGTGTACAGGAATGCAAGAGATTTCTGTGCATTAATTTTGTATTCTGCCACTTTGCCAAATTCATTGATCAGCTCTAGTAATTTTCTGGTAGCATCTTCAGGATTCTCTATGTATAGTATCATGTCATCTGCAAACAGTGAGAGTTTTACTTCTTCTTTCCTGTTTGGATCCCTTTTATTTCTTTTTCTGCTCAGATTGCTGTGGTTAAAACTTTCAAAACTATGTTGAATAATAGCGGTGAGAGTGGGCAACCATGTCTTGTTCCTGATCTTAGTGGAAATGGTTTCAGTTTTTCACCATTGAGAATGATGTTAGCTGTGGGTTTGTCATATATGGCCTTTATTACGTTGAGGTAAGTTCTCTCTATGCCTACTTTCCGGAGAGTTTTTATCATAAATGGGTATTTAATTTTGTCAAAAGATTTTCTGCATCTATTGAGATGATCATATGGTTTTCCTTCTTCAGTTTGTTAATATGATGTATCACATTGATTGACTGCTGTATATTGAAGAATCCTTGCATTCCTGGGATAAACCCCACTTTATCGTGATGGATGACACTTTTAATGTGCTTCTGGATTCTGTTTGCTAGTATTTTGTTGAGGATTTTTACATCTATGTTCATCAGTGTTATTGGCCTGTAGTTTTCTTTTTCTGTGACAACTCTGTCTGGTTTTGGTATCAGGGTGATGGTGGCCTCGTAGAGTGAGTTTGGCAGTGTTCCTCCCTCTGCTATATTTTGAAAGAGTTTGAGAAGGATAGGTGTTAGCTCTTCTCTAAATGTTTGACAGAATTCACCTCTGAAGCCATCTGGTCTTGGAATTTTGTTAGTTGGAAGATGTTTAATCACAGTCTCAATTTCAGTGCTTGTGATTGGTCGGTTTATATTTTCTGTTTCTTCCTGGTTCGGTCCCAGAAGGTTGTGCTTTTCTAAGAATTTGTCCATTTCTTTCAGGATGTCCATTTTATTGGCATATATTGCTTGTAGTAATCTCTCATGATCCTTTGTATTTCTGCAGTGTCAGTTGTTAATTATCCTTTTTCATTTCTAATTCTATTGATTTGAGTCTTCTCTCTTTTTTCCTTGATGAGCCTGGCTAACGATTTATCCATTTGTTTATCTTTTTTTTTAAGTAGACATATCAGTCTGGATACCTAACTCCATTATTGGGGTATCGTTTCCCTATGCCGTTATTTTGTAGTATATATCTTAGAACACATGAATCAGAATCACCTAGAGATGTTTATTAAAATTTCAGATTCTGATAGCCAACTTCAGACTATACTACAAAGCTACAGTAATCAAGACAGCATGGTACTGGCACAAAAACAGAAATATAGATCAATGGAACAGGATAAAAAACCCAGAGATAAACCTACGCACATAGGGTCACCTTATCTTTGATAAAGGAGGCAAGAATATACAATGGAGGAAAGACAGCCTCTTCAATAAATGGTGCTGGGAAAACTGGATAGCTACATGTAAAAGAATGAAATTAGAACACTCCCTAACACCATACACAAAAATAAACTCAAAATGGATTAAAGACCTAAATGTAAGGCCAGACACTATCAAACTCTTAGAGGAAAACAAAGGCAGAACACTCTATGACATAAATCACAGTAAGATCCTTTTTGATCCACCTCTTAGGGAAATGGATGAAAAATAAATAAATAAACAAATGGGACCTAGTGAAACTTAAAAGCTTTTGCCCAGTAAAGGAAACCATAAACAAGACGAAAGGACAACCCTTATTTTGGGAGAAAATATTTGCCAATGAATCAACTGGCAAAGGATTAATCTCCAAAATTTACAAGCAGCTCATACAGCTCAAAATCAAAAAACCCAATCCAAAAATGGGCCGAAGACCTAAATACACATTTCTTCAAAGAAGATACATAGATTACCAATAAACACATGAAAGGATGCTCAACATCACTAATCAGTAGAGAAATGCAAATCAAAACTACAATGAGATATCACCTCACACCAGTCAGAATGGCCATCATCAAAAAATCTACAAAAAATAAATGTTGGAGAGGGTGTGGAGAAAAGGGAACCCTCTTGCACTGTTGGTGGGAATGTAAATTGATACAGCCACTATGGAGAACAGTACGGAGGTTCCTAAAAAACTAAAAATAGAACTTCCATACAACCCAGCAATCCCACAACTGGGCATATACCCTGAGAAAACCATAATTCAAAAAGAGTCATGTACCACAATGTTCATTGCAGCTCTATTTACAATAGCCAGGACTTGGAAGCAACCTAAGTGTCCATCGACAGATGAATGGATAAAGTTGTGTCACATATATACAATGGAATATTACTCAGCCATAAAAAGAAATGAAATTGAGTTATTTGTAGTGAGGTGGATGGACCTAGAGTCCGTCATACAGAATGAAGTCAGAAAGTGAAAAACAAATACCGTATGCTAACACATATATATGGAATCTAAAAAAAAAAAAAAAAGGTTCTGAAGAACCTAGGGGCAGGACAGGAATAAAGACACAGACACAGAGAATGGGCTTGAGGACACAGGGAGGGGGAAGGGTAAACTGGGACGAAGTGAGGAAGTGGCATGGACATATATGTACTACCAAAATAGATATCTAGTAGGAAGCAGCCGCATAGCACAGGGAGACCATCTCGTTGCTTTGTGTCCACCTAAAGGGGTGGGATAGGGAGGTTGGGAGGGAGACACATGAGGGAGGAGATATAGGGATATATGTATACATGTAGCTGATTCACTTTGTTATACAATAGCAACTAACACAACATTGTAAAGCAGTTATACTCCAATAAAGATGTTAAAAAAATACCATATGCATACAATATAATACTATGCCGTATCATCACACAAGGGCTACTCTCACAAGTCTCATAAACTCTTAGAAGATAGTAATTTAAGATTTCAATACGTAAGTCATCTTTGACTTGCCTACTCTTAACACAAAACCTCCATTTTGGGGGATGGAGTGGGCACAGAGTCGCCATTCTTTAACAGTCCAAGGGTAAAAATTTATGTATCTTTTGTTACATCCCTTCATTTGATATCCTGACACAATCCATAAACAGATCTATTTCTTCTGAATAAATGCTATCAATGAAAGAATGTCAGTAGAGTTGAAGGAGGTCTTAGAAATTACCTAATATATCTCCCTCATTTTAAATATAAAGAAATGGACGGCGAAAGACAGCGCCAGAGCTAGAATTAGTTTCTTGACTTTTTCAATATTCCAAACTGATTCCCATATACTTTCAAATTCTGAGCAAAAGCCAGTATGTCTTGCCAGATTTTTTATGAAGAGGAAACATTTTCTCACTATCATAAATGTATTTCTTTAAAAATCAAATTATAGATGAACCTATTAATCAGTTTGAAAGCCTTTTAACCAAAGCAGCACCTGCCACTTCCTACAAATCTAGAACTAAAAAATACATGGAGACTCATTAAAAATTTGATGACTACAACATGTGATTCACCAATACTAACATAGGTAATGAGTTTCCTTGATTAAAAACATTACAATTTTTAAGATAACTAAAGAAAAAGACACACTCATTTGGTTTTCAAGATTCTATTTTCTTTTTCCAACAGGGATGGAAGAATGTTGGGGAAAGGAGGCGGTGGCCTAAACCTTAGTTTATGTGTTTATGCTCATAAACTAAGGTTGGTCAAAGTGAACCCAAATATTTAAAGATATCAAGTATCAGACAGTGGAGCTCTTCTGGCATCTAGTCTGGACAAATTACCAAATGCTTTATTACCAGAAGTACTTTAACCTTAAAAATCCACAAACAAGTTACTCACATTAGCTTTAGTGATTTTACATTTAGGGTGGAGAAGCTATACCTATTTTGGGCAAATTTTATTATTTCCAAGTATTATTGAATACCATTTGGAAATACGTGAAATGGAGGAACTTTTAAAAAAATTAGGTTACTAGATACTTTTAATGGTGTTTGTATAAATGGGATTTTTACATTAGAAAATTACCCTAAATCAGAATGGCATTTGTTGAGAGAAGATTCTATGATTGGCAGATAGGAAGAAAAACCAAGTGTAAGCTACCTTAATCAAGAGCAACTTTCTCCCCAGTTTTAGGTACCAGTAACCATAAATTAAATTTGAGAAGTTTTTATTGAGTCTGGCTCTGTACAAATTAATATGGAGTGTAGGGAGATTATTAAATATCTTATCTCTCTAGAAAATTTTATAACCTAAAAAGAGGAATTAGAGAAATAAGCAAATTAGTATTTATTAGACAGAGTAAGATAAATGACACAAGATGAACATAAAGTATTATGAACACTGAAAAAAGAAAAAAATGCTTAGAAAACTGGTAACACACACAAAATATTTTTTTTCATACGTTACTCTAGTAGATTTTTCCCTAGCAAGAATTTCCAAAGTTTTTAAGTGGTACAAGCAATATTTGAAGGAAATAAGTATCTATAAGCATATTCATGATCTAACTTTGAAAATAAACACAAGTAAGGATCACATCACAGAATTAGCAGCTTTCCAATTCTTAGCTTTGTATGATCTATGATATCCACCTAAAACATTTCTAGCCATCCAGCCTCACCTAGTTAACACCTCTAGTGATGAACTCATAATGCAGCCCATAGTACTAAGGTTTAAGACACTTGTGCAGTAAGAGATTTAATCTGCTTAAGTCTCTTACAAAGAAAATTCAACAATGGGAACTCAAGCAAGTAACAGATTAAAATCACTTTAAAATGAGATCAACCCAATGAATCACTTAATAAAGCTGTAATATAAGCAGAAGAAGAAACATTTAATTTCCCTACTCAAACTAAAAGCGGTTATTTTACTTTGTGGGTAGAAGGAGATGGACAGTGCTTACACATAAATTGTTCCTGCTGGAATTATTATTCATTTTTAATATGAAAACTTCGTATGAAAATCTGGTGATATATACATTTTCAGCAGTAAAACGAAACATACATTCTTTTTACATCTCCGGACGCGCAGGCTCAGCGGCCATGGCTCACGGGCCCAGGCGCTCCGCGGCATGTGGGATCCTCCCGGACCCGGGGCACGAACCCGCGTCCCCTGCATCGGCAGGCGGACTCTCAACCACTGCGCCACCAGGGAAGCCCCAAAACGTACATTCTTAAGTGATACTATCATATCCAACCTGCCACTAAGGGATTATAAGCCTGAGATAAATGTATTGAAGATTTTAGGGTGAAAGGGTTGTAGAATAATAAAAATGATAACCAACATTTTAATAGCCCTTTACAATTTACAAATGATATGATATATATCACATTTGGTCGTCTCAGTAATATTGCTGGGATGTATGCAGCTATACTTACCTATGGTATCACATGTAGAAATGGGGATTTAGAGAGCTTAAATGACTTGATATAGGACCACACAGTAAGCTAATACTTACACTCAGGTTTTTGTCTTTTGCCTCCAAATGCTATGTTCCTTCCACTACTAACTCTGGAAGAAAGTATCCAAAATTTCCAATTAAAAATCAGTGGTCCAGAATGATGGAATTACAAACATGAGTAATATAATAAAATCATTGGATTTTATGTTATAATTTACTTCTGGACATTATGAAAACTTCCAACAGCATTTAAAATGACTTACTTTCAGATAAATGAGTTAACCACAACTATGGGTTCACTGAGAAAAGAAAATTGAGAAGTAAAATAAACCTTGATTTTGTAGCAAGAAGATTTTTATAGACTGGCTATTGAAAGCACTGTGGCTTTCCATTCTACCAGGCCTGTACAGACATCCTGAGTTTCAACATCTTTCTTAGGATTTCAGTAAAGCGGTTCCATTAATGTAAAGAGGTTATAGCACAAGTTGAACTTATCTGAGTTATTTGTGGCCTTGGAAGAGTTCTAACATTACAGATAAAAGAAACAAGCAGAAAGACCACAGTACCATGATAATAAGAATAAAAACTTCAGAGTTCTGCTGAGCATAAATATGTCTGGAATGTCTCCTATGAAGCAGTCAAAACCTGTATTCTAAGTGCATTTAAGATAAAGACACAGACCTACTAGAGAATGGACTTGATGATATGGGGAGGGGGAAGGGTAAGCTGGGACAAAGTGAGAGAGTGGCATGGACACATATACACTACCAAACGTAAAATAGATAGCTAGTGGGAAGCAGCCGCATAGCACAGGGAGATCAGCTCGGTGCTTTGTGTCCACCTAGAGGGGTGGGATAGGGAGGGTGGGAGGGAGGGAGACGCAAGAGGGAAGAGATATGCGAACATATGTATATGTATAACTGATTCACTTTGTTATGAAGCAGAAACGAACACACCATTGTAAAGTAATTATACTCCAATAAAGATGTTAAAAACCAAAAAAGACTCAGTGCATCCAATTCTAGGGCCCTATGCCAGTGTAAAAATGCACTAATATACCCTAGGCCTCCCTGTTGGCTGCTGGCAGGAAGTTAAGAAGCAGAAATTGTTTTTTGCCCTTACACTGAGTAGACCAACATTTCCTGTGCATTTCTAACAGAATTACTGGCTGATCACCGCAGCAGCTGGTATTCATGGTAGGAGGAGCTAATATGATCTTTATTTCACAGGCAGCAAAGCAGGAAACCCTGCTACCACTTTCAGTAAAGCAAGTGTTCTGCATGAAAACCTCCATGGTATTTTCCAACACAAACAGAAATCAGAAAACCCTAGTTTAGTACAATCACAAAAAGCAGGCATGCTTCAGTTCTGGCTGTTTCATTTATAATCAGCAAGGAAAAAAGGCAATGCCTTCTTAATAGTGTTCTTGATTTTGGGACACTGATTACATAAAGTCACATATCAAAGGTGAGAAGCAGTATACCACCGTCACCGCTGCCACCCCTCCCAAATCACAAAAGCTCTAGCTCCATCTAATAGGCTGGTAATTGTCAAGTCAATATTTAGAAAACTTACAACTTCCTCTAACATTAAAGCTGGCAGTACTTTTTCAATATTTGTCACTCAGAGTATTTACAAAGTAGCTTCAATTTATATACTACTCAAAATCTATTGTCACTTTGTGCTCTTGTCATGACAAAAATCTGTCTTTACTTAGCCCTGTCTTAGAGAGATCGGTGGAAGTGTAGGTGAGAGAGATGATTTGACAAACAGATCTGGAAGATGAAGACAGAAAATCCTTTACAGGCAGAAAGAGTCCACACATACCCTACATACACAGAGCCAATCTATGAGCTTTTATTTTAATAAAAATTGCAACAACCTTGCAATTTGCTATTTAATCAAGTTTGTTAACATGATATTGTACCTGATTTCCATCATCAGTCCATTTCTTAGGAACAAATACTACTGTTGGGTGAAAAGCTTTAAGAACCATACATAAACTAGCAAAACAATTTTAGAAATCAAAGTCTACCTGGCTAGTCATCTATAAGTATAATTGAAGGCAAAGCTGAATTTGAAACAAAAAGAATAAATACTACATAACAGAAAATCATAAAAAGAAATTCAAATGGTACATCTGGTAGAAGAAGAGCTACACATATGTGAGTAGACAAAATCAGAACAGAACGTACACTATCTTGACTTGTGGCTAGATGTTTGAAAACGGAATTTCTCCTTATTCTTGAGGGAATACCGACCACATTCCTAGTTAGTTACTAACCCTCTGTAATATGTAGACACACCACGAGATGGGTTGTATTCAATTCTATAAACATTTATTGCATGAGTTACTATCTCAGAAAGCAATGATAACGGCTGAGGATGGGGAAAGATGGCACAAAGGTGAATACAGTACACAAAATCTGCCTTCGAACACCTGGCAATTTAGTTGGAGAGACACACAGGCCAATCAATTATTATAATATAATAAAACAACAATAAAATAAAACAACAAAAACAATTTATTATAATATAATAAAAACAATATAATATAATAAAAACAATTTTATAATATAATAAAAACAATAAAATACAAAAAAACAATAATATAATAAAAACAATAAAAACAATAAAATTATAATATAATAAAAACAATGATGGAAGTATAAAACAAAGTGCTATGTGAGAAAAGATAAAGGATTAATTCTAATTAGGAAAAAGTCATGACAAAAGAACAAATCAACAGGCATTTTCTATAGCAGATTTTAAGGGAAAATAATGCGGACAACTATTCACAGAACTTCTCTGTGCAAAACAGTAGCCACGGGCTTCCCTGGTGGCGCAGTGGTTGAGAGTCCGCCTGCCGATGCAGGGGACACGGGTTCGTGCCCCGGTCCGGGAGGATCCCACATGCCGCGGAGCGGCTGGGCCCGTGAGCCATGGCCGCTGAGCCTGTGCGTCCAGAGCCTGTGCTCCGCAACGGGAGAAGCCACAACAGTGAGAGAGGCCCGCGTACCGCAAAAAAAAAAAAAAAACCAGTAGCCACTAGCCACCTATGCCTAATGAACACTTGAAATATGGCTAGTCGAAAGTGAAATGTGCTATAAATGTAAAATATACACCAGCTTTCAAAGAGTATAAATATCTCACTAATAAATTATATATTACATGATGAAATGGTAACATTTTTAGATATAGTGAGTTAAACATGTTATGAAGGTTCATTTCACCTGTTTTTTATGCTTTTTTAAGGTCATTTGTAGAAAAATTTAAATTATGGGTCACATGCCTTATACTTCAATTCAATAAAGCTGATCTAGAAAACAAAAATGACAATTGTGATCGTTACTGGCGAGATATATTTGGGCTATAAGACAGAACCAAGAAAAAAGAATAATGAAGAGTGGGTGGGAAAAACTATCTTATAATAAGAGGAAATATTAAAAACATGATAATGAATAAACAAAAACACCTTCTCATCACCTGGGTAATACAAAAATTTCTGTGCAGCTTCCTTTTCTGTTACAATGGTAGTCCTAAATCTGATTGCCTTGTCCCCAATCCAGACCAATTAAATCTAATGTGCACCCAAGGCTGAGAACCACTAAGTTTAAAAAATTGGGAAGACTCAGTCTTCAAAAGGTGGTTGAAATCAGATTATTTCCAACCAAAGCATTCTGCTCTTTAAGGCTGAAGAGCACAGTTGAGGTGATTGACATTTGGCAGTAAAAGGAACCTAAGGAAGAAAAACTGTAATGTCAGATTGGGGTTGTTAATAGTAAGGGAAGAGAGGCTGAGCTCAGTCAACCGCAGACCCTGTAAGCTAAAAAGCAGATTTCTGAAAGTTCAAAATTATAACTGTGATTTCATGACCAAAGACTCTAATAGCATAGTGATTATGGGCAATCCTAAAAAGTAAAATTCTATCATACAAGTACGAGAATTCAATGACAAAGAAAATAGAGCCATATGAATAAACCAGAGGTACAACACAGGGAACACTCTGACTAAATTAGATTTTTAAAATGTGAAAAGATAGAAAAAGGAGAAAAAGAAATGAAGAAAGGCACAAATGAGTAATACAAACCTGTAAGAACAATCACAGGAAAGGTAAAAACATAAAAGGGACCAAAGCTCATGGGGGAAAAAATGCTTAGAAAAACAAAAGTAGCAAACAGGGACGTGGTTAGTGTGCTATTTGGGAAACACTTGGTTTCCTTCATCTCCAACAAGAAAGGTGGTCTTCAAACTGGACAGAAGAGAAGTTGAGACCCTAACTAAAGGGCAGGCAATGTCATTAACTGTTAAATGTATTCACATTTCCAGGTTCAAATAAATTAGGCACTAAGCTAATGCAAGCTTTCTCATAACCACTTTTAGGAAAATCTTTAAATGTATGGAAAGCAGTAAAGATGTTTGGATGACTCAAATTGGAAAATTTTCAGTATTGTTAAAAAGAGAAGAATTAGAGGAACTACAGAAAAGTTAACAGGTGAAATTAGTTAACAGGTTGAACTAGTTAACAGGTGAAATAAGAGAATAGTTTTTTAGATAAGGGAAATGGAATACCATAGTGACTTTAATTTCAGCAAGGCATTTAATACAATATACTTATAGATAAAATGGCAAAATGTGGCTGGATGAAATTATGATTCAGTCACATGAGTTCCCTAAAGTCCTCTCCATAGACCACAAGGTGGTCCCACAATATCTGACTCCTCTCCTATCTTTCAGACCTTATTTCTCACACTATCCTATTGCCTAACCTTTTTGCCCTGCCTCAAACATGTCGAAGAGTGTTCATGCTTTAGGGCTTTTGCTTTTGCTGTTGCCTTTGACTGGAATGACCCAATCCCAGATATCCACATACCTGGCTCATTCATTCATTTCATTCAGGTTTCAGCTCAAATATTATCCCTACAAAGAGTTCTGCCATGATCATTCATTCTAAAAAAGCAAAACCATCATTCTCTATTTCTTATTTCTCTTCATAGTACTTATGACTCATTATGTGGTTGGGTGTGTGTGTGTGTGTGTGTGTGTGTGTGTGTGTGTGTGTGTGTGTGTATACTCTGTCTCCACACTAGAATGTAACCATGAAGACAATGAGTTTATTCTGTTCGCTAGTAGATCCCAATATCTGAAACAGTGCTATTCATCTTCTCCCTCTTCTACTAGCCCTTATAAATCCCTCTCATCATTAGCTTTCCCTCTATGGGTCTTGGTGTGACTTAAATATTCATTCCTGAAGGAATTAATCCATTGGTAATGATCCATCTGTCATGTCAGAGTTGTTCCAGGTGTCCATTCACAGTTTAAACGGGGCAAGAAGACATCAAGTAGATCCCCTGGGTTTCACCTGTATTCTTCCCTGATCCCACATGTGTAAAAGCAGCCCAACCTCCTCCTTATTAGAAGCAATAATCTCTGGCAAGATGGAAGCCCCAAGACTAACTGCAAGAATGGGAGACCATGGTTCATCCAACTAACCTCTCTCTTCTAAGTTTCCCCTCAAGAAGACAGGATCATGGGCACCATGCATGGACAAACTGCTCCCCAAATCTGCATGGGCAAGTGGATGTATGCAGCACAGGGAATGTGGGGGTTATGGAAATGTGCCACTCAAATATACTGCAGGGATCATGGCGGATTTACAGTCCAAGTTGCCATCCCTCTAGACCACCATCATGCTCAAAACAAGGCCATGCTTCATTCAGGCTGCTCCAAGACAATGACTGATCATAGCAGGAATGCTATTACAGATCCATTCTTGTAGGACAAGGGACTCCACCAACAGGTGACTTTGGCTCAAGGACTCTCCATTGGCCTGGTCAAAACTTTGTTAGAGCTGCACTGCAGTCTGGCACACTTCCTTCCACTTGTCCTTTCACAGCTGTCAGACCTGCAATACAATCTGAAGGTACACCCTGCCTATTACTGCTTCTCTGCAGTTTATGATACCTCTTTGAACAAGCCAAGTTATTAAAACTGAGTTGCCTACCGAAGGCTCTAACATGCTCAGAAAAAATGATGACAATTCTATTAAAAAATTGATAAAAGACTGTCAGATAAAATCTGTAATGAAATCCATAAAAATTGTTAATCACCACGTCAAAAAGACTTTCATGATTAAGAGGAAGTAAATAAGCTTAAGTACATGTGAGTAAATAGTAAAGTGCTATTGATCCATTTAATTCAGTCTAGTTTCTTGAACACACACTAAATGAGATGGTTAGTTCCTTTCAATTGTTTATATCTACTTCAATACCACATCTGTTATTTATATCATTGAGCTAATTACTATTAAAGAGTGTGAAGTCTTCATTTTCATTGGAATTCAATTTAAGCAGCAAACTATTACTGTTATACCTAAAACAAACATGATGTTATCATCTACAAAGCTATCACTAAATATAACATTTACAGTATCATCTCCATGGGTACAGCTGACTGGTCAAAACAGCCATGAATGTATTTTTTATCAAAAGTAAGCCTTCTTCCTTACCCTTTCAAATGGGGGTAAATTAAGTCATACAATGAAGAATTCCATCACTGTAACAGAGACCAGGCAACAGAAATGACAACTTAAGAAACTGATAACCCACCCACACAAAAGTGGGTGGGTTATAGTCCCATTTCAGGGAAGAGTACTCAGTTCTGACGTACATCAAACCCTTTTCAGAAGAAGATGGTATGAACATTAGAAGCTACCTTTTATTGAGCACTTACTTCATCAGAACTATTGTGTTAAGTGCTTTACATGCATTATATCTCAATCTTCACAGCAATTGTGGGTGGCAGTAATAGTTACTTTCATTTTAGAGATGACGAAACTGGTAGCAAAAATGTTTGTAACTTGTCCAAATTCACACAGTAAATGGTAGAGCCAAGAATCCCACCAATATCTTTGATTCCAGAACCAGAATGAAAAATCACTAAACCAAAATACTCCTATCCTGTAACAATGGTAAATAAACTACAGATCAGAAAATAAAACACCCATGAATAGAAAATTGCGTAGCAACTAATAAAAATCAGCAGATTTCTCTACCTTCTCCCACTTACATAATAAGAACAAACGACAGTTCTGAATTTCTAACCTGTTAGGAAAAAGTCATAGTTCTGATTGAGGTGTTCATGCTTAAATCAACTTTTTGAGCATCTCTTAGTTATCGAACATGGAAAGAAAGTGAAAGAGATGGAGAATAAAGAAAATATTTGTAAGTGTATGTGCAGAATTGTACTTTATTCATTACATTGAGTTTAACTAGATAGATGTTAGCAACCTCAAATAAATAGTTTTTAAATAAATCTATCTTGTACACAATTTCCCCAATGGTCAAAATCAATCAGAGATGCAATAATCAGAGTCAACTGCATAATTAATTAAATAATTGTTAACTGCTTTAATGGCAAAAAGATTCAAAGAATTATATAGCTTTCACTTTGGCACGTAGCACAATACTTTTTTTTTTTTTTACCACCATAACGTGTAAAAGTCCAAACTGCAATATGCAACATAATAAATAGCCTTATATACTGGATTTCAACTTTAGGGACTATAGGAGACGTGAAGGTGTGAATGGAAGGAGCTCTGGTGATATTACACACACATCCTTTAGACAGAGAAGCTCCACTTTTATATGTGCTTTACTTTTTTGATACATTTAAAATAAATATTTGAAACTAAATTTCCTAGTCTATCTATAGGATACCAGACATGTGATGACCTACCATTTACACAACATATATTTCTCTTATCTTTTCCTCATCTTTCCTCTCTATTCTTATCTCTTTCGTGCTTTCATTTACTTTTCTAACTATGCCTGTGTAAATGGCGCCCCCTGGAGTTAAACAGTACAAAACTAGTGCAGTGGTCTTGGATGGTGAGTCCTGCTAAGTTTCAGGAAAGGTTACCTAATGCTAGGTTCACATATTCCTAAGGATTATGCCCCAAATTATACATATTATTAGAGTAGTTTCCCTAATAAATTGAAATGGCCTTCCGAAAATTATAATGGTTCATTTAATCCAGCTGAAAATACTCAAAGTGAATCATTATTCATATTAGGAAAATGAGGGTATTTATTATAACTTAGTTAAAAGCTTGTTTTTCTTTATTAGATCTTTTGCTTAATCTTGGGGGGTGGTCACAAACTTGACTTCAAGACTTACTGTAAAGGTACAGTAATTAAGACAGTGTGGTTTCTTAAGGATTAGGAAATAAATCAATTAAACAGAATATAACATATTAGATTTTCAATAAAGGTGCCAAAGCAATCCAATAGGGAAAATATATTCAAAACATGGTGCTGGGATAACTGGATATCCCTATGGGGAAAAAATTAGCCTCAATTCCTACCTCATACCAAACACAAAAATTATTTGAAATGGATCATAGAAAAAAACCATAAAAGCTAAAAACCACAAACCTGCTAGAGGAGCATATAAGAGAATACCTTTGTGATTTGAGCTTAGGCACAGATTTTTTTAGACAAGACAAAGAAAGGAAAAACCGTAAGAGAAAAAAACTGATAAATAAGATTTCATCAAAATTCAAAATGTCTATTCATCAAAAGACATCATAATTAATATAAGAAAGGCAGAGAATGGAAGAAGATATTCACAATACATATATCTGACAAAGAAATGATATCTAGGATATAAAAAGAACTCCTACAACTCAACAATAAAAATACAAACAACCTAATGGAAGTACAGCCACAAGATTTGGACAGACACTTCACAAAAGAAGATACACAAATTGCCGATAAGGACATGAAAAAGTGATCAACATCACTAATTATCAGTGAAATGCAAATTAAAAACACAATGAAATACCACTATACAATCAGCAGAAAGGCTAAAGATTAAAAAAGACACGGCATCAAATATTGAAGAGGTGTGGAATAACTGGAACTCTCATACATAGTTGATGGTAATGTAAAATGGCATAACCATTTTTGGAAAACTGTGGCAGCTTTCATGTGTCATAGGGAAGCATATACCTTCCCTATGACCCAACAATTCCATTCCTAGGTGTTTATTTAAGAGAAATGAAAACACAGAATCACAAAAAGGCTTGTAATAAAATGTCCATTGCAGCTTTATTCATAATATCCAGAAACTGGAAAGAGATTAAGTGTGTGTCATTAAGATAATGAATAAACAATCTTTGATAAATTCATACAATGAAATATGACTCAGCCATTAAAGAAATGCAACATGGATTAATTTCAGAAACAGTATACCGAGTGAAAGTCTCACACAAAACAGTACGTGTTATATGATGCCATTTATATAAAATACTAAAACAGGCAAAATGATTGTGTGGTGGAAAAAATCAGAACAAAGAACAAAGGATGCCTTTAATGGGGGTAAGGGAAAAATTGACTGGGAAGGTGACATAACTTTCTGGGGATGACGTTAATGTTCTATAACACGATAGAGGAATGGGTCATAACTTTCTGGGGATGGCGTTAATGTTCTATAACACGATAGAGGAATGGGTCACACAGGTGTATGCATTTGTCAAAACTCAGTGAATGCATGCTTGAGATTTATGCATTTCATTATATATAATTTTAACATCAAAAGGAAAATCTGTAAACAAATATTGTATATTAATAATATATATTGAAGTACTTGGGGAAAATGTACTGATTTCTACAATTTACTTGTTTTTATCTAACAGTTTATTAAGCCATGATTTCTGTGCAGTACAATGGTTTTTATTATATTCATAGAGTTTTGCAACCATCATCACAATTAATTTTAGAACATTTTCATCATCCCAAAAAGAAAGCCTATACCTGTTAGCCACTCCATATTTCCTTCCAATCCTCTCCCAGCCCTAGTTAACCACTAATCTGTTTTCTCTCTCTAGAGATTTGCCTATTCTGTACATTTCATACAAAGGATCCGTTTTTGAATTAAATGTTGTATATGGTGGAGGTAGGAGACCAACTTTATTCTTTTGCATGCTGACCCAACAACATCTGTTGAAAAGCCTATTCTTCCCTCCATCTAATTGCCCTGGCACCCTTGTAAAAAATCAATTGCCCGTAAAAATGAGGATGTATTTCTGGACTCTCAATTCTATTCCATTGATCTATATGTCTCTCTTTATATTAGTATCACACAGTCTTGATTACTGTAACTTAGTAGTAAGTTTTGAAATTAGAAGTGTGAGTCCTCCAAATTTGTTCTTCTTTTTGAAGACTGTCTTGGCTATTCTGGCTCTCTTGTATTTCCATAGGAATTTTAGGTCAGCTTCTCAATTTCTGCAAAGAAGCCAGAAGTAATTTTTACGGAGATTGCATTGAATCCTTAGATCAATTTGGGGAGTACTGCCATCTAACAATATTAATTCTTCTGATGTATGATCATGGGATGTCTTTCCACAATTTACTTCTAAAAAATAATATGAATTAATGAATAGATAATGGAATGGATAAACTGACACACCGATAAAACAACTACAGCAAAATTAAATGATAAATCTGGCAGTGGCTACATGAGTGATCACTGTAAAACTTTCAACTTTGCTCCAATCCCACAACCAGAGATATAATGTTGACTTGGATCTCAGCATACTGCCTACCGCTAGCTACCCTGGGTTTTGTACTCAACTCACTTGCGAACAATACCTACCACACTCTCAACCATACTGACTACACAGATATCTGGACTTACAAAATGCCTACTGTTGAAACCTACCCTATATCCTGGTTTTGTTCTATACTCTCTGGGTTTCATCCATGTTCACCAAACATCTGGCTACAAAAAAACAAAGGTGATACTTCAAGTTGCCCCATTTTAGGAGCCCCAGGTCCTTCTTCTTTGGTTTGCTACCTCTCAAATAATCAAAGGGAAATAAAGAAACACAAATAACCCAACAAGACTTTGATGATTGCCTAATGGGGAAAAAAGAGAGTATCGGTAGAATGCTCTCCATAAATTTTCAAACTACAAAACCCACAATTACAAAAAGCACTAGGATATATAATGTCCCAAACAAACTGTAGTAATAGGTAACTGAAAGGTCACTGACACAGCTATGTCATGACTAAAGGTTAATTTTCTCACATTATTTCACTTCCATCACAATCTTCAGCAGATAGCTTTCTGGTTAGGATCATTATGACTAAAAAGAAACAAACAAAAAAATAAATAAATATTATTTATAACTCCACAACAATTAGAGTGTACCTAATAATGAGCAGAGGAAATACGGCCACAAGGAGATATAGCTGTCCAGCAGACAGCTGCCTAGGCTCACTCACAAACTAAGTGATGGCCCTGTACTGCTTTCTGGCCTAAGGATGCATTATTCAATTTGGTACTGCAGTAAAACTACAAACAACTATAAGAAATGTACCTTTAGTTCAGTACCGAAAAAAGGAATGATAGAGCAAAACAATTTTGAAATAAGTGACATCTATTCCAGATCAAATAAATGATCCACACTTGTGTTTAAGGGGGCAGGGGCGATGGGGTGGAAAAGGAGGAGTTATGGATTAGGAAATAATGGGAGTAAGTCTGACATACACTAGATAGCAATGGTTCTTAAACTTTCCTATGTTCTGAATCATCTGTGAAGCTTGTTAAAAATGCTGATCCCAGGTTCAAACCCTCAGAAATTCATTGTCTGAAGCGGGTTCAGGACTCTATATCCTATTTAGCAAGCATCCCAGGTGACAAAACTGGGTAGTCTTCTGACTACACATGAGATACTGACCTAGAGAAATCGGGCAAATAAGATTTTATTTCTTTTCATTTTCTTATGGCCTCATTATTTGTACTTAGCATCATTTAATCCTAGACTGATCTAAGAATAACATACTTACGGATACAGATATGAGCATTCTGAAATCATCCAATTTAGGGAATTAGAAAAAAAAAAAACTTCCTCACCCTATGCCCAATAACCTTTTGGATTTTTCTCTAATTATTTTGTTTCCAGTTTTTCTCTCCACCTCCCAACAACCTCTCATCCTTCCTTGGTCCTCTGGTCCTATTCCTCTTGCTACACTCATCCCTCACGGTTGATATAAAACAGCCTAAGTAAACTCTGACTTCTAATGATTACATCTTTCTTTCCACAATTTTATTGCAAGGGAGGGTTAATACTAGATCTCTACCTATATACATGCACCTTTTAAAAAGCCCTCTATTTTTGTTCTTTCAATGTTTCTTTTAAAAACTTATAAGCTGTCACATACATTTGTACAAGACAAAGAAGTTAAAGAGTTTAAGTAACAGTTCTAAACTGTCACCCACTTAATTTTACAAGCACCTGATGAAGTATCCATGTATTTTTCCATTACTTCTAAAGACTATGAGCAATAAAGTTTATTTCTTACTTGGCTTGGAAAATTGGAGCAATCACAATGGATTACATGTGCTAAAACTTACTTTATCCTATCATTGGCTACATTAACCAGATTTAGCTGGGTAATTCTTCAAAGTAATTCTTTTCATCTCCCTTCCCCCGATCAAATAGCTTTAAAAATTCAAGCCAAATTCTCCCAGTGTCTCCTGACATTGGGTAGCCTTCCATGCTCTAAACCAAAGGGAACCAAAAAATGTATTTGGCTGTGAAGATTTTTATTTCTTTAAGACTTTGAAAAAGGAGGACAAAAATAAAACCTGGACCTATTCCCAAAGAGCGTAAGTGCCCCTTTGATCATTTGGCAATTCCCATGGGAGCCTGAAATACTGCACCTACTCAGACATCATTTAATGTTCTGCTGTTGGGGGAAAAAATTCTCAAATGTAAAACATTGCTAGAATTTTAACTACCATATAGTATTTTAGTAATTTCTCAAACTGCCTGTGATAGCTTAATAAATCCTTTATTTTTTAATTCCCAAGAAAAAAAACAGTTCAGTTTTTTTTCTTTCCTTTCTAGCTATAAAGTGACATTTTCAGTCTGGAAATAAAAACATAGAAATACCAAAAACTATGAAAAGAAAGAAAAAGTTTCCCAAACTCCTAACATCCAAAGTTGGACTATGTTAATGTACTGATGTATCTAATACCATAGTCTGTCAATCTGTCTATCTCTTTCAGTGTGTATGTGTGTATATGTGTGTATTTTTTATACATAAACATATACATTTATTATCTATGTACATAATGTATATAATATATTGCGTTATATAGCTTTATATAATATATATTATACATAAATATTCATACACACTGATGGATGTTTTATAAAAAGAACATCACAGTTCAATTGTCTTGCTTAGTAATAAGAAATCAATGAGAGGAAAATATTTAACAACCAAAATAGCCAACTGTAGGGGACTACTTACATACATTATGGTATATTTATTCAAACAAATATTATGCAACTTTGAAAAATCTTGTTTTTGAAAAATAGTTAATGAAATAGGAAAATTCTCATGATATAATGTTAATTAAATAAATACAATAAAAATTGTATTATAACACAAAGAAATATCTAGGTCCAGATAGCTTCATTAGTGAATCTGATCAAATATTAAAGGAAAAAAATTAATATCAATGCTACAAACACTTTCAGAAAATACAGGAAGAGAAAACACTTATTTAGAAGGTGTCGATTACCTTGATACAAAAACTAGACAAAGGAATTACAAGAAAATATAACTATAGACAACTATTCCTCAAGAACACAGGAGCAAAAAATTTAATAAAATATTACCAAACTGAATAGAGTGATACATAAAAAGAATATTATATCTTGCTCAAATAGGTTTTAGCTCCCAAAATGCAAGATTGGCTTAACAATTAAAGATCAATAAATACAATCTTATTCATTAACAGATTAAAGGAGTAAAATTATATGGTCATTGGATAAAATTCAACACCATTCATAATAAAAATTGCCTCCAAACTAAAAATAGAAGGGAACTTCCTCAACCGGATGATGTGCATGTAAAAAAAATACATCTAACATTATACTTAATAATAAAATATTGAAGACTTTTCTCCCTATGATTGGGAACAGAGATAAATATCCTCTCTCATCACTTGAAGATGACATAATTATTAAATGTTGAAAATTCCAAGTCATGTGTAAACAACTGTAAAATCTAAGTAAGCGAATTTTGTGATATCACAGTATAAAAAGTAATTATACAAAAATGAAACTAATATTAAATTATTATAAAATTAAAAACTGTTAAATAATACGATTTACACTGTTGTTAAAAGTCATCAATTACTAAGAGATAAAGTTAAGGAAAGATGTGCAAGACCTATGCAATGAAAATAATAAAATATTGCTGAGAAAATTAAAAGGTTCTTAAACAAATGGAAATATATGCAAAGTTCATGTACTAGAGTCTAAATATTATCAATTTCCCAAAAATTGATCCATACATTCAATTTTGCCCCCATCAAAATCCTAGGAGACATTAAGAAATGGACAAACTGATTATAAAATTTATATGGAAATGAAAAGAATGTAAACAGTTCAAAATAATATTGAAAAGGGGAAGAAAGTTGTAAAACATACTCTACACGATTTTAAGACTCACTCACTAGAATGCTACACAACCAAAATGGTATAATGTTAGTGAATGGATAGATCAGTGAAACAAAATGGAGATCCCAAAATTAGATACACAAAAATAAAGTCAAGTGATTTCCAAAAATGGTACCAGAAAACTTCACTAGGAAAAGAAAACTCTCCAATAAATTTTGATGAAGCAACAAGATATCCATATTTTTTAGAAAGAAATGTCAATCTCTATCTTACATCATTCAAAAAATTACTTTGAGATCAATAATTACCTTAAATATAATAGATAATATTTTAAAGCTTCTAGGGGAAAAAAGGAAATACCTTTTTGACCTTGGTATAGGAAAAGATTTGTTAGACAAGAAACAGAAGAAATAAATACTAAAGAAAAAATAGATTTCATCAAAATTAAAAACTTCTACTTATCAAAAAACGCTGTCAAGAAAATGAATAAACAAGGAACAGACTGGAAAAAGACCTGTGCAAAACATATATAATAAAGGATTAGTATGCATAATATATAAGGAACAGTTAAAACTGAACATTAAATGGCATTTTTAGCTTGGAGATGTAGATAACTAGAAAGACGTTACTCCTAAACTTGAAACAAGAGAAAGCTAAGCAACGTGCAGATTAACAACATTCCTTGGACCAATCACAGATAAAAGAGATCACAGGGCAAACAACGTGCCCAAACTTACAGAGAGAAACCAGTTTAGAACATTTGATTATCTGGGGATGATAATATTGAATGCATAGAAGCAGGCAGGAGGATGAAATTAGAAATTTTAACTAATTGCCAAAGGTCAAGCATGGACAGACATGAGTGTGAAACTTCTGGGAGCTACACGGAAGACATTCTCTAATAGCCCTTTCCAGGAACCTCACCAGGCTCTCTGGTGGGAAAGTAAAATGAAGTAGTCACTTTAGAAAACAGAATGTTAGTTTTCCAACTAAGTAAACATATAGGGTTACCAGATGACTCAAATATTCTACTTCTCGGTATATGTCAAAGATAAATGAAAACATACATTTATACAAAACCTTTTGCACAAATATTTATATCATTATTTATAAGAGCCAAAATGAGGAAACAACCAAAAGTCCATCAACTCATGAATTAATGAACAATATGTGGTGTATCCATATAATGGAATTTGATTCAGTAATGAACAGGAATGAAGTACTAATTTATCTTACAACATGGCTGAACCTTGTAAAAGTTCAGCTAAGTAAAAGAATACAGTCACAAAAGAGCACATGTTGTATGATTTCATTTATATGAAATATCCAGAACAGTCAAATCTGTGGAGACAGAAGTAGATTAGTGGTTGCCTAGATCTGAGAGATTAGGGGAAAATAGGAACTTACTGCTAGTAGTATGAGGTTCCTTTATGGAGCAGTGAAAATGTTTCAAAATTAGATTGTGCATATAACTGTACAACAATTTATGAATACAATAAAAAAATTGATTTGTACATCTTGAATGAGTGGATTACAGCTCAATAAACCTTTTTCCTTAAAAAAAGAGTAACAGTATTAAAAAATTAAAGCTGTAGCAGCAATATTAATTTTTGACATCATATTATCCAGAATAAGTGATATTGACAGAGACAGAGGAACATTACATAATAATAAAGGGATAAATTATTCAAGAAAATATGACAATATTTATGTGTGTATGCAATGAACAACAGAGCTTCAAAAAACATGTGGCAAAACTTGATAAAACTAAAAAAAAAAACGAAGTAGCAAATCCATGATTGAATTATTTTTTTGAATTTTATTTTTTTTTTATACAGCAGGTTCTTATTAGTTATCCATCTTATATATAGTAGTGTATATATGTCAATCCCAATCTCCCAATTCATCACACCACCACCACCACCCCCTGACACTTTCCCCCCCTTGGTGTCCATACATTTGTTTTCTGCATCTGTGTCTCAATTTCTGCCCTGCAAACCTGTTCATCTGTACCATTTTTCTAGGTTCCACATAGATGCGTTAATATACGATATTTGTTTTTCTCTTTCTGACTTACTTCACTCTGTATGACAGTCTCTAGATCCATCCACATCTCTAGAAATGACCCAATTTCATTCCTTTTTATGGCTGAGTAATATTCCATTGTATATATGTACCGCATCTTCTTTATACATTCATCTGTCGATGGGCATTTAGGTTGCTTCCATGTCCTGGCTATTGTAAATAGTGCCGCAATGAACATTGGGGTGCATGTGTCTTTTTTAATTATGGTTTTCTATGGGTATATGCCCAGTAGTGGGATTGCTGGGTCATATGGTCATTCTATTTTTAGTTTTTTAAGGAACCTCCATACTGTTCTCCATAGTGGCTGTATCAATTTACATTCCCACCAACAGTGCAACAGGGTACCCTTTTCTCCACACCCTCTCAGGCATTTACTGCTTGTAGATATTCTGATGATGTCCATTCTAAATGGTGTGAGGTGATACCTCATTGTAGTTTTGATTTCCCTTTCTCTAATAATTAGTGATGTTGAGCAGCTTTTCCTGTGCTTCTTGGCCATCTGTATGTCTTCTTTGGAAAATGTCTATTTAGGTCTTCTGCCCACTTTTGGATTGGGTTGTTTGTTTTTTTAATATTGAGCTGCATGAGCTATTTATATATTTTAGAGATTAATCCTTTTTCCGTTGATTCATTTGCAAATATTTTCTCCCATTCTGAGGGCTGTCTTTCCGTCTTGTTTGTAGTTTCCTATGCTGTGCAAAAACTTTTAAGTTTCATTAGGCCCAATTTGTCTATTTTTGTTTTTATTTCCATTACTTTACGAGGTGGATCAAAAAAGATCTTGCTGTGATTTATGTCAAAGAGTGTTCTGCCTATGTTTTCCTCTAAGAGTTTTATAGTGTCCAGTCTTACATTTAGGTCTCTAATCCATTTTGAGTTTATTTTTGTGTATGGTGATAGGGAGTGTTCTAATTTCATTATTTTACATGTATCTGTCCAGTCTCCCAGCACCACTTACTGAAGAGACTGTCTTTTCTCCAATGTATATCCTTGCCTTCTTTGCAATAGATTAGTTGATCATAGGTGCATGGGTTTATCTCTGGGCTTTCTATCCTGTTCCATTGATCTATATTTGTGTTTTTGTGCCAGTACCATATTATCTTGATTACTGTAGCTTTGTAGTATAGTCTGAATCCAGGGAGTCTGTTTCCTCCAGCTCCGTATTTTTCCCTCAAGACTGCTTTGGCTATTTGGGGTCTTTTGTGTCGCCATACAAATTTTAAGATTTTTTATTCTAGTCCTGTAAAAAATGCCATTGCTAATTTGATAGGGATTGCACTGAATCTGTAGATTGCTTTGGGTAGTATAGTCATTTTGACAATATTGATTCTTCCAAACCAAGAACATGGTATATCTCTCCATCTCTTTGTATCATCTTTAATTTCTTTCATCAGTGTCTTATACTTTTCTGCATACAGGCCTTTTGTCTCCCTAGGTAGGTTTTTCCTAGGTATTTTATTCTTTTTGTTGCAATAGTAAATGGGAGTGTTTCCTTAATTTCTCTTTCAGATTTTTCATCATTAGTGTATAGGAATGCAAGACATTTCTGTGCATTAATTTTGTATCCCACAACTTTACCAAATTCATTGATTAGCTCTAGTAGTTTCCCGGTGGCATCTTTAGGATTCTCTATGTATACTATCATGTCATCTGCAAACAGTGACAGTTTTACTTCTTCTTTTCCAATTTGGATTCCTTTTATTTCTTTTCCTTCTCTATTGCCGTGGCTAGGACTTCCAAAACTATGTTGAATAATAATGCTGAGAGTGGATATCCTTGTCTTGTTCCTGACCTTAGAGGAAATGCTTTCAGTTTTTCACCATTGAGAATGATGTTTGCTGTGGGTTTGTTGTATATGGCCTTTATTATGTTGAGGTAGGTTCCCTCTATGCACACTTCCTGGAGAGTTTTTATCATAAACCGGTGTTGAATTTTATCAAAAGCTTTTTCTGCATCTATTGAGATGACCACATGGTTTTTATTCTTCAATTTATTAATATGGTGTATCACACTGATTGATTTGCGTATACTGAAGAATCCTTGCATCCCAGCGATAAATCCCACTTAATCATGGTATATGATCCTTTTAATGTGTTGTTGGATTCTGTTTGCTAGTATTCTGTGGAGGATTTTTACATCTATATTCACCAGTGACATCGGTCTGTAGTTTTCTTTTTTTTTTAGAACCTTTGTCTGGTTTTGGTATCAAGGTGATGGTGGCCTCATAGAATGAGTTTGGGAATATTCCTTCCTCTGCAATTTTTTGGAAGAGTTTGAGAAGGATGGATGTTAGCTCTTCTCTAAGTGTTTGATAGAATTCACCTGTGAAGCCATCTGGTCCTGGACCTTTGTTGGAAGACTTTTAATCACAGTTTCAATTTCATTTCTTTTGATTGGTCTGTTCATATTTTGTATTTCCTCCTGGTTCAGTCTTGGAAGGTTATACATTTCTAAGAATTTGTCCATTTCTTCCAGGTTGTCCACTTTACTGGCACAGAGTTGCTTGCAGTAGTCTCTTAGGATGCTTTGTATTTCTGTGGTGTCTGTTGTATCTTCTCCTTATTCATTTCTAATTCTATTGATTTGAGTCCTCTCCCTCTTTTTCTTGATGAGTCTGTGTAATGGTTTAACAATTTTGATTATCTTCTCAAAGAACCAGCTTTTAGTTTTATTGATCTTTGCTGTTTTCTTTGTTTCTATTTCATTTATTACTGCTCTGATCTTTATGATTTCTTTCCTTCTACTAACTTTGGGTTTTGTTTGTTCTTCTTTTTCCAGTTCTTTTAGGTGTAAGGTTAGTTTGTTTGTTTGAGATGTTTGTTGTTTCTTAAGGTAGGATTATACTGCTATAAACTTCCCTCTTAGAACTGCTTATGCTGCATCCCACAGGTTTTGCATTGTCGTGTTTTCATTGTAATTTATCTCTACATATTTTTTGATTTCCTCTTTGATTGCTTCAGTGATCTCTTGGCTATTTAGTAATGTATTGCTTAGCTTCCATGTGTCTGTGTTTTTTATGCTTGTTTCCCTGTAACTGATTTCTAATCTCATAGTGTTGTGGTCAGAAAAGATGCTTGATATGGTTTCAATTTTCTTAAATTTACTGCGGCTTGATTTGTGACCCAAGATGTGATCTATCCTGGAGAATGTTCCATGCACACTTGAGAAGAAAGTGTAATCTGCTGTTTTTGGATGGAATGCCCTATAAATATCAGTTAAATCTATCTGGTCTATTGTGTCATTTAAAGCTTGTGTTTCCTTATTAATTTTGTTTGGATGATCTGTCCATTGGTGTAAGTGGTGTTAAAGTCCCCCACTATTATTGTGTTACTGTCGATTTCCTCTTTTATAGCTGTTAGAAGTTGCCTTATGTGCTGAGGTGCTCCTAGGCTGGGTGCATATATATTTATAATTGCTATATCTTCTTCCTGGATTGATCCCTTGATCATTATGTAGTGTCCTTCCTTGTCTCTTCTAACATTCTTCATTTTAAAGTCTATTTTATCTGATATGAGTATTGCTACTCCAGCTTTCTTTTGATTTCCATTTGCATGGAATATCTTTTTCCATCCCCTCACTTTCAGTCTGTATGTGTCCCTAGGTCTGAAGTGGGTCTCTTGTAGACAGCATATATATGGGTCTTGTTTTTGTATCCATTCAGTGAGCCTGTGCCTTTTGGTTGGAGCATTTAATCCATTCACATTTAAGGTAATTATCAATATGTATGTTCCTGTTACCATTTTCTTAATTGCTTTGGGTTTGCTTTTGTAGGTCCTTTATTTCTCTTGTGTTTCCCACTTAGAGAAGTTACTTTAGCATTTGTTGTAGAGCTGGTTTGGTGGTGCTGAGTTCTCTTAGCTTTTGCTTGTATCTAAAGCTTTTGCTTTCTCCATCGAACCTGAATGAGATCCTTGCTGGGTAGAGTAATCTTGGTTGTAGGTTCTTCCCTTTCATGGCTTTAAATATGTCATGCCACTCCCTTATGGCTTGTAGAGTTTCTGCTGAGAAATCAGCTGTTAACCTCATGGGAGTTCCCTTGTATGTTATTTGTCATTTTTCCCTTGCTGCTTTCAATAATTTTTCTCTGTCTTTAATTTTTGCCAATTTGATTACTATTTGTCTCAGTGTGTTTCTCCTTGGGTTTACCCTTTATGGGACTCTCTGCACTTCCTGGACCTGGATGGCTATTTCCTTTCCCATGTTAGGGAAGTTTTCGACTATAATCTCTTCAAATATTTTCTCGGGTCCTTTCTCTCTCTCTTCTCCTTCTGGGATCACTATAATGCGAATGTTGGTGCATTTAATATTGTCCCAGAGGTCTCTT
Organism: Stenella coeruleoalba; assembly: GCF_951394435.1. Classification (NCBI taxonomy): domain Eukaryota; kingdom Metazoa; phylum Chordata; class Mammalia; order Artiodactyla; family Delphinidae; genus Stenella; species Stenella coeruleoalba. The sequence continues at coordinate 88,300,814 of NC_137152.1, read as the reverse complement.
AGGCTGTCTTCATTTCTGTTCATTCTTTTTTCTTTATTCTGTTCCACGGCAGTGAATTCCACCATTCTGTCTTCCAGGTTACTTATCCGTTCTTCTGCCTCAGTTATTCTGCTATTGATTCCTTGTAGTGTATTTTTCATTTCAAGTATTGTATTGTTCATCTCTGTTTGTTTTTTACTTCCACTAGGGCTTTGTTAAACATTTCTTGCATCTTCTCGATCTTTGCCTCCATTCTTTTTCTGAGGTCCTGGATCATCTTCACTATCATTATTCTGAATTCTTTTTCTGGAAGGTTTCCTATCTACACTTCATTTAGTTGTTTTTCTGGGGTTTATCTTTTTCCTTCAGCTGGTACATAGTCCTCTGCCTTTTCATCTTGTCTATCTTTCTGTGAATGTGGTTCTTGTTCCACAGATTGCAGGATTGTTGTTCTTCTTGCTTTTGCTGTCTGCCCTCTGGTGGATGAGGCTATCTAAGAGGCTTCTGCAAGTTTCCTGATGGGAGGGATTGGTGGTGGGTAGAGCTGGCTGTTGCTCTGGTGGGCAGAGCTCAGTAAAACTTTAATTCACCTGTCTGCTGATGTGTGGGGCTGTGTTCCCTCTCTGTTGGTTGTTTGGCCTGAGGCGACCCAATACTGGAGCCTACCCAGGCTCTTTAGTGGGGCTAATGGAGGACTCTGGGAGGGCTCACGCCAAGGAGTGCTTCCCAGAACTTCTGCTGCCAGTGTCCTTGTCCTCAAGGTGAGACACAGCCAACCCCCACCTCTGCAGGAGACCCTCCAACACTAGCAGGTAGGTCTCGTTCAATCTCCTATGTGGTCATTGCTCCTTCCCCTGGGTCCCGATGCACAGACTACTTTTTGTGTGCCCTCCAAGAGTGGAGCCTCTGTTTCCCCCAGTCCTGTCGAAGTCCTGCAATCAAATCCCGCTAGCCTTCAAAATCTGATTCTCTAGGAATTCCTCCTCCTGTTGCCGGACCCCCAGGTTGGGAAGCCTGACGTGGGGCTCAGAACCTTCACTCCAGTGGGTGGACTTCTGTGCTATAAATGTTCTCCAGTTTATGAGTCACCCACGCAGTGGTTATGGGATTTGATCTTATCATGATTGCGCCACTCCTACCATCTCACTGTGGCTTCTCCTTTGTCTTTGGATGTGGGTTATCTTTTTTGGTGAGTTCCAGTGTCTTCTTGTCGATTACTGTTCAGTAGTTAGTTGTGATTCCAGTGCTCTTGCAAGAGGGAGTTAGAGCATGTCCTTCTACTCTGCCATCTTGAACCAATCATCCCCTGATTGAATTTTGAGACTTCATCAGTCCTCTCAGTAACTGATAGAACAAACATGATGAAATCAGTAAGGATTTCTTCATGATGACCTGAACACTATTAAGCAACTTGATAATTATAGAACATTTCATCTAACAACAGCAGGATGCATGTTCTTCTCAAGTGTACATAGTTCATTCACCAAGATAAAACATATTCTGGGCCATAAAAAATTATAAGTTTAGAATAACAATCATACAGAGTATATTATCATACAATCATACAAAGTATATTATCTGACCATAATAGAATTAAATAGAAGCAGAAAGATACTAGGAAAAATCCCCTAATGTTTGGAATGAAACAAAACAAGTCTAAATAACTTATGGGTCAAAGCAGAATTCTTTAAAGAAATGTATTTTGAATAAGTGAAAATGAAAACAACATGTCAAAAATGGGTGGCAGGGCTTCCCTGGTGGCGCAGTAGTTAAGAATCTGCCTGCCAATGCAGGGGACACGGGTTCGAGCCCTGGTCCAGGAAGATCCCACATGCCGCGGAGCAACTAAGCCCATGCACCACAACTACTGAGCCTGCGCTCTAGAGCCCATGAGCCACAACTACTGAAGCCTGTGCCCCTAGAGCCCGTGCTCCACAACAAAAGAAGCCTGTGCACTGCAACAAAGAGTAGCCCTAGCTCATTGCAACTAAAGAAAGCCCACGCGCAGCAACGAAGATGCAACACAGCCAAAACTAAATAAATAAAATAAATTTATTAAAAAAAATGAGTGGCATATAATTTGCAGCAATGTGGATGGACCTAGAGAATAATATGCATAGTGAAATAAGTCAGACAGAGAAAGATAAATACTGTATGATATCACTTACATATGAAATCTAAAAAAAATACAAATAATGTATATGTAAAACAGACACAGACTCACAGATATAGAAAACAAACTTGTGGTTACCAAAGGGTAGTGGGGGAAAATAATTAAGAGGCATGAAATTGACAGATACAAACTACTATGTATAAAATAGATAAGCAACAATGATATATTGTAGAGCACTTGGAATTATAGCCATTATCTTGTAATAACCTATAATGGAATACAATCTTCAAAAATACTAAATCACTACACTGTATACCTGAAACTAATATAATATTGTAAATCAACTGTACTTCAATTTAAAAAATGGGTGGCATATAGCTAAAACAGTTCTTAGAGGGAAATTTATAGCATTAAATGCACATATTAGGAAAAAAGGTCTCAAATCAATAATCTAAGTTTATACCTTAAGAAATTAGAAAGGGAAATACAAAACAAAACCAAAGGAAGTAGAAAGAGTAGAGCAGAAATCAATGAAACTGAAAGCAGAAAAATAGAGAAAATCACTGAAAACAAAAGCTGGCTCTTTGAAAACATCAATATAATTGATAAACTTCTAGCCAGGCTGACTAAAGAAACAATACACCTAAATTATCAATAGCAGAAATGAAAGAGAAGACATCATTAGTAATCCAAGAGCCCTTAAAATGATAGTAAAGGAATACTACGAACAACTCTATGCTCATAAATTTGACAACTTCGATGAAATGAACCAATTCCTAAAGATCTACAAATTAGAAAACTCACCTCAAATCAAACAGATAACTTGAATTGTCCCATACCTATTAAGAAATTGAATTCACTGTTAAAAACCTTCTGAAAAAAATATTTCAGCCCAGATAATTTCATTGGCAAATTCTACAAACATTTGAAGAAGCAATAATACCAATTCTATATAATCGCTACTGGAAAGTAGAAGAAGATGGAACACTTTTCAATTTATTTTATAAGGCCAGCATTATGCTAACACCAAAACCCTATTTAGACAATACAAAAAGAAGAACATTACAACCCAGTATCCCTCATCAACATAAACGCAAAAATTCTTCATAAAACATCAGCAGATTGAAGCCAGCAATATACATAAAGAATAATATATTGTGACCAAATGGGATATGTTTCTGGGATGCATGAAGTACTTCAATATTTGAAAATCAATGTAATCCTACATATTAGCAATCTAGAGAATAAAAACTTCATTCAGTAAAAGCATTTAAGAAAATAAAATACTTATTCATAATAAAAACCTAATAAGCTAGAAATATAAAAGAAATTTCTATGTAAAAAAACCCAGGGAATCAACAAAACATCATGTATAACTAATAATTGAGACTACCAAGGCTGTACTCTAAGAGGATAACTGGGGCTTCCTTGGTGGCGCAGTGGTTAAGAATCTGCCTGCCAATGCAGGGGACACGGGTTCAAGCCCTGGTCCGGGAAGATTCCACATGCTGTGGAGCAACTAAGCCCATGCACCACAACTACTGAGACTGTGTGCCACAACTACTGAAGCCCGCGTGCCTAGAGCCCATGCTCCACAACAAGAGAAGCCACCACAATGAGAAGCCCGTGCACCACCATGAAGAGTAGCCCCCGCTCGCCATGACTAGAGAAAGCCCGCATGCAGCAAAGAAGACCCAACACAGCCAGAAACAAAATAAAATAAATTTATTACAAAAAGAGGATCACTGCAATGATCAGCTTAAATTAATTAATTAACTAATGCAAATCAGTAAATGGAAAAAGAGATAGAAAATATCAATTGTATTTTATATACTAGCAATGTGCAATTGAAAACTGAAACTAAGAAAGAAATATCATTAACAACAACTCCAACAAATAAAATCCTTTGGTATAAATCTACAAATTATGAGCAGATTTATATATTTTTAAGCATTTTTACCACAAAATGCTCATAAGAGAAATTAAAGAAAATGTAATTAAACGGAGACACATACTATTTTGTTGATTTGAAGATGCAACATAGTAAAGATGTCAATTCTACCCAAAATGATAGATACATTTGGTGTAATTCCAATAAAAATCATAGCAGAAATTTTTGTAAATACAGAAAAGCTAGTATTAAAATTTACATGGAATTGCAAAGCAACTATACTCCAATAAAAATTAATTTAAAAATTTACATAGAAAAACAAAGTAAGTTGAATAGCCAAAACATTTTTAAGTACAATAAATTAGGAAGAAACCCACTGAAGATTTTAAGACTTTTAATGACAAAGAGACAGTAATCAACACAGAGTGGTATAGATGGAAGGATATACACATAGTGTAAAAGAATAGTCAGGAAATAAAACCACACAAATATGGTCAAGTGATTTTTAACAAAGGAACAAAAGCAATTCAATGGAAAAAGGGTAGTCTTTTAAACAAATTGTATTCAAACAATTGGTAATCCATAAACAAAAGCATAAACCTTAAATGAAATTTCACATCTTACACAAAAATTAACACAAAATGGAGGAGATATCTAAATGTAAGCTTTAAGACTATAAATATTTTATAAGAAAATATAGGACAAAATCTTCCTTAGGCAAAATTATTCAACAATAAAATCTGTCTAACACACACACACACACACACACACACAAATTCTTAGAGATATGATGAAGAAAACACATTCCATAGAAGAGAAAAAGGATTAATTGTACTTCATCAAAATTAAAAATTTTTGAACTGTGAAAGACACTGTTAAGTGAATGAAAAGAAAAGCTCAGACTGGAAGAAATTTTGTAAATCACGTAGTAATCAAAAGACTTGTATCCCAAGAATATAAAGAAATCTGAAAAACTGAACAGTAAGTAAATAAGAGCCAAATTTAAACATGCACAAAGGACTTGAACAGATAGTTCACAAAAGAAGTTATACAAATAAGCATATGAAGAGATGTCCAACATCATGAGCCATTAGGGAAATGAAAACTAAAACCATGATGAAATATCACTACAAAGGAGAACTAATGTACAAATGAGTCAGTTTCTCTACATCCTTGTTCAGCTTTTGGTGTTGTCACTATTTTTATTTTAACCATTCTAATAGGTATAGTGATATCTGATTGTGGCTTTAATTTGCATGTCCCTAATGGCTCACAATTTTGAACATAATTTCATGTGCTTAACTGTCATCTGTATATCCTTTCCTGTAAGATGTATGTTCATGTCCTTTACCCATTTTCTAATAGGATTCTTTGTTTTTTAATAATGAATTTTGAGAGTTCTTATTTCAAGTACTAATCTTTTGTTGGATATGTGTTTTACAAATATTTTTGCCCAGTCTATAGCTTGTATTTTTTATCCTTTTAGTAAAGACTTTCACAGAACAAAAGTTTCTAATTTGGGTGAAGTCCAATTCTTCAGTATTTTCTCTCTTAAATTAGGCATTTGGTATCAAATGTAAGAACTCTTCACCCAGCCCTAGGTATGGAGGATTTCCCCATATTTTTTTTCCTAAAAGTCTAAAGTTTCATTTTTACATTTAAGTCCACAATCCATTTTGAGTAAATATTTTTAAAGATGTGAGGTTTGGGTCAAGGTTCACCTTTTTGTCTATGAATGTCCGACTGCTCCAACATCATTTTTTGAAAAAGTTATCCTTCCTCCATCAAATTTCTTTTGCTGCTTTCTCACAAATTAGCTGGGCATATTTATGTAGGTCTATTTCTTGATTCTCTCTTCTGTTTCATTGATCTATGTGTCTATCCCTCTTACATTATCACAGCTACGGTGACTAACTTAGCTATACAGTAGGCCTTAATATCAAGTAGAGTGATTCCTCCCACCTTTACTCTTCTTTTTCAATATTCATAACTGAGTTTTAAGCATTTTACTCTAACCCAGAGCCCGAACACATCAAGTGTACATCTATCTAAGTAAGTTCTCATCCCCAGTGATACTAATTTCAATCATGGGGGTAGAGAGAATGAGAGGATGAAAAAGCTTAATTTTATTTTAATTGTTACAAAGTTGGCATTATTTCCGCAGTATAGAATCTGCCACTCATATATATTAATACATTGAAGGCATTTTGAGACCATGTGAGTGACTCACTGGATGATTGTTTATTTATAGAAACAATCATTTCCACATAAACCTCTCTTTACATTATCTAACCTATGAATGCACTGAATAAACACATCTGAAAAAACATCAGTGCTTTAATTTATAACAGAAAAAGTCCTTCTGGAAGTAAATGCTTATAGAATGCTGAAATACAAATTAAGAAAATAGCATAAATGTATTAAAACGTGAAATATTTTCTTATCTATAAAAGATTTAAGCATCTCAAAATGAAAAGATAGAAGAACCAGATGTCCTCTTACCTCCTGCCCCTTACACTAACTACAGCTGATTATATCTTTACTTATGGATCTTTTCTCCTCTCTTGCCCTTCCTATCACCCATTTGCCATAAGGCTCATTTATATAAAATGCTGACCTATAAGAAAATCTACATGTTGGAGTGAAATATTTTTCTAGAATAATAATTTCAAGTAATTCAATTATGGGTCCTGTTACACCCCGAGGCAGCATCTTTTTTGCTGTCTCCATAATGCTAGATCTGTTTGGACTTACAGAGGAATTCTACAAAACTATACACAGAGTTCAGTATTATAATTGTTTAGTTCAAAACCAGCCTTAAATGTAGCCTCAATATAGCCTGTGCTTGAAATTTAATTTATAAAAACAAGAAAGAAGTACTATGTACTTAAATAGTTGCAATTTGGTTTCTTATGAAGAGTTTTTATGCTTTTCTGAGCATCGGCCAATATCAAAATAAATCACAAAGTAAACAAAGCAGTCACATTTTAACGTATGTTAATGTGCTTCACTCTAGCTTTAGCCTATTCCCGCCAAAATACTAATTTACAAAACAAAGGTGAGAATCAACTAAAATGTCAAAGAACATGTAAACGATACTATTCTTTGCATCAGTTCTATGTTGGAGATACAAGGTAAGCCCTATAAATGCTGGTTAATGCCCCATGCAATTGGGGAGCACCCTCAAGTGAAATATGATACTTTATTTGATGGCTATGTAGACCCAAGGCTTAAGTCCCTATAATCCCTGGATAATAGACAAACTGTTCTGTACACACATTTGCTCTTTTTTAAGAAAAACAGAATTGGAGTTAAACAACAGCATATCTATTGCCTTACGATTTCTACTGATGACATGTCACCAACATAAAGTATGTAAATAAAAGCCAACACAGAAAAACACCACAAAGAAGCATCTTAATCACTAAATTCAACTCTTCCAACAAAGGCTTAATTAAGAAAAATATTTAAGTCACCTATAGGCTGTCCCAGTACATTTCCTAGATGCTCACTACTTGAGTTAGCAGCTTGTGAAGTAAAATTGACACTTTTATTTTTGAAATCATTAATTTTCCCTTTGAACTCTACTCAAATTGCTTTATATACATGAAGTATACTCAGCTGATAAAACTGATAGTCTTTTCCCTGATGTTCTCTATTTTCTGTTAATAAGAGCCCTGAAATGGATGCACAATTCCAGACTCACTTACTGAACCCCCCCTCTACCCTTGCTTATAAATGTATCTTTTTAAAAATTCCTCTTCCTTTTGATAAGTCTTGATAGGTATTAGAGGTCTATAGTTTAAGATGGTATTACACTAAACAATCTATTTTTTAAATAGTTATATAATGCTTTCTTTATAAAATGAAAATATTAAGCAAATTTAAATGCCCAGTAGAAGGTACAAATGAGACGGTAAAAATTGGGCTATATAGTTGGAAGAAAGAGAAATATAGCAAAACCAGGTACTATTCGGGAAAGGGTTTATACATACGATTTTATCTAGAGTCAAAGAACCAAATCCTGCAAAATACTCAGTGATTTTTTTTAACATTTGAGCAAAACTCATCAATCCATATGCTCACGAGAAATGGGTTAGCTTCTACATATCAAAATAAGACAGAACAATAACCAAAATTTAATTATAAGTTATAATGCAATAAAAAGGCCAGACATTTTTAATAGCTATCTATTTCTATAAAAGCATATTTTACTAGTAAATGAGAGTCCCCTCAGTTGTGTTAAATACTTTATTCATCCATTTCACTTATTCAGTGAGCAATACAGCAAGTTAAATCTCTCCCACTCAACAACTTCCATCCTTCTTTTTCACCTTTAATGATGAATGTCACATTATATTTTAAAAAATGAAAACATCCTCAAAGTGGACCAAAGACCTAAATATAGTAGCTAAAATTATAAAACTCTTAGAAGAAAACATAAAGAGAAAAGCTTCATGAATTACAATGAATTTAGTAGCAATTTCTTGTATAAGACACCAAAAGCACAGGTCACAAAACTAAAAATAGATAAACTAGACTGCATCAAAAGTAAAAACTGTGCATCAAAGGATACAATCAATAAAGTGAAACGGCAACCTATGGGATGGGAGAAAATATGTGCAAATCATATCTGATAAGGGGTTGATATCCAGAATATACAAAGAACTTCTACAACTCAACAACAAAAAAACAACAACCAGATTAAAAATGGACAAAGGACCTGAAGAGACATTTCTCCAAGGAAGACAGAAATGGCCAAGAAGCACATGAAAATACGCTCAACATCACTAATCAACACGCAAATGCAAATCAAAACCACAATGCGGGACTTCCCTGGTGGTCCAGTGGTTAAGACTCTGCGCTCCCAATGCAGGGGGCCGGGTTCCATCCCTGGTCAGAGAAGTAGATCCCACATGTCACAACTAAGAGCCTGCATGCTGCAACGAAGATCTCGCACAAAGCAACGAAGATCCCACAGGTGGCAATGAAGACCCAGTGCAGCCAAATAAATAATAAATAAATATTTTTTAAAAAAACAGATACACATCACACCAACTAGGGTGACTACTATGAATGTGGAGAAATTGAAGTCCTTATGCACTGTTGGTGGCAATGTAAAATGGTACAGTTGCTATGGAAAAGTGTAGCAGTTCCTCAAGACATTAAAAATAGAATTACCATGTGATCCAGCAATTTCACTTGCAAGTACTCAAAAGAATTAAAAGCAGGGTCTCAAAGAGATACTTTACACCCAAATACTATTATTTTCGGTTGGTCTATTGTTTGTCCAACTGCTATTCCTTGCTCTGAGAGGCAGTGGCTAATACATTTGCCCTTAAATCTATTAAATGCCCCCCAAAGTAGCTGCCTCAACCTTCAGAGAGTTCTGAGTTAGGCAAAATAAGGGCAGGCCTTTTAGAGCTAGTCTTCAGGGAGCCACTAGGCTGGTCAAAATGAACAACCACAATTCTTTAAGAATGAGGTCACTTCTACTACCTCCAGCACTAAGAACTTGTACTTCGAATATGGACTGTTGTCTTCAAAGCTTCTTCCAATCTGGAGTGAAGGGGATGGGGACAAGGTAAGTTAAAATGCCACAAAGCTCTCTTACTGAGATTCAACTGTTTTTTTCCTTGATTAAGCATTTACCTGGTTGCTATAAACTTTTGATTGGTTTCCAGAATACCAATAAGGTTGATTCTGAGAGTATCTGCTAGTTTATTTGTGATTTTATGGAAATATGGATTTTGGGGATTCCCTGCTCTGCCATGTTCATTGGAATTAAGCCTGATTACATCTAAACACATTTTCAAGACAAAAACTTTAACATAGCATTTAATAGTTAAGACACGAAAAACAATTAATGGATGAAGTGCCACACTTTGATGTGGGTAAGAGACGCCCCATAACTTAGCAGAACCCACTCTACCAATTCCTCAGCTGCTCCCAGTTCCTAGAGGAAAGAATCTGTGGGGCCACAGGGAAAAAAACATCAGAAGCCTGTGCTTCCCCCTTCTAGATCATAATTTGTGTACCCAAGATCCCCAAATTCCCTGCCCAAATAGCCCCAAGCCACTTTCATGAGCCCACATGGGCCTCTTCTTCAGGTCTACTCTTCACCAGCCTTTCTCAGCCCACTAACCTTTCTCAAGCCCTAAAGAAAATTATTCATGTAACCATTTTCTCCACTCTCCCAAATACAGCACAAGGCTGATAGCATTTTAATGTTTTCATCTAATAGATGCCTTGGGGTTTAATTTAAAGCATTCAATGGTTTAATTATTTAAATAATTTAATGGTTTAATTCTCTCCTGGAACTCATTTTGAAGTGTTGTTCTAGAGGGTGGATCTTGCTATCTATGTGCCCACTATTAAGCCCAAGGGGTGGTCAAAGTAGGCCAGTGACAGGGACCATGGACAGAGCTTGTATACATAGGCTGGAGTGAAGCATACATTAGAGTGAGAGGCCCTTTCTGGTGCAAGACAGAGACAGGTATCTAAAGAGAAGGAGGCCAGCCAAGGTCTAGGAGCCAACTTTCCCAGTGCAATCATGTGCCAGTGTTGAAGTCGGAGGAGTTTGAGAATTCTAAACTTGAACCTGACCTTCCAGTTCATTATAAAGGCATATTTGTCAAAATGTGAGAATAGGACTTCATTTTATTTAACAGCTTAAATTTTTAAAATTTTATACATATGGCATGTAGATTTGTATTTGTACTCTTGGCTCAGTCTATACAAATGTTGACACAGGTCTGTATAGATAAAACAAACCAATTTAGTTATCTCTATAACATTGATGAGGTTCAAACTGGGTAAAGAACAATAGGTAGACACTGCCCAAGTAAGTTACACTTCATTATATTTATACAGTATACATAAATATTGTTAGATGAAGACCTGAAATTCGTCCATTTTCCCAAAAGTAATGTGTGCAATGCAAACTTTAGGGTACCAGCAACTTTCTAAAATGAAGAACGAAGACAACTCTGAATCAATATTACATCCCAGTTAACTGTAACACGGTGGAGAGATCCTTCCTAAAAACTAGTTTCTAGGCCTAAATAAGCCTACTTGAAGGTAGTACATTTGCAGAAGTTATTTTTTACTATTATTGATCACAGTGACAACTAAAGTCCTTTCTAAGTGAAATGGTCCTGCCAACAGTTCCTAACACAAGGCCAGTCACAGACAATCATATTTTAGACCACATGACCCAGGCTTCCCATGCACAGGACTATAGGTAATTATAGACAAGGAGGAAGCAAGGTAACTCAAAGACAATCAACCCATAGGCTGGCCAGTGGACTATGATGTGGCAAGCATGGAAAAGATAAATTATACCAATCAGACTGAGCAGATTTACTCTCATGAATTTGAACCAGGAAATAGCAAGAGATTAACTTAGGTAGCAATGAGAACAAAGCCAAGAGGCCATGATACAGAATGGCTACAAAGGTATGTTGGCCATGTGCAAGCCAATATGCATGCACCCCAATGTTCACTGCAGCACTATTTACAACAGCCAGGACATGGAAGCAACCTAAATGTTCATTGACAGAGGAATGGGTAAAGAAGATGTGGTACATATATGCAGTGGAATATTACTCAGCCACAAAATAGAATGAAATAATGCTATTTGCAGCAACAGGGATACACCTAGAGATTGTCATACTAAGTGAAGTAAGTCAGACAGAGAAAGACAAATATCATATGATATGGCTTATATGTGGAATCTAAAAAAAAAAGGTACAAATGAACTTATTTACAAAACAGAAGTAGAGTCACAGACGTAGAAAACAAAATGTATGATTACCAGGGGGGAAAGTAGTGGGGGTGGGGGAGGGATAAATTGGGAGATTGGGATTGACATATACACACGACTATATATAAAAGATAACTAATAAGGACCTACTGTATAGCACAGGGAACTCTACTCAATATTCTGTAATGACTCACATGGGAAAAGAATCTAAAAAAGAGTGGACATATGTATATGTATAACTGATTCACTTTGCTGTACACCTGAAACTAACACAACACTGTAAATCAGCTATAATCCAATAAAAATTTTAAAAACAAAAATAAAGTTAAAAAAGAGGAAACAAAAAAGTATAAGGAAGAGAAAAAAGAGAACAAAATAAATATGTTATTATAGATAATATTATAGATATAGATAATATAGATAATATGGAAACTTGGAGCTCATGAACAAGCTATCCTCTTCTGACTACCTCACCACTGGAATACACTACAGTTCCATTCTACAATAACCACCCCACCCATATCAAGGGGTAGAGTGGATATCTATTTCTAAGAACCCAAACCATCCCTACTCTTTACTAAAATAGACAGACTGCTTCTCCAATAAAGATTCAAACAAATCATATTGCATTTATTCGTATGCTAACACATATATATGGAATTTAAGAAAAAAAATGTCATGAAGAACCTAGGAGTAAGACAGGAATAAAGACGCAGACCTACTGGAGAACGGACTTGAGGTTATGGGGAGGGGGAAGGGTGAGCTGTGACAGGGCGAGAGAGAGTCATGGACATATACACACTAACAAACGTAGTAAGGTAGATAGCTAGTGGGAAGCAGCCGCATGGCACAGGGATATTGGCTCGGTGCTTTGTGACAGCCTGGAGGGGTGGGATAGGGAGGGTGGGAGGGAGGGAGATGCAAGAGGGAAGAGATATGGGAACGTATGTATATGTATAACTGATTCACTTTGCTATAAAGCAGAAACTAACACACCATTGTAAAGCAATTATACCCCAATAAAGATGTTAAAAAAATATTCATTTATTTTAAAGAAATTATAAATATTTTAACACATTTGGGTTTTTATAAAAGGCAGCTGCATAAGATACCATGTTTTATGCAATTCTATTTCATGAAAATTCAGATTTTCAGAGAAAAATGTGGAAATATTATTCCCTATAAATTAGATTTTCCTTTAAATGTCCCTAGGGACTTAAGAGAAATTTTCCAGAAATGTGCTTACTGAGAATAGCAAAGAAAGTGAACAGTGAAAAATCACTAATGTCTCAAAAACAACTCCACAGAATAGAAATCCAATAAGAATGGGAGGTTTAAAAATGCAAAATATTCAAAAGGAATTTTTAAAACTGTAAAATAGATGGTTGTGATCTAACAAATGAAATACACAAAAGAATCAATGGTTTGAAAGATATAATCATTCCCAATATCCCTATTAACATGCCATTCAATCTAAACCACATTTTAAAGTGGGTTTCTACTGTTTAACATGACAGGAAGTATACTTTTCTGCTTTCCAGGGTATCTATTTTAATATAAACTTTACACAGGCTTCTACAGACTCCTTGATCTTTTATGAATGAAGAGAGAAGTACAATGTGACTCATATTTTTAACATAATCAGCCATTTATGCTAGATTTCTTATAGCAAAGGTTGTATACGCCTTCCCTTTTGACATATATTACCAATTCACCAAAAATATATAAAATGCTGTTCACAAATGGCTCAAAAAACATTTTAAGTCATAATTAACTTGACAATAGGATCAATAATCTCAAATGTATAGATTCCAAAACCTTGAAAACCATTAAAACCAGAAAAAATCATCCTAACTTAAAAATTGATGTACAAGGTTGGTATTCCTTACTGTACTGGCCACTAATAACTGCAAATAGGCCTACTCAAATAATGAGTTTATCATGCCATTTACCTGCTGAAAAACCTATACATGCTCTAACTGGTATGTCATAAATCATATTACCGTGTAAATCCCATGAATTCAGGGATATATTTAACAGCTATATATTAACAGTTCCCAGCAAAAAGTGGGGAAAATAGTAGGGGTTCCATAAATACAACTCCTTAGATTTTCCTATTTCAAGAAGGAGTTACAACCTTAAGCAAAATGTTCTTATTACTCCATGATGTGATCTCTCTAGTACAGGCCAAGCTTATTTATCTGGGGTCATCTAAATAATAATCACTTACTTCCACCTCCTGAGTTGACCCTCTCCATACCTGCAATTTTTTTGATATTGGGCTCAAAAATTGTCAAATAAGACATTTGTCAAAGATTATACCCTCCCTCCAATAAATCCTTATTCCTTTAGTCAGTAATCCCTCCATCAGCCTATCACATTTATTTAATATGATAGAGATAAAAATAATTACAGTAAATATTATTACAAAGATTCCTTAGTCTATAACACTATTGTTCTTTCTTTAGTACAATTCCTCACCTATTTACAGTGTTGTAATCTTTAAAATCAAAATTAATATTACAAACATAAAATATCTATCAATCGCAATGGAGTAAGACAAATATACCTGCACTATGAATGAATGAATAAATAGTGAATGAATATTAATAAATGAGCTTCATCATTCTCAGCAAGCCTACAGAAGTTGAAATCCAGATTAATGTATGCACTCCCATCTGACAACAAAACAAGGAAAACACCATAAAGACTATTCTGGGTAGAAAAATCTAAATAATGGAGTGACATACCATGCTCATGAATTGGAAGACTCAGCATAGTAAAGATGTCAATTCTCCCATATTTTTCTGTAGGTTTAATTCAGTTGCTATCAAAATTTGAGCAAGGGTTTATAGACACAGACAAACTAATTTAAAAATCCATATGAAAAGGCACAGGCCCTAGAATACCTAAAACAATCTTGGGAAAAAAGAAGAAGTGAGAGGAATCAGTCATCCCAGTAAGGCTTACTATATAGCTATGGTAACCAAATAGTATGTTACTGGTGGAAGGCCACACAGATAAACGGAACAGAATAAAGAACGCAGAAGTACAACCACACAAATAACCCAAGTGATATTTTTTACAAAAGTAAAAAAGCACTTCAATGGAAAACTATAGCCTTTCCAACAAATGGTGCTGGGGCGATTAATTAAAAATGGATCACGGACATAAATTTAAAAAGTACAACTATAAACTTTTTAAACATCTTTATTGGCATATAATTGCTTAACAATGTTGTGTTACATTCAGCTGTATAACAAAATGAATCAGCTATACATATACATATATCCCAAAAATCTTGTGTCTCCCTCCCACCCTCCCTAACCCACTCCTCTAGGTGGTGACAAAGCACTGAGGTGATCTCCCTGTGCTATGCGGCTGCTTCCCACTAGCTATCTATTTTACATTTGGTAGTATATGTAAGTCCATGCCACTCTCTCACTTCATCCCAGTGTACCCTTCCCCGTCCCCATGTCCTCAAGTCCATTCTCTACGTCTGCATCTTTATTCCTGTCCTTCCCCTAGGTTCTTCAGAAACTTTCTTTTTTTTTTTAGATTCCATATATATGTGTTGGCATATGGTATAAATTTCTCTCTTTCTGACTTACTTCACCCTATATGAGAGTCTCAATGTCCAGCCAATTGACTAAAAATAACTCAATTTTCTTTCTTTTTATGCCTGAGTAAAATTCCATTGTATATATGGGCCACATCTTCTTTATCCATTCATCTGTCAATGGACACTTAGGTTGCTTCCATGTCCTAACTATTGTAAACAGAGCTGCAATGAACACTGTGGTACATGACTCTTTTTGAATTATGGTTTTCTCAGGGTATATGCCCAGTAGTGGGATTGCTGGGTCGTATGGTAGTTCTATTTTTAGTATTTTAAAGAACCTCCACACTGTTCTCAATAGGGGCTGTACCAATTTACATTCCCACCAACAGTACAAGAGGGTTCCCTTTTCTCCACACCATCTCCAGCATTTACTGTTTCTGGATTTTTGGATGATGGCCATTCTTACCAGTGTGAGGTGATACGTCACTGTGGTTTTGATTTGCATTTCTCTAATGATTAGTGATTTTGAGCATCCTTCCATGTGTTTGTTGGCAATCTATGCATCTTCTTTGGAGAAATGTCTATTTAGGTCTTCTGCCCATTTTTGGATTGGGTTGCTTGTTTTTTTGATATTGAGCTGCATGAGCTGCTTGTAAATTCTGGAGATTAATCCATTGTCAGTTGCTTCATTTGCAAATATTTTCTCCCATTCTGAGGGTTGTCTTTTCATCTTGTTTATGGTTTCCTTTGCTGTGAAAACCTTTTATGATTCATCAGGTCCCATTTATTTATATTTGTTTTTATTTCCATTTCTCTAGGAGGTGGGTCAAAAATGATCTTGCTGTGATTTATGTCATAGAGTGTTCTGCCTATGTTTTACTCTAAGACTTTTATACTGTCTGGCCTACATTTAGGTCTTTAATCCATTTTGAGTTTATTTTTGTGTATGGTGTTAGGGAGTGTTCTAATTTTATTCTTTTACATGTAGCTGTCCAGTTCTCCCAGCACCACTTATTGAAGAGGCTGTCTTTTCTCCATTGTATATTCTTGCCTCCTTTATCAAAAATAAGGTGACCATATGTGTGTGGGTTTATCTCTGGGATTGTTATCCTGTTCCATTGATCAATATTTCTGTTTTTGTGCCAGTACCATAGTGGCTTCATTACTGTAGCTTTGTAGTATAGTCTGAAGTCAGGGAACATGATTCCTCGAGTTCCATTTTTCTTTCTCAAGATTGCTTTGGCTATTCGGGGTCTTTTGTGTTTCCAGACAAATTGTGAGATTTCTTTTTCTAATTCTGTGAAAAATGCGATTAGTAGTTTGATAGGGATTGCACTGAATCTGTAGATTGCTTTGGGTAGTAGAGTCATTTTCACAATGTTGATTCTTCCAATCCAAGAACATGGTATATATCTCTCCATCTGTTTGTACCATCTTTAATTTCTTTCATCAGTGTCTTACAGTTTTCTCCATACATGTATTTTCTCTCCTTAGATATGTTTATTCCTAGGTATTTTATTCTTTTAGTTGCAATGGTAAATCGGAGTGTTTCCTTAATTTCTCTTTCAGACTTTTCACCATTCGTGTACAGGAATGCAGGAGATTTCTGTGCATTAATTTTCTATCCTGCTACTTTACCAAATTCATTGATTAGCTCTAGTAGTTTTCTGGTAGCATCTTTGGGATTCTCTATGTATAGTATCATGTCATCTGCAAACAGTGACAGTTTTACTCCTTCTTTTCCAATTTGGATTCCTTTTATTTCTTCTTCTTCTCAGATTGCTGTGGCTAAAACTTCCAAAACTATGTTGAATAAGAGTGGTGAGAGTGGGCAACCTTGTCTTGTTCCTGATCTTAGTGGAAATGGTTTCAGTTTTTCACCATCGTGAATGATGTTGGCTGTCAGTTTGTCATATATGGCCTTTACTACATTGAGGTAAGTCCCCTCGATGCCAACTTTCTGGAGAGTTTTTATCATAAATGGTATTGAATTTTGTCAAAAGCTTTTTCTGAATCTATTGAGATTATCATATGGTTTTTATTGCTCAATTTGTTAATATGGTGTATCACAATGATTGATTTGCGTATATTGAAGAATCCTTCCTTTCCTGGGATAAACCCCACTTGGTCATGTTGTATGATCCTTTTAATATGCTGCTCTATTCTGTTTGCCAGTATTTTGTTGAGTATTTTTTCATCTATGTTCATCAGTGATATTGGCCTGTAGTTTTCTTTTATTGTGATATCTTTGTCTGGTTTTGGCATCAGGGTGATGGTGGCCTCGTAGGATGAGTTTGGGAGTGTTCCACCGTCTGTTATATTTTGGAAGAGTTTGAGAAGGATAGGTGTTAGCTCTTCTCTAAATGTTTGATAGAAGTTGCCTGTGAAGTCATCTGGTCCTGGGCTTTTTGTTTGTTGGAAGACTTTTAATCAACGTTTCGATTTCAGTGCTTGTGATTGGTCTGCTTGTATTTTCTATTCCTTCCTGGTTCAGTTTTGGAAGTTTGTGCAGTTCTAAGAATTTGTCCATATGTTCCAGGATGTCTATTTTATTGGCATATAGTTGCTTATAGTAATCTCTCATGATCCTTTGTATCTCTGCAGTGTCTGTTGTAACTTCTCCTTTTTCAGCTCTAATTTTACTGATTTGTGTCTTCTCCCTCTTTTTCTTGATGAGTCTGGCTAATGGTTTATCTTTTTTTTTTTAATCTCCTCAGAGAACCAGCTTTTAGTTTTACTGATCTTTGCTACTGTGCCCTTCATTTCTTTATCACTTATTTCTGATCTGGTCTTTATGATTTCTTTCCTTCTGCTAACTTTGGGGTTCTTTTGTTCTTCTTTCTCTAACTGCTTTAGGTGTGAGGTTAGGTTGTTTATTTGAGATGTTTCTTGAGGTAGGATTGTATTGCTATAAACCTCCCTCTTAGAGCTGCTTTTGCTGCATCCTGTAGATTTGGGGCCATCATGTTTTCATTGTCATTTGTTTCTAGGTATTTTTTGATTTCTCTTTGATTTCTTCAGTGATCTCTTGGTTATTTAGTAGTGTATTGTTTGGTCTCCTGTGTTTGTATTTTTTACAGTTTTTTTTCCTGTAACTGACATCTAGTCTCATAGCAATGTGGCTGGAAAAGATACGTGATATGATTTCAATGTTCTTAAATCTACCAAGGCTTGATTTGTGTCCCATGATATGATCTATCCTGAAGAATGTTCCATAAGCACTTGAAAAGAAAATGTATTCTGTTGTTTTTGGATGGAATGTCCTATAAAGATCCATTAAGTCCATCTTCTTTAATGTATCATTTAAAAGCTTGTGTTTCCTTACTTATTTTCATTTTGGATGATCTGTCCATTGGTGAAAGTGGGGTGTTAAAGTCTCCTACTATGATTGTGTTACTGTTGATTTCCCCTTTTATTGCTGTTAGCATTTGCCTTATGTATTGAGGTGTGCCTATGTTGGATACATAAATATTTACATCTGTTATAACTTCTTCTTGGATTGATCCCTTGATCATTATGTAGTGTCCTTCTTTGTCTCTTCTAATAGTCTTTATTTTAAAGTCTATTCTGTCTCATATGAGAATTGCTACTCCAGCTTTCTTTTGATTTCCATTTGCATGGAATATCTTTTTCCATGCCTCACTTTCAGTCTGTATGTGTCCCTAGGTCTGAAGTGGGTCTCTTCCAGACAGCATATATATGGGTCTTATTTTTGTATCCATTCAGCTAGTCCATGTCTTTGGTTGGAGCATTTAATCCATTTACATTTAAGGTAATTATCAATATGTATGTTCCTATTAGCATTTTCTTAATTGTCTTGGGTTTGTTTTTGAAGGTTTTTTCTTTCTCTTGTGTTTCCTGCCTAGAGAAATTCCTTTAGCATTTGTTGTAAAGCTGGCTTGGTGGTGCAGAATTCTCTTAGCTTTTGCTTGTCTGTAAAGGTTTTAATTTCTCCGTTGAGTGTGAATGAGATCCTTCCTGGGTAGAGTAATCTTGGTTATAGGTCTATCCCTTTCATCACTTTAAATATATCCTGCCACTCCCTTCTGGCTTGCAGAGTTTCTGCTGAAAGATCAGCTGTTAACCTTATAGGGATTCCCTTGTACATTATTTGTTGCTTTTCCCTTGCTGCTTCTAATATTTGTTCTTTGTATTTAATTTTAGATAGTTTGATTAATATGTGTCTTGGCATGTTTCTCCTTGGATTTATCCTGCATGGGACTGTCTGTGCTTCCTGGACTTGATTAACTATTTCCTTTCCCATATTAGGGAAGTTTTCAACTATAATCTCTTCCAATATTTTCTCAGACCGTTTATTTTTCTCTTCTTCTTCTGGGACCCCTATATTTCAAATGTTAGTGCATTTAATGCTGTCCCAGAGGTCTCTGAAACTGTCCTCCATTCTTTTCATTCTTTTTTCTTCATTCTGCTCTGAGGTAGTTATTTCCACTATTTTATCTTCCAGGTCACTTATCCGTTCTTCTTGCTCAGTTATTCTGCTATTGATCCCTTCTAGAGAATTTTTAATTTCATTTATTTTGTTGTTCATCACTGTTTGTTTGCTCTTTAGTTCTTCTAGGTCCTTGTTAAATGTTTCTTGTATTTTCTCCATTCTATTTCCAAGATTTTGGATCATCTTTGCTATCATTACTCTGAATTCTTTTTCAGGTAGACTGCCTATTTCCTCTTCATTTGTTCGGTCTGGTGGGTTTTTACCTTGTTCCTTCATCTGCTGAGTATTTCTCTGTCTTCTCATTTTGCTTAACTTACTGTGTTTGAGGTCTTCTTTTTGCAGGCTGCAGGTTTGTACTTCCCATTGTTTTTGGTGTCTGCCCCCAGTGGGTGAGGTTGGTTCAGTGGGCTGTGTAGGCTTCCTGGTGGAGGGGACTGGTGCCTGTGTTCTGGTGGATAAGGCTAGATCTTGCCTGTCTGGTGGGCAGGACTGCATCTGGTGGTGTGCTTTGTGGTGTCTATGAACTTTTTATGATTTTAGGCAGCCTCTCTGCTAATGGGTGGAGTTGTATTCCTATCTTGCTAGTTGTTTGGCATCGGGGAGCTTGCTGGTAATTCAGTGGAGCTGGGTCTTAGTGTTGAGATGGAGATCTCTGAGAGAGCTCTCACCAATTGATATTATGTGGGGCTTGGAGGTCTCTGGTGGTCCAGTGTCCTGAACTCGGCTCTTCCACCTCGGAGGCTCTGGCCTGACACCCGGCCAGAGCACCAAGACCCTGTCATCCACATAGCTCAGAAGAAAAGGGAGGAAAAAGAGAGAAAGACAAAACAAAATAAAATAAAATAAAGTTATTAAAATAATAAATTTTTAAAAATGATTAAAAATGATTTAAAAAGTGAGAAAAAAAGGAAGAGAGCAACCAAACCAATAAACAAATGCACCAGTGATAACAAGTGCTATAAACGATACTAAGATAAACATAAAAATCAGAAACTAGTCAGTCACAGACAGCAAACCCCAAGTCTACAGTTGCTCGCAAAGTCCACTGCCTCAATTTTGGGTTGATGCATTATCTATTCAGGTATTCCACAGGTGTAGGGTACATCAAGTTGATTTGCGGAGATTTAATCCGCTGCTCCTGAGGCTGCACAGAGAAATTTCCCTTTATCTTTTTTGTTCAAACAGCTCCTGGGGTTCAGCTTTGGTTTTGGCCCTACCTCTGCATGAAGGTCGCCCTCCGGCAATTGTTCTTCACCCAGACAGGAGGGGGTTAAATGAGCGCCTGATTAGGGGGCTCTGGCTCACTCAGGGTGGGGGAGGGAGGGGTATGGAATGCAGGGCGAGCCTGCGGCAGCAGAGGCCAACATAATGTTGCAACAGCCTGAGGCATGCCTTGTGTTCTCTAGGGGAAGTTGTCCCTGAATCACGGGACCGTGGCACTGGCCAGCTGCACAGGCTCCCGGGAGGGAAGGTGTGGATAGTGACCTGTGCTTGCACACAGGATTCTTGGTGACTGCAGCAGCAGCCTTAGCGTTTCATGCCCATCTCTGGTGCCCGCGCTGATAGCCACGGCTCACGCCCATCTCTGAAGCTCATTTAGGCGGTGTTCTGCATCTCCTCTCCTCACACACCCTGAAACAATGATCTCTTGACTCTTAGACAGTTCCAAACTTTTTCCCAGACTCCCTCCCGGTCAGCTGTGGCGCACTAGCCCCCTTCAGTCTGTGTTCACGCAGCCAACCCCTGTCCTCTCCCTGGGATCTGACCTCCGAAGCCCAAGCCTCAGCTCCCAGCCCCCACCCGCCCTGGTGGGTGAGCAGACAAGCATCTCAGGCTGGTGAGTGCTGGTCAACACAGATCCTCTGTGTGGGAATCTCTCTGCTTTGCCCTCTGCACCCCTGTTGCTGCGCTCTCCTCTGTGGCTCCGAAGCTTCCCCACCCCCTGCCCACGCCCTGTCTCCTCCAGTGAAGGGGCTTCCTAGTGTGTGGAAAGTTTGCCTCCTTCACAGCTCCCTCCCAGAGGTGCAGGTCCTGTCCCTATTCTTTTGTCTGTTTTTTCTTTTTTCTTTTGCCCTATCCAGGTACGTGAGGACTTTCTTGCCTTTTGGGAAGTCTAAGGTCTTCTGCCAGAGTTCAGTAGGTGTTCTGCAGGAGTTGTTCCATATGTAGATATATTTTTGATATATTTCTGGGGAGGAAGGTGATCTCCACATCTTACTCCTCCGCCATCTTGAAGGTCCTCTCCTATAAAACTTTTAAGAAAAGTTTTAGTATCTAGGGCTAGGTGAAGAGTTCTTAGACTTGACACCAAAAGCACAATCCATAAAAGGAAATATTGATAAATTGGACTTCATCAAATTTTCAATCTTCTGCTCTGAAAAAGACCCTGTTTAGAGGACAAAAAGACAAGCTACAAACTGGGAGAAAATGTTTGCAAACCACACCCCTACCAAAGGACTAGAACTAGAATATATAAAGACTTCACAAAACTCAATAGTAAAAAGAACGAAGTCCAATTAGAAAAAGAGCAAAAGCCATTTCACTGAAGAGGATACAAAAATGGCGAACAAGCCCATCAAAAGATGATCAATATCATTAGCCATTAGGGAACTACCAATTGAAACCACCTTGAGATATCACTACACACCTGTAAAGAGTAGCAAAAATTTAAAAATAGTGATAACAATATATGTTTGTGAGGGTGAGGAGAAACTGGATCTCTCATTTACTTGGGATGAGAATGCTACCCTGTAAACAGTTAGGCACTATCTTATAAAAGTAAACATGCAACTACCATACACCCC
Source organism: Stenella coeruleoalba (assembly GCF_951394435.1). Taxonomy (NCBI): domain Eukaryota; kingdom Metazoa; phylum Chordata; class Mammalia; order Artiodactyla; family Delphinidae; genus Stenella; species Stenella coeruleoalba. Next base: position 88,278,247 of record NC_137152.1, on the reverse strand, counting down.
AACAATTATACCCCTGGTCATTTATCCCAAAGAAATGAAAATTTATATTTACACAAAAGCCTGTACAGTGATATTCAAAGTAGCTTTATTTATAATAGCCCAAAACTGCAATTAGCCCAGGCTTCCTTCAGTATATGAATGATTTAAAAAATCATTACACAGTACATACGTAAGATGGAATATTACTCAGAAATAAAAAGGAAATAACTACTGATAATCAGAACTTGGATGTAGCTCCAGCAAATTATGCTGGTCAGAAAAGCTAATCACAAAAAGATACATACTATACTCTTCCATTTGTATAACATTTTTTAAGGGACAAAATTTTAGAAATGGAAAAACAGATTACTGGTTGCCATGGGTTATGATAGTGAAGGTGGGAGTGTAAAGTGTATGTAATTATAAAAGGGCAATACAGGTATCTTTGCGATATTGGAGCTGCTCAGTATTTTTTTTAATATTTATTTGGCTGCACCGGGTCTTAGTTGCCACAGGCAGGATCTTTCGTTGTGGCATGTGGGATCTTTAGTTGCAGCACGCAGGACTTAGTTCATTGAACCTGGGCCCCCTGCATTGAGAGTGCAGAGTTTTACCCACCAGACCACCAGGAAAGTCCCGGAGCTATTCAGTATTTTAACTGTGGTGGGGGATACATGAATTTATATACCTGATGAAACTGTATAGTATTAAAACACAAATGAACACAAGTAAATGTGGTGAAATATGAATAGACTGGTGGATTGCATTAATATTAATATCTGGTTGTGATATTACATAACACAGATGTTACCATTGGGGGAAATAGGCAAAGAGTACAAGAGATCTCTCAGTACTACTTCTTAGAATTGAATGTGAATCTACAATTATTTCAATAAAAATTTATATGAAAAACGCAGCAATTTGAAAAGCTGTTCACTCTGCTATAGAACCTTCTAAATTACTTAATATTAGCAGTGATCAGAACTTTAATTGCACATTTCAAATTGCATAAATTGGGAATCTTAGTGAAATGAAACAACTAATATATCTCACCAAAATGTTCAGTCTACCCACTATTGCCCAATTAATACATAGAACTGTCTGTGGCTAGAAATAAAGTAGGACTTTGACAGAAAAAATGAAGAATGGCAAAGAAATATGTACAAAAAATCTACCTCTTCAATGCTATTATTAGAGGAGCATTCTGAGTAATTCTTTTTGACACAAAGTCAGTAATATTAGCAGAAAGCAAATCCAGGCAGCATTAGAATAAGATTTTACAAGAAAAATAAAATCAAACAATATGTGGAAAAGTGTTTTTAAAAATGCAACTCAAAACCTAAATATAAATGTGATCCAATTCAATTCAAGAAACAGTTTGTGAGTATGGGGTACATGCAAAACTCTTAAGCTAGTGCTAATGTGGAATACAAATTATATCCTCTAGAAGTACACAATCTAGTGAGAAAGGCAGACACACAAGTAACTAATGATGATACATGCAGACACTGATAAGTCGTATAAGAGAAGTGATCTAGTGTGCCATAGACAAAGCTGAGAACAATTTTGTTGTATGATGCAAAAGAGTCCAGAGCCATTTATGCATCATCAAACACACTGAAATATACACTGAACTTCTGGGGCTTCCCTGATGGTGCAGTGGATAAGAATCCACCTGTCAATGCAGGGGACACAGGTTCGAGCCCTGGTCCAGGAAGATCCCACATGCTGAAGAGCAACTAAGCCCGTACGCCACAACTACTGAGCCTGTGCTCTAGAGCCCGCGAGCCACAACTACTGAAGCCTGCGTACCTAGAGCCCGTGCTCCACAACAAGAGAAGCCACCGCAATGGGAAGCCCACGCACCTCAACGAAAAGTAGCCCCTGCTCACTGCAACTAAAGAAAGCCCACACACAGCAATGAAGACCCAATGCAGCCAAAAATTAATTAATTAATTTTTAAAATAAATAAATAAATATACACTGAAATTTTAACCTTCCTGTAATGTGGCTTCATACACATACTTCAAATGAGAACATATCATAATTTTAAATAATTCTGTGTAAATTCTAACACATTGTTAAATTTCTAATTAAAGAATAATTTTATTTCTCTTGGAATATAAAAAACATTTTTAAAAAGTACAATCTATGTTAAGAAGTAACAAAATATTGAGTTAAATTTCTTATGAGTAATTTAAATCATTTCAAATTACTAGGGGATGTTAGTTCAGTTGTTGTCAACCATGATATATTAGCTGTATAATGAGTGAATTATAAAAAGCTAGTGAATTTTTTAAACACATAAAATGTTCCTGGCTTAGAGTTTATTTGACCTAAACATGCTCTTTGGAATCATCCTTGTTCTCTTGTGCAAAGGAACATGCCCATAGGTATATATTAAGGAGAAAAGACATTGTGCCCATGAATCCAGTAGCAACCCAACCATTATAAAAAGGAAATTATTTTTTATAAATATCAAATGGTCTTAAATATACGAAAAGATGACTCAACCTTACCCAGAAAATGCAAATTAAACCCACAATGAGATATAATTTTTCACGTATCATATTACGATATAATGTTTGATAGCACAATATGTTGGTGAGGGTTGGGGAAGCAAGCACTTTTATATCTACTGCTGGTATAAGTGTAAACTGGTACGTCTATGGAGGACGATTTGGCTATATCCATCAAAATGACAAAAGTACATACTATCCAACCCAGCAGTCCCATTTCTAGAAATTTATCCTACAGATAGTACATATCTGAAATGACCTATTACAAAGTTATTCATTGCAGAAGTGCAATACCAAAAGTCAGGAAACAATCTATATATTCCTCAACAGGAGACTGGTTAAATAAATTATGGCATATTCATACAATCAAACACTACTGTGTAGCCATAGCTCTTTATGTACTAATATGGAATGATGTAAAGCAAAGTACATAAAAATGTGTAAAAATAAGGAAAAACAATAAAGTATGTTTATGTTTGTGAGTGCCCATGCTTTTTATGCATCAAATAGCTCTAGAACTAAAAACAAGAAATGTTAACACAGGTTGCTCTGGGAAGGAGAACTATGTAGCTGGACACAAAGAGTGCCCTTTCCTTGTATACTCTTTTATAACTACCAAAATTTGAACCACCTGAATGCAGTACCTAATCAAAAATAAACGTAAGAAAGAAAAAGAAAATCAATCCAGAGTAGCACAGCTCATCTTCAAGAAGCGATTATTACAGCTAATTTCTCCTGTCTAAAAAACACCTTGGGGCAGGGTAAGAACCAAAGGTACCAATTTATTTCAGTTACAAAATCAGTATTCAGGTTGATGTTTGTTTCATGGTATTTTGGTAAGTTTTCCCCACTGATGTTTCCTGATAAGCTATATGAGAGCTTCACCTTTGCAGATCCTCCAGATCCAAAAGAAAATACATCATCAGAGAATCATCATTTTGGAATAAATAAGTCAACATTTTGATAAATACAACACTGTGAGGGTCATTACTTTTGAATTAGTGTAAGTGAAATATACAATGTTGTTCAGTTTACCTAATTACCTTTCAGATCAGTTAACCCTCTTTTCTCTCTCTCTCTCTCTCCCTCCCTCTGTGTCACATACACACACACAGAGATTTTTTTTATAATTAAATATAGATAATTCTTTCTTTATGTGCCTTATGTACAATTCTAGTATTGCACTCATCATGCTATATTGTAACTTCTTTCTCAACAGAACTGTGAGCTCTTTGCGGTGTGAAGAGATTATGTACTACTCACCCTGGCATACACATTGCAATGTAAAAGTCTGACAACTGCCTAACTTCCTCCCCCAAACACTCTCTCATGTAATCATTATTTGCTAAATTCTGATAAATTTAAATCATAAGAAAGTAACATTGATAACATGTCCTTCCACATTTTTATTGTTTAGAAAACTTCGGGAAAGTCTATTTTAATCTTAGTCTATCTGAACATTTGCGCATAACACTATTTAGATTTGGCATATAGACCAAAATACATTGAAATGAAAATATTTTCCAAGGTGTCCTTTGAAAGCACAAATAAGAAATGTTCTTATACATGGTGTACTGGTTTGAATATTGTCCTCCCAAACTTCATGTTCATCAAGAACCTTAGAATGTAACCTAATTTGGAAGTAGGTTCTTTGCAGATGTAATCAAACTAAAGTTATGTCATACTGGATTAGGGTAGGCCCTAATCCAATGACTGATGTCTTTATGAGAAGAGACAAATTTGGACACAGAGACACACAAAGACACACATCATATCACCATGTGATGACAGAGGTAGAGACTGGAATGATGCATCTATAAGCCAAGGAATGCAAGTAATCACCAAAAGCTAGGAAGAGGAAAGGATGGATCCTATTCTAGAGCCTTCAGAAAAGAATGGCCCTGCTGACACCTTGGTTTCAGGCTTCTAATCTCCATAATTGTGAGAGACAATAATTTTCTGTTATTTTAAGCCACCCAGTTTGCAGTATTTTGTTAGAGCAGTGCTTGGAACCAAATATACATGGAAAATTAAATGTTCAATGCCAAGTAAAACGAAATAGTTAAATAATGTTAATAGTATTAGCTCATTTCTGAAAACATCCTAATATATTTCAGCCCAACTATAATGAGATAATCAACAGAGGGGTAACAATTATTTTCCACACTTCCCAATGTGAAGCTCTGTTAGCCAGTTTAGTCTCACAAATCCCAAATAAATCAAGTGTATTCCTAGATCCAGATTTTGTCCCAGCTGTCTATGAACCAGGAAGGGGCTTTCACCAGACATCAACTCTGCCAGCACTTTGATCTTCAACTTTCCAGCCTCCAGAACAGTGAAAAATAAATTTCTCACCCAGTCTATGGTATTTTGTTAGAGCAACCTGAACAGACTAAGCCAGTAATTCACTGTATTAATAGAAAAAGGGAAAACATACTGTATAATCATCTCTGTAGATACAGAAGAAAACATTTAACAAAAATTCAGTAGCCAATTGTGATAAAAACACACCAAACTAAGAAATAAAGGTAACTTCCTTAATCCAATAAAGGACATCCCTTAAAACCTAGAGCTAACAAGAGTTTCACAGCAGTGGCACTATTGACATTTTGGCCTGAATGATTCCTTGTTGCACAGAGTAGGTAGGTGGGGGTCCTATGTATTGTAGGATGTTTAGCAGCATCTCTGGCCTCTATCTACTAGATGCCAATTAACAGCCCCCAATCATGACAACCAAGAACGTCTCCAGATGTTGCCAACTGTCCTCTGTGGCAGTTTCCCCACCCATTGAGAATCACTGAACTAACATCACATTTAATGGTAACAGACAGAATGCTTTCCCCCTAATAACAGAAACAAGGCAGGGATGACTGATCTCACCACTTTTCTCTCACTGTTTCTACTGAATATTGTACATTGGAGTTCAGTACCAAGAGAGCAAGGCAAAGAAAACAATAGATAGGCATAAAGAATGGAAAGGGAAAAGTAAAACTGTCCCCTTTCAAAGACATCATAATTGTACATACAGAACGTTCTTAGAATCTGTAAAAAGCTACTACTAGAAGTAATAAAACTGGTACACTGAAATGTGTAAGACATTGCTAAGACAAATTAAAGAAGTCCTAAAAACTAAATATATTATAGACATGTGTAAGAGGACTCAATATCATTAATGTTAACTGAACTACAGATTAAATGCAATCCCAACCAAAATCCCAGGAGACTTTTCAGAAATTGACAAGCTGTTCCAAAATTTATATGGAAACACAATAATGTTAAAATACTTAAAACAAACTTGCACTGTCTGATTTCAAGGCTTGCTATAAAGCTACAGTAATCAAGACAGCATGGTATTGGCATATGGATAGACAAGTAGATCTACAAAATAAAGTCCAGAAATAGATTCACACATATATGGTCAATTGACTTGCAACAAAAAATGAAAACATAACTCAACAGGGAAAGGACTGTCTTTCCAAAAGAAAAAAAAAAACAGTGAAAGAACAACTGGATATTCATACTGAAAATTATGTTTGGACACCAGTGAAAATGGTGAAGCAGGATGCTCTAAACACTTGTCCCTCCATAGAAACATCAAAAAATCAAGCAGGAACTATCAGAAGCAAATTTTTTAGAACTCTGGAAAACAATCTAAGGTTTACAACAACCAAGCAAACGTTGAATCAAGAAAAACACAACTTTAGATGGTATAAAATGTCTGTGGTGTTTTTGCTTGCTCTGACCCAACTGCCTCTCCAGCTTAGTGGCAATCTTCAAAAGGGCAGCCACGTTCACATTGTGGAACACTTGTCCCTGGTTCCAGAGGGAATAGAGCAGATTTTTTTCACAAAGAATTGTTTGTCTGTCTAATCTCTATGGGGGCTACCTAAAAGGCTAATGCAGGGCACTTATCTTTGTTTCACCTAACTTAGAAAAGACTCAGGACAGAAGAACCATATGCATTGTGAGAAAACACTGTAAAGTGAATGAACAACCTACAGCTTCCTGGGGCAAAAGATTACAGGTGAGGAATATGGAGACAGTGCCAAACACCTGGGAGGAAAAGCAGGGAAGAGACTTTCCTTGGGAAAATTAGGGCACTGGAAAGTGCCCATATATACTAGGAAATTTTAAAAAGCAGGCCTATGCCCAGAGGAGAACCCATGCTCAAGAAAGACCTGAGTAAACCTTGAATTTTCACTCTAGCTGATCTCCAGGCACAGTGTAAGCAGGAAGTAAAGGCTAAAGCAGAGCTACACATGGCCTGGCTAAGTGTTGAAAGAGTGCTGCAACACACACACACACACACACACACACACACACACACACACACACACACACACAGAGGTAGGTAGGAAGGGAGGAAGGGGGTGAGAGAGAGAGAGAGAGGAGATTTTCCTTCTCCTTCCTCTTGTTTCTTTAATCCTTTTCCCTCTCTTTCTTTATTGATTATTGGCATTCAAAGAAATACCTATCAAAACACTATCTAAACACAAGATAAAGGAACACAAATTTCAGTACCACACATAACAAGGGATATGGTCTCTGCTAAAATAGGTTTTAAAGTCACCAAACAGATAACTGCTGCCCTCAAACTCTGGCAAAGGGCAAGAATCGGATTTCCAGAGTTACTACAATAAAATATACAAACACCTTGTCTTAGTAATATTTCTTTGCATATGTCCCCTCAGGCAAGGAAAACAAAAGCAAAAATAAACAAATGGGACAACATCAAACTAAAAAGCTTTTGTACAGTAAAGGAAACTATCAACCAACCAAAAAGGCCACTTACTGAATGGGAGAAGATAATTGCAAAAAATATATCCAATAAGGGGTTAATATACAAAATATATAAAGAACTCATACAACTCAATAGCAAAAAAAAAATAAACAACCCAATTAAAAAATGGGCAGAGAACATAACATTGTAAATCACCTATACTCCAATAACTTTTTAAATTACATTTTAAAAAATTTTTTGAAAATGGGCAGGGCTTCCCTGGTGGCACAGTGGTCAAGAATCTGCCTGCTGATGCAGGGGACATGGGTTCATGCCCCAGTCCGGGAAGATTCCACATGCCGTGGAGCGGCTAGGCCCGTGAGCCATGGCCGCTGAGCCTGCGCATCCGGAGCCTGTGCTCCACAACGGGAGAGGCCACAACAGTGAAAGGCCCATGAACGCCCCCCACAAAAAAAAATGGGCAGAGGATCTGAATAGACATTTTTCTAAAGAAGGCATACAGATTGCCAACAAGCACATGAAAAGATGCTCAACATCACTAATCATCAGGGAAATGCAAATCAAAACCACAATGAGATGTCACCTCACAACTGTCAGAATGGCTATTATCAAAAAGACAAGTGTTGGCAAGGATGTGGAGAAACGGAACCCTTGTGCACTGTTGGTGGGAATGTAAATTGGTGCAGCCACTATGGAAAACAGTATGAAAATTCCTCAAAAAAATAAAAATAGAACTACCATATGACCCAGCAATTCCACTCCTGGGTACTTACCCCAAGAAAACAAGAACATTACTTGGAAAAAAAATATGGTCCCCTATTTTTATTGCAGCATTTACAATAGCCAAGATATGGAAGCAACCTAGGTGCCCACTAACAGAGGAATGGAAAAAGAAGATGAATAGATAAAGAAGAGTATTACTCAGCCATAAAAAAGAATGAAATCTTGCTACTTGCAACAACATGGATGGACCTAGAGGGAGAAATAAGTCCAAGAAAGACAAATACTATATGATTTCACTTATATGTGGAATCTAAAAAACAAAACAAATGAGCAAACATCACAAAAGAAACAGTCATAAACAGAGAGAAAAAACAGGTGGTTGCCAGAGGGGAGGGGATGGGGGGAAGAAAGAAATAGGTGTGGGAGATTAAGAAGTACAAACTTCCACCGGCAAAATAAATGAGTCAAGGTATGAAATGTACAGTGTAGGGAATATAGTCAAAACCTATGTAATATCTTTGTATGGTAACATATTGTAACTAGACTTATCCTGGTGATCATTTCGTTTTGAAATGTATAGAAATACCAAAAGAACTAACACAGTGTTGGGACTTTGCTGGTGGTCCAGTGGTTAAGACTCAATTCTTCCACTCCAGGGGGAGCAGGTTCAATCCCTGGTCAGGGAATTAAGATCCAGCATGCCACATGGGGCAGCCAAAAAAAAAAACTAAACTAAATAACATAAAATAAAAAATGAAAAGAACTAACATGGTGTTGTAGGTCAATTATACTTCAAAAACAAACAAACTCAGAGAAAAACAGATCAGCTTTGTGTTTACCATGGGTGGGAGGGGTGAGAGGAGAGGAAATTGGAGGAAGGCAGTCAAAAGGTACAAACTTCCAATTAGAAGACAAATAAGTACTAGGGATGTAATGTACAACATAATAAATATAATTAACACTGCTGTATGTCATATATGGAAGTTGTTAAAAGAGTAAATCCTAAGAGTTCTCATCACAAGGAAAAAAATATTTTTCTATTTCTTTAATTTTGTATCTATACAAAATGTGATGGTGGAGGTTCACTAAGTTTATTGTGATAATCATTTCATGATGTATGTAAATCAACTTATTATGCTACACACCTTCAACTTATACAGTACAGTATGCCAATTATTTCTCAATAAAAATGGAAGAAAAAATTCAAATTCCACTTTCAACCAAATATTATAAAGCATATAAAGAACAGGAAAGTATAGCCCATTCAAGAAATAAAATTGATAGAAATCATCATTAAGGAAGTATCGACTTTGTCCTTATTAGACAAAGACTTAAAACAACTATCTTAAATATGCTCAATGAGCAAAAGAAAACCATGGATGAGGAAATAAAGGAAACCAGAAAAAAAATGTGAACAAAAGGAAACTATCAACAAAGATATAGAAAAAATGAAAACGAACCAAACAGAAAATCTAAAGCCAAAAAGGATAATATTTGAAATGAAAACTTCACAAGAAGAGTTCAACATCAGATATCAGCAAGCAGAAGAAAGAATCAATGAAATTGAAGATAATTAAAATTATCCCGTTTGAGTGGCAGAAAGAAAAAGAATAGAGAAAAAAAAAACAGAGCCTAAGGTACCTGTGGAATACCATAAAGCAGACCAACATAAACATTTTGGAAATACCAGAAGAGAGAGAAAAGCTGAGAAAGAATATTTGAAGAAATATTAGCTGAAAACTTCGCAAGTTTCAAAATACATGAATTAATATATTCAAGAACTTCAATTAACTCCAGGTAGGACAAACTCAAAGAGATCCAAGACATATTATAATCAAACTGTCAAAAGACAAAGACAAAGAGAGAATCTGGAAAAGCTGCAAGAGAGAAGCAACTCATCACAAAGAACGGATTTTCAATACATTAACAGCTGATTTTTCACCAGAAACTATGCAGCCCAGAAGGGAGTGGGATGACATATTTAAAGTACTGAAAGGAAAAAAAAAACCTGAAAAACAAGAATTCTTGGTTGTGGTTCTGGCTGCCTCTCTGAAGCGTTATCTCACCTGGTCGTCAAAGCAAACAGTGATGTGTGAAACGTAAGAACATCTGAATGAAGGCTTTGGCTCCAATCAGATGCATGCCTCAACCCAGCAGGCAGAGAGGTACTGGCATGTAAGTCATGTCATTTTTCTGCTCAAAACGCTACAAGAGCTCACCATTACCTTTAGAGAAAAGCCAAAGACTTGAGGAAACTTGCAGAAGCTGCTTAGATAGCCTCATCCACCAGAGGGCAGACAGCAGAAGCAAGAAGATCTACAATCCTGCAGCCTGTGGAACAAAAAACACATTCACAGAAAGATAGACAAGATGAATGGGCAGAGGGCTATGTACCTGATGAAGGAACAAGATAAAACCTCAGAAAAACAACTAAATGAAGTGTAGATAGGAAATCTTCCAGAGAAAGAATTCAGAATAATGATAGTGAAGATGATCCAGGACCTCAGGAAAAGAATGGAGGCAACGATCAAAAAGATGCAAGAAATGTTCAACAAACACCTAGAAGAATTAAAGAACAAACACCTAGAAGAATTAAAGTACAAACGATCAGAGATGAACAATACAATACTTGAAATGAAAAATACACTACAAGGAATCAATACCAGAATAACTGAGGCAGAAGAATGGATAAGTGACCTGGAAGACAGAATGGTGGAATTCACCGCCACGGAAAAGAATAAAGAAAAAAGAATGAAAAGAAATGAAGACAGCCTAAGAAACCTCTGGGACAACATTAAATGCAACAACATTCGCATTGTAGGGGTCCCAGAAGGAGAAGAGAGAAACGACCCAAGAATATTTTGAAGAGATTATAGTCAAAAACTTCCATAACATGGGAAAGAAAATAGCCTACCAAGTCCAGGAAGCGCAGAGAGTCCCAGGCAGGATAAACCCAAGGAGAAACACGCCAAGACACACAGTAATAAAACTGACAAAAATTAAAGACAAAGAAAAATTATTTAAAGCAACAAGGGAAAAATGACAAATAACATACAAGGGAACTCCCATAAGGTTAACAGCTGATTTCTCAGCAGAAACTCTACAAGCCAGAAGGGAGTGGTATGATATATTTAAAGTGATGAAAGGGAAGAATCTACAACCAAGATTACTCTACCCGACAACGATCTCATTCAGATTCGATGGAGAAATCAAAAGCTTTATATACAAGCAAAAGCTAAGAGAATTCAGCACCACAAAACCACCTCTACAACAAATGCTAAAGGAACCTCTCTAAGAGAGAAACACAAGAGAAGAAAAGGACCTACAAAAACAAACCCATAACAATTAAGAAAATGGTCATAGGAACATACATATCAATAATTACCTTAAACATGAATGGATTAAATGCTCCAACCAAAAGACACAGCCTTCCTGAATGTACACAAAAACAAGACCCATATATATGCTGTGTACAAGAGACCCACTTCAGACTTAGGGACACATACAGACTGAAAGTGAGGGGATGGAAAAAGATATTCCATGCAAATGGAAATCACAGAAAGCTGGAGTAGCAATACTCATATCAAATAAAATAGACTTTAAAATAAAGAATGTTACAAGAGACAAGGAAGGGCACTGCATAATGATCAAGGGAACAATCCAAGAAGAAGATATAACAATTATAAATATATATGCACCCAACATAGGAGCACCTCAATACCTAAGGCAACTGCTAACAGCAATAAAACAGGAAATTGACAGTAACACAATAATAGTGGGAGACTGTATCACCTCACTTACACCAATGGACAGATCATACAAACAGAAAATTAATAAGAAAAGACAAGCTTTAAATCACACAATAGCCCAGATAGATTTAATTGATATTTATAGGACATTCCATCCAAAAACAGCAGATTACACTTTCTTCTCAAGTGCACATGAAACATTCTCCAAAAGAGATGACATCTTGGGTCACAAATCAAGCCTCAGTAAAATTAAGAAAACTGAAATCATATCAAGCATCTTTTCTGACCACAACACTATGACATTAGAAATCAATTACGGGGAAAAAAACGTGAAAAACACAAACACATGGAGGCTAAACAATATGTTACTAAATAGCCATGAGATCACTGAAGAAATCAATGAGGAAATCAAAAAATACGTAGAGACAAATTACAATGAAAACACGACAATCCAAAACCTGTGGGATGCAGCAAAAGCAGTTCTAAGAGGGAAGTGTATAACTCTACAAGCCTACCTCAAGAAACAAGAAAAATCTCAAATAAACAATCTAAACTTATGCCTAATGGAAACAGAGAAAGAAAAACAAACAAAACCCAAAGTTAGTAGAGGGAAAGAAATCATAAAAATCAGAGCAGAAGTAAATGAAATAGAAACAAAGAAAAGAACAGCAACGATCAATAAAACTAAAAGCTCGTTCTTTGAGAAGATAAACAAAATTGAGAAACCATTAGCAAGACTCATCAAGAAAAAGAGGGAGAGGACTCAAATCAATAAAATTAAAAGTGAAACAGTAACAAGTGACACTGCAGAAATACAAAGGATCATAAGCGATTACTACAAGCAACTGTATGCCAGTAAAATGGACAACCAGGAAGAAACAGACAAATTCTTAGAAAGGTATAACCTTACAACACTGAGCAAGGAAGAAATAGAAAACATGGACAGACCAATCACAAGTAATGAGATTGAAACTGTGATTAAAAATCTTCCAACAAACAAAAGTCCAGGACCAGATGGCTTCACAGGTGAATTCTATCAAACATTTAGAGAAGAGCTAATACCCATCCTTCTCAAACTCTTCCAAAATACTGCAGAGGAAGGAACACTGTCAAACTCATTCGATGAGGCCACCATCACCCTGATACCAAAACCAGGCAAAGTTACTACAAAAATAGAAAATTACAGACCAATACCACTGATGAATATAGATGCAAAAATCCTCAACAAAATACTAGCAAACAGAATCCAACAACACATTAAAAGGATCATGCACAATGATCAAGTGGGATTTATCCCAGGGATGCAAGGATTCTTCAATATACACAAATCAATCAATGTGATACACCATATTAACAAACTGAAGAATAAAAACCATATGATCATCTCAATAGATGCAGAAAAAGCTTTTGACAAAATTCAACACCCATTTATGATAAAAACTCTCCAGAAAGTGGGCACAGACGGAACCTACCTCAATATAATAAAGGCCATATAAGACAAACCCACAGTAAACATCATTCTCAATGGTGAAAAACTGAAAGCATTTCCTCTAAGATCAGGAAACAGATAAGGATGTCCACTCTCACCACTATTATTCAACATAGTTTTGGAAGTCCTAGCCATGGCAATCAGAGAAGAAAAAGAAATAAAAGGAATCCAAATTGGAAAAGAAGAAGTAAAACTGTCACTGTTTGCAGACAGCATGATACTATATAGAGAGAATCCTAAAAATGCCAGCAGAAAACTACTAGAGCTAATCAATGAATTTGATAAAGCTGCAGGATATAAAATTAATGCACAGAAATGTCTTGCATTCCTATACACTAATGATGAAATATCTGAAACAAAAATTAAGGAAACACTCCCATTTACCATTGCAACAAAAAGAATAAAATACCTAGGAATAAACCTACCTAGGGACACAGAAGACATGTATGCAGAAAACTATAAACACTGATGAAAAAAATTAAAGATGATACAAACAGATGAAGAGATATACCATATTCTTGGATTGGAAGAATCAGCATTGTGAAAATGACTATACTCCCCAAAGCAATCTACAGATTCAGTGCAATCCCTATCAAATTACCAATGACATTTTTTACAAGACTAGAACAAAAAATCTTAATATTTGTAGGAGACACAAAAGACCCCATATAACCAAAGCAGTCTTGAGGGAAAAATACGGAGCTGGAGGAAACAGACTCCCTGACTTCAGACTATACTACAAAGCTACCGTAAACAAGACAATACGGTACTGGCACAAAAACAGAAATATAGATCAATGGAACAGGATAGAAAGCCCAGAGATAAACCCATGCACCTATCATCAACTAGTCTATGACAAAGGAGGCAAGGATATACAATGGAGAAAAGACAGTCTCTTCAATAAGTGCTGCTCGGAGAACTGGACAGCTACCTGTAAAATAATGAAATTACAACACTCCCTAAAAGCATACACAAAAATAAACTCAAAATGGATTAGACACCTAAATGTAAGACTGGGCACTATAAAACTCTTAGAGGAAAACATGGAAGAACACTCTCTGACATCAATCACAGCAAGATCTTTTTTGATCCACCTCCTAGGGTAATGGAAATAAAAACAAAAATAAAATAAAAATGGGACCTAATAAAACTTAAAAGCTTTTGCACAGCAAAGGAAACCATAAACAAGATGAAAAGACAACTCTCAGAATGGTAGAAAACATTTGCAAATGAAACAACTGATAAAGGATTAATCTCCAAAATATACAAGCAGCTCATGCAGCTCAATATCATAAACAAACAACCCAATTAAAAAATGGGCAGAAGATCTAAACAGACATTTCTCTGAAGAAGATATACAGATTGCAAACCAATACATGAAAGGATGCTCAACATCACTAATCATTAGAGAAATGGAAATCAAAACTACAATGAGATATCACCTCACACCGGTTAGAATGGGCATCATCAGAAAATCTACAAACAACAAATGCTGGATGGGGCATGGAGAAAAGGGTATCCTCTTGCCCTATTGGTGGGAATGTAAATTGATACAGCCACTAGGGAGAACGTTATGGAGGTTCCTTAAAAAACTAAAAATAGAATTACCATATGACCCAGCAATCCCACTACTGAGCATATACCCAGAGAAAACCATAATTCAGAAAGACACATGCACCCCAATGTTCTCTGCAGCACTATTTACAACAGGCAGGTCATGGAAGCAACCTAAAAGCCCATTGACAGATGAATGGATAAAGAAGATGTGGTACATATATACAATGGAATATTACTCAACCATAAAAAGGAACGAATTTGGGCCATTTGTTGAGATGTGGATGGATCTAGAGACTGTCATACAGAGTGAAGTAAGTCAAAGAGAAAAACAAATATCGTATATTAACGCATATACATGGAACCTAGAAAAATGGTAAAGATGAACGGTTTGCAGGGCAGAAATTGAGACACAGATGCAGAGAACAAATGTATGGATACCAGTGGGGGAAAGTGGTGGGCAGGGGGTGGTGGTGTGATGAATTGGGAGACTGGGATTGACATATATACACTACTATGTATAAAACTGATAACTAATAAGAACCTGCTGTATTAAAAAAAAAGAAGCAGCAAGAATTCGTTACCTAGCAAAAAACGTTCAAAAATGGAGGTATATACACTACCAAACGTAAAATAGATAGCTAGTGGGAAGCAGCTTCATAGCACAGGGAGATCAGCTAGTTGGTTTGTGACCACCTAGAGGGGTGGGATAGGGAGGGTGGGAGGGAGGGAGACGCAAAAGGGAAGAGATATGGGAACATATGTATATGTATAACTGATTCACTTTGTTATAAAGCAGAAACTAATACAGCATTGTAAAGCAATTATACTCCAATAAAGATGTTAAAAAAATTTTTTTAAATAAAAATTTTTTAAAAATGGAGGTAAAATTAAAACATGCTTAGGGGCTTCTCTGGTGGCACAGTGTTTAAGAATCCACCCGTCAATGCATGGGACACAGGTTCGATCCCTGGTCCGGGAAGATCCCACCTGCTGCAGAGCAACTAATCCCATGTACCACAACTACTGAGCCTGTGCTCTAGAGCCCACAAGCCACAACTACTGAGCCCATGCGCCACAACTACTGAAGCCCGTGTGCCTAGAGCCTGTGCCCCAGAACAAGAGAAGCCACCACAATGAGAAGCCTGTGCACTGCAACGAAGAGTAGCCCCCGCTCGCTGCAACTAGAGAAAGCCCGTGTGCAGCAACAAAGATCCAACGCAGCCAAAAATAAATAAAAATAAATTAATTTAAAACAATTAAGACATGCTTAGATAAACAAAACCTGAGGGTTTTCATTGCTATGGCATTATAAGAAATGCTAAAGGGATTTAGGCAGGAAGGAAAGGACACTGGACAGTAACTCAGAGCCTTATGAAGAAATAAAGATCTCTAGTAAAGGTAACTACATGGGTAAATATAAAACCCAGTATGTCCTATATAACTTAACAGACAAATGCATAAAAAGATAACTAAAAATATATGTTAAAGTACACACAATATATAAATATGTAACATGTGAGAACAACAATTATGGTATCAATTCAAATCAGACTGTTATAAATTTAGGACAGTAATTTTAACCCCCATGGTAACCACCAAGAAAATATGTAAAAGAAATACATAAGGGAATTCCCTGGCAGTCCAGTGGTTAAGACTCCACTCTCTCACTCTCAAGGATCCCAGTTCAGTCCCTGGTCATGGAACTAAAATCCCACAAGCCATGCAGAGTGGCCAAAAACAAAAAAACCCAAAATAACAAAAACCATAAAATAAAAAAGAATCAAACTGGTACAATAAAATAAATAAATAAGGGACTTCCCTGGTGGTCCAGTGGTAAATAATCTGCTTTCCAATGCAGGGTACACGGGTTCAATCCCTGGTCAGGGAACTAAGATTACACCTGCCGCAGGTCAAATAAGCCCATGTGCCACAACTGCTGAGCCCACACACCGCAACTAGAGAGCCCACATGCCACAAACTACAGAGCCCACATGCTCTGGAGCCCTCGCCCCACAACTAGAGAGAGAAAATCCACACACCACAACTAGAAAGCAGCCTGCTTGCCACAACGAAGAACCCAGGCACTGCAAAAGATCCCACATGCCACAGCGAAGACCCTGCATGTGTCAACTAAGACCTGATGCAGACAAAAATAAAAAATAAATAAATAAGGAATTAAAAAATAAGTTGAACAAAAAAGAAGAGATTAGTGTAGAAAATGAGGGGCAAAAAGGGTGTAAGCACCCTAAAAGGGTGAAAACAAACAGCAAAATGACAGAGGTAAATCCTTTGTATTAATCCATTTACTTTAAATGCAAAGGATTAAATTCTCCAATCAAAAGGCAAAGACTGGCAGATGGATATGAAAACATGGATCCAATTATATGATCTCTATAAGAGACTCACTTTAAATCCAAAGAAACAAATAGTTTGAAAGTTCAAGTAAGGAAAAAAATATTCCATGCAAATAATGACCAAAAGAAAACTAGCTGCCTGGCTATAACAATATCAGACAAACTAGACGTTAAGTGAAAACCTGTTACAAGAGACAAACAAGGACTCTATATTTTTTTCAAGGGTAAATTCATCAATAATTTATAACAATTATAAACATACTCAGCAAACTGAGCCCCAAATATATGAAGTAAATATTGACAGAATTGAAGAGAGAATTAGACAGTTGTACAATAATAGTTTGAGATTTCAATAACCATCTTACAGTAATAGACAGAATATCCAGACAGAACATTAATAAGAAAATAGGGGTCTTGAACAGCACCATAAACTTATATCTAAAAGACATAAATATATAACCCTCTACTCAAGAGCAGAAAACACATTCTTCTCAAGTGCATGTGGAACATTATCTAAGAGAGAACATATGTTAAACCAAAAAACCAATCTCAATAAATAAAAAAAGACTGAAATCATACAAGGGATCTTCTCCAACCACAATGGAATAAAGATAGAAATCAATAAAAGGAGAAAAACTAGAAAAATCACAAATATGTGGATGTTAAACAATTCATTCCTAAACAACCAATACATCAAAGAAGAAATCACAAAGGAAATTAGAAAACATAGAAGGATAAAAGTGAAAACGCAACATACCAAAACTTATGAGATGCAGTAAAGGGAGTGGTCACAGGAAAATATATAGCAGTAAATACCTACATTAAAAAGAAGGAAAGATCTCAAATCAATAACTTAACTTTGCACCTTAGAAAAACTAGAAAAAGAAAATCAAACCAAAGGCAAAGTTATCAGAAGGAATTAAATTATAATGATTAGAGTGGAGATAAATGATATAGAGAATAGAAAAATAGAGAAAAATCAATGAAACCAAAAATTGGTTCTTTGAAAAGATCAACAAAATCGACCAACCTTTATCTAGACTGAAAAAATAGAGATGTAAATAACTGAAATAAATAATGAAAGTTGTGACATTACTACCAACCTTACAGAAATAAAAAGGGTTATAAGAGATTATGAATACTTATATATCAAAAAAGTAGACAACCTAGATGAAATGGACAAATTAGACACACAAATTACCAAAAGTAACTCAAGAAGAAATAGAGAATCTGAGAAGGCTTATAACAAGTAAAGACATCGAATCAATAATCAAAAACCTCACAACAAAGTAAAGTCCACAATCAGATACCTTCATTGGTGAATTTTACCAAATATTTAAAGAAAAATTAACACTAATTCTTCTCAAAATCTTCCAAAAAATAAAAAGAGGAGGTAACACACCCTAATTAATTCTATGAAGCCAGTATTATCCTGATACCAAAACCAGACAAAGACACTAAAGAAAATCATAGACCAATATCCTCTATAAAAATAGTTGCAAAATATCTCAACAAAATGCTAGCAAACCAAATCCAATAGCTGACTAAAAAGGATTATGCACCATGATCAGGTAAAATTTATTCCAGAAACTCAAGAATGGTTAAATATAAGAAAATCAATCAATATAATATGCCACATTAATAGAACAAAGGGAAGAAAACGCATGATCACCTCAATTGATACAGAAAAAGCATTTGACAAAATTCAGCACATTTTCATGATCAATGCACTCAGAAACTAGGAACAGAAGGAAACTTTCTCAATATGATAAAAAGTATTTATGAAAAACCCACAGCTAACTCAATACTCAATGGTGAAAGACTGAAAGGTTTTCCTCAAAGATCAGGAACAAGACAAGGATACTTGCTTTCACCACTTCTATTCAACATAGTCTGGAAGTCTTGGCCAAAGTTAATTAGGTAAGGAAAAAAAATAAAAGGCATCCAAATTGGAAAGGAAGAAGTAAAACTATGTCTGTTTCATACATACATACAGAAGTCTTAAAGTATCCACAAATGGGGATTTCCCTGGTGATCCAGTGGCTAAGACTCCGCACTCCCAATGCAGGGTACCTGGGTTCCATCCCTGGTCAGGGAATTAGATCCCATGTGCCACAACTAAGAGTTCGCATGCCACAACTAAAGATCCTACATGTCGCAAGTAAAAGATCCCACGTGCCGCAAGTAAAAGATCCCATGTGCCACAACTAAGACACGACGCAGCCAAGTAAATGAATATTTACAGTATCCACAAATGAAATACCAGAGCTAATAAACAAATTCTGCAAAGTGTTAGGTTACAAGATCAACACACGAAAATCAATTTTGTTTCTATACAACCACAATGAACAATCTGAAAAGGAAATTAAGAAAACAATTTCATTTACAATATCATCCAAAAGAATAAAATACCTAGAAATAAATTTAACCAATCCCACTACTGGGCATATACCCAGAGAAAACCATAATTCAAAAAGACACATGCATCCCAATATTCATTGCAGCATTATTTACAATAGCTAGGACATGGAAGCAACCTAAATGTCCATCAACAGAGGAGTGGATAAAGAAGATGTGGAACATATATACAATGGAATATTACTCAGCCATTAAAAGGAACAAAATTGGGTCATTTGTAGAGACGTGGATGGACCTAGAGACTGTCATACAGAGTGAAGTAAGTCAGAAAGAGAAAAACAAATATCGTATATTAACGCATATATGTGGAATCTAGAAAAATGGTACAGATGAACTTATTTACAAAGCAGAACTAGAGACACAGATGTAGAGAACAAACGTATGGACACCAAGAGGGGAAAGGGGGGGGTGGGAAGAACTGGGAGATTGGGATTGACATATATACACTAATATGTATAAAATAGATAACTAATGAGAACTTGCTATATAGCACAGGGAACTCCACTTCGCTGTACAGTAGAAACTAACACAACACTGTAAAACAACTATACCCCAATAAAAAAAACTTTTTAAAAACTTAACCAAGTGAAAAACATGTACATCGAAAACCAGAAAAAATTGATGAAAGAAATTAAGACAAAAAGAAATGGAAAGACATCTTTTGCTCTTGGATTGGAAAACAACAATATTAAGATGGTAATACCACCCAAAGCAACCTATAGATTCAATGAAATCCCTATCAGAATTCCAACGGCCTTTGAGCAGAAATGGAAAAGCCAATCCTCAAATTCATATGGAATTGCAAGGGGCCCAAAGTAGACTACATAATCGGAAAAAAAAAAAAGAGAAAGAAAGTTGGAGGACATACACTGCCTGATTTCAAAACTTACTACAAAACTATAGTCATCAAAACTGTGGTACTGGCATAAAGATAAAGAAATAGTCCATGGAATAGAATTAAGTGTCCAGCAATGAACCCATATGGTGAATTGATTTTTGAGAAGGGTGCCTAGACCATTTAATGGGAAAGGATAGCCTCTTCAACAAATAGTGCTGGGACAACTGGATATCTACACACAAAAGAATAAAGTTGGCCCTCTACCTCATGTCATTTACAAAAACTAATTCAAAATGGATCAATGACCTAAATATAAAATCTAAAACCATAGAACTCTTATAAGAAAACAAAGGAGTAAATCCTCACGACCTTGGATTTGGCAATGGAGTCTCACATATGACATCAAAATTATGAGTAACAAAACAAAACATAAAGATAAATTGGAGTTCATGAAAAAAATTTTAAACGGTGCATAAACTAATATTATTAAGAAAGTAAGAAGACAATTCACAGAATGGGAGAAAATATTTGAAGTCATGTATTTGTCTAGTATTCAGAATATATACAGAACAGAACTCTTACAACCCAACAACAAAAAGACAAACAGCCCGATTAAAAAATAGGCAAAGGCCTTAAATAGACATTTTCCCAAAGATACACAAATGGCAAACAAGCACATGAAAAGATGCTCAACATCATTAGTCAGTAAGAAAATGCAAATCAAAACCACAATGAAGAATTACTTCATTAACAAACTAGAATGGTAATAATAATAATAATAAAACAGAAAATAACAAGTGTTGAAAGGGTATGGAGAAATTGGAATGCCAGTACACTGCTGGTGGGAAAACAATTTGACAGTTCCTCAAAAACTTAAAGATAGAATTACCACATGGCCAGTAATGCTACTCTTAGGTATATACCCCAAAGTATTGAAAACAGGTACTCAAACAAATACATGTACACACATGTTCATAGCAGCATTATTCACAAATGCCAAAACGTAAACTGCCCAAATGTCCATCAATGGATGAGTGGATAAACAAAATGTATGATTCCGTTTGTATGAAATATCCATAATAGGTAAATCCAGAGACAGAATACAGATTGGTGGTTTCCAGGGGCTGGAGGGAGGTGGAAATGGGAAGGAACTGCTTATTGGGTACAAGGTTTTATTTTGGAGTAATAAAAATGTTTGGAACTAGATAGGGGTGGTGACTGCACAACATGGTGAATGTACTAAATACCACTGAATTGTTCACTCAGCAATAATTAAAAAGATCCTATACATTGCTGGTAGGAATGTAAAACAGTAAAATCATCGTGACAAATATTTGTGTGGTTTCTTGTAAAGTTAAATACATTATATACTCCATTCCTTTGTATTTACCTAAGAGAAATGAAAATTTTGTGTACAAGATGACTGTACACCAGTGTTCACAGCAAAAGATAGCAGATCAGTGGTTTCCAGGGTACAGGGACAGGGCAAGATTTCACTGGGAAGGACACAAGTGAACTTTTTGGAGTGATTAAACTATTCACTATCTTGATTGTTGAGGGTGTATACATTTGTCAAAACTCACTAAACTGTGCACTTAAAATGAATGCAGTTTACTGTATGTAAACTATACTTCAATAAAGTTGACTTTTAAAAAATAGAAGGGAGGGAGCCTGAATTGGGACTTGGACCTCTTTGTAAGATTTCCACAGGCAACTCCCATGAGGGACGCTTCACTGAGGTCCCTGTTTGCGCCAAGGAATGCGGAGGCAAAACATTGTTGGAATAGCTAAGTTATTCACTTGTTCCCGTAAATTTACTAAATGGTATGTTGTATTTCCTAAAATATTTAAAGTATTTATTTAAATTTCCTTTAGGTGAGAAGGAACCCCCTGAAATTAGTTTAGGAATAACAAATTTACATATATGTAACATACATGCATGCAGACATGCATATCTATACTACAACTATCTAAATATTTAGTTTCAACCAAATACATAATTTAATAATTAAGAACCTTAGGAAGCTTCCTAGGAAATTAAAGTGAGCTAAGTAGTTTTAATAGTTTTTCTCTATGGATGCAGATAAACCTGCTTTCTTATTTACACGCTAGTTTTAATTTTGTCTTTACAACTACTCCCACTTCCCCATTTTCCTGTCTCTTTCGGACCATTTCATCTCTAGTCAGACAACACTACTTATGAGATTATATCTGTTTTTAATATATCAAATACTGGTATAGCCATACTTAACTGACATAATGTCTAGCCAACACCTCTAGAAATAAACTAAAATAGTGTTTCTAAGTCATTTTTCCACTTCATGGTAAAGACCAGAGATGAAGAAAGCTAATCAAGAAGGAAAACAAATTACTATGCCTAAGAAAGGCAACTAGATTTCAGTAAGTTATATTGAGACAGACTACAGATCCTGCAGGAGAATCACTGTTATCATTTGTTGAACACTTACTATATGCTAGGCATTAAGGCACTTTAGGTCAATAATATTAGCCAAGTTAGTAGGTGGAAGAGTCATGACTTAAACCAAGCGTGATGTCAATGTCCATGCTTTAAACTAAACCATTACATTATACTACCACAGTAACTTTAGAACTAGCCATTGCAGGGGTTTTGCACTGCCACAAAAAAAGAGAGGAATCTGTCCTACCTACTGCAAAACACCAAAGTACTACAGCTATCCACCATTCTAATTCCTGACCCTTTGCTATTCAGGATAAACTCTCTGAGCAGTCGTTCTCTACCCCAGTTCTATTGAATAACCTAACTTCCAAATCCTGCTCTGTCCAATAATTTGCTGTGATAAAGTGCAACAGTAAAGCAACAGTGTGGAGAAGATGAATGTACCTCCCACACTACATGCTGACTACCTCTTAAAGAAATGACTAAGAAATGTGCAGAATCCTAAAATAAGATGGGTACAACATGCCTAATGGGATGCCACTCTCACTTTTCCCAGCTGCATTCACTTACACCATCTTCTAGACAGATTCAGAAAGTGTACATCCTCTCATCAGTATAAACCCTAAAAGTATATCTCACTACCACAACACCCTATCTTGGCTATGAAGTCAACTCTCAGACACTCACTGAGACTGACACAATTTTTTCTTCAGGGAAATTATAAAATGGGGTGGGGATTAGAACAGCAACAGGTAATATTATCCAATTATTTTCAACCAATACTGGGAAACAGCATAAACAGCCTTAATAAATCATTAGTTAAAATGATTTATTAAGGCTTTGGAATAAATTATAGAACTTGTAAGTAATTAAAAACTAAGATACCTTCTTGAAGTGTTTATTAGAGAGTTACTACATATTTTACAAATCCTGAATATTCCTAATTCAACCAGAAAACACTCAACTAAAATGTAAGGTTTAAAAGTCTTCCTTTTGGGGCTTCCCTGGTGGCGCAGTGGTTAAGAATCTGCCTGCCAATGCACGGGACACGGGTTCGATCCCTGGCCCGGTAAGATCCCACATGCTGTGGATCAACTAAGCCCATGTGCCACAACTACTGAGCCTGTGCTCTAGAGCCCGTGAGCCACAACTACTGAGTCTGCGTTCCACAACTACTAAAGCCCGCACACCTAGAGCCTCTGCTCTGCAACAAGAGAAGCCACCTCAATGAGAAGCCCGTGCACTGCAACAAAGAGTAGCCCCCGCTCGCCACAACTAGAGAAAAGCCCGCGTGCAGCAACGAAGACTCAATGCAGTCCAAAATAAATAAAATAAAATTATTTAAAAAATAAAAAAGTCTTCCTTTTAAGAGGGAATTTCTATTTTATCACAAATTTTGTGTGAATTTATCTAAATATTTTGGATACATTTACAAGACCTTAAAATAAAATCACAGGTTTCATACATACATTACATATTTTGCTCCAAATATAAGTGAAAAAGTTGAATCCAGCATTCAATATCACTCTTTTTAGTGTTGGTAAAGTAAAAAGTGGGAAGGTGTAAATAGTGAGGGGAAAAGATGAGAATACATGTTACACTTTACATGAAAGAGTACATACAAATTAAAGATATTTCCTCTCCATAGTGTTCAATGACAGAATTACTACTGGCATTAGATTATTCTGGCAGCCTCTGGAATTTTTTACTTAAAAAAAAAAAATCACCGAAGTTCTTTTAAAAAAAAGACAGGTAAAGGAAAACTCTAAAACTGACCCGAAATGTTTATTAAAATAATAAAATCCTGTTTTAGTTTTTCATTAATTCACCTAGCCTCTTTTCCTTTAACAGGAATAGCGGCATAAAAATGGCTAAACCCTAAAATGTGTTGTTAAATTGTTTAAATCCAAAAAAAGTTGAAATATACAGCCGTCAACTAGTATGCAATATTTTAAAAACATGTTTATTGCAAAAATAATAAACATTTACTATAGATAACTGAGAAAATAGACAAGGAAAAAAAAATAAGGACCCATAATCTATCATCCTCTGAATCTTTTTTCTCCATTTAATTTTGAATAAACATTTATCATAGAGAAGTTCTTTGTTAATATAAAAATTTCATGTTTAAACTGATATTGCATTCTTAAAGACAATGGTATGGAAAGGAGATGAAACTTTACACCCTAGAGTATTCTACCCAAAATGAACCAAGTTAATGTTCCTATGAGTATACATTTCCATTAATTGTGATTTATGAAAACCTATGTCTATATACTTTTCTCCTATAATAATTTATGATTTTATTAACATTTAAACCCAATAAAAATCTTTACAGAATTTTTAAGTACCATGAAGAATACAGATGAAAAAGTAGACATGTAAGCAGAAGTAAGAAAAATATTATAACCTGAAATAATTTAATCGCTCTTGCCTATGAATATTTTCAGTTTTTCAAAATAAATTAGGACCTGATTTTAAAACAAAGCCTGAGTAACAAAATGTTTATAATGTCTCATGGAAATCAGAAAGATCTGATTTTGAACTCACCTGTGTTTTTTAGCATATTGTCAACTTCAAATCATAACGATTTAACCATTTGAAGAAAAAAGATATTTCTCTTTCCCTATCTGGGTATAATGGAGTGCAGAAAAAATGAGAATATGGGTGTGAAAATCTACTAGGATACATATAAGTTTGTAAGCTCATGTTTTAAATATAATGGTTGTCAATCTGCAAATTCAAATGTGTCATTCAAATTAGTTAGCAAAACAAACCTAAGCCCCTGAAGATGAACCTCTTTTTCCGCCTCTAAAAAAGGTGACCTTTCTCAGTTTAATCTCATTTGTTACTTTACAACATTAGTCTGTGTTTTTTTCCATTATACGGTATACACAAATGAAGGCATGAAGGCTATGATAAGGTCTAATAAGCTTGTGCTATAACAAAAAAAAGTCTTTACTGCAACTGTGGAGAAAAATGAAATGCCTAAATAAGCTGTAAAAGATAAACAGCAAGTAGAATTGAGAGAAGAGCTAAGGATGCATTTATTCACTATGAACCAAATTACTATAAATTGAGTACATTCACTCCAAGGTAAAAAAAAAATTTTTAAATTAGAAACCCAGGAACTCAACTGACCATAAGAACTAGAAGAAAAAAGATATCATTTTTCTTCCTCCAAAATGTATTTAGTACCTTTAAGGAGTGAGGAAAATGGGAAGGGGGAAATCTAGAGAGATGAATCTTGCCAGATAGTGGAAACTTTCAACATACCCACATCTGAAAAAAATGTATAGCTTATTTCAAAAATCACAACATAAAAGGAATTGACTCCTTCATTTTGAAACAAAACAATGAAAATTAACATGACCTTAAAGCTAGGGAAAATTGGCTCATTTATAGTCAGCTAGGAAAACTACTCAGAAGGGATACTAAAGCTTAAATAAATGCTTCACATTTCAGAAGGCTTCCTGAAACTAAATTAAATCATAGTAACTCAAAATGGATAGGGCCATTTCCTACAGGGTCGTCGTTCAAACATTTCTCCTACGAAGTTAAGTCAAAATAAAGGAAAGTTAGAAAAAGTGTCTTCCTCATCCCAAAATAAACTGAACTGTATTTTTTTCTAAAATATTTTTATCAGTTACCCAGTCTTAGTCCTATAGTTTAATTCTTTGTTTCATACATTATCGAAGAGAAATAAGACACTTAAATGAAGTAAAATAAGGTAGTAGGAAATAAAAACTATAGGAATGACCCTAGTCTTCTGTTCTCTCTTTTTTGTTTTTTAATTTTTATTGGGGTACAGTTGATTTACAATGTTGTGTTAGTTTCAGGTGTACAGCAAAGTGAGTCTGTTATACATATACATATACATATATCCACTGAGTTTTAGATTCTTTTCCCATATAGGCCATTACAGAGTATTGAGTGGAGTTCCCTGTGCTATACAGTAGGTCCTTATTAGTTATCTATTTTAGTGAATATATACAGTAATGTGTGTCAATCCCAATCTTCCAATTTATCCCTCCCCCTTCTTACCCCCCAGTAACCATGTTTATTTTCTACATCTGTAACTCTATTTCTGTTTTGTAGATAAGTTTATTTGTAGCCTTTTTTTGATTCCACATATAAGTGATATCATATGTTATTTGTCTTTCTCTGTCTGACTTACTTAGTATAACAATCTCTAGGTCCATCCATGTTGCTGCAAATGGCATTATTTTGTCCTTTTTTATGGCTGAGTAACATTCCATTGTGTGTGTATATGTGTGTGTGTGTGTGTGTGTGTATACATACACACACACACACACACACACACACACATCTTCTTTATCCATTCATCTGTGGATGGACATTTAGGTTGCTTCCATACCTTGGCAATTGTAAATAATGCTGCTATGAATATTGGGGTGCATGTATCTTTTCGAATTAGTGTTATTGTTTTTTCCATATATATACTCAGGAGTGGAACTGTCAAGTCATATAAAGGAAATAAAAGCAAAACTAACCAAATGGGACCTAACTAAACTTAAAAGCTTTTGCACAACAATGCAAAGAAAACCATTGACAAAGCAAAAAGACAACCTATGGAATGGTAGAAAATATTTGCAAATGATATGACCAATAAGGGATCAATATCCAACATATATAAACAGCTCATACAACTCAACATTAAAAATAAAAAGAAACAACCCGATTAAAAAATGAGAAGAATTGAATAGACATTTTTCCAAAGAGGAAATGCAGATAGCCAACAGGCACATGAAAAGATGCTCAACACTGCTAATCATCAGGGAAATGTAAATCAAAACCACAATGAGATATCATCTCACATCTGTCAGAATGGTTATCATCAAAAAACAAAAAAAACACAAATAACAAATGTTGGCAAGGATGTAGAAAAAAGGAGGGAGTGTAAATTGGTGCAGCCACTGTGGAAAACAGTATGGAAGTTTCTCAAAAAAATAAAAATAGAACTACTATATGACCCAGCAATTCCATTCCAAGGTAACTCTTTGTTTAAAAAATGATTATTTATTTATTTAGGCTGTGCTGGGTGTTAGTTGCAGCACATGAGATCTTCATTGAGGCATGCGGGATCTTTCACTGTGGCATGCGGGATCTTTCACTGTGGCATGCGGGCTCTTCGCTGCGGTGCGCGGGCTTCTCTCTAGTTGTGGTGTGTGGGTTTTCTCTCTCTAGTTGTGGTACACGGGCTCCAGAGCACATGGGCTCTGTAGTTTGCGGCACATGTGCTCTCTAGTTGAGCTGCGTGAGCTCAGTAGTTGTGGCACATGGGCTTAGTTGCCCTGCGGCATGTGGGATCTTAGTTCCCTGACCAGGGATTGAACCTGCATCCTCTGCATTGTAAGGCGGATTCTTTACCACTGGACCACCATGGTAGTCCCCTCCAAGGTAACTCTTATACTGTAAATTTAGATAGATAGATAGATGGATGGATAATAAGTAGGTAGACAGATAGGTACAGATATAGGTATACAGATGACAATATCTAGTTTTAGAAGTCTACTCAAAGGAAATAATCTGAAAAGTAAATAATTTTGTTCAGCTATGTTCACAGCAGTGTTATCAACAGAAATGACAGCAGGCTATGTTGGAACAGTTGCTACTGGACTTGCCATCTTGCCAAAAACAACCAAAAAACTCTGCAAAGTATGTGAAACAAATGTTTTCATACATTGGGAAAAGTTAGCAAAGACGGTGGTTTCAACACTTAAACATTCTCCTGAAGGTCCTAACAATAAAATAAGGGGGGAAATTGAGTGTGCAGACTACAAAGGAAGAAGTAAATCTATCTTATATCTTAATTCACAGAAGATATAATCACATTATGTAGATAATTCTAAGAAATTCATTGAAAAGCTACCAGAAATAATAAATTAATTTAGCAAGATCATAGTATATATGTCAATAGAAAAATATCACTCACATACACAGTGATATGTACACACCTACACAGTGAAAACTACAAAATATTGCTGAGAGAAATTAAAGAACACCTTAGTAAACAGAAAGATATACCATGTTCATTTATCAGAATAAATGAATACCGTTAAGAGATCAATTTTCCCCCAAATGATCTGCAGATTAAACACAATCCCATTCAAAATTACAGGAGGTTTATCTGTATGACTTGACAAGGTGACTGCAAATTTTACATAGAAATGCAAAGGAGGAGAAGAAGGATGAAAGGAGGAAGAGGCGAAGGGAGAGGAGGAGGAGAACGAAAAATTTGAAAAAGAACAAATTTGGAGAATTTGCACCGCCTGATTTCAAGCCTTACTATAAAACTACAGTAATGAAGGCAGTCTGCTATTTATTACCTTAAGCGTAGACATATAGATTGAGGAATTTACTAGAGTCCAAAAATAAACCCACACATATATGGTTAATTATTTTCAACAAAGGTACCAAAGTAATTAAATGGGGAAGGGATTATCTTTTCAAAAAATGGTGCTGGAACTAGTTAAACACATGGGAAAAAACTGAACCAGTACCCTTACCAAACACCATACACAAACAACTAAATGGGTCAAAAGCTGAAACTACTTTTTTAAAAAAACTTTTAGAAGCAAACACGGATGAAAATCTTGGTGACCTTGGAGTAGTCAAAGACCAGTTAAGAAAATAAAAAGGCAAGCCACCAAATGGGAGAACACATCCACAAAACTTGTATATATCAAACAAAGATGTTGTATCCCAAATATGTAAGAGCTCTTACCACTCAAATATAAGAAAAAAGAAATGACCTACTGATAGACACCATATGGATAAATCTAAAATGCATTACATTAAGAGAAAAAAGACTCAATACGTTACATGCTGGCTGATTCAATCTATATGATATTATGAAAAAGGTAAAATTATAGAATTAGAAAATAGATCACTGATAACCAGGAACTGTGGGTAAGTGGAGGAGCTAATTACAAAGAGGCAGCATTAGGAAATATTGTGAGGTGATGGAACTGTTCCGAATCGTGTTTATGGCAGTGGTTACAAGATTGTATGCTTTTATCAAAACTCACAGGCAGTACATCAATGATAGTAAATTTTACTGTATATAAATAAATAAAAAGAACTATAAGAAAACTACAAGGAGGTAGCAATACTCAGACATCAAAATGGCTAAAACTAAAAAGAGTAACAGTAGCAAACGTAGGTTAGGATGAGGAGCAACTAGGACTTTTATACATTGGTGGAATGTTCAATGGTACAACCACTTTAAAAAACAATTTAGCAGTTTCTTGTAAAATTTAAAATAGACTTATGACACAACCCAGCAATTCCATTCCTTGATTATTTACCCAAGAAAAATGAAAGCGTATGTCCACACAAAGACTTGTTCACAACACTCATAGCAGAGGAAGTGGGGGGAAACTCTGAAGACAATTTTCTCCATCTGACTCAGTACTCAGTACCTTTCTCACTCATAGCACTTCTCCTCTTCCTCTCCTAGGTCTCCAGCTCCCTAAAAGTGCAGGAGCTTTTTGTTTGAGGCTCCTGCATCAGTGAGATGACCTGATCCCCAAGTCTGTGCTGATCCACCAGACCTGCAGTCACTGCATGGAGAAAAATGTAAATGGGAGGGAAGGGGAGCTGGCACTTTCCCTGATATAGTCTCTTGCTTATCAATCATAATAAGCAGTTAAGGGGTTGTTATTTTCATTTTGGCTTGCTTGTTTTAACTGGCTACTAAGACACCTAGCAGTTCAGCTGAGTTCCTAACAACATGATGATTTAAATAGGTGCAAATTATTTCTTGATGAAATTTAACTTTTTTTTTTAATGTCAGCAAATAGGAATGGGATAGGAGCTCCTCAATCTGTTACTGTGTAAAACTTAAAGCTAACATAAGAGCGAAATAGTAAATATATTCCCCAAAAGATAGAGTGCAAAAAAAAGGATATTTTCTCTCACCACTTCTATTAAACTTGTACTGGAAGTCTTAGCCAGTACAATAAGGTGGAGAGCAGAAAAAGGCATATGGATTGAAAAGGAAAAACAACTCTATTTTTCAGATGATATGATTATGTACATGGAAAATACAGACTACTAGAACCTAATGAATAATCTTAGCAATGCTGTTCTATATCTTGATTGACTACACTTACTATTGTATGCATCTGTCAAGACTCACAGAACTGTGCATAAAATGGGTGAATTTTACAATATATAAATCATACCCTAAAAAAGAAAAAACAGTAATATCTTAGGGTAAAAAGATCAATATATAAATGAATGTCTATATCTTAGCAACAAACTAAAAATACAATTTTGAAAATTATACCATTTACTATACAAGCATATGCATAGGAAGAAACTGACCAAATGCTGAGCATGACTTCTATGATGAAGGTAATTACAGAATATCTCAATTAAAGGAGAGATGTGTTCATAGATTGGGAAAATCAATAATTTTAAGATTTCACTTATTCCTAAATTGATCCATAGAATTATTGCTATCCTTACCAAAATCTCAAATAGTTTTTTAGTAAAAATTTACAAGATGAATCTAAAATTTATATGGAATAAACATTCAAGACAATAGTCAAGACAATCTTAAAGAACAAATTTGAAGGACTTACACTACAAAATTTAAAGCGTTATTACAATGCCAAAATAATGAAGAATGCATAATATTGGAATAAGGATAGACAAGCAGATCAACAGGCCAGACTAGTAAGTTCTGACCAAGACCTATACATTCAACTGATTTTTAATAAAGCCATCAAACCAAATCAATGAGAAGAGGTATTTCTTTTCAATATATGGTACTGGAACGACTGGTTATCTATATAGAAAAAAATGGTCCTAAAGACAACTGAAACTATAAATATTCTGGAAGAAAACATATTATAATATCTTTGCAACCTTGGAGTTTAAACATTTTTATAGAAGACACAAAAGGCACTGAAAGGAAAGGGGCATGGCGGAGCTTGGGTAATGGAAATGTTCTATATCTTGACCTGGATGGTGGTTACCAAAGTGTATACAATTAAAAAAATATATATTTGAGCTGTTCACCTAAGATCGGTACATATCACTTTATGTAAATTACACTTCAATAAAATAACTGTTAAAATGCAAAAATTAAAGTGTTCACAGAAGCTTTACATGTAATAGACAAGCCGTAAATAACCCAAATATTCATCAACACGCGAACAGAAAAACACAGTGTGGTATATCCATATAATGGAATATGACTCAACAAGAAAATAATGAACTACGGATACACATTACAATGTGGATGAATCTCAAATGCTGGAAAAAAAAAGATCCAAAACAAAGAAAGTGTACATATGACTCCATTTATATGACTCTAGAAAACAAAATTAATGTACAGAAAGCAGATCAGTGGTTACCTGGGGATGGGGGATAGGAGTAGGAAGGGAGAGAGGGACTACCAAGAGGCATGAAAATCTTCAGGAGTGATTTATATGTTCATTATTTTTAATGTACTGGTGGCTTCACAAGTGTACACATAAGTCACAACTCCTTAAATTGTACACTTTAAATATGTGCACTTTATTTTATGTCAATTATACCTCCGAGTTACTTA
This sequence comes from Stenella coeruleoalba, assembly GCF_951394435.1. Taxonomy (NCBI): domain Eukaryota; kingdom Metazoa; phylum Chordata; class Mammalia; order Artiodactyla; family Delphinidae; genus Stenella; species Stenella coeruleoalba. The sequence continues at coordinate 88,245,875 of NC_137152.1, read as the reverse complement.
AAAATTATAGAGACAAGGATTTGAGCTCAATAAAAAAGAAAGTTCCTTCCAACAACCAGAACAATAGAATTTTAGAGTGGAAAGAGACTTTGTGGGTATTGCTGACAACGTAGCATCTACCCTCTCTTTGAGCACTTTTAGTAATGGGTCATTCCTGTTACTAAATAGCTTAATGGTTATAAAATAATTGATATCAAGAGTTCCTATAACTTAACTAATTGATTCTAGGTCTTGTCTCTTGGCAAATAAATCTACCCTTCCCCAAAATTCAAAATTCATTCCGCAATTAGCTATTGAGAATCAACTACATACAAGGAACTAGTCCATACACTGTGACGAATACAAAGATATGTAAGCCAAGAACTCTGGTTTTATGGGTTTTCCAATTTGGTATCTAAAAATAACTGTAACTTTAGCTCATAGTCTTTCTTCATCAGTGTCTCCTCTGCTGTGGTTTGTATAGTGAGAATGTTTCTGACTTGTCAATTAGACTGAAGATTATAGGAAAGATACAAGTACAATCTAGTACATTTTCTATTTGGTATTTTAACTCTATCTACTAGGATGAATAAAATTACAAAATCATATCACCAATCCCTAAACCAATGTGGTATACTGGAGAGAGGAATGGAATAATATTACTTCTCTGCCTCTGCAACTAACAAGCTGCATCTTTCATCAATCACTTTCCTGTAAAATGATGGGAGCTGGTCTCTGTAGTGGTTTTCAAACTTTATAAGACCCTTTTACTCTCTTAAAAATCACTGAGGACCCCAAAGCTTTTGCTTATGTGGATTACATCTATCAGTATGTACCATATAAAATAAAACTGAGTAATAATTAAAATAATTATTTCTTTATTCATTTAAAAGCAACAATAATGAATTCATGGGCCTTCCCTGGTGGTCCAGTGGGTAAGACTCTGCGCTCCCAATGCAGGGGGCCCAGGTTCCTTGCTCTCTGGTCGGGGAACTAGATCCCGTATGCATGCCGCAACTAAGAGTCCGCATGCCCCAGTGAAGATCCCGCGTGCCGCAACTAAGACCCGGTGCACCCAAAATAAATAAATAAATAAACAAACAAATGTTTAAAAAATAATGAACTCATTACATGTTAACATATATTATGCATTTTCATGAAAATAATTATATTTTCCAAAACAAAAAAAAAGGGAGAAGAGGGATTGTTTTACATCTTTTTTGCAAATCTCTTTAATGTCTGCCTTGATAGAAGACAGCTAGATCTTCATATCTGCTTCTGCATCTGTTCTGTTGCAATATGTTGTTTTGGTTGAAATATATGAAGAAAATCTGGCTTCATGAAGTTATATATTTGGAAAACTGAGTATTTTAATACCTTTTTAAAATAACTGTAGATATTCTTTGATACTATGCCAAAATTCTGCAAGTGGTAGACAGAAGAGTCTACCTAAAAGAAGGTAGGTTGCAACATAGAATCTGATACCTTATCTATTTAATTTTTGTACTCAATTACGTTAAAACTGATTGATCTAACTTGTCTTTCAATGGATCTTTTAGCCATCATGATTTTGTAACATCATGCATTAGTCATTTGGAAAATATTAGTTCAGTGGGATTTGCAGAACTTCCAAATGTTAACACATTTTATTTCATAATATAAAAAAATCATACACATTAATATAGTTACCAATCTCATTAGAAAAGGCTAAGTTTTGGAAAGCTATCAAGCCCATATTCAAGATGCAAGTTTTCTAAAATTCTAATACTTGAAAAGCTCAAATGTTTTCATTGGCAACAAACACTGCCAGTTGTCTTCCTTGAAATGACAGACTCACTTTGCTCATTTTCAAGAAAATTCCTGCCAAATACTCAAGTCTGAATAACCACAGTTTGTCTCAGTTGTTCTTTCAAGTAAAAATGTGTTCCAGGCAAAAATCAGCTAGTGCAGCCCCCAACTCACACAACTCACAAAGCACAAGAGCTTTTCCTAGAAATGATGTTACTTCAGCATACAGAAGCGTTTTCTGTATAATTCCCATTTTGTCATTCAGAAATTTTAAAATATCTGTACTCAAGGGTCAAGATTGAATAAAATCAATGCTACATTGAGGACATTGTTAAGTAAAATTGGCTTTTTGTCCTCCAAGACTATGAAGAATACAGCTACTAGGACAATTTGGTATACTGCACTGTCTTACCCATCATCAGTGCAAATGTCAACACAGTGAAAAAGGCAAAATAGTCTTCAAATTATTGTTCAAATAGTCCTCATGTTCCTCCTGATAGGATGCCAGGAATCTCAGGGGTCTTCAGATCACACTTTGAGAACCACTGACCTAATGTCCCTCCAATGCTAAAATATCTATAGTTACGTAAATAGCCTTTCATTTTCATCTTTCATTTGTACAACTCTATAAGACATTAGTTTCCCTATTAAGAAAGACATCTTACATTTAACAAATACATCAAATTCTTACAAATCTTTTAGTCAACTGATCCTGACAACAAACTCATGAGGTTGTGAAGCAGGAACTATGTATTCCTTCCTAAAAGAACCTTGATTTTATTCAAATTTTCCCACCCTCTAACTTTTCCAGGCAGCAATGTGCTTTGGTGTGTTGCAGGGGGAGGTGGCAGTGTAAGTCACTTGTCTAACTCTACATTTATGGTCCTATTCCACTTGCCAATGTACTGGTGTAACGTAATACAATTCTAACCAGTCAGATGTAAGGGTGAAGGTATGGGACTCCTGAGAAAGTTTTCACTGCTGATAAAAAGGGACACAAATGAACAGTTCATACTCTTCTTCTATTAGGCATTGTGGCATCTGCATGTGATCCCTGGAACTGCAGCAGCAATCTTGCAAGTATGAGGGGCACGAATCTGAGACAGTAAGCTGATAGGCAGAGTATGGCAGAGGAGAAAGTGGAAAGAACCTGGGTCACTATTTGGCTGAATTAATTAATTTTGGAGGTACTCTACCTCCAAACTTCTTGTAATGTGAGTTAAAATTTTTCTCTGTTAAGGCAGTTGAATTAGTGTTTTCTACCACTTGCAACAGAAAACAACCTGATATAAACAGGCACTACTATGCCTTTCACATACAGAAGTGTTTTACTACATCAATTAGATTATGAGATTATGGACAGAGAAGGACTTCTCCTCCTTTAGCAAGTCCTGGAGAGCTCAAAATACAGAATACACGAAACAATTTTTCACTAGTGTCCCACTCTTAATACCATCTTCCCCCGCCAAAGTTCCAATATCTCCTTCAGGATTCCATTAATGTCACACACACTATAAGAAATTTTGGAAGCAAATCAGCCAGTTCTGTTAACATATATGAAGAGTGTCATTTGACTGAATTATAAGATGATACAAATGCCAACAGAATTTCTTCCAGTTCTATTTTAGTACTCACTGTCATAAAACCAATTCCATTAACCTGACTAGCACTTGCTCAAAAAAGGTGCTTAAGTCTCTCTACAAGTTAAAAAGTAAAGCAAATGATTTAGTAAATTTTTTTAAGTTAAAAATTAAATTTAGCAAAAACCTGTTTCTTTTGTAACATTTGCCTTTGGTTGTCTTTCGTTAGCAAATAGCAAGGGATTTAAGGTTCCCTTTTCAACAGGGTAGCAGGTACCATTACAGACTACACTTTTGGTAAAAGGCCAGCAGAAGCTTCTAAAGGAACCAAGGGCAGTTGGACCTATACAGATTATGAAGGTAAATAAACTCAAGCATTAATGCATAAAATGAGAATCTGGTTAAAATGAAAGAAGCTAATGTATCAGAGATCACACTAAAGACGCCTCTCCAAAACACCTCAAGAATTACCGCTATTAAAAACAATCTTTGTAATGAGGATTTAGTTAAGTGGTTGGGTGGTTCATTTATAATGTTAATTAGAAGAGAATTTATTTTCAAAAATCACTTCTGTTCTATGGTTGCTATTGTCAGAAGGGGATGAGATGATGGAAGGATTACATTTTAAAAAGAAAATCATTAGAGGATAGAACCAAATCTGCCAACCAACTGGCAATCAATTGAGCATCAATTCTATAGTCACTGTACTAGATAGAAAAAACATTATTAAGACTGTCTCATAGGTACTCTTTTATACTACTGATAGGAATATAATTGGTAAAAACATTCTGGAAAGTAATTTGGCAAGAGCAGATCCCTATTATTCAGAAGCTTAAAGTTCAGCTATTCAAATGCCACCTGGAAAAGCCATAATGTGTAACAGTTTGTGATTTTGTGGAGGAATACATTTGAAATGCACAAGCCACAGGGCTATCATAAAGGCAGTAAAGTCACTTAGCTAGTGAGGAAACACAAGGAAAAGGTAAGGCGGGAGTGTTGCAAAATGGATGGGGGACCTCTCACTCCATATGTACTTCCAAGTTTGTTGATAAAAACAGGAGATGGGGGCTGGAATAGTATCACCCCAAAGTGGGAAAAACAGATTAGAAATTAATGGGGGGAAACTTCTGGAGTATCACTTAGGGAGGATGAAAGCAAGGGACAACAGTAGGCAAAGACACCGGCATTTAAGTGTAAAGCTCATAGGCAGCTATGGGGTAGGGGGTGGGGAGAGAGGGTAAAGGGGGTCTCCATATTCAGACGCATTCCAAAACTCTCCTGGGGGAGGGAGAATGTCAGTGAGTTTGGAGTATGTTACACCCTTGCTATAGCTAGGAAGAGGTCAGTGGGGGAGGTATTCATGGAATACAGGCTCCACCTTCCGTATAGGGGAGAAATGTAGGGGGATGCATGGTTTACAAAATTAAAATTTAGGTCCTTGAGGATGAATGGCCCAGGCAATTATAGCAAAGAGCTATTAAAGGATGAACTGGTGGGTAAGCCTATCTTTAGAATCAATTCATGGAAACGGTAATGGGAATTATTCAACTTTTCAACATGACTCTATTTTTCTGTACTACCGTGAATGAAATAGGAACTGAGGAAAATTTCATGAGCATGTTCTAGAGCTAAACTGCTCAATCACTTATTAACTGTGTGACCTCTGGTAGTTTTTTTAACCACCTTGTTGGCCTCAGATTCCTTGTACATAAAATGGGAATAATATTATCTACCTAAGACGGTATAACATAGTAACCACTAAAAAAAAAGTTAGCTATCATATCATCTGTTGATACAGCCTTTGTAAATGTCAGGGTCTACTGCATGTACCAAAGACTTTAAAAATACTGATGACCTTTAACCCAATAATTCTCCACGAAGGAGGCAGTACTAACAAAATAATACAAAATATGGAATAAGAATTGTTTATGGCCGTATTTCTTATAATGACTAAAAAAAATTGAAATTTAAAAATATAGTCTATAAAAGTGAACACGTAAATTAATTGTGGTGTGTATAAATACAAATTGTATGCAATCATTTAAAAATAATACTTTTAAACTAAGAATTTTAATAACATGGGAAAATAATAAGTGAAAAAACAATAGCATATAAAATTGTATATATCGTAATCCCAACTTTTAAAAAATTTTAATCAATCTACTTTTTAAAGAAAATATTAGATACATAAGAAGGAAGATCATCAAAACAATAATGTAGGTTATTTCTGTGCTGTTGGTAGAACTGTGGAGAGAGATTTATTTTCTTCTTTATAATTTTCTCATTTTTCAAGTTTCCAACATTAAGCATGTATTATTTTTGTCATCAGACAAAATCAACATGTAAGTTTGTTGAATGAACAAATATACAGTTCTTGCCCTCAAAAAGTCTATAATCTAATAGGGAGAAGACATAAAATCCCATGAAACAAAATGCTTGTAAGACCAAATACATTTAGATACTAGACAAGAGGCTAAATATGACAAATGTTCAAAGAAGGGTAAAATCAGCAACTGATTTAATGGTAAGGGAAAGCTCCACAGAACTATTTATCTATGCTCACTAGCATGGAAGCTCCATGAAGGCAGGGACCCTGTCTATCTTATTCAGTTTTATCTATAGTGTCTAGCACAAAATGACTTTGTGGATAGTACATATCCATGAGGGGAGAAATAGAACAACATAAATATAATTCTTAAGTACTTATGAGTTGCTGAATAAATATCTGCTGAATGAATGTAAATGTTATGCTGAAATTGAGGAAAGATTTGGACCCACAGGATTCTAAACAAGATGGAGAGGCAAAACATGTATGTAATGTGGGATGAACTGGGAGATTGGGTTTGACATATATACACTAATATGCATAAAATAGCTAATAAGAACCTGCTGCATAAAAAAATAAATAAAATTTTTTAAAAATGTATGTAATGCTCAAGGGATTATAGGGAAGTTCACCTAGGCTAGAATGGAGGGAGTGTATTGTAAGATGTAATGAAAAATAAGGATGAATGAAGGGAAAGATCATGCTAGACCTTGCAAATCAGGCAGAGAATTTGAGAGTTAATGAAATAAGAAATGGCAAGTCAATAACTAGTTTGTAATGACAATAATGGAATCTAATTGAAATCTTATTGAGCACTTACTATGTACCAAGTACTATTCTAAACGCTTTACATAACTTCTCTCATTTTATCCTCAAAACAATGTGTGACATAGGTACCACTGGCCCCCTTTTGCTAACGAGGAAATTAAAGCTCAGAGGTTACTACCTGTCCGAAGGTCACACATCCTCCACTCAGACTCCAGATCTGACTCCAGAGGCCAATTTCTTAAAGACTCTGTATAAGACCACAAAATATGCCTGAAGAGAGGTACCAGAAAGCAGCGAGATCCCATAGTATCAAAGAGGTATGTTTATTCTGTGATTTTGGACTGGAATCAGAGATATCAGTGCAAATTCATGCTTTTGTAAGAAATACAGAAGTGGGTATGTGTCTATGTATATATACATATATTCCCTAGTTTTATCTGCTGAGAAGGCCTAGAAGCAATGACACCCCAGTAATAATGAGCACGCCAAGCACCCAGATCTTGATCTCTAAATACCATTACTCAACAAAAAGAATCAGAGCTCCTTAGAAAAATGGCTCATTCCAGGGTTGGGGCAGGGAAAGTAGAAAATGAGTCTGGAATACCTTGTGGTACCAGAATGTAAGAGAATGCTCAAAAAATGATGGGACACACTGAAAGGACACAGGAGCCAATTGGAAGGGGCTTCTATTGACCAAATCTGGGGTTATTTCAGCAAAAAAAAGGAAAAATAGCATAATTCATTATAGTTCATAGAATAAAACAAGTATCCATAAGTCCATACTATCATAAATAAATCACTGAATAAATAAATAGAAACAAACAGAAAAGAAGGTAAAGTTCTTTGTTACATTAGAATTCAACAAATAAATGCAGAAAATGTTGATAACTGAAGATCACCATTTGAAAAATATCACAGCAGTAATTATTCAGGTCAGAATCCTCAACAGATGCTAAAACAGTGGGCAAAACTACGATGAGAAACAAGAAATGTACATTGTCTTGCAATATTGCCCCATATAGTCTTAGAAAATCTGGTCGCTTTGTAATTACAAAGGGAGAAACAGTGACTTTACAGTGGATAAACCTGGCAGACACAACCTTGACCAACTTATCAATTTTAACTCAAGGTAGAGTCTCATATGTTGAATATACATACATCAAAAGCCAAGTAAAAACACAGGAAAAAAAGGTACACACTCTTTACAGTCACAGGACACATACATATACAAATACACACACAAGACTTAAGTTATAGAGACAGTTGAGTGCATAGAATTGGATATGATGGGTGGGTAAATTGGTAAAACAAAAGAAGTGAGTTGAACATCTTAAGCAAAGTATTCTACCACATACACGTACTCTGTCTTATCACAATAGACACGCTCCTGAAAAGTTCAGTATATTTAAAATTATTATGGACACTAATTACAAATAGAATAAGACAAATCTTTCTTCAAAATAATCACCTACCACAAAATTACACTTGTTCTATAAATCTAACCTTTCATATATGTAATGATATAAAATCATACAATCTGCAACAAGCAATTGCTTCTAGATTACTTTTAAATTATCTCTCTATAAATAGACATACATATAGAGATCAAACTCTGATCTTTTTATTCTAATCCCAGAGCTGTTTCCATTACAACATGATGCTTCTCCTAACATCAGCAGGAAGAGATGTAATCCCCATTATATTTTCCATTTCACCTCCTGTGTCTCCCCCTAACTCAAAAAAAAGGAGCAGAGATCCAAATACTCTGAACAGCAAATACATCTCTGTAGACCACATACAAAGGAGGCAGTATAGGACAGTCATTAAGGGTAAAGAATTTGGAGTCAAATTGCCTGGATTCAAATTTCCAGCTCTACAACTTGCTAACTATGTTATTTTTGGCACATTACTTAACCTCTGTGATCTGTAGCTCCTTGATCGGTAAAGTGGGAATAACAGTAGTATATACTTCATAGGTCTGTTGTGAAGATTAAACATGATAATGTACATTTCCATATTAGCACAGTGCCTGGCACACAGTAAACATGCAAAAATGTTAAGTTATGATAACAATGTCAACAAATTCTCCCTGTGGAGCAGTATACTTCAGATGAAAAACTGTTCCATGGCCACAAACCACACTGCTACCCTTAACAAGTTGTTGCTCTTAGTCACAAGGGAGATAGTACATTTAAAGAAACTTATCCACTCCACTGCGCGCGTGCACACACACACACACACACACACACGAAGTTACTAAAAATTGTATAGTAGTACTAGAATTTAACACACCATATTCATAAATCTAAGTGTATATCCTACTAACAGAGAGTCAGCACAGGTACCTTTACATAAAAGTACGTATTTCCATCACTAGAACTGACCTTTCCAACTAAATTTGCCTTCTTCCTTTATTGCTAACCTTTCGGAATAAGAGTTACTTTATTCCACCTAACAAACTCTCCACCTAAAAAATTTTCCACATATTTGTGATATCCCAATTTGGCATGACTTCAGAGATAAAGAAATCACTTAACTATGAAAAATTAAAGCAATTTAAGTAGCAATGCTCTTCCTGGTATAAAAGTCCCAATACTAGACTACTTCAGTCAACAAGCAGCCCCACTACCATCCAGTTTACTCTGGAGAAGGTCACCAATATCCCCAGCACTAGTATGGAGAGCAGATACCATTCATATCTCTGAGATGATTAAAACATCACTCTAACTAGGATATTAATGTGTGAAGCAGAAAAAACAAACCCTGGTTTTATGAGAGGCACACTATACTAATGGTAGGGAAATGGGGTCTAAAATGTTCTTTAAAAATTATATAGGAGGAAAATAAATAAATAATTGCATAGGAGAAAAAAGGAAAAAAAACTGCCTGGTGTCTTCTGTAATTTCTTTATGAACACTCAATTGTTAAAGAGTCCAAGAAAACAAGCTTGCTCCCAAATTTTGTCAATCATAAAAAGAAATTTCATTTTTAACATAACATGATTTAATATAATCTGACATAAAGTACAGCTATACATACCTGTATGATTGGTATCTGGTGTACATTTATTAATAGCAACGTCAAAAGTAAAAAAACGAGAAATATTTAATCAAACATCCACAAAATCTTTGCCCCTGGGCCAAATGCCACGAGCAGTAAACACCAAGATGATGTTTTTAAAAGGAACTATTTTCAACAACACAATTGTAGTTTTATCCAAGGGCCTGCAGCCCTACTGAGTGGCTAAACCTTAGCCCATTAAGAAGCTCTGCATCATAAAAGCAATTTTAAATTATCTATCTACTTTGATGGAGGAATAATTATGGCAAGTGTAATTAAAAATATTTGATATGCATGGTTTTTCAGCAGAGTTGCCATTATTATTATGTTGTGCTTAGAGCAATATGAAAGTTACTTTTCTCATATCTTGAGTACACACTTTCTGGAGGATGGGAGGAGGGCAATGTAACCTGAGGCATGCTGAGTGTATAGAACAGCTAGACAGCTAACTTACAAGTGGACCCACGTAAGCTATATAACACAGCAGTTGCATATAAAGAATTGATAGTCACTCGACCATGTGAAGGCCTAAGCCATGATCTCATATTAAAGTGTTTTTAAAACCACCCATTATGTTCACTCAAATATAACTTTTAAATAATTTGTCACACACTTAATTCTCTATTTAGAGGTTAAGTGAAATTAAGGATGATGGGTTTCAGTCTGGAGAACATTTTCTCTGACAAAGCCATTCATTCCTTTAGATCTGCCTCTCATCCCCAGAAGGATAGTGGGTGGGACCTAGATACCCTTCTAAGAGATATATTAGGATTTTAATTCTACATTCCTAAAACTGAGTGGAAGTTTTTGCTCTGTCATTTCACGTGTACTTCCCTCCTCCACTCTCCTTTAAACCAGAACACTCATTCTCCTGTGAAAAAGAGACCGTTCTTTTCCTTTAAATAGGTGATGGGCAAATTCTCAATTTGTTTCAGGTGCCTTAGTAAGCTAAAAAAAGTAAACAACAAAAACTGAGAACTTAAAAAAAAAAAAGATGCAGAAAAACCGAAGCCTGAAGCCATCCGTCTTTACCTCATTCTTCTTGGTATGTTACCTGAGCATTTGCAACAAGGATGTCAAGAGGGAAGCAGTCTCTACAGAGGCTTTACTGACCAGAGGTGAGGGTAGGTTCATGTTCCTTAAGGAAAAGGCAAAAGGGAAGAACTTCACGGGCGCGCTTAACACTTTGGTGGAAGGTGGATTTTAGAAAGGCCAAAATAGTAAACTATCGACAAAGTTTAAAGAGTGCGTGGATTGGGCACAACTAGTGAAAAGGTTAGCGGGCATGTAGGGAAACACTCGAGGTGGGAGGGTGCGGAGGAAAAGTTTTAAATATCCACCAGAGCTTAGTTATCTATTAACATGCATCCTCCTCCCCAGGCTCTGCTCTTGCCCCCAGAGCAGCTAGCTGCAGGGAAAGCAAGCAGCCCTATTTTTAAACACTTAAATCTCTCCCTTGGACTTCAGAAGGCTTGAGTTACTAGCGTTGTAAATAATGTTTCTTCCTAAACAAGTGAAGGCACACCTGAATTCCCTAGCCGAGGCCCAGGAGAAAGGAAGGTAAAGGCACAAAAAGTGATTTCAGCGTGAGAGCGAGGTGATGGGATGGGGGTCGGGGGTAGAAGGAAGGACTTACCGCAGCCTCTGCGGGCTGCCCCCAAAGACTCAGGGCCAGTAAGAACAAGCCGGCAGCCAGGCTGACTCCACGCAGTTTCATTCTTCTCCGGCTCCCGCAGCTCCTTCAGCACCCGCACGAAATCCCTGGCTGGCTCTGACCAACTGACATAATCTTGAGGGTTTATAGGGAGAGAGCTAGAGCCGGAGAGAGACAGCGAGGGTGTCCCAATTGTGCCGGTCGTCTTGGGTGAGGAGAAAGTAGGTTTTTAAGAGTGGAAGGGGAAAAGAAAAAAAAAAAAAAGCAGCAGCTATTCTTCCCTCCCCGCTCCCCTCCCCAAAGCCGGTCTCTCGGGAGCACTTTTCCCTTCTGTCCAGACTTGCAAACTTTTTCCTCGCGCAAGTCCCACAGATCTACTTTCCTCCCTCTCTTCCCCTGCACCGCCCCCTCCCCACCAGCCCTGGGGAATTTGAGGATCACTCCGCCACAGTTTTAGACCGCACCAGCAACCTGCGAGGGAGTGACGCTCAGTTATTTGGAGGAGGGAAACGTCCAGCCCAGTTGACTGCGCACCCTGACTCCCCCCGGGAAGCTTTTCTATTCGTTCACTTGCACCTTCCGTTGATACTCCTTTTCCCTGCCCAGTCCCTCTCTCATTGGTGTGAGCACCAAAGCCAATTACAAATAGACCTGAGCTGGGACTATTTTTTGTAGCGGAGGGATCTAAGAGAACGGTTTCTTTTATTGTTAATGATTAGAAACAAATTTTGGTGCCTGCTCCCAGGGCTGCTGGGGTTGTTTGCCTTCCACCTGCTCACAGGAGGGAGTTTCTACATACAACAGAAAATGTGAAAATATTAGAAACATCTAAATATATTTATATAATTAAATATATGCTTACAGCTGAAGAATTAAGAAAATGAACGTACGTACACGTGTGTGAAGACTTTATGCATATTATATTCATATAAGATTTGGGAGCGTTCAGTAGATATGAGTAATTATTATGTGGTTGGATGTTATAGTAATACAGTCATATCTTTTTCTTTAGCTACATTGAATGCCATAATTAATATTTACCTCATACTGACTAACATAAAAGGCATTGACTCTCATTGCAGATGTTTCTCGGAGAGATTTAGGGTAGGGGATTAAATAACTTTAGTGCAATTTTCCTTAATACTAACACGGACACTTAGTTGGAAATATTTGTATGGAGTTAATGGCAGTTGAATTGATGTCTCCCAAATAAAGTAGACTTGAACGTTACTTTGGTAATTCTGACATACAGATTTTTTAAAGCACCATCAGGCCCAGAAAATATTTTATGTGGACTCCTTGGGGGATCTTTTAGGGATTTCTTGACGAATTCTTCAGAACAGTTGTTATCTCACACCCTAGAATTTACCACTTCAGCGTCTTTCAGGGCTTTGGACCTATATCACGGGGGCCCACTTATCCTTAGGTTCAGCTCAGCTAAAGGTAGTTTTACAACCCCAGAAACTACCACCACCCCAAGAGGTTAGTGTGCAATAAATTAGAATGAGTGATATGCATTTGGGAAAGTGTGCAAAGGCCCATGTGTCTATGTGGGAGGAGTATGCCTTAATCTATATATGTGTAACAATTAACAGTGCTTTAAGAAAGTGTTTGATGCACAGTTGTTTACATCTTAGTGTGTAGGTCTGTGGGCCTGTGCGTGAAGCTGTGGAGATGCGTAGGAATGTTACGTGTAGAGGTGCCTGAAAGTGAGAAAGACGACCGGCTGCCCGAGGTAGGGGGGATGATTGACAGCAGACAGCCCCGCCCCCTTCCCCTCCATTCCTTCCTCCCCTGGTGCATGGAACTATCTTTTGAGTGCGGCAAGTTGTAGCGGGCACCGCTGACCGTGTTTCCCTTTGGGGAACCTCTTTATCTAGAAGCTGAGTTTAGTTTCTTCAGGAGTGAGCCGCTTCGCCCCCCTACCCCATCCTCTTGAATAAGGAAACAGCCGCCAAGCATCCGATGAGCCGCGGCCGCGGAGCCGCTTAGCAGTCTCCCGGGACCCAGCTCCGGAGGAGCCGCAAGCATGCACCCTGGGTGAGCTGTTGCTGCCCCGAGCTCCTCTCCTCTTTCCTATTCTGGGCCACTTTGCCGGACCGGGACTATACTTGTACTTCTGTCATTACAGAGAAAGTTGGGGCAGGCAGCAAAAAGGGGTCGGGGGTCTATGGGCAGACGCAGGACCCCGGAGCCTAGAGAACCCATGTTATTCACCCTCCCTCCCGTTTCAGGTTGTGGCTTCTCCTGGTTACGTTGTGCCTGACCGAGGAACTGGCAGGAGCGGTGAGTCTCATCTCCCGACCCCTTTCCCTCCTCCTCCTTTGACCTCCTCCCCATCCCACCTCTTGTGTTTGTGTAAGGGGGTTGCAGAGGGTTGCGCCGTGAAACGGAGTTCACATCATTCTCATTTCTACTGGGAGTTAATGGGATTCTTAGAAAGGAATAGCACAGTGTCAGGCTAATGCCTTTGGGACTCAGGCATCTTTCTGTTCCAAAACTTCGTAAGGGGTTGGGAAAATAAAAGTAGAAGACACAAGAGGCACGCATTTCTGAGCGTCTTCCCGGACGACTTAAAGATGACTGACATCTGATGCCTTTCTCTGTATCGATCTCCAAGGCAGAAGAAATGTAATTTTCCCTGGCTTACAAGAACATGAATTGGCACACAAGTCTGAAAGTGGGAGGAGTATCCAAGAAGTGGGACTTGGAAGTACCGAGAATGTTGTTAGAAGTTAAACTTAAGTATTTTCTTGTGAGTCCTCTGACAGTACCAGGTGACAACATCTGGATTCTTTAACTGCCTGAACTGCACTGATACTACTAGATGATGTTCAGTTTCTGCCTGATGTTTCCTTTTACTGGTTTTCTCTATCATCAGAAAGTTAAAGTGGTTAGAATAGGAAAAAAAATTCTAAAAGTTAACATTTCATAGGCTGTTTAGATATCATCCATCAAGTCAGCTAGGGGCTGCAGGCAAAGGGTTTTCTGTAGACGTTTGGTCAAGAAAAGTTTAATAGATCCCAGAAAGTAGTAATTCCAATGGAATTACTAGGATAAGCTACCAAAAGTGGCGTGACCTGAATAATCAGAGATGCTGCAGTTTTCCAGACTCACTAGCAACTTACGCCTGCAGAAATAAAGTTAATCATTGAGTTCAAATATGAAGTTAACTATTGAGTACTGTTTCACTGTTCTATTTTAAAAATTCTTAATAATTGCCAAAGTCATGCATGTACTCTATATATGTGTGTATATATATATATGTATATATATGACAGCTAAATATATATTCCAAATATTTGCTTTGTGAGTTTTGACAATTTTCACTGATTGGCTCTATTTTTAATACTTCAGATATTTTAAAATACTATTTATAGAGCCATACTTAATTCAACCCAATAAGATTACCTAATACTTTTATGGGAAAAAAATGGATTACTTTGTCCTGGTATATGTCTTTAAGAAAATATCAGAATAAAGTGAAATGACTTCTCTTATGAAAAGAGGATGATGCCAGAAAACTTGACTTTTAATGTTTTGTGACCCCTTAACTCAGAACATCAGCTTTTATGTAAGTAAGTTCTAGATTTTGTAAGCAGAGGTATTGATCTAGTTTTCTGCACACTTCCCTTTCTGATTCCTGCAGTATACAAGTTTAGTTATATGTTACCTTGAGGCTCAATACTACATTTATTGAAAATGCCAGGTTTTGATTAGTTAACAATTTGTCTGGGAATCTTACTACTTATAAAAATGTCATGCTTGGGCAGAATACCCTCCAGTAAAACCTTTATTTCAGACTCTGGCTGATCGTATTCAGTGTACTTTTGGGAAAAGCATTAACAAATCATTCTAGGAGATTTCCCAAACACTGCATCCTATCACTTGATAACTTTAAAAGTTACTAGAGGATGTTGCCTTCATTTCTGAGAAGTGTTGAAGCATGTCTCCAAAATCATCCACTACTTTGGTGTGTGGATTTTAGACTCTGTCCCATTGTTTTACCATGTCACCTGCTATGTCAGTGTGACTGACCTTGGTAAGACTAAAATAAACCTTGAGATACACCGACGGTACTTTATTTTTTGCCTTCAGTTCATAACTACTTCATTCACCTATTATTTACTTCTGCATTATATGTTTGACATTGTAAAGCTAATTTTTAATTTTTGGAAAAATGGCAAAGAGAAAGAGAAGAGTAACTGGATAAGTTCTCAGAAGGTGACTTTGCTGAGGGGAAGTTTTTTCCTTTGTATTCTTTGTACTGTATTATCATTTATATTAGCTGGTTCTCATCTTTTACTCTCAATTCCAGTTCATCATCTGGGTTTGTAATATTTTTCACCTTTCAGATGATTTTAAACATTTGAATTCTTTGTAACTTTTTGACTTATATTAGTGAAAAATAACTTATAAATAGATTGGCAGGAACTATGTTGTGCTTCACTATGACAAAGTCTCTTCACTGTGAGAGTTAAACGTTGTCAATAAAGGAATACTGGTGAGCATTTAAGATAGGGTCATTTAGGTGCTTTTGAGTTCTTTCTTTGTCAGAGTTTATAAAGCAGTACTTTTGAAGGGATGGAAAACTAAATGTTAAAACCCAGGATTAAATAATGAATTTTCATTAAATTTCTTTTAAAAGAGTGCTGATCTTCATTTATTTGAAATATTTTCACAATTTATCTGAATGAGATAGAGCCTAGAATTTCAGAACATCCATATTGGTTTTTTGGTTATTAAGTGCCTAAGGCACCACACACAAAGATTTATTTAAACACAGTCTCTAACTCTGTAGGAGTTCACTTTCTCAGACAATGGTTGTCATTTTGTTCCTTAAAGGATAGGATACTTGGGACTTCCCTGGTGGTCCAGTGGTTAAGACTTCAAGCTCCCAATGCAGGGGGCCGGGGTTTGATCCCTGGTCAGGGAACTAGATCCCTCATGCCACAACTAAAGTATCCTGCGTAGCCACAACGAAGATCCCACAGGCCGCAACTAAGACCCGGCACAGACAAATAAATAAATAAAAATATTTTTTAAAATATAGGATACTTATTGATAAATTACCATCAGCATCATGTTAGAGAAGAGACTAGAAAGACCTATATCTCACCAAAGGCCAATATGTTTAGAAGTTAAAATATATCCCAAATTAGTCAGGGTCCTCATGTTTTCTTCCCATTTTGCCCCAAATCTGCTTTCACAAGAGGATCTAATACAACCAGACATATTTAAAAGTCAAAGCCCAGTGGGAGAGTTAATGGAGTGGGGAAGAGGCAAAGGGGAGAAAACACCTGTCTATTATCAACTCTGCCTAGAGCACAGGTAAAGTGCCTTTAGCCACATTCAAATCAAGATCTGATTGAAATACAAACTTCTTAAAGTTGTAACTTGCTCAGGTTGGTCCTTTCCAATGTGATTTTCAGTCATAATCACAGTCATCAAAGTATGAAGGGAGTGTTAAGGTTTTTCAGAGATGGAGAAAATCCCTTCCTAATATAAGGATCAAGAGGAATATTTGCCTTGTTTGGGCTGTCTCTAGGATTTTTCTTTTTTTCTCTTTTAAAACAAGTTTATTAAGATATAATTTACATACCATAAATTCACACATTTATGTATATCATTCAATGGTTTTTAGTAAATTTACTAAGTTGTACAACCATCACTATATCCAGTTCTAGAACATTTTCATCACCCCAGTAAGATCCTTCATATCCCTTTAATTAATCCCTATTCCCACTCCCCAAGCCTAGGCAAGCATGAATCTACTTTTCTACCTCTATAGATATGTCTTTTCTGGACATTTCATATAAATAGAACCAATTAATATATAATCTTTTGTGTTTAGCATTTTTCACTTAGCATAATATTTTTGAAATTCATTCATGTTGTAGCATATATCAGTATTTTACTCCTTTTTTTTTTAGTATTGGTATTGGTATTTAGTATTGGTATTCCATTATGGATATACCCCATTTTCTTTATGCATTCACCAATGAATGGACATTTGGGCTCTTTCCACTTTTGGCTCTTATGAACAATACTGCTATGAACATTAACATACAAATCTTTGTGTGGGCATATATTTTATTTCTCCTGAGTAGATGGAATTGCTGGGTTGTGTGAAAACTTTATATTTAACCTCTTAAGAAACTGCAAAACTGTTTTCCAAAGTGGCTGTACCACCTCACATTCCATCAGCACTGTATGAAAATTCCAGTTTTGCTACATCCTTGCCAACACTTGTAATTGTCTGTCATTTTTATTATAGCCATCCTGGTGGGTGTGAAGTGGTGTCTCGTTGTGGTTTTAATTTGCATTTCCCTAATGACTAATCAATTAAGCATCTTTTCAAGTACTTATTAGCCATTTGGATATCTTCTTTGGAGAAATGTTTATTCAAATATTTTGCCCATTTGAAAATTGGATTGTCTTATTATTATTATGTTGTAAGAGTTCTTTGTATATTTTAGATACGAGTCTTTTACCATGTATACAGTTTGCAAATATTTTCTCCCGGTCTGTGGCTTATGTTTTCATTTTCTTAATATGAATTCTTAAAGTAGTCTTCTGCTTTGCCTGCTAGCAAATATCCTATATCAGCTAGATATGAATGATTGGAATATATAACATATATATGTGTGTCTGCACGGACATCAAATATGTATCTTGGGTGACTGGGAATGCTGATACATATGTATGAGTGCATCATCAAGTGAACCATCAAATGACTACATAAATAGGTAGCAATAGATGATAATGTAGTTATATTATTGACAGGTCAAAAGAAACATTTTCAGATAGGAGTGGAGGGGAAAATAGATATTATTTAATGTGTTACTAAAGAATCAGATAGATATATTACCATATCACAAATTTGTTTTATTATACATTTTGATGATTGGTTTCTGTTGTAACCCCATGTATTTTATTGACTACATTTAAAAATACTTTTCTGAAAGGGAGCCTGTAGGCTTCACTAGACTGTCAGAGTAATCCATGGTACTGAAAAAGAACCCATCTAGTTATGCAGTTGGTTTTTACAATTTGGTGTCTAAGGCATCTTCAGGTGTGAGGGCATTTGTATTGACAAGTGCCAACAACCTTTTAGATTCTAGGCATATTATGGCGCCTCCAGTAAATATGCCTCTATAGTCTATAAGATCATAGTCAAGCCAAATCACAGGAGCAAAGTGGGCTATTCCCCTAATTACTTCATTAATATAATAATGAAGCAAATAGATTGACCTCAATTATCAATACATATTGGTGTTCACTTGCCTCAATTTGTGCTTAATTCCATAATTTCACCACCATGCTTGGAGTATATAGACTTGTCCTATCCTACGTAGATGACAAGACAT
This sequence comes from Stenella coeruleoalba, assembly GCF_951394435.1. NCBI lineage: Eukaryota > Metazoa > Chordata > Mammalia > Artiodactyla > Delphinidae > Stenella > Stenella coeruleoalba. Next base: position 88,227,350 of record NC_137152.1, on the reverse strand, counting down.
ATACATCTAGAAAGAAGATATTAGGAAAGCACCATGCTGTATTAAACTACCAAGTCCTTTTAAGCTGACCAATGTCCCAGTGAGGCAGATCATAGAGCTCTAACTTGTTTTAAGGTCTAAATATAAATAGAACACCTGATAAGCATGCCCAAGGGAAAACTGACAGGAAAATTAGCTAAGAACAATTATCTACTCTTACCATCTGTAATTTATCCCGCTCCTAGGATATTTTTTCTTCTACAAACAATATTGAAGTCTCCTCCATTATAAAAACAAATAAAATTTTAACAAACCATGGCTTCATTTTCCTCTGTTACTCTAACCCCCTCAATCACATTACCACCAAATTTCTGGTCATTTTCTACTCTTCTTCAACAACCATCTACCCTTAAGCCTATTACAGTCTAGAAGGAGGCTATTCTACCAAAATTGCCCTCTTTCAAGTTACTAATGGATACCTGACTGCCAAGCCCAATGGTTTCATTGCAGTCCCCATTTTATCTGACTTCTTTACTGTAGTGCTTGGCATTCTCTAGTCATTCTCAAACCGCCTTTCCCCCTTGGTCTTCCAAGTCACGATGCCTCATTGTTTCTCATTACACTTCTCTGATTTTTCTTTCTGGGGAGCTGTGCACCATATGGCTTGCAGGATCTTAGTTCCCCAACGAGGGATTGAACCCAAGCCCTCGGCAGTGAAAGTGCAGAGTCCTAACCACTAGACCACCAGGGAATTCCCTCTGATATTTTTATTTCATTCATTCAACATTTATTTATTGAGCAGCCACTGTATTCTAAATAGTATGCCAGGCTCTGGTGACACAGTGGTGAACAAGTCAGGCATGACCTTTGCCATCATGGAGGTTACAATCTTCATCACTCCCTGGTCATAAAATGGTGGTTTTGCTCAGCATTTTTATCCTTTGCCTTCTTCTTGCCTCAACAGTTTTAACTATGCCTCCTATACATTAATGACTATCAGATTTTTATTTCCAGCCCAGATGTCTCCTTTGAGCTCCAAATCTTTATTTCCAATTACCTACTAAGTACCTATATCTCAATTAGTTGTTACATACAAAGCACTTAAAATGGCGCCTAGAGCTTAGTATAAGCCCTCAACCAATGCCAGGTCTTATGTTGTATTGCCCCAAAACACAGTGTATCTGAACATGAAATTATTTTCTACTCTACCATGATACTCCAACCTGCTATCTTTTTTATCTTTGTTAAATGTCATCACCATCCACCCAGTTTCAAGCGAGAAACTATAGAATCAGGCACCAAACCTCATTATCTCCATCTCCACCAAGTTCTGTTAGTTTTACCAAAACCCCGCAGAATCCAGTTTTCTATTCATATTCTAATGGTTCCAAGTCTCATCATCATATATAAATAATCTCCTAACTAGTTTTTCTACCCCCTGACTCCATTCTAATCTCTACACTGCCACCAGAGTTATTTTATTAACAACAAATCCAGCTATGTTATCTCCTGATTTAAGTTTTGTTGGTTCCTTGTTTCTTCCAAGATTAAAATACATACTCCTTGGCTTGACACATTTAAGGGCCTTCATTATCTGGCCCCAACTACCATTCCAGCCTCATGTCTGAGTGTTTTTTCCTGCCACCTCTCCTTCTCAAACTCATAGTGTACATTACGCTTCATTCAGACTGAACTTCTCTCCATTCCCAAACTACTTTATGTTCTTTCACATTTTTTGCTCTTCTATATGCCATCCCCTCCATCTGGAATGTCTTTCTCCACCATTTACACCTTCTCTTCCTAGTGAACTCCTCAATCTTTAATACCCAGATAAAATGTTGTTTCCTCTATGAAACAGCCCCAGTCCTCTTCAGAAAGAATTTATTCTTCCTTCCCCTGTGCTTCCAAAACTCTTTGGGCCCCTTTGGTGGAACCTACCACATAGTTGTGAAATTCCTATGTTTGTATGCAACGTTGCCCTCTTCAAACTTACGATGTCCAGGATACTGCCAAGCATATAGGAAGTGATCAGTAGATGACTTTCAAGTGAGTAAACAGATCTACTCCTAATGGCCTGTAACAACTGCCTTTTCCTTGTCTCTCTTGAGAATTATAAATGTTAACTCTAATAACAGTTGCTTTGATGGAAAAATAACCACCTTGTTCAATGGTATAATGTTTAAGAGAAAGGACTCTGGAATCAGACTTATGTTTGAATGCTGCCTCTGCCCACTGTGTGACATAAGGCAAGTCATTTTACCTTTCTGAGACTCAATTTTCTCATCAGTAAAAAAGGGATAATAACACCTTCCTCCTGAGAGTGTCGGGTGATTAGAAGGGAGAACGTATGTGTAGTTACCATTCACAAGGTAGTTACTAAATCCCCACTCTATCCCCCTATGGAAAAGTATTCTCTATTTCTTTTAATGCTGAGGGAAATTTTTAAAGTATTTCCTAATTTTGACAACTGATAAAAAGAGATGCCGGGGCTTCCCTGGTGGCGCAGTGGTTGAGAGTCTGCCTGCCGAAGCAGGGGACACGGGTTCGTGCCCCGGTCTGGGAAGATACCACATGCCACAGAGCAGCTGGGCCCGTGAGCCATGGCCGCTGAGCCTGCGCGTCCGGAGCCTGTGCTCTGCAATGGGAGAGGCCACAACTGTGAGAGGCCCGCGTACCGGAAAAAAAAAAAAAAAAAAAAAAAAAAAGAAGAGATGCCGGACAAGACTCTCGTTTTGTAGATTGTATGTCTAGAAGAATGGTCGTGTTTCTCAATTGCCCCCTTGTCTCTTTTTCCCTCTTCTACCACTTTCATAATGACATATAATTACTAGTGCTTTAAGTTTACAAAGCACTTTCTCAATATCTTATTAGCAGCTCAAGACTACCCTGAGAAATATATAGGGCAAATATTCTCAGCCCAGAGAGATTAACTGATTTCTCTAAGATCACAAATCCAGCAAATGGCAGCATTTGGGTTAAAACCCACTATACTCTGCTGTCTCTCTAATTCAGGCATCTTATCATCTCTTATCTGGACTCCAAAACAGACCTGACTTCCTCTGGTTTCAGTCTTCCCCTGCCCCCCACCCCCTCTCCTGATAGCCATCCTCTGCGAGCAAGGGGCCTATTCTGAAATACAAATATGATCATGCCACTCCAAGTTCCCCATACCCATCATCATCTGGCCCTGCCCACCCATCCAACCCCATCTCCTGTTACTGTTCTCATTCTGATGTTTAGACCACAGTTTGCTTTTGATGTTGGCTCAGCATGCCAACATCCTCCTGCTTTGTCTTCTGCTTGAAACACCCTTCTTTTCTCCTCCTCTTTCTTCCTCCTGTCTCTGCCGATGGACTTAGTATTTTTCCCTTAAGCCCAGTTTAGTGAATGTTTTTCTGAAATCTCCCCTTCTTTCTAGCCTTCTGTCTCCCCCTCTGTTTTTCCTGCCTTGCTTCCTTCAACAAAGATTTATTTAGTGCCTTCTATGTGTCAAACACTGTGGCCATCCCTGTTGTTTGAAGGACCATGGCAAGTACCAAGCCAGTGTGGCTGGAACACAGGGAGGGGGAAGTAGAGGGAGGGAGGTGGAAGATTGTGTGAGATGAGGCTGGAGGAACAGGAAAGGACCAGATATATCCTGCACTCTTTTTGTTTTGTTTTGTTATACTTATTTTATTTATTTGGTTGCACTGGGTCTTAGTTGCGGCACGTGTGCTCCTTAGTTGCGGCCAGTGGGCTCCTTAGTTGTGGCATGCATGTGGGATCTAGTTCCCTGAGCAGGGATCAAACCCAGGCCCCCTGCATTGGGAGCACAGAGTCTTAACTACTGCGCTACCAGGGAAGTCCCTACCCTGCACTCTTATTGGCTCCTGATTCCTTAGAGCATTTACCTAATGCCTGCACTAAGGTGTATTTCTCTGGTGGAGTGTAATAGGTGTTATAGTTATTGCTGGCCACCATCTCTGTGTCTAGCACTGGCAAACCCTTATGCCTGGAGGGCTCACTCCTGTGGCACATATCTACCCCTTCCAGATTTATAAAATTTAGGTAAGTCATGAGGTATGTGTCTTTTCTTCAGCTTTTTGGGAGGGTTCCATGTTTTAAGTCTGGAGGTCTATTTCCTGATTTTTTTCCCTTTATGGATTATAGTGTGGTTAAAAAAGTAAAGAGCTCCATATTTGGAGCTAAATGTTTCTCAGTTCAGATACAGACTTCAGCATTAATTATGGCCTTAGGAGAAATCACTAAATGTATTATTGGCTGAAAAATTATTACTATTGTTGTTATTCTGCTCCCATCACTCACTGTGACTGCCTTTGCACTAAAAATGAGTGGTGAACCCATTTTGGGGGCATTTTTAGAGTAAATTGCTTAATTATGTGTTGAATTTGTATTTCAAGCTTCCTAAAGGGAGAAGAAGAGTTAGAATTGTTATATTTGTTCCAGTTTCTCCAAAGCCACTTCTACCTCTGCTGCCCTACCTTTGTGACTTCCTGTAGAGACCAGGGTACCAACTGAAGATGATGTCTGAAGACACCTCTTCAGGCATCTTTGAAGTCCCAGTTCCCTTTAGTCCAACAACAATAGAGGTAGTTTGCCATTATCTCTCAATCTGGTTGCTTTTACTGAGGGGGAGTTGGTGTTCTTCAGTGGAAATTTCCCTGGCCCTAAAGTTCTAACAGTATTTACCTCAGAGAGACCAGGCTTTCCCAGAAATGTCTGGGACTTCTGGCCAAGAGAATTAGTCCTTTGGGAGACACATTTTCTCTGGGGGAGAGAAGGAAAGTTAAGTGGTATTTCTCCTTTGCTCTGTAAATCTTTGAGCGACAATTTTTCCTTATCCAGAGCAAAGAGAGTTGGCAGAGAAAATCTGAAATGCCTAGAATCTCTAAATTCTGTTTGTGAGTGTAGCAGATCCCTTGAGAATGAAGATCAACTTGAGATTTATAAGATTTATGTGACCTTGCCTTTGCGATAAGATTAAGTCGCAAAAATACTCGCCAGCATCTAGATACCCAGAACATGCTCATAGATAATAAAGTTGGTGTTGATGCTGATAAGGATGAAGAAGAATGATGAGAGCACTTTTCAAAATTTACAGCAGTAGACCCTGTTCCCCGGAACAAAATCTTATATGACCCCCAACATAAAAACCGAAGTGTTTTGCTAATAAGTCAAAGTTTTTAATATTTATTTGTAAAGTCAGTAAGAAGGAAGAGAATGGAAAAAACATAAAATCTGAAATTGAGAACTATGGCAGTCTTAGTCTCCAGTTTATTCCTGTGTGGAGAAAATTCTGATGTACCCAAATAAGTAGTGGCTTTTTGCTTAATAGTTTGTCTTGTCATCTCTGGATATTCTTCAGTTAAACAGACATAGGAAGAAAATCTATATTTCCAGGTATACATACACTACTCTCTCTGTCCTCTCACTTTCATTCTCTCTCTTTCTCACATACACACACATAAACACACATACACACACATTGCCAACTTGACAGCACACATTAGTGCAATCGGTGATGGTTTCTGATGTGTGAATGTTCGGTGTGGAACCCATTTGAATGGTACATGCTGTGTTTTATTACAGTCTTAAAATAGTTTAAAATGGAATTTTTAACTGAAATTAAAATCAGATGTTGTGGAACTGTTGAAATACCGCCACCCTTTAAAAACACTGGATTATATGATAAGCCAGCATCAAACTTCATAGATCAGAATGAAGTGTTCTAGAAAGTGAAAGAAGGAAGAGGTCAGTATGGATTGTAGTTAGAGAAACCTTCACAGAAGTAAAATGCGTGCTGGGCCTTAAAGGACTCCTAGAAAATAAATGATAAATGTGGAGATGGGATAGTCTAGATTTTTCCAGGACATCCCCGATTTCAAGTTTTTCTTCTCTAGGTCTCTATAAATATACTTGTATTTGTCAGGACAGATGATTTATCTTTGATAGTTAAATGTAGTCCTATTAAATATCAAAGAGACAAGCTGATCAGAGCATGAGCAAAAACATGGAGGAGGTATGAGGGTGCAGTGTCTTTGAGGAAATTAGAAAAAGGCACACTTTCCTCTAGGCAGTCAGAGCTCCCTGCCACGCCTCACTCCTTGCTGAGCAGCAAGCAGTGTGGATTTCAGCCCCCATGTGCCCCCTCAGTCAAGGTTCCTTTTGCAGTGAACCCCATGAGCAGTCATACACTGCAGCCCTAGCAAGAATATGGTTGAATGGAGGACAGCGAGAAGACCTACCTGGGTAAAGCACCGGAGTAGAAGGAAATGATTATGGACAGCTGAGGCAGGGTTAGGTTATGGAGGTCTTAAAACCCAGGCAGAGAGAAAAAGTTGGCTACAAAGCGCTGTGCTGATTGCTATTTGAGGGAAATACTGACATGATCAGTGGGTCTTTTGCCCGCTCTTCATATGTCAGACAAGTGCCTGTACATATAACTCCCTGTATCCTATATATCCAACGTAAATACACATATACATACCAAGAGTGTGCTGTTTTAATTTGTATTGATTTCTTTTTCTTTTCATTGTAAAGACTACTCTCTAGCTTTAACCACAGTCTTTGCTTTTACTTTCTTGCCTTCTATGTATTATCCTAAGTCACCACTTTTATTCTTCCCCTCCTCGAGAAGTTGTAACATCACCCAGATGCCTACTCCATTAAAACATTGTAGTTCTCCCCCCAACCCCCAAATCTCTCCCTACTGGACCACCTGAAGAATTTAAGGCACAGTGGTCAAGTTGGAAGAGATCCGTAGCTTTCTTTGGTTTAATGTCCAGCACCTGTTTTGAGCCCTCAGCCTGCGATCTCCAGTCTTGAAGCCCTGAGACTGGCTTGTGGCTCCCACTTTCCCTAATGGCTGTGACAACCAAAGGTGCTGAGAGAGATGGCAGCTTCTTCGTCCACTGACTCCCAGTTTATACTCTCCCTGTCAGACTATAAGTCAGGGAAGAAGAGAGTTCTGACATAAAACATTGTACTTTAGAGCCAAATTGACAGCACTTCCTTTCTCTATTTTGAAGGATCTCCCTATGCATTTCTATGTGTACATTTCTCTGTAAGTTTGGTTATGCCCTCCTGTATACCTGTGAGAGTATGTATTTATTTAACATATTTTGTTTGTCAGGTTTTTTTCTTTTTTGTGTTGTGTCTTTTACTGTCTTTTTAAAATTTTGAAACAATCTCAAAATTACAGAAAAGCTTCAAGTATGCTACAATAATTTTTTATTTAACCATTTGAGAGTAAGTTGCCAATATGATCCAACATCACTCCCAAATACTTTAGTGTATATTTCCTACAAACAAAGATATTCTGCTATGTAGTCATTTTTTCTCTTAAAAATTATTATGAAGTATTTTAGGCAACAGGAATGTTATTTATATAATATTATGTAAAATAATATAATGAACATATATAATAATGTAATTAAACAAAATATGATGAATATATGACCATCACCCAGCTTAAGAAATAAAATGCAATTGAAACCACCTGTGTATCACTCCCAGCCCCAGCCCCACCCCCACCCCCACCCCCACCCCCCACCTCCACCATCTTGAATTTGGTATATATCATTCATTCGTAAGATGGAGTTTCTAAGTGGGTTTCAGGTAGGTCTGTAAGTGCCCTGAAACTGTATGTAAAATTAGATATGCATGTACATTTTTCTGGGGAAAAGGTCCATAGCTTTGATGACATTTACATGCATAAACGTAAGCTGTGTGTGACATAGCAGAGTTCACAAAAAAATAGTCTACAGTTAGCACATATCCTTTTCCGCCACTCGTTTATTGCTTAGCTCTTTGTATTCTGGCTTTCTCCCCAACCAATTCACTGAGATTGAATTGATTAGGTCACTTCTTAATCACCAAATTCAATTGCTTCTTCTCAGTCCCCATCCTCACTGAACTACCAGTAGCATCGTACTCTTCACTCACTTCTTCTAGACTCTTTCCCTCGCCTTGGTTTCTGCACTCTCTTGACATTCTTCAGTCTCCTCATCTGAAAAGTATAATACCTACCTCATATGGTGGTGAGGGTTAGTTAAAATGTTCATAAAGTGCCTGATTGTTGTATGTGCTCAATAAACTGTAGCTATTATTCGCAGTCAATTCTCATACCACTCATCATCCCCCAGCCCCCTATTTAAGGTGTTATGAATGGACAGAGGTCATGCCAGGAAGACAGCCTGCAATTAGTGCCTCAGCTTCCTGCAGTGCTGTTCATTAGCCTAATAGTAACCCCTATACGTATTCATAGTTCTCCTTAGGGCAGGGTCAGTGATCCTAAGAGTCTTTAAGAGAAAATAATTTAGGTGAAGTCTAGTTAGCCTTGAATTACATAAGGATATAGTTTTAAATTTCATCCCCCAAAGTTTGTAACGCTGTTCTCAGCCTGGTCACCTTTAAAAACCTCAGGTGGTAAGAAGTTAGTTCTCCTTTCCTTGTTTGTTCAGCTTTTTGCCCACTCTGCTACTAAACAGACTGACAAATGTAGGTGCCAACTCTATTACGAAGGACACCTGCTGGCTTCAAGCTGGCCTAGGGCCAGTTATCCTGGACAGGCCATTGAAGAGCCATATGACTTTCAGACACTATTTACTTGGAACAGAATGAGAGGAAGGATTTATATCAAGTTACCAGTCCCCTGAGTCTGCCCTGTCCTGAGCTGTCCTCTTTATCCTTCATGTCCTCTATTAGCTGCCAGTAACAGTGACATACTTTTGTTCATATGCATAATAGAACCTTAAAATATCTGAGGGCACAAACCTCTGAGAAGCACCAAAGCCCTCACTGAGGCCCATCAGCTAAGAGAAAGTCAGCCAAGTTATCTTTGCCCTCTGTTAGGTAGAGTGCTTGACCTCATAACTGCCATCCCTTCGGTCAGGATAGGATAGGTTATGTTGCTATAGCAAACTACTCCCAACATCTCAGTGGCTTAAAATAACAAAGGTCTATTTTTGGTTCACACTGCATGTCCATCATGGGTCATCTGGGGGACATTATGTGGTCCTCAATCTAGGACCCAGAGGGAACAGCCACCATCCGGAACACTACTGATTGTTGTAGCAGAGGGAAAGGGAGCTCTGCAGGTCTCACACTGGACTACCAATTAAGTCTTATTTCTGTATGTGACATATGTCACTTTTTTCATATACCATTGGTCAGCCTTGATCAGAGACCAACTGGAGGCCAAGAAGGGCAATCCTACCATGTGCCCTGAAGGTGGAGAGCTGGAAATATTCAGTCACACTGTTACTTAATGTTCTCTGTAGAAAGACGTCCCTGGTCTCTAGCCCTGTCCCTTTCCCTGGGACATCTTGCTAAGTCACTTCCCTTCAATTTCACTCATTCTTGTTTATCTGCTTCTGTAGAAACCAAGCTACTTCTTATCAGTTTGGTAATTATTGTGCATACGGTAGTAGGCTGTGTTGTTTAATGCAAGGTTTTTTTTCCCCTCGATTTGAATTCCTTCAGCCTCTTTGGTGTTCCTGCAGTTGTATGCTGCTGTGATACACAGAGGTATTAGCTTGAAATAGTTTTGTTTAAATAAAATGCTGTCTTTTGGACTCTTCCTCACCTCCTGCTGTTTACAGTTGTAAGTAACAGAATAGCTATAATTCTGTGATCCTCTGACCATAAAGATGGGATTAAATGACTTGCCCAAGGGTGTGTAGTTAGTTGGTATCGGAGGAGCCTGAACTAGAACTCAGGTTTTCTGACTCAGAGTCTGTTTTCTTTTTATTACACCAGGCCCTATTATAAAGAAAGTTGTATAACTGGCAGCTCTGTAATTTACTACCAGAGATGACTGGTAACAACAGAACCTAGTCTTTAATCTTGAACAGAAGGAATTTTCCACTTAAATGTCTCCTTTGGAGTATTTTGATGAATTCCATGTCATAAAATCAGATTCCTGGGATTCCGATGCCAATAAGTTTGTGTTCTTTCTTGAAGCAAATAAACAACTGGCCCTGAATGAATCAATGACATGATCCTGACTATCTGTAAGACTCAAACAAATAAGGACTTTCACTTTATCTCAATCTAGAATAAGGCATTGCACGCATTGTGTTTTTGCAGGTTTGTTTCTCACTAGTATTTAGAATGTGAGACAATGTTCAAGGCTTCAAATTACAAATGGTATCAATAGCTTAGTGAAAGCATTACTGCACAAGCTGTGTCAGCCTGTCTCAATTTGGAGTTAGTTTTTGTGTGAACTGCTGTGGGCTTTCCTCAGGTATAGTTTACTATAAAGCTCTTCAGTGGCATTTCTAGTGTTAACCAAATTCACTATTGATAACTGTTTAAGAAAAGGCCCTACCCAGGGACTTCCCTGGCAGTCCAGTGGTTAAGACACTGCCAGTGAAGGGGGCGCAGGTTTGATCCCTGGTTGGGGAACTAAGATCCCACATGCTGCACCACGCGGCCAAAAGATTAAAAAAAAAAAAAAAGGCCCTAGCCAATGAGACTATCACTAAAAATCATAGATAATAAAGGAGGCATCTCTAATACAAAAACAAGCCCTAACACACAGGCATAGAATTCTTGTTAAGATATGAACAAATATGACATGGGTGGTCCAGGGTATCTGCAGATAACACGAACCTCTGCGCAGGCTTAACAGAAGAATACACCATTTTATATACATTCAATAATATAAACTGTAGGTTAGGAACAAGGAACCTTTTTAAAGAATGCCACACACAACCCATTAGGACGATATTCTGAATTGTTCCAATACTTTGCCTTCTGCTATCAGGTGGTCTTGATTACTCTTTGGACACTAAAACCCAGCATTATTGCCATATATAGAAGCACAAGGCTAGATATCTGAGAACACTGGCCATTAGTGCAAAGGCAAAGCCAATTTCTCTTATATCTGTGGTGATGATAGAATATCTTCCATAATGTTTTCTCACGGAGTCCTTTGCCATAGTCATTTAGCTACCAGGTCAATTTTTTTCCTCATGGAAAATTTCACACATGAACAAAGCAGAGAGAACAGTATCATATGACCTCATGTTCCTATCACCCAGCTTCAACAATTATCAATTCATGGCCAATCTGCTATGAGGTCTTTATGAGGATTATCATAATCATTTGCATTTCATGGCTATGAACTATTTTTAAATATCTTTTCACTTTTTATGGCAACTGTAAGTATAAATATTAGGCTTTTACGTAAAGAGGATTTATTCACACCACCAGAAAAATAGTTTTCAAAATATTCATATCACTAGAATAGCTCAACTGCAGACGTTATCAACCAATTTCCTAAGAAATTCTTAGAGTCGAGGGAGCCAACATCCTCCTATCAGGATCTATCCATTGTATCAAAGGACTTAAAAGCTAGAAAAGGACCACTGCTTCTCTTATTGTGGTCTATCAACCTTCGGGTATCAGCAAATGTATTCTTGGGGATCTATAAGTTCTTAAGATTAAGAAACATTCTTCCAATATCAAACTGGTAATAATCCTTCTGAGTGTTCACTCTTGTACTCATGTCGAACTCTTTTATCAGTACTTATCTTTTAAAATGGCAATGCATTATCAAAAGGCATTTTTATAAAATAAGATTTCACTTTCTTTCTTTTTTTTTTTTTTTTTTGCGGTATGCGGGCCTCTCACTGCTGTGGCCTCTCCTGTTGCGGAGCACAGGCTCCGGATGCGCAGGCTCAGCGGCCATGGCTCACGGGCCCAGCCACTCCACGGCATGTGGGATCTTCCCGGACCGGGACATGAACCCGCGTCCCCTGCATCGGCAGGCGGACTCTCAACCACTGCGCCACCAGGGAAGCCCCAAGATTTCACTTTCTTAGTCAGTGTTTCTCAAATAGATCCATGAATCCATTCCATAGTTCATTAGAGTTCTGAAGGAGCAGAAATCCCACTCTGAGGGAAGAATACAGGAAAAATTGAGAGTTTTATCACACAAGTTACCATTGAAACAAATAGATAGGCCCCAAAGTTTAGTTGTGCCCTCAGTGAACAGAATGTGGACATTCTGGTGGAGAAAAAAGCTTTCTGAAGAATATAAGGTTGAACAGTTAGTAGTGGAAAATAACATTATAAAGGTGTATTGGAACTGAATTATTTAAGTTAAAACATAATACCTTACTATAAGGTTAAGGAGTCTACACTTTTATATTTTCTGTCAATATGATATTGTTTTATGTGAGGTCGGGGATATTGTCTTCTTTAAGTGTGGATTCTGTAAACTTGGGTGGCTCAGTAGGAGAATATTTTGGCAGTCATTTTCTACTCTCAGGTACAGTGTAGAGAAGCCTGTCTCCATATCAAGGTAGGATTCTATACTGGGTTTTAATACTCTGTAAATAAAACAATATTCTCTCTATATTCATCTCCATTAGTAAGCATTGAACTTGACAACAATGAAGGTTTTAGTACTTTTTTGTCATGCAGAACTGAACATTATTTTAATTTTATACCTATATTACATGTAACAGTGATCTGCTGGGGGAGGACTCCTATCTGCTGAAACACAGGTTACTTAGTGGCTTTGGAGAATTCTAAGCAGGCTTTGGGATGCAAACTTACTAATGCTTTCATTTTTCACTCCAGAGCTCTGAAAGGCAAGACCATAGCTTAAGCTATTGTATGTAAATTAATGCCTGCTACTACCAATAATACAATAACAATAGCAAAAGAAGATGATAATGCCTGTGCCAGTCGTTATACTAAGGATCTTATTTACTTTTTTATTTCATCCTCACAACAACCCAAGGGTAGTAAGTAGGGTGAGAGGATCTTCCTTGTTTGCTTGAGGTACTGTTGATATCAGGTAGTGTACATTGGTGGAAGGCGCTAGAGCTCATCTGTTTGTATTTCCTATGGGCAGTTTCTCCATCTTGCAGTGGGTTGTGTCAACTGAAAAAAATGCACACCCCAGAAGTTGAGAATTATGGGTTTTTTGGCAAAATTTCTGAGGACTCAAACCCAGGAAGCAGCAGCCTCTCAAATAGCTCTGAGGAACTGCTCCGAAAGGGTAAGGGAGGAACCAGGATATATAGGAGTTTTGCAACAAAGACCAGGTAGTCGGAACATCAAAAGATTACTGTTATTAATTAAAGAAAACCAGATATCTCAAGTTAATGAATTTAGTGCTTTTCTCTGCATGGGAAGATGCAAGAGTCTGGGCTCATTGAAATCATTCCTTTGATATGCACCTTACCTATCTAGGGCCATCCTGTTCTTTCCTATCCTGAGTCCCCTCAGGGTGCACCTTTGGAGGTGGCTGCAGTGACTGAGGGCATCCTTTGTTTGCTAATATGGCAGGCAACGTTTTTCATTCACAGTTGCTACTGCTGTAACACTCATTCTCATAGCAGGGTATGATACTTCATTCGCATCTAAATTTACATGCAGTTAACAAAATCTCTTTTATGTGTACTATCTCATGTGATCCTAGCAGGAACACTATGAAATAGGAAAGGAAAATATTTTACAGTAATATACTCATTTAGGATGAAAAAATGGAGGCTCAGATACTTCTTACTTGCTCGAGGTACAAGACTTCTTCACATCACCTTCTGCTCCTGTTATATTCAATCTTGACTCCTCTTGAACTGTTGAAAGTATATTCATCCTTTTTTTTTTGATTAAAAGGGAGACAGAAACTAATCCTCATTTATCTTTCACCTAACATGATGTCAGGCATACAACAGGCACTTGATAAATGCCTGTTGACTTGGATTGTTAGATTTTATACTTAAATAGAAGAAGAGCTATGAGAATAAAATAAATTTTAGATAAGGCTTGCCATTAGTATGAGGCTATTCATTAAGCTATATAGTCTTCTAAACCTTCCCAGGAACTCCCTGCTACAGAAGGGCCCCAAATGTTTTACCTGCCATTTATCACATACTGTCTAAAATTAGACTATTATAGATCCATTCCCTTGGCCACTGATACTCCTAGACATTATCCTTAATTACATATATCTCTAGAAAGTACAGATCATTTATAGATTAGTACAATATATATTTTTTAATCTTTGCTGAGTGTTTGGCCAGGGTAGTTTTGAAAGAGGTAAAAGATCATTTTGGAGCATGGATCACTGCTAGGGAGATTTTGAAGGAGTGTATTAACAAATTGTTTATTATCTACTGTAACAACAATAACTAACACTTGTTAAGATACCTATGTGCCAGGGAATTCCCTGGTGGTCCAGTGGTTAGGACTCCATGCTTCCACTGCTGGGGGCCTGGGTTCGATTCCTGGTCGGGGAACTAAGGTCCCGCAAGCTGTGCAGCCAAAGAAAAAAGAAAAAAAAGAATAACTATGTGGCAGACGCTGCGCCTTAATTACTATTATTATCTCATTATTACAAATGAGATACCTGAGACTCAGAAAAGCAAAACAGTGATTTAAACCAAGGTCTGACTTAACCCAAATCTCCCATTCTTAACCATTACCCTGTACTACCTAATCAGTGGGAGTTAGGAAAAGAAGGGGAAGAGAATGAAAAGGAATGTATGAATTGTTGCTAGGAAGATGCCCGAGCCAAACATTGACTTAAGTCACAATGGAGACTTCAAATCTGTGGGCTCAAGTCCTATGACAGGTATTTTGGCCTGGATTCCCCCTAGGTAATCACCTCCCTTTCATTCAGCATTACTGGCTACTTTGCCTTTACTTGTGCTTATTTACTTATTCTCTTTGGTCTTCATTGTTGCTGTTTCTCAAGTGGAGCCTGAACAATATAGTCAGATGTTCTTTATATAAATCTTATCTCCAACGTATAGCTCAAAATGTGTTCCTTATAAATTCTTGTCATGCAAGGCTACTAGGAATAATGAATAATACGTCAGGAGAGTTGCTTTTTGCAACTAGTAAATAGAAAGTTTGGTCATTCTTCCGGAGTGAACTTTAAACAACCCATTCTCACAGGCCGCAATGTTGAATAATAATGATGACGGTATCTTTCCACTTGTGTTTAGGCCTCTCATATGTTATCTGAGTTGAGCTACTCAGCAGTTAATATGAGAGAGGTAGCAATTATTATACCCATTTTATAAATGAAAGGGACTGAAGCTAACTGATTTTAAGTGGTCACCTGGCTGATAAGTAGAAAAGTCATTTACAGAGCCACAACCTGAATTCAGCGGTCTTCCAACAGTCCCACATTATTTGCTTTTCTGTCCATCCTGTGACTTGATAACATCCCATCTTACAAAGAGATCTGCTCTTTTATTGCAAGCCTCTTCTGTGAATAAATAAATGGTACAGACATTAAGTCCTAGAGTAGTCAGTTGAGGTGGTTGAGGGGAGAGCCCATTTGGGAAGAGGATAATCAGGAAAGTTTCCTTGTAAGTTTGAGTTGCAGGATGATATATCAATTTCCCTCCTTCTTCGATAAATCCCATAGGTGGGCAAAGGATATGTTTCCCTGAATCTAAATTGATGGGGGTGCTGATAGAGATTGGTGAGCACGTGTAGGGGTGGTAGGGTGTTGTTCTTAGACCTTTCAAAAGTATGTTTATGTGAAACAAAGTCGTTGGACGAAGAGAAATCCTACTCACCTGCCAAGGTCCATTCAAGTTGCACTACTTCCGCAAAGCATGTTGTGACCATTCTGGCCTCCATTAATCTCCCTTTTCTCTAAAATCCTCTAATAATTACGGTCTAGACTGGAGGTTGCAAACTGGTGAGCCATGGTCCAAATCTGGCTCAAAGATGTGATTTGTTCTCATCATGCTGTATGCTACAGGTAGAACCCCGTTGGCTTTCCTGGACAGGAGGGCAGGACTTTGAGCCCACAGGCTTGCCACAATCCCCCAGCAAGGCCCTCCAGATGCTCTGGTGCGATGAAATACAACCATACCGGGAAAGCCAGGTTTCAGCAGTTCGTAGCTAAGGATATGTGTGGTTCATTGAGCAAGATGACCCTCTTCTTCCTCAGCACTGATGTAGAATACACTTAGGAAAGGTCTCAGCTAATGCATCTCCACAACTGGAGAGAAAAGAGAAAATGGCACCAAGCTTTCTTAGAGATTAGATCACCGCCCTATTATATTTCTTTCTGCCTCAGACCATTGTCCACTGAAATTGATTAAAGTCTTGTACTTAACAGGCAGATTGAATATAATCTTTTCCTCCTCAACCTATTAGTCACTGACTACTGAGCATAACTCTGAGAGGTCTGATTAGAGAGTTCCATTAAAAATCGTCGTACAGTGCATTTTCCATGTCTCTATGAATTTCCCTTTGCTGTGTGCACTGGCCATAGACTTAACCCTCAACCCATGCATTTTGTAGCAAATGAGATGGGGAGAGAGTGAAACCTTTAATTAGTGTCTCTTGAGGATATGATGGTTCTGAAGAGCTTTGCATAGATGAGAATCACTAGATATTATCTACATGGTCCCTGAAAACCAGTAGTAATAGATGTTTAACTCCTACATTGCCTTCAGTCTTTGTGAACCTCCAGAGTGCCGTGGACCTAGGCTGGGAAAACTAGTTCTGAATAGACTGTCTAGAAGCCAGGCAAAGTCAGTGCATCCTGTTTGCAGTAAAGCAGTGGGAATTGCCTGAATGCTGCTAGAAGGATGGCAGGGTTATATTATCTCTTCTCTTCGGGGTCCTGCAGAGCGTGATGAATCAGCTCAGATGGGCTAGACTGACCCCAGCCCCCAGTGTTGTGATTAACTTCGTAAGCCAGGCAATCCATTGACTCAATTCCATCATATAGACTATTTCCTTTCTTTTAAAATGTGTGAAGATTAAATCTATCATCTTCTTACACCTGAACTTTAACATTCGTACTTTCATTTGGAGATTCACATCTTTACACACTAACATGATCCCCAAATAAAGTCTTTTTACCTCTGATTACTTTGACTGATGTAGCAATCCTCCTGTGTGCCATTAAGACTACTAAACATTCAGGCTATATAACCTACTCTTCCAAATTCCACAATAAGGTACTACCAACCTTCAGTTTCCCCAAACAACAGCATGTGGGTCAAATGATATATAGACTGCCCAGCAATGACTAACAAGACCTTTCAAAAGAAAGTCACTTCCGTAGCTTTGAATATTTGGCATGCATATACCAAATCAATTTCACGGTACTCCAAGCTGTGCAAACTTTTTGATTGTGCCAGAATTTTGTTGAATTAGCTGAACATGAAATTCAATGTTTTGTTTCCTGGATCAGGGAAATGCCTTTGTTCAGCTAACGGGTGTGTACCCACTGGAATCATTATACACTGGCTGTCAGAATCCCGGAAACTTTCCTATGTCAACTGGGCTCCCTTTTCATTCCGTGGAGTTGGTGCCTAAAGTGGTTGGGTGCCAGAGGGTCACAGGAGAGGCAAAGGCATTTTAGTGTTTTTTTTTATCAAATTAGTAGGGTGTCGACTAAAGAAAATTGCACAACCTAAAAGCTGAGAATTATGTTTATTTGGTGGACTTTCTGAGGACTCAAGCTGCGGAGGTAGCCTCTCAGATAGCTGTGAGGAACTACTCCAAAGAGGTAAGGGAGGAGCCAGGATATATAGGGGTTTTTGCAACAAAGACATCAGAAGATTTACCGCTAGTTAAAGAAAACCAGATGTCTCAGGTTAATGAATTTAGCACTTTTTTACATACGGGAAGATGCAAGAGTCTGGGTTCCTTGAAATCACTCCTTTGATATGCACCTTAGCTCTCTAGGGCCAGTATCCTGTTCTTTCCCATCCTGAGTCCCCTCAGGGTACACCTTTGGGGGCGTTGCTGCAGTGGCTGAGGGCTTGGCTGTGGACAGCCCATTTGTTTCCATCCTGAGTTCCCTCAGGCTCAACGTTGGTGCGGGTAGTGACTGATGGCTTGATGGCCGCAACATCCTTTGTTTGCTGATATGGCGGGCAGCATTTTTAATTCACAGGGGCAGGGGTGGTGTTGTGGGATCCCTCCACAGATCTCCTACAAACCAAAAATGGCCCCTCAAATGGCACATTATGATAATGATGCACCCTTATCCCTCACCTCTGCTTCCTCATCCTTTCTGAATTTATGGAAGTCTTAGATTAAGTAGAATGCTCCTTCACGTAATAAGCTTACGACACGTTAAGCAGCGAGAAACTACCTCTGTTCTCAAACTTCTTGTGAGAGGGATATAGAAACTCTAGCCGGTGTGCTGTACTGCATCTGATATTTCTGCGAGAACATAAATCTTTGTTTGTCCTAAGTTGTGCCAGATCGTCTAATATAATTAGAGTGAGTAGTAATAAACCAGTATTTACATATAATACTTGCTTGGGGAAAGCTAGATAAACCTACAAATCTACTGACACCATCTCTCACTCCTTTTCCTGCGCAGGCATTTTGGATGGGTCCCAAAACACATTTCCTGCTTTTCTATTAAAGCAAACACTAATGTTATTCCTGTGAGTCTTTTCTTTTTCCCTGATAAGGCTTATCTCATGCTCCTCTTCATTAAGATCTAGGTGTGCTTTTGTGAAAATGCCTATTTTAGCATGTGAAATGCAGCCCCCCCAGCACAACAGGCACCCCAATGGCCTCCCTTGCATGGTCTCCATAAATCTCTCATCTTCCCTCTGATCCCACCCCTACCCTCAACACTGAGCATCCCCTCCCTCCAAATAGCAGTAGAGGGAAAAAACTGAAACTAAAGAGATGCACTTGAAAGGCCTGCAGATTTTAAAATAAAGCTTAATGTTCTGAAGGATCAACTCTGGCATGCACAGGTGCCCTGGATTTACAGATGTCAGGTACCTAGAGTTCTAAAACAATTGAAGTACATCTCTCTGTCCTGCTGGTAGATTAGAATATCCTGGATAAATTAAATTCATAGATAACCTAGTACTCTTATTTAACCTGTTTGTTTCAAAGGGGTGGGAGTAGTGGAAATTCACTGGGTACCAACTGGAGGACTTCTGGCCCTACCACTGTGGTCTTAGGCATTTCACTTCAATTCTTCCTGAGTTGCTTCGTTTGCAAAATGATGATAACAGTATCTGCCCTGTACACCTCACAAGGTTGTAGCCAAATTGCCACATAATAGTGAAAGTGTACACAAGACCCCACAGAACTTGAAAGTTATATTATTTCAGACACCTCCCTTCCCTATCACAAAGGAGCCAAAACTGCCTACCACTTCCTATCAACTGCAGCTAGAAGAAATCAAAATGTAAACTTATTATAATCATTAATCTTTTCTGTAGTTTTGTTATATTTTTAAGACACTGTCCACTTACCAAGTGAAACGTACCTTCTCGAAAAGACTTTATGATCTTGGTATGTAATTATGATTTACTGGCAAGATTTTTAAGAGAAGATATTTACTAGTGCCTGCCTTAGCCCACCTCTGGGCTTCTCTTTCTTATGCATTAATCACCATATTGAAATGCAATTTATTTACTTTTTTTTTTTTTTTTTTGTGGTATGTGGGCCTCTCACTGTTATGGCCTCTCCCGTTGTGGAGCACAGGCTCCGGACGCGCAGGCTCAGCGGCCATGGCTCACGGGCCTAGCCACTCTGCGGCATGTGGGATCTTCCCAGACCGGGGCACGAACCCGCGTCCCCTGCATCGGCAGGCGGACTCTCAACCACTTGCGCCACCAGGGAAGCCCTATTTACTTTTTAATCTACGTCTACTGTACCCAAATTCTTCAGTTTTGCAGATGTTGATTGTTTTACCCTTTGACAGTTTTTTCTCTTTTTTAGTATGAGTTGATGTCTAAGCAGATAACGGTTATTAAAAGTTTGGGAAATTATTGTCCTAGGTGGCCCTAGTATAGAGTTTCTTTAGGAGAAAACATTCTCTGTTTAAGCTTAAAAAACACACCACAACTCGTTTGTCATTCATATAAGATGGAAATTGAGTTCTTCGTGCAAATTTCACCAAGAAAATACAAATATGCGGTAGTAAAGTAACATGAATGGCTGGGCTTTTGTTAGGGATAGTGCAAAACAAGTCTTGTTCACCCTAAAATCGTGATAACCAGTCTTTGAAGAGATATTTATTGATCAATCGTATTAATTATGTATGCATACAGAACCTTCACAAAACATACTGATCAATTCCCAAAAACGCTCGGACCTGATGCTTGACAGCCACTGAGAAACTCTTTCCTTATTCTCAACTTCTCACCTTCCCCAAGGATCTGTCTCCTGGATGATAGGAGGAGGATCCTGGAGAAGACTTCAGGGGACAAGCCTGGAATGAGCTGCTTGAGATATGCAGAAGGGTTGGTCATGCTCAGCTCAGGGAAAACATTGTTGGGAGCAATCTCATTAGCCATTCAATGGAAAAATGAAGACCATCCTCTACCCTTGACCATACAGTGCCACTGTTGACCTTAAGGGTCATAGCTTTCAGCACGAGATTTGGTATCCAACCCATTTTTTTTGCCTGATGCCTTGCCATCCTTTCCTACTACTTTTGAGGGGCTTCAATTAAAGAGAGCAACATAATGGAGTTTTTACAGAGCTGACTGTGGGCAACAGGGTTTGACATAGTGGTGAAAGCACGGGAGGTAGTGTTAGATAGACCCCAGTTCCATTCCAGCTCTTCCACTTCCTAGTAGTGAGACCTTGCTGAAGTGATTTAACTCCTTCGAATTTACTCAAGCCTGAACTTTTGCACTGGTAAAAGAGGAATAATAATAGTATCCATATATCAGGATTGTTTTGAGGAATAAATGAGATGGTACATTTAAATCACTTAGCATAGTAATCACTTGATTGTTGCTGGTAGTTGCTCCCAATGTCATAGTTTCATTATAATTATTAATATAATAAATAATAACTTCCTATCATCGTTGCCATTATAGAAGGTCTCTGGGAAGCTCTGTGGGCCACAGCTTAAGGAGAAGAGTTTACTAGATTCTTCTCCTTACAAACTCGGGCCAAGTTCCTTCTACCTAATGTGATTATGCCTTCTGTGAATATAGACTGCTTAAAAGCTAGGCATTGCAACCACTGGGTTCCCAGCTATGGAGACCAAAGATCCTGAACATTTCAGTTAGGCTGCATCTCTTCTTAATTCCCAAAGTACAGTCCTTAAATGGTCTGGAACAGTGGTTTTCAAAACTTTTTGAACGGCAGCTTACCTCTTTTTCACCCACGTGAAATCATACAAAGAGCCCTAATATAGAAAACATATAAAGGTAGTATTTTATTAGTTTGAAATTTTTCATAGGTGCAGGTGTATAATACTTGTGTATATGTTCAGTGCAAAAAATGAAACTAGGTGTTAAGGATGACAGTTGTAGTCTTTTGTCATTGTAATCCACATTTGTTTTTGCATTTTGTTTTCCACACAGTTAAAAAAAATAAAGTTCACATAGATGTAGTAATCAAAAATTGTTGCAGAGTTTGTCTTAATAACTAATCCAGAACTTAAAAGAATATTAATAGAAAAAAATTGCATGGGTTTGTATAAGCTACTTAACTTCCCTGGGCCTTGGTTTCCCTATTTGTACAATAGTACCTAGCTCAAAAGGTTATGAGGGAACATAAGATATTGTATGTAAAGGTCTTTGAAGAATTTTGCACACTTCTCAGAGTGCCTAGCACGTAGTAAGCAATCAGTAGATATTAACTGGCACGGTCATGATCGCCACCACCAGCAGCATCTGCTTGAATTCCTTAAATCATAGAGCAATAGAATTGTTCAATATATTCCTTAGCTCCTTGCATCTTACCTGTTTGGTGGGGAACACTTTTTCAAATGTATCTTACAACGTTTTAAATGCTTCATTTTAAATGTCCATCTCTGTCAAATACTAACTCTAGGTTCTCTAGTACACAATTTGGAAACCGCTGGTCTAGACATCTGATTAGGTTTCTGCAAAGTCCTTGCCTGGCAGATTATGAGCTGTTTGAGAGCAGGGGCTATATTTTATTTATTTATTTATTTATTTATTTATTTATTTATTTATTTTTGCGGTACGTGGGCCTGTCATTGCTGTGGCCTCTCCCATTGCGGAGCACAGGCTCCGGACGCGCAGGCTCAGCGGCCATGGCTCACGGGCCCAGCCGCTCCATGGCATGTGGGATCTTCCTGGACCGGGCACGAACCCGTGTCCCCTGCATCGGCAGGCGGACCCTCAACCACTGTGCCACCAGGCAAGCCCTATATTTTATTTATTTATGTAATCCTTATAGTGCCTGGGACAGCAGATGTTCAAAAACTATTTCTTGGATTGTATTCAAGTTCACTTCGCTGGATTTGAAAGAAACTTCCCTTCACCCCTAAACCCCTTGCCACATAAAACTAAATTTTCTTCTTGGTCTTCCTCTCCATTTTCTCCAACATTGCTATACATTTTTTTTTTTTTGTCTCCTGAATTGAGGGTACTAACCTTTATGTAGGTAAGGAGCTCCTCAGCTTCTCAGCGAGAACGTTCAGATTTTGAAGGACTTAATATCCACTAAAGAAGGAAAGGAAGTTACTCCTGTTCAACAGTCACTAAGAGGTCACTGGCCCTCCTTCTCAAACCACAGTTTGGGGCCCTCCTGAGAGTTTGCATTTTAGCATTAATCTCTCATAGGAGAGGCAAGAAACATTTGATTTTAGGCTCGACAGTTTCTGGTTATAAAATTTACTTTTAGCAGCCATCTAAAAGTCATTAGCAGTCATAGCATAGTCCAAGCCATTTGATTACATATAATTCACTGCCAGAGTTGAGGTTTCTGGTCGTAAAATCACAGATACCATAAAACCCTGATAGTTGTATATTAACACAATCTGTACTTAAAATCCAGCAGGCAAATTTAGATTGCCATTCCTTAAAGAGTTAGAGGACTACTGCCCCCCTTCCTTCCTTCCTTCCTTCCTTCCACAAACATTCTATAAACCATCGTTACCACCACCACCATCAGTCCTTGCCCTGAAAGAGTTAAATGTCTAGCAAGGGAGACAGACACACAAACAGATTTCCATTGCATTTATTGCATAGCATTCTACTTGAAATATGCAAAGAGTATTACGAAAGCAAAGAGGAGGGAAGCACCTAAAGAAGTCTCCGTAGGACATCCTAAAGGATAGAAAGGAGTTTTCCAGGGACAGAGGTGAAGATGGAAAGAAAGACTAAAGCAGAGGTTGCTGCACTGAGCATAGAACTAGCATGGTGTGTTTGGAAATCTCCAAGCAGTTCAGTGTTAGAAAAGCACCATGCGCCAGGTAGAAATCAATGAAAAACAAAGCCAGGACAGGCAGGCGCCAGATCAAGAAGGACCTTGAATAACATAAGAAGCCTGAAATGTTTCATCTAAATGATAGTGATCTACTAGAAGATTCTAACATAAGGGTGGATACTAGAAGTCTAGTAGAATGATTGGGTGACAGTTTTCCTAAGTTGTCACTAAGAGGTGATAAGTGTGGGAACTAGGACAACGATTGTAGAAGTGGAGTGGAAAAAGCAGATTCACAAGTGATATTTGGGAGATAAAATTGGTAGGACTTTTTGATTTGGTGCACATGGGGTCAGAAAAAGATGAATTACTCAGGAAAACTCCCACCTTAGGTGTCTAGCTTAGTGATGGCAATGATTGATTCAACACGTGAAGAGGGAGAGATTTAGGAGGAATTAGACATGACATCAGTTTTGGATGTTTTAAGTTTGAGATGCCCAATGTCCCTTGGTCCTTACAAGTGGAGATAACCATGAGACAGTTGGAAATACTATTTCTCGGTAGAGGTTTGAGCTTGAGATATATATATATATATATATATATATATATATATATATATATATATATATATATATATATAAAATAAGAGATACAGATATGTATAGATATATATGAATGATGGATATATTGATGGTAGTTGAAACTATGAGAATAGATGAGCTTAACTCAAGGAAAACATGTAGAATAAAAAGAGCAGAGATCTGAGAATAGAACCCTGGTACAACATCAATATTTAACAAATGCTTCCTGAGTGTCTATGCTAAATATAAGAGGGCCCTGACCTCAAGCACTTTACAACCTACTTAAAGATAATACTGGGACTTCCCTGGTGGTCCAGTGGCTAAGACTCCACACTCCCAATGCAGGGGGCTCGGGTTCGATCCCTCTCAGGGAACTAGATCCCACATGCCACAACTAAGAGTTTGCGTGCCACAACTAAGAGTTCGCATGCTGCAACTAAGACCCAGCACAGCCAAATAAGTAAAAATAAATAATTTTATTTTAAAAAAAGATAATACTAAATTTCAAACTGTTCCTCAAAGTGCCAGGGTTCTGAGGAGCTACCACTGAGGCTGCTGCATGGGGCAAGGAAGAGGCTGGGCAGCCACTTCACTCATGCCAGAACATGCTTCACTAGCGCTTAACTAGAGCACCTTCATTTCTACTCTGTGTGTGGGTAAATGATTTGGGTGGGGGTGAATGGGGACCTTACTGTTAAAAAAGAGAATTTGGCAACCACTTCTCTGAAGGACTGATTTAAATATAATCAAAAACCAAAATATGTGGGATGAATATAATGCCTCAGACTCTACTTTTGGTGAAAAGGAAGGAATGAGATCAATGTTGAAAAATTGGTAATGATATATAGCCAGCATTCAGTTCTATTTCATTCACTTCAACATCACTAAATCATCATATATTGCTAAGTATGAGCTAATAGATGGGAAAATGGAATACATATTTGTTAGGAGATGCCTGCCAGATGAGGTATTGGGTACTGAGACAAGGCCAAATAATGTAGATTCTTAAATAGTATGCTCTTGAGTTTGTTCTTCAGTGGGCTTCTGCCATTCAACCTTTTCACTCATCATATATGACACATGAGGTGAATTGACAATTATGATTACTCAGTGATGAAATTTCTACAAATGAAAACTTCTGGTAGGTTGTTGGTCATTGTTTCTTCTGAAAACCTGGGAAAAGGATAATCTGCTTATGAGGGTGATAGCTTCTGTCTCTCCTCCATCCCACTCCAGTAATTAAGCAACAAAACTTGTATCAGTTTTATGAGTTATCAGCAAAGGATATAAATCCCTGGAAGTCAAGCATATAAAGATAATCAGTGTTATATTTTTCTGATAGAAATGGATTAGTAAAGTTTGCATATTTAAAAAGTTAAAAATGAAGTAGTTTTTGCAAGTCCTTATTTTTCTTTATTAAAATAAGGTATAATTGATCTATTGAAAAATAAAATAATTGTGCTTATTTATTGAATTATTATCCTGAAAGCACCCAGGTTCCCCTCCATTCGTCGAAAACCTGTATTCTAGTCAATTAAGTGGAACTTAATTATTAGAAATGAGCAATGTATTTATTGAAATAAGAAATGCAGTGACTGTTTAAAACAATAGCTCAGGCCACAAGTGAAGAGAGAATTGGTAAACTAGAAGAAAAATCTAGAAGAATTATCTACAATAGAGACAGAAACACAAGGAGCTGAAATATATTTTTGAAAAATAGAGAGAGATGGAGTACAGAATGTGAACACTTAAGTTATATCTAATTAGCTCCCCAGAAGGAGAGAATAGAGGGAATTGAAGATAGGCACTATTTGTAGACATGATCACTGAGAATGTTCCAGAACTGATGAAAGACATGAGTCCCAGATTCAGGAAGCACAACTTATACCAAACAGGATGAGGGAAATAGAGACAGGGATAGAAATAGAAAGATAGGGATGGGGAGGGAGAGAGAGAGAATTCTAGCCTAGGCAAAGGCAGTGAAACTTCAGTACACCATCAACAAAAATATCTTAAAAGCAGAAAGATCACTTACAAAGGAACTACAGTTAAAGTGATAGCAGATCACTTACCACTCACAATGGAATGCAAAATTTAACAGTAATGCAAGAAGAAATTCACAAATCTACCATCTTAGAGGAAGATTTCAAAGCACCTCCCTCAATTATTGATACTTAAAGCAGATAAAAATTAACAAAGCTGTAGAATATTTGAACAACCTAATTGACAAGCTTGATATAATGAATGTGTATAGAACGCTGTACCCAGCAATTAGAGTATACACATTCTTCTCAAGCACACATGGAACATACATGAAAATTGACCATGTCTTGTGCCCTAAAGCAAATTACAACAGAATTCAAAGAAATCCATATCCACAGAACATGTTTTCTAACCACATTGAAATTAAGTTAGTCAATAACAAAAAGAAAAAATTTTGAATCCTCATGCATTTAGACATTAAAAGCACACATTAAAAAAAGAAATCATAATGTAAACTAAACATTGGAACGGAATGATTATGAAAATTCTACATATCAAAACTGTGAGACATAGTGAAAGGTATATAGAGAAGAAAATATATAGTGTTCAATGCTTATAATAAAAAGGAAAGACTGAAAATTAATTGTATAAACATTTACCTTAAAAGATGTTAGAAAGATATAGAATAAATCTAAAAGATTGAAGACAATTAAAATATGAGCAGAAATTAATGAGATAGAAAACAAACATGCAGTGGAAAGCGTCCTTAAAATCAAAAGCTGGTTCTTTGAAAAGAATAATAAAACTGAAAAACCTCTGGCAAGAAGAATAAGGTCAGTAATCAAATAATCGATATGAGTGATATTTTAGAAAAAAGGATATAAGTACAGATGTGATAGATATTAAAAATATATACAATGGAATATTACTCAGCCATAAAAAGAAATTGAGTTATTTGTAGTGAGGTGGATGGACCTAGAGTCTGTCATACAGAGTGAGGTAAGTCAGAAAGAGAAAAACAAATACTGTATGCTAACACATATATATGGAATCTAAAAAAAAATGGTTCTGAAGAACCTAGGGGCAGGACAGGCATAAAGACGCAGACATAGAGAATGGACTTGAGGACATGCGGAGGGGGAAGGGTAAGCTGGGACGAAGTGAGAGAGTGGCATGGACATATATACACTACCAAATGTAAACTAGATAGCTAGTGGGAAGCAGCTGCATAGCACAGGGAGACCAGCTCCATGCTTTGTGACCACCTAGAGGGGTGGGATAGGGACGGTGGGAGGGAGACGCAAGAGGGAGGGGATATGGGGATATATGTGTACGTATAGCTGATTCACTTTGTTATACAGCAGAAACTAACACACCATTGTAAAGCAATTATACTCCAATAACGATGTTTAAAAAAAGAAAAAGAAAAAAATCCAAAATCTTTACATGGTTTATAGAATGTTTCATGATCTACCTTCTTCTACAACTTCAACATTCACTGATCTCACTCTTAACTTCTTGGAATTCATCCCACTCGAGGAAATGACTTGGAATATGCTATTTCCTTAGCCTGAAATAGTCCTATTCTCCTTCGACTGGCTAAGTACTATTCCTGATTTAAATATGACCTAAATATGACTGCCTAAATACTACTTCTTCATTGAAGAATTCCTTAACTTTCTGGATTGAGTTCCCAATTTAAGCTCTGATGGCATCCTGACTTTTTCCTTTGTAGCACTGTAATTAAATATTTATTTCTATACTTATTTGTTTAATGTTTGCCTCCCTACCATAGACGGTAGTTGTCTTGAGGGCAGAGACCTCATCGTCTTATTCTTTATTGTATTCCCAGTATATAACACAAAGTCTGTTATAAATTGATGCATGAATATTTTGTGAATAAATGGCTTAAAGCAAAAAATAATATAATGAGAATGTTATGAACAACTTTATGGCAATAAATTTTGACAGTGGACAATTTTCTAGAAGAATAATTATTAAAGAAATGAATTCTGTAGTTAAAGTTTTACCAAAACTTCATAAAACAGATTATCCCAATATTAAACAAATTCTTCCAGAGAATAGAAGAAGTGGGAGTATGCCCACACACACAACTCAGTTTTTGAAATAAGGATAACTTTTAGAAAAAAAAAAAAGATAAAATGACAACAAAGGAAAATGACTGGATAGTTTCTTTCATGAATATAGATGTTAAAAGCCTAAACAAAATATTAGAGAAATAAATCCACCAGGATATAAAACAGAAAAACTATCATGACATGTTGGGTTAATTCCAGGAATGCAACAGGCATACCTTGTTTTATCATGCTTCACTTTATTGCATTTTTTTACAAATTGAAGGTTTGTGGCAACTCTGCTGCAAGCAAGTCTATTGGCACCATTTTTCCAACAACATTTGCTCCCTTCATGTCTACTGTGTCACATTGTGGTAATTCTCACAGTATTTCAAACTTTTTCATTATTATCATATTTGTTATGGTAATTTGTGATTAGCAGTCTTTGATGTTACTATTGTAATTGTCTTTTTAGGAATAAAGTATTTTTAAATTAAGGTATGTACAAACACAGGGGAGATAGTCAATATTTCATAATAACTAAAAATAAATGGAATATAACCTTTAAAAATGGTGAATCACTATGTTGTATACCTGAAACTTATATAATATTGTACATCAATTATACCTCAATAAAAAATAAAATAAAGGAAAAAAATTAAGGTATGTACATTGTTTTTTCAGACATAATGCTATTGCACACTTAATAGACTACAGTAAAGTGCAAACATAACTTTTTTTTTTTTTTTTGGCCATGCCATGAGGCATGTGGTATCCTACTTCCCTGACCAGGATTGAACCCCCATGTCCCCTGCAGTGAAAGTGCAGAGTCCCAACCACTGGACCACCAAGGAAGTCCCCAAACATAACTTTTATATGCACTGGGAAACCAAAAAATTTGTGTGACTCGCTTTGTTGAGATATTCACTTTCTTGTATTGCTCTGGAACCAAGCTGGCAATATCTCCAAGGTATGCCTGTATAAATGTAATTTACCATATTAATAGATTCAAGAAGAAAAACTTATGCTCCTCTCAGTAGAGAAATTTTCACACAATAGTATATGGATAACTCCCTGACAATTAATTTGATCTCCACAGAGGTTGAAACATCTTTAAAGCAATAAGCAATACATTTTATGTCTCGTATTTCAGTTTGGTTACTTCCTGTTAACCTGCAGATATTGTGAATTTTATTTTATTTAACAGTAAAACTTATAATTTCCTGATTACAAAATAATATATCTTCATTATAGAAAGTAGAAAAATATAGAAAAGCACAAAAAAGAAGAATAAGATTACCCATAATTCCACAACACCTAACATTATTGTGCATATCCTTCCAATAGTTTTGTGTATGTGTGTGCATTTGTGTAACTTACATGAATGTGATTATGTGTGTGCATACTACTCTGTTGTAACCTCCTTTTTGCATTTATCAATATCATAAATATTTTTCATATCACATCCCTAACAACTTTATACATTATCATGCAATGGCTGTACTGAATCATATCAAATGGCTATACTGTAATTTATTGAGTTACTCCCCTATTGTTAGGCAGTTTAGGTTGTTTTCAATATAAGTTCTTATAAATAATGCTGTGATTAACACTCTTATAGCTGAGGCTTTATACTTATCTATGATTTTTCTTAAGGTACATAACTACATGTGAAACTGCTAAGTTAAAGGGTCTACACCTTTTCTAAAGACCCAAGAAATTACCAGCTTCAGGCACATAACCAGGTACATGTATTAACTTAAGATATAGTGAAGGTAGCATCTCAAATCAGTTTTTGGAGATAGTTGGCTAATAATTTTGAAAAAGTCAAATCTGTGTTGAACACAATGTACCAGAATATATGCCAGGTAAAGTTTTACCATGCCAGTAAAGTGTTAACTGTACGAGATAAAACCTGCAAAAATCCTAGAAGAAAATGTAGAGAAGTGTTCTCATAAGTGTGAAGTAGGGAATAACTACTCTTATAAAAATCTTAAAACATAAGGAAAAATGTTGATACATTGGAGCACATTCTAAACTTTTTGTGTCAAAAATATGTCGCGAAAGAATTGGTAGACTGCCACGTTTGGGAAAACATTTACAACACATGCATAAGAAAAGTTTAATCCATTACTATTTAAAGAACTGAAGGTTATCTATGGTTTGTGTGTGCATGTATATGTGTATGAAAATATAAACACATACACATGATTACTCGGGTCTTTTTCAAGAAAGAGAAGTCAAAGCTTTCTTTTTTAGCCTTCTTCAGTTTGGGAGCTGGAAAACAGATTTTCTGAGACTATACGGAAATTATAAGAAGCTTTTTAGTCTGAGGTTCAGGTGACATGAGACACAGCAGTTTCACCTCGCTATACTTGGAGCCCAGATAAAAGTCATATTCCCTCCATCATCGCTTTGAGATGCAGCTCTAGTCTTAGCTAAGGGAAAAAATAAGAGGGCTATGAAAATCTGGGAGTGACTATTAAAATGCTGATAGTTAAATTAACCTCTTCTGATGTGAAATGATTAGTGAGACATTACCACCTGTATGTGATTTGTATGACTAAAGTCTTTATACATTGTAGTACAGAAATCCTATAGTTTAAGATCCTCTGGAGGAGAGAGGAAAGAAGGAGAGGAGAGAGAGCAGAATCAAACTACGAGCCTAGGGATTTCTGTTTCCTAGAGGTAATAAGGGCAAAATATTAACCCAGCAGTAAATGTGGTAGAGAACTAATTTCTTGCAGAATTGTCTTAGACACATTTTGCTAGCAAATACTAATCTTTACTAACCTTCACCTCACAATAAAGGAGGCTTAGTGTTGGTCTTCAGAAAAGAAATATTTTATTGGCAGCCATGTAGTCTGGATAGAATGTCATAGAAATCATAAAGCATGCCTTGACTGGTAGTCATGATGACAAAGATAGAATAGCTTTCAGGCACTGAAAGGAACACAATAAACTCCCTGAAATCAGCCATCTCCATTTCCTTCCTCAATGTGAAACTGACTTTCTATAACTTACAACTTAGTGTGACCTCCATGTTAGACAACTAGGAAAGCAGAATGGGCTGGGAAGTTTGGAAGTTTCTCCATTATCTGGGTATATATACTTGGATGGACTTTTCCATGGTTCTTTTTCATTATCAGACTTTCAAAATGGTTAATAATGAAAGATGTTAGGGTGACTCATTGGGCTATTCAATGGTTATTAAAATTTGCTGCCTTCCCTGGGTGTCTCATCTTCTTTCCAGCCCTAGCATTTCGTGTGTTGAAAAGAACATTGCCTGAAGGGGAAACACTTGGACAAACAGTACGCTTGGAAAGAATCCAGCTAAAAACTTTGAGGCATGTTCCTGACCCAAATAGGAAGATACCCTATTGTCTTTTTGCCCCAGTTTTGCTTGATTTGTAACATCTAAAGAGTTGCAGTTTACAAATTAGACAGGTCTAGTATTTATGAAAGATACAAAACAGAGAATCTTAGAGAATACTTAAAACCATCAACCAGGGCAGAATCTAGCATAGTACGTTGAACCTAGTAGGCATTTCGTAAACATTTGTTAAATTGAACTGAATCGTTTCATAAAACAACGTTCTGTCTTACTGATTAGCTAAAAAAAAAAAATTCAATGGCTTTCTATTAGTGAGAAATCCCAGTTCAAAATCTTCTTCCCATTCTGCACCCAGCAGTAGTCACCAGCTTTATTTCATCCTAAGTACAGTCATTCCTCCTTCACCATGGCCAAATGGATACAAGATCTCCTAAGCCCTTGACTACCCACTACAAGAGGAATGCTCTCACTTCAACTTAACCAAACACTTCACACCCTTCCATTTACAGTATGGATTCCACATCCTCTACTTATTCTGCCCTGACACTCTAGCTCCAAAGTACTTATTCCCGTGTTTCTCTTTTGGCTTCTCCTCCAGTTTGGCTCTTATCCAGTATGCTTATTGGTTTCTTCAGATTGCAGATTTGTCAGTCTGTTTTCCTCAAGTAGATTTTTAAGTCCTTGTAATGTCTCATATCTCTTTGTATACCCTTCCTCTTTATTTTTCTAGATTATTAACCTAAGAAATGGATCCCTTAAGAATCTGGGTAGAACTGTATTTCAATGTAATAGATTTCTTTGTAATCCTATATAGCTTATTTATTTTTAAAATTTTTCATTGAAATAGAACATGCATCCGGAAAAGTACACAAATCATAGTGTACAGCTCAATGAATTTTTACAAGGTGAACATAACTGTATAATTAGCACCCAGAATAGGAAATAAGCATATTACATGCACTCCAGAAGGGCCCCTCAGGCCCCCTTCCAATCAGAACCCCCAAAGATAACACTGTCATGACTCTGGCACTCTAGTTTAGTTTTACCTGTTCTAAAACTTTAACTAGTACGAATCACTGTTATGTGTTTTACTTTATGCATTTAAAGCCATTATTCTGTCTCCAAAGCCTTCACCAGACTGCCAAAACGTCCATGGCACCCCGCCCAAATACACAAACACACAATGGTGCAGAACCCCTGGACAACCCCTTCAGCCTTTCCAGCTCTAGGATTTCTAAGAGTCTGATTCTTCACATAAAATGAGGGAAAATGTGCAGAACTAATTGCAAGAGTAAAGTGACTCAGAATCTGATAATGCCTAAAATAGATGGGCAGTGCCGAAGGTTTGCAGAGATTGATTCATCGTTAGTCAGTTCTTGCTGCGAGGGCAGGGTGGGGAGAGTACTTTTTGACTGAGCAAAATGAGCTTTATTTAACTATTTTATCATATATTGCTCATGGCTTTGTCTTTCTCAAAATAATTTTAAGAATAGTTACCTGCTTTGTGGACTAAATTCTCACATCATCTAGCACAGGGTCCTGCATGTACAAGAAGCTCAATAAATATCTGATTATTCATTTTGTGTTTTGGTTGGCCATCTTGACACAAAATGTCAGCGAATTAATTCTTTCAAAAAGGTACATCTTGTCTGCTTGGCAGTTTTTAAACTAACTTCAGTGGAATTTGTTTGCTTGGTGTCCGTTACAGGGAGCTATGTTCACACTGAGGGTGAACAACACTACACAGCCCTCCAAGTATAGGCAGAGGCTGATCTACTCCTAGTTATGTTCTATTTGCCTAGCACTTTATTGTCCCGAATATCTTCTGTTCATTTAATGCCATTTTTGAGAGCTTACTATACACACAGCAATGCATTCAAAGGCTGTGGCAGATGAAACAGAAATATAATACACTGATCCCAGTCATTCTGTAATTTAATACCTAGTTTGAGAAACAAGATATAATAATGAAAGAGAGCTAAAAAAGATGCAAGACTGACTATATTTGAGCAACAATAGTAAATGGTAAAGACAATAAAAATTATTGACCGCAACCTCCCTTTTGGGACGTTGGAGAAGGTCTCAAAAACAGATTGTCAGGACTTCCCTTGGGGTCCAGCTGTTGGGACTCCATGCTTCTGCTACAGGGGGCGGGGGTTCGATCCCTGGTCAGGGAACTAGGATCCTGCATGCCACGTGGCACGGCCCCAAAAAAGAAAAAGAAAAAGAAAACAGATTGTCACCATTATGGTTGATTCAGAATTTCTGTGTAGGAGAGGCTTAGGGGATGGCAATCTGATTAGAAGGGAGGATGGAGGACTTACCTTGAAGCTACGTGTACATTAGCAAGCACATTATTCTTCTGTGGATTATATGTTTATTTGTGTTAGGTCTTAAAGAATAGATGGGGTCTGGCTTAGTGAAAAAGAGAGGGTCTTCTTGGTTGAGGATTCAGAATGTACTGTGTGTTTAATTGCCTTTGTGGAGGACATGATGTGTAAGACAAGGTTCCTATTCTCAAGAAAGTTGCAACCTATATGGATAGGCATGATTTACATGTGTAGAAATAATAGAAATAGAAATACAAATTTAATTACAAATAGAAATAATTTTAAAATAAGTGTCAGTTTCAGGCAATAAGTGATCAAAAGAGAGAGTGCTCAACATTTGCCTCGGTGGTCAGGGAAGGCTTCCTGGATCATGTGAAACCTCAGTTAGACCTTAAAAGAGGCATGGAAATTGGATAGGCAGAAGAAGAAGGAGCCCATGACATTGATTTGCCTTCCCTGACTTCCTGGTCAGTATTGAACTCGCTTCCTGTGACTTACCTTCTGAATGATATTATTTTATAAGTCTTAAGTGAATAGTGCCTTGAATTGTTTCTAAATTGTAAGCCTATTTCCCCAACCAGCCTGTTGAATGATCATTTAGCATTGCGAGGTGGTGCTGTATCATACCTTTCTGTCCTGAAATAGTTACCGGAGCTTCTATAGGTATCTCACTGCCAGGAGTTCAGGCACTGGGCCACAGACTTTAGAGAAGAGAATGCCTTTGTGCTGGAGTGAGCTTAACAAGAGAGATCACCTCTGCCCCGACACATTTGATGAATTCACTCAATTTGGGAAAACCCAAGCCAGTGCACAGACATTCAGATGAGCAAAGAAAAAGCTCCGTTCACCTTCTTCATTCCAAGACTGTGCATTCATTCTTGTGAGGCCTTGAGAAGGGAGAGTGGAAAGAGGAGGAGGAGGAGTGGAGTTTCTGACCTGAATTCCACAACAGAGGAATGTGTGAAGAGCGTGAGGCACAGGTACGGGCTAGTGCTCTCACATACCTGGGGAAAGCAGTTTGTAATCCAACTCCCATTGCTCCATAGACAGTTGACAGTTCGCTCTGGAGAATGAACATTAATATTAATATTTTCTGCTTTTTTTCCCCAGAATTTGGGGAATGAGAGAGGGGTAGCGTGAGAAAGGAGGAGAGACAAATACCATTTTGAGACACTTATAAGTATATCCAGAATGACAGCGTGTATGGTTTAATGCTGGTTAAAGCTGTCCTGGATCAGCCATGTTTAAATGAGGAATACAAGGAATACAAACTGTGTTTGTTCTGATTCATCATAAAACTGCAAGATGGTTAACCGGGAGAAAAAATGAGGTCAGCCCCTCTTATTATGGAATCCTTTGGAAAAGCTAGTTAAATGTATTTTGGACTGCCTTGGTGAGAAACTCTTGGGACAGAAGTTAAGTTCAGAAAATATAAAATACATACTGGCATAAGCATAGTGCATTTGTTCAAACTGCCACGCAAACTGTAAGGGCAAATATCAAATATAATTCAGGGCACCTAAAACGGTGAAGGAAATGTGGAACGTGCTTAATCAGACTGACGGGATAAACCAAAGTCAAGTCATTTCTGTTTTATCAGATTTAATGCTCTCTAGATATTGGGTTAAGGGAAAATCTGAGATACCTACAGTTATAGTGTCCACTCACTGTGATTTTTTTCTTTCGATCGTACTTATCCTTTGAGATTGATGAATACCGCCAGGGGGCTTTTGCTCCTTACCTAAAGAATGATCCTTTTACTGAGGGGCCATATTTCATAGTGCATACAGGATCTGCTGTCATGGAGGATAGCCTCCCTCAACCC
The DNA here is from genome assembly GCF_951394435.1 of Stenella coeruleoalba. Classification (NCBI taxonomy): domain Eukaryota; kingdom Metazoa; phylum Chordata; class Mammalia; order Artiodactyla; family Delphinidae; genus Stenella; species Stenella coeruleoalba. The sequence goes on along the minus strand of NC_137152.1, from coordinate 88,192,131 downwards.
CCAAACTGATAAGTTCTTCCCATTTTAAACATTGAATCATAATCTGATGTTCCGGAGGTAGCATGTGGAAGGCCATGCATTAACACACGTTTAGCCTTTGATGAGGAGCTGTTTATAACCTTTGCAGGAAAGGGTATTCTTGTCCTTATTTTTTGTTTTATTTTTCTGTAATGCATCAAGAGACAAAGGCAAGCAATGGTAAATTGGCTGAGGTTGGGATGGGATGGTGACAATATTAATATAAAAGCAAGCTTCACGCGATAATCTACATAAATATACCTTACTAAAGAAAGTGGTGAATGGCAACATAGAACTCCAGAACCTCTATTCATATATGGATCATTTTTAGTGCCAGCTCTTTATTGAGTAATAACACACTTTCGATAAAGTATACAAACATTAACTGTTTAGTTCAATATATAAAACAACCTCCTAGATGAAGATATAGAACATTTCCAGAATTGCACCAGACTCCTTTCTAACTTCTATCACCATAGATTAGTTTTGACTGTTCTTGAACTTCATAAAAATGGAATCATACAGTGTGTATTCTTTTATGTCTAGCTTTTTTGTCTCATCAGGTCTGTGAGATTCATTCATGTTTTTGCAAGCAGCATGTACTATTAGTGAACAATTCAGTAATTTTACAAGCGGACAATAAATGCCTTTCATATACCAGGCATTGTGCTAGCCACTAGGAATCCAGAGCCCAGTTATATGCCTTCAAGGAACTCACAGCTTTAGAAGGTAAGATGGACAGGTTAAAAATAATAATATAGCCACAGCCACTTTCTTGTGACTAATGTTTGTAAGGGTTACCTTTCTCATCCTTTTACGTTCAACCTATCTATGTCTTTATAGTTATTTGGTAACATTACATTCATTTATTTAAAGTGTACAATTCAATAATATTTAGTATATTCACAGATACGTGCAATCATCACCACAATTAATTTTAGAATATTTTTACCATCTCAAAAAGAAACCTTGTACCCATAAGCAGTCACCTGCCCCCCACCCCCATAACTTCATCTGCCCAAATCCTAAGCAACCACTTTTGGACATTTTATATAAATGCAGTCATATAGTATTCAGTGTTTTGTAACTGGCTTCTTTTACTTAGCATAATATCTTCAGGGTTCATTAATTTGTAGCATATATCTGTACTTCATTCTTTTTTATGGTTGAATAATATTCCATTGTATGGATATACCACATTTTCTTTATCCATTAATCAGTTTAAGGACATTTGGATTTTTTTCCGCATTTTGACTATTAGGGATAACGTTGCTAGGAACATTCATGTACAAGTTTTTGTGTAGACATGTTGTTATTTCTCTTGAGTATATACCTAGGTGTGGAATTGATGGGTCAAATTATAACTCTATATAAACTTTTTAAAGAACTGACAGACTGTTTTCCAAAGTGGCTGCACCATTTTACATTCCACCCAGCAGTGTTATGAAGGATCCAATGTCTCACATCCTTGTCAGCACTTGTTATTGTCTTTTTGACTATAGGCATCCTAGCAGATGTGAGATAGCATCTCATTGTGGTTTTGATTCCCTTTTCCTTAATAGCTAATAATGTTGAGTATCTTTTCATATGCTTATTGGCCATCTGTATATTTTTGTTGGAGAAGTGTCTATTCATTCAGATCATTTGTCCATTTTTAATTGGTTGTCTTTTTATTATTGAATTGTAAGAGTTCTTTAAATATTCTGGATACAAATTCTTTATCAGATGTATGAATGTCTGTCATCATCTTTTCAACTTCTTGATAATGTCCTTTGAGGCACAAAAGTTTTTAATTTTGATAAAGTCCACTCTATCTTTTCCCTATGTTGCCCATTCTTTTGGAGTTATTTATAAGAATCCATTGCCCAATCTAAAGATTTATCCCCCTTTCCTTCTAAGAGTTTTGTACTTTTAGCTCTTACAGTTAGAACCCTAATCCATTTTGAGTTAATTTTTGTATATGAAGTGAGGTAAGGATCCAACTTCATTCTTTTGCAAGTGGATATCCTGTTGTCCTAGCATCATTTGTTGAAAAGACTTCCTTCCCCTTGACTGACCTTGGCACGCTTGTCAAAAATCAGTTGATCAAGATGTGTAGGTTTATTTCTCAATAAAGTCTTGATTCTATTCTATTGATCTATGTGTCTATCCTTATACCAGTATTACACCGTCTTAATTACTGTTGCTTTGTAGTAGGCTTTGAAATCAGGAAATGTGAATCCTCCAACTGTGATCTTATTTTTCAACATTGTTTTGGCTATTCTGGGATTCTTGCTATTTCTTTAGATTTTAGAATTGGCTTGTCAGTTTTTACAAAGAAGCCAGCTGGGATTCTGATGGGAATTGCATTGAATCTGTTGACCTATTTGGGGAGTATTGCGACTTAAAATATTATCTTCTGATGAATGAATATGGATGTTTTCCCATTTATTTAGATTTTCTTTAATTTCTTTCAAAAATGTTCTATAAATTTCAGAGCATAAATTTTGCACTTCTTTTATTAAATTAATTCTTATATATTTTATTCTTTTTAATGAAATTGCTTTCTTAATTTTATTTTCAAATTGTTCATTGCCAGCGTATAGGAATACAATTGATTTTTGTATATAGATCTCGTATCCTGCAACTTTGCTGAACTCTTACTAGTTCTAATAGTTCTCTTCTGCTAATTCTAATGTATTATTTAGGATTTTCTATATACAAGATTATGTTAGCTGCAAATATAGTTTTTAGTTTCTTCTTTTACAATTTGGATGACTTTTATTTCTTTTTCTTGCCTAATTGCTCTAGCTAGAATTTTCAGTACAATGTTGAATAAAAGTGGTGAGAACAGACAACTTCGTTTTTATTCCTGTTCTTAGGGTGAAAATTTTCAATCTTTCACCATTAAGTATGATGTTAGCTGTGGATTTTTTGAAGATGTCCTTTATCAGGTTTAGGAAATTACCTTTTATTACTAGTTTGTTGAATTTTTTATCATAAAAGGGTGATGAATTTTGTCAAGTGTTTTTCCTATGTCTATAGAGATGGTCATGTGATATAGTGTAGTACATTAATTTATTTTGTTGAATTTGCTCTTTCTTTTCCAATTCTTTTAAATGTAAACTTAGATTATTCATATGAGACATTTCTTCCTTCTTAATATTGGCATTTGTAGCTATCAATTTCTCTTTAAGCAATGATTGAGCTGCATCTCCTAAGTTCTGGTATGTTTTGTCTTCATTTTTATTTATCTCATAGTATTTTCTGATTTCCCTTTGATTTCATCTTTGACCCTTTGATTATTTAGCAATGTGTGATTTAATTTCCACATACTTGTGATTTCCCCAAATATTTCCTGTCTATTGATGTCTAATTTCATTCCACTGTGGTTGAAGAAATAGTTTGTATTATTTCTACCATTTTTAACTTATTCAAATTTCTTTTATGTTCTGTCCTGGAAAATGTTTCATGTGCAATGTATATTTTACTGTTGTTTGGTGGAGTGTTCTAAAGATGTCTGTTAGATCTATTTATTTTATAGCATTGCCGAACATTTATTGCTCTTCTGCCTACTTATATTCATTATTGAAAGTGAGTAATTGAAGTCTCCAACTATATTGCTGAATTATCTATTTCCATCAGGTTTGCTTCATGTATTTTGGTGCTCTGTTGTTAAGTGCATATACATTTATAATTGTTATATCTTCTTGCTGGGTTGACCTTTTTATCGTTATGAAATGTCCCTCTTTGTTTCTAGTAACACTTTTTGTTTTAAAGTACATTTTGTCTGATTTTGTCTTCATTTCAAATGTGACTATTTATGCTAAAATTATGAGTCTATGGTTGAACCAGATGGGTCTTGTTTTTTGTCCATTTTGACAGTCTTTACCTTTAAATTGCAGCATTTAGCCCATTTACTTTAAATGTAGTAATTGTTATGGCTGGGCTTAAGTCTAATTACTTGCTATTTGTTTTCTATTTGCCCCCTTCTGTTCTTTGTTCTTCCTTTCCTGCCTTATTTTGAATTAACGTTTTTAAATTTTGTTTTCTTTCGTATTCCATTTTATCTCCTAACAATATTGGCTCTTTAGTTATGTCTCTTGGTTATTGTTTTTCTTTTAAGGGGGAGGTTGTTTGTAGTGGCTGCACTAAGGTTTATGGTTAACCACAATATACATGGTCATGAGTATGTAGGTGGAGAATAATCTGGAATGTTTGGAAACGAAGATGTTCTTTGAACCTGGATCTCAGAGATCAACATAGGGGTTAACATAACCAATTAATCTGACTAGAGTGATCATAATATTTCCATTTATCAATTATTTACTATATGCCAGACACTGTGGTAACTGCTTTATACACATTAAACTAACTCATTTAATCCTCACAACCACCTAATGGAATAGATATGAGAAAACTGAGACTCAGTAACTTTCCGAAGGTCACATAGCAAGTACAGAACAGATCCAGGATTAAAACCCTGGCAGAAATAGAGACACAGATGTAGAGAACAAACGTATGGACACCAAGGGGGGAAAGTGGGGGTAGGGGGTGATGGTGGTGTTGGGATTGACATACATACTAATATGTATAAAATAAATAATAAGAACCTGCTGTAAAAATAAATACATAAAATCCAAAAAAATTCAAAAAAAAAAAAAAAAAAAAAACCAAACCCTGGCAGACATAATGGAGATGAAAGGAAAATTATATATTCTAATTACTGGAGTACATTTGAAGATTTCTGAGCAGAGGTGAGATGTGAGCAGACTTGTATTTTAGCAAAATAACTCTGGCTGCTGTATTGGAAATGGATTGGAGGGTACCAAAACTAGGGCTGAGAAACCAGTGAAGACACTATTGTTACAGCCTAGGTGAGAAATGATGAGGTCCTAAAATTAGTAATTCTGGAGGTGGAAGGGGAAATTCAAATTCAAGAGAAAAAGAGAAATGTATACATTAGAATCAATATGAACTGATATTGCATTAGTCATAAGGAGAGAGAGAAAAAGGAGGAAAATCAAAAATGAAAAGTCCCTACCCTACTGCATGCCTATTACTGAGTAAAGCTGAGGAAGAAACAGTAAGTAATCATGTCAATTATTAATAACAATATCATCGATTGTGTATGATGACGTATATGTTAGACTGTATACTACGCTGTTGTCATTAATAACATTATTGTTGTTGCTGTTGTTAATAATACCCCTGTAACCAATAACTTTTTTTTTTTAACATCTTTACTGGAGTATAATTGCATTACAATGTTGTGTTAGTTTCTGCTTTATAACAAAGTGAATCAGTTATACATATACATATAACTCCATCTCTCTTCCCTCTTGCATCTCCCTCCCTCCAACCCTCCCTATCCCACCCCTCTAGGTGGTCACAGAGCACCGAGCTGATCTCCATGTGCTATGTGGCTGCTTCCCACTAGCCATCTATTTTACGTTTGGTAGTGTATATATGTCCATGCCACTCTCTCACTTTGTCACAGCTTACCCTTACCACTCCCTGTATCCTCAAGTCCATTCTCTACTAGGTCTGTGTCTTTATTCCCATCCTGACACTAGGTTCTTCATGACCTTTTTTTTTTTAATTCCATATATATGTGTTAGCATACGGTATTTGTTTTTCTCTTTCTGACTTACTTCACTCTGTATGACAGACTCTAGGTCCATCCACCTCACTACAAATAACTCAATTTCGTTTCTTTTTATGGCTGAGTAATACTCCATTGTATATATGTGCCACATCTTCTTTATCCATTCATCTGTCGATGGACACTTAGGTTGCTTCCATGTCCTGGCTCTTGTAAATAGAGCTGCAATGAACAATTTGGTACATGACTAGTTTTGAATTATGGTTTTCTCAGGGTATATGCCCAGTAGTGGGATTGCTGGGTTGTATGGTAGTTCTATTTTTACTTTTTTAAGGAACCTCCATACTGTTCTCTATAGTGGCTGTATCAATTTACATTCCCACCAAGAGTACAAGAGGGTTCCCTTTTCTCCACACCCTCTCCAGCATTTATTCTTTGTAGATGTTTTGATGATGGCCATTCTGACTGTTGTGAGATGATATCTCATTGTAGTTTTGATCTGCATTTCTCTAATGATTAATGATGTTGAGCATTCTTTCATGTATTTGTTGGCAATCTGTACATCTTCTTTGGAGAAACGTCTATTTACGTCTTCTGTCCATTTTTGGATTGGGTTGTTTGTTTTTTTGATATTGAGCTGCATGAGCTGCTTGTAAATTTTGGAGATTAATCCTTTGTCAGTTGCTTCATTTGCAAATATTTTCTCCCATTCTCAGGTTTGTCTTTTCATCTTCTTTATGGTTTCCTTTGCTGTGCAAAAGCTTTTAAGTTTCATTAGGTCCCATTTGTTTATTTTTGTTTTTATTTCCATTACTCTAGGAGGTGGGTCAAAACGGATCTTGCTGTGATTTATCTCATGGAGTGTTCTGCCTATGTTTTCCTCTAAGAGTTCTATAGTGTCTGGCCTTACATGTAGGTCTTTAATCCATTTTGAGTTTATTTTTGTGTATGGTGTTAGGGAGTGTTCTAATTTCATTCTTTTACATGTAGCTGTCCAGTTTCCCCAGCACCACTTATTGAAGAGCCTGTCTTTTCTCCACTGTATATTCATGCCTCCTTTATCAAAGATAAGGTGACCATATGTGCGTGGGTTTATCTCTGGGCTTTCTATCCTGTTCCATTGATCTATCTTTCTGTTTTTGTGCCAGTACCATACTGTCTTGATTACTGTAGCTCTGTAGTATACTCTGAAGACAGGGAGCCTGATTCCTCCAGCTCCATCTTTCTTTCTCAAGATTGCTTTTGCTATTCGGGGTCTTTTTTGTTTCCATATATATTGTGAAAATTTTTGTTCTAGTTCTGTGAAAAATGCCAGTGGTAGTCTGATAGGGATTGCACTGAATCTGTAGGTTGCTTTGCGTAGTATACTCATTTTCACAATGTTGATTCTTCCAAACCAAGAACATGGTATATCTCTCCATCTATTTGTATCATCTTTAATTTCTTTCATCAGTGTCTTATAATTTTCTGCATACAGGCCTTTTGTCTCCTTAAGTAGGATTATTCCAAGATATTTTATTCTTTTTGTTGCAATGGTAAATGGGAGTGTTTTCTTAATTTCACTTTCAGATTTTTCATCATTAGTGTATAGGAATGCCAGAGATTTCTGTGCATTCATTTTGTATCCTGCTACTTTACCAAATTCATTGATTAGCTCTAGTAGTTTTCTGGTGGCATCTTTAGGATTCTCTATGTATAGTATCATGTCATCTGCAAACAGTGACAGTTTTACTTCTTTTCCGATTTGGATTCCATTTATTTCCTTTTCTTCTCTGATTGCTATGGCTAAAACTTCCAAAACTATGTTGAATAAGAGTGGTGAGAGTGGGCAACCTTGTCTTGTTCCTGATCTTAGAGGAAATGGTTTCAGTTTTTCACCATTGAGAATTATGTTGGCTGTGGGTTTGTCATATATAGCCTTTATTATGTTGAGGTAAGTTCCCTCTATACCTACATTCTAGAGGGTTTTTATTATAAATAGGTGTTGAATTTTGTCGAAAGCTTTCTCTGCATCTATTGAGATGATCATGTGGTTTTTCTCCTTCAATTTGTTCATATGGTGTATCCCATTGATTGTTTTGTGTATATTGAAGAATTCTTGCATTCCTGGAATAAACCCCACTTGATCATGGTGGATGATCCTTTTAATGTACTGTTGGATTCTTTTTGCTAGTATTTTGTTGAGGATTTTTGCACCTATGTTCATCAGTGATATTGGCCTGTCATATTCTTTCTTTGTGACATCTTTGCCTGTTTTTGGTATCAGGATGATGGTGCCCTTGTAGAATGAGTTTGGGAGTGTTCCTCCCTCTGCTATATTTTGGAAGAGTTTGAGAAGCATAGGTGTTAGCTCTTCTCGAAGTGTTTGATAGAGTTCACCAGTGAAGCCATCAGGTCCTGGGCTTTTGTTTGTTGGAAGAATTTTGTCACAGTATCCATTTCAGTGTCTGTGTTTGGTCTGTTCATATTTTCTATTTCTTCCCGGTTCAGTCTTGGCAGGTTGTGCATTTCTAAGAATTTGTCCATTTCTTCCAGGTTGTCCATTTTATTGGCATATAGTTGCTTGTAGTAATCTCTCATGATCCTTTCTATTTCTGTAGTGTCAGTTGTTACTCCTCCTTTGGTATTTCTAATTCTATTCATTTGAGTCTTCTCTCTTTTACTTGATGGGTCTGGCTAATGGTTTATCAATTTTGTTTATCTTCTCAAAGAACCAGCTTTTAGTTTTATTGATCTTTGCTATCATTTCCTTCATTTCTTTTTCATTTATTTCTGATCTGATCTTTATGATTTCTTTCCTTCTGCTAACTTTGGGGGTTTTTGTTCTTCTTTCTCTAATTGCTTTAGGTGTAAGGTAAGGTTGTTTCTTTGAGATGTTTCTTGTTTCTTAAGGTAGGATTGTAGTGGTATAAACTTCCCTCTTAGAACTGCTTTTGCTGCAACCCATAGGTTTTGGGTCGTCGTGTTTTCATTGTCATTTGTGTCTAGGTATTTTTTGATTTCCTCTTTGATTTCTTCAGTGACCTCTTGGTTATTAAGTGTGTACTGTTTAGCCTCCATGTGTTTGTATTTTTTACAGATGTTTTCCTGTAATTGACATCTAGTCTCATAGTGTTTTGGCCAGAAAAGATACTTGATATGATTTCAATTTTCTTAAATTTACCAAGGGTTGATTTGTGACCCAAGAGGTGATTTATCCTGGAGAATGTTCCATGAGTGCTTGAGAAGAAATTGTATTCTGTTGGTTTTGGATGGAATGTCCTATAAATATCAATTAAGTCCATCTTGTTTAATGTATCATTTAAAGATTGTGTTTCCTTATTTATTTTCATTTTGGATGATCTGTCCATTGGTGAAAGTGGGGTCTTAAAGTCCCCTAGTTTGATTGGATTACTGTCGATTTCCCCTTTCATGGCTGTTAGTATTTGCCTTATGTATTGAGGTGCTATGTTGGGTGCATAAATATTTACAACTGTTATATCTTCTTCTTGGATTGATCCCTTGATCATTATGTAGTGACCTTCTTTGTCTCTTGTAATAGTCTTTGTTTTAAACTCTATTTTGTCTGATATGAGAACTGCTACTCCAGCTTTCTTTTGATTTCCATTTGCATGGAATATCTTTTTCCATCCCCTCACTTTCTGTCTGTATGTGTCCCTAGGTCTGAAATGGGTCTCTTGTAAACAGTATATATACAGGTCATGTTTTTGTATCCATTCAGCCAGTCTATGTCTTTTGGTTGGAGCTTTTAATCCATTTACATTTAAGGTAATTATCGATACGTATGTTCCGATTAACATTTTCTTAATTGTTTTGGGTTTGTTATTGTAGGTCTTTTCCTTCTCTTGTGTTTCTTGCCTAGAGAAGTTCCTTTAGCATTTGTTGTAAAGCTGGTTTGGTGGTGCTGAATTCTCTTAGGTTTTGCTTGTTTTTAAAGGTTTTAATTTCTCCATCAAATCTGAATGAGATCCTTGCTCGTTAGAGTAATCTTGGTTATAGGTTTTTCCCCTTCATCACTTTAAATATGTCCTGCCACTCCCTTCTGGCTTGCAGAGTTTCTGCTGAAAGATTAGCTGTTAACCTTATGGGGATTCCATTGTGTGTTATTTCTTGTTTTTCCCTTGCTGCTTTTAATATTTTTTCTTTGTATTTACTATTTGATAGTTTGGTTAGTATGTGTTTTGGCATGTTTCTCCTTGGATTTATCCTGTATGGGACTCTCTGTGCTTCCTGGACTTGATTAACTATTTCCTTTCCCATATTAGGGAAGTTTTCAACTATAATCTCTTCAAATATTTTCTCAGTCCCTTTATTTTTCTCTTCTTCTTCTGGGACCCCTATAATTTGGATGTTGGTGTGTTTAATGTTGTCCCAGAGGTCTCTGAGACTGTTCTCAATTCTTTTCATTTTTTTTTTCTTTATTCTGCTCTGCAGTAGTTATTTCCACTATTTCATCTTCCAGGGCATTTATCTGTTCCTCTGTCTCAGTTATTCTGCTATTGATCCCTTCTTGAGAAATCTTAATTTCATTTATTGTGTTGTTCATCTCTGTTTGTTTGCTCTTTAGCTCTTCTAGGTCCTTGTTAAACCTTTCTTGTATTTTCTCCATTTTATTTCCAAGATTTTGGATCGTCTTTACTATCATTATTCTGAATTCTTTTTCAGGTAGACTGCCTATTTCCTCTTCATTTGTTAGGTCTGGTGGGTTTTTACCTTGCTCCTTCATCTCCTGTGTGTTTCTCTGTCTTCTCATTTTGCTTAACTTACTTTGTTTGGGGTCTCCTTTTCGCAGGCTGCACCTTCATACTTCCCATTGTTTTTGGTGTCTGCCCCCAGTGGCTAAGGTTGGTTCAATGAGTTTTGTAGGCTTCCTGGTAGAGGGGACTAGTGCCTGTGTTCTGGTGGATGAGCCTGGATCTTGTGTTTCTGGTGGGCAGGTCCACGTCTGGTGGTGTGTTTTGGGGTGTCTGTGGCCTTATTATGATTTTAGGCAGCCTTGCTGCTAATGGGTGGGGTTGTGTTCCTGTCTTGCTAGTTGTTTGGCATGGGGTATCCAGCACCGGAGCTTGCTGGTCATTGAGTGGAGCTGGGTCTTGGCGCTGAGATGGAGATCTCGGGGAGATTTTCGCCATTTGGTATTATGTGGAGCTGCGAGGTCTCTTGTCGACCAATGTCCTGAACTTGGCTCTCCCACCTCGGAGGCACAGCCCTTACACCTGGCTGGAGTACCAAGAGGCTGTCATCCACATGGCTTAGAATAAAAGGGAGAAAAGAAAGAAAAAAGAATATAAAATAAAATAAAATAATTTTATTCAAATCAAAAATAATTATTAAAAAATATTTTTAAGTAATAAAAAAAAGAAAGAAAGAAAGAAGAGAGCAACCAAACCAAAAAAACAAATCCACCAATGATAACAAGTGCTAAAAACTATACTAAAAAAAAAATGGACAGACAGAACCGTAGGACAAATGGTAAAAGCAAAGCTATACGGACAAAATCGCACACAGAAGCATACACATACTCACTCACAAAAAGAAAAAAAGGGGAAAAAAATGTATATCGTTGCTCCCAAAGTCCACCTCCTCAATTTGGGATGATTCCTTGTTTATTCAGGTATTCCACAGGTGCAGGCTCCATCAAGTTGATTGTGGAGCTTTAATCCGCTGCTCCTGAGGCTGCTCGGAGAGGTTTCCCTTTCTCTTCTTTGTTCGCACAGCTCCTGGGGCTCAGCTTTGGATTTGGCCCCGCCTCTGCATGTAGGTCGCCGGAGGGCGTCTGTTCTTCGCTCAGACAGGACGGGGTTAAAGGAGCCGCTGATTCGAGGGCTCTGGCTCACTCAGGCCGGGGGTAGGGAGGGGCACAGAGGGCGGGGCGAGCCTGCGGCGGCAGAGGCCGGCGTGACGTTGCAGCAGCGTGAGGCGCGCCGTGCGTTCTCCCGGAGGAGTTGTCCCTGGATGCCGGGACCCTGGCGGTGGCGGACCGCACAGGCTCCCCGGAAGGGGTGGTGTGGATAGTGACCTGTGCTCGCAGAGAGGCTTCTTGGTGGCGGCAGCAGCAGCCTTGGCGTCTCATGCCCGTCTCTGGGGTCCGCGCTGTTAGCCGCGGCTCGTGCCTGTCTCTGGAGCTTCTTTAAGCGGCGCTCTTAATCCCCTCTCCTTCGCGCACCAGGAAACAAAGAGGCAAGAAAAAGTCTCTTGTCTCTTCGGCAGCTCTGGACTTTTCCCCGGTCTCCCTCCCAGCTAGCCGTGGTGCACCAACCCCCTTTAGGCTGCGTTCACGCTGCCAACCCCAGCCCTCTCCCTGGGATCCGACCAAAGCCCGAGCCTCAACTCCCAGCGCCGCCCGCCCCGGCGTGTGAGCCGACAAGCCTCTCCAGCTGGTGAGTACTGTTCGGCCCTGATCCTCTGTGCGGAAATCTCTCCGCTTTGCCCTCTGCACCCCTGTTGCTGCACTCTCCTCCGCGGCTCCGAAGCTTCCCCGCTCCGCTACCCGCAGTCTCCACCCGCGAAGGGGCTTCCTAGTGTGTGGACACTTTTCCTCCTTCACAGCTCCCTCCCACTGGTGCAGGTCCCTTCCCTATCCTTTTGTCTCTGTTTATTCTTTTTTCTTTCGCCCTACCCAGGTACGTGGGGAGTTTCTTGCCTTTTGGGAGGTCTGAGGTCTTCTGCCAGCGTTCAGTAGGTGTTCTGTAGGAGCTGTTCCATATGTAGATGTATTTCTGATGTATTTGTGGGGAGGAAGGTGATCTCCATGGCTTACTCTTCTGCCATCTTGAAGCTCCTCACCAATAACTTTTTAAATGAATATGATAAGGGTTAACATTTACTAAATGCTACCTAAGTGCTCAGAACTGTTGTAATTATTTTCTTTACATACATTACCTCATTTAACCCCCATAACAGCCTATGAGTTAGGTACTATTATTCGCATTTTGCAGTTATGGAAGCTAGGGTACAAGGTTAAGGTGCAAAGTCACACAAAGTAGCCAGTAATGCAGCCAAATATAGTCTGAAGGTGTTGCTATCTTTTGTTTGGTCTGTGCAGCGTTTTTTAAATTAATTTGTTTTCAACATGCAAAAAGAAAGACAATTTACGTTTCTTAAAAGATACAGATTTTTCTGCTTCTTTTAAAATATATGCCAAAATCTAGCTACACTTGGCATGTTTTCCCACATGGCAATATTCAGCTGGACTTAATGAGTCTCTGCTTTAGACAGAGCATAGGCTCTCATAGACTTCAATGCCTACCCAGCCTTCTTAACTCATTTATGTTATCTGACCGTCCTTGTAGGGATATGAGTCACAATCCTTAAGACATGGGACATACCTACAGTTCTCAGGGAATTTTAGAGAAAGACAAACATAGATAAAATAGTAATAAATAATACAACTTATAATTTAATAATACACTTACAATTGAAGGCAGTTTAAAGTTATAGTTATGAACTGGTCATTTTTACAACAGATGGCTTACATTGAAGAGTGGGTGAAAATAGAATCATAGGCAGAGTTGATCTACTTTATGAAAAATAATACTCCAATAATAGTAGTGCTCATATGTGCTAGGCATTGTAATAAATGCTTTACATGAGTATATCTCTTTGAATCCTGTCAAGAACCCTTTGAAGTAGATGAATATTATTCTCTCTTTACAGATGAGGAAACTGGTGCCCCTACCAGTTTGGTGATTTGTTTAAGGACACACAGCTACTCAGTGACTCAAGAACGCTGAGCTCCTGATTTCTGGTTCAGTGTCCTTTACAGAGCAGTTTCAGAAAGAGCTGAAGATCTGGGCAGTTTCCCCATTCTCTAAGGACAGTTTGTAAACTGAGGAGCTAACAGTGTTGCAGAGAATTTGCAAGTAGGATTTGCCTCAGGTGTTCCAGAGTTGCCTCTCAATTTCTTTCAGGGAGCTGTTGAATAAAAGATGAGACAGATCAGTAGTGGTAAAAAGAGATCCCAAAAGTTAATCAGTACTACAGATTGTTCTGGATTGAAATTGATGTTATTGCCTGTGGAAAAACTCCTAAGTCCAAAGTGTATCCAATCCCCTGTCTATTATAAAGCTCAGTAAATAACCTGTGGGTCAATGGAGACCTCACTCTTCATTCTGGCCAGTGCATGATCTATGTCTCCAGCCCTGAAGAAATCCAGTTTCTAAAAAGTGATTCAGTTAAACTTTTTTTTTCTTAAATGGCAAGCCATCTATTTATGAACTAGTTTACTGAGATAATCCCCTTAAGCTGTAGAGAGCAATTTATATAGGAAAAAATATCAACAACATTCTTGATTCACAGAAGTAAAAACTAGCCTCCTTAAATTTAATCTATGTTAATTAAATATATGAAGGCCTCTGTTAGCTTGTGTTCTTAACATAGTAGATTGACAGCCTTACCTCGTTAACTGAGTGTTGAGCACAAACTCCCCTGCTGGAAAATCTCAATAATGCATAAACCCAGGAGATTCCATGCTGAATTCTTAGTGTGTTGGGTTAGTTAGTGGGTGGATTCTTGGGGTCATTATCAAATACTGGTGGCAGAGAGATGTGTAAGACAGACCACCAGGTTCAGTCTTCTAAAAAGCTCTGAAGACCTCTGCTCATTGGAAATAATGAAGTGAGAGGATACCAAGGGAGTCACAGGGCAGAGCAAATAGAAGACTCTTCATTGCCAAATCCTTGGGGGATATTCTTTCTGTACCACCCAGCCTTGAGAGCTTTTTAAAAATATTAACTTACTTTAAATGTGATATGGAGACAAATCTAGTATTTTTTTTACCTGTATGTGCTATAATACTACTACTGTGTCTCCATCGGCTATGAAGTGCACTACAAGTAATATATTAATAGTAACATATAAAATGTGTGGATTTCTTAATATAAATAAAGCAGACTCAAGGTTATTCCTTGTATCAGTCAGGATCTCAGCAAAAAGCATATGGCACACTCAAAAGACTAATAAAAGAGAATTTAATAAAGTGACCATTCACAAAAGTGTAGGCATCCTCCCTGGGCACAAAACAGAGTAGAAAAAGGTAGACAGTCAATCTGGAAGAGCAAGAAGAATATCGAGCACATCCCTTAACAATATGTTAGCCCAACTGCAGTAATAAATAAACCCCAAATTTCAAGGGCTTAACATGATAAAGGTCCAATGAGGGTCCATAGAGGAAATAGGAGCCTCTGTTCCATGCAGTCATTCAGGGACTCACGTTCCTTCCATCAAGTTTGTGTGATGGCCTAAGGCAGAGGTCAGCAAACTTTTCTGTAAAGGGCCAAGTAGTAAATACTTTTAGGCTTGTGGGCCATACAGTCTCTGTCACAACTACAACAACTGTTGTAGCGCAAGAGCAGCTATGGATAATACTTAAATGAACGAGTGTGGCTGTATTCCAATATATATATTTACAAAAAAATAGGTGGCAGCTGGATTTGACCCCCGGACCATAGTTTGCCAACCCTGGCCTAAGGCATCATCACAGTCTTTCTTAGAATTCTCTGCATCTGAGGGCAAATAAGAGGAGAGAAAGTATGTGGAGGATTGCATGTGTTGCTTGTTACTTCCAACTTTGCTGTAAACCGTTGTTTCCCAAAGGATGTTCCACATATGTAACACATGCACTGGAGACTTTCTTAGAGGAAAACTGGGTCTGAGGCCATATGAATTGGGAAATATGTTTAGTAGATTCTCCCTCTGCGTTGAGATTTATAATGGATATTAATATATCAAAGGCTCTGAAAAGTCCTTCAGTATATACATTTTTTTAAAAAAACTTTGGTGAATGCTGCTTTATAATAAAGTCACTGATACTAACCTGCATTCTGAGTGGGAGATGAAGGAAGCAGGGTTACAGGTAATGCTGGGGGTATTATTTGCAATCCCAGATGTGCTCGTGGGAATTCCTCATGCATGAAAACTTTAAAAAATTAATTGTAAAGCCATACATGAACATAGTTGAAAATAAAATTCCTTCCCTACCGCCTATACCAATTACTTGCTTACTTCAATTTCTGTATATTATGTTTGTATGCCTATTACTGTGCTCTGCCTCATGCCTCTGGCGTGCTGTCCCTCATGCCGCCTTCACGTTCAGCTTTAATTTTGATTCCAAAGACATTTGTTTCATCCCTCACTGTAGTATTGCCAATGCCTACAATACCATTTGACACATAGTGGATACTCACTCAATAAATGCTGCATAAATGAAATCTTGTGCTGCCTGGTAGACTAGATTTCTTCTTAGTATCCACAGCTATCGATTCTATCTATCTCTCTATCTCTATCTGTATCTCTCTCTCTCTCTCTCCATCCAATAGTCTATTCCAGTTCCAAGCACCCTCCAGTTAGGACAGGTCATTTAGGGTATCAAACACAACCTCCCTATTATTTAGAGCACTGATTCAGAAACCCAGATGATAATAAAAATCACCCAGGAGGGGTTTAGAAGAATATAGATTTCCAGGTTTCCAGAATCAGAATTTCTAAGGATAGGATCGGGGAATCTGGAACTTTGAAAAACTCAATTGTTTTTTCAAATGCATAAATACATAAATATTTAATTCAAATACATAAACATTTAATTAAAGATTGTTGGGTACCAACAGGGAACAAAAGAGACTAAGTTCTTTATTTCATGGAGTTTGTATTCTAGTAGGGGAATCAGCAAATAAAATAGTTAACAAATATGTAATATGTCAGGTAGCATTAAGTCCTATGGGGGGAAAAGTATAAAGCAGAGTCGTGGGGCACAGAATGTCAAGAATGCACATAACGTTTTAAGTAGGGTGGTCAGTGAAGGGTGCTGTTTTTTCTTTGATTTCCACCACCTCCCCATTCCCACCAATTCATTCTCTGCCCATTTTCGCTTTGCTCTATACCTGTGATAGCCAGTCTCCAAGATGACCCCAAGTGATTCTCAGCTCCTGCCATTGACACCCTTGTGTGGTCATCTCCCACATTGACTCAGAACCCATCTGTATGACCAAGAAAATATGGCAAAGGTGACCGTGTGTGATTTTCAAGGCTAGGTCTAAAAGACATTGCAGCTTCCACTCTGACCTCTTTTCCCACTCTGTGGGAAGCTAGGTGCCATGTCAGGAGGACACTGAAGCAGCCCTGTGGAAAGGCCCACATGAGGAAGAACTGAGATCTCCTGTCAACAACCAGCATCATCTGGTCAATCCTATAAGTAAGCCACCTTGAAAGGGAAGCTTCCAGCCCTAAGTAAGCCTACAAATGACTGCAGCCCCAGCTGACACCTCGATGGCAATCTAATGTGAGACACAGGGCCTGAACCACCAAGATAAGCTGCCCCCACATTCCTGACTCACAGAAACTGTAAGACAAAATAAACATTTACTACTTGAAAAGAATCTCATCACTCTGATGCTTCGTTAGGTTTAGAAACCCAGGGTTTGAGCGTTCTTCTCAACCTTTTTTCTTCGTAAGCTTTGACATGAGATGAAAATTCACATACACGACACATAGAAAATTTTTAACAGTGGCTAGTTCTGAAGAAGGAGACTGGAGTGTATCCGTGGGAGAAGTAGGAGTCTGTATATATATATATATATGTACATCCCAGAGCATGTCTCCAACCCTACAACTAAGCTAAGGGAACTAAAAAACTCAGGCAACATGAACAATCCAGGAAGGGGTGGAAGAATCCAGTTTCTATTATTAACAAGCATATGCGGTAGTGACCAGGTTTCTTTTAGACCCTCATAGCACCCTAGGCATAACTCTAGCTCTGAAAAAATGCTATGATATTTTAAGATTACATGTCTGGACCTGACTAAGCTGAGCTATTTCCAAGGCCTAACTAGAGTACCTGGCACAAAATAGATGCTCATTAAAGCTTGCTGAAGTGAACTGAATAGCAGAGCCATCAAATTATGAGGACTAGGATACAGAATTAGGGCCAGACTGGCAATGACAGTGGTGTTGTGATGACTATAGACTAGAAAGTTGAGTTAGGGTTCTTTAAATGCTCCTCTTTTCTCAGCTATTATTTATCTTAATCCTAGGGGTTGGAGCCTGGCTGAAGCTGCAGGTGGTAAGCAAATGGCCCCCAAAGGGAAAGCACAAAAGCTGGAAACCAGGTAGAGGCCTGACTGGTATATTAAGATACCTGAAGAAAAGATAGTGTTGGAATAGGTAAGGGTACCTACTCTATACCAGAATACAAATAAGAATGTTAAAAGCAAGAATTTTCTAAGAATCTCAGATACCATGTTAAGTTTCTAAACTCCCACTGATTCTGATGATAAAAATTCTCTTCCCCAGGCAGCTCAGAAAAACAAATCTTTGAGGATAATATTATTTTCTTACATCTTCCATTCAAAGTAGTCCAGATTCTTGCGATCAGCAATTTGTAGCCCTTGAAATGTTAAGAAGCATACCAGGCATCACAGATTAGTGGTGTTCCCCAAAGAGGTAGATTGTTACACCTGCCCACCCAGACCAGCGTTTTCACTACAAACCAAATTGGGGGGGCGGGGAACCTCCCTAATTCCTGAGACAAGTACCATCAACATGATTGAAAAATCTACCGTCCAAATCATTCATGTCTTAATACCTAGAGATGCTCTTCCCCTTCAGCCTAGCTGAGTGAAGAAGGCACCTCCCTGGAGATGGCAATTAGATTAAAAAGTCTGGAGCCTTCCCCTTGATTACTTAAAATGATACTAAGTCCTTGAGCTAACTTAGATAGGTGGTAATGGTATCCAGGGGACAGACAACTCAGAAAAGACAACTTCATTACACTTTCTGCACAGTTTACTTACTTAACGCTTTGAAAATACTTCTGTAAAGTTTATTAAAGAGGCTGCAAGCTTTTTAACAGTGGATCAGAGAGCTCTCTCCTGATTTCAAATAGCTGAATGAAATTCTGCCAAGGCCTGATAATAACAATCCTTCTGTGTCGTGGATGGCCAACCCTTACTTCCACCCTTTGAGCAAGCGTGAAGTTCTAATCAGTATAATGAATGAAGTAGTTATTAACATTTCGAAAAAACACCTGAAATTGCTGCTCTTTCGTGAATTATAGTGGTAGATTCTAGCTCTTTTTCTTTGGTCAGACTGCTCGTCCAGGCGCTTTGTGATGAACAAGGCAGGAGGTTATTTACCAAATAGATAAATGAGGGGGCAGTTTACTAAAGAATTCACTCACCACCAGGAGCCTTCTCTCTGTGTTGAAAATAGGGTTTGATTTATACCCTTTTGACAATTACCTTCGAAGACTAAACTGTCAAGCACACCTGTATTTTAGGGACCATCCTATTAGTGATTTATGAACAGTAAACAAATGTGTGGAATATCCATTCCAGGTATACATACCTCAGATAACTTTAGCTCCCTCCCCACCACCCCACAAGTCGCTTAGCCTGGTTGTCTCAGTTTCCCGGTTGTTCAAGTGGGATAATGATACTTTCCTACCTCAAAAAGGTGTTTTGAGAATTCAGCAGTTAGTGAGCTGCTTCGAAGATGAACTGCCTTGTTTTCAGGATCTTTTTGCTTCCAGTCTGGCTCGGTTGCTACAGCAGTTAAACATGTAATGTAAATATGCCATGTTTGGTTTTCACAAAACCGTACTCTCTTGGAAACAAAATTTGCTTAAAATATTTTCCCACTTCTCTGCCTTTGGTCTGTGTGGGACTTGGGGTTAATTAGCATCCACAAGCTCCTATCTAAGCCTTTTCGAAGGACTAATTAACTAGTGTATACTTTGTCAAATTCTAACGAGAACTGATAAGGAGTCTTTTTACCAGGTTTTATTTTCTCTCAGGGGAGGATATATTATTTTAGCAAACATTTGTTTTTTTCCAAGGAGTCAATATTTGTTGATTTAACCCATGTTTACTAAGCACCTTTAAGGCCTATGCGGGATACGGAAGAAGACAAAAGAAAAATTTTAAAAGGAGCTGATGGATCTGAGAAGGTTAAGCTAGTTATAAAAAATGGTAAACCACAAACGTTATGCATATGTCTGAAGGAACTCTCCAGTAAATGAGCAGTGAAGTGGGCATAAGGTAACAGCCTGGACTAATGTAGAGGCCTTGCTTTGGATAGTAATGAACAAGATGATGTGTGTAGGATGGACTTCGGAGGGGTATATAAAGGGCTTAATCAGGAAAGGAGAGCTTAATCAAGGAAGAGGGTGGGGAAACAGGGAGAAGGAGGCTATAGGGAAAAGAGTGCTGGGCTGGGATTCAGAAGAGCTGGGTTTAGTCCTGATGCAAACTTCGTTCTGCAGCTTCTTGCCCTTGGGTTGGTCACTTCCCCTCTCAAAACTTTAGGTCACCCCTCCACATTGCAGGGGTTGGGACCACATAAGGGACTTCCAACCAGGGCATTCTAGAATTTGAGAGCTTTCTCAGAGAAGTGAGTTTTAAATTTTAAATCCAGTCAGGTTCTCAAGTTCTCAATAGGTCTCAAGGCTGAAGAGTGAAAGATTACAGGGGTGAGGAATGAACCTTCTGAAGGCCCCTCCATTAAAGCTCAGGACCAGAATAAGGAAACACCAGTCATGGAGAAAAATATACATGAGAGAAAATTCTGTATCAACTCCATTAAATTGGGGCTTCCCTAGTGGCACAGTGGTTAAGAATTATCTGTCTTCAAGAGTCCCCTCTTAGGGACTTCCCTGATGGTGCAGTGGTTAAGAAGCCACCTGCCAATGCAGGGGACACAGGTTCGAGCCCTGGTCCGGGAAGATCCCACATGCCGCGGAGCAACTAAGCCCATGCGCCACAACTGCTGAGTCTGCGCTCTAGAACCCATGAGCCACAACGACTGAGCCCACGTGCCACAACTACTGAAGCCCCCGTGCCTAGACCCTGTGGTCCACAACAAGAGAAGACACTGCAATAAGAAGCCCGCACACCGCAACGAAGAGTAGCCCCCGCTTGCCGCAGCTAGAGAAAGCCCGCACGCAGCAATGAAGACCCAATACAGCCAAAAATAAATAAATAAAAAATAAATAAATTTTTAAAAATTATGCAAATCCGTTAAATCTGGGGAGAGGTGGTATCATGTAGTAGAAAGAACATAAGCTTTGGATTTGACTAGACCTGGCCAAGGTTTGAATCCCAGTTTATCCACTTGGTTATGATTTCAGGCAAGTTCCATAACCTCTCTGAGCCAAAACTTTCTAACTCTTAAATTGGAATAATAATACTATATACTTAATAGGCTTGTTTTGAAAACTAAATGAGTTAATCTGAGCAAAGCATGTTTTACCCACCTGGCTTGCCATAAACACTCAATAAATGGTAGCCATTTATAGCTCCCAATTACTGGAGCCCTGGTTTGGCTTGACTGTTTTGCTAGACAAGTTAGATTACACAAAGGGGCCTCTTTAGCCCCTCCTTAGAGACTGAGCTTTTATCATCTTTAAATTGAGGGCCTCCGTGTCAGCTTACACAACAGCCCCTTCCCCCAACGCTTAGACTTCCTCCACTCCCCTCCCAGGAAACAGGTTTTGAGGCATCTCTGCTATTCTCAATTTGTCAGTATCTGGATTTGCCTGGTCCCAGTCAATCTAGATGTAGAGAGTTGGACCATATCCTTGTCCTTCAGATGCCTGTGCGTAGATCTGATTTAATTCCTGTCAGTATCAAGAGTTTTCACTGGATACTGAGGAAGCCACTTCCCGTACCAGGCAGTCCCGACCACCCTTCCTCTCATTCACAGGGGCTTACTGGGGGCCTCTGCTGGGGTAAAGACTTTGGCTCTGTTACTCAGATGTTAGGCAAAGATCTGTTTGGCGATTAGTTTGATTAGATAGGAGTTGCACACAAAAGGGGGCTTGTGCATTTATTGTAGTTACTGAGATTAAGGGAGCCAGGTACTGCTGTGGGAAGCTGCCTCATTGAAAAGAGAGGCCATTCTTTGATGTTGAGAGGCCCAGCCTTGCTCAATGAGAGAAAATGACTTAGTTTCCTTGATTTTGCAAAGCACTTGAAAAGCGCTTTAACCAACCAACCCCTTAGCTTGTCTTGTACAATGCTTGTTTGAGGGTGGGGATTTAAGTCTGCGCAGAGGAAGCAAAGCAGAGATTTCATTTTTTACTTGTTTCCCATGATCTCAGCGGCAGCTCAACTGACTCTCCGGCCACCCCTACCCCGGCTTTTGTTGTTTCTCTTTTTTCCATCTTTTCCACTTAGTCACACGCTCTTCTTCCCCACCTCCCATGCCGGTCTTTTTTCCAAATAGCGCCTCTGTCATGGTCTACATTGATCTAACCCATACCTCTCCATGGCACTCACCCATTTTAGTTATTTATTTTTGACACATGCAACCCCTCACCATACATACGCCTTGCATTCAAGCTCTTCTCTATATGCTTAGTTATTTGTGTGACTGGAAGAAAAGAAATTATATAATCCTAAAGAGTATAGGTTTGCCTTTGGGAGCTGTACTGTGCTTAATATCAGAATAGGAGTGTTTCTGGGACTTCCCTGGTGGTCCAGTGGTTAAGACCCACGCTTCCAATGTGGGGGGTGCAGGTTTGATCCCCCGGATGGGGAACTAAGATCCCACATGTTGTGCGGCATGGCCCCCCCAAATTTTTTTTAATTAAAAAAAGAAAGAGGACTGTTTCTGATCTTGCAACAGCCGGCAAAATAAATTCGGAAGATGTACTATGAGGAAGGCCTAAAAGTGTGAAAGCCTGAGAAGTGGTTCACTTTCCCTTCTCTCTGCTTTGTGTGTCCACTACTCTGTAGTGAAGGTGGACAGTGTCAGCCCTCAAACTGATTCTAAAGACAAGCTTAAGCTAAGTGGAGTGGCTCCCTCCCTCCCCCATCCTGTTCTTCTTCTCCCTGTCTTTCATCTCATCATGTATGGAACATACTTGGCACTGGGCCTGGCAAAATAAATGATAGTTTAACCAATCCCTGGTATTTCTTTTCCCCTTTCCCTGCTTTACTTTTCATCATAACACTAGTCACCATCTGCCATACTATATATTTTAGTTAGTTTCTTGGTTGTGTCCTTTCTACACCCCCCATACCCCCTCCCTCCACATACACAATGTAGGCTCCACAGAGGCAGGAGCTTGGGGGTTCAGTGCTGCACCACTAGCCTGGCACTTGGTAGTTGCTCAGTGCATATTTGTTGAATAAAATAAGTAGCTTTTGTCTGCTCTTCTCTGGGTCGTTGGATTATGTGGACACTCTGCCGAAGATCCCAATGAGCTCACTTCTCCCAAGTGAGGAACTGCACTCGCCATCTCACTCTTGGTATGAACCGTACCTATGGGAAGCTGAGAAATCACCCACCTCAACACCAAGGAGACAACAACCACAATGATAGCTCAAAGCTCTTAAGTCAGCTAAAAGTGCCTTGCTCTCAAGTGCAGGTTTTTGTTATCTAGATGTCCAGAGCAATGGATAAAATGAGACAGCATTTACCTAGAGAAGATAGATCTTTTCCCAGAAGATGCATGATTGGGGGCAGTTTGGGAGGCTGGCTGAAACAATGGTGCAGAAATCTAAGAAGGCAATCAACTAAACAAGGTTAGGAGAGAAGGCAGAGAGGGCTGAATTCTTGTTTCAGATCTGAGTGATTTCAGCTGCTCTTGTCGAGGGAGGGAGTGTTTTTCTTGCATAAAATCTCCAGCCCTGCATCTGGCCTTATTGTCTGTCTTGCTGTGCTTTGGCTCAGAGATGCTGCTCCAAATGGAAAACTTGCCCTTTGAATGGCTTTACTTGAAAACTTCTAATTTGCTAGAGCCAATTAGTTGTTGAAATTTCACAGGAAGTCAGAGCATCTCAAGGTTGAAAGTTTGAGAGGCATTTAGTGCAATGATTCTCAGACTGTGCTTCATGAATGTAACTTAGGTACAGTCTCTTTCTTTGGCAATTAAAACACTGGCTGTTGCCAAGGGTTGGCAAGAATGTGGGAAGATGGTAGATCTCAGACCTTGCTAGTGGGAGTGGAAATTGATGTAGCCTTTTATTGGGTAATTTGGCAACATATGTCAAAAATTTAAATTCACGTACTCTTTGACCCATCATTTCCACTTATTGGAGATATCCCACAAATATACCATATTTCATTAATTCTAAGATGCACACTTATATTATAGATGTGCATTTTATCCATATCTTAATATTTGTGCAATTGGGATGCACCTTTGATTCAATGAAATACGGTACTTCCCCACATTCACAAGAAGTTACCATATAGATTTTTATTGCAGTGTCACTTGTAACAGTAAGATCAAGAAAAGCATAAATGTCCATAGATAGAATACTGGTTAACTAACTCACATTCATCCCAAATAATATCCTATGCGGTTACTTTAAAAATTAGGTTGATCTATATGTGATGATTCAAAAAAATTTTCTGAGGTATATAATTAAGGGGAAAAGTTAAGGTACATAATATCATGTTTAGAAAAACCTTTGTGGAAAAAGAAACCTGTTTTAATAAGATGCTATATATGTATTCTGACATATATGTACAAATATATTTTTGGTAGGCTGTGTAAACAACTTATCAAAGATTTCTTTTGGGGTGAGGGTTGGCTAGTGGAAGGGTTTTACTTTTCATTTTGTACCTTTACTATACAGTTTGAATTTTCCTAATATGTTCCTGTATTGCTGTGTTTTCTTAAAAACCAAAAAAGGTTTCTGAGAGATGAATTATGGTTCTTTTTTCCCTTTTTTATACTTCTCTGTATTAAAAACACACAATAGATGTTATTTAAAAAAGGAAATCAGTAAGACAGCCCCTGTCTCAGTAGAGTTCTTAGTGTGATGAACCAGAGAACAAATGCTTTACTAGGTCCAATAATAGAGATTTGAACAAAGTGCTGGATGGGGAAAGCATGGAGGGGAAACTGATTTGGTGTCTCCAGAGGTGTCAGGAAAGTGTCACAGAAGAGGTGACATTTGAGCTGAGGCTTGGTAGAGCAGAGGACATGTGGTGGGAAGCATTCCAAGAAGAATAGACAGCACCTATAAAGGCGCAGTGCTGGTTCTAGGAGTGTTGGGAGGTTCCGTGTGGTCGGAGACTGTGTCTGTGGGCGAGCGAGTGTGGTGAGTAATGAGAACAGATGAGTGCATACTGTGTGCTGGACACTGGGCTAGGTGCTTTGTGTTTTTCACCTCCAATCCTTAGAAGGGTATTCAGGAATGTATGGCCTTGAGAACATCGATGGTGGTAAAGAGAGCCCAGGGTTTCAACATGAACCAAATTGACTTCCAATGCAAGCAATTTAGTCTATCTGATCCTTCCTTAAAGAGTTGTGATGAGGTTTTAGGGAAGCTGTATATAATGTGCTTGACATATAACCAGAACCTATACAAGTTAGCTGCTATTAATATTCTCATTCTTATCGTTCCTTCCTTCCCAAACCTAATGTAGTGCTGCATATGCAGTAGGAACTCAGTGAATCCCTGCTACTGAATGATTTATGAGAGAGTCAGGTAGGTGTACGGTAGGACATGATATGACAGAGCCCTCACCTC
Source organism: Stenella coeruleoalba (assembly GCF_951394435.1). Taxonomy (NCBI): domain Eukaryota; kingdom Metazoa; phylum Chordata; class Mammalia; order Artiodactyla; family Delphinidae; genus Stenella; species Stenella coeruleoalba. The sequence goes on along the minus strand of NC_137152.1, from coordinate 88,167,051 downwards.
CTCGTCTCCTCCAGCCCTTAATACTATACAGGTCAGAATATTTTGCCTGAGAGAACCTAGTACATACCCTCTCTGGATATGTGAGGAGACAGAACTCCTACATCTAATAAAATAGGAGTTGTATAATTTCCCTGTGAAGCTGATCTCTCCCAAGGATTTTAGACTACACGGATGATAGAATAAAAAGTAAAAATGGAAAACCACCAATGCAAATCAAATTTAAGGCAAAGTCTGTTAGCTTCAATAAACAAGGCAGTGTAGGACCAACACCAGGACTGAAGCAGGCAGACCCTAAAACATGGCTGCTATGTCATGAGAATTGAAGCTAGAAGTTGAAAGTCCCCACTTTGTCGTTTATTAGTGGTGTGACCTCGAACAAGCCACTTCCCTATGGAGAAATGGTCCCTCTCTGCTCTCACCTATAAAATATGGGTTGGATTAGAGTTAGTTAGGGTCAGCAAACTGCAGCCAAATGTAGTCCACCACCAGTAAAGTTTTGTTGGAACACAGCTATGCCTATTCATGTGGTATTATCTGTGGTCGGTTTTGCAGTTACAATGGCACAGTTGAGTAGCTGTGACAGAGACTGTATGGCATACAAAGCTGAACACGTTTACTATTTGACCCTTTACGAAAAATGTCAGCTGACTGCTTATTGACGTGTAAGGTCTCTTCCACCTCTGACATTCTTGTGATGCTGCTAAAGGCTTAATGCACGAGACTGTTTGCAATCATTAGGTTCATCTTAAAAACCTTTCATAAAACTTGGAAATTTTCCAGAGGCCCCATCTATAAATTTGTGACTAATGCAGCAACTCTTTGTGAAGCATTTGCTGTTTACTACGGACTCTACTGGTTCTGAGGTGCAATGGGGAGCAAAACCAGACATGATCCTGGCACTCGTGGAGCTTACAGTCTACTAGAAGAGACAGTTTTTAACAGAACCTCAGCACATCTTTCACTTTGGAAAGCAAAGCCAACTAATTATTTCATAGCTGGTTGATGACTGACCAGGTTTACCTATGGGTTTCTGAACATCTTCATTCATTCATTTATTAGTTTGTTCATTCACTCATTCATTCAGCACATATTTATAGGGTTCTTACTATGTGTCAGGTGCTGGGCTGGGCTAGATACTGAAATACGCTAATGAAAAACATGGACAAATTTCCTGTCCTAGTTGACCTTACATTCTATTGGGGATGATATATGTTAATCAAAAAATCAAATAAATATATAATTTTCAACTGTAGTAAATGCTCTAAAGGAAAGGAACGTGGTCCTAAGACAGCATATAACAAAGGAATATGCTGTGGACTGGAGAGGTCAGAGAATGATTTCTGAGGAAGCGTTTCGGCTAAAATTTGAAGGATGAGTAGGATTGATAATCTAGATACTACTAGTGAGATCTGTTTCTTTTCTTGGTTGATGGAAATGGAGTTTGGGGCATCTAAATCAGTATTTTTCAAACTGCAGGTTGAATGAAACCCATTCTTTTTTTTTTTTTTTATCAATTGTATGGATCCTGACCAGCATTTGTTTCCTAATACAATAGAGTGGAATGGACAAGACAGGAGTAGAAATGAATGAAACTTTCGTATTGCATTACTGGAAATAATTGTTTTGTGAAGCTATGTAAAATGCATTTCTTACTGTGAGTCAGTCTAGAAAGTGGGAGCCACTGATCCAAAGGATTTGCCTTGACTCTATAAAGTTACAGTTTATCAGATAACAGCTCTGTTCTTTAGGTGCCTGCCTTTAAAGGCAGAGGGATGTGTTCTTCAGGTCTGTTTCCTTTCACGTTCCTTTCAGACAAAGCATGACAATGAGAGAGCATAAGCCATCATTTACTGAGTTCCTACTTTGGTGCCGGACAGTGCTTTGTGTAAATTATACCATTTAATCCTCACAGCTGTCCTGCAGGATTGACACAATTCATTATCCCCTTTTCAGTTAATGATGCTTGAGGCTCAGAGAGGTTAAGAGACTAGCCCATGGTCACACAGCCAGTAAATTTTTCTTGCCTAAGTAGTTAGTAACAAGATGAACACAAATAAACTCAATTTGGTACTGTCTGAACATTCAACCGATAAGTTAGAAATTAGTCAAATTTGAAATGCTGGTTGAGAACCTCCTAAGGTATCACCTGTTTGATGATACAAGTTCTGTAGACCTTTCAATTGAGTCCATCTCTCTGTCTCTTCTCCTTTCTAGATAAAGTGTTTCTTAATTCCTGAGCTGCTTAGATGGAATTTGGACCCACTTAATTCCAACATGGCAAAACTCATTCTTTGCAACTGAAAAGAAAGCATCAGAAAGTATGACACTGATGCCACACCATCAGTCCCCTAGCCCTGCAAATCTCCAAAAAAAAGTCAGTAAAGAAGGGATATTTGTGAATAATAGACTCCTGTAAGGTCACAATAGGCAATAACAGAGTGATCAATTCTCCAGGCTGGGAGATACAAACAAAAGATGCATGGCAAATGAAACTACAAAAGAAGGCCTCTGGGAGGAGACTCTGATGCTATCATTAAAAGACTCCAACTGGTTCCATTTAATTTTCTCAAGCAAAATAGATTAGCAGGTGCCTCCTCATATTCTTACTCCAATAATTTCATTCTTTAACATACAGTGAGAATGGAGGGGGCAGGGAGAAATCCTTCAATGACTAAATAGAAGGAAATTAATAGCCTTTTAGGTCAGAGAATTATAATTCTAAAGGCAGATTTTCCTTAGCCAGATAATGAGCTGCAGTTAAAGAGAAGATTGGAATAATGTGAAGATAATTTCACAAGTGCCCCTTTTCAGGACCCTCTGTTTTAAAGTGGCAATCTGCAGTGTGATGTGATGAAAAATTACTTTGGAGTGGGTGTCATAAAAACTTGGTCTGGCTATTGTCTCTAATCCAAGTTTGGATAAACTTCGGAAAGTAAGTTCACTTCTCTGAGCCTCAGTTTCCTCATCCTGTAAAACAGCAATGAAAACAAAACACCTGACGTAACTCCCGGTGTCGTTGTGAGGATCAGGTGACAATAATGAGTAAGAAATGTGTCTTATAAACTGAACACTTCTATAACAGTATAAGGTGTGAAGATGATACATCAGGTTCTTAAGAATTTACAATGGAAAGTCCAGAATCCTCAGAAGAGGCTTTGATGCAGCTAATAATGTGGCCCGACCTCTTCTCTCTACCCTTCCCATTCATGCCCTTATGAGACTTCTCTGCTCTATTTACATGGTTCCATTTGCTCTCCTGTGAATAAAACGTTATCTTCGTGCCTCTGTTACTTGACTTATATTGTTCTTCCTGCCTTTGGCCCGTCCCCTTTTATTTAACCTGACTAGAACAGCCAGGAAATGCACCTAGCTTAAGAAGTGCTTCCTCCAAGAACGCTTTCTACATCCTCACTGATATTCAAAGCATGGTCCCCACACTAGCAGGATCAGCATCGCTTAGAAGCCCATTAGAAATGCAGATTTCCAGGCACCTCTCAGACCTACTGAACCAGTTTATGATCAGGCCATCCAGGATGGCTCTTCCCTTGCTCTCTGTACATCCCCTGCTTTACCTATGCCCTACTCACATGACTGACCTTCCCTCTTAATCATAGAGCCTAATCAGTAAATGCCTACGTGCTTTCCCCTGGCTCCAGCTAACGATTGTTCTAATCTTTAGATCAGAGCATCTCCACCATGATACCTTATCAAAGGGGGTAGTGCCCCTCTGCTAGTTTCCCTGGTAACCAATGAGCCAACCTAACGTCAATTGCCCCTATAGCTAGTAACCTTCCCCCTGCCCCCGAGTAGTGAAGACTGCCACCATGTCCTGCCCACTGTTGGCCGCACACAGTGGGGTGTCGCTCCAGGACCTTGCTTCAGACACGTAAGCTCCCCCATCCATTAAACCATTGACGTCTCTGTCGCTGACTCCAGGCTCTTTTTTCGGTCTTGAAGCTGGGCAAGTACAGGCCTTGTAGGCCTGCAGGGTGCAGTCCAACAATCAGCTTCTGCATTTTAACAAACTCCCCACTGTGCATTACAGTTTGAGAAGTGCTGTCCTACACAGCTCCAGCCCTCCTTTACTTCTCCCTTCTCTGAACTTCTAGAGCACTTGGGGTTGTCTGTCTTGTTACTGAATTGCTTCCCAGTTAAACTATTCTTTTCAACTTTTAGACTGTAAGCACTTGGGAGGCAGCTATTTATTTAATGATTTTGTATTTAGGAATCATTTTTTTACCTGCTTTCAATTCCGCAGAGGTTTCCTTTGTATAAGCCATTGCGGGTACAGAAATGAGTAAGATGTAGTACCTACCCTGAGGAGCTCGAGGTCTAGTAAAGGGAGGGATTCCTTCCTTCCTTCCTTCCTTCCTTCCTTCCTTCCTTCCTTCCTTCCTTCCTTCCTTCCATTCCTCAACGTTTTCCAAACATTACTCTGTTACATACACGACACTAGTTGTGGGAATATAAGGATAGGCAAGACAAAGCCTCTGCTTTTGAGTCTGGTGGAAATACATACGACCATAAGCAAGTATCTTTTTTAAAAAAATATTTTATTGAAATATCATTGATTTACAATGTTGTGTTAGTTTCAGATGTACAGCAAAGTGATTCAGTTGTACATATACATACATTCTTTTTCATGCTTTTTTCCATGATGGTTTATCACAGGATATTGAATATAGTTCTTTGTGTTATACAGTAGGACCTTGTTGTTTATCCATTCTATATATAATAGTTGGCATCTGCTAACCCCAACCTCCCATGCCCTGTGTGATGAACCAGTATGTGGATAGATAGATAGATAGATAGACAGATGATAGATAGATAGATTCTATATTCTCTGTAATATTCCATTGGTTTATTAGCCTCTCCTTGACCAGTACCCCATGCCTTAATTCCTAGAATTTCATAATAAGTTGGAAGAGTGGTAACCTATGTCTTACTTTTTCAAGATTACTTCTGTATTCTTGCCATTCTGTATTTCCTATACCTGCACTGTCCAGTACAGTGGTGACTAGCCACAAGTAGCTGTTTATTTATTTATTTGGTTGGTTGGTTTTCTGGGTTTTTTTAAATTGCAGTATAGTTGATTTCCAATATTGTGTTAATTACTGCTGTACAGCAAAGTGATTCCGTTATACATATATATGCATTCTTTTTTTATATATTCTTTTCCATTATAGTTTATCATAGGATATTGAATATAGTTCTCTGTGTTATACAGTAGGACCTTGTTGTTTATCCATTCTATATATAATAGTTGGCATCTGCTAACCCCAAATTATCCATCGCTCCCTCACCCCCCTCCCTTTTGGCACCCACAAGTCTGTTCTCTACAGAAGCAAGTATCTTTAATAAATGTTTCTTAATGCTGTAACAGTGTTGCCTCGTGAGTGCAGTCGAGTGATTAAGTGATTTCAGAAATGAGGAGGTAGGAAGGGCTCCAGAAAGAAGTTAGGGTTAAATTTGGAAGTTGACTTTGAACCCCCAGGTAGAAGAGGTTTCCCACACAGAGTGAATAGCGCTCACATACACACACACATACACACACACACACTACATGGTATGTTTAGGGAATGGCAAGTAGTCAGGTGTGCGTACGTCATGTGGGCTATGTGTGCATGCTGGGGAGGAGGAAGGCAGAGGTGGCTGGATGGCTGCAGATAAGGCTCAAAGTTAGGCTTGAAGTCACAATAGCCAGGACATGGAAGCAACCTAAGCGTCCACTGACAGATGAATGCATAAAGAAGATGTGGCACATATATACAATGGAATATTACTCAGCCATAAAAAGAAATGAAATTGAGTTATTTGTAGTGAGGTGCATGGACCTAGAGTCTGTCATACAGAGTGAAATAAGTCAGAAAGAGGAAAACAAATACTGTATGCTAACATATATATGGAATCTAAGAAAAAAAATGGTTGTGAAGAACCTAGGGGCAGGACAGGAATAAAGACACAGACGTAGAGAATGGACTTGAGGACACGGGGAGGGGGAAGGGTAAGCTGGGACAGAGTGAGAGAGTGGCATGGACAATATACACTACCAAATGTAAAAGAGATAGCTAGTGGGAAGCAGCCGCATAGCACAGGGAGATCAGCTTGGTGCTTTGTGACCACCTAGAGGGGTGGGATAGGGAGGGTGGGAGGGAGATGCAGAGGGAGGGGATATGGGGATATATGTATATGTATAGCTGATTCACTTTGTTATACAGCAGAAACTAACACACCATTGTAAAGCAATTATACTCCAAAAAAGATGTTAAAAAGAAAAAATATCCTATACAACATGTATAACACTAAGAAACTTATGGGGTTTTTTTCCTTTCGTTATACAATGGGTAGTTCTTAGTGATTTTCAGATATTATCATCTCATAACAAGTGCTCAATAAAACTTCCTTGAATTGATTGTGGAAGGAGAGAGAAGAGTCTCTTCAAGGGGATAGACAAACTGTCCTTTAATTTGCTCTGGATTCTGCAGTCTTGATTAGGATTGTCAGGGGCCTGCCATGATGGGGGAGGAAAATGTGCCTGACTGAAGAGAGCTCGCTATCCGAATTGTCAAGTCAAAGCACAACTTAAAGGCTCAGAACAAATTGATCTGAATAAAATGTGGGTTATTATGTCATTGAAACCCATACAGAATGTCTGATGTAGGTGAAGAGCCCTTGAAGGCCCCCTTTTTTCATATTCTTTTCCATTATAGGTTATTACAAGATATTGAATATAGTTCCCTGTGCTATACAGTAGGTCCTTGTTGGTTATCTATTTTATATATAGTAGTTTGTATCTGCTAATCCCAAACTCCTAATTTATCCCTCCCCTCTTTCCTTTCCCTTTTGGTAACCATAAGTTTGTTTTCTATGTCTCTGAGTCTATTTCTGTTTGGTAAATAAGTTTATTTGTATCATTTTTTTCGATTCCACGTATAAGTGATATCATATGCTATTTTTCTTCCTCTGATTTACTTCACTTAGTATGATAATCTCTAAGTCCATCCATGTTGCTGCAAATGGCAATATTTCATTCGTTTTTACAGCTGAGTACTATTCTATATATATATATATATATATATATATATATACACACACATACCACATCTTCTTTATCCATTCATCCGTTGATGGACACTTAGGTTGTTGCAGGCCCCCTTTACAGGTAACAGACTTGCAGGTGTCTCGAAAGTGAACGTGGAAGTACATGAGTTTGGAGTTGGGATAAGTTCACAGCTGTGAAGATGAAGTCTTGTAGTTTGGGGTCTGGACACCCAGTATCTGAGCCTTGCTCTTCTACTTACTAGTTATGGGGTATGAGGAAAGTTATGCCTATGTTTGGAGGCTGAAAATAGGCCCCAGCTATTTTTTATTTTTATCACCTGCTTCCGTACTTGGGAAAGATCTTCCTGTATGAAACCACGAGCTCAGCTGGGGTGTTAACACTCCTAAGTAAGTGCCCACTAGATTCCTTGCTTTATTGACTCTACTGTGGGAAACCTCTGAAGAGGTTCCAGTCATCCCAGATGTAGACATGTATGAGAGACTGTAGGATGTCAGTTGATTCATGGAATCATAGACTCAAGGGCTCAAAGGGAATGGGGAAACATTGCTTACCCCACCAAAATCCCACTACAATATACCTACCAAATAATAATCCCACTTTATGTTTATGCCCCTCCAATAGGCCCGTGTCACGTCCAGCTACAGTTCATGCCCCCCTGTGCTAGTATTGAATATAATTATCTTCAGCCACTCTGGGTTTGAGGAGGTTTCTCCTTGTTTTGAGCTACCGTAATATGACACGCATAAATAGAAGTAAACATGGCAGAGTCTCTAAACCAAGAGACTTGATTGCCCTGTATTCTTCTGTACTAGTTAGATCATACCTCAAAATTTAAGGATAGTTCTGGGCCATGAGGTTTAACACATACGTAAGGCAATTGACTTGTGTTCAGAAGAGAGTGGCTTGAGAAGTGAAGGCACAGGTGAACGAACTGGGGCTGTTGAGACTGGAGTAGAGGGGACTTCTGGGGCAGATTAGTGGTCTTTAAATATTTGAAGGGTCATGCCGTCGTGGGGGAAAGAGAGTAACCGTGGGCCATATTGCCACAAGGACTAGAGCTGAGATCAATATGTTGAAGCTACAGGAAATAAATTTCAGCTCAACGTGAAGGAAAGCTGTCTAGTAGTCTGAGCTCTCCAAAGGTACAGTAGGCCACCTTAAGAGGGAAGGAATTCCCAGTAACTGAAGTTATTCCAACATAGGCTGAATGTGTTTCAAAAGCAGAAAGGACGTTGCAGAGCAGAGGTCCCCAACCCCTGGGCTGTGGACCACTACTGGCCTGTTAGGAACCGGGCCACACAGCAGGAGGTGAGCGGTGGGTGAGCGAGCGAAGCTTCATCTGCTGCTCCCCGTCGCTCCCCATCGCTCGCGTTACTGCCTGAAGCACTCGCCCCACCCCATCCGTGGAAAAATTGTCTTCCACGAAACTGGTCCCTGGTGCCCTAAAGGTTGGGGACCGCTGTTGTAGAGGACATTTCAGCATTGGATTGGGAGGCCAGCCATTTTGGCCCCATTGGTGGACCCTGAGATGCTCTCAAGGAAGCCTGATACTCCAAGGAATCATTGGAAAACCACTGGACCTAAGTGACCTTTACAGTCTAGTTTATTCCCATGTTCAAACATCAGTATATCTATAGATTTTACCCATTTGTTCAAGTTCTACAGTCTTGTAATCTGCTTCTCTTTTTAATTTTTTTCTTAAACTTCTAAGTGGGGAGCTCTATGCTTTCTAGTAGACTGTATATCTCAGGTCTCCAAAGGGGTCCTTGAGCCAAATGACCTTTGACCACTCCATGCAGGCAGAGAAAAGTTATTAGAATTATATAAAACATATTCTCTCTCTCTCTCTCTCTCTCTCTCTCTCTCTCTCTCTCTCTCTCTCCCCCTCCCTCTCTTTCTCTCTCTCTCTCCCCCTCCCTCCTTCCTTCCCCCCTCCCTTTTTCTTACAGACAGACAGACAGACAGACACACATACACACACACAAGTAGTTTGGTGAAATTGAGATCCAGAGATGCCAAATGACTTTGTCCAATATCATATGCTACTTATTTTAGATCCAGAAATGTGACCAGAACAACATACACTTCATTATTAATGGTGTGGTTTTAATTTCTAAAGAGATAGTAAGCCCTTCTCTAATATCCTCCCACCAAATATGTATTATATTAATTTATTTATAGTTGTGTGTTAGTAAGGCAAGTCTATGGTTTCAAGATATAAAACAATATCTCATGGTATTTGTGACTTCTTTTATCTCAAATCAGTGAGGTTTCACTGGCCCCTGAAGCTGCTGTGCTCTTAATGCATGAAACTTAAGATGACTATGGGCATGCCTGTTGCTCACAGGCTCTCGCCTGTGAAAAGATTCTGGGATGTTCTTTATGCATGCTGTCCATGTTTTGTGACTTGAAAGTTCCATCCACCTTCCTTTAAAATCCGTTGGCTAAGGGCTTCCCTGGTGGTGCAGTGGTTGAGAGTCCACCTGCCGATGCAGGGGACACGGGTTCGTGCCCCGGTCCGGGAAGATCCCACATGCCGCGGAGCGGCTGGGCCCGTGAGCCATGGCTGCTGAGCCTGCGCGTCCGGAGCCTGTGCTCTGCAACGGGAGAGGCCACAACAGTGAGAGGCCCGTGTACCGCAGGAAAAAAAAAATCCCTTGGCTAAAATCAAATGCTGTCCCTGGGATGACTTAGTGCACTGGGCCTGGGAGAGATGGCTTCCTCTCTTGGATGGCTGAGTAGCTCCTTTACTCTATTTACTGCAAGTGTTCATTGCTCTGGGGCTCTGGGATTCTTCAGGATGAAAGCCCTCTATAAATATTTGTTATTGTTATGATAACCAGTATGGCTTCCTGAGTGAGATAAATTTGTCTTCTGGCTTCTGCTTCTCATAGCTTCCTTCCCTATCCTTTTATTTCTCTCTCCAGCTAATTTTTTGTGTTAGAGAATCAATCTATTTGTGCAGTTAATTTAACTGAACGCAGTGTGATAGACGTTATCAACTTTTCAGGTTGTGACTTCTAAGGGATAAAGGCATTGAACCTGGGGGTTCATACCATAAATATATTATTTTAATCAACCAGAGGGGGAAAGATCCTCAAAAACAGGATTAAAAGTGATAGCAGAAAAATAATTAAATATTACATGGAGAGGTCGTGGGGACTGGTTTCCACAAAATTAAAAATGGTAAATCAATGTTTGCAATATCCTGTAGACCATCATCCTGATAGCCCAGGATTTCCAGGTTCCTATAGGATGACAGTCAGATCGTTTACCAGGAATACAAGACCTTCCTGATCTGGCCCCAGACTAGTTTTCCAGACTCATCCATTTCTTCTCTCTCCCATGAATCATTCTCATCCCTCCTTGCTTATAAAGTCCCCTTCCTTCCTAAATCACAACACACTGCTCCTTCAGGAGTTTAGGTGACAACTCCATTTTGAAACTGCCCTGACTATGTTTACCCTCAAACATCGATCTTTCTGTTCCCTCTTCTGAAATCCTATACACCTGTCTGCATTCTCATTTGGCACGTCATACTTTAAGGCAGTAAATTCTAATAATCTTCTCATGTGAGTCATTCTTGTCTCCCAAATATTAGCAGTTTGTAAGCTTCTGAGAGACAGAGCCTAGTACTGCTGCCTTAAATGACGTATCACTGTGTTCCTAACAGCACCACGTGCAGATGAGACACTAAATGAATCGGTTGAGAACTTCATGTTGAGGAGAGTTGTAGTTGAACAGAATGGAAAAGTGAGACTAATAGTTAGCATGAATGAAAGGATGTGGGGACCCAAGCAGTTGAACTAAAAGAAAAATGAATAGATCTCTGGAGTTTGGGATTATTTAACAGTTAGGTAAAGGTATTTGATGACCAAAACATCTGGTTGCCTCCAAATATCATTGGCACAGCTGTTGGGGTGCTTAGAAATACTTTGCTCTTGAAGTTAATGACTTTTGTCCAGCTGTGTCCAGTCTTCCAGCAGCTGCTCTGAATATAGCACTTCTGGATCACATCTGTTGACTCTACACAAGGAAGATATATACATGGGGATTCTTTTATTTCCTTAACTCCAAATATGTTATGCAGGTAGTATTTCCCTGAAACTTGTACATCCCAAAGTCAAATGATGACAGCCTCTGTCATTTAATTTTGCTGAACATGTGAGCATTTGAAATAAATAATGTACATTTGCTCACTCGTACCTACTTCCCACCATGTTGCATTCCATATTGATACACCACTCCCACTTCAAGCCAAGAACTTGTATTGAGTTCTGAAACACAGAACAGGTACCTAGTAGGCACTTAATAAATATTTCCAGGTTTGGCTGATTTAATTAGAGATCTGCTAAATAGAGTCTATAGGCTAAACCATCTGTGTTTAATTTTAAGAAGAAATGATTAAGGAGAGACATGATCATGGATCTCCTGGTACAAGGTAGAGTATTACATGGATAGTGTAGACAGTTGTCCTCCATTACCTGGGAAGACAGGATAATAGGAAAAAACCTGCAATTGCAACTTGCTTGAGTTAGATAAGAAGACAAAATTAGCAGAGTGGTTTAAAACAAGGACTTTGGTGTCAGACAGATCTGGATTAGAATTCTGGATCTGGTCACTTGCTAGCTGTGTAGCCCTGGGTAATTCATTCTCTGGCCCTCAGTTTTTTCATTTCTCAAATGAGGATAATGATATTGCATACTGCATGCAGTTGGTTTGAGAATCAAATGAAATGATGCAGGACACTTGGGCATTTGCGGGGAGGTAGGGAGGGAGCCAATAGAGAATAAGAGGTTGATACAAAAAAGGGAGGGAATCACTGATTAGCAGGGACTTAGAGATAGTATCTTTTGAATACTGTGGCTAGAATGCAGTGGATACAGCTGCTTCCAGAATGGTTTGGGATTCTGTTCTGTCTTGAGCCATGTTCAAACTATATCTTTAGTATAGATCCAAGCCCTAGCATTCTGAAGTTCTCTTCAAATGATACCCTCTCCCCGTGCCTGGTCTAGAAACGCCACCCTCTGGAAAGGATCTGGACTCCTAACTTTCCATTTCAGCTACTTTATTCTACTCATACTTCAATTTATGCTGTATTGTCAGCTCATAGAATTCAAAAGGAAAGGATTGCTGTAGAAAAACTTCTGCTCTGTTATGTCTGCAGCCTCCCAAGTCGAAAGGAATATCGATTGAGTTCCCTGATAACCAATAGAATGAGAAGATGAGACAAATTTTTAAAAGTAATTATCCATTGAGCTTAGGTCTGCTCAGATGTTATAGGTGAGGCAGAATGAATTCTTAGTGTTTTCTTAGCTCCTTTACTTATCAATGTTCATGCTCCCATTCAGCATATGCCTATGCTGTACCACATGCTGTGCCCAGCACTGGAAATACAGAAATGAAAATATATTCTCCTGGCTCTTGAGGAACTCATAGTCTAGTAAGGAAGACAGACAAGAAAACTGATAGTTCCAAGGAAGAGTTCTAAGTGCTATGCATAGGGGTATGGTAGAAATCTGGGACACATGAAATAGTGTGGGAGGTATCAGGCAAGACTTCTTGGGGAACCTGAGTGCTAGTGATACTATATAAGAATATCCTTGAATCTGCTTCAGTCATTTGCAAACGTTGGTACTTTAACAACTATTTGTGACAAATTGTTTATATATAGCCTACTACTGTTTTTAACAGGTCTATGTGTTATGACAGAAGACTATAAAATACCTTCTTAACTAGGGACCCTCCCAGTTCCTAGCTAACCCTATTCTGGGCCATCATATACTAATGGCCAGAGTTACTCTTCTAAAAGTTCCCAAGATGAGTTGGCGAGTTGGAATTATCCAGAAGAAGGGGGAGAGGGAGAAGCAAAGAGAGGAAGGGGTGGCATTGCAGGAAGGAAATAACAGTGTATGGAAAAGGAAGGGGATGAAAGAGGGGAATTTTTAGTGAAAAAGGAGGTTGGTGAAAGTAACAAGAGAAGGTGGGAGAAGCAGACACAGAGGGCCTTGTATGCCATAGTAAGGGAGTTGGACTTCATCCTGTAAGGTAATGAGAAACCACAGAAGCAGCTGTATTTAAGAGTGAGGGTCACTCCATGTGTTGTCATTGATCTATCTCAGTGGTTGTCAGGGAGAGAAACTGAGGCAAGGGGTGCAAGTGGAATTTTACCAAATTCCAGGTTGGAATGACATTTTAGGGCCAAAACCGGCATGGAGTGAAATCATTTTATCATGTCTTTATTGAGAACTCACCAACCTCTGGGCTAGGGACTGTGAAATTGCCAGTAGAGGAGGCCTAGCCTATCTGTTGCAGGTTTTTGGATCTTGTATAGTCTAGTTCCCAGGGTGTGTAATGATAAAACTCTACCAGATGTCTTCCAGCTCTAACATTCGTTTTTCTCTTGTCCCAGTCCTGTGTATTTTCAAGCTCTCTTCCCATCATTGTAAACATTCACTGAATGAATTGTCTAGACTTCTCTGTTTGTATAGAGGTATGTATGTTCAGAATATAATATTAAAAGCATGATACAACTGAAAAGGAACAAAGGACAGTCTATTATGAGGTGGTGTGGATAAAAGTATTTCAACTTCAAAACCCTTCTTTTTTTCCCTCCCTAAAAGGAATTGAAAAGACGTTTCTACACTTTGCTCTTAATATCATGAGGACAATGAGTTAATGTTTGCAGGCATTTTTAGTTTTTTCAGACAAAAGGTGCTACTTCTGCTTTTATTATTTCAGTAGATAAGTACTGCAGATGAAAAATTCCAGGGGGAGATAGCCTCATCCACCAGAGGGCACACAGCAGAAGCAAGAAGAACTACAGTCCTGCAGCCTGTGGAACAAAAACCACATTCACAGAAAGATAGACAAGATGAAAAGGCAGAGGGCTATCTACCAGACGAAGGAACAAGATAAAACCCCAGAAAAACAACTAAATGAAGTGGAGATAGGCAACCTTCCAGAAAAAGAATTCAGATTAATGATAGTGAAGATGATCGAGGACCTCAGAAAAAGAATGGAGGCAAAGATCGAGAAGATGCAAGAAATGTTTAACAAAGACCTAGAAGAATTAAAGAACAAACAAACAGAGATGAACAATACAATAACTGAAATGAAAACTACACTAGAAGGAATCAGTAGCAGAATAACTGAGGCAGAAGAACAGATAAGTAACCTGGAAGACAGAATGGTGGAATTCACAGCTGCAGAACAGAATAAAGAAAAAACAATAAAAAGAAATGAAGACAGCCTAAGAGACCTCTGGGACAACATTAAATGCACAACATTCACATTATAGGGGTCCCAGAAGGAGAAGAGAGAGAGAAAGGACCCGAGAAAATATTTGAAGAGATTATAGTCGAAAACTTCCCTAACATGGGAAAGGTAATAGCCACCCAAGTCCAGGAAGCGCAGCAAGTCCCATACAGGATAAACCCAAGGAGAAACACGCCAAGACACATAGTAATCAAACTGACAAAAATTAAAGACAGAGAAAAATTATTGAAAGCAGCAAGGGAAAAACGACAAATAACATACAAGGGAACTCCCATGAGGTTAACAGCTGATTTCTCAGCAGAAACTCTACAAGCCAGAAGGGAGTGGGATAATATACTTAAAGTGATGAAAGGGAAGAACCTACAACCAAGATTACTCTACCCAGCAAGGATCTCATTCAGATTCGATGGAGAAATCAAAAGCTTTACAGACAAGCAAAAGCTAAGAGAATTCAGCACCACCAAACCACCTCTACAACAAATGCTAAAGGAACTTCTCTAAGTGGGGAAACACAAGAGAAGAAAAAGACCTACAAAAACAAACCAAAAACAATTAAGAAAATGGTCATAGGACCATACATGTCAATAATTACCTTAAACTTGTATGGATTAAATGCTCCAACCAAAAGACACAGGCTTGCTGAATGAATACAAAAACAAGACCCATATATATGCTGTCTACAAGAGACCCACTTCAGACCTAGGGACACATACAGACTGAAAGTGAGGGGATGGAAAAAGATATTCCATGCAAATGGAAATCAAAAGAAAGCTGGAGTAGCAATACTCATATCAGATAAAATAGATTTTACAATAAAGAATGTTACAAGAGACAAGGAAGGACACTACATAATGATCAAGGGACCAATCTAAGAAGAAGATATTACAATTATAAATATATATGCACCCAACATAGGAGCACCTCAATACATAAGGCAACTGCTAACAGCTATAAAAGAGGATATCGACAGTAACACAATAATAGTGGGGGACTTCAACACCTCATTTACACCAACGGACAGATCATCCAAAATGAAAATAAATAAGGAAACAGAAGCTTTAAATGACACAATAGACCAGATAGATTTAATTGATATTCATAGGACATTCCATCCAAAAACAGCAGATTACACTTTCTTCTCAAGTGCACACAGAACATTCTCCAGTATAGATAACATCTTGGGTCACAAATCAAGCCTCAGTAAATTTAAGAAAATTGAAATCATATCAAGCATCTTTTCTGACCACAACGCTATGAGATGAGAAATGAGTTATAGGAAAAAAATTTAAAAAACACAAACACATGGAGGCAAAACAATACGTTACTAAATAACCAAGAGATCACTGAAGAAATCAAAGAGGAAATCAGAAAATACCTAGAGACAAATGACAATGAAAACATGACGATCCAAAACCTATGGGATGCAGCAAAAGCAGTTCTAAGAGGGAAGTTTATAGCTATACAAGCCTACCTCAAGAAACAAGAAAAATCTCAAATAAACAATCTAACCTTACACCTGAAAGACCTAGAGAAAGAAGAACAAACAAAACCCAAAGTTAGCAGAAGGAAAGAAATCATAAAGATCAGAGCAGAAATAAATGAAATAGAAACAAAGAAAACAGTAGCAAAGATCAATAGAACTAAAAGCTGGTTCTTTGAGAAGATAAACAAAATTGATAAACCATTACACAGACTCATCAAGAAAAAGAGGGAGAGGACTCAAATCAATAAAATTAGAAAGGAAAAAGGAGAAGTTACAACAGACACCACAGAAATGCAAAGCATCCTGAGAGACTTCTACCAGTAACTGTATGCCAATAAAATGGACAACCTGGAAGAAATGGACAAATTCTTAGAAATGTATAACCTTCGAAGACTGAACCAGGAAGAAAGAGAAAATATGAACAGACTAATCACAGTAATGAAATTGAAACTGTGATTAAAAATCTTCCAACAAACAAAAGTCCAGGACCAGACGGCTTCACAGGTGAATTCTATCAAACATTTAGAGAAGAGCTAACACCCATCCATCTCAAACTCTTCCAAAAAATTGTGGAGGAAGGAACACTCCCAAACTCATTCTATGAGGCCACCATCACCCTGATACCAAAACCAGACAAGGATACTACACAAAAAGAAAATTACAGACCAGTATCACTGATGAATATAGATGTAAAAATCCTCAACAAAATACTAGCAAACAGAATCCAACAACACATTAAAAGGATCATACACCATGATCAAGTGGGATTTATCCCAGGGATGCAAGGATTCTTCAATATACGCAAATCAATCAATGTGATACACCATATTAACAAATTGAAGAATCAAAACCATATGATCATCTCAATAGATGCAGAAAAAGCTTGTGACAAAATTCAACACCCACTTACGATAAAAACTCTCCAGAAAGTGGGCATAGAGGAAACCTACCTCAACATAATAAAGGCCATATACAGCAAACCCACAGCCAGTATCATTCTCAATGGTGAAAAACTGAAAGCATTCCTCTAAGATCAGGAACAAGACAAGGATGTCCAGTCTCACCACTATTATTCAACATAGTTTTGGAAGTCCTAGCCATGGCAATCAGAGAAGAAAAAGAAATAAAAGCGATCCAAATTGGAAAAGAAGAAGTCAAACTGTCACTGTTTGCAGATGACATGATAGTATACATAGAGAATCCTAAAGATGCCACCAGAAAACTACTAGAGCTAATCAGTGAATTTGGTAAAGTTGCGAGATACAAAATTAATGCACAGAAATCTCTTGCATTCCTATACACTAATGAAGAAAAATCTCAAAGCGAAATTAAGGAAACACTCCCATTTACCGTAGCAACAAAAAGAATAAAATACCTAGGAATAAACCTACCTAGGGAGACAAAAGACCTGTATGCAGAAAACTATAAGACACTGATGAAAGAAATTAAAGATGATACCAACAGATGGAGAGATATACCATGTTCTTGGATTGGAAGAATCAAGATTGTGAAAATGACTCTACTACCCAAAGCAATCTACAGATTCAATGCAATCCCTATCAAATTACCAATGGCATTTCTTTTACAGAACTAGAACAAATAATATTTGTATGGAGACACAAAAGACCCCATATAGCCAAAGTAGTCTTGAGGGAAAAAAACGGAGCCTGAGGAATCAGACTCCCTGACTTCAGACAATACTGCAAAGCTACAGTAATCAAGCCAATATGGTACTGGCACAAAAACAGAAACATAGATCAATGTAACAAGATCGAAAGCCCAGAGATAAACCCACGCACCTATGGTCAACTAATCTATGACAAAGGAAGCAAGGATATACAATGGAGAAAAGACAGTCTCTTCAATAAGTGGTGCTGGGGAAACTGGGCAGCTACATGTAAAAGAATGAAATTAGAACACTCCCTAACACCATACAGAAAAATAAACTCAAAATGGATTCGAGACCTAAATATAAGACCGGACACTATAAAACTCTTAGAGGAGAACATAGGCAGAACACTCTTTGACATAAGTCACAGCAAGATCTTTTTTGATCCAACTCCTAGAGTAATGGAAATAAAAACAAAAATAAACAAATGGGACCTAATAAAGAAAAAAAAATCCAGGGAAATGAAGAATGATAGTTATACCCCTGAACTGACTTGTCTACATTGATGACATGTCGCCAGCTTCTTCACACTTATTTAATCAGACTTTTTTTGGAGAGGTCTTTAGATAGGTGATGGAGACTTGGATTTATGGTTGTTGTTTATGAAGAGGGTTAAAATTCCTACACTCTGGTATTTCCTGCCCTTTTTATGATTCTTCTGAATGTTTTATCAATAGAAAAGTTTAAGTCTGGGTGCTGAGGCACAACTCCATAGATCAAAATCCCATGTTTTAAATCCGATTCAATATAAAGTGAGTTATTTCACTATTCAAACCCACCTGCTTCCTAGGGTCCCAGCTACTTGGGTTAGCCTCATAACTTCCTAGGTTGCTATGTAAGACTTTTCAGTGTGTGTTATGCAAATTTCAACTCTTAAGGATAGATTCTTATATTGCTTGGACACCTCCCCCTTGTATGGTTTAGGTACAGACTATGGAGCCAGATTGCCTAGATTTCAATCCTAGTCATGTCATTTAATAGGTATTGACTTTTTAAAAAATTTATTTTATGGAAGTATAGTTGATTTACAGTGTTGTGTTAATTTCTGCTGAACAGCAAAGTGACTCAGTTGTATATATAGATACATTCTTTTTCATATCCTTTTCCATGATCGTTTGTCACAGGATATTGAATATAGTTCCCTGTGCTATACAGTAGGACCTTGTTGTCTATGCATCCTATATATAATAGTTTGCATCTGCTAACCCCAAACCCCCGCTCCATTCTTCCCCCATAATAGCTATTGACTTTAAGCTAGTTTTGAAACCTCTCTTTGTCTCTGTATATCATGCAGTTTCCACCTATGAAAACTGGGGTTATTAATAGTATCCACCTCAGGGGGTTCTGGTGAGAATTATTAGTAAATGACTTCAACAGGTAAAGCATTTGAACAGTGCCTGTCACAGAGTTAATATTATTTGCCTCTGAAACTCTGTATTCACTATTTCCTCTCTCCATAACTTTCTTCCCTAAGCGATATTCATGACTGACTCTTTACATCATGCAGATGTCCACTCAAATGTCATTCCCTCACAGACGCCTCCCCTGTCCACCTAATCTAAAGTAGGTCCCTCCCTGCCGTGCTCTATCACATTGCACTGTGATTACTTCATTGTCTGTATCCACTCTCTGAAACCATCTGCTTTCTGTATTTACATATTATCTGAGTGCTCTCCCTAGAACGTAAGCTCCACAAGGCCAGTGTCCTTGTCTGCCCTGTTCACCACTTCATCTGTATAGTAGTGCATAACACGTGGCAGAGTTCAATTCATATGTGTTGAACGAAGAAACAAATACAGTTATTCTATTTTCTGAACCAAAATCCAGGCAACCTCTTCTGTCAAAGAACCTTTATATGTTTCAAGGTATAAGAAACAATTGGAAAATATACTTTGGATCCTAAAGTACTGAAATTTCTTGTACATTTTCAATGGTTTAGGTGGGATAGAAGAGAGAATGTCATTAGCACTGGATTGGAAAATCCAAGCATGTGATCTCTGCAATGCTGGCATTTCCTACGGAGGTCATTGCAAAATGGGTACCTGATAATGTTGGTCACAGCCTCCCATGGGTCTCTCTGGATAGATCCTGATACCTCAATGGGTATGACCTTGCCATTTTTATTATATCATCACTAGAGCATTGAGCACATGATTTGCACACAGCGGGTACTCAATAATTATCCACTGTATGAATGAATTTGCGTTTTTTTTTTAGCGTCACAACTTTATATGTCAATGAGGTGTGGAAAGAAAAGAGACCACTTGCATAGGAATTTCAAGAGTTAGGGCTTATACTTGGGGATTTGAGAAGTGGATACACTAACAACAGCTAAGCTCTTAACAGAGACTGTCTAACCCAGGCCCTGGAGACTTCTCAAAGAGACCATTGTTTGGTGGTTTCAAGGTGGGCTCCCTCTCAAACTTTCAGGTTGCCATGGAGATGGCATGTTTTTCTTCCTAAATGATATTTGCTTGTAATCTCAGAAGTCTGGTCAGCAAATTAGCACAGGTGATTTAAGAGTGGGGAGAGGGTGGCTATGGTAGCTTGGAGGTCTTGCTACCCTATAAAGGTCTAGTTTTTTTAAATGAAGTGAGGAAAGAGAATCTAAAGACCATCCTAAAAAAAGGCTATTGTTGGAAAGCCTTTCCTTTCCCCTCTGATGAATGAGGATGTGTTAATATGAGGAAAGAGGGAAGGGTTCCAGGTCACAAGGTTCAAAGGTCAGGGCTGCAATATGCCTGTAATAGTTGTTGTCACAGAAAATAACATTTGTAGGGGGAAATGTGTGTTCAGAAGTTGTTATAGTCAGTGTCCTACAATAAAGCACTTATACGGTAGAAGTGAACTAAGCAGCCCGGAATTATTTCATGATGTTTGTTGGTTTCAGTTTATCTGAGTATATGCTTCTTGAGGGAAGAGACCATATCTTAACATTCCTTTTGCGTCCTGTATAGCACCTTACCCTGTCTCATCTGCAAGGTTTCTCTTGTTTTCCCACTCCCTTGTATTAATCTTTCTGAATCACTTCTCTGATAGCTTTGCTTTCTATCCAAACATTTAATGGTGCTTCCCTGCCAATTAAATAAAATCAAACCCTTGAGTCTGATACTAAAACCCTTTCAAGATCTATCTTTCTAGCTTGCTTTCCCACCCCTTCCAAAATATACCCTAATCTCAGACATCCTGGAGTACTTATCTTGCATTTCCTGGTTATTCCCCGTGCTTTGTTGGATCAATCTTTCCCACCACCCCTTCCCCTACCAAATGTTTGCTTATGCTGTTCCTTCCCTCTGGAATGCCTCTCCCTCACCCTATAATCTCTAGCTAATGAAATTCTTCCCATCCTTTAAAGCCCATTTAAATGCCACCTCAGTGGGAAGTGATCTTTTGGTGTTGCGAATTCCTTTAGCCTTTTCTCCTAATCTTCTTTTCATCCTCCCAAGGCTCAACACAAAGCCTCCATACAGGTATTCAAATATTTGTAGACTCGTAAATGAACTGTAGGTTGATTCACATATATCCCAGGGCCGTAGAGGCAGAATTGACCGCCATCTAGCAAGGCTGGCCAGGAGGTATTCTGTATACTGAAGCCTGTTTTCTCATTGTCTTCCATGATACAAAGAGAAGATGACTTGGGGGATTGTTTGGGAAGCGATAGTCAGGCAAAGAGAAGGAGGCTTACTTGACTACCACTGAGAAGGAATTTCTCAGAAGACCTGGCTTTTCACTGCCCTGAGCAGTACAGCACAAGCCTTAGAGGGAAGGGCACTGGGACCAAACACTGAGGACTGTGGCCTTGTCTGGTCTTTCTTATTTCTTGCCACCACTACCCTGTGTAGCTCAGCCTGCCTGTCAGAGACATCACCTCTTCAACCAGTGGCCTATCAACCTGATGCCAAGGAAACTATATAATGGGATTCCACAGGGAGGGAATAGATAAGAGGAAAAGAAAACCATATATATTCCTTTCATTAAGACATTCTCATAAGGAACCCAAGTTCTAGCAAATCGCATGAAATGATAGACAAAAATTGCCTGCTACCTTGTTTAGAAGCAGTATAACAGAGTGTAATGCCAATGACAGAGGGCAGTAAGCACATACCCTTTAGGGACCTTAGCATGGTGGCCCAAAGCACCTTCCATAAGTTTGATGCTCATGCTTTGTCTTAAAATCCAGACCTGCTTTGTAGTCTCATCCATAATGTAACTGTGTTTGAATATTTAAACTAATGTTTGAGGGAATTTCCTGGCGGTCCAGTGGTTAAGACCACGTCTCCACTGAAGGGGGTGCGAGTTTGATCCCTGGTCAGGGCACTAAGATCCCACGTGCCTTGTGGCATGGCCAAAAAATGAATAAATAAATAAAATAATGTTTGAAGTTAAAGTTGGTGCTCCAAATACGTGTACCAGGTTTATGCTGCTGTGGCTTTCAGGGACTACCTGGCACACCACTGAACATTCCAGAATATTCTCAACCTGGATTGGATTAGTGAGGATTAGTGAGATAATACATAGAAAGCATGTAGCCCAGCGCCAGATAGATAGTAAATGCTCTCTACATGGGACGTGTTTGTGGTTAATTTCTCTCAGAATACGGTTTTTTGGCCATTAAGAGATTACTATCTTCCTCAAAGGTTTGTCACGAGGATTCTGTGAAGCATGGGTACAAAGCACATTGGCTCCTTGCTTCCTGGCAAAGTAAAAGTCCACTTTTGAGGGAAGCACTTTGCAATTCACACCTTCCAGGGTACAATGTTGGGTTGCATTCACATTAACACATTTTTAGAATTTGTTTCTATAGGTCAAGTGTGTCCCTCCCTTTCTATCTAGAAGTATGCATGCATGCATGAGGGCACGTGTGTCGCGCGCGTGCATGCGCGCGCGCGCACACACACACACACACACACACACACACACTCTTCATGACAGGCTCATGAATACTCCTCCTAATGCCTGCGTTCACCTAAGTCCAAAGCAAGGACTGCAGGCCAGAGGGTTCTGATCAAGATTCCTGTGTACCCAAAACCTTGCCATGTTGATCAAGGAAGACGAGGTTTTGTAATATGATGTCAATTATCCAGGCAATTTTCAAAGGACGGAGTGCTCTCTGGCAGAAATGATCTCTGATTACAAGCCTGGGGCAGTGAATATATGGGTAGCTTGTTTTACTCTCTTGCTTCTGTGTATGTGTGTTTAATTTCTATTTCTTGCTACTTGAAGAAATACAGCCTCAATGGTTTTTCTTTGCACATAGCATCACTATTTATCCCAGTTGGAAATAACTTTATTTTGTTCTTGATTTTTCCCCTTCTTCCTGCCCTTCTACAAGCAAAGTCTCCTTTTCCATCTTGAAGCATCTGAGTTTAAGATCAGCGTACAGTCCTGTGAGTGTATCACCATTTGGGATCTGTCACAGGGCAATGCAGTCATGAACTTCAGCAATAGACCACAGGTTTTATTTTTATTTGCTCAGGGTGTGGCTGTGAGACTCTTCCCAGCTACCCTTCCAACACACACACACACACATACACACACACACACACACACACACACAGAGTCATCTCCTTTTAAAAATACTGCTTATTTTTTGTCTTTTTTTTCCCACCACACCGCGTGGCTTGCGGGATCTTAGTTCCTGGACCAGGGATAGAACCCGGTCCCTCGGCAGTGAAAGCGCTGAGTCTTAACCACTGGACCACCAGGGAATTCCCGGATACTGCTTATTTTTATGTTTAAACCCTAAATTTAAAAATTAAATTATACTGGTTAAAGGGAAACACAAGAGGGAAGAGATATGGGAACATATGTATATGTATAACTGATTCACTTTGTTATAAAACAGAAACTAACATACCATTGTAAAGCAATCATACTCCAGTAAAGATGTTTTAAAAAAAAGAAAGTTAATAATTTTAAAAAAATACTTTATTTTTATTTATTTATTTATTATTTTTATTTATTTTGCAGTATGCGGGCCTCTCACTGTTGTGGCGTCTCCCATTGTGGAGCACAGGCTCCGGACGCGCAGGCTCAGTGGCCGTGGCTCACGGGCCCAGCCGCTCCGCGGCATGTGGGATCTTCCCAGACCGGGGCACGAACCCGTGTCCCCTGCATCAGCAGGTGGACTCTCAACCACTGCGCCACCAGGGAAGCCCTACTTTATTTTTAAATTTAAAAATGCAGATAAATATAAAGAAGAAAAGACCATCCCACCACCTCTCCCCCAAAATAGCCACTGTTAACATTTCTAACAGTGGGTATTATATCTTTCCAGAACACAGATTCATTTAATTTCAACTTAGTAATGAATAGTAAACTGTCAATAGGGCACAGTTCTTTGGGGGAAAACAGTAATGTGACTTGAAATGAAGCAAAGTCAGGGTGCTAGGATGTGCACCTGAGAGCTTATTGGGCGCCCTGAGGCTAACCGTGGCTGCAGCAGAATTCCTTGTGAAGGAAATGTAGAATTAAGTACCAGAACAGAAGCCGTTTCAGAGGGATTGACTGTCCCTGCCCAGGCTCTGTAATGTAAGCAAAACTTTCCCTGCTCATTGCTGGCTAAAACCTTGAGTTCTAGCTTTCGAAAACGTAAGGGTTAGTTTTGACAGTCAACTCTCCGTGCTCTCCAGGCCCTCACTGCCCCCAAACTAGAAACAAAGTTAGTACTAAGTACCAAGGTCCTTTGAACATCATCTATTTTTCAGAAACCACTCTTTCAAAAAAAATCAATTATAGGTGCTTTTTGGGAGAGTAGGATGTGTGGCAAAAGGACATGAAGCTCAGTGTTCGGCAGGATTTAGTTGTTATGTATAAAACAACGATGAATCATTTAAATCTTTCTTGAAGCTGTAGCACTTTTACTACATTGTCACCACCCATCAGCACGTTAGGGCAATATATTTATATATAAAGATTTCTTGAGACACTTGAATTCTGTTTTTCACTCTTTCCACTTAACACCTACAGCTCTGGTTCTCAGACTGTAGTGTGCCTCAGAAACACCTGGGACACGGGAGGATTTAAGAAAAGGGTGTTTGCTCCCAAGTTTGCGATTTAGTAGGTTTGGGATGGGGGCCTGAGAATTTGCATTTTCACAAGTTTCTGGGTGGTGCTGTTGCTGCTGCTTTGAGGCCCAGATTTTGAGAACCACGGCCCTACTAGAATGTATAGGAAGGATCCTATCCCAAAATATTTAGGGAGAAGATGAAACTGTAAATTATCCAAAATACTCTTCTTGCTTTAGGTGAGTTTTTCCAGAAAATTATTGGACTTAGCTACCACCACACTCCACCACTCCATACATATTGCAGATTTTACTTTTCAGATCTCTTAACAGCATTTTTGTTCCAGAGTTCCTTTTTATCTACCCCTGTGCCTTCTAATCAACAGAATTGCTCTGATATGCGTGTTTCTGAAAAAATACAGTCGTCTTCCAATACCTTCAGATGATATCTGGGCCTGTCTCTTTGGGAGAGAGGATTTCTGGCTCTGCCAATTATTAGCTGTAGATCCTTGAGCAAGGTCCCTAATATCTCTGAACTGCAGTATCCACATCTGTAGAAAGGAAAAACCCCAAACAGAAAAACACCTGGCTTGCCCAGGGAGTGTGAGCATTAGACAAGATAAAGCGTGTATGAAAGGCCTAGCATAGGGGACAATAAATATCAGGCCTCTATCCCTCTTTTATTATCTACATTTATACTGCAAGTGACGCTCTACCACTATTTCCAGTGCTGATTACTCTGTTATAGATTATAAATATCTGAGGGAGCCTAGGCAACATCTCATAGATATCTTAGCAAATCAAGTTTTCCTTATAGTTCTAAGGCATTTTTGTGTCAGGGACAAGCGGGAACAAGTTTAATAATAATAGTTAGAATCTATTGATGCCCTCTACTATGACTGCTGAGAATGATCTCATCTAATCCTAATAACAGCCCTATAATGAAGGCATTATTATTATCATCATTATTTTTCAGATGAGGAAATGGAGGCTCAGAGAGGTTAGGTAACTCGCCTGACGTCACACAGATACTAGTGAATGCAGAGCGAAGATTTAAACCAAGGACTGTCATTCAATAAAAAAGAAATAGAGAAAAATAAACTAAGGGCTGTCATCTGTCCAAAGGCTGAACCTCTAACCACTACCTCTTCAGATTAGAATCATAAGCTGTCCCTGTCTAAAAGGGACCTTAGACATCATAGTCTGGTCCTCCCACTGTAGAGAGGAAAGAGCTGAGGCACAGGAAGGGGATCAAGATACTCCAGCTCACTAATGGCAGAGTTCAAACGTGGGTTGAACCCAACCTCTGCAGGTTTTACGGCAGTGTAGTTTTGCTTTCCTACAAATAAAAGTTTTCACTCCCCAGCGAAAGCATTGGACAAACAATGGCTCTGCTGAATTAGGAGGGGAAGTTAGATATTCCCATGTTTAACAACCAGTTCTCTATGGGAGGAGGGGAAAGCCCTGTTTTGTAGCATTTGCCAATTTCCACGGTATAAATACTCCCACCAAATCTGATTTCAAGCTATCGCAGTGATGTCACTAAATGCATCGTTGGGAAGAGATGTGTACAATCCAGAGTCTTGAGCTGACGTGAGCGGACTCTAGCATACCACCACCTCCATCCTTGTAGAGAATGACAAACCAAACCTTGGGTATTGTTTCAAGGTAAGATTCCAAGAGTCAAGAGCAAAAGAAATGAATGTTTCTTATATGCCAGGATTCTAAAATTCAGTAGAATTGGTATTCTGGCCAACTCTTCTTTGAGAGTTTAGGCCTGGCTCTATTACTGATATTGAACCCCTGTCAAGGGCCTCTTGTGACTTATTTATAGAATCTTTTTTCCCCCCAAAGGGTACAGGAATATATTGTGTCATGCTCTATCTTTAGAAATGCAAATCCCTTTTCTCAAATGATATCTTTGAGATTGAGGACAAATTAAGGCACTTATACGTTGTTTGTTTGTTTTTATTTTTGAAATAAAAAATCTACAACAGCCAAAAACCCTTTTAAAATTTAGAAAATAACCTAAGGGATATATGTTTATTTTCGGAGATTTAGAAAATACAAACAAACAAAAGAAAATAGGTTAGAGACTCATCTGTTATTCCAAGAGCCAGAGCTAAACAATGGCTAACATTTTAGTGTGCATATTTCTAATTTTTTTCTCTTATATGCAGATAGATTTTTTTTTTCAGAAATGGCTCTACTGTAAAAGAAATCCATTTACAGAATGAAAAGATACCACAGATTATTATCCTCCCGGTAGAGGTCCTGCCACTCTATTTGTATTCACGGAAATGGTATGTTAGCTATATTTATGTTGATGTTCTACACGCATTTGAAGATAATATTACTAATGGGGATTGTTATCTGTGAGTACAGATGGGGCTCAAAAGACCAGGGTGACAGTCTCAGCCCTTTCCAGTCTGTAGACCACTGGACACACAAAGACTGTTTTTGAGTTACAATTGCAGCTGTGCTGATAGGGGTGGTTGATTGGGACTCTGCCTCCGAGACCTCAGGTCATCCTGGAACTCAGAAAACAACCCCCTCCTGCACTCCCTTATTGCTGTAGCCAGGCTGGCCTGCCTGCTGCTTGTTTCCTGCTGCCTGCAGCTCGGCCCCATTGTTTGAAGTGGGGCTTCAGAGCCGCTTTAATGGGTTTTCTTCTGCCCTCCCTGCTTGGGGTTGCCTCACTGCAGCTCACCATACAACAGTCTGATCTGGTATCCTGGGGCCATCCATCCTTCACACATGTCCAGCCCAGTGGGGTGCTGTTAGAAATGGAATTTGTTCATTCCCTCTACTCAGTCTTGATTTTAGTGAAACAATACCCTAGAAAAATTTACCAGTCATAATAACAATGCGAGATCATTGACTCTGGGAAATTAATGTTTCTTTCTGAAATAGATGCTCGTTATTAAGTTGGGGAATAGGAGCCAATCAGAGTTGCCGAAACGTAAGGTAAAGTAGCTGACCTTTCTGGAATCTTGGCTTTTGGCTCTTAATCTCAGTTGTGGATTTTCTTGACAGATCCTCTTCTCCCATGTTCTCTGAGTTTGATTCCCTACCTGAAGGCCACAGTTGAAAGATGGATAACCACAAAATGTTTGGGGAAACGTAACTCATAATTAGGAGTTGCTTAAAGTTGTGGTAAATTGCCTATATAGAAATGGGTGATGTTTGATGCATTTTTGCTGACATTTTTGTTCTAATGCATCATTATTGGTGAGGTAGACCGTCGGGCTCCTTCCAGGGAGACGAAACCTTTTTAGCTGGGAAAACAATGTGACCAAAGAGAACCCAGGCCTCTGGACAGTTTGTGAAAGACAAAGTATTTTTTAGTTTCAGAGGAGTGCAGAGTACTAGCTGTGTGACCTTAGGAAAATCACTTCACCTGTCTGTGCCACAGTTTCCTCCTCAGTAAAAGGCAATAACTAATATATGCCTCGCAGGGATGTCACAAGGATTAAATGAGACAGTGCACGTGCAGTGCTTTACACACAGTGCCTGCCACAGAGTAAATGCCCATCCAATGCTGACTGTTTTCTCCAAGGGGAAGCCAATGTCCTCATAGCCCTAGTTGTAAGGTAGCAATCCCAAGACAGGGAGTCAGCTGACCCTCCAGTGAAGTGTCGGTGCCATGGAAGGGGGAGAGTGGCTCCTTGTTTCCCTCTATTGTGTTGCTTCGAATCCTTGTGAATCACAACATTTAAACCTGTCGTTCTCACCCTTGGCTGCACATTGGAATTGCCTGCAGAGCTTTAAAAACTACAAATGTCTGGGCCGCACCCCCAGAAATTCTGATTTCATTCATCTGTGGTGGCGCCTGAGCAATGGGATTTTTCAGAGCTCCCCAAGTGGTTGTAATGTGCGTCGAGAGTCGAGAACCACTTGATTTTAGGCAGATGCTGCACATCTGTGATAAAGATGATGAAAATCAGCATCATACCACTGAAGGCAGCAGAATGCCACTACAGCCACTGCTGCCACTGCAGCCTCGATCACAGATTCCTCCCAAATCTCTTGACCCAGGGCAATAATCACCAATCCACAGAATCCGCATTGGCCCACCTGTATTTACCAGATGTCACCCCTAGCCATACTGTACCCCTCTCCGTTTAATGTGTCCAGTGTGCATAAGGGAGGATAAAAAAGCTCACACCTGGCCTTGTGATTAAGTTGAGTAAACATATGACAGTAGCCTAAGAGTTAATCTCATTAATGCTGATCTCCTATGCTTGGGCTGTTAGCTGTTGCTCAGCTTTTATTAATTTAGGCTTCAACATGTATCTGCCTTGTCCACAATTCCAGATGGTGCTATAACTCATGCCCTTCTGTCAGTTCCAGAAGATGACTACATGTGTTTTATTGAGATAAAATGTAATTATGCCGACTTTCAACTCTTTTGGTAATTTTGGCCCATTTGTGGATGATAAGTGGTAAAATGCACTCTTCATTATTACACACTAAAAATCATCTGAAAACAGATTTGTTTGGTTAATGAAGTCTCATGGGATGGGAGAGATGAGGAAGGGAACATAGTACTTGAGGTTTTCGTTAAGTATGGATTACAAACAAGTAGGACAACTGTTGTTTGCTTGGAGGGCTCAAAGCCAGGCAACAAAAACTTACCTTGAGAGGGCAGCAGTTAGGAACGTGTCTCCACCCTTTATGATTTTGATGTATTCTAGCTTGGTGTAGACACTTAATCCAGGGTGGGACATATTAGTAATATAGGCACAATCATCCCGCCACCTACCCGCCATGGTTAGTGTTCATCTGGGTAACAGGCTCAGTGTGCAGTTAATTTCTATGTAAAATGGAAATATAAATCATCACTCAAATACTGGCATTTCTGCCTGGATTCTTTCCTGTAAAAGTCTCATTGCTCTTGATGGAGGAAAATGGATATGGTTTTTACACAGGGACATGATCTATGAAGCAACTCTCTGAACCCCAAAAAGCCCAGTTGCATATAAATTTACCAATTTGAAATCAGATGATCTCGAATCAGAAACAAATGATGGTTGATCATATAATATGTTATTAATTTAAAGCATTCTTAGGAGAAAGAACATTCACTGGAAATGAATTATTGATAATATGGCTTTTAATGTGTGACTTAAGTTGCTGAAGAAAAGTTTAAAGTATCTTTCAGAAATGTTAAAAATAATGCCTTCTGGAAGGGACTTACTGCTAAACCTCAGCAAAATTTAAGTTTTATCTTAAGCACAAATCTTATATATTCCAAGATCTTCCCCAAAACTCTGATATTCTGCCAAGTAGGATGAAGAAAGCAGAAGGGGAGGATAGTTCGGTTTGTTTTGTTTGTAAAGCTGTCCCTCTTTCTTGTTTATTTGTGGTGGCCAGGAGAGAGGTCCTGGGCTGCTTTGTTCTTTATCTGGGATCACTACTTTACCAAATGAAGGGTTTCGAAATCCTTAGTCTGCTCCCTTGAAGTGAAAAGCAGAGGCAACTTTTGCCTCTAAGTACACTCTAAATGGAAACTAATGTTTTGGGTGTTTCAAGGGGCTGACTTTAGACACAGAGCTTTATCGTGGAACTTTTAATGCAGATCTGAGGCTTCCAGAAATATTACTTTTTGGAATGGAGTTGATTTTATCCTTGGAGTTTGATTAAATGGATGCAGTACATACCAGCTACTGTCGGCAAAGTGGATCTTTACAGATATAACATTCATGAAAAAGAAAACAACAAAAATCAAGCTATTGTATGTTTTTAAACATCTTTATTGGAGTATAATTGCTTTACAATGGTGTGTTAGTTTCTGCTTTATAACAAAGTGAATCAGCTACACATATACATATATCCCCATATCTCCTCCCTCTTGCGTCTCCCTCCCACCCTCCCTAATCAGTAAGTCAACCTATTGTATTTTATCCCTACCATTTGGTAATAGACAGTTAAGGTTTCTAATCAATTTCACTATTGTTTGATTGGACCACCTTTTGTTAACGGCTAGATACGTTTAAATGGCAGCAACTTAACTCTCCCCAGTCCTTGCCCTCCCGCCCCCCCTGCCATTTTTGGCTTTTTGCCTCTGCAGCCAAAAATAACTGGTAAATTATGTTCATTCTCATCCTAATTTGGAATGGAAGGATAAAACCAAAGTTTTACTGCAATCTTTTTGGTGCCTCAATCACTTCTGGCATTCAGTCACTCTAAACTTTTAGTAATGCTCTGGTTTCTATTTCAGCTAAGAGTTAATTCATCAGTGAAATCAAATCTCAAAGCCAGGTTCCCTTCCAATCCCCAAATCCTGTTTATCTCAAACCTATATACTGCTATACTGCTATGGCTAGGAATATTTATTGTTAGATAGTGTTTTTGTTAGGTTTTTCTTCTTGAAAGAGAGGGACTGTTCTATATGCAGTAGTTTTCATTCTGTAGTTAGACATCCTATCCAACCAAAAATGAACCTTAAGAACCTCAACCTCAATTTTTCACTGCCCTAGATTGTTATCTATGCCTCCCAGATAATGCTACACTGCTGTCCCGCTGGTTTATATGGTATGAAGGCAGGAGCCATATTTTAGTGGCTTACACATAGCAGATGTTTGTTAAACTGAACTGAGTGTACCTTGTAGTTTATGGGAACACTGCCGACCCCCAACCGTTGTACATATATAGTAGGTGCTCAATAAATCGGGGGTAATTATGTTAATAGTGTGTTTTTGAATTGAAAAAGGATAGGAAATGGAGAATGTCCTTGCTTAGAATATAATTTGTAAATAAGCGTGCGTGTTTATGATGTATCAACTGGGCCCGTACGTGCTTTGCTTAGAAAACCAGATTACTGCTAAAGTATTCATATTCCTAAAATTTTAAAGTTTAGCGTAATTTAAATCAAAATTTTCAATACCTTTAAAAAATGTATCCATAAATATTTCAGTGTGTATCTCTAAA
Organism: Stenella coeruleoalba; assembly: GCF_951394435.1. Taxonomy (NCBI): domain Eukaryota; kingdom Metazoa; phylum Chordata; class Mammalia; order Artiodactyla; family Delphinidae; genus Stenella; species Stenella coeruleoalba. The sequence goes on along the minus strand of NC_137152.1, from coordinate 88,135,619 downwards.
AGATAAGGAGGCTTTTTTTTTTTAACACAACTATAGTACTGTTATCACAACTGCAAAAATTACCAGCCATACATTTTAAAAGTTAGATGTTCTTAACTATCACCCAAAGTTCCCAACTTCTACCTACTGAGTACTTCTTGCTGGTCTCCTAGTCCACCTTTATTTTGCTTCTTCTACTCTGCTCTTTTGCTTACTCAGAAAAGAGAGCCTCATGTGGTTTTTGATGGAGTATGACCAGTCCTTCTGAATCACCCATTGTGGTGTCTTGGGCTTGGATATTTTTTCAGTTAGACTTCTCGGGGTTGGGGAATATGAGATTTATTATGTGTGGATACTAGGCCAGGCACATGACTTATCTCCTTTAATCTTGACAATAACCCTGCCAAAGTAGATTTCATCAACAAATACCTGATAGTTGAGTTTTTTAAGTCCCTTTCGAACATTGGATATGAGTCTATGTAGGTGACCTGGACAAGGCAGAAAGAATAATAAAGGAAGCCAATGACCATTTATTGATTACTTGCTATGAACCAGGCACTATACTAGAGGCTTTTTAATTCTCAAATAACCCTAGGAAGTAATTATTCTAATCCCCAGTTTACAGATAAAAAAATGAAATTCACAGATATTAAATATTTTGCCTATCTTTCAGACCTTTAGTTCAAAAATCTGAAAATCCTAAAGGCATGAGATATGGGTGTAGTTAGTTGTCTAGAATGAGAAAGGAACTAAATGTTCTATGTCTGCTCTGCATGATTTAAAACATCTCCCCAAAACCCTATAACATATGTAGCATTCATCCTCAATTTAAAGATTAGGCTCAGCAAAGTTAAGTTACCTACCCAAGGCACACAGGTAATCAGGCAGCATAAAGGGAACTTGGATCCAGGTCAACCCTGAAACTTGTGCTTGTCCCCTTGCCCTGTGCTGCTATTTCTCTGGTTACTGCTAAATCTGAACACACAGAGTTGTCTTTGCACCTTACTTATGGCAATTAACGTGTGTTACTCTGTATTCTGATATATGTATCACAGTCCATTGTCTTTTCAACTGAATGTAAACTCCATGAGGCCAGGGATCTGTCTTTTTGTTTTGTTTTTATTTTTTGGCCGCGCTGCGCAGCATGCGGGATCTTAGTTCCCCAACCAGGATGGAACCCGCGGCCCCTGCAGTCTTTTTGGTTCACTGATCTATCACCGAGATCTATTGGGTTGGCCAAAAAGTTCTTTCGGGTTTTTCCAAAAGAACTCTTTGGCCAGCCCAACAGAACAATGCCTGATACACAGTTGGTATTAAATAAATAATTGTTGAGTGGATATGTATGATTTTGCTCCCTTGAGATATACACTTCTTGAGCATAAGTGAATCTTACCAAATTATTATCATGTATGCTAACTCTAGTGTTAATATAAATTGAAAAAACAAGACCAAGATTTATAGGAGGTGTCAGGGAGTAGAGAGAGGTGGTCCCCAGAAGAGGCTGTGACACTTTGAATGAGGGAAAGAAGAAAAGGGAAAACTGCCAGGGAAAGACAATGAGCTTCCCTCCCTCTGGAGAAACCAGTGAGGGTTAGCAACCTGTAAGTCTTAGCTTGAGAACAAGCTAGAAGGCCTGCTTAGGAGGCTAGGGGGACGCTGCAAATCACTGTGTGGTCTCTGGAAGCAGAGTGGGTCTCATCTCGGCCTGAGTTCCCATAACGTCGCCCATCCAGACCCTCACTCTCATCCCCCGGCAACTTGGCCTGTGGCTGTGAAAGGAGATCAACATTTCCTGCCTGCTTCCAAGATTTGGTGGGTACTTCAGGGGGAGCCGGGGAAGAAACAAACTTCAACCCCATTTGGGGGCCTTAGGGGAGGCAAAGTCAGTTCCTTCAGGTCAGTTCCAACTCAGTAAGCTCAGAAGCTGGGAGCAGAGAAGTTACCACCTCCAGCATTGGGGAGGAACATGGAAGCTGGTAGATGGTAAGGGAATGGTGGGAGGGGGGTGATAGAAAGGATAATACGGCATGGAAATTCTCATGGTCCTGACACAGATTCACCTAACGTGTGTGTACTGTGTAATCTTGTTACTTATGCCTCTTAATGCAACCTTGTGGAATAAATAACTGTTTTTATTTCAGACATCCCCAGGAATGCCAGGAAAGGAAGGCAGGCCTAGACCAATCTGACTGTATTCCACATAAGTAACGTCAAATTGCACGGATGCAAGACCCAGACGTTACACATTCATCATTTCATTTGTTCTTCCTGCTAATCCTATGAAGCAGAGCAGTCATTCTGATCCCCATTTTCTAGATGGATAAGCTGGGTAGCAATGAGGTTCATTGGCATGTATGGCATGTATGTTCAGGGACATACTTGCCCAGTAAATACTGAATGATCTGTCTGTAGGAATATTAATCTGGTTTTGGTATATTGGATATAAAAGAAAAGGGAGAGGCAGAGGGCAAGGTGATATTGCAAAACCGCTGCAAATATCTAGGCAAGAGATAAGGAGCCTGCGCTATCACTGAATAAATTGTTCCCAAGTCCAGTGGTAACTTCTATCCCTCTTATTATTGAACCTCTCATCAGCTCTCAACAAAGTTGTGTATTCTCTTCCTTCCTGTGTGGAAGTGCTTTCCTATTCCAGAGGCTCAGCTTCCTCTGACCTCTAATTATGTAGTGCTCTAAGGCTTGGCCCTAGGCCCTCTTTTCATTTCTTTGTACCCTAATCAGTCTTAAGCATTTTCATGGCTTTAGTGATCTCATATATGCTGATGATTTCCCAAGTGATAGCTCTAGTCCAGACCTTAGCTCTGAGTTCCGGACCCACTTTGGCATTCATTCATTCAACAAGTATTAATCAAGTGCTTGCTGTGTGCCAGGCACTCTTCTAGCCACTTCGGTTTCACCATGAAACAAAACAGACAACAGCTTTTACTTCACTTACATTAGGAGAGGAAACAGACAATACATATAATAATTAAGTTATATAGTATGCCAGAAGGTCAGAGGTGCTATGGTAAAAAGGAAAGGTAGAGCAGGGTAAGGAGGATTGAAAGTTCTGGGAATGAAGAAGCAGTATTTAAATAGGGTGGACAGGAGAGGCTTCACTGAAAAGGTGAGATTTGAGCCAACACTTGAAAAACTGAGAAAATTAGCCTTGTGGATATCTGGAGGAAAACTGTCCCAAGCAGAAGGAACAGCCAGTGCAAAGGCCCTGCAGTAGGAGCGTGGCAAGGAGGCCAGTGTGGCTAGAATGAAATAAATGGAAGGTAGAGTTTTAGGTCAGCTTAGAGAGTTTAAAAAGGGAGGAGGTAGGTCATATAGAGTCTTGTAAGCCATTGTAAGGATTTTAGCTTTTATTCTGGGTAAAATGGGGAGCCTTTGGAGAATTGGGGGCAGGGCACAGACATTATAGACTTACGTTTTCAAAGGATGACTGGCTATTGTAGGAAGGCAAGAACAGATGGAGGAAGACCAGTTAGGAGATTATTGCAATTGAATTGTCTACTTGATAGCTCTTCTTGGATGTCTCAAAGGAACCTCAAACTCAACAAAAGACATCCCCCTCTACTCTCCCCACAAAACCCCAACCCGGTCCTGCTCCATTGTTCTTTATGTTAGTGGTCCTACCATCCACCTAGTTGCTAGAGGAGAAACCTGCATACCATCCTTGATTCCTTGTGTGTGTGTGTTCATATATATACATATGAAACACTTTGCTGTATGGCAGAAACTAACATTGTAAATCAACTATACTTCTTCAATAAAAAAATAATCTGTTCTAGGGACTTCCCTGGAGGTCCAGTGGTTAAGACTTCCGCTGCACGGGGTACGGGTTTGATCCCTGGTCGGGGAACTAAAATCCCACATGCTGTGCAGTGTGGCCAAAAAAATAGAAAAAAAAATTGTTTAACTATACAAAGCTAAATATGAGAATCGTTCCCCTGTAAGCTTCTGGCCATTTTTCTCCTCTCATGGCCTTCATAAAGCATAGCTATTTGTGTAAATATACAAGTTTGATCTGCCCTCCTGTCTACTCCCCTCTATTAGTAGATTTTAAGTTACTGGAAAAGAAAGGACTCTATTTTTTAATGAACTATTTCAGATATTTATCATTCCTATGCGTGTCTTTTTTTTTTTTTTTTTTTGGCTGTGTCCGGTCTTAGTTGCGGCACGCAGGATCTTCATTGCAGCATGCGGGATCTTTCGTTGTGGTGCATGGGCTGTTCATTGTGGTGCACGGGCTTCTCTCTAGTTGTGGTGTGTGGGTTTTCTCTTCTCTAGTTGTGGCGTGCGGGTTCTCTCTTTCTCTAGTTGTGGTGCTTGGGCTCAGGGTGCGTGGGCTCTGTAGTTGTGGCACACAGACTCTCTGGTTGAGGCATGCAGGCTCAGTAGTTGTGGTGCATGTGGGCTTAGTTGCCCCGCAGCATGTGGGATCTTAGTTCCCCAACCAGGGATCAAACCTGCGTCCCCTGCATTGCAGGATGGATTCTTTACCACTGGACCATCAGGGAAGTCCACTATGCATGTCTTTATACTTTTACTACATTCCTCAAAAACACAGAATATTGTTTTACATATTTATAAACTTTATGTAACTGATATATAATTTTACAGCTGTTTTCATCCAACATTATGTCTTAAGATTCAAATATGTTATAATTCCATTTCTTTCATTTTAACTATTATCTAGTATTCCATTGTATGTATATAATCATAATTTGTGTATCTTTTTGTCTCTTTTTGGCTATTTTTTTTTTTTTTTGGCCATGCTGTGTGGTATGCAGGATCTTAGTTCCCTGACCAGGGATCGGACCTGTTGCCCACTGCAATGGAAGCACGGAGTCCTAACCACTGGACCACCAGGGAATTCCCTCTTGTTGGGTATTTAAGTTATTTTTCTATTTTGGGATAACACAGACAACCATTTTAGGAAAATTTGGTGATATTTAGTAAAAGTAAAATGGATGGACCTAGAGGTTGTCATACTGAGTGAAATAAATCAGACAGAGAAAGACAAATCATATGATATCGTTTATGGGCGGAATCTAAAAAAAATGATACAAATGAACTTATTTACAAAACAGACTCACAGACTTAGAGAATGAATTTATGATTACTGGGGGGAAGCGTAGGGGGGATGCATAGATTGGGAGTTTGGGATTGATGTATACACACTGCTATATTTAAAATGTATAACCAAAAAGGACCCACTGTATAGCACAGGGAACTCTGATCAATATTATGTAACAATCTAAATGGGAAAATAATTTGAAAAAGAATAGATACATGTATGTATATAATTGAATCACTTTGCTGTACACTGAAACTAGCACAACATTGTTAATCAGCTATACTCCAATATAAAATAAAAAGTTAAAAAAATTTGTATACTTTTCCAAATCATCCCATGTATTGACTCTCAAGAAACGAAAAAGAAAACAAACCAACAAAATGCACATGCTCTTCAACACAAGCAAGTCCATCCCTAGATACATACACTAGATCTACACTATCCAATATGGTGGCCACAAACCATATGTGGCTATTTAAATTTTAATTAATTTAAGTATCAGTTCTTCAGTTGAACTAGCCACCTTTCAGGTGCTTAATAGCCACATGTGGCTAGTGGCTACTAAATTTAACAGCGCAGATATAGAGCATTTCCATCATTGCAGAAAGTTCTATTGAATTCCCCAGTGTTGCCTTGGAGAATGACTTTATCTGCACATGCCCAGTATACCATGAACATAAAAAGCATCTGATATCTACGGAATGAATGAATGTGAAAATATTGCATTACAAGGCTGTATATGGTAAGTGTTAAATGAGTTCCAGGAAAAATAGCTAAACAAGTTTAGAAGGGGTGGGATTTGAGCAGAGTTTCAGGGTCCTGTGCATGAGTTTGGAGGAGAATTGAGCAAGGTGTTTATCCAAGGCAGTCAAGTGCAACATAGCAAGAAAAGGAGTTGGAATCATTATTGTGGAGGAAATCAGATAGCTCAAAAACAGAGAAGCTGTAGCAAGAATAAGATCCAAGGCAAGACTGTGAGTGGGGAAAATGAGTCATGAGGTCAGAAGCCAAAAAGATTAAAAGGAGGCCAAGAGGTAGAGTGCAAGGCAGGTCAGAGAGAGCAGTTCAGGACAGAGGCTGTGAAAAAAATGTGAAGATCTCTGAAGCCTGTGTACTCCTGGCTTTGAGATGAAAATCTTGTTGTTTCCTGAGCAGATTGCCATCACCCACAAGACGGGAGGCCTCTCCACTTTTAGTGGAAGCTATGGTTAGGAGAGGGTTATCTGGAAGAATGTGGAAGAAGATTAGAATTTGGGTCCCATTACAAGTAGCTGTGAACATTTGGAGGTTGGAGGATGGGGCCTGGACTAGGCTGCTGAGAACAGCATTCTGAGAGAGTAATTACTCTGGAAAGAGTAAGAGACAGTGAGGGAGCAGGTGTGGCAAAAGAAGAGCAGATCGAAAAGGAAAGGGGGATGAAAAGGGCAAGGGTAAGATGAAGCAGAATACGAGTGGGGGCATTTTACATGTCTTAATATTGGCTTTCAATTAATTGTAGGGTTCTTTCTGGAAATTCAAAACAAAACAAAACAAAACACAGGAATGCTGTGTGAGATTCAGAAGCCATGGGTCTGATTCAGTTAGAAAGTACAGTTCTAGCCCCAGGCTCTCTGAGTTGTTCTGAAGTCCACTCCTAGTTTTCCGGAAAGCTTCTCCCCGGAATCCACTAACTTCCCCAAGTCAGAGGTAGTGATGAAAAAATTCTGGTCCCCAACATTTTTGGCATGGAGGGGACAGGTGTGTGGCCACAGGGGAAGTTGGCTCTGAGTGGAAAATCAGAGACAGCCATTTGAAAGTGCATGAGTCAAGCAGGGTATCCCATGTCGCTGTCTGTAATCTTGTGAAGCTTAGCTTGACCATAAAAATCCTATCTCTCCTGCCCACCCCTCATCCTTTCACATGCTATAGATAGTCCAAACTCAGTTCAGATTTCTGTTGTTATTTTCAAAACTCAATCAGAGTAGTACCTACCTTCAAAACAAATAAAGATATAACCAATTCTAGGACCAGACGAAACAAAGCTCTTTTATAAGCTTGCTTACAATATTGCAAACTCATTTCTAACCATGGCTTTTGAGGACCAAAGCCAATGACAGAAGAGCTAGACACAGTGCACCCAAAGGGGAAACAAACTCATCTGACCTTAGGAAAGTAATCATTCAAGTGGAGATTATGCATTACGAGAGCAGCCAACTGTCTACCAACAGTGGGTTTGCAATCACAGAAATCTTTCTCAATGGCTTTCTATACCCTCTAGCAATATTGTCAGAGGTTTGGATTCCTGAACAAGACCAGTCTGAAAGAGCTGTGTGTGTGCATTGCTAATTCTTTACAAAGATTACAGCTCTTTGATTCCCAAGGCTATTTCTTGTTCTGACTCCCCTATTTCTTTCCACCTCATGTAACTTCACTCTTCAGCCTCAAATCCCTGTGCCCAGGCATGAGCCAGTCTACTGAAATATGGGCAACTGTCTTGGCATGCATGGGCAATCAGATGTTTGAAGAAAATTGATGAATACCCATGTGTCCAAGAGATCCATGGGGCTTAGGGAATTAAAAGGCTTATTCTTGTGGTTAAACACTGGGAATGCCATCTCATTCCCGTGCACTGATTTCTCTATTATCAGCTGGTAAGCCACAAGCAGATCCCTTGTTCATCTGCCAGGATGCAAACTAGCCCTTCTTTCAAGTCCCACTTTTGTTCTCAGGCTTAGGAATGCTGCAGTTATTCCAAAAGGAATCTGGCTGGCACAGTTAATTGGACTTATTAGGTCATAATTACAGTATCGGAGCATCAGCCTGCATTTTTCTGGATGTGATTATTGGCGCTTCCTAATGTATATCTTTGGGTCCTGATGCCACCATTTAGGATCCAGTGGTTGAACTGATAGAAAACTAGCATATAGACAACTAGGCTGAATGCTTCCCTGAGCCCTAAGTCTATGAATAAACTGTGTCCTTAGGAAGGAGTTTTGGGAAAGCAATTGATAATCATAAATACTAATGTATATTGAGTACTTGCTATGTGCCTGGCACTATGCTTGCATTATCTCATTTATATTTTTTTACTTTGTTTTCTAAAAAATTTTATTGAAGTATAGTTTATTTAAAATGCTGTTTCAGGTGTATAGCAAAGTGACTGATATACATATATATATATATATATATATATTCTTTTTTTTTACATTCTCTTCCATTATAGGTTATTACAGAATATTGAGTAAAGTTCCCTGTGCTCTTCAGTAGGTCCTTGTTGATTGTTATCTACAGTAGTGTGTATATTTTAATCCCAAACTCCTAATTTATCCTTCCTCCTCCCCTTTCCCCTTCGGTAACCATAAGTGTGTTTTCTTTGTCTGTGAGTCTATTTCTGTTTGCTAATAACTTCATTTCTATCATTTTTTTAGATTTCACATATAAGTGATATATTCACAACACACAACAAGCGGAGGTACTATTATTAATATCCCACATTTACAGATGAGCAAACTGAGGCTCAGGGTGGGTAAGGTAACTTACCCAAGATTACACAGCTAGTAAACACAGAATTGGAATTTACTCCCATGTCTGTTTTGATTCAGAACATATGCTCTTAACTAGTACACTACATTTTCTCTTCTTGAAAAGCGTCTGTCTGCTCCTTGCTTCGCTAGCGAGAGCTCATCTGATTTTAATTTGTTAGAAACTAAAACGCAGTAGAATAAACAGATGTTTCCTTTCTGATGAAGTGATGGATTTTATTGTCCTATTTTACATGTCACTAATGGGTTTGAGGCAGATTGTGGAAATTTGTAGGTCACACATCAAAAGTATTTATTGGGCATCTATCATGAGCCAGCACATGTTGGGTGATTCAAAGACGTGTAAGAAACAGGTATTACCATCAAGAAGTGTCTTACCAGAGAAATAAGGCTAACCCACAGGAACCCCTCCGAGAACATATACACATGTATGTATAAAAAATAATACTCCAGGACTTCCCTGGTGGCGCAGTGGTTAAGAATCCGCCTGCCAGTGCAGGGGACACGGGTTCAAGCCCTGGTCCGGGAAGATCCCACATGCCGCGGAGCAACTAAGCCCATGCGCCACAACTACTGAGCCTGCACTCTAGAGCCCACAAGCCACAACTACTGAGCCTACATGCTGCAACTACTGAAGCCTGTGTGCCTAGAGCCTGTGCTCCGCAACAAGAGGAGCCACCACAATGAGAAGCCTGCGCACCGCAGTGAAGAGTAGCCCCCGCTCGCCGCAACTAGAGAAAGCCCGCGCGCAGCAGCGAAGACCCAATGCAGCCTAAAATTAATTAATTAATTAAAAAAATAATAATACGCCAGTTCAGGTGACATCTCTAAGTGCTATGGGAGACAGTGAGGTGTTAATAGAAAGGACACAGGCCTAAGAGCCAAAAGGTGTTGTTTTAGGAACAGTCATGCAATGTTAACTTTTCATATTAATTTTAAAATAAAGTGGGCTTACCTGGGTCATTCTGGGTTTCTTGATTAGAAGCAGAAGACAAGAAATAATCAGGAAGTCTTCATGGAAGGGCGGGTCGCATTCGAATTGGTAGGGAGGAGGGAGGAGACTCCAGGTCCCAGGAAGAATCAGGAAGGGACAGAAAGAGTTATGGCAAAGAGAGGAAAATGAGCCCGGAGTGTTGATGGGCCAGCAGAGAAGAGACACTTAAATGCTTTACGGGGCACAACCCACGATTAGACACAGGGAAAATCAGGGACCAATGGGCTGATGGATTGATTTTTATTGTGGTAAAATACACATCACATAAAATTTACCATTTTAACCATTTTAAAGTCTACAATTCAGTGACATGAGTACATTCACAATGTTGTGCAACCATCACTACTATCTTATTCCAGAATTTTTTCACCATTCCAAGTGGGAACCCCATACCCATTAAGCAGTCCCTCCTCATTCCCCCCTCTCCTCAGCCCCTGGCAATGACTAATCTCCCTTTGTATCTATGGATTGACCTACTCTGAATATTTCATATAAAGGGAACCACACAATATGTGGCCTTTTGTGTCTGGCTTCTTTCACTTAGCATACTTTTAAGGTTCATCCATGTTATAGTATGTATCAGAAGTTTTCTCCTTTTTATGGCTGCATAATATTCCATTGTGTATATGTGTGTGTATACCACATTTCGTTTATTCATTCATCTGTAGATAGACATTCGGATTGTTTACACCTTTTGGCTGTTATGAATATAGCTTTCATGAAGGCAGGTATATAAATTTTTGTTTGAGCGCTAGCTTTCAGTTCTTTTGTGTATATAACAAATAGTGGAATTACTGGGTCATACGATAAACCTATGTTTAATTTATTGAGGAAATGGCATGCTTTTCATGGAAATCTAGCATAGTGGTTTAAAACAAAGGTTTTGAAGTTTGAGTTGAATCCTAGCTGTGCTATCTACTAGTTGTATGGTCTCGAGCGAGTGATATAACCTCTGAGCCTCAGTCTTCGCATCTGCTGAATATGGTTGCTTGGGGGGTTACGTGGCATATACGTGCAAAGCACTTAGCACAGTGCCTGGCACATAGTAAGCACTAAATACATGGCAGCTACTAGGAATACCCTCTATAAGTCTCACGCTAAATGTGATGTATAGTCAATAGCACAGATAAGTAGAGGCACAGCCCTTTTATTGACTTTGCCACTTACCCCTGCACCCCCTTGTAGAACTCTGGAAGTGATCTTAATCTCCAGAGAAATGAGGTATTCTGGTTTCTTAACACCTCAATTTTTAACTATGTAAATTGTGTGTACACATGTACAGATATGCACACACACATACATACATACGTACACACTTACATATACATATTAATTTTTCTACTCAAAAAGTTTCTTTAAAATGTCAAAAGCCTGTGTGTTTTTTATATAAGACACTGTCCAAGAAGAGACAGTGTACTAGTTAAGAGCATGTGTTCTGAATCAAACAGATGTGGGACTAAATTCCAATTCCGTGTTTCCTAGCTGTGCAATCTTGGGCAAGTTACCTCACCCCTCTGAGCCTCAGTTTCCTCATCTGTAAACATGGGGATATTAATAGTACCTACATTTGTTGGTTTGTTATGAATGTTAAATGAGATCACGCAAGCATAGTGCTTGCCACACAGCAAGTTCTCAACCCTCTGTCTGTTGCTGCAGAAATACCCATGACATTGCCCTTCCCTGCTTTCCCACACCCTCCAAGCCATCGATGTGGCCCATGGGAGTTAAAGAGTCAAGGGACTTTAGCCAGATTCGAAAGAATATCAAATGATCATAAAGATTCTTTCCAAATGAAATGAAATTACACCATAACAAAAGCAGCTCAAGACTCTATAATCTCAAATGTATCTTTTGAATTTCCTGCTTATGATTAGTCTCTTGGCTGGAAGCTGTATTTTTCTAAGAGGGATTAATGTTCCACCTACACAAAACAGAATCATATAGTATTTGTGCTGAAAGGGGAAGGGGCAGTGAAAGTAATTAACATCCATTGTACACTGTGCACTCAGTTTGTCTTATTCGATCTGTGTAACAACCCTGTTGTGAGGTAAGTGTCCATATTCCCACGTTGCAGCTGCGGAAACGAGCTCAGAAGCAACTTGCCCAGAACTAGTAAGTGTTATAAACCAAGATTTGAACCCAGATCTCTCTGAAGGCTTCAATTTACTATACCACACTTGCTTTAAAGAATGTCTGGGATCTTGTTTTGCTGTTGGTGAAGCAGAAACCAAGAGAGGTAAAGTGAGTTACCCAAATTCACTTAAGCCAGTTAATAGTAAAGAAGGGACTAGAAACCAGTTCCAAGAATGCCAGCTCACGTTACTTTTTTGACTCTAAATGAATGAATAATGTAGTGGCTCATCAGTTAAAAAATGATTAGAAGATTGGAGGGAATCTGAAAATAAGTTTCATCTGTACCTTAATTACTCCCATTTCATGTTTCACAGGCTTTATTGAAAAACTGTTTTGTCCAGTTAGAAATAAACCAGTGACCTGTGTTCCCAGATGCCTGTGTGCCCACTGCATTTGCTACTTGATATTCAAAAGTAGTATACAAATGTGGGCCGTCCACTGATTTCAGTTCTATTTTATAAACATGTATTAACCACTGTGGTGGTTAATTTTATGTGTCAACTTGGCTAGGCTATGGTGCCCACATATTTGCTCAAACACCAGTCTAGATATTGCTATGAAGGTATTTTTTAGACATGATTACATTTAAATCAATAAACTTTGAGTAAAGCATACTACCCTCCATAATGTGGGTGGGCCTCATCCAATCAGTTGAAGGGCTTAAGAGGAAAAGACTGAGATCTCCTAAGGAAGAAGAAATTCTGCCTCCAGACTGCCTTTGGACTTGAGACTGTAACATCAACTCTTCCCTGAGTTTTCACCCTGACAGCCTGCCCTGCATATTTCAGACTTGCCAGTCCCCATTGTATGAGCCAGTTCCTTTAAATATGTACAGACAGGGCTTCCCTGGTGGCACAGTGGTTGAGAGTCCGCCTGCCGATGCAGGGGACACGGGCTCGTGCCCCGGTCTGGGAAGATCCCACATGCCGCGGAGCAGCTGGGCCCGTGAGCCATGGCCGCTGAGCCTGCGCGTCCGGAGCCTGTGCTCCGCAACGGGAGAGGCCACAGCAGTGAGAGGCCCACATACCGCAAAAAAAAAAAAAAAGTACAGACATATGTAGAGATGTACATACATGCATGCATACATACAGTAAACACACACACATCCTCATTGTTCTGTTTCTCTGGAGAACCTTAACTAATACAGCCACCTACTAACATACCAGGCCCAGTACTAGGCTCTGGGAAGATAGAGAAGAGATCTCTGTACAAAGAGATTTGTACAATGTGGCAAAATATGGCAAAGCACATTGACAAAGGTAGGACAAGGTAGGAAAATAAAGCCACAAGAAGAGTACACAGGTGTATTTCCTGCTGCCCTTTACACCTGCTAATAATGCTCATGGCACTCAGACTTTGTCTGTAAATGGACAATATACTTAATTCTGAAGGAGAAAGCTTGCCACCAGGCAAAAATAGATTCTGCTTCTCTCTTCAGGCTATTGTTTAAATCTATTGATTGAATTTATTAATTCAGTAAACATGTATTGAATCTTGGCTTTCTACATGGTGTATAATGACAAAGTGGTGACGATCTAAGAAGCCTCAGTGTTGCCAGAGCTTTTCCCTAATATTGTCCTAATCTCTGGAGCCCAGGTTAGGTATGGAGAAGTTGCTTGATGTCACTGTGCGTGAAAACCAGGCACATGGATGCTCCTGGTCAGCGCATTTGTCTCTCTGACAACTTGATTTGAGCCAAACTAGACAGTGCATCTATGGGCTGGGACAGTAAGCTGTCCCCCGGCTCCCACCTCCTGGTTTTCAGGACTGCCTCTTCAGTTTTCAGGCTCTATCAGTGCCTAACTTGCACGTAAGACCCATCAGAAAGGCTGGCCTGGTATTTTAGGGAAGACCTATGTCCTTAAAATGTGCTGAATTCCACTTATGCCCCAAAACGCAAGCTCTTCTCTCACTCCCTGCACTGGAGTCATTTATAGCCTTGGGGGAGAGAAGACTAATGAATGTCCATAAAATACTTGGAGAACCATGCAAGGTAGCATGTGAATATTTTCAAAAGTTTGTCTTCTCCCCAGTATCTGAGCCAGTACCAGTCTTATAGAACTTAAGTGAATGTGTCTCACTGGCTAAAGTGTGAGCTCCCCAAAGGCAGGCTTTGTCCCATTCCGCTTTGTATCCATACAATTTTAGACCCGACTTTCTCTGCTCAGATCTTTAATGTGAGTGTTCCTCAGGCCTTTTCCCAAGGACCTCTTCTCACCACGCACAATGTCATTCCTGCACAATTATATCTTTCAGCCCAAATCTTTCCAAGCTCTAAGTACATATATAGCTGACTACTTAGATATGTCACCCTGGCTTTCACAGTTTCCTTAAATTCAGTGTGTCCAAAACAGAACTCATTCTCTACACACACACACATATTGGTCTTATTCCATGCGTCCCCATCTCAGCAAATAGCACCACCATCCTCCCTGTTGCTCAAGCTGAAGGAGTCACCTTTGACTCCTCCATCTCCCACATCTCATCATTCACCTTCATCCGTCCATTCACCAGTTCGGAAACCTAAATTCCTTTCCTAAAATCCTTTCTTATCGAAAACTTCAAACATATACAAAATAGAATAGTACAGTGAAACTCCTCCCATGTACCAAGTGCTCAGCTTCAGACTGACCAATTCAGACACTCTTGTTTCATCTATCCCCACTTCTCACTCTCAATTATATTGAAACAAATTCCAGAGATCATTTGACTTCATCTGTATTTCATTATGTATTTCTTAAAAATAAGTCACGAAAACATCCAAAATCTCATTATCACGCCAAAAACAAAATGAACAATAATTCCATAACAGAATCAAATAGCCAGTCAGTGTTCATATTTTCTCATTGTTTTGCTTCCTTACACTTGAGTGTCCAAATAAAGCCCCTACATTATGATTAGGTAGTAAGTCTCTTAAGTCACCTTTTCCTGTAACAGTTGCCCACGGTTTTGATTTGTTGGTTGCCGTTTCCTGCATTTGCTCTTGCATTATTGTAAAGCATTGGTAGTTAGATCTAGACACTTGATCAGATTCTTTCTCTCTCTCCCTCCCTCCCTCTCTCATCTCTACCTCTATCTCTATCTGTGTCTTCCCTCTTTGTCTCTTTCTCCCCCTCCCTTCCTCTCTCTCCAAGACTGTTTCATCATATTTCATCAGGTCGTATTTTATCCTTCCCATCAGGAGGTGTAAAATGTCTGCAATATATGCTTGTTTCTCTGGGATGTCAGCAGTTGTTGATATGCATTGCCTCAATCCTTTACCTCATAGGGGCTTGCAAATGTTGATTCTGTAATTCCATCTTTTATTTTAGGGGAAACATTCCTTCACTAATTCTTACGGTTACCCTGAGTTATAGTTCATTTAGTAAAGGCAGGATAAATGCTTGGTTCCACCACCACTCCCCCCCATTTATTTTTCTACCAATTTAAAAAATACTTAATTCTCTAGCATCCTCCAAAGGTGACTAGTGAGGGGTTTTTGTTTGGAGGTCTGGAGGAGAGTACCATTATGAACTCATGGAGTTTTAAATATTTTAAGCATTTCATTCACTGCAGTTATCATTATTGATATACAAATCATCACTTACTTGGCCAGTGGAAGTGTATTCAGATTGGCTTCTGAGTCCTTTTGACTACCCTAATAGTATTTTTAACAGCTTTACTGAGGTATAATTGACATACAGTAAACTGCATATATTTAAAGTGTACATTTTAAGTTTAGACATATGTATACAACCGTAAAAACATACCCCACAGTCAAGATAATGAACACATTCATCATCCCCAAACATTTCCTCATGCCCCTTTGTAATCCCTCCCCTCACACTTTTGCATCACCCCCTGTCCCTGGACAATAACGAATCTGCTTTCTGTCACTATAAATTAATTTTCATTTTCCAGAATTCTATGTAAATGGAAATAAAGAATATAAATGCTTTCTTACTGGCTTCTTTTACTTAGCATATTTATTTTTTATATTCATTTATGGTACTGACTCTATTATAGTCCCTTAGGAGATACGTGATTTGCAAATATTTCCTCTCAGTCTGGAGCTTGTCTTTACATTCTCTTAAGAATATCTTTCAAACAGTAGAAGTTTTTAATTTGGATGAAGTCCAATTTCTCAATTTTTTCTTCTTTACATCAAGCTTTTGGTGTTGTATCTAAGAAGTCTTTGCCTAACCTAAAATCTTTGTCATAAAGATTTTCTCCTATGTTTCTACTGAAAATTTTAAAGTTTGGGCTTAAATTTAGATCTGCAATCCATTTTAAGTTAATGTTTGTATATGGTGTGAGGTACGGATCAAGGTCCTTTCCTTTCTTCTTCCTTCCTTCCTTCCTTCCTTCCTTCCTTCCTTCCTTTCTTTCTTTCTCTCTCTCTCCCTTCCTTCCTTCCTTCCTTCCTTTCTTTCTCTCTCTCTCTCTTTCTTTCTTTCTTTCTTCCTTTCTTTCTTTTCTTTTGCATAGGATATCCAGTTGTGCAGTACCATTTGTTAAAATCTATCCTTTATTTACTGAATTGCCTTTGCCATTTTGTTGAAAATTAATCGGCCATTTACGTGTGGGTCTATTTCTGGACTCTCTATTTTGTTTCATTGGTCCCAATAACACACTGTATTGATTGCTGTAGCTTCATAATAATACTTTCAAAAGTCAAGTCCTGGAAGTCTTAAAGTTTTGTTTTTCTGTTTCAAAGTTGTTTTGGATATTCTAGGTCCTCTGTATTTCTGTATGCATTTTAAAATGACATTGAATCTATGATGACCAATTGGGTAGAAATCGATTTCTTAACAATGGCTTTCCATTTACTTAGATCTTCTTTAATTTTCTCTTCAATTAACTTTTCAGTGTACAGGTTTAGCCAATATTTTGTCAGGTTTATTCCTAAATGTCTCATATATTAGAT
This sequence comes from Stenella coeruleoalba, assembly GCF_951394435.1. Taxonomy (NCBI): domain Eukaryota; kingdom Metazoa; phylum Chordata; class Mammalia; order Artiodactyla; family Delphinidae; genus Stenella; species Stenella coeruleoalba. The sequence goes on along the minus strand of NC_137152.1, from coordinate 88,119,003 downwards.
GCTATTATAATTATATTTTAATTTCAATTTTCAGTTGTTTGCTGTTAACATATATACAGTTGAGTTTTGTATATTGAACTTGTGTCATTAAACATTACTAAACTCACTTAGTTCTAGTTGCTTCTTTCGTAGATGTCGTAGTGTTTTTACATTGTCATCTGTGAATACAGACAGTTTTAATTCTTCCTTTCAAATCTGGGTGCCTTTTTCACCCATGCTTTATCAAACTGGCTAGAACTTCCAGCACAATATTGAACAGAAGTGTAAATGTGGACATATTTGCATTGCTCCCAATCTTAGTGGAGAAAGCATTCAGGCTTTCACCATTAGGTATAATGTTACCTATAGGCTTGTTCATAGATGCTCTTTAGCAGACTGAAGAAATTCCCTTCCATTTCTAATTTGCTTTGGGTTTTTATCAGGAATAGATGTTGAGTTTTGTCAAATTATATTTCTGCATCTATTGAGATAATCATATTTTCCCCTTTTGGTCTACTAATATGATGAATTATATTGATTGACTTTTGAATGTTAAACCAACCTACCATTCCTAGGATGAACTGTACTTGGTCATAATGTACCATTATTTTTACATACTATTGGATTCAATGTCCTAAATTTTTGTTAAGAATTTTTGTGTCTATATTCCCAAAAGATATTAGTCTGTAATGGTAATACTTGCTTCATAGGATGAGTTAGGAGGTAGTCCCTCATCTTCAATTTTCTGGCAGAGTTTGCATAGGAATGGTATTTATTCCTTAAAGCTTTGGTAGAAATCACAAGGGAGGCTATCTGGCCTAGGAATTTTCTTTGTGGGGAGGGTTTAACTACAAATTCAATTTTTAACATCAATATAGGACTATTCAGATTATCTATTTCTTCTCAGTGAGCTTTGGTAGGTTGTATATTGCAAAGGACTTACCAGAGGTGTAGTTGAGGCCTTGCTATAGAGGGGCTTTCTGAAATGAGTTTTGCATGTCACTTTGCCTGGAAACAAAAAGCAGATGAGTTTCAAAGCCATGAAACAGAATCAGAGACAGAAATACTGGCCCACTCCTTTGCTTGTGGGCTTTGGCTAAGGCCAAAAAGTTTGAATTGGAGTTTAACTTTGCTTATGACATATCATGCTTTTATTTTTATTTTTATTTTTTGGCATGTTTCTTTTTGAAAGTCTGTTCCCACAACCAAGTAGACTACTCGACTAGTTTCTATTTTCTGCATATGAGAAGGGATTAGGGCTGTTTCTCCTAATTTTAGAAATGCAGGCATATGTGACAAGTTAGTTTGTCTTTCTTACCATGCAAGCAAAATTAAAAACAACTTCTGAAAGGATTTACAGCTTAAAATTACAGCCATAAAATTAGGTAAAAGTAACATGCAGTTCTTGGCAAATGAAGACAGAGATCCTAGTCTTCTATGTACTGGGTTTTGTAATTTGGGGAGGGGTTCCCTCTCATTTTCCTTCTAGTCATGAGGGATGGACTTGCTATGAACCGTTCTATTTCCCTGGTTTAGATCCTCCTCCCCATGTCCTCTTTGCTCATTTCTGAGCAAGCAGAACATCTATACTCTCATCTATATCAGTATGCCTTAGAGACTGTCTATATCATGAGCTAAATATCTAGCTAAAAAATTATAGAAACAACCTGCATTTGTTTCCCATTCTATATCCTTCTGATAGTTGCTACTGCTGGTGAATTCCACATGGACTCACTGTCTGTCTCAACTGAGCATTGGTTAAATTCTCTCTTCCAAGTACAAAAGACAGAAATGGCAGTGTCCTTGATCCTTTGGACTCAATGATAGATGAGACAGTCCGTCAGGGTATTTCCAGCAAGTTGAATACTCTGTCCTGGAATCCCAGTCCTTCCTATTCCTGTAGGTTCAACTCTTAGAGAACTTATTGACTCTTCCATCCTAACTTAGGCTACCAACTAGAAACCCTAAGGGATTTTTTTTCAACTTGGAATGATTTCCCTAAAAACATCATATTATAAATAAGCCATAAGGCTCTGGGACAGGCCACTAAAGCCCATGACACTGTATGCCTAAAGTCTAGTAGCAAGAATAGGCTCACAGAAAGTAGGACATGAAGCCCCACCATGCTTTACACAGCTGAGGAACCTGAGGATCCACCTGGCCACTCAAAATAATCTTGTATATTTTTATTAGAAACTCTCACCACAATTTCTCTGAAACAGTCAAAAGGAGAAGCTGTTAGAGTGAGCAATGAATACCATAATGAAACATAAATAGTGCTATTGGAAAAGAGGGAGGGTAAGATTTAAGAAAGGATGTGTGAATGAATGTATTGTATATGAATTATATCTCAATAAAATTGTTACAAAAAAGAGAAAGAAAAGATGTGACTAGGATTTCCAGAGAAATGGATAAGATATGAAAAGCATTCCATGAAAATGGAACAGCTGATAAATAGAACTCAATGAGTAGAATATTGGAGGTGATAGTTTGGCCTACAATGGTGGTTTAGCCTGATTTAAAGGGGCTCTTAAATGTTATGCCTGGATTTAGAAGTTTGCAGATAAGAGAGGGTCATGAAAGGTTTTTGAGAGAAGACAGGACATAATCACATCTAAGTTTTAGAAAAGTATCTCTTTACCTTTTCCAATAATACTTCTCACTTTCTTCTTTTGATCATAGTTGTCATTAGGCTTTAAGCTCCTTGAGTGTAATAAAAGTTTCCTAAATATTTGTCTTTCTTTCATTGTGCCCAACACAGTGATAATACATAGCAGGTGTGCATTGAAGTTTGTCCTCAAATCAGTGAAGTAGACTTGGTGTGAGAAAGCCTTGTTCTAGACTTGTCCCTTTCTGGTCGTGTCCCCTCTATTTAAATATGTCTCAGGTTCATTCACTTCTCCTCATCCAACTGCCATAACCCTTGTTCAGGCCACCATCTTCTCTCCAATAGTCTCTCTTTATATATATATATATATATATATATATATAAATTTACTTATTTATTTTTGGCTGCTACGCGGGCTTTCTCTAGTTGCGGCAAGCAGGGGCTACTCTTCGTTGCAGTGCACGGGGTTCTCATTGCAGTGGCTTCTCTTGTGGCAGAGCTCAGGCTCTAGCCACGCGGGCTTCAGTAGTTGTGGCACACGAGCTCAGTAGTTGTGGCTTGCGGGCTCTAGAGCACAGGCTCAGTCGTTGTGGCGCACGGACTTAGTTGCTCCACGGTATGTGGGATCTTCCCAGACCAGGTCTCAAACCCGTGTCCCCTGCATTGGCAGGCGGATTCTCAACCACTGCGCCACCAGGGAAATCCCTCTCCAACAGTCTCTTAATTGGTCTCCCACCTCACTATTACCCGCTCCTGTCCACTAGCGATACTGCCACTAGAAAAATTTTTCTAAAATATCAATCTGACCATGTTAGTCTCTGCTTAAAATAATTCAGTGACTTCCTGTTGCTCTGACAATTAAACCAAACCTCCTTAACATGACCCACAAGACTCTGCATGAGCAAGTCTTTGCCTGCCTAGACAGCAAAATCTTCTGTCACTCTCCCCTTTACTTTCCTGTTAAAGTCACTCTGGCTTTCTTTAGCTTCTTCTAGCTGCCACGTTCTTTCTCACCATAGGGCATGTGCATTGATTTTTCCCTCTGTCTGGAAGATTCTCTGCCTCACTCCCATCCCTTGACCTAGCTGATGCTTCCTGTTCTTCAGACGTCAGTTTAACTGCACTTTTTGGGGTTTTTTTGGCCACGCCGTTCGGCGTGGAGAATCTTCCCCGACCAGGGATTGAACCCATACCCCCTGCATTGAGAGCATGGAGTCTTAACCACTGGACCACCAGGGAAGTCCCCCTAACTGCACTTTCTTAAATAAACCTTCTCTGATCCCATCAAGGAGGCCAAGTGTCCCTGTTGTACGTTCTCATATCCTTCCATTGGTCTCCTTTGTATCGTATAGCACAATTATAATTAAAAGATTATTATTTACTCTTCCAACATCTGTCTCCTCTACAAGAACATAGAGCAAAGGAGCAAGTCTATTTTGTCTAACAGGGTACTCCCAGGGCATAATCCAGTGCCTGGCACAGAGTAGGCACTCAGTAAATCTTTGTTGAATGAAGAAGTAGTGCTTATATCTTAATGACTTGAACATTGTAAACTTTCAGAGTATCCTGTTTTTCTCCATCACACTTTGCACAATGATTATTCTTCAAATATTTGTGTAAGTATTTATCTGTATCCCATATGAGAATATCAGCTCCATGATGGCAAGTACTATGCTTAGTTTTTAATCAATTTTTATATATATATATATATATATATATATATATATATATTTTTTTTTTTTTTTTTTGTGGTATGCGGGCCTCTCACTGTTGTGGCCTCTCCCGTTGCGGAGCACAGGCTCCGGACGTGCAGGCTCAGCGGCCATGGCTCGTGGGCCCAGCCGCTCCGCGGCATGTGGGATCTTCCCTGACTGGGGCACGAACCCGTGTCCCCTGCATCGGCAGGCGGACTCTCAACCACTGCGCCACCAGGGAAGCCCAATCAAATTATATTTTACAGACAATAAAATGTGCTGATTATACATGTGTAGTTTCATGAGTTTTGACAAATGTGTACACTCATAAACATCTCTCCAAACAAAATATAGAACATATCCATTATCCCAGGAAGTACTCATGCCCCCAGTCAACCTCACTCTCACAACCCTGCAGAGGTAGCCACTGATTTCTGTCATCATATATTCGCTTTGCCTATTCTAGAGCTTCGTATAAGTGGATTCATACTGAATATGCACTTACGTGCATGGCTTCTTTCACTTAACATAGTATCTGTGATATTCATCCATGCAGTTACATGTATCAATACTTTGTTCACTTTTTAAATTCATGAATAGTATTCCATTGTACAAATATACCACAGTTTGTTTATCTACTCACCTATTGATGGAAGTCTGGGCTCTTCTCACTTTGGAATTATTACGAATAAAACTGCTATGAACTTTCATGAAAAAGTCATATTCAATTTTTTTTTATCATCCTACCCCTAGCACCTAGCACAGTGCCTCATACACAGCAGGCACACAATACACATGTGTTGAGTAAATGAATGAATCTAATCCTTCCAATGTTAGTGATAACTGTACCTTTCCTTCCTGCTTTAGAAACCATATTAGGAGGCAAATAAGTTAGAGTGACTCAATTACAGAAAGAAATGTGAATACCCTCTTAATATGTTTAAAAGTAAGTTGCAGAGTTTGTACTTTAAAATGTTATTACTAACAATTACTTTTGACACTCCTCACATCTGAACTTGTCACACAAGTGTGTCATGATGCTACTTGTAGGATTTCCGGATAAAATGTAAGATGCCCAGTTAAATTTGAATTACAGGTAAACAACAAATAGATTTTTAGTGTAAGTATGTCCCAAATATTGCATGGAACATATTTATGCTAATTTGGAACATACTTATAAGACAATATGCTAATTGGGATATACTTATTGTTTTTCTGAAATTCAAATTTAACTCAACATCCTGGATTTTTATTTGTTAAAACTGGCTACCCTAACTACATGTGAACTGTGTGACCTCTGGTCCTCAGGCCCCTTCCAGCTTTAAAGCTCAAAGATTCCTCACTTTCTCCCAGCCTCTTTCTCACATATTTTTCTCATATATCCTTCAGAAATGCTGTTCTACGAACATGATGGACAAGATTTAGTTTTTCTGTTTGTGTGTCTTAAGCATTTGCTTGGTGAATTCACTTTAAGGTCTAGCTGGACAGTACATCCCCTCAGGCCCTGGTTCATTCTGGCTGGCTAGGGCTTTTCCAAGTGAAATCCAAAATGCTTGTTCCTCTGACCACCCCCTGAGCCCATCTGTTGCGTTTGTGTACGTGTGTGAACACAGTTGGACAGATGGAGGGAAATGCCTTTCTGAACTACTCATCAATGTCTGGTGTGAGCTTCATCCTTAAAATAAAGTGTGGGTGACAAGTCTCACCTTGTAGGGAGCCAGCTCGTACAGATCCATTCCTTCTCTTCCCAGAGCCTTTCATTCATAAACTCATAGGGAACTGTTCTTAAAAGGCAAATGCACATTAAACATGGGAGAAGACTAAGGTTGGTTTAGCGTGTGTGTGTGTGTGTGTGTGTGTGTGTGTGTGTGTGTGTGTGTGTGTTTAAATTTCAATGAATAGGTTTTGCTTTGGAATTGCTCAAAGTAAAGCCAGACTCTCTGTATTATTATCACAAAGTACAGAAACCTAGGATGGTGCTACAGGGGGCCAGGCTTAATGGAAGGGCACTAAGATTTTGAGTCAAACTTGGGTCTGAATTTATGCCACTCCCTAGCCTATATGACCTTGAGTAGGCAAACTAGTAAATCCCTTCAAGCTTCAGTTTTCTCATCTGTGAAATGATGGCGGTAATAGTGCCTACCACACAGTGCAGTTGGGACAGTTCTGTGATATAGCAAAAGTGAAGTACTTAGCCAGGCACATAGCAGATGCTCCAGTGGTACCCATTATTATGAATGTGGCCCCAGGACTAGTTCTGATACAGCCAAAGAGGCCTCTCTCGGTTTTTGGACCCTGAGGCAACCAGCAGGGAATGAAGATTTTAAAAGGGCACCTCAGCATCTTGTATTATTTTTCATTTTAGAAGTTTACCTGTGCACTGAAAAGAAAGGCCCTGTCTTTGAGTCTTCACTACTGCCAAGTAATACCAACTCTGAGACTCAGGTTTAAATTTTTTTTTAATCTGGAAAATTTATATATAAATTTTCCTTGTTTCAAAAGTAGTTGTGAGAATTATATCTGTAGGATGGTTGTTTAGAAAGTGTACAAACAATGCAAGTTATGGTAAAGTCAGTAAACCCATCTTGATAAAAAAAGCAAAAAAATGAAAAGACACCTCCCAGGGCTTCCCTGGTGGCGCAGTGGTTGAGAGTCCGCCTGCCGATGCAGGGGACGCGGGTTCGTGCCCCGGTCTGGAAGGATCCCACATGCCGCGGAGCAGCTGGGCCCGTGAGCCAAGGCCGCTGGGCCTGAGCTTCCGGAGCCTGTGCTCCGCAGCGGGAGAGGCCACAGCAGTGAGAGGCCCGTGTACTGCAAAAATAAATAAATAAATAAATAAATAAATAAAAAGACACCTCCTAACACTCATCTTTCTTTTCCTGACTTCCCAATTTCAAGCTGATTCCTGGAATTGGTGGCAGTGGGTTTAGTGGGGAAAAAAAAAAAGCCAGAGAGTGAGGATAGCTGGTTTCTTATCCCAACTCTGATACTTAACTTCCTATGGTGAGGAAGTCACTAACAGCTGAGCCTTCATTTCCTCATCTTTAAAATGCAAATCAGTCATCCAGGGATCACCTAGTAGGCAGGCACAGTACTAGATAATTCCAGCTGACATATATTGAGCATACTATATGTGGCAAGCACTTTGCTAGGGGCATTACCTTTAACCTCCCAAAACCCAATGAGCTAAAATATTATTATCCCTATTTTATAGTTGAGGAAATTGAGGCTTAGAGGGTTTAAACTGATTTGCTTTATAGTGAACAAACCAACATCACCTCAGAGGAACTTACTGTCTAGGGGGATAGGTGAAGATATAAAGAAAGCATTGTAATATTGTGTATGTGTGTATGTCACTGCATATACCTGTACCTCTAAAACACCTATGTCAGATTTGTGGTAGAGAATCAAATGAGATTTGGTGTGAAAGGTGTTTTGAAGAAATCTGACAGTGTTAAAATAGAGCTTTACCATGAGTTATTCACCATTTCAGAGAATCGCTGCACTAATAGCAGCTCCATCTGTGGTACTTGAGTCAGCAATACCACATTCCAGAATCATTCTGCTTCAGCAGACTGTAGCATTCCTGGTGATTCTGCATCAAGCTGCTAGCCTCTGATGACTTCATTACATCTTCTTTTTTTTGATTAATTAACTTATTTATTTTATTTATTTTTGGCTGTGTTGGGTCTTCGTTGCTGCACGCGGGCATTCTCTAGTCGTTGTGAGCAGGGGCTACTCTTCGTTGTGGTAGTCAGGCTTCTCTTTGCGGTGGCTTCTCTTGTTGCAGAGCACGGGCTCTAGGTGCGCAGGCTTCAGTAGTTGTTGCATGCGGGCTCAGTAGTTGTGGCTCATGGACTTTAGAGCCCAGGCTCAGTAGTCGTGGCACATGCACGTGCCATGCATGCATGCTCCACGGCATATGGGATCTTCCCGGACCAGGGCTCCAACCCGTGTCCCCTGCATTGGCAGGTGGATTCTTAACCGCTGCGCCACCAGCGAAGTCCCTACATCTAATAGAGCCACGTATGAGCATTTACATATTAAAATACATATTGTTTCATTATGAACTACTTTTGTTTTTTCTTTGCAATACAATTATGGCGTAATAAGTGCTTTTTTTTTTTTGGCCACACTACGGGGCTTGCGGGATCGTAGTTCCCCGGATCGAAACCAGGCCCCCTGCAGTGGAAGCACAGAGTCCTAACCACTGGAGATGCATTGCATATATACACATGGAAGGGAGAAAGCATTCCAGGGTGGGAATGACACCAGTGATGTGGCCTGGTTTAGCAACGGTTAGCGTGTCCCCAGACAAGCCAGGATAGGTCAGAGACTTCCTCTGTTCTTGGTCTTGCCATGTTCCCTGGAAGCCACTCCTTTTATCCCTGTCCTCCCCCCGGCCCCCTCCCCCGCCCAGTGTAATTGAAGACTCCTGGGGGAACTGCCAGGACCAGCATTACAGGAAATTGCCTTGTGGCCAGTGGGGCTTCTCTGGTTACTTTCCTCAGTGACAGAAGACAGTGATGGCTTCCTGTCTGTTAGCTGGGTGTCTTTGCCTCCTTGTTATGCCAAGTTCCCAAGAAACCTCAGCTTGTGCTCCTTATATTTTTGTTCAGCTCCTGTTATTGGGATTTTTTCCCCCTGTCTTATCCAGCTCCCTGCCTCCAGCCTCCTTGCTCCACGCTAGAGATCTGGAAACTTTTGGTCCATGATGGACAAATTTTATGGGACACCTAAAGGGCATTGTTTCGAATTAGGCCATAGCTCCAAACAGATACCAGTTTGGCAATGTCTGTTGAGTCCTCTCCCTTGAAGGTGATGAATTTATCATCCGGAAACAGACTGGTGTTTTTTCTCCTTACTAATTATACGTGTTCATTGAAGACTGCTTGGAGAATACAGAACTATATGGAAAAGCAATAGAAATTATCCATTATGCTGAGAAATATAGCACTCAACATTAGACAAAGGGGGCACAGCACTGGTGAGGATTAAATTCAAAGCTGCTCTGCCTCCCTGTTCTCTATTCCATTCCAGCCCCCAGCTTTCACCTTCCACAGCACCTCTTGATCTCACCCTTATGAAAACTTGCCTGTCCTGTATACCATAAAGTGGAGGGCAAACTGGAAACTGTACAAAAGCACTTACCATGTCAAAGGCATATAAGAGAGATAAAATATCTTTCATATCAAGAAGGTGTTTGGAATCTAAAATAGCAATATTTTGTCATAGCTCTGCCATCACTACCTTATTACCGAGGTGTTGTGGTGATAAAGGGTTGTGGGAATGTCTAAAGAGATAAGAGACCATCTGAGAAATTCACAGTGCTCCCTGGGAATTAGGAAAAGGTTCACAGTACAAAGAGGCAAGAATGATTAAGTGTGAGGCTGGCTCATAAATATGCCTTTCTCTTTTGAACAAAACAGCCAACATTAAACAAAAAAGTTGGATGATACTAAATCCATCCCAGAGATAAAGTTCTTATTACAGATAATAGTTAGAATTTATGTGTTGCTTTTTTCCCAAGGTGGGTAGGGTCAGAATGGCAGTTTCCTCGTTTTTGAGTCTGCATTGAGACAGAAGACTTAGAAAACACTAAGGCATAAGGGTTAAGGTCAAGGCTTGGGAGTTAGACCTGTGTTCAAATCCCAGCTCCGTGAGGTCATCAAGCATTTTTCACATGCCATCCACTGTTTTAGACATTGGGGATGCAGTGTTGGACAGCACAGATAAGGTCCCTACTTACATGGAGCTTACGTTCTAACGGGTGGGGGGGAGACAGAATGTTTAATGTTGAAAAGGTAACATAGTGCTATGATTGGAAGTAACTGGGGGCTACTTTAGGTTGAGTGGTCAGGAAAGGCCTCTCTGAGAATAGACAATTGAACTGAGACTAGGGTGATAAAAAGAGGCCAGTGATCAAAAACATCTAGGGGAAGAGCATTCCAGGCAGAAGTAACAGCTGGGGCAAAGGCCCTGAGGCAGGAACAGGCTTAAGTGTTTAAAGAATAGCATGAATACCAGTGTGATTGAAGCAGAGTGAGCCAGGGAGAGAGTGAGGAGAACAGGTTGGAGAGGGTCAGCACATGTCAGGTCATGCGGGGGACTTTGGAGAAGTTCACCTTGTTATAATCATCATCATAAAACAGAGAAGGTGGGAGTTCCCTGGCAGTCCAGGGATTAAGATTCGGCGCTTTCATTGCCGGGGTCCTGGTTCGTTCCCTGGCTGGGGAACTAGGATCCTGCAGGCCACGCAGCGCGGTCCCCCCCCCCCAAAAAAAAAAAGCAGAGAAGGGAAAAGGAAGTTGGATTGGAGAGTTTAGGGAATAGTGTTCAGTATCACCTGAGAAACTTGGATCTGACTAACTGGGCACAGGGGTTTGAATGCTGTGCTGAAAGTGGGACCCTGAGGAGAACAATTCTGAGGGCAGAGTACAGGGTGGCTATTTTCATCTATCATTACATTTCTGGCACTTGAATTTCTCTCAGGTTCTCTGCTACAGTTGCTGCTTTCTCAATGAGTGCAAATATATAAGTCCAGCGGGGCTTAGGGATACAGCTAGAGTCTATTTCCAGCCCCATGTAAAGAAATGCTCTTGTATTTTGTGGCTGGAATTTCTACCTATGTGGGGAGATGTCACAGTTCCCCAACCAGCTACCAAGCTGGCTATATAGTGAGGTATAGACCTGACCTAAAAGGGTGCTAGCTTAAGATGGCTTTTTATTTCATGGGACTCATGACACCGCCAAGCTGCTCTGATTTATTTCGTTAGGACGAGTGTGGCTAAGGGGTATGCTTCCTGGGCAGCATTGCTTCTTGCTTCACATGGTTCACTTTTTTCTTTTTTTCTTGTTTTTAATAGGGAGAGAAGAAGCCCTATGGAAAGCCATGTGGAGGCCAAGACTGCATTGGGGGCTGTAAATGCTCTCCTGAGAAAGGAGCCCGAGTAAGTTGCTTCCTTCATTGTTGAAAGACAGATAGTCACAGGAGCCGATATCTGAAGTGTGTGTGTTTTCTTTAGAATTAAACTGCTTAGAATTTTCTCTTATGACCTCATGGAACAAGCAAAGTGATGAAGACCAGCTGGAAGGAGCTTTGCTGACTAATGATAGGCAGAACTAGATTAGTCAAAGTCTCTGACGGACCGGGAAGAGGTTTCTTTCATTGACTCAATAGCGAAGTTTCCTCAAAGTTTCATCTGGGGTATTTCCAAAAGGCAATTAAGTTGTGCAGAACCAGATTATGATATGTTTGTAGATGCACATCAATTTTCATAGCTCATTTACAGATAGGCTCTTCCCTACCACTCTGGGGGACAAGCGGTCCAATCGTTATCTACAGACTAGGGATGTGCTTCATCCAAAATCAAGGGTAGCCATAAAGTCCAGAAATATAGGTGACTATACATAAAGAATGATTTATAGATATTATATTAAGGCATAGGACACGTTTCAAAACATTAAGTGATTTATTCAATGTATTGTCCTTTAATAGCCATGACCAGTTCAAATTGTTGTGCAAATTGCAATGAACACAGTGCCTTGATACAGCATTTCTATCAATCCTCGTATATGCATATGTGATGTGTTGCCCCAGATGATTTGTATTTTTGATTTGCACTGAAGAAACCTGCATCTTTAGTATAACTCAGCAAAAGTATTCAAGGGGGGGATCAATCCATAAAAAAAATAAAATCCTATCTGCGTTTTCAAAATTTATGGCCACCCTGTAGAATTGAGATCTTCCGACTTGCAGCATTGTATTTACACTCTCATCACATTCAAACCAGCCTAAGAGCTTACATTGTCAAAGGAAGGTAGCATAAATAGGTCAACCAAACCCTTAAAAACATAGCCGAACAGGGAACAGAGTGACCACTCTACCTCCTCTTTCATTATTTTCCATTTGCAGTACAGTGAAATGTCAAACTATGCCAGAATTTGAAGGAAAAGTATAAAAAGCCATCTCTTCATCAAAAGGGACCAGACATATTATACATTAAAGGCAGAGACTTAGGGAATCATAAAATATTAGAAAGCGAAGGTATCTTTGTGAGCTTCTCGTCTTATCCACAGATGGTAGAGGAAACAGTCTCTGAGAAGGAAAATGACTTCCCAGGTCACACAGCAGATTGATGACAGATTCAGGCTATTACCTGGGTCTTTTGATTTCTCGCCTATTTACTTTACCCACTGCTGTCTCCCAGGGAAGTCGTGTTCAGTACAGCCAGCGAGGCCCACGTTCTTCCTCTGATCTATATCTAGGCAACACTTTAGAAAAAAAATAATTCTACAACAAATATATGAATATGTTCTTAAACAACAGCAAGCAACACAGACAATGCAAAAGTCTCCCTTGATGTTCTCTCGGTCCCACTATTGTCTTTCTGGTCTTTTTCTGTGCATGATCAAAGATAGGTATGAATATGTATGACAATAGTTTCATTTTCTGGGGTTTTTTTCCCAAACTATAATCATAAGTATACTATGCCGTTTTGGGTTGGTTTCTTTGGTCACATAATATGTCCTTAAGATCTTTTCCTCCACCCCAAAGTTTAATCTAGCCATTTGCCTTTTGATGAACACATAGTTTGTTTCCAAATTTTTGCTATTTTGAAAAATGGAAGTGCTACAGTAGAAATCCTTGAACAGTCGTCCTTGTACTCATTTCTAGTGTTGACGCTAAGGATACGAATTACCAGATGTAAGGGTAATGGGCACTTTTAATTTTAAAAGCCAATGACCAATTACCCCACAGAGTATCTATTCAAATTTATTTACATCAGCATTGTTGTACAAGAGGGCCCATGTTTCTATACCCTTGCCATCACTTGATATTTTTGTTAATATGGGTGAAAATCATCTCAATTCCCAGACTACATGTAAGTTTAAGCATCTTTTCACATATTCATTGCAGGTTTGTATTTCCTCCGTGAATTTCCTGGACATATCCTCTCCCCACTTTCCTAAGGGGTGATTCTTATTGATTTACTTTACCCCTGCAAAGATACAGCAAGTAAAAATGGCCCAAGTGGAAGCAGATGAGATTTGAAGTTTGACACAAAAGGGCATTTCCTGATGGAGCATGAGAGACCCAGCAGCCAGGGAACTGAGAAACAACTCTGAACTGTTTGTGGGGCTGGGGAGCCTTTAAAACTAGAAATTCTTGTATATTCTGAACAGAGGTCAGTCCTACACCAGGCAAACATGCCTACGATGACCTCATTGTTTCACCCCTGGCTGAGATTTTGATCTTTGAAGATAGAAGGCGGTAGATTTCCTCTGTGAGGAGCTCTCATTTGGATTCCAAACATCTGGAGCCCTAATCTGGCTTCTCCTTTGAAAACATGAGTGGTTGAAGGGTCGTGGGATGGAGAAAAATAGAATATCACCGCACAGATTTTTTTCGTCAATATTTAAAAGACTCGGTGTCCACACAGTCAGATATGCTCCTAAAACTTTATTTGTGAAGCCTGAAGTTTCTGGGAACGCTTGTCAAGGTTAGTGAACCAGACCAAGCTGTATTTCATGAGTCAAGAGCAGGAATGTCCTATTTCCCAAGTAGATCAGGAGGCCAGTGCACATGGGGCCGATCCTGTGCACACGGATGCTTGAAGCTGCCCACGCAGCCAGGTCCTTTTTACTCATCTTCCCTACCCTCTCGCGTTCCCAGGGCCAAGCAGGATTGTTTAAACTGGACCCAGCACTGTTGACCCTGCAGGGCAGCCCCTCAGTACCCCTTTTGTGCAGATGTCAGAAAGATTTGAGACTGTTTTCCTTAGCTGAGAAGAGGGCCCCTTTTGGATTTCAAGCTGTTCTCTCCAGCTCTGCGAGCTGGGAGGGGAACGGAACGTTGGTTCACCCCTGAGATATGCTGCAGCCCTTTGCAGGGCCTGCCTCCTGCCTTGGGGAGACATCAAGCACGTAGCTTGCTGGGCAGTGTGTATTTTTCCTTTGCCAAAGGCCTCTTGAACTGATTAAGACATTTACACAACACCTAGCACTCCTGCGCAACTGTGATCCAACCCTTTTGGGCTTTAAGCCATCTCAAACTGATTTCTCGAAGGCATGCCATGCCTGGTAAAAAGCCCTTGCCTAGCGTTGCTGCACTGCTCTGTGCTTTCCAAAGCATCTTTTCCCAGGGTCTGTATCATTATCTGTATGCAACAAATAAACTGATAAGTGATTTGCCCAAGGTCACTAGCCTGTCAGCGGCTAAACCTTATTTAGCCTACTTTAGGAGAATGGCAACTTTAAAAAATGACATGCCTAGTAATGTTAAATAAAGGTGTTTCTCCCCCGCCCCTGGACATTTAAATTTGGATTTAATGTTTGACTTCAAGCTGGTAAGTGTTGTTATCTGGAAAAACCATTCTTTTGAGTTGTTCTCTTCCCTGGTTATTTTTTTTTCTTCTGCCATTGGATTGATCAAATCGTTGTAGCTTGACATTTCCATCCCTTGCTCTCTTTTCCCTACTGGATTTGAAAGCTGTCTCTGCATTACCGGCGGGTGTCTGTCTGAGTTGGGAGCAGGCGGGACTGTTTGTTTTGTTCTGAGTCTACTATTCCTTAATAGCGTTTCAGAGTTTTCCCTGTTTTAAGTGTTCTGGTGTTTACATAAAGCATGGAGAGCTCCTGATTAGCCATGCCATCTAAGGGTGCATTATCACAGAGAATCCCAAACCACAGGGAATGTTTGGATTCCCCACCTAGGTAAGGGCTGTTGGCCCCTGTTTTATGGCTGTGGAAGCTATGTCCTAGCTAGAGAGTTTATGAGACTAGCCTGAGTTTCACGAGAAACAGCCCAGGGTTCTTAATTCCTTATCTCCTGCCTGCATCCTGCTGCTTCTCTGTCACAAAGTGTGTTTCCCATGAATTCCAGAGCCCAGATGCATTCACCACCAGCCCTTCGATTTACTCTCCTCCTGCAAACAGCTGGCATTCCCTGTGTCAGCTGACTGGCGCCATGGCTACCGAGAGTACCCAGAGGTGGTTCCATTTTCTCCTGAATTAGGCAATTCCGGTAAAACATCTTTCTGTTCTCTCTGGGTGCTCTGGCCAGCCACTGTCCTTAGCCTCTCCAGTTCCAAAGCGAAAGCTCATAATGTGCATGACCTCCTTGGGTGGCCGGGCCTTGCTCCAGCTGCCTGCGGATCAGGCGTCTTGCCCCTCTGAAGGCTGGCCTCACTGCTAACGCTGGTCACCACTAACCTTCCTGTTGCCAAAAACAATGGACATTTTTCATTCTTATCTTCTTTGACTTTGCTGCACGAGATGCCCCCTTGTTTCCTGCAACTCTCGGTTCCCTTGGATTTCATCGTGCTCTTCTCTCCTGGTTCTTTCCTATTCTGATTGGGACTCCCCAGCGTTCTCTCCTCATCCTACTTCTCTTCTCACTGTAGGCCTCTCCCAGGGTGGTTTCATATATTCCAGAGATCTCAGCTACCACCCATACGGTGATAGATATTCAGCGTCTATCTCTAGTTCAGACCTTTCTCTGTAGCTTCGGATCAGCATTATCAGTTTCTCGCTGGATATCTCTGCTTGGAGTTTCACTGGCACCACAAACATGTATCACACAGAATTCAACCAGCAACTCCCACCAGACATGTTCCTTCCTAAGTCCTACCTGTGTCTTCCCCATCTCAGCCCCACCAAGCACTCCATTGCTCAAGCCAGAAACCCAGGAGTCATTCTTGTCTTCTCTTGCTTTTCTCTACCTCCAATTCGTCATCAAATCCCATCTATTTATCTTCTTAAATTGAGCTCAAATCCATCCACTTTTCTCAATACCTATTTTTCTCCAATCCAGGCCTGTATAATCTCTTACCTGAACTGCCGTAATAGCCTCCAGACTGGTCTCTCAACCCCCAGTCCCGCTATTTACTGTCCACTTGCCGCTCTGCTGTCATCATCTTTCCAAAACATAAATATGATCACAAAACTCTTGCTTAAAATCTCTCAATGGCTCCCCATAGATCTCACAATAAAATCTTAACTCTAGCAGGCTTACAAAGTTCTCCATGACAGGGCCCTTGACTACCTCTCCAACATTACCTCTCATCGCTAGGAGCCTCCCTCTTCGGAAAAAGAAACAAAACAAAACCCTACACATAAACCGAACTATTTATAGTTCACAGAACCTGCTATGTTATTTACTACATTCCAGGTTTTATACCTGCTACTCCCTTTACATGTACTTCCACTTTATATGTACTTCCACTGGCTCTACCCTTTTTCTGCTGACTTGCCTCTCTTTACCCATCCTTTAAAACTGAACACAGACTTCACCTCCTCAGAAGCTTTCCATGATTGAAGGTTATCTTCTCTTCTCATCCTTCTTCTCATGCCGAACTACAGCAATCTAATGACTTGTCTGATCTCCACTATCTTATGAATTCCTAAGGGGCAGAGATTTGGTCTCCTTAGACTCTGCAGGGGCAGTAGGCAGTACAGATTGTTTCATGAAGGACTGACCAACCAACCAACCAGTTTGGTTGGGTATGGTTCCAGCCCTGCTCTCCTGGATTAGCTCTTAGGTTGCTGTGAAGCAGATGAGAGTCTCTTGTCTAGAGAGGAATCCATTCTGCTAAAAGAAGGCAAAGAGCCAGGGCAGTCATTGCCATATCTTTTTTTAGGTCTTGTTAGCTGTAAGGATCCCAGCTCTTGCCCACACTCTGGTTCCCATAGCTTGCTTTGGGATTTTGCTCTACCTAACTCCTCTGTTTGACCTTGAAAACCCTGATTGCTTCTTACTCTGTTTTACTACCAGCAATTCGTTCTCTTTCCAAGGTGAGGACATTCATGAATAATCGTGAGTGAAAGATAATCACAACCTTTCTTTTTGACATTGATTTCACCCTCCTCTCCACCAAACCTTTTGCTTAAAGCCTCTTAACCTTATGCAAAGTTGATGGTCTTGAGTTTCCCTTGTTCCTCTTCCTTGTGGGGGGAGGGGAAAAGTGTTTGCACAGGGAAGTAGCCACTGGGTGACAGTAGGGGAGGGAAGTAAAAAATATCAAAGAGCCCTGTGTATTTTAAATATAGTTGTTTGGGTCAAGGATAATTGATGGTAATGTTAAAAGTTAGTGTCTCTGCCCGGAGTCAAGATGCACTCGTAGCCCAGCAGATGTTTGTGGTTATCTTAATCCTCTCTTTGATTATATTGGGACAGTGTGGGATTTATGGAACATATTATCCGTACTAGTGAGGGAGGCTTCTGTTAAAGAGGAGCAAAGGAGCTGGAGGAGGAGATTAATACGCAGCTGTGGAGTCAAGAGCACCGCTTTAGGTAGCCAGAGACCTCAGTGCCATGCCTGAGCTTTGCCAACTGGATGACATTGGGCTGCTGCTTTCCCCTCTCAGCGTCCCAGTTTACCAGTCAAAAGAGTGAGGGGTTTGGGCAGGGTGATCTCAAAGAACCCACCAGCTCTGATGATCGAAGTCAGACCCCGTGCTACTGTACCATGACAGTTCCTTGCCCCTCAAGTGTCTTATCGTGCTTTCTAGTGTGGCAGTGAGATACGGGGGGCCATTTTTGACAGTGTTCTACCCTCTGGAGTGGTGTCTTGGCAGCTGCATCAGACGTAAATCACTCGCCATGGCTTTTTACTGCCGATGCTAGAAGCGCCTAACAGCTGAAGTTGCACCCCTGCAGGAATGTGCCGTGCTCTCCTCCTTGGCCATCTGGCTGGTGTGATCTGAAGAGAGTCACAGGGATGTCGACTCACCACACACACCCCCCAAATAGCTTCCCTGCCTGGCCTGCCTGCAGTTCTAGCTTTAGAGACATACTCTTCAGGTTAAGCATGGCCCCATCTTTGCATTGCTTGAATAAATTGCATAGGCCTCTCCTCTGGGGACAAGTCGTGTGTACAAATCTTTAGAGACTGCTCAGTTTCCTTGTCCTGCCCTGCTCATCCATATGTCAGAGACATTGGATATCAAGACATGGGTGAGGATCTTGCCTGCTAATGTGTGACGTAGTCTCTCCTCTCCCAGAATCTGCCTTCATCTTCCCTCCACAGATGTACCCTCCTCTCCTCTCCTCTCCTTGTTTTTCTCTGGTCTCTAACTTCCTTCTTTCTCCTTCCCGGCTTCCCTCCCTCCGGCTCTAGCGTTTCTAGCTCTCCATCCCTCATTCTCATTTTCCTCACCCAGTTACTGCTCTCTGCTTTCAGTTGCCTCGGAGTGCTTCCTGTGTCACCAGTCCCTGTTTTCTGTCCTCTATGAGCAGGTGTGAAATGATAGCAGCAGGAGATCGGAAAGAGTGGCTGAGATGTACTTACAGAAGCATTGCACTTCTCCAGAGATTCTAAATCTCAAGGCCTGGATCAGTGGTCTCCAAAATTGGTGGGTTTGGGTGGAGGGGGAGGTTGGCACATGCAAATCAGTCCATTGTAAAAATCAGTGTGAAAGGAAATATTACGACTTCTATTTCCATTTAAATTGAAAACATCTAGAAAGAAATTAAGATTTGGATTAAAGCAATGTCATTTATGTAAAGTGCTTAAAACAGTGTATAGTACACCAAGTGCTATCTAAATATTAGCTATTATTAGCACTACTATTAAGCCTTTCAAATATGCAATACACGTATTGTCACTGGCACCCTCTGTTGCAGATGCTTTGTAAGGTATTCTGAGGGAAGAATGGGAGCCCACAGGTGGAAGGGTTGACCCTGGAGCCCTTACTTTTTTTTTTTTTCCTCTATGTATACCAGAGGTATTGCTACCTCCTTGGGCCCAGTTAAGCGGATTTACGGATTATATTATCTAACTACATTAACCCTCACAAAATGGACAAGTGTCTTAAGAAGATTCCTGCAAATAAACCATGTATTGAAGATAATACCAATTGCGCTTCCCTGGTGGCGCAGTGGTTGAGAGTCCGCCTGCCGATGCAGGGGACACGGGTTCGTGCCCCGGTCTGGGAGGATCCCACATGCTGCAGAGCGGCTGGGCCCGTGAGCCATGGCCGCTGAGCCTGCGTGTCCGGAGCCTGTGCTCCGCAACGGGAGAGGCCACAACAGTGAGAGGCCTGCGTACCGCAAAAAAAAAAAAAGATAGTACCAATAATGTAAAATGGCAGCGCTCACACTTCTCTTACTACTTGAATGAGTTTTTCCATCAGCCTCATTGTGAGGTAAAAAGCACAGCAACCTAATCATACCTGACAAGAAGTCAGCAAAAAAGTAATGATGCAAGAATAATCAAGAAGACTAAATGAAATATGGATTTATACCCATTCTCAGTAATGAAAGATCTTTCCCTAAGTGTGTATGGTGCCTTGAAATATTAGCTAATAATACAATGAACAAGACATTTGACATGCTATTTATTTCATCTTTAGCTCATCCTTTTACATTTTCTATTTCTTGTGTGCATTTCATAATATATGTGTAGGTACATATATATGCAGAGTAGGACATGTATATAATTTATATAATCATTAATAATATAGTGTGTATATATATAAAGTATGCTCTCATTTGTGTGTGTGTGTGTGTGGTACGCGGGCCTCTCACTGTTGTGGCCTCTCCCATTGCGGAGCACAGGCTCCGGACGCACAGGCTCAGCGGCCATGGCTCACGGGCCCAGCCACTCCGCGGCATGTGGGATCTTCCCGGACCGGGGCACGAACCTGTGTCCCCTGCATCGGCAGGCGGACTCTCAACCACTGCGCCACCAGGGAAGCCCTGCTCTAATTTTCTTTTAACTGAAAAGGGTGTGCAATCAGAAAGACTTGGAAACCACCGGCCTAGACCATACTTAAAATAGATGGGACCCACGAGCAGAGGCAAAAGAACTTGAGATGAGATAATAAATGAGATAAGAAGAAGAATAACTGTCCCCAAATCTCTTGTTCTTTCCCTATCGAACAGCCATGCCACCAACTTTAGAGCCTCACCTTGACAACTTTATATAAAATAAAGCAATGGATATCTCAGGAGCTGGGAGAGGTGAGACAGCAAAGAAATTTAAAAATCATAAAATCTCAAGCCTGGGAGGTTGGATCCAAGCCTCAAGTGGCATATCGTGGTTTCTAAACCATGCGTGTGAATGCTCTTTCCCTCTCTTTAAACGTGAAGACTTTTAGAAGAAGCCATTTCAGAGAGGTTAAGAGACTTTCCCAAGGTCCCTTGCGAGTGGCATAGCTGAGATTTGAACCAAGTATTCTATCCCCCTGCTCAGCGTTCTTTCCACCATGTCAAATGGCCTCTTAATTTCATGGCCATAATCAGCTGAGCTCATCTTGATTAGATTGTCGTGAATGGAGGAATACTTGTAGTGGAGAAGAAAAAGATGCCAAGAAGATGTAGACCAGATCTCAGCAAATCAATCGTCCTTTCCCTGCCCCAGTGAGAAGTAAGCCCTGACCATGTGTATAGCATCTGTTTATATCCTTGTCTGGGTTTTAAAATGTTTTCCTAATATCCCTGTCTTTTAAAAGTCACAGGAACTGAAATCCGTGCATAAGGAAAGCCTGGTTTTCATCTGTGATTACACAGATGAAAGTTTTGTGAGGTGTCACATCAGTTTTTACAGCTCTGATACAGGTCTGTCCCTTTATGTAGGCCACTCGCTGTATGGAAGTTCTCTGCAATGGAGTTAGAAATGTGTAGAGATGGAACTACCAAGTATATGTCAAGGAAATAATATGGTGTCTGTTCTGAGAAGACTTGCATTAATGGAAGTCTTCCAAGAATGTTTAACAAAATTAATTGCATGGCATCTCTCTTAAGCTATAGAAGTCGATGGGGAAAAATGTGCATTGCTTTGCAGAAATTTACCTCACTGTCGTCTTTTCAAAAGAGCTTTTATTTTAACACATAAGGCAAATGGCCAATTATTTAGTGACCACCTTTGCTTATAGAGGTAGAGGTCCTAGACTATGCTCTGCATTTTGTTTTTCTCATTGTGTTGCATCAGGTTCAAACCCACTACACAAACATTTAAGGAAACACTCTGGGGGGGGGTGCAGGCACTCCGGAGAATGCAGACATATCACAAGCACCAGAGTTAGGGAGACTACACACATACACACACACACACACACACACACACCACAGCCAGCAGCAGCCCTTAACTACACAGCGCTACATCATCTGATTGGAAGTCTGAGTGCCAGAGAGCACAAGTCCTCAAAAGGAGGTATTGGTATAGACTGGAGTGATTAAACAAACTATTTTTTAAAATATTATGACAAAAATGTTTCTTTAGGAAGATTAATTTGATGGGGGCTGTACAGAGTGGATTAGAGTGAGAGACATGATAGGTGGATAGAATGCTCTCTATTTTTAGAGGTTAAGTGGCATGTCCAAAATCCCCTAGCACAGCAGAATGGAAACTTTGCATTTTCTGCTGCTCAGATTCTATCTTTCTTAAATGATTCTCTCCAACCTTGAACACACGCAGAGATGCATACACATTCAAACAGTGATTTGACGATGAAGGCTCGTCTTCATTGAAGGTATCACCTTTTTGTTTTTTATGAACTGAACGATGGTACTAGTTCCTTTCCACCACATTCCTCTAACTCCTTGGAAACCAGTATCCCCATTGGTTAGTCTCTACTGATCCCAACTGAGGAAAACTCATCCCCAAACCAAGTGGAATCAGCAGCACTGAAGTGACCTTATTTTGATTACAGAGAGGACAGTAAGGTGCTTCTCTCCATCACACGCTAAAAGCTCCTACAGTTACTACAATGCCCAGTGAGAAAGGCCACCTCAGTGGGTTCTGAAAGAGCATCTGTTTCCTACTTGATGCATTTTGTTGTGGGAGTTATGAGTGAAAGGTGGGGTTTGAGGAATCATGAAAGAAGGAAGGCACTGGTTCACATAAGACAGATCTTAAAGCTTGATCAGCGGAGAAATCTACAGAATACCTTAGAATGGTTCCCTTATCCTGGTCCTACCAGCTAGGACCTTAGCAGGCTCTGTGGACTTAACTAAGCACTCGGCTTTGCTATGACAGCTTTTACAGTTTTTACAAGGTTAGTTTTACTCCTTAATTTTTGAAAACCCAGAGGAAACAAGGATCGTTCCTTTAGACCCCAGGAAGATTAATGTATATGTTTGGTTATCAGCCATATCAAAGAAACCATGGTCTCTGGCCCTGTACATGTCTTTTCTAGTTCAAGTAATTGGAGCAACTTGGCATTCCACTGCTTTGGTTGGGTTCCTTCTTGGGGTTGACACCAGTCAGTGGTTGCTGCCCCCTTCACATGTTGCTGCGGGAATGCCAGTAAAGCTCTGAGCAAAGCAGGGAGCTGTGGAGAAACAGGCTGTGAGGCCCTGAATGGAATGAGGGGTAACCAGGGTTCAGGAGCCAGGTTTCCCCAGAGAGAGACAAAAAGAAAGCAAACAAAAGGAAGAGACAGGTCTAAACAGGCTCCCCAGACAGGGCCCCTGTGCTGTAAGAACAGAGCCTTAAACTTCACAAAGCTCAGGAAGGGAGGGGAGCCAGGGGTTAAACACAGCCTTTGCAATTCAGTTGAAGAATGATTAACTGAGCACACACAGAAAAGCCACACGTGTCCATATAGAGCAACATTCGTTATTCTTAAAACCAGCGCAGACACTCCATGAATTTAAAAACGTACCTCAAGCTGTACATCCACAGAGATATTAGTATTGATCCCCAGAAACCCCAAGGGTACCACCCCTCAGAAACAGACTCAGAGAGGCTCAGCAGCGCAGAAATACCGGGAGTCCCACCATGCCTAACAGAGGGCTGGTTTTTGAGGCATGTGACAGAGCTTAATGCCTGATGAATCCAGTCCCGGCACCTGGGGCCAAGGTTCCAATGACTGGCACCGGGGTAAGACACACGAATCTCTCTTTGAGTTTACCTTCCAAATCAGGCCCAAGCCTGGCTATAGCTAAGAGCAGGATGGAAGCCAGTCTCCTCCCGCCCGTGTGAAATGAGGGGCCGGGCTTGAAGGCCTCCCAGGTCCCTTGGAGGAAGCAGAGCAGGCGCTGTAGCAGAGCCCCTGGCCCCTCGTCTCCCCCAGGCTCCTCGACAGCCTAATGACAAGCCGCCCCCAGGCCCCAGTGTCCCAGATCCCTGAGGGGAAGCTCATCGCCCGCCCGCCTGCCCGGGAGTGGCACGGGCTCCTCGCGGGGTCCCCAGAAGCCCCCACTCCCCGAGGGCCCCGAGCCAGCACCCACTCCCACACCCAGTCCGCCCCCGGCGCCCAGAGGCCGGGTCTCCCGGGGGCCGCTCAGCTCACTTCGCAAGGCTGCCTCCCAGGGGAGGAGGACCGGCCGGGAGGAGACACACAACTTCCTCCGCAGCCAGAGGGGGAGGCCCGGGGCGGCCCTGAACCACCGACCCGGCGCCCCACCGCGTTCACGGCCCAAACCGAGGGCCCGCCGGCCCTTAGCCATGGGAGAAGCCAGTGGGGAAGAAGCAAACACGGAAACAAACACAACCTGGGAACTGTGGACCAGCTTCCAAACTGAAAGTCCTCAAATATACCTTGGCCTCCCCCTCGCAAAAAAAGCATTTGCCTCATGAGAAAACCTAGGCACTTAGACTGCAGGATGGCAGAGCCAGAGCACCTCGGGGGATCATGTCGTCCAACCGTTTCATCTTATGTATGGGGTCCATAGTGTGGAAGAGACTTAAGCTCCAAGGAGTTTTCCTTGATTATGAAGGCCAGGGGTGTGTGTACTGAACCATGGAACTTGTGAGCAGGAATGCCCTTAACCCAGTGACCAGATATTCTTCCCACTTCCCAGGGATGCACAGGTACGCAGAACAGGGTAGGGGAAATTTCCCATTTTGGTAGTACAAGAAAGTACAGTGGTTGAGAGCACAGGTTTTGGAGGCAGATAAGCCCATCTTTTAAGACCTGGCTTTATCAATTACTAGATGTGTGGTCTTTACCCAGTGGTTCACAACCAGGGGCAGTCTTGCCCCCCAGGGAACATTTGGCCAGGTACGGAAACATTTTTGGTCACCATAATTGGTGGGGTGCTACTGGCATCTAATCAGTAGAGGACGGGGATGCTGGTAAACATTCTACAATGCACAGGACAGTCCCTCACAACATGGAATTACCTGGTCCAACATGTCAAGAGTGTCAAGGTTGAGAAATCCTGTGTTAGGCAAATGACTTAACCATTCTAAGCTTTAGTTTCTTCATCGGTGACCTGGAGTAATAGTACCTATCTCACAGGGTTGTTATAATATATAGACTAAAACATATAAAGCCATTAGCATAGTGTCTGGCACAAAGTAAGTGCTCTACTAATTATTAGCTATTAGTTCCCCAAATCCTCCATTAACTCCACCTTCTCTTATAGCTACTGCCCTGTATCTCTGTTCCTCTTACAGCATAACTCATTGAAATAGTTGTTTATACTCAAAATCTCCACTTTTCACATTCTCTCTCGAACCTACTCTAATCAGGCTTTCTTTGCCACCACTCCTTTCTTATAAATGTCACCCGTGACATCCACTTTGTTAATTGCAACGACCGTGTCTCAGTCTTCATCTTACTTGACCTG
This sequence comes from Stenella coeruleoalba, assembly GCF_951394435.1. NCBI lineage: Eukaryota > Metazoa > Chordata > Mammalia > Artiodactyla > Delphinidae > Stenella > Stenella coeruleoalba. The sequence continues at coordinate 88,094,201 of NC_137152.1, read as the reverse complement.
CCATCAGCATTTGAAATGGCTTTTCACTCCCTCTTTCTTGAAAAACTTTCTTTGCTTGGCTTCCAGGACACCACTCCTTTGATTCTCCTCCTACCTCAATGTAGAAAGCTTTGCTCCAAGAGGAGGAGGACTTGGTCTGGTTTGTTTTGTTTTGTTGAATGAATAAAGTAATGAATAATATTTATTTTAAGGATTAAATGAGATCATGTATGTAAAGTGATTAGCACACATCAAGCACTTAACAACCGGTCACTGTTACCAGTACTACTACAACTATTACCACTGATGTTATTGCTATTATTATCCTTCTCCCCTACTGGGCTATGAGCCTCGAGCACGGATTAACGTTTAGCTTTATTCAATAGCAGGGTATATATCCAAATCTGGGTATATATCCAGAAAACAGTTTGCTCTGGATGAGAGTACTTGACGAGGGCACGAGCCTAGAGCAGGACCTTAGAGGAGAAATAGGTTTGGAAGAGCTTGATCGGGGGTGGGGGTGGGTGGCTAGAGTCTCATGGGAACAGGCATCCAGAAGGGAGTCACATCTTAGCCATTTCCACTCCCCTCTTCATAAATGATGAGACCATAAAAGGTAGGGAGTAGCAGTTCTCACCCATTAATCATCTCAATTCCTCCTCTCCCAAGTATGGAGGAGAAGTGGGACTGTGACCAAATGTTAGCATGAACAGAGCTTATCTGTTGGACTTGACAGAGTAAAAAGCAACATAAATTCACTTGACTCACAGTACTGGTTGCACTTCATTTTCAGTCATCTTGAACTTTGAGCAACTTTGTACACTAATCAGCTCCTATTAGCATCTGTACAAATTTGCAAGTGGCGTTTATGTTAGCCTGAGGATTTGGCTCCTTAGGGATAGCCATTAGAAAAAGTACATAACCCAAATTTTATTAGAAAACTTGTGAACACTCAAAACATCTATTAAGTGTTGCTGATCATTGTAATAACATAATTTGTCAGCATTTTAGTGAAAATGAGGTAATAACCAAATAGGCTATTTGAACCAAGATTCTCTTTTCCATTAAAAATGGAATGACTGGTTTTTATAATATTCATGCCATTAACTACTGCCAACTGTGGCATTAAGTAATGACTAGCCTTTCCTTTCTTTCCTTCACCACCTACTCCAAACGAAATGTCCGTAGCTTGGACCCTAAGAAATTCTATTAAATAAAACCCATATGTTTTCAGTCCCTGACCATCTAAAACCTACACCCCTGCTCACTTGCATTGCATTATAGCCCATGTGCAGTAACCAACCTGCTTTACAGATGGCTCAGCCTATCTGTAACTTGCCAGATGGGACCTGGCCAAGTGCAGAGAAAAATTGCAACCTGGTTTACATTAACAACCGAAGACTTTTTTTTTTAATCCACAAAACTCTAACCATTGACTTCAAAAGGAATTATGGTAATACAACTTTATTTTCAAATCAGCATTAATTTTCTTTGGGTTTGAACTTGCCATCAACTCAGAGATCTTCTAAAAATTAACTTAGTTTCTAAATTTTCTAAACCTTTTCAACAGGCTTGTTTTTTTAAGCCTTCCAGTAGGTGCTGAATAAATACACAAGTGACATACAAGTGACATAAAGGCCACCATGATTTTCCAACTGGCTGTGCTGTTGGTGACTTCTGGCAGCTCTACTATTATTTGTCAAAGACCCTCCAATACCCATCTGGGCCCACAGATAGCCAAGGCTCCTGAAAGAAGTGTTGATAGAGCCCAAGGGGGGAAGTTGTAATTCATTCTGGAAAGGTGACCCAGCTGCCCGAGTCCCCTGAGCCCTCTATAGATGCCAAATGAGCTCCTAGCCTAGTAGTCCCATCTGTGATCTAAATGTGTCCAGAAACCACCCACTCATCTCCTCATGTCGACTAATGTGCTCACAGAGACATATTTTTCCTACTAAGATATAGACATTGCTTTCAGAGCTGTCCGAGGAAATGATTGTCATCTTTTTCATGGTCGCCGTCATAAAAGTGATAACACATAACAACGAGATAATAATAGTTGTCACCACTTATGAAGTATTTACTATGTGCCAGGCATTGTACTAGGTATTTTACGTATGTTGTCTCAATACTTTAATGAGATATAAATATCATACCAGAAAGCTAACCCTTTGAAAGAGTACAATTCAGTGGTTTTTAGTACATTCACAAGGCTGCCCAAAACCATCACAACTATCTACTTCCATTACATTTCATCACCCTGTCTCATTTAATTTTCACAGTAGCCATGGGGAGTAAGTATTTATTTTAAACACCATGTTACAAATGAGAAAACAAAGATTTAGTGAGGTTAAGTGATTTACCAAGTTCCCACAGCATGTAAGAACTGAGAGTTCTTTCATGTGGAACTGAGAGTCAAAGGCAGATCTCTCTGGGCCCCAAACCCATATATCTCTTTCTATCCCCTTGATGGTCCTTTATTTGTACCATGGTCCATTATCGGTTCCACCAACAGGGACACTAAAGGGAAAAGTCGTAACTTTCTTATTTCTCTCTTCCACTTCTTGCCCTCCTCTCCTTTATCCCTCGTGGGATTAATGGCTTTGGTATCCCTAGCAACCACCCTCCTCCTGCTCACACCGCCTTCATATACATACTAATATACAGCACACAGTTCCCCTGTCAAAATCTCTTCTCAGCTAGTGACTTGACTTTGCATTGAAGGTCTAAAAGACTTATAAAACTTTAATTTGTTATACTCTCTTAGGCCTACTTTTGTTTAACAGTAAGCCATCATTTAGCATAGTGATAAGAACAAGACTTATTTTTTATCTTCTGGCTGCATTGGGTCTTCATTGCTGCGCGCAGGCTTTCTCTAGTTGTGGCGAGCGGGGACTACTCTCCACTGTGCGGGAGCTTCTCATTGCGGTGGCTTCTCGTTGCAGAGCACGGACTCTAGGCGTGCGGGCTGCGGTAGTCGTGGCATGGGGGCTCAGTAATTGTGGCCCGCGGCCTCTAGAGTTCAGGCTCAGTAGTCGTGGCACACAGGCTTAGTTGCTCTGCGGTATGTGGCATCTTCCCGGACCAGGGCTCAAACCCGTGTTCCCCTCATTGGCAGGTGGATTCTTAACCACTGCGCCACCAGGGAAGCCCTGAAGAAAACTTTTGACGTCAAGCTTAGATTTTAAGTTCCAGTCTGGTTTCCCCATGCTAAATGTGTTACTCTGGGCAATTCGCCCCTGTGAGTGTCAGTTTCCTCAGCTGTAAAATGCAAATAATAATAATAATAATACATGCGGGACTTCCCTGTCAGTCAAGTGATTAAGACTCCACACTTCCAATGCAGTGGGCGTGGGTTCAATCCCTGGTTGGGGAACTAAGATCCCACACGCCACGTGGAGTGGCCAAAAAATAATAATGGTACACACGCATCACAGGTCTGCTATGAGGGCTAAATGGCATATACACGCTAAATGTATAATGCAATGCCTTGAAACAGAGTACATGCTCAGTAAATGGCAGTAGTTATTTCGGTGGCTTCAGTGGGTGGGTAGAATGCAGAATTATAGAGCACACATTAAGATATATGGCCTAGAATCTCTCTAGACTGCAGGCCCACAGGGCAAATGTTGATTAAAAAAAGCATTTATTATGCAAGGAAATGAATGATAGTTTGCCAGGTAGTATACCAATCAAGTTAAATAGTTCCTGCAAACTCTTGCCAGGTTAATCAACTAAAAGCATAAAGATCCCTTCTGGCATTAAATCTCTGGTTGCCTTCCTCACAGCAGTCACAGCATTTCCCTGTTGTCATCAAAAAGCAAAACTTGACTTGGAAGATATTGAGCACAGCCAGGAGTGGCACAGTGTCCAGTTGGGTCTGACCTGCCTGAGGAGATCAAGTAGTCCTGGCAGACCCATGTGGTTGGATAGAGGTCAAAGGCCCAAATATAGCTGAGAGTATAACCCATGGGCTATTTTAGAGTTAGCAGGTTAAGATGAGAACCTGGAATAGAGATTTCAAGCAGGGTTATCAGGTTAGGCTTTAAGTCAATTTCAACATCCAATGCAAACAGGAGCAGTCAGCAAAGGTCCAAAGAGCAGGGTGCCCCAACACAATCCAGGAGCAAACACCAGAGACCCAAACTTGACCCATGAGCATAGTTGCCATTATTTATTTACCATATAAACAGACACTTTGCTAAGGGCTTTACTGTGTATTCATTATCTCATTTAATTCTTACCACTATCTTATAAGGGTAAGTAGCATAATCTTCCCCATTTTAAAAGTTAAGGAAACAAAGGATCATAGTGCTGGAAAGTGGTGAAGCTGGGATTAAATCCCAGATCTGTCCAACATACATCCCTCAACCACTGCATCATATGAATGCCTCCCCAAACACTATAGTACTGCTGGTAACCAGAGGCCACACACTTGGAGACTTAGGCACAAGGATAAAATGATCCTAGCGATAAAGCTGACTCGCTGCTTAGCCAGAGAATTATTGAACTTGGGGTCATGGTTTTTTCTACTTTGTGGTAGGAAGAATATGCTGAGGGTCTGAGGTGGGGCTGAGAGTATCAGTATCAGAGACGTTGTCTTAACTGCCTCATATATTCTAATTTTCAGTGGTCACAAATAGAATAATAGCTCCTATCACTCTACCTTTAAATTTCTTCTCTGCTTCCCTTGATCTATAAAAAAAAATATGACAAGCAGGAGGAGGTGGCTCTTTGTCCCCTAAAGAGCTATGTAGCCTTCTGGTAAATTAAATGACAACAATTCTTCTAAAAGGTGGCCCCATTTTGCAAGGATGGAGTCTGGGTGCTACAGAAATAGGCTCAGAAGGAAAGCGCTGAAGACTGTGGTAGATGGGTGGCCTCTGTTGGAAACCACCTTGCTCTTTTTGGAGGGTGGAGATAATACTGTGAACTACCTCTGAATGCTTTCTTCCCTCTAGTGGTCAGTGGAAGGAGGAAAGAACGGTGGTATAAGCGGTGCCCACTTTTTACTGTAAATGCAATCCTGGAAATAACATCCGAAGAAGATTACTTCCTTAAAGAATAATGTTATAATTGGAGCTATGTTTCAAACCAAGGATACTATATCAAATGAATTTAAAATATGACCAACAATTTCTCATATTAGCAAAGATACTTACAGTAGGACTATAATAATTCCAAATAATAAAATTAAGGCTTGTGCCTTATAATGGACACAGGTACAGTCTACATAATGATTATAAAAGGGATCCCTGCTGTATCATTCTTTTTTCATCTAATTATAAAATGCCACCTAAAATAAACAATACAATATACATTGACTAAACTTTTTATTCACAATTTTTTCACCTTCTTAGATGTTAACTTTAAAGTGCTTTCCAAAGTAATCTAAGTTCTTTCCACAGAGCCATTTATAAAATGAAGTTCCACAATCACCCAGATACTGTTCAAACAATTTCCAAATGTGTCTTCCAAATTAATGCTGCCAATTTCCCTTCCCAATTAATCCTCTCTGCATTTTGGCAATGTGTATCAATAGCCTTAAAAATGTTCACAGCCTTTGACACAGTAATTCCACTCTTACAAATGTAATTGAAGGAAATAAAGCAGTACAGAAAGATTTATGAATGAAGATATTTGTCAGAGCCCTATGTATAACGCTAAAAAGTGGAAAAAGCCTAAATGTCATACAGTAGGGGAATGGTTAAGTAAAGAAATATGGTATATCCCTTGCAGTGGAATAATGTAGTCGATGATAAGATATTTCTTTGAAGAATCTTTAATGACTTGGAAAAATGCTTATGATATAATGTTAAGTGGGAATTATGGGCAACAAGTATTTGTACAGTATGATCTCAAGTTTGTAATGATGATAATTATAATATATATCTAACTGTAAAAAAAAATACTGGAAGAACATACACCACAAAATTAGCAGTGGTTATCACCAAGAGGTAGAATTGTGGGGGAAATTTTGGACAGGCAGAGGAAGAAGAGCCCACAAAAAAGACTGAGAAAGTATTCCTAAATAGGATGCTAATGAGATCTGAAGGAATGAGGAGATAGCTAGGTAGCAGAGCTAGGTGGGTTTTCTTGGGAAGAGGCCTGGATCTATTCTGTGAACGAGAGGGTGGACTCAAGTAGGGTGACCAATCATCCTGGTTTATCCAGGACTAAGGGGTTTCCCAAGATGTGGGAGTTGAAGCGTTAAAACTGGGAAATTTCTGTGCACACTGGGATGCATTAGTCACCCAGACTCAGCAAACTGAGGCCGGTAGATGGGTAGTGTCATGACCAAAGTCACACAGGAAGCAGAGCACTGGGCTGGGAATTCAAAGGGCTTAATTCTACTCCCTATTTATTTATTTATTTATTTTTGCGGGCCTCCCACCGTTGTGGCCTCCCGTTGTGGAGTACAGGCTCCGGACGCGCAGGCTCAGCGGCCATGGCTCACGGGCCCAGCCGCTCCGCGGCATGTGGGATCTTCCCGGACCGGGGCACAAACCCGCGTCCCCTGCATCGGCAGGCAGACTCCCAACCACTGCACCACCAGGGAAGCCCTGCTCCCTATTTTGCTGCCTCTTAGCAAGATACTTAATTTCAGTCTTAGTTATGGCTATACACACTTACCTTGTTTGCTCACCAGCTTGTTCTGCAGACTATATTCAATTATTCGCAAATACAAGGGATTATCAGTAATAATAAACATGTATTAGGCACACACTACATCGCTTTGGGGCACAATTCTAAGATTAGGGGAGTATTAATAATTCCAAATTTGTAGAATTTTGAAGTCTTAGTGAGATTATATTTCTAAATAAATTAATACAATGCTTGTCTTCTAGTAAACACTCATTAAACATTAGCTCTGGTGATTATATGTGACTGATTATATGTCTCAACTTGAAAAGACAGATACGAGAATCCCCTAAAAGTACTATCCATGAGATAGTACTTCAATTAATACTCCCATTTTACAGATGGGAAAATTGTGGCTCAGAGAGGTTAACCGCCTTGCCTAAGTGTATACAGTCAGTAAGTGATAGCGCCATTTGTCCCCTGGTCCAGCACTCTTTTTCCACTTTATTAAATTGCCACCCAGTCAAAAGCCTTTTGGCTTTTTTTGAGAACATTGGCAACAGTTTTTTTTCTTTTTACTGTAGACAACCTTCTTCTTACGTACATCTTCAGTTTAGTCAAAGCCTACTCTTAGGCCAAATAGAGGACACCAGGGAACAATCTATGGGATATTTGTTAGCAAGCCTCAGAGAACTTCAAGATTCTTTAGTAAGGCTGTAAACCAATTACAAGGTCTGCAAGACACTTCTCATACAGTAAGGCTGAAAGTCAGTAGTGTTCTGGTGAATGTTTAGCCACTGGCTCTGGGGGAGGGAGTAGAGGGACCCTGATTTGTAGCATGTGCAGACGTCATGTCGTAAATATTTCCACCAGGCCTGATTTCAAATTACCATTGTGATTGGCTTCTGTGAACCAATGCTAGCCAGTACAAGCCAAGGCAGACCAGTTCCAATGCACCACTAAAAGCAGAATACCAACTTTGAATCAGTTGCTTTCCTGAGCGTATATAAACTCAGTGAGAATTCAAGTATGGGCATTATTCAAGGAGCTTGGTTTTAGTATGTCAAAAAGGGAGGGAGAAGGGAGTATAAGTTAATGGGTTAGGATCCAGCCGGTGAGATAATTTAAGGCAAGGCCCAGGGGAACAGAGGAGCTTCTGGTTACTGCCTGCAAGTCCAGGTCTGGCCATTCATGAAACCTCTCAGTAAAGCCAAAGCTAACACCTGTCATAGGAATGAGAGAAACTTTTTTTTTCCCTGCTTGTCAAGCTTTTCATTTTCCCACCAACTTTCTATTTTGAACATTTTCAAACCTTCAGAAACGTTACAAGAGTAGAACAATGAGCGCCCATATAGCCTTCACCTAGATTTACCAATTCTTAATATTTTCCCACATCTACTTTATAACTCTATTTTTATGAACTATTTGAGAGGTATTTGCAGATATCTTGACTCTTCACCCCTAAATACTTGAGTAAGAGTCTCCTAAGAACAAGGGCACTATCCTATATAGCTACAATATAGTCATCACACTCAGGAAGTACAACTCTGATACCACAGACAGGTATAAAGTCTATATTTGCACTACCCCAATTGTCTCAGTAATGTCCTTACAGCTTTTTTTTTGATGCAATAAAATATTATGAATTGCATTTAATTGTCAGTATCTTTGGTCTCCTTTAATCTAGAACTGCACACCCCACTTTTTTTTCTTTTGTCTTTTATGTCATCAACATTTTTTTAAGAGTCCAGGCCAGATGTTTTGCAGAATGTCTCTCAATTTGATTCCTCTGATTATTTCTCATGAATACATTGAGCTTAAACTTTTTTGTTTTCCATAATGTTATATCCTTCTCAGTGCCTCACAACAGGAAGAACATGTCATTTTTACCATTATTGATAATGGTAAACTCGATCGTTTGGTTAGGGTGGTATCCAACATATTTCTCCATTGCACTGATACTGGTAAAGTTTTGAGTTTACATGAATATCCTGTTCCAGGAGAAGCTTCTTTATGCCACAAGTATAAATTACCTTATTACTGAAAATATAAATTACATGGTTCACTGCAGAACCATGGGTTGAAAAGGCATTTTCCCTAATTAAAAAAAAAATAGAAGATGAGATTTATTAAAAAAAAAAAAAGCTGGCAGTAAGCCTCTTAGACAAATTCATGAGCTATTCACATGACAAGAGATCTTATCTAAATAAGGGGTTCCTTATCTAAATTGTGACCTGCTGGTGGAAGCGTATGTCCCAGTCTATACATATATATGTATCCCTAGAATATAGCCTAGTGCCTAGGCTACCATAGGTGTTCAGGGAAAGTTTATGGAATAAATGTCTCTCTAATTGTACTGTCTCCATGAATGAGAAATTAATCATACTGAGTAAAAATATGTACTTTATTTTGTCAACTGGCACCAGCTGGAATTGATTTGGCTGCTTAAGCACCACTCTTCTCATGGGAAATGACAGAAATTTCAGTTTTCATCCAGGTATTTGACCTTACTCAGGCGCTATTCAAGTCTCTGGTTATTCTAAAAATCTTAGCTTCTCTATATTAAAGTCAGAAACTGCTCTAAATAAATCAAGGATCAGCCCTGTATTTGTTAGGATTAGACTTGGCCGCAAATCACAGAAAACCCAAAATAACAGTGGGTTAAACAATACAGTCATTTATTTCTCTCTGATGTAAAAGTCCCTAGTTCTGGCCAAGATGGAGTAACAAGGGACTGGATTTACCCTCCTGCCTGAAACAAGTGAAAAACCAGACAAAATGAAAACAATAGTCTTCAGACATCGGACACCAGGCAAGAAACAACAGTGATCTCTGAGAGACAGGACACAAACAAGGTGAGCCCTATGATTGCCCCAGCTTACTGCCTGGAAAGAGTTTCCAGTCAGTGACACAGGGAGAGGGAATCCAGGCAGGGCCAGGTGGATGAGGCTATGGAACCGGGAGTTGGGAAAACCAGGGCAGCTAGAATTTGCAGGACAAGGTACCGGAGAAGAGAAAGCTGTACAGAAAAAGAACTCTGGAGATTTGCAGAATCCCCCTTGACTCTTCAACTGAATACTGATCAACACATGTACATGAGACTAGGAAAAGGACCACCCAAGAGGAACAGATATCATCACACAGGACTAGAAATAGTGCCTGTTCCTTCCAGCCAGAGTGGAAAATCTCATAATTCACAGTATCAGAGTTCTCAAAAGGGTCTTGCCTCAGTAGTGGTGCCAGATTAGCCCTAGACTGAAGGCTGCTCTAGACCTGCCTAATGAAGTTTAAAAAAGAGCCTTGAAAGGCTCAAACTGTTTCCAAGTAACTTAACTGTGTTCCAGAACAAAGCCTAAGACTATCCAACAAGGCAAAATTCACATCTGACATCCAATCAAAAACTTCCAGGCATCCAAAACAAGGAAAATATAACCCATAATAAGGAGAGAAATAAATTAAAACTGACACAGAAATAACACAGATAATGGGGCTGGTATACAAAGACTTTTAAACAGTTATTATAACTATTTTCCATATGTTCTAGAAGCTAGAGGAAGGATTAAGCATGTGAAATAAAGATATGGAAGACATTAAAAAGACCAAAATAGAACTTCTAGAGATGAAAAATTCAATGTCTGAGATGATGTAAAAGTCCATATAGGTAGTTGAGGGCTTGTATGGCATCTCCATGATCCCTAGGGACCCAGGCTCCTTCTGTCTTGATGCTCTCCCATTCTCAACGTATGGTTTCCAATTTATGATCCAAAATGGCTTCTCTAGCTCCAGCCATCATATCTGCATTCCAACCAGCAGGTTTGGAGACTAAGGGAAAATAGTATGCCCCTCCATTTAAAGACACTTAGAAATCACATGACATCACTTTCCCTTGCATCCAGTTGGTCAGAATATAGTTTCAGGGTCATACTCATCTGAAAGTGAGATCAAGAATCGTAGTCTTTATTCTGGGTGGCTATGTGCCCAGTTAAAATGTCAGAGTTTTACTACTTAGTGAAGAATGGGAGAACCAAAATAGGGGGGCAACTAGCCACCACTTTTCAAGTTCAGGCTCCTATCAGTGCAGGAGAGGTCCTGATCCAGTTTGAATAATATTATGATTCCTGGCTTAAAAACAATCTGAATAAGACACACCTCAGTGTTTTTCATACTCAAAAATTTAAAATCTAGGGCTTCCCTGGTGGCGCAGTGGTTGAGAGTCCGCCTGCCGATGCAGGGGACACGGGTTCGTGCCCCGGTCCGGGAAGATCCCACGTGCCGCAGAGCAGCTGGGCCCATGAGCCATGGCCGCTGAGCCTGTGCATCTGCAGCCTGTGCTCTGCAACGGGAGAGGCCACAACAGTGAGAGGCCCGCGTACCGCAAAAAAAAAAAAAAAAAATTAAAATCTGGCTAATTTGGTTTGAGGTTGTTTGACTTCCAACCTCCATACCTCCATATAATTTTGAGTTTATATCAAACTGCCAGAGTTGCTCCATTTCCCCAATCAGTGACACCAAGCTAAAGGTGGAGTTTAACATTTTGTTTGACTTATGCCTATGTTTATCCTGGCCAAGACAGTGGGGTCATTCAATGTGTTTATGCCCTAGTCCTGAAACAGCTCACTTTCTTTCTTTCCTAATAAAGTCACTAACACCTGCAGCTGAAACTAACTTTCACAGGGGCATCCATATTGCATGCCCTGGAACATCAGGGCCTTCTTCCTGATGGAGGAAATTTTAGCACATGATAGATACAACCTGTTATTTGCAAGAGATGGTAGGTGGACATGCAATTGATCTGTTTTTGTTAGGCAAGAAACTATTGCTGAAAAATGGCAGTTCTTTCAAGGTGCCGTACAAACCAAGTATATGACTGGCTCACTGAGTCTTCCCATAGAGCCTTTTGCACTAGCTCTGTGTGCTGTCTTGAGCAACTCAGACCAAAAAATCTACAAGAAGTCAGGCCTGGGTGCTCTCCAGTTAGTAATGTTTTAATAACCTTCTGCACAGACATTGCAGTAGAATATTTCCACTTTCTCCCCAAAAAGCTCTCTCCTCCTGTAATCACACTGCTTCTCTATTATTAGCATCACCACCATCATTATTCTTTACACCAAATAATAGTGATTTTTGAAGTATAACATACATAGGAGTTTCATATAGCAAACTAACAACCTAAAGAAATGCTTTGGTGGAAGGAGTTGAGATAGAACCTACAGTGCTGATTTGGACTCCAGACTGTGACCTCAGGGGAAGACTCTTTCCTTGTTATGGAACCAAATTTGGGTCCACTCTCCTGCATGCAGTAAAGCCAATCTACTGACACCACGTTGTGGTGACAGAAAGTACAGCGTTTATTGTAGGGTGCCAAGCAAGAAGAATGGGCAGCTCATGCTCAAAAGACCCGAATTCCCTGATGCCTTTCAGGGAGGGGTTTTTAAAGGCAGTGTGAGGGAGGGAGCTGCAGGGTGCATGATCAGCTCATGCATAATTCTCAGATTGGTTGGCATCAAGGTTAAGTTTTGAGCATCACCAACCTTCTGGTTTCAACCAGTCTGGAGTATACATGCTTGTGGTCAGCAGTTTTCATCTGGTGGGGGTCTGCTTCCTGTATAAACAGTGTAGGAATGTGTGTCAGGCCTGTATCTCCATCTTTCAGGGAACTAGGAGTTCAGTGATTCTGCGATGTGGTGGATTTATAGTCTAAATTGTTACCAGTTTCCTGGCCCAACAAGTATTCTTTGTTTATACATCTTCACATTTCCTAATCATTAACTCTTGAGCCAGCCTTTCGAGACTCAGGGGAGGCCTGGGAGACTAAAGCAAAGCCCTTTTACTTCAAAGGACAGGGACACAGGGGCTTGTATGCGGTTTCAATTCCTCTTTTTGTTTGATACTCCTCAATCTTGAAGGGAACAAGTTCAGAACAAGAAAGAGAATACAGTTTTGGACAGAGAGGTTAATCATAAACTCAGCAGAGGAACTCGGCTTTAGGGAAACTCGGTTTCAATCCCTACTCCTATTTCAACCTTCCCCAAATCTTTGAGAGAACGGGACAACCACCACTCTGGCTACTCTTGGGCTCTCCCACTGTGAACCTGTCCACAGAAGTCATGATGGAGTAGATTCAGTAAACACACTCGCTGACCTGCTGTGCCCTATTTAATGTGGTTTCCCATTGGACATCCAGTAGACCCAGAGCATACCATCTAGGCCAAATGGAAAGAGATGCTTTTTGACTTAACAAAATGCTGTTTTGTCAGGTGTAATTTTGTTTTCAGTAAGACCTTGAAGTTTGGATAAAATGAAGGTAGGGATGGAGAGTTAATGTAAAGGGAAGATAACTCATGAGACTGGGTGTCTATTTTCACCCAATAAGAAATGGACATTAACAACTTAAGTTGTTTTCCAGGTGAAGGTGAGAAGGAAACCTCTGTTAGGCATGGAGGTGTATTTGAAGCTTGATGCTATATGAGCTCAAAAACTGGAACTTTGTTCCATTTATTCTAACAAACCCCTCACTGACCATGCTATCAAAAGATTGGGGTGAATGCTTGAACTGTCAATGACTATTAACACTAAAAATTGCAAACGTTTGCCATCTGAGCGCCTGTCTTTCTGACCCCTCTTTTTTTATTGATTTGGAAAACATAACATTCTTTGAACTGGTTGGCTCCAGATCTGTGAAGTGTTTTGGATCCAACCAGTGAATTGCCACAAACGAGGCAAATCAAAGAGGATTTTTTTGCTGTCTTTGAGAAAAAAACGTGTTGAGAGTTTCACCCAATAATATGCAAAAGGACAATTCAGCTTTAGGTCTTTGTGTCTTTCTTTTCAGTGGATTAAACCTAAAGCACGAGAGCTATCTGTCCTCCACCAGTCAGGCAGGGCAATAAAGTAGTATTAACAAATCAATAAATATAACACTAAACCTATTGAACGCGTTACAGTTCTCTCTGCCTCCGTATTTTGGGCTTCTTCATCTTGCTTACATTTCTCAAGTGTGGCCCTTCTTCAGATGTCGTCTTACATAACCAGAACATATTTTCAAACAGCAAATTAGCATCCAACAATCTTCCTCCCCCAGCACCCTCTATTAAAGAGGCTCTACCTTCCTCCCAAGACCTCTTTTTTCTTGGGAACCCATGTCTAATACATTCTTGTCACTTTTTATGCCCTTGTCATGTAGATTTTAAAGGCTTTTTAAAGGGTTCCTGTTATAAAGCACTGTGTCCTGCCCTTACCTGTAATCAAGGATGTCAGATCCCACAATTGTCAGTTTTAGCTACTGAAGAGAATAAGAATGAGAGACTTTGAGGCTCACTTCCCCCTCGAAACTTCAGAGAGCCACTCTATGGACAAAAGATGTTGTTCACCTTAAGGTACAGACACCCCAAAGCAAACATTCTCTTTGAACCAACAGGTACATAGCAAGTGGTTACTGAACACCTATTCTGTGTACAGCATTGAGCTACGTACCAGAGTAGAAATAAGATGGGCATAGCATGGTCCCCATCTTGGATGATGTTCTGTTTTCAGCTTGGGGAAGGGAAATATATAATAAAACCTAAGAATAGAGTGTCCAGCTTATGAACCATCAAATGTTAGGGCTGGAGAGAACCTTTAGTCATCACCTAGTACAACCATGTTTTCAAACTGTGGATCCTCAAGCCTTAAGATTCAGCAAAGTGCCTCAAATGCTTCCTCTCTGCCCTTCTTGCCTCTGTCCCTTTCAACCAGTGACACTGCTTTGAACTTCTATAAGGTGTTGTTTGTGTAACTAAAGCTCCATAGATTTTGAAAATTTACAAGCCATAAGTCTAGTCCAACCCTCTCGTGTTACAGGTGAGGAAACAGAGCCCCAGAAAGTGAAGGGAATTTGCTTGTGGCTCCATGGCCAGTTAGAAGCTGCAACCCTCAGTTTTCTGATTCCTGTGATCTACTTCCCCATGTCACCTAGCAGCCTAGCAGCAGACATTTCTAAAATATCAGCGTGGCCTGCCATCTTAAGAAGAGTCACTTGTCTCAGGAGCAGGAGGAAGTTGCTTTGGGGTATCTTGAGCCAAGTGCTTAGCCTGAGTTATTCCACAGTATCAGAGAAAGGAGAGATCAGTGAGAGGTATTGTTCAGCCTCCCATTTTGCTTCCCCCAAGTGGGTCCTCATCCTTCACAAAGCAATAAGACTACCTAGCTGGTAGAATTGTGAGGATTAATTGAGATCATGCATCCAAAGAGTCTGGCATATAATAGGTGCTAAATAAATGGTAAATCTTAATCATATAGCTATTTCTTTGGAATATAGAGTGGTATCTTTCAGTGATGTGGCTCCCAATTATTATATAGGCAAAGAAAATGAGGATTCGTGAATCAGAATCCAAGTCCAGGGTGAGCTAAACTGGTTTACCAGATGGATGCCAATTTCATATGTTATTTGGTGGAGTCAAGGCACATCCTTCATTTCCCAGGGAGCCTGGTAGGGTTTGGCAATCCTAGTGTATCCAACCGTGCCAGGACAGAGAGCTAAATAGAGGGTGTGGTACTAGGTTTCTTTAAAGCACAGGTCTGGGAAATACTATGCTTTGCCTCTCATAATTGAGCTGGCATACATGGAGAAGAAAATTGTCAAAAAGGATGTTCGTTTCTCTTGGATGAATTCAATTCTCAAAAAACAAATGAAATTTCCTCACTTGCAATGAACACACTCATACGTCACTGCATAGAGACCTAAATAGGAAGAACCCTCTGTTTTGGAGACATGGCCTGGGAAGTGTCATTGATGGCATTGCCTGGTTTCACGGAGCATTTGCTTTCTGTTTAGTTTCTGTGACTTTGGCTGGGGAATTTTCCAAGGCAAAGGTTATATTTTGGACTTGAAGATCAAAGCTCCACTCATCTGAACCACCATTCTACTATCAGTCCCACATAGTTGATTTCTTTCTGAAGACATATGTGGTTTCCTTTGGGTTGCTGACTTAGATATTTCAATTCCAGTGTTCCCACTCTGCTGTTTCTCCTTGGATTGTGGATAAAAGCCCTTCTTCTCCTACTTGCTTTATCTCTTCTGAGCTGTGGTCCTGATTTATTAAAGGTTAAGCAATTTACCCCAGATTTCTTGGCTAGAAAGTAGCAAGAGCCAGGAGTGGAACCTAGGCAATACGACCTTAGAGTTTAGGAGCTTAACCCCTATGCTCTGTTGCTCAGGGATTCAAAAATCAAGAGGAAGCACCTCAAGGCTGGTGGAGTCAAGGGTGAGTTTGCAGAGAAAATAACCATGGGCCTTGAGGGATAGATTTTGACAGAACAAAGCATTGAAATAATGTGAGTATGCCATACAGGTAGCAAAGCACAGGGTAAAATGTGGGCCAGCGTAGATCATTTGGCTAGAATATGGGGTCATTTGAAGGCTGTATTGGGAGATGATTCCTTAAACAGAGTTGGGATTATATTGTGGGGAGCCTGTTTTGAGAGGATGAATTTATGCTTAGTTCAGTAAGCAACTGAAGGTTCTTTCCTTCTTCCCCTTTTCCTTCCTTCTTTCCTTGCCTCCCAAGTAATATATGTGCTAACAATTAATATCTAAAAAAAAAAAAAGAATTCCACCTGAAAGCCCCTCAACAGAGATTATTCATGTTAACATCTCTCTCTCTCTCTCCCTCTCTTTCTCTCTCTCTCTCTCCATATATAGAGATATATATTTCCAGACTTTATCCCATGCAAATTTATACATATAAATAATTCCATATTATTGGATATTCCATATTTGTAGAAGGAAAAATTCTAAGATGCCTGCTCCCTGGCTATATGCCCTATATAATCCCCTCCTCTTGAGTGTGGGCACACCTGTGAATATGATGTGCTATGGCTCCCTTGATAAGTCATGTTATATGCCAAAGGTGGTGAGCTAGTCACGCCTGTAATTACATTACATTATATAAGAATTTCCAGCTGGCTTTGAAGACTAATCTTCACGTTGTGAGAGAGCCATGTGGCTAGGACCTGAGAGCAGCCTCTAGGGGCTGAGACTGACCCCCAGCAGTCAGCCAGCAACTGACTGGGGAAATCGGGGACCTTAGTCTTAAAACCACAAGGCACTGAATTCTGACAATAAGTAGTGAGCTTGGGTCACAGCCCTGGCTGATGCTGTAATTTCAACCTACTAAATATTGACTACATCTTCTTTTATGTAGCCAGTTCTTAAAGGTAGCAAATGACTGGCCCAGAGGGGTGCCTTTCATATGCAAACCAACCAATCCAGACCCAGTATCTGAACCACCCCCTCTGTTTGGCTCTTACACTCCAGAAGGCAATATTCCTCTGCCCTAATCATCCCAGGGCCGGGTACCAGACAACTAGTGACAGCTTCTATAGCCCAGAGCCCACTGAAATTATTCAAACTAACCAGTCTTGAGCCTGATTACTCTGCCTTGCCTTGCCTTTCCCATAGAAACTACAATAAAGGCCCTTGCCCATGCTTTTCCCTCACTCCTTCTGCCTCCTGGCCAACCCTGGCACTTCCCATGTGGCTCTGTGTGGTGTGCTGTGCCCCTCTTCTTGGAACCTGTAGTAACAAATTATCTTTTCAACGGCAGTCATCCCCTGATCTGTTGGCCTCACCATACTTGACTGATAATAAAACCGATATTTTAAAACAGTGAGAGACCCTTAGCAGCAGTCAAACTATGCTCAGACTCCTGGCTCATGGAGACTGTGACTTAATAAATTTGTGTTGTTTTAAACTGCTAAGTTTGTGGAAATCTGTTATGCAATGATAGAAAACTAACATACACATAAAATTGATATTTAAACAGACTATATTCTTCTCTAACCTATGTTTTTTCATTTAATGTAGCATATTTATGTTCATGTATATAGAGATAAATAGAAATAGATATATAGATATGGACACACCATTAAAAGATCTTGAGTAAGGGAATGAACCACTTAGAGCTGAGAATTTAAACAGCAGTAAAACGTGGTACAGTTAAGAAAACCCAGAAGTGGAGGAAACCTGGCAGGAGATTATACTGGTTATCTGGATTGGTGGTTCTCAACCTCGGAATCTCCTAGAACAATTTTTAAAGTACTGATACCTGGGACTCACTACCCCCAGAGATTTTGATTTAATGGTCTAGGATACAACCTGGGTGTTCAGTGTTTTAAAACCTCCCCAGGTGATTCTAATATACAGTCAAGGTTGAGAACCACTGGCAGGTAGAGGGTAAAGTGTGCAATCTTGAAATAAAATGGTCCTGTGGAAATAGAAAAGGAGGGATGGGGTGAATAAGGCATTGCTGAGGAAACCACCAATAACCCAATAGTAAGAAGACTGAGAGGTAAGAAGAAAGCTCATCTTGCTTTTATTGTTGTTTAGTTTGTTTCCAATTAGATTTCCACTCATCTCATTAGTATTATTATTAGAATTTTCATGAGAAGATAGAAACGTGAGGCTGCTTATGCGTACATGGAGTGGCAGGAATGTTGAGGAGGTCTCAAGGAGCATTCCAGCCAAAGGAAATGTTATGAGCAGTTTCGAAGGAGGGAATTCGTTTTCCAGGTATGAGCCTGAAGTTAGTGGTTGACACAATGAGTGAAGTTAGAGGGACAGAGCTGTCACACAGAGGCTTCAGTGCTATAAGAAAATGGGTCGTTCTCATTCCTTGAAAAGAAAGGGAATGAATAGATTTTTCAAAACGGTAGCTGAGAAAGACGACCTGAGTGCAACATGAAGGAAAGTAGAGAAAACCTAAAAGCCAGGAGTCCCACCGGCTGTTACAGTAAGCAAAGCATGGGGAAAGGAGCCTATTATAGGGCAGAGCAGTGGGAGGGGAGAGGAGCAGGACAAATCCAGAGATGCATCCGAAGAAAAGGCAAATTTGAAGGACCTATTGGATGTGGGTTGCCAAGCTTTGGGTATGATGGTAAGATGGTAATAAGGGATCTGATCAAAATGTATCTATTTTGGCATTGTGGTTAAAGGAAGGGTAAACTGATTGATTAGATTTCAGATGTTCTTGGGTATCCCTGAAGGCAGCTGATACTAAGGGAATTCATCCACCGTAGGCTTTCCCTTGCTCACAGTGAATGGGTGACTGATCGATTTCACAAGGGAAACGTAGTAGAAATAAAGTGGTTTAAAGTAGTTTGCTTTCTCGCATTCTCTATAAAGGAGAGAACTCCCTTTGGACAGCTGCATACAGTGAGAAACAGCAATCCCAGCTGCCAGTAAAGAGAGCACACAATTTTTTTTCCTTTATAGACCCCCAAGGTGGAATTTTCTGAGGCTGTATCTGGTTGTGATTCATATTTTTGGCTGTGGTTCAAGCCTTGGCGTGCGACCTGTAAGCTGGTCACTTGTAGCTGAAGCAGCAGATGGTCGTTCCTCCTTCCCTTAAATGGCTGAGTCTGGCCCGATTCCTTAGGAGTGTAAATAATTTACTCTCTAGTCCACTGAGTCCAGTTAATATTACTTCTCAAAATACTCCTGCCTGTGCTCTTATATTTACTTATACTTTTCTTGCCAAGGTCTTCTAAATATCCCTTCTAATATTTATTTTCTGGGTAGAAATACTGGCCTGACCCAAACTCTGTGAAGTAAATTGTGAAGGATGGGAGCATCTTTAGTCAGCCCAGTGGGATTTTTAAGTACAACTGTCCCCCTCCCTTAGGGAAGTTTTGTACCAGAAACAACCGTGTGAGATCCTGCTTTCCATCAAGGGTTTATTGGTTAATGAGGCCTGTGGCTGGTGTGGTGTTCCTGTGTTTAGCTTTTGGAACTCTCAGAGACAGTTGCTTGGAGTAGAGAGCTGACAGAATTATTGCTCAGCAAGCCTGCCGGCCACAGCCCACATGACTCCACCAACATCGATGAATTTTATGGCTGGTTCAGTGAACACAGCAAGTATTTGAAGAGACACAGTGAAGAGCTGTTGGCATCCTGTTCTGCTGTCTGAAGAAGTCTGCAAGGCTTCTCGTTAAGCCATCCTTTTTCTATCTCCTTCTACTCTAGGCTTTGTTGTTCTTCCTCAAGTGCCTGAACAGGGACTCATGGGCAACGATGACTTCAGGATGAGGTCACTGGAGTGGAACCTTGAGACTTAGCCCCCCCCGCTAGTTTACTTGTGGCAAAGGGGACCCTTTCAATTAAAACCTGCAGTAACAGAACATGACCAAATTCCACTTTACCCTAGCATTCTAGCCCTTCAAGCTGCTACACTCTTAAAACAGTCCATTGCATTTGTATAAACCTTGGATGTTTTGTAAAAGTACTCTCATATATTATCATATTTGAGACTCATATCACCTCTACAAGTTATATCAAATAACTGTCACTATGTAACAAACCATTCCGAAACTCAGTGGCTTAAAAGATTTCTTATGTCTCACCAGGCTATAGGTTTCTTGGGCGTAGGCCAGTCTAAGTTGGGCTTGGTCATGAGTCTGTGGCAAGCCTAGGGGTTACCTGGTCTAGGCTGGGAATGGCTGTGTTTCATGTGCTCCTCATCCTCCTCCTAGAACCATGGGCTAACCTGAGCGTGTTATTTTCATGGTAAGGCAGAGAGAGATGCAGGGGTGAGTAGAGCCAGTAATGCCTCTTAAGGCCTGGGCTCATAATTGGCTCACTGTTATTTCCACATCATCCAATTTGCCAAAGCAAGCTCCATGATCAAACCCAGAGTCAATGGATGGGAGATGGCAGGGGCAAAGAATTGGGGTCAGTAATGCAATTTTCCACAGGTAGCTAGGGCAGATATGACTGTTCCTGTTTTACAGATGAGAAACCCGAGACCCAGAGAACTTAAATGCTTTGCTCAAGGTCACATGGAAAATCTGGGCAGGTCTGGAATGCAAACCCAACTCTTATGACTTCTAGTCCTCTCTGCTTTTTGCCACACTAAATTCCACGATCCCATAACATACACAGCTAGGTAAAGGTCCACGGCTCTTTTCTCTTCAGGGATGAGCCCTCATGGCCTGGTCCTTTTCTGTTCTCTCTTATGCCCCTAGGGTTTGCCTCCTTCACAGTTGTCACAATCTACTCTTCCATTTGGACCTGTTTGGGGGAGGGGGAGGATGGAAGTTCCTCCTACTGAAACATGCAGACACAAATTCACCCGTCCCTGAAACAGACATACCTATCTCTCCATTTTTAATAAAAATAGATCTTTAAGAAAATCTAAACATCACATATTAGTTGAACTAGAGTGGCCTCAAACCCCAATATACTATGGTTCTTTGAAGAATGGGAATATTATAATCATCTGAAATCTGTCAACTTGCTTATTGCTGACTCTGAGCTTTACTTAGATGTTAATAGGTCCAGGCTAGTGTTGTCTTAGCCCTTACCTGACTGCCTTTGTAGAGTTTTTAGTTGCCCTCAAGTCATGCCTCTGCCCCATCCTGCCCAGTCTGGTCTGGGTAGAATTTTAGTCCAAGCTGCTCAAACCTAGCCTGAAGAGATTTGAACTGGTATCTTTGATATAGCCTGCAAGATTTTTTCAGGTGTGAGTCTCCATGGCAACCTGTGTCTCTGGCTTTTGGTAGACTTGCGCTGCTAAGTCTGGCTTTTGGAATCCTAAAGGTAGAAGATACCATCTGCCCTTAAATTCTCCTCCTCAGGGTTTCTGGCCAGCATGCACTGACAGTGTGTTTGCCTTATATGAACCTTCTAGACAGAGGTCTCCATGACCCCAGTCTCTGAAAGCCCCTCCCTTTTCCTTAGCACGGTTCTCTCCTTATCTTTTTTTTTCCTGTAGTCTAACTTCCAGCAGCTGGTTGCTATGGCTGTCTGGCTATATCATTCAGTGAGGCTCCGTCTAATCTCTTTTGAGTCTAAGGGCTAATGTGCCTTAGCCATAGCAAGGAGGCTGAGTTCTGATCTCTTTCTCCATACTTCCATGGAATCCTGGAAGACAGATTACTTGCAGTGATTTCTGGAGGCAGAAGGTAAGTGAGTAGCCTCTATAGTGGTAGAACTAAGAGGGAATGCTGGTTGTCCTTGAGCCTTTGGAGAATATAGCTAAATCCAGAGGAAAAGTGAATAAGGACCAGCTTGGTAAAAAAAAAAAAAAAAATAGGTGCAGCTGCTGGAAGAAACAAATTTCTGCTACTGATAAAGAACCTCAGTAAATGCAAAGTGTCCAGTTGTGGTCCCTGATTATCAGTAAATTCAAACAGTGTCCAGTTGTGGTCCCTGATTATCTTGCTGGCTCATTGCTAGGGAGATAAGAAAGCAAAGAAGTCTGGTTAGGAGCATCGCCATAGATATTTTGTCTCTCACTTTGGTATGGTCCACCATTAGGATATGAAGAGGAAGCAAGGAGGCAGCTGACAGGGTAGCACCACATGCTGTGATTCCTGACTTGTGTGTCTAATAGTTGACAACATGGTACAGTAGTAGTCAGTGTGGGCTCTAGAGCTAGACTGCTTGGGCTTGAATGTCTTTTGATGTGTGACATTTAGCAAGTTTCTTAACTCTAAGTTTTAGTTATCACATCTATAAAAATGGGCATGATGCATCCTACCTCATATGGTTGTCATGAGGATTAAATAAAATATAAAGTTCTTAGCACAAATATGGGCACATAAGAAGCACTAAATAAATATTAACCATTGTTAACATTAGCTGATGCACATTTTGGGTGGGGGGACTTTCAAGAAGGAAATCAGTACCAGAGTACATTGAGACTACGTGGTATCTATTGGGCATTCCTTTTTTAGTAAACTCTTAAATATAGTAAAAGCTCCCATCGCTGACATCTACTTAACGGATGTGGTGGATTGAGTTGATGCTTTCCCTTCCTACTGAAATATATACTGACTAATGCTCAGGGCACAAAGAAAGGTCACGGGCAGTAAGTTACCGTTCAGTTGTCCCTTATACTTCCGCTCCCATGTGTCAAGTTGATGCTTATCAAGAACTAGTTGTTTTCATTATCAGCTGGCACCGTTTATGGAGCATACTGCCCTATAGCCACTGAATTAAATGTCATTTCTCTCCTATAAGGTCATAAATATATTTAGCTTGATCTGAAAAAAAAAGAATTAGTTGTTTCATCACCAAACCCATTTTTGCCAGTTGTACTTGCTAATGTAATTAGGTAACATTGTAAATTTATGAAATATGAGAGTAAAAGGAAGGCTACTGTTTCCATGTAAACTAAGTTCGATTCTTTGGAAAGACTTGATAAAGAAAAGTCTTAAAAACTGCTCTATTGTTGAGGCAGGGGGAAACATGAAACTGGATATCAAATGGGATGCATTTGGGATGTAACTTACGGAAGAGTCAGAAATGTCAGCCAAAGGACCCACACTCAGAAAGAGGGGCTTGGTCTTACATCACATCACCAGATTGCTGAATGAATATACATTTGTGTGTTTTAGGTTGAAATAAAATGCTTAAGGACCATATGTATCATTTTATATGATTCTTCACTTTAACCAATCAATTACTTATTATACAAGAGAGTATTATATATACAAGAGAGCTTCTACTATATGGTCAGTGTATTGTGTTAAGTAGTTTATATGCTCTGGGCTTGAAAGAAGGCCCAGTAGAGTACATTTACCAGCTTTATGGGTGAGAGCTTGTAATAGGCAGAATAATGCCTCCCCTCCCAAAGATGTCCACATCCTAATCCCCGGAACACTGTGAACATGCTATGTTATATGGCAGGGGGGAATGAAGGTTGCAGATAGTAGTAATGTTGCTAATCAGTTGATCTTGAGACAGGAAGATTATCCTGGATCACCTGGCATGGCCCAATGTAATCAAAAAGGTCCTTATGCGTGGAAAGAGGGAGGCTGAAGAGAGAGTGTCAGAGTGATGTGAGGTAAGAAGGACTTGACCAATGTTGCTGGCTTTAAAGATAGAAGGAAGGGGCCATGAACAAAGGAATGTGGGCAGCATTTAGAAGCTAGAAAGGCAAAGGAATTGATTAACCCCTAGAGCCTCCAGATAGGAATGCCATTCTGCCAACACTGATTTTAACCCAGTGAAATGCATTTCAGACTTGTGACCTACAGAAGAGTAAAACAATAAACTTGTGTTGTTAAGCTACCAGGATTATGGTAATTTGTTATAGCAGTAATAAGAAACTCTTGCAGACATTGAGCCAAGTTGATGACAAACAACAAATTCTATCCCCTAACCATCACCACCACTACCACCCCCTGGTCCCGCAACTGTGCTTATAGGAAGCCTAGGCCCTTCATACTTTCAGGTACCCTAGACACAGAATTTACACTTAATATCTGTGTCTGGCCTTAGAAGCACTATATTTACTAAGTTCCTACCATTTGCCAGGCAGTACACTAAATGCTAAGGCCTCACTGATGAACAGCATAGATAAAGGATCTGTCTTCATGGAGCTCTCAGGCTATTTTCATTATCTCTTCCCATTTCAAGACCTATATTTTACAGGAAGATGGTTCTCAACATCTTGATGTGTCTTGACTGAGGAATACCTTGTTTTTTGCTCATTTGTAAAACAGAGAGTTTAGGCCATTACGAACTCCATTCTTCCCCTAATCCTTTTCCTCAGATTGCTTTTGATTTGTGACTCCGGTACCTCCTCTTTCACCCATTCACCCATCCCACAAAGTGACTTTGCAGAATTCTATCATTACAGTCTTCCAACATAAAAATACCAACAACAAAACAGATATTTCCACCAAGGAAAGAGAAGGATGGTTCCCTCATGCTCCATCTTCCCACATGGCCATGTTTGTTGTAAGCTTTCCACTCCACTCAGGTGTTTTCCTCCATCCAAAATGAAGGACCTCATGAACTCCAAGTCTCTCCCATTTATCAGGTCCAGCTTATGTCTGCCTTCAACAATCCCCTCCCCAGCCATAGCAGCTCACCTTTGCCTCTGTAGTATGCACAGTTCTGAGTCACGCCTTTGTGTCCTTTATTATTTGTCATTTTGTCCTCTATTACATGTGGCATCTGAGTTTTATTACTTTCCTGATTGGAAACCCCTTCGATGGTTTCCCACTGCCTTCAGAATAAAGTCCAAACTCTTCATCATAGCACTGAGTCATCACGATCTAGCAGCCCTGTCTTCCTCTTCATATTCTAGTGCCATTCTCCACCTTCCTCATCTGTCTTAGTCTTTTCAAGCTGCTATAACAAAAATACCATAGGCTGGATGGCTTATAAGCAACAAAATTGTTTTACTCACAGTTCTGGAAGCTGGGAAGTCTAAGGTCAAGGCACTGGAAAATTTGGTGTCTGGCAAGAGCTCACTTCAAAATCCATTGATGGCCATGTTTTCACTGTGTCCTCACATGGTGGAAGGGGTGAGGTTGCTCTCTGGGGTGTCTTTTATAAGGGCACTAATCTCATTCATGAGGGCTCCACCCTCATGACCTAATCACCTCCCAAAGGCCCCACCTCCAAATACCATCACATTGAGGGAGTAGGTTTCAACATATTAATTTGGCAGCGACACAAATATTCAGCCTATAGCACTATCCTCAGCAGCCATTCTGATATTTTCAGATATCAAACATTTGTGGTATTTTCCATCTTCTCTTCAACCTCTGGGCCTTCAACATGCTGCATCTTCCTGAAATGCTTATCATCAGCTATTTCTTTTCCCACTCCTGCCCCCACCCTCCTCACTAAAAATCACCCCGTATTAGACCTCCCTTGATAGTATCCTCCCTTAGACACATAATCCTTTAGCACCATGCATTTCTTTGTAGCACTTATTAACTTGTAATTACTTGGATTTTTTTTCTTCCTCTAGATGTAAGCTCCATGTTTGTTGAAAGAAAGAGTGTGGGTGAATGAACTAATGAATGAATGATCTTTTAGTCTCAACTTTTACAGCTGTTTACTATCTGTCTCCTCCAATTAAAATGTAAGCTTAGTGAGGCAGGAACCTCGTCTATCTTATCGACTGCTGCTGTGTCACCACCAGTGCCCAGCTTATAGTATATATTTAAAAAATATTAGTTAAAAACAATGTTGGCATCTTTGTGGAGTCCAGTCAAAACATACCTTTCTTAAATCTTAGGCCACTTATACATAAAGAAGAAAGCAATGAGAAAGTTCCCAGTGTTTTGGGATTCCCCCTGAACCTGGAATCCTGAAATTAACTCCATTTCTTTCCTGTCATCTAAATGATGTTAGTTAATACTACTTAGAAAGTTTACAATGTTGTTTTCCTCAAGTACTTCTACATAATTTTCCCCCTATGAATTAATTATATTTTTTGTAAGATGAACAAGCCAGATATAATTGGCCCTATTAGATAGATCAGTGACTCTTAAACTTAAATTTGAAGCAGAATCACCCAGAGTGTTTCTTAAAATTGCTTATTCCTAAAGCCAAGCTCAATTCTGATTCTTTAGATCTAGCATGTAGCCCAGGAATCTGTGTTTTTGAAGCTCCCCCCAGGTCATTCTGAAGCTGATTGTCCGGGAATCATACCTTGAGAATGCCTAATATGGATTTTGAATTGAGTGTTTGGGCAGTGTAATGACCTTTTCGGATAATAATATTAGATACCATCCATTGATAGTTACTGTTTGCCAGATACTGGTCTGTTCCAGGAGGCCTTATAGAAAGCTATCATTACCTAATTTAATCTTTTCCACTAGTCTATGAGGAAGGTATTAATTTAATCCCTCATTCTGTAAGTGAGAGAGCTGAGGCTAAGAGAGGTTAAGTAATTTGCCCAGAGTCACGCAGATAATAAGTCATAGTGCCACTCAACATATTCTGACTCCAAAGCCCGCCTTTTTCCTTTAATTCCAGGCTACTTGCCTCCCACAAAGCTCTCCTCATTTGCAGACTTCTGGATCCTTGGCAAGCTCAATGTGCACTTACCTCTACAGTCCTAATCAGAATTATGATCTGTTGCCTTTAAAGGTGCTTTATTGCATGTTACCGAGGGAAAAAGGTCTGTCTTCCTACAGTTCTTTGTTCTGCATTTGTAGAAACAACAGACCCCAGGGGAAGAGGCCCTTTCTTAGAAGAAAAAAAATGTTCTTTCTGCCCTCCTCACATACCACATTAATTATCAGCTACAGAAGAAACTGCTGAAACTTCTGGCCCACTTGACCTTTCTTCTCCTCCAAACCAGGAAGCAGCACAGCAAGAGAAGAGCTTCATTCTGAAGCTCAAGTGCTCTCCCACATACCATAGCCTGGGACAAAGGTTCAGAGTGCTGGGTATGAGTCCTGTGATAAGACAACCATCAATAGGTGGAATGTTTATGGAAAATAGATTGGGACGTACAAACAAGAACTCTAGTTTGAATTTAGGGTAAATATTGAGTGAAACTCCCTTTATGCTTGGCCTTTCCTGTACACTTGATACTAGGAGGTCATACAGAGACCCTCCATGAACACAATATGATAAATTCCTCTGCATAAGGCTTTCAACTTGTAGCAGAAGCTGGGGTTGAAAGTGCTTCACTGGGTAGTAGAGGTAGCTAGGTGAGGGATCTCTCTATTGCATCCACTTCTGGCTTCCACCTTCTCCTGCTTCAAAAGAGTGTCCTGGTGGACAACAATCTGGATACTTAAGTATGATACTAGAAGCAAAAGCCAGGAAGGCTTCTCCAGAGGTTATTAGATCTCTGCCAGGCAGGATTTAAGGTAAAGATGGCAAACAGTAGTTTCATGCCCACTCCATGCATGAGTGGCTGCCTAGAACAATATAGTGAGAAGAATTATGAGGCCACATATGAGCTCTGCAGGAAAGAGTGCCAGAATTGATTAGTGATGTCTGCCATGGACATGAAAATTTGCCAACAAATGATCTACTTTTTTTTTCCACTCTTGCTCAGAGCTAGTAGTTCCTTAACATGATTGCACACAAATCACAGGAAGCTTTTTTAAAAATACTGGTACCTGGAGTCCACCCCAGACCAATTAAATTAGATTCTCTGGAGGTGAGATTCAGGCATCCGAGCATCCACGGTTGAGAGCCACTGCTCTGTACCATCACAGATATACAGAAGACTTAACTCAGTACTTCGCAAATGCACTTCCTCCAACAAGGACCTGCCAGGCTGGCTGCATAAGAATTGTCTAAGTAGCTTGTAAAATTGGGGATTCCTGGGACCAACTCTTAAAATTTTGAATTTGGAAGTATGGGGATAGGTCCCAAGAATTTGTATTTTTAAAAACCTCACAGGAGGAAGCTGATGTGCACCCAGGTTTGGAAATCACTGCCCTGAGCTCTTCATAATGCCTCAGATGAATGACAACTCTAAGCAGAACCTTGTACTCTAGGACAGTGATTTTCAACCCAGACTGCACATCAGCATTTCCTGGGAAACTTCTTAAGAACACCAGTGCCTGGGTCTAACTCCAGATCAATTAAATCACACTCTCTAGGGTAGAACCTGGATGATTCTAATGTGCAGCTAAAACTCTAAGAATCAATGCTCTAAGAAGTAGGATGCAGGAACCTCATTTGAGAACTTCGTCAGGTAGATGTCATTTCTCTTTTGCTATGGATTCCGTCCCTGACTTAGTCTAGTGCTTTGGCTTGATGTTAGGCGGTAGAACCCCTTCTGTTTCCCTAACCTTGTTTACCCACTAGAATCTATCATTTATTATGGTTATGGTTGTCTTATGGGTCTTCCTGGACTAAGTAAACATTGGCTGCAGTTGCTTACTCATTTTTTTAAACGAAGAGCTACTGAGTGTACCTGAGTGTTTATAAAATGTAGATTCCAATATCTTTTACCTCTATAAAGAAAGGTTTTTGAAGATGTTTTTTTAAATTTTATTTAGATAATCAAATGAAAACAAGGGCAATTGATGCTTTTAAGAGACAGTCTTTGTAAAGACAAGGTTGTATTTAAAGTGAGAGGCCTTCAAGGCCCCTCACTGTGAATTAGTAGGAGCAAAAAGACAGCTTAACTGCCAATCCATGATTAGCTATTGTAAGGGAGAAAAAACTTTTCCTTGACCCTCTTAGGGTCCTTTGCTGGGTCTAGAAATTAAACTGACAGAGACAGAGTAGCAGGGAAAAAGCATACAAATTAACTTTTAAGTTTTACATGATACGAGAACCTTCATAAGGAACTGGAGACCGGAAGGAGTTATACTTGTATATTTTTATGCTAGGTTTGATGAAGAGTGGGCAGTTGTGTAGAAATATGATAGGTTAAGGAGTATGAGGTAAGTGTAGTAAACTGAGGAACACTTAGCAAGGCCTGTTTGTTCAGATTCTTCTTCGCGTCTCTTTGTCTTCGGAGACAAGGATGCTCCTTTCCTCTGGGTATGGGGAAGGCATCTCACATAAGGGTTTTATGACCTGTTTCAGGGGAGAAGGGTGGGGGGAAGGTCAGAGTGACCTTCCTACTTCTGCAGTTTTCTCAAACTCCTTCAGCTTAAAATATTCAATATATTGAGGTGCCATGTTTGGGGGTAGCATGCCCTGAACCCCATCACCTGGCTGGTCCTTTTTGAAGCAAATGGAAGAAATATCACTCCATTTTTTGAAGCTTTATCTGTATGTTTGTCTGCCTCACATTAGTTGTGTAAGACAGCTAGACAACCACAGACAGAGTCAGCCTTGCAGGGATGACCACACCAAACATGGTGAGATTTGTCGAATACAGTAGGAACACCCCCTTATTCCTCAAAATGCATTTTTTTAAAAATTCCCTCTATTTCCTCATTTAGGCTTGAATTTCCATCACTAATGATGAATGTATTTCATTTAAACATTCCCTCGTCAGATCCGTGTTTTTAAATATAAACAGAACTAACACATTAAGTCCCCAATACCTCCAATACTCTCAGGAAGGAAGAGCCATGACAATCTTGGTGGAGAAATGACACCATAGAAGAGAAGTTAAAAGAACCTCACAAAGAGAGCCCAAGGCTTCGAAGACTAACTTCTCTTCTTACTGCAAGTTGGTTTTTCCTTGCACTTCCCATTTCAGGATTTACTTGCAGAGGTAAGCTGTTTGAAAAACCAATTTGAGGCAAGAGGGAGGAGCCTCCACAATGGCACCTGCCAGCATGGGCTTCATGCAGTAGAAGGAGCTCCCCAGTATGTGCTGCAGCCACCCTCTGCCTCTCCAGGAGACTCTCCAAGACCAGCAGATAAAGGAACAATCGTTTCCAGGCTGCTTAGGGCGAAGGAGGACACATGGGAGACTGATACACAGACTTGCTACCATTCCTGTTTTCAGCTCCATACTCAACCCTTACCTTCTGAGAGTTATCCTTAAAACTATGCAAAGCAGTACTAGGAGGACGTGGAATTCGCATCTCCTCACAACTAGGGCACCTACCAGGCACCGGTGGGGGACCATGGACACCTAAGGGGACAGGAGGAACCCCCAGAGACTGGCTTGTGGGATCTTGGTTCCCAGGCTGGAGGTCAGACCTGAGCTCCTGTGGTGGGAGCTCTGAGTCCAAACCGCCGGACTAACAGAGAACCTCAGACTCCAGGGAATATCAATCGGAGTGAGGCCTCCAGGAGGTCCTCATCTCAGCACCAAGACCCAGCTCTATCTAACTGCCTGTAAACTCCAGTGCTGGACGTCTCAGGCCAAACAACCGGTAAGACAGGAGTATAACACCACCCATCAAAAAATAAATGAAATGACAAGAAAATACATTACAGACGAAGGAGCAAGGTAAAAACCTACAAGACCAAATAAATGAAGACAAAATAGGCAACCTACCTAAAAAAGAATTCAGAATAATGATAGTAAACGTGATCCAAAATCTAGGAAATTGAGTGGAGAAAATACAAGAAACATTTAACAAGGATCTAGAAGAACTAAAGAGCAAACAGTGATGAACAACACAATTACTGAAATGAAAAATACTCTAGAAGGAATCAATAACAGAATAACTGAGGCAGAAGAACAGATAAGTGAGCTGGAAGATAAAATAGTGGAAATAACTGCCAGGAAGCAGAATAAAGAAAAAAGAATGAAAAGAATTGAGGACAGTTTCAGAGACCTCTGGGACAACATTAAATGCACCAACATTCAAATTATAGGGGTCCCAGAAGAAGAAGAGAAAAAGAAAAGGTCTGAGAAAATATTTGAAGAGATTACAGTTGAAAACTACCCTAACATGGAAAAGGAAATAGTCAATCAAGTCCAGGAAACACAGAGAGTAGCATACAGGGTAAACCCAAAGAGAAACGTGCCGAGACACATATTAATCAAACTATCGAAAAGTAAGTACAAAGAAAAAATATTAAAAGCAGCAAGGGAAAAGCAACAAATCACATACAAGGGAATCCCCATAAGGTTAACAGCAGATTTTTCAGCAGAAACTCTGCAAGGCACAGGAGAGTGGCAGGACATATTTAAAGTGATGAAAGGGAAAAACCAACAACCAAGATTACTCTACCCAGCAAGGATCTCATTCAGATTCGATGGAGAAATTAAAATCTTTACAGTTAAGCAAAAGTTAAGAGAATTCAGCACCAACAAACCAGCTTTACAACAAATGATAAAGGAACTTCTCTAGGCAGGAAACACAAGAGAAGGAAAAGACCTACAAAAACAAATCCAAAACAATTAAGAAACTGATAATCGGAACATACATATCGATAATTACCTTAAGTGTAAATGGATTAAATGCTCCCACCAAAAGACATAGGCTGGCTGAATGGATACAAAAATAAGACCCATATATATGCTGTCTACAGGAGATCCACTTCAGACCAAGGGACACATACAGACTGAAAGTGAGGGAATGGAAAAAGATATTCCATGCAAATGGAAACCAAAAGAAAGCTGGAGTAGCAATTCTCATATCAGACAAAATAGACTTTAAAATAAAGACTATTACAAGAGACAAGGAAGGACACTACGTAATGATCAAGGGATCAATCTAAGAAGAAGATATAATAATTGTAAATATTTATGCACCCAACATAGGAGCACCTCAATACATAAGGCAAACGCTAACAGCCATAAAAGGGGAAATTGACAGTAACACAATAATAGTAGGGGACTTTGACACCCCACTTTCACCAATGGAGAGATCATCCAAGATGAAAATAAATAAGGAAACACAAGCTTTAAATGATACATTAAACAAGATGGACTTAATTGATATTTATAGGACATTCCATCCAAAAACAACAGAATACACATTTTTCTCAAGTGCTCATGGAACATTCTCCAGGATAGATCATATCTTGGGTCACAAATCAAACCTTGGTAAATTTAAGAAAATTGAAATCGTATCAAGTATCTTTTCCAACCACAATGCTATGAGACTAAATATCAATTACAGGGAAAAATCTGTAAAAAATACAAATTCATGAAGGCGAAACAGTACACTATTTAATAACCAAGAGATCACGGAAGAAATCAAAGAGGAAATCAAAAAATACCTAGAAACAAATGACAATGAAAGCATGACGACCCAAAACCTATGGGTTGCAGCAAAAGCAGTTCTGAGAGGGAAGTTTATAGCAATACAATCCTACCTCAAGAAACAAGAAATATCTCAAATAAGCAACCTAACTTTATACGTATAGCAATTAGAGAACAAAGAACCAAAGAACCCCAAAGTTAGCAGAAGGAAAGAAATCATAAAGATCAGATCAGAAATAAATGAAAAAGAGATGAAGGAAATGATAGCAAAGATCAATAAAATAAAAGCTGGTTCTTTAAGAAGATAAACAAAATTGATAAACCATTAGCCAGACTCATCAAGTACAAAAGGGAGAAGACTCAAATCAACAGAATTAGAAATGAAAAGGAGAAATAACAACAGACACTGCAGAAACACAAAGGCTCATGAGAGATTACTATGCGCAACTATATGCCAATATAATGGACAACCTGGAGAAAATGGACACATTCTTAGAAAAGCACAACCTTCTGAGACTGAACCAGGAAGAAATAGAAAATATAAACAGACCAATCACAAGCACTGAAATTGAAACTGTGATTAAAAATCTTCTGACAAGCAAAAGCCCAGGACCAGATGGCTTCACAGGCGAATTCTATCAAACATTTAGAGAAGAGCTAACACTTTCTTTCTCGAACTCTTCCAAAATATAGCAGAGGGAGTAACACTCCCAAACTCATTCTACGAGGCCACCATTAACCTGATACCAGAACCACACAAAGATGTCACACAAAAAGAAAACTACAGGTCAATATCTCTGATGAACATAGATGCAAAACTCCTCAACAAAATACTAGCAAACAGAATCCACCAGCACATTAAAAGGATCATACACCTGATCAAGAGAGGTTTAACCTAGGAATGCAAGGATTCGTCAATAAATGCAAATCAATCAATGTGATATACCATATTAACAAATTGAAGGATAAAAACCATATGATAATCTACAGAGATGCAGAAAAAGCTTTTGACAAAATTCAACATCCATTTGTGATAAAAACCCTCCAGATAGTAGGCATAGAGGGAACCTACGTCAACATAATAAAGGCCATATATGACAAACCCACAGACAACATTGTTCTCAGTGGTGAAAAACTGAAACCATTTCCTCTAAGATCAGTAACAGGACAAGGTTGCATACTCTCACCACTACTACTCAACATTGTTTTGGA
This sequence comes from Stenella coeruleoalba, assembly GCF_951394435.1. Taxonomy (NCBI): domain Eukaryota; kingdom Metazoa; phylum Chordata; class Mammalia; order Artiodactyla; family Delphinidae; genus Stenella; species Stenella coeruleoalba. The sequence goes on along the minus strand of NC_137152.1, from coordinate 88,061,112 downwards.
AGTTTTACCCACAACAATCAGAGAAGAAAAAGAAATAAAGGAATCCAAATCGGAAAAGAAGAAGTAAAACCGTCACTGTTTGCAGATGACATGATATTATACATAGAGAATCCTAAAGGTGCTACCAAGAAAGTACTAGAGCTAATCAATGAATTTGGTAGAGGAGCAGGATACAAAATTAATGCACAGAAATCTCTTACATTCCTATACACTAATGATGAAACATCTGAAAGAGAAATTAAGGAAACACTCCCATTTACCATTGCAACAAAAAGAATAAAATACCTAGGAATAAACCTACCTAAGGAGACAAAAGACCTTTATGAAGAAAACTATAAGACACTGATGAAAGAAATAAAGATGATGCAAACAGATGAAGAGATATACCATGTTCCTGGATTGGAAAAATCAACATTGTGAAAATGACTCTACTACCCAAAGCAATCTACAGATTCAATGCAATCCCTATCAAACTATCAATGGCATTTTTTCGCAGAACTAGAACAAAAAAATTTCACAATTTATATGGAAACACAAAAGATGCCGAAGAGCCAAAGCAGTCCTGAGAACGAAAAATGGAGCTGGAAGAATCAGGCTCCCTGAGTTCAGACTATACTAGAAAGCTACACTCATCAGGACAGTATGGTACTGGCACAAAAACAGAAATATAAATCAATGGAACAGGAGAGAAAGCCCAGAGATAAACCCACACACATATGGTAATCTTATCTTCGATAAAGGAGGCAAGAGTATACAGTGGAGAAAACAGACTCTTCAATAAGTGGTGCTGGGAAAACTGGACAGCTACATGGAAAAGAATGAAATTAGAACACTTCCTCACACCATACACAAAAAGAAACTCAAAATGGATTAAAGACCTAAATGTAAGGCAAGACACTATAAAACTCTTAGAGGAAAACATAGGCAGAACACTCTATAACATAAATCACAGCAAGATCCTTTTTGACCCACGTCCTAGAGAAATGGAAATGAAAACAAAATAAACAAATGGGACCTAATGAAACTTCAAAGCTTTTGCACAGCAAAGGAAACCATAAACAAGACCAAAAGACAACCCTCAGAATGGGAGAAAATATTTGCAAATGAAGCAACTGACAAAGGATTAATCTCCAAAATATACAAGCAGCTCATGCAGCTCAATTATCAAAAGAACAAACAACCCAATCCAAAAAGGGCCGAAGACCTAAATAGACATTTCACCAAGGAAGACATAGAGATGGTCAAGAGGCACATGAAAAGATGCTCAACATCACTAATCATTAGATAAACCAAATCAAAACTACAATGAGGTATCACCTCACACTGGTCAGAATGGCCACCATCAAAAAATCTACAAACAATAAATGCTGGAAAGGGTGTGGAGAAAAGGGAACCCTCTTGCACCCTTGGTGGGAATGAAAATTGATACAGCCACTATGGAGAACAATATGGAGGTTCCTTAAAACACTAAAAATAGAACTACCATATGATGACCCAGCAATCCCACTACCCGGGCATATACCCTGAGAAAACCATAATTCAAAAAGAGTCATGTACCACAATGTTCACGGCAGCTCTATGTACAATAGCCAGGACATGGAAGCAACCTAAGTGTCCATCATTGGATGAATGGATAAAGAAGATGTGGCACATATATACAATGGAATATTACTCAGCCATAAGAAAAAATGAAATTGAATTATTTGTAGTGAGGTGGATGGAATGAGAGTCTGTCATACCGAGTGAAGTAAGTCAGAAAGAGAAAAACAAATACCGTATGCTAACACATATATATGGAATCTAAAAGTAAAAAAAGCTTCTGAAGAACCCAGGTGCAGGACAGGAATAAAGATGCAGACGTAGAGAATGGACTTGAGGACACGGGGAGGGGGAAGGGTAAACTGAGATGAAGTGAGAGAGCGGCATGGACATATATATACTACCAAATGTAAAATAGATAGCTAGTGGGAAGCAGCCACATAGCACAGGGAGATCAGCTCGGTGCTTTGTGACCACCTAGAGGGATGGGATAGGGAGGGTGGGAGGGAGATGCACGAGGGAGGAGATATGGGGATATATGTATATGTATAGCCGATTCACTTTGTTATAAAGCAGAAACCAACACACCATTGTAAAGCAGTTATACTTAAAAAAAAAAAAGAAAGGAAATTGAGTTGTTATTTGTAGTGAGGTGGGTGGACCTAGAGTCTGTCATACAGAGTGAAGTAAGTCAGAAAGAGAAAAACAAATACTGTGTGCTAACACACACACACACACACACACACACACACACACACACACACACACACACACACACACACATATGGAATCTATTTAAAAAATGTTTCCGATGAACCTAGGGGCAGGATAGGAATAAAGACACAGACGTAGAGAATGGACTTGAGGACATGGGGAGGGGGAAGGGTAAACTGGGACTAAGTGAGAGAGTGGCATGGACATATATACACTACCAAATGTAAAGTAGATAGCTAGTGGGAAGCAGCGGCATAGCACGGGGAGATCAACTTGGTGCTTTGTGACCACCTAGAGGGGTGGGCTAGGGAGGGTGGGAGGGAGGCGCAAGAGGGAGGGGGTATGGGGATATACGTATGCATATAGTTGATTCACTTTGTTATACAGCGGAAGCTAACACAACACTGTAAAGTAATTATACTCCAATAGAGATTTTTTTTTAAAAAAAAAACCTAAACTAAATAAACCAATATGAGTCCTCTGAGAAATAGTGTGCTGGGGCGCTGCCATCTCTGTAGCCCCTGCACCTGGTTCGGGATAGTTAATGAATGGCAGCCAGTGAAAATGTATCATTGCAGAACTGCCATGGGAGGTTTTGGATCCAGCCTTGGACCCAGCCAAATGAGTCCCAGTAGCCAAACGTCTGGAGGACAGCCTAATCATCCTTGTAAACAAGACCATTTCCTTTCCTCCCTGCCCATGGAAAACAGGACCCAACAAACCCCTTGCTGATGCAATATCCCCATCCATGTGCTCAGAGAATAGACCATTGTGTTTTCGCCAAGAGCTGGCTATCCAGTGAATAATGTGTTCCTATACATTTACACTCAGTGTGGAGTATCCTAGGACATGTTTATACTCAAGAAAGGTTAGTATTAACATTGTGTCAGGGGATTAATCCATTTTAATCACAAATGCCAAGAAAAAAACCCTTTCTTTGGCGCCCAGATGTATGACTTTGGTTAAATATTTATAGATCATTTGGAATGTTTACTCTTCATTCTGGAACTAGGTATTTACTTGCATAATTGCATACTCTTCCCCCACCTCCAACCCTATTCAGTGTTCTCCTGATGTTTTCTCTCTATAAGGAGTAGCAGGGAGATGATGGGCACATCTGGCTACTGGAACAGAGCTTCTGATGTTGGTGGGAGCTGACCCCGAGCTAGTAGAGTAACCAGGAAAATACTCTAGGTATATTACCAGGATCATGGAATGAGGAGGGGCCTCAGAATCAGGAAACCTGGATTCTAGCCCGCAATCTGCTACCAATTAGGTGTGTGACCTTCGCTGGGCCTCAGTTTCCTCATCTATAAAATAAAAGAGATGAATTTGAATTTTTAAAATTTCTTCCAGCTCTGAATCCTCATGGAAACGTTCTCTAAGCCATTTGAAATCCCTACCCACTCCAGGTGTAATACTCAGGCTCTCTGGAGCAGTGCCCTCCAATCGAACCTTCTGCAATGATGGAAATGTGGTGTCCCATAAGGTAGCCTCTAGCCACATTTAGCTACGGAGCATTTCAAATGTAGCTAATGTGGCTGAGGGACTGAATTTTAAATCTTATTTTATTAATTTAAATGTCATAGCCATCTGTGATTAGGAGCTACCATATAGGGCAGCATAATGCTAGACGATTAACAATGGTATTGCCTCGCTCCTTACAGAAGGCCATTATCTGCGCTAACGACGGTTTCTAATTTGGAGAAGATTAAAGAAGTTGTTGGTAAACACTGCTCAGTTGGAATGCTCTTTCTTTGATGTAGAAGGTGGGATACAATCAGATATCCTCAGATGGGTTGAGGTTTTCAAAATGTACAACTCCTGAGTTCTTATTAATGCCAGTAAAAAGTGTCAAGCCATTGAACTGATTTCCTCTTTTTTTCTGTCTGAAATGTTAATATGCTTTTAGCTGCAATATGGTAAGCTGGGAAAACAGTATCAGTGTAGGGCATTCTAAGACATCACACAGATTGCACAGAATCAACCTTCATCATTTCACATTAAACATTTTTTATACCAAAAAAAGAGCTTGTTTACTTAATTTGCAAAGTGTTTCTTTGCCATTTAATAGTTGACTGATCTATATTTCATAGCATTGACTGCAGAGAGTTATTCATCTGTCTGAATTAAAAATAGTGGCAGCTCTTCATTATACAACTCGTTGAGTTGAAAATCAGCTATGGCTGTTCCTGGACTTGCCTTTCTTACTTCCAAATTTACAATATTTTTCTTGATATAGTAAATAATATATGATTATTAGTTATTACTAAATAACTAAATGATATTTAGTTATTACTAAACTATTACTACTAGTTTTACTACTAAAACTAGTACCAGTAATAACTAAGTAATAATAAGCATTTATTAGTCAAGACTTTCTATCATAGCTCTTATAGTACAAATAGCATTCATGATAAATCTTGGGAATATTTGAAAAAATATTAAACGCCAGTCCATGAACTGGTGAGAATGGAGAGTTCTAAAGAATATGATCCACTTGCCCAAGTGGTATTGTATATGTCAGGGTTGGTAAGTCCATGGCATGAAAGCTGTCATTTCCCACCCATTCCTTTGTCTTTGGCTTTCTTTCCCACTGAGCTTGGACCTAGCCTCAGAATTCTTCTCAACACAGTGTTCTAGGCAGCCAGTATCAAACAAGTGAGAAAATTAACTGACAACATTTAAGATGAAGCTGATTTTCCCTCTCTGGTTTTTGCCGTGTGGACATGATCGATTTGTAAGAAACAAAAACACAGTAAAATACTATTATATTTCAGCTCTAGAGCTGAAAGGATCCCTAAAGAGCATGCAATCCAATCCCTTTATTTTATACATGAGAAGACTGAGGCTGAAAGAAGTGAGGCGAGTTAAATAAGGTTAGAAAGTCAGTTGGTGGCAAAAATAGGACTAGATCCCAGCCTCCTGACTCAGACAGACTCAGCAAGACAGACACCGTCTCCAGCCTACCACGTGGTAATTGTATTTTGCATGTTTGGTGCAGGAGTATCATTGCTCTTGAGTTTACTGGAAACGATGTCTACTTTCCTGGACAAATGAGCTGGATAGGCCTATTAAACTGGGCCCATCTATTGGTTTGTGGTGTGGCCACATCCAAACAGATTATCTGGTATATTTTCCCATGAGTCGGATTTACATGTTTTCCAGACATCTGTGTCCAGTGCCAACTGATTGGAAGAAAGAAATAGCAGCCCATTAATTGAAACGACCAACCCTAGCTTAGCAGGACCCACTGGAATGTTTAGTTCTGATTAACAAATACAATCTTTATTTTTATCATTAGCAAATTCCTGGATGTTTGCCTTTGTTAATGTGTTGCTCTTCACCTAATAATTTGCTCCTCTTAATACAGCCTGTGTCCTCAAGAGGGGTTGCTCCTATGCCTTAATAAACTGTTTATTAAGTTTAATAACATTGATATCATTGTCAGGCAGTTTCTAAGGGTTGAGCCCTCACATTTTAAATAGAGAGGAGTGAAACCTGCTATTGTAATCATGCAGTAGCAGGAACCTGGGAGTCTGGGTTATTCCATCTTTATTATTATTTTTTTGATTTATAGTTGATATACAATATTGTGTTAGTTTCAGATGTACAGCAAAGTGGTTCACATATATATATATATTCATATATATACTCATATATGTGTATACATATATATATATTCTTTTCCAGATTCTTTTCCATTACAGGTTATTACAAGATATTGAATATAGTTCCCTGTGCTATACAGTAAATCCTTCTTGTTTAGCTATTTTATATATAGTGTTGTGTATCTGTTAATCCCATACTCCTAACTTATGCCTCCTCCCTTCCGCCTTTGGAGTTACCCGTTCTTTAGATTGTCTTTACAATCTAAATGGTTCTTTAGGTTGGCAATGTTAAATGATTTGCAAAGTGAGAATCACATTTATTATTTATTAAGTAGTATAATGACTATAAATGAACAATCAGGAGAAGGGTATAATTGTGGTTAATGGCATTATCATTAACTGCCAGGTGCATCTGTTTCTGAACAAACATTCAGTGCCTCTGTTTAGAGGTATGTTTATATCCTAGTTTCCGCTGCTGTTGAACATTCCCATTAAGCAGCAAGTTTTATTAGAGTAGTTTACTCTCCTTCCTTTTTTTCCTTTTAACACTTTGGTTGTGTCTCAAAGATCCCCTTCTTGTTTTTCCAATTAGATCCTTATAATCCTTTCAGTAAACTAAATTTCAGTGTATCTGAAGCTTCTCAGCTCTTCCGAAGGCATGAGCAGGAGAGGCCTGATCCCCCAGTTTCCATAGGAAGACACACCCTTCAGCTAGTGACTTGTAATTTCCTTTACAAGATTGGCTTGGTTCCTGCCATACCTTGGGTCTACGAAGAAGCAGACCAGACACTCAGGGTTTCTTTTTTTTTGCTTTTAACATCTTTATTGGAGTATAATTGCTTTACAATGGTGTGTTAGTTTCTGCTTTATAACAAAGTGAATCCACTATACATATACCTATATCCCCATATCTCCTCCCTCTTGCATCTCCCTCCCACCCTCCCTATCCCGCCCCTCTAGGTGGGCACAAAGCACCGAGCTGATCTCCCTGTGCCATAAGGCTGCTTCCCACTAGCTATCTAGTTTGCATTTGGTAGTGTATATATGTCCATGCCACTCTCTCACTTCATCCCAGCTTACCCTTCCCCCTCCCCATGTCCTCAAGTCCATTCTCTACATCTGCGTCTTTATTCCTGCCCTGCCCCTAAGTTCCTCAGAACCATTTTTTTACATGCCATATATATGTGTTAGCATACGGTATTTGTTTTTCTCTTTCTGACTTACTTCACTCTGTATGACAGACTCTAGGTCCATCCACCTCACTACAGATAACTCAATCTCATTTCTTTTTATGGCTAATACTCCATTGTATATATGTGCCACATCTTCTTTATCCATTCATCTGTCAATGGACACTTAGGTTGCTTCCATGTCCTCGTTATTGTAAATAGAGCTGCAATGAACATTGTGGTACATGACTCTTTTTGAATTATGGTTTTCTCAGGGTATAGGCCCAGTAGTGGGATTGCTGGGTCATATGGTTGTTCTATTTTTAGTTTTTTAAGGAACCTCCATACTGTTTTCCATAGTGGTTGTATCAATTTACATTCCCACCAAGACTGCAAGAGGGTTCCCTTTTCACCACACCCTTTCCACCATTTATTGTTTGTAGATTTTTTGATGGTGGCCATTCTGACCGGTGTGAGGTGATACCTCATTGTAGTTTTGATTCGGATTTCTCTGATGATTAGTGATGTTGAGCATCCTTTCATGTGCCTCTTGGCCATCTCTATGTCTTCCTTGGTGAAATGTCTATTTAGGTCTTCTGCCCATTTTTGGATTGGGTTGTTTGTTTTTTGATATTGAGTTGCATGAGCTGCTTGTAAATTTTGGAGGTTAATCTTTTGTCACTTGCTTCATTTGCAAATATTTTCTCCCATTCTGAGGGTTGTCTTTTGGTCTTGTTTATGGTTTCCTTTGCTGTGCAAAAGCTTTGAAGTTTCGTCAGGTCCCATTTGTTTATTTTTATTTCCATTTCTCTAGGAGGTGGTTCAAAAAGGATCTTGCTGTGATTTATGTCATAAAGTGTTCTGCCTTTGTTTTCCTCTAAGAGTTTGATAGTTGCTGGCCTTACATTTAGGTCTTTAATCCATTTTGAGTTTATTTTTGTGTATGGTGTTAGGAATGTGTTCTAATTTCATTCTTTTCCATGTAGCTGTCCAGTTTTCCCAGCACCACTTATTGAAGAGGCTGTCTTTTCTCCATTGTATATTCTTACCTCCTTTATCAAAAATAAGGTGACCATATGTGTGTGGGTTTATCCCTGGGCTTTCTATCCTGTTCCATTGATCTATATTTCTGTTTTTGTGCCAGTACTATACTGTCTTGATTACTGTAGCTTTGTAGTATAGTCTGAAGTCACGGAGCCTGATTCCTCCAGCTCTGTTTTTCTTTCTCAAGATTGCTTTGGCCATTCGGAGTCTTTTGTGTTTCCATGCAAATTGTGAAATTTTTTGTTCTAGTTCTGTGAAAAATGCCAGTGGTAGTTTGATAGGGATTGCATTGAATCTGTAGATTGCTTTGGGTAGTAGAGTCATTTTCACAATGTTGATTCTTCCAATCCAAGAACATGGTATATCTCTCCATCTGTCTGTATCATCTTTAATTTCTTTCATCAGTGTCTTATAGTTTTCTGCATACAGGTCTTTTGTCTCCTTAGGTAGGTTTATTCCTAGGTGTTTTATTCTTTTGGTTGCAGTGGTAAATGGGAGTGTTTCCTTAATTTCTCTTTCAGATTTTTCATCATTCGTGTATAGGAAAGCAAGAGATTTCTGTGCATTAATTTTTATCCTGGTACTTTACCAAATTCATTGATTAGCTCTAGTAGTTTTCTGGTAGCATCTTTAGGATTCTCTATGTATAATATCATGTCATCTGCAAACAGTGACAGTTTTACTTTTTCCGATTTGGATTCCTTTTATTTCTTTTTTGTCTCTGACTGCTGTGTCTAAAACTTCCAAAACTCTTGAATAATAGTGGTGAGAGTGGGCAACCTTTTCTTGTTCCTGATCTTAGTGGAAATGGTTTCAGTTTTCACCATGCAAACGATGTTGCCTGTGGGTTTTTGTTGCAATGGTAAATGGGACACTCAAGTTTCTTGACAGAGAAGAGGATGTGAGTGTCTTCCCTTACAGGGTAAAAGTAGAAAAGGGCAAGTTGTAAAAATTTGTGTTTTTTTCATATTATCTCAGCTCCTCTTTCAGTGAGACCCCATAACTCATCTCTAATGAGCTCTATTCCAACTGTATCGCAGACTATGCCCTCTGAAATGTTGGCTTTGAAAATGTTACTTCTCCTGGCGCTATTTAGCCTCAAAGAGACCCCTCCCACAGAGTATATGTAGTTTACGTGTACACTCTTAATAAAGGAAAGTCTGACTGCCAACATCAGCTCCTTCAACTTCTGCCAGATCATTCTTCTTTCTCATATTGCTGTCACCACCAGCCTCATTTTCACATGAAATCAGATACCTTCCTATCAATACTGAAGGAAGGTATCTCATCCCACACTAGGATCCACCCATTCTACTCAGATCATTGACTCCTTCCACACTATTAAGCTCAAGGCCTTGTATCAGAGCTTTTCCTGTGGAATTCACATAGAGACCAAAACCAGTATAATGGTGAGCTTTCCAATTGCTAATTTATAAATGTCTGACATTTTTCTCTGTGAGGGAATTTGAATGAATTTGAATTTGCAGGTCCTCTGTTGTAAGGGTCTAGGGTTAAGGAATCTCTACTTCTACTCCCCTTTACCTCCTTAGAATGTGTGTTACCATTATCCTCAAACCATCCAACCCTGGGATACTTGCAGAGTCCATATCTTTGCCCATATAGCAAATCATGGTTGGGGAAGAATCCTTTATTAGTTTGGGACCTCTATGAAGCAGACTCTAATATGGCATTAGATATGCATGAGGTTTATTGAGCTGAGTTCCCATGAGGAAAAATGGGAAGGGAGCCAAAGGAAGTAGGGGCTGTTAGATCATAGTGCGGGGCCAACCCCTGTGAAAGAGAGAGGGAAGGAAAGAGGATTGGACAAGTAGAATCTCAGATTGCAGGACAGTTTTGAGAATGTTTCAGCCAAGCCAATAAAGAGTCCTCAAGCCAAAGTCGCCCATGAGAGAGGAGTCCCCTGTCTCACGGAAGGGGCCCACATTAGTATTCTTGCCATGCTCAGCCATTGGCTAGGAACTGCCTGCTGGAAGCATGACCTCGGCTCAAATGCAGCGATGGATTCAGAGGGTCAGCAGCTAGGGCCATCTGTCAGTTATGCTCCCCAAAGCAAGAGAACTGTGTGGCACATTTTCAGGGCTTCCACAAAACCTAAGAATCACTGGGCTTGGTTCATTGGAAAATCTTCATCTCCAGCTGCTACTCTGACCTAAGCACTGTGAGTAAACATTATTTCACCCGTGTCAGTGGCTCACAGCAGGTTGTTTGAATCAGCCATCTCTTTCCTAAAAATCTGGTCAGATCCCCTGCACCATCACTAAAATCTATTAATCAATTTTTCTGGTCACATGAGCAAAAATCGAAAGCATCAGCTTCTTCTTCCCTGGGTCCATCTCTGTCTTTTCCAGTGTTCAAGAGATAGCCATCCTCGTTGTCCTTTGTGACCCCAAGCTACTCTGCTTTCTTCTACTTCTCCTTTGTTTCCATAATCTTTCCATAATCTGGCTCCTTCCCTTCTGCTATCAGACATGTCCTGGTTTCTCCACTCTTGCATAAACCTTCACTCTACCTCAATTTGAAATCCAAATTACTTTCCCATCTTTCCACACTTGCTGCCATTGGTTCAGGACAGTGCGTTACAGTGTAATACATGTTCCAATGTGAGTGTGTGTCAGAGGTCACCTGCAGGGCTTGTTGAAACACAAATTATTGGACCTCCCCTCCCAGAGGTTCTGATTCAGTCTGTTTGGGGTGAGGATCTGATCATTTGCGCTTCTAACGAGCTCCCAAGTGATGTGGATGCTGCTGGTCCAGGAGCCACACTTTGAGAAGCACTGGTATAGCAGTTAAGAGTGTGGCTTCTGGATCCAGTCTGCCTGAGTTCAAATCCTGGCTCTGACTCTTAAGTTGTGTAACATTAGGCAAGTTCTTAGTCCCTCAGTTTCCTCATTTGTAAAATAGAGGTAATAATGCCTACCTCATACAGTTGTTGTGGAGATTACATGATTTAATGTATATAGTTCTTAGTACACTGGCACATGCCTGGCACATAATAAATGCTGTAACTTGTTAGGTATTATTGTTCAATTGACCCAAAATGCTAGAGCCAGTAAGAATAATCTAGGCCATCCCTCACCAAATCAAGTCCAAATTTGCATAATACCTTTATTCTTGCCGTATGTAGTACTCATTATTTTACTGAATGCTTTTCTTTAGGTTGGCTCATGGTTTTACCTGGCTAAATTTATTTTAAAATAAAAATAGAAATGGAAGACCAGTGTTTTCCAAATTTAAGATAGAATATATACAAAACTATCAAAATAAAATAAATTTATCTGTGTACCACCTCAAACCACTTATTGTTTGGGTATCCCTCTTTGAAAGAGGATTGATGTCACTCATAAGCCTTCTTTTCAAATTAGGAAACTGAAATCCAAAGGAAAGGAGGTACTCACTTATGATCACAGAAAGTTAATGGTAGAGCTGAGACCAAGTCTCCTAAATCCCTGACAAGGACACTGTCTTTACTACCTCTTGGAAGAAATGCCCCACTACCCCTTCCTCCTGCCTTAGGATGACATTATAGCAGCTGTCTCTCTAATACTGAAGACACCTAATTTCTAGCAAGGTTTTGTCATTTAACCTGATTTTATAGGTCTGTAACAACATCTGTTTTTTATATCATAGGGGTTTTGGCCATGGTTGATTATAGTCCTAAGAGCTTAGAGTTGGAAGAGAAGCCGAACATGCTGGCTGCCAGATAATTAGGAGGAAGTGTGAAAAATGAACATGGGCAAGAAAAACAGTCAGAGGTTTTTAACAGGGTGAGGTTGGCAGACCAGTGACAGGAGTGAACTGAAAAGCAGATTCAGGGTACATACACAACTTGGATCTCAACAAAGTTAGAGGAAAGAGGAAACAAGAGCAGGGAAGAGGAAAGAGGCTCCGAATGCTGTGTTGTTTGGTAGGCCATATGCAAGCATGGGAGAAGTCTATTTAGCTGATGAGTCTCTTTATAGAACCATCAGTCCTTTCTCAAGTTCTTTCAACACCCAAGGGCATCCTGGCCCTCACTTTGAGAAATGCTGCTTTACATTTTAGTGTGGAGCACTAACACAGACTCTTCTAGGTAGCATAGACCCTCACCTTAGTCCAATTCAAATAGCAGTCCATCAGAGCAGAGCTTTGCATACAGCTCCCTTCAGGAAGTAAGTCCCCTCTATTCTGAGGTGCCCTTCCATTTTTCTTCTTCCCTGTGAGACTCAGAGTGGCCTGAGCAATTAGCAGAACCAACAATGGGGGTTCTTTGTAAGTGTGCTCTCAAGAGGGATAGAGCCTTCTTAAGCCATCCAACTTTTGGAAAGCTTCCCTGGCAGATCTAGGGAAGGGTTTATACAAAACGTGGCCAGGGTTTGCTTTTTCCCTGAGGCACCATTTTCCATTGTTGCTTTTTTTATAACTGGAGTTAAGAAGTTCAGGATTATACAAAAGATGCTGAATAGCCAAAGCAATCTTGAAAAAGAAAAATGGAGCTGGAGGAATCAGGCTCCCTGACTTCAGACTGTACTACAAAGCTACAGTCATCAAGAAAGTATGGTACTGGCACAAAAACAGAAATATAGATCAATGGAACAGGATAGAAAGCCCACGCACATATGGTCACCTTATTTTTGATAAAGGAGGCAAGAATATACAATGGAGAAAAGACAGCCTCTTCAATAAGTGGTGCTGGGAAAACTGGAGAGCTACATGTAAAAGAATGAAATTAGAACACTCCCTAACACCATACACAAAAATAAACTCCAAATGGATTAAAGATCTAAATGTAAGGCCAAACACTATAAAACTCTTAGAGGAGAACATTCTATGACATAAATCATAGCAAGATCCTTTTTGACCCACCTCCTAGAGTAATGGAAATAAAAACAAAAATAAACAAATGGGACCTAATGAAACTTCAAAGCTTTTGCACAACAAAGGAAACCATAGGGCTTCCCTGGTGGCGCAGTGGTTGAGAGTCCGCCTGCCGATGCAGGGGACACGGGTTCATGCCCCGGTCCGGGAAGATCCCACATGCCACAGAGCGGCTGGGCCCATGAGCCATGGCCGCTGAGCCTGCGCGTCCGGAGCCTGTGCTCCTCAACGAGAGAGGCCACCACAGTGAGAGGCCTGCGTACCGCAAAAAAAAAAAAAAGGAAACCATAAACATGATGAAAAGACAACCCTCAGAATGGGAGAAAATATTTGCAAATGAAGCAACTGACAAAGGATTAATCTCCAAAATATACAAGCAGTTCATGCAGCTCAATATCAAAAAAACAAACAACCCAGTCCAAAAATGGGCAGAAGACCTAAACAGACATTTCTCCAAAGAAGATATACAGATTGCCAGCAAACACATGAAAGGATGCTCAACATCACTAATCATTAGAGAAATGCAAATCAAAACTACAATGAGGTATCACCTCACACTGGTCAGAATGGCCATCATCAAAAAATCTAGAAACAGTGAGTGCTGGAGAGGGTGTGGAGAAAAGGGAACTCTCCTGTACTGTTGGTGATAATGTAAATGATACAGCCACTATGGAGAACAGTATGGAGGTTCCTTAAAAAACTAAAAATAGAACAACCATATGACCCAGCAATCCCACTACTGGGCCTATACCCGGAGAAAACCATAATTCAAAAAGAGACAGGTACCCCAATGTTCATTGCAGCTCTATTTACAATGGCCAGGACATGGAAGCAACCTAAGTGTCCATCGACAGATGAATGGATAAAGAAGATGTGGCACATATATAAAATGGAATATTACTCAGCCATAAAAAGGAGTGAAATTGAGTTATTTGTAGTGAGGTGAATGGACCTAGCGTCTGTCATACAGAGTGAAGTAAGTCAGAAAGAGAAAAACAAATACTGTATGCTAACTCATATACATGGAATCTGAAAAAATGGTACAGATGAACCTAGTGGCAGGGCAGGAATAATGACACAGACGTAGAGAACGGACTTGAGGACATGGTGGGAGGGGAGGGGAGGCTGGGGCAAGGTGAGAGAGTAGCATTGACATATATACACTACCAAGAAGGAGGGGATATGGGGATATATGTATACATATAGCTGATTTACTTTGTTGTACAGCAGAAACTATATATAACAATTATACTCCAATATAAATGGGAAAAAAAAACCTTATCTCGCTGGAAAAAAAGAAGTTCAGGATTTGCGCAGATAAGGTAAAGTAAACAAAATGTTTTACCCCACTGGTGGTTTCTCCAAGCTTAACTTCCCCTCTCCCCACGTACTCCTTCCATCCTAGTTCCTTGATCCTGGCCTATACACACCTCTGACCCCTCTTCTATTCTACACAGTTCCCCAAGATAAGCAAAACTAACAGAGGTAGCTATATGCAGAGTGCCCATGAGTGTTACCACATCTATTGATACAAGATTTAGAGAAGTGTGTGAGCTGTATAAAATGGACATTCTGGCCTCAAATCATTGTGCGTTTAACATGTACAGTTGATTGATTTCACCTTTTTTTCTTCCCAGACAGGAATTAATTATTCCCCTTGCATGTTAGCAAACCAACATGTCATGTTCTTTGGGACTCGGAGTGTGTTAATTCAAACCAAATTACAGAAGTCCCCTGATGTCAACTATAACTGTCTAGGAGTACTTTCGTTGCAACCCTATTCCAGGCATCTTAGGGAAGAATATTATAGAGTAAAAATCATTCCCTTTGAATTAGGTGTACCCATAGGATTACACATATCCCACTGAAATGTTCAGTAAAACCTTGATAGGCCAGAACCTTTGCTATCTGGGATATCTGTGGTACTCCTCTTTTAGGAAGAATCACATATGAGAGGGAAATGACCCGAGAGGTCAGGGATATAGCCCAGAAAAAAAAAAAAAAAAAAAGAGCCTTCATGTAGCATCCTGGGACCCCTTCCCATTTAGTCCATGTCCTGCAGCTCTAACAAATACAGACTCAGACAATGGGAAATGATCTACTGGAGAATAACTCAGAAGCCACTGAGCTCTCAAATAGCAAAGAAAGATTCACTATCATCTCTACCTTATGAGACAGGAAGTTTGCCTCTGACAATTTAGAGAGATTTGCATCAATAAGGGTTTTTCCATGAGGCCTCAATGAACCATACAATTCTGTAAATTTGCACAGTCCATACTCCAAGAGTCCCCATTACCTAAAAGATTTGCTGTAAACTCTAATAAATACCTTAATAAATTAATGAGTTTTCTAAAAGATAGGGCCCACAGGAACCCACAATCCTAGGATATAATTCCCAAGGGCTGAGGAAGTTGCTTGTGAATCAGACAGGAGCTTCTCCAGCTTGGGAAAGAAGTGGGGGTTCTAGTTCTGCCCCAGCCTGGCCTGGGCTCCACGGGAATATATGCATTCTCTATTTTTACTTGGTTTCTCGGCTTGTATGTGCAAATCATTCAGTGGTCTCAGTACCTATGACAGGATCCAGGATTCTCATTTCAACAAATATTTCATGGCCATGTGGCTAGGTTCTAGAGAAAGATGAACAAGACAGAGACCCCACCCTCAAGCACCTCACTACCTGGTGACAGAAGGAGACCAAGAGATTAACAATCACAATTTACAGAGGTAAATGTTATTATCGAGGTATAAACACAATGCAAAGTGAGCATTTTTTGTTATTTGACAGATAGTAGAAATAGCTATAAGGATGATTATTTCCTTTGCTGATGTGACCACTTTGTTTTTATGGGTTAAGATCAGATTTATCTGAACTAGGAAAAAAAAAGAAAAAACATAATTAGTTCATTACTGTATGTTATAGGGATATATGTTGACCAGCATATAACTTCTTGCAAAAATATTTTCACGTGAGAATTCACATTTGGGCCTTTATTTACTATATAACATAACTTTTGTATATCTAGCTCCCTTCTATAATATCCGCCACACGAGGGCAGGGATTTTTGCCTGTTTCGTTCACTGTTGTAGCTGCAGCGCCTAGAACTGAGCCAGTGAATGTGTAATAAATATTTGTTGAACAGATGAGTAATTAAATATAGATGATTAAAAATTATGAGAAGTGCCTTGAAAGAATATTAACATGTGTGATTAGAGATTATAACAAGGGGATCTGCTGTAGATCAGGGCATCTCGATGGGTCTCTCTGAGCCAGAGACATTTGAGCAGAGACATGGGCGTTACCCTTTAGACAACAAACAGCTCCCATTTGGCGTACAAAAACTCCTGGAAATCTGCAGGTGTCTGGTTTTTAAGTGACTCCCATTTGCAGGATACTCAGTTGACATGTTAAGAAATGGGTTCGAAGTGGCAATTTGTAAGCGGGGGTTCTTGTTGATTATCTCAGTCTCCCAGTTCTACCTAAATCATTGGGTTTAAAGCCAAGGCAACGGAGTTCAGACCCATGTTTCCCTCCTGCTTCAGTCCCCATGTGGGATTCTGCATAGACTTAGCTCCGTGCATTCAGTCTCTTGAAACTCCTCTGTGACCTCTCTGGAGCTGGTACCACCACTCAGGATGCTCTTCTTCGTTGGCAAGAGACAGGTCTGCCATCTGGAGTCAGAAAAACAGCCTGCCAACCACTGAACAGTTCAGCCTGGGCCCTGGACAATGAGCATCGGGCAATAGCCAATTCCTTGTCTGCAATTTGCTGATTATCACACCCCAGGGTGTGGGATTGTACAGCCAGGACCGCTTTGCTCTGCCTCTCATCAAGGCAGAATGAACACAGATCCTGACAGGTCAGATCTTCCCCCAGACCTCAGAGGTTGCTGTACAAAGGACCAGGCTTAATCTCTGGCCAAGTGTATAATTCATTTATCTGCACGGTCATGAATTCTGGGCTCTCAGGGCAGGAAGCGTGGGGCATTGTGACTGGTTCTACAGGCCCAGGGAGTCACTTAAGCCCTGATTGTATTGTGGAGGGAGGGATTTCGGAGACAAAGGCCTCTGTCCTCCAGAGATTGAGCAGACTGGAAGGGGAGCCTATGCGCACAAACAAATGGCGCTGTAGGGAGAGGTTGACAGCCTTGTCATCAATGCCCATGAACTTCTCTAGATCATGTAAGTGATGACAAGGGGGCTGGAATTAATTATTTCATAGACTTTAGCCGAGAGGAATTGAGATAGGTAAAGAGTTCATCTCAGGATGTTTGCCCACTGCACATCCGCCACTTTGCAGTGGAGAGAAGTTTTAAACACCAAGGGCTACTTTTTTCACTTGTCCCCTTCTCAGGGAGTTGTTGGGGGTCTTAATGGTCTTAATTTTCGCCTCCAGCTGTCAGAGCTCCTTTACCACCACCCAAAAGACTTGAAATAGAAGGCAGTGCTGTATAGAGAGCAGATACTTTAAAGCTAATTGGAAATTGTTTGGAAATTTACAGTTTCCTGGCTTGGCCAGCTGGCGCTCTCTCTCTGATCCTCTGGACTTCCTGCTGAAGAGAGATGGGAAGGGGATGCCATTCTGTGTTCCTGGAGTTTCATTTGCATGGTCCCACAGCCTGAGGGAAGTTGACCCGCTGCAATAAATGTAGCCTCAAATTTAGAGTTATTTGGATTTTCAAGCGTTTCCAGCTCCATATCTTTCATGTCACTGCAGCCTACATTGAACTGTGCAATGGAGGGCATTTTAATCATGAATTGTATGTTATATATACACTGCAGGCTCTAGAAAGGGAGGAGGCGGAGTGTCATGGAAGGCAGAAAGCACTGCAGAGGAAGGCAAAGCACAGAGCTCTAGTGCCTACTCTGACCTTGTATACTTCACCTCTTTGTATGGTGAAATATCTGGATGCGTCATTTTTTACTTTTCTCCCTATTCATTTTTGGGATATGATGTGAAGGACATGATGAAATGCCAGGCCCAGATCTCCCTAACCAATCCTGTTCGTATCT
Source organism: Stenella coeruleoalba (assembly GCF_951394435.1). Taxonomy (NCBI): domain Eukaryota; kingdom Metazoa; phylum Chordata; class Mammalia; order Artiodactyla; family Delphinidae; genus Stenella; species Stenella coeruleoalba. The sequence goes on along the minus strand of NC_137152.1, from coordinate 88,043,150 downwards.
ACACTGACAGTCATTCCTCACTCCATTGAAGGGTCCCTGAGTGCAATCATTATCTGGAATGCGATCAGGCATCAAATACATTATCAGTCATTAATACTTGTCCCCTCAGATGCATTTATCAAATTAGTCTCAAGAGAAAATTGGGACCCCTGGGGAAACGGGCTGAAAGTATAAAGCTCTCTATGGTGACTGGAGAGGATTTTGTTCGCTTAGTCTTTTTACCCTTTGACACCTAATAATAGGTGCATAGATAGTTGCATAGATAATCAGATAGTTCCTAGATAATCAGCAAGCCCTAAAGATTCCCTGCTTCATATGAGTTCACTTATCTGCCAGCCAACAGCCTTATCACCGGTAAAACCATCAGAGGACTCTATTATCCCAGTGCATCCCAAGCAGTTTGTTGCTTTTTTCAGCAAATCTTTGTTAAGCGCTAATTCTAGCACTGTGCTAGGTCCTGTAGAGGATATGGAAAATATTCCCATAGTCTTCCTTTAATGAGCTTGTTTTCTGGTTACTGGAGATAAGTCGACAAAATCTGCAATGTATACCTTTAAGGACCACGTGCTAAGTGACATAATTAGTGCTCCAGATAGAGTTTTGCAGTGATGTAGCAGATGGATTAGTCATGATAGGGTTCTTGATGGAGATGAGACTTTTCCTGCGGCCTTGAAAAATGCATATAATTTTAATATGAAGAGAAGAAGGAAGAGGGCCACTTGTGCAAAGAGAATTACACGAACCAAGGTCCAGAGGTGGGAATGAGCCTATAAATGTATGTGGAGGGGTTATGTAGAAGAGATAAGGGTAGGAAAAAAAAGCTTCAGACCAGAGTAAAGAGCAGAAGAATCTTGATTTGATCCTTTACAGCAGTATCTTCAAAACCTTTTTGATCATACACTCCTGTCAGAAAAATACATTAGCATACCCCCAACGTACGTATATTTATTTGTAAAGTGTATACTTATACTAATGCACTAGTACATTATAAAGCATAAGCAAAAATTATAAAGGATGATGTAATAAAATTTTTAAAGTTCTAATATCTCCTTCTCATACCCCCCAAAATCATCTTGTGTTCCCCCTGGGGTGCCTGTGCCCCCGCTCTGGATACCACTGCCTTAGAGCATCAGTTAAACATTTTGGGACCACAGAGCCCTTTAAAAATCTGATGAAAGCTACATGTCCTCTTCTCTCCCCAGAAATCCATGCACAGATGCTTAAGTTTTTTGTACAATTTCAAAAAGGGTGGAACAGGGGATGAACCCTCTGAAGCCCATTCTTAGACCCCAGTTTAAGAACCCCTTCCCTGGGTGGAGAAAGGCACTGAAGACTTCTGAGTAGTATAACAGCCTATAGACTTTAATCTTTTCATTGAATTTGGTCATCGTGCATAAGATGAATTGGCTGTGGCCAGGGTGGTGTGGGGAAGGGCAGGTGGTAGAAGCAGGGAGACAAATTAATAGGCTATTTCAAAACCTCAGGCCTGAAGTACAAATGTAATGACGATGGAAAAGAGAACAGATGCAAATAACATTTCAAAGGAAGCGTGAGCGGGTCTCAGTGATCAGTAGCAGATGAAGGGGAGGGAGGGGAATCAATGGCAACTCTGAGGCCTCAAGTTTGGGGTAGTGGAGGAAGGGCAATGATTCTTGGAAACTGTAAACTGGTTCAGATGACAGCCCAGCATCCCAATAGAAATCATCTGAGGACAGTGAGAAATGGGGGATGAAGCTTGGGAAAACAGTCAGACAGGAGTCACAGATTGGGGAGTTGAAAGAATGGGAGTAGAGCAGCTATGAGAACAGACAGAATAACAATGGTCAACATTTATGTACCAGGCACTGTTCTAAGCACTTTACATACATCGATTCAGTTAATCCTTATGACAACCTCTGTGAGGCAAGTGCTATTACAATCATCATTCCATTTTATAAGTGGGAAACTGAAATAAAGCAGCTTGCCTCAAAGTCACAGAGCTAGGAAGTATCAGTAAGGTTTCCAACCCAAGCGGTCTCCAGAATCTCTACCCCGGAGCTCTATTCCGTGTGGCGTCTCAAGAGTGAGGGGTGGAGAGTGAGTGATGGGAAAGTTCACAGGGGAGAGGAGAAGAGGAAAGGACTAGCACCTGTGGAGCACCCCAACGGATCAGGCATTGTGCCAGTGCTCTAATAATAATAAAGGCAGTAGCAGGGGCGTAGTTAAAACCACCAAGCGCTCTCTGGGGCATAGTGAATATACGTCATTTTAAAATCAGTCAGCACCCAAATGCCATTTCTAGTTGGAAAGAATTCCCCATTGCATGAGTCTTGTTGTAGGGCAGGGCTTCACCCCTTACTGTGGAAGCTGAAGGAGACCAGATGCTTTCTTTCCCCGTTCCTGGGTAGCTAGGGGGTGGGCACAGGACCTATGCCAGGCCAATAGGGCACTTTCCCTGCAACTTTCAATCTGGAGCAACTGAAGCTAAGATGACAAGACAGAATTCAACTACAATGGTAGTCCATGGCTGTGGTTATGGTACCTCAACCAGACTGTTCCTGCTACTGAGGTTCCAAAGTCTTCTCCACCCTTCCATCTATTCTGGAAGTCTCCATATCACAGATTGTCAAACTACAAATCTGGCCCATTACCTTTTATTCCAAATAAAGTTTTATTAGCACACAGCCACGCCCATGCATTTATACAATACGTATTGTCTTTGGCTGTTTGGGGCCTGCGGTGGCAGAGTTGAATATTTGCAACATACGTACAGTTGAATAGTTGCAACACCATACATACAGCCCACAAGCCTAAAATATTTACTACCTGGCCCTTTGCAGAAAGTTTGCCCTCTCCTGCTCTACATCCTTCCAGTACATCCCTTTTTTGCTTAATATATGCAGACTTGATTTCTGTTGCTTACAGCCAAGAACTTTAACTGCTACAAATGTATTATCTCATCTAATCCTCACAACAACCCAGACAAGTAGGTGCTATCATTAACCTCAATTTGAAGAGAAGAAAACTAAGACACAAGGAGCTTATCTGCTCGGGATCACACAGATAATAAGTGCAAGGAAGTGACACAGCTGAAATTCCAGCCCAGTTCTATCTGACTCTGTCATACATGAAAGAAATGAAGAAAATGGAGATGGAGCAGTTAGCAGTCCCAGACCTGTTTTGAGATAGCAAATGAAGGAAAATTATTTCCCCATGTTGTGTGGAAGCACCAAAGTGATCAGCACCATGGAAACAGAGAGGAGAAAGGAACAGAGATAGTAGCAGCTTGAGGACAGAGTGTGTTGGGCTGCACCCCACAGGCCTGTAAGCCTTGTAGTTGCCCAGCCTCGAGGCCAAAGAAGGAGCCCAGAGACAGCAACAGGGACGTCAATGGTTTATTGGGTAGGGGACATTACACGTCCTCAATAAAAGGGCCTGGAGTGACACCCCCCACTGTGGACGGCAGGCAAGACATGGCAGTCATCCTCACTCCTGGAGGAGAAGGCAGCTACCATTAATAGGGGGAACTATGTCAGGTTGGCTCATCAGTTACCAGGGAAACCAGCAGCTTGGGCACAGCCTCAGGTTGATGACCATCACGAGGGCTGATGTTTCTCTTTAATAAAATAGCAGGTGGAGCCATTCGAGCCTAAGGATTCGAACAATCAGTAGCTAGGGCATGGGGCAAGCAGGTTCCTGTGAGTAGGGTGTAGGCGAGGCAGGAACTGGTCGAGCAGGGGATGTACAAAGAGCAAGAGAACAGCCATCTTGAGTGGCCTGACTGTATAGGGTGCAAGGCTTGCTCGTTAATACCACCTACATATTGAAATATGTAGTCGGTGCCGTCTTTTGAAGTGGCTCATGTGGAGATGACCACAAAAGCTAATTTCACAGGCAACCCTCTGTCCTCTCTGTGTGACTAGGGCAGATGGTCACTTTCACCCTGAGCTCAGCGGTCTGGAGCTTTTGCTTTGCTCAATGCAGACGACAATGGCCAATAAGCCACAGCTTTTCAGGGGTGGGTGGGAGAAGGTTCAGGCACATACAGCTTTTCAGTCTTACCCACTGGGCCTGGAGTTCCTTCCATGGGACTCTTGTGAATCCTTACAATAACACGGTGTTCCCTCTGCTCAGTATACCATTTCATTAAGCTAATTAATGACAAGTAAACATCTCACAGCAGCGAGCCTTCTGTTGGAAGAGTCCGAAGGTAGCAAGGAGCAAAATGCAGACTGGTGAAGGAGGCTTCTTGGACCAAGGCTTTTGGAGTGTTATCGGACTGACCTGTTTGTGTATGCACGTGGGGACTGACGGACACACACACACACACACACACACACACCTTTCTGTTAAAAGAATCTTCTTTTAAGCTCGTTGGGAGAATTTGTGAGTTTCATTATTGTCACATGTACTGATGGAGTGATTTGACCCTCAGCAAACTTCTCTCTCTGATAATTTAAAGAAGAAAACCCTACTTCTGCCAAGTAGGTTGGGAGAAAATTTGTGAGCGTCCTGTATTTTGTAGCACGTGATGGGCCCCCAGGAACGCCTTTTTTTTTTTAACCGTCTGCTAATGGGCCAAGGGGACACCCGAAATGGTGTCTAAAGACAGACGTCTTTTTGCTGTGGGTCAAAACCCAGCTCCATGGCTGTCCGAGCTGGCTCTTTTTTGGATGAGTGCCTGGAGCTAACTAGCAAAAGAGTGAACCCAGGGAAGCCGTTAGGAACTTTCATTATTATTTCTTGATGATCTGTATGTGGAAAAGGAGTGTTGGTCAGGACAGTTGTCAAACCAGCCTTCAGCACACTCGTTCGCAAGGTCTAATCACCAAGCTCTGATCATATTCACCTAGTACTGAATCCTTTTTCAAAGCACTTTCCCATTGAAGATTCTCGTTAAACCCTCGCAACAATCCGGTGCAAGTTCCATGATTAGGGGCTACCCTGTAGATCAGTAGGTCGACAGCTCTGCCATTCGGCAGGTCAGGTGCTCAGGTGTGTGTTTCCAGGTGCCCTGGGCCTGGGACTTGGGGAATTGTGGCATCACTGGGCAGCTCAAAGAGAAGCAGAGCCTAAGCAAACTGAACTCACAGTTGCATGTTTTTATGATCGGTGACCAACGATACAACGATGACCAACAAGAGACTTTGATTCTCTCAACCCTTCGATTTTGCTGTAAAATTCTTTCAAATTAAATCTTCTCTGATCAAACTCAATGTTGATTCTAAGCACTATAACTCTGAGAATGTTGCTTAAAAGTGAACACTGAGTAACACATTGTGGCAATGGAGCCCTGTTTGGTGTAATCAGAGAAGAGCGTTTGATAGCTCACTTCTCATTCTCCCATGAAGGAAGCAAAAAACGTTGATGAACACGTCTGAAGAGCCCAGTTTTCACAGGGCTTCCCGTATGCCCACTCAGACAAGGGGATCATATGTCTTAGTTAAGTCCACAAACAGAAAAAACAGATCATAACATTGCCGTTCTTCTGAAGAGAACTAAAAGAGAAAATATGACAGCTGTCATTTCATTAAATGTCACATAAGCTGCCCCAACTTTGGGGGAGGACATTCATGTGTTTGATGGATAGGACTAAGTTGTTTGAGCAGGAAGGGGGCTCGTGTCTATCCTGCAATGAAGCGGTGATATAGGGTGATGTTTCTCCAAACACATGCGGTAGCTTTTGTGTTCACGCAGGTGCAAGGGTGATGCAACTTCGACGCTGCATTCACTTCAACTACTATGTAAAGCAGAGGCTCCCAGCTTTGGTTGCACATTAGAATCACGTGGGGAGCTTTTTCAACTCCCAGTGGCCATGCCATACCCTGTCTTAGCTTGGGCTATCATAACAAAATATCATTGCTGTGGCTTCAACAACAGAAATTTGATTACAGTTCTGGAGGCTGGAAGTCCAAGATCGGGGAGCCAGCATGGTTGGGTTTTGGTGAGAGCTTTCATCCTGGCTTGCAGATGGCCACCTTCTCACTGTGTCCTCACATGGTGGAGAGAGAACTCTGGTGTCTCCTCTTCTTATAAGGGCGCCAGATCTTTCTTATCAGGGCTCCACCCTTATGACCTCGTTTAACTTTAATCACCTCCTTAAGCCTGTTTCTCCAGTATAATTATGGGGGGTGGGTGTGTAGGCTTCATTATGAATTTTAGGAGAATGCAATTCAGCCCACTGGATACCCTAAACCAATTAATTAGATCAGACTCTCTGAGAATGAGACCCAGACATCAGTAGTTCTTAAAGCCCTCCAGGTGATTCCAATATGCAGCCAAGCTGAGAACTACTAATTTATAGCAGCCCACAACCAGCAGCATCAACATCACCTGGGAGCTTGTTAGAAAAGCAGCATCTTGGGTCTTACCCCTGACCTCCGGAACCAGAACCTGAATTTTAACAGGATGCCCAGGTAATCCATACGCACGGTACATTTTGAGAAGCGCTGATTGAGAACATCTAACACGTTTGTACTCTAGAGCATCTTCCTCCTTCCTTATGCAGTCAAATATTTGCAACAATAGCTATGTGAGCCCTTCACAAACTATAGGATTATCTCCGATACCAGATGCTTGGCTGGGCAGTCTTCAGACAATTGCTGGATGGTACAGAGTACGAGGTGGTCTGCTGGGGTCTGATCACTCACTCAGGTGCCATGCGCGTTGCTGGGTAACTGCCAACAATGTGAGTGAAGTGACCAGTTTGAGGTTCTCTTCTGAAAACGGGAGTGCAGTCCCCTCTTTCTTCCTGGTGATGTTTTTGCTATTGGATCGGTTTCACAGAATTATCTTCTCTCAAAACCATTTGCAGCCTCTTTTTCAGGCTATGAATTTCACCCCGTTGGCTTGCTCAGCTTATTATCACCAAAGGTTTTGATTATTAAGAGGGCATACCACTAACCCAATCTCGATGTTTCCTATATGTACTGCTCATACTTAGCAGTTTCCATGGTTTCCACATAAATCACCCTCTTTGTCTGGTCTTGTTACAACCAATCATTAATTGCGTGGTGATTGTTTTTCTTTGGTGCCAGCTACTCTGGGCAATAAGGTTTTCTTTGTTGTTGTAAAAATGCATTTTACTAGTTTCAGTTGGGGAAGATGAAGAAGTTCTAGAGATGGATGGTCGTGATGTTTGCACAGCAGCGTGAATGTGCTTAATGCCGCAGAACTGTACACAAAATTGGTTGAAATGGTAAATCTTTTATGGCATGCATTTTACCACAATTTTTAAAAATAATGCATTTTGCTAAATGCAGTGTTGTGTCTTGGTTTGGATCCTGGAACAGAAAAAGGGCATTAGGATGAAAACTGATGAAATCTGAATGAAGAATGGAGTTTTGTTGTTAGTCTCATACCAATGTTAATTTCTTGGTTGTGATAAATGTACAATAGTTATGTAAGATGTGAACATTAGGGGAAATCAGGTGATGGAGGTGTGGAGTATATGAGAACTCTTTGCTACCCTGGCAACTTCTCTATAAATCTAAGATTATTCCCCAAAACAGGTTACTAAAATATTAAAAATTGTTTCTAGTCTGACGCATCATTTTGGAAAGGATGTAGGAAAGACCAGTAGAGCAATCTGACAGAAGACAACAAGAGCTAGAATCCTTTTCTTCTCCAGAGCTTTCAGGTCAAGCCCCTTAGAAATGATGGCAGCAGAGGATCAACAGAGCACCCCTCACCATGATATGGTCCTCTACAAATAACTTGGTCAGAGGGCACTTTTCCCTCAGGGCTCCAAGCTGTAAAAAGGTAATTCATTACTTCTGTGTATCTCACAGAGGCTCTTCATAGTACTATTTGCTGAATGTCAGTTCAGCATAATAGTTAAGAGTGTGGAAGCCTGAATTTGAATAGGGCTTCTCCCACTTTCCAACTGTATGACTGTGGCTAGTTATTTAACCTCTCTTTGTCTCATTTTCCTTATATACAAAGTGTGGATGATAATGGTACCTCCTTCATAAGACTTTCTGAGCATTAAATGAGAGCATCCTTATGAGGTACTTAGCACGGGCCTGACATACAGTGAATGCTGGGTGTTATTATTTATGTGCAGATACTATATTGTGTTTTATATGCATTTATATTACATGTGAACCTCCTATCATGTCTCACTTTTATTTTTCACAGCTTTTAAATTATATATTATATATACTACAACAAGTTTTAAATTACATTTAATATACAGTGTAGTCAAATCATAAGTGTACAGCACAAAGAATTTTTACAAAGTTAACACCCATGTTAACAATCAGATCAAAATATAAAACACCATCCTCACCCCAGAAGTCCCCATATGTCCCCTCCCATTTATTACCCACCATAATTACTCATTTGTTTTTGTTTCTATTCAATTTCAGAGATCCTTCCCCCTCCATAGTTCATAATTTAATATAATTTGGGGATAGGCAAAACAATAACATGGTTCAAAAGTCAGAACTCCGCATTAAGAAAAACAAATATCGTATATTAACGCATATGTGTGGAATCTAGAAAAATGGTATAGACGATCTTATTTGCAAAGCAGAAATAGAGACACAGATGTAGAGAACAAATGTATGGACACCAAGGGGGGAAAGGGGGTGGGGGTGGGATGAATTGGGAGATTGGGATTGACATATATACACTATTGATACTATGTATAAAATAGATAACTAATGAGAACGTACTGTATAGCTCAGGGAACTCTACTCAGTGCTCTGTGGTGACCTAAATGGGAAGGAAGTCCAAAAAAGAGGGGATATATGTATACATATAGCTGATTCACTTTGCTGTCCAGTAGAAACTAACACAACATTGTAAAGCAACTATACTCCAACAAAAATTAATTTTAAAAAATCTCTACATTAGTTAATCTCTTTTTCTCCTTCCCTCTCTTTCCTCCAATATCTAATTTGAAGTAACATAGCTATTTATTTTTAAATGAGAATCACATGGCATTTTTGTCAGAAAATTACATGGATGGTAGTTTCTAAAACATTCTGCAGTACTTCACAGACCCCTCAATTCAGTTCAACCAATATTAAGTGAGCACCTACTATGGCAAAGCACAGTAGTGGAAAGAAAGGTGAAGCAAAGTCCCATCTTTAGATGCTCCAAGTCCAGTTAGGGAAACGGACCCTTAGACATAGAATTCTAGTTGTTCAATGCGCACTCTGAATATACGATAGAGGTGCAAAGTTCTGTATGGAAAATTACCATTCACAATAACAACAAAAAGGAGAACCTGTAACATATTTTTTTGTTAGTAGTTCACCTAACAAAGAGTATATCAGACATTTTCCAGATAAAATTTTTGAATTCCATTAATGAAACATAAATGACCTGAATAAATGGTGGGATATACCATGTTGGCAGATGGGACGACTTATCATTGTAAAGATGTCAATTTTCCCCAAATCTATCAATTCAATGTCATTCCCATAAAAATACCAGCAGGATGTTTTAAGTAACTTGAAAAACTTATTCTAAAATGTATATAGAAGAATAAATGTCTATGAATATCTAAGTCAATTTTGAAAAAGAACAGATGAGAGACTTGCTCTTCTACAGTTTGAGACATCATCATCATCATCATAAACTGTAGGACTGTCACAGTAAAAGGCAAATAAACCATAGGAATAGAACATAGAGCACAGAAACAGATGATAATAAGTACAGTGCAATTTCACAGCAAGGGAAGGATGGATTGTTTGGTATTGGAAGGAGTGGGTCACCATGTGGCAAAACTTCCCAATCAGTGTGTCATACTGAAAGCCACAAATGGGTTATAGGGGTGTAGAGCTATTGATCCCCTTGACCCTTAGGATGGCCAGGCAGGACCTAAAGTGGCCAGAGCTCCGGTGGCCTCCATCTCTGGCTATGAGCAGCCCCATTCGTTTACCACATTATGCTTGGCGCATACTACCATATACTCTCTATGCCATGACATCGAAAAGATTGAGAAGCGCTGCTATATGGAGAAAAATGAAGTTGCATCGCTACTTCACATCACCTACGAAGGTGACTTCCAAGTGGATTAGAAGCCTAAATGTGAAAGGTAAAACTATAAATGTACAATTTCTTTATAGTTTGAAATGGTGTAGGACTTCATAAATAAGACCTCAAACTCCAAAACATAAGGTCAAAAAAGTCATGAATTTTACTACAACAAACCTAAGACTTTCAATTCAATGAAAGGACACCATAGGCAAAGTTAACAGACAGATGATAGACTTGAAGGTATTTGCAATGTCTAAAACTGACAAGGCATTGATATCTAGAATGTCCGGGGGACTCTGGTAACTTATCAAGAAAAAGGCAGAAAACACAATAGACAAATGGGCAAAGCATATTTACAGTATGGACAGCTCACAGAAGGGAAAACTGTATTGGCTAACAGGCATATGAAGAGATGATCGATCTCTCTAGTATTCAGAGAAATGCAAATTAAAATAACAGAGAACAAGTTGTACTCATCCAATTGACAAAAATTAAAAAGTCAGATAACACCAAGCGTTTGTGAGCATGTGTGGGGGAAAAGGAATTCTCGTGTATTGCTGGTGGGAGTGTAAACTGGAATAGCTTTTTTTTTTTTTTTTTTGCGGTACGCAGGCCTCTCACTGTTGTGGTCTCTCCCGTTGCGGAGCACAGGCTCCGGACGCGCAGGCTCAGTGGCCATGGCTCACGGGCGCAGCCGCTCTGCGGCATGTGGGGTCCTCCCAGACCGGGGCACGAACCCGCGTCCCCTGCATCGGCAGGCGGACTCTCAACCACTGCGCCACCAGGGAAGCCCTGGAATAGCTTTTTGGAGAGCAATATGGTGGCACTTTTTGATGGTAACTATGTATATATTCCTACAACCCAGCAACCTCACTCCTGAGTATATATCCTGGCCAACTTCTCCATAGTTCTAAAATGGAACCTTTATGAAGATATTTATCATAGAATCATTTGCTTATCACAGAATCATTTGTGTTAAGGGATTGGCGGCAAACTAGGTTGTCCCTCAGTGAGGGAATATACATAGAAAGCAAGCTGAATGCATACTATGCATACTAACAAGGATTAGGAGCAAATACCAACATAGATCTTAAAAACATTCTCATGAAAGGAGAAATAGAATGGTCTCTATATAGCCCAGTGACATTTGCTTGAATTTAAATACACACATACAGGGCTTCCCTGGTGGCACAGTGGTTGAGAGTCCGCCTGCCAATGCAGGGGACACCGGTTCGTGCCCCGGTCCGGGAAGATCCCATATGCCGCGGAGCGGCTGGGCCCGTGAGCCATGGCCGCTGAGCCTGCACGTCCGGAGCCTGTGCCCCGCAACGGGAGAGGCCACAGCAGTGAGAGGCCCGCATACCGCAAAAAAAAAAAAAAAAAACCAAAAAAAACCCAACACACATACACACCAAAGGTAGGAGACAGATAAAGATGTGGATGTAGGTGATGTACACGTAGGTGTAGGTGTAGATCTAGATCTAGATGGATATCTTGAACTGACATCAAATACATTCGAGAAATTTCCTGTGAGGGGACAAGAATAAGAGTGGAGATTTGGGTGAAGGAAAATTTAAAAATAAATGGTGGGCCTTATATGGACTAATGATTCTGTTTTGCCATGAACTGAGGGGTGTGACTGATCCAGCTCTCTGTAGCTGAATTCCAAACCAAAAAACGTTGTTTCAAGTGTTAGGAAAAAGGAGACGTTAACTCCAAGCAGGGAAATAAGAGAAGTGTTTTTGGAAGAGGTCAGATTTGCGTTGAGCTTTGAAGGATGGCTAGAACCTTGGTAGAGAGTTCTGGAAGAGAAGGGTATTTTTGGCAAGGAAACCACTTGGTTGGAAGCCCAGGGGTGAGAGAGTACAGTGTGGATTTAAGAATCAGCGAGGAGACTGTTATACTTGGAGTCTAGGGCAGGTAAGGGTGTTTAGGGGAAAAATAAGCCTGCAAAAACAGGTGGGAACTGAATGAAGGGCCATCAGTGCCCAGTTAAGGAGTACAGGGGGGTTAGTTGCGAAAGTAATGGGGAGTGATTTACAGTTTTGAGCGGAGAAACAATAGGATCAGACTTAGGAAGATTACTGTCCAGAGTGTTAGATTGTGGCAATGTTTGGACACAGAGAGGACTCCAGAGGCTGTTGTCATTATCCAGGGGAGAGCTAATGAGGGACTGAGATAAGCTTTGGTATTGGTCCCTAAGGGGACCAATAATAGTGCTGTGGACATGGACTTGGGAAATTGACAGGACCTGAGAAATAAATTAGAGCGATGCCTCATCTTTATAGAGGAGGTGGTAGAAGCTGTAGGTGGTGGATGAAATCACCAAGAGACAGGCAAGAGCCTCTGGGCAGAATGGAAGGGACCAGTAAAGAAGATGGCGACGTGATAAAAGACTAGAGAGTCCAGAGTATAGAGCAATGAAAGCCAAGGAGAGGGTTTCAGAAGGGAAACGAGTGCTTAGCAATGACAAAAGCTGCAGAGAAGGCCTATGGGATTCGAATTTAGCAGGGATCACTGGTTACTTTCCAGAGAGGACTTTCAAGACAGAGGAGTTGGCCGGCCCAGATGGCCTGGGGGTGGGGAGAGTGGTAGGAGAGGAAGAGTGGCGGCAATGAGTGATGTCTATCAAGAGGTTTGTTCTGGAAGGGTGATGGAGAGATGGAGTGGTCAGAGCAGCGGAGGAAAGATTTTTCTTTATTTTTTTAGCATCAAGCAGATGAGAGTACATCTTGAAGACCAACAGAAAACAGCCAGTCCAGAAGATAGAAGGGGAAGAGAGGGTAGTTACAAGAGTAGGATCTCAAGGGATAGGAGGGTTCCTCTGAGCGCTGGAGCAGCCTACCTGGCCATGCTCATTGAAAGCTAGCCTCGCTGTACCTTGATTTCCACCTTTCCCCTAATCATGCTCCTTTGTTTTGCCTTTGGGAGAGCATCCCTCTCCCAGATGACTTACTAGAGCTTTCCCCTGCCCCCCTTTTACACCTCCTCACTTATTTTTCCTTCTGCTGGGTTCCAGAGACTGGTTGAAACTAGACTAACAAAGAAACCTCTCTTTGTCAGTCAGCAAGTTGAGAGAAGTGGTTAGCTGCTAGGTTCTTAGGCCAAAGGACCTGCAGCACTCAAAGCCTTGAAGGGGAAAGCACTTGAAGGTCTGTTTACCACTCAACTTTAGGGGACAATTGTTGCTACTCTTGGCTACAGGCTTCACTGGGGATTTTATCTCTGCAGAATTCTCTGTTAACTTTTTCTGAAAGATTGCCAGCATCAGATCTAAAAGCTTTTAAAATCCTCATAAAACCAGAGAATGAAAAAAGTGGTGATGGATGGAGAGGTAAGGGGGGGGGCCATGGGGCCTCTCGCCCAGATAACCTCCCTGGGCCAGGCCCCTGGACAGGCCAGCTCCATTTTCATACCTTTTGTCCCCCAGGTCCTAGGGTTTGGCTCCTTTTGCTTTCTTTTCCAGCTACTGCTTCCTTCCTCCCCAATTTTCCACCTGGATTCCTCTCAGAATCCTCTCCTGATTTATCCCTAACTCTGCTTTCTCTGGGAACCAGATCATTGTTTTAAGCTGTTTAAAGTGCTTTCATTTCTCCTATCTCTAAGGGAATAGTTGGGCAGAGTGAAGTATAACAAAATTGTAAATGACACTGTGGCAGTGGGGAAGGTACAGAGGACCAAGAACTCGGACAAAACATGTCTTCAGTGAACTTTGAACATGGGAGCTACCTGCTTCCCTACCCACACATGCCACTGACTCTGTCCTGGGCGTTGGCACCATTATCTTTGCATCAGCCCAAACCATCTCCCTTTGAATTGGATACTACACCAAGGTCGTGTAGATGTGGCGTGACATCGCTAATGGTCTGGTGGATTTCTCCACATTTGGATCACCAGGTTGCTCTCTCTGGCTCCAGATTTGTCTTGACAGCCTTGACTCAAGTACTAAATGCTGTGCATAGTTCCTAGCTATAGTTAGTCCAGCCTTCTCCCTTTGAGCCAGGCCCAAATGATCTGGGAAGTCATCTGTTTATCAGAAATGGCTAGCTCCCCTCCGGCTCACTCTCCAGCCTGGCCCGCAAGATCAGTTGTGTCAACAGTGCTTTCATATCCTCCTGTTGGACGCACCCTTCTCCCTCACCCCCAGTACTTCTGATGTATGTGCCAGCACCCAGCCCTGGAAAACCCCACTACCTGCTTTGCCAGGGCTGCCAAGTACTGTTTGAGGAAGCTTCCCCAACAAAAGTACGTTCTCTAGTGTCGGCAGAGCCCTCAGAGCTGCTTGACAGCCCTTCACGCTTTTCTAACAATTGACTTCCTGCCATGGCCTCCACAGCATCTCCTTCCCGCCCTTTGCCAGTCATCCTCAACCTCAAATACCCTCACTCTCTACCTGCAACCTCGCTTCCTACATTTATTGAGAAAACTGAGGTCGAGTTGAAATGGACTTTCTCCACTTCCCTCTTTCTTACCAAAACTCATCCTGGCTCCTTTTCTTTATGCATCCTTCTCCACTCTCTAGTTTGGAGGGATAAAATGTGCTCCTCTATCTTCAAGACAGACCTATCGACAGCCCTCGGGTTCAGAATCCTATCCCTTCTGCCTTCCTCTGCCTTATGGTATATTCATGTGTGTACATAACTAGTCTCTCTGACCTGGACTGAGTGCACCTCAAGGGCAGGGACTGTTCCTTTCATCTATGTGCTCCCAACATGTGGCACCATGGCGGGCGCACGGTCGGCGCTCCACAACTGTTTTCTCAATTGATGAGTTATGAAGGGACGATGTAGATTGACTTGAGTTCTCTGTCCTTTGTGCATCTACTTAATTGGTTAATAAGTGTGCCACTGGGCAGCAAGACGGATGAAGGGAAGAGTCAAAAGGATTCAATAAGCTCCAGATCCAGGGCTTTGGGTGGAGTTACATGACATTTTTGTGGGAATTTTGGACCCAGAATTGACCTGTCTCTTTATAAAGGGAGTAGCAGAAAGAGCACCAGACTGGGACTAAGAAGGTCTGGCTCAGCTGCTCAGAAGCTGTGTGGCAACGGACAAGTTAATTCACTTCTGGGCTCAATTACTTCTCTAGTACTTTGAGATGGGGTTATTCTGAACATTCAGTGGAGTCGTGGATGTACAAACACAATTGAAATCTGAAGCGCCTCTCCAAAGCAAGCTTGCAGCTTGTTTCTGATGCCACTAATAGCTCTGGAGCTTCTGCTCGTCACCTATACTGCAGCAGCCTCCGGCAGCACAGCCCGTCTTTCCTGTTGCACACAGAGCTTGATTTCATCTCAGCTTCCCATTGTCCACCACGTAAAAGGAAAATATATCAGAAATGTGGAGCTTCTCGCCCTCTAGACGCCCTTCCCCTCTCCTTTTTGGCCTGTGCACGTCTGTGCGGATGACTGGACTTGTCCATAGGGACTACTGCATACAGCCAGCAGGGGGCGCTGTAAGCCATCCCATCTTCTTGAATTCAAATCCATGGCTGGCTGGGAGGTGTAGGGTAGGCTAAGCCAGAGTACCAGCAAGCCCTACCATTTTAGCAGACTCCTGTGCCTGCGGGCATGTGTATTGGGGTTGGAATGCCTATCTCTTTATCTGCATGGGTGTGGAAATGAATGCTCCTCTGGTTCTAAATGAATGCAGGGGTGTGGGCCTGCAGGAGAACAGCAGGGAGACTAAGTTGTTCCTCTCCCTCCCCTGCCCTGCCCTCCCCTTTCAGAGCTCCCTGAGTTCTTTGGCAATGGGGTCCTAGCAGATTTCTTTGATCCTATCCTCCTTTTTCTCCTTCTGTTTAAGGAACAGTAATTGGTTACTCCCTGTTACCTTCCACCCCCAAAACTTGAGGGCTTCTCACCAGAGATTTGGGGAAGCCAACACTGATCCAGAAGCAATCAGCTCACACAAGCTCAGTATTGGACCAAAGGTTGTGTGGTATATCAATGATGGGTAATTTATTATGTCAGAGAAAAATGCCACAAGTATCCCTTTTCTAATGGAGTAGGTACACTACAGCAAAAATTGCTGTAAAGTGAATTTCTGGCAAGACCTGTTTCACTTTGAGTTTTTACTTATAAAACCATGGCTATGTTTTGCTAGAAAAAAGAAAAGAAAAAAAGATTGGCTCCAGGTTGTAATTAAACCATGTGTTTTAAAATAAACCACATGTTTTTTTTTATTGATTTATTTTTGTTGGAGTATAATTGCTTTACAATGGTGTGTTAGTTTCTGCTTTATAACAAAGTGAATCAGCTATACATATATCCACATATCTCTTCCCTCTTGCATCTCCCTCCCTCCCACCCTCCCTATCCCACCCCTCTAGGTGGTCACAAAGCACCAAGCTGATCTCCCCGTGCTACGCAGCTGCTTCCCACTAGCTATCAGTTTTACATTTGGGAGTGTATATATGTCCATGCCACTCTCTCACTTTGTCCCAGCTTACCCTTACCCCTCCCCATATCCTCAAGTCCATTCCCTAGTAGGTCAGAGTCTTTATTCCCGTCCTGCCCCTAGATTCTTCATGACCATTTTTTTTTTTTAGATTCCACATATATTTGTTAGCATACGGTATTTGTTTTTCTCTTTCTGACTTACTTCACTCTGTATGACAGACTCTAGGTCCATCCACCTCACTACAAATAACTCAATTTCATTTCTTTTTATGGCTGAGTAATATTCCATTGTATATATGTGCCACATCTTCTTTATCCGTTCATCTGTTGATGGACACTTAGGTTGCTTCCATGTCCTGGCTATTGTAAATAGAGCTGCGATGAACATTGTAAACCACATATTTTTAAACTACAATAATAGGATAAGAGGGTAGGTCCACATCCTTTCTAAACTATAATGACAACCCTGTGCTGGACCGTCAATTTGCTCCTACCTTTCACAGCTTTACATTCTGCTCTTTGTTTCATTCAATTTTTTATCTACTGAAATCTCCTCCTCGTGAACCTGTATTTATTTAAGAGCTTACTGCCCTATGAGCCCAGCAAACAGGGGTTTTTGAAAACTGGGAGTTTGGTTACTAGGGTTTTTTTTTTCCCCCCGAAGCAAAGCTTAGTCCGTGGAATGAACCCTCAGCCCCTTTTCACATACATTGCCTCAACTGATGCTCAAAGCAATTCAGGAAATAGGTAGGGCAAGTAATATCCCCATTTTGCTGATGAGAAAACTAAGGCCGAGAGATGAATTGGCTTTCTCAAGATCACACAGTTAGAAAGTGAGGGCAGGAAATAGAAACTTAATCCTATAATTCTGCTTTAAACAGGCGAATTTTCTGTTTACTAGAAGGCTTTCTAAGAGACTTGTGCTATCAAACCATACACAAGTTGCCCTTCAAATTCTAAGGAAAACAAAATTATGGTAAGTTAAGTATTTCAAATTTTTCCAACGTGTGTATTAGTTTTAGGTTAAATTCATCCTAAGTAGATAGAGCTGTATTTATTTTCTCATGCAGTCTGGAAACTCAGCACACACTTTATAGTACAGTGGAGCTCTTTGTATAGTCTGCGTGTATATTTGAAGGGTTATGGGGACTCATTCAACCATTTGTAATGGTTACAGAGGTGTTTGGTTGTTCTGTTTTTATTTTTGTGGCCAACTATTGGTCATATTTCCAGTTTCATTTGATGTGGGCTTCTTGACCATCCCAATTATAATACTATTATCACAAAAGAAAAGATTTTTCTGGTTTCTGATGTAGTTTTAGGAACATGTTATAGAGAAAAGGGAGATCTGAAAATTCTTCATCAACTTATTTGCCTCTATCTAGCAGACGTCTCTGCTTCATCCTATTTTAATACTTATTAGCATTCCCCAAGGGCAAGGGAAAATACGACATGTTTAAAGACAAAATTACCAATTTCTCTCACCACGATGATCATCAAATTAGTACACTGTGCCTGTATTCCCCCTCCCACCCCTAATTGAATATGCTAGCATTAGGGACTCGTAGCACATTAGAAGTTGTCTACGAGAAGCTAGTAAACTGTCCATTGCCCACAGACCAATCAATAAGGCCACTTTAATTGTGGAACAAGAAGGAATCTTCCATCTTTTTAAGGTCTAGGATGTGCTACCCCTTGAAATGCCTTTTGTGACTTAATTTATTAATTCTGTTAAGCGAGTTTCTATTAAATAGTACCTGTTCCAGTGAAAAGATTGGGAAAATTGAGATGAATTGTTCCAGTATCAATGAAAATGAAAATATTTTCTGCCCAGAGTAGCTCTCACTGCTCCTCTTCAAGTGGGTTTGTGCTTCTGTTGTAACTTTCAGGGCATTATTCAATGCAGAGAGGCAATATAAGCTTGGTAGAAGAAGCAGAGGATTTGGTATCACCAAAATTGGCTTCACCAGTTGCTTACTGTGTGAATTCAAGCAAATTCCTTACCCTGTCTATATTTCAGTTTCCTCATCTGTAAGATGCAGCTAATACCCACCTGTTAGGGCTGTTTAGAGGATTAAAGGAGACAGGTTAAATGAGACGGCACTTAGTATGTGTTTGGTGAAAAGAAGGTTATTATTATGTTTCAGAAGAGAAATGTGAATAAACAGGTAGAATGGAGGGCTGCAGAGCCTTGCCTAGCAAGAGTTAAACGTTAGCACTCTGGGAGGTGTCTTTCCAAAAATTTAAACATGCTGACAACAGCCAATGGGATGGGTGTGTGTGTCTTTGCAAACAAAACATGTAGATGCATGTCTTCATGCCTGGGCTGGCTGCTTCAAACACTGATTATAGCTTAAGAACTAGAAAATAAATGTGTTTTCATTTGGGTGTTGAGGGCGAGACTCTGATACTGCTTCTCAGCTATGGCAGACACTGAGAATTTTGGGGGTTCTTTCTTTGGTAGACACCAATCACCTATTATTATTATTATTTTTTTTTTTTTGGAAGATGGGAAGGGTCACTGGCTGTGCTGGCGAATTGTAGATGATGCTAACATTATCAAGCTGAACCAGGGCTTCCTGGGCCACCAAATGGATCTGTATATCTGTATAATATGAGTCTTTATCTGCCGACTTTAGACCTACTCTTCACCTGCCGGTGTCCTTTCTCTGTTATTTACTTCTGCAGACAGCGCTAGACCATTAGTGCTGTTACTAGGAGAGTGGACTGTAGGGCTGTACGGATGGCTGTTTCCGTTTGTCGCAATAGAAGGAGCACAGAACTGATGGGGAGGCCCTGATACTCACGCTGCCACTGACCAGCTGTGTGAAATTAGCAAGCCTCATTGACTAGCCGCTTTGTAGCTTGGTGCCCGCCACCTACTTCACAGGTGTATCGTGATGCTCCGAAAGAATGGTGAAAGGAATAGTGTTCTGAAGTTTCTTAAGTAATCTGCCCTTGGGGGGTATCTTCGTTAGTTTCCTGCTTACCACATATTTCATGGCTAGGGAGAGATCCCAGCTACTTAGGCCAGAATCTGTTAAGTTCTTACACCCACTCCGCCCTGGCCTCATAGCTGAGATGGGAACTCCAGCTGAAAAGTAGGGACAAATTGTAGAATTCAAGCCACCTGGTCCCTAGGCTGGAGGTCAGGAATTTCTGCTCCCCTTTTCCCAAAGGCCACAAGGGATGTTTCGGGATGGCAGCAAAGTCTTTTAATCCCATTTTGCCCCTAATGAGACTTGGAAGTGGCCTTCTCAAGGATTCCCATGTGCATATTTAATTCTGTATTTTCATTCATTCCACAATTGTGCTTTTTCCACACAACTATGTTTTGAGGGTCTACTGCACACCAGACACTGCATCTCTCAGAGATACCAGGGCAAACAAAGTCAGTTGAGCTCCCTACCCTCTCAGACTTTCCAGTCTAGTGACAGAAACAGGTGCTGAACATCTCCCAAGATGGCCCGAAGGTATCTTAATCCCCACCTCTCCAGAGGTGAACTCTCATCTTCCACCCAAAACTTCCTCCCCTAAGCTTCCTCACGTCAGTGAAGAGATCCACTCGGTCGCCCAATCAAGAGACTCGGGAGTCCTCCTTCACACCTCCCTGTCTTACCCACCAATTCCAATCTAGCATCAAGTCCTATCATTTTTAGCCTCTGAAATATCTCTTAAATCCATCTTGTCCCTGTCTTCACTGCCATGAACCTAGTTCAGGTCACCATTATTTCTCTCCCAGAGATCACAGCCTCCTCACTGGGTTCCCTGTCTCTGGTCTTGCTGCCCCATCCACTCCCTTCCACTTGTGATGTGTCCAGAGGTGATACTGTATGAACTTGAGTTAGTCCCTTTCCCTTTCTGGGCTTCAACTTCTCCATCCTGAACTGGATGACTGCCTAAGTCTGGTGCAGCTCTCTTTTCTGTTGTTCCGTGATCAGATGTTTCTTGCTCGTACTCTAGTGCAGCCATCCAGACTTCCAAAGAAGATATTGATACACCTGGCCCTCTGGCTTCTTGGTGTGTGTATTCATTCATTCATTTCTCCATTCAGCAGACATTTACTGAGCACCCACTGTATATGAGGCACTGTAGTTAGCACAAGTGATTCAGTGGGAAGTAAGACACAGGCCCTGTCTTAAAGGAGTTCAATCTCTTGTGGGGGGTATGGACACAAAGAGGCAATCTAGCCCATTCTGTGGAGGGGGGTAATCATGAAAGTTTCCCTGAAAGAGCTGATATCTTGGTTGGAGCCTGAATGATAAATAGGAGCTAGCCAGGAGAACAAAGGCATGTACAAAGGCCCTGAGGCAGGATGCTGGGAGAGACTAAAGCTAGACTGGAGAATGGCAGACCAAGTGGGAGGCTGTGGCAACACTCTAGGGGAGAGACAATGAAGTCCTAAACTAAGACCATGGAGGCAGAGAAAAACGGACAGGTTTCAGTTATATTTTCAAGGTGGAATTGACAGTCCTTGCTGGTGAATTGGATGTAGAAGATGAGGGAAAGAGAGAGGTCATGGAGGACCCTTGGGTTTTTGGCTTTATCAGCTTTGTAGATGGACTGCTATTTACAGAGTTAGTTCCATTAACTCAGGAGGAAGCATCTGGTTTGGGGAATGAGGCTGGGGAAAAGATGATTGGTTCAGCTTTAGTCTTGTTGAGTTTGAGTTGGAATATCCAGGTGAAGAGGTCTGGTAAGCCATTGGCTATAAGGATCTGACACATTGAGAAGAGGAATCTGGTCTGGAGGTTCAGACTGGGGAGTCATTAGCTTGTAGATGAGGTCCCTTTGAGGAGAATGAGCAGACCCTGAAGAGCTGAGTGCCCAAGAGATCCAGGACATCAGTGCTAAGAGGGGAAATACTCTCCCAGATGTGGAGTGCCCATTCATTCCTGGGCACTCATCTCTGCCCCAAAGAGAGTTTCACAGTGTTGTCTGTGCATTGCCCACTTATACTTAAGGAGCATTAAGTACCCAATTATAACGTCTCCATTGTACCATAAACATGCCTTAAAGAAGAGAGGAAACAGATACGTTCATACTATCTCCCAGGTGTGTTACATTCACTGACTCAAATGCTCCCAATAACCCTACACTAGAGCTATTATTTCTTGGAGCCCTTAGAAACTCAGAGTGGTTAAGTCACTTGCCCAAGGTCACATAGCTATTAAATGGCACTAAGATCTGACTCCAGGTCTGTCCTACTCTAGAGCCTGCACCATGGTACCACGTAACAGCACTCCACCACATCCTGCAGTATAGCCAGGTCCTTAAGAAAGCCTGTGCACACCGCTTTTCCCTTCTGTGCTTCATAAATATCATTTGCATCCCCTAGCTTAACACTTTGCTCTCCATTAAAATACAAATCCCCTGGGGAGAAGTAAAGCTCTAAGTTGTTGTCAGTCATTTATGCCTCAGTGGGAATGAATTTCAGATTCTTCCTTAAGAACAAATTTTAATTTTATGGGAGAAGGACACTGGAACCTTGAGGGAGGGATAAAAAGGCAGAAATGGGCTTCGTAATGAAAAGTCATTCCCCTCTTAGTTTCATAGTTCTACATGGTTGGAGGCATGTGCTGTTAAGGTTCTTAGATGTTATTTCTGCATATGTGTACTGCTTCATATGCAGGCCCATTTCTGGGTCAGCTAACCCAGTAATCTGGGGCTGGGGTTCGGGTGTGGTCTGATCGAAGGTGAAATTAAACTACACACTGGGGATTTCCCTGGTGGTGCAGTGGTTAAGAAGCCACCTGCCAATGCAGGGGACACAGGTTCGAGCCGTGGTCCAGGAAGATCCCGCATGCTGCAGAGCAACTAAGCCCGTGCACCACAACTACTGAGCCTGTGCTCTAGAGCCCGCGAGCCGCAACTACTGAGCCCGCGAGCCGCAACTACTGAAACCCGCGCACCTAGAGCCCGTGCTCCACAACAAGAGAAGCCACCACAATGAGAAGGCCACGCACCACAACGAAGAGTAGCCCCCGCTTGCCGCAACTAGAGAAAGCCCGCGTGCAGCAACGAAGACCCAACACAGCCGAAATAAATAAATTTATATATAGTTTTAAAAAGCCAGCGTTGTCCCAAGCACTATCTAAAAAAGAACCACTACACGCTGATCCCAACCCACTGTGGTCAGCAGGAGGCAGCCAGCCTGGGCCTTAGGCTCAAGTCCCAGCTCACTCTCTTGAGAATTAGACCCTGATGTGCATATTTAAAATACCGAGCAGATGGAGGCAGGAGAGCTTGTTGGAAAGACTTGGAGGAGTCCCTTCTGCCCTGTCTGGGTCTATTTGCCAAAATAAATGACATGTATCAGGGCAGGGCATTGGTCCAAGCCCATTGAAATTCTGCTAGCAGTCCAAACAGTGATGATGTTTCAGATTGGTTCTGTGAAATGATCAGTTAGGAAGAGAGAAATGATGTGTGAGCATCTGGCTACTGCAGCCTACTGATGGGGACAGTCCCAGGGGCGGGCCTGGGGTGAGGGGTGGGCAGCCTCAAGGACCCCCCCAGGACATCTGCCACTGGCAAACAGGGAGAGAGCCACACGCTGGCAACGGGTGGTCTAGTTTGAGTCCCATGCTGTTCCTCACTAGCTACGTGACCTAAACAAGTCCTTCCCGTTCTCTCGGCCTCCTTTTTTCCCCGTGTGTATAAAATAGAGCCTGGATGGAACGGTCTCTAAGGACCCTTCTTGCTCCAACATTCCGTGACTTCTCTGACACCGGTTTGATTTCTTTTTCTCTGTAGTGGGAGAGGGAGAGGCCCACCCACCCACCTGCTTATCTGTAGCCTCTGTGTTCTCACACTGCCCTCTGCTGGCCGTTATGAAAAGTGCCACCGATAGCTTGTTTGGAGGAAAACAAGCGAACAAACCAAAAAAAGCACTTCATCACTGATTTAGTATTAAGCGTCAGCAGTCCACTGGGCAGGGTGACAGAAAGCCTGTGCATTGGAGACGAGGGAAAAGATCATACAGCTATAGGCACAGAGTAAGCATAGCTAGAGATGGCTGACAGAACAGCCCAAGAAAGAAATGTCTCTCTCAATTTTTTTTTTTGGCCATCTTCGTCTGTTCACGGTGCTCTGTGCCACTGTATGAAAGAAAGGACCTCAGTGGATAGGAAGCCTCCTTGTCTCGTATCCTAGGACTGCAGGCTCCAGAAGGGCCTGGTACCACACTAAAGAGGAAGTTCTGGGCCAACAGCGCCTCAGAGGCCTTAAGACATCCCGCAGGCCCTGCTTCTGTCTGAGAGGTTTCTAGCCGGGACCAGCCCAGAAGTACACCTTCCTCCAAGGGGTACCGTTTCAAATGCCCCTTTGGAAAAAGAATTCGAATTCAAAGAATCCATGAGCTCTTTCAGAGACTCACTTTAAGCTCTCTGACTGGAACGGAGGAGTCATCTGTGTGGCTATGGTAAATTCAGCCTGCCCTCCCAGCCAAGAGAGAGGGAGCGGGCCATGGAAGCCTGCCTTTTCTGGATGGAATCAGATTTCCTGTTAAATCCAGCCAGAGAATTGCCTCACTCCTATGTCTCTTTGCTTATTCTTGCTGAGTGTGCACTCACAAAGGCAAGAGACCAGGTCTGGAGTGTGCCAGCCCCTATGCCCACACCAGGCACTGCTCGGGCTCTAGTGATGTGAGCGAGATGGGAATTGGGCCACGCCACAGTCTGCCCTCTCAGTAGCTGTTCAACGGTTTATCATGCTCTCACCTCCCCTCCCTTGATGCGCGAAAGCTTTGGGCAGGGCTCAGATTTGGGTCAAGCATTCAGTGCCCTGACTGCATCTCCTTTGCTAGTAATAACATGGTCTCGCCAAACCTATCGTGCCTCTCATCCTCCCACCAACCAGTCCTTTCCTCCCCCAACAGCTGGTTCTTATCTGTCTCCCTTGTTCCAGCCTCAGGCAGGCTGCCCTGGCCTCATCCTTTCTCTCTCTCTCTCTCTCTCTCTCTCTCTCTCTCACACACACACACACACACACACACAAGCGCGCACGCGCACATGCGTGGGTTCTCCTGAACACTTGTTGATGAGTTTCAGCCCTGAAACACTGCCTTCCTCCCATCCTTCCTGTGTCCCCAAACCTCTAAGGGTTCCCTATTTCCTGCCACATCAAGTCTTCAACTTCCCTGCCTTGCTTTCCAGGCCTACTTCAGCTGGGGCCCACTCAGCCTTTCCAGTGTGGCCCATGACTCCCCTGAGCCGTGGACAGAATGTAAGCATTCCACAAACCCTCCATGGCCAGCCCTGCCTTTGTGTTCCCGCAGCACTTCTGCTCCATTCCGGACTTGAACTGTTTGCAATGGTTTTGTGTACATTAGTCTTGAAAGCTAGGCCCACATTTTAGACTTCTTTGTTAATCCTCAACCACAACCCAGCACTATTTTTTTAAGTGTTGTTCTTTTACTTTTTAGTTGTGTGTGTGTGTGTGTGTGTGTATACAGCGAAAATTTATAAGAGTAATAAATAAGAGAATCATTGTAAACAGAAGTCCAACCAACAGGAGGTAAGAGCATAAAAAGCAAAAGTTAACCTCCCACCCCATCATTCTCAGAAATAAGCCTGTTAAGCATTCTGCAGCCTAGCACCCTCTGTAGGTTGCGTGTTACGGGTCGGGAAAGTTTGATTGGTGGGTGGCAGCCTCAGAGAATTGCATCTCCTTGGGAAGAGCATCTTTTACTTCTTTGCAAGAGTCCCGGGTCTTCGTGGGCCTGATTGACATTTGCGTCTCCAGTACGTGAGTCTAACCACTGCATAAAGCATCTGTCCTCTTCTCAGCCCTTTCAAAAGTAAATCTTGAAGGTGAATATTAAAGGGCATGTTTAATGGACTTTTCTCAGAATTTTGCACAGGTTTGTAGGAAATTGCGGACAGTCGGTAAAAGGGGCTAAGGGGCAGAGATGGAAGTGTTTATGAAAACAGGCTTTCTACCTGATACGGTGTTGTGTTCTCTGAGAGTTAATGCACATTACTAATGGTTTTCATTTTTCTGCCAAGAAAATTCAGTCCCTTCTGGGATTTGTTCTAAACAGACTAGCCGGCCTCTGTTGCACCCACTGGGGTTAATTCTCTATCTCGGTCAGCTAGAAAATGTCAGCCTGAACTCTCAGATTTAATTGTTACAGACACTTTATCACCAGGGCATTCAAAATCCTCAGGCTTCTCCCTCTTGCTATCATCATTGATACTTAATGGATATTCTCAGGCTTCTTGGATTTTACACATTCAACACTGTACAGGTGGCGGGGGCGCAGGGGCATAGAGAGGGAGCAGATAAACAATGTGTGTGTGTTCGCTGTGAGTGTCTGTTTCTAGTTGCAGTGCTGGGGTTCTGGGAACTGCCGTCAAAGATAAGCTGACAGGTTGGTCAACCGTGGGTTTCTGGGTTCTCCTCCCTCTGGCCCACCGAGGCAGTGTTCTCCAGGCACAGCCATTTCCGGGCTTCACTGCAAGCATGCGGTTGGCCATTTGGACATGGGTTCGAAAACGTCCTGATGCTCTCCAGAGTTCTGTTCTTTCACTCTTCTGATGGCCTAGCATTAACTAGGAAGAGGACAATATTATCCAGCCTGAATAACTAATCTCCTAAGAAGTACAAAGTTGAAGGATCTTGGCGCACATGAATCTTATTAAATGTGCTTATAAAATATGTTCTATCCAAATAAGCTTAGCGGCCCCTAAAATAGCCTGTTCTGATCCGTGTCTGGAACTTTGACATGCTTCATAGGTCTCTAAGCCAAAATTATTTAGTGAAGTGATGACAGTGTTCTTTGTGCATGGGAAAATGGGAAGCGGGGATGGTAAGTCCTCTGTTGACTAATCGTACTCCTTCTGTCCATCTTAGGGGCGACCAGGACCAATTGGAATTCAAGGTCCAGTGGGTCCTCAAGGATTTCCTGGCCCTAGTGGTTTATCAGGGTTGAAAGGAGAAAGGGGCTCCCCAGGACCTCTGGGACCGTATGGACCAAAAGGAGATAAGGTAAGAACACCAAAGCTTGATTTTTCCTTTGACTCATGGGCTGTGAGTGTGAAGGTAAAAGGTTCTAAATCTCAGTTCTGTTTATTTATGGAAAGGATACTAATCCCAGATACCTTGGTACCAGGCTACATACTTTAATAAGAGACAGGCTGGGTGTTGTGCTGCTACAGCCCATTTTTGGAGAGATTCCCATAGCCAGCAAGTCAGAAAGTGCATGTATAAGCTATTTGCTAGACAAGTGGGCTGACCGTGGTGGGAAGTCATGTGGGTTTGAACTGGGCACGGGTCAGGAGGCCAATCAACAGGGCAGCAAAGGAATCCAAGCAAGGGGAACGGGATGCAAGGGGTCAGATGCTTGGAAGCCAGCTGGGCCACAAATATAGGGAAAGAGAGGCAAGAAAGATTGGTCATGTCATGGTGGCTGGCTGACTGAGGTTAGCAGTTCAGTTTATGTTATCTGCCGATTTTAATCACCTCCTATTCACCCCATTGGTGAGGGAGGGATTCCTGCTCTAGGGTCCTGGGGATGGCCGAAGATATGACACCTGACATTGGACAGAAGAGATCAACAACAGGTTTATTAGTCACATACACTCACAGCACAGGGGAGGAGGACATCACACCCCATGGAGGGCCACACAGGGCTTGCGCTCTGGAACAGAATGGGCCACAAGGGGCTGTGAGAAGCAGACTTTTGTCATGTCAACAGGGTGAGTGCCCCTTGATTCTCGAGGGAGAGTATGACTGGCTTGTTTGAAAAATTCAGTGGGCCAGCAGGGGACGGAAACCCACTACTCAGGAATAAGCGAGAACTGCACCTGGTCTATTTAATAAGAAGGGTCGTTTGCCCAAGAGACCTTATCTTCAGAAGCAGAGTGGAGAAATGAACTTTTGCTTAGGCCATTTGAGGCCCTCCCAGTTTTCCCAGATGTCAAGGCAGCATGTAATATTGAGCCTTATTTTTAGGTCTTACACCACGTTGTCTAAGACAAGAACTGTCCGAGACCTTAGGTAGGGGCTAGTGATTGCTTGGAAGTGGAATAGGGAGCAAGGTGATGCAATGTGGGGAGGGAGGTACAAAATACTTCTTAACGACTTAGGTCATGAATCACATGAACAAACCCACTTCATCTAATGGAGATCAGTTATATCATCTCTTACATTCCTCTCCCTCCTCCTTTTCTTAGGGTCCCATGGGAGTTCCTGGCTTTCTTGGCATCAATGGGATTCCGGTGAGTGTGTTCATAGAAGCATTTTTGAAATTTATTTTATTGAAGTATAGTTGATTTACAATGTTGTGTTAGCTTCTGGTGTACAGCAAAATGATTCAGTTATACATATATATACATTTTTTCCATATTCTTTTCCATGATGGTTTATCACAGGATACTGAATATAGTTCCCTGTGCTATACAGTAGGACCTTGTTGTTTATCCATTGCACAGAGGCATTTTTAATACAACCTCTAGGTTCTGCCTCATAGCTCAAGCACTTTGGCCTTAACAACATCCTGTCTCAGGCACACGTGCTCAGGGTCAAGTGTTGAGATGTGCGTGGTAAGGCTTAAAGGGCAGTGCTCATCCACAGTTTCCTTGGGATTCAGTTACGGGCAGAGCTAAACCATATGGTTGGGGGATGCAGAGACATGTGCAGGCATAAAAGACCATCAGTATCTTAGACAAAGTGAGTTAGGTCTTATGGCTTGAGGGGAGCTTTCATTGGGGATGAGGGACTGGTGTGAAGACAGTGCCACATTAGAGCACATACATCCTCATTATAAGAAAATTAAGGGGGTTCATGAAATTAGATAGAAAAATACTTAGTGATACCTTAATACATTTAATTTTAATAATTTCTTTCTTCAGCCTTATTTCAGAGTGAATTTCCCTTTAATTGTTTTTTTCCTTTTTGACTCTTAAATACAATTTTTAAAGGTTGCTTTTTATTTACAGTTATTACAGCACATTGGCTATATTGCCTGTGTTGTACAATACATCCTTGAGCCTGTCTTACACCCAATAGTTTGTACCTCCCACTCCCCCATCCCCTATAGTGCCCCTCCCTTCCCCCACCAGTAACCACTAGTTTGTTCTCTGTATCTGTGAGTCTGCTTCCTTTTTGTTATATTCACTAGTTTGTTGTATTTTTTAGATTCCACATATAATTGACATCGTAAAGTATTTGTCTTTCTCTGTCTGCCTTATTTCACTTAGCATAACACCCTGCAAGTCCATCCATGTTGCTTTAAATGGCAAAGTTTCGGTCTTTTTTATGGCTGAGTGGTATTCCATTGTGGTATATATATATATCACGTCTTCTTTATCCATTCATCTGTTGATGGACACTTAGGTTGCTTCCATATCTTGGCAATTGTAAATAATGCTGCTATGAACATTGGGGTGCATGTATCTTTTTGAATTAGTGTTTTTGTTTTTTTCGGATATATACCCAGGAGTGGAATTGCTGGGTCATATGATAGTTCTATTTTTATTTTTTTGAGAAACCTCCGTACCGTTTTCCACAGTGGCTGCACGAGTTTACATTCCCACCAACAGTGTAGGAGGGTTCCCTTTTCTCTACATCCTTGTCAACATTTGTTATTTGTGTTCTTTTTGAGGATAGCCATTCTGATAGATGTGAGGTCATACCTCATTGTGGTTTTGATTTGCATTTCCTGATGATTAGTGATGTTGAGCATTTTTTCATGTGCCTGTTGGCCATCTGCATTTCTTCTTTGGAAAAATGTCTATTCAGTTCTTCTGCCCATTTTTTAATTGGGTTGTTTGTTCTTTTGATATTGAGTTGTATGAGCTGTTTATATATGTTGGATATTACCCCCTTATCAGTCATATCATTTTCAAATATCTTCTCCCATTCGTTAGGTTGTTTTTTTGCTTTGTTGATGGTTTTTACAAAGTGGCTACTCCTAAGGTCACTTGGAGACAGCCTCTTCCATTCATCCTGAGGAACTGGCTTTGCCAGAGATAAGTGGGGAGTCCGGAGCTTGCAGACATCTCCTTTTCCCATTCCATCCAGCTCAATCCCTTAGTTTCTCCATTTTCACCCAATATCCCTACTTATCCTGCCACTGGAGGTTGCATGGTAACATTTCTCCAGCCTCTAAGATACAGTATTTGGAACTTACTGCTATCACTTTTTAGTTATATCCTTCAGCACTTCTCTATATATTTAATCTTTAGCCTGGACTGTGTTTGCCTCTAGCAGTGGTTTTCAACCTTAAGAGAAGAACCAAATCTTGTGTAGAAGCTCAGCATATATAGAACAGGAAAAAATGGAGCTCCTCCATTTGAGGGAAGTCCTACCTCCTGCCTTTATCTTTCAAACAACCTCTAAGGAGTTCTTTTGAACCATATCAAAGCAGTTTGGTAAACTCTTGACTTAACAGCTTCTTGTGTTACACTACATAATCATCTAGTATCAGCTAAGGGGGTTCGAATTTCTTTGTGCCAATCTATAGGAATTTCTTGAGTACCCGCTATGTGCTGGCACTCTACTATGGGAATACAAAAAAGGCATATGGCTCTGCCCTCAAAGGTATTATCATCTGATTCACTTTTTCCCCAGATCTCATATACATTTGTGGATTTAGAGAATAGAAGGCTCACTTACCTTGTATTTGTTATACGTATCAACAAATCGGCCATCATATTTCTGCCTGTTATTCAACTGCAGAGTCTGAAAAATGCCCAGGAAGGGGCCAGTGGGGAAATAAGTGGATGGGGTTGGCCACCCTTTTACGCCATCCCCTGGCATTTTCTCATGTCTGTGTTCTATGACCACGTCGTCCAGAGTCTCCACTCAGAATGTGTATCTTGTGGGAACCAATGGGTGAGGGAAACTAGCAAACTGGAGGCCACCTCTTCCATTCATCCTGCAGAGCTGGCTTCACCAGAGATGAGTGGAGGATTTGAAGCTCGCAACAGTACTATACCCTTCCTCCCGTAGTCTCTTTTTAATGGGGGCTGGAAGGAAATGAATCCTGTGAAGCAGAGGCTGATTCCAGTTCTGAGCTGGAGCCCACCCCAGAGTCCAGCTGGACACTTCTGCCTCCAACTTGTGGCCAACAGAGCCAGAGGGCTTCTAGAAATTGACCACTTCTCTTTGAGGGCTTCGTTGCTTGGGAGAATGAGTCGCAGCTGTCCAGATTCCTCCAAATGAGTGCGCTGCTCCCAGTAGAAGTCCCCACTCCCTTGGCCCGTAGCTTGGCCCTTCCCTTGACCTAAGGTTGCACATTTTTTCTTTTGACTTTCAATCGCTTTAGCTTCAGGCTCCAAGCCTCACTTACTCTAAGAAATTATCATCCCCTGTTCCCTCCCTCTCTTCCAGCTATTCATGATGTATTAATGAGCACCTCCTGTTGACAGCTTACCTCTCCTTTCCATCTCTATTCTTCCAGGAGTCTTTGGCGTCTGTCCCACACGCTCTAGCTCCTTATTACATATGGTGCATGGTATTTATTGACTGTCTTGTACGATAGCCGTATCTAGCTCCTTGAAAGCACGGAGTCTGTCTTCTGCTCCTCTCAGAGGCCTCAGAGACCCCAGGGCTAAATTCAGCATAGAGCAGGAACTCCAGAAATATTGGGGGGACTGAGTCCAACCTCTAATGCCTATAGAAGCAGCAGTTCTCAGACTGGCAAGACTCCCTCAGACAGAGGAAAACACAGATACCCTCAGCCCAGTCAGACTTATGATTCTGCCCAACGCTCAGCAGCACTTTATTAAGCCATTTGGCTAAAACCAACAGCTTCCCCAAAGCACATCTTACTAAACTGGATCACTGCACAAATCTGGTTTCCCCTCTTGATATTGGCGGACTGCTCACATCTGTGTCACTGGTTTTGGTCCCAGAACTCCATCTTTGCTGTCATGTAGACACTTTCCACATGAATGAGCAAGAGCATCCAAGTCTGTGCACTAAGGGGCACGGCCACCAGTTGAGAGTGAACAAGCAAGCAGTCATAAAGATATTCAACATTAAAACAACGTGGACGAGGGGCGGTAGGGCTGTGGCTTTTAATGATATCACAGCTGTGAGTTGGGCTGTTGGCACCCACGAGAAATGTAGGTTGAGCCAATGTTTTCAGTTCAAATAAGTTGGAAGCAGAAGTCTTCAAGTTGTCCTTTGCAATTTATGTTTAGCTTTTCCCGTGGAGTCAATCTCAAACATTTCCCCGCCTAGAGACTCATAAATGAACACACGAGGTTTGTATCTTCAAAGTGACCACGTACCACTCACCAAATGGAAACTTTTCCTTTGCACTCTGGGTTCTGAGGAACAGTGCTTTTCTGGAATACAGCAGATCCACCTATTCTGTGTGTTCAATCCCCTGTGATTATATAGAACCGTGGTTTTCTCCCTCAAAGAGCTGCATTCCCTTGGAGAGCTGGCACACACATATGTAAAGTCATTATCTCTACCCAGAAAGGGCAAAACCAAGGTCCCAGGGCTAAGGAACATCCCTAGTACTGAGCCAGCCTGTTGTCTTGTCTTAACTCATCTCTGTTACCCAGTTGAGAGATAACCCCTAGCAAACTTGGCCGGGACATTTAAAAATGGTGATTAGGATCCCAGGAAGAAATAGACACTCCACCTGAAGGGGTCGACTAAATAGAGTTAAGTGAAGGGCTTATTTAAAGGGTGCAAGCGGGGTTAAGGGAAACAACAGTGCAGGGTGAAGCAACCAGCACAAAGCTGTTACCACCCCTAGTCCCAAAGGGGAAAGGAGGAATGGTAATACTGGAACCCTGTAAGACCTGGAGCCATGGAATAACAGTTGCCCAGTGGGAGCTAAGATTATAGAGAAATGTGGCCACTGCCAGAAATATAGCCAAGGAGGGAGGGCATGGGAGAAATAAACAATCTGTGCTCGTCCTTCTCGTGCTCTCCCATCTCCTGCTTGTGCCTCCCAGTGACCAAATATAATTGGAAGACAGAGGGAAAGGGAGCCTAGACAGTACCATCCGTGAAGGTCAGCCTCCCAAGGCACAGATCTAGGGAAGGTAGAGTGTAGATCTTCAGGGCAAACAGGAATAGCCATCTCATTTGGTAATAAGATGTTGATGACTCTAGTAAGCTGTCTCAGTTTCCCCAGTGCAAATAAAACTCCTCACCTGAGTCCGGAGAGGCACAGCTTATAACAGGTTTATTGCAAAGATATGTTTATTGACCACTCCTCTGGACTCTGCATTCCATAAGTCCAGCAGTCTAGACTCATACTCTTGCATTAACATATCATCTATCTCCTACAACTATAATAGCAATGACAATGAAACAGAATTCTGTGGCGCATTCTCACAATAAGCATTTGACAAAAGGTTGTTTCCTCTAATAATTTGAAAAGTTGATTTTTGAACACATGGCATGTTTCCCTCAAATCATTAAATATATACACATATATATTATACATATATGTATATACTTTTTAAAGCCAAATATATATTTTATATATATTTTAAAGCCAAAAAATATATATGTATATACATGTATATATATATGTGTATGTATGTGTGTGTGTGTGTGTGTGTGTGTGTGTGTGTGTGTGTGTATATATGGCTTTTAAAAGTGTGTATGGGAGGGTGGGAGTCTACCTTTTATTGACCCATCTAGATTTTTGGTCTTTCAGGTCATCTCTTTGTTCCATACCCAACACACAACCTGCTTTTGATAGATTGAAAAAGATATATTTCCTAAAAAGAGGTAGATTCTGTGCACCAAGAAAGCACAGAATTATTGAATTCAGACACCAACTGTATGTGAATGATTACTGATTCCCCAGCAAAACAACTGCCTCAGTAATGAGTATGAAGAAGAGAAGATACAGTTCCTTGACTGAAGCAATAGCATGACGTGAGATAATGACAAAATAAGGTTCAAAGTGTGGTTCTTTCTTGACTTGTTTATTTTTGACCAAGCAGCATTCAGGAGAGGTGGTGCTATGGAAACTCCTTCTGCTCTTGACCAAAATCCAGCCTCATTTCCCATGCAGAGCTTCCAATACAGAAAGCCGTGCCAGGCTGCCCAGGTTCCAGTCTGTTCTGAGGAATTCCCGAGGCCTGGCATGATTCCCTGTTGGTAGCAGTCCAGCTGCCTGGCAGCTAAGCCCCATCTTAGTACATCTTAGTACATCTTTGTACTGAAGGAAGGTGAAGTTGCAGCACCCTGTGTAGCCCATCTCTTCACGTTTGATCCCTTTGGTTTCAGCTTGGATCCTATTAAAACAGCGATCTTTTGGGGAGGGGTAACACTGAGCTGTCATCAGCCACCTACACCTGAGTATAATGAACAGCGATGGCAGCAGAGGCGATGGGGCAAAGGGAGTGGGCAAGGAGCCAGAGTTTGACAGCATCCTTGACTTCTCTCGCTGTGGAGCTTGGAGTAGCTGAGAGTCCTGTGGCTGACTTGATCCCTTCTTTCTCTTTGAACAGGGCCACCCTGGACAGCCAGGACCCAGAGGCCCACCTGGCCTGGATGGCTGTAATGGAACTCAAGGAGCTGTTGGATTTCCAGGCCCTGATGGCTATCCCGGGCTTCTCGGACCACCCGTATGCTGTCAGATCTTTGTACATTATTTCAAATGTCTTTGCTTGCCTCCAAGTGTGCCCTATCTTCTGCTTCTCTGGAGAGCTCGTTAAGTAGCCGAGGGGCAACCACTGCAGACCCTTGTCCAATGCAGGAGTCTGTGCTGGTAGCATCACGACATTAAAAGTCTAAAGAAGAATACCAGTTTCAGGGAAGTGTACACATGCTGCACTACTTAGGGTTTGGTTTTTTTTAATGATGCTTTTAGAGTTGGCAAGATTATGAAAAGACTGTAGTAAATTTTAGAGCAAAGTACACACTTGGGCTATTTGACATTTTCCCACATTAGACGATATGGGGAGGTGCCGTACTTGGAAGGCTTACATGGGATCATGGGAGCACTAACAGTGACCCAAAGGGCTTGGCAAGCTTGGTCTCTACCAGCGATTCTTAACCAGCGGCGATTTTGCCCTGGCCCCACCCCCGGGGACATTTGACAGTTATTATTGACACTTTTGGTCTTCATAACTGGGGGTGTGCGACTGGCACAGGATAGCCCCCCATCACAACATCAAGGAATCATCTGTCCCAAAGTATCAATAGTGAGAAATGGTTGAGAAATCCTGCTCTACACTGACGTAGTTTTCCCTCTTCCCACCCGCTCCCCACATCACAACCCTCAGTTCTGGGATTGTTAAGACGTTTATTGGATCTTGGTGTCATCACTTTTATTTCATTCCATTCATCCAGATAGAGCTCAAATATTGGGATCTAAAAGATCTCTAGGGCTTTCCGGGTGGCGCAGTGGTTGAGAGTCCACCTGCCGATGCAGGGGACGCGGGTTCATGCCCCGGTCCGGGAAGATCCCACATGCCGCGGAACAGCTGGGCCCGTGAGCCATGGCCACTGGGCCTGCGCATCCGGAGCCTGTGCTCTGCAACGGGAGAGGCCACAACAGTGAGAGGCCCGCATACGGCAAAAAAAAAAAAAAAAAAAATAAAAATAAAAAAAGATCTCTAAAAGATACCATGCCCTTGCAAGGCTACTTTTATGAGTGGCTGGAAAGAGAAAAATAACACATTTCAAGCCCATTCTCAACCTCATTTGAAATAATCTAAGAGAGTAAGGGTGCTGATGTGATACATTTAGCTAGAAATTACACGATATGTTGGACTCCATAGCTACATGAATTAATTGGCGTTTTACTGGAAGAGAATTGCCTTCAGTGACCAAGTTGTGGGCGTGAGTGCATACGTGAGAAGGTGAGACGGAGAAAGCACAAGCGCCAGATTGGCATAAGGACCTTCACAACTAAGGACCAAACCAATATGCAGCAGGGAGTGGGGGAGAAAGATGTATTACCAACATAGTATGAGCTGGTTGAGTCACAGAGGCCTCCAAACACTGCCATGGCAACAGGGGAGGAAAACAGATCACATCTGTGTTAAGACAATGGAAATCCAGCAAAGTAAGGAATCACTGCCCCCAAGAGGGAGAAAAGGAATTTTGAGGTAATAAACAGCCCCTGACAGCCAAAGGACCAGGGTAAAACCTAGTCCTGTCCCTAAACCTCTCCTTAAGCCTGAATAGGAACTTGGGTGTGTATTTTACTAAGCTGAACCTTACTAACCCTGCCGAATACTGAATGGATACCCTTTGAATCTTCTTTGATGAAAGTAGCGGCCGTGAGAATAAGGGGAAATTGGAAGTGTTAGGCAAGAAGCTGGTTTGCGCTTCTGGAACCACATTGTACTTTTATTATACCTATGGACCTTGAACTCAGGAATCCATCGTTCAATCAACGCTTCAGTCCCCAGAGCTTAGCCCTACCCCCAACACTAATCCCAACTTCCGCTTAGGTATAGGGATATTGATTTTCCCCAGGAGGCCAACATCTAGCAGACATTAGGTGGCATCTGCCACTGAAAGTCTGGCTGACTGGATGGGTTGGGCATACTTTGAACTGTTTTCCGTGTTAACAGTGAGACACACCAGCCTCTTAGACAGGTGTAGAAACTGAAGTTGTATGGTAGAAGCACAGGATGGAGATGGTTTTGTAGCTATATCTTAGACCAGGCGTCTGCAAACTGGCCCATGGGACCCTTGTCCCATGGCTTGTTTTTCCATTTTTAAAAGACTGTGAAGAAAAACAGAAGAACATGAAACAGAGCACAGATATGGCCCACACAGCCTATATTATTTACTATCTGGCTCTCTACAGAAAAAGTCCACTAACCTCTGTCCTAGACCTAGTCCCTGTCAGTGACTTGTACCTGTGAGATATGGAGCAGGTGAGCTATAGGCTTATAAACGGCATGTGTATTATATGTGGATGTTCAGATTGGTACTCTGAATAGATTCAAAGTCTACTTTCTAATCCCTTTACAGACTTCTGACTTGGAGGCTGGGGGAGCAGGCATGCAGCTCTGAGACACAGCACAGTTCAGGGGATGTACTTTGCCCCTTTAGCATGGCCAACTCTGCCATAGACTAAGCCACATGGTTTCAGGCTCTTGCTTTTCCATCCTCTGTCTGATCAGATCACACTATTAACAATACTGTGTGTGTGTGTGTGTGTGTGTGTGTGTGTGCGCGCGCGCACGTGCGTGCGTGCATTTTTTCACAAAATTTTCTTATTTTGCTCAGGGGCTTCCTGGTCAGAAAGGCTCTAAAGGTGAACCTATCCTTGCCCAAGATAGTTTCAAAGGAATGAAGGTAAGAGCCTCTAAGGCAGACAGCTGAGTAGGCTATAAGCTGAGTTCCCCGGGATGGAGCCCCACATCCAATGAAAACATTTCCAGAACTAGCATCTGTGTCTCTATTTAAGGAGCAGACCAAGCTGGATTTTAAAAGAATCCAGAGCTTTTTGTGGTGGAAACATTGACAAATGTTTGCAACCATACTGTCAAAAAGATTTGCTTTGTAAGATCTAGGCCAAAAATAGGGGACAGATCAGCAAACAAACTGTTTGCATGGGTGTCATTTTCCTTGACAAGCCGAGACATTTCCTGGAGGCAGATACCTTCTGTCTACTACAGAATCTTTGATGTCTGCATACCTTGGTTTGAAGCCATGTATGTCTCTGCCCATCTTAACATGGCCACCAGCCCAGGATCATGGCTCCGCCCTTTTCTGTACCTGCATACCAGCCATCACCCTCGCTGGGCCCCTGGCTATCTACGAAAGTTGCCCATCAACCCTACAGCTGGCTGGAAACGTTCATCTCTTCCTGGAATTGACAAGAACCTTTTGTATTCTTGTGGCTGTATTCTTGACGTATGCTGCCTGGTATCCTGTGGGCCTTCAGTAAACTCTGGTGCCAAATGACTGACCCTAATCCCTTGCAGAGTGGGAAGGGAGCCCATCATTTCCCTGGGAGCAGACGGGAATCTATGTGTGCAACATCTGAGGGGAAGATGCGCCCGAGCTCACTCAGCTGAAGATGGCATCTTTCTGTCTTCCACCCATGCACAGAGCCAGAAATATTGGAAATCACTTTGGAAGGCAGTGATGGGTGTGGGTAGCTGAGAACTGAAGAAGGTACAGGGTTTGGGTTCTTGGCTATAGAAGCCATAGCTGAAGATGGAATGTTAGACTTGGAAAGGACCTCATGATTGTCAGATTCATGTTGCTCATGTTACAGATAGAAAAACTGAGGTAGCCTGAGGCTATGTGACTCGCTCACAGGCACAAGCCAGGTTCCCGAAGAGCTAAAACCCAGGCAGTGCTCTTCCCAGGTTGCAGAGAGCTGATTTTTCACTATAAGCCAAGCGGGGTAAGACTAGCAGGTGTCAGAATGTGACCATTGTTGTAGCAAACATTGATTAAATGGTTTTGCCAAAAACCAAAGAGACCCTGGACCCAGCGGAACACAGCAATTTCCACAAGATGGTTATAGTACAGATTCCTACGGTGACTTAAGATGCTGCAAAGTAATTAAAACGTAATCAGAGACTACATGCTCTATTGATTCTCCCTTGAAATGTCTGATTTGCGTTGTATACATATGGGCACAGATTCTCTGGGGATGAAGGTACGCTGGAAGGTAGCTTTGCTTTCCTCCAGAAAGAGCAGGAAAATCACCAGCCCGCAGAAGCAGTTTCTAATTGATAAGTTCCTAGCAAAGGTGAAAATTAATTAATCCAAGTAAAATATGAATTCCTGTTCAACCAAGGCTATAATATTTTTCTTCTAGAGTCTAGATTTTTCTTAGGAAAAAAAAAAAGTAGATGGTTGAATCTCTCCAATTCATGCATTATTTAAACACAAGACCTTGACAGCGGAGGCCCAAGCTTCAGTGATGCGTTTTTATGCCTATTGCATCTTAGGTCAGTTATCTGTGAAATACCACAAGCTTAATGTATTCATCTCTTCAATGTCCTGCCTTTGTCTGTTTCTCAGGGGGAGCCTGGGCTGCCCGGACTGGATGGAATCACTGTAAGTTGTTACCTATGTGTTGAGCTCCCAATGTTTTTCTAGTCAACAGTACCAACGACCCCTTTTCATTCCTCTCTACGGTGTTCGAAGGTCTTTGTAGAGCTTCTCAAGGACAATCCAGAGAGGTAAAGTAGAATAGATCACTCTATCGACATTTGCCAAATGAGAAAGTACTGAGAGGATGGACTGTCTGCCTCCAGTGACATGGCAGGCTGGCTTTCAGACCTCTCGGCCAGGGACCTGCATCCTCCCTGGGATGTATTAGGAAAGAATTTTGCCTGGCATTTGGCAAGCATTTATTAAGTGTTTTCTGTGTGTTCAGAGTACTGTGGGTAAAATAAAAGAAGCAAAACACTCTTCTTTAAAAGGTATTCCACGTAGAAATTCTTTTTAGGGACTCAATAAGAGTGAGTCCATGAAAGGCCATGAGTTGTATTAATAAGAGCTTTGTTTTTCCTTGACTTTCCACATTGTCATCATTTTCCTTTGAAGTGGCTTCATAAAGGCCCCTTCTCTCCTCTTTTCCTGTATCGTGGTTCCTTCCTTTCTTCTTCCATTCCAGAACAGATACTGAGAAGAACAGATACTGAGCAAAGGGCTAGGAGTGATCCCTGAGACAATTCAGACACGGTCTCTGCACACACACACAGCCACCTCCCACCCCAGGATGTGAAAAACTAGTAGGAATGTGGCGTAAGGATTCCACTGACATCATCAAGAAAGAGATGCTGTCCACCTAAGGCTACATCATGAGAAACTTTATATCTAAGAGAAGGTAGCCTCTGAAAAGTGTGGGTGACATTTAGGCTGACTGGCAATGGGAGGAAGCTTTCTAAACAGAGAGAGTAGTGTGAGCAAGCGCACATGTAAACAGGGATGAGTGAGGACCAAGGGCATAGAGGTCTCCTAGAGTGAAACAGCATTGGCTTAGATGGTGTGTTACCTAATTCTGTAGAATAACATCCAGTGTATTTGCTGCATAACTTCTCTTAGAGATGCCTTTCCCTGCCCCCAGAAGTACAGCGTTTGTATGCATATACAGACATGATAAATAAACCACTTAGATTTGGGGAGGGGGGAGGGTTCCTGGCCGGATAAGAGTTTTGTGATCAGTAAGGAGACCACAGGTTATTAGTTACTGTCAGAGCAATGTTCTACTCTCATATATTCCTGGGGAACCTTTGAACCCCTACTTTCTCTCCCTCCTAAGTCTCAACTTCACTTAGCCTCTCCATCCCTTACCTAAGCACATATCACCTTATTCCTGCTCCCCAGCTTTAACAGGGCCATGCATTTTCCCATACCATCTTTCTCTTCAGATTTCGTTCTCTTGCTTTCAATATTGTCATCATTCATTTCAAAATATTTTCTAGTTTCCCTTCGGATTTTTTCTTTGACCCATGGAGACTTGTGGCGTTTAATTTCCCCAAATTTGTGACTTTCCAGATATCTTTATATTATTGATTTCTAGTTTGATTTTATTGCAGTTAGAGAGCATATTCTGGATGATTTCAATGCTTTTATATTTGTTCAGTTTTATTTTATGGCCCAACCTATGGAACTATCTTGGTGAATGTTCCATATGTACTTGAAGAGACTATGTATTCAGCTGGTTGGGACGAGTACTGATGTTAAAATCTCCATCTAGGAACTGTGACAGGGCGAGAGAGAGTCATGGACATATACACACTAACAAACGTAGTAAGGTAGATAGCTAGTGGGAAGCAGCCGCATGGCACAGGGATATTGGCACGGTGCTTTGTGACAGCCTGGAGGGGTGGGATAGGGAGGGTGGGAGGGAGGGAGACGCAAGAGGGAAGAGATATGGGAACATATGTATATGTATAACTGATTCACTTTGTTATAAAGCAGAAACTAACACACCATTGTAAAGCAATTGTACCCCAATAAAGATGTTAAAAAAAAAAAGAATAAAACAGGAGATATCAGTACAGACCCTGCAGGCAGCAAAAAAAAAAAAAAAAAAAAAAAAAAAATCTCCATCTAGAATCATGAATTTATCTATTTCATCCCTCCCTCAGTAATTAATAGAACAACTAAACAAAATATAAACAGACCTAATGGATCTTCTTTGTCCTCACTGATTTTTTAATCTATTTCTCCTTACAGTTCCATCAGTCTTTGCTTCATGTATTTTGAAGCTCTGCTAATAGGTGCATACACATCTAAGATAGATATAGATATATACATTTTCTATTCCTTCCTGATTCAGTCTTGGCAGGTTGTGCATTTCTTCCAGGTTGTCCATTTTATTGGCGTATAGTTGCTTGTAGTAATCTCTCGTGATCCTTTGTATTTCTGCAGTGTCAGTTTTTACTTCTCCTTTTTCATTTCTATTTCTATTGATTTGAGTCTTCTCCCTTTTTTACTTGATGAGTCTGGCTAATGGTTTATCAACTTTGTTTATCTTCTCAAAGAACCAGCTTTTAGTTTTATTGATCTTTGCTATTGTTTTCTTTGTTTCTATTTCAGTTATTTCTGCTCTGATCTTTATGATTTCTTTCCTTCTGCTAACTTTGGGTTTTGTGTGTTCTTCTTTCTCTAGTTCCTTTAGGTGTAAGGTTAGATTGTTTATTTGAGATTTTTCTTGTTTCTTGAGGTAGGATTGTATTGCTATAAACTTCCCTCTTAGAACTGCTTTTGCTGCATCCCATAGGTTTTGGGCCATCGTGTTTTCTCAGTTTTTAACTCTCATGAATAAAGTTGCTATGAACATTCTTGTGCAATTCTTGTGGATATTTTTTTTTGAGAAACTGCCATTCTTTTTTGACCTTGATAAAAACATGCCTCTCTAGGGCCCACAAGGAGCACCCGGATCTCCAGGAGCTGTGGGACCCATAGGACCACCAGGATTGCAAGTAAGAACCAGCTAAATCTACCACGTGTTCACAGCATTCACGTGAATGCTTTCCCTACCAGGTCGTGAAGTAAATGTAAGCCCGTAAAATGTAGGCCCTCCTAGCAGAGAAAGGCAACTTCCATTCTAGGAGGTTAAAGTGAAGCATGCTCTTGTAAGGAGCTATTTGTTATCTTCTTTTACCAGAGTCTCTCTGACCATCCACTCTGTGCCTCCAAAGCCTCCTAGTCTAGCTCAACCTAAAGTATAGCCCAAGGATGGCTAATACCCGGCACGTTTATTGTGACCTTCCACTCCCCTTACCCACGACAGACATTGCTAATTAATCACACCATTATCACCCACCCTGAGCACAGAGGCGGCTTCAAAATCTTTCTCAATACTTCACCTTGGAGAGCTCTTCCCACCTACCTATTTCCCATCACTGGCTATAGGAAGAGCATAGCCAGTCATCTGTGTGGTTCTGGGAAATCCACATCCCCAGAT
This sequence comes from Stenella coeruleoalba, assembly GCF_951394435.1. Taxonomy (NCBI): domain Eukaryota; kingdom Metazoa; phylum Chordata; class Mammalia; order Artiodactyla; family Delphinidae; genus Stenella; species Stenella coeruleoalba. The sequence goes on along the minus strand of NC_137152.1, from coordinate 88,001,451 downwards.
TGTTCTCTCTCCAATGTGTGAAATCCCACCACCACTGATTACTTTGCTTTACTTTCACCAAAAGTCATCATTTAAAAAGCGCTGGCCTAATGGGGAAAATGACACATGAAGTCTTCACTACCTTAGCATGAATGTGGTTATCAGGTCAACTGGGGAAATTTCAAAGGAGATTTTAATAAAAGGAACCCAGGGAGAAGGAGCTAGAATCTGCTACACCAAAGCCAGACCACACCAAGGGGGTGGGGGACTTATCTTCAGTGACTCTCAACATGCCTAGATTCTTCGGGGCTGAAACTAAAAAGCACTCTTTCCTTTCATTTTAAATCTAGGGTCCTCCAGGCCCCCCTGGTTTCCCTGGTCCTGATGTAAGTATACTTTGTCTTGGGGCATTTGACCTCCTACCGCTAAGTACTCTCGTTTCCCCAGAGATATTCTGGTCTGGTTAAACATACTTTCTGGTAAAAAAGACTGCATTCCAATTTAAGTTCCTGGAGGTTGTTTAGTAATTGATTTTGTTTTTCCTCCCTATACCCCTGTGCCTCAGGGGAATATGGGGTTAGGTTTCCAAGGAGAGAAAGGAGTCAAGGTAAATAAATTTTGGAACATACGCTCTGCAGTCCATGTGCTCCTAGAAATGTGTCTAGCTGCACACATATGCCTGCTTGTGATAGGGCTGCATGTGCACGCCTAGGCTACTGTAGTCTTTTTCCTTCAAAATATTGTAGTCTTCCTGCTTCCTACTTGTGAAATGTACATGTCTTACAAACATACGCTCTCGAGATATATTTTCTCTTCCTTCCACCTGGGTATTTCCCTGCTGATTTGTATTATATTGTGTCACCTTCTCTTTCCTTTTCTCTGCTTCGCTTCTCTCCATCCTTCCTCCTCCTCCTCTATCTCCTCTATCTCTCCTTCTTAACCCTCTCTCATCATTCCCTTTTATTTCCCTTCCCTCATTCTCCTATTTCCCTCTATACAAACTGTATAGTGATTTAGGAGCCTTAAGGGAGACTGGGAGCTTGCCCTCCCCATCCTTGGCGGCTGCCTCTTGTAGATTGCACTGTCTTCAAGGAGCAAATCCAGTCTTCAGTGCTCCAACACGGACTTCACTGCCTCTGCTTGTGCTCTTGGCAATGATTGGACCGATTAGAGTCTGATCACTATTGCCAAGAGGTAGCCATTTACCTTGCTCAAATCCTTTTTTGCTTTCTTCTAAACACCCTTTCATGCATGACCATGGCAACCGTGAACCTGCCATTTACTTTCATCCATCTTGTTTCCTCCCTCTGCAGTGCTGGTACAAAATGCATCTGGTCAGGCTTATAATTCTTTTCACCCCTTGAGACTGGTAGCTTTGTTTCCTCATTGATGCAAGGGTGAGGGTGAAGAGACTAAAGTCATGGACAGTTGATTGGTGAATTACATCCTGAGGACAAACCTACCCTCCGGAGAAATATCTGTGTGGTGTCTGCTTCGCTTAATGTTTCCTTTGATCTTACAGGGGGATGTTGGCCTGCCTGGCCCTGCAGGACCCCCACCATCTACTGGGGAACTGGAATTCATGGGATTTCCCAAAGGGAAGAAAGGATCCAAGGTAGTGAACATTTGAGAACAAGAAGTTAATAAGCCTTTTCCTATTAATACCAGAGTTCAACTCTAATAACCGGAGTATACTGGAAGGATAGAGGGTTCTGTGTAATACGGATATGAGCTTAACTGGGTTTCTGAATATTCGTTCAAGTGCTATTTTCTGTGTTTGTTTTGCAGATTCAGTTATCAAAATGCTGAATAACTTAAAACAAACATTGAATAGTTGGGTTTTTTTCCTCCTAACTACCAACCCTGTCAATACTTATGTTGTCCCCAAAGCACTGTGACAGAGCAATAGGGTATAATGGTTGCTTTCAAGTTATCTGTTTAAAGAAACTATTTGCCCTCAGAAGATGACCCTGCAAATAGTGTACGCTGTCACCAAGTGGCAGTAGATGCCCTAATTTGCCTGATCTGAACTACCAAGGCTGAAGCTGTAGACCTGTTTAACCGAGATATTTTAAAATCTGTATTTTGATATGAATGTACACGTGGTTGTATTTGAATGACTGTTTGCTGTTAAGGTGTGCAGATATCTTTCAATAACCTGACTTCCCTTCCTTCCTGGGGATTCCTTAAGTTTTGTGATCCTGCACCTGTGGTCAAGGGACCCAGGCAGGGGAAGGTGTTTAGTCTCATTTCTTTAATTCTGTCTTTGCGGAAGCAACAGCTCCGGGCCTTCTCCAGGTTTACAGGAAGTAATTATTGAGTTGGGAACAGTTTGGGAGCATATGAAAAATTGCCTGCCTCCCTAATCTTTCCCAAACCTTAGGGAGCCCTTTCATGGCACTTATAGATAAATTAGCATATCAAGGAAAGAGATTAGAGTATTATGTTTCCCTTTGCAAACTGTAATTGTTACTCTTTTCCCAAAACCATTGGTGTCTTTGCAGCCAGTAATTTGCTAGAGGAAATCGCACTGAACAGCTTCTTCCGCTAGAAAGAAAGCAGATGATCATCTTTTCTATCTCCCAATTAGCCTGAGCATTTGAGACTCTGTTTTGGATAGTTTTCTTTGCCTGTCATGGACTTTGGTCCTTTCCACACTACTAAGGGCTCCGTAAACTAAGACATCCTGGTGTAGTTACTAGTTGTGGAGACTAGGCAATCTGCACCAGCCTCTGGTGTCCCAATTGGGATACCCTATGGTTTCCCACTGCCCAGCCCAAGTAACTCAAGGGAACTATCTCCTTTATGTTCACTACTTCCTGCTGCTACTCACTAAGCTTTGGTTGATTTTCCAGGGTGAACCAGGGCTTCAGGGCTTCCCAGGAATAAGTGGTCCTCCAGGTCTCCCGGTAAGTCTCCCTATTTGGTCAACATGTATTCAAGGATCTGATTGGACAAAAGCTATACCAATAGAAAGCTAACAGGAGGACCTCCTTCCTATGGTTATTGTAGAGAATTTCACCATCTTCATTGTTAGAAGGCATTTAAGGAAATGTCTTGTTTCTCAAACCCATGGGGACATTAGGTTCTTTATGAGACTATACAGCTTAGAGGTTATAATCTCAAGCTCTAGAGTTAAAACAGACCTAGGCTTGACTTCTGATTTCAGCAGTTTCTAGCTGTGTAACCTTGGACAGGTTTCTTAACTTTTCTGAGCCTCAGTTTCCTAACCTACCAAAAAAGGGATAATAATGGGGTGCTTATGAGAATTAAATGAGATAATATGCATGAAAAGGGCTTAATAAATGCCTGGCACGTATCAATTGTTGAGTAAATGGTAGTTACTGTTAGTGATCCTATTTTCACTTTCCTATGTGCCCTTGTATCTTAGATTCTTTCACCCAACAAATACTTTTTGAGGGCCCCTATTTGCCAGGCCTTCTGCTGGACTCTAAGGCTGCAACAGCAACTAACAGTCAGATAAGTAAAAGTCCCTGTCCTTGAGGAAAGTGCATTCTAATTGGGGGGGGATGAGGGAGGGGAGAGAATCAACAAGTAAACAAATGAAGGAGAACAGGTTCATATATTGGTAAGTGATACACAGAAGACAAAAAAAGGGTAAAAGTGTTGGAGTGTGGATGGGTAATGGGATGGGCACCTTTGGACAGAGTGGTCAAGAAGGGCCTCTCTGAGGGATCGCTTATTATGAGGGAGCGAGTCATGTGGAAGGTCGGGAAGAGTGTTTCTGGCCAAGGGAACCATAAGTGTCAACACCCTGAGGTTGGAACAAGCTCAGTGCTTTAGAGGAACAGCAAGAAGGTGAGCGGGTGGAGAAGAGAGTGAGCAAGGCCAAGAACCAGGCAGAGAGGCAGGAGCCATATCATAGAGACCTTTGTAGGTCAAATGTGGCTTTTATGTTAAATGTAATGGGAAGCCATTGGAAGGCCCTGACTTGTATTTTTAAGATCTCTCTGGTGGTAGTGGGAGTTGGGGGGCTGGGTTATGGAGGATGGGGGGAGGGGAAGGCAGCAAACAGAGGCTACTGCAACAATCCTGGTGAGGAATGGTGGTGGCTTGGACTAGGATGATGGCAGTGGAAATGGAGAGAAGTACATGGATTCAAAATGTAAAAAGTTTTAAATTTTTGTTACAGAACATTTCAAACACATACCAAGTAGGGAGAGTGGCATAATGGTCCCCCTGTGTACCCATCACCTAGCGTCAATAATTAGCAACTCACGGCCAATCTGAAGCCAACAACAGATGTAGCATTTCATTACAAATACCTCAGTATTTCTAAGAGATAAGGACTTTTTAAAAACATAATGATTTCATCACCACTAATTAATTATCAGAAATGACAATATCTGTTAAGTCAGAATTCAGGTTTATGATTGTCTCATAAATATATTTTTTTATAATTACCTGGTTTTGAATCAGAATCCAAATGACGCTCACAGATTACATTTGGTTGATATATCTCTTAAACTACAAGATATGTTTTGAAGGAGCTGATGAGATTTCCATGGATTGGGTGTAGGGGTCAGGAGGGAAATGGATGAATCAAAGATGACTAGGCCTGCCCCCGGCTTGCTGGCAAAGTGGGAAGAGATGACTCCGGTGCTTCCCTGCAGTTCTTTGAAACACTTTGGGTCTCTCCAGGTGGCCGGAAAACACAGCCAGTAGAGCCACTGGCACAGATTACTTCCACAGTGATCCCTACCACTCCATAGAGACACAGGGCCAACAGAGAACCATCTATTCAATGGCCTTGATTTTAATCAGCTCAGTATCTAATGAATCATAAAGGGAAAGAATATTCATGTTGGAGACGGGACACCTGGATTTCAGCCTCAGCCCCAGCTCTGGGCCTTCAAGTATCTGAACCTCTCTGTATATATGTCATGTGGCAATGGTCATATCTACTGTTTTGAGGCCCAACTCACAATGTTCATCAGGTTTCTTTACAAAGTATAAATCTGTGCTGTCCAATATGATAACCACTAACCACATAACAGCTACCAATCCTTTGAAATGTGGCTAGTCTGAAATGAGATGTGCTGTAAGTGTAAAATACACACCAGATTTCCAAACCTAGGTGTGAGGAAAATAATCTACATTATCTCATTAACAATTTTTACGTCGGTGTTGAAATGACAATATTTATGATGTGTTTGGTTAAATAAAATGTTGTTAAATTAACCTCACCTATTTGTTTTACTTTTTTAATGAAGCTACTAGAAAATTTAAAATAACATAGTAGTTCACATTATCTTTCGATTGGACAGCACAGACATAGAGTACTTTGCAAGTGGGCTGGGGAAGAAAGCCTGCACCTTTCTTTGTGAGCATTTCACATAAATTCTAGTCACCTCTTATCATCCCTATGATGTAAGCAAGGTGGGCTGGGTTTATATCCCTGACTGATGAGGAAACCATGGCCTGAACGGGTAAAGAGGCTTGTCCAGAGCCACTCAGCAAGTTATTAGCAGAGCTGAGGCTGAAATTCAGTTTTCTTGAATACTAGCCAACTCCAGGCTTTTTCCTCATACCATACTGCCCCCTACTGTTCAGTTCATTCTTGTCATGGTGGTTGTGGATTGCGTGATCTCTGGTGCTTTGCAGTTCACTGGCTCACGCTCCCTCCCTCCTTACCATTCCCTTCCCTGTTCTACGTCAGAGGATTTCCCCTTCTGCAATTTCACCCGTTCCCTTCTGCCCTGTGAAAGAAAGACACACTGACTGACAGCAATGCACAGTGGTAAACTGCAATACCGTTTCAAGCTCAGCGTTTCCAGTGTTTCACAGTGTGCCCTGACAAATAGAAACCCCAGTTGATTGTAAAGACATCCAAGGTGGAAAAAAAAGCTTCCTTTATATGGTACAGCATCTTTTCAGAGAGTGGGAATCAAGAAACCAGAGTTCTCAGGCCACTTTGGTGTGGATTCCACATGCAACCCTGGCCAAATCCTATAACTCCTTTGCTGCTAATATCTCTGTCTGCTTAATGGGAACATTTATAGGTAACTTCTGTGACTTCTGCCAGAATAGTTGTAAGAAGAAAGGTGGTGACGTGTTTGAGATGCTCTGGGCTTTTCAGAGGAAACACACTTCTCAAATCCAAAGCCCTCACGTTGGCTTTCAATTATCCACACTCACTGAGAAACAAGGCAGCGCTGAGGGTGCAAATCTCTGGGGAATCTGAAATGTTCCCTTCAACCATTTGTTTTCTTTCCATCCTAGCCCAGATCTTTGCAGGGGCTGCTGACAAGTGGCCAACCTGAGAGATTTAGACCTCACTTTCTTTCCCTTGCCCCTTCTGCAGTGACCCAGCATCCTTGCTTTTCTGGCTCAGCCCCAGCTTCACACATTTCATGACATTGTCCCAGCAGCACACTCATGTGTAGGCCACAGATGCTCCCGTGGAGATTGTCAGAGAGAGTCACATACCTCTGTGCCCTCCAAGGCACCAGCAAACGCAGGGTAAGGCAACAGGGCAGATGATGGGAGAGAGAAGGGAAGAAAGCGATGAATCCTGAGGTACCTATTGAGTGGATCTGAGGCAACTACTGGACAGGCGGGAGTTCTCTTTCTGCTGAGCACCAGGCTTTCCAGGCACTTCAGGTAGGTCCTTCGGAGGAGGAGCCCCATCTTGACAGACTTAAGCTAAGCCCTCCCCTCCGCCCCACCCCCACCCCCACCGCAACCCGGTGCCCTGAGGGGCAGTAGCAGCAGTGTGACAGGGTCAGAGTTGACAAGGAGACTGACTTTCCTAACCTCTCAAGTCGCCCTCGCAGTGCCAAGCCAAACCAATCGCTGCAGTTTAGCCTCCAAAATGTGACCCCACAGTATGCTCATTCCCCGCCCCTCCCCCATGGCCTCCGTCCCCCTTTTCAGGCCTCAGCCTCCCTCCTGCCTTCCTGCCCTCCTTGTGCAGGTGGGCCTCGCCCCTCTCCACCGCCCTCACTGGGGCCGGGCGAGGAGCTCAGGCGGAGAGGGTGACCACCGTGCTGGCAGCCTGCCTCTCGGGCCAGCAGGCCTCTGAGGACCCAGGGCCAGAGTGTCTTTCACTCCACAGCGGGGCCTGACGCCCCCTGGTTCCAGCCTACTGTCTGCAGCTTGCCTTTTTCTCACACCCCCCTCTTCACCCTGCTGTCCGCCCCGACTCCCAGCCACGTGACTGAAGTTGAGTTTTTGCAGAGCCACTAACATCCATGAACCCAAAATACCAGGTGACCAGGGCCCTAGAGAGCAGCCTGTAAACAGCTAAGCTAGGCTCTGAGGAGGCGTTCCTGACCGTGGGTGAGAAGGGGTAAGGGAGCAGTGGGTGCTGGTCAGCTCATGATGGCGACTGACTGGGCCGGGGCCGGGGCCGGGGCCCAAGACATCTTGCTGGAACAGCTTGTTCAGCAGGGCCTCGTACAGGGCCTCCCTGTGCTGGGAGACAAGCTGAGCCTACAGCCCAATATCTTGCCAAGTCATTTATGTTTTATTGGCTCTAACCCCGACACACAAATTGCTTTTTAACATTTTTTTTCCTTTTTAAACTTCGTATATGTTTTTTTGCTCACCTTGTAGCTCAATCTCTCACACCCTCTCTCTGAGAAAGCAAGCGTCCAGAGGCTCTTTCTGCTTTCCGGAGAAGAAGGACAAGGGCCCCTTGTCTTTACAACTGTGGTAAAGATAGGTGGAGGCTGTGAGATGGTACCTGGACATTCTTTTCCTCACACTTTTGAACAGTTTTTTCCCTTGGTCATTGTTCCTTTTAATTCAACAAGTATGTATTGGACCACCTTGTATGTGTCAGGCTACAGTAACATGCCTTGGAGGAGACAGAAGTGAATGTGATACAGACCTTCTCTCACAGACTTTCATCCGGAACCTGGCTTAGGGCTTGAAGAGTTTGGGGCAGCGTGGGCTGCCGTAGCTTCTGTGCACAGGCCAGGGAAGGCTCCGTGAAGTGTTTGACTTCAGCCGCCAATAGATACATGCCACCAGGGGGCAGCATGCCTTGGTTTCCAATTTGAGCTGCAGAACTAAGTTTGCATTCAGTTTGACACACAGGCCTTTCAAATAGAAACCCTATTCAGCATGAGGTCTGAGCAATTTGACTCCTAACTGTGGATGTAGAAAAGAGGGAAGGCAAGTAGGAGCCAAAGGCTACTTTGAGTTGGACCCTTCACAGACGTACACTGCCCTCCTCAACAACAACGACAGTAAAAACAACTCACGTTTTAAAAACAAAAGAAAGTAAAAACTTGGGCCTAGAAAACTAAGGGCTATTCAGCCAACTGTACCCACGGGAATGCTCTGAGTATGAAAGAGGAAGAAAAAAAAACTACAAATGGGATTGGAGCAGTGCCTTTATAATTAGCTGAGCCAGGTCACATCAAGAGGACAACAGGAGGTGTGCCATAACATTTAGTGTCTTTCACAAGCTTACGTCTGAGAGAACTTCACTGCCTCCTTTACTCTCATAATAGGCCTAAATGCTATCTGCCAACATCCGTGCTCCAGGAAGTCCCATTTTAAACAGTAACGACAAAGTGACCTCGATTACATTTGCCATGAAAGACTTTATCCACTCTGGTAATGAATTCTTCTGTATCTCGGGGGCCCAGAACATGCTTGCCCTGGACCCAGAGGGGAGGAAGCTCTCTCATTCACTCTGCTTTTTGGATTTCTGCTTATTCCTAGAGAATCCCCAAGTCATGTCCGTGGCTGCAAGCCCTCACCTTCTGTGAGCAGGACAAGAGGGGTTGGTGACCATCTTGCAGTCCCTTTGAGAGTGTTCCTAAAGCCCGCACAGTTCTAGATCACGCCTAGATAGAAACACTCCTTCCCACTGAAGAGGATGTTGCAGTCATCATGTCTCCAAAGGGCAAAAGCTCTTCTCTCTAGCATCGATCCCCAAGGATTAACACAATTCTCCATTTGTGGGTCATCTTTGACCCAAGCTCCTAGATGGTGGGAAGCAGCCTGTTCTCTTGGAAAGGGCCCTGGAATGGAAGCTAATGCCCTGACTGTCTCATTGACTCTCTAACCCATGCAAGATGCTTGACCCTTCTGAGTGTCAGTTTCCGCATCTGTAAAATCAATGAGGTTAGATCTGTCATTATTTCTATGCTGTTAGTTCGTGTTTCCATAAATACTTGTAATAGTTTTTTGGGGAGAAGACATTACTTCTAGAACCAAAAAGAAGCCTATAATGAATGGTTCAAATTATCTTCAAGGCCTATGTGTTTCTCAGACGGTGACGAGATGCTCAGCATGGTTGAGCTTCCCCAGTGGGACAGTGGAGCTGATTGGAAATAACCACCTTGCTTTGGATGGAGCCAGGAGACCTGTGACGAAATGAATGTTATAATCTGTGGTCTCTTTTTCCTTTAGGGTTTTGGAATTGCTGGAGAAAAAGGAGAAAAGGGAATCCCTGGTTTGCCGGGACCTAGGGTACGAACCTGGAATTTTGCTTGCCTGGATCTGTCAAGTCACCCGGTCCCTTTTGTTTTCCGTTTGCATCTCTGTTATGTAACTTGATGGCCTCCTAAGCTTCTCTTGTTTCTCTTTCTCAACCCTCGGGCAGGTCCCTAAGACCTCTTCCTCTCCCTTCTGCCACATTCCCTTGACTTAGTGGCTCCTTTGAATAAGGAATGAGGTACAGTAAGTCCCCTACATACGAACCTTCAAGTTGTGAACCTTTCAAAGATGCAAACGTATTATAAACCTACTACAGTACAGTACTATATAGCCAATTGTGTTAGTTGGGTATCTAGGCTAACTTTGTTGGACTTACGAACAAACCGGACTTACAAATGCCCTCTTGGAATGGAACTCGTTTGCATGTAGGGGACTTACTGTACTCCCTACACCAGGTGGTTCCTCAGCCCGTTTACTCTCCTTGTCCTCAACTATAATTATCTTCTGGGCTAAAGAATGACATGTCTTACTTTCATTCCATTCTATCCTGAGGGAAGGTGGGGTAGGGGCAGTTTGCAGGAATGGAAGAAAGAGGACCAAGTGCAATTTTTATAGGACAGAAACAAACCTGGGAAGTTCTAGAACATAGTGAGTAATGTTTGGAGTCAACAGTTTCCAATAATAATCTCACTTCAAGTGGAGAAATAACTGTTAGCCTCTCTGATTCCTAGCTTCAGGCACTTAGGTCTTACGTTGTTAGTAATTGGCCAACCTTAGCCTTAAAGAAGCAACACTTCAGAGAATTAATTGTCTTTTTAGCTTGGTCATGAAGTTTGTCAAGAGTCTTTTGAGTATTCTGCAATGTTCATCCATTACCCTGCCATTTCCTTCTCCACTTTCCTCTACTCCCCTGTCTTGAAAACACAAAATCACCAACAAAAAATGCACTGGGGGAGAGAGACAAGAGGCCCTCCCACAATCTATTTAAAAATCTCATGACTTGGAACTAATGCAGACTAAGTATAATACCACCCAGCCCTTCTACCCAATTCCACATAGTACTTAAAATGTTTCCATTTATTTAGCTCTTTAAAATTTCCCTGTGTGCCTATTCAGCCTGATGGATTAGTGCTTAGAAAGAAGTCATTAAGGCACGTCTAGGAACATTCTCTTACCTGGTTTTAGGAGCTGCTAAATCCTGATCTCAGTTGGAGAGCTTTGTTATGTAAGTCTAGTTGCTTTGTCTAGTATGGGCTATTAATCTTTCTAAGGTACCTCTATTCTCTTTACAGGGTCCCACGGGTTTAGAAGGAGTCCAAGGCCCTCCAGGGAGTCAGGTATTTTGGTTAATATCATTAAAGCCTCAGTGTATAAAATCCAAATCAGAAGGCCCTCTTGCTTTACTTAACATGACCATCAATGCAAAGGGAAACACTGCTTACAATTCAAATTGTCCGCCTCTCTTTGTTTGATAGAATCTCAGCCACTCACTTCTTTTGTTTTTACCCAAGAAGATGAGTGTCCAGTGTTCAGTCCTATGATGAAGTAGTACTCCTTTAACATGTTATCAGGGCCTAGCAAAGCCAGCCTGCTTGTATTCGTCTCTAGCCTCGTGGCCCTTGTACCTCCTAACATGCAAGTTGGCTACCTAAGCGCCATATTGCCTTCTGGAACATTTTACGGCTTCCAGAGTCAGGTATGATCCATATATATCCTGGAATGCCGGCCAAAATCCCTGTGCCATTTGCCCTGGCCTAATCCAAGAACCAGCCCCTCTTGTGCTCTTAGACATTCAATTCAGTTGTAACTATGTTTCTGTCACAGGGCAAGAAGGGGTCTTCAGGTTTCCCCGGGCTTAATGGATTCCCAGGAATTAAGGTAATGTTTTTAGGAAGTGAAAATCCAGGATTGAGGAGATGGAAGGGTGAAGAATTAGTATAAATGCTATTTAGTCCATTTGGGCTGCTATCACAAAATATCACAGACTGGGTGGCTTATAAAAAAAAGAGAAATTTATTTCTTATAGTTCTGGAGGCTGGAAGTCTGAGATCAGGGGGCCAGTATGGTTAGGTTCTGGTGAAGATCCTCCTCCGGCTTGCAGACTGCCTACTTCTTGCTGTGCCCTCACATGGTGGAAGGGGCAGGCTAGCTCTCTTGGGCCTCTTTTATAAGGGCACTAACAATGGTGGGAGCTCTGCCCTCATGACCTAATCACCTCCCAAAGACCTCACCTCCTAATGTCGTCATCACCTTGGGCACTAGGTTTTCAACGTGAATTTTTGGGAGACACAAACATTCAGATCATAGCAAATGCCTATATGATGAAATGGAGTATTTTTTAGTATTTTGACATTTTAGATGTCACCCTTTTCACACGAAATGCGTACAAGCGAATCCATCCCTACAGGGAGAAATATTTTATTATTGACATTGTTTAGAATTGCCAACTTTTGGGTTTTGTTATCGTTTTTAAATTCTCTCAAGCAATGCATCCCCTTATTGCCTGCACCTGGGGCAGACAGCTCCTACCTCCCAAGCCTGGATATGCCAGTCTGTCTGATTCTGGTACCTGAGTCTCCCTTTTGAGAGAATTAGGACTCTTTTGACTTCCTCTGCCTGACATCACCCACTAACAAGGGCCGTGACAGTAGCAGAGTCCCAAGCCTGCTGAAAGTGGGAAATAAAAGTTAAAACTCGGGCTTCCCTGGTGGCGCAGTGGTTGAGAGTCCGCCTGCCGATGCAGGGAACACGGGTTCGTGCCGCGGTCTGGGAAGATCCCACATGCCGCGGAGTGGCTGGGCCCATGAGCCGTGGCCGCTGAGCCTGCGCGTCCGGAGCCTGTGCTCCGCAACGAAAAAAGTTAAAACTCTGTTCCCTCCTTAGCACCTCTTGGGTGTAGCCATATTTTCTATTCCTGCGATATGTTTCCCAGGCCCAGAAGCAGATTGTCTTGGAGTCAGGTTGCAAGATAAAATTGGGATCCCTTGTCCTTGACAGGTTCTCAGTTGAGTGTCAGGCCTCTGGGCTGCCTTGTGTCACCTTCATCTTAAATTTATTGGACTTTGAAATTAACCTATGGATTGTTTGGCCCTGGAAATCAGGGGTTACAGAAGGAGGAACCTTCCATTGTCCCAGGGAATGGTTTTGAGGGAACATAAATCTTATGTGATGAGGTCACAGAAATATTTGTGTTTAATGTATTTAATCTTTGCAGGGTGAAAAGGGTGACATTGGCCTGCCAGGCCCAGATGTTTTCATCGATACAGATGGTGCTGTGATCTCAGGTGCAACTTTTCATTGATTGGAGTGGAAAAAAAAAAAGATAGGAAGTTGACTTCTATATCCCCTGTAATTGTTAAGAGGATACTTTGTCAGCCACTGGATTGCTGCTAAACCCGATCCCCACAAGGGCCACTCGTGGATCCTAAACTTGGGAAATGAATCTAACTCCAATGTCTTAGGCAAAGAAGCCAAGCCCCATACTCCATGTTTGTGTTGGGTACACCAAGACTGGGATTTGCGTTGGCCTGGGTCTGGATTTGCTAAAAATGGTTCTCCTAGTGATGCTTAGGGAAGGATTCATACCCTCCCAGCTAGGCTAACTTCAGCCTGATACTCTGGGACACACAGGGTCTCATGTACGTGATCCCATGCATGCTCGAGCTTGACAATTTCACAGGAAGTGGAAAAGTATCTTTGGTTAGGGGAGCAAGTATCTTTCGGTTAGGACAGCCCTCAATAGTGTGACACTTTGGAAGTTTGCCTTCACCTCTCCTTGTTCTAGTTACTGTGTGTGCCCAACTCTTCCCTTCGCCTTCTCTAGAGATCTAGATGTCAGTGTCTCCAGCTACTTCTCGCTTGACCAAAGGCTTCTCCTATAGTGCCTCTTCCATCTGGGTCTCCTAACTTCCTTCTCCTCACATCCTCTCAGGCCTGTGCCCTGTCTGGTAAACTCATTAAAGCTGAGGTGTTAATGGTTGACAGTGGCTTCCTGTGTTCCACGCTCAAGAAACCTGTGTATAACATGAAGAGTAGGCTTCGACACCTTAACCCAAATGGCAGAGATTTGAGGCGTGACAAAAGATTACTAGTAGTAGAAGAACCTTCCTAGTACTTATCAGATCTTACCATGGAAGGTAAGCCCTGGCCAGACCAGTACTGAACAGTAGGAGAGCGTTAGCTCAAATAGGCCCATTATCACATGAGAGCATTAGCATCTGGGAGACCTGTGAAGGGCAAGAAAGGCGCTTCTAACCTGAGGACATCTCCTTGCAACTCTTTTGAGGCATTTTGTGGCATTTGTGGGCCTCCCTTCGGTTTGCTTACTGCTTTTTTTGTTGTTGTTGCAACGCCAGGTTATCCTGGAGACCCCGGTACGCCAGGCCTCCCAGGCCTTAAAGGAGATGAAGGCATCCAGGGCCTGCCTGGCCCTCCTGGTGCCCCTGGATTACCAGCTTTACCAGGTAAAACAAACTAACCCACCCCATGCACAGATCTCCACTCTGGTGCTCAGCACCCCCTTCTATACTCTGGTCTGGGTACATACCCAGCCACAGTCAAAAGAAAGGTAGACTATAGTCAGTAGGCTCCCTGCTGCAAGCCCAAGGCCAATGTATATGAGAATAGGGCCTGGGTAAGCAGCTTTCCTTTGACCTCAGGAATGTACCATAGCTACATAGGCAATCCCAGACCATCAATGAGGGGACCTGGGTTGGCCTGCCAGAGCCCTGTCACCCTTCTGTTTATGTGCCATCCCAGTTGATGCTTGCCAGAAGGAGCTAACAAAAGCCCAGACGAAAGTTTGTACCCAGCCCTTCACTCTGTGCTTAACCCAGGATCCTGTGGACGACATCCTTGACACAGTCATTGGAGGAACACGCCCATATGTCACTCTATAGTAGTAAACAGAGAAAGGGCATGCCAGCGTCTGGGAGGCAGTGATGTTCCAAATAGAAAGCCTCAGACATTACTTTTAAAGACAGCAGTTTCTAAATTCTCTGGAGATGGGCCTCTGTAAGGATACCTGTGCTTTTAAAACGGCCCCTTGGAGGAGGTACAGCTGATCTCAGCACCAAGGTGGAAAAAATCTAGAAATGGGAGGCTGGAGACCCAGGTTTCCCTCTCAGGTGCCACTTAGAAGTTCTGCACCCCTGACCATGTTTCTGTACGTCTTTGGGCCTCCATTTCCCAAGAGGTTAGGCTAGCTGATTCCTAGGGACCCTTCTAACTCAGCTGCAGGAGAAGGGCAAATGCTTTCCCAAATTCTCCCTCGGAGCTAGTGTCTAACATCGGCACTGATTGGAATCCCCTGAAGAGGCGGGTGATGTGATGAGCATTTTTGTGTGGGCTTATCCTTCCAGGTGGCCCCGGTACTCTAGGGCTCCAGGGAGTTCCAGGCCTGAAGGGGGACCAAGGAAACCCCGGCCACACCACAACTGGGGCAGCTGGCCTCCCTGGCAGAGATGGTTTGCCAGGCCTACCAGGCCTACCAGGCCTACCCGGTAAGTCGTTTGTTTCTCTCTTTGGTCTTGAGATCCAGGTGTGATCCAGATTGCAGAACAGTCCTGATTTTTGAGGGAGGGAGCATCTCACAGGTTAGGGACCACAGCGATCAGAGTGTTCACCAAGGAATAGGCAAGTGAGGGCCATCTCGATGATCAGACACTACCTAATGCCTTCTGACTTCGTAGTCATTCCCTTTCCCCCTTCACTGTTCTCAGCCCCTAGGCCTGTGGTCTTGCAGCTCCTGAAGGAGCAGCATTGGCTCTTTCAAGCTTTCCCTGGTCCTCAGGGCTCCAGCGGCACGGGCTGAGAGTCCAAGAAATGGGAAACCAAGCCTGGATCCTCAAAGTGGCTGCTAAAATCCTCCACAGGGCTTATTCTCCTTAGGTCATCTACCTGAGTATGAGATTCTAGATTCTAAGAAAAAGGCTAGAAATATGCCCCGCATGTTTCTTTGTAACCTGCAACCCCTGACCACTGCAGCTTGTACCCATCTCCTCTTTTGTCCTAAGAGGACTTCCTGGGATAGACATGGGGACTGCTGAGTTGCTGAAGCTGCCTTGGTTATTCCCATATCCCCAGTGTCTAGTCCAGTGCCTGGAACATAGTAGACATCCTATAAGTAGTAGTAGTAGAGAGAATTGAGCCAACAGAGTTTGGACTTGCTACAGACTTTGGGTCCTTGTCTTGGATTTTTGGGGGGAAGGGTGTCTCTGCTCTGGTGGTTGGGGCTCAAGGACCCTTGGTGACTGAGCTGCTATGCTGAGTCACATGAGCCCAGGCTCCTGTAAGTTGCCAATCTTTCATGTTTTTTTTCCCTAAAGGTCCAGCATTTGAGACGGGAACTCTACAGAGCACAGAGCCAGGGTTGCCTGGTCTCCGAGGAGAACGAGGTCCAAAAGGAAACCCAGGCCTCAAAGGAATCAAAGGTGATTTTGTCCCCTTAGGTTTCTTTGTTCCCCAAACTCCCTGGAGAAGGCCCTCTGGGAAGAAGCAAACTAACAGCCTTGGGAACCTGAACAGGACGAATCCTGGATCTTGCGTGGGAATGTGATTATACGACTGTTGGAAGTGCTCTATTTGGAGCTCTAAGACTGAGGCTGGCGGTTGAGGTCACACAGGACAAAGTGGCCCCCAGGCTACTCTACCTGCCCCCTCCACCTGCAGAAGCTACTCTGCACATTCTGCAGCCCCTCTCAGTTTGCAAGGCCAAGGCAGGAAGTCACTTAGGATTACCTTCAGCCCGAAGGAGAGGTCAAGACCTGGAACTCTGAAAAAGCCAACTGGCTCCAGGAAAACAACTCCGATCCCCACAGATTGACTGAAGGATTGATTGATTGCCCCAGCCTTCGTCTGCCTTGCACTTTCCATCTTTCTGTTGGGTCATTCCTCCATTTCATACTCTGAGGGGCAGATGCTAAAGTGCAAATAAATCACTTCATTATAGTTCCAGCCCAGGGCAGGGTGGAGGAAGAGGTGAAAGTACTGGCCGAAGAGAGGTTTGGGTATACCTGGGGGTTTCAGGTACCTGAGATCTCTCCTGTTCTCTCAAGGAATTTACAGCTCTCCTCGACCTCAAACAGAAAGGTTTTAACTCACTCCTCTCCTTTCTCATTGCCCTATCATAAAATGGCACTACGTAAGTATAGGAGCTAGTTCAGAAATTTTTGAAAGCCCCATCTCTAATTTTTAGATCCAGGGAAGATGGTTGAGGGCAAAGGGTATTAAATTTCAAGTCTCGACCTAGGATGTCAACTTTGGCCCTTCCCTGACTCACTGCAGAGCTAGTGTGCTTCTTGATACCATTCTCATACTTAAAAACAGGGCCAACTCTGATGCCTCCCCTCCTATATTCCCATGGGACCAGAAGGTTTTTTTTTCTCTCTCTCTCTCTCTCTCTAAGTCTGGAATAGTGATAGTGATTCTCAGGTGATACACTGGACATGAGAATCACCTAGGGGAAATTACTACCAATTAGATTCTTGGACCTGGCCGCCTGAGAGTCTGACTGATTGGACCTGGGGTGAGGCCCAGCAAGCTGCCTTATAAGCAAGCATCCCAGGTGACTCAGGCAGGAGGTCATGGATCACACTCGAGAAATGATTATTTGGAGAACAGGCTGTTCTTTCAGAGTTTCAGGGATTATCGCTTTTCTAAAGGTAGGAAGAGGCCCTTCAAGATCTTAGGGAAACTCAGAGTCACCTCTGTTGATCCAAAGTCTCATTTCCTAGACCAGAAGCATGGAAGGTATAAGTGGCTGGGCTATAGTGCTAGTGACTCCTTGCTATCTCTTCAAAGATGCTTTGCTGAAATCTCTGTCATCAATTTATTTGGCATTTGTCTCTGTGTACAAAAGACGGGGGAAAGACATTCTGGTGAATAGTATGTTCAAGTGGCTTGGATTCCGGACTCTCAGTTGGTTAGTGTAGGTCAGTGGTTCTCAACTCTGGCTGCACATTAGACTCACTGATGGCTGGGCTCCACCCCAGAAGACTGAAATCCAAATCACTAGCACAGATGTACTTTGATGGAAAGTGAACCTAGTTCATTCGAGTCTGTTCTCTGCAGGCCTTCTGATTTCCTCCATGGAGTTGTTCAGGTCACGAATTACCGCTGGCAGGTCTTCCTTCTTCTTGGAAAGATGGCCCACTTAGATTAATGTTGTCTTTTTTTTTCCTCCAGGGGACTCTGGTTTTTGTGCTTGTGATGGTGGTGTCCCAAACATTGGACCACCTGGGGGGCCAGGCCTACCTGGACCACCAGGTCTCCTGGGCCTTCCGGGCCTGAAAGGAGCAAGAGGAGATCCAGGCTTTGGGGGTGCACAGGGCCCATCAGGGGATCCAGTAAGTCTTACCAAACTTTGGCCCTGAGGGAGCAAATGGGAGCTTTTAAATGCCCCTCACTCCTCACCAATCACTTTCCTAAAACACATAAAAGAAAGATGGGGATGAAGCAGACCTTCAAGGTTTTGATCCATAATATGAAGAAGTCTATCTAGGTATCTTGAAAGTCCCTTTCTGCTTTAACCTACCTATGTTCCCTCCCTTCCTCCCTCCCTTCCTTCCACAAAATTATTTACATTTGCCTAGAACTGTGCCAGGCCCTGAACACAAGGTTCCCATCCTCAAAGATTTCAAAATTTAGAAAGGGTAAGGAAATAAATGGGCAATTATAATCCAAGATGACGACATAATCCAGTGTCCAGAACTGTGCCATAATGTACCCACGGACCTGTTTTAGGTCAGACCTATGCGAGGCGCCAGAATCCTATGAAGTCTGCGTCTCCTCATCATTCCCTTCTGTCTTTTTGTCAGGGTGTATTTGGGCCTCGAGGTCTGGAAGGTCCCAAAGGAAAGAAAGGGGAAGCGACTCTCAGTACAGGATCAGGGATGCCAGGAGATCAGGGTGATCCTGGTCTCCAGGGGCTCCCTGGTGAGACAGGAGCCCCAGGCAAGGACGGAGTACCAGGTTTACCAGGCCTGCCAGGCTTTCAGGTAAGTCGATTGTTCCTGGGTAAATAGTGCTGTAAATCCTCACACCTGACTTGGCAGGTGGGCGGGTGGGGAGTATCTGATGGCTACTTCCTGCCTCTGCCACTGACACTTTTGTCTCTGTGCTTTTCCTTTCTGTAAAATAGGAATCTTTTTCTCAGAATGGGTCATTGGCTCACTTGATAAACGCTAGTGACAACTGACCACATCACTTAAAATGTTTCAGCTTCTGAGGAGCTTTCCATTGCAAGTAATCCAGCTGCTTTCTATGACCTGCCCCCACCAGAGTTGTCCTTTCCCCTCACCCACACCAATCTAGAACCTTTTGCATTATCAGATCACTCAGGGTTGACAAGCTTCATTCCCATTAACTCGACTCAGAAGAATTGATTGAAAAACTAGAGTGACAGAGAATTTTAACCAAAAAATAAAGCCCTGCTCATACTGGTTAGGTGTTTCTTTCCTATGGTCAGAGGGCTTTCCAGATAAGTCTCTTAAGTAATGATTCATCCTTTCCTGTGTGTTGTCTAGGGTGATGGTGGACAGGGCTTCCCAGGTGAAAAGGGGTTACCAGGACTTCCTGGTGAAAAAGGCCGCACTGGTCCAGTTGGCCCCCCAGGAATTGGGCTACCAGGATCTTCTGGACCTCGTGGGCTTCCTGGAGATAAAGGAGTAGATGGATTCCCAGGGCAACCAGGCCCCCCTGGGATTCCAGGTGAGTCAGGGAATCAGATGGCTTTGGGCTTGGAAAACTGACTCCTTGAGGGTAGATATGACCCAGATGCGTGGAATGTGTCATAAGAGGGCCAACTGGAATCACTACTTTCAATCCTCTTGAGGGTTTTCATGTGGAAAAAGGATCATACTGTGGTACAGTTACACAGAACAATATAGATTTCCTCCCTACTAAGTGAAAAACTTCCCAACAGAGCAGTCTGAAAGTATAACAGAATGGCCTTGGGAGGTTATGAGCTCATAATCCCTGGAAGATTTCAAGCAGAAGCTGGATGACCATTTATTACAAGTGCCATGGAAGGAATGAGTGGAAATTGGACAAGAAAGGTATCCTCTAAGTTGTATTCTAATATCATCAGTAGGGAAGAACCGTTCCTTAATTCATGAGATCTCAGATTGAGAAGAGACCCTAGTTCTATCTAGTCTGATCTCCATTTCATACCTTAAATCCCTCCCATTTGTATAACTTCTCTTTCTACTTGAATTTTAGTAATTACAATGAGTGACAGCCCTGCTTATAGATCAAGGTACTATGCTATTAACTTGCCTTCTTGCATACAGCTAGAACAGTTCTTCATCCTAACTTCTACGTTTCCACAACTTCTATGTTCCCATTAGTGGTACCACACTTCCTGTAGTCGTCTGAAGTTTGAAAACTTGAAATTCATCTCATATTCTTCATTTGCAATGCCTCTTATCTTTGTCCCTTCTTCTTCTTGGTATTAAGCTCATTATCTTATGCCTAGCTAACACCTATATGCTCGTTGGAATAGATGGATGGATGGATGAATAGATAGATGGATGGATGGAAGAATGACAACTTCCTAAGTAGTTTTTCATTTCCTACCTCTAGACTTTCCCCACTCAATTCCACTATGAACACTGCTGCCAATTTAATAATCTGTAAAGAGCTGATTCCATCATGTTACTCCCCTAGTCCAAAGCCACAAATGTTCTCTACTAAATAGAGGATAATGTTCAAACTCCTCAGCCTAGAATTCAGAAGTCTCCAAACATGGACACAACCAACCTTTCTAACCTGACTTTATCTCGTACTCTTCATGATTAAAACAAAACAAAACACTAAGACAACTGTATCTTTCACTGTCCCCATAAACAATATATTCATTTCTAACTCCAAGATTTCGCCCATGTTGCCTTTTTCTTGAATACTCCTCCTTTTCTCTATGTACTCACATCCCATCCAACTTTCAGGCTTCGATATAGGCCCTAATTCTTCCACTAAGGTTTCTCATGACCCCTATAGTATGTCTTTGCCAGTTAGATTACATATTTCCTTCCATTAATGCTTTTACTTTTTCCAAATGCATTGTAAGCCTCTGGATACTAAGGAAGGTGAGTAATCCTTTTCAGTGTTTCTCAACCTGCCTAGTATAGTGCAGTGTTCCACAGGAGACTAATATACATTTACAGAGGAAAGGGCCTTTTCCATAACCAAGGAGCTTTTTCTTAGACCTATTTCTCCTCTTTCCACCTCGTCACCTTGAAGAATTACAAAAAAAGAAGACAGATACCAGGTCTTGTAAAAATTTATTTCTTTTAAAATGTACTTTTGTGAATTGGTCTAATAAGGATTACAGTACAAGTTAAAAATGGGTGATTCAGGATTCTTAAACCCAAGTCAGTATTTCAGTCCAAGTCAGTATCCCCATTAAGGCTGTGAGGAATTGTGTCAAACAAAACCATTCGGCCTTTTGGAAGTCCTGGTGTCAGCTATAGCTTTGCTTCCAGCTCTGTTCCCAGAGACATTATTCATGGTCATTCCACCGCCCCTCCGCCAATTGGGTCTTCATTCTAGTTCAACCCATTTTGCAGGCAGCTAGGTTTTAAACTGAGTTATATTAACATGGTGCCTATAAACTTAGATATGCTCAAATCTGGATATTATCAACATTCCAACTGCTTGGAAACAGAAGGAAGCCCACAGGAACATTTCTGTCCCAAACTTCACTATCCCTGGACCCAGAAAGTTCTCAGGAAACTAGTGATCTAGAAAGCTATAGCCTGGGAGATGTCTTATGCAGAAAATGTTCTTGTTGCAATACCAAGACTTTCCAAAAACTTACTTCAATTAAGAGCGTTAGCTTTCTTTTTCTCTCTACAGCCACCAAATATAACTCCTCAAACCTAGCTTTGTTTCCACACAATTGTAAAAACACTTAACTTGTGGGCCCTAAACATTTGCATTATGGCCATTACTGTTGCCATGAAAGATGAAGATGTTGTTCCTAAATGTACTCACTCCAACTGGTCGTGGCTCAGGCTAGGACAGCTACGTTGCCAGGAAAGGGAATGAAGTAATCAGAAGCCTTTCAACCTAATAGTGTGAATTATTACAAATCCTGGGCAAGGAGACAACTGGCTGTTTCCAAAGAGGCTCTGATCCAGATGCTCATAGTAATCAATCACCCTGGTTATCACTGCAGCGGCTACTGTGTCCTTGATCCTGTGTGGATGCCAGCTTTCTCGACTCAGTCCAGACAGGGAATTTGATCGGTGGGCTACAGACGAGACTTCCCTTGGGCCTCAAGGAACTTCTGTCCCGGTTTAATTTTCTTCTTTACTTGTTTGGTCTAGGTGACTGCTGCTGCAGGGAGAAGGTTGGGCAAGGAGACTTAGACACACAGGGAGGTGAGAGGTAGTTAGGTCTAGAGGTTCTCAAACACCAATGATGGCAACCCCACCCCTTCCTTTTTGTTCACTTAATCTCAGACACTCACAATGGTCTGAGTACCACGCTGGAGGCCCGGGCTGGGGAGGGGTGATCCTAAGGCTGGGGTGCAAAGACTCACGCTGACACCGCTGCAAAGTCTCCTTAGCACACCTCTCCTGGGGGGGAGGACAGAGGAAGTGGGCATGCAGTCTCTGTGAGGGGCTGGCTCCTTCACTGTGCATGTTGATGGCTTGGCTGATCTCTTCCTTGAGCATCTTCACTTATGAACTTAACTGAGGCCATGACTTGCCTTGGGAGGTACCTGGAAGGAGCCACACATGTCTGACATTTATTCATTGGAACCAGAATCAACTGAGATATTAGAAACTTGATAACCAGAGGTGCTTTTTTATCCTGAAGATGAATTTTGTCATTAATGGGGAAAATTCTGAATAACTAGGTCATTTGTTGCGCTTATAAAACAGAACAAGGGTGGAGCTGGTTTCTGCTTTGTTGGGGAGAAGGCTCGGAATTCAGGGATGTAAAATAAAAGACAGGAATGTAAAGTAAAAGAGTCAGGTAGCAGTATGACTTGAAGTCCTTACCTTCTCACCATTTTGACCCTCTGCTTGCAATACACAAATGCGGTGTGTTGTACAGGACTGGTCCGAGGCAAAGGGAAGTATGTCCTTGATTTCCTCTGGGTTCTACTCATCTTCCCTTTTCTAAGTATTTTTCCTGCCCTGGAACATCTCCAGATGCCTGTCCTTGGCCCCATCTTCTAAAGATTTTGTTTTGCTCTGGCTATCACAGGTGAAAAGAATCTATGAAACACATATGATAAATTGAAGATGGATGGCTTCATATTTGGACCTGGCCCAGAGATATTTGTATTTTATCCAGTTTATTTTTTAAGACATAAAGCAATGGAACTACAATGTTTGACACATTAGAGTCAATCAGCTACTGAAATAGTTGGGGCAGGAGGGTTTTCTGCAGGGTCCCTCTCATGATACCATCTAGCGAGGCAGTTCTTCAACCTAGTCCAAAGCCGAGCACAGGACTGGCAGCCCTCTCCCCATTTAGCATCTCATCCATCATAAAGCATGTTTCCGCAGTAGGGAAATAGCCCTCCAAAATAGCTCCGTCATTTCAACATCTGGCAGGATGGAGATGGGTATGACTACCTATGGAGGAAGATCAGGCTTGTGGCCATCTTTCCACCTGTGAAAATATAACTATAGGAGCCTGAGGTCTAGAAGGCAGAGAGTTGCTGCCCAGGCTACAAAGTAGTGTCACTAACCTGACTGGGGTAGAATCCAGGGGTTGGCCTTGCGGGAGCTCTTCTGAATACTCCTCCTTAAGTAAGATACTAAAACACTAGTATTCACTGAGCACATCCCAGGGTGCCAGGCGCTGTGCTAAGTGCTGTTAACACTATTCCATATAATCCTCACAAGCACCATATGACGTAAGTAGCTCCAATTTTACACATGAGGCTCAGAGAGGTTGAGTATCTTGCTCATACAACTAGTTAGTAGCAGAACTACGATACGAGCTCAGCTCTGTCTGGCTTCAGAGCCCAACCTCTTAACCAATACATTATACTGTTCAATTCCCAATTTTGATTTAGGACTAGAACAGGTGGGCTAAAATGCCATCAGGCCTTGAAGTTGGAAAATGGAAGCGGGACTGGAGGAGGAATGCTAGCCAGTTCAGTAAGCAGTCTGAATCATAGGTTGTATACACATCTTTAAGAGATGCAATTTGTGATTTCTTTTACGTACAGGCAAAAGCTATAGCAGTTTATTAGAACTGTGGACTCTGGCTTAAAGTAGATCTCAGGGGGTTGTTTTAATGAATAGGCAAGACTGATTTTAATTAGCAGTTGTTTATAAATGGCATTTGAAGGAGCCAACTAACAATTTGGTCACTGGTATCTTATTAAACCTCCCCCCTGTGATCTTACAGACTCTTTATTTGTACTCTGAGCGAGCAAGGAAGAATTTGCCAGGGGAAGGGCTCCGCAGGTCAATTTCAATGTCTTGAATAGTGAAATTGACTACCCCTTCTCCCTGAGTAGCAGAGTTGACAGTTTCAAATGAGGAGCTGAGGGAAGGGTCACTGTCTGCCATGGCGGAGAGAGTAGCCTTCAGTGTTTACCTGGTACAGACATATGGGTCCATCTGACCAAGGACAATCAATAGGTTTCAGTAGATCTCAAATAACACGTGTCAAAAGAACCCAGTGGTTTGGGAAAAGCCTCATTCCAAGAAAAGAGCAGTCATCTGAACTTGAGAGGTGTTGGCTTCAAACACTCCAGTCTAGTGATGTGGACATAATAATAACTAACACCAAGCACGCATCCCAGGGAGGGGCTCCATCTGAATGCAGGGTGAATAGGCAACTGCCGTTTGCTGCTCTTCCTACACAACAGGAAACTTTGTTAGAATGAGATGTCCTGACTTGGACACTAGGGGCATTCTTATCTGTGAGAAATTGCACTAGGAGTAACTCCCGAGAGCTTCTGATGCTATGATTTTTCTGCATGGGCTCCCAGCTTCTGGGTGGGAAGAATAACTTAGCTGTTCCATTCGATGGAATGGGAGTAAAGGCGCATGCTAGGGGGAACTCAGGGGGTTCACCACCTGCTCACATGTTACCATTTACAGGTATCACCTTGCCTTGTATTATTCCTGGGTCATACGGTCCATCAGGATTTCCAGGAGCTCCCGGATTCCCAGGTATGGAATGAGGCCAGAAAAAGCCACTGAGCACACTTGTAAGGGCCATGCACCAAAGGAAGCTGAGGATAGCCTGGTAGCATTTGGGGATCCACATTCCTTCTGAGAGGGCGGCCTTGAGGATTGAGGAAATAGAATGGCTGCTAGAGAGGGCCGTGTGGGGAGGTGAGAATAAGAGAGGTTCTCCAAGAGCTTAGAATTTTTTTTGTTTTTCGGCTGCACCGTGCAGCTTGTGGGATCTTAGTTCCCCAACCAGGGATCGAACCCATGCCCTCGGCAGTGAAAGCACGGAGTCCTAACCACTGGACCACCAGGGAATTCCCAAGACGAGGGTTCTTGACTGGACGTCACAAATCATAGCTAGCCACACCGACTTTCCTTTCCCCTTACCACTCATATTTGGGTTTTCAGGCCCTAACGGGGCCCGTGGCCTCCCTGGGACTCCAGGCCAGCCTGGATTGCATGGAAATAAAGGGGAGCCCGGAAGTCCAGGATTGGTTCACCTCCCTGAAATGCCAGGTAAGAAAAGGAGCTTCTTCTCACCTGCTTCTCCTTTTGTGTGACTGTGTGTTCTGATTGTGGTAGCCATCCACCCACTATAGGAAGTTAGGTTTGTGCTCTGGTGTAAGTGGGACGGTTTTGATTTCATACTCAGGCAAGAGAGCTGAGAGCTATAGAATGCCAGCATCTCAGAGCAGTAACGGCCATTTGAGGAGGAAACTGAGGCTCCTATGGAAGGTGACTCACCTGAGATCACAAGGTCACTAGTGATAGAGCCAGGACTCTGCCACATGGTCTGACTGCAAGTTCTATGGCAGTTTCCTGGATCAACTCCTTAAAGGTCAGAGAAGGAGATTCAGATGAGTGAGAGGGAAGCTGTCGTATTTCAAAGACTTCGCTCACACCCCGTCGTTCCAACCTGAGCTTCATTGTTCTGCACTGCACCAGTGGTTCTCAAACTGTTCCCTCGGCCAGGAGCGTCAGCATCACCTGGAAACTTGGTAGTAACGCAGTGCCTTGGCCCCTTGGCAGAGTTACTGATCAGAAGCTCTGCGGGTGGGCCCCGCAATCTGGCTTTTCCCAAGCACCCCTGCCCCAGGAGACTCTGATGCACGCTCAGTTTGAGAACCACACCTGCTCTGCAGCCTGGGGCTCATCTGAGGCCACGTTCCCTCGGGCTTATCAGTGCTACAGATCCGTCTGCCACCCAGAAAGAGGGAGGCGTGACTTGGCAGGAGTTAGACGACTCCAGAAGAGACCAGGCCTTTGACAGGAGGTCCCGGGTGTAACCTGTGCTCTTTGGCCACTGTAGGCTCCCCAGGAGCGGGTTGCTGAGCTCTGCCCGCTGAGCTAGAACCTCCTCCAGGGCACACGGGGCAGTCCCTGCCACTGGGCAAGTCTTCCCAGGACCAGAGACTCCTGACCTTTAAGGGAAGCGACACACATTACTAATATGTTAGCTTTTGTAGTAGGGAAAAAACCTGTGTCAGAGTCCTCTCCCCAAACCTATCACTTCTAAACCTCCATGGCCTTTTATTTTTGCCTCTTTACACTTAGGATTTCCTGGACCTCGTGGAGAGAAGGGCTTGCCTGGGTTTCCTGGGCTCCCTGGAAAAGATGGCTTGCCTGGGAAAGTTGGCAGTCCCGGCTTCCCAGGTCCCAAGGGAGCCCCTGGTGACATCATTGGTGCTGAAAATGGTGCTCCTGGGAAGCAAGGCCTACAGGGACTGCCAGGAGACAGAGGATTTCCTGGAGACTCTGGCCTTACAGGACCCAAGGGTGACTCTCTTTGCCCCACTTATCTGACAGTCTACAGAAAACCTTTCAGTAACTGCTATACTTGCATGAATACCTGCGTGACTCTGGGGTGATGGATTAATTAGGGGCTTGAAATGAAAAGTCATTCTGTTCTGTCCTTCCCTTTGTGGAACTTTTTCTTAAATCACCTGCGTCCATTCTCCTGTCTTAGTAATTCCAGAAGTATCTATAATCCATAGTCAGATTTCTTGCAGAGCCTGTGATGAGCCACAAGGCTTGAGCTGACAAGACAGTGGCCCGTGGGGTACATCCTGGGCAGGCTCTTCCGCTGGAAGTTGGTTTGGTAATCGGTCCCTGCTATCAGTCCAGGCTGTAATTGTCTGGCCCTTCCTTTCCTTAGGTTTGCTTGGGAAGTCGGGCTTGCTGGGCCCCAAAGGTGATCGGGGCAGCCCTGGAATACCAGGCCGCGCAGGACAGCCAGGCCCCCGGGGATCTGATGGTCTATTCGGCATCAAGGGCAAACCCGGGCTCCCAGGAGCACCAGGCTTTCCAGGCACTTCAGGTAGGTCCTTCGGAGGAGGAGCCCCATCTTGACAGACTTAAGCTAAGCCCTCCCCTCCGCCCCACCCCCACCCCCACCGCAACCCGGTGCCCTGAGGGGCAGTAGCAGCAGTGTGACAGGGTCAGAGTTGACAAGGAGACTGACTTTCCTAACCTCTCAAGTCGCCCTCGCAGTGCCAAGCCAAACCAATCGCTGCAGTTTAGCCTCCAAAATGTGACCCCACAGTATGCTCATTCCCCGCCCCTCCCCCATGGCCTCCGTCCCCCTTTTCAGGCCTCAGCCTCCCTCCTGCCTTCCTGCCCTCCTTGTGCAGGTGGGCCTCGCCCCTCTCCACCGCCCTCACTGGGGCCGGGCGAGGAGCTCAGGCGGAGAGGGTGACCACCGTGCTGGCAGCCTGCCTCTCGGGCCAGCAGGCCTCTGAGGACCCAGGACCAGAGTGTCTTTCACTCCACAGCGGGGCCTGACGCCCCCTGGTTCCAGCCTACCGTCTGCAGCTTGCCTTTTTCTCACACCCCCCTCTTCACCCTGCCGTCCGCCCCGACTCCCAGCCACGTGACTGAAGTTGAGTTTTTACAGAGCCACTAATATCTTTTTTATCCCCTTTGTCCTTCTGTGTTTCTGGGGTCTTCACATAGGCTGTCCAGGTGAGAAAACAGCACACAAGCTCACAGACTAACACTCCCACTAGCTTGGCCTCTTGGGGAATTATCTTACTATACACTATAACCTGGCAAGGCCAGGGGTCCCTGAACTCATGCTGTGGGGTTGGCCCCCATTGAATTTCCTTCCCTTGTTGTGGAATCCCCTTCACAGCCTCCCATTAGAATCCTGGGGCTCGCAGCTACTTGATGCTTTTCAATCCATGGAAGGCCAAGTCAGCCATTCATTTAGGTCCTTGGGGGCCCAAATACCTCTGTCGTCACTCATTTAATCCTTTGGTTTTTTAATTTCCTTGCTTTGTACCTGAACATTCCACTTTGGCAGCAGCTCAGGAGCTTAATCCCATTGAGCAACTTAAAGCCTGGTGAAAGAAGTTTCAGAATACCTAGGATACCAGATGGGCCTTGGGGATTTCTACAGTACTTGGCACTAGGGGGTCTTTCAACCCTAATGCCAAGGAACTGGCTGACTTAACTGCTTGCATGAGGGATTAAAAGGGCAGCCCTGTATCCATGGCTCCCTGGGAGGCTGAAACAATGGCTTGGCTTTAACCTCTACTTCACCAATTGGCTCAGGAAACAGCCATTGTGGAGTGATTCAAACTGGAAGTACCAGGAAACTAGAGTCCAGTTGCCACCCTGGCTTCCCAGAGCTCCATTCAGAGGCTAAAGTGTGAACCACATTCATGAAGGGGGGAGAGTTATCATCAGAAGGGGTTTGCTCCCCCCCCCCCCCCCCCGCCATCTACAGTGCCATGTTGAAAGAAGTCGCCATTGGCAGGGCGCCCTGGGTGGTAGGCGCTAATGCTTCAGCCAGCTAAGAACTCTGCCTGTTAGCAGCCTGCCTAAGCCATTGTTAAAGGGCAGTTTATAAACGCCAACAAGCCAACCAACCAGAAGCCATGGGAATGGGCAGCGGCCCAGGTCTGGACAGTCTCACTTGACAGCTGTCCTGTGTTCTCTCCTGTACTGATTCAGGACATCCTGGAAAGAAAGGTCCAAGAGGCGATATAGGTCCCCCTGCATCAGCTGGAAAGAGAGGCCTGCCTGGGCTGAAAGGCCTTCCGGGATCTCCAGGGCTAATTGGCTTCCTGGGGAACTCCGGCTTGCCAGGGGCCACTGGACTGCCAGGCCTGCCAGGTCCGAAGGGTAAGTGAAGGTATCAGGAAGGCACCAATGGGGGCCAAAAAGGAGCTGCCATGCTGCCCAGCTCGCCCCCTCCCTCCTCTCTGCCTGGGAGAGGGGAATGGGGAGGGAGGTGGGCAGCGCTTTTTTGGCAAGATAGTTGGACAAGGCTAGTGCTAAAGGAGGAACCCCACCCAAGGTGATTCGCCTTCCCTGCCTGCTGGGTGGATCACTGGGCTGAATAGCATGGGCAGGGAGCCCAAGACAAGAACAGCCGCACCAAGGTTACTCATTTGCACAACTTCTACCGTAGAGCCTGATAGCTCCCAATTCCTGTGACTGTCCTGCTAGACATCAGAGGTTGGGCAGGGGGGGAAAGTGACTGGTCCAAGGTCACACAACTGGTTAGCAACAGCACCAGGCTAGAGCTCATCTCCCTGCCTCCTGACCATAGGCTTTTTTTATTCCTCCTGTGCCAAACATGAGCTCTAACTTGGCAAATCATAAGAGAGGTTCCCACCTCTTCTTTCCTTTCTGGTGCTTAGTACAATGTCCCTCTTCAGGGAAGTAGCATAACATGTATTGACTAAGAGCTTGAGCTTTGGGGTTAGAGAAGCTTGGGTTTGAATCCCTTCTCTGCAGCTTCCTAGCTGTGTGACTTTGGGTGAGTTAATTAACGTCTCTGAGCTTCCATTTTCTTATATGTCAAACAGGGATAATAATAGAAGTTCTTGTTTCTCAACAGGTGAGAAGGGGTCTGTTGGACTGATAGGTTTTCCAGGGATTCCAGGTCTCCCTGGTATTCCTGGTGCAAGTGGCTTAAAGGGAATTCCTGGGTCGATGGGAAGAGTTGGACCATCTGGACAGGCTGGTAGCCCTGGTGAAAAAGGTGAGCTGGGGAATCGAATTCTGGAATTGCCACCCATGCTTCCCAAGGTACATCTTGTTTATCAACTTTGTCATTCCTGTGGCTTATACCAACCCTGTGTTAGATAATAATATTTGAGGTTTCTGAATGAAGTCCTTTTAAACCAAAAGACCTAATCACTCTGAGTTACTACTGCGCGTTAGAAGCCTGGACACACATTCCCGATGCTCAACGGAGAAGGGTTTTGAGTAGGGTCTAAAGTTGCAGGTGGGCCTTGAGCTTGTCAAAGGAGGGAGAGGGTGTGCACATTAATGCAAAGTTTGGGAAACAGGGGCGGGGAAGAAGGTGGAAGAGCCTAGAAAGGGGGCCTGGGGTGGGGCGGGAAGAGCTGATATGAGCGGTCAGCCCGTGCCTGACCTCGTGTCTAAGCTCCCGCTCACACGGCTCTCATGATCTCCATCCCTGCAGGAGACAGAGGCGACCCGGGGCCAGTCGGAGTACCCAGCCCCAGACTTCCAGTGCTGAACCTGCACTTCACAGGAGACAAAGGCTCTCAGGGCTCACCTGGATCCATCGGATTTCCTGGGCCCAGAGGTGCTGGGGCAGGGAATGGACAGGAGAAATGCCCGAGACAGTTTTTATGACCAAATTCAACTTCTTTCCTGAGAAAAGGCCCCACAGAACAAGAACCCCCAGAGCAGCAGTATGGGTGGCAGCTGGGGATCCACGGAGGCTGCCTTCCCTGGGCCTGAGGGGGGCCTGTACTGTGAGCCTGCCAATTTTCATTGCCACCGTGGAACTCCGTTTTTGAACCACGGGCGGCTGTATCCCTGGAAGGGCCTGGCAGACAGTGGGGATGGGCACTGAGTGGCTTTCCCAGTGAGGCACCTCCCTCTATCCCCACTCCTCCCCCTAAGCTAACTGTCCCCAAGCTTGCGCTTTGGCCGCCTGTGACCCAGGGCACGTGCACCTTGGGGAGAAGACTTTCTCTTGCCTAGAGTCTTTCCCCAAGACTTTTGCCTCTTTCCCAGGTGACAAAGGAGAGGCTGGCAGCCCTGGGCCACCAGGCTTGCCTGGAGCTCCTGGCTTCCCCAGCCTCATCAAGGGACTTAGTGGGAGACCAGGCTCCCCTGGCTCCGCAGGACTACGGGGCTTACCCGGCCTGAAGGGGTCCCCTGGAATCACAGGTTTCCCAGGAATACCAGGAGAAAGTGTGAGTCTGCCCACCTCTTTATCTCCCCACCAGGGAATCGCCTCCATAGCAGGGGGATGTGTTCCTATTGCCCACCTTTCTGATCCCAGCCCACTTCCCAGCCCTCTTGCCCAGCTCCCTCCCCCAGCTCACCCCAGACAAGGCCCCTCCTTGAGTCTGCCAGGTCCTCTCACCCTTTCCCAAACATCCCCTCTTCCTTCCGGGGCCCTTGTTCACCTATCTTCCCCCACGTGGCAGAGCGTCCTCCTCAAAATTGCTGACTACCCGCCTATCCTTCAGGCCCCAGCCCAGGCACCCGCCCCTCCAGGAGTCCCTGAGCTCCCACCCTGCTGGCACCCTACACTTCTCACTGCTTACACTTATCCTAGTTGGTTCTGTGTGGGTCTGATTTCCTCGATGAGACTGTTAGGACTTGAGAACAAGAACCGCCTTGCATGCTTTTTGGTCTGCATCCCACCGCCAGCATCCCACGTTGAGTTTGGGACAGCAGAAGAATTCGGTACAGACTATTTGATGTTTTGGTTTCGGAAAGGTCTTTGCCAGTTGTTGCCTCTTGTGGAGACAACAAAGACTCAAAACCAGTTTCTCTGTGTTCTTAAAAGTTTGGGTGGTAGAGTAGGCTTAGCAATGAGAAGACGTAGGCTTGAATCTCAGCTCCATCACTCATTAGCTCTGTGATTTTGTGCGTATCGCTTAACTTGCCGGAGCCTCGCTTTTCTCATCTGTTAAAAATGGGAATAATTTCCAAACCTTCTTCAGACCATAGTGAGGGTTAAGTGAGCTGATGTGTGTAAAGCAGTTACGTTGTATTTGGCACATGGTAGGCTCTGAGTAAATAGTAGCAATAATAGTAGTAGTATTGAAGGCACTAAATAAACTGTATCACAGGACACCTGTGTTCCCTGCAGACAAAGTCCCTGTCCTTTAGAAGCGTCAATCCAGCTTGTGGAGAGAAAACACCACACACACACACACACACACACACACACACCCCTGAAGCAATTGCAAAATAAACAATTCTCAACCTGCTACTTACACACTAGGAAGGATAGAATCAAAGTGGGACAGCGTTCTGGGAGGGGTCCAGCATGAGCAGAGGCTCAAAATGAGTAGATATGGCAATACACAGAAGAGGCCAGGTGAATGCAGGGGGTGTCCTGGGTCGTGGTCCAGTGACCAGAGTGACCCAAGTTGGACTCCTACCCAAGGCAGTAGGTAGCGTATGTCCTTACTGGGTACATCTCAAATGAATCAAAACCATACCAGATGCCAGGGAAAGAATTGTACCAATGGCAGCTGACACGCCCATTTCCCAGACTCAGATAGTGTGTTGGACATTAGCCAGTGAAGGCAGTTTTTCTTGTGAAAATCACGGAAATATTAGACCAAATTCAGACTCCAGTACCTGTATGCATACGGCCCACTACCTGGTGGCAGAAAGACTCTGTTCCTTGTGAAACCTGCGGCAGAGAGCTAGCCCCACGTTAGTGAGGTCACACTTGTTCTCGTGCATAATGGCTCCAGAGCTTTGGCATGGGCAGTGATAGCCAACTGTATGTAGAGCAGATCAAATGCCTGGCCTGACTGTTAAGTTTCGTATTTTCTAAGAGACTTGCTAGAACATTCACACCTTGATTTCCCAAGGTACCAGTTTTGATAGGCATTGGGAAGTTATGAATGACAAGACCAGGATTACTCTGCAGATCGAATCCCTCCCCTATAACCCGTAAATACGCATTTCCGCCCCCTTGTTCATCACCTTCCCCTCTGCAGGATGCCCCCCACCTGTTTGCCCCTGCCACAGACCACTCGATGGACATCTCTCCAGCAGTGGCTCAGGGAAGGGAGGGGGAAGAGAGGGTGGGAGGCCCTGAGCGCTGGGCAGAAATACTGACTCCCGTCTTGCTTTGAAGGGTTCACAGGGTCTCAGTGGAGCTCCTGGGCTCCCAGGAGCATCTGGTCTCCCAGGTTTAAAAGGTAAGGAGCATTTTCCCCTTTAATGCATTTTTCCAGAGCAAGGTGGATTTCTAACAGGCCCAGGGCTCTCCCTGGGGGAGACATTGTGTTTCGAGGAAAAGGAATCGATTTACATTGCCCCTTCGGCTGAACCCCCTTTGCAGTCTTTGTTCCTCAAAGATATGCGACAAACAGTGGTTTGACCCAGCTGCCTTCCAGACTCAGCAGCAGAGGAGAACCTCAGCTCTAGACAGTCTCCTCTTCTGGTGATGTTTTAGGGCCCCTCCTCTCATCTTCTCTGCCCATACTGAGCCTAGTGATGTGTTTCCCAATGGAGATATGCTGCATGTAGCAGCATTTCATGCCAATTGTCTGGAAGCATCCCAGCCCTTCATTGGGGCATAAAAGCATAACCTTTTACCCGGTGGGTAACTGTGTCAAGGAGCCTCTCTGGTTATGATTTTTTTTCCCTCAAAAGATCTATGTGCTGCAAATTGAGCTGTAGCTTCTCCTGACCACTTGAACAATGTCTTGATATCCCCAGGAGATCAAGGCCAGACACTTGGAATTTCTGGTAGCCCAGGACCCAAGGGACAACCTGGGGAGCCTGGTTTCAAAGGTAAGGCTGCTGCACTTTTGTCTCCCATGTCTCACAAACTCCTCAAAACTGAGGATCGGAAGGAATTTTGGAGGCCAACACCAACTTCTGCAACTTCTATGCAGTGCAGAAAAATTCCTACCTGACATGTATCCACTTAGAGGCAGTCAACAGTTTTCCCAAGCAAACCAACCTACTTTTCCTTCAAGACTCACAGACTTACGGGATAAGTCTCTAAGACCTTTAAGATAATGGTGTCCACCCCCTTAGTTTTTAGTTAAACTAAATACTTCGTGAACATTTCCACCCATTGCTCCTACGGCTGGGAACACTCAGAACAAGTTTACTTACTTTTCAATTGGGAAGCATCTTTCAAATATGAAGACAGCTGTCACAATCCCTTTCAGAGTATCTTTGTTGGATCCAGCTCCCATGGCAACTCAAAATGGCTTCACCTTCCTGCTCCCCCTCTCCCGTGGAGGAACATACTGCCTGAACTGTGGCCTGATCACTCCTCAGCATTTTTCTTGATTTTGTAGGTGTGAAAGGAAAAGATGGACCAGTTGGTGATGTGGGTTTCCCAGGAAACAAAGGTGAAGATGGGAAAGTTGGTATTTCTGGAGATGTTGGCCTTCCTGCCTCCCCAGGTACCATGCCACATGACAACTTTACTCTGAAAAAGTTCAGGTCAGCTTCAGGTCACAACCCCTTCTGAACTTCTGCCTTGTTTTCACTTTTAGGACTCCCCGGGGTTGCAGGCATGAGAGGAAATCCAGGACTTCCAGGTTCTTCAGGCCACCCAGGGGCAGCTGGGCCCCTGGGCCCCCCTGGCCTAATAGGAACCAAAGGTATGAGAGTTGGGAGTAGGCAGTGGGGAAAAGGGTCCTTTCCTCAAAAAAAGGATGGCAACTACTTTTTCTTAGGAGACCCTAGCTGGGATTAAGCCATATCCAGGGGAGTCATTGACTGGGTTTCATGAGGGATAACAGGAAAGGAGGAAGAAGAAGAAGAAAGGAGTGCAAACGTGAATGGGAAGAGGAGAACATGGGATCCATGGAGAGCAGAGTTGGGAAGGAAGGTTGTTGCCCTGGCATATGTAGCCTTTTCCTGACTTAGAGATTGGGCAGCAAGTCTCCGGGAGCTGGCAACTCAAGGTCTTGGCATTGCCACTCTGATTTCTTCTTGAAGATACCTCATTATCTAGCACCCTGCTCTTAAGCTATATGGTCTCTAATAAAAGGCAGGAAGACTTAGGGTGGAGGGTGGAGACTAGGTGTGGTCCAGTCTCCCTTAGGGCATTAAATAATGCCTCAAGAGAGACCATGACCTTTGAAATGAGGACTTTGCAGTGTCCCTGGGGGCAGGACCTTTTGCTGACCCTTCATGATTCAGAGCTGCTGGAGCCATTTCTGATATTCTCTCCCCTCAGGTTTCCCTGGACTTCCTGGTTTACATGGACTGAATGGGCTGCCAGGAACCAAGGGAACCCATGGAACTCCAGGTAAGCAAGACCCTCAAAGGCATAGAGGAGAGCACTTGCTCTTCCGGAAGCCTGACAGAGGCTGGCCTTGAGTTCTTGACTGTGGTGTATCCCATATCCTCAGACTCCTAGGTCTCCTTGCCAGCCCCCAATTTGGGATGCCTTGATGTGGGGAAGAAGGAGGATGGGGTTCGTCCTTCTACCCGAACGAGCTCTCCTTCCTGTCATTTCAATCCTCAGCCTCTGGTGTCTGTCAAGCAGGCCCCCTGCAAGTGAGCTATAGGCACAAAGGTCTCACCCCACTGACTTCTGTCCCCACATCTCTCTGCATCTCCTCCTAGGACCTAGTATAACCGGTGTGCCTGGGCCAGCTGGCCTGCCTGGTCCCAAAGGAGAAAAAGGTTCTCCAGGAATTGGCATTGGAGCCCCAGGAAATCCAGGCGTGAGAGGACCAAAAGGTAGCAGGGGTAAGTGAGCCCAAGTCAGGCTTGGCTGGGCAGCCAGGGTTGGGGTTTCTTTAGGGCCATGTGGCTTACAGGGATGAGCAGTGCATGTCTTTGCATCTCTGGGAATCTCAGAAACCAGTGGAACTGACCACCGACAAAAAGAGGGTAGGCTACACTTAGGGCTTTCCTGGGAAGGAGTGTCAGAGAGCAGTTCAGTGAGTCCCACCCCCCCAGCCTCCAGGTTCCCTCCCACTCTCCCTTATTAACCTCAGGGCCTCTCTTTCTCACTTGGCCACAGCCTGGGTTTAATGGTCCTGAGGGACTGTGCTTGTCCACTTAGCGAGTGGTTTACCAGAAGTTCCTTGGTGTCCAGTGCGGTTGGTAGTCCCAGGGCCCTGGAACGACAGCGTGGCTGCTGGAAGGAGCCCAGATCTAAGAGGATAAATGTCTCCCTAGGACAGGCACACAGCAAGCACTTGATTAGGATTTACTAGGTTTACTAGAAATCCGGTTTCGTCTTAATCTCGGCCCCTGACTCATCACATAGTCTGAAGTCCCCTTCTGAGCCCCCATTTCCCCACTTCTCAAATAGTGTGAATGAATTCTGATTCATTAACTCTCCTTAGAAATGTTCTGGAGACGCATATACCTCCCACTCAACGTAGAACAAGAAATGAATTTAGTGTAGTATCACAGCTAAGAGTATGGGCTCTGAAGTCAGACTGCTGGATTCAAATTCCAGCTCTCCCTCTCCCTAGCTACATGACCTTGAACAAGGAAGTTACGTGCCCCTCCATCCCAAAGGAACGTGGGTTTCCTTTTCCATAAAAGGTGAATAAGAGAATCTACCCCATAGGTTTGGTGAGGAATCAATGAGGGGTGAGGTAATGTATATGGAATCACTTAGCACAGTGCATGGCACATAGTAGTTGGTCAAGAAACACTGGCCATTCTACCATCACATGTTACCGGGGGAAATCATGTTTTCAAAATGTTCTGTTCCTTATAGTTCTGGGGCCTGATGTCCCACCACATTATTTTATGTGTTTATGTGCATGTGTGTGTAGGTTTTCCAGGAACTATATTCATGCATTAATTCATTTCCAGCTGCATTTTATATTGGGGCATCTGCTATCTCTGTGTTTACTCTTTCCTTTGTCTGGACCAACCTGTACTTTTCTGAAAGCCAGCAGCTTCTTCAGAGTGAGGCCTCCAACAGGGTCTGAGCCTGTAGGGAGGTTGTGTGGCTTCTTTGGCAGGAGATAGAGAAGAAGGGTCCTGGGTAGAAGCACAGGCACGATGCCTGTTCTGTTTTTAAACCTTGACTATGAATTCCTGGTCATTAAATTATTCATTGCCTTTGGCTATCTGAGGAAATAAAATCACAATTACAAATGCAGTAAACAGCACATGTCAAGGTGGATACATTTCAGGCACATAATGGAGAGGGGGAAGAAAAGGAAGTTGCACAGGAATATATTTGGTATGACTCCAACCAATATGTTGTTTAGGGATACAAATATGCATGGTCAAACTGTGATGAAAAGGGAATGATGAACACAAACTTCAGGAGTGGTTGCCTCTGGGAGGGAGGGAAGGTGGTGGAATCTGTGAAGGGCATGCAAAGAAATTCAAAGGTATCGCTATCTTCTTTTCCTTAAATTGGGCGGTTGGAACACAGATGTTCATTGTATCTGGATGATTTTTTAACATACGATTTATAAATATTCTTCTGTTCTTCTCAATGTCTAATTAAAAAAATTTGTTTTAAAAGAATATAGGGGGCTTCCCTGGTGGCACAGTGGTTGAGAGTCCGCCTGCCGATGCAGGGGACGCAGGTTCGTGCCCGGTCCGGGAAGATCCCACATGCCGCAGAGCGGCTGGGCCCATGAGCCATGGCCGCTGGGCCTGCGCGTCCGGAGCCTGTGCTCCGCAATGGGAGAGGCCACAACAGTGAGAGGCCCGCGTACCGCAAAAAAAAAAAAAAAAAAAAAAAAAGAATATAGGAAATCCCCAACAGGAACCGAATCTCTGATTTGATTAAAGAAATCAGTGTACAATGAAGATTTATCCCCAAGAAAATTTCCTAGGAACAATCCCCATCCCTACAATACCTTCATCTAAATAACATTAAATTAGGCCAAACATTTTCGTATTTGCACTAAATATTGAGAGGCTGCATTCATATATTGGAGATTTTTTTTCTTTAGGTCTCTGACAATAGAATGAGTTGGGAAAACATGCCATCTTGCATTTTCATGTGATCATTTACAATGTCTCATTCCTTCTACCCACCACCAGTCCCTCCCATCAGGAAACTTGCACAAACCTCTTAGATAGCCTCATCCACCAGAGGGCAGACAGCAGAAGCAAGAAGAACTACAATCCTGCAGCCTGTGGAGCAAAAACCACATTCACAGAAAGATAGACAAGATGAAAATGCAGAGGGCTATGCACCAGCTGAAGGAACAAGATAAAACCCCAGAAAAACAACTAAACGAAGTGGAGATAGGCAACCTTCCAGAAAAAGAATTCAGAATAATGATAGTGAAGATGATCCAGGATCTCGGAAAAAGAATGGAGGCAAAGAACGAGAAGATGCAAGAAATATTTAACAAAGACTTAGAAGAATTAAAGAACAAACAAACAGAGATGAACAATACAATAACTGAAATGAAAACTACACTAGAAGGAATCAAGAGCAGACTAACTGAGGCAGAAGAACGGATAAGTGATCTGGAAGACAGAATGGTGGAATTCACTGCTGCTGAACAGAATAAAGAAAAAAGAATGAAAAGAAATGAAGACAGCCTAAGAGATCTCTGGGACAACATTAAACACAACAACATTCACATTATAGGGGTCCCGAAGGAGAAGAGAGAGAGAAAGGACCAGAGAAAATACTTGAAGAGATTATAATCGAAAACTTCCCTAACATGGGAAAGGAAATAGCCACCCAAGTCCAGGAAGCGCAGAGAGTCCCACACAGGATAAACCCAAGGAGAAACATGCCGAGACACATAGTAATCACATTGGGAAAAATTAAAGACAAAGAAAAATTATTGAAAGCAGCAAGGGAAAAGCTACAAATAACATACAAGGGAACTCCCATGAGGTTAACAGCTGATTTCTCAGCAGAAACTCTACAAGCCAGAAGGGAGTGGCATGATATACTTAAAGTGATGGAAGGGAAGAAACTACAACTAAAATAACTCTACCCAGCAAGAATCTCATTCAGATTTGATGGAGAAATCAAAAGCTTTACAGACAAGCAAAAGCTAAGAGAATTCAGCACCACCAAACCAGCTCTACAACAAATGCTAAAGGAACTTCTCTAAGTGGGAAACACAAGAGAAGAAAAGGACCTACAAAAACAAACCCAAAACAATTAAGAAAATGGTCATAGGAACTTACATATCGATAATAACCTTAAACGTGAATGGATTAAATGCACCAACCAAAAGACACAGCCTTGCTGAATGGATACAAAAACAAGACCCATATATATGCTGTCTACAAGAGACCCACTTCAGACCTAGGGACACATACACACTGAAAGTGAGGGGATGGAAAAAGATATTCCATGCAAATGGAAATCAAAAGAAAGCTGGAGTAACAACACTCATATCAGATAAAATAGACTTTAAAGAATGTTACAAGAGACAAGGAAGGACACTACATAATGATCAAGGGATCAATCCAAGAAGAAGATATAACAATTATAAATATATATGCACCCAACATAGGAGCACCTCAATACATAAGGCAACTGCTAACAGCTATAAAACAGGAAATCGACTGTAACACAATAATAGTGGGGGACTTTAACACCTCATTTACACCAATGGACAGATTGTCCAAAATGAAAATAAATAAGGAAACAAAAGCTTTAAATGACACAATAGACCAGATAGATTTAATTGATATTTATAGAACATTCCATCCAAAAACAGCACATTACACTTTCTTCTCAAGTGCGCACGGAACATTCTCCAGGATAGATCACATCTTGGGTCACAAAGCAAGCCTCAGTAAATTTAAGAAAATTGAAATCATATCAAGCATCTTTTCTGACCACAACGCTATGAGATTAGAAATCAATTACAGGGAAGAAAACGTAAAAGACACAAACACATGGAGGCTAAACAATACGTTATTAAATAACCAAGAGATCACTGAAGAAATCAAAGAGGAAATCAGAAAATACCTAGAGACAAATGACAATGAAAACATGATGATCCAAAACCTATGGGATGCAGCAAAAGCAGTTCTAAGAGGGAAGTTTATAGCTATACAAGCCTACCTCAAGAAACAAGAAAAATCTCAAGTAAACAATCTAACCTTACACCTGAAAGAGCTAGAGAAAGAAGAATAAACAAAACCCAAAGTTAGCAGAAGGAAAGAAATCATAAAGATCAGAGCAGAAATAAATGAAATAGAAACAAAGAAAACAGTAGCAAAGATCAATAAAACTAAAAGCTGGTTCTTTGAGAAGATAAACAAAATTGATAAACCATTAGCCAGACTCATCAAGAAAAAGAGGGAGAGGACTCAAATCAATAAAATTAGAAAGGAAAAAGGAGAAGTTACAACAGACACCGCAGAAATGCAAAGCATCCTGAGAGACTACTACCAGCAACTGTATGCCAATAAAATGGACAACCTGGAAGAAATGGACAAATTCTTAGAAATGTATAACCTTCCAAGACTGAACCAGGAACAAATAGAATCCATGAGCAGACCAATCACAAGTAATGAAATTGAAACTGTGATTAAAAATCTTCCAACAAACCAAAGTCCAGGACCAGATGGCTTCACAGGTGAATTCTATCAAACATTTAGAGAAGAGCTAACACCCATCCTTCTCAAACTCTTTCAAAAAATTGCAGAGGAAGGAACACTCCCAAACTCATTCTATGAGGCTACCATCACCCTGATACCAAAATCAGACAAAGATACTACACAAAAAAATTACAGACCAATATCATTGATGAATATAAATGCAAAAATCCTCAATAAAATACAAGCAAACAGAATCCAACAACACATTAAAAGGATCATACACCATGATCAAGTGGGATTTATCCCAGGGATGCAAGGATTCTTCAATATATGCAAATCAATCCATGTGATACACCATATTAACAAATTGAAGAATAAAAACCGTATGATCATCTCAATAGATGCAGAAAAAGCTTTTGACAAAATTCAACACCCAGGCTTCCCTGGTGGCGCAGTGGTTGGGAGTCCGCTTGCTGATGCAGGGGACATGGGTTCATGCCCCGGTCCGGGA
Source organism: Stenella coeruleoalba (assembly GCF_951394435.1). NCBI lineage: Eukaryota > Metazoa > Chordata > Mammalia > Artiodactyla > Delphinidae > Stenella > Stenella coeruleoalba. The sequence continues at coordinate 87,960,951 of NC_137152.1, read as the reverse complement.
AGATCCCACATGCCGTGGAGTGGCTAGGCTTGTGAGCCATGGCCACTGAGCCTGCGCATCCGGAGCCTGTGCTCCGCAGCGGGAGAGGCCACAGCAGTGAGAGGCCCGCATACAGAAAAAGAAAAAAATTCAACACCCACTTATGATAAAAACTCTCCGGAAAGTGTGCATAGAGGGAACCTACCTCAGCATAATAAAGGCCATATATGACAAACCCAGAGCAAACATCATTCTCAATGGTGAAAAACTGAAAGCATTTCCTTTAAGTTCAGCAACAAGACAAGGATGTCCACTCTCACCACTATTATTCAACATAGTTTTGGAAGTCCTAGCAACTGCAATCAGAGAAGAAAAAGGAATACAAATTGGAAAAGAAGAAGTAAAACTGTCACTGTTTGCAGATGACATGATACTATACATAGAGAATCCTAAAGATGCCACCAGAAAACTACTAGAGCTAATCAATGAATTTGGTAAAGTTTCAGGATACAAAATTAATGCACACAAATCTCTTGCATTCCTATAAACTAAGGATGAAAATTCTGAAGGAGAAATTGAGGAAACACTCCCATTTACCATTGCAACAAAAAGAATAAAATACCTAGGAATAAACCTACCTAGGGAGACAAAAGACCTGTATTCAGAGAATTATAAGACACTGATGAAAGAAATTAAAGATGATACCAACAGATGGAGAGATATACCATGTTCTTGGATTGGAAGAATCAAGATTGTGAAAATGACTATACTACCCAAAGCAATCTACAGATTCAATGCAATCCCTATCAAATTATCAATGGCATTTTTTACGGAACTAGAACAAAACTTAAAATTTGTATGGAGACACAAAAGACCCCGAATAGCCAAAGCAGTCTTGAGGGAAAAAAACAGAGCTGGAGGAATCAGACTCCCTGACTTCAGTCTATACTACAAAGCTACAGTAATCAAGACAATATGGTACTGGCACAAAAACAGAAACATAGATCAGTGGAACAAGATAGAAAGCCCAGAGATAAACCCACGCACCTATGGTCAACTAATCTATGACAAAGGAGGCAAGGATATACAATGGAGAAAAGACAGTCTCTTCAATAAGTGGTGCTGGGAAAACTGGACAGCTACATATAAAAGACTGAAATTGGAACACTCCCTAACACCACACACAAAAATAAACTCAAAATGGATTTGAGACCTAAATGTAGGACCAGACACTATAAAACTCTTAGAGGAAAACATAGGAAGAACACTCTTTGACATAAATCACAGCAAGATCTTTTTTGATCCAACTCCTAGAGTAATGGAAATAAAAACAAAAATAAACAAATGGGACCTAATGAAACTTCAAAGCTTTTGCACTGCGAAGGAAACCATAAACAAGACGAAAAGACAATCCTCAGAATGGGAGAAAATATTTGCAAACGAATCAATGGACAAAGGATTAATCTCCAAAATTATAACAGCTCATGCAGCAAAATTATAAACAGCTCATGCAGCTCAATATTAAAAAAGCAAGCAACCCAATCCAAAAATGGGCAGAAGACCTAAATAGACATTTCTCCAAAGAAGAGATACAGATGGCCAAGAAGCACACGAAAAGCTGCTCAACATCACTAATTATTAGAGAAATGCAAATCAAAACTACAATGAGGTACCACCTCACACCAGTTAGAATGGTTATCATCAGAAAATCTACCATTAACAAATGCTGAAGAAGGTGTGGAGAAAAGGGAAACCTCTTGCACTGTTTGTGGGAATGTAAATTGATACAACCACTATGGAGAACAGTATGGAGGTTCCTTTAAAAACTAAAAATAGAATTACCATATGATCCAGCAATCCCACTACTGGGCATATACCCAGAGGAAACCATAATTCAGAAAGACACATGTACCCCAATGTTCATTGCAGCACTGTTTGCATTAGCCAGGTCATGGAAGCAACCTAAATGCCCATCGACAGACAAATGGATCAAGAAGATGTGGTACATATATACAATGGAATATTACTCAGCCATAAAAAGAAACGATATTGGGTCATTTGTTGAGACGTGGATGGATTTAGAGACTGTCATACAGAGTGAAGTAAGTCAGAAAGAGAAAAACAAATATCGTATATTAATGCATACATGTGGAATCTAGATAAATGGTACAGATGAACCGGTTTGCAGGGCAGAAATTGAGACAGAAATGCAGAGAAGAAACGTATGGACACCAAGGGGGTAAGCGGCAGGGGGGTGGGGGGTGTATGATGAATTGGGAGGTTGGGATTGACATGTATACACTGATGTGTATAAACTTGATGACTAATAAGAATCTGCTGCATAAAAAAAAAATAAAATTCCAAAATTTAAAAAAGTGTCTCATTCTTAAAGAAATACTTGAGCTTTTTTTTTTTTTAACTACTTGAGGTCAGTAGTACCTTTATTGTAGGTTTAATGATATATTGGTGTAATTATAAAATCAAGAAACAGGTGAAAAGAGAAGGAGGCTCCAAATATTGCCATGGAAACAGACATTTTTACAATCCATGTGCTGTCCACACCTACTCTACTATATTTGGTGTCTTGTTTATTGGTTTTGCATAATGTCAGCACATATATATGTATAGATATATGAAGTTATATTTTCAGGACAAAAATACAATGTCTTTCATTTCAGATTTCTACCTTTGTGAAAAAGAAAAATACTTCAACGATTCATCAAGACCTAACTGACAATGCTAAAAGTAGCACCAAGTGGTTTTGCAACTAGTTTTGCTTTTTGTTTTTCCTTTGTTTCTTTTCTAGACTTCTAATAAGTGGAAACTTTTCTTTAAATTTATTTTTTCCTCCTTTATATTTCCTCAGTATTCAATTAATCAATGAGCTGCTAAAGACACCCAAGTTAACCAATCTGCCATCTTTCTTTACAAATTATCATGGATATACTATTTCTTAGGGAAATATGAGAAATTCAACATTAATATTTTCAGCTTCTCTTGTCAGAAAAATAAAATTCAACATCATATTTTGGGATTTTCTTGTCACAAACAAGAATCTCAACCACCAAAACAGTTTGTCAACCAATTCAAATCTATTCCCCTTCATTTGACTGTCTTTTAGAATATACCAAAGTAATAAATACATTTCTTCCATGTTACAAGAATAAAATAGATTTCTACATTTGTATACGTGGCTTTGATGTGTTTTCCCAGCAAGATTACCATCTATGTTTTCAATGTATGCATATTGTATAAATCTACTATAATCGGTTGAAATTTTTGGTTTTGAACATATTATAATAGAAATCATTCCACAAACAGAAAACATGTAAAGCAGTATTAAACTTTGAGCAAACGAGTATTATGTATGTACTCCAGTAAATGGCTATTCTCTTTGGCCAAACAGGGAGAAGGGATTCAGGCAATTCAGCAAGCATTCAGCTAATATCATGAATTACCTATAAAACTGTTTTCCAGGTTGCCTGGAAGACCCAGTAGTTAGCTGTAGAAGACATCGGGGGTCATAGCGCCCTTGCCACCTCCATTCTGCTTGAGCGGGCGAGTGGGTGTCTGTTCTGACTGGCTGGGGCCTGTGCCCCACCTCGATCTGTGACCTCCTCGGAGTAGCCGCAGACAGGACTGGCTAACTTGATGAAATGTTGTGCAACAGGGACAGTAGGTTTAAAAACGCTGTAGGAAACTTCGATTCCAGGTGTTGCAGTCATACCTTCTTTGCTTCCTGATTGAGGGAAAATCTGTCTAAAGTATTTCCATTACCAGCGAGGTTGGGGAGCTGGAACTTTCCGAAGCTCTGTCCGTCCCAATTCAATGCAGCGCCTGCTGCGAGCCAGGAGTCTCTGAGCCCCTGCCAGCTGCACTGGGCCGATGGCTGCCAACGGAGGAGAAAGGGAGAAGAGCCCTCTGCTGGCCTCAGCTGGTCTGGCTCCTACCCTAAGGGCTTCCATTTTCTTGTGTGAACTTCCATTTTCTCTGAGAGAGCCTGGCCCTCTCTTAGCCACACAAAGCCCCTGCAGCCCCTTTTATTTATTCTTTGCAGGTTTCCCAGGTCTCCAGGGCCCCGCTGGTCTCCCTGGTGCCCCAGGTCTCTCCTTGCCCTCAGTCATAGCAGGACAACCTGGCGACCCCGGGCGACCAGGCCTAGATGGAGAACAAGGTAAAGTCAGGAAGCCCAAAGAGGGCTGGCCATCACCTTTTGTCTGGAGTTTGGGGAGGGCCTGTCTACAGTCCAGCCCCATCCCCACTGCTGGACGTGCACGGGCCTGTGAGGCCCCACGTCCCTCCTCCTGCAGGGGCACAGGGGGTTGGAATGGGCTGCATTTTGCTAAAAGGGTTTGGGAAGGTCTGGGCACTGGGGCCCCACAGAAGGCAAGGGAACATTATCTGCCCTGGGAATAGCCTTTGGCTTCCTATCAGTCCCAAGGCTTTCAGCAATGGCCGCTTCCTCTTCCCTCTGCCCTCATCCCTCTTCCGATCTTATCCCTAGGCCGACCAGGCCCCCCGGGGCCCCCAGGACCCCCTGGGCCATCTTCGGATCAAGGCGACCCGGGAGACCCTGGCTTCCCTGGAATTCCTGGCCCTCAAGGGCCCAAGGGAGACCAAGGAATTCCAGGTTTCTCTGGCCTCCCTGGAGAGCTAGGACTGAAAGGTATGACTGCGCGGCTGCCTACTGGGTCCTTTCCCACTCCACTGTCAGATATGGCCCCTTCCTGCAGCCCTGTGAAGAGAGACCAGCTGATGATGCTTTTCCTGCCCTCACCTCTGCTTAGTCTCAACCCCACCACCACCAGCACCACCGTGCCAGGCCCTGACTTGCTTTCCTTTGGACTTTGCCAGGCATGAGAGGTGAGCCTGGCTTCATGGGGACTCCAGGCAAAGTTGGGCCACCTGGAGACCCAGGACTTCCGGGGATGAAGGGGAAGGCAGGGCCAAGAGGTGAGTTCAGAGCATGTGCCAGGCTGATCCTGAGCTCAGGGGAGGGGTTGGGGCGTATCATTCCTTCAGGAGTCACTGCTAAGCACGCCAAGAAAGCCTGAATGGCTGAAGCAGCTGGATCAAGCTCCTCCAGGGAGGGAGTTTCTCCACCTCGGAGATACCTCTGCTTCCATCAGCTCCCAGGACTGAAGGCCATTGCCGCTTTGCCACCACGGATCTTGCCACTGACCTCCCCTCTCTGCATTGTTTCTGCATTTGCGGTCACTGCGTTTGCACTCAGATCACCACTCACCCATTTGCTGAATCTAGAAATGAAGAACCATCCTTTCTGTCCTTTATCACCACTCCCCTCACACACACATCCAATCCATTAGCAAGCCCTGAGGGCTGTGTCTCCTATAAACGTGCCTTGCATCTGCCCCCCTCTCATCACCTCCACCTCTACCACTGAGGTCCAAGGCACCAACATTTCTCACGTGGACCACTGCGGTGACTGCTAACTGGTCTCCCTGCTTCCATTATTCACCTCCCCCAACAATCATTTCTCTATACAGTGGTCAGAGAGGTCTTATAAAAACAGAAATCATTCATGGGCGTCCCATGGCATAAGAATTAACTATGGCCATGAAGCCCTCTGTGATGCCTCCCTCTCCATCCTCATTACCAGCCCTTCCCCTTTGCTGTTCACTGTGCTTTTGTCACACTAGCCTCTTTCAGTTATCCAGTTATCCTGGCTGGCCGCAGGGCCTTTGCACATGCTAGTCCTACTTCTGGAACACTCTCCCCCACCCCCCAGCTTGTTCTAATGCTTTAATGGTCTCAGCTTAAGTGTCACTGCTTGTAAGAGGCCACTTATAACTCTCTCTAAAGCAGGTTCTCCACCCCATAGCCCTCTCCGCTCCCTCCCACTGTCCGTGCACTGTCCATTTCCTTTATAGCACTTCTTACAATTTGCAGTAAGATTAATGGTTTTTGTCAGGTTATGCATTTTTCATCTTTATCACCAGACCATCGTCTCATAAAGGTCTTACTCACTGCTCTATCCCCTGATCTACCAGGCTCTGGCACATAGTAGGCCCTCAAATACTTTTTCAATGAATTCATAAGCAAATTGGCTTGTTTGGCTTCTATTAGTAGGCCAGCTGGCTGGGTCTGGGGTCTCGGCTGTGATGCCAGCTGAACCTCCGGGAGCCCACCCTGGCCACTTCCTCTGCCTCCGCTTGACATTTCTGTTTCTCCCACGTGCCCACAGGCTTATCCGGCCCCCGAGGCGCTCCTGGACAAACACCAATTGCAGAAGCCATCGAGGCTCCTCCTGGACCCATGGGTCTAACAGGCATCGATGGCATCCCTGGCCTCATGGGGGACCCTGGGGCCCAAGGCCCTGGAGGCCTACAAGGTGAGGAGGGCGCCAGAGAAAGGGGACTTCGCGGGGAGCTGAGATGGCTTTGGCTGGGAGGCTGAAGCAACTGGCTGGGAACCCCGGCTCCAAGGGGGCACCTTCATGGAGCGTTTCCTCGGCTCCTTCACAAAGCTTCCAAGCTTCTCACCAGGAAGGAGGGGACCAGCAGGGCCAGCAGTTGTACTTGGCTTCAGAGAATGAAGCACACGGAACGAAGTGCTCTGTGTGGGCAGAGCACAGCAGCTAATCCAGACAGCTCGTCCCTCGCTAACGCACTGCTGCGGGAAGGAGGGAGCGTGGTGGGGGGACAGAGACCAACGGAGAAAGCCCAGGGCTGGGGGACGGAAAACCCGGCTTCCAATCCCAGTTTTGCCCCGGCTGGAGTAAGCTAGCAGTCTCTCTGGACCTCGGTGTCCTCATTTCTGACATGGGACCCCAGCAGTTGCCCTGCATCCTCCCTAGCATTGCTGGGAAGATGAGAGGAAGGGAGGGGGACATGGGTGTGAAGGAGCTCAGAAGGGCTAAGTTCAGAGTGAGGTCCCAGGGCTGAGCTGCCTGGACGTGAACTAAGGACTAGCCCAGGAGGCTCAGTCCTGAGCTCAGCGTGCACTCCAGGGTGATGGCCAGTTCGCCCTCTCCTGGTGAGTCCTGGGCATGACACACGAGTCCCCTTTCTCCGAGGAAGGCTCCTCCAGACACTGCACATTGAGTACCCCGCTGTGGGCCTTCTCTCCTGGCAGGCTTCAAAGGTTTACCTGGCATCCCCGGCAAAGACGGCCCCAATGGACTCCCTGGCCCACCTGGGGCTCTTGGTGATCCTGGTCTCCCTGGACTGCAAGGCCCTCCAGGATTTGAAGGTCTGGCAATGTCGGCACTAGGGGGCAGAGGGCTTCTGTAAGGGTTTGAGGCTTGAGGGTGAGTCAAAATCTCGAATCGTGGAATTAGGAAACTGGGCAGTAAAGCTTGATACTACTAGCAGGCTGGAAAACTGGGCTCGAATCTGTTCACTCCATTCTGAGCCTGTGAAGGATTAGAGCCCTACATTCCAGAAGGCAAAGGACTGTTCCACAGAGTTCTCTGGGTTCTCTTCCAGCTCTTAAGAGCTATAACTCTATACTATAGCGTGGCCCCCTGCCCTGCACACCTCGTCTTCTACCCAGGGATTCTGACGTGGATGGAAGGGGGGTGGTTCAAGGGAGAAGAGAATCTGAGATAAGACATGGCTGCTCTGCTACTTACCTTCCATTTTACATCAGAGACGGCAAATCAGTTGTCCTGAGTAGAGAACAGTCCTGAAGCTTGCTGGGAAAGTGCCGCGATTGTTAGCCACGTCTGTCGGGCAGGAGAGGAGGGAGTGATTTTTGCCTCGCTAACCCCGGCTCTGCTTTTTCACTGCCTCTGATTCAGCGGGTCCTTGGTTACCTCTGCTCTCTCCATCTCAGGAGCTCCAGGGAAGCCGGGGCCCTTCGGGAGGGCTGGAATGCCTGGGCAGAGCGTGAGAGTGGGCTACACCTTGGTGAAGCACAGCCAGTCAGAACAGGTGCCCCTGTGCCCTGTCGGGATGAGCCAGCTGTGGGTCGGTTATAGCCTGCTGTTCGTGGAGGGGCAGGAGAAAGCCCACAACCAGGACCTGGGTAGGTACCGGCTCGCACATCCAGCCCTGGCCCTCTGTCCCCACAAGGACCAGGAGCCACACTCCTCGCTCCTCCCAACCCTTGGTGGGCCCATGTTGGGTAGTGGGTTACAAGCACCAGCTCTGGAGTCAGGCAGATCTGGGTTCAAACCCCAGCTCTGCCGCTCACTCTGGACACGTTATTCAGCCTAAGCTTCCGCCTCCTTCTCAGTGGAACAAGCCTAATGCTAGTACTTGTCCCATAGGGTAGGCTAAGGATTACGGGAATCACCCATGTAAAATGCTTAGAACAACGTTTGACACATATTAAGCATCCATTAAATGTTAGCGATCAGTAGTAGTAATAATAATATGACCTGCCGGCAACAATGATTACCCAAGAATTAATTGAATTGTCTTCAGGTGTGTGTTTCAGCGAACCACAGTCTCACTCTATTAAATGCTGATTTGACAAAGCAGACTAATTAGGGAGTCATCATTCAGTTTCTAAAAAGATTCTTTTCATTATCAAACTTCCCTGGTGCATAGAAAATAGACTTCAGTGTGTGTACAGTGGTCCGGGATAGGAAGGAAAGGCGTCCCTGCTCTGCTACAAGCAGTTGGATATGAACCCAAACCACCATCTAGTCCAGCTGTAGTGGCTCCAGGGACGATCGCAGCCCTGCCCCTCAGCCAGAACTTACCTGCCCCTGCCCACCTTCTCTCCTTGCAGGGTTTGCTGGCTCCTGCCTGCCCCGCTTCAGCACCATGCCCTTCATCTACTGCAACATCAACGAAGTGTGCCACTATGCCCGGCGCAACGATAAATCCTACTGGCTCTCCACCACCGCGCCCATCCCCATGATGCCCGTCGGCCAGACGCAGATTCCCCCGTACATCAGCCGCTGCTCTGTGTGTGAGGCGCCCTCACAAGCCATTGCTGTGCACAGCCAGGACATCACCATCCCGCAGTGCCCCGTGGGCTGGCGCAGCCTCTGGATTGGGTACTCCTTCCTCATGGTAAGGTCCCGCACCGCCCTCTCCACCAGGAGGAAGGCCGAGGGCGGGGAGCGCTGGGAGGGAAATTCTGAAATCGAGTGCTGAGGGAGCCATGGTCTAACGGCCTGTGGACTATTCCGTGCTCTCTCCCTTCTCTGGAGCACACCGCCAAGGGCTTGGGGCAGACGGAGGGCTCTGAGAAGAACTGCATGCTGAGCCCTGTTGGCGGTTTCCTTAATTCAGCCTTTCTCAGATTTGTCAGTGGAAATGTTCGGGGGGCACCTAACACACCTTGGACTCGGCGGGACGGCAGCGGTTTGGGAAATACTGGCTGGGATGCAGCCGCAGCCCAGGAGCCGTGGGTTAGGAGGGCCCTAGAGAGCTTGGAGGGGGCGCTCCTGGCTCTGAGGCTGAGACAAGGGAGGACGAGCGCCCCCGGTCCTAAAACATAGCTATTGGTCCGCTGGCCAGACGGGGGGGGGCTGAGCCGAGAGACCAGAGCTGAGAGACGGAGCAGCGGAGTCCATCACCTCCCAAGGTGACCAGTTCACAGCCACCGCCCATCTGTTTCAGCACACGGCCGCCGGCGCTGAGGGCGGGGGCCAGTCCCTGGTCTCCCCTGGCTCCTGCCTAGAGGATTTCCGAGCCACTCCTTTCATCGAGTGCAGTGGTGCCCGCGGCACCTGCCACTACTTTGCCAACAAGTACAGTTTCTGGCTGACGACGGTGGAAGAGAGGGAGCAGTTTGGGGAGGAGCCGGTATCTGAGACGCTGAAAGCCGGGCAGCTCCACACCCGGGTCAGCCGCTGCCAGGTGTGTATGAAAAGCGTGTAGGGTGGCACCTGCCACTCTGCCCCTTGCCCTCCCCTGCCCCGCACAACGGTCACCTCACAAACCTGAACGGTCTGAAGAAGGAAGGCCAAGCCCTTTTGCCCATCTGTCAAGTTGTACATTGGAGTCTCGTTTGGGCTGGACTACTGGACACTGGTCACCTCCACCCTCAGGCCCCATGGGTGAGCCCACCCTGCTGAGATCTGCTGTCCCATTTCGGTGCTACAGTTTGTGTGACTCTTCTTGGCTACCTCAGAAAGACCTGCTGGGCCACCCCTTTCTTAGAATGCTAGCTTTCCTCACTCTCTTGATCAGAAAGCTCTTCGTGAGAGCTAAAGGAGTCATTTCATTATGTCCAGAGGTCACCGCACATCATTTGGCTTAAACTAGAACCCAGTGTCTCCACGTGAAAAAAATTTCTCTGGCTCAACATTATGGATGGCTCAAGCCTGCACAGGGCAAGCTCTCACCTCTTCCCAGAGACCCACTGTGTCTAGGCAGGCAGCAGAGCTGGAATGAGATGCCAGCCAGTGTCCCGGGGTGAGCTCTGACCCCTTCGAGAGTGAGCACGACTGGGCCCCAGACTACTTAGGGACACTGGAAGACCAGCAGCCGAGAGGTGCCCAGGAACTTCACATGGTCGTAGACAAGTCACTTCCTCCTTGCCGGCTCCCTCCCCAGCCACAGGCAGCAGACTTGGCCTGGTTCAGAGTAGAGCAGAGGATGCACCAGATGTGGTCAGACCCATAAAGGGAAATGAGAACCGCAGCCCTTCCTCCCGGACCGGGGGGAGAGGGGAGGATGGGTAAGGAGGTGTGAATTTTGCTTTTGACTCCAGGAACAAAAAGGAAAATCCCTTGTCCCAATTTCTCAGAAGCCCCTGTTTATTCCAAATGCCATTCAGATGTGTGCAGTGTGGCAACTCGACACTGCAGTGTTGGTTCCTTTGCATTTTGAGGCTGTGAGAGACTTCCCATTAAAATGTCCATCCAGTTGTTCTTTCACAGGTAGCCTGTTAAACCATTCTGATATGTTTTTAAAGCCTCATAAAAATCTAGCACAGTCCTCTCTTTAGCAGTTAGCAGACCCAAAGCAAGCCTGAGTAGACTGTAAAGTATATTCTGTTTAGGGGGATTTGTTTTAAGCATTTCCTTTAATTATCAGTTTCCCAGAACACTTAGCTATGTTGACATGAGGCAATTCCTTCCAGGTGATTCTGTTTCCTTAAATATTATGTAAACTGTGCCAACACAGACAAAGCATAATCAGTATAATCTGAACTATTGTTAACTTCACCTCCTCAGTAATAAGCATGGTGTCAGCTTTGTACATTGCAAATAAAAGGAATCCAATATGAACATTTGACTCCTTTGACGTTCTTTCTTTGATGAAAACTTTTCTAAAGTCCATCTCACTGAAATTCATAAGCCCCCCTCAGAGCCAAGGGGGTTCCTGTCACTGCAAGTCGAGCTTTATAACAAAACACTGAGACACGGAAAAATACAATTAAAGTCAAGGGTCGATAATGTCTTCCAACAGGCAACAAATCCACACCATGCTTCAAGATAAGCCTACAACTGTCTTTAGCCCCATCACACGCTAGAGTTCAAGAAAGGAATTTCCATGTTTCTGGGGCCTCAGGATCATTTATAGATAAATCAAAAGTAGAGAAATTTTAGGGCCTCCCTGGTGGCGCAGTGGTTGAGAGTCCGCCTGCCGATGCAGGGGACACGGGTTCGTGCCCCGGTCCGGGAAGATCCCACATGCCACGGAGCGGCTGGGCCCGTGAGCCATGGCTGCTGAGCCTGTGCGTCCGGAGCCTGTGCTCCGCAACGGGAGAGGCCATAACAGTGAGAGGTCCGCATACCGCCAAAAAAAAAAAAAAAAAAAATGTAGAGAAATTTTAGTCATTAAAATCAAAGATATATGTGCATATATTTGTATATGCATAAAATATATCCTCTGGAAGGATAAAGAAGAAATTAATAACATTGGGAGCGTTCAGGAAAGAGAACTGACCTGTGGGAGGGAGAGACATTTCACTGAATACCATTTTGCACCTTTCGAATTCTGAACCGCTGGAATATATTATCTACTGGAAAAGAAAAAAATGGAATCTAAGGAAACAAGTGTTCAAATATTCCTAAATATACCACACAAAAAAACCCACCTTGGTTTGGTGCTAGCTTTCAAACCGCAGTTGCTGGCCTTCCTGGGGGCTTGGTTGAGCATGGAGGTGAAATGCATAGGTTAAGAAGACAAGGAGAGGAAAAGGGGAAGATAGCACTGGGACACGAGGTGCAGCCACACAAGAGAGTGGGTAGCAAAGCCAATTTGACGAATATGAGCTTTCAAATTTAGTATGTTGCTTGCTAGTCCTGAAATGGTTTGGAATTGTATTTGATGCACAGATTAATGTCACCACATGAATAATTCTTTCCAGTTATGACTGTCAAGCGAAATGGAGTCAAATTCAAACACAATTTTTAATTTCCCAAACAAAAATCAACAATTTAAGTCAGTGATTAGCAAACTACAGCCTGTGGGCTAAATCCAGCCCTCTGCCTGTTTTTGTAAATAAAGTTTTATTGGATTACGGCCAGGCTCATGTGCATGCACATTGTCTATGGCTGTCTTGGGGTTTCACCAGCAGAGATGAGGAGCTGTGACAGACACTATGTGGTCTTCAGAGCCTAAAACATTTCCTATCTGACCCTTGACAGAAAAAGTCTGCAGACCCCTGATTTAAATGATAATGATTTAAGGACAGGGTGACCATCTGACAAAAGTATCAGTAAAGATGGGGACAGTGACGCATCAAATAGTTAAGGTTCTCGCAAATGGGAAGGAGATCAATAAGTATACATTTGATGTAATGTCTTTGACACGCTTTTTGAGATCAATTATAATTATTTAAACACATGTTCAAATAATTTAACAAGAACTTTTTTTCCCTGATACGATTATCACTTTATTATTAGAGCAAGAGAACAGGTTGCTTCTTAGTATTTAGCCCAGAGAGGTCTAACCTGAAAGGGTGAAGAAGCACAGGGTAACCATCTCTCATCTGCTGGTGCTGGAAGCAAGGTGGGAGTTGCTGTCTATCTTCCAGACATCCACCTCCTCATTTCAGTGGCTGAAGATTCGCTGTGGCCATGTAAGAAGCTGGGAAGTGCAAGAGACGACTCCTAATCTTTCTGCTCCTAGATTCCATGATTGTTTTAGTTCTTTCTGGGGAAGGGGTATATTGTTCACTTGTGTGTTTTTTTCTGAGAAAAGGTGATTGGCTCAGTCATGATTGCTATCAAGTTTGTATGCTGTTGGCATATCAGGCACTTGCTGACTAGAAAAGTTTTTTGTGATGAATTCATGTTCTTCTGGTGCCAGATGGAAGACAGATCTCCAAGGTGAGTTCCCACTATTCTATATGCTCAGAATCTCGAAATCTTCCTCCAGGTCAAACTCCTCTAGTTGTTCAGTAGAGTCGATGAATTCTATCACAATACAGAAAAGAGGAAGAAAAAAGCTTGACACTTTGTCTCAAGCGGTCAATAAGTTACTCAGTAGTTAAGACCATGCATTTTTTTTTTCTTTTGCGTTATGCGGGCCTCTCACTGTTGTGGCCTCTCTCGTTGCGGAGCACAGGCTCCGACGCGCAGGCTCAGCGGCCATGGCTCATGGGCCCAGCCGCTCCACGGCATGTGGGATCTTCCCAGACCGGGACACGAACCCATGTCCCCTGCATCGGCAGGCGGACTCTCAACCACTGCGCCACCAGGGAAGCCCCAAGACCATGCATTTTTAATTGCTTTGCTACAGAAAAGTTTGTGTAGAGGAGACTTATAGGTGGGACCACTGCTGAGTATTAGCAATTCTCTATAAAGAATCAAAATAGGTTTAAGGGCCAAGATGTGGGAGTAGAAAGACCCTGAGCTCATCTGCTCTCAGGAGCACACCAAAATAACAACTATCTGCAGAATAACCATTGATGAAAAAGACTGGAACCTACCAGAAATGATCTTCTACAACTAAAGTCATAAAGAAGGATCCACAACATGACGGGTAGGAGGGGCAGACTCGCGATATAATCAAATCCCATACCCCCAGGGTGGGCGACCCACAACCTGGAGAATAATTATATCACAGAAGTTCTCCCACAGGAGTGAGAGTTCTGAGCCCCACATCAGGCTCCCCAGCCTGGGGGTCTGGCACTGGGGGGAGGAGCCCCCAGAGCAGTTGGCTTTGAAGGCCAGTGGGGCTTTACTGCAGGAACCCCACAGGACTGGGGGAAATACAGACTACACTCTTAAAGGGCACACACAAAAATCTCATGTGCACTGGGACCCAGGACAAAAGCAGTGATTTGATAGGAGCCTAGGCCAGACCTATCTGCTGGGCCTGGAGACTCTCCTGGAGAGGTGGGGGGGGGGGTGGGGTGGCTGAAGCTCACCCAGGGGACATACACCCTGGTGGCAGACATACTGGGGAACATTCAACTACATGAACACTCCTGGTGGCTGACATGTTGGATCATTAGTGCCAAGACCTGGCCCCACCCGACAGCCTATAGGCTCCAGTGCTGGGACACCTCAGGCCAAACAACCAATTGGGCAGAGACACAGCCCCACCCATCAGCAGACAGGCTGCCTAAAGAAGTCCTGACCCACGGCGTCCAGACAAGCCCCTAGACATGGCCCTGCCCATCTGAGGGCCAAGACCCAGCTCCACGCACCAGTGGGCAGGCCCTGGCCCCTCCCACAAGGAATCCTGAACAAGACTCTAAAGCAGGCTCACCCACCAGGGGGCAGACACCAGAAGCAAGAAAACTACAATCCCACAACACAGGCCAGAGACCCTATCCTGGGACCAGCTGGCCCCTGACCCTGCCAACTAGCAGGCCACTGCAACCTCAGGGACACCCCAGACCCCATGCCCAACTGTATCAGAAACCAGCCCCCCCTTACCAGTGATCTGAAATGAGCTCTGGGATCCCTGGGCCCAGGAGCCACACTCCAGGAAGCAGCTCTGCCTGCCAGTAATCCAGCACTGACCCCTGCCAGTAGTTGGGCAACAGCCCCAGAGGCTTCAGGACCCTGACTCCGGCCACCAGCGAGCCAGCACTAGCTCCAGGGCCCCCTTGGATTCCACAACCAGCCACCTCGTGACCAGGCCCCACTAAACAGCAACCAGCAGCATCTGCACAAGGCAGGGCCTGGCAACCAACCAGACTAGAAGCCAACTAAGCCTAGCAGACCACCCACATAGTCAGCCCGCCACAACAGAAGGAACCAAACAGCCCTCTTAGGGGGAACACCTAGAGCATATAGCTTGGGTGACAAGAGAGGAGTGCACTGCTGGAACACACAGGATGCCTCCTACAGAGGGCCACTTCTCCAAGGTTGAGAAACGTAACTAACCTACCACAGACATAAAAATACAGATAGCAACTTAGACAAAATGAGGCGGCAGAGGAATAGGTTCCAGACAAAGGAACAAGATAAAACCCCAGAAAAAGAACGAAGTGAAATGGAGATAGGCAATCTACCCAAGAAAGAGTTCAGAGTAATGGTCGTAAAGATGATCAAAGAACTCGGGAGGAGAATGGATGCACAGAATGAGAAGCTAGTTTTTAACAAAGAGAAAATACAAAGAACAACCAAACAGAGATGGAGAGTACAATAACCGAAATGAAAAATACACTAGAAGGAATCAATAGTAGACCAAATGATACAGAAGAATGCACCAGTGTGCAGGAAGACAGAGTAATGGAAACCACTGCAGCTGAACAGAAAAAAGAGAAAAAGAATGAAAAGAAATGAGGACAGTTTAAGAGATCTCTGGGACAACACCAAGTGCACTAATATTTGCATTATAGGGGTCCCAGAAGAAGAGAGAGACAAAGGGCCTGAGAAAATATTTGAAGAGATAATAGCTAAAAACTTCCCTAACCTGGGAAAGGAAACAGGCACCCAAGTCCAAGAAGCACAGAGTCCCATATAGGATGAACGCAAAGAGAAACACACCAAGACACACCGTAATCAAACTTACAAAAATTAAAGATAAAGAGAGAATACTAAAAGCATCAAGAGAAAAGCAACAAATAATATACAAGGGAACTCCCATAAGACTATCAGCTGATTTTTCAGCAGAAACTCTGCAGGCCAGAAGGGAGTGACACAGTATATTTAAAGTGATGAAAAGGAAAAACCTACAACCAAGAATACTCTACCCAGCAAGGCTCTCCTTAAGAGAAACCAAAAGCTTTACAGACAAGCAAAAGCTCAACGAATTCAGCACCACCAAACCAGCTTTACAATAAATATTAAAGGAACTTCTCTGGGTGAAAAAGAAAAGGCCACAACCAGAAACAAGAAAATTATAAAATGAAAAAGCTCACTAGTAAAGACAAATAAAGGTAGTATATAATACACAGACAAAACTAGTAGGGAGGTTAAAAGACAAAACTTGTAAAGTCAGCTGTATCCACAATAAGCAGTTAAAGGATACAGAAAACAATCAGATGTAAAATATGATATCAAAAACTGTAATCGTGAGCGGAGGAGAGTACAAATACAGGGTATTTAAAATGCACTTGAAATTAAGAGATCAGCAACTTAAACAATCACATTTATATAGAGACTGTTAAACAAAAACCTCATAGTAACTGCAAACCAAAAACCTATAATAGATATACACACAAAAAAGAAAAAGGAATCCAAACATAACACTAAAGGTAGTTATCAAATCACAAGAGAAGAGAACAAAAGAAGAAAAGGGAATAAAAGACCTATAAAAACAAATCCAAAACAATTAACAAAATGGCAATAAGAACATACATATCTATAATTACCTTAAACGTAAATGGATTAAATGCTCCAAACAAAAGACATAGACTGGCTGAATGGATACAAAAACAAGACCTGTATATATGCTGCCTACAAGAGACTCACTTCAGATCTAGAGACACATACAGACTGAAGGTAAGGGGATAGAAAAAGGTATTCCACGCAAATGGAAATCAAAAGAAAGCCAAAGTAGCAATACTCATATCAGACAAAATAGACTTTAAAATAAAGACTGTTACAGGAGACAAAGAAGGACACCACATAATGATCAAGGGACCAATCCAAGAAGAGGATATAACAATTGTAAATATATATGCACCCAACATAGGAGCACCTCAATATACAAGGTAAATATTAACAGATATAAAAGGAGAAATTGACAGTAGCACAATAATAGTAGGGGACTTTAACACCCCACTCACATCAATGGATGGATCATCCAGACAGAATATCAATAAGTAAACACAGGTCTTAAATAACACATTAGACTAAATGAACTTGATACTTGTAGAGCATTCCATCCGAAAGCGGCAGAATACACATTATTTTCAAGTGCACATGGAACATTCTCCAGGATAGATTACATGCCAGGCCATAAAACAAGCCTTGGTAAATTTAAGAAAACTGAAGTCATATCAAGCATCTTTTCTAACCACAACACTATGAGATTAGGAATCAACTACAAAAAAAAAAACTGCAAAAAACACAAACATGTGGAGGCTAAACAATATGCTACTAAACAACCAATGGATCACTGAAGAAATCAAAGATGAAATTAAAATATACCTAGAGACAAATGAAAATGAAAACATGATGATCCAAAACCTATGGGATGCAGCAAAAGCAGTTCTAAGAAGGAAGTTTATAGCGATAGAAGCTTACCTCAGGAAACAAGAAAAATCTCAAACAACATAACCTGACACCTAAAACAGGTTAGAGAAAGAAGAACAAACAAAACCCCAAGTTAGTAGAAGGAAAGAAATCATTAAGGTCAGAGCAGAAATAAAATAGAGACTAAAGAAACAATAGAAGTAAATGAAACGACGAGCTGGTTCTTTGAAAAACAAAATTGATAAACCTTTAGCCAAACTCATCAAGAAAAAAAGGGAGAGGGCCCAAATCAATAAAATCAGAAGTGAAAAAAGAGAAGCTAAAACCAACACCACAGAAATACGAAGGATCATAAGAAACTACTATGAGCAACTATACGGCAATAAAATGAACAGCCTAGAAGAAATGGAAAAATTCTTAGAAAGGTACTATCTCCCAAGACTGAACCAGGAAGAAATAGAAACTATGAACAGACCAATTACCAGTACTGAAATTGAATCAGTAATTTAAAAACTCCCCACAAACAAAAGACCAGGACCAGATGGCATCACAGATGAATTCTACCAAACATTTAGACAAGAGTTAACAGCTATCCTTCTCAAACTATTCCAAAAAAGTGCAGAGGAAGGAACACTTCCAAACTCATTCCATGAGGCCACTATCACCCAGATACCAAAACAGAACAAAGATATCTCAAAAAATAAGAAAATTACAGGCCAATATCACTGATGAACATAGATGCAAAAATCCTCAACAAAATACTAAAAACTGACTCCAACAAAAAACTCACTCCAACAATATATTATAAGGATCACACACCATGATCAAGTGGGATTTATCCCAGGGATGCAAGGATTTTTCAATATCTTCAAATCAATGTGATACACCACATTAACAAATTGAAGAATAAAAACCATACGATCATCTCAATAGATACAGAAAAAGCTTTTGATTAAAGTCAACATCAATTTATGATAAAAACTCTCCAGAAAGTGGGCATAGAAGAAACATACCTTAACATAATAAAGCCCATATATGACAAACTCACAGCTAAACATCTTACTCAACAGTAAGAAGCTGAATGCATTCCCTCTAATATCAGGAACAAGACAAGGATGTCCACTCTCACCACTTTTACTCAACATAGTTTTGGCAATCCAAGCCACAGCAATCAGAGAAGAAAAAGAAATAAAAGGAATCCAAATTGGAAAGAAAGAAGTAAAACGGTCACTGCTTGCAGATGACACGATACTATACACAGAAAATCCTAAAGATGCCACCAGAAAACTACCAAAGCTCATCAATGAATATGGTATAGTTGCAGGGTACAAGATTAATATACAGAAATCTGTTGCATTTCTATACACTAACAATGAACTATCAGAAAGAGAAATTAAGGAAACAATCCCACTTACTATCACATCAAAAAGAATAAAATACCTAGGAATCAACCTACCTAAGGAGGCAAAAGACCTGTACTCCAAAAACTATAAGACACTGATGAAAGAAACTGAAGATGACACAAACAGATGGAAAGATATGCCATGTTCTTGGATTGGAAGAATTAATATTGCTAAAGAGACCATACTACCCAAGGCAATCTACAGATTCAATGCAATCCCTATCAAATTACCAATGGCATTTTTCACAAAACTAGAACAAACATTTTTACAATTTGTATGGAAACACAAAAGACTACAAATAGCCAAAGCCATCTTAAGAAAGAAAAACAAATCTGGAGGAATCAAGCTTCCTGACTTCAGACTATACTACAAAGCTACAGTCATCAAAACAGCATGGTACTGGCACAAAAACAGATGCATAGATCAATGGAACAGGATAGAAAGCCCAGAAATAAACCCATGCACTTATCGTCAATTAATCTACGACAAAGCAGGCAAGAATATACAGTGGAGAAAAGACAGTCTCTTCAATAAATGGCGCTGGGAAAATTGGACAGCTACATGTAAAAGAATGAAATCAGAATATTCTCTAACACCATATCCAAAAATAAACTCAAAATGGATTAAAGACCTAAATGTAAGACCAGATACTATAAAACTCCCAGCAGAAAACATTGGCAGATCACTCCTTGACATAAATTGCAGCAATATTTTTTTGGATCCGTCTCCTAGAGTAATGGAAACAAAAGCAAAAATAAACAAATGGGCCCTAATTAAACTTGAAAACATTTGCACAGCAAAGGAAAGCATTTTAAAAAATGAAAAGACAGCCTATGGACTGGGAGAAAATATTTACAAATGATGTGACGGACAAGGGATTAATTTTCAAATACACAAACAGCTCATACAGCTCAATAGCAAAAAAACAAACAACCCAATCAAAAAATAGGCAGAAGACCTATATAGACATTTCTCCAAAGAAGACATACAAATGGCCAACAGGCCCATGAAAAGATGCTCAACATCACTAATTATTAGAGAAATGCAAATCAAAACTACAATGATGTATCACCTCACACCAGTTAGAATGGGCATCATCAAAAAGTCTACGAATAATAAATGCTGGAGAGGGTGTGGAGAAAAGGGAACCCTCTTACACTGTTGCTGGGAATGGAAATTGGTGTGGCCACTATGGAGAACAGTAATGGAGGCTCCTTAAAAAACTAAAATAGAACTACCACATGACCCAGCAATTCCACTCCTGGGCATATATCCCGAAAAGACAAAAACTCTAATTTGAAAAGATACATGTACCCCAATGTTCATGGCAGCACTATTTACAATAGCCAAGACATGGAAGCAACCTAAATGCCCATCTACAGGTGAATGGGTAAAGAAGATGTGAGATACACACACACACACACACACACACACACACACACACACACACACACACACACACACACAATGGAATATTACTCAGCCATAAAAAATAATGAAATAATGCCATTTGCAGCAACATGGATGGACCTAGAGATTATCACACTAAGTGAGGTAAGTCAGAGAAAGGTAAATACCATATGATATCACTTATATGTGGAATCTAAAAAAATTATACAAATGAACTTATTTACAAAACAGAAACAGACTCACAGACATAGAAAACAAATTTATGGTTACCAAAAGGAAAGGGGCGGGGAGGGATAAATTAGGAGTTTGGGGTTAACAGATACATACTACTATATATAAAATAGATAAACAAGGACCTACTATATAGCACAGGGAACTATATTTAATATCTTATAATAACCTATAATGGAAAAGAAACTGAAAAAGTACATATATAACTGAATCTCTTACTGTACACCTGAAACTAACACAACATTGTAAATCAACTATACTTCAATTAAAAAAAAAAGAATCAAACTAACTGGACTTGTTACACAGTCCTAATCAAAGTGATGAAGTTGAGGCTCTGTGAGACCTTCAAGGTACCTTTTGAATTACCCATGGCCTCTGATTTGTCTTCTGAACCAGACCATGAAAAAAAGAAATTCTAGTCATTTTGATTTTGTATGGAACTTCTACACGGAGCTCATTTTTTTTTTACTATCATTCTTTGAAATTGGTAAATATTAGTTCATCAGAAGAAGCACCATTCCTTGATCAGTGCAGCTGAGTAGAAATTTTTCATTTCCACAGAAAACATGACGCACAATTGCTTCTGTCTCATAAAACAACTGCTAGGCCTTCCCTGGTGGCACAGTGGTTGAGAGTCCGCCTGCCGATGCAGGGGACACGGGTTCGTGCCCCGGTCCGGGAAGATCCCACATGCTGTGGAGCGGCTAGGCCCATGAGCTGTGGCCGCTGAGCCTGCGCGTCCGGAGCCTGTGCTCCGCAACGGGAGAGGCCACAACAGTGAGAGACCCGAGTACAGCAAAAAAAAAAAACAAAAAACAAAAAGCAACTGTTATCCATGGGTCTGCTGGCCAGAGAGCTTCTGAACAACAGCTTACCTGCCCCCGTGGTTGTCACTTCTGGCTTGGCTGGAGGAACAAAGGGAGGCCAGTGTGATGGATGTTTCTGAACTAATTCAAACATCCTTAAATTTTCCTTTAGAATTTCCTGAGGAGACATAGAAACAGTTGTAAACACTGCAGAGTCACTACATATCTGCCCAGTTGGCAGTATATGACTCCAAACCCTAAGAGAGTGGCCTGGCTGTTGAAAGGTGAAAGCAAAGGCTTAGCAAATACACCCATCCTCTACTTGACCCGTCTGAAGACCCAGCTCTCTTCAATTCTAGATACTGTTGGCCAGGAAGGAAGGACGCTGGAGGGAGGATCTGATGGAAGGCCAGTACTCACTGCCCATGCTCCATCATGAGGTCTTACGCCAGTTGCATGGGACCAACTCAATTTAGGGGTGAGATGTTCCTGAAGTGTTGGCTCCAAAGAAATGTTGGTTAGTCAAGTTAAATCTGCCCCCAAAGAATATTGGTACATGTTGGCATGGTTTCAGTTTCAATCCAAGATGTATGATATATGTCCTAATTTAAATAGCATAGTCTTATCAGAAAATTTTCTTTCTAACGTTAAATGTGATATACAGTTTTGTGGCATTCTGAAATGTAAGTAATGCCTTTAGAAAATAATTCTCCATTATGTCTCAGCCAATTATTAACTGCGGTTTCAGATTCAGCTGGGGACTTTAGTGTTAATTATTTGTTCACCTGCGAAGAAAAATCTTCCCTCCTTACACTTACAAGAGGCTCTGAGATCCCATCTCTCCAACCCCTCTGTTTTGCAGATAAGAGAACATGATGTCTCCTGCCACCCCATCCAGGGCTCTTTAAACTACTCCCTATGATTTCCCCTCATTCTTTCAATAAGAGTTGATCAATATCTTCCACATAATTGGCATGTGTTAGAAGCAAAGGATGAGGGAGGCAGATACAAAAGTTGTGAGCCAGCAAAATGATAAATACCCTCTGACATAAAATGCCAAAAAGAAAGAATAACTTGCTTTCGTATTGACACAGATTTCTGCAAACTGTGTTTGCTTTAAGTGGCAGTGTGCCTATATTTTATATAAATAAGACAGTTAATAGAAAGGCAAGCCCCTTAAACCATAATGGAACACATTAAACTGTAAATGGACACGAAACAAATAGAAAAGTAGTTTGGCTTCTTCAACCATCTCAGTGTTACAAACAGAGTAAGGAAGAATTTAGGCTGAGCTATATGAAATTGGCATTTTTAAGTTAAAATGGTAGAATATTAGTTGAATATTTCATTGACTCACGGGCTCAATGAGACGGAACATTCAGTAGTTAAAAATATCGCTCACCTGACACACTAAGCATATTGCAAACCAAAGTTTTCCTTTAGTTTCCCCAAAGTTATGTACAATTCCCCACATCCTAGTTTCTTTCTTTTGCAATAAAGTCATATCAGGCTGGACTTATGTTACTATGAAAAACCGTCTTGAAAAGGAATTATATTGAATAACACTTGTTTTTTAAGACTAAGAAAAACATACATCTTTACCTTCTGAACAAGGCTACACCAGCTATCAAAGTCTTTTTCTTCTTTGCAGAAAAATCCCTTGGGGGAAAGCAAAAGAAGACAACTTAGAACTGGTCAGGGGCACCCAGGCAGGCCCTTTGTATTGCAAGATGGAGCCGTTGGCCCGGAGTTGTGAAGTAGGATGTGGGCCACTTCCTTTGGATGTGTCCTCCCAGCAACAAGGAGGAAGAGTGTCTGAGCTTATCTCTCTTCTAGATCAGTGCCTCACTTGGACACACACATCTGCTCATTCATCTTCATATTTTCTCTCTCTCTCTGCCTCTTTCTCTTATTCTGTCCCTTTCCCTTTTACCCTGTCCCTTTCCCTCCCTGATCCTCTCCCTTCACACGGTGAGATATAGTAACTTGAAAACCAATCTCCAAAGCACAGGGTTACTTCCATTACATTCAGTGCACAAATATACCTACGTATAAAAAATGATCCATTAAAACCAGCAAACAAAAGCCAAATAGTACTTTTAGCTAGAGGCATTACTTAACAAGGTGGCTTTGACCTTAAGGAAATTATCTTTTAGAATAAAGAGGTGGTGGTGTGATGAATTGGGAGATTGGCATTGATATATATATATACACTAATGTGTATAAAATGGATAACTAATGAGAACCCGCTGTATAAAAAATCAAATCAAATAAAATTCAAAAAAAAAAAAAAGTCAGGGACGTCCCTGGTGGTTAAAAAAAAAAGAAAGGAATAAAGAGAACCATCAGCCTCCTTCCCCATCCTCAGAACCATCCTACAGCACTAAAAGAATGGTCCAAAACAAGAGGAGGACTCTGTCAGCTCTCCATCACTGGCCCTCCAACAATCGGGTTAAACTGGTAGAGAGGATGCAGACAGACCTCAGAACAACTGGCTACTTCCCAGGCAGCTGTCCCTTCCATGTGTGGACGGCAGTCATATTTCCAGCAGGGGAAAGCCTGCAGCTTCCTGGATTGTGTGCCCAGAGGAATGGACATTGTCCACCCAGGAGGTCTTGCCTCCTTATCCCTCCTTCCCTATGTCTCACCTTATTCCCGGTGCCCGGATAGCAATATTTAGAGGGCAAGAAGGAAAAGGGGGAAAGATGGTAACACTGGTCGTGACTAACATTTCTAGAATGCTTACAACACGCCAGGCACTGTGCTATGTGCCTTACACATAGTGAACTCATACAGCCATGCAAGGAAGGAACTACCGTTTTGCCCACTGGAGAGATGAGAAGGCCGAAGCTCAGAAAAGTTAAGGGACTCCCCCTAAGTCCATGGCTGGTAAGCGGCTTCGATCCTAACTCGGCTTCAGGGCCCATTCCTTCCCCACTACACCACACGACACTACCTCTCGTGGGGGTGGGGAGCGAACATTCTTTTGCCGCCCTACCTAACAACCTGGATAACTTCCAGGGAGCCAAACTGTGATAGGGCAGCGTTGTGTCTCTTGGGCCACCCAACCTTCAGATACCCACCAATGCTACGGAAGGATCCAAGTTCAGGATGTTCATTCGCTGTGGAGGTTGCAGACAATGGAAAGTCTGGTCGTCAACCGTCCCGTTCTCCTCAGTGTCAACAAAGGTCTGGGTTGTGTGAGGGTCCAGGAAAATGAGCTCATCACCTGTTTTGAATGAGACATGCTTAACCTTCGAAGAACCACCGGCCCTGGCCACACTGCTGTCCTTGGGATGAGGCGCTCTGGTTGTCCTAACCCCTCCCTTGGTGACAATGAGAATGAGATGACAGAAAGCCTGAAGGAGGGTGACCATGCTTGAAGGAAGCCACCCACGCCCAAAGCCAATCATTCAATGCGAAGACTTGCCCTAGCATTTATATCTCCTCAAAGCCCAAGTCCAAAAGTGGAAAGGCACAGGTTTGGGGAAAGGGGGGAATGAGCGACCACAGATGACATGGCGGGCTCGGTGAGCAGCAGTAGCCATGAGTCCAGGTGCCATCAGGGAGCTTCCTGACCCTTTCAACACTGGAAAGCCTCTTGCTCTAGACCATTGGTTCTTAGACCTATGGTCAAAGAGCACATCTGGGAAGGAAAAAGGCCTTGGCCTCCAAAGGAAATGGGAATGCTGACTCTGCCATGGGTGAGACACCAGGGAGCTGACTTCTGGTCGTGATTCGCTAGCAAGTTAGTCATTGTTAGCAAGTCAGTAATTCCTGTCAGAAAGCACTGCCTTGGTCACAGTAATATCAGTACACATACGCCTTGCTGGGAAAACTCACTTTGAGATTGGTCGACCGTTACAAATTGGAGAAAAATGCTGCTTCATTAAATTGAAAAAGTCTAGCCCAATAATGATCTGGGGGGAGTATGGGATAATAAAATCTCTACTTTTATCTAATGTTCAAAGGGTTGAGAGTCCCTCTAACGCTCATCAGCAGCACACCGAGTAGGCTGACGTACCTAAGGGGTCACCCCAACCTCGCTGTCCAGGCCTGAGAACCATCTGGGCCTCTGTGTTCTAGACTGGGTTAAGCAAGCAAAGAGAGAGATCTGCCTGAGGCAGGAGTATGGGGTGGGAAGGGACACCCCGAAGACACTCTCTGGAATGGCACCCAGGATTCTTCTGCGTACATCTAAGTGCTTCTGTTGGCAAAGAGTGTTTCTGATGTCTGATGCCAAGTTTAACTTATCTCTGTCGCAGACCTAGGACAAACCACTTCACTCTGTCTTAATTTTCTTGCTTTTAAACTGGGGTCACTGGGTCTGTTCCAGTTACCTCACAGGGTATTATCAGAATGAGAAGATCTCACCTCTGTGAACTGCTTAAAACACAATACAAATGCAAGGTAGTCATAGATGTACCTTGCTGAGACTCAAAAGGATTTTCCTACAAATATATGTTTAAGAGCATATGGAAATCAATGCCCCCATATGGCTTGCTTTAGGAAACTCAAGGTACATATTCCCCCAGACCACAGGCGGGTGAGACCAGTTATATCAAAAAAGCCTCAAGGCTCAATGAAGAGCAACATCCAGGATGTTTAGAGGAAAGCTTACCTAAGACCATAGAAAGGGAAGGGGAGAAGGAAGCTGTGCACGAGAAAATGCGACTCCAAAGCAGGATTAGGACCGAGCGTTCTGCCAGTTTTGAGTTAAGGTACTGGGAATAATAGCAGTGTCCTCTCTGAGTCTGGCCCTTTCCCATGGGTGGGGGTGTGTGTGTGTGTGTGTGTGTGTGTGTGTGTGTGTGTGTAGTGGAGCTCTGTGGGCTGCCCTATTTCTGAGAGTGCTTAAAAGAGATACAGTAGATCAAAAAAGTCCTAGAGAGGGCTTGCCTGGTGGTGCAGTGGTTGAGAGTCCGCCTGCCGATGCAGGGGACACGGGTTCGTGCCCCGGTCCGGGAGGATCCTGCGTGCCGCGGAGCAGCTGGGCCCATGAGCCATGGCCGCTGAGCCTGCGCGTCCGGAGCCTGTGCTCCGCAACGGGAGAGGCCACAGCAGTGAGAGGCCCGCGTACCACAAAAAAAAAAAAAAAAAAAGTCCTAGAAATGATATGGGGACTAAATCAAGGTCTCTAATGAGGCCCAAGAAGAAGTGGCAGGCAGGTCCACCATCTGCAGACACTGGGCTCACGCGACGGATCTCCAGGTGGCATCCTCCACCAAAGCACAGGGGACGAGCATTCTAAGCAGAGAAAAATCTCCCAGCCAGTCTCTCACCCTGGCCATAGTCTTGTGCACCAGGAGCTTCTCCCAGCTTCCCACCGGGCAAGAGGGCACTCGGGAAGCAATGTGGTGTGGTGGGCAGGGACGGCCAAATTGGGATCGAATCCTGGCTTTGCTACTTTTGAGCTCAGTAACCTTGAGTAAACAACCCCTCTAAGTCTTCCGCTAGGCATAAACGGAAATAATGATCTCTACCTCACAGGGGTGTTGTGCTAACTCTATCAATCAATCATCTAAAGCTATACATCTCTACATAACTCTCGATATTAATCTATATCTCTCTATACATGTATATATATTTTAATATATAATTGTATATTATATAAATTATATATTTATATATAACATAGGAAACAATATATTATAATGACAAGTAATATAAATATATATATTTTTATAATGGAGAGAGAGAGAGAAAGAGGGGGAGAGAGATTGAGAGAGAACCCTCTGCAGAGTCCCTTGTTCAGAAAATGGCAGTTCTCATCTGTCCCCTCCCTTCAGACATTCTGCCAATCCAGACTCTCCCCACCTGAGCCTAATACAGTAAGGGGGTAAGTCAGAAAATGGGAGTTGAGGGGAGTTTGGAGCCTCAAGTGAAGGTTAAACAAAGGATTTATGGACATTAGCGGCAAATGGGCACTATGTAAACCTCTGTCTTGGGAACTGAGGATTGCCCACACCTCTTTCAAAAGTAGTCCAACTCCACCAATGTCTCCCCAACCCAGTGGTCTCAGGAAACAGGAGGGCTATGCCAGCTTGGCAAATTCTCTCTGGGTAACTTGGGATAAAGGAGGCCAGGGTGCCCAGGATTCACTGAGATCCCTCCAAAATTATTTTCCAGTGTTTCCACCTTTTCCTCAAGCACGGACAATAGGAAATATATTTTTGCTACATTTTCTTTGACAGGAACCCAAAAGTTTAGAAACAGAGAACATCTAAATTTATAACACTCTAAATACTGGGGTTTGTACTTAGAAAAAGAAAAGCCTCCACTTTCCAAATGTTCCATCAAGCTGTAGTTCTTAGGATAGACCAGTAGATGGCAGCATTCGAGAGAGCCCCAGCAACTGTGGAGAAACCCTACCTTAAAGAGAGAAAGAGCGAGCAGAGGAAAGAGGCGCTGGGGTCAGGCTGGCTCTTTTTGCTGAGTGCTTTCCTGTGAGGGGACAACATGGTGAGCTGGGGGTCAGCCCTATCTTCCATAAAGGGAGCTTGATACTGAAAGAGCTGACGCTCTTTTCCTGCTGGCACACAGCTAGCTAGCCAGTGGGAGACTGACCACATACAGGGCTCGTCTGTTTCCACCCGCCCCACCTCCATGAAACCCCGAGGAGGAGATGAGTGGGGAGGTGACCAAGCCCATCTCACTCAGTCCTCTGCACGTGCCTCAGGCCATTCCCCATGCCTGCTCTGGCTCTCCCTTGCACTCTAAGCTCATAGCTTCCTCGAAGCCCACTCCTGCGAGAGGTGTCCCGTATCCCACTTCCCTCACCGCATCACTCCCTTACTCTGCGGCACTAAGCAGGTGTCTAGGCCCTTGGTACTCAAAGTGTGGCACCAGCAGCACCGGCACTACCTAGTTAGAAATGCAGGCTCTCAGGCTCCACCCCAGAACTGCTGAACCCACATTATAATAGGCTCTCAAGGTGATCCATGTGCACATTAAAGTTTGAGAAGCACCGGGCTAGCTCCCGTCGTGTGCCAAGGGCCTTAAATGTCTCTGGTCACAGCTAGTGAGTGGCTGGGTTTCCAGAGGCATCTACTGAGGCAGGTAATGCCGGGCTGCTCATCAGGATCTACATTAGGAGGTTAGTCGTTTTAAGGCTTAGCCTCCAGTATCAGGAAAGGGATACCTCTGTCTTCACCTCCTCTTATTCTCACCAGAGTCAGGGCTCTGAACAATAAGCTAGCAACCCAAGCTGCATGAGCCTAGGAAGCCCGAGGACGGCTCCTAGCCTGAACGCCCGAGCCCCAGTAAGAGGGGTATCGGCAAGGCCAGGGGAGTGAAGCCCTGCCACCCTGGGCGCCACAGGAAAGAGAGACAGGTGCTGAAGCAATGCTATGACCTTGAGGCCGTCCAGTGGGAAAGCAGCCATGGAACCATCTTGTCAAGAGGCAATGAAGCAGAGGCACTGAAGGGGGATCTGCTCTCTGTCAGGCACAGGTAAACGTTACTCTCCAGGCCAGAGACAAGACGAGCTGCCCAGAGGCCACAGCATCTCCAGGCTAGGTGAGGGCCCCCTGAAACTGGAATTGCCTGGTCTCCCGTGCAGACCTTCTGCCCACCCTCCCCTAGCCCATGATGACTTACTTGTGATTCCTCTTTTCTTACCTAAGAATCCTATGAAATAATAGGCGTTATTTGGTTTTCCTCCTAATGCCCCTAAAGACTGTGGCATCTTAAAACACTCCTGGAGGGAAAGAGAACGCAAGATTCTCAGCTCATGTGTGGACTGCTGCTCACGGGTCTCCGTGCTCACATGGCGGTGGGATGGGCGGGCAGCGAGCGGCTTGGGGAAAGGTGCGACTTACTTTGAAGGCGTCGACATAGACAGGATTGATTTGGTTTATGCCCAGGCGGAGGGGCACAATGAGCAGCAAGGGTTTCCAGGCTGGAGAGCAGGCAGAGGGGCCCTTACTCTGGGTCGAAGCATTCAGAGACTCAGGGGGGCTCTCGGCAGCTGTTTCAGCACTCAAGGGGAGGGTGTGGCACATTTTTTCTAGAAACAGAAGACAAGAGAGCTGGGTAAATAAGGGGCATCCAGCCCTAGGAGATGTGCCAAGGGCAAAACCAAAGGAGACCTCACATGACAGCGCTGCCTGGAAGGCCCTTCCCCCGGCCACCGGGGCCCTGCTGCCCGACCTCCTACAGGAAGCCCAGGCCACTCCTCCAGCCCTTACTTCTCCTCCTTCTGGCAACTGAACACTCACTTACCTCTTGTCAGATATTATGGGCTCACTGGGAGAATCTCATTTCTCAACCAGACTGCAAGGGCCTTGGAAACAGGGACTGTATCTGTTGGTCCCTCTAACCCCGTGGCAGGGAGCACAGGGGGGCTGCCACAGAAGACCTGTCAGTGGTTTAACTGATTACCCGCACTTGGGGAGTCCTGCAGGGAAAGGGTCTGGTGCTTCACTGAGGGGCAGCAGAGATCCTCTAATTGTTTTCTCCCTTTCAGAAAGCTGAAAGGGAAGAGAAGAAGGGGCACAGGGAATGATTAACCGGAGCCCGGTGCTCCCCTGTCCTGCTAGATGGGCAGGCCAGAGAGTCGTGGGGCGGGGGAATGGGGGTATGTATGTATCTTCTTTCTCTTTTTCTCCCTCTCCCTCGCTTTCTGTCTTTCTCTCCACCACGCCCCACACACATTCTGAATGGTGAGGAAGAACCGCATCAGCCAGCCACCCGAGAATGTAAACTGGCCCGGGACTCACTGATATCTTCAATAACCACGGTGTTATCCATTGAAACATAAACAGCCAAGGAATTCCATTCATCAAATAAAGCAAGTTTTCTGCAAAGCAACATACAATGAAGTCACAATTGGGGAAGATGGACATCTCGGCAGGAAGCAGTACAACCTATGTATGCCCAGCGTTCCTGAAGTTACTGAACACTGAGCCACAGAGAAGTTGGGATTCAGGTCAGGTCTGGCTCCCTTGACTGAGCTCTGGAACATTCTATGTCCAGGGACCTTGAGAATGCCAGAGGCACTGTTTCCGCACCTCAAACATAAGACCTGCTTTACAAAATGCAAAAGGCTGCCTTGCTAAATAATGTTACTCCTACTGGGCGAGAGAGAGAGGTTACCAGTGCATCTTCTCCCAAGAGATTTTGTTTTCTTTTCTTAAATAAGAGACATTCTGACTTACTCCTTCTTTCAAAAAAAGAAAACTGTTATTAATATACACATATATATATATTTGTTTAGGAGCATACATAATACAAACAATAAGTTCTAGGGAAATCCAGGGGGGGGGAGAGAGAGAGAGAGGTGATCTCTTCTGTCCCTTCCCACATGCGGTAAGGATGCTGTCCCAGGAGACTTGGGCCGCAGATGGCTTCAGTGCCGGGCCTTGCTGGTCAACAGCTGAAGACAGAGCATGCTGAAGTGCATGACTTCAGAGGAGACTAGAAAGAAAACCCCTTTAAAAGAGAGATTATCTGATGTCTGAGTAAAGTTCCTTGTCTATCTCTCCCTTATTTCTTTCTCCTCTTGCCAGTATGGAGAAGACATGTTTACCCTGGCTACTCTGGAATTCTGCAGTAAAGCCCAGTCTCAATGGCCGACAAAACAAAACAAAACAAAAGACACATTCTCTCCCAAACCAAAGGAACTCCCAAGAAGAGGTTAATTACCATTATATTTTAATTTCATTTAATGTAGTATCTTTCCCCCAAAATAATAATGACGACATCATCATCATCTACTGTTGTTAATAGCAATCACGATGACTCAGAACCCACTTAAGTTCTTTAAAAATGTATGTTTCCATTTGCTTGTTGTGGGAAGCTCAAAATTTAGAAGAAAGAAGCAAATTCTGAGGGATATCATTTATAAACCAACCATATCAAGCTAGGTTTGGGGCTCGGCACAGCCATTCTAATCTTCTACACTTTCTGTCCTGGGTTCCTACAGTGGTTCCCGAAATACCACCAGATCCTCACTCAGCAGATCAACAACACCCCAAAAACCACTACGGACCAAGGTAAGAAAGTGGTCTCAGAGAGGCTGCACTGTTAGCAGAGTAATGCAAAGATACAGGTTTCACTTGGGTCCCCAGGAAATCCAGACTACTCCCCTCAAAAGCACATTTACAAAGCATTCCAGTTCATTGAAGGTTGGCTAATAATTGAAACAGTGCCCCATCTGTATTTTGCATGGAGCAGGTCCCATCATCACACGCCAGAGAGCCAGGAATTGAAGTAGCTACCAAAGGAGGCTAGACGGTTTCAATTTTCTGATGCCTAAATCCAGCCCCAGATTCTATCTGCCATTTTCATTCATTCATTCATCAAGTATTTATTGAGCACTTACATGTGCCAGGCAGTTTCCTGTGCTAATATTACAGGAATGAACGAGGCAAATACAATCTCTGCCCTCATGGAGTTCCCATTTGGTGATAGGTTGTCAGAAAGGAGAGTGACAATAGGTGAGGTGGCCTGCAGGTGTAGGTGCTGATGCCACTCACCCCATTCATTTCCAAAGCATTGGTCCTGGCCTCTCCATGTCGCCTCTTGCTGTGGGAGGTGAATTCTGAGACTTAACAGGACAATTGCGAAAGTACCATGCTGGGGTACCTTGAGTCTCCTAAGAGATGACAAACTGATTCTAAGACCCCCTTGAGGTTTGTCTCCTCTAATAGGTGGTGAGGTCCTTGAAGCAAGAACTACACCTAGTTTATTTCTGTGCACTCAGTACTTAGGGCAACAGAGGCACCCAGTAAATGTTGAATGAATCAGTGAAGAATTTTTTTTTATATACCATACAGGGTGGGAGTCTGTGTCTTGCCTAGGCTGGCTCAGGCTTCCCCACTTAGTGCAAACCCTTTGGCTTCAAAGTGACCCTCAGGCTGACGGCTGAGCACGTGAGCACCAATCTACAAGTGGGATACAGAATGAGTCCTGAGGGGCCTCCCCATAGACTGATACCAATGACTATAACTGTGATTTACCAAGACAGTTGCCCACACACATTATACATTTCAAAGAACTATCTGAGCAAAATGGTACAGATGCTTGGTGGCTTAGTGGGATGGCAGGAACAGCTGGGTTGATGGGATGTTGAGTTGGTGGAGGGAGGCATAGGAGACGGTAGCATAAGGCGCATGACAGACTCTTTTACTTACTTTAACACCTGTGCAACTGTATTTGGTCCAAACCATTCGCCAATTGATTTCCCTTCTCCTACACCCATCTGTGCTGTTTTTATGTGGAAAAATAATAAACAGGTTAGCAAACCACCAACTCCTAATTTTTTGCATAAATAAGTAGATGGGATGACTTAGTAGAGCCACATATAAAGCAGGGAACAAGAAAAGCAAGTACAGCAATGTAAGCTGAATTTCACATACAGTGTTCCTTTCCTCTTAATTGAACTACAGAACAGAGAGACAGCCTTTAAACTACTCATGTGACCTTACCCATTTGATGGATAGAGTAGCAACAGTCTTTTCTATCTAGGAAGCACTGTAGGATTCGTTGGTATTCTTTGGGTTGTTCTTTCTGTCTCTCCCAGTTCCAGTCTTTTTAGGAAAAAGAAAAAATGAGTTAAAATCATTTTTATAACTGCTTGTTATCTCTGCACTCTTACTGGGACTACGAGGTTAGAAGGAAAACAAAGGAGTTACATGTAGAAGGTGGGAGCGATCAGGTCAGAACATTCCTAAGCATCTTTAATGTTGATGACCAAGACATCTGGAAACTGATTTCTTTCAAAGACTCACTGGGTATAAAGTAAAAGCAAAACAAGAAGTTGACCAAGGAATTGACTTAGCCCACGAGCTTGAGTTGGATAAATATTACATGAAGACAGTGTCACAAGGCCTTTCTGGTCAGCTACTCAGTGAACAGGAGGTCACCACAAAACCTGGCAGTATATCCGTGTCTCACCCAGACGCTGTTATGTCTCATGTCCACACAGACAGCAATGGCTTTGGTTCGTATATTTTGGCAGCATTGCCCACAGAGTCTCATGGGGGGAAGTGCTCTTCTGACACACACCTATTCCCAGGGGAATACACACAATTTGCAACTAAGGAAGCTTTTTTTTTAAATGCATGCTGCCATTTTTACACAACCTTTTAAAAAGGCCACGATGAGTTTTGGAAAAACAAGTACCTTTGTTATCAGGTGTTCCAGGTTTCCTTATGACCAAAACTAAAATAAGTACATCTGTGGGGATCCCATCTGTGCCTCAGGCACAGCCCCCCAAATCCGATAGGGGCTGCTTATCGCTTACTGAGGACAACTGCAAAAACTCTCGTCGTCACTGCTGTGGACAGGACGCACTATTCCCATTCCCTCAGCTCTAGGAACTCTGTCTAATGGGACAGATTTCTGAGACTTAGTTTCCTTCCAAGACAGAAGTTTCTCTCCTGAGGTTTTAGAGAGCATTTGAATTCACAACTGAAATCTACTTGAAGCCAAAGGCCACTATCTCCAGAGTCTTTAGTTCTCTTCGCTTCTAGTATTTCTGAAACCAAAGTTTTAAACTTCGCATCCAGCAGTCTTCAAAGGGTGCAGAACACCCAACTGTTTTTCATCAGCTACCAAACTGTCCAAGTCTGGGGGAAACCCTGATTGGCTGGCTTCTAAGTACCACTAAATATTTACTGATGACAGTGATAAGTGAACACCCCACCTCAACTGTAAAATAACCGAATAGGAAACACTCCAAAATACTTCTTTATAAAATTACATCTTCTCATTCATCTTAGCTACAAGATCTATTTACACATTCTTCCTGCTACTTGCTTTTATATTAAGACAATTGAGATTGCTGACTGTGGGTTTTTTCCCCCAGTTTGCTTTCCACAAAATTCACTTCCAGAAGAATCATCTTGAAGTGTTTCATAAATGAGAAAGTTAAACAGTAAGAACAATCTGCTCCAAGAAGTATGTGTACAGTAGAGAAATCACTGGACAAGGAGACAGAAGACCTGCATTCTATTCCCAAATCGATGCCTTCTTGCTGTTTGACCCAGGGCAAGTCACCTTACTTCCTGAGCCTCAGTTTCCTCATCTGTAAAACAGAAATTATGATACTACCCAGGAAACACAGGCACAGGACATCCTAGACCCTGAAAAGAAGGCACGAAGCCCTAAACTCTCCCCAGCCTCTTCCCCAATCTTCTCTGGGAACCGCAGGAAGATGTGTGAGGTTGCGTAGTCCCGGACAGGGAGCGACGTTTTTGTACCTCTGAATCTCAAGGAGCAAAAGCCAATGAGTTCAGCAGCCCAATCTCATCCAAGGTGTTCTTTCACTCCCTCATCCCCAAGGCAAACCAGACTTTCACCCAAGTGCCTGAACTGGCATCTACCCAAGGTCAGCCTACAGATGCCGACAGGGAAGCACACGCATGTCTTAAGAAAGCAAGACTCGAGAGTTCCAGCAGTGACTACTGGAAGGTTCTTAATGAAGCAGCCTCCTGAGGAAGCTGATTTAAGGATTTCTTCATCATCGAATGGACATCATCAGTGAACCCAAACCAAAATATCTCCCTCATTAGGCACTTCCTTTAGGTCACTGACATCCTTCACTAGGCAGATATTTTAAATGAGGTCAAAAAACAGACTTACCACCACACCCTTCTTCCTGCTCCCTTTGTTATCTGACCTGTTTAAGGACTCATGCGAACAATAGTGAAGATGGAAACTCTAAATGATACACCTGCCTCAGCATTCATCTGCCCCAGGAAAATATGTCTCCAGCTTGGTGAGTCACAAGGAAATGCCGGCTGTTTTCTTCTCACGAGAGGTTTTGTCAACTTGTCAGCCCCACTATTGGACTTGCAGAGAGCACTTCAGGACCTGCAGCTCTGTTCCCTCGGCACCAGTGCTAAACTACCAGCAGCAAGTGCGACTGCAGAGGTCTCCGAGGCAGTTTCCAGAACAAATTGAACTCACCCCTGCCCAAGTGTCTGCAGATAAGGGCTTGAGCCAGCATCATCTGTCCACAGCGTAGCATACATCCCCAGCCGGCGTCTGACGAAGGGCCCGTTCCCCCTGTTGGCAAAATGGATGGGAATGAATATGAGTTCCTTGAACTGCCCTTTCCCGAAACATCAGCATATTTGGGAATCATACAAGACAGACAGGCACACATACTCGGAATAGAGAGGCAAGAGATAAAGTCAGACATCAAACAGGGTTTGTTACAGGGTGGGACTTGCAAAGATAATGCTGAGTTAACCAAAACAGGTTCTGTGGCCAAAGGAAAACAAACAAATGAACAAAACCTGCCCCTTATGTTTTCTGCCTAGAGACATCCAGGTATGTGTACGGTTTTGGTATATGACTAACATGTATGACTACCAACACTTAGTCCATGCCATGTCATCATCTGCTTGACCGAACCTGACTTTTCACAACTCACTTCTCGGGGAGGGCAATCTTACCTTAGTTAAGGAATAAATGCTACCAAACTTGATTATCAAAATGGTCAAGGAAATCTGGAAGGCTCTTGACTGTTCTAAATATACATTATGAAGGTCTGAACAGTAAGAGGGAGAATGTGAAATAGAGGAAAGAGTCCTAGATTAGGCATCAGAAGACCAGTCTCATCTGTAGACTGGGGATAATAGCACATGCCTTGCCTACTATTAGTGGATATTGTAAGAATTAAAAGAGAGAGTATAAAAGTGTTCTACAACCCACTCAGGATGATGTAAATATCTGGTGTTATGAGTATGGTCATAATTAAAAATACCACTAATAAATTAGAAATGTACTACCTTTTTAAAAGGCACAAAGCCAGTTAATAAGGCAACGGGTTCCATTTTAAGAACACTTGATGTAACAAAAATCCCATAAACGTGGCCAGGGTGAGCTCAGTATCCTTTTTCAAGGTACCAGTGAAATGAGATAACTTGGATGGTGGAAGAGACATTCTGCTTTCATTGCTTCATTTCCCAACATGGAAGTGGAAAAGTATGCTGTAAGCATGGTCTCACAAGACTAACTGTAAAGGGGGTCATCAACCACGTAAGATAAGTGGGCCAAGGTGGCCGCTCCTTTCCTTTTGTTGTGGGGACTGAAGGAGAGTTGCTACAGCAAGATGGGGAAGGTTGAGCCAATTTGTGAGCTGGAAGGGGAGTCCTTTGGCTCTTGTTAATGGTGGGATTATGGGCCAGATTAGTATGGAAAAGATGCAAGGAAGCCCACATAAAAAAAAGATCATCTCTTCCAAAACATTGTCAGAGTTGAACTGCAAATGTTTTCAAATCTTGCAAAGATCTCTTCACCCAGAAAAAAGTTTAACAGTTTAGAATCACTGGGTACTAAAGATTGTTCTTTTGCGTATTTTGCTCAGGTACTTCCTGTGGAGAGCAAAAAAAAAAAAAAAATGTCTGTGTGAACTTCACTGTTTGTACTTATCAGAAAGGTTTATTTCACTCCAGTTACTAGGTCCAGTCCTGGACCAAAATTAGTCAGACAGGTTTCCTCTTAGAATAGCTTCCACCATTTGAGTTTGGTGATCCTTTCCTACAGTACCACGAGACTAGGAAGAGGTCACCCTACTTGCAAACATTTCACAAATTTTCTCTGGAGGGATCCTATTCACTTAGCTCATTGAACTGTCCTTTTTTCTAGACAGCAGCTGGTACTCTTAACTGACTAGAATTAGTTCCAAGCAAGTCCATTATAATTCATCTCCCAGTGGCAAGATGTTTTCATCTCACAGGGAAAAAAAAAGCAAAGGAATTATTTTCTTTCCTTCAAGGTACAGCCAACTTTAATAATCAAATATCTCCACAAAGCAGTGGATTATAATTTAATAGATACTGTCCAAATTAAAAGCTTGACTTTTGCCTTGCTCTTAGAATTAAAACAAGTAACACTTCTAAGTGCCTGAACACTTGGAGGTGGTTGGGCTCAAAAGTATACTGGCATTACACATTAACACCATGGAACCATACACGATGAGGCACGTCGGCAATGAGATTTCTGGATGAAG
Organism: Stenella coeruleoalba; assembly: GCF_951394435.1. Classification (NCBI taxonomy): domain Eukaryota; kingdom Metazoa; phylum Chordata; class Mammalia; order Artiodactyla; family Delphinidae; genus Stenella; species Stenella coeruleoalba. The sequence continues at coordinate 87,923,685 of NC_137152.1, read as the reverse complement.
CATAAGACTTAACTACTCCGCCACATTAAATTCTTCGCCATAGTGAGCTGTTAGTTCTGAGGTTTCCATGATGTCACTGATAACCTCAGGAAAGCTATCTACAAAGAAGAAAGCACAGTATAATAAATGATATACCTACCAATCGGTGAAAATTTCCTTCTGTATGTAAACCACAGACGAGCACTTATATCAGACAACAGCTTAGATTTTTCTGTAATTAAATGTGAAATTAAAATTAAATCACCGTATCCCATCTGAAGATATCTGCCTTTGATTTCTGAGCCAGCAGCAAACTCAATTTCAAATAACCAGACAATTCCATTGTCATGAGGCTAAGGGAAATTCATAGGCAACCCAAACTCATTTTAGCCAAATAATTTCAGCATTTCCTCCCACCTATGTATTTTTGTTTGTTTGTTTGTTTGTTTGCGGTACGCGGGCCTCTCACTGCTGTGGCCTCTCCCGTTGCGGAGCACAGGCTCTGGACGCGCAGGCTCAGCGGCCACGGCTCACGGGACCAGCCGCTCCGCAGCACATGGGATCCTCCCGGACCGGGGCACGAACCCGTGTCCCCCGCATCGGCAGGCGGACTCTCAACCACTGTGCCACCAGGGAAGCCCCCACCTATGTTTTGATCAGAGCTACTGGCTAGTACAATGATGCTGAGTGGTTCCTGCCTCCTTCTCACTGAGAGCCAAAGCCCCAACAGGTACTTAACACTGGGGTCACATGACCAAAAGACAAGGACTAGGAAAAGCAAGGATCCTGGATAACCTGCTCACAAGGCAATCAGCCCCTGCCTGAATGATGACGGTTGGATCTCTTATCAGCATCCACTGTCTGTTATCTAAAACTAGGGATGGGTCGTGTGTGTGTGTGTGTGTGTGTGTGTGTGTGTGTGTGTGTGTGTGTGTGTGTGTATGTGGGGGGGTACACACAAATGTTTAACTATGAAGGAGATGTCCCTGCTAAGCAAATTAAGTGTATAAGAAATTTATCAATACTACCTACTGCCACTGGCGTTTTTAATCTAAATGGATGTATAACACCACAAATGCTTTTGTATATTTTTTTCCAAAGCATGCTTTCTTGTATTTCATGGCATAAATTTACTTCGATGGCCACAAATCTGGCATCCACATGTCATCTGTACTTAGATGTGGTTCTGTCTTTCTTAGTCTTCTCTCTCCCCCTTCTCAACAACACATCTATATTTGTATTCTATAGAGAACTTATAGCCATTGCACTTTAAAAGAAGAAAAGGAAGTTCAATTTTATCCAATAGTCTCTATTTTTTCTCCTGCCTTTCCTTTGAACAAATCAGAAAGTTGAGCTGTCTGGATTTTCCTTCCCCTTCATGTTGCCGGTGCCTAGCACATTATGGGAAGCAGACGTAAAATGGTTAAGAGCAAGACTTCTGGAGCCATATTCTGCCTGGGTTTGAACCCTGACTCTACTACTTACCAACTGTGTGGGCTTGTCACTTAACCTCTCTAAGCTTCAGTTTCCTCATCTGTAAAATGGGGAGAATGATCGTACCTACTTCATAGACTTATGAGTATTCAACAAGATAACACTACATGGAAAGTAGTAGCTTACATGGTACAGTATGCAGTAAGCCTGAGGTAAATGTTAGCTGTTATTATATTCCCTCCTCTCAAATGCTCATGCCACTCACTCCTTCCTCTGATATTCTCTATGTCTTCCAGCTTGCCTATATGCTAGAAAGTCTGGGGAAAAGCTGTATAGACATTTTAATAATAATTTCACCTTGAAAGGCCTTTTCCAGCCTAACATTTGAAAATGGGCATATTTGAGGACATGGAAGCAACCTAAGTGTCCATCGACGGATGAAATGGATAAAGAAGATGTGGCACATATATACAATGGCATATTACTCAGCCATAAAAGGAAATGAAATTGAGTTATTTGTAGTGAGGTGGATGGACCTAGAGACTGTCATACAGAGTGAAGTAAGTCAGAAAGAGAAAAACAAATACCATATGCTAACACATAATTATGGAATCTAAAAAAAAAATGGTTCTGAAGAACCTAGGGGCAGGACAGGAATAAAGGCACAGACATAGAGAATGTACTTGAGGGCACGGGGAGGGGGAAGGGTAAGCTGGGACAAAGTGAGAGAGTGGCATGGACATATATACACTACCAAATGTAAAATAGATAGCTAGTGGGAAGCAGCCGCATAGCACAGGGAGATCAGCTCGGTGCTTTGTGTCCACCTAGAGGGGTGGGATAGGGAGGGTGGGAGGGAGACACAAGAGGGAGGAGATATGGGGATGTATGTATATGTATAGCTGATTCACTTTGTTATAAAGCAGAAACTAACACACCATCGTAAAGCAATTATACTCCAATAAAGATGTTAAAAAAAAGAAAATGGGCATATATGGCAACTTGGGGATCCCTGTTGTCATGGAATGCTGAACTAGAAGAGATCACCTCCAGTCCCCCTCCAGTTAATTACTGGTGAAAGGAGTTAAGATGTGGAAAGAGAAAGTGAATTATCCAAGGTAGAAGAGCCTGAATACAAAAGGTCTCCTAATTGCTAGCACTAGGTGCTCTCTACTATTCAGGATTCTCCAATCAAAAGGATGAAGCCAGACTCAGATGGAGTTAAGAGATGATAACTTCCTCTCCTGCCTTTTTTTTTTTAATTTTTTGGCCATGCCGTGTGGCATGTGGGATCCTAGTCCCCCAGCCGGGGATTGAACCCACGCCCCCTGCATTGGAAGCGCAGAGTCTTAACCACTGAGCTGCCAGGGAAGTCCCCCCTCCTGCCTTTTGATCAGCTTCTTCTGTCCCTCCCGCCATGCTAGGGCCTCCAAAGAGGATCTCTCCTCAGATACAAAAATCAGAGCTGCCTCTCTCCAAGTTCAGGCTTTATCTATGTGCTGGGTTGTTAGCAGTTTCAGGTGAAAAGGTCTTTCCCAATCTATAAGAGAGTAAGGGTAAAGAAGAAAAATCCAAGCCTCCTTTCCCTCTAGTTGCAGTGGGTAAAAAGTTCTATACAATATCAGAATAAACGGAGACAGTGCTGCAGTCAGCAAAAGCTCTAAAACTATAAGACTTCTCAGTGTCTGATATTGTTGCTGACTTCTAAACAGCCATGGGCTGTTTAGAAGTCCCTTGGGTGGCAGTGTTTTTCATCTAGATAGAAAAGGACGTGAGAGGAATGAGAAGTATGTAGCCCAGTCATCAAAGACTAGATACTGGTTAGTGATACCAGGAGCAGGTCCATGTTTTTTGAAACCCGAGGCTTATAGAATCTGGGGGTTCTCCTTTAAGGAAAAGAACAAAAATACATGACTTTTTCAAATCGTACAAATACCAATGACCATGTGAACACGCTGCTAGGGCCTCTCAGGGCCTTAGAAGGGACCTTGCATGCAAGCAAGGGGCCTGAGGCTTAAAACTCCTCTGGTTGTCAGGTAAATCCGCCTAGGAGTAGCATTGACCCTTATCAACCCAAGGAGGAAAACAGGATAGGACCTTAACCCTGGGCACCCACCTCATTTGGGTTCTCACAGTCCAATGCTACCAAACCTTACCGGTTTTAAGAAGATGCTGTTTCCCCAAGATCCATACCAGCTCATCTGTATCTGGAAATTCTTCTAGGTAGTCAGCGAAAATAGTAATCTGGTTTTCATACTTGGATAAAACTGAAAGAAAAAGAAAGAAACTTAGGCAAAATTTAATACAGAGGGCTTGCTTCTTTGGTTTACTGATTATTACCTTTGTCCTGAAGGTAAAAGGTGGCTGGCTAGAATTTAATGGAAGCAAATCCTTTTCCTTGAGGAACAAAGACACTCACAAGGCCTGAAAATTCTTTAGTAGAGGGATTTCCTCTTGACCACCTATTTTGACCTTCCCTTTCTCATGGTCCCATGTGGCACCATCTCTGAATAATTTTTTGATCACAGCTATGTCAAACTTCTTTTTTCCAATGGGGCTTTCTTTGTAAATAGTCACTTTCCAGCTTCTCCTAGTGTGACTGTAGCAGGTGGCACAATAATACCTGCATACCTAACCCCTGTCCACATCACAGGGAATATTGTGAGGTTTCTAGCGGCCAGTGGCTTAGAAGGGGGTTATGATAAGCCTGAAAGACTATACAACAGTGAAAACGTAATATTTTAGCTGGAAGACCAGATGTTTTAACAGTACTTTCATTTACCATTTTATTCACTTATAACTTCTGCAAAGAAGAATCTTGAAGCTGCCGATAAATATAACTTGTTCTTGGGATTCACAAGTGACTCTCTCTCAAGAGAAAGCAACTGAATAAAATACAATTAAATCTCATAAGTTCACAGGCCACAGTCTCAGAACTTATGGCCATGTAATGCGAGATATGTTAATATTCACTTTTGTACCACCTGCGGAGAAAGGGTCTGCTAAAAGAGTCGAGACTGATTTATGAAGGGGTCTTATTGCAAAAGTTCCCTTTAAGTAATTTTCTGAGAGAAAGAATATTGTAGGTAAATAAGTTTCCAAGCCAGCCCAGAAAAATCTATCTTAACCTGTAACCAGAAAAATCAAATTGCTAGTATATATCGTAGTTTATGGTGTTATTTCAATGACAAATCATATTTCCAGTTCAAAGCTGAGACAACTCAACACACACCTTCTCTTCTCAGCTCTTGGAGGCTCCCAGCCCCTATGGGGAGGGGAGCTCAGACAGAGTAGGGGTCATTTTGTGCAGATACAAGTAGCTGCAGGGACTCTCCCAGACCAGTCCCTAAGAGCAGCAGGGGAATAGTTTCCTATAAAAAATGGCATCGTGGGATGTGTTTAAGCTCACTTGAAAGGACAAATTGCTTTTCTTTTGGCTTTGTTTTCTAAGGCATGCTGTTTTCATAGAAATAAATGTTCTTAAGTATAAATGAGTCTTATCTGATCATGAAAACAGGTTACGTGGTTGGAGGCTGATGTTATACTTTGTATAATTTGTATAAATTGAAGTTATAATTTGTTTGAAGTTAAAATTTTAGAAACACAGCTACCCAGGGATACTGCCTTTCTTGAAACACATTCCAGAAGTCCAATCTTTCAGGGATTTAGGTAGCCTTTCTCCTCAAGATGTTTTAATCATTAGGGTTACAGCCTTGGCAGTATTTCAAACCTAAAGAAGTTAGAAATGAGACAGCCATTTCATTCCCCAGTGAAAACTCATCACTGCCGAATCTGCCAGGGAGCTTGTGCCGTCTTAGCCTTTCTGCCACTGGCCTCAGCCCCTGGCCCATGCCCAGGAAACAGCAGGCTAAAAATGATCATCCAGGTCAGGCCATCCCCAGGAGGTGGTGGACTGAGGTGGCATAAATCACACTGTGTACCTCCCCACCCTACTCTACACCCCTCACAGGCAAGAGAAATCAGCTTAAGATGAACATCCAGTGTAGCATAGAAAAGAGAAAAAAGAAGTCAGGAAATAAGTAGCTTGCGAGGAGTGTGGGAAAGGGGCAACCTCTCTGGCATTCCCCTGGTAGGGATGAGGAAGGGTGGCACTGGATGAATGTACAGCATGTATGCATATAAGCCTTGGGTCTTTTTTTAGTACTGGCTGAAAAAAGAAACATTTTTCTATCGCCAACCCTGTCTCAGTGAGTCATTGCCCAGCTATCTGGTCAAATTAGTACAGCCCCTTAAAGGCTGTGAGAACTGCACTGCTTCATCTGAGATGGCTCTGACCAAAATGGTAGCCAAAGAATTTTCCTCTTGCTCTTCCACACCACCCCCCAAGGCCAGCAGAAAGGGCATTACAGTCTCTATTCTGCCTGATTCTCCTCTTAGAAAACAGACTCCCAGAATGCAGTGTGTCAGGCCATAGCCAGCCTGAATTGAAAGCTACATGGATGAAACAAATGAAAAGCCAGAACAGAAGATGAGATTAACAGAAGCAAAGGGCAGTAACACAGGGAGAGTATATAAATGGGAGTCCGGGGAGGAGAGAGGAATTGGTCTTCCACAAGAAGACCTCCAAGAGACGAAGAAGCCAGCTGGGATGTGGCTGGGGCGCAGAAGTGAAATGGCATTTCCAAACAAATCACTTCTCACTAACGGCAATCCTTTGGAAAAAAATTTTCGAAAACTACTTTTGTCTTGTCTTAAAATTAACAAACAAGACATCAGCCCCATATGAGTTCCTTGCCCTTTCAGCCTGTTTATAAAGACATAGAACTGTACAGGCAGAGCTGCAAATACTGCAGCTTGGTGGACCAAGAATTAGCTTCTACAAGGTCCGATAGACAATAGGCTTCACTCTGTTCCATTCTACTTTAATAATTATTGCACCGAAGTCTCTGCTGGGTTAGCTTCGTAGTCAACTAATAATTCATAAAAAGGTTTCCATAAACTCCTGGAACCAAAAAGTCTCCCAGTCTTGGCCAAGTGGCTCTGTGTACATGTTGGGGCATGCCTTCAACAGTCAGCCAGGCAGTTGATTAACTCTGCCTTAGTTTTCCCTTTCTGCTTGTACAGAGCTCGAGGATAGCCAGAGTGAGAGCTGAGGGCCTTCTCAGGTCTTTCCTGAGCATGCGCACAGCCTTGGGAATGAACATAGCCCTGAACATGCATGTGGTCCTCCCATATTCCCAGGAATATGCCTGAACTTTTCAAAGCCCCAGTGGATATATTATTCCTTAGCTTTACCTTTTAAACTTTTTGGTTATCTACTCCTCAAACAGCTGTGAAGTTAATCAATTGCCTCTAATAATTTTCCAAAAAAGCCCCGGCAGGGAAGGCTTTCTGTACCTCCAAGTCAGGACAAATAAATACAAGTCTTGTAAGTGGGGTCTTCCGGGAATTGTCAGACAGATCAAATAATGACAATTCTCTAGAAATGAGGCTTGACAGGAGCTCCAACCGTGTTCTGCGTCCTCCAGGGGCTACCAGGTTGCTGGCTTTCCCTATGGCTGCAGGCTGTGGATTCTCAAGGCTACTGCAGAGCTGGAGAGCAAAGGATGGGCATAGCGCAAGTGAAAACGCCACAAAGCTTACTATTCTTACCAAAATGCAGCCGTTTTTCATGAATAAATACTCCCCAGATTGGTGCAAGCCTTTGGTTAATTTCCAGAGTGCTGCAAAAGTTGATTCTGATCATTTTTGCCAATTCTTGTCATTTCTATTATGGGTAGAATTTTCAGAAGTCCTCATTCTGCCATTTTTGCTGATAACTTACTTTAATAATTTGCTTTCCAGGGAGCTTCCCTGGTGGCGCAGTGGTTGAGAGTCCACCTGCCGATGCAGGGGACACGGGTTCGTGCCCCGGTCCAGGAAGATACCACATGCCACAGAGCGGCTAGGCCCGTGAGCCATGGCCGCTGAGCCTGCGCTCCGCGATGGGAGAGGCCACAACAGTGAGAGGCCCACGTACCGCAAATAAATAAATAAGTAATTTGCTTTCCAGTGATTGACTATATTTCTAAGGATTATTTTGTAAAACTGCAAGTAAATGAAGAAAAAATCATTTTAAACAAGATTTTCTGATAGGGCTTAACAAAACTTGTACATCAAGGCTCCCAGATTCTGTGGGGTTTGTGCCCCACAAACAACACAATCACTCTAAAATGAAATCAAAAGGTCACAGAATCTCAGGGCCAGAAAAAGCCTGAGGCACCACAGCATATCTTCCTTGTAGATCACCCTATTCTAAAAGCACTCCAGGATACTGCTGCTTCCAAAACTGCCTTCTCAGCGATACATTTTTTGAATTTTTTTAAAAACTGAGGTATAGTTGATGTACAATATTATTTAAGTTTCAGGTGTACAACACAGTGATTCACAATTTTTAAAGGTTATATTCCATTTATAGTTATTATAAAATGTTGGCTATGTTCCCTGTTTTGTATTATATGTACCTGTAGCTTATATTTTATACATAGTAGTTTGCGCCTCTTAATCCCCGACCCTTATCTTGCCCTTCCCTACTAGTAACCACTAGCTTGTTCTCTATATCTGTCAGTCCGTCTCCTTTTTGTTATATTCACTAGGTTAATACATACACATTTAACGTACTGTCAGGTCACAGCTTCAAAAACATAAGAAAATGTTCACATCAGACAGGTATGGTAAGGGCTGAATATACATTAATATACTCATTCCATAAATTTTTACAGAGTACCTACTATGTGCTAAGCACAGAGAATAAGACATCACTGAGATGTAGCCTCCATCCTCCAAAAGCTTTTAATCTAGTAGAGAGGATAGGTCTGGAAACAACTAACAACAATAAGTCCTATAAGAAAGGAAAGTGAGAGAGAAGAGATCAAGATGGTGGAGTAAGATGACATGGAGCCCACCTCCCCCCACAAAAGCATCAAAAATACATCTACATGTGGAATAATTCTCACTAGAACTAACTGGAGGGACTTCCCTGGTGGTGCAGTGGTTAAGAATCCACTTGCCAAGGCAGGGGACGTGGGTTCGAGCCCTGGTCTGGGAAGATCCCACATGCCATGGAGCAACTAAGCCCATGTGCCACAACTACTGAGCCTGCACTCTAGAGCCCGTGAGCCACAACTACTGAAGCCCACGTGCCACAACTACTGAAGCCTGTGCACCAAGAGCCCATGCTCTGCAACAAGAGAAGCCACCGCAATGAGAAGCCCATGAACCACAAGGAAGAGTAGCCCCCGCTCACGGCAACCAGAGAAAGCCCGCATGCAGCAACGAAGACCCAACGTAGACAAAAATTAAAAATCAATTAATTAATTAAAATAAAAAAGAAAAGAATCTATCTGCCAATGCAGAGGACACGGGTTCGAGCCCTGGTCCGGGAAGATCCCACATGCTGAGAAGCAACTAAGCCCCTGTGCCACGACTAATAAGCCTGCGCTCTAGAGCCCGAGAGCCACAACTACTGAAGCCCACGCCCCTAGAGCCCGTGCTCCACAAGAGAAGCCACCACAACGAGAAGCCCACGCACCACAACGAAAAGTAGCCCCCTCTCGCCGCAACTAGAGAAAGCCCCCACGCAGAAACAAAGACCCAACGCAGCCAAAAATAAATAAATTAATTAATTAATTAAAAAAAAAAAACCTGGAAACTGGCAGAAGCACTCCTGTACAACCAAGATTGTAAGAACGATCCACACATAATCCAGTAGGAAGGGAAGAAAAGTGATCAGGTTGAGACCCGTGCCCCTGGGAGGGGAATCAGAGGAAAAGGGAGGTCGCATGGGTGGACACCCACCCTGGGGAGTGATCAGGTTGAGCCACAGACTGGGTGTCCCAGAGCTGGGGTTCTTTGTGGAGGAGACAAGGCCCCTCGGCTGGTTGGAGGACAGCTAGACAAACAAGACTGGACTCCACTTGTGAAGAGTGCATGCACGTTGGCTGTCCCCGAGGCAGGGCAGAGATCGATCTGCTCTGAGGCGGCTGGTTTTCCCACAACCAGCTAGCCATGCACCTCAGCCTGAAGAACCGAGCAATGCTTCCGTCCCACTCATTCCATGCCACAGCACTCCAACTGGATCTGGGGTAGCCACGACCAGAGAAAAGACTTGACCATGGGATGCAGAGGTGACTGAGTCGTGGGGTGGAGCCTGGGTGGGGCGGCAGTGGCCATTGTTGACACTTCCTCAAGCAGCGTCCCAGAAGCCACCCAGATCTCTGATGGCAGCCACCCCACCACAGCTCACTCCCCCACCCCAATACACACAGAGTGACCACAAGGGCCCTGCCTGCCCTGAGGAGCAGTTCTACAACAGGGTGGGAGCAGCTGAGGCTGGGGACAGTGACCAGCTGTGAGAGACAATGGGGAACTGCCCCTAAGGCAGGGCAGAGAGAGGTCTGCCCTAGCAGCTGCTGGGTTTCCCGTGACTGCCTTGCCGTGCCCGCCAGCCCAAGCTCAGTGAATACTCTAGCCCTGCTCAACCCATGCCACAGCACTGACTGGATCTGGGGTGCCCATGACGAGGAAAAGACTCAACTATGGGACACAGAGGTGACCCAGTCCCAGAGTGGAGCTACTCTTAGCTCTTACTCAAGCAGTGCCTCAGAAGCCCCCCAGATCTCTGACAGTGGCTGCTGCACCACAGCTAACCTCCCAATATACATGGAGAGTTCACACAGGCACCGTCTTTCCACAACAGGGCAGGGGTGGCAGAGGCTGTGAGGAACAAAGGGGATCTGCACCTGAGGCTATGTGGAGCCACAGACACCTATACAGGCAGTGCATTAGACCTTTGTCAGCGCATGGCCCCGCTTGCTTCAGCACTCTCCTCCTCTGGGGCAAAGGTCCTGGTGTGGGGAGAGGGAAAAATACACACTTAAAGGGAACAGAGTTAGCTCAGGCCCCACCCCCAAGAGGGTGGTGACAGCCACTGAGCAGAGAGGAAGTCCCACCTCACACCCACCTCCAGCTCTAGCCCTTATAGCTCCAGCCACACCAGCTACAAAGGTGATAGCTGCCAGCACACCCTGAGGAATGATGTGACTTGCATTCACATCAAATCCAGCTCTCCCACCAAAGGCATCCGGCATACACAGTCTGTATAGAGATGGTCCCACAGAAAAATACACCTTCAAGACTGCAATAGATAACTGTTTCACCTAAATCACAGAGGCAAGAAAGTTAAGCAAAATGAAAAGGCAGAATAACTACTCTTAATTGAAAGAGCAAGAGAAAGCCCCTGAAAAATAAATAATGAAACGGAAATAAATGATTTACCACATAATTCAAAACATTGGTAATAAAAATGTTAACTGAATTAGGGAAAAGAATTGATCTAAACAGTGACCATTTCAACAAGGAACTAGAAAATATAAAAAAAACCCAATCAGAAATGAATAATTCAACAGCTGAAATAAAAAACACACTAGAAGGAATGAATAGCAGACAAAGTAATACAGAGGAACACATAAGTGATCTAGAAGACAGAATAATGGAAACCACACAATCAGAACAGCAGAAAGAAAAACAAATTTTTAAAAATTAAAGCAATTGAAGAGATCTCTGGGACACTAAGCATCCAAACATTTGCATTATATGGGTTCCAGAAGGAGAAGAGAGAGAAAAGCAGACCAAAAATGTACTTGAAGAAATTATGCCTGCAAACTCCCCAAACCTGAAGAAGGAAACAGATATCCAGGTACAGGAATCACAGAGGGCCCCAAACAAGATGAACCCAAACAGACCCACACCAAGACATATCATAATTAAAATGGCAAAAGTTATAGATAAAAAGAGAATTCTAAAGGCAGCAAGAGGAAAACAAAGAGTCATATGCAAGGGAACCCCCATAAGGCTATCAGCTATTTCTTTGCTGAAACCTTGCAGGCCAGAAGGGAGTGACATAATATATTCAAAGTGCTGAAAGGGAAAAACCTGCAACCTAGGATACTCCACCCATCAAGATTATCATTTACAAGGAGAGATAAATAACTTCTCAGATATGCAAAAACTAAAAGAGTTCATCAATACTAAACCTACCATAAAAGAAATCTGAAGGGTCTTCTCTAAATGAAAAAGAAGTAAGAATCTATAGGAAAGGGAAAATCCCACTAGGAAAGGCAAATATATAGTAAGGATTGAGGATCAAACACTTAAATAAGCCAGTATGTAGATTAAAAAACAAAAAATTGTAAAAGCAACTATAACTTCAGTAAACAGTAAAGGGATAAGATTGAAGATGTAAAATATGACATCAAAAAACACAAAATGGGGCTTCCCTGGTGGCGCAGTGGTTGAGGGTCCGCCTGCCGATGCAGGGGACACAGGTTCGTGCCCTGGTCTGGGAGGATCCCACATGCTGCGGAGCGGCTGGGCCCATGAGCCATGCCCGCTGGGCCTGCATGTCCGGAGCCTGTGCTCCGCAGTGGGAGAGGCCACAGCAGTGAGAGGCCTGCGTACCGCAAAAAAAAAAAAAAAAAAAAATGTAGGGCAGGGAAGTAAAAAATGTAGATCTTTTGGAATGTGTTTGAACTTAAATGACTACGACTTTAAAACAAGTAGATATAATTATAGGTCAGCATATATGAACCTCATGGTAACTACAAATCAAAAACCTACAATAAATACACAAAAACTAAAAAGAAAGGAACACACGCACACTGCTAAAGAAAATCCTCAAACCACAAGGGAAGAAGCAAAAAGAAGAAGAAATGAAAAGAGAATAACTACAAAAACAAGTGGAAAACAAGTAATAAAATAGCAATAAGTACATACTTATCAATAATTACTTTAAATGTCAATGGACTACATGCTCTGATCAAAAGACATAGGGTGGCTGATTAGATAAAAAGCAAGACCCTTCAATATGCTGCCTACAGAAGACTCACTTCAGGGATAAAGACACATAGAATAAAAGTGAGGGGATGGAAAAAGATGTTTCATGCAAACAGAAACATGCAAAGAAAGCGGGGGTAGCAATACTCATATCAGACAAAATAGACTTTAAAACAAAAGCTATAACAAAAGACAAAGAAGCATATTATATAATAATAATAAAGGGATCAATACAAGAAGAGGATATTACATTTGTTAACATATATGTACCCAATACAGGAGCACCTAAATATATAAAGCAAAGACTAACAGACATAAAAGGAGATATTGACAATAATAAATAATAGTAGGGGACTTTACCACCTCACATCAATGGACAGATCATCCAGGCAGAAAATCAATAAGGCAACAGTGGTCTTAAATGACAAAATAGTCCAGTTGGACTTAATATATATCTACAGGACATTACAATGAAAAACAGCAATATACATTCTTTTCAAGTGCACACAGAATGTTCTCCAGGATAGATCACATGCTAGGCCTCAAAACAAGTCTCAACAAACTTAAGAGGATAGAAATTATATCAAGCATTTTTTCTGACCACAACAGTATGAAACTAGAAATCAATGACAGGAAGAAAAATGGGGAAATCACAAACACATGGAAACTAAATGACACGCTACTAAAAACCCAACAGGTCAATGAAGAAATCAAAGAGGAAATCAGAAAATACCTTGAGGCAAAGGAAAATGGAAAAACAACATTCCAAAATCTATGGGATGTAGCAGAAGCAGTTCAAAGAAGGAAGTTTATAGCAATACAGGCCTTCCTCAAGAAACAAGAAAAATCTCAAATAAACAACCGATCATGCCACCTAAAGGAATTAGAAAAAGAACAAACAGTACAGCAGAAACTAACACACCATTGTAAAGCAATTATACTCCAATAAAGATGTTAAAAAAAAGAACAAAGCCCAAAGTCAGCAGAATGAAGGAAATAATAAAGATCAGAGAGGAAATAAATAAAATAGAGATTAAAAAACAATAGAAAAGATCTATGAAACCAAGAACTATTTTTTTGAAAATATAAACAAAATTGATCAACCTTTAGCCAGGCTCACCAAGAAGAGAGAGGACCCAAATAAATATGAAATGAAAAGAGGAGAAATGACATCCATACCACAGAGATACAAAAAATCATAAGAGAATACTATGAATAGTTATATGCCAACAAATTGACAACCTAGAATAAATGGACCAATTTCAAAAAACATACAACCTGCTAAGACTGAATCAAGAAGAAACAGACAATTTGAATCCACTGATCACTAGTAGCGAAATTGAATTTGTAATTAAAAAAAAAAAAAAAACACTCCCAGCAAACAAAACTGCAAGACTGGATGGCTTCACGGGGAAATTCTACCAAGCATATAAAGAAGAACTGACACCTCTCCTTCTCAAGCTATTCTGAAAAATTAAGAGGATGGAACACTCCCAAATTCTTTCTACAATGCCACGATTACTCCAATACCAAAACCACAAAAAGATGCTACAAGAAAAGAAAATTACAGGCCCGTATCTTTGATGAATGTACATGCAAAAATCCTCAACAAACTATTAGCAAACTGAATCCAACAATATATAAAAAGGATCATATACCATAATCAAGTTGGATTTATTCAAGTTGGATTTATTCCAGGGACACAAAGGTGGTTCAAATTTGCAAATCAATCAATGAGATACACCATATTAACAACAGGAAGGACAAAAATCACGATTATCTCAATAGATGCAGAAAAAGCATTTGACAGAGTTCAATATCCATTCATGATAAAAACTCTCATCAAATTAGGTATAGCAGGAACATATCTCAATGCAATAAAGGCCATTTATGACAAACCCACAGCTAACATCATATTCAACAGTAAAAAGCTAACAGCCTTTTCTCTAAATTCAGGAACAAGACAAGAATGCCCATTCTCTCCACTATTTAACATAGTATTGGAAGTCCTAGCCACAGCAATCAGACAAGGAAAAGAAATAAAAGTATCCAAATTGGATGGAAAGAAGTAAAACTGTCACTATTTGCAGATGACATGCTACTTTATACAGAAAACCCTAAAGTCTCCACCCCAAAACTATTAGAACTAATAAATGAATTTGGCAAAGTTGCAGGATACAAGATTAATACATAGAAATCTGTTGCTTTTCTGTACACTAATAATGAACTATCAAAAAGAGAAAGTAAGAAAAAAAAAAACCTCCCTTTAAAATTGCATTAAAAAGAATAAATTATCTACAAATAAACTTAACCAAGGAGGTGAAAGACCTATACTCTGAAAGCTATAAAGCATTCTGAATGAAACTGAAGATGATACAAAGAAATGGAAAGATACACTGTGCTCTTGGATTGGAAGAATTAATATTTGTTAAAATGGCCATCCTACCCAAAGCAATCTATAGGTTTAATGCAATTCCTATCAAAATACCCATGACATTTTTTTTCACAGAACTGGAACAAATAAAATTCATATGGAACCACAAAAGACCATGACTTGCCAAAGCAATCTTGAGAAAAATGAACAAATCTGGAGGTATCATACTCCCTGACTTCATAATTATACTACAAAGCTATGGCAATCAAAACGGTATGGTACTGGCACAAAAACCAACATATAGATAAACAGAATAGAATAGAGAGTTCAGAAATAAACCCACGCACCTATGCTCAATTAATCTACAACAAAGAAGGCAAGAATATACAATGGAGAAAAGACAGTCTCTTCAATAAGTGGTGCTGGGAAAATTGGATGGCTATATGTAAAACAATGAGATTAGAACATTTCCTCACATCACATACAAAAATAAACTCAAAATGGATTAAAGATCTAAATGTAAGACCTGAAACCATAAAACTCCTAGAAGAGCTCATAGGTAGAACACTCTTTGACATAAATTTTAGCAATATTTTTATGGGTCTGTCTCCTAAGGCAAAAGAAATAAAAGTAAAAATAGACAAATGGAACCTAATTAAACTTAAATGCTTTTGTACAGCAAAGTAAATCATCCACAAAATGAAAAGATAAACTATGAATGGGAGAAAGTATTTGCCAATGATATGACCAACAAGGGGTTGATATCCAAAATATACAAAGAGCTCATATAACTCAATATCAAAAAAACAAACAACCCAACTAAAAAATGAGCAGAAGACCTGAATAGACATTTTTCCAAAGAAGACATACAGATGACTAACAGGCACATGAAAAGATGCTCAACATCACTAGTTATCAGAGAAATGCAAATCAAAGCAACAAGGAGATATGACCTCATACCTGAATGGCTATCATCAAAAAGCCTACAAATAATAAATGTTGGAGAGGATGTGAAGAAAAGGGAACCCTTGTATACTGTTGGTGGGAATGTAAATTGATGCAGCCTCTATGAAGAACAGTATGGAGGTTCCTCAATAAATTAAAAATAAAACTACCATATGATCCAGCAATTCTACTCCTGGGTATACACCTGGAAAAAACGAAAACACTAATTCAAAAAGATACATACACCCCAATGTTCATAGCAACACTGTTTACAATAGCCAAGATATGGAAGCAACCCAAGTGCCCATCAACAGATGAATGGATAAAGAAGATGTGGTATATATATACAATGGAATATTACTCAGTCATAAAAAAGAATGAAATACTGCCATTTCCAGCAACATGGATGGACCTAGAGAATATTACCCTTAGTGAAATAAATTAGACAAATACAAATACTGTATGATATCACTTATATGTGGAATATAAAAAAAATACAAGCAAATATATATGTAAAACAGAAACAGACTTACAGATATAGAAAACAGATTAATGGTTACCAAAGGGGAAAGGGAAGGGGGGAAGAGCAAATTAGGGGTATGGGATTAAGAGATAAAAGCTACTATGTATAAGATAGATAAGCAACAAGGATATACTGTATAACACAGGGAATTATAGCTATTGTCTTGTAATAACTTTTAACAGAGTATAATATGTAAAAGTACTGAATCACAATGCTGTACACCTGAAACTAATATCGTAAATCGACTATACTTCAATTTAAAAAAAAGAAAGGAAGGTGATGTGGAAGGCAACAAATGATTAATCTGGGAATGAATGGATCTTCAACAACCTTGAAAACGTGGCATCAGAGCTGAACCTTAATGGAAATAAGATATAAGTGGGATGGGGGAAGGGAGGAAACTCCTGTATGGGGGAACACCAAAAGGATCTGGCAAGCAACTGCATGTGGGATGGGTCTGGGAAGAGTGAGAAAGAGAGAGAGTCAAAAATAAGTTGCAGTTTTCAAGTGTGGGTGATGAAATGGTAGCAGAAAAACATGGTTGGGGATAGGGGGATAATAATCTTGATCCAGCCAGAACCTGTTGGAGTCATGGATTTGGTTGACAAAGGAATGAGAGGTTAAAAAAAAAAGAGCGAAGAGGAAAATCAACCTGCATAGGGATCATGTAGATGGGCATGGTAGATGGCAGGTTGATTAGCAGAGCCTAGGAAAACAGGAGGAATCCAGAAAAACAAAACTCAGCCTAAAATGTACCTTCATCCCCTTCCTCCTGGGTCCACTTAGTGTCCTGGTCTTCCCAGCCTCTGCTCATCTGTGCATAGGCCCTGCCCCCATCTTCATTTCTCTTCCTTCCAGTGCCCTGCTTTTCTGACAACCAAGAATTTTGAAAATAAAGAGCTGGATAACAATTCTTAGCACTGGTCTAGACCTATGCTATCCAGTACAGTAGCCACTAGCCACGTGCAGCTATCTACAATTAAATTAATTCAAATTAAATACAACCAAAAATTCAGTTAGTTGCCTTAACCACATTTCAAGCACTCAATAGCCACGTGCAGCTACTGGCTACCGTATTGGACAGCACAGCTGTAGAATAGTTCCATCATCACAGTTCTATTGGACAGTCCTATTCTAATGGCATTTCTATGATTCTGTAGGAGGTGGAGGTGGCGTGGGTTGTTAGGAGGGGTACTCCAAGTGCTTGGAAGAGAAGATGGGTTCACTTGTCTCTTTCTTAAGAGAGCCTGTACGTGAATTTCTAAGTAATTGAGGCGGCAATTATTTATTAAATTCCGTACGTGGTTCTGTGAGGAACACAGAGGAAACATCCTTATAAACATTCACTAAATGTTAAATAAACAAGCGAAGGCATCATAAAATCATAATCTAGTTAAGCACATGAGCCTTAGGTAAATGAAATAGCTAAAAATACAAGGTAATGTATATAGGCAAGTGTTGATAATAACTAAGTGCTGTCAAAATTCAGAAAAGGGGGAAGTCAGTCAGCATTGGAGTCATCAGGGAAGATTTCAAGGACGATGTAGGATTTGGACTGGTCCCTAAATTATTGCTTGGATATGGATGAGCAGAGATAAGAGGGGAGAATATTCCAGATGAGAGGAACACCTCATGTGTGTCAGAGACAGGGACAGGTTCCAGAGAATACTGAGCAAAGAGATTAGATAGGTGGCTTAGGACTGGATTGTGGAGGCTGGAAAGCCAGGCAGTGTAGTTCAAAGTCTCGGTAAAGCCATTAACAGTTTTCAGAGCACTTTCACATGACCCTGTGACAGCCCCTTGGGATAGCCAGGGCAAGGATCATTACTTTCATTTTAGAGTTGAGGAACTGAGTCTCAGGTGATATGACTTGCCCAGGGTTATATGGTTAATGAACAGTATAACCAGGATTCAAACTGAGTTAATCTTACTCTCCATTCAGTATTCTTCCCACTATACCTTGCTGTTAGGATAAAAGCTAGATTTGAAGCACTGGAGAGAGGGAGACCAATGAGAAAGTTGTAATAATCCAGGCATGAAGTGTTGAAGGCCTGACCTAAGGTGGCAAGAAACCAGATGCTCTGGTTATATAATATCCCATAAAGCAGACTGACAATTCAGTACCCACTGTTTATAGGGGAGAGTAAGAGTAGACAGTCTGAGGTTAGAACACTAGAGTTATTTTTAACTGGAAGTGATCTAAACTACCCCCAAAGGAATAAATATTAACAATATAATTCATATACTGTGTCCGGACTTTTCCAGACAGCTGTAGGCAATGTTTTGGACATGGTTCCTAAGCAAATATCACTTTATATGTCTATGCATTTTAATGAGCCATTTCTGACTTGATAGTGTTTCTTTCCTCTGTCGATTTCAATTTTCATTTCTGAAAACTAATTGGTCATATGATTTCTTACCTCATCTACATTTCCAGTGAGAAAGAACTAGTGCAAAAAGGTCAAGGAGCTACAGGCCTTGGAGTTTTTCCACCCTATTTAGTAAAACTAATTATTAGCTTAGCAATTAATTACCTAATAATGATTTACTAAGAAAACACTAAAATACACCATTGCCAGATTAATCTTAAAGGATTTCTCTGCCCATGTCACTAAGCTGCTAAGAAATTTCCACCAGCTTCCCAGATCGCTCCAACTGATAGGAATCAAATACAAATTCATCAGCCTGGCATTTAAGGCCCTCTCCAATATGGCCACATTCTACATTTCTAATTGTTCCCCACTGCTCATTACTCCCTCATGAGATCTACTCTTTTCAGCCAATATAAACCACATGATACACTGGAGGTTCTTTGCTCATTCATGTCCTACTTGCACATAAGTCCTACCACAAATACTACCTTCTCTACGAACCCTTCCTCTTCAATTTTCCCACCAAGAAATACTTGCTCCTTCTTCTAAGCCTCTACAGTCCTTTATTTATATCTCCTTTATGGCACTGGGCACTTTTTACTTTAGATTATTGTTATTTGCAGGCATGTCATCTCTCTGCTATTGGAATGAATTCCCATCTCAGCCCACGTAGTGTTCATCTCTGTATCTCCTACAGTTCTGATCATAGTGCCCTGCAGTAAGTTGTCCCCTAAGGGCCAACAACTGTTTATTGAATGAATGGGCACACTGACTAAAGTCCAAAAGCTGGTTTATATGTCCATCCACACATTAATTTAACAATCCTTTGCTGAGTGCCTAGCATATGACCCGCACTGTGCTAGGCCCTGGGGGTAGCAATATATTTTAAGCAATTTCAAGTCTAATGGGAAGATAATGAGAAGGAGAGTTCATTTTGATATAGTATGGTCAGTGTCTGCACAGGGGGCTAGGGCAGAACAGCAGAGGGTTGTCTAAGCCAGCCTAGGGTACAGAGAAGGCTTTGGGAAGAAAGATGATGGCAGGACTTAGCCTTAACGGATAAATGTTAGGCAATTTGGGCAAGGGAAGGACGTTCCAGGCCGAGGAGAAACATGTACCAAAACACTGAGGGCTGAGAGACTGTGGAATAGTGATGCCACATGGAGACTGTCAAAGATTGAAGTTGATGAGGCAGGCAGGGCTGAGAGATGCTGGTCTTGGAAGCCTTGGTAAAAATTCTGGACTTAACCCAGGCTTCATGGAGCCCCTGAAGGGTTTCAAATACATCCAAGAGGAAGTCTAGGTATTCCACTATTTGCAGAAACCAAGCTGTGCAACAAGTAATTGCCTGTAATGTAGTTGGTTTTTTTTTACATTCATTATCAAATTAAATTCTGTTAAGAAACAAAACAAAACAAAACAGAAATCCTCAAAAACCTGAAGCAACCATCTTTGTCAAGGAAGGGTTTAAGGTGAGTCTCTGTCTTACAGGACACTCAGTGGTACAGCACAACTGGAGAAACCCTGAATCCTTTCCAGAAACAGTACTCTTCATTTGGAGCACTTTTCCAGTTTTCTCCTCTGTTTACAACCACCTCACCCACTTCCCAGACCACAGGAATTTTCCACACACTCTTTCAACATCACACTTCATTAGTAAATGTTGCTAGCAGACATATGATGTTTAAAAATTCTTTACCTCCAATGTAATGTAAAATTATACTGCCAGAGTTAAATTGTTGGATTACATAAAATTATATGTGTATCTTCACTTCCAAAACAAAAGATGTACTCCCAAGTTAATCCTAAGGCAGATTTCTGTAAAGTGAACTTGATTTTTCAATGTTATTTTATGATCATTTGAGCCATATTACCCAAGAAAAGACAATTTGACCCCATCCAGAAAAGATACAGCTTGTATTAAAATGGTTCCTCAGCCCTGATGTGCACTCTATGTATCAGACACGAGGAAAATAAATATCTATCTACCCACAAGCATGAAAGACCCAACCCTCCAACCACAACAAAAATACTCTCTAATATCTGACAGGCAGAAAATTTTGACCTGCTAAACAAAACACAGATCCATTTTGAATCCCTAAAAGTGACTCTTCATAAAGTGGGTTTTCTTATTCTCTGCCATCAGTTCTTTCATTAATACTAAGTTAAATTATTCTAAGTTAAATTAATTCAGTTAAAATGTCTTTTTACTGCACCTACCCTAGCAATTCCACTCTTAGTTTTATATCCAAGAAAAATGAGCACTCATGTCCACCAAAAGATATGGTAAAAAATGTTCATAGCAGTTTTATTCATAATAATCAAAACCTAAAAACACAAATGTCTATCAACACGGATGTTATGGACTAAATATTTGTGTCCTCCCAAAATTCATATGTTGAAGCCCTAATCCCATGTGATGGTATTTGGGATCTTCAGGAGGTAATTAGGTCATGTGGGTGGAGCTGTTATGAATGGGATTAGTGGCCTTATGAAAAGAGATACCAAAGAGATGTCTCTCTCCAGCATGTAAGGACACAGCAAGAAGGTGGCCATCTGCAATCCAGAAAGAGGGACCTCACCAGACACCTAATCTGCTGGTTCCATGTTCTTGGGCTTCCCAGCCTCCAGAACTGTGAGAAATAAATGTTTGCTGTTTAATCCCCCGGTCTATGGAATTTTGTTACAGCAGCCTGAATTGACTAAGACAAGGGGAATGGATAAATAAATTGTGGTGAATAACACATGGGAATGGTACACAGCTACAAAAAAGAACTAGCTAATACTATACGCAAAACATGGATGGATCTCACATACCTTATGTTAAACAAAAGAAACCAGACACAAAACATTACATACAATACAATTCTATTTATATAAAGTTTGAAATCAGGAAAAGCTAACCTATGACGATAGCAGTCAAAGCAGTTGTTACCCTTGGGAGAAGGTACTGACTAAGAGGAGGCAAGAGAGAAACTTCTGGGGGATCAGAAATGTTCTGTCTTGATATGGGTGGAGGATACACATACATACAATTTCATTGAGCTGTACACTTAAGATTTGTGTACTTTATTGTCTGTAAGAAATACCTCAGTTCAAGAAAAAAGAAAAAGATAAGTCCCTATAGTGGATTTACTTCTGGTACAGATTGGCAATACGAATAAAAATTATGCTAACAACAAAATATTATTTTGTTATCAGGAGCAGAGATATAGTTATGAATTTATCCCTGTACACACACACACACACATCAAATATAAGTGCAAGTAGCTTGGGGCTTCAGATATTATTTAGATATAAGGCTAATTTATTGGATTTTTCCATTTATAGCATTCTAAAATGTTATCTATTTATACAGGATCATTTTGATTTGAAAGTCACTTCATCAGAGAAATATATTGAATTTGTTCCCCAAATCTTAATGAAAGAAAACATAGTATACTAAAGAGAACACTGGCCTATGAATTAGAAGAGCTGGGTTTTATTTCTGCTCTTTTACTAGCCAAGTTACCTTGGGCCAGTCTTCAAGCAAAGATTCCCTTTCCTTATCCATAAAATGGAGATAATACTTTCCTCCCTACAAAGCTATAGTGAGGATCAAATAAGAAAATGGTTGTGAAAGTGCTTTGTAAAATTTAAAGAAGTGTTAATATCCTCAAAGCTGTGTTTAATTAGAATTTGTGCCTGGGTGTGGCCAATAGAAAATGTACTTAAATTTCAAAGCTTGTATTTCAGTTTCACATATCTTACACTTCACCAGAGTCAGGATTAGCACATACACTCAAATTCGAAGATACCTGAAAAGTTGAAATAATTCCATTATAATAAATACTAAAAATAGATATGTTCAGGGAAGTTAGTAACTGCCTTCCTTGTTTTTCCTAATTATGACTTCTAGATGCAGCTCTAGTGATGTAATATGCATTATATTCAGTTCACACTTCTAGAACTTTTTTTGTTTGTTTGTTTTTGTTTTTGTTTTCTTTCTGTGGTACGCGGGCCTCTCACTGCTGTGGCCTCTCCCGTTGCGGAGCACAGGCTCCGGACGTGCAGGCTCAGCGGCCATGGCTCACGGACCCAGCCTCTCCACGGCATGTGGCATCCTCCCGGGCCAGGACACGAACCCGTGTCCCCTGCATCGGCAGGCGGACTCTCAACCACTGCGCCACCAAGGAAGCCGTGGTATTCTTTTTTTAAAAACTTTTAAAATTAATTTTTATTGGAGTATAGCTGCTTTACAATGTTGTGTTAGTTTCTGCTATACAGCAAAGTGAATCAGCTATACGTATACATATATCCCCTCTTTTTTGGATTTCCTTCCCATTTAGGTCACCTCAGAGCAATGAGGAGAGTTCCCTGTGCTATATACAGTAGGTGCTCATTAGCTACCTATTTTATACATAGTAGTGTATATATGTCAATCGCAATCTCCCAATTCATCCCACCCCTGCCTTTCCCCCTTGGTATCCATACATTTGTTCTCTAAGTCTGTGTCTCTATTTCTGCTTTGCAAATAAGTCCATCTGTATCATTTTTCTAGATTCCACATATAAGAGGTATTATACAATATTTTTTTTCTCTTTCTGGCTTACTTCACTGTATGACAGACTATAGGTCTATCCACATCTCTGCAAATGGCACAATTCCATTCCTTTTTATGGCTGAGTAATATTGCACTGTATATATATACCACATCTCCTTTATGCACTCCTCTGTTGATGAACATTTAGGTTGCTTCCATGTCCTGGATATTGTAAACAGTGCTGCAATGAACATTGGGGTGCATGTGTCTTTTTGAATTATGGCTCAGGTATATGCCCAAGAGTGGGACTACTGGATCATACGATGGTTCTACTTTTAGTTTTTTTAAGGAATTGCTATACTATTCTCCATAGTGGCTGTATCAATTTACATTCCCAACAACAGTGTGAGAAGGTTCCCTTTTCTCCACACCCTCTCCAGCATTTATTGTTTGTAGATTTGTTTGATGATGGCCATTCTGACTGGTGTGAGGTGATACCTCGTTGTAGTTTTGATTTGCATTTCTCTAATAATTAGTGACGTTGAGCATCTTTTCATGCTATTGACCATTAGTACGTCTTCTTTGGAGAAATGTCTGTTTAGGCCTTCTGCCCACTTTTTGATTGGGTTTTTTATTTTTTTCATATTGAGCTGCATGAGCTGCTTGTATATTTTGGAGATTAATCCCTTGTCAGTTGCTTCGTTTGCAAATATTTTCTCCCATTCTGAGGCCTGTCTTTTCATCTTGCTTATGGTTTCCTTTGCTATGCAAAAACTTTTAAGTTTAATTAGGCCCCATTTGTTGATTTTTGTTTTTATTTTCATTATTCTAGGAGGTGGGTCAAAAAAGATATTGCTGTGATTTATGTCACAGAGTGTTTTGCCGTGTTTTCCTCTAAGAATTTTATAGTGTCCAGCCTTACATTTAGGTCTTTAATCCATTTTGAGTTTATTTTTGTGTATGGTGTTAGGGAGTGTTCTAATTTCATTCTTTTGCATGTAGCTGTCCAGTTTTCCCAGCACCACTTACTGAAGAGACTGCCTTTTCTCTATTGTATATTCTTGCCTCCTTTGTCATAGATTAGGTGATCATAGATGCGTGGGTTTATCTCTGGGCTTTCTATCCTGTTCCAGTGATCTATATTTCTGTTTTTGTGCCAGTACAATACTGTCTTGATTACTGTAGCTTTGTAGCATAGTCTGAAGTCAGGGAACGTGATTCCTCCAGCTCTGTTTTTCTTTCTCGAGGTTGCTTTGGCTATTCAGGGTCTTTTGTGTCTCTGTGCAAATTGTAAAATTTTTGTTCTAATTCTGTGAAAAGTGCCATTGGTAATTTGATAAGGATTGCACTGAATCTGTAGATTGCTTTGGGTAGTTTAGTCATTTTCACAATATTGATTCTTCCAATCCAAGAACATGGTATATCTCTCCATCTGTGTCATCTTTGATTTCTTTCATCAGTATCACTGATGAACATACATACAAAAATCCTCAAGAAAATACTAGCAAACAGAATCCAACAACACATTAAAAGGATCATACACCATGATCAAGTGGGGTTTAACTCAGGGATGCAAGGATTCTTCAATATATGAAAACTAATCAATGTGATACACCATAGTAACAAATTGAAGAATAAAAAACATATGATTATCTCAATAGATGCAGAAAAAGCTTTTGACAAAATTCAGCACCCATTTATGATAAAAAAAACTCTCCAGAAAGTGGGTATAGAGGGAACCTACCTCAACATAATAAAGGCCATATACAACAAACCCACAGCAAACATCATTCTCGATGGTGAAAAACTGAAAGCATTTCCTTGAGGATCTGGAAAAATACAAGGATGTCCACTCTCACCACTATTATTCAACATAGTTTTGGAAGTCCTAGCCATGGCAATCAGAGAAGAAAAAGAAATAAAAGGAATCCAAATTGGAAAAGAAGAAGCAAATCTGTCACTATTTGCAGATGACATGATACTACACATAGAAAATCCTAAAGATGCCACCAGAAAACTACTAGAGCTAATCAATGAAATTGGTAAAGTTGAAGAATACAAAATTAATACACAGAAATCTCTTGCATTCCTATACACTAACAATGAAAGATCAGAAAGAGAAATTAAGGAAACAATCTCATTTACCATTGCAACAAAAAGAATAAAATACCTAGGAATAAACCTGCCTAAGGAGGCAAGAGACCTGTACTCAGAAAACCACAGGAGACTCACTTTAGATTTAAGGACACACATAAGCTGAATTTGAAAGGATGGAAAAAGACATTCCATGCAAAATGTAATCAAAAGAGCGTAGGCGTGGTATACTTATATCACACAAAATCGATTTTAAGTTTAAAAAAATTGCCAAGAAATACAAAGAAAGACATTATATAATGATAAAAAGTCAATTCACCAGTAAGTTATAACAACACAAATATAAAGCATGCAACGTCAGAGGACACAAACATATGAAGCAAACACTGACAAAACTGAAGGGAGATATAGACAGCAACAAAATATTAGTAGGGGATTTCAACATGTCACTCTCAATAATGGACAGAATACTCAGACATGAGATCAGTAAGAAAACAAAAGACTTGAGCAACACTACATGAGCCTGACAGCCATATATAGAACATTCCACCCAATAGCAGCAAAATACACATTCTTCTCAAGTGCACACAGAACATTTCCTAAGACAGATCACATGTTAGGTAACAAAATAATTCTTAACAAATTTTAAAAGGTTGGGATCATACCAACTATATTTTCCAACCACAATGGAATGGAACTGGAAAATAATAGCAGGAGGAAAACTGGAAAATTCACAAATATGTGGAATTTAAAAACACACTCTTGAACAACCAGTGAATCACAGAAGAAATCAAAAGGGAAATTGGAAAATACCTTGAGACAAATGAAAATGAAAGCACATCATACTAAAATTTATGGAATGCAGCAATAGCAGTACTAAGAGGGAAGTTTATAGTGAAAATTGCCTACATTAAAAGAGAAGAAATTTTTCAAATGAACAATCTAATATTACACCTCAATAAACTAGAAAAAAAGAACATATTAAGCCCAAAGTTAGGGGAAGGAAGTAATTAAGAGCAGAAATAAACAAAATAGAGAATAGAAAGAAATCGATGATACTAAGTGCTGGGTTTTTTTAAAGATCATCAAAATTTACAGACCTTTAACTACAGTAGTTTAAAAAAATACTCATAAATAAAATCAAAAATGAAAGAGGAAAAAAATTTTAAATGAAAGAGGAGATATAATGAATGCCATAGAAATTAAAAGGATTATATTGACTACCATGAACAATTATACATCAACAAATTGGATAACCTAGAAGAAATGGATAAATTCCTAGAAATATATAACTAATCAAGACAATCATGAAGAAGCAGAAAATCTGAACAGAACTATAAGTAGCAAGGAGATTGACTCAGTAATCAAAAACATTCCAACAAATAAAAAGCCCAGGACCAGATGGATTCATTGGTGAATTCTATAAAACATTTAAAGAAAAATTAACTTATTTTAAAGAATTAACTTTCAATTCATGTCTAAGTTAATTCTTAATTTAAAGAATTAACTTCATTCCTTTTTAAAAAGAGTTTCAGAAGCCAATCTTTCTCAAACTCTTCCAAAAAGCTGAAAAAGAGGGAGCCCTTCCCAGTTCACTTTGTGAGGCCAGCACTATCCTGATGCAAAAACCAGAAGAAAGACACTACAAGAAAAGAAAACAATAGGCCAATATCCCTGATGAATATAGACACAAAAATTTTCAACAAAATGCTAGCAAACCAAATTCAACAGCACATTAAAAAAATTATACACCATAACCAAGTAGAATTTATCTCCAGGATGCAAGGATAACTCAACATATGTAAATCAATCAATGTGATACACCACATTAACATAATGAAGGGAGAAAAATATCACATGATCATCTAAATAGATGCAGAAAAAGCATTTGACAAAATTGAACACTTTTTCAGGTTAAAAAGTTGAGTATTCTTAACTCAACAAACTAGGAATAAAAGGAAATTACCTCTACATGATAAAAGCCATATATAAAAAGTCCACAGTTAACATCATACTCCGTCATGAAAAACTGAAAGATTTCCTCATTCAGGAACAAGACAAAGATGCCCACTCTCACCACTTCTATTCAACATAGTACTGGAAGTTCTAGCCAGAGCCATTAGACAATAAAAAGAAACAAAAGGCACTCAAATTAGAAAGGAGGAAGTAAAATTAGTTCTG
Source organism: Stenella coeruleoalba (assembly GCF_951394435.1). Lineage (NCBI taxonomy): Eukaryota > Metazoa > Chordata > Mammalia > Artiodactyla > Delphinidae > Stenella > Stenella coeruleoalba. The sequence goes on along the minus strand of NC_137152.1, from coordinate 87,896,428 downwards.
TTTATATATGACATGACCTTATATGTAGAAAACTCTAAAGACACCACAAAAATTGTTAGAACTAATAAATTAATAGCATATGCTCTAACTATTAAGTCTTTACAGGCTACAAAATCAATATACAAAAATCAGTTATATTTCTATATGCTAACAATGAACCATCTGAAATGGAAATTTAGAAACCAATTTCATTTAAAACAGCATCAAAAAGAATAAAATACTTAGGAATAAATTTAACCAAAGAGGTGAAACTCTTGTACACTGAAAATTACAAAACATTGCTGGAAGGAATTTAAAGGTACAAATACACAGAAAGTTATCTCATGTTAATTGACTGTAAGACAATATTGTTCAAATGTCCACACTATCCAAATCAATCTACATGTTCAATATGATCCCTATCAAAATCCCAATGGCATTTTTTATAGAAATAGAAAAAAATCCTAAAATTCATGTAGAACCACAAAGAACCCCAAATAGCCAAAACAATCTTGAAAAAGAAGAACAAAGCTAGGTACCTCACACTTCCTAATTTCAAAACATATTACAAAGTTACAGTAATCAAAACAAAATGGTGCTGGCATAAAGACAGACATATGGACCAATGGAACACAGCACAGTACCCAGAAATAAACCCACACATATATGGTCAAATGATCTTTAACAAGGGTGCCAAGAGTACACAATGGGAAAAGGATAGTCACTTCAACAAATGGTGTGGGGCAAACTGAATATTCACATGTAAAAGAATGAAACTAGACCCTTATCTTACACCACACACAAAAATCAACTCAAAATTAAAGCCTTCAGCAGAAGACCTAAAACTATAAAACACTTAGAAGAAAACCTAGGGAAAAAACTTCAAGATATTGGTCTTGGCAATGATTTCTTGGATATGACACTAAAAGCACAGGCAACCAAAACAAAAACAGACAGATGGTACTACATCAAACTAAAAATCTTCTGCATAGCAAGGGAAACAATCAACAGAAAGAAAAGGCAACCTACAGTATAGGAGATTTTATATATATATATATATATATATATATATATATATATATATATATATATACATATATATGTAAACCATATCTCTGATAAGGGGTTTATATCCAAAATATATAAGGAACTCCTACAACTCAATAGCAAATAATAATAGCAACTTTATTTTAAAATGGGCAAAGGACTTGAATAGACATCTCTCCAAAGAAGACATCCAAATGGCCAACAGATATATGAAAAAAGTGCTCACCATCACTAATCATCGGGGAAATGCAAATTAAAACTACAATTAGACATCATCTCACTCCTGCTAGGATGGCTATTTAAAAAAAAATAACAAGTGTTGGCAAAGATGTAGAGAAATGGAACCTTTCTACACTGTTGGTAGGAATGTAAAATGATGCCACTGTTATGGAAAAATAGTATAGATGCTCCTAAAAAATTAAAAATAGAACTACTATATAATCCAGCAATACCATTTCTGGGTATTTAACCAAAAGAATTGAAAATAGGCTTTGGAAGAGATATTTGCACTCCCATGTTCATTGCAGCATTATTCACAATGGCCAAGAGGAAGAAATAACCTAAATGTCCATCAATGAATGAATAAAGAAAATGTGGTATATATATGGTATATAAATACAATAGAATATTAGTCTGCCATATAAAAAGGAAATCCTGCAATATGCTACAACACAGATGGAACTTGAGGACATTGTGCTAAGTGAAATAAGCCAGTCACAGAAGATCAAATACTGCATAGTTCCACTTAAATGAGGTATCTAAAGTAGTCAAACTCATAGAAACTGAAAGAATGGTGGTTGCCAGGGACTAGGGGGAGGGAGAAATGGGGAGTTGCTATTCAATGGGTATAGAGTTTCAGTCATGCAAGATGAAAACAACATTGTGGGGAGGACCTCCCTGGTGGCGCAGTGGTTAAGAATCTGCCTGCCAATGCAGGGGACATGGGTTCAAGCCCTGGTCTGGGAAGATCCCACATGCCATGGAGAAACTAAGCCTATGCGCCACAACGGCTGAGCCTGTGCTCTAGAGCCTGCAAGCCACAACTACTGAGCCCACGTGCCACAACTACAGAAGCCGCATGCCTAGAGCCTGTGCTCTGCAACAAAGAGAAGCCACCGCAATGAGAAGCGCACGCACCACAATGAAGAGTAGCCCCTGCTCATCACAACTAGAGAAAGCCCACATGCAGCAATGAAGACCCAACGCAGCCAAAAATAAATAAATAAATATAAATAAAATTTTTAAAAATAATTTTAAAATAAAATAACACTTTTAAAAAATTGTGCCTATAGTTAACAATATTGTGTAATGTACACTTAAAATTTTAAGAGGGTAGATTTCATATTATGTGTTTTTTACCACAATAAAAAAATATGTGATATGCAGCTAAACCGCTGCTGAGTGGGAAATTTATAGCACTAAATGCTTACCTCAGAAAAGAGGAAAAGTCTCAAATTTAAAAATATAATTTCTCACCTTAAAAAAAAAACTAGAAAAATAAGAGTAAAATAAACCCAAAGCAAGGACAAGGAAGGAAATAATCAATTTAAGAGCAAAAATCAATGAGATTGAAAACTGAAAATTAATAGAGAAAAATCAATGACATAAAGAGCTGATTCTTTGAAAAGAGCAATAAAATAGACAAATCTCTAGCGAGAATGACAAATAAAAAAATAGAGAAAACACAAATTATTAATATCAGAACAAGACAGGGGATATCACTAGAGACTCTGCAAACACCAAAAGGATAAAGGAAATATTACAAACAAATTTTACAATTTTGAAAACTGGATCAATTCCATGAAAAACACAAACAAACACCCAATATGAAATAGATAATTTTAGTAATCCTATAGCTATTAAGGAAATTGAATCTGTACTTTTAAAACTCCAGGGCTTCCCTGGTGGCACAGTGGTTAAGAATCTGCCTGCTAATGAAGGGGACACAGGTTTGAGCCCTGGTCCAGGAAAATCCCACATGCCATGGAGCAACTGGGCCCATGCACCACAACTACTGGGCCTGCGCTCTAGAGCCTGCGAGCCACAACTACTGAAGCCGGTGCGCCTGGAGCCCGTGCTCCCCAACGAGAGAGGCCACCACAATGAGAAGCCCGTGCACCTCAAGGAGGAGTAGCTCCCGCTCACCGCAACTAAAGAAAGCCTGCACAGCAAGGAAGACCCAACACAGGCAAAAATAAATAAATAAATAAATAAAAGTAAAATTCCCTTTAAAAAAAAAAAAAACTCCAAAAAAATCTCCAGGCCCAGTTGGTTATACTAGAGAATTCTACCAACCACTTAAAGGAAAATTAATACACAATTAATTTTGTGTAGATACTATTACACAATCTCTTCCAGAAAATACAAGAGGAGGAAATACTTCCCAATTCTTATTATAAGGCTAATATCTCATTGATATGAAAATCAGACAAAGATAGTACTGAAAAATTAAATAACACGCCAATATCATTCATGAATAGAGACACAAAAATCCTTAACAAAATATTAGCAAATAGAATTCAGCAATATGTAAACAAATTTATACACTATGACCAAGTGGATTTATTTCAGGGATGCAAGCTGGGTTCAATATTTGAAAATCAATCAGTGTAATAAAAAAAATCACATGGTCATATTAGTGGATACTGAAAAAGCTATTTGACAAAATTCAACATTTATTGATGATAAAAATCCTCAGAAAACTAGGAATTAGGGGGGAATTGCCTCAATTTTAAAAAGAATATCTACCCAAAATAAACTACAGTTAACATCACACTTAATGCTGAAAGATTGACTGCTTTCCCCCTAGGATTGGAAACAAAGCAAAGGTTCAGCTCTCACCACAGCTATTACACATAGTACTGGAATTCTGAGCCAGAACAATAAGGGAAGACAGAGAAATAAGAGGCATAAAAAGTGGAAAGAAAGAAATACCACTGTCCCTATTTGCAGATGACAAGATGGTCTACAAAGAAAATCCAAAGAAACCAACAACAGAAAAAACCTCCTAGAACTTAATCAGTAAATTCAGCAACATTGCCGGGTACAAATTATATAAAAATCAATTGCATTACTATGTACTAGCAATGAACACATGGAAACCAAAATTTAAAATATAATACCATTAACAGTCACACAAAAAATGAAATAATTATAATTCTAGCAAAACATATACAGGACTTGTATGTTGAAAACTACACAATGCTGAAAACGACACGATGCTAGCAAAAGAAATAAAAGAAGATGTGAATAAATGGAGAGATATGCCCTGTTCATGAATTGAAAGACTCACCATAGTAAAGATTTCAGTTCTCCCCAAAGTGATATACAGTTCTTATACAATTCCTATCAACATCCTAGCAAACTTTTTTTAGATATAGGCAAGCTTATTCTGAAAAGTATAGGGAAAGACAAACAAACAATACTGAAAAATAATAAAGGAAGAAGTATCACTCTACCCGATTTTAAAATTTATTATAAAGCTATAGTAATCAAGACTGTGTGAGATGGCAAAGGGACAGACACACAGATCAATGAATCAGAAAAGAGAACCCCAAAATAGGCCTATACAAGTACAGCCGACTCATTTTCTACTATAGTACAAAAGCAATTCAATAGAGCTGAAGCAACTGGACATCCATAGTTTAAAAAAATTAACCTCAACCTAAACCTCACACTAAATACAAAAATTAACTCAAAATGAATCATGGACTTGAAGGTAAAATATAACTAAAAAAACTTTAGAAGAAAATCTAGGAGAAAATCTTTGAGACCGAGGGCTTAGTGAAGAGCCCTTAGACATAGCAACAAAAGCACAATCCATAAAAGAAAAAAATTGATGAACTGGACATCATCAAAATTAAAAGCTTTTGCTCTATGAAAACATCCTATTAATAAGATGAAAGGACAAGCCATAGACTGGTAGAAAAATATTTGCAAACTACATATGTGACAAAGAACTTATATCTAGAATATATAAAGAACTCTCAAAATTCAACAGGTAAAAAACAAAAAAACCCAAACAATGCAATTATAAAATGGGCAAAGGATTTGCAATAATGTAGATGGATTTTGAGGTATTATGCTAAGTGAAATAAGTCAGATGGAAAAAGACAAATACTGTATGATTTCACTTATATGTGAAATGTATAAACAAACAAAATAAATAAACAAATGAAACCAAATATAAACAAACACATAGATACAGAGAACAGAGTAGTGGTTACAAGAAGGGAAGGGGCGGAGGGATGGCAAAATGGGCAACGGGGGTGAAATGCATGGTGATAGATAGAAACTAGATTTTTGGTGGTGAGCCCACTGTCGTGTACACAGAAATAAAATATTGTACACATGAAACATAGGTTATTAACCACTGCTACCTCATAATTTTTTTTATTTTAAAGAAAATAGGCAAAGGACATGAAGAGACATTTCACTGAAGATATAGGGATGGAAAATAAACACATGAAAAAATACTGACCATCGTTAGCCACTAGAGAAATGCAAATGAAACCACAATAAGATATCACTATGCACCTATCAGAATGGCTAAAATAAGAAACAATTACAACGACAATGCTGGTAAGGATGCAGAGAAACTGGATCTCTCATACATTGCCAGTGGGAGTGTAAAATGCTATATAGCCACACTGGAGAAGTTTCTTTAAAAACTAAACATACACTTACCATATGACCCAGCAATTACTCTCCTGGGCATGTATCTCAGACAAATGAGAGTTATGTCTACACTAAATCCTATACTCAAATGTTTATAACAGTTTTATGTGCAACAGACCCAAACTGCAAATAACCAAAATGTCTCTCATTAGGTAAATGGTTAAACAAACTGTGGTATACCCATAGCATGAAACACTCCTCAGCAATAAAAAAAGAACAGACTACTGATACATGTATCAACCTGGATGGGTCTCAAGGTCATTAAACAAAGTGGAAAAAATTGGAAAGTATCACATTCTCCATTACTTCATTTATATAAGATTCTCAAAATGACAAAATTATAGAGTAGGAAAACAAATTAGTATTTGGCAGGGGTTGTGGACAGCTGTGACTATGAAGGGGTAGCTTTCTAGTGAAGGAATATTTCTGTATCTTGATTGCAGTTATGGTTGCACAAATCTACGCAAGTGAGAAAATAACATAGAACTGTACACACACATCCTACCAATGTCAATGTCCTGTTTCTTACCTTGTATTATAATTACATAAAATGTAATGATTGGGGTAAACTGGAGGAAGAGTGTATGGTACAGTTTTTGCAACTTCTTGTGAGTCCCTTATTCTTTATAGTAAAAAGTTTAACAGTAAACCATTTATAAAGCAAATAACTCAGAAAACAAGAGTGTGTGGAAGCTAAAACCCAGGGAGCAAGTAAATAAAATGTTTTATTATAATAGCCTATAACAATATGCCAGCTTTACGAAGAGAGAGATTTAAACGGGGAAGATTTGCATAGGTCAGTGACACACAATACCAAGGACATTTTTATCTGTAGGATTAAAACATGTGCTTAAAAAAATATTAGAGCCACAGATTAAAATGTCTCATCTTAAACCAGGCAACTGGCTATTGTGAATTGTTTGCAATTAACCACATAAACAACTTACATCTGCAAACAGTGAAAAAAATCAATCGCAAAGGGTCTTCAGGCCAGTTGTTCAAACTTTACCTGGTAAGTGGTGGGAATGGAGAAGTTTCATTCTGGATAAGACAGAACCTATTCCTGTGACTGTCATACAGTTAACTGTCATATACCTCTGTAGGGTTTCCTCAAGTTTGTTTCACTATAGAATATATTGGTTTCCAGCTGTGCTATGGAAAGAATATTTACATTAAATAAAATGTTTAGTGATAATTAGAAAGGAGCAAGTAGGGGGAAACTGCCTCTCTCTGCACTGTCCACAATGATAACCACTTGCCACATGAAGCTATTTAAATTAAAAATAATTAAAATTAAATTTAAAATTTAGTCCCTGGACACATTTCAAGTGCTCAGTGTGACTAGTGGCTACCCTACCGGAACAGCATAGATACAGAACTTTCCCATCATCACAAAAAGTTCTACTGGACAGTGTTGCTCTAGAGCATGAAAATCATGACATTTCCCAAGAATCATAGGTAGTGTTACAGCCCAAAGAGCTCTGACAGGAATTAGTATTCCGTTACCTGAGGTTTGCATTTTTTTTTTTTTTTTTTTTTTGCTGTGCGCGGGCCTCTCACTGTTGTGGCCTCTCCCATTGTGGAGCACAGGCTCCGGACGCAAAGGCTCAGCGGCCATGGCTCATGGGCCCAGCCGCTCCGCGGGATGTGGGATCCTCCCAGACTGGGGCACGAACCCGTGTCCCCTGCATCGGCAGGCGGACTCCCAACCACTGCGCCACCAGGGAAGCCCCTGAGGTTTGCAGTTACACATAATTTCATCTTCAGCAATATTGAGCAGTATGTTGCAGTGGTTAAGTGCTAGGGCTTTGGGGTAGAATAGCAGTGGATTTTAATTTTAGCTCCAACTTTTGCCAAATTGTGTGACCTCAGGCATGCTACTTCGCTTCTCTGTGCCTGTATTCTCATTTTTTAAAAGGTGGAGACTGGAGGATAATGGTACCTCCCTCATAGGGTTGTTGTGAAGGATTAAATGAGATAAGCCCAATACCTGACACATGTGATCAGTAAACGTTAGTTATTCTAAAGGCCAGAAGGTGAACTTGGCTTGTTCTAGGACCTAGACTGTATAAGACCAGTAGTAAAGGGAATATGCAATTGTATGCACAGCAACTGAGTCAGTCCCTAACAGGGCCCCCCTTTGACTCTTCTTGATAAACAGTAACCACATTGTTCCTCCATACTTGAGGACAGTGACAAAAGGGAAGACACCTTTGAAAGCTTCCAAAGAGTCAAAGAATACCTTACCCTTGGCCTTAAGGGACTCAGAATTGAAAGTTAACCATCCTGTCATATCAAATAAAATAAAAGCACAACACACAGTCTATAAAGGAAGATTACCCAAACAAGTCACTCAGTAGGAGAGGCACTTGGAGTTGTTTTCCCAGCTGTTTCTGACAATCAAATCCAATTTCTTGATGTATTATTATGGTGAAATGTTACTATACCCAATCCTGTGTGAATACCACACAACAGGCCTACTGTACCTCTGTAATCAACTGGATAAATATTTATTGAACACCTGCTAAATACAGGACACTTTTACACACCAGCCATCAGCAAACTACATCTGGCAGGCCAAATTAGATCCACTATGTGTTTTTCTTATGGTAAGGAAGGTAGGAATGATTTTTACATTTTTTAACTGTTGGAAGAACTGCCTTCAACCAGTACTACCAAACACCGAATGGCCCTGGAAATTAGCTTTTGCTCCAGACTTGATAATGTTTCTTAATTAATTCAACTTAAAATTACAAGGCAAAACAGCACTTATATGTGAAATTTACACTGCAGGAAAGCCATTTCAACAGCTAACATTGTTTGAATCATAAGTAATGTCAACATGCTTTATATGCATCCCATGCTGTCACAGGTCAAAACAACAAAATCACAGTGAGATACCACTTTGCACTCACTAGAATGGCTATAATAAAAAAGACATTAACAAGTGTTGGTAAAGATGTGGAGAAATTCTAACCCTCCTACATTGCTGGTGGGAAGGGAAATGGTGCAGCCACTTTGGTAAAGTCTGGCAGTTCCTCACAAAGTTAAACATAGAGCTACCATATGGCCCAGCAATTCCCCTCCTAGATATGTGCTAAGAGAAATGAAAACACATGTCTGCACAGAAACGTGTACGTGAATGTTTATGACGGCATTATTCATAATAACCAAAAGGCAGAAACCAACGAACTCATGAACAGATAAGTGAAATATGGTATAGCCAAACAATGGAATATTACTCAGCCATTAAAATGAATGAAGTATTGATATAAACTAAAATTTGGATAAATTTCAAAAACCTTATACTAAGTGAAAGAAGCCAGACACAAAAGATTACATACTGTATGATTCTATTTATATAAAATCCCCCAAAATGAAAATCCATAGAGACAAAAAATAAATTAGTGGTTGCCTAGGCCTGGGAGTGGAAATGGGGAGAGAGTGAAAACAGGCATGAGGTTTCTTTCTGGGGTAATGGAAATGTTTCAAATAAGAGTGTGGTGATGGTAACACAATTCTAAAATACTAATAACATTAAATTGTACAATTTTTAAAAGTGTACAACACCAAAAGCATGACCCATAAAAGAAAAAAAACCCAATAAATTAGATCTTGTCAAAACTTAAAACTTTTGCACTTCAAAAGACATCATTAAGAAAATGAAAAGACGAGCAACAGAGTGGGAGAAAATATCCACATATCATATCTACAGGGACTTGTATCCAGAATATATAAATAATTCTTACAACTCAATAATAAAAAGACAATAAAGATAATAACTCAATTTAAAAATGGAAAAGATGTATGAATGGTTAGTAAGTAAATGAAAAGGCGCTCATCATCATTAGTCACTAAGGACGTACAACTTATAACTACAATAAGATATAATTTCACATCCATTCAGAATGGCTATATCAAAAAGACAATAACAAATGTTGGCAAGGACGTGGAGAAACAGAAACCCTCATACATTACTAGTGGCAATGCAAAACAGTGCTGCCGCTTTGGAAAATAGTTTTATAGTTTCTTATAAAGTTAAAGATAAATTTGCCATATCATGCAGTCATTCCACCCTTAGGTTCCTACCAAAGAGAAACCAAAACACCTGTCCACACAAAGACTCGCACGCTAATGTCCTTAGCAGCATTATTCATAATAGCCAAAAACTGGAAACAACCTACACATGTAGCGAGTAGACAGACAAAATGTTTTATAGCCACATAATGGAATACTATTTGGCAATAAATATTAATGAAGTACTGGTACATGCTACAATATGGATGAACCTCAAAAAATATTATGCTAAGTGAAAGAAGCCAGGCACAAAAGACCACTTCTTATTTGATTTAATTTAGATGAAATGCCCAGAATAGGCAAATTTATAGAGACAAAGTAGATCAGTGGTTACCTGGGGCTGGGAGTGGGAACGAGGATTAACTGTAAATAAATGAGCATGAGGGATCTTTGGGGGGAAATGAAAGTGTTCTGAAACTGATTATGATTATGGTTGCACCATTCAGTAAAGTTACTAAAAATATTTAACTATACTTAAAATGGGTGAATTTTATTATATGAAAACTATATCCCAATAAAGCTGTTAAAAATAGGAAAGGAAGAGTAGGGGAAACTGGGTGAGGGGTACACAGGAATTCTGCATTATCTTTGCAACTTTTCCATAAATCTAAAGCTATTCTGAAATTTAAAATGTATTTAAATAAAAAATAACAAGAATATGTTTGTGGATTCATACCTATCTGTGTGAAAAGACATTTACAAAGATGAAATGGGTAAAATCTCATTACAGATCAGTATTAACAGATGAACATTTGAAATGATTTTGATGATAGGGAACACTATTAGCCCCAAATAAACAAAATGTTATCCCCCCAAAAGAATTCCATTATTCTCATTAGTAGTCTCATATTACAAAAAAATGATCAATTATTATTACTATACCTTGAATTTCATCAATAAATATTTGTTGAAATTTGTTTTCTCCCTTGTCATATAAGTACCTACAAATTATCCTCGATTTTGCCTTTTGGCCCCCAAAGCCTAAAATATTTACTATGTGGCTCTTTACGGAAAGGTTGCCAAGCTCTGTTCTACACCATAACAGGGTAAATATAAGCATAGTCAGTTTCTTTCTTGAGTGTATTCTTATCGTTACCTGGTTTTGGTATGATGCCAGCCTGGATATGCCCTATAAAGGATAAGCCTTGCATCTCTTCTGCTATGGCACTATTTAGGAATCCTATAAATAGAAACACTATTAGCTTAATAGTTGTAGCAAAACTTCGATGTCACCGTTATTATCGTGATATTAAAGAGCCAACACCATGCCACAGTGTCAAGATGACCCTCATCAAGTTGTGATGTCACCACGCCATGGACTCCCCGAGATCTCTTAGATATCAAGTGGGTCCTATGGCATCACACCCTGCCTTTGGCATCACCCTGGCACATCACCTTACTACGGTGTCATATGCTATCACTGTTGTGGCAGAATTCTGCCCTAATGCCACTCCGTCGGAATGTAAGAATAATTAACCCCTAGTTCTTTCCATTCCTTTGGCGGCGGGGGAGGATGGCCACAGGCACTGGTTCGAGCTCAGGAGATAGTACTCAGCTGCTACCGTTTTCCCTTCCGCTTACCACTGCAGGTCAGGGCCCCCGTGGGACAGGACTTTCTGGCTCCCATAACTCTCTTGCCATGACCCCGCACCCACTTCGCGTCACCGACTCAATGCCCCAACAGCGACCACCCACCCCGGTTCTACACGAAGCCGCTCCCCGTACCTGACTCCATTCTCCAGCTGTCATCCTGGGCCAATTCCACCGGCCACTTGACTACGGCGGCCGCAAGGGACCCCGGGACTCGTAGTTCCGCGCTGCTAACGGCAGAGACGGAGACAGCGGCAAAGGCTCCTCCCCGCCCGGAACTGCGCTCAAACTGCAACTCCCAGAGGCGCCCTGCGATGGGAAAAGAAGCAAAGGAACGAGCGCGATTGGTCACTGGGGGAGCTCTAATGCCTGTTTTGATTGGCAGTCGGAGCTGGCGACGTGAGGCGGTCTTTGGTCAGGCTTCACCGAGATCCTGGGAAAGCGAAATGGAGGGGTGTGTGTCTAACCTAATGGTCTGCAACCTGGCCTACAGCGGGAAGCTGGAGGAGTTGAAGGAGAGGATCCTGGCCGATAAATCCCTGGCCACTAGGACTGACCAGGTAAAGCAACGCTTGGGGCCTCTCCGCTGGCGGCGGCGGCGGCAGCGGCGGAGGCCAACGTGGCTGCCCGGCCCAGCCCAACCCATGGGGAGGCCGGTTCCGAGAGGGCCAGATCCCCGCCCCCGCCGCCCCATCCTTACCCCAGGGTCACCTCAGGACTCGGGACCGGGCGGCCGGAGCTAGCCCCACAAACCACCAGTGTTGTTTTTTGGCCCAGTACTTAGTCGCTGTATTTTGGATATTTCTAGAACGTTTGCGCGTTTCTCAGAAATGCCCAATCTTTGAGACATCCGTGAGAAGGGAAGTTTTTGGTTTCTGGAAGTGGGTTTGTTTGCTTTTATTAGTGACTATTCAACGGAACACGTGTAACTGAACGCCTCAGCTGGGAGCTGAGGATACTGTCGAATAGAAGGATCAGACGTTAATAAAATAATCCCAAATCATATGTCCGATTATAAATTGTGGTAAATACTCGGGAGAGAAGTTGACGTGGGGCTTTCAGAACATATGGAAGAACCTGATTTAATCTCGCTTAGAAAAGCCGAATGTTGTCGTAACTGAAGAGGCTTTGCAAAGGAGGGAAGATTGGCTGTATCTTGAAGGATGAGTGGGATTTCCCTGGGGGATGAAGGGGCATTCTAGGCAAAGGCAGAACAAAAGTGAGTGGACCTTGGGAAGTGTTTCTTTCTGCCCTCCTGCTCAAAAGACCCTCATGCTTTCACCCTGAGTTTCTAGAAAGATTCACGTTGCCCTCAGTAAGCCATCATACATTTATAGATTGCCTCCTATTTGACAGGCACCGTGCTCAGCACTAGCAAGACAGTGTCACATAATTACAAATCTCCATTTTGTGTGTTTGGGAAGAGAATTAGAAGTTCAGAGACTTTTTTTTCTGGAACTTTTCTTTATTGCTCAACCTGAAAATGCCTTTGTCTAGTTTACCTTCATTTTGCTCTGGTGATATTTAATACTTTAGATTTAATTTAACAATATTAAGATTTAATAATACTTCTAACCATTCTTCATCAAGTCAATGGCATGAAAAAGGGAGAAACTATTCAAGATCAAAAGACTTAAGAAACATAACAAACATTTGCAACTTATGGAGCTTGTATGGATCCTGATTGAAATAAGCCAAGTGCAAAAAGGCATTTGGGGGACAGTTGGGGAAATCTGGGTATTTGATGTTATAAAGGAGTTAGTGTTAATTTTAATCAGTGTAATAGCTATGTAGTAAAGTATTTTTTAGATACTCAGATATTTAGGTATGAAAGGTCATAATATTTAAGATTTGTTTTTAAAAATCTCATCAAGGAGAAAAACAGATGAGGCAAGTATGGAAAAATAGTTATAAGATGTAGGTGATAGGCATATGGATTATATTACGTTCCCTGTATTTTTATATGAGTTTGAAATTTTTGTAATAAAGTTTAAAATACCATTTTCTTTTACATAGGGCTAAGAAATATAGCAGTCACTGCAAAAAAAATAGAGAGAGAGAGAGATTCCCTTTGAGAAACATGACTAACTCCTAGCTTATTATTTTCTTAAAGTAACGTTGCTCTCTAATTCTGTGTGTGGTATGTTTTTTTTTTTGTTTGTTTTTGCGGTACACGGGCCTCTCACTGTTGTGGCCTCTCCCGTTGCGGAGCACAGGCTCCGGACGTGCAGGCTCAGCGGCCATGTCTCACGGGCCCAGCCGCTCCGCGGCATGTGGGATCTTCCCGGACCGGGGCACGAACCCGTGTCCCCTGCATCAGCAGGCGGACTCTCAACTACTGCACCACCAGGGAAGCCCTGGTATGTTTTTTAAATGGTTATAATCTCAACTAGTTTCATGAATATTTCTTTCCCACAAGATACATTTGTTCTTCCCAGAGCATCTAGAAAATTCAGAGCTGACGGGTTTGTGTCCCAACTTCACGATTTACTAGCTGTGCGACCTTAACAAGTTGCTCACCCTGAGGAGTCTGTAAAATGGGGATAATATCCACTGTATAGGATCATGGGGATTACAGGAGATGATGCACGTAAAACTCTTAGCACAGCGCCTGACATAAAAGTACGTACATAATGGAAATAGCCAAAGCTGTATTTCTGCCAAAGCACTGAAATCAGTTTTTTGCTCTATTGCTTTCATGGCTCTAGTCTGCCCAGAATTACCTACTTTCATCAATGTATTCTCCTCATGTTACTAAAACCTTGGTCTCTCTTATGTAAGTAATATGGTTTAAGGTTACCTACCTGAGGATCCAGTGCTCTCCATTTCTTGTTCCCAAACCGTAGGTTTGCTGGCTCCAATATTAATTTTTGTTTCTGCTTTCTTGCCTTAGTGCTTCTATTTTTCTTCAAGAATGTTGGTCTTATTGCTTCTCTGCTTCCCGTGTAGGACAGCAGAACTGCCTTGCATTGGGCATGCTCAGCCGGACATACAGAAATTGTTGAATTCTTGCTGCAACTTGGAGTGCCAGTGAATGATAAAGATGATGTGAGTACTAGGCAGAGTTGATAAATTCCCAGTTATCTTTAGACTCCAGACTGGTGTTTACTAAAGCCCGAGTATTAAGCTCACAAACAAATTTTAACCTTTATGACTAGGAAGTTACAGCATGGCCCCAGTGACCAAATACAGGACTGGTGGTTGCATTATTTCAGAATGTTCATTTTGCCACCCATAGCCTGTAATTTAAGGTAAACATGCAGATCAAGTCTTAATTATGATGATCCCTAAGAGACTACAAATCCTTTTTATTATGTTGGAAATTGTTTTTGGTGAATATTGCCTGAATAATGAGGGCCTAGATATCTTTTTTTGTTATATAAAGATTTGGTGTAATGGTATTGGTTATATTAGGATAAGACTTGTGAAGAATAAGGATGGAAATGTTTTTGTAGGCAGATTCCTTTTCGAGGATGCTCAATGAAATAATATTGATAATGGCAAAAAAGTAAAAACAGTTTAATGGAGGAACAGTTGAATACAGCATATATATACACCTAATAAAATAATACGCAACCCGGGGATTCCCTGGGGGTCCACTGGTTGGGACTCCGCGCTTTTGCTGCTGAGGGCACACGTTCAATCCCTGGTCAGGGAACTAAGATCCCGCAAGCCGCCCGGCGTGGCCAAAAAAAAAAAATAATGATAACGATAATAATATGCAACCAATAAAGTGATGATTCCAAAGAATGACATAGAAAAATTTTCACAACGTAATGATAAGTGGACATTGTGGAAAATGCACCTCACAGAACTTGATATCCTATTGGGGTATCCTTGATCCCAATCTTAAAACACATTAGAATTAGACTTATGTATTATTTCCATGTTGTGGGATTATGGGTGCTTTTCTTTTCTTCTATATATCTGGTTTCTAAATATCCTGCAGTGCTTAATGAGGGAAAGAGAAAGAATATTATTTTTTTAAACCATTTACACACAGCTCTGTAAACCCTGCCTAAATGTTAGCATTAATCCCTGTGCCTTTTCTCCCTGGTTTTTGTTCTGCCCACCTCTTTTACAGGCAGGTTGGTCTCCTCTTCATATTGCTGCTTCCGCTGGCCGGGATGAGATTGTAAAAGCTCTTCTGGGAAAAGGTGCTCAAGTGAATGCTGTCAATCAAAATGGCTGTACTCCCCTACATTATGCAGCTTCCAAAAACAGGCATGAGGTAGGGTTCCATTCCTAGGCTACTTCTTTTGAGTTCTAAACCTGTACGCAAACACAAATAGATCCCTGCATTGTTTTCTTCTCCATCTTCCCAGATTGCTGTCATGTTACTGGAAGGCGGGGCTAATCCAGATGCTAAGGACCATTATGAGGCTACAGCAATGCACCGGGCAGCAGCCAAGGGTAACTTGAAGATGATTCATATTCTTCTGTACTACAAAGCTTCCACAAACATCCAAGACACTGAGGGTAACACTCCTCTGTAAGTGACAAGTAGCAGTCATTTGTATTCTACCTGACATCAGCCCTCTTGCACTAATTCTTACACATCATTTCTTTTTTTAGTCTGCTTATAAATGTAATACATGTTTATGGCAAAAAAAATTTGAAAGTACACAAAAGTATAAAGATAAAAATTCAAAATGCCTATCATTTTGCCACCCAGAAATAACCACTGATAACATTTTAATGTATTTCCTCCTTGTCTTTTATATGCAAATGTACATACTTTACATATGCTTTTTTTATTGTAAAATTGGGACGATACTGTGTATATAGTTTTATATCTTGTTCTTTTCACCTCATAGTATATTGTGAGCATTTTCCAATGTGAATAAATATTTCTAAACCGTTTTTGAATGGCTATCCACAACGCCATTTTATGGATAAGGCATAATTTAATGATTCCTCTATTACTGTATATTTAAGCTTTTTTGAGTTTTCCATTATTATAAATAATGCTACATTGACCAACTTTATACAAAAATCATTGGCCATACTGCTGATTATTATCTTAGTATAGAAGTTAGAAGTAGAATTGCTGGGTCAACAGATACACATAGTTTAAGACAATTGCTGTATATTCCGAGATTGCTTCCAGAGGAGTTGTATCATTGTACCCTCCCAATAGCAGTGTGAGAGTGCCTATTACCCCCTCACCAACACCAAAAATATCCTTGTCTTATAGGAAAAATGGTATTTCAGAGTTGTAATTTACATTTTTTATTATCAATGAAGTTAAACATTTTTTAATGGCTATGACTAATTATATTCTTTCTCTAAATTATAACATTTTGTGTCCCTTTCTCTGTTTCCTTTTGGAGAATTAATTTATTTTTACTGACTTTTTTATGTACCCTTGACTTGACATAGTACAAATATTAACCTTCTGCCATGTTGAAAATATTTTTCCCAGTTTGTCTTTTCATTTTGTTTATGACTTTTTTGAAATAACCGAAGATTTCAACTCTATACAGTCAAACCTATTAATCTTCCCTCATAACTAGAAAGTGCTTCCTCACCCTGAAATTAGTTAACTATTCACCTGTATTTTATTATGTATTTTTTTAAAACATTGCATTGGTTTGGTTTGGTTATTGTTTTTCATTTAACTCAAATCCATCTGGAATTGATTTATGCTTGACCTGAAGCTGTCCTCTACCTTGATATTTTTTCTACAGTACTTGGCCACTATTCTTCCTTATCGAATGGTGACTTTTTTGAACCAGAAATTCTGTGAGTCTTCTTTTTAGTCCAAAGTAGGATTCAATTTTTTTTTAAGTATTGTTTTCTTAACTCTTAGTTTTACAATTTTTTTTCTGTAGTTCTGAGCGACTCTGTCTAGAAAAACATGCATATTCTATCCCTTTTCTCCAAATAAGAAAGGCAGGGTGGCCTGGAGGAAATTTAGGAGTCAGGCAGTATCGGGTCCTGAGCAGAGCCTACGATTAAGGAATAGCTACATGCTGTTTACCCAATCCAAACTCAGCCACTTAAACAACTATATTAAATACTTGTATTAAGTAACTCAGAGAAGTTACTTAACTTTCCTGAGTCTAATTTCCTTATCTGTAATGTGAGGATAATAATTCCTTCCTCACTAGATTGTTGTGAAGGTTAAATAAAATAACATGTTAGGGTCTAATACCCTACCTGGTAAACCGTTAAGTGCCTGACAAGGTTTCCCCCTCACTTACTGCTCAGCCATGTCATCATAGGCAAAGACTAACCTCTGTCACAATTTCAACTGTAAAATGGTGATAATAGTACCTTGCTAACTTACAAGGTGTCTGTAACAATCAGATAATATAAAATTTTTTAAACTGCTTTTCCAAAATTTAAACCACACAAATTGCTGTTAGCAGGTTGTGTATGGAGGTTTTTCTAAGTTCTAGCCTGGAATTATTGCATGTGTTTGGTGTAAACCACTAATCTTCATAAAATAAGGACGTTATTCCTTAGGCCGGCATTTACATCACTTCTGTTGTAGTAGGACCAGAATTGTGATTTATGATCTGGTATTATAAGACTATTCCAATGAATTTTAACTTATAAACAGTCTTCCCCATGAAAATCGATTTTCCTTTCCAGATTAAGTAACTTTCCGATATTACACTACCTAATAATATGCAGTTTAGACTACCTGTCAGGAAATCCTAACCTTTACATAGAATTGCAAATGATTAATCCATCTTTGTGGTCCTTGATTTCAGACACTTAGCCTGTGATGAGGAGAGAGTGGAAGTAGCAAAACTGCTGGTGTCCCATGGAGCAAGTATTTACATTGAGAATAAAGAAGAAAAGACACCCCTGCAAGTGGCCAAAGGTGGTCTGGGTTTAATACTCAAGAGAATGGTGGAAAGTTAAGCAGCTTGGATTTACTCTTACTTTGTATGTTTTGTGGTTGTCCCCTACTGTCCTAGAAACTAATGTACTTGTGCACAAGATGTCATCTATGAATTATGAAGTTGTTTCATCTTCCAAGTATTATAAACATGTTGACTATTGTTCCTGCTGAGGTATTTTTTTCTTAGCTTACAACTTGCTTTCCAGGCATTGAATAACAATAATAATAATTGAGATTGTTCTATTGTTGTATATTATTCTGTATTGAATCTTGGTTAACTTTGAGTCAGTGATTCTGTGGCTGTTGTGAGTCTTCAGCACCCTGCCATGCACCCTTTATCCCCCTCTGAGGCAGAACAACCCCAATAGCACCAGGCCAATTGTTTTGCCAGATGTTTCTAGGTGGATTCTAGAATGTTCTTCCATACAGTTGAAACACATCGTAACTCGTTTTTCAAGCCCACTCAGAGGCCTATGCCAGATATTTCTGTTTTTTCCAACAGTATGGTTTAATTTGTTTTTGTTATAGGAGGAATACTTACATATTGTGAGGATGAAATTTTCAGTTCAGAGGGCAGGCACGCTATCCAAGTTTGGCATTCATAAACACTAAAATAATGAAAAATAATAGCCTGTGTACCAATGTATGTTTTTAATGATGAGCTATTTCCCTCCAAAATAAAGTGTATTGTTTTACACAGGCCTCTCACTGTTGTGGCCTCTCCCGTTGCGGAGCACAGGCTCTGGACGCGCAGGCTCAGCGGCCGTGGCACACGGGCCCAGCTGCTTCGCAGCATGTGGAATCTTCCCGGACCGGGGCACGAACCCGTGTCCCCTGCATCGGCAGGCAGACTCAACCACTGCGCCACCAGGGAAGCCCAAGTTTATTGTTTTTATAAAGGAAGTTTTAAAGTACCTATATTAAGTCATCCTGTATTGAAAAGAATGTCAAGCTTGTTATGATGTGTAACAAAAATGTGTTTTTATTTGTATTTCAGAAACTAAAAAAATAAAATGTTGAGAGAATCTCCCAATTCTTTTTGCAAATCAGACACCCACTTAAGCCTTTAAATCCTTTATAAAGACAATTTCTTTATAAAGACAATTTCTGGGTAGCTCTGAAGTCAATAAAATCAGTGAAGCTTGACCTGCAGCTAAAATCTTTAAAAATAGTAATCTTCTGAATTGCTAATTAAATGTGGAGCAAAAGAAAATTAATAAGTGTAAACTTGATCTCAATTTAGGGAAACATTTTAAATGATTACTAGTCATAAAATCTAATGAACTGCAGGTGACTCTTCAAATTATTTTTTAATTTGAACTTTATGCTGCAAATATTGCTTGAAATAAGTAATCCAAGTGAGTCCACAAACTTCAATTAATTTGGGGTCAGAGACTTAATGACCAGTATCTAAAATGAGTTTTGTAAACGCAAACCGTGTTGTTGATATTCAGACCCTTTTACATAAGTATTTTGAGTGCTGAGCTTTACGATTATTAATCAGGGAAGCATATTCTTATGGAACTAAACTTTGTTTATTGAATGCCAGGGATAGAACTAATGACGGGAAATAATTTGTTTCTAATGCTTTTTAGCATGATCAAAGAGTAAAGTTATATCTAATAGGGCCTGTTAGGGCTGAAGGTATTCATAAGTACTGAGTTTTATTGTCTGAGGTAATAGGCTTTGTGAATGCAAAAGAAAATTCATCTTAGTTCTTTATAATACAGATGGAACCAGGCCTCAGGTAATTTGTAGGCTGTTGGCATTTTAAATGAAGTGGCTTAACATTTCAATCATTGATTTGTGTAAACTAAGGATATTGATGGCCTCGGATATTGATCAGATTGTTACCTGTTCCCTGTAGGAAACCCAATAGAGATGAAGCTGATTCAAGTTCAGCAGGTTTTACAGTTACTTTCAAGATGAACTCAGGAAAGATGACAATTTTAATTGTAGAGCTTAACTGAGAATATAAGATGGAAGAAACAGGTAAATAGAAGAGTGGAAAAAATTACATTCTCAACTATCTATTGGAGGGAATCCACAGTTTCAGTGAGGTTCTATGAGTGAGATTCAAGATAATTCTGCATTTTACTTTGTAATCTTTGACTTAACAGCTTAACTGTATGACCCCAGTGTTTTGATTTCCCAATTTAACTATACCAACTATACTGAGTTCATTACATGGCAGCGTCTTCTACTTTCTGTTGCCATATCCTTTTACACTATCAAACCCCCAAAACCTTCTGTTAGCAAGTTTGATATAGTGTGGGAGCTTTCCTTTGGGTGTATGACTCTAGCTTCACAGTTCTATTGACTGCCTAAAATTGAATGCAGAAATTTTTATGTTCATTTTTCTGGGAAGAGGGTTCAGTAACTTTCATCAGATTCTCAAAGGGATCTGTGACTTCCCAAAAGGTTAAGGATCCCTGGTTGAGAGAAAAAAGAATGCTGAATCAATTATCAGTAGACCTGGGTTCTACAAAAGTAGAGTACCACACTTTATAAATGTTTATATCCATTCTCCATTGCAGGCATTAAGACGATAGAAATCATCTCCATTTTACAGATGAGCAGACACTGAGAACTAGCACTACAGCCAACACTAAAATCTAGCTTTCCTGGATCCTGATCCATTTTCTTTCTGCCTCTACTCAAAAACAGTGGGCCAAATGGAAGGTACTGTGGTATTTTGATAATAACCCATTAGTTGTAACACCCCACCGACCAAACCCTGTGCTTTTTTTTAAATTCGTGGGTTTGGGGGATTTTTTTGTTTGTTTGTTTTCTGGTTTCCCAGAACCTTCATTATCATCTCCGAGTTTTTTGTTTTTAGACCAAAGCTTCAAAGACAAGTGGGATTGAGTCTTCATTGATTGGTTTGAACATTTTATGAGACCCTCTAACCTGTTTTACAGGTTAAAGGTTGTAAAACCACCTTTTATTACTAAAACTTGGGTTTGTTTCATTGAAATTAGTAGTTCGGTGCAGTTGAAGGAGCATTACACTGGGAATCAGAGAACTTGGGATCTAGTATTGACTTTGTAAAATCTTAGGCAGATCATTTTACCTCACTTCACTCAGGGATTCTCCTCTGGAGATTGGGTGGGGTTCTATAGGAATGACCCAGCTTTTTAAACTACACTTACCCCTTCCTGTCTCCCCCACCAAGAATATAATTCTGCATCATCTCCCACTTCCACCCCATCATTGTCAGGAGTGGGCCATTGTGTGCGTTACTACCCTCAGGTGCACTGAGATTGAAAAAGTTCAAGTACTATTGATCTCAAAGCTCCTTTCTAGTTCTTCTTACTGAAAGTTCATCAAACCTGAGTTACAGGCCAGTGTAAAAGCTGCAAATATTAACTTCTCAGCATACAATATTGCGGGGAAAGTTCACTTGGTACTCTAAAGGACATGGGAGATCTCAAATGCATAATTTCTTGGTTGTTGGTCAAGAATTACTATGTTTTACTCCTTTTTTTTTTTATCATAGATCACTATTATTTGGAGGCCCTCCACAGTGCCGTACAAATTCCAGCCTTCCCTTCAGTCAGCACACTACTGTTGATAATGACGTGCAAGAACTTGTCATAGTTAGAAAAGCTGTATATTACATGAAGACAAGAGCTAGCCCTGATTCTGCTCACCATTGTATCATCAGCCACAGTATCTGGTCCATAGTACCCATTCAGTAAGTGTCCAGTGGGTGACTGAATACACAGATGAATTTGGGGAGAATAAGGACCGACAGACAGCCCAAAAGCTGTTCCATTGACTTTAGCATATCC
This sequence comes from Stenella coeruleoalba, assembly GCF_951394435.1. Classification (NCBI taxonomy): domain Eukaryota; kingdom Metazoa; phylum Chordata; class Mammalia; order Artiodactyla; family Delphinidae; genus Stenella; species Stenella coeruleoalba. The sequence goes on along the minus strand of NC_137152.1, from coordinate 87,874,408 downwards.
TAGTTGCTAAATGCTGAAACAAAGAGGTGACAGAAGTTCCTGGAAGTCTTTTTGGGTGGTGAGAAGTGAATGGTTAAGAAGCCAAGGCTGGTTTCGAATTTCGTTGGGACTACCTGTAAGGTCAGATCTTAACAAACGGCACCACGAAACAGAGGAAAGCTTCAAGTGAGCTCTTATTAGGGAGCGCTCCCGGGCGAGGTTCACTGGTCCGAGAGAAAGGGGGCCAGAGAAGTCGCGCCCGGGCGAGGGTTGGGCAAGATTTTATAGGGGAAGAAGGGAAAGGGGTGTGGTGAATCTGGGAGGGCACAGGGTATTCCTTATTTGGTGGTCTTTTCGGGTATCCTGGGGGACCGTTAGTCCCGCCCCTCGAAAGGCGGGAAGGCTGGGCTGGTTTCAAAGTCCCCAGGTCAGTTCCTGGAACTGGGTGGTCCGGAGAATTTCGTTCTGATGCAACCTGTGAATCTGATTGTGTTCCCCTGCCTCGGGCCAGTTGGCCTTACATCCCGACATCTTTGGTGTAATGGGGCGGCGTTCTGATCTCTGGCTACTTCATGCTGAATGGGGGCGTCGAAAGGGGAGTCGGGCGACCAGAGGTCCAAGGCTTAGGGGAGACCAGTGGGGGGGTTCTGTAGGAAGCAAGGTGTTAAGGACCGAGGAGCATTTGGTTTGTGGCCACCCGAGAGACTTCCTCCATGCGCCTGCGAAGGAACCTAAGAAAACAGGGAGCAAACATGAGCAAGATACAGATGAGAATTAAGGGGCCTAAGATTGGTGTTAGCCAGGTATAGAGGGTGGATCGCCACCAATCGGGAATTGGGGAGACGAGGCGGACTGTTGGTGTTTGCGTTGGAGTTCTTCTCTTAAGCGATGGAGGGCTTTTACGTTGTCTTCGACGAGTCCTGTTTCATTGATGTAATAGCAGCATTCCTCCTGTAGGAAGAGGCAGGTACCTCCTTTGTCGGCCGTCAGGAGATCCAGGGCTCGTCGATTCTGGAGAGCGACTTGGGCTATGGAGGTGATTTGGCGCTGGAGAGAGGAGATGGAGCCGGCGGAGGCTTCAATGGCTAGCTGGAGTTTATGTTCTAAGTCGCGGGATGTTGAAACACTATGTGTTAGGGAGGTGTGGGAAGTAGAATTGAAGGGCTGGTCGAGCGGGACAGCAGCCAAGGGCGGCCGGCCAGGCGAGGCACATAGAAAGCAGTCAGAGATGTTACCTGTTCCTGTGTGGTTGAGTATCTGTACTGCTTGACGGACGAGGGTCAACCAAGAAAAAGGATCCTCTTTGTGTTCGGGGTGAGGTAGTTGGTGTCTTAGGGCTTGTTCTGTTCCCTGGATGGCAGTGGCTTGTTCGCTCAACTGTTGGATAACTTTGGGAATCAAACTGATATATGAGCGAAAGACCCTGATAGAGCCCACGGGGTAGGCATCAGTTGCCCATCGGTAGGTTTTTCCTTGTACCCCTTTTACCCATCTTGTGTCCCAGGGATCTTTGATGTTGACGAATAATTGACCCTTGCCATTTTTGGTGAGCAGGTGGGATTGTTGGAGCGAGCTCCTGGTATCTAGTTTTGCCACATGGATGTTACATGAGTGATAGGGGCACCCCCCATAGGTCTCATTCCACCATTGACAGTAGTCTCGGGTCTGATCGTAAGTGAAGCAGACAGCGGGGGTGGACCATCCCAAGGGAACACCTTCTATGTTAAGAGATGGGGATCTGGACTGTTACCAAGGCCTGGCACCCATCTGGTTGGCAGTCTCCCGTGCCCAGGACTCGGGTGTGGGTCCGACCTTTAGCTTGCCATGTCCCGTGGACATGGAAGCGCCATAGGGACATCTGGTGAGTCCTGGGTGGCAGGAGGAGCAGCAGGAGGAGAGACAGGGTGACGGACAAGCCGTAGTCTCGTGGGACCCAGCGGTAGGGCCGTCCAAGTCTCTGGAGTTGGGGCCATTTTAAGGCGGGAAACATGGTACCAGGAAGGGTGTCCCAAGAGTTTAGCTGCCGTGGGAGTGGTGAGGATCACCGTACGGGGGCCTGTCCACCGTGGCTTGAGAGATTGAGGGTGTAATTCTTTGAGGAGGACGCTATCGCCGGGTCGTAGAGGGAGAGAGGAAGTTTCAGAGACAGTCACTGTCGGTAGATGACGGTCAGCGTGTTCGCGGAGAAGATGGCGAAGCAGGGAGAGGTAGGGAAGGTAGGAGGCTAGGGGTGGACTCTGGGTTGGTAGGTTGTGAAGGAGGAAAGGGCGGCCGTAAAGTAGTTCAAATGGACTGAGGCCAGTAGGAGTCCGAGGTGAGGCTCGGATTCGGGTAAGGGCTAGAGGAAGCAGGTCGGGCCATGAGACACGGACCTCAAGGGACAGTTTGCTGAGGTGGTCTTTTAAGATCCCCTTGGCGCGTTCAACCTTACCGGATGATTGGGGGTGGTAGGGGATGTGGAGTTTCCAGGTGATCTGGAGAGCCTGTGATACCTGTTGAACCACCTGAGAGACAAAGGCGGGTCCGTTATCCGACTGAATGGAGACCGGCAGACCAAATTGGGGGATGATGTGTTGAAGCAGGATGGTGGCGACTGTGTCTGCCGTTTCTCGAATTGTTGGATAGGCCTCGATCCAACCTGAAAGGGTGTCAATGAGAGTGAGCAGATATCGGAAGCGTTTGCAGCGGGGCATATGGGTAAAGTCGATCTGCCAGTCTTCACCAGGCTGATGTCCACGCACCTGGTGTGCAGGAATTCGGGGCCGTAGGCCTCCTTGTGGGGAGACGGATGCGCAGGTTTGGCAGGCCATGTGAGTCTTTGAGATGGCCTCTCTAAGTCCTGGCAGATGAAAGAGGGGGTCCAAAACACGGAACATTGCTTTTGGACCAATGTGTAAGGATTTATGGATGTCTGATAGGAGGCTGGCTGCTTGGGCCAGAGGTAGGGCAATTTTGTTGTCTATAAAAATCCATCCTTTGTTGTCTTTGTGTCCCCCTTTTGATAGTAAGGGAGCTTCCTCGTGCGGGGTATATGTGGGTTGGGTAGGACTGGTGAAAAATAGGAGTGGAGCTGGAGGATCCCCTTTTGTAAGCTCTCGGGCCACGGAATCGGCCTTCGAGTTACCTTGTGCTATTGGGTTGGATGGGAGTTGATGACCCCTGCAATGGATAATTGCTACTTCTTTAGGAAGCTGGAGGGCCTCCAGGAGTTTTGCAATGAGGGAAGCGTTGACCACTGGGGATCCCTTAGTGGTCAGAAATCCGCGTTCCCTCCATAGTGCTGAGTGGCTGTGTGCAATGAGAAAGGCATATTTAGAGTCTGTGTAGAAGTTAACCCTTTGGTCTTTGGAAAGATTAAGGGCTCGTGTAAGTGCAATTAGTTCAGCCTTTTGGGAGGTCGTTCCTTCTGGGAGGCTGTTAGCCTCGATAATAGTTGAGATAGTTACTACCGCGTAGGCTGCCCGTCAGCGCCCGTCAGGACCGAGTATCGAACTACCGTCGACAAAGAGATTGCGGTCTGGATTTGAAAGAGGGGTGTCAAAGAGTCCCTCTCTTGGTGGTTTGAAGGCTTCTATGACATGAGGGCAGGAATGGGATGGAAAACCCCCAGTGCCAGAGATAGGCAGGAGGGAAGCCGGGTTCAGGTGAGGGGAGAGATCAAGAGAAACAGCTGGGTTTTCAATGAATAGTAGGTGGAACTCCTGGATGCGGGAGGGGCCCAGGAGGGAGAGAGACTTGTGGCCTAGGAGGTCGACCAGCCGGTGGGAGGAAAACACGGTTAGTGGGTGGGCCAGAGTCAGTGTGAGTGTTTGTTTGGTCAGTTCGGCTGCCGCTGCTAGGGCCCGAAGGCATGGTTGCCATCCCCAAATGGTTGGGTCTAGCTGTTCGGAGAGGTAAGCCACGGGGCGGTAGGAAGGCCCTACAGGATGGGCAGGGAGTCCAGTGGCTATTCCGGCCCGTTCATCCACAAAAAGGTGAAAAGGTCGGTTTGGGTTGGGCAGAGAATGGGGAGGAGAAGATATCAGAGCGTTATGGAGGGTGAGAAAGGCCTGTCGAACCGCGGCGGAAGGAGAGGTGAGGGGTCCTTGAGGGGGTTCTTTAGCGGCTAGATATAAGGGTTTAGCGAGGAGAGCAAAGTTAGGGATCCAGTGTCGGAAAAATCCTATAAGGCCCAAAAAGGAGAGAATTTGTTCCGCTGTTTCCGGAGGCTGGAGTTCACGGATAATCCGGGTGTGGTCGGCTGTTAGACCTTTTGTGGTAGGGGTAAGGTGGAGCCCCAGGTAGGTTACGGAAGATACAGATAACTGAGCCTTGGCTGGGGAGACCCGATAACCGCGAGAGCCAAGGTAATTGAGGAGATCTGCAGTGTGTTGTCTTGAGAGGCTGAGAGACGGGCTACAAAGGAGGAGGTCATCTACATATTGAAGGAGTGTGCTGGGGGTAAGGGAGCAGGAAGTGAGGTCCCGTGCCAGCGCCTGACCGAAGAGGTGAGGACTGTCGCGGAAGCCCTGGGGAAGAACTGTCCAGGTGAGCTGACTGGAAGTATGAGTATCCGGCTCCGTCCAGGTAAAGGCGAAGAGGAAATAGGAGTCGGGATGTAGGGGGATAGTGAAAAAGGCATCTTTGAGATCCAGAACCGTAAAGTGGGTTGTGGATGGGGGGATATGGGAGAGCAAGGTGTATGGGTTTGGTACTACTGGGTGGAGAGGAACTATGGCCTCATTGATTATTCGGAGGTCCTGGACCAGGCGATAATCCCCAGAGGCCTTGCGGACAGGCAGGATGGGGGTGTTGCAGGGAGAGTCAGTGGGGATAAGGAGTCCCTGGTTTAGGAGTCTGGTGATAATAGGTTGTAGGCCCCTAAGGTGAGTCTCAGAGATGGGAAATTGGGGCCTTGATGGAAATTTGGAGGGGTCCTTTAGGCGGATGAGAACGGGGAAATGGTGTGTTACTATTATGGGCTTAGAAGTATCCCAGATTTGGGGATTGATTGGGTTCGGTGTGATTGGAAGAGGGGGATAAGAGGGGGAGGGTTCTAGAGACAGGCCGAGAAGAGGAAGCAGGAGTTGGGAGGAGGGGACCTTAGGGTCAAGTCAAACCAGCTGAAGGGAGGCCCCTAAATGGAAAAGGACATCTCGGCCTAGCAAGGGAACTGGGCAGGATGGTATGACTAAGAAGGAATGAGTAAAAGGGAGTCCTTCGATATGACATGGGAGTGGACCGGTCTGGAGTGGGAAGGATGGTTTGCCATCAATACCCATGACCGAGATCTGGGAAGGAGAAACTGGCCCGGAATAAGTAGGCAGGACCGAATAGGTAGCCCCCGTGTCCACCAGAAATGAGATGGACTTACCCGCTCCCTGTAGCGTTACCCTGGGCTCGGCGAGGGTGATGGGGATCTTCGAGTCCGGGCGCCGTCAGTCGTCAGCCGATCCCAGCACTTCGAGTGGCAATGCCGCACGGTCGGCCTGCCCCCCGCGTGGAGCCGCTGAGGGAGGGCCAGTCGTAGGGCAGTCACTCTTCCAGTGGCCCGTGAGCCCGCAGCTGGGACAGGGCTTAGGAGGAGGTCGGGGATTGGGACAGTGGCGAGCCCAGTGGCCTTCTTTTCCGCATTTGAAGCAGGCCCCCGGCGGGGTTGCCTTTTGCGGACCCCGTGGATGCTGTGATCCATGGGAGATGGCCGGCCTTAGGGCGGCTACAAGAGCTTGGGTTTGGAGGGCCCCCTTCTGGTGCATCCGAGCCTGTCGGCTGGATTCTGCCAAATCCTCAGGGCCATTGTAGACTTTAAAGGCCATCTTTACCAGATCTCGAATAGGGGTTTGAGGGCCGTCTTCTGCCCGTTTTAATTTCTTTCGGATGTCCGGGGCTGATTGGGTGATAAAATGGGTGGCTAGGACCGCTGCCCCTGCCGGGGTGTCAGGGTCCAGCCGGGCGTAGAGAGTTAAGGCCTCCGTAAGGCGATTGAGAAAGATAGCTGGATTTTCGTTAGGTTCTTGGGTTCTCTCTTTTAGTTTTTCAAAATTGACTACCTTATGAGCGGCGGCCTGCATGCCAGCCAGGAGGCATTGGATCATGAGGTCGCGTTACGGTGGCCATCTTGGCCATCCTGATAAGTCCAGCCTGGATCGGTGCCAGGCACGGCAGTCGCTCCGAAAGGCATGGAGTTGTCGGTAAGGTGAACCTGATCTGCATGGTTTCGGGCAGCAGTTTGAATTCTTTCCCTCTCGTCAGGGGTCAGAGTAGAAGATAGGATCACAAAGATATCGTGCCAGGTTAGATCGTAAGCTTGAGAGAGAGAGCGAAATTCTTTGATGTAGAGGGAAGAGTCGGCAGAAAAGGAGCCTAATCGCTTTTCTATTTGAGAGAGATCTTGGAGAGAAAAGGGAACATGAACTCTAACTAATCCTTGCGCTCCTGCTACCTCCCTCAGAGGGCAGAGGAGGTTTGAATCTTGGGAGTCGTGAGAGCGTGTATGTGCACGAATTGGCGAAGCAAGGGGCGTGGGAGGAGAAACCGTCGAGGGAGGCGGGGGACCGGTTGGAGGGGACGGAGAGGGTTCGGGAGGAGGAGGGACCGCCTCAGGGTAGGGTGGAGGTTGGAGAGGAGCTCTGGAGGGGGGAGAGGCGAGAGATTCGGATGGGTCGGCTAGTGGAGAGGGGTCATCGTCAAAGGAAATTAAGGGCTTGAATGTAGGAGATGTCTGTTTGGCAAGAAGGATCTGGGAAGTGGAACAATCGACGCAGAGGGAAGGGCGGGAGCGCAAATACCAGAAGGCCTGAACATAGGGGACCTCGGACCATTTGCCCGTCCTGCGGCAGTAATTATCTAGATCACGGAGGATGTTAAAATCGAAAGTCCCTTCAGGAGGCCATTTGGATTGATTGTCTAGAGGATATTGTGGCCAGGCCACAGTGGAATAGAAAATAAGCCGTCGGCGACGGAGATCTTGGGAGAAACCGAGGGCTGTAAAATTGGCTAGGAGACACCCCAGGGGCGTCTTAGGATCTGGTTTCGATTGTGAGCTTCCCATGACCCCCAGTCTGTCCCTGAGTGAATGGAGAGGGAGAGAGGCGTCCCTGGTCTCAGTCTCCAATTCACGGCAGGTCGGAGGGCGGTCAGGCGATTGGGACGTCTCCACAATCACCCGAGGCCCGGCGGGTCGGAGAGCGGTCAGGCGATTGGGACGTCTCCACAGTTGCCCGAGGCCCGGAGAGAGGACGGAGGGATCCCTGACGCGGCCGCGATTAAGGACAGGGAGTCCGGTGGGCAGGGACTCTGAGGGTCGGAGGGAACAAGGGAGGGGGGCTTACCCCGTTTTCTGCCGGATCGTGTGGATGAGTAGAGGTTCCCTGGTTGTCTCCTGGGGGAGGGGAGGAGCGGCCCGCGCGGTAACCCGCGGGGCTTGGTACCCCTCCCGGGTTTCGGCACCAAATGTAAGGTCGGATCTTAACAAACGGCACCTTTCTCCAAAGAAGATATACAGAGTGCCAACAAACACATGAAAGAATGCTCAACATCACTAACCATTAGAGAAATGCAAATCAAAACTACAATGAGATATCATCTCACACCAGTCAGAAGGGCCATCATCAAAAAATCTAGAAACAATAAATGCTGGAGAGGGTGTGGAGAAAAGGGAACCCTCTTACACTGTTGGTGGGAATGTAAATTGATACAGCCACTGTGGAGAACAGTATGGAGGTTCCTTAAAAAGCTACAAATAGAACTACCATATGACCCAGCAATCCCACTACTGGGCATATACCCTGAGAAAACCATAATTCAAAGAGAGTCATGTACCACAATGTTCATTGCAGCTCTATTTACAATAGCCCAGAGATGGAAACAACCTAAGTGTCCATCATCGGATGAATGGATAAAGAAGATGTGGCACATCTGGAATATTACTCAGCCATAAAAAGAAACGAAATTGAGCTATTTGTAATGAGCTGGATAGACCTAGAGTCCGTCGTACAGAGTGAAGTAAGTCAGAAAGAGAGAGCCAAATACCGTATGCTAACACATATATATGGAATTTAAGAAAAAAAAATGTCATGAAAAACCTAGGGGTGAAGCAGGAATAAAGACACAGACTTACTAGAGAATGGACTTGAGGCTATGGGGAGGGCGAAGGGTAAACAGTGACAAAGCGAGAGAGAGGCATGGACATATATACACTACCAAATGTAAGGTAGATAGCTAGTGGGAAGCAGCCGCATAGCACAGGGAGATCAGCTCGGTGCTTTGTGACCGCCTGGAGGGGTGGAATAGGGAGGGTGGGAGGGAGGGAGATGCAAGCGGGAAGAGATATGGGAACATATGTATATATATAACTGATTCATTTTGTTGTGAAGCTGAAACTAACATACCATTGTAAAGCAATTATACTCCAATAAAGATGTTAAAATGAAAAAAAAATAAAAAAAAATAAAAGAAAGAAAAAAAACAAACGGCACCACGAAACAGAGGAATGCTTCAAGTGAGCTTTATTAGGGAGCACTCCCGGGCGAGGTTCACTGGTCCGAGAGAAAGGGGGCCGGAGAAGTCGCGCCCGGGTGAGGGTTGGGCAAGATTTTATAGGGGAAGAAGGGAAAGGGGTGTGGTGAATCTGGGAGGGCGCAGGGTATTCCTTGTTTGGTGGTCTTTTCGGGTATCCTGGGGGACCGTTAGTCCTGCCCCTCGAAAGGTGGGAAGGCTGGGCTGGTTTCAAAGTCCCCAGGTCAGTTCCTGGAACTGGGTGGTCCGGAATGTCTCCAGGGCAGTTTCTGGAACTGGGTGGTCCGGAGAATTTCGTTCTGATGCAACCTGTGAATCTGATTGTGTTCCCCTGCCTCGGGCCAGTTGGCCTTACACTACCCACTTAACTTTTAACTACCTGTAGCAAAATAAATCAGGTGGTACCTTATCTGAATGAGAATTAAGCTGAAACAATTTGGTTGAAGCTTAAGCTATCAGAATATTTGGGTAATGACCTATTCCATTACTTATCTTCTGATCCACTGATGAATAAGCAGGAAAAAAAAACTTTCTTTTGTTCCCTTATTGGAAATCTCTTGAACATAGGAGTCCATTTTCCTGCCCAAGTAAAATTTAGTGAACACAATTTTGTTATGATTCTGTATTTTATACAGTCTCAGGATTCATCACAAACATAAATATATGGTATATTATGGATGTACTAATAGAAAATTAAGGAGACTGGGATAAAAGTTGCACTGACCCAGAGTGGCCTTATAAGTAGGTGGAGTAGTTAGATGGTAACCCACATGGTTTGATTTGAGAGGGGCTGAGAAAGCTTCTTCCTTCAGGAATATCTCCCCTCTGGATTGTTCCAGTGCTTGAAATTCCACCATTTTTAGTATCGTTGGATTAAAGAATTATCTGTCTTCAAGAGTCCCCTCTTAGGGACTTCCCTGGTGGTGCAGTGGTTAAGAATCCGCCTGCCGATGCAGGGCACACGGGTTCGATCCCTGGTCCGGGAAGATCCCACATGCCGTGGAGCAACTAAGCATGTGCACCACAACTACTGAGCCTGCACTCTAGAGCCCGCGAGCCACAACTACTGAGCCCACATGCCACAACTGCTGAAGCCCATGTGCCTAGAGCCCGTGCTCTGCAACAAGAGAAGCCACTGCTGTGAGAAGCCCGCACACCATAACGAAGAGTAGCCCCTGCACACTGCAACTTAGAGAAAGCCCGCGCACAGCAACGAAGACCCAATGCAGCCAAAAATAAAAAAAAAATTTTTTAAAGAGTCCCCTCTTAAAAGATAAATTTTCCTAAGAGAGCTAGTTTATTATCAACCTGAATGACATCACCGGATGATGAAAGATCATGTTCACTGGACAAGAACAGGTCACAGAACAGCTACCTTTTGAAAGGGTGGCAAGGGTAAAGATAGGTTGAGCAATGAATCCTGCCTGAGGGACTCAGATCCAAATGGGTCACTGAGCCAGTAGGTGCATGACAACCCTGGGTGTCTGGAATATAATGCCAGAAGGCCAAGAAGGGAACTGAAAAGAGAGACCCAAAGATACCACTTCAGATTAACCTCACCTACTTCCCAACCTTGCCCAGCTAGGGTTTCTGCATTGGCAACATGTACTCTATATCCTTAAATCTGGACCATACCCTCCATTCCTGGCAAATTCATTATGTTGATTTCAACTCACCTTCCAGACTATCAAGATCATTTTGAGTATCCACGCACCCCAGGATGCATGATTTATTAAGTGTACCTTCTGTGTTTTTATCTAATTCACTAGTTCTTATTCTTGGATTCAAGGAGTCTGTAATTTATCTAAAACTGTACTTGACGTTTTGTGTGTATAAGCATTTTTCTAAGGAGAGGAGTCCAGAGTTTTCAGTGTATTCTCAAAGTGATCCATGGCCTCAAAAAAGGTTAAAAACCACTAATCCAGCTATTTATCGGCATTTTGATCAGAACAGTGCTAATAAGAGCAGAGCTCTATAAGACCACCAAGAGTGCCTGCCTTCCTGTTCAGCACCAATTCAGCAGAAATTTGGGGGCGGTGTTGACTATTATATATTTTTAGTCTCTTGCGATTTACCTCTGTCATAAGAGTAGAAGGGAAGGTGAATTCCAGCTACTTTGGCATTCTGGTAATTGAAATTTTTAAGCTGTAAATGTTAGATCATTCTTAAGACCTTCATCATTTTGCTTCCTGAACCCATCAGATACCGTATGTCATAATATTGTATTTGGTCTGAATGGAATTACAGATGCTTCAAAAATCCCTGCGATTGGCTGAAAATTAACACATCAAGGAAAATGCATAAGTAAAAACTTGCTATCTCTTCTCTCCATGACTCTGGACAAGCGTAATATTAATTTTAATTTCAATCTACCCTAAAACCTTCTAAGACTCTACCTCAATTAGTGTATAGGTATGATCTATATACAAATGGTTTCACAGTTTCCTCTACATGAAAATCTGAATGTGATAAGTTAGAGATTCATTATTTTAAAAGACTTCACTTAGGGGCTTCCCTGGTGGCACAGTGGTTAAGAATCCGCCTGCCAATGCAAGGGACACGGGTTCGAGCCCTGGCCTGGGAAGGTCTCACATGCCGCGGAGCAACTAAGCCCATGCGCCACAACTACTGAGCCTGAGCTCTAGAGCCCGCAAGCCACAACTACTGAGCCCACGTGCCACAACTACTGAAACCTGTGCGCCTAGAGCCCGTGCTCCACAACAAGAGAAGCCACAACAATGAGAAGCCCGCACACCGCAACGAAGAGTAGCCCCGGCTCACCGCAACTAGAGAAAGCCCGCGCACAGCAAGAGACCCAACACAGCCAAAAATGAAATATAAAATAAAATAAATAAAAATTTTTTTAAAAGAAGACTTCACTTAGAAGGAAGTCAGACACAATAAAGTGCATACTGTATGGTCCTATTTATATGAAGGTCAAGAAAAGGCAAAGCTAATCTCTAAGGATGGAAAACAAATCAGTGGTTGCCTGGGTCCAGGGTGATGGTGGGATTGCACAAAGGGACACAGGAAACACTTTGGGATGATGGAAATGCTCCATGTAGATTACCACGGTGGTTTCATGGGTGTATACATCTGTCAAAACTCATCAAATTTTACACTTGAAATAGGTGCAGTTTATTGTACATAATGTATATATCAATAAAATTATTTATAAAAGATTTACCTTAGGATCATTAAAATAAGATTTTTATTGAGTATTACTTATTGAACCTTAAAATAAGATTTAAAATCTGATTGATTACACAGATGAAAAAGTCTACCGGTAAATTTCTTCAAAGTCAGATGTGGGTAAAAAGTGATCAATAGAAAAGCTTTTTAACAGGTGAAGAGGTGATGTCAATGCATTTTAGTTAATATTAAGCATGTATACAAGATTGATATCTCTTTATTAATGTGAAATATCCCAACAGTAAAATAGATTAATTAGTTCCGATTATCCAAAATAGATCTTAAGTGTTCATTTAGAACAGTTTCCTACTCTGGCCCTTCCAAAGTAGATAGCATCAGACAGTGTGACAACATAATAGCTCATGCAAAGCTAAATTGTACATCACCTGTAGTATCAGTATTTTGTATTCATTGAAGGAAAAGTGTATTTGGAATTGTTTGCCTGTACGTTATTTTGCATTTAAAAATTGGGTTATTTTAAAATTTTGCTGTGCTCAGATATTGGATAGCTGGTGGTTCTTTGGGAAATCTAATATGATAAATGAAGCATTAATTTTAAGACCTAGTGTTAAATGCTATGTACCAATTAATATGTACCCTTTATTTCCCTCTGGAATTTTAAGGAATTTTTTTCCAATCTATGAGATAATGCTGGTGAATTCTTTTCTTAGTGGTCAATGTGAAAATGAATAGGGAAGCTCTGTCAACAACAAATCCTAGAAATAATATTGAATCCAGTTAATGCCACCTTGTCATGTGTGCATGTGGAATCTCAAAGAGTAGCTAAAAATAGAGAAGTCAGATTGTCTGAAATAAGACACACATGTTGTAAAACACCTTCAACTGAGTTCAAAATCATTTGTCATTTAATTAGTTGCGTTTACATGTTAGTCAAATTGTAAGTACTCTATACTGGTAATGCAGGAACCCTTGCATTTATTTAGTAGTTATCTTGACCTGTCTGCTTTGGATTGATGGTAGGAGCACCTTGTTAGAAGAGGGTTGGTCAGAATGGAGGGAGGTTGTGGGTTAGTTAGGTCAACTGAATTCCAAACGCCAGTAATGGGTTCCTTAGTGATGAACACTACTCAGGCCACGGGCCTATGTCTTAATCACCCCCTCTCCCTTATCACAGAAGGGCTCAACTACAATCGAGGGCTCCGGTTCCTGCTGTGGCTCCAGCTTGATCTCAAGCTCAGGCGCTGGGGCAAGCTCAGGCCCTGAGACCAGCTCCAGGGCAGGCTGCAAGGCAGGCTCAGGCTTGGGGAGAGGCTTGTCATCTGGCCCCAGGGTGGTATTAGGCTCAGCCTCATGGATGGAAGATGGCAGAGTTGCTTCTATTTGGATGATATCTTCATCTGGTATTGTCTCACACTCTGCACTTTGGTTTACATTTGTCATTGGTCTGCAGGAAGAAGGCCCAGGGAAGAACAAGTTAGGGTTTCACATCTCACATGGAGCCATAGGCTCTGTAGCCTCCGTGACCATAGGTCCCAATCTGTTCAGGACCTCTGTGATTTCTGATAGTCTGACTCACTGTCAGACCACGGGTCTCCATTTGGAGTGCAGAAAGGTTAGGTCTCAACAATATAATGAGAGTTCAAGAAAGACAAACCAGTGTTTAAGAGGTGAGAAAACTTATGAGGTTGAAAGGGTCTAAAGTTCTAATAAGGTCTTTGGCCAAATTCATGGCTCTGGTGCATATCTAGCACCCACTCCATCTAGCGCAATGCTTGGCACTTGGTTGTGGAAGCACAGAAATGGATAAGAAATAACATTTGATAAGAAATAACAAAGTGGTCAAGAGCCTGGGCCCTCAGCACTTTTGCTTCCATGGGCCCCTTGTTCCATAAAATAAACATTAAAAGTTACATTTTATCACTCTTGGTAGAAGGACAAGTATATTAATATATTAAAACATTTTCTTAACCCTAAAAGGATTGTCGTGGCAGTTAAATGAGTTGATACACATAAAATGCTTAGCACAGAGTCTGGCACGCAGCGCTCAGTACATGATAGCCATCACCATTCTTTTATAAAAGCAGTGAGGGTGAGCAGAAAGATGCCTCTATATCTTATGCTAAAAGGAGTGCTTAGGAAGAGCTGACTGAAAGAGACAGGCCTGAGAAATGTCTATTCAAGTAAAGGCAACAAAGTAAGGTCTTACTGGAGTTCTGTGGTGGGTTTAGAATTTCTCTTCCTTTTCTTCCCCTTCTCTTTTGCCTTGTTCCTCGCGAAGCACACCACAGAGAAGATAATGGCAGCACCTATTAGGGTACCCACCACGGCCCCGACAATGATTCCAACTTCTGGATCTGGAGGACACAAGCAGCTGGTTAGTAAAGTGGAGCATAGTGTCTGCCTCATCCACGTGCATTCGTGACCGGTGGGGAATATCCAGGGCATTCATATAGTGGGAAGGTGCCTTGTATAGGCTGAGAGCATGGAAACCCTTAGAACTCTTTCAGCTGGACTCATAGTGGGAGAAGAAAGGTGACTGGCTTGACTATGTAGCCTTCCCATTCACATTTACACACATAAAGAGAAAAGAATATGCCAACTTGGGGGAGGTGGGGTCGCTTTAGAAATGCGGTTTCAGACTTCCCTGGCGGTCCAGTGGTTAGGACTCTGCGCTTCCACCGCCGGGGGTGTGGGTTCGATCCCTGGTCGGGGAACTAAGATCCTGTGGCATGGCCCCCCCGAACTAAAAAATGCGGTTTGGAGAAGTAAGTCTTCACCGTGCATTTGCTTGGGCAGTGAGAGAGACACGATGGAGCTGCAATCCGGTCACCAGACAAATGACGTCTGTTACAGGCAGGGACATTTCACCAGGCTTTCCCAAAGCATGCGTGAAGTAGTTCCCTAAAAACCTTCTCTTCCATAGATTCCATGCTCACCAAAGAGCCTCATGCATTCTGGCCACTGGGAAGGGATATGCCCATTTCCATAAACAAGCATCTGGTTTATTAGATCAGTCTATGGAAAAACTTAATGAGTGTGAAATGATCCAGCTGAGCGCCAGACCTTCAAGCACTGAGGTATTGTCCCCAAGAGACCATGTCTGGATTCCAGGTGGGCCCATCCCCATCGGCCTCCCTTCAAGCAAGGATGAATATCTTATACTCTGAGATGAAAGGCTAGTTGAGTTGCCTGATCATTCTTTTAACTTTCTATGATTAAAGGAATACATGTGCGTCATTTAGAAAGTCAAGCAGTTCTACTAGGCTTCTAACAACAACAAAAAAAATCAGCAGTTCCTTTCTCCACTCCTTCCCATCTCTAAGTCCCATTCACAAGAGGAATTTGCCCCCATGTTTCTATTACACTTGTTCTAATATGTTCTGCCTTTTCCAAATTTTGTCATTTTCTATTGGCTTCCTACTCTGGAGGTTGAAGATTTAACTCTTACACCACTCCCCTCACATCCCGCCATATTCTCCTAATATAACATAAGGTATCGTTAAATCAATGTTTGCAGTATTATGACCATGTAAATATTGTTCACAGCTGCAGAACATAGTATGACTCTTTCTTGTACAACATTTTAAAAATTTCCCCAAGGTTAATAATTGCCTCATTTGGGGATTTATGGGTTTTTTAATGTATTATTACTAATCCCCAAAATTTCTAGCAAAAGTCTTTTCGGTAGTTCAAACACATCAGCTAATCTATCAGTTTCTTATGTTGTTGTTGTTTCCTCCCTTGGAGACATCCCTTCTGGAGTCCTCCACCTTCCTCCCTGAGCGTCCACTGGTTGCCCTCCTAAGCCTGCTGCTCTGCTGTCATCCTTCAACCTCCTTTTACCCTCATCCTAATTTTAAAGAAACAGGCTTTGCAAGCTCCATCTCAAATAGCACTTCATTGGTAAAGCTGGCCCTGGTTCTATAATCATAATTAGTTGTTTCTTCTTTGGCATCCTATAGACCCTGTGCAGACCTCTGTTATAACATTTAACAAATTTTAGTGTTTGTGCCTCTAGCTAATCTGTGAGCTCCTTGAGTGTAAGACATATATCTTATTAATGTCTGAATCTCCATCGCCTAGGACATTCCCTGACATACAGTAGATAGTCAATGAAGGTTTGAGGAAGGGAGGGATGGAGGGAAGGAGGGAGGCAGGAAGTCAAGAAGGCAGGAAGGCAGGAAGGAAGCCAAATGCTAGACATCATTGAAAAGAGGATTCAAAAGGAAGCAAGGCTCAAGTACAAATCTGAGGAGTCTCTATATCTGCAATATGACTGTACCTCTAGAAAGGCAAAAAGAGATTGGGGAAGATATGGAGAAAAACAGCAGAAATGATCAAGGGAGCAGGGACAGAATGGGACCACAAAAAAGGACACACAAAAAGATGACGTTTCCAGCCATAAAAAGAAACGAAATTGAATCATTTGTAGTGAGGTGGATGGACCTAGAGTCTGTCATACAGAGTGAAGTAAGTCAGAAAGAGAACAACAAATACCGTATGCTAACACGTATATATGGAATCTAAAAAAAAAAAAAAACAGGTTCTGAAGAACCTAGGGGCAGGACAGGAATAAAGACGCAGACGTAGAGAATGGACCTGAGGATATGGGGAGGGGGAAGGGTAAGCTGGGACAAACTGAGAGAGTGGCATGGACATATATACACTACCAAACGTAAAATAGATAGCTAGTGGGAAGCAGCCGCATAGCACAGGGAGATCAGCTCGGTGCTTTGTGACCACCTAGAGGGGTGGGATAGGGAGGGTGGGATAGGGAGGGTGGGAGGGAGGGAGACGCAAGAGATATGGGGGCATATGTATATGTAAAGCTGATTCACTTCGTTATACAGCAGAAACTAACACAACATTGTAAAGCAATTATACTCCAATAAAGATGTTTAAAAAATGGCTGAAAGTGATACGAAAATGAAGGAGCAAACTGGAGTTGGAAAATGTCTGATTCCGGACAAATAAAAGGAAGAAAGCCCAGCTTCATAGGAGAATAATAATCCAGTGGAACTGGGCCCCCTGGTTATGGAATATATTAAAATCACAGATTCAAAGGAAGTTTGAAAAAATGAATAAATGACAGGATCTGAAATGTAATGAAGTGATCCTTGAGAGGTGTAGCAAGATATCCCTGTGAGAACTTGCCCCCTAACTGGCCCAATTTGACAATCTCAGGCCCTCAAGTCTATGCTTCGTAACTAGGCACGTTTGAACTGCAAGGTTGAGGTTTAGAGGCATTGTGACTCTGCCAGTTACAAACTGAATGACCCTGAGCAAGTCACTTACCTCCCTGAGCTTTAGTTTCCTTTTCAGTAAAGTGAAGCTTAACAGTATATTCTGCCTCCTAGACGGAGTGATTGTAGGACTGAGCGGGATAACGCTCACAGCACGCGGCCAAGCGTCCGGCACATATTTTGTGCTCCGCAATATTAGCTACTCTGAATGTAGGTGCAAGTGTCGTTATTACTATTATTATTAGAGGCAGATTTCAGCAAATTAGTTAATAACTGGAAAGTTTGTGAGCTCCATGTTTGACGCAGATTGCTGTAGCTTCACCTGGATCTACCAACAGCATCACAAAGAAAATTCAGCCTCGTACTATGAATGAGGCTGTTGTTTTACTTTCTGGAGATTTTGTGAGGGTTAAGCAAATTAATTTTTGTAAACAATTTGAAGCAGCATGTGGCTTATATTAAGTATTATGTAAGCATTAGATATTAGGATGGTCATCCACCATGTCAACCTATAAATAAAGCACCAAAGTCTCCAGTCAGGAAGGACTAACCAGGAATTCTAATTAATTTACTTGATTGGCAGGCCCAGCATACTTGACTTAAGGAGAAACTGTTAAAGTTATATATATGATCAACTCACGTGAAGAAGTTAGGTCAATTTCACAGGAACTATTGCCAAGGTTGTTGATAGCGGTGCACTGGTAATAACCTTGTACAAAATTGGTCAGATTTCCAATAAACAAAATCCCGGTGGCTGGGTCTGTCAAAACCAGGAAATAGCATTTTGAAATCTCTTATGTGGGTAGAGATCATGTGAATGTAGCAGATCATTCAATGCCCACCCACTTCCTCACATTGGCCTCTCTTTCTTGAGATGTCCAGGGTCCAACTAGACCCCTGGAGACTCCCATCTGGGACGATGCCTATTTTCTCCATACCCACCACCTGCGAGCCAAAAATGGTCTTGGTTTCTAGAAGTTGGGGAGAAGACCGGAGGACAGCCATCTTGATGAGAGATTGACATTCTTTGTACATTCTCCTCCCAGAAAACTCGAAGATTGTGCTCTAAGGACAACATCCAGTCACACACACATGCTGTCGACCAAGCCCACACACCAGGCCTTGCCAGGGGCAGCAGAGGGCTATACTCACTGAAGGTTTCTTTCACTGGGACGATGTCTCTTCCTTCAAGTTTATACCAGTAGTACACCGGGGAAGGTGTTCCAAGCACAGAGAGGCAAGTAAGAGATACAGGATGGCCAGTTTCTGGTATTCCTTGGATGCTGCAAAAGGGCTTAGAAGGTTTGACTGTAAGGCAATGACAAAGAGTAAAAAATCCTGCATGACGAATGGCAGTCTGTACCAATTTTAGTCACTTCCTCACTTTCCTTTTGTAGAGTATGTATACTTATTTGTTTTTAATCTTTAAAAACTTATTTTGACAGTTTTCTAGCTGTACCACCAGGTGGGAGTAGAGCACTTCAGGTACAAAGACCTTCTGTCACTGGGCCATTAATATTCTAATAGCATCCATTCTATCTGCCTGCTCCCCAGATTCATAACCATGAATTTCTGCATTGTGCCTTAAAATATGCCTTTATTACAAAACAACTAGGAACATAGTTTATACTTTGGAAGCACAGTCTTAAAGGAAAACAGAACCCTTAAATACTTTGAGATAACTGGTTACTTATTCTTTTTAAAACATTGTTTTATTGATGCCATATTTTTCCTTTGTGAGTCATTTTTTGGCATTTATTCTTCTGGGGGTGACACAAAATAGAGGGTTTGTATTTGCCCGTGTCCCTCATCGGGAGGGGAGACCCATTGCGGGGGAGGGGTGTGCTACAGGGCACTGAAATCTTGATTCATCCTTCATGCCACAAGCACTTACTTGAGTGCCTTCTGTGTGCCCAGCACTGGACTAGGCACCAGAGATTCAAAAGTGACTCTTGACACAGTTCTGAAGTAGGGTGGGGGAGTGGTAAGAGATTAGGCTAGAGAGCAGTGAGGCCATAGATTAGGGGGCTTCGTGTTTCATGTATTTTATACCGAGAGCAGCAGGACCACAGAAGGAATTTAAGCAGGGGAGGGATGATGATCATTCTAACGTTTTAGATGAATTGCTCTGACTCCAGGGCTTCCTGAGCCAAGGGACAGGAGGAGACAGATTCAAGCCGTATTAAGAAGTCGAGAGGGCTTGAGGACCAGCTGGATCTGTGGCATGAGGAAGAGGGTGGGCTCAGTGATTAATCCCAGGTTCCTGATTTGACAGCTGGGTACATGATCTTGCCATCCCCTGAGATAAATACAGGGTTAGGGTTAGGGTGAGGGTGAGGGTGAGGGTGAGGGTTAGGGTGAGTAGCAGGTTTTCGGGGAAGTAGTGAGGAGGAGGAAGGGGCGATGATGAGGTCAGTTTGGGATATACTGAGTTTCATCTGCGTATGGGGAACTCCTGTGGGAAGCTGAGAATCTGATTCTCCTCACTTATCTTACTGCTCACAGCTTATTCTATCCTCAGTCTGACTTATAGACAAGGATCTGAATCGATACTTTCCAATTCACCTTCCTTAATTTGGATATAAAACACTCCAAAGGCATAGATTCTCTGCCTTCGGCTAGTTAGACCCTAAATGCTCCAGGATGCCCAGCTCTCTGGCTCTTACTTGGGAGGCAGCAGTTAAGAGCACAGCTCTGGATCCACACCGAACACTGCTCCACAACTTTACCCTAGACGTATTTAGGCAAGTAACCTAACATAGCCAAACCTCAGTTGATTCATCTGTAAAATGTGAACAAGAGATTACCTGGCCTCCAGCTAATCCAAATATATTGTATTTATATAAATAAAATAATGTATATAGTATCATACACGTGGAATTGCTGTTGGCCACAGGCAGGAATGAACTCCTGCTGCCACATTTCCGACCTTGCCACTGATAATCTTCCAATCTCAGACTCTAACCCACTGTACATGTGAGCAGGAAAACAGATGGGTATAGCTATAGTTCTTTGAAAATTTCACAATCCCTTCTTGTCTTTTAACAGAAGTGTACTGATTTGTGATATTCTGTTATAGTTTCAGATGTACAGCATAGCAATTCAGTATTTTTGCAGATTATGCTCCATCATAGGTTATGATAATGGGTATAATTCCCTGTGCTATACAATATGTCCTTGTTGCTTATCTATTATATATATAATAGTTTGTATCTGTTAATCCCACACCCCTAATCTGTCCCTCCCCCTTCCCTCTTCCCTCTGATAGCCACTAGTTTGTTTTCTATGTCTGTGAGTCTGCTCTGCATATACATTCATTTGTATTATTTTGTAGATTCCACGTATAAATGAGATCCAGTATTTGTCTTTCTCTGTTGGACTTATTTCACTAAGCATAATATTCTCTAGGTCTTTCCATTCTGCTGCAACCAGCAGTATTCCATTCTTTTTTATGGCTTAGTAATATTCCATTGTGTATATGTACCATACCTTCTTAAGCCAATTGTCTGTTGTGCCATCCCTTCTTTTAAACAGGTGTCTTTTAATTAAAAGAAGTATTTTTCTGTTTAGCTCTTTATTCTTTCTTTTTTAAAATAAATTTATTTATTTATTTTTGGCTGCATGGGGTTTTCATTGCTGCGTGCAGGCTTTCTCTAGTTGCAGCAAGCAGGGGCTACTCTGCATCGCGATGCATGGGCTTTTCACTGTGGTGGCTTCTCTTGTTGCGGAGCACGGGCTCTAGGCACATGGGCTTCAGTAGTTGTGGCACATGGGCTTAGTTGCTCCACAGCATGTGGGATCTTCCTGGACCAGGGATCGAACCCATGTCCCCTGCATTGGCAGGCAAATTCTTAACCACTGTGCCACCAGGGAAGTCCCTCTTTATTCTTTCTTACTGTTGATTTCCTCAGATGGAGATAACTCCTTGGATTTGCCTACCCTAAATAAACTAGGCTATTTAACCAGAAATCCAGTGCACCTATCACTAGATTTAGATATTGCCTTTTTTAAAAACATGGTGATTTTATTCCACTATAAGTGGAATAGAATAATCTGAACCGAAAATTAAATGGGGGTGCTTCATCACGAAGCCAGACCCCAGGACTTGAACTAATTATGGACAAAACCCTGGAATTACTTGCATTCATTTCTTGAGCCCAGAATCAAACCCAGATAGGCATTTTTTTATTTTGCTGAACACATTTTTCTTTATTTTTTATTAACCAAACACTTAGTAAATCACTTTGAACCACATCCCAAACCCATATATTTTCTAAGGCTACTGATTCAGTATTGAATTGACATTTCATCCAGTTAAAGTCCCCGACAGAACTTGGATGTTTTACTGGCAAAGCCACTGATCTACCATTTAGCTTTATTGCTTTCTACAGAATTGGGATGGGAAGAAGAGGCTCACCTCAGAAAATTAATGAAAACGCTTCAGTGTGTTCTCAAACCTTCTCTAAATTCATCATTTTCTTTTTATGTGCCAAATTGCAGAAGGAAGATGATGCTCCTTCCAAGTGCATACAAAATAATTATTCAAACTTCTGCTGGGTATTTTTCAGAGATTCATTTTCTAAGGCTATCATACCTAATGGAAGTCTCTCAATTGAATGGTCGTCCAAACCACCTGAGCCTTTGTGCATTGCTCTTTCCTTCACCTAAATCGTGCCCTGCCACCTCAGCCCCTCTTCTGCCTGACACGCTCTTGCATATCCTTCAACATTCAATGCAGAAGTCACTTTCTCCAGGAAGCCTTCTCCAGTTCCCCCTGCACGGCTTTATGCCCTTTCCCCTGTGATCTCCCAGCTCTCCTCTCCTCCCTCCACTGTAAGCTTATGTTATATATCTGCCTCCCCCACTAGACTTTGAAGTTTAGGAGGGCTGGGAGCTGAACTTTGACATCTTTCCATCTCCATTGCCTACCATGGTAACTGAACATGTGTTCAGGGTTTGCCGAATGAATTTATGCATGAATGAGTGAATGCATGGGATCTATGTCTACCACTGGGTTATGAAAAGTCTCCGAAAGATGCATTGCTAGGAAGAGCAATATTTAAGGAAATATCAATACCTTTCTCCTCAGTTGGTCTCCCTTACACACTTGCCGCTACCATGCCCCACCCCTCAGTCAGGGCAAGCAGAACAGGCACTCATGTGCAATAGAACTTGAGAACTGCAAGCAGCCTCTGCAATTTTTAGAGGAAATATCAGTCTCAAAATTTCCAGAAAGCATAAATTTGTGGAATGCCTTTGTTCTTAGCCTAATTAATAAAAATAGGATTTTGAGGGTTCCCAAACAAAGAAATCCACAGAGCCTTCTGTCTCTTATCTTGCCTGGATACTGGATGCTTAAGGAAAAGTCATGGCACAGTCATTGCAAGAACAACTGACCCAAAGACGCATGGGAAAAAACAACTTAGAGAGGAAATGACCCTCAACTTCTTATGGAAGTTGATTGGGGACTCTCTGAACTTGAAGAATATTAACCACCCTAACTTTACCTCAGGGCTATTTCCAAGTTCAGAGAAAAAGAGGCTTGGCTTCTTTAGGTTGTTTCTGGTCAGGACAACCCAGAGCCAGGGAGTAAGAGAAAAACATTAGAGGACTAATCCCTCAAATTCTATGAACACTGAATCTCCAGCATATCATTTGATTCTCATAACGATAATATGACAGGGCAGGAATTTCAACCCCATTTCAAAATGGCCAGAGAAAGGTGGACTGACTTGTCTGAGGCCACTGAGTAGCAGAGTAAGAGCTAGAACCTAGGTCTTCTGACTCCCAGCCTGATGTGCCAGCATCTATTCCACACTGGAACATCAACTCTCCCAGGAAAGGGCTTGTGTATACTTCTCTTGTCATCCCCTTTACCCCAAAGCCTAGCACAGGGTACAGCAAAATAAAAACATGATAGAGTCATCCCGTTGCTAGAAATCAGCTCTTGATTACCTTTTCTTCTTTTCCAGGTGGGTAGATGCAGTGGCAAACCTCACAGTAAATAGCTGGTTCTTTTTAGGCATCACCTGGGCAGCAAGCTCAGACAGTTCTGGGCAGTCCTCCTGGGGTGTGCACCTTGTTACCAATTGCGGCTTTTCAAAGCTACTCAATTATCAAGTCACTGGTTTGATCTAGTTCCTCCTTTCCCGCGATGGATATACACAGCTCAAGAGCAGCAACGGCTAGATAAGCTCCATTTGGGTTACTTAGAAGTGGGAGAGCCCTTAGCTCACTGGTTAGTTGGCGAAGGTTGACAGCCCTTTCATCCCTCCCTTCAGTACATCTGAAGGCCTGCAGACAGGACCACCTCGGCATACAGACAGGGGCAAAACTCCCATTGTCCTCTCAGACAGAGACTGGAAGGATCCCTAAGAATCACCAAAATTGTGAACTTCCCCAGGAGCAGAAACCACGCCTCCATCCTGGCTCCTGGCACAAAGCAGGCACTCAATAAATGCTGCATAAATGAACCACTCCAAATTCATTTAAGAGCAGATATGACTTGCCCCATGTCACATACTGAATATTTGTGTATAAATAAATTAATTCTCAACTCTTTCTTTTTTTCCAAATAGCATTAATATTTTAGAAAGGGATCCATCTGCCTTTATGCCACAGAATGATTTAATGGTGGGAATTGTGGCTGGCTTTGGAGAGGTAACAAGTTGACAGTTGTTTCCCCCAGGTAGGACTGGCCCTAATTGGAGGTTCCCTCGGAAAGAGTTGCTAGTGATCATATAGTGGGACTGTGCATTTTCCCATCTGTTCTCATCGCATCCTTCAGAGATAGGGATCCAGGAAGTGGTCATCTATTGCTATCTGTCATGTTGGCAGCCCTTTGGGTTTGACAATTGTTTCAACATGTTTTATGAGTGATTTCTCAGTGTTACTCTGTGGGTTGGGTTTGTGGTGCGTCTTTATTTTCCCGATAATAAAAGGAGCAGGGAGGATATTTACCCTGGGGCTTAATTGGTACCAATAACTCACTGCCCTAGCTCATTCAATTCCTAAGTTGCTGCAAGAAGAGAAAAAGCAGAAAAAATTGTCCATACCTAACACACTGACGTTGAGGGTGCCTTGATTTTTGCCGAAAAAGTCAGGGGGGTTGTTAACATCGCAGACGTAGATGCCACTATCTGCTGGTTGCATATGTGCAATAGTGATGGATGCGTTACCTGGAGCATTGGACCCTACAATGCGATCTTTAAATTGGCCGATGGCTGTAGCTTGTCCACCTTCAGAATAGTAAATCTAGGACAGAAAATGACAGAAATGAGAACTGGACAGTGTCCGGGGCTAGGATAAGCTACGTGGAAGTTCCCCCTATCCAACGTTACCTACTTTGACATTGAATGAAAAAAGGAAGCAGTATCCCCCACCCCCCACCCCCGGTAAGGAACAGGTCCCTGTGGCAAAAGTTTCTCAGGTCAGTGGGACACTTTAGCTTTCTCACAGCATTGCACAGCCACGACCTCATTTGTGCTCAAAGCAGCTCTGTGATGTCATCAGGGCAGGGAGATATGCATATCTTATAGACAGTAGGCAGCTGGAGCTGACAGAATTCAACTCCTAAGCTTAGGCTAACAGATCAAGATGCTCACCTGATGAGTCTACTCATCAGGAAACTCATTATATAGGACACAAACATCTGATGGGAAAACCAAAAGCATCGTCTTTCCTACTTGATAAACATTTTTGATTTCGGTTTACTTTACCCAGTGGGATTATCTAGAATATCTGATTTCCCTAAAAGAATATTCACGCTCCTTGCATGCATATTCCTTTGGGTAAGCAAAACTGAGTTCATCCTGTTTGTTAGAAGAATAACATTTCAGAACAGAGAGGCTCCTGAGAAACCATCTGGCCCCATCGCTTCATAGTGGTGGTGCGAGAATGAAGCAAAGTAACTCAGCCAAGGGCCTAGGAAGTGCTTGGTCAATGGTAGCTGCTACCTTTCTCCCCACATAGCAGGAGGCAGAACTGGAATTATTACTGCTTTTAGACAAATAAGGACACTCAAACACAGAGATTAAACGACTCGCCCAAATCCATAAAGATTTATTTATTATTATTATAATTTACTAGATTTAAGAAAGATCTTGATTATAGTCCCATCTCTGTTAAAGAATATGGATATTCAGATCATAATGGCAACTGTGGAAGCAGCATGGTGTGATGGAAAGAGACCTGGTCTAGGAGTAAGAAAACCTGGGGTTTATTTATTTAGTTAGTTATTTTAAACATCTTTATTGGAGTATAATTGCTTTACAATGGTGTGTTAGTTTCTGCTTTATAACAAAGTGAATCAGCTATATGTATACATACATCCCCATATCTCCTCCCTCTTGCATCTCCCTCCCACCCTCCCTATCCCACCCCTCTAGGTGGACACAAAGCACCGAGCTGATCTCCCTGTGCCATGCGGCTGCTTCCCACCAGCTATCTATTTTACATTTGGTAGTATATATGTCTATGCCACTCTCTCACTTCGTCCCAGCTTACCCTTCCCCCTCCCCGTGTCCTCAAGTCCATTCTCTACATCTGCGTCTTTATGTCTTTACCCCTGTGCTGCCCCTAGGTCCTTTAGAATGATTTTTTCTTTTTTAGATTCCATATATATGTGTTAGCATACGGTATTTGTTTTCCTCTTTCTGACTTACTTCACTCTGTATGACAGACTCTAGGTCCATCCACCTCACTACAAATAACTCAATTTCGTTTCTTCTTATGGCTGAGTAACATTCCATTGTATATATGTGCCACATCTTCTTTATCCATTCTTCTGTTGATGGACACTTAGGTTGCTTCCATAAGACCTGGGTTTTAGCCATGCTGGACCTCTGACTGTGACATGGGGGAAGTAGCCTCACCTCATGTCTACATGGCAACCTACTTTGCAATAAGAAACAAAGTTATTTAATCTCTCCAAACTCTAGTTTCCACATCTGAATGAGGAACCAGAGTAGTGTTCTCTAAAGTATGGTATGTACTCCCTAAGCATAAGCTGACAAGTTGATTTTAGGTGGCAAGAAATTGAAAACTTTAAAAATGTAATGTGTATTAGAGACATAGCTATCACATCAGATCTGTGACTTCATGGGTATTGTTGCTTACAGTGAAACTAAGGCAGACATTTTTAAGACTTTTAAAAACCAAGTCAGGGAGTGCCCTGGTGGTCCAGTGGTTAGGACTCAACACTTTCACTACCGGACCCGGGTTCAATCTCTGGTCAGGGAACTAAGATCCCACGAGCTGCGTGGTGCGGCCAAAAAAAAAAAAAAAAAAAAAACAAAACAACAACAACAACAAAAACCAAGTCAATAGAGAAAACAGCATTAAATAATTACTAGTGTTGGTAATACACAAATATGACACAATCATGAAGATGAGACATGAATGACTAAACTTTGGGAATCACTGGACTAGGTGGTCCCTGAGGTCCCTTCATAATACACAAAGCCTATTTACACTCTTTGCTAGTTTCATATAAATGTGTATAATTCCAGTGATTGTTTTTTATTATTCAATAAACTGGGATTGCCTAGTCCAATGGCAATTAATATTGCATAAAATCTACTAGAAGAGACTTATGTTTCATTTAATTCACTCTCCTCACTTTACAGAAGAGACTGAAGCTCAAAGAGGTTAAAAAAAAGACACACAAAGTTAACAGTGGGGCCGGGTCAAGAACGTCGTTCTTCTAATTCCTTGTCCAGTGCTTTTTACATTAACAGGCTAACGAGAGGGAAGGCAATCAGTAAACCAAAAGATATTGTCTAGATAAATTCAAGTGTATTCTCCTTCAGGTAGAAAGCCAATATACTTTTAAACTAAAGCAGAAACGGAGGTTCTGATGGAAAATTCAAAGAAAAGAATATATTTAAGGAGAAAACAACTTGTCTCTCTCCTCCAGTTCTCTAACATCAACTAGCTTTCTTTTCTGCCCTAAATGAACCATTTATAATTCAATTCACACCTACTGAAATCACAAACTTTTGCCCCAGAGGGGTCTTGTTTGACTTACAAACTGGAAAGCCAGTGTAACCTAAGGTATTCAGGTAGGCCAGGAGGAAGTTCAACTTGTCAAAGGTCTATTACCTTCATGTGAGTTGACGTCCAAGATATCCGGCTTTCCATTTCACTAGTCAGCGCTAGCCTTATTTACTTTCTAATTAACAATTTGCGGTCCTGTGGACTCTTACCTGGTACGCAGCCTGCGGTCTATCAAGGAAGCCCTTTACAACTTAGACATCTGGCCGCTTCCCCTGCTCCTAGGAGGACTGAGGGTAGGTCGGTCTGTTTTATGTTGAAGCCTGATGACATCACAGGGAGATACATCAGTCCTGCCTACGGCCCACAGTAAGTCCCAGAGGATCTAGTTGAAAGGACTTTATTACTGCAGAAAACGGGGCCAAGAGAATGTGTTTTAGGTCAGCATTAGGACATGAAAAGAAGTCACATTGTAAAAGTCTCACGGTTGGCCAGGAATCAATGAGCAAATAAGTCAGGAGGCCCTGGACTTGTAACTTCCCGACAAAAAGGACCTTCACCAGCCCTTCTATCCTTGCTCCTCGCACTGTAGCCTGATATATCCTGCCGTCGCACAAATAATACTGGAGGTGTCTGGGAGAGAAATGGAGGTAAGGAGGTGTAACATGGAGACCTAAAAGGGAAAGGCCTTGGCCTCAGGGTGCTGTGTGAGAAGGAAAGTCCCCAGGGCAGGTCAGTGGCCAGACACACAGATGGAGGGACTTTCTGTTAGGGGAAGTCCACACTGTCACACTGTCCTTGTAAAGAGAAACAAAATGAAACGCTTTCCTGAAACCACTTATCTAATCACACAGGAAGGACTGAAACTTGGTTCGATTTTCCACAAAAGAATAACCCTTTTAGAAATCAAAGCTGAACGATGGCCAAACCCCGGCCCACGATCCTGTGAGCCTTGTACACTTTTCAAAGAACGTATATTGTCAATTTAGAAATCAAAGCAATTGAGGTCCAGGAAAAGTCATGGTTGTTCAACAGGCCACATCCTTCGGGGGTGGTGATTTGGGGGCTGACAAGTCAGCTTTAAGAAAACCCATCCAAGTGTTCCCTTAAGTGGTGCTTGTTCATTCTTTTGCCCACTTGCCCTTTGTGGCTGTGTTCATGACAGACTGCCCCACTTTCCCCTCAAGGTCCTCTCTGCCTGCCCCTTGGTGATATTAGAGGCTGACATGTGGAGACATAATAGCACATTAGTTATAAGAGCCCCTTAGAGATAACTTAGCTCATGGTTGCTAAGGCTGAAGAGCCTTCAGGAACCAGCTGGATATTGGACATATGGGAAATGGCTGGGAGGGGCTGGTGGATAGTGGTAAGATCATGGAGGATAGTGGGAACTGTGGTGAACTGGAGAGCCAAGACAAACAAGGCTTTCAAACTGTGGAAATGAACAAAATACTGGGCTGGCCAACCAACATGCATCCACTGGCCAAATCAGGCCCAGAGGCTGCCAGTTTGCAACCTCTGATTCATCCTCTTCTATTACAGAAAAGGACACTGAGGCCCCAGTAGAGGAAGTGATCTTCCCAAGGTCACACAATTTGTAGTCAGACCTAGAATCCAGACCTCCCAATTCCCGCTGAATACCTTAACACGGCACTCATAGCCCTGCCTTAGACGAGGAAGATGATTCCCAGGCAACCTTCCCCTCTTGGGGCCATCCCATCCGCTACTCCAACCCAACCCTTCTCCTGCCAGTTGCTGCTATTCATTGGCATGATGCTTCCCATGCCGAGTGGGTTCACCACATGAGGCCTTCGACGGCTGCCAGCTGCAATGACAGCCTTTCTCTCCCTACTGCGCCAAGTTCCTATTCACAGGAGGCCATGCAGCTGGGAGCCAGATTTGTCCAAAAAGATTTCTTTCCCCTCAGCTTTGTGACACTGCTCTCTAACTAGAAGCTGGAGTATAAACAAGAAGGGTTGAAAGAATTCAGTCTGCTTTCTGTTTGAGTCTGAGTTGGAGTTAATAAATGCCTTTAGCCTCCAGAGCTGCTTTGTGGGTACATTTTGGAAATGAGGAGGGCATGGAAGTCCACAGCAAACCACCCATTCTTTCCCTTCCAGCTTCTTGCTTTCCTGCACTGTTCATAAAGGTGCTAGCCATGGGAGGTGAGGAGTATACAGTGGCAATGGTCTCAAGCCCAGAATTTTCTCTAGACTGCATAGGGGGGCTGGGATTGCACGTGGAAGGAATATAACACCAAAAGGAAGGCTTCCCTGCCTCCAAACCACTCCCTTCCCAGCCTGCCATTTGCCTGAGACACCCACCAACTGAACTGCTTCTTTGAAGCATGGAAGGTTTCGGCTTAAGTTATTTTCTTCGGGAGACAACAGAGTGAACGATCACCAGTCCTTAACACCTTAGCATTACACTAATTTATCAGATTTAACAAGGATAGACACCTGAGGGAATGGGACACAGAATAGATACACTTTGATGGGAAGGGGTGGTGGGAAGAGAAGAACTTGGAGTGTTTCTCGGTGGGAGCCACACTGGCATTTGGGGCAGACAATTCTTTCCTGTGTGGGTCTCTCCTACATATTGCAAGACTATAAGCCTCTCTGGCCACCACCCACTAAATGCTGGTAGTGACTCCCATTTATAACACTTAAACCAATATTCCTCTCATTTTCAAATGCCCCTGAGGAGATGAAGCACCCTCACTCCACCAACATCTGAAAAGCATTTGATATAATGCTATCTGCAGAGGCCAAGTTGGAAGAATCTGAGCGGCCATGGAATATAAAGATACTAGGTTCTAGAAAGAGGTTGTCCACATTATATGTGTGTTAGAAAGGTGAAGATGGCACAGGGTTTCTTCCACTGTGGCTATTCTGGAAGAGTAAGTGTTGTTTGAGAGACTCATGCTAAGTAGGGTCAATGCCTGTTCTGTTCATGGGCAGGTGAAGTCTCTGTACTTTTACCAGTGACTAGCTGGGTGGTAGAGGAGGCCATTCATGTGATCAGAGGGGAACCAAGACTTCTATGCTAGCCTGCCTGTTCTGGGGCCTAGAAGCTTCAGCTGTGACTCCCTGCTGAGGGACTGACTATCTGAATCTGTCCATGTCTTCTGAGAGGAGAGCTTCTCTAAGAGAAATACCATGCTAATGAATACCCTGGCTCCTGGTCAGAAGACTTATGGAATACTTCCATAGCCCCCATTCACAAAGGGACCCCATGGGGGGGATAGTCAGTAAGAGATATGATATTCTCTCCTGGGTACTGAGAAATACTAGGTCTTGGAGTCAACTTCTCCTTTAACACAATGATCTTGGGGGAGGAAAAGAAGGTGAACTTATGACAAGAGTTGACCACTGCCCTGCTCAAGGCAGCCACAGGTCCCAAAGCCTTTTGGAGGAAGCTGAAAGGAATTCCAGACATGGACATGAGAAGGCAAACTCAAGACTGTCCCAGCTTTGCCAGGGGCTTGTGCTGATCTGAATTGTTACCAAACTCAGACCCTCCCATCCTACTCCTAAAAGCTGGTGCCATTGTCCTAGAGACCCCAAACAATGAAGGGATCCAGTACAGGTGTTCTTGCCTGACAGGTCCAACTACATCTTTCCCAAGCTTCTCTTGCATGCACCATTTTTAGACACTGACTGCCTTTTCCTTCATACCCTCACTATCGAGGCATGGGCTGTGCTGTGTTTGATCAGAAGTGGGTGAAAGTTTTTGACAAAATTCAACACCCATTCGTGATAAAAACCCTGCAGAAAGTAGGCATAGAGGGAACTTTCCTCAACATAATAAAGGCCATATATGACAAACCCACAGCCAACATCGTCCTCAATGGTGAAAAACTGAGAGCATTTCCACTAAGATCAGGAACAAGACAAGGTTGCCCACTCTCACCACTCTTATTCAACATAGTTTTGGAAGTTTTAGCCACAGCAATCAGAGAAGAAAAGGAAATAAAAGGAATCCAAATCAGAAAAGAAGAAGTAAAGCTGTCACTGTTTGCAGATGACATGATACTATTCATAGAGAATCCTAAAGATGCTACCAGAAAACTACTAGAGCTAATCAATGAATTTGGTAAAGTTCAGGATACAAAATTAATGCACAGAAATCTCTGGCATTCCTATACACTAATGATGAAAAATCTGAAAGTGAAATCAAGAAAACACTCCCATTTACCACTGCAACAAAAAGAATAAAATATCTAGGAATAAACCTACCTAAGGAGACAAAAGACCTGTATGCAGAAAATTATAAGACACTGATGAAAGAAATTAAAGATGATACAAATAGATGGAGAGATATACCATGTTCTTGGATTGGAAGAATCAACATTGTGAAAATGACTCTACTACCCAAAGCAATCTACAGATTCAATGCAATCCCTATCAGACTGCCACTGGCATTTTTCACAGAACTAGAACAAAAAACTTCACAATTTGTATGAAAACACAAAAGACCCCGAATAGCCAAAGCAATCTTGAGAACGAAAAACGGAGCTGGAGGAATCAGGCTCCCTGACTTCACACTATACTACAAAGCTACAGTAATCAAGACAGTACGGTACTGGCACAAAAACAGAAAGATAGATCAATGGAGATCAATGGGACAGGATAGAAAGCCCAAAGATAAACCCACGTACATATGGTCACCTTATCTTTGATAAAGGAGGCAGGAATGTACAGTGGAGAAAGGACAGCCTCTTCAATAAGTGGTGCTGGGAAAACTGGACAGGTACATATAAAAGTATGAGATTAGATCACTCCCTAACACCATACACAAAAATAAGCTCAAAATGGATTAAAGACCTAAATGTAAGGCCAGAAACTATCAAATTCTTAGAGGAAAACATAGGCAGAACACTCTATGACATAAATCACAGCAAGATCCTTTCTGACCCACCTCCTAGAGAAATGGAAATAAAAACAAAAATAAACCAATGGGACCTAATGAAACTTCAAAGCTTTTGCACAGCAAAGGAAACCATAAACAAGACCAAAAGACAGCCCTCAGAATGGGAGAAAATATTTGCAAATGAAGCAACTGACAAAGGATTAATCTCCAAAATTTATAAGCAGCTCATGCAGCTCAATAACAAAAAAACAAACAACCCAATCCAAAAATGGGCAGAAGACCTAAATAGACATTTCTCCAAAGAAGATATACAGACTGCCAACAAACACATGAAAGAATGCTCAACATCATTAATCATTAGAGAAATGCAAATCAAAACTACAATGAGATATCATCTCACACCAGTCAAAATGGCCATCATCAAAAAATCTGCAAACAATAAATGCTGGAGAGGGTGTGGAGAAAAGGGGACACTCTTGCACTACTGGTGGGAATGTGAATTGGTACAGCCACTATGGAGAACAGTATGGAGGTTCCTTAAAAAACTACAAATAGAACTACCATATAACCCAGCAATCCCACTACTGGGCATATACCCTGAGAAAACCATGATTCAAAAAGAATCATGTACCAAAATGTTCATTGCAGCTCTATTTACGATAGCCAGGAGATGGAAACAACCTAAGTGTCCATCATTGGATGAATGGATAAAGAAGATGTGGCACATATATACAATGGAATATTACTCAGCCATAAAAAGAAACGAAATTGAGCTATTTGTAATGAGGTGGATGGACCTAGAGTCTGTCATACAGAGTGAAGTAAGTCAGAAAGAGAAAGTCAAATACCGTATGCTAACACATATATATGGAATTTAAGGGAAAAAATGTCTTGAAGAACCTAGGGGTAAGACAGGAATAAAGACACAGACCTACTAGAGAATGGACTTGAGGACGTGGGGAGGGGGAAGGGTAAGCTGGGATGAAGTGAGAGAGTGGCATGGACATATACACACTACCAAATGTAAAATAGATAGCTAGTGGGAAGCAACTGCATAGAACAGGGAGATCAGCTCAGTGCTTTGTGACCACCTAGAGGGGTGGGTTAGGGAGGGTGGGAGGGAGGGAGACGCAAGAGGGAAGAAATATGGGGACATATGTATGTGTATAACTGATTCACTTTGTTATAAAGCAGAAACTAACGCACCATTGTAAAGCAATTATACTCCAATTAAGATGTTAAAAAAAAAAAGTGGGTGGATCTGAGAACTGAATGCTACATGGTGTACTGCCCATGTAGAAGAATATTACTATTCTACCATGTTTTGAAGAGAGACACAGAGTGATTCAGATACTTGTCTAAGGTAACCAGTACTGAGCAAAATTGTTGAACTTTGATTAGAGGGTGGCATTGATAGTCTCCCCTTGAACGATGTTTCCTGCTAAACAAATATTCAGGACCTTTGGTAAAGACAAAAGACCAAAAGACCAGTGATGGCTGAAGAGACACTGGCCCTCCTTCTTCTCCACGTCTGCACTTGGGCCTCCTCTAGCCCGCTCAACTCGCCTCTCCCTCTCTCTTTCTATAATCAGAACCCTTGCTTTCCTTTAAGGCCCAACTCCACTATATCCAAACCACACTGATTTGTCTCTTCTCTGAACTCCTTGTTTGGATCATACATCCTTCTGAAAACCTGACGAAAGCTACAGACTTTTTCCCTCAAGGGATATGTGTTGGCATACATGCTTGCACACTCACATGCGTGAGTGCATGCACATGCGTACACGTGTATATACATGCACACACACACACATACTTTTGAGTATACCGTGTTAGTCCCTGGACTAATTTAAAGAAGGCATTACCCTTAGGGCCAGATGAAAAAAATCTGGGAATAGGCAGCTTGCAAGTAGAATCATCCTCCTCCTTTGACTTTCACCCACCCTCCTCCAGCAACCTCTTCCCCAGACCCTAGCCTCCCCTCCTGTCTCTTATCCTCTAGCCTCCAGATGCCTTTTATTTCCCAAGGTTCATTACTACTTTGCCTTTATCCACCCACCTGGAGAGTCTCATCCCATCAGGACTCAGTCTGTCGCAATGAGCTAGCTCACTTGACAGGCAGAGCCCAGATATTAAGTTTGACAGAGATTTGCAGATCAACTAGGACATATATTTGAACTGGGGTTTTCTGGAAATAATAGGGAGAGATCTGAGGGATGGGAGAAGCCCTTTCAGAACTACTGCTCATTTCACCTGTGAGAAAGACCCTTCCTGTCTACTCTAGAATGCATGATATACTTGATGTTGACCTACACAGAATTGAGATAACAGGCTGTAACTGAATATGAGGAGAGGACAAAAGCCAAGTCACTTAGATGATGATCTTCCCTAAACAGCTATCTTCAAACACCTTGCATCTGAGGTTCTGCTCCTGTTGCCACTGGCTTACCATTCCTTCTTCTCACACTGACCCCAACAGTTTATGTCAGAACTACCAAAGGAGAGGAGTTTAGGGGGAAGAAGTCCTTACAGAAACTGGCTGTGACTCCTTATGGAAGAATGTCCACTGGATGGAAAGCTTGTCCAGTGAGGTCACAGTGGTGGTGTAGGTGCAGATGAGAGTGACATTAGATCCAACAGTCACATTCACAAAATCGTCTGGGATGGTCACTTGCACTCCACGAACTGGACCTGAAAAGATAATCATCAAAAAACGATGGTACACACTCACATTCTGATGACATTTTTTTCATTACAAAGCACATTCAATGACATCTTATTTGGGGAATCCAAGGTAAGGAGAATGTAGAATGAACCATATAGGAAAGTCGAGCAAGCAACTGGCATGGGGTAGGGGAGTTTCTAACAAATTACAATGTGAAGATGTTCAACTCCTACGTGATGGTGAGGTAATAACACTGAACTGGGAATTTCTTCTGTGTAAGGATGGCCTGACAAAGAGGTTCTTAAAGCGTTGTCCAAGGACCCAAAAAGTCCATGAGTATGGAGAACAACCAATTCAGTTTGCCCAGGGCTGATGAGGTTCTGTAGATATGGCACTTTCAGTTTTAAAACCAGGTGAGTCTCAGGCAAGCTATACTGGTTTTGCCAGGACTTTCACTGCTTAAACCAGGAAAGTCCCAGTAAAACTAGATGAGTTGGTCATCCTAGCCCTGAGACCATTTTGGGGAGGCTACAAGATCAAAATGATGTTCATAATAATACTAAGTTGTTATTTTTTTCACTCTCATCTTCTCATGAGTGCACAACGGAGTGCTCCAGCAGTTACATGACAAGTAATGATATTCCTCTAGTGGCTAATGGAATGCATGTTTGTGTATTTTTGTGTTTAAATTTCTTTTAGTTTTACTTTCTAATACAATAAATATAGATAGAAATAACCTACATAGCAAAAAGTCTTTTGGGCCCTCAACAATATTTAATTGAAAATTTTATTGGGATAATAGTAGATTCACACACAATTCTAAGAAATAAGATGGAGATCCCATGTACACTTTACTCAGCACCCCCATGGTAACTTATTTTGTAAAACTACTGTATAATATCACAACCAGGACACTGACATTGATACAGCCCCCTGATTTTATTCATTTCAGGTTTCTCCAGTTTTACTTGTACTCCTGTGTGTGTATGCATTTAATTCTACACAATTTTATCACATGTGTAGGTTTGTGTATCCACAACCACAGTCAAGATACTGAACAGTCCACCACCACAAAGATCCCTCATATTTCCCTTCGATAATCGCACTCACCTCCCTCCTGTACCCCATCCCTGATCCTAAGCATTGGTAACCACTAATCCGTCTTCCATTTCTAAAATGTTGTCATTTCATAAATGTTACGTAAATGGAAGCATGGTAACCTTTTTGCTGATTAGCTTTTTTTCACTCAGCATAATTACCTAGGAATTCATCCAAATTGTTCTGTGTATCAGTAGTTCATTGCCTTTTATTGCTTAGTAACATTCAATGTTATGTATGTACCATGATTTGTTTAACCATTTACCCATTTAGGGACATCTGGGTTGTTTCTAGTTTTTAGCAGTTGAATAAAACTCCAACAAACATTCATGTACAGATTTTTGTATGAGGATAAATTCCCATGTCTCTGGGATAAATTCCCAAGAGTGCAATTGCTGGGTTAGATGGTAGTTACATGTTTAGTTTTACTAAAAGTAAAAGCAAAAAACAGCCACACTGTTTTCCAAAGTGTATGAGTGGTTCAGCCTCTCCACATCCTCATCAGCATTTGGTGCTGTCACTATTTTCTAATTTAGCCATTCTAATAGGTGCGTAGTAATATATTATTGTGATTTTAATTTGCATTTCCCTAATGCAAATTAATGATGCTAAATAACTTTTCCTGTGATTATTTGCCATTTGTATATCTTCCTTAGCAAAATGTCTTTTGCCCATTTTCTGATTGCTTAATTTTTTACTGTTGAATTTTGAGAGTTCTCTATACAACCTAGATGCTAGTCTTTTGTTGGGTAGAGCGAACTTTATTTCTTCCTTTCCTATCTGTATGTCTTTAATTAATTTTTATTGCCTTATTACAGCAGCTATAACTTCCAGTATTTTACTGAATAAGAGAGTTGAGAAAGTAGACATCCTTGCCTTGTCCCCAGTCTTAGGGGAAAAGCATTCAGTATTTCACCATTAAATACAATGTTAGCTATAGGATATTTGTAGATGTTCTTTATCAAGTTAAGGGAATTCTCCCATGGGTTGAATTGGGGCCCCCAAAAGGATACGAACAAGTGCTAATCCCTGGTGCCTGTGAATGTGATCTTATTTGGAAACAGGGTCTTTGCAATGTAATTAATGATGACATAGATCACCCTGGATTTAAGGTGGGGCCTAAACCCAATGACTGCTGTCATTATAAGAACAAGGACAGTGAGATTTGTCACACAGATGCATAGAAGGAAAGGCCACGTGAAGATGGAGTCAGAAATTGGAGTGATGCATATACAAGCCAGGAACGCCAAGAATTGCTAGCAGCCAGCTAGGAGAAAGGCATGGCATGGATTCTCCAGAATCAATTCTGCCAGCCTTTGACTTTGGAATTTTGGCCTCCAGAACTGTGAGAGAATAAATTTGTCTGTTTTAAGCCACCCAGTTTATGGCGATTTGTTGCAGCAGCTTTTGGAAACTAACACATCGTCTATTCCTAACATGCTAAGAGGTTTTGGGTTTTTTGTTTTGGTTTTTTGGTTTCTCTCTTTCATGAATGGGTGTTGGATTTTGTCAGGTACTTTTTCTGTATCAATTGATATGCTCTTTTTTTTTAAGTTAGCCTGTTTATATGAGAGATTACACTGAATGGTTTACCCCAAGTACGCAAGGCCGGTTCAACACTTGAAAATTGATTAATGTAACTCATCACAGCAATAGGCTAAAGAAAAATATCACATGATCATATCAATTTATTCAGAGAAAGCGTTTGACAAAATCCAACATGCATTCATGATAAAAGTTCTCAATAAACTAGGAACAGAGGACTTCTTCAACTTGATGAAGAACATTTACAAAAACCCTACGGCTAACAGCATACTTAATGGTGAAAAACTAGAAGCTTTCCTACTAAGGTCAGGAACAAGGCAAGGATATCCCCTTTCATCACTCCTTTTCAACCTCATACTGGAAGCCTAGCTAATGCAATAGGACACAAAAAGGGAATAAAAGGTATACAGATTGTGAAGGAAATAAGAGATGACATGACTGCCTATGTAGAAAATCCAAAAGAATCAGCAAAAATCTCCTGGAACTAATAAATGATTATTGCAAGTTTTCGGGATACAAGGTTAATGTACAAAACTTTATCGCTTTCCTATCTATAAACGGGACTCTACTCAATATTCTGGGATAACCTATATGGGAAAAGAATCTTAAAAAGAATGAATATATGTATATGTATAACTGAATCACTTTGCTGTACACCTGAAACTAACACAAGTTTGTAAATCAACTATACTATAATAAAATTAAAATTAAAAAAACACAATACAATTTACATTAGCACTCC
The DNA here is from genome assembly GCF_951394435.1 of Stenella coeruleoalba. NCBI lineage: Eukaryota > Metazoa > Chordata > Mammalia > Artiodactyla > Delphinidae > Stenella > Stenella coeruleoalba. The sequence continues at coordinate 87,836,622 of NC_137152.1, read as the reverse complement.
CAGAAATGAAATACTTCAGTGTAAGTCTAACAAAATACGTACAAGATCTGTATGAGGAAAACTAAAAAATTCTGATGAAAGAAATCAGACAAGAATTAATAAATGGAGAGATATTCCATGTTTAAGGAAGACTCAATATTTCCGAGATATCAGTTCTTCCCAACTTAATCTATGGACTCAATGTAATCCCAGTCAAAATCCCAGCAAGTTATTATGTGGATAGCAACAAAGTTATTCCAAAGTTTATATGGCGAGGCAAAAGACCCAGAATAACCAAGACAAATACTGAAGGAGAAAAACAAAGTTGGAGGACTGACACTAACCAACTTAAAGACTTCCTATAAAGCTATAGTAATCAAGACTGTGTAATACTGATGAAAGAATAGACAAATAGATCAATGGAACAGAATAGAGAGGCCAGAAGTAGACCCACATAAATATAGTCAACTGATCTTTGACAAAGGAGCAAAGGCAATACAATGGAGGAAAGAAAATCTTCCCAACAAATGGTGCTGAACAACTGGATTTCCATGTGCCAAAAAAAAAAGAATCTAGACATAGAACTTACACATTTCACAAAAATTATCTCAAAATGGATCACAGATCTAAATGTAAAAAGCAAAGGTATAAAACTCCTACAACATAACATAAGAGAAAATCTAGATGACCTTGGGTTTGATGATGACACCAAAAGCATGATCCATGAAAGAAAAAATTGATAAGCTGAATTTCATTAAAATTAAAACTGCTCTGTGAAAGACACTGTGAAGAGAATGAAAAGACAAGCCACAGACTAGGAGAAACTATTTACAGAAGACAAAGATGATAAAGGACCATTATCCAAAATATACAAAGAACTCTTAAAACTCAATAAGAAAGCAAACAACCAGATTATAAAATGGCAAAGACCTTAAAGAGACATCTCACCAAAGGTGCTATATGGATGGCAAATGAGCATATGAAAAGATGCTCCACATTTTATGTCATCAGGGAAATGCAAATTAAAACAACACTACTGGGGGACTTCCCTGGTGGTCCAGTGGTTAAGACTCTGCGCTTCTAATGGAGGGGGCACAGGTTCGATCCCTGGTCGGGGAACTAAGATTCCACATGCCGCACGGCGCAACCAAAATTTTTTTTTAATTTTTTTAAAAAATTCACAACAGTGACACACTGAATGCTGATGAGGATGTGGAGCACCAGCAACGTTTGTTGCTGGTGGGAATGTAAAATGGTACAGGCATTTTGAGATAGTTTGGTGGTTTCTTACAAAACTAAACATACTCTTACCATACTATCCAGCAATTGTGTTCCTTGATATTTAACCGAAGAAGTTGAAGACTTATGTCTACACAAAAATCTGCACACAGGTTTATAGCAGCTTTATTTATAACTGCCAAAACTTGGAAGCAACCAAGATGTCCTTCAGTAAGTGAATGGATTGATAAACCGTGGTACATCCAGACACTGACAATATTCTTCACTGCTAAAAAGAAATGAGCCATCAAGCCATGAAAAGACATGGAGGAACCTTAAATGCATATTCCTAAGTGAAAGAAGCCAATTTGAAAAGGCTACACACTGTATGATTCCAACTATATGACATTGTGGAAAAGGCAAAACTATGCAGACAGTAAAAAGATGAGCCGTTGACAGGGGTTGGTGTAGAGGAAGACATCAATCAGTGGAGCACAGAGGATTTTTAGGGGAGTGAAAATACTCTGTACGATAATATAATGGTAGATACATGTGATTATACATTTGTCAAAACCTACAGGCATTGTGTTAGAAAACTCCTACTTAAATCTTTTATTTTAGCAGATAGTCACTTTTGTTTCATGTTTTGCACACAGGTCTTGGCCTACTTTTGCATATTTCTAATGCCAGTTTAATTTTTGTGGTGTTGCTTTGGTCTGTTTGGTTATCTGGGGTCACCAGGGCTTCTATTTATCCCTGACCCCGTCGCCTGAGCACGTGGAAGCATTTCCCTAGGTCAGGTTTCTGCGTATCTCTCAGTGGGAGACAGGTATGGCAGGACACTCCTATTGGAACCCCCAGCTGCCCTGGTGTCTCTTTGTGGGGGAGGAGAGACAAAGAGCCTTCTAGAACCAGATACTTTCTGTGGTTTCATCCCTCTTATCTGTTCCACCCTCCCTCCTCAGTATCGCTAGGTGAAAGTAGGGAGTCTCAGGCCCAGTGAGGAAGGAGATCGCTTCTTTTGTCTACTATCGTTGGTGGGTCTCCTGATGATTGCCCCTTGCCAGTGGTGTTGAGCTCATCTGATGTTAGAGGGACTCCCACTCAGTTTGGGGGAAGAATCAGTCTCCCTGTGGGCTGCTATGTTAGGATCAAGAAATGCCAGGACTGGGGCCCCTTCCTCCTTTGGATAAAGAGGCATAAGATACCCTGCCTCTCTGTAGTTCCCAGGGTCCAAGCCAGTTTGCTTTCTTCTTACTATCTTTCAGAGTTTTCCCTTGGTTGTCTCTTGCATTATTTCCAGGGAGGCTTTATACTTGTGCTTAGTAGGGAGAAGCAAGGAGACACAGATCTATGTCATTTTGCCCAAACCAGAAATCTCCCTCAAGATTTAAGACTGTAAAAGGGGCCTAAGAGAACTATTGGCCTTAGAAAAGGATCTGCTTCCCATACGATTTAGAGGAATACCAAAGAGCTCCCTACCCCAAAATCCAGCCTACCACTGTACTTGAAATCCTTAGTACTATGTAAACATTTTCCCAAGGGATGTTATAGGGGACAATATTTTGGGTAACACTATAGAGGCATTGGCTCATCGTAATAACTGGTTATTATCCATTGCGAAGTCAGAGTATAGAAGCTTTCCCGATGGAACATAAGACTGTCAGGCAAGTATTAGAAAAGGTCAAGTTTAAGAGGTGCTCTCTATGCTGCAGGGGGGCTAGAGTGAGAACGCTAGCTGCCTTCCAGGTTGGGACAGGATGAGGATACAAAGATGGTGGGAAGATCAGAGGAAATAGTACAGAAAGACAAATTCCTGGCCCCCTTCCCAAAGACGACTTTAATTTTATTTTTTCTTAATGACAGTGGTCAGGCAAAAGGAACTCAGAGAATTAAACATTTTGAAAATTTTAAAGAAAAAGCAAACCATGGTACTGATTACCCTTGGTTTCCTGGATTCAATAGCCATGTCCTTTGTCACAGCCAGGCCATCTGGTCCAGCTGCTTCTCTGTTAGAGTTGGCTGTTTACATGGCAACCAATGTCTTGATGAATTGAGAGAAGTGTTTTAGGGTAGACACCAAGGCAGCACCTTCTAACTCCATGCAGTTTTCCCTTTCCCAATGTTCTCCTCCCTATGTGTTTCTGGTTCCCATCATGCGTATCCCCAAAACAAAATTGGCCTGCAGAAATCAGCTACATTTTCTGATGGAAAGTTCACTGGAGAAAGCTAAGTGACTCTCTCCTGCCCTCAGAAGCCCATCTCATTTCTCCTGGAAGTTAGCCACATCCATCTCTGGCTATGCCCAAATAGTGACTTCCAAATGTCTTTAAAGCATCCAAAATTAAAGGGATAGAATGGGGATTCAGTGGCCATTAAAGTTCCCATAAACTTTCCCCTAAAAAAGGGATTTTGAAGGTATTATTTGGCCATCATTTTTGTCCTCTATTGTATGTCCCAGTATCTATTATGGGATTGGCTAAAGGTAATAATTTATGATAGGTAAGGCAAAAAAAGAACAAAAACAAAAAACAAACCAAAAAAGCCTTTAAGGGCTACCCTCGACAAAAGTGCCTGAAGGCAGAGTAAACACAATTCTCACACAAGGTAAGCCATGGAAGAAGTCTTGATGCCTATCAGTTAGTATCTGTTGAACACCTATTTTCTGCCACAAACAGTGCTAACACTGGGGAAATACTAATGAACAAGACAGACACAATCTCTGCCTGCCATGTCAACGCATGAAGAACCATTTATAGTACAGACCAGAATGGAGGCAAATGAAAATCAAGGATTTGGGATTTTCAACGTATTTTTAATAGAAGACATATAAATATGTAAATTGAGATCTGTAAAAGCTCAACAATATCACCTCGGAATAAGTATGGTAACCTCCAAATCTACTGGGAGACAACATATTTTTAAGAATACGACACATTGTTCTGTAAATAGGTAACAATTGGCAAGGCAATATTTCCAGGCCATTTTTATTGCCCTGATTCCCAATACTCAGCACCATAATCAATCCTTAAATTCTGAAGAAAAGACAGTTTTCAGAAACTGTCCATCTCTAATATAATGACAATACATTTCAGAGCTGAGTTATATATTTCCAGATGAACTTTAAAAAAAATGTCACATTATTCAATTAGTGCACACTCACTACTTAAACCTCTGAGACCACTGTCTATCCCAGCACTGTCCAATAGAACTTTCTGTGATGATGGAAATGTTCTACAGCTGTGCTGTCCCGCGTGTAGCTATGGAACACCTGAAATGTGGCTAGTGTGACTGAAGAACAGAATTTCTTATTTTATTTAATTTGAATTCATTTATATTTAAATAGCCACATGTGGATAGTGAACAGTACAAATTTAGTCTTAAACTGAAAGTGATTCTGTGTGTGTCAGGAAAAAAAAAAAGTTCCCTTCCTTTGGATTCATTTAGTCTAAATTGAGAAATTATTTAAAAATTGAAAAAGTCAGAAAAAATCTCCACATTGACAAGACTGTGAATAAACAGCAAAATAAAGATTAGTACCTGATTTAGACAAAACTCAGAACTGCAATTTCACTCACTGACCTGGCTGAATTAAAAACAACACCCTCCCAAAAAAAAACACATACATGGTTGAAATATGTGTGACTGCTTTTAAAAATCAGTGAATACTATTAAAGGAAAATAATCCAAGTTGTATACACTTGAGTTAATCAACACTCTAGAAAGATTTTAAATGCCTCATGTTTTGGTAATGATTGTTCATTCATCTATTTAATGCCTACAGTGTGGAAGGCACTTTGCTTGTAGGGGGATTATTATTCTCCTATTATACCAAATAGCCATATTTGACCTGATGCATTTGAAGTGATTTAATTTCCAGCAACTTCATGTAAAATTGCTTCATTTTTGAGTTAGGGAATAATATAACCAAATGATCACTAACTTTATGGATCTGACTGCAAAACCAAAGTTCAAATATATTACTGCATTAAAATGCATAGCACGTACCTTCCGAGAATGGAAACAACATTAACATATCTTTCCAACAGGTGACTAATATATATTACAAGCATCTAAAATGATATGCTTGAACTTTTGCAAAAGACATTTTTTTTTTGCAGAAGACATTGTTGATTAACATTATTTTCCTGAAGTAGAATTTAACCCAGCTTCCTTAGAAGTCAGCAGAAAGGTTTTCTTTAAAATAAAATCAGTCATGCTTACCTGTACAAAAAATTCATTTTATATATGTAAGTGAAAATCATTTCTGGATGCTTGGGGTTTGAGGAGGTAATCCACTCTTTTATTTTTCCACCTTTATTCAAATATGATTTACATATAGCATCGTGTAAATTTAAGCTGTACAAAGTGTTGATTTGATATATATTTCAAAATGATTACCACCATAGCATTAACTAACACTTCCATCACATCACATAATTATGTTTTCTTTTTTGTGGTGACAATATTTAAGATCTACCCTCTTAAAAACTTTCAACCATATAATACAGTATTGTCAACTATAGTCACCATGCTGTACATTAGATCCCCAGAACTTATTCATCTTCTAACCGGAAGTTTATACCCTTCGAACAACATCTCCACATTACCGCACACCCACCACCCCTGGTAACCACTGCTATACTCTCTGTTTCTATGAATTCAGTTTTTTGTTTTTAGATACAATTCTACATATGAGTGAGATCATACAGTGTTTGTCTTTCTCTGACTTATTTCACTTTGCATAATGCCCTTAAGGTCCATCCATGTCACGAATGGCAAGATTTCGGAAGGTAGTTAATTCTTTCAGTAAACCTTTCCTATGTGCCCACCATGTGCCAAGCACCATGCTTGACACCAAAAATGTGACATTCTTCCTGACCAGGAAACAAGTCCAGGTAGGACATCAAATTACACATGGATGGAAACATTACCTCACAGCCATTTCTGGATCAACTGATGGACACTACTAACGCCAGGCATACATTACTGAAGTCTTTCTTTCTCTGACTTCCATACTTATGTAGGCAAACAACAATATATTGTACCATATATTGTACCATATTTCCATTCTATCTACTAGACTGACACTACCACATTTTGCTTTGGGCCAGCTAAATTGTATATGTACACTATACACCAACAAAACCAGTTATACAGTAATTTAAAAACAAAGTCTCTGAAGTATTTATTGGTCACTCTGATTGGGCTTTGTTCCAAAAGTCATAATCAAGTAAGATCCTGACACCATCTAAGTAAGTTTTAAACAATAAAAAAAAATGTATACAAGGTATAAGCCCAATTTTGTAATGTAATACATACACTTGCAAAGGAAAAAAATAAGAAATTCACCCAAATCTCTGGTAAGATTTCTGGTGACTTTTATTTTCTTATTTATACATTTCCGTATTTCCAACCTCTCTACAAAGACCATACATTACACTTATAATCGGTAAAAATTATATATATATATATATATATATATATATATATATATGTTTGTTAGAGTGAACAACCACTCTTGCAACTATTCTGAAACTGGCATCTAGTATAGGCCAGAGAAAGGCGTCACATAGGGAAGTAGGTGTTGACTACAGGTGTGATTTTTAGAGGGCTAGTGCAGAAGGCCCAGGGGCGACCCAATTAGCTAATGACTGGAAGCTCTTTAAACGGAACAAAGACTTTCACTGTCTAAAGTTAAGGTTTTAAAATGAATATCCCTGGGGGAAAGGGAAAATAGTAACATATGTTCCCACCAGGATGGAAATTGAGAAAGGCGGCTTTTTCCAGCTCTAAGTCCTGGTTAGATCACTGGATAAATGCAGTATTGCCTTCTGGTGACTCCACGGAACACGTTTGTTTAAACAGTAACGAACATTTAGAGAACTATTACTAAATACCATATAGTTTTGAAAAGTAACACTTTTTTCTGATTATAAAAATTATGTAATATTCTTTGTAGAAACCGTGGAAAATATGAAAAAGGCAGAGAATAAGATAAAAAAACATCTATAATCCCAGCAGCCGGAGGCAATCACCATGAGCAGTTTGGTATATAACCTTCTAGTAATTTATTCTAGGAATGTGGGTATATCCTGCTTTTTCACTCAATATTTTATCCTGAGCATTTTCTTATGTCATTAAATATGTTTAGTAAACCTCATTCTAATAACTGCCTAATATTACTGATGGCTTAAAAATATCATTTCTTGGGTAAACAACCTTCTTGTATCTACCATGGACCTAATTTATCATAAGAACAGATTCAAAATGTATCCGGTATTTGAAAAAACTGGCCAAGGGGTTTTTCTGAATTAGTGATCTCTCCTGGGCCTACCAACATTAGGATTTTGACTCTAAAAATAATTTTGTTCCACTCAAACCCCTAAGAACACCCATAGTGTGCACAATGATAAAACACTCACATATTTTCCTAAACACAGTCTTATGTTTGGAAAAGGACAACTCTTAAGAAATGTTAGATAGTAAAGCACGGCAGGCACTCCCGGCCAGGCTTAGCAAGTCAATCAAAATGAGTTTGAAGGAAATGCTGAAGTAAAACAGAGAAAAATGTATCCTTGGCACAAACTTCAGCTTCTGAGTAAATTCATCTGTTCAACTTTCAAACGAAAAAAAAGGGAGATACTGTGATTTTCCTGTGAAAGAAATCCTTATTCAGAAACTACATAAAACAATTCTATTTACAGGCTGGGCCCCCAAAATATCAGCATGACACATATTTGCTAAGCAAGATTTCCGAAAATTATTTTACTCAGCATACGAATCATAGTTCCTTTTAAGCACAGGAGGGGAATAGTCTATGTAAAAATTTGCGATTTCAGTTTAAAAAGAAACTCTATTCCCAATGATCTGTGGTCGGTTGGAAATCCTTTCCTTACCTGCAAGGCAGCTTAGGATCAGAAAGACCTTCCAAAATGTGAACACCATCGTGCCAAGGTTCGCTGAGCGCAGCCAGGGTCCAGTAGCTCTCCTGGGCTAGGCTGAGTCTCAAACTGGCTTCTTCAGTCACACCGAGGTTTGCCAGTCTTATCTGCTGGCATCACCAAGCAAACAAGCCTCTTCGGGCTTACTTATTGGGTATAGACCTTTCTCAGAGCAGATGTGTGTTTCTTTGAAACACTTTTCATGGGGCGTGTTTCCTTGACATATTTGCTACTGTGTTAATAATAAACCCACATATTTAAATTCTTCAATCTTACACAGATTCTCTAAGTTTTATTGTTTAAAATCAAGCTTATTGAAAAGTTATACTTGGGGGGGAAAGATATAATTGGAAGAGAGCCTATATAAATAAAAGTTGACAAGGCTAATTAATTTCAAATACTTCTATAAAAGTCTCAGGGCATTGATTCACTAACCTTTTACAAATTAAGTTAGCAAATTGGTGCTCTAAGATTTTCTCAGGGGACAGGGTTCACAGGAAGGGCACAGCGGACATGAAGTAAGAAAGCATTCATTTCTATGAGAACAAACTCTGGACATGTCACACTTTTGTGAAGCCCTAGCAGTAGGATGAATTGCATGCTTTTGTCTTCCAAGTTAGAAACCCTATAGCATTTATTCATCCACCTAATTTTGCAAAATCAGGTGAATGAATAAATGCTTTAAGACTTCCACTGGATGAGCCTGAATTTTTGCAGAATTAGGATACTGAATAGGTACCACAGAGTTAACTTGGAAAGGGGGTTCACTAGAAAGGAATGGCAGGCTGCAGAGATGAGAGGCCTTCAATTGAACATGAACTTCTAACAAAGTTGCTCTCATGCTTACGTTACCCTGAGATACATAAGGGCCTCCTCTGGCTCTTCACCTGCAAGCTCTAAATGCTGGTGTTTCTGTCTCTACAGTAGTTCTCAGATTTGTCCCTTCTCCAGTCTGCTGCTTCCATCCCGGTCCAGGCACGCAGCTCCTCGCCTCTAGCCTACTGTAGCAGCTTCCTAAATGGGCTCCCTGACTCCTTCCCCCTTCACTCCGTGTACCAGCCACATGCCAATGTTCCAATCTTGATCACGCATCTTCAATGACACCATTATGGACTCTTTCATCAAGTCCAAAGTCCTTATTCTGGATTCCCAGCCTTCCAGCCTCTGGTCCTCACCTCATCTGAACTTAAGTCATGTTAAGTCATCCACCTGAAAAATGCTGTCAAAGGTTATTGCCTCAAAGTGTTCAGTCCCATGAAATATGTGCAAGTTGCAGTGAGATGTTTTATGAATTTTAATTCACAGGAAATATTTGACACCATCTCATCTCAGCCAAGCCAGTTTCCCACTGCTCCTCAGAAAGCCATTTTGCTCTCATCAGGTATGATACCTTCTCGAAGCCTTCTCTGTCCATGTTCATGTCTGATGCCAAACTTTGGCTTCAGGTGAATTCCATCACTACTTAGAACTTTCTCCTCCCTCCTTTTGCTCTCTAAGCATATTCTTAGCGCAGATCAGTCATGCTGTCCTATGTGAAAATTTTGAAGAGCCCACAAACCGCCCCTCTCTGGGCTCCCTCTTGGATAAATCTGTATTGTACTTAGATCCAATACCCTACAGTTGGCTCCTGATTACTCTTCAGTAGTCTCCTGTTTATTAATGGGGTCTCCCCTAAATCCACTGGCTGTGAGCCCCTCCAGGGCAGGGACCAGGTCTTATACAAGGAGTTCCCAACTTAAGAAAGGGTATGCCCCAAAATGTATTGGTAAGCCCATTGTTTGAACCCAAGAGTACACATTCCTGCTAAAGCAATGCTATAAATGAAGTCTCATTCCCAAACCTACGCAGAGCATAGTCTAGCAGTGGCTTGAATTCTGGGTGCTGGGCAATGTAGGGTAGGGGAGGAGAAGAAGGGGCAGCAGGTGGCAGAGAAAGAACATTCCTTTCCTTTCCCAAGACACAGGTTGAGCACAAGGCAACGTTTTTTCCCAAATAACTATTACATGTCTTTGTCACCCACCTTCCCTTCTGCCCCCCACCCTCGTGGTCCACTGGCCCCTCGTGTACCTAGGCTTCCCTAAGGGAGGGTCTTACTCCCCCAAAACGCTGTGCGGAAAAATTACTGTTTTCTTTCCAATCCTATTCCTCCAAGAAACACACTCCCTCCTCTGTATAAGCAGGTATCAGCTCCATACTAGGAGGGAACAAAATCAATTGCCATGAACATTCCCCAACCTGTTTACACTATTGAAAATAGAATGCTTGTCTTCCCCCAGGTAAATCTCTGAACGGGAGTATCAGGCAATGAATAAAGAGAAATGGTCTGAGGGAGGTTTTGCAGAGGAGGACAACTTGTAGGGCAGCCTTCTGGAGGTCCACACCAGCTCTTCTCAGCCTTGGTTCTGCCTCTGAGCCACCAAGCCTCCGAGAGACCCATAGTTTTCATAATGGCTCCTCTGGAAGTAATACTGGCTTTTCCAGTGGTGGGGAGCTGGAATGGGGAAAGAAATCTCTGAGTCCGATGTTTATCAGCTAAGGACTTCCTGTGTTTCCTTCCGTGTGCCATAGGTGATATAGTAGGGTGATCATATAATTAATCATAAAACTAGGACAGTTTTGAGAGTGAAAGTGGTGCTATTAACAATTACATGAGACAGATAGTGTAAACCGTGACAGTCCCAGGCAAACCTGAACGTCTGGCCTCCTGCCCCCAGGAGAGTGCTAAGCACACAGCAGGTGCTAAATAAGAGCCTGCTGATTAATTCAGTATGTCCAGGGTGATTGGCCCTGAGATGGGGAGTGGAGGGTATAGCTCAAGGCTATTGCCAAAATCCATCTGCACCAGAATCTCTCATACAAACATAAAACACTCTAGAAAATTTAAGTAAAATGCTTACACTGTTGCTATGTGGGAACTAACTTGGACAGGTAGAGCTCTGTTAAAATAAGAGATCATCTAAAGTTTCCACTTCGGACTGAATTTTGATGCCATTGACTATTGCTCAGAAGAAGCGAGTCATTAACTGGCATGTGAAATATTATCAAATATCTTGCAGAGTTTTACAGAGCTTTACAATTTTCAAACTGCTTTTCCATTTTATCTTCACAACTGATAATAAAGTAGGGCAGGTATTATCTACATTCTCTGTATAAGAAAACAGAGGCTCAGAAACGTTGTGTCTTTCCCAAGGCCACAGAGCACGGGTTAGATGCTGTCCTTCCTGTCACACTGCACAGTGTAACTGTATCGTAACAAACATGCCACTGCCTTCAGGGTTCTTCTCTGGGAACTTTCAGAAACGTGCACTATCTGACTTATCCCTCATTTTTTTTATACTTAAAAATTACAAAAGTAATACATTTTGACTGTAAAGGGATTTCAAAGAACAAAGAAGCATACAGAGGATAAAAAAAATTCTCCATTCTCTCACCCACATGTGTAATCTCATGCCATGTTCACAAGCAATGGGAGTTTTTCATTTTTCTCAGCCTTTCTATGAATTTACACACATGCACATGAGGTGGGTTTATTCTTTTTTTTTTAAGGTAATCATAACAGATGTATTGTTCTATTAAGTTGGGTTTTTTTCCCCCCAGAAAGCGCTTTTGTTATCTCTTTATGTCACCATGTACAAGTACATCTATAGATCTACCTTATCCGTTTTAAGGCTATATGGTATTTCATAGTATGAATGTACAATACCACAACTTACTTTACCATTCTCCTCTTGGTGAATTCTTAGGTCATTTCCAGTATTTCACTATTATAAACAATGGTGAAATGAACATCCTTTTGCTTATATTTCTGCCCACTTATGTGATTATTTCTGTAGATTAGGTACCTAGAAATGGAATTGCTGGATGATCAAGGGGTATGAACATTTTAATTTGGGGCAGATTATGAAACATCGCTCACCAGAAATTCTTTACAAATCTACACCTCCATTAAGAGCGTATGAGAGTGCCCGTTTCTCCACAGCCTTGTCCACGATGAAATTTATCAGTCTTTTAATTTTATTAGTATCATGGATGAAAACTGGTATTGCATTGTTGTTTTAATCTGTATTTCTCTAATGAGGTTAAGCCTCTTTTCATAGATTTACTGGCCTAATTTCTGTTCCTTTTCCTGTAAACTGCCTGTTTTATGACCTTATACCATTTTCTCACTGAGTTATCTTTGCATATTGTAGAAGTACTCTTTACAGTTATGAATCTTAATCTGAGTTTGGTACATACATTACAAATATTTTCTTCCAGCCCATCACTTTTTAAAAAAATTTGTCTTTTAGTATAAAGAAGTTTGCATTTTGTCGTAGTTAAATCTAGCAATTTTTTTTCTTTGCAGCTTCTGAGTTTCATGTCTTCTTTAAGAAATCCTTCTCTAATCCAAGACTATAGAAATATTATTATATAATGTTAATATTAATATATAATATTATACTTTCTTCTAGTGTTTCTATCATTTTGTCCCATCTTTCAGTTATGGCAATTCTCCCCTTCCACTTTCTCAGGCCAAAAGCCTTTGTGTTATCCTTGACTCCTCTGCTTCCCTCATGGACCACAACTGATTCATCAGAAAATTCTTCTGGGTTCGTGTTCAAAATATACCCAGGCTCTGACCACTTTTCCCACCTTTCACTGTTACCATCTGAGTCTCAATCAATTGCCTGGCTCACTGCAATAGGCCCCTAACTGGTCTCCTTGCTTCGCCTTTGTCCCCCTTGTCTATTCTCACAGCAACTGGAATGATTCTTTTCTATGTAAGTCAGATTACGTCTCACTTTTGCTCAAGATCCTCCAATAGTTCCCAATTTCTCTCACAGTAAAAGCCAAAGTCTTTAAAATGACTTAGAAGACCCTAAGGTGATCTGCATCACCCATTCCACACCTCTCCAACCTTATCTCCTACCATTCTTCCCTCTCTCACTCTGCTCCATCCACCTGCTCTTCTTGTTGACCTTCCACACCAGCCAGGCATGCTCCCACTTTTTAGGGCATTTTCACTGGCAGTTGCCTCTGTCTGTGGCACTCTAACCCCAGATATCAACAGGGCAAACTCCCTCATCTTCAAGTCTTTGCTCAAATGTCAATTTTCAACGTCTCCCTTATTCACACAATTTAAAACTGCAGCTGTCCCCACTCCAGCCCTCCCAGTCCCCACTAGCTTTTCCTTTTTTCATAGCACTCATTAACGTCCAACATACTATACAGCTTACTTATTGTTTACTTTTTCACCCAACTAGAAAGTAAGTTTCAAGAGGGCAGGAATTTCTGTCTGTTTTACCAAGGGCCTAGAATGGTGCCTTACACGTACCAGGTACTCAATAATTTTTTGTTAAATGAACAAATTTGTGAATTTGGACTTAATCCATTTGGAATTTATTTTTGTGTATTGTGTGACATATGGCGAAATATTTTTTTAACGCCCTAATGTCCTAAATTAGAGCAAATCCTTACCCTTTAAGGGAATTTTCTCTTTGAAAATAGCTAGTTCATTTGAGGCTAATTCTAATAGTGAAGGTAGGTGATCAAGGTCAGTAATGCTGTTTTGTGGTCAAGAAATGAGGCATAATTATAAGGTAATGAGCCTGCTGTCTTCATGTGGCTTGGGAGCTGGTTCAGAAGTCAATCTCAGGTTTCCAAAAGACAGACCAAGGCCATTCTTATGGCACCATTATGAGAGAGACAAACAGACAGAGACAGAGAGATCTGGGAGTAAAGCTTTTCATATATATATATTTTTTAATTTAATTTTATTTTTTATACAGCAGGTTCTTATTAGTTATCTATTTTATACATATTAGTGTATACATGTCAATCCCAATCTCCCAATTCATCACACCACCACCATCCCCCCACTCTGCTTTCCCCCCTTGGTGCCCATATGTCTGTTCTCTACATCTGTGTCTCTGTTTCTGCCTTGCAAACCGGTTCATCTGTACCATTTTTCTAGGTTCCACATACATGCGTTAATATACGATATTTGTTTTTCTCTTTCTGACTTACTTCACTCTGTATGACGGTCCCTAGGTCCATCTATGTCTCTACAAATGACCCAATTTCGTTCCTTTTCATGGCTGCGTAATATTCTGTTGTATATATGTACTACACCTTCTATATCCATTCATCTGTCGATGGGCATTTAGGTTGCTTCCATGACCTGGTTATTGTAAATAGTGCTGCAATGAACATTGGGGTGCATGTGTCTTTTTGAATTATGGTTTTCTCTGGGTATATGCCCAGTAGTGGGATTGCTGGGTCATATGGTAATTCTATTTGTAGTTTTTAAAGGAACCTCCATACTGTTCTCCATAGATACTGTATCAATTTACATTCCTACCAACAGTGTAAGCAGGTTCCCTTTTCTCCACACCTCCTCTCTATTCTGTTCTATTGATCTATATTTCTGTTTTTGTGCCAGTACCATATTGTGTTGATTACTGTAGCTTTGTAGTGTAGTCTGAAGTCAAGGAGCCTGATTCCTCCAACTCCGTTTTTTTCCCTCAAGACTACTTTGGCTATAAGGGGTCTTTTGTGTCTCCATACAAATTTTAAGATATTTTGTTCTAGTTCTGTAAAAAATGTCACTGGTAATTTGATAGGGATTGCATTGAATCTGTAGATTGCTTTGGGTAGTATAGTCATTTTCACAATGTTGATTCTTCCAATGGAAGAACATGGTATATCTCTCCATCTGTTTGTGTCATCTTTGATTTCGTTCATCAGTGTCTTATAGTTTTCTGCATACAGGTCTTTTACCTCCTTAGGTAGGTTTATTCCTAGGTATTTTGTTCTTTTTGTGGCAATGATGAATGGGATTGTTTCCTTAATTTCTCTTTCTGATCTTTCTTGTTAGTGTATAGGAATGCAAGAGATTTCTGTGTATTAATTTTGTATCCTGCAACTTTACCAGATTCATTGATTAGCTCTAGTAGTTTACTGGTGGCATCTTTAGGATTATCTATGTATAGTATCATGTCATCTGCAAACAGTGGCAGTTTTACTTCTTTTCCAATTTGTATTCATTTTACTTCTTTTTCTTCTCTGATTGCCGTGGCTAGGACTTGCAAAACTATGTTGAATAATAGTGGTGAGAGTGGACATCCTTGTCTTGTTCCTGATTTTAGAGGAAATGGTTTCAGTTTTTCACCATTGAGAATGATGTTTGCTGTGGTTTTGTTGTATATGGGCTTTATTATGTTGAGGGAGGTTCCCTCTATACCCACTTTCTGGAGAGTTTTTATCATAAATGGGTGTTGAATTTTGTCAAAAGCTTTTTCTGCATCTATTGAGATGATCATATGATTTTTCTTCTTCAATTTGTTAATATGGTATATCACATTGATTGATTTGCATGTATTGAAGAATCCTTGCCTCCCTGGGACATATATATTTTTTGATAGTTGAAGTAGTCAACATGGGAAAATCAGAATTTATTGGACTTCCTTATACACTCTTTACACTTTTGTATGATTTTTAAAATTTTGAATTATATTTAGAAGGGCACCATATAGTCAGTGCTTTGAGTCTTAAGATTTTAATTCATTCCTGTTGGAACGGTTCTGAAGAAGTTGTTTCAAAAATTCCTTGTGCAATCACAGCACCATTGAAGCTTCATTGCTTTTTCCAACTGCCTGCCAGGCATCTCTGCTTAGATATCCCACCTTGCGCATCAAACTTTACCTCACACATATCATCCTCTGTTTCCAAATCTGTGCCACTTCCCAGCCACTGTTGCTGGTGCTCCCATTATAAATCTTCGTTGGGGTATTCGTTGGCTTCTACTTATATTCACCCTGCCAATCCACCAGTACCAAATCCTATTGAGAACGTCTTTAATAGTCTATCTTCTTCTTTCCATCTCTTGCCTTACTCCAGTTCAGTCACTGTTATCTCTCATTTAGCTGGTTGCAGTAGCCTCCTAGCCCATCTCCTGGCCTCAAATCTTCCTCTCAAATCCATTTTTTAAAACCCTGCCAGATAAGTTTTCCTAAAGTCCAATGTAATCATGTTATGCTTATAATCAAAAATCTTTCATGACTCCCCATCATCTTTTTGCCAAGACATAAACATTTTTATCTGGCATCCAGTAGGTACCCAACCTACTTTTCCTGTCTATTTTCTGCTATTTGTAACACCAAAGAATGTCAGAGCTGGCCGAAGTCTTACGAGTAGTCTCCAAACAAAACAAAATACTCTCTGTTCCCTGAACATATGCCTCACTTTTTCACCCCTGTGCCCTTACAAAGCTATTCCCTCCTTCTAGATCACTCACCCCACCAAGTCTCATTGTCAAATATCTACTCATCCTATAAGCCTCATCACAAATGCTAACTCCTCCATAGATTGTCTCCTGATTCCCATATGATGTGATCTCGTCTTTACAGCACTAGTGAATACCATTTTCCCAGCACTTAGAGGTTAATGCAGCTACTCGTGTACTGGTCCTCTTCATGCTTCTAAGAATGCAAGCTCTGAAGGAGGATAAGGACTGTGTTTAGGTGATTTCTCTCTCTCTCTCTCTCTCTCTCTCTCTTTCTCTCTCACACACACACACACTGAGATTGTTATGGGCCAGGCATTATGATAAGTTCTTTATATGTATTATCTCACAATCTTCTTCAAAGCTTTATGATATATAGGTAGTATTATTATGCCCATTTTATAGCGGAAGAAACAGAAGCATGGGGAAATCCAGCAATTTGCACAAATCTCACATATAGCAACAAATAGACTCAGGACTCATTTTCTCGTCCCTCTCAACTGGCTTCAAATCTTCCTGTTATATAGCCTGCATCCTATTTCACATGCACAGTTAGATGGTCTTCTGCCCTCTTCAGTGGGCAGTACCTATTGGCTCCTGTCCCCCCTCCCCGTCCTTTACTGCACACATCTACTGAGCAGCCATGTTTATCTTGCTTAACTAGTTCCCTGCTGTGAAACGGCTGCCAGTCATCCTCCTCACAAGTAAAGCTGTTGTTGGTCAAAACCTCAGTCCCTGGTAACCACCTATGGCTGAAAATGAGGCTCAGAGAGAATTTTTCCAAAGATCACATAAATGCCAGAGACAGGACTTCAGCCCGAGTCAGCTGGCTCTGGGACACGTGCTCTTAACTCATGGTAGACTGTGAGTTAAAGGAACTGGCCTAGCAATGTTTGATGAATTCACTTTTTCAAGTTCATGGTATATCAAAGTGACTATTTGAAAGGTAGCATTCATTTGGATGTACACGATCTCGTATACTTGTTGATAAACAAATCTAGAATAACATCATCAACAACAGCAAACTTCCTTATTCCAAGTTAACACTGAATTGCCTTAAAAACAATAAAAAGAAGTGGCACGTAATTCTACAATTCTCCACACTAGGAGGCTGGGAGTCCCAGACTAGGGATTCCAGAAAGGGAGAGTCTCAAGGAAATTCCGTGATGGTGTTATTCAGTGAAAGAGTCCTCCTTCTGCCTCCCATCCCTGTGTTTAAGGACAGGAATCTCCCTCGGCACTCAACCCCGTGTGAACTCGCAACCCCTAAATATGCTCTCTGAGCACCTTGCTGAGAATCCTCCCAGAGGCCTCCAGAGAATGGCCAGCAGCAGCTTTCAGTAAAGCTGTGAAGCAAGGGCACGTCAGGAATATATTTAAGTAGGACTATGGAGGTTCCTGTCATGTCGAATTTGGGAAATCTTTGTTTCCTGTCCTGGAGGGAAGAATCATGTAGAAAGTTCTCCTTTGGTAAGTCATGTTTTAACAAGAAGTATGAGTCAGATTGCGTTGAGTAGCCTGGGATTGCTTACCTAGCGATAGTAGGGAGGCTGGAAAGAGTTAGTACCAGGAACCCTATGTTAACCGATAGTGTGACTCAACCTGCTGTGTACATTAATGTGTTTGGGGAAGCCTACTCCTAGGCAGTTTGTGTTGACGCACTGTATAAACACATGTCCTAGGCTCTGCTTCGGAAAGAAAATGCATGTATGTGCAGGCGCAAGAGCACACACATGAGCGCACACACAGGCACACACCTATCCAACCCAAAGAGGCCTCAGACCATCCCATTCCTTCCAGTTGGGAGAGGTCAAGTTTGACTTGAATCCAGAAAAATCACATTCTAACTGTACAATTGCAGGGCCCTGGTTTGGTTGGTTGGTTTTTTTTTTTTTAGCCAGTCTTATTCAACACTTCCTAAATTTGCCATACCTGAGTGAAATGAACCCTAAAAATCAGAGGTCCTTTTGGAGCCAAGAGATTGAAGAGTTTCACAGCTGCGGGAGGCGATTAATGGTACTGTGACATAGTAATGAGTCGCCAAATGCTGAAGGCTTACTAGCTGATAGGCCCTGCGTTAAGCATTTAATACGCATTGTGTCTCACACTAATCCTATGAAGGAAGTATTAGTTATGCTCCTCGTTTTACAAATGAGGGAAAGGAAGTTCAGAGAGGTAAAATGAGCTTTCATTGGTCACACACTTTGTAAGTGGCAGAGTGAGGCCTTGAGCCCAAGTGTGACAGCTCCATAGCCCATGCCCTTGCCAATTATGTGATGTGACCTCCCAGCTCTGAACAAGGGACAGTAAAACACATAGGTAACACAGCTCCTGTTTGCATGGCTCACACTCTTGCTGGGAAGACAAGACAAATACACACCAAACAGGGATTGATGCTAAGAAGTATGAGATTATGAAAGCCCACATTATGCAACACAGAAAACAAAGAAATACAAGTTCAGAAAGCAGAATGTGGGCCACTGCAAGGGATGGTGGTAAGCCCACAAATCTTCCTTGCAGAATGAGCTCCATGGCAGGAGAGAGGGATTCTGGGAGGAGTTGAGTAGGATTTTTGAAGGTAAAGGTCTATAATGAACAATGAAAAGAGAGAGGTAGTGTTTCAGAGGGCAAGAAAGACAATAAGGCAAGGAGGTCAGGTTGCTTTATGGAAGGGCTGGAAAAAAGATCATTGGGAATATCTAAAAAAGGTTGTTAAGTGGAGGTCGGGCATGAAGGAGCTTACAAAGAAGATAGATGGCAAAAGCAGGAAAAATGGCAAAGGTGTCAAATTCTGTCAGATTTGGTTTAAAGTAGGGAAGCAAATGAAAGGCCTCTTTTTGTGTTTGCTTGTCTGCTTGTTTTTTGACCTGCGCGGTGTTTTGTTTTTGCTGTTTATAGTGTGCTCGTTTGCTAGTTTTAATGAGGCAGCATAGCAAAGCAACAAAGAGCACAGTCTCCAGAGTCAGGCAGCTTGGCTTTAAGCCCGGGCTCTGCCACTTACCAGCTGAGGGACTGTGGGTAAGTTATTTCAATTCTTTGTGCCTCATTTTCCTCACCCATAAAATGAGATAAAAGAAGACCTATCTCATGAGATTGGTATTGCTATAAGAATCATACAGGTTATTATTTGCAAAGTGCTTGGAACAGTGCCTACATATAGTAAGCACTATAGATGTGATTTTTGTATAAATACAAATGTAATTTCTTATCAACATTGAAATATGTGGGAAATTTCTAAAATCACTGTGTAAAGATCTTTCTCCTAAAA
This sequence comes from Stenella coeruleoalba, assembly GCF_951394435.1. Taxonomy (NCBI): domain Eukaryota; kingdom Metazoa; phylum Chordata; class Mammalia; order Artiodactyla; family Delphinidae; genus Stenella; species Stenella coeruleoalba. The sequence continues at coordinate 87,816,950 of NC_137152.1, read as the reverse complement.
CAACTGGTAGATGAGGCCATCCAGGCAGATTGCAGCATGGCATCAACTGAGGACAGCTGAGGAGTGGCTGATGCCTTCACATGGGGCTCACAGTTCCCGTCACCCCCAACTGCTTACACCTGGCCCACCTCACGTGCTCTTGTGACTCCCGGTTTAAAGTGAAAGGGACATCCTGATTCCTAATAAGCCCCTATATTTACAAAGAGAGCTCATAAAGGAAGCAATTTGGGCCAGGATCCCAGGCCTGGCTGAGCTCACAGGATGCTCTCACCCTTAGAGTCTAAGGGAAGTATCTGTCCTCCTCCCCAGCTGGGGTCCCTCCTTTGCCTCAGGTGTTGGGCCACTGGGAGGCACCAGCACCCGCATCCCCAAAGCCTCCTCCACTGACTCAGATCTTCCTGCCCAGTTCAGTGCTTCTCATGGGAAGAAGGACTTAGGGCTCCCATAATCCTTTGCAGCAGCAACTGTGTGGGAAGCACAAAGTTGAGACCAGCAAAGCAGGAATGGGTACGCTTCCCCTGAGGGACCAGGCCTTGACAAGTTATGTCCTCCTCCTATGCTCGTTTAGAGTATTAAACTGTGCCTCAAGGTCCGAAAGGTCCATGACTCAGGAAGAATTTACACAGCAGCTAGCCCCAAACCACGCTGCGAGGTCAACCAAGTTTTCCTTCAGAGCCACCATCCATTGTAGCATTCCCAGGCAGTCGGCTTCCTAGTGGTCCCTGGCTCTTCGTGTGCTGGAGCTGCTCAGGACCACTCAGTAGAGACCTTGGCCTGAGCCACCCGCAGTGGTTTTCCGACAGTCTCGAAGCCGGTGTGTCTCTTGCTCAGAGGAGATGTACTTTCCGCCCTCCAGGAGCACAATTGAGTGATTGAGTCCTGCTTGGGCGGGGTGGGTGTGCAGGCCTGGCGGCTCCCAGGTGTCACCACCTTTGCTTGTGAGGAATGATTAATGGTGGGAATGTCAGGGCATGCAGGAGAGGAAAAGCTGTGGGAGGAGATAATTGGGGAAAGAGACCTTGGGGCTTCAGTCAAACCCCGCCGCTGCCACTGCCTTTGAATAAGCGCCACAGCTATTACACCTGCATGCGGCTTCGCGAAGAGGGCCACAGGAGGCCCACTTCCAGGGTTAGAAGTCCTGTTGCCCATCACGCAGGAAGAGTTAATACAAAGACATGATGTGACACCTCTGGACCATCGAGTCCAAATGCTTCATTTCATGGAGCACCAACCTCGCCCTGGGTCTCCCAGCTCCTTGTAGAGGCTGAGCAGGTAGTAGAACACAGGTCTCCTGGCTTTTGGTATGACTTCCTGGGAGAGGAAAAGGTGTAGAAGTGGGAAACTCGAGACTTGTTCTAAACACCCACGTATCTGATGAATAACAGCTCGGGAGCCCTTTCCAGCTGGGCGGAGGCACGCAGCCTGGTCCCAGCCCCAAACCATCAGGAAATAACTCTGGCCAATCTCCACTACTTCATGACCCTCCCAAGGCAAACAGTGCCTGGTCTCAGGTGGGACCAGCATCTGAGAGCCTTGCGGGAAAGACTCTGGGTAGAGAGGGCACTAAGAGAAGCATGTGTCTCTGGGGAAGCTGTTTTGACCCATGCATATCTCCCAGGCGCTACCACCACACAACCCAGCAAGTCTGAAATTCCTTACCCCATTTCTCAGCTAAGGCTTTGTGCTCAATGGGTGGTCGAGGAGGGTGATGATAACATGGTCTAGCCCTCCGTTGCCTCTCTGACCTCCCACCACTCTCCCCCTTGCTCACTCCTCTGTAGCCACTCTGGCCTCCTTGCTATTCCTCGAACATGCCAACCATACTCCCACTCCAGGGCCTTTGTACTTACTGTTCTCCTCCAGCTATCTGTATGGTTTGCTCCCACCCTTCCCACAAATCTTTGCTCAAATGTCACCTTCCCAGAGATCCCTTCCCCAACTACTCTAAAAGTGCACCTGACACCCTCTAAGGCCTTACCGGCTTTTATTTTCTCCTCGTGGCATTTATCACCATCTTACATTATATTACACATCTTATTTAGTGTCGTCCCACACTAAAATATCAGATATGTGAAGATAGGGACTTTGTCTGGCATGGCCATTCCTGAATCTCCATCACTGAGAACAGTCCCCGGCACATAACGGGTGCTCAATAAGTATCTGCTGGATAAATGGATGAGTGGCTAGAAAGGGGACTTCATATTTTTCTTGGTGTGTGGTTACATATAGCGAGTGACATTATAAACACACATTCATTCCATTTATTCATTTACCAAACAAATATTCATTGCATGCCCTTATGTCCCAGGCACTGTATATTCAGACTAGTGGAAAAGAAAGATGTGTAGACAGGGAATGACAATACAGTGCAGTAAGTACTACCCAGTGTTTTTGGAAGCACAGAGAAGGAGCTGGTGAAGGCTTACTTCTTAAAGGGAGATGGCTCTTGAAGAGTAGGAGATGTTAAGAGAAGAAAATTGAGGTGAGGATGTGGAGAAGGGCATTTCAACATGTGCATGAACATAGAGAACCATGTGGAGAAAAATTTTACTGTGTTGGGCCACAGAGTGGCAGGGAAGGAGAGACGTAGGGAGAATCAAGGCAGGGGATGAAGCAGAGGTGCTAGCTATAGGGTCTTGCCTGCTGTACTAAGTACAGAGTTAAGCCTTTAAGTCAGAGGGGACAAACTTGTCAACCATGGAGAGAGCCAGCCTACAGATGTATATAGTTTGAGCTACAAACTTATTATTTTAAATGTAGTGGCCAATATTTTAAAAATTAAAGTATTTCACATAAAAATCCAGAATTTTAGCTTTTCTTGAACTATCAGAATATCACACCCAACTAGCCCACATGGCTATGACTGTCAGCATCTGAGCAGTTGTCCTCATTAAACAGGGCTTTTGCTCTCCAATTTGTCAGTCTCCACTCAGCCTGCTTCACTGATTATGTTATGGCTGATCCCCCAACCCCTAGTATGGCCAGAAAGTGGCAAGGCTTGGGGTTTGAGTCCGCACTCTTACCCAGTTAACCGATTAATGCCTGGCATAAAAATGGCCCTCCATAATACTTTATTTGAAGAATGAACAAATTCATACCACTGTCTCCTACTAGAAAGTCTTTCCCACTGTCTGCCTAGGCAAATCCTGCCCCATCTCTCAGCCCAGCTCAGATACGGCCTCCTCCATGAAGCCTTCCCTGATTTCATGTTCCTCACCCAAGAGATGTGACCTGTCCTGTGGCTATGGGGTGGAGGAGATGAAGGCAACAAACCTGGGGTACAAGGGCATATTGTAGGGAGCACTGAGATGGTTCGAGCTGTGCCGTAGGGGGAAGGAAAAATCTGAGGTTTGAACTTAAGAATCTGTGTACCTGAGTGGAGAGTGCATAAATGGTGGAAGCTGAGAGACAACTGTGAAAGAAGTAAAACAGATCCCAGTTTTTTCCTTGCTTGGAATGTTGTCTCTTTTTATTTCTCTTCTTGTTTTCTTTCTTTTCTAGCCCTCTGTCCCCTGTACCTTAACTGGCATTAGAGAGTTAACAGAGGACCCACAGGCTTACAAAAGACAGCTTTCCAAAGAACTGTTCTGAGAGCAGCCAAAATGAGATTGCACCAACAATGCCCAGAGAGTTGCCGTAAACCAGAACATCTCCAACCATTCCAACTTCAAGTTGTGCAGCACTAACAGTTAAAGAAAATTGCAACCTGAAACAAGACCACAGTCCTATAACCCTCTCTTCTGCTCGTCCTGTAAAAACCGCAATCCTACTTCGGCTCAGGGAGTTACCTGATGCTGAGGTGCTCCTGGATGCATATCAACTGAATAAGTCTGTAACCTCTATTTGAGTCACTGTAACTATTTTTGACAGTCTGGTGCTATGACTCGGATTGGGTCTGGATAACCCTTGGGCCTACTGAGATTCAGCTACGGACAGAGCAAGCTGGGGAACCTCTTCCTCCCTTCTTGGAAGCCCCTGGTGGGTCGAATGGTAAGTCCTGTTCCCACTCATGTTCTTTTTGGTTGCACGCAAGTTGCAGGCTTTGATTCTCTGAAAGGGTTAACCCATTGTATGACTGAAGTCACTGCCTCTATTTCCTTTTTGTCTTTTGAGGTTTTCTGGCCTTTCAGGTTCTCTGGGAGCAGAGAATGGGATGATGATCCTAAGGTTGAGCAAGGCCTTTCTTTCTTCTTCTATGTTGATCTCTTTTATTATGGGCTGAATGGAGTGACTTTGAGGAAGACAATTTTGTTTTGTTTTTAATTTTTATTTTATATTGCAGTATAGTTGATTTACAATGTTGTGTTAGTTTCAGGTGTACACCAAAGTGGTTCAGTTATACATATACATATATCCATTTTTTTTCAGATTCCTTTCCCATATAGGTTATTACAGAATATTGAGTAGAATTCCCTGTGCTCTACAGTAGGTCCTTGTTGGTTAGTTATTTTATATATAGTAGTGTGTATATGTCAATCCCAATCTCCCAATTTATCCCTCCCCCCACCACCTTTCCCCTTTGGTAACCATAAGTTTTCTAAGTCTATGAGTTTCTGTTTTGTAAATAAGTTCATTTGTATTAGTTGTTAGATTCCACATATAAGTGATATCATATGATATTTGTCTTTCTCTGTCTGACTTACTTCACTTAGTATGATAATCTCTAGGTCCATCCATGTTGCTGCAAATGACATTATTTCATTCTTTTTTATGGCTGAGTAATATTCCATTGTATATATGTACCACATCTTCTTTACCCATTCCTCTGTCGATGGACATTTAGGTTGATTCCATGTCTTGGCTATTGTAAATAGTGCTACAATAAACATCGGGTTGCATGTATCTTTTCAAAGTATGGTTTTCTCTGAGTATATGCCCAAGAGTGGGATTGTTGGATCACATGGTAGTTCTATTTTTAGTTTTTTTTTTTTATTATTGGGGTATAGTTGATTTACAATGTTGTGTTAGTTTCAGGTGTACACCACAGTGGTTCAGTTATGCATATACATATACCCACTCTTTTTTAGATTCTTTTCCCATGTAGGCCATTACAGAGCATTGAATAGAGTTCCCTGTGCTATACAGTAGGTCCTTATTAGTTACCTATTTTATATATAGTAGTGTGTATGTGTCAATCCCAATCTTCCAATTTATCCCTCCCCCCTTTACCCACTGGTAACCATAAGTTTATTTTCTACACCTGTAACCCTATTTCTGTTTTGTAGATAAGTACTTTTGTATCCTTTTTTAAGATTCCACATATAAGCAATATCATATGACATTTGTCTTTGTCTGACTTACTTCACTCAGTCTGACGATCTCTAGGTCCATCCATGTTGCTGCAAATGGCATTATTTTGTCCTTTTTCATGGCTGAGTAATATTCCATTGTCTATATGTACCACATCTTCTTTATCCACTCCTCTGTTGATGGACATTTAGGTTGCTTCCATGTCCTAGCTATCGTAAACAGTGCAGTAATGAACATTGGGGGTGCATGTATATTTTCAATTTATGGTTTTCTCTGGATATATGCCCAGGAGTGGGATTGCTGGATCATATTGTAGCTCTGTTTTTAGTTTTTTAAGGAACCTCCGTACTGTTCTCCATAGTGGCTGTACCAGTTTACATGCCCACCAACAGTGTAAGAGGGTTCCCTTTTCTGCACACCCTCTCCAGCATTTGTTGTTTGTAGATTTTTTGATGATGGCCATTCTGACTAGTGTGAGGTGATACCTCATTGTAGTTTTGATTTGCACTTCTCTAATATTAGTGATGTTGAACATCTTTTCATGTGCTTTTCGGCCATCTGTATGTAGAGGAAGACAATTTTGAACCACAGTGGTCCATTTGGGACTCTTGGGACCCGTCAAGACTTGAGCCTTAGAATAAAAGGAAACAAGATGGCAGCTTTCTTTAACTGATAAGGAGAAGCTGAGAAAAGAAACAGTATAGAAAGATTCCAATCTACTGAGTCCTCTCTTAAAACAACCTCAGCCCTCTCTCTTCCCAAAGACCTTCTCCTTTCTAACTCTGTGCCTGCCCCTTATAAACCAATTCCCTCCTGGCCTTCCTCCTCTCTTGCTCTCTGTCCTCTACTCTGCCCTCTTTCTCCTCCTCTTTCCCTTTCTTAGCTTCCTCTCACCTTTAGACCCCTACCTTCAGAACTCTCCAGATACGCGCAAGGCATAGAGATAGGAGAAACTCTTTTCAAGGCAATCCCTGAAGGTTTTCCCTCTTCCACTGACTGAGGAATAATTCAAACCTGTCAACAAGGGCGCAATGAATTTGTCTCTAACTTTAGGGACCAATTAGAAACCACTTTTAAAGAATACTCAGGGTTGGGCATTAATGCTAACTGCTTTACAATGGTGTGTTAGTTTCTGCTTTATAACAAAGTGAATCAGCTATACACATACATATATCCCCATATCTCCTCCCTCTTGCGTCTCCCTCCCACCCTCCCTATCCCACCCCTCTAGGTGGTCACAAAGCACCGAGCTGATCTCCCTGTGCTATGCTGCTGCTTCCCACTAGCTATCTATTTTACATTTGGTAGTGTATATATGTCCATGCCACTCTCTCACATTCTTTGTTAATGGCCTTAAGCCTGAAATATCAGATATTTAGAAGCACAAAATAGCCTGGCAGACTACACCCATTCATGAGTTACACTTTGTGTCCAGCACTTTTTTGTTCAGCATTTTGAGGAGAGCATAATAAACACAGAGAAAACCGCACACTGCAAATTTATGTCATTATGACTTAAACAGCTTGAAGGAAATAAACGGCCCTCCACAAATACAACACAGATAGACATGCATACCTGTAGATATTGCAGAGAAAATGACACTGGGCCTGCGAATGTCCCACTTTGGCCAGGAAACAAGACACTGAACTAGGGTTGCCAGATTTAGCAAAATAAAATACAGGAAATTTTGAATTTCAGATAAACAACGAGTAATATCTTAGTGTGAGTATATCTCATGAAATATCTGGGACACACGTACACTAAAAAGTGATTTGTTTCTTATCTGACATTCACATTTAATTAGACTTCCTGTATTTTACCTGGCAACCCTATACAGGTTGCTCAGTCAGAAACAAAGTGATTCCTCCCCTCCAAGAAAGTCATCCTAGAGTATCCCCAATTGCCTTTGGATCAACAAGGAGAAATAACTGTTTATTCACAAATGGTCATTCAATCTCATTTTTAGTAGGCACTGGAGCCACACTCTCTACCATTAATTCCTTCTAGTTTCCCACCACCCTCCCTTGGGATAATAAAAAATCTCTGTGATGGGATTTACCAATTGAATACACTCTCTCCCTCTTGCTTAGCCCTTTGCCTATATCTTTGGGACCCTTAACTGCTCAATGTACCTTTCTCTTCTGTCCTTCCACCCTCTCTAACCAATTCAGATGGGACTTTTTGGTTCGATGGGGAACTACTATTAGGTGTACACCCAAAGGACTTTTTCTTGATCTCTTAGACTCTGATAACCCAGCATGCCATCTTATGTTGGCTGTCCTCAACTACCTCAGTAGTACCTGAGCACTACTCCTGAGTCCTCCATTCACTTTCCCCCTAAAATTACCTCAGTTTTCTGATTTAATTTCTTCATTACCCAATATCCTCAGGGCCCCCTCATCTACAGATATGGGAAAAATAAAGGATATAGAACCCTTACAAGTCAATATTGATCTCACAATCCCTCTGCCTAAATTGGCCAATATCTCCTAAAACCCAAAGCACTAGAAGGAGTATGACCCATTGTGACAGATTTCATAGTTAAAGGCTTAATCATTCCTTGTACTAGTGTCTGCAACACTCCTATCCATCCAGTAAAAACATCCTAATGGACATAGGTACCTCTTTGTATAAGATGTAAGGCTACAAACTGTACAGTGTCCCACATTTCCCTATGGTTCTCAGCCCAACACTGTCCTGGTTTCTATACCACCAAATTCAACATACTTCATAGCATTAGATGTCTCTTCAGCCTTCTTTGGTGTTCCCTTACATCCTGATTTCCAATACCTTTTCACTTGAACATACAAAAATTATTACACCTTGACTGTGATGCCACAAGGCCTCACTGAAGCCCCTTCATACTTATCTCGGGTTCTCAATCATAATCTCCAAGAATTACCATTTCTCTGTTCCTCTAGCTTGATCCAATATACAGGTGAGCTGCTCTTATATTCACCTGATATAACCTCTTCGCAAGAGGCCTCTTTATCTCTTAGAAACTTCGGCTATAAAAGGACATACAGTTTGTAAGGATAACTTACAATTTTGTTACACTCAGATTCACTACCTAAGCCATGGTATATCCTAGGGAGGCAAATCTCTCTGAGCAGACAGAAGTACAGCCATTCAAAATCGCCCTCACCTTATTACTAAAAGGCAACTTAGCAGATTTAGAGCCTTTAGGGATATTGCAGTTAGTGGATTCCCAATTTTTCTGAATCACCTGCCACCATCTATGACATGACTAAAAATGACATCCCTGAACCTCTGCCTTCAGAGGGTACTACAGAGTTAGCTTTTGACCAACTCAAGGCTACTATCCACAACCCTACCATTCTGGGTCACCCCCAAATTTTACAAAGTCTTTTTTTCTCTTTAAACATAAAAGGGATGGTCAAGTTCTTTGTGTTTTATCTCAGAAACATAATGGAAATCAGAGACTCATTTGGTATTACAATCTTTCTCCCTATTCAGTAGTTAAACATATCCCACTTGTCTAAGAGCAAAAGCTGCAGCTGCATTTGATCTTGGGGTCACCTTTCCACCTACTGGTACCTCACGCAGTTCAAATTCTTCTCACCAAAAACACTCAACATTTTTCTGCTTTCAGACTCACTTCCCATGAACTGCTGCTTCTGTCTTCAGCTCATATTGCCTTCTCTAGGAGTCATACTCTTTTTCAAAATTGAGATATAATTCATATACCATAACATTTATGTTTTACAGTGAACAGTTCAGCCATTTTTTGTATATTCACAAAGTTGTTCAACCATCACCACTATATAATTCCCAAAGATTTTCATGATCCCCAAAAGCAAAGCCATATCCATTAGCGGTCACTTCCCCGTCTCCTTCCACACCAGCCATAGTCAACCATTAATCTACTTTGTGTCTGTATGGACTTGCATATTCTGGACTTTTCATGTCAGCAGAATCATACAATATGTGGCCTTTTGTGGCTGGCTTCTTTCACTTAGCATGTGTTAAGTGTCACCCATGTTGTAGCAGGCATCAGTACTTCATCACTTTTTCTTGCTAAATAATATTCCATTGCAGGCATATACCATATTTTGTTTATCCATTCATCAGTTGATGGATATTCAGGTTGTTTCCACTTTTTGACTATTATGAATAATGTTACTATGACCATTCATGCATAAGTTTTTGTGTGGACATATGTTTTTAATTCTCCTGGCTATATACCTAGGAGTAGAATTGCTGGATCATATGGTAACTATGTTTAACCTTCTGAGGAACTATCAAACTATTCAACAGCGACTGCACCATTTTACATTCCCACCAGCAATGTATAGGGTTTCCATTTTCTATATCCTTACAACACTTATTGTCCATCTTTTTTTCTTAGAGCCATCCTTGAGGGTATGAAGTAGTATCTCAATGTGGTTTTGATTTGCATTTCCCTAATGACTAGTACTGTTGAGCATCTTTTCATGTGTTTATTAGCCAGCCATTCATATGTCTTATTGTCATAATCTTAATCCAGCTATCTTATTCCCTCTTCCAAAGAAGTGAGAATCTCATGATTGTTTAACTTTAACCTAGGAACTCCATCTGTCTCTTTCTTATCCCCATGAAACATCTCCACAAAACCCAGACTTAGAATTCTTTGTAGACAATTCATATTTTGAGACTGAACAAGTATATTTTCTAGTTAGGTACACTGTCACCACTTTCCAAGAGCTTACTGAATTCAATTATTTTCCTGAAGTCCACTTAACGTAACTAGTTGACTTATAGGATTGACTCTAGCCTACCAACCAGCAAGGAATGAAAGGGCTAGCATATACACAGAAAGAAGATATGCCTTTGGTGTGGTTTATTATTTTGGCATACTAATGAAACAACAGAGCTTCCTGATAGCTGCTGGTACTTAAGCAGCTGTGAGCACATTCAAGCTTTACTAGATGCTGTACTCCTCTCCAAGAAAGTGACTGTAATTAAAGCCCACGCTCATACTAAGGAACAAACCCATGAGGCGAAAGAAAATGCCTTGGCCGATCAATATGCTAAACAGAGTGCTCTCACCCAAGTTCACTTGGCTCAGCAAATCAAAGATGATCTGGTTACTCCAGATTACTTCTATGAAACCTTGAGCAAACTTCAGTTAAAGCATCAGACTCTGAAAAAAAAAAAAGGATATTGGGAGAAATCTGGATGTTCCCTTCATCAAATGGGCTATGGAGACACCAAGACTGTCCCTTGGTCTCTCCAGTCTCTCTGGAATGAAGCTTGATGAAAAATTTGCAGGCTATGACCTATCATAGTAAACAAACTTGAAAACTGCTCTGGGACAACTTTTTTTTTTTTGGCCACGCAGCACATGGGATCTTAGTTCACCAACCAGGGATCAAATCCCTTAATTCACCAACCAGGGGTCAACCAGTGATCAGTGGAAGTGCAGAGTCTTAACCACTGGACTGTCAGGGAAGTCCCTGGAAAAACTCTTAAGGTGGGACATAGAGAGAAACCATAGCCTTAGGGATGCTTTGAACATTTACAGATGAACTTTGTACAGCCTCCTACATCACAAGAATTTGAATATGTATTTACTATTGTCTGCTTTCACTCTGGATAGCTAGAAGTTTTTCCTGGTCCTTGATTACTACAGATTAGAATGTTAATTGTGACCCCCAGGGCAACCACTAAGAAAATAACTTGAAGATGTATATTAAAAGAAATGACTAGGGAATTAAAATGGTATGCTACAAAATATCAATTGAACACAAAAGAATTCAGTAATGAAGGAACTGAGGAACAAAAAAATGAGGCATATAGAAAACAAATAGCAAAACGGCAGAAGGAAGTTCTTCCTTATCAGTAATTACATTAATGTAAATGGATTAAACTCAATTAAAAGTCAGAGAATGACAGAATGGAAAGAAAAAAACAAACATGATTCAGGCATATGCTGTCTATAAGAGACCCGTTTATAACCCAAACCACAAATAGGTTGAAAATAAAAGGATGGAAAAATGTATTCCATGCAAACAATAACCAAAAGGGAGCTGGAGTGGCTATACTAATATCAAGCAAAACAGACTTTAAGGCAAAAATTGTTACAAGAGACAAAGAAGGACAATACGTAATTATAAAAGGGTCAAACACTCAAGAATATGTAACAATTATAAATATAAGTTCCCCCAAAAATTGAGCCCCAAAATATATGAAGCAAAAATTGACAGAATTGAAGTGAGAAATACAGTTCTACAATAATAGTAGGAGATTTCAATGTTCCACTATCAATAATGGATAGAATAAATAGAGAAGATTATCAAGGAAATAGAAGACCTGAGTAATACTATAAACCCACTAGACCTAACAGACATCTAGAGAATACTCCACCCAACAACAGCAGAATAAACATTCTTCTCAAATGCACATGGAACATTCTACAGAAGAGACAATATATTAGGCCACAAAACAAGTTTCAGTAAATTTTAAAAGACTGAAATCATACAAAGTATGCTGTCTTGCCACAATGGAATGAAATTAGTAGTCAGTAGAATGAAATTTGGTAAATTCACAAATAAGTGGAAACTAAACAGCACATTCCTAACTAGCCAATGAGTCAAAGAAGAAATCACATAGTAAATTAGAAAATATATTGAGATGAATGAAAATGAAAACACAACATACCAAAACATGTGGGATGCAGCAAAAGTAGTGCTCAGAGGGAAGACTATAGCAGTAAAATACCTACATTAAAAAAGAAGAGGGCTTCCCTGGTGGCGCAGTGGTTGAGTGTCCGCCTGCCGACGCAGGGGACACGGGTTCGTGCCCCAGTCCGGGAAAATCCCACATGCCGTGCCGTGGAGCGGCTGGGCCCGTGAGCCATGGCCACTGGGCCTGCGCGTCCAGAGCCTGTGCTCCGCAACGGGAGAGGCCACAACAGTGAGAGGCCCGTGTACCGCAAAAAAAAAAAAAAAAGAAGAAGAAGAAGAAGAAAGATGTCAAACAATATCTTAATGTCCACCTTAAGTAACTAGAAAAACGAGGAAACTAACCCCAAAACAAGCAGAAGAAAAGGAATAACAAAGATTAGGGCATAAATAAACGAACTGCAAATCAGAAAATAATACAGAAAATCAATTAATCATTCTTTGAAAAAAACAGCAAAATTGACAAATCTTCATCTAGACTGACGAAGAAAAAAAGAAGTCTCATATTACTAAGATCAGGAATCAAACTGAGGGCATTACTACTGACCTTAGAGAAATTAAAAAGAAAAAGGATTATAAAGAATACTACAAACAAATGTATGCCAACAAATCAGATAATCTGTTTCTAGGAACAGACAAATTCCTAGAAACACACAAACTATCAAAAGTGACTCAAGAAGAAACTAGAAAATCTGAATAACAGGTAAAGTGAGTCAGTGTTTGAACTGAGTTTTCTTAGAAGCTGTATCGTCTCTTTGGCATCCACTAATTACAGGGCCAAACTAATGGCCAAATTTGTTTATATCTCCTCTGTGATATAAACAGAGCCCATACTTTGAGCCACCTCCTTATCTAACTCTCACATACCAAGCCAATATTTCCCCTGAACTAAGTCAACCCAGGCCAGATAACAGACAACTAGGGACAGCCCCTCTATGCCCCAAGCCCCACTAGAATTATTCAAACTAGCAGTCCTAAGCTACTTACCCTGCTCTGCCTTGCCTTGCCTTTCCTGGAAACCCCAGTAAAGGCTCTGGCCTAGGCTTTCCACTCACTCCTTTCTGCCTACTGACTGATACTGGTGCTTCCCCATGTGGCCTTGCATGGTACGGCATACTCCCTCCTCCTGGAAAATATAAGTAATAAAAATCTTCTTTCAGTAGCATTAACTTCTCCATGTTGACATTCAGTCACCTCTACAAATTAAAATACCACAGGTATAATCATTGATACAGTTAGCAGTAAAATAAATAAATAAATAAAAGAAACAAACAAACAAAAAACTTACAATACAAAAAAGTCTAAGACCAGATGATCTCACTGGTGAATTCTATGAAACAATAAAAGAATTAAAACCAGTACTTCTCAAATTCTTCCAAAAAGCAGAAAAGGAGGGAACACATCCCAACTAATTCTATAAAGCCAACATTGCCAAAGCCAGTCAAAGACATCAGAAGAAAAGAAAACTATGGACCAATATCCCTTATGAATCTAGATACAAAATACTAGAAAAACAAATACATCAGCATATTAAAGGATTATATGACATGACTAAGTGGGGTTTATCCCTAGAATGCAAGATTGGTTCAACATATGAAAGTCAATTAATATAATATACCACATTAATAGACTAAAGGGGGAGAAGCACAATTATCTCAATAAACACAGAAAAAGCATTTAACAAAAATCCAACACCCTTTCATGATTAAAAAGAACTCAAAATACTAGGAATAGAAGGGAACTTCCTAAAGATGCTAAAGGGTATCTATGAAACACACACAGGTAACCTCATACATAATGGTGAAAAAAGGAATGTTTTCTCCTAAGATCAGGAACAGGGCAAGGATGTCTGCTTTGACACTTCTACTTAACATTGTATGGGAGGGTCTAGTCAGGGAAATTAGGCAAGAAAAAGAAATACATGGCATCCATATAGTAAAGGAAGAATTAAAAGTACCAATGATTACTGATGACTTGATCTTATATATAGAAAACCCTAAAGTACCCACAAATAAACTATTATAGCTAACAAATGAGTTCAGCAAAGTTGCAGGATACAAGATCAATATACAAATAAATCAGTGTTATTTCTATACACTAGCAGTGAAAAGTCAAAAAAAGTTAATTCAATTTATAATAGCATCAAAAAGAATGAAATACTTAAGAAGAATCTTAACCAAGGAAGTGTAAGACCTGTACACTCTAAATTACAAAATTTGTAGAAAAAAATTTAAAAGACCTAAATAAATGGAAAAGGCATCTTGTGTTCATGAATTGGAAGACTTAATACTATTAAGATGGCAGTACTTGTCAAAATTAATCCACAGACTCAAAGCAGTCCCTATCAACATTCCAACTGCCTTCTTTGGAGAAACTGACAAGCTGGTCTTAAAATTTATACGGAAATGCAAGGGATCCAGAATAGCAAAAACAATTTTCAAAAAGGAGAGTAAAGCTGGGATCTAACACTTCCCAATTTCAAAACGTACTACAAACTTACAGTAATCAAAATAGTGGGGGTATCATAAGAACAGACATGTCGATCAATGGAATAGAACTGACAGTCCAGAAATAAATTTACAGTCAATCACTTTTTGGCAAGGGTGCCAAGGCCATTCAATGGAGAAAGAATAGTTTTTTCAAAAAATGGTGCCGGAACAAATGGATATCCACATGCAAAATTAATAATAATAATAATTTAGAACCCTACCTCACATAATATGTAAAAATTTACTCAAAGTGAATCAAAGAACCAAATGTAATAACTAATACTATAAAACTCTTAGAAGATAGGTAATAAATATTTGTACCTTGGACTAGGCAGTTGTTTCCTTTTTTAAAAAATTTTTATTTTACTTATTTATTTTTGGCTGTGTTGGGTCTTCGTTGCTGCACGTGAGCTTTCTTTAGCTGTGGCAAACAGGGGCTACTCTTTGTTGTGGAGCACGGGCTCTAGGCACGTGGGCTTCAGTAGTTGTGGCTCATGGGCTCTAGAGCGCAGGCTCAGTAGTTGTGGCGCACGGGCTTAGTTGCTCCGCGGCATGTGGGATCTTCCGGGAGCAGGGATCGAACCTGTGCTCCCTGCATTCGCAGGCAGATTCTTATCCACTGCGCCACCAGGGAAGCCTAAGCAGTTGTTTCTTAAACATAATACTGAAAGGACAAGCAACCGATGAAAAAATAAATTGGATTTCATCAAAATTAAAACTTTTGTATGTCAAAGGAGACTACCAAGAAAATGAAAAGACAACCCATGGAATTAGAGAAGATATTTGCAAATGACATAGCTGATAATGGTCTAGTATATAGAATACATTAGAATGCTTACAACTTTATAAACTCTATAAAAAGACAAAGAACCCAGTTTAAAAATGGGCAAAGGATTTGAATAGACATTTCTCCAAAGAAAATATACAAATGGCACAAACATATGAAAAGATCATTAGTTATTTGGAAAATGCAAATCAAAACCACAATGACATACATTCACTGGGGTGGCTATAATTAAAGAAATGAAAAATAACAATGTGTCAGGGAGGATATGGAGAAATTGGAACCGTCATACATTGCTGCTGTGAATATAAAATGGTGCTGCCTCTGTGGAAAAAAGTTTGGCAGTTCTTCAAAAAGTTAGACATAGAGTTACCATATGACCCAGCAATTCCATACTCAGGTATATACTTAAGAGAAGTGAAAACCTACATTCAAACAAAAACCTGTGCACAAACGTTCACAGCAGCATTATTCAAAAACTGGATACAATCCTATTGTCCATCAACTGATGAATGGACACACAAACATGGTGTATTCATACAATGGAATATTATCCGGCCGTCAAAAAGGAGTGAAGTTTCTCAGCCTTAGCACCATCTTCTGAGAAACCTCTGTGCCATGAGAGTGGAGTGGAGGAAGAAGAGAATGCACAGGCTAAAGCACAAAAGAAGAAAGATGAGGCAGAGGTCCAAGTAAACTTGTACACCCATGGAAGCCACAGGAGCAGAAACAAGAGAAGCCATAGCCGGGGACGCTGGTACAAATTGTTGGACTGCATGCCTACTGTCTAGAACTTATCTCAATGGATCTAGAACATCCATGGCCGTTCTGACTGCCTCAACTACCTTTGAGAGACCCACCTTGCTCATGTCAAAATGGTCCTTTTTGGTCCTTTGCCCTGGACCTGTAACGTTATGGGCTAGTTCTGTTCTCAGTTGTGGCTGAATGTAACAGGTGTACAATAAATCATCTCTTTTGTTGTCCTAGCTGAAGAAAAAGTAAAAGGAATGAAGTGCTGATACATACTACAACATAGATGACCCCTGAAAACATCATGCTAAGTGAAACAAGCCAGACACTAAAGGCCATATATTGTCCGATTTCATTTATATGAAATGTTCAGAGTAGGCAAGTCCATAGAGACAGGAAACGAATTAGTGACTGCCAGGGGGAGAATGGGGAACAATTGTTTAAAGGGTACAGGATTTATCTTTGGGGTAACAAAAATGCTCTAGAACTAAATAGCGGTGATAGTTGCATAACATTGTGAATATACAAAAAATCACTAAACTGTACACTTAAAAGTGGTTAAAATAGCGAAATTTATCTCAAAAAACTTAATTTTTACTTTTCTTAACATTTTTAAAATTTATTTATTTTATTTTATTTATTTTACTTTTGGCTGCGTTGGGTCTTTGTTGCAGCGCGAGGGCTTTTCTCTAGTTGCGGCGAGTGGTGGCTTCTCTTGTTGAGCACGGGCTCTAGGCATGCGGGCTTCAGTAGTTGTGGCACTCAGGCTCAGTAGTTGTGGCACACGGGCTCTAGAGTGCAGGCTCAGTAGTTGTGGCACACGGGCTTAGTTGCTCCACAGCATGTGGGATCTTCCCCGACCAGGGCTCGAACCCGTGTCCCCTGCACTGGCAGGTGGATTCTTAACCACTGCGCCACCAGGGAAGCCCCAAAACTTAAATTTTAAAAAGAGGGGGAAAAAAGGAACATTTACAAGAATCCTTAGTGCTAGACGGTCTGTGTGGATATAGCAAAATAAATTTTCTTTTTAATGGTTTGGGGGAAGTTAAGAGAAACCTTTTCAATTATATACACAGGACTTCAAACAAGAGACAGAAAATCTTCCCTTGGTGTTCCTATTGACCAAATGTGGTATGTTGTCTTACCCCTTCTTTTTTCCATTATCAAGGTCTGGTAGAATGGAGACCACCTATTGGCTACTGACCCCTCCACTTGTCTTCTTTCAGGATTCCAGCAGGCTTCTGGTCTGGCAAAGCCTTTGCTCATTGTTGCCAGGGCCAAGTAGCATCTCCTCCAACTGGGAAACAGTGGTCACACCAGATCCTCAGAAGCGTGTGGGTCCATGGTCTGAAGTTGAAGTGGCCTAGCTGACACCCATGCTGATCTCCCTTCTCCGGTCCTCAGGGCTCCTCATAGCCCATCTAGCATCTGGGCTGCCACCATTTTTCTTGCCCCACCAAGCTCACTGCCCAAAGGTGCCACATCCTTGGCGGCCTGGCCAGGGTGGGCTGGGAGACCATCAGCTGCAGGTGTGGTCAGGACCCAGGGAAGCCAATACAACCTTCAGGTCACAGTGGGTGGGGTCACCACTGCCTCAGGGCCAGGACCGGACTGGTTGCAGTGTCAAGGATTCCAGGTCACTGAAGTACCGAAGCCACTGCCCACCAGCCCCCTTCAAGCTCACAGACCAGCCCTGGCCAGGAGGTCTCCAGGGCTGGAGCTCCAATCTCACCTTGCTTTCTGCTGGAACGGACTACTTGAGCTAATGGGGTTTCAAAATTAAAACTTCCTAAACTTTCTGAATACTTATACCTACCTTGGCCTAAGGTAGTCTCGTTGGCCCTAAGGCGCCCTTTCCTTTTGGCAGACATTGTCCCTTTATGACTATATCACAGACAGATTAGTGGAGACTGGGCATTACACCCTGATTTTCCACTCCACTTTGCT
Organism: Stenella coeruleoalba; assembly: GCF_951394435.1. Taxonomy (NCBI): domain Eukaryota; kingdom Metazoa; phylum Chordata; class Mammalia; order Artiodactyla; family Delphinidae; genus Stenella; species Stenella coeruleoalba. Next base: position 87,799,047 of record NC_137152.1, on the reverse strand, counting down.
GCAAGCAGATACGACTCGGTACTGCAAAAGACTAATGCAATCGACTCAGACTTAATACCAAGAGGTTCAAACTGTCTTTCTGGGCCAGAACCCCTGCTTGCATATGGATATTTTTACCCCCGATTTTGTACCCTCGTATTTATAAGGGTATAAATAGTGTGACCATAGATCACAGCTGACCCCAGGCAGTTCAGGGACTTACCTCCCCGCGGGGGAAGTTTTGTCACAGTGTAAAGACTAGTAGCACTGCTTTTATAACCTGGCTGGGACAATAAACTATAAGGTCACCAAACCTTCTTGCACTAATACTGATGGGTTCGAGGAGAAACCCTCACAAACACACCCATGCAGCCCCTGGGGACAACATAACTGCCGACACACCACCAGCAAAAGGGAGACAATATGGCTGCCAGAGCCAACTGCACATGCGCACAGAGGCACGGGGGGGGGGGGGGGCGGGGGGGGGCAGGGGAGGGACCAGGAGCAAAGTATGCAAACAGGGCCTGCAGGGCTTTTCCTGACCTGATACCAGGGAGTGAGGGATTCAAGAGTTTTGCACCTGAGTTTGCCTGTACTTTAGTTGGAGTTGCTACAGACAAATTCCAAAGTCACCAAAATGGGCATCTGATGCATGGGGACATAATTCCAGCTGCCTAGGAAGCGTATTTGGGGAGCAGCAATTGGATGGAAAATGGCTGTGGGTCAGACAGTTGCATTTGAGCAGCGAGGGTGGGCTGGGAGCTGCTTCCGGGGCCCAAGGAGAACAGCAAGCTGCTGTAGGCAGTCAGACGGGTGTTGTGGATGAGGGTACAAACAGGTATTTGGAGCTGCAAATGAAAAATGGTGCCTGCCATATTAGGAAATAAAGGACGCCCTCAACCACTATAGCCCGCCCCAGCGGTGAGCCCTGGGTGGACTCAGGATGGGAAAGAACAGGATACTGGCCCTAGAGAGCTAAGGTGCCTACTAGAGGAATGATTTCAATGAGCCCAGACTCTTGCATCTTCCCACACATGAAAATGGTAAGATGAACATATCTGCAAAGCAGAAAAAGAGACATAGGTGTAGAGAACAAATGTGTGGACACCAGGGGGGAAAGCGGGGAGGGGGGATGAATTGGGAGATTGGGATCGACATATATATGCCGCTGGGTATGAAATAGATAACTAGTGAGGGCCTGCGGTATATCATGGCAAACTCTACTCGGTGCTCTGTGGTGACCTGGATAGGAGGGAAATCCAAAAGGGAGCGGATATGCATATACAAATGGCTGGTTCACTTCCACGTGCAGCACGAGGTAGCACATTGGGGTAAAGCAACTATACCCCAATAAAAAATACAAAAAAATTTTTTAAAGTGCTAAATTCATTAACTTGAGATGTCTAGGTTTTCTTTTTTTTTTTTAAACATCTTTATTAGAGTATAATTGCTTTACTGACAGTAATCTTTTGATGTCCCCGACTACCTGGTCTTTGTTGCAAAACTCCTATATATCCTGGCCTTACCCTTACCACTTCAGAGCAGTCCCTCAGAGCTATCTGAGAGGTTGCCTCCCAGTCTTAAGTCCTCAGGAAGTCCCCTGAATAAAACATAATTCTCAATTTTTAGGTTGTGCATTTTTTTCAGTCGACAGAGCCCAGGTCCCACTGACTCCAAAGTCCGTGCCCTTCTTTACCTTGCTCTTAGACCGTGGCACGTAGTAGATACCAGTAAACACCATTTGAATAAATGAATTCACACCACGGTCTCTTTCTGAAGAAGTTGTTCCCTCCATCTCTGGGGAAATCCTGCCCTATCCCTCAAGGCCCAGCCCAAACACAGCCTCCTCCATGTAGCCCTGGGTAATTCTGTGTCCCCTCTCAACCCAGCAGTTGCAGTCTCTCCCGTGGCTATGGAGTGAGTAGGGGGAGACAGGGAGAGGCATTACCGCTGGAGTGCAGGGGGGCGTTGGGTCCTTTGGGATGAGACAGCTGACGGGGGGAAAATCCCGAGTTTTGCAGATAGAGATTTTTGGCTGTTGAGATTGTCTATTGGAATTAAGGCTGCTATAGGAGATTTTAGCTGGTTAAATCCATGACATAATAACCCATCCTGAATCCTACTCTAGAGAAGTGCCTGGAGACTTTTACTTTTAGCAAGTAGTTCTACTGATTGTTATAATCAGGAACATTCCCAAAACTGTTCTCCTCTAACCCTCTCAATTTACCGGTTAGGAAACTGAGACCCAGTAAGTGAAACTAATTTACCCAAAGTCACACAGCCAGTTAGTGACAGAACCAGGATAAACGTTAATCGATTATATCTCTTATAGTAACCTTATATTGAATTCCCCAAAGACGACGCTGCATCTCAGACATACTAACTCATCTGGCAAATACTTGTATGAGTAGAATTTATAAGATTAGCTCTTGCCGCCTGCCAGGATTCCGGGGAGTGTGATGCTTAATGGGTAAATTTTGATAGGTGGAAAAAAAGTGGGAAATTGGTCATGAGACACTAGGCAGTTAAGTGAATAAAACAGAGGGTACAGGCAGAAAGTAGCATGTATATAGTCCTTCAAAATCCTCAAGCCTTAAATATGAGAATAGAAATTATGTTCAGAAGATACTCTGAATAATAGGAAGTAGGGGGCTACATGAGTCTGGAACTTGAGAGATCAAAATCTGGCTTGGAAACATAGATCTGGAAGTCGTCAGCATAAAGGTTGAAGTTGAAGCCACGGAACTAGATGCGCTCACTCAGGGACAGTTATTCAGAGGGGCGCAGATGAGGACAGAAGACTGAAGGGACAGCTGTTTAAGGAATAGTTACAAGAAGATTTTACAAAGGAAGCAGAGGGAAGCACAAGAGGGCTGGGAGGCAAACGAGGAGTGAGGAGGATGGCATCAATGATCGCTCTGCCACTGAAACCTCCTTCTGTCACCTCCTTCCCTAGACCTCACAGTCCACGTTCAACATCACTTGAATGTCCCCTGCAAGAATGTCAGAGTTGGGCCTTTAGGGGTTATTTATGCAAGGGTATCTCAATCTTGACACTATTGACATTTGGGGCCAGATAATTCTTTTTTGTGGATGGCTGTCCTGTGCATTGTAGGAGGTTTAGCTGCATCTTTTGCCTCTATCCCCTAGATACCAGTAAGACACACTCTCCACCCCCCAACCGCCGGTCATGACAACCAAAAATGACTCTAGACATTGAAAAATGTCCCCCGAAGGGACAGAATGGTCCCCAGTTGATAACCACTGGGCTACACAATCCTCCCATCTCTGAATTTCTGGTAGGGGACATCCAAGTGATGAACCTCAGGCAGATGATTAGAAGGGTCTGGAACTCAGGAGAAATGAGTCTAGATGAGGGTACATATTTGATAGTTTATCAGCATGTGGTGGGAGTTGAAGCCATGAGCATGGATGAGATCACCCAGGGACAGGGCATAGCATCAGAAGAGAACAAGACCCAGGACAGAGTCCTAGAAAGCACTGACATTTAAAGGGGAACCTGAGATGAGAATTCCGAGAAGGAGGAATAACAATTCTACCAAAGCTACTACTATCATTTACTACCACTTGCCATGTGCCAATGACTATGCCAAGTTCTTCACAAGCTTCATCTCATTTAATCCTGAACAGAACTTTGTGAAGTAGGCATTATCATCTCCATTTTTCCTGAGAAAGAAACAAGCCCAGAGACATTAAGGAAGCCTGCAAAAATGTATGCTGTTAGTCAGTGCCAGAGCCAGGATTCAAACCCAGATTTGTCTGCCTTTTCAGTTCATACATTTGCTACCAGCAAACCTAGGAAAGAGGGTGGTCCTGGGATCCAAGGAATTAAGGAATATAAAGAAGAACAGAGCAATCTATAACATCTAATCCAGTCCAACAACATAGGCAGGTCAGAAAAGTACAGGAAAAGTGTAGCAGATGAGCAGCAAGGATGCCATACATGACCTTGGTGAGGATGGTTTCAGTAGGTGGTGGGAAGTCAGGCTGGATCGCAGACAGTTGAGGAGAGACTGGAGAGGAAAGACGTGGAAAAGCAAATGGAGGCTTCAAAGCATTCAGATTTGAAGGAAAGAAGAGAGATAAGGTGGTAGCTACAGGAAGGGAATAACCTAGTGTCTAGGGAGGGTTTTTTTTTTCTTACAACAAAACTTACATGTTTAATGTAGAAGATTTAGAAGACATTGGTCAATCAATGCTATCCCACAAACCAGAAAAAATCACAGGTAATATTTTGGCATTTATCTTTCTGGTCCATTGTTGTCCTATACATACACGCACACATTTTTAGAAAAATGTTATCAAACCATTCATATTGTTTTGTAACTTGTTTTTTAATTAAAATACATAGTAAACACTTTGCAATGATAATAGCAATAAATGTGCTATGTGAGCATCATTCTAATATTTTCTTGCTATTCCTATGGGCCATATTGAAACATCATTTCTCTCACTGTCAGCATCCTTCCCTTCCCTTCCATTCCCTTTCCTTTCCTTCTAGCTTCTTCCATTATTTTCCATCCCACTCCCCACCCCCACCCCCAAACACAAGCTATCATGGATTGGAAGTGTAATTAATTCAAATCGACTTAATTTTGAAGAAAATATGAAGAAACTGAATAAAATATCAGAGAAATACTTGTTTGAAAAGAGAATTTGGGTTTTTTAAGCTGAATGATACTTGAGCATATTTATACCTAACAGTGTGTGTGTGTGTGTGTGTGTGTGTGTGTGTGTGTGTGTGTGTGAGAGAGAGAGAGAGAGAGAGAGAGAGAGAGATAAGGAGAAAATAGTAGAGAGAGATTGAAGATACAGCTGGGAGGCAGGAAGGGAGGGTTGTCAAACAATGGATCAAAGTTCCGAAGAAGGAAGGAGGATACAGGGCATAGATGCCACAATTAACATTAAATAGATGTCTTTAAGTCTGTGAGGGGTGTATCACGTTGGGTGGCAGGAAGTTGAGGTAATTTCTGGCCTCTGTAATTATGGAAACGTAGGAGTCCAAGTTAACTGCTGAGAGGCAGGGGGAAGGGGGCTTATGAAAACTGGTGAGGAGCTGAACTGGCTTCTTGGGTGAATGGGAGAGAACGCTGATGAAGGGATGAAGGACACACAAAGTATCCATCATGGCAGTGTGGAAAACCAAGCTGAGACTGAAGCCAATCCCCATGCATAAGAGATAGACATTTTCGTTTGATGTATGTTTGGGGTTCTGCTAGTATGCAAGTACAAAAGATGGGCAAACAGCAAGCAGTTTGAAAATATTGGTAAGTTGTCTGGGGTGGAAATGAAGAAGAGAGGGCTGATAGATTTCTTGGGAAATAATGGAGGGGTCAAAGGAGTAGAGGGTTAAATGACTTAGAAGAATAACTGTAGTGACAATAAAGACTAGAGAAATAGAGGGTTTTGGTCAGAGAAGTGGAACTGTAGCCACCAGGGATGCCACAATGCTAGGCCACAAGGACCGAGAGATTGAAGCTACCTCTTCTGGGATCGATGCCACTCCAGGCTATGGCAGTATAGAAATTATAACCTCTGGGTTTGCCATCATGTTAATCCAAATAGGCAGAGACTATACATGCTAGGCTGAACGAACTCTGGCCATCGGACCTGGTTTCCACTCTCCTCCAAGATCTGCTGAGATGAAACCCACCAGGCCCTCACCCTGGTTGTCATTACTCCTCCAGCCACAACCTCGTATTTTGAGTTTTTCAACTAGCACTATGAAAATGTCTCAGCTCCTAAAGTCCACGGATCCCTCTACTTCTTCCCAATCTATTAGGACTCTTCTTTTTTATTTCTCTCATTACTTAGCTTAGATGCCATGGTTTATCATTTCAGTACCATTCTTGCCAGTTCTAAGTTCCCTTGCCTTGAACTTGTTTTGTAAGCCACCTACCTTGCTAAGCCCAACTCTGTCTTCTCTGTACATGCACCTGAGCACTGCTAGAGAAATTCACACAGGTATTTCAAACCTTCTCAGTCTCCTTAAATCCCAGTTCTCCCTCATATACCTCCCTCTTCCCTTCATATCCACCCCTATTCTCAGCAGTTCTCAGCATCACAAAGAAACTTATCTCCTTCCATCTTCATCTTCTTTTTTGTTACATTAGAAAAAAGGTGTTGCTTGTTCTCTCCACTGGCAATAGCTCTGTGTATACTTTTGAGCCCATTGTCTGTCTTTCAGAAGTCTTACACTATTGACGATCCCTCATCTTTCCTATTTGTTCAAATTTTTTCTCTCCACTGGATCCTTCCCAACAGGTTTAAACATGTTGAAGTGTTTCTATTAAAAACAAAACAAAAGAAAACAAACAAACAAAAACTTGCTTAACCCCACACTTCACTCAAGCAACCTCCTTCCCCTTCACAGCCAAACTTCTTGAGAGAGTGGTCTTTCTTACTGTCATTGTTTCCTTGCTTCCTGTCTACACCTCAGTCCACTTCCATCTAATTTCCAGCCCTTCACTACAGCAAAAACAGCTCTTGTCACAATAACCTCCATACTGTCAAAAGTAATGGGCATTTTTCATTTCTCACCTTGCTAGACTTCTTTGCAGCCTTTGACCCGTTAATCACTTCCTCCTTCTTAAAATGTTCACCTCCTTGACTTTTTAAAAAGTTGAAATTACTCTTTTAAGATAATTGTAGATTCACATGCAGCTATAAGAAATAATACAGACAGATCTCATATCCTTCACCTAGTTTTTCCCAACAGTAACATCCTGCAAAACCATAATATAATATCCTAACCAGAATATTGACATTGATACAGTCAAAATACAGAACAGTCCCATCACCACAAGGATCTCTCACAGTGTCTTTTAATAACCACACCCTCTTCTCTCCCAGATACGTGCTCTCCCCCATCCCTGCCCTTAACCTCTAATCAGTCCTTCACTTCTAAATTTTGTCATTTCAAGAATGTTATATATATGGAGCCATAAAGTATGTAACCTTTTGAGACTGGCTTTTGGCACTCAGCATAATTCTCTGAAGATTCATCCAGCTCATCATGTGTATTGCGCAGTTCATTCCTTTTTAATATTGAGTAGTATTCCAGGGTATGGATGTACCATGGTTTAAGTTGCTTTGTATTCACCTGTTGAAAGACATTTTGGGTTGTTTCCAGTTTGGAGCTATTATGAATAAAACTCCAATGAACATTCATGTATAGGTTTTTGTGTGAACATAAATTTCCATTTCTCTAGGAAAAATGCCCAGGGGTACAGTTACTGGGCCATATAGTAGGTTTATGTTTAGTTTTATAAGAAACTGACAAAATGTTTTCCAGGATGGTTGTGCCACTTTTTGCCAGCAATGTATGAGTGATTTTTTATCTCCATCGTTATCAGCATTTGGTATTATCACTGTTTTTTATTTTTGCCATTCTGGTAGGAATGTAGTGTTTTTTGCACGGGGTGGGGTTTCTGGTAGTTCTATTTGCATTTCTTTAATGGCTGATGATGTTTGACATCATTTCATGTGCTTCTTTGACATCTGCATATCCTCTTCAGTGAAATATTTGTTCATGTCTTTTTCCCATTTTCTAATTGGACTGTTTGGTTTTTTACTGTTTTGAGACTTCTTTATGTATTTTAGATTTGAGTTCTTTGTTGGATATGTGGTTTGTAATACTCCTGCTGGTTTGTAGCTTGTCTTTTTTTAAAACTAATTAATTAATTAATTTCTTTTTGGCTGTGCTGGGTCTTCGTTGCTGCACGCGGGCTTTCTCTAGTTGCGGCGAACAGGGGCTACTCTTTGCTGCGGTGCACGGGCTTCTCATTGCGGTGGCTTTTCTTGTTGCAGAGCATGGGCTCTAGGCGCACGGGCTTCAGTAGTTGCGGCACACGGGCTTAGTTGCTCTGCGGCATGTGGGATCTTCCTGGACCAGGGATCGAACCCGTGACCCCTGCATTGGCAGGCTAATTCTTAACCACTGCACCACCAGGGAAGCCCTGTAGCTTGTCTTTTAATCCTCCTAACAGAGTCTTTTGCAGAGCAAAAGTTTTTAATTAAGTTTTAAATTTTATCTAGCCCTGAAGATTCTGAAGATTTTCTCTTATGCTTTTTCTAAAGTTCTATAGTTTTATATTTTGCTTCTAAGTTTGCAATTCATTTTCATTTTTGTATAAGGTGTGAAGTTTAGGCTGAGGTTCATTTTTTTCTTTTCCTTTTTCTGTCTTTTTTTCAACTATGAATGTCCAATTTTTCCAACACCATTTGTTGAAAAGGCTATCCTTCCTCCATTGAACTGCTTTGAAAAAAAAAAAAACCTTGGCATGTTTGTGTGGGTCTATTTTTAGGTTCTCTATTCTGTTTCAGTGATCTATGTGTCTATCCCTCTTCCAATGCCATATTATCTTGATTAGTAGTAAGCTTAATAAATGTAGTAAGCCTTAATAAATGATACCTATTTTGTTCACCACTGTATCCTCAGCTCCTTGAACAGTGTCTAGAAAATTGTAGATACACATTCTGAGGTGGAGCAATTCTGGGTGAGGATGATGTCACAAGCTACGCTGTCTAATGGAGTTTTCTTCACTGATGAAAATTTTCTCTATATGGTCGGCACATGTGGCTATTGAGCACGTGAAACGTGGCTAGTGCAACTGAGGAACTCATTTTTAATTTTTATTTAATTTTAATTAATTTAAATAGCCACCTGTGGGACTTCCCTGGTGGCACAGTGGTTAAGAATCTGCCTGCCAATTCAGGGGACACAGGTTTGAGCCCTGGTCTGGGAAGATCCCACATGCTGTGGAGCAACTAAGCTGTGCACCACAACTACTGAGCCTGCACTCTAGAGCCCACGAGCCACAACTACTGAAGCCCGCATGCTACAACTACTGAAGCCTATGCACCTAGAGCCTGTGCTCCGCAACAAGAGAAGCCACCGTAATGGGAAGCCTGTGCACTGCAATGAAGTGTAGCCCCCACTGGCTGCAACTAGAGAAAGCCTGTGCACAGCAACGAAGACCCAATGCAACCAAAAATAAATAAATTAAATAAATAAAATTTTTAAAAGCCCTGTCTAAAATAAATAAATAAATAGCCACCTGTGGCTAGTGGCCAATGTATTGGGCTGTACAAGTCAAGAGAGCAGCCATGAAAGAGCGTGACTAAAGTGGAGGCAGGTCACTATGGAGAACAGTATGGAGGTTCCTTAAAAAACTAAAAATAGAACTACCATACGACCCAGCCATCCCACTACTGGGCATATACCCTGAGAAAACCATCATTCAGAAAGAGTCATGGACCACAATGTTCATTGCAGCTCTATTTACAATAGCCAGGACATGGAAGCAAACTAAGTGTCCATCGACAGACGAATGGATAAAGAAGATGTGGTACATATATATACAATGGAATATTACTCAGCCATAAAAAAGAATGAAATAATGCCATTTGCAGCAATGTGGATGGACCTAGAGATAATCTTACTGAGTGAAGTAAGTCAGACAAAGACAAATATCATATGATATCACTTATATGTGGAACCTAGAAAAATGATACAAATGAACTTCTTTACAAAAGAGAAACAGACTCACAGATTTAGAAAACAAACTTAGGGTTACCAAAGGGGAAAGGTGGGGGGAGAGGCGTAAATCAGGAGTTTGAGATTGACATATACACACTACTATGTATAAAATAGATAATCAATAAGAACCTACGTATAGCACAGGGAACTCTACTCAATACTCTGTAATAACTTACATGGGGAAAGAATCTGAAAAAGAATGGATATATGTATATGTATAACTGAAACACTTTGCTGTACACCTGAAACTAACACAACATTGTAAATCAACTATACTCCAACATAAAATTAAATTAAATTAAAAAAACAAAATTGTCTTCCTCAAAGTCACTCCATTCAGTCCATAATAAAAGAGATCAACATACACCTGAAACTAACACAACACTTTAAATCAACTATACTCTAATGTAAAATAAAAATTAAAAAATAAATAAAATGGAGGTAGGTCAAAGTCATTAGGTTTTAAGAAGTCAAGAACTGCTAGGCCAAAATTTTGGATGAATAAAACAGGTGAACAGTGAAGTCCCTCAGGACAATGACATGATATTGGCAAGGAAGGCTGTGTATTAAAAGCTAAAAGGCCTGATTTACTTTGAGGGCATGAACAGTGTCTAGACAACAAAAATGAGGTTGTGGTAGATGATTAGACTAGCATGTGACTTAGTGTTGTGTTTCCAGCAGGGCAGAGAAACAATGGCCAGGAAGCTGCCTCAAAAAAGCAGGAGGGGGCTTCCCTGGTGGCGCAGTGGTTGAGAGTCCGCCTGCCGATGCAGGGGACACGGGTTCGTGCCCCGGTCCGGGAGGATCCCACATGCCGTGGAGCGGCTGGGCCCGTGAGACATGGCCGCTGAGCCTGCGCGTCCGGAGCCTGTGCTCCGCAACGGGAGAGGCCACAACAGTGAGAGGCCCGCGTACCGCAAAAAAAAAAAAAAAAAAAAAAAAAGTTAACATTTTGTGTAATAAATGTTTTTTTATTGTGGTAAATTACACATAACATAAAATGTATCATTTTATCTATTTGAAAGTGTACAGACCAGTGGCACAAAGTACAATTATAACGAATGAGTGGTTTTAAACAAAAAAAACGCTGGTGAGGCGCATTTGTGGTGGTGGCCAATGATGAACTCTGGTGGCCTTCACTGTTCTCAAGGTTCCAAATGCAACGGAAGTATAGTGACAAGGTACTTCAGACCAAGTGCTGGATGAGGTATACATGATCTTGAAGCAGCTGGTAGCTCTGGTCTGTAGGCTCTGAGGTGGGTGCATATACATTTAGTTCACTCAAAAGGAAGGCATAAGTGAATGTTCAGCCCAGTTCTCTCCTGCCTCTGAAGGGCCCAGTAACACATTATTCTGAGCCACAAAAGTTAATGAAACCTCTACTAGCCTTGTCTCCTGACCTGTAAAATGCAGTAATCGTCCCAGAGTTGTCACAAGGATTAAATATATGCAGACTACATTAGCATAGTGCCTGACACATGGTATGCTCTCAATAACTGGTTCCTATTATCATTATTATATTATGGTCCTGATCAAACTCTGCCTTCTAGCAGAGCTCTTAGAACAATGGACATATCTCCTCTGTTCAACTGAGATCTTGTTAAGGGAAAGGACTGTGCCTACTCATCTTTTTATACCCCATAAACCCAGCACATAGTAAGTAGTGTATACACATGTGTTGAATGAAAATATTCTCCCTTTATGTCTACCTCCTTCTTCCTCCAACCCTAGCCAGAGTCCACATGAAGAGGTGTGGTTGTTAAGAGCACAGGTTTTGGGGTGAGATAGGTTTGAATTTTGGCTCTGCTACTTACCTGTGTGACCTTTGGCAAATTACTTAACCACTCTGCATCTCATATAGAACATGAAGAAAATAAATATCTACTTCATAGAATTAAATGAGAATATATAGTAAAGCACAATGCCTGTCACAGCTGAATGCCTGAACAGTAATAATTCCTCCTCCTCCTCCTCCTCCTACTATTATCTGTTTCTTTCAGAAAAGGGGGCATGCCTCCCCTGCTCCCGCCGTTCTGATGGGGATTAAGTGAGAGAGAGGCTTGGTGAGAGAGAGTGTGTGATACAATCACACTAGGGAATGGAACTTTCTTTTTTTGGCCGTGCCATGTGGCTTGCGGGATCTTAGTTCCCTGGCCAGGGATTGAACCCAGGGCCACCGCAGTGAAAGCACTGAGTCCTAACCACTGGACCACCAGGGAAGTCACAGAATGGAACTTCTTCAAGGAAGATTTCCTGGACTGGAAAAGCAAGAAAGAGATAAGAGAAGCAATCAACCATAAACAAAACTGAGAAGTGGGTGACATTTGTCTGTGGTGACTCCCTTCCACACCAAGGTCATTACCTCTCTTTCCAATTTAGGCTTTTACTGATATGCCCAGTCTTCCGTGTTGTCTGTCAGTGCTGTAGAACCTTCCCTGCTCCTGTTCTTACCACCTAGCTCACATGTTCTGTATGTTCTAGACTCTTGGAAACCAATCGGGAACTAACTTACTAACCTGAGGTGAGATGTTAACAGCACTTTTGAGCACCTTAACTCATGAGAGAGACTGGCTTATAAAAATTACAGGTCTGGGGCTTCCCTGGTGGCGCAGTGGTTGAGAGTCCGCCTGCCGATGCAGGGGACACGGGTTCGTGCCCCGGTCCGGGAAGATCCCACATGCCGCGGAGCAGCTGGGCCCATGAGTCATGGCCGCTGAGCCTGCGCGTCCGGAGCCTGTGCTCCGCAACGGAAGAGGCCACAACAGTGAGAGGCCCGCGTACCGAAAAAAAGAAAAAAATACAGGTCTGGGTGTTGGGGAAGGGGCAGAGGGGGAAAGTCTTTGGACAAAGAAAACTTTTCCATGCTGCACAGGCAACTGTCTACTTAGCCCTTGGGCGGAGTGAGTCTTGAACAGAAGAAAAGGAAAACAAAGTGGAATAGGCAGGTGCTTCCCAATAAACTCCTTTGATGCCCTCAAAGTGCTAACAACCACAATAAACACCTCAAAGTTGCAGCCACCCCCTTTTGTATTCACACTCATTATCACTCTCATTGACACTACCTTTTGTGATCCTTTTTCTTTTGAGGCTTCCCCAACCCCTGCTTGCCTCAGATCCAGAGTCTGTTGCCACCTGCATTGCCAGCAGCTGGCAGACGACTCCAGCTTTCTACCATCCTTGGGCCTCCATTCCCATTACAGGCCTGCCTCTCTGCAATCATCTACCACCAGTGGACATCTCTGAACACCTATCACATGTAAGGTCCTATCTTTCCCCCTGGCTACTACTGAGACTGTGTAAAGTGTGGAGCTTTATGCACAAATGTGCCACTAGTTAGCTCACAGAAAGAGATATATTGAAGCTACCTTCCCAAGAATGGAGAGAGCTTTCAATTGATTTACCCACCTGGTTCCATTTTTTTAAAAAAAAAAGTGTACCAACACTAGGGTGATCAACTATTCTGGCTTTCCCAGGACTGGGGAGTTTCCTGGGATGTTCAGGAATCAAGAGTCCTGAATAAACTGGGATGGTTAGTTACCCTCAAACATTTATGGACTGCCCACTGTTTATCTAGCATGACTTTAGGTACTGGCCTTCCAGGCCAGCCTTAAATGAATGGCAGGGAAAGTGATGCTCTAAGGCAAAAATGTGCTGGTAAAGTTTTAACAACCAGCTCTCCTGGGGAGGGGGAGGAGGGGGATCCCTAATTTGTAGCATTTGCCCATTTCTGTGTTGTAAACACTCCCATTATGGCCATTTTCAAGCTACCGAAGAGATGCAGAGTAAAACACCATTATTTAACATTTCTACTACACAAATACAACAGATGTGAGTTACCTCAAGAGCACAGATGATAGTAAAATCTGATAAAAATTAGTAGGAAGTCATGAGTCTAGAGTATTTATTACCTTTAATAAAATTTATGTAATTGCAAGTTTATATCATGTGATTTTTTAATGATGGCTTTAACAACTGATTGCAAAATTCCTGAAAATGTAACCATCAACTTTCACCAGTCAATATGAGCCAGTTCCGGCACATCACTGTAAGAACCCTGGGAAATCACCCCTTTTCATCACTCACATGTCTCCTTCCCACTGGTATGCCACAAAAGACTGAAGACCAACCATTTGCAATTTATTCCTTTGATCTGAGCTCTGCCTTTAGTATGCTAAGATGAGCAAGACCAGGAATAAGGACACAAGTTCTAATCTCAGTCTTATCATGAATTGGCTGTGTGACCTTGACTTCTTTGGATCCCAGGATCCTTATGTGCAGAATAAGGGGCTTAGCCAACACGTGTTCTTAAATGACTCTTTCAGACATGTTTGTGTGTGTTTGTGTATGTGTTTACAGCTCTGTTGAGGTACAATTCACATACAATAAGCTAGATATATTGTCAGAGTACAATTTGATGAGCTTTGACTGAAATAATCACCACAAACAAGATAATGAGCATATCCATCACACCCAAATGTTTTCTTGTGCACCTTTATAATGTATCCCTTCCTTTCCTCAGCTGTCACTAGGCAACCACTAATCTGCTGTCACTAAAGAATACTTTGAATTTTCTAGAATTTTCTAAAAATGTAATCATACAATATATATTATGCTCTTATCTTTATTTCCTTTTTTCTGCTTACTTTGGATTAAATTTGATCTCCTTTTTCTAGTTTTTTATTATGTAACCTTAAGTCATTGATTTAAGACCTTTCTTTTCTAAAATATGTCTCATGTTTTCATTTTCATTCTGTTGAAAATACTTTCGAATTTCCCTTGAGACTTACTCTTAAGCCATGGATTATTTAGAAGTGTGTAATTCTTTCCAAATATTTGGAGGACTTTCCATGTATTTCTTTTTTTACTGATTTTTAATTTAACTCCATTGTGGTCAGAGAACACACTTTGTATGACTTGCATCCTTTAACTTAATATTGAGATTTGTTACATGATCCAGATATGGTCTATCATGATATTCAATGTGCGCTTGTAAAGAATGTTTTCTGTTGTTATTGGATCGAGTGTTGTATAGACGTCAATTAGGTCAAATATATTATTTGTGTTATTCAAATTTTCCATATTCTTATTTTCTGTCTTTTTGGTCTATTCATTATTGAGAAAGATATTTAAGTCTCTGACTAAAATTATGGATTTGTCTATTTCTCAAGTCATTTTTTTCTTCATGTATTTTGAATGTTACTAAAATGCACATATCTTTAGGATTGTTATGTCCTCATGATTAATTAGCCAGTTATGAAATGGCCCTCTTTACCTCTGTTAATATTCTTTCCTTTGCAGTGTACGTTCTCTGATAATAGTCACTCTAGCTTTTTAAAAAATAATGTTAACATAGTATACCTTTCCCCATCTTTTATGTTTCACCTATTTTTTTTTTATATTTAAAATGGATTATCTATAAGCAGCATATGGTTGAGTCTTTAAAATATATTTTTTTCCATTCTACCAATCTCAGCCTTTTAATTGGGTTGCTGTGAGACCATTGACTTTAATATGACTACTGATACAGTTCTGTTCAAAACTACCATCTTGCTATTTTTTGTCCCAACTCTGCCTGTTATCCAACGTCTGGAAACTGCTGTTTCCCATATTTTGACCATTGAGTCGCTCATGTGAGAGGGTAAATCCACTCACTGTTACTTCATTATTGCTGGAAGTAGAAGTCCTCTATGTTTTGTTTTTCATACTGACTTGTTATTTATATTTGGACATTTGTTATTATATATATGGACATTAGTCTTATCTTTATACATGTGACAAATATGTTCCTCCAGTTTATCAATATTCTTTTAATTTTATTTATGGTGATTTTTTTTTCATAAAGAAATTTTTAATTTTGATGTTGTCAGATCTTTCTCTTCCTTTGGGTTTTTATGTCATGTATGACTGCCCTGTATTTTCTTCTAAATTGTCATGTCTTAAAAGAAGAAAAATAACCCCTCAGTATGAATAAGTTTTATTTTTAACATCAAGTTTATTAATTATAAACGTAATACATGCACATGGTAAAAAACAAGTAAAACAGAAGGCTATAGATGAAAATGAAAAGTTCCTTTCGTGTTCTCCCAGTGCCCCTGCTTGCCAACTTCCTCTTGCCAGAGGTAACTTCTGTTAGCAATTTCTTGTATATATCCTTCCTTACATACCCTGGACACATACATACACATGCATATTTATCCTTTTGTACACAAACAGGACACACACACACGCACACGCACACATACACACACACACACAGGGTTCTGCAATTTTTCATTTAACGTTATATCTTTGAGTCCTTAATGTGACTGAATTTTATCAGATGTTCACCAGACTGACAGAGGGACCAGGGCAGTCAGAGAACACAGTAAGGAAAGTGCACAGAAAAAGGTATATTCACCTCTGTAAAGCCAACACTTAGCACAAAACCTGGCACATAATAAATCCTCAATAAATAAGTGTTAAATAACTAAAGGGAAAGAAGAACTTGAGAAAACTGGAAACAAATTGCTACCTTGACCATTCTTCTCAGGCCAAACCGGGTCTCTGAGAGTTACCACCTCCCAGGGCAGCAGGGAACAATACCTGATAATAGATGAGGACATGGAGAGCTGGACCTCTCGCCTGCAATAACTTTCCACCGTGTGTCTCTTCCCCCACTAGATTCACCACCTCCAGCACACACATTTAGTTCAAATGCACAGTTCACACTGACTACACGGTCTGGGGGCTCAAAGACTACACAGCTCAACTATAAACACACTCATACATACAGCTACCATTAATCAGTACCTACTGTGGGATAGGCACCATGCTGGGAACAGCAGCCCTGCAAGGTTAATGTCAATTTACCCCCATTTTATAGGTTAGAAAACTGAGGCTCCAAGAATCCAAGTGACTTATTCAGGGTCACACAGCTAGTAAGTAGCTTCCAGAGACAGCTCTACACCTTAATCAGGTCAGCCTGCTTTTCTGTCGGTCCCACAGGCTCTGTGCTATTTTCCTTGCCTGGCACTCCCTTTCTCCACTTGTCTCATCTAGTGTTTTGTGGAAGCCAGGCAGAGATAGAAACATGGGCTTGTGCAGGATCCATGCTAGGCTATGGAATACGCTGTGAGGGATGAGTAGTGAGTCAGTCATAAGAGTCTATGAACAAGAACAAACACATGGGGGAGGTATTAAAAGTTCAGAAAGGGAGTGGAGCCTGGGAACTGGAGAGCACCCTCAGGAGCCTAGGATATGAATATTGTGGCAGCTCAAGAAACTCTAATGCAAGTATTTCTCTCTCCCTAGGTGCTTCTGGTGAGCTGCTCACAAACATAGCCCTTTTGCCTGCAGTCTTATAGCCACTGGCCAGTGTATCTCCCCGCATCTTAATCCTATTCATTCTCAATGCCCACATTAAGTCTCACCTCGATGAAGCCTTTACCTATTAACCCAACTCATTCCTCTCACTTTCTTTTGTGAATTACAGTTTTACTTAAAATCAGCACCATAATATATAACATGTGTTTGTCCACCCTCTTGTTCTTTAATTATTTCAGGTATCTTGTCTCTTTAAGTGGACTCCTTCACATGTCTTTTTTTCTATTGTTTCCCTGCCCTGTCTGAGTATTGAGAAACCTGGCTGGATGCTAGTCCCAACTCTCCCACTGAGCTGTGTGACTTGGAGCTCGTCACAACTTCTCTGAGCCTCATCTTCCAACCTTGGAAGGTTTTTGTAAAAACACAGTAAACATTGTAACACAATATAAGAATGTAAGGTATTATTGCTGAAGACATTTCAACTAAGGTGCTTCCACCTTTTACATCCTATTTAGTGGGTGGGTCTATGTAAGAAATAGCAATCACTGCTGCTTGTTTCACACTAGCATCCTCAGCAAAGGTTAACAGGTTTAGAACAAGAATACTGCACAACTGTTAGAGATGGTGCCAGACAGAGGAGGTCTATATGCAGCTGATTCAGGGGCTCTCCTTGGAAACTACCAGGTGATTCCAGGCTTGCTCATTTTTAAAGCTTCTATTTTTCTGAATGTTTCTTCATGTAAATGATCCGTGTCAATGCTATGAAAAATGAAAAGAATCTTGTGTCAAGTCAAGCCAACAGACGCCTTCAGTACCTTTCTTTCCTGTTCTTAAGGATAAGATTCCTGTTCACACTTGCACCACACCACCACTCAGTTACTTCATCCACTCCAGTATCTACCTTCTCCCTCAGCCTTAACTCCCTTCCTCGGATCTCAAAAGAGAAAATGCTTAACTTCCTCTTGAACTCTCACTCCTATCCCTCCCTGCAATTGTCCAAGGCCCTGCTCCATGAGTCCATCTGTCCCTGATCCTGTATCTATAACCTCTCCCTCTCTATGGGCTCCTTTCTCTCAGCTTACAAATTTGCCTATCCTAAAAAAACAAGACAAAAAAGAAAACGAACAATCCCTCCCCAGCCTACAACCCCACATTTCTTCTCATTTTCACAAAAATCTTGAAAAAGTAGTCTCCACTCCTTCTCCACTTCTTTATCTTCCATCTTCTCAAGTCACTGCAATCTGGTTTCCAGCCCCATCACACCACTAAACAGCCCCTGACAAGGTCACCTATGGCCTCCTAATTGGTAAATCCAAAGGACACTTTGCAGTACTCATCATTTTGGATATCTCTGCTGCATTTGACACTGTTGAGCAATTCCTCCTTGAAACTCACTTCTTCCATAGCTTCCAGGACACCTTTCTCTCTTGGTTTTCTCCATGGGTTTTCCTTTCCATACCCACCTCTTAAAAGTTGGTACTGCCCAGGTCTAATTCCCAAGAGATGTTCCTCAGAGGTTCTTCTCTTCTCATTCTCCCTAGAGGATCTCATCCATTGCCATGGCTTCAGCTATCACCTCCAGGGAACACTCCTATATCCAACTGTTACCTACTAGAAAACTTCCCACAATGTCCTGCAGGCGCTTCAAACTCCACATGTGTAGCCCTGATTAAAACGTATTGACTACAAAAGAAGGTATAAACACTTTCAAGTGTGTAGTGAGGTACAGTTTTTAGTTTTTAATAGGTAGAAGCTAATCTTTATCTAGCAAAGTGAAATGAGTAGCCCTGCTAGTTATGCAATTGTAGGGTAAGTAGACATTTAATGCCATGGAAGTGTAACAAGAACTTTAGAATTTTTTGAGTGACTTAGCAAAAGCTGTCTTACCTCCTGACATGTGTAACTCACTGCTGGAGAAGAGGCAGGTCAATACGCTTAGGAAGCCTGGGGGTCTTCCGGGAGTTAAGAGACCACCTACTCTCAACCCCTTCTTTCCAAATTTAGAATTAGGAACATGTGTCAGGGTGATCTAGGGGGCTTTATCCAAGGCCCAGTGCCTGGGAAAGGCACCAAGGCACCAAAAATAAAATATCTTGAAGAAAGAAGAAGGCTTAAGTGGGGCTCCTGACTCAACTCAGGGGCGTACATCTTTGTGGGCAAGGACTGGCTTCACGCATACATACCTGTGGCTGATTCAAAGAGCTCTTCTAGACCCAGACACTCTGACACATATGGTACTTTAGAGAACAATGACTGCACATTTGGGTGTGGACTAAAATATATGTAACCTCGGAGTCCAAGTATAACGGCACTGCAGGGCTGGGAGGGATCCACGCCAGCCAGGGTATCACCATCCAGTCACCAAGCTTCCGTGGGACTGGGTAGGATCATCGGTTCTCAAGGTGAGCCCCACGTGGCAGTAAGAAACAGCAGTGGCAGTGGACTGATTCTCCAACCAGCTTTGGAAGCAAAACTGGCTCCATCTTTGGAACCAGTTTTGGAAAGGTGAGGAAAGGCGCCCAAATGTACTACTACTCAGATATGTGAAAGAAAAGAGTGACAACTGAATTCGAACCCGGAATTCTGCAAACAGATCTTACTAATCACACACGGCATACAAGGCCTTGCCTACCCCCTCAGTCTCATTTCTTGACACATTCTGCTTTGCACTTTATGCTCTAACAATAGCGAACTTCCTAGAGGTTTCCCACCTCTATCCCCCTCAAGTACCACAAAACATGCTGCTTATTGTCTGTCTACCTTTGCTCATGCTATCTTCTGAGCATGGACTACCTTTCTCCGTCCTTACCCCCATTTCCCTGGCTATAGTCCCGAGACTCAACTCAGGTGGCCCTTCCTCCAGGAATCTTTCCCCGAGCCTCCTGGGCTGGGTGAGTTGTCTCCTGCCGTGGTTCCCTTAAGATTTCATGATTACCCTACTGCATTCATAAGTTTATGTGCCTGTCTCTACCACTAGGTTCACTGGTCCCTAAAGAGTACGAGTCACGTCTCTCATCTTACTCATTCTTGTCTCCCAGCACCTGGCACCATTTGCTTAGCACATAGCAGATATTCAGCAAGTGCTTGTAGAATGAGTGAAGGTGAGCACTTGTCACTCTGAGGCCACAACCTCTTTTTTTCCCCTCAATCTTCTGAAGGTCTAGATACCTAGTCTTTATTGAACTGTCTCCTTGCCTTGCCCCCAGATGCTCTAAATTAATAACTGGTTTCCTATATGCATTTACTAAACGCAAACCACTGAACTAGAAAGTTTATGGGGAAAATACAATGAGGAATAAGATTCAGACCTCATACTGAAGCAACTCTTAGAAAACAACCTTCTTCCTTCAGCCTTTCCGATTCTCAGACAAGACTCCCCTTTTAGGAGGCTCTCCTGGATTTATCCCCTCTCTAGCCCACCACCACATTAAATGATCAACAGTTTCCTCTCACTTTACTTGGGCAAGTATATATTTCTACTGATTTCAGTGTTATCTGTCTTATATACACTCTAATGTTCAAAATTTATTTGAGGTCAGTGAATGGTATCTACTCTGTGTGTGCGTGTGTCCTTTATTTTGTATTTTGAGCCACTATTGCACACTGCTATCAACTTGTAGATTGACAAATTACAAGGGTTTGAAGGTTGGCCTGAAAACACAATGGAAGCACATTGGTTAAAAGACAAAGGGTGAGAGAAACAGGAAACGGTGCAACAATTTACAATAAAAAATAAATAATGGCATCACAAAATAATTTCTCTGTGATGTCGTTTAGGACCTTTGCTGAAGCTTACACACCATAGGGTGCTACCACATTAAATTACTCTATATTTAAAGAAACATTAGGATTGATTGCTGAGTTTATTTCAACCTACTGAAAATACAGACTCCAGTCACCCTTTTCTGAGAAAGACACCAGGGAGGTCCTAAACCCCGGAGGCTTATTATGTTGTGAATAATTCCCTCTTCCTGGGCAGTAATTGCCACAGTCTCGAGTCTAACAGACTTCACTTTGCTAGTAGAGAACCAGCTTCTGTTTCAGCCAGACTTGTAATCAGGCCTTTATGCTGTTTTCATTTACGCTTCAATCCATCAAATTGGCTTTGGAATGTGGAATTTTTGCACTCAGCCGTTATTTTCCATTATGTGTTCCAGTTCTGAATGCCAGACATAAATGGCCATTTGGCCACTGGTTAGCCGCCAACAGAGCAGAGCTACATCCTAATTAAGAATTACTTTGTGTGTTATGCCAGCCTGCCGAGCTGGCAGGTGAACATTGACCCGAAAGGGTGAAGACCTCCACTTTCTGTAACTGTAATTCTGCAACAGCTTCATCCCCCTGAGTCTTGAAGACTCTCAACATGTAAACATCAAGCCCTCTGGCAGGTATTAGAAGAAGAAAGGGAAAGGGTCTAACATTTGTGGAGTACCTCCTACGTGCCAGGGGCTGCACATTCATAATTAACGTCTCACTTCATGCAATCCCCATGCTAACATCAGGTAGTCAGGTGCTACTCATGTTAGCCCCATTTTATAGACAAGGATACTCAAGTTCAGGGAGGTTAAGTAAGTAAGCATGGTCATATAGCTAGTAGATGCTAGACCTAGTATTTAAGCCAGACCTAGCAGAATGTGGATCTGATGCTCTTTTTCCTACACCCTGTTGTTTTTCTTAGCAGTAGTATCCAGCACCTACCTGTTCCCTACCTCTCTCCTTGTCCCTGTGTCCAAGGAAGAGGCCTACTGGTAATTTCACTTACTTTGATATTTTGCCTAGGCATGGACATCCCTCAGTTTTTCTTCTCTTTTCTCACTGCAATGACTATGATCAAACCCAACGTGCCTGTCCTGACCCCCTCTCTCCCACTTCCCCCACCACAGTAACTTACTAGAACGTTTGTAGTTTACATATTGGATGAATCAGTGCATCACACAGCACTTGAACTCCGAAATCCTTAAGGTCATTTCCACTTAAGTCTAGCAACGTTAGGTTCTCATTTCTGTTGAGGACAGAGGCGAGGGCTCCACAGCACGCGTCTGTGAGATGACATTCTGCTAGCCTACGGGGGATTGGGGATTCAAGAAAGAAACCGGTTTTACCAAGTTCCACAGTGACCCTCCATTTCATATACAGTCTGGAACAAGAGCCCAGGGTACAAAGAGTCTCTGTGCACTTACCACAAGGTCTGTAGCTTGCAGGAGGGGTGTTTCAGCCCTTCACACAGCACCTGCATGCCCTCGTCCCCTAAGGCATTGTCACTGAGGTCAAGAACTCGTAGGTGTTCATTGGTGTACAGTGCATTGCACAAATCCTGACAACACTCTCCAGTCAGGTGACAGGTCCACAGTCTGCCAGGAAGTAAGGTAGATAAGGTTGGCATCATTTCAGCTGCATTGGGTCACTTTAGGTATTAGGATTACCCACTAGAAAAACACATTAGAAAATCAGAGTGGCGGGCTTCCCTGGTGGTGCAGTGGTTAAGAATACGTCAGCCAATGCAGGGGACAAGGGTTCGAGCCCTGGTCCAGGAGGATCCCACATGCTGCAGAGCAACTAGGCCCGTGCGCCACAACTACTGAGCCTGTGATCTAGATCCCGTGAGCTACAACTACTGGGCCTGCATGCCACAACTACTGAAGCCCGCACGCCTAGAGCCCGTGCTCCACAACAAGAGAAGCCACTGCCATGAGAAGCCTGTGCACCACAACCAAGAGTAGCCCCCACTTGCCACCACTGGAGAAAGCCCGCGCAGCAACGAAGTCCCAAAGCAGCCAAAAATAAATAAATAAATAAGTAAATAAATTTATTTTTAAAAGAAAAGAGGGCTTCCCTGGTGGCGCAGTGGTTGAGAGTCCGCCTGCCGATGCAGAGGACACGGGTTCATGCCCCGGTCTGGGAGGATCCCACGTGCCACAGGGTGGCTGGGCCCGTGAGCCATGGCCGCCGAGCCTGCGTGTCCGAAGCCTGTGCTCCGCAACGGGAGGGGCCACAACAGTGAGAGGCCCACGTACCACAAAAAAAAAAAAAAAGAAAAAAGAAAATCAGAGTGTCATGTAAAAAATATCCCTTGGGCCAGGGCCAAACAGAGATTATGGAGAGGGGAAGATTTATTCCCCCTAAATTATCTGGGTCTTCGTTTATTGTTTCCGCAGAGATTATATCACGAGGCCAGAAAAAAATCACTTAATTTTGGGAGTTGCTGAAACATCAAGGAACTCTGCCTGTGGCTATTGTCCACTATACTTACGCCAGATCCTTTAACTGACAGTCAGGCTGTTTTAATCCTTTACACAGCAATTTCAGTCCCAAATCTTCAATTTTGTTATTAATGAGAAGCAGCCTTGTCAGGCTCCGGGTAGAGCTCAGGACTTGGGCGAGGGACTCACAACAAGCTGCAGAGAGGGAACATTCGGAAAGCCTGGAGGGATGGGGACACCAAGGTGGCGGTTAACCATGGCAGCGGGGAGTCCCACCAAACCTCAAATGCCAGTGCCCACGAGAAGGACAAGGACAGGCAGACACTTACACAAGATTCTCGATTATACCATTTGCATGCCGCAGACCTTCACAGAGATGCTGTACTCCTGTGTCCCCCAGGGCATTGGCAAACACAAACAGCTCTTTTAAAGTCTGACTCACTTGCAAGAAAGAAGAGAGCTCCACACAGCTAGCATCTGTTAGGTAACATGTGCTCAAGCTACCCAGAGACAAAGAAGAAAAATCAACCACTGCTGTCATTTAGCTTCCCGGGAATGTTCTCCCAGTCTCCCCATTTAGCCAAGTCCTAGCCATCCTTCAAGTTCCAGCTCCTGGCCCACCACTTACACAGAGCCTCCTCCTGAGGTCTCCAGCCCACAGTGACCTCCTCCCTTTCCCTGGGCTCATCTGGCATTTCTAAATGATTTTACAGTGTTCGGCACTTGATTACACATTGAACTGTGTTGCTCTCTAACTGTTTCACATCTGTGTGTCCTTAAGGGCAGCCCTGTCACTTGTAGTCCTTCTGATAACTCCATCCACATCTAGCCCAGTGTTGGGTACATAGTAGTATTCTTTACAAAGTTAATATTAATTAGCATCACTCCTGTAAACACACAGGATGGTAGTATACTGGAAAGAGCATGGGGTATGGAGATAGATTTTGGAGTCACATCCTGACTATACCACTTTTTAATGGTGTGACCTTGGACAAGTCACTTTTCCCCCCAATCCACAAAGTTTCCTCATCTGTACAATGGGGTAAGAAAACCCACCCTATATAGTTATTTCAAGGAGTGAATTACGTGAAATAACTTCTGGCAAGCACCAAGCATAGATGCTGGCACACAGCACGCATTTAACAAGTTTAACAGTTATAAGATGATGCCAGATAGTTGTAAAAAACTTACTCTAGCTTCTCTACTTTACAGTTGGAATGTCTGAGACCCTCACAAAGATACTTCACTCCTGTGTCCCCCAGGGGATTTTCACTCAGGTCCAGCTCAGTGAGGTTTGGATTGCAAATGAGAACAGAGGCAAGATATCTGCAAATAGTCTCTGAGCTTCCAGGGAGAAAGCTAGCACACAACCTGGAGAGAAAGAAAGATGAACAGACACAGAATTGGCCACTTTATCATCCTATTCCCCACCTGCAAAATATCATGAGCAAAGAAAATACAGGCTCACCCATATGAGACCCCCCCAACCCTGAATATGTCACAACCCCCTTTTACCCATGAGAGGGACTTGTACGTTGCTCCCACAACACTGTGTCCCCCAATGAGAACTCAAAACATGTTGACTGCTCCCCAAAAGAAAAGAATTGGGAGGAAATATCAACACGACCTAATCTCATTTTAATTCCCTGCATGGATTTTAGCACTCTATCTCATATCTTCTTTTGAATCACAGGGGAAAATGCTATAATCATCCTTAATACAGTTTACAGTCAAAAGATCTTTCCTTTCCTTTCCATTTATCTATAAGTTCATTACTAATTAATTTGCCATCCTTAGAGAGACCCAGCTCATCACCATCATCCATATAACATTTCTTCTTTGGCACAAAGAGTGGTTTTTACTGACCTTCCCGTCTTCTCAATCTTTGTTTCTCCATATTAGGTAGTCCAATTCCCTGAACTATTTCCCATCAACTTTCTCTTCCATCACTTTCAAGAATTTCTACGATATACATTACAACCTCTGAGTCTTCAATTTTCTCTTGAGTTATCAGGCTCCAAACTCAGTCTTGAAGGGGACTCATAAGGACATCACGTATCTATATTTCCCCAACTTGGAAATTTTAAATAGAGGTATTTTGCCAAAAAAATGAGATTCAAAGTGGATTTAGAAAGCTTTAATGCTAAAGAGATTTTACTTTAGAAAACCCCACATATATGTTGTGATTGTTAATTTTATGTGTCAAGTAGTTGGCTAGGTCATGGTACCAGATATTTGGTCAAACATTTTTCTAGATGTTTCTGTGAAGGTACTTTTTAGATGAAATTAACATTTAAATCAGTACACTTTGAGTAAAGTAAACTACCCTCCATAATGTGGGTGAGCCTCATCCAATCAGTTGAAAGTTTATCAGAGAAAGACCGACCTCCCAGGAAGAAGATGGAGTTCTGCCAGCGGACTGCCTTTTGACTTGAACTGCAACACTGGCTCTTCCCTGTGTCTCCAGTCTGCTGGCCTACCCTGCAGATACTGTACTTGACAGCTGCCATAATCCACGTGAGCCAATTCCTTAAAATAAATCTCTCTATATATTTATACACATCTTTTTGGTTCTGTTTCTCTGGAGAAACCTGACTAATATATATATGGTAAATTTTTTATTATGGTCACTACATGGACTTTGAAGTCAGACACATCTGGGTTTCTACTTGTGCCTTTGCCATGTTATTTAGCCTTCTGAACTTGGGTTTCTGTTTCCTCATCTGCTAAAATGGGGATAGTAACCTGAATCTCTCAGAGCTGTTGTGCGCATTAGAGGAAATCATGTATACAAAGCACTCAGCAGAATGCTTAGCACAAAGTAATTGCTCAGTAAGTGTGGGTTTTCATTACTGTCATTAACGTTATTGCCACTTTTATTCTTCCTCTCCATGACTCCTTGAAATGTGTTTTGATCATACAACATCCATCTTGAGCTGCACTATTTTTAACTTTTTTCTTGCAGTATGGAAACTAATAGTGACAACTTACTTGAGCTTCTGTACTTTGCAATTTGGATCTTTTAAGCCTTCACAGAGCAATTTCAAAGCTGAAGCTTCCAGTTTTGTTTCACTAAATTCCAGCTCAGTGAGCCACTGATTGGTGCTGAGAACAGCTGCTAGCGCACCACAAGAAGCAGGAGAGATAAGGCATCGGTACAACCTTCAGAGAACAGAAGAATGACCTCATTACCTTATTCATGCTCTCCCCCAAAACAAAAGAAATTGACAAAAAAATTACATGAACACAGACAACAAATTCTCCTGCTCAGTTACCTCAATGTCTGTAAGATACAGTTTGGCTGTTTTAATCCTTCACACAGAAGCTTCATTCCGGAATCTTCCAGGGTATTCTTCACAAATTCCAAATCTGTCAGATATTGGTTGGTTTCAAATACTAAGGCGAGGTCTCTGCCATAAGAAGCTGTGAGGTGGCAGAAAATCAGTCTGTGTGGAGAAAAAGGCATTTCAGAGAAGAAAATAGAACTCTCTTTAAAGGTACCCATTTGTCCCTTACTGATGTAATGAATTATTTAAATTCATTCAATAATTAATTCATCAGATGCTTACCACTGTGCTAGATGCTGAAACCACAGAAATAATTAAGATCCAGACCCTGCCCTCAAGGAATGCCCAGTTAATGGGGAAAAAATTAGAAAATCATAGATTATAATACAGTGTGAAAAGCAGTGCAAGTGATATGCACAAGATATCATGGGGACACAGAAAGGTGGCACAATTCAGCCTGGCTTGAGGTGGGGTTTGGAGGATCAAGAAATATTTGTAAGAAGAACCACTACTTGAGTGTTGTTCTGAAAGGGTGATAAAAATTGAACAGGACTTAGATGGATGAGGAGAATGGGAGTGGGGAGAGCAGGAGGCGCTGAGGGACAATCCACTCATGCAGCAGCCTGAGTGAAAGCCAGGAGGCAAGAGATGGGATGCTTCATCTGAGAAACTGCCAATTATTTGCTATGGCCTACTTTAAAACACTGGAAGATATATATCAGACTGCTAACAATGGTTATCTTCCAGGTTGAAGGGAAGGGTTGGATTACAGGGAGACATTTACTTCCTAGATATTTAGAAATTGCTTACAGTGATCAGAAGTTATCAGGAAAAAAAAATCTTAAAAATCTGAAAAACATAATACATGTTTACTATAAATAATTTTTACAATAGAGAAAAATATAAAGAATAAAGTTTTTTAGGGCTTCTCTGGTGGTGCAGTGGTTGGGAGTCCGCCTGCCGATGCAGGGGACACGGGTTTGTGCCCCGGTCCGGGAGGATCCCACATGCCGCGGAGTGGCTGGGCCCATGAGCCATGGCCGCTGAGCCTGCGCGTCTGGAGCCTGTGCTCCGCAACGGGAGAGGCCACAACAGTGAGAGGCCCGCATACCGCAAAAAAAAAAAAAAAAGAATAAAGTTTTTTTGAGAAAGTTCTGTATTTCTACCACCCAAAGATAACCACTGAGGATTTTTAATGCATGCATACATATAGCATCATATGTTCTCTGTAACAAGTGAAATCACAGAAAGATTTTAAAAGACGAAAACTTTTTCCCAACTTCCCCTCCAACTCCACGCCCCAGAGGTCCCCAGCGTTGAGAGTCTGATGTGTATGCTCCCACTCCTTTCTCCAAGATCATAGAAACATATGCAAACACACACACAGGATTTGTACATTTTACAAAACTAGGACCACAGAAAACATTACTACTTTACATGCGCTTTGCCATTCAGTCCTCATCTTAGGCCCATAGGTAAAAACTGAAATTTAATTATAGCACAAGGTCATACAGTAAGTGGCAAAGTAATACTCAACCTGAGGGCTGTCTGGTTTATCCCCTAGGCCTGGAAAAACCATTAGAAGTTTAAAGAGACATGGTCAGATCCCTCTGATGCCAGGGTAGGGCAGGAAACAAACCTGGGGTCAGAGGGCTGCAGTGGTCCAGGGAATAAATTGCCCGGGGTGGGGGGAAGGGCTGGAGGCAGAGAAATTCAAGACACGTTTTTGGGAGGGATATAGCCAGGATTTATTACCACTTAGGGTGATGGGGATGAGGCTGTACTCTGGCTCCACCTTCTTCCTCCACAGGGTAGTGGAGGCCACTGAGGAATGGGGGCTGTTTCTGGTTCTAGAATATTCCACCTGTAGGAAGGGCAGGCCCACCGAGTGGGACAAACCATTATGGTGGTGGGGGGGGGTGTTTGAGACTTTTTGTACTTGATTACAAGCGCTTCACATTCTTGGTTCTGAATCTTTTCTGACCACTCCTGTTTCTTCCGGCCTGCAAAGACTTTCAACAGCGTAGGGGGTTCCCTTACGTCGGTGGAGGGGGGCGGGAATCTTCCTCACGCACCCCACCCACCCCCACTGTTTCTGGAAGTTGGAACAGTCCCAAGGTGAACGTGTGGAGTGGTAACAAGAGGCTTTCTTTGTTAAGTCAGAGCCCTCGGGGAGTAAAAGAGAGCGAGCAGTGCCCTCTCTTTAAACGTGGTAGGCCCGTGTGTTCAGCGTGCACCTGCACTAGCCAGGAGGTGAGGCTTGGCAGGAGGTGTCCTGGGGCAGAGCTCTTTACAGGGGGGGGGGGGGGGGGGAGGGGAGGCAAGCGGAGATGAGGAGACCGAGGGGGAGGGGAGGGGACAACTGGTTGATTCATCCCCGCAGGGCCAGCCAAGCCCCAAAGGCCCTCAGCTATCATGGCCTTGAAACTCGAGGACCCTGGTAACGGGTTCCGGCATGGCAAGGTGGTGGCCTTCATCAATGAGAGCATGGCCAGGCACGAAAAAGGCTCTGCGTTCTATCTCGAGAATATTTCCTTGTCCTGGGCGGCGGTGGAGGACAAGCTCCAGGCCATACTGGAAGATCATCAGGTGTCCAGCGAGGCCAAAGAGGCCTGTGTCTGGGGCAGCCTGGCCCTGGGCATGCGCTTCTTCCACAGGCAGAGCCACTTACACTGGTACAGGGTGGAGTGGCTGTACTACCTCGCCAAACTGCACAAGTCGGTGGCGCGGGCCTTGGTCTCAGACATGAAGTTGCTCAAGGCACAGCAGGACGTGGAGCGCAAGGAGACGGCCTCCCTGCTGCAGCAAGCCCATGCCAGGCTGGCGGAGGTGCAGGAAGAGCGGGACCTCCTGAGGTGGAAGCTGTTGCAGGCAGTAAGATTACTCTGACTTGGTCCCTGGCCCGTCCTGGGACCCGCCCCCAGTCCCGTTTGCCGCTCCCACGCGTCCCCCCACCCCCCCCAGTCCCGTTCGCCGCTCCGCCACCCCACCCCCACCCCCGCCCCCAGAACAGGTCTCAGATCTGCTCACTTCTCTCCAGGAGTCGGTTGCAAAGGGACCAGGCCTGGCCACTGCCAGTGGGACGGGGCAGAAAGAGCACGTGAGGAGGAAGAAGAGGCAGAGGCCACTGCTCCTACTGCAGCCACTTCTGGAGCCACAGGAGGAGGAGGAAAACAGAAGGACGTGGAAGGGTCAGAAGCTGCCGAGGGAGCAGAGGAGCTGCGTGGAGACCTTATGCAGCTTCTCGGAGTTGGGAACCAGAAAATTTACACCTCTGGTGGGCAGAGGGAGGGAGAGCTCAGGTCCATGGACACAGCCACGCTTTATTTACCTGGGATAGCGAAGTCCAGGCGCACAGTCTCACAGGACTGTCTCACAGGACAGTCTCCTGTCCAGCTCCCTGCCTCATTCCCATCCTCACACTCATGCCCCTTATTCCCCTTCCCAGACGCACCCACGTCCTCCCCACCAGCAGCACCGTTCACAGCAGGAGCTCCATCTCAGACGTCTCCCTACTGGGGGCCCTCTGATTCTAGCTTGTGGTCTGATGTGGGGGGCCAGGGAATGGGCCCTCAAGAACCACAAAGAGACGGGAGGGACTCTGATCGCCACCAGCAGGGGAGACCTCCAGTACTTCAAAGGCCAGGGGAGAAAACTTGCTTCCACTGTGGGAGGGGAATCTGGCTATAAAACCCTTGAATTCAGAAATGTGAAACAGAATAGAAACGTACCCTGATGGGAAATCAATTTTCAGAGGGGGAGGGGTGGGGGAGGGCTTGGGAAGAGTGGAAGGAAAGGGTGGGTGAATGGGGCAAGGGAGCTGCGAGAGAGATGGGGAAATGGGGTGGAAGGTAGGGTATGGGGTGGTGGCCGGGGAAGTTGTAGATTGGGGGCTTACGGAGAGAGAGACCTAGAAAGACAGACGTGTTCTGATGACCGTCTTTGTGTTCCAGAGCACTAGTACTCGACACCCCAGAACTATTGCCGCTTCTGTGTGTGTCTCTCCCCAACTCTAGCATCTGGTGGACCTGGGCAGACAGTATATAACACCCTTGTCTCTGCTTCCCCCCCCCACCCCTGAAACTAGACTGTAGATGACTGGAGCACGAGTGGACATTTGACCCATCCTGAGCCAAACAGATCCTCACACTAGAGAATCTGAACAGAGAGGCAGATTTCATAGCCAGGGTGGTGTCGGGCAATGAAGCAGTGGGTCACTGGGAGTTGGGGGCAAGGTCGGGGTCATGGACACCGAGGCCACAGCTGAGGCCTGGCCTTGGCTGTGGGGGAACAGAACCGTGTGCTCTACAAAGGCCCAGTGCCCTTTAGAGAATCACAGTCTGAGGCCCCAGGGAGCAGAGAGGCAGAGAAGCAGAGAGGAGTTGATCCCGTGACCCCAGACGTGCAGAGTGGCAGCCCGACCACTTTTCACTTCCTGCAGTTGTGCTGAGTGAAAATCCACTTTACACAGATCCTTTTTTCTTTAAGCTAACTTCACAGGGTTCTTGGTCTGGGCAACCAGATTATTGCCAAGCCAGAAATTTACACCAGAAGAGCAGTTGCAAATCACAAACCGTCAAAGAAAATGTTGGAACTGGCAGGGGAGGTGCATCAGGGAGTGATGGGTAGTGGGGATTCCTGCATCCCAAGTCTCCAGGAATGAACTGGACAGGAAGCTCATTCATGTTCTGAGTGAGTTATATCATGAGAAACAGGCCTGGGGTTAACCCCGGGCTTACAACAGGGCCACCTCTAAAGGAATCCTTCAGGGCTGCACACAGAGGACGCCAGCACCAGCTGCAGACGAAGACTACTATCGTTCAGCCCCATGACAGGAGAAGCCTCCCCAGTCTCCAGTGGGGAAGCAGGAGTGGTGGGGGTATGGGGTGGGGAGGGGTACGAGGCAGTGGGATGGAGGGTTTTTATGTCTTTATATACTTTGGTGTTGTGTAAAGTAAAATAAATGCTCACAAAAATACAAAAAATAAAAGTAAGTGAATTTGGTGAGTCTGGAATTCGGGTGAGTTTGGAAAGGCTACCTCTTCCTCTGGGGCAGAAGGGAAGGAAAGCAGACACCGCTGTGTGTGGTGAGGAGGTGGGAGGGAAACCAAGCAGGCTCCTGTCTGTGTGTGTATGATGTGGACAGACAAGCAGACAAGTCACCTGAGAGTGAGCGAGGACCTAAGGTCCAGGTGGGGGGTGGGGGCTTCAGAGCATTGGCGCTTGGGGGAATAATTGCAGAGGAGGATAGGGGTGGGGAATGGAGGGAGAGAAAAGGAAACCAAGGGGAAAGACAATGGGAGTCTGGAAGGAAAAGGCAGGGGAGTGGGGTAGGGCCAGGACGGGCATCAGACACAAACTCTTGGATTTTACAGTCTGACACCCACTTGCTACAGCAAAAACAGCACATACAAAAGGAGAAGAGGCAGGAGGGGTTGGCAGGGATCGCTGCCTGACTCCCTACCCCTTCTAGGCTTGTAGCATATCTTTTCATCAGCTGGGAGTGTAATTTCTAGCAACCTAGTCTTTACCTGCAAATACCTAAGAGTTTAAAGCAAAGTTCAACTTACTTCAGGTCTTTGACTTTACAGTATGGGTTACGCAGTGCTTGGCAGAGCAAGTGTAGTGGAGAGACTGGCAAATTACGCAGCTGGAAGGGCCTAAAAGAGATGAGAAAGCAAAAATAAAATGATTAACAAAATTTTAAGTAAAAGGCTTATTTTGGCTTCTGTTGCCATCTTATTGCTAATTTACAAAAACCTTAGGAGGTATTACCCCATTTTTCAGATAAGGAAATTAAGGCACAAAAAGGTAATTTGCCCAAGGTCACAGAGGAACAGAATGAAGGTCAGTACTCAGGTCTGTCTGACTCCAAAGCCAAAGCCATGGTACTGTATGCCAGGCACCAAGGTAAACACTTTACACACAGAATTTATCTTATCTGGTGCTTAATCCAATGACAGGTATTGTAATCACCATTTTGCAGATGCTTAGAGAGGTCAAGTGACTTGCCCAAGCTATCTGTACACTGTAACTGATTCTTGGTTGTCAGTACTAATAGAAGAATTAACTACAATAATTGAGAACTAGGAAAGTTCAAAACGGTTGACCTTTGAACAATATGGGGGTTAGGGGTACCAACACCCCCACAGCTGAAAATCCACATAAAACTTCACAGTGAGCCCTCCCTATCCCTCCATATCGGAGGTTCTGCATCTGAGGATTCAACCAACCTCAATCCTATAGTACTGTAGTACACGTTTATTGAAAAAAATCCCCATGTAAGTGGACTTGCGCAGTTCAAATCTTTGTTGTTCAAGGATCAACTGCAGTAAACTCTCACTTAGTCAACACACTTGGGAAAAGTGGGTGTTTTTGTGGGGGTTAAACTTTGAAAAGAATTTAAGCCTTCTGATGAAAGCAATGGGGTTGAAGGATGGGGACTCCATCTAAGGCTGATTTTCTGGAAACCCAAAATGAGCTAGAAGCCCCTTTGTGTTTCCATCAGTGCTTAAAATCTCTCAAATGTATACTGTCCATTATTTTACTTTATAATATACAGTTGGATTGAAGCTGTCATGAATTCATGAAGACATGTAGCCAAAGTGCTTCGTAATTCCAAGTCCATGTAACTTCTCATACCCCTTCCTCTCTGGTCCCAAAGTCTTGCTGCACCTCCCTTCCCCTCCTCACTTTCCACAAACATACCTATGCCATGTTCAATTCCACCTCTATGCTACTGCCCACTGAGGAACTAACAATTACCAGAGAAAAGACTTGGGTTAACTCACTTCCCAAGTTGAGCCTTCTGCCCACTCCTGTCTCCTTCTCAAGGTCCCCTACCCCTCACCTGGCCCCACAACTAAATGAGAGGCACTGTCGATATTAACCTGAGTACAGAGAACAGACTTATGACCAGTGGCATTTTCCAGACAATGCAGGTATAAGTCTCCTTGGCTGCTTTAGTAAGTCAGTAGAGCTGTATTTTGTAGTATACAGAGTACATACTGTGTGAGTGGTTTACCTAAACCTCTTTGAACTCCAGCTCTCAACTCTCCATGTAGGTGTGAGTCTAGAAGAAAGAACCCAGGCTTTATAGCAATATACACAGGAGTGCAGCTATGTCCCTTACCAACCTGGAGCTCTTTGAGGCCTCAGTGATGAAGTATATGTAGAGAAGAGTGAGGACAAATTGAACATTAAATTTACAACTTTTTCCAGAATAGTCATCAGCACCAAAATAGCAGAGTCTTCAATGATAATCTTAATGATTTATATGCTCATAACTTTTTATAATTATAAAGCACCTTCACAGAGAGACAGTGAAGACTAATGGACACACACACTCACATACACACACTTACAGTGGCTAACACAGTGCCTAGCACATAGTTAAGTTCTCACAAATGTTAGCTTTCCCTCAGTGTCTACCTTGGCCAGTGCTTAATATGTAATAGATACTCAATAAATCCTCATTGTGTTGATTGACATACAATATGGAAAGCAGAGATAATTCAATTTATTTATTGAAAGTGCGAGAAATGATTATGTGCCTGAATACTTGAAATAAACAAGAAGGCCTATCATTTCTGTAGGCCAAAACACTGGTGAAAAGACATTAGTATACTCACTGATTAAGTGTCAAGGTTGGTGGCATGAATGCTGAAGCTTGATCTTCCTCCTCAAATCCAAGTAGATGCTGACACTTCAGAGACACTGACAGGTGACTATGACTGCTTTTTACACAGAATGACATAGCCAGAATGTCCATTTTTGTATAGGTAGGTTGAAGCAGTATAATTGACCCTAAATCATCAATTATCCTTTTTGCATATTCTTCTTCCTGAATCTCATACAAACAGTGAAACAAGTCCACTGGCTCAATCTGTAACCTAGAAGATTTATCCTTTATTTCTTTCTCAGTCCACTTCAATAACTCCTCTCGAAGTCCTGGAGAGACTTTTCTCCCAAAAGTAGTTTCCACAGACTTTCCCTTTCCTTTATGTAAGAGGCCAAATAAGAACTGTATTGTTAATGATGAAAATCCTTTCCCATATTGCTGGAATATTTCTTGCCACGTTTTCCCCACTTGATCAAAAAACATCCAGCTGCTGTCATTCTTCAGGGCATAGAACACAGCAGTCAGGAACTCTTGGAAACTGAAGTGAAGGAAAGTATAGACACTGACACCTCCTTCAACTTTTTTCAAAAAGTGATTGAGAAAAGTGCAGTTGGTATCATACACTCCTATCCCATGTCTTCTGAGGTCACTGATTTCAAACAGGACCTGCTGGTTCTGCAGTCCCTCTGCAGCCAAAGAGCAAAGGCCCCACAGGCAACTCTGTCCCTTCCACACCGAGATGCCTGTAAGGGTTTTGAGGCACTTGGAAAAGTAGAACAGATACACATCAGTCATGGTTTGAAGTGATCTCATAAGAGTCCTGTCACCATCTCCCTGTGACTGCAGGACACTGCAGATCATCCAGGAGATGATGGGAAGAGAAGACATAATGTCAAGGCCTTCATTTTCTCGCAGACCATAAAAAACTCTCATTGCAGCGTTAGCACCTGAAAACTGACTCAAGAAATATGCTCTCTTTTCAGCATCTGTAAACCACAGGATCTCTGCCTGGGTAGCTTGTTTTAACAGAGAGTGAAGCTTCTTCATGGTTGTAGGCCGGGCAGTTATCAGGAGGGAGGATTCAGGAAACAGTTTTTTCCTCACAAAACTACATAAGAGGGTCTCTACTGGCTTCCTCTCCAGGGGATTGGCACTAAGATCCTCTTCCTGGTCACCTACAGGGTACTGAAGCTCAGGAAATCCATCAAGAATGAACAGAAGCTTCTCTGGATATACAAGAATAACATCCAGGATTGGTCCGTCAATATCTTGAAAAGTGTTAGTGATCAGGTCAGCAGCGCTAAGGTTAGCAAAACGGCTTATTTCTCTGCAGTTTACATAGATGAGATAGTCAAATCTGCCTGGAGTAACCATTCCTGCTGCCCAGTCAAACATGAACTTATGCACCACAGCTGTTTTCCCAATCCCAGCACATCCCTGAAGCACCACAGTTTGGGATAAGCTGGAGCCCTCTTCATCAGGATCAAATATATGTTCCATCTCAATAAAATTATTTTGTTGAGGAATTCCGCATGGTGGCTTTTCTGATATACAGTGTTCTTTTACAACAAGCAGTCGTGACTCTATATGCTTGCCATGGTGATAACACTTGTCAACTCCTTTTTTTAGGTATTTTTCTTTCAGATGTTTTCTAAATACTTTCCTGTAATCTAATGGGGTGACACCAAGAGTCAGTAATCACAGAATACTAGACAACAATACAAACAACAACTATAACTAATACTACCATCACCACCATCTCTACTCAGATGTTTCAAAGCCTCCTCAAACTTCATGCATCTGAGCTCTTGATTTCTATTCCACTGCCCAACCCCCCCAAAAAACCCCTCCTCAGGGCTCAGAAAAATGTTGGGATTCATTATTTCTTTTTTTCCCCTTGAATCCTCCACATCCATTTAGCAAGGCCTATCATTTATATCTCCAAAATAAGCCTCCAATCCATTTATTTGCCACTACAACCTCAAATACCACCCAATACAAGGCACTATCAACTCTTTCCTGGACTGCTGAAACAGCCTCCTACTCATTTATACTCTTGCCATCTATGGCTCCTCTCCACACAGGCAGCCAACGTGATCTTCTAAAAATATCAATTACATCACGTCACTGCCATGGCCCAAAACTTTTCAAGAGCTTTTCATTGCACTTGATATCAAATCCAAAATCCTTACCTCATCCTACAAGGTCTGCTACGATCTGGGCCCTATCTACCTTCACTCCCCAGCCTTCTATATCACTCTCCTTCTCAGTCCCTATACTAAAGCCACACTGGCTTACCTTTAGTTCCTCACAAATGCCATGTTCTTTCCCACTTCCAGGCCTTTCCACCAGCTATTATCTCTGCCTGGAACACACTTCTTCCTGCTCTTCCCATGGAGATCCCCTTCTCATCCTTCAGACCTTAAACATTACTTCCTAGAAGAAGACTTCCCTGACCATCCAGTTTAAAGCAGATCCTCTCTACTATACCCTCTCCCAGGACCCTGTTTTCCCTTTACAGCACTTAGCACAATTTACAATTGTCTTGTTTATTTTTTTCATTATCTGTCTTTCTCACTAATCTACATGAAAACAGGGACCTTGTCTGTCTTTTTCATCGTAATACTCTAAGTACCTAGCTGGTGCCTGGAACATGGTAGACACTCAATATTTATTGAAAATGGCTATAAATGCTTGCTTTTGAATGAAAAAAAGCCATTTATTACGCCTATTCTGTGTCAGATACTGTACTAGGCCCTTTACATACATTTTAAAAAATTTAATCATCATAATAATCCCATGAAGTAGGTATTATCCAGATTTTATAGTTGAGGAAACTGAAAACTTATAACCAGGGTTATAAGTTCATGGGTGTGCAATCTGTGCTTAGGCCTCGTGCTCAGAGCATCCATACTTGGTGTAATGCTCTGCTGTTCCTATCTTGAAATTCTTAATAATTTTTGAACAAGGAATCCTGTCTTTTCATTTTGCACCATACCCCATAAATATGTAGCCAGTCCTGCTTATAGCATTGGGTAACTTGTCCAAGGTTCAACAGCTAGTAAATGGCAGAGACTTCAATGAAGACTCAGGTTTGTCTGAAGCCATGGCCTATATGCTTAAATACTATATTACATAGTTTTTCACTTTCTGCAACTAGAAAAAATAATCCAAGGAGTCAGTTATCAAATTCAAACTTCTGTTAAGTGAATATCTAAGCTAGTATTTTCCAAATAAGTTTCTTGTGTAACATTTTTGCAAGATATTAATAGGAGAGCTGTGAAAAAGGTGTCCAGTGGTCAAATAAGGTAAGGGGAATGCACCTTCTATCCCATTTTAGAGTTTCTCAATACATATTAGCATATGAAAGGCTCTGAGCAAATCAACAGTTAAAAAAAAACAGACTGTTTAACTTTGTTTAATCCAGTATTTTCTGGACTTAAATGACTACAGAACCCTTTATTAAAAGCAAAATTATTAATTCCTGGAGAATAGTATTCTGTAGAATTCAGGTTGGGGAATGCTGATCTAGATAAGTGTTTGCAAACTTTTTCTGTAAAGTTCCATAAATAGATTAGGCTTTTAGGTCTCTGCTGCAATTACAGGCATGCCTTGGAGATATTGTGGGTTTAGTTCCAGACCACTGCAATAAAGCGAATATTGCAATAAAGCAAGTCACACAAACTTTTTGGTTTCCTAGTGCATATAAAAGTTACACTTACACTAACTGTACTGTAGTCTATTAGGTGTGCAATAGCATTTTATCTAAAAAACAATGTACACACCTTAATTAAAAAGTTCTTTAGTGCAAAAAAATGCTAATCATCATCTGGCAACACAGGGTTGCCACAAATCTTCAATTTGTAAAGAACCATAATATCTGTGAAGTACAATAAAATGAAGCGCAATAAAACAAGGTATACCTTTACTCAACTCTGCCATATTAGCGTGAAAGCAGCCCTAGACAATATGTAAATGAATGGGCATGGGTGGTTCCAGTAAAAGTTTATTTACAAAAACAGGCAGCTGGCTGGATTTGGCTCACTAGCTGTAATTTGTTGACCTCAACCTAGATCATTCCAGAAGCAGACTGGTCTATTGTCTCCATAAAGTCCTGTATATCTGGTGCTTGACTACCATCATCAGAGGTCCTCCTAGTATTTGAATATCTATTCTAAATGATATAAAAGTCCTATTTGTTATGACAGTTTGGGACTTCATGAATATTACCAAAAAAACCATTGATTGTTGCTCAGTGAATATGGGGGGAAAAATGGGAGAGGAGTGGGGATGAGTGGGGTTCATGGGAGACACTATTCCCAAAACAGAAAAAGAGTAAATCAGAAAAGACATCTACCTGTAAGCTCCTTCCATGAAAATGAAGCCAGAGAACTTGAAGCAGCTGTGGGAGGAAGAGCTGGGGTTAAGAGTATCGCAAATACACCTTTGTACCAAAACATGAAATACACAGAAATTTAGTCACACTATTACAGCCATTCATGCTGTTCCCCAAACAGAAATAAAACAAAGCAAGCAAGCCACCTCACATCTATTCTAACTTACCAAAAAGGTATTTCATAGCTAATGTCCAACATAAGGTAAACCTAAGAAATTCCCGCACAAATATATTTAGGGTGTAAACATTTATATTTATATGATAAATAAGGAAAATTTTAGGCATGAATTTAAAGGGGAATTCATTATTTTAAGTGACTGTTTCTGGTATTTTTTTTTCCTTTGAACGTTAGCTTATTGCTTCTGTTGGAGCTTCTGTTGAGCCTAATTTGTTAATGAGAAAGAATAAGACATTGCTGATGTTAGTTCGACAGAAATATACAATGACCTACATTCAAATGCACACACACACACACACACACACACACACATCCCTTCACATTCCTATAGGTTTTTAGTACTTGCACACCTTTATAGGCAAGAGTGAGACATAGTTGGGAGCTGTGACTAGGTGGATGGGAGGAAGCAGAGTATGGAGAGACAGATATTAGAATGCCACAGAAATGGGCAGCAAGTGAGTGGTCTGTTGAAGATAACCAGTTTCTATTCCCCATAACTAAACATTCCTTGGAGTTCAGGAATCAGCCACATGGGGAAGGACTCCAGAAATCTTCACTCTTTACTCTTTTGTGCTGTTTCCTGTGAAAATCTGTGGTTACAGTAAAGGAAGAGACTTAAGAGTCTTTTAGGATTATAGATGCTTTGGGGACTATGGAAAACATTATAAACACCAGATGCCTCTTCACAAAAATTGTGGA
The DNA here is from genome assembly GCF_951394435.1 of Stenella coeruleoalba. NCBI lineage: Eukaryota > Metazoa > Chordata > Mammalia > Artiodactyla > Delphinidae > Stenella > Stenella coeruleoalba. The sequence goes on along the minus strand of NC_137152.1, from coordinate 87,759,823 downwards.
GAGATTATTAATGGGTAAATTCTGTATCCATGTAATACCTTAGTATACATATACCTATACACATACAACACAATTTTAAAGATTCAGAAAAATCCCACAGTCCATGAGGAGAAGTAGGGGAAAGAGAATGAACAAGATTACCTAGATTACACCCTTTTTTACCTCATTCAGTTACTCACCTTTCTGTTCAGACAATAAGCTCCAGGTGCAAGCAGGTTCCATATCTTTTCGTTTCTTTTGACTGTTCATCCTGGCAAATCAAGAAGACTGTAACCCAAAACAGAAATGATGACTTTAATGCCTGGTGGAAGCCCAGAGTAAAAAATTAACTCAAGAAAGACTACTCAAAGCATCACAGAGCTGGGGAAGAGAGAAGGCCTAGTAACCAAGTAGAGAGCTAGCGTGGGACTAGGAGATCACAGGAAGATAGACCAAAATCAACAGTCTTCAGCTTGAAGAGAAAATAAAACTAAAGAGTATAGAATATCCACAGACTTTTGAAGAGTACAAATACGGGAAATGTCAAATTGAGCTCTAAAATGCGTTATTAAGGGAAGGATAGGATTTAGGCAGTATACCTCTAATGTTTGTGGCCAAGATAAGAAAGAATGACTGTGTCCTTCTACAACACAGTCAATTTGGTACCACTGGTAAAGGGAGAATTCTAAGACCACAGATTAGAATACTGTGGTATAAGAGAAACAGTTTAGAGAGTCAGGAGATCCAAGCCCTAGTTCCATTTCTATAACTATCTACCTATGGACCTTGAGTAAGATTCTTCTACTTTCTGAATCTGTTTTATTATTTTCAAAATGGTGGAGAGAATGTTAGCCCAGGTTTCTTTCCAGGTTGAACATTGTAAGATCAGTGGTCCTAAGTCCCAGTTGCACATTAGAATTACCTTCACACCACCTTCCAGAATTTGTTTTCTTTGTTGCAATATTACTTATCAATTTCTAACACACTTGATTATTTTCTTATGAGTTAGGTTTATTATTCACTTTCAGTATTTCCCCTTAAATTGAATTATTGGCCCCAATTCTCAGCCCTTGCCATGAACTTGGCAGGTCCACACCAAAGAAGTAGAACTTATTTTCCCACCTCTTATCTTTTTTTTTCCCACCTCTTATCTTTGAGCTCAGCTTTGAAACTTGCTCTGGGTAATGGAGTGTACACAGATGTGACTCAAGTAGGGCCCTGATATGTGCTTGCACAGTTGTACATGCTCCCTCTTGTGATTCTGCCACTGGCATGAGATGAGCCATGAGAGAAACAAGCCCCAGGTAGTCCACTCATCCAAGGATGAGAAATACATGCAGTAGAGCCACCCCAGTTTACTCACAGTCCTTCAGCAAGAAAAACAGAGTCACCCCAGCCCGAATCAGAGTTGCCCAACAGAACCCTGCCTAATCAGCTGAGTCCCAGCTGGCCTCCAGATCGGTGAGAATAAGTGCTTAATAAATTCTTAACTTTTCATGCCACTGAGATTTCGTGCTTGTTGTTATGTATTGTTGTGGCAATAGCTAACTAATACATCTTGCTAGAGAGTAAATGCCTAGAAAGTGTTTGACATAGAGAAGACATTCATTAAATGTTCATTGAATAAACTGAATAAATGAATAAAATCTTAAAAATAATACAGTGCCTAGTCTGCATTCCTGATTAATTAAATCAGAATCTTTGATGATGAGGTTTGGCATCGACTTTTTCTTAAGTTCCCAAGGTGATTCAAATACACAGCCAGGGAAAAGAGCCACTGTTCTAAGAATTAGTTTTTTTGATAGAGTGTATTGGTGAAACACACAGGCTTTGGAATCAAACAGATGTGTTCAGGCCCTGACTCTACCACTTACTAACTATGTGACAACCACGGAATTAACATCTCTAAACCTCAGATTCCTCAACTATTAAATAGGGATAACAACAGTTTATAACAACAGTTGATCACAACCTTTCTTAAAAGGTTATTATGAGGATTAAATGAAGTATGCATATGAAGTATTCAGTACACTACATGGTACATAGTAAGGGCTCAATAATCCTAAACTATAGCTAATGTTGGCATTGCTGTATCATTTGATAGAGAGTAAAAATGTCTGAACTCAGATAGACCTTACTTAAATTCCATTTCCACTGCTTTCTAGCCAGATGACTTCGAGTAAAGTTACTTAAACTCCTGAGACTACAGTAACCCATCTGTAAAATATGGTGATAATAATAACTATTTCATTATTTTGTTGTGAGGATTAAATAAGATGACACACATAAAACTCTTAGCAGAGGACCAAGTGCAATATAAATAATGTCTATGTAGATCGTCCACCCATTTTTTGACTGGGTTGTTTTTTTGATATTGCATTGCAGCATTATTTCTAATAGCCAAGATATGGAAGGAACCTAAGTTTCCATTGATAGATAAATATATATATATATATATATATATATATATATATATATATATATATATATAAAACGGAACGTTACTCAGCCATGAAATCTTGCCATTTGCAACAACATGGATGGACCTAGAGTGTATTATACTAAGCAAAATAAGTCAGACAGATAAAGACAAATACCACATAATCTCACTTATGTGTGTAATCTAAAAAACAAAATGAATTAACAAGCATAATTAAACAGAAACAGAGTCATAGATATAGAGAAGAAACAGGTGGTAGCAAGATTGGAGGAGACTGGGGGAGGAGAGAAATAAGTGAGGGAGATCAAGAGGTACAAACTTTCAGTTACAAAGTAAATGAGTCACAGTGTGGGGAATATACTCAATAATTATGTAATATCTTTGTATGGTAACAGATGACAACTAGACTTACGATGACATTTTGAAATGTATAGAAATATTGAATCACTATGTTGTGTACCAGAAACTAACATAGTGTTGTAGGTTAATTATACTTCCAAAACAAACAAAGAAACAAACTCCTAGAAAAAGAAATCAGATTTGTGACCACCAGAGGTGGGGGGGGGAATTAGGTGAAGGTAGTCAAAAGGTACAAACTTCCAGTTATAAGATAAATTAAGTACTATGGATTTAATATACAGCATGATGAAGATAATTAACACTGCTGTATAAAAGCTGTTAAGAGAGTAAATCCTAAGAGTTCTCATCACCAGGAAAAAATATTTTTTCTATTTCTTTAATGTTGTACCTATATGAGACGACATAATGATTTCATGATGTATGTAAGTCATATCACTATGCTGTACATCTTAAACTTACACAGTGCTGTATGTCAATTATATCTCGAAAAAACTAGAAAAAAAAAGAAATTGAAAAGAAAAAGAAATTATACCAGAGAGTTAGTTACAGTCAACAGACCTTTAGGGAACTATGGGGGTATTTTATAACTGGTTATTAGACCCAGTTAGAGTAAAAGGCTGTGAGATGGCCCAAATTCCACGATGGGAAAGTAGTATCCATTGTACTAGGAGTTCCACTAGAATATATGGAATCACTAAGCAAAGTACCAAAAGGTGCCCTCTTCAAGAAGAGAAATCAAAGTAAGTAATTGAGTCTCCTCCAAGCAGCTGAATTACAAAATGGTAAAATGGTGCTTCTTCCTCTGGGCTAGGGGAGCACCAAGCTAGGGAACACAGGTTAGAGAGCAGGGTATGGGCTAATTTCACTCCCCCTTCACACCCTTGGCTGTGTGCCTTTTCAGTCAACAAACTGTACAGCTTTTCATGGTGACTCGACATGGTATGCATGCTGCCAAAAACAGGAGAAAGAAATGCTACAAATCTCACCTCCAGGCCTAAAATGAGACTCTGGATTTTTTTATTGAGATATGATTCACATATCATAAAATTCACCCTTTTACAGTGTACAACTCATTGCTTTGTAGTATACTCACAAAGTTTTGCAACCATCACCACTATCCAATTCCAGAACATTTTCATCACCCCAAAACGAAATGCTGTACTCATTAAGCAGACACTCCACATTCTCCCCCCACCCCAGCCCCTGGCAACCACAATTCTACTTTATGTCTCTAAGGATTTGCCTATTCTGGACATTTCATATAAATGGAATCATACAATACATGTCCTTTTGTGTCTGGCTTCTTTTCTTACCATAATGTTTTCAAGATTCATCCATGTTGTAGCATGTATCAGTTCTTCATTCCCTTTTATAACTGAATAAGAATCTATTTCACATCCACTGGAATGGCTGTAATTTAAAATATGAAAAATGGCAAGAATGTGGAAAAATCAGAACACTCATACATTGCCAGTGGGAATATAAAATGGTGCAGTCACTATGGAAAAGTTCAGCAGCTCCTCAATAAGTTAAACACAGGATTACCATGTGACCCAGCAATTTTACTCCTAGGTATATACCCAAAACAATTGAAAACAGGTATTTAAACAAAAATTTGTACAAAAATAGTCACAGCATCACTATACTAAATAGCAAAAAAAGGTGGGAACAACCCCAATGTCCACCAACTGATGAACTGAATAAACAAAATGTGGTATACTTACAGTGGAGTACTATCCAGCCATAAAGGAACAAGGTACTGAAGCATGCTATAACATGGATGAGCCTTGAAAACATTATGCTACATGAAGGAAGCCAGACACGAAATTCCATTTATATGAAATGTACGTAACAGACAAATCCATAGAGAAAGAAAGTAGATTAGTGGTTGCCAGGGGTTCGGGGAAAAGGAGAAGTGGTAGTGACTGCTAATGGTTATGGGATTCTGTTTGAGGTGTTAGAAACATTCTGGAATTAAATAGTGGTGATGGTTACACAGCATTGTGAATATACTGAAAATAACTAAATTGTATACTTTAAAAGGATGGGTATTATGGTATGTGAATAAAATCAATCAGATCAATTTAATAAAAGCTATAAACTAAACTTGTGGTAATCATTTTGCAATATATACATGTATCAAGTCATTATGTTGTACGCCTAAAACCGTGTTATATGTTAATTATAACTCAATTAAAAAATAGAAAAAATCAACTGTAAAAGTAGGAAAAAATCAATGAAAAATGCAATTATAGAAGAAAATGAGAAAGTGGAAACAACCCAAATGTCCATCAGTGGATGAATGGATAAACAAAATGTGGTCTAGACATACAAAACATTATTCAGCCTTTAAAGGAAAGAAAATTCTGAAACATGCTACATGGATTAAATTTGAAAACATTACGCAAAGTGAAATAAGCCAGGCACAAAATAAAAAATATTATATGATTCTAATTATATGAAGTACATAGAATAGCCAAATTCATAGAGTCAGAAACTATAACAGTGGTTACCAGGGTCTGGGGGCAGAGGGTAATGGGGAGTTATTGTTTAATGGGTACAGAATTTCACTTTGGGAAGATGAAAAAATGTTGGAGGTGGCTAGTGGTGATGCTTGGATAACAATGTAAAGTACTTAATGCCACTGAATTGTACACATAAAAGTGACTAAAGTGAGCTCTACCCACAGCCTGTCCCTCCCATCAGGAAACTTGCACAAGCCTCTTAAATAGCCACATCCAACAGAGGGCAGACAGCAGAAGCAAGAAGAACTACAATCCTGCAGCCTGTGGAACAAAAACCACATTCACAGAAAGATAGACAAGATAAAAAGGCAGAGGGCTATGTACCAGATGAAGGAACAAGATAAAACCCCAGGAAAACAACTAAATGAAGTGGAGATAGGCAACCTCCAGAAAAAGAATTCAGAATAACGATAGTGAAGATGATCCAGGACCTTGGAAAAAGAATGGAGGCAAAGATCGAGAAAATGCAAGAAATGTTTAACAAAGACTTAGAAGAATTAAAGAACAAACAGAGATGAACAATACAATAATTGAAATGAAAACTACACTAGAAGGAATCAATAGCAGAATAACTGATGCAGAAGAACGGATAAGTAACCTGGAAGACAGAATGGAGGAATTCACTGCTGCAGAACAGAATAAAGAAAAAACAATAAAAAGAAATGAAGACAGCGTAAGAGACCTCTGGGACAACATTAAACGCAACAACATTCGCATTATAGAGGTCCCAGAAGGAGAAGAGAGAGAGAAAGAACCTGAGAAAATATTTGAAGAGGTTAGAGTAGAAAACTTCCCTAACATGGGAAAGGAAATAGCCACCTAAGCCCAGGAAGCACAGAGAGTCCCATACAGAATAAACCCAAGGAGAAACACGCTGAGACACAAAGTAATCAAATTGGCAAAAATTAAAGACAAAGAAAAATTATTGTAAGCAGCAAGGGAATAATGACAAATAACATACAAGGGAACTCCCAGAAGGTTAACAGCTGATTTCTCAGCAGAAACTCTACAAGCCAGAAGGGAGTAGCATGATATACCTAAAATGCTGAAAGGGAAGAACCCACAACCAAGATTACTCTATCCAGCAAGGATCTCATTCAGATTCAATGGAGAAATCAAAAGCTTTACAGACAAGCAAAAGCTAACAGAATTCAGCACCACCAAACCAGCTCTACAACAAATGCTAAAGGAACTTCTCTAAGTGAGACACACAAGAGAAAAGGATCTACAAAAACAAACCCAAAACAATTAAGAAAACGTGAATGGATTATTTTATTTATTTATTTTTAACATCTTATTGCTTTACAATGGTGTGTTAGTTTCTGCTTTATAACAAAGTGAATCAGTTATACACATACATATGTCCCCATAACTCTTGCGTCTCCCTCCCTCCCACCCTCCCTGTCCCACCCCCCTAGGTGGTCACAAAGCACTGAGCTGATCTCGCTGTGCTATGCAGCTGCTTCCCACTAGCTACCTGTTTTACGTTTCGTAGTGCATATATGTCCATATGTCCATGCCTCTCTCGCTTTGTCACAACTCACCCTTCCCCCCCCCATATCCTCAAGTCCATTCTCTAGTATGTCTGTGTCTTTATTCCCATCTTGCCCTTAGAGAGACAAGATCCAGCCTCATCCAACACAACACAGGCACTAGTCCCCTCCACCAGGAAGCCTACACAACCCACTGAACCAACCTTAGCCACCAGGGACAGACATCAAAAACAACGGGAACTACGAAGCTGCAGCCTGCAAAAAGGAGACCCCAAACACAGTTAGATAAGCAGAATAAGAAGACAAAAAAAAAAAAACACAGCAGATGAAGGAGCAAGACAAAAACGCACCAGACCTAACAAATGAGGAGGAAATAGGCAGTCTACCTGAAAAAGAATTCAGAATAATGATAGTAAAGATGATCCAAAATCTTGGAAATAGAATAGACAAAATGCAAGAAACATTTAACAAGGACCTAGAAGAACTAAAGATGAAACAAACAACGATGAACAACACAATAAATGAAATTAAAAATACCCTGGATGGAATCAATAGCAAAATAACTGAGGCAGAAGAACGGATAAGTGACCTGGAAGATAAAATAGTGGAAATAACTACTGCAGAGCAGAATAAAGAAAACAGAATGAAAAGAACTGAGAACAGTCTCAGAGACCTCCGGGACGACATTAAACACACCAACATTCGAATTATAGGGGTTCCAGAAGAAGAAGAGAAAAAGAAAGGGACTGAGAAAATATTTGAAGAGACTATAGTTGAAAACTTCCCTAATATGGGAAAGGAAATAGTTAATCAAGTCCAGGAAGCACAGAGAGTCCCATACAGGATAAATCCAAGGAGAAATATGCCAAGACACATATTAATCAAACTGTCAAAAATTAAATACAAAGAAAACATATTAAAAGCAGCAAGGGAAAAACAACAAATAACACACAAGGGAATCCCCATAAGGTTAAATGCTGATCTTTCAGCAGAAGCTCTGCAAGCCAGAAGGGACTGGCAGGACATATTTAAAGTGATGAAGGAGAAAAACCTGCAACCAAGATTACTCTACCCAGCAAGGATCTCATTCAGGTTTGATGGCGAAATTAAAACCTTTACAGACAAGCAAAAGCTGAGAGAGTTCAGCACCACCAAACCAGCTTTACAACAACTGCTAAAGGAACTTCTCTAGGAAAGAAACACAAGAGAAGGAAAAGACCTACAATAACGAACCCAAAACAATTAAGAAAATGGGAATAGGAACATACATATCGATAATTACCTTAAATGTAAATGGACTAAATGCTCGCACCAAAAGACACAGACTGGCTGAATGGATACAAAAACAAGACCCATATATATGCTGTCTACAAGAGACGCACTTCAGACCTAAGGACACATACAGACTGAAAGTGAGGGGATGGAAAAAGATATTCCATGCAAATGGAAATCAAAAGAAAGCTGGAGTAGCAATACTCATATCAGATAAAATAGACTTTAAAATAAAGAATGTTACAAGAGACAAGGAAGGACACTACATAATGATCAAGGGATCAATCCAAGAAGAAGATATAACAATTGTAAATATTTATGCACCCAACATAGGAGCACCTCAATACATAAGGCAAATACTAACAGCCATAAAAGGGGAAATCGACAGTAACACATTCATAGTAGGGGACTTTAACACCCCACTTTCACCAATGGACAGATCATCCCGAAAGAAAATAAATAAGGAAACACAAGCTTTAAATGATACATTAAACAAGATGGACTTAATTGATATTTATAGGACATTCCATCCAAAAACAACAGAATACACATTTTTCTCAAGTGCTCATGGAACATTCTCCAGGATAGATCATATCTTGGGTCACAAATCAAGCCTTGGTAAATTTAAGAAAATTGAAATTGTATCAAGTATCTTTTCCGACCACAACACTATGAGACTAGATATCAATTACAGGAAAAGATCTGTAAAAACCACAAACACATGGAGGCTAAACAATACGCTACTTAATAACGAAGTGATCACTGAAGAAATCAAAGAATACCTAGAAACAAATGACAATGGAGACACGATGACCCAAAATCTATAGCATGCAGCAAAAGCATTTCTAAGAGGGAAGTTTATAGCAATACAATCCTACCTTAAGAAAGAGGAAACATCTCAAATAAACAACCTAACCTTGCACCTAAAGCAATTAGAGAAAGAAGAACAAATAAACCCCAAAGTTAGCAGAAGGAAAGAAATCATAAAGATCAGATCAGAAATAAATGAAAAAGAAATGAAGGAAACTATATCAAAGATCAATAAAACTAAAAGCTGGTTCTTTGAGAAGATAAAATAGATAAACCATTAGCCAGACTCATCAAGAAAAGAAGGGAGAAGACTCAAATCAATAGAATTAGAAATGAAAAAGGAAAAGTAAGAACTGACACTGCAGAAATACAAAAGATCATGAGAGATTACTACAAGCAACTCTAAGCCAATAAAATGGACAACCTGGAAGAAATGGACAAATTATTAGAAATGCTCAACCTGCCAAGACTGAATCAGGAAGAAATAGAAAATATGAACAGACCAATCACAAGCACTGAAATTGAAATTGTGATTAAAACTCTTCCAACAAACAAAAGCCCAGGACCAGATGGCTTCACAGGCGAATTCTATCAAACATTTAGAGAAGAGCTAACACCTATCCTTCTCAAACTCTTCCAAAATATAGCAGAGGGAGGAACACTCCCAAACTCCTTCTACGAGGCCACCATCACCTTGATACCAAAACCAGACAAGGATGTCACAAAGAAAGAAAACTACAGGCTAATATCACTGATGAACATAGATGCAAAAGTTCTCAACAAAATACTAGCAAACAGAATCCAACAGCACATTAAGTGGATCATACACCATGATCAAGTGGGGTTTATTCCAGGAATGCAAGGATTCTTCAATATACGCAAATCAATCAACGTGATACACCATATTAACAAATTGAAGGAGAAGTACCATATGGTCATCTCAATAGATGCAGAGAAAGCTTTCGACAAAATTCAACACCCATTTATGATAAAAAACTGCAGAAAGTAGGCATAGAGGGAACTTTCCTCAACATAATAAAGGCCATATATGACAAACCCACAGCCAACATCATCCTCAATGGTGAAAAACTGAAAGCATTTCCACTAAGATCAGGAACAAGACAAGGTTGCCCACTCTCACCACTCTTATTCAACATAGTTTTGGAAGTTTTAGCCACAGCAGTAAGAGAAGAAAAGGAAATAAAAGGAATCCAAATCGGAAAAGAAGAAGTAAAGCTGTCACTGTTTGCAAATGACATAATACTATACATAGAGAATCCTAAAGATGCTAGCAGAAAACTACTAGAGCTAATCAATGAATTTGGTAAAGTAGCAAGATACAAAATTAATGCACAGGGCTTCCCTGGTGGTGCAGTGGTTGAGAGTCTGCCTGCCGATGCAGGGGACACGGGTTCGTGCCCCGGTCCGGGAAGATCCCACATGCCGTGGAGCAGCTAGGCCCGTGAGCCATGGCCGCTGGGCCCGCGCCTCTGGAGCCTGTGCTCCACCATGGGAGAGGCTACAGCAGTGAGAGGCCTGCGTACCGCAAAAAAAAAAAAAAAAAAAAAAGTGTCATGTACCAAAATGTTCATTGCAGCTCTATTTACAATAGCCCGGAGATGGAAACAACCCAAGTGTCCATCATCGGATGAATGGATAAAGAAGATGTGGCACATATATACAATGGAATATTACTCAGCCATAAAAAGAAATGAAATTGAGCTATTTGTAATGAGGTGGATAGGCCTAGAGTCTGTCATACAGAGTGAAGTAAGTCAGAAAGAGAAAGACAAATACCGTATGGTAACACATATATATGGAATTTAAGAAAAAAATGTTATGAAGAACCTAGTGCTAAGACAGGAATAACGACACAGACCTACAAGAGAATGGACTTGAGGATATGGGGAGGGGGAAGGGCAAGCTGTGACAAAGCAAGAGAGAGGCATGGACATATATACACTACCAAACGTAAGGTAGATAACTAGTGGGAAGCAGCCGCATAGCAAAGGGAGATCAGCTCGGTGCTTTGTGACCACCTAGAGGGGTGGGATAGGGAGGGTGGGAGGGAGAGAGACGCAAGAGGGAAGAGATATGGGAACATATGTATATGTATAACTGATTCACTTTGTTATAAAGCAGAAACTAACACACCATTGTAAAGCAATTATACTCCAATAAAGATGTAAAATAAATAAATAAAATATATATATAAAGAGCTTATTCAGCTCAATATTAAAGAAACAAACAACCCAATCCAAAAATGGGCAGAAGACCTAAATAGACATTTCTCCAAAGAAGATGTACAGATGGCCAAGAAGCACATGAAAAGCTGCTCAACATCACTAATTATTAGAGAAATGCAAAGCAAAACTATAATGAGGTACCACCTCACACCCGTTAGAATGGGCATCATCAGAAAATCTAAAAACAACAAATGCTGGAGAGGGTGTGGAGAAAAGGGAACCCTCTCGCACTGTCGGTGGGAATGTAAAGTGGTACAGACACTATGGAGAACAGTATGGAGGTTCCTTTAAAAACTAAAAATAGAATTACCATATGTCCCAGCAATCCCACTACTGGGCATATACCCAGAGAAAACCATAATTCAAAAAGACACATGCACCCCAATGTTCATTGCAGCACTGTTTACAATAGCCAGGTCATGGAAGCAACCTAAATGCCCATCGACAGACGGATAAAGAAGATGTGGTACATATATACAATGGAATATTACTCAGCCATCAAAAGGAATGAAACTGAGTCATTTGTTGAGACGTGGATGGATCTAGAGACTGTCATACAGAGTGAAGTAAGTCAGGAAAAGAAAAACAAATATCATATATTAACACATATATGTGGAACCTAGAAAAATGGTACAGATGAACCAGTTTGCAGGGCAGAAATTGAGGCACAGATGTGGAGAACAAACGTATGGACACCAAGGTGGGAAAGTGGCGGGGTGGTGGTGGTGGTGGTGTGATGAATTGGGTGATTGGGATTGACATGTATACACCGATGTGTATACAATTGATGACTAATAAAAACCTGTTGTATAAAAATATAAATAAAATAAAATTTAAAAATTAAAAAAAGTGACTAAAGTGATAAATTTTATGTTATATATATTTTACTACAATAAAAAAAGAAAATGGGCAAAATATTTGAACAGACCCTTCACAAAGGAAGATATACAAATGGCCAATAGCACATGAAAAGATGGCTCAACATCATTAGTCACTAGGGAAATGTAAATAAAAACTGCAGTGAGGTATCAGTTCACACTCACCAGAATGGTTAATATTAAAAAAACTGACACTACCAAATGCTACTAAGGATGTTGGTAGGAGAGCAAAATGGTACAAAGATATGGCAGTTTCACATAAAACAAAACATACCCCCTATGTTCAGCCATAAAAAACCATGAAATCTTGCCATTTATGACAACATGCATGGACCTTGAGGGCATTATGCTAATTGAAATAAGTCAGACAAAGAAAGACAAATACTACGTGATCTTGTTTATATACAGAATGTTAAAAAAAAAACCCTCAAAGACACAGAGAACAGATTGGTGGTTGCCAGAGGCAGAGAGGGAGGGGGTGGGGAGTGGGCAAAGTGGGTGAGGGGAGTCAAAAAGTACAAACTTCTAGTTATAAAATAGTTAAGTCATGGGAATCACGAGAATGTAATGTACAGCATGGTGACTATAGTTAGCAATACTGTATCACATATTTAAAAGTTACTAAGAGACTAAATATTTAAAGTTCTCATCACAAGAAAAAGAATTCTGTAACTTTGTATGGTGATGGATGTTAACTAAACTTATTGTGGTGATCATTTAACAATATATACAAATATCAAATATTTGTACACCTGAAACTAATATAACATTGTATGTCAATTATACCTCAATTAAAAAAATCAATAATTATCAAAATAGAAAGCAAACAATTAAACAACAGAGTAAATCAATAAAAGGAAATGATAGTTATCTGAAAAGAATAGAATGAACAAATTTTTAGCAAGTATGATTTCAAAAATAAAGCCATCATAAATTAACATAAAAAATGAAAGGGAACCAAACTACAGAAACAAGAGATTAAAAAATTATCCAAAAAGTACTATGTATAATTTTTATAGCAATAATTTAAAAAACCTAAGTGAAATGGATAATTCCCAAGAAAATAAACAACCAAAATTGGCCTAAGAAATAGAAAACTTAAATAGACCAATTAATCATAGAAGAATGTGAAATGATAATACTCTACCTCAAAAGTCACCAGCCCCAGAAAGTTTTGTGGGAGAGTTTGACCACACCATCTAGGAACAGATTAATCAAGCTTTACACAAAAATTTCCAAAGCAAAGTAAAAGAAGGGAAATGACACCATACAACTATAGGCTAGTATAATCTTGATATCAAAACTGACAAGTAAAGGGAAAGAAATTATAGGCCCATCTCACTTATGAACGTAGATATAAAAATGCATAACCTTAATACCATAATCAAGCACAGGAAAACTACAGGCCATTATTTTTCAAGGGGATGCTGATGGCATTTTTGGCGGAACAATTCTTCATTTAGTATCCCTGATCCCTATCTACTAAATGCCAGCAGGACTTCCCACCACACACACACCAATAAACTGTGACAACCAAAAGCACCTCCAGGCATTTCCAAATGTCCCCTAGAGGGATGGTTAGCCCCAGGCTGAGGATCAGTACTATAGGCAATCTCACTTATGAACACAGAGATACAAAACTGCTAAATAAAAGATTAGTCCCTCAAATCCCAGAGTACATTAAAAAAGAAAAAAAAAACACATCATTCCCTGACCTGATAGGTTAATATTAGGAATGCAGGGAAGTTTAACACTTACAGATCTGTCAGCGTGGAACAGGACACCAACTCCTTACTTGGAAAATTGGCAATTACAGGGAAAGAGTTAAGCGTTTATCCTGTCTTTCGTATAGGAACTGTATTTTAGACTTACCAAGTAGCCCTAGTAGAGGAGAGATAGTTCTTCTTACAGAGGTATGCTAGCTAATAAATTCAGAAAGAATAATAGAATTAGAAACTTATTATTTTGAAATCCTTAATGAACTAATTGACTCACATAATAGTTATCAAATGGATGGTAAAGCCACTAGGTGAAAGGATGATGGAGAACTTTACAATGACAGGATCAGACTAACACCACTTCAATCCAGTTTTAGTATCATTAATAGTGAGACAAGCAAACATTATGTAAAAGAAAGTACATAGTATCAACCACTAAACAGTCTTAACAAATAATAAGAACCTGAATCTAATCAAGCACTTAGGTCCACCTTCCAGTCTACAGGAAATACAAGCAATACAGAAACAGATAAAACAGCACCTCAAGGAAGTAATCAGCCAAATCCAGAAAGTGGGAGAGTCTACAGAACAAATAGCAGGTTTCTTCAACAAACCAATGCCATGAAAATAAAAGGGAGGTGGTGTTGTTCTGTATTAGCTTTTTAAAAACTTAAAAGAAATCTAAGAGATATAACCTAATATAATGAGTTGTTGGTTGGGCCCTGATTGAAAGAAACCTCAATGGTAAAAATATTTTTTAGGACTTCCTTGGTGGTGCAGTGGTTAGGAATCTGCCTGCCAATGCAGGGGGCACGGGTTCGAGCCCTGGTCCCGGAAGATCCCACATGCTGCGGAGCAACTAAGCCCGTGCGCCACAACTACTGAGCCCACGTGCCACAATTACTGAAGCCCACGCGCCTAGAGCCCATGCTCCACAACAAGAAAAGCCATTGCAACAAGAGAAGCCCCCACAGTGCAACAAAGAGTAGCCTCGGCTCTTCCCAACTACAGAAAGCCCATGCGGCAACGAACACCCAACACAGCAAGCAATAAAATAAATAAATTTATTTTTTTTAAAGTCTAAAAAATAAAACCATTTTTTAGACAATTGGAAAAATTGGAAGATACGCCGGGTATTAGTATTATAATGGCATTATGATTATATGAGAAGACGTCATTTTTGCTACAATTTTTGGTGAGGCATACTGAAATATTTAGGAGTGAAATCATATGATGCTCATGATTAGCCTAAAACATCCCAGCACAAAAGAGGGGAGGGGAATAGCTGAAACAAGTATGGCAAAATGTTGATGGCTATTAAAGCTCAGTTATGGGGGTTTACTGTACTCTCTACTGTCATTTATGTTTGGAAATTATCATAATAGAAAGTTTTTAAAAAGCTATCAATGCATGGGCTTCCCTGGTGGCGCAGTGGTTGAGAGTCCGCCTGCCGATGCAGGGGACACAGGTTCGTGCCCCGGTCCAGGAAGATCCCACATGCCGCGGAGCGGCTAGGCCCATGAGCCATGGCCACTGAGCCTGCACGTCCGGAGCTTGTGCTCCGCAACGGGAGAGGCCACAACAGTGAGTGGCCCGCATACCGCAAAAAAAAAAAAAAAAAGGTATCAATGCAATTCAATGCATTAACAAGTTAAAGGGGAAAAACCTATATGTCCAACTTATAGGTGAAAAAGCAATTGATAAAATGTCATAGCCATTCTTGCCTTTAAAAAGCCTCAAAAGAGTAGGAATTAAAGAAAACTTACTTAACTTAATAAAGGGCAACTGCCAGAACCCACACTAAGAAGCATACTTGATGAAATTTTCGAAGCATTCCCATTAAAGGGAGGGATAAGTTAAGGATGTCTGATATCATTGTTACTATTCAGCCTTATACTGGAAGTCCTAGACAATGCATTCAGATAAGAAAAATACACGTGGTATACAGATTGAAGCCAGAGAGAAAACTATCAATATTTGCACATAATCTGTTTGCCAACCTAGAAAATCCAACAGACTCAATGAACAAACTATTAGAAAGAAGGAGAATTCAGTAAAGTTGTTGGGCACAATTTCAAACAAAAAACAAGTTATCTTATATACCCTTGATTACAAAATGAAAGAAAAAATCCTATTAATAGTAGCAACAAAAGCTATAAAGTATCTAGAAATAGCCCAAACAAGATATGTTCAACACATGTATGGAGAAAATGACATGTTATTAAAGGACTTAAAAATCTGAATAAATGGGGAGTCATACCACATATATTCATATAAAGGAAGAGTCATTAATGTAAAGGTGCCAATTCTCCCCAGTTAAATCCGGAAACTCAATGCGGGGCCAACAAAAATGCCAATAAGATTCTATTTGGGTATGATAATTTGATTCTAAAATCCATATTATAAAGTAAATATGCAAGAATAACACAAAATTGAAGAAAAAAGATGACTTTCCATGTCAGATATCAAACGTTATAAAACTATAGAAATTTAAAGTGTGGTATGAATGCAAGTATAAATAAATGGATCAGTAGAACCAAATAAAGAATTCTGAAACAAACCTAAATATGCATAAGAATCTAGTATTGATTAAAGGTAGCATTTAGAAGTGAGTAGAGAAAGGAAAGAAGGAGGCATGTAGAAGGATGTACATTGCAGCACATTTTATATTAGCAAAAAACTTGGAAATAATCATGACAATGGGGAAATGGCTAAATGAATTATAGCATATCTGTTCTGTAGAATACTCCGAAACAGTGAAAAAGAACAAGTTAGATTTACATGTACTAACATGAAAAGTTCTCAGACATTATGCTGGGTGAAAAGTACCAAGTAGCAGAACAATACATATGAGCATGATAAAATATATATATATATATTTAACATCTTTACTGGAGTATAAATAATTGACATTTTAAATAACACTAAATAATACTATATATATAAATTGTGTGTGTGTGTGTGTGTGTGTGTGTGTGTGTGTGTGTGTGAGAGAGAGCGAGAGAGGGAAAGAGAGAGAGAGAAAAGATCTGGAAGAAGCTAAGTCCAACAGTGAGTAGGGAGGGAGAGAATCAGGGAGGAAATCAATGACGACTAAAGAAGGCTTAAGCCTTCCCTGTAACATTCTAATCCTCTGAAAGAAAAATGTATTCGTGTGTCAATTGTGTAATTAAGTCAATAAATAAGAAATTTAAAAGCTGCATAATGATATGAATAAATTATATATGGTATAAGGACTTATTTATTCATATAAATGCATGGAAAGGCGATTGTAAGGATACTCACCAAACTGTTGACAATTAGTTTATTCTTTGTTTTGCTTTTTTTGGGGGGTGAGGGTGGAAGTAACAACTATAGAGGGAGCAGAAAAGGCAAGTTTCAAGATTTACTATCTCTACACCTGTGTACTGTTTCAATCTTTTACCATGAAAATATACTTATATATTATTGAGTAATTAAAAAATAAAGACATGGAAAAAGTCAAAGGCACACTGTTAAGTGGAAAAAGCTAGTTGCTATATTCTATATATAATTCTATATATAGAATAATGTATACATCTATTGTATTATATGTGGGTACATATGTATTCTAATGCATAGAAAGAAAAATACAAATTGGACTTTCACAATTTATATACTTGTGTTGATTATTTTGTTCTAATGAGCATATAGTTGTGCATTACTTAAGAAATACTATGATAATCATATTGCAATATATAAACATAACAAACCATTATGTTTGCAATATATAAACATATCAAATCATTATGTTGTTATGTACATCTTAAACTGTACAATGTTATATATCAATTATATCTTAATAAATCTGAGGTGGGAGGAAGAAACATAGAAATACAGATAAATCTAGGACATCCCTGCTGGTGCAGTGGTTAAGAATCTGCCTGCCAATGCATGGGACATGGGTTCAAGCCCTGGTCCGGGAAGATCCCACATGCCGTGGAGCAACTAAGCCTGTTCACCACAACTACTGAGCCTGCGTGCCACAACTACTGAAGCCAACATGCCTAGATCCCGTGCTCTGCAACGAGAAGCCACCGCAATGAGAAGCCCGCGCACTGCAACAGAGTAGCCCCCGCTCGCCGCAACTAGAGAAAGCCTGTGTACAGCAAATAAAACCCAACACAGTCAAAACTAAATAAATAAATTTACTTTTAAAAAAAGAAACAAAATACCTTGCACCTCAAGCAATTAGAGAAAGAAGAACAAAAAAACCCCAAAGTTAGCAGAAGGAAAGAAATCATAAAAATCAGATCAGAAATAAATGAAAAAGAAATGAAGGAAACAATAGCAAAGATCAATAAAACTAAAAGCTGGTTCTCTGAGAAGATAAACAAAATAGATAAACCATTAGCCAGACTCATCAAGAAAAAAAGGGAGAAGACTCAAATCAATAGAATTAGAAATGAAAAAGGAGAAGTAACAAGTGACCCTGCAGAAATACAAAGGATCATGAGAGATTACTACAAGCAACTCTATGCCAATAAAATGGACAACCTGGAAGAAATGGACAAATTCTTAGAAAGGCACAACCTGCCAAGACTGAATCAGGAAGAAATAGAAAATATGAACAGACCAATCACAAGCACTGAAATTGAAACTGTGATTAAAACTCTTCCAACAAACAAAAGCCCAGGACCAGATGGCTTCACAGGCGAATTCTATCAAACATTTAGAGAAGAGCTAACACCTATCCTTCTCAAACTCTTCCAAAATATAGCAGAGGGAGGAACACTCCCAAACTCCTTCTACGAGGCCACCATCACCTTGATACCAAAACCAGACAAGGATGTCACAAAGAAAGAAAACTACAGGCCAATATCACTGATGAACATAGATGCAAAAATCCTCACCAAAATACTAGCAAACTGAATCCAACAGCATATTAAAAGGATCATACACCATGATCAAGCAGGGTTTATTCCAGGAGTGCAAGGATTCTTCAATATATGCAAATCTATCGATGTGATAAACCATATTGACAAATTGAAGGAGAAAAACCATATGATCATCTCAATAGATGCAGAGAAAACTTTTGACAAAATTCAACACCCATTTATGATAAAAACCCTGCAGAAAGTAGGCATAGAGGGAACTTTCCTCAACATAATAAAGGCCATATATGACAAGCCCACAGCCAACATCATCCTCAATGGTGAAAAACTGAAAGCATTTCCACTAAGATCAGGAACAAGACAAGGTTGCCCACTCTCACCACTCTTATTCAACATAGTTTTGGAAGTTTTAGCCACAGCAATCAGAGAAGAAAAGGAAATAAAAGGAATCCAAGTCGGAAAAGAAGAAGTAAAGCTGTCACTGTTTGCAGATGACATAATACTATACATAGAGAATCCTAAAGATGCTAGCAGAAAACTACTAGAGCTAATCAATGAATTTGGTAAAGTAGCAGGATACAAAGTTAATGCACAGAAATCTCTGGCATTCCTATATACTAATGATGAAAAATCTGAAAGTGAAATCAAGAAAACACTCCCATTTACCACTGCAACAAAAAGAATAAAATATCTAGGAATAAACCTATCTAAGGAGACAAAAGACCTGTATGCAGAAAATTATAAGACACTGATGAAAGAAATTAAAGATGATACAAATAGATGGAGAGATATACCATGTTCTTGGATTGGAAGAATCAACATGGTGAAAATGACTCTATTACCCAAAGCAATCTACAGATTCAGTGCAATCCCTATCAAACTACCACTGGCATTTTTCACAGAACTAGAACAAAAAATTTCACAATTTGTATGGAAACACAAAAGACCCCGAATAGCCAAAGCAATCTTGAGAACGAAAAACGGAGCTGGAGGAATCAGGCTCCCTGACTTCAGACTATACTACAAAAGCTACAGTAATCAAGACAGTATGGTACTGGCACAAAAACAGAAAGATAGATCAATGTAATAGGATAGAAAGCCCAGAGATAAACCCACGCACATATGGACACCTTATCTTTGATAAAGGTGGCAGTAATGTACAGTGGAGAAAGGACAGCCTCTTCAATAAGTGGTGCTGGGAAAACTGGACAGGTACATGTAAAAGTATGAGATTAGATCACTCCCTAACACCATACACAAAAATAAGCTCAAAATGGATTAAAGGCCTAAATGTAAGGCCAGAAACTATCAAACTCTTAGAGGAAAACATAGGCAGAACACTATGACATAAATCACAGCAAGATCCTTTCTGACCCACCTCCTAGAGAAATGGAAATAAAAACAAAAATAAACCAATGGGACCTAATGAAACTTCAAAGCTTTTGCACAGCAAAGGAAACCATAAACAAGACCAAAAGACAACCCTCAGAATGGGAGAAAATATTTGCAAATGAAGCAATTGACAAAGGATTAATTTCCAAAATTTACAAGCAGCTCATGCAGCTCAATAACAAAAAAACAAACAACCCAATCCAAAAATGGGCAGAAGACCTAAATAGACATTTCTCCAAAGAAGATATACAGACCGCCAACAAACACATGAAAGAATGCTCAACATCATTAATCATTAGAGAAATGCAAATCAAAACTACAATGAGATATCATCTCACACCAGTCAGAATGGCCATCATCAAAAAATCTACAAACAATAAATGCTGGAGAGGGTGTGGAGAAAAGGGAACACTCTTGCACTGCTGGTGGGAATGTGAATTGGTACAGCCACTATGGAGAACAGTATGGAGTTTCCTTAGAAAACTACAAATAGAACTACCATATGACCCAGCAATCCCACTACTGGGCATATACCCTGAGAAAACCAAAATTCAGGAGTCATGTACCAAAATGTTCATTGCAGCTCTATTTACAATAGCCCGGAGATGGAAACAACCTACGTGCCCATCATCGGATGAATGGATAAAGAAGATGTGGCACATATATACAATGGAATATTACTCAGCCATAAAAAGAAATGAAATTGAGCTATTTGTAATGAGGTGGATAGACCTAGAGTCTGTCATACAGAGTGAAGTAAGTCAGAAAGAGAAAGACAAATACCATATGCTAACACATATATATGGAATTTAAGGAAAAAAATGTCATGAAGAACCTAGGGGTAAGACAGGAATAAAGACACAGACCTACTGGAGAACGGACTTGAGGATATGGGGAGGGGGAAGGGTGAGCTGTGACAGGGCGAGAGAGAGGTATGGAAATATATACACTAACAAACGTAAGGTAGATAGCTAGTGGGAAGCAGCCACATGGCACAGGGATATCGGCTCGGTGCTTTGTGACCGCCTGGAGGGGTGGGATAGGGAGGGTGGGAGGGAGGGAAACGCAAGAGGGAAGACATATGGGAACATATGTATATGTATAACTGATTCACTTTGTTATAAAGCAGAAACTAACACACCATTGAAAAGCAATTATACCTCAATAAAGATGTTAAAAAAAAAAGAAACCAATACAGATAAATCATGTCATTCACCTAATCAAAACCCTTTAGTAGGAGTATTCCCAATGCTCCTAGGATAAAGCCCAAAATAATTAAGGGGCCCTGCCATCCAGTCTCAGCTCCCAATACTCTCCCCCTTGCTTAATGTGCTCTAGCCACAGGAGACACCTTTCAGTACTTCAAGTCCCTTGCACGTGTTCTAGCTTCAGGTCTCTGCACATGATGTTTGTTTCCTCTATGTGGAACACTTCCTCCATTCATCCCTCCTCTATCTCCTTCTACCCCAGCTGATCCTTCAGTTCTCATCACTTCTTTAGGAGAGTCTTCCCTGACATTGCAGACAGAGTCAGGTCCTCCTGTTATAAGTACTTATAGAACGCTTATTTTTCCTTCATAGCTCTTATCTCAATTTGCAGTTTTCTACTTATAGGTGGGATTATTAATGTCTGTTATCACTCCTACTAGACTGTAAGCTCCATGATAGCAGGACTCTTGTCTGTCTTGTTATAACCTGACATTTAGTAAGAGCGCAGTAAATATCTGTGAAATAAATGACTGCTCCCTGTTAAGCAGGATCGGCCCTAGCTCCATTTTCCTCTCCATTCCAACCCACGTCATCAGATAAGTAACCTCAAAGGCTATGGATGACTCATCCAACACTCTAGCTTCATTGTCCCTTGACCTCCTCTACTTCTGCAACCTCTGACTACATGCCACTTCACGTGCCATTTCTAGCTATTAGTGCCCTAGACCACCCGATAAACATGGAGCTGCTCCACTTCAGAATTTCTGAACTCCACTAACCCAATCTCTGGCTACAACCTCTTACCCTTATTACTTCTTGGTTCTCAGAATACCCACTCCTCATTCTCATCAAGATCTCCCATCCTTCGACTTCTCCCATTCTTCAGCTCATTACCACTTTATTGCTTAACTCCCTATCCAGTCTAGTGGCCATGGTACATCACTTCAGACACTCTTGCCAGCAGCCTCACTGCTCTAATCCATTTTAATCTGCCATTTACTGAGCTACTATGAGTTACTATGGACCACTCTATATGCATTACTTCTGGAACTTCTCACAACACCTATATGAGGTAGAGACCACCATTACCCCCTTTTACAGATAAGGAAAAGGATTCTTAAAGAGGTGAAGTAACTTGTGCGAGGTCACACAGAAAGTGATGGAGCAGGGTGCAGCTGGGATCTGAAAGAGATCTGTCTGACACCAAGGTCTGTGCTCCGAACCAGCAGGTTACTCTGTAGCTCAGAGGGAATGATAACTCTGACTACAACACGGAAAATGAACGGGAGGGAAGCAGGCCAAGTGTGAAGGCTTGGCGACCAAGGCAGCAATCCAGGGGAGAGTTGATGGTAGACTAAGCCTTATCTCTCAGAACATCTCAAAAGATCCAAACTAAAAGCCCACTTACTTCAGGCGTGTGACTTTACAGGATGGATCTGGTGGGCTTTGGCTGAGGATGGCACAACTAGGTGTGCCTAGAAGAGACCAAAAAAGAAAACCAGCAGTTTAATACATTCTTTCAGGATACAATTTCTACTTTAACTTATCTACTTACTTATTTATGTTTATACTTAAGGTATGATGACATTCATTAAATGCTTCCGTTTGCTGGGAATTTATTATAGTCTTATTTACACTTCCAACCACGCTGTGAGCTACTCTCCCATTTTACAAATGAGGAAAGTGAGGCGCAGAAAGATGAGGGAAATTGCTTCACATCCCACAGTTAGTTAATGATAAAGACGGAATCAGAACCCCAATCCGCTTCTTTCCTAGTCACTTACCCAGCCAACGGCCAACCTTAAAGCCGCACTCCCCACACTACACCCGGGCCATGGAGACGCTTGCGGGTGCGGGGATCCGAGGACGCGCTGCGCTCCGACCTGAGGACCTGAGCAAGAGCAGGGAACTGACCAGCACGTCTGAGGCCGGTGCCCAGACCTGGGCTGAGCAGCCGGCCGGCTCACGGGACCCGGTTGCGAGGCCTGGCGCCCCGGCTGGATGGGGAAGGCCATGGGCCCCGGAGCGGCCGTACCCTGGGGAGCGACCCCGTTTCTTACACCCACTCTGAGGGCCCCACCTCCCAAAGGCACGGTGACACGGCCTGGAAGCCACCAAGCCCAGGACGGGCCCGCAGAGAAAGGAGGCAACAGCTCGGTCACCTGTTCCGTTCCCCCGTCGCAGAATCACAAGACCCAGTGGCGAATACCTAAGTCACCTATTTGGGTTTTCTGCCCGACTTCAGCCACAGTCTGGGGTCTACGAATGGCCGTCCTTGGGCCCAGGAACCACCATGTGCTTTTGTTTGGTTTTTTGGTTTTGTTTTTTCTTTTTGAGGAGATGACCGATACTTTTCCTTAGAATTTCAAACGGGTCACGTCCACCCTCCACCCGCCCTTCAAAAAATTAAAAAGTTAAGAATGCTGACTCGGAGCTGTCAGCCAGAGACGCTCTGATATCTTTACCTCAATCCCGCAAGCTCGCGGTGTCAGTCCCCACCCCCGGCGTCCCTCAGCATTCCTTTCCGTTCTCTCCTCCCCCACCCCCACGCACGCCTACACGCACGCACCCCACACGCACGGCCCCCCACACGCACGCACCTCCCAACAGACGCGCCGCACGCACGCGCCAAGGTTCTCCACACACACACCCATAAATTGCTGCAACCAGGCGCGTTCTCCCGCGCCTCTCCGCGCAGACGCGTGTTCCCCAAGTCCCGCGCCTCGACCCCCACTCCACACGCGCATCCTCTAGAGCCTCTCCCATCTCCCCTTTCCAGGGCGGGCTTTCCTCAGGGGCTGGCGGCCCGGCCCTCCCCGCCCCCCAGCTTCGCGGGCAGCGAGGTCCCTCCCCGGCGCGCTGAGCTCACCCCGAACGAGCCTGCGGCAGGCCAGTCCAACTGGGCCGCCGCTTCCCTCCTCGCATCCCAGGAGACACCGGGCGGGGTGTGGCACCTCCCACGCTCGGCCACCGGGGCCTTCGGACTACTGGGAAGCCAGCCACTCAGCCGGAGGGAACTCCCTCGACTTCCTGTCCCTCCCAACGGAGTGGGCGCTGGGGGGCAGGGTGGTGCGGCGGGAGGCGTTTCTCGTTCTCGCTGAGAAAAGCGCTCACCTGGTTCCCAAAGCCAGTTTGCCCTTCCTCTCCTTCCTGCCAGAGGGAAGGGAGAGCCAAGGTCTTGGGGCGGAGAAGGGGAAATGACTCAGAGAGGAGGCGTCTCAGAGGGAGGGGCCGGCCTGGAAAGGGGGGGGGCATTGGGGAGCGGGAGGGAAAGGGGAGGAAAAAAGAGGATGGGAAAACCGCGGTGGGAGAGGTTTCGAGGGTGTCTAGCGCAGTCCTGGGAATCCTGCCTGGTCAACCCCGAATCCAGGAGCCACTAGGCTGGATCTTTTCCTAGGTTTTGGACCCTGACTTCTTTACCCCGTGCCAAAGGCAGCCAGAGCCAAGACCCTTGCTAGCAACTACCGGGCAGCACGGAATCTTCTGGGCTGGGCAAGGGCACAGGAATTAACTCTTCGCGTCCTTTGGAGTCAATACTAGTAGTCTTTACCTCATAGTGTTGCTGGGAGAATTAAATTAGTTACTACATCTCAAGTAATTAGAATAGTGTCAGGGACACTGTAAGCAGTCAATCAGTGATAGCTCCTATTATTACGAAGGTGTTCATTTGTTGGTGGTCTGTGTCACCTCTAGATTGTGAGTCTCATGAGGGCAGAGACTACGTATTTTCTTTATCACCGAACTACAGCACCTGACACAAAGCAGCTATCAATAAATTATTTGTTGAGTTAATGAATAAATGGGTGATTGAATGATAACTTGGACTAGTGGCTATGCCAAGACCTTCTCTGCCACGTAAGGGGTGCGTTTGTGGAAGTTTGAGGAAGAAGGGCTATGATTGGGAAAGGTGGCACATAGGACTCCTGTGGATTGCTATATCAAGTGACCTGCTCTGCCCTTGGAAAATGGAATGTCTGGCAGTTTCCTACATGGACGACTGTCAGACAGCTGACCCGAAATTTGAAACTGAGCTGTGGCTAGCTACATCAGTATTTGCATCTTGTACAGTTAGTAAGTAAAGAAGGAAGGGGGAGAGGGCTGAAGCGGAAAACTCAAAAATAATGGTGGCAAATGTTAAGTGGGGGAGATTGGTGAGGGGAGCTCTGAATGAATCGAAATGTGTATGGAGGAGTATAGTGACCCCAAAAGGAAATCTGATAGCGGTCCTAAAGTGACAGTAATGTTATCCACCTTTCTGTTCTAGTCATAGGGTTCCTGATGATCTGCCCTCATGTCCCAGCATTCTTGGGGTAGGTATGCAGATTAGGCTCCTATCACTACATTCACTAAACTTGCATTTATGGAAATTAATACTGTTAGAGCGAGAAGGGACCTTAGAGATTACTCATACATTTCAATTCACAGTTGAAAAACTAAGAGCCAGAAATGGATAGCAAAGGACTTGGGCTTTGGGATTCTCTGGCCTTGGTACTGAATCTTTCAGGGCCTGAATTTGTTGTGTGTCCCATTATTCCTTTAATTCCTGCCCCACCCTATCCCAAGCCCCAAAGAGACTGAATAAAAGGACATAAATAGAAGGTCAGCAGAAAGGAGGGAGAAAGGAAGTTCCTCACCAGACCCTTACTTTACTTCCTTTTTTCCCCCTCCAGGGAAGGTACCTGGGCCTTCAGCTAACTGCTATAGAACAGCAGCTCCACCACGGTACCCTGGAAGTTGCGTTATCCACATAAACCCCACAGGCAAAGGCTTGAACCACAGCTAATCTGAGTCTTGGCAAAATGCCTGTGACCCTCCCAGAGAACAAGAAGATAGGAGGCTTGCAAGAAGTTGCTTCACGGCCATCTTCCACTCACCTCTGTATCTCTCCTCTCCCCTGGGAAACTGTCAAGAGACAGTTTTGCATCGCCTCCCACCTGCTGAGATCTGATGAGATAAGAGTCTTCCTGACTCATCCCACTCAGAAGAGAGCTACAGACTATAAAGTCATTTAGTTGCAGTCTAGAATTGGCTTCGGAGCAACTGGATATCCCATAACTACCATTGCAGTCCTCTGGCCCCTTTTGTTTCAGTGTAATTCTTTTTTTTTTTTTCCGGTACGCAGGCCTCTCACTGCTGCAGCCTCTTCCCTCGCGGAGCACCGGGTCTGGACGCGCAGGCCCAGCATCCATGGCTTACGGGCCCAGCGGCCATGGCTCACGGGCCCAGCTGCTCCGCAGCTTGTGGGATCCTCCCGGACCGGGGCACGAACCCGTGTCCCCTGCATCGGCAGGCAGACTCTCAACCACTGTGCCACCAGGGAAGCCCCAGTGTAATTCTTTTTGGTGCTTGGGATACGAACCACTAGGAGCAGGAAACTTTGACTACTTTTCCTTTCACTAATAAAATAAAAAACTGTTTGACTCTGAACGTCATTCATTGTATCTTTACCTGCTAAATGAGTTAGGCCGTGGACTTGCCTTGCCTTGTGTACTTGCTGCTTGCTGTGAATTTCACATTTCTGGTATATCACAGCACCCTCCCTTATCATTGAGGGAGTTGAGCTGAACAAAAAGATATGTACATCATAATGGCCTTTTCCTGCCACTGTACATCGGGAGAATCAGCTCAAATTCCATGTTTCTGGGACTTCCAATCTGGTGGGAGGAGTAGCAGATCCTCTTTGCCATCTATGCACAAGTAGAGTGGGCATTTACATTCTGTTATTTGAAAGACCCCTCTTGGCCCAGAATATGTTCCCAACAGGCTTACCAGAACATTGTTGGCTGACCCTTTCCAAACCTGAAAATCTGAAGCTTGCCCCACCCCAGTCACCCCTAGGTTAGACAACAAAAGCATTGCCTCTGGAAGGTCCTTGTTAACATTTTCTTGTTTTCTGAGAAGGAAGGAAGAGGTAGAGTGAGGAGTTGATAGAGATGTGAATTTTTTTTTTTTTTGGCTGTGTTGGGTCTTCGTTGCTGCGCGTGGGCTTCTCATTGCGGTGGCTTCTCTTGTTGTGGAGCACGGGCTCTAGAGTGCAGGCTTGGTAGTTGTGGCGCACGGGCTTAGTTGCTCCACGGCACGTGGGATCTTCCCAGACCAGTGATCGAACCCGTGTCCCCTGCATTGGCAGGTGGATTCTTAACCACTGCACCACCATGGAAGCCCGAGATGTGAATTTTGCCCATGCCCTTCCATTTACACATTACTGATGGCTAATATATTAATTCTTCTAATTGTTCCCTTTGAAAGAGACTGGCCATAAAGAACAATAGCCTGTTAACCAAGAGGGAGTTGTGGGAATGCTGGACCAGAGATACATGCCTGAGAGGAATTATATGAGTGGTGGTGTGGAGTTCACCTAAGACAAACCTCACAATATATGAGGTGGCCCATTTGTCATTCTGCTTATCAGGTTCTTATTCTATTCAACCAGCACTTACCAAGTATCTCCTATGTACAAGGCTGGTAAGAGCTTCCACTCTCACCCCTGCGTCTCCAATAACAGCTTTGTTTTTCAGCTACTACTAGTAACTCTAATTCAGAGATTGAAAATTATTGGGGTAGAATTATTGAGTTGCATACCCCACCAGATTATAAAGTCAGGAATACTTTTTAATATGCCCCCGCAGATATGAGTAGAGTCCTTGGAACATAAATAAACGCCACGTGAATGACCAGGCCAGACCTATCACAACTGTAACTTGCATGTTATGCCCGACAGTTATAGGAAGATCACCTTGGTCCTAACCCTGACCCCTAGAAATTCACAGTGAGGGAGAGTCATTCTCATTAGCTATCATGCTATATACATTTCCAGTATCCATGTAACAACCTATCTGGCCTCCATTACTCCTCATCTTTGTAACACACCACCTCACCCCTACCTACAGGCTCAGCTTCACTGAGACTCTAGGACCAACGCTATTTCTAGGAAGGGGAATATAAAGAGCTCCATGTCTGCTCTGGCCTGGCACATTAAGATGGAGCCAGCCTTTCCAAACATCACATCCCCCAAAATGTATAAACTCTTAGCTGTGGGTAATAGCCCCATATTCAGCTTCTGCATGGGCTGCTGTTCTCCAGATGGCCCACTAACCCCTGAAATTCCAAATTTTTGTCTTTTATATTTTAACCCTCTTGCCTTTGGGCTATAGTTCCTAGTCGCTTTGCTAGCTGCCACCCTTGACTGGTCTGCTTCGCTTCACATTGCATGCCCCCTTTAGTAACTCTGATTAAAGTATGTCCAAGCCCAGCTCGGGGGTGGGGGGGGGGTGGGGGTGGATCTCCTAACCCTCCCAGGCTCCTCCTACAGGCCAGATGTTTAACAGCAAGTCAGCTTACATCTGGCCCTATCCTGACTTTAACCACTAGGTTCCAGCACTGGGATTTTCTTTGTTCTTCCTTAATTCCCACCTTCTGGCCCAATCACTGAAACTGAATGTGCCGTGTTTCCTTGGGCCTTATACTTTCATTCTTTAGTCTTCCTGACTGTATCTTCCTCCTGAAACCAAAGTCTTCATGATTGGATCTCGATTTCCAGATGCTCCGGATCCTCCCTGCCCAAATCTCTACCCACTACATAATTAATTTCCCCTAAGTCATTTAGACAATTCCAGTAACCCATGACCTTTTTCCTTTTAATCTTCCCCCAATTCAAACTCCAGTGAGAGACAATCAAGAACTCATGAATACATATATATTTATTTAATTCATAATATAGCATTTTGAATGGGCTGGGATATTTTTTTTAGAGGGATGAGGCTGTGTAATCCACAGATGCTCAGATTTCTGTCACTAGGAGAGACACTATTGGTCCAGAGCTCCCAGTACAAACAAGCCTGGGATAAAATATTTGATAAAAAATAGTCCAATAATAGTCTAATAAATATTCTAGCTGAGAACAACAACATAGCATATGTCTGAAGCTGGCAGACCAGACTGTAAAAGGCAGTTTCACCTGACCTAATGGCGGTCAACCTGGCCAACCTGTAATACACAAAGTACAGCCCAATGGCTCTGAGGCTGCAGTTGGCTTCAGGAATTAAAATAAGTGTGGAAGTAGTTCTCATCTGTCAGCCTCACATTCTCCATTCTGTAGAAGAAAGGGTATCAAATATTTGCACTTATCAAAAAGTCCATCTGTGGATTGCTCCAACCAGGTAGTCATATATAAATATGTAAACCATGGAAGCTTAGAAAATTCACCTAGCGTATTTTAGCCGAAAAGAACATAGAAGTGATTTTGCTGCAATTTGAAATTCACTGCATCCAAAGTTTACACAATGGAATTGTATGATAAAAATACATACAGATGCAGTCACTCTTACTTACAAGTAGCCAGAACTCCAATGTGGCATTAAAATTTCTTTCATATTCTCAAAACATGTTTAACTTTATTGTTGATTATTTTTGTGCTTTCTTCAATAAGACGATATAAAAAGTGAAAATAAGCATAAATTGCAGACAGAAAGAATAATGTGCTGGCAGAAAGGATTGTACGAGAACAGACTGAGGAGAGCAACAGTGAAAACTTATGGAGTCTCCTTCCTTGAAGATGTTAAATACAGGTCCTATTCCCTTTGTCCAACTGGGTTTAGCTAGAGGTAGTCAATGACTTCTCTTAAGGTACCTGGCATTGACAGTATTCTATGAAAGTCTTAAGTTTACTGAAGTATCTGGGACTCACCACACCCCCACTGAATACTTTGCCACCATGTTTTTTCTTGGAAAGCACTTTTAATTATTTGGCTCAGAAACTTCATTGCTTACCCCAAACCCAGTTTATTTTCCTACTTTATTCAGTAGACTTAGCTCTGAGTGATTTTGGGCTATGACCAAAACTGAAATCCACATTCAAAGTTTGAAAAGACTGAAAGGTTATGGAAAAGAATGGTGCCACATGCTCCAGACAATTCCCCAAGTCAACTTCCAAAAGAGCTTTTGAGGAAGACAATACTCATTTATATGTATGAGTCCTAGGACATTTGCAAAATAATATCAATACAGCCCAAATGGAGAAGAGGCCAAGCATTTCTGCCCAGAAAACAACAAACACCAATATGGATATCAGAGTACAACAGGGAAACTTTGATTATTCATTTGTTCACTCATACATTCATGCAATTAACATTAGCCAGGCAACTACTCTCTGTTCCACACCCTGTGTCAGGTGTTGAAAATACAACAACAAAACCAAAAGACACAGTCTTTGCCCTCAAGGTATTCACAGTCTAGTGGGGAAGACGATTCTTATATGTTAAACCTTTGTGTGCATCAGAATTACCTGGGGGAGCTTGTTAAAAATGTAAAATTCCACTTATGTGCCCAGACGTTTTAATTAAGATCGAGGGTGAGGTCTAGGAATCAATTGTTTTAACAAACACCAAAAATGATTCTAACAGGTGGTCTGAGGACCACACTTTGAAAAACACTGCTATACAATGTGATTATTGCTGAGAGGGGGTAGTGCTCAGGGTGCCATGGGAGCTGGAGAACATAATCCAGCCTAGGGGTTCAGGAGTTAATCTAGTCTAGTGGGGTAGAGGTGGGGAAAGCAAGTCCAGGCTAGAGTCAAAAGTAGGGTGGAGAAACTGAAGCTTTGTCTCAGGTCAGTAAAATCTAAAAGGCACAAAAATGAATGGCATGGGAGTCCCAAGGCCAAGGTAAAGAAAATCGGACTGGGGTGAAGGTGGAGTGTTCTGCACTTACAGCATTTTCACACTATTCCCTTAATTTAAGAACAATTCCTACTGTTTACTCAGGGCATCAAAATTGTTACTAATGTCTCTATTCCAGGCCCAGAGAACAACTTGTGAAAATCGTTAAGTTTGGCTAGAGTAATCAGTGTGAGGGGGAAGGTGGCAAAAGATGAAGCCGGGAAAGCAAATAGGGACTTGAAAAGCCAAAGTGGGTGAGTAACTGGGACTTTCTACTGAATGCTATGGGAGCCAGTGAAAGATTTTATGAAGGGGTTAAAATCATCTGTTTTGTTTAAGAATTTGGAGATAGGCTCTAGAGGAGAGACTTAGAGTAACTTAGAAATGAAAGACATCCATTTTAAAGCACTGCTACACTGTACTGGGCCTGGCGCTGAGCGGAGGAGATTAATATTTGTTGCATACTTAACTAAATGCCATGCTTAATAGTTAAGTATGCCATACTAATGCCATACTTAACTAAATGCCGGGTGTGTGCTAAGCAGTTTCAATGTGCTATCTTTTTTTCATCTTTGCAACAGCCTTGTGAGGTAGGTATTATTGTACAGAAGAGGAAACAGCGGCTCAGAGAAGTGAAGTACTTTCCCTGGGTCACACAGCTAGTAAATGGCAGAGGAAATAGATTATTTTAGTCTGAAGGCTATGATGAGCTTTCCATCACTGCAAGCTATTTCCCAGCACTGCTGAATCTTACCGAGGTTGCTCATTTCCTGATTAGCAGTAAGTACGTAGGGTTTTTAAAACCAAAAAACCTTACTTTGCCACTAGATAGGTAAGTTTGAGCCTGCCATCTGTAGCTGCATCAGTCTTGCTTTCCATGTTAGGTGTACAAACAATACGAAACTGTTCCTTAGGGGATCTGTATAGATACTTTGTCTCTCCTACAGAATAATAAGCCATTTGACAGCAGGGGCTGTGGATTACCAATAGGTCAGCTTCAGCGTGGTACCTGGCATCTAATAGTTGGTTGAATGAATTAATGAATGAACGTCCACCAAAGGCTGTGGAAAGGAAGAGGGGGAGAAGTTTTGGCATTGTTTCAAGGCTCCGATCTGGGGACTTGTTACAACTAACACGTTGTTCAACAATATTTTCACAACTCCCAATTAGTAGACTCCTTAAAGCCGGCTCAGCTCCTGAAAGGAGAAAGCTCTGGTGCTGACACTCCCAATCCCAGCAGCGGAAATGACAGAAGCACAGACCATAAAGCTTGATTCCCTTCCACGATAGTGATTAAGGACTGGGTTGAAGCTTACATCTGCATTTGCCATGAAGGGTTGGCTAAGCAAATGAATAGTGTAAATAAGATTGCGGGAAGAATGATTATTTAACCTGTTTAAGAAAACAAACTATTCTCAGGCATTCTTAAGCACTTCAGAAGTGTTTTATCTGAAAATATAAGTACATTTATATGCAAATAGTTGTTGCATCTACAACACTCCATTCTTACTGAGTAAGTAAATAAAGAAGGTTCCTAAAGAACCTCCATTATGCAAGTCTTTTTTTAAGCCTAATTCTAGTAACTGTATGTACTTGAGAGTAAGAAAACTGTACTTCTTTGAAATATTCTGTGACAGAATTTTCAAGAATTCGGACAAACCTCCTCCATTAGGTAGCATCGATGAAACTGTGCTACATATAACAGATCTACCTGGATCAATTTCCTATCCAGCAATAGCATCTCTTGTGCAGTCTTGTCTCCCTATCTCTCCTGATCCAACCTAGAGCTCTTCCCACCATCTATGTCATTATTGCATGTGCATGTGTGTGTGTGACAGGAGGGAGGAAGGGAGGGATGAATGAAGGGGGGGAGAAATGTTGACTGATTTTGATGTTCCCTTTAGGGGACAAAAATGGATGGTATAATTTATTTTCCCTTCCAGTATATTTCTCACGCAAATGACTGAATTAAAAAGTTTATTATGTATATATAATTATAAAATGAATATATAATATATATTATTTATTCATTTTATATATATATTATATATACACAGACATGTTTTCTTCATAATAAATCATTGATTGTAGGTTTTCTCATAAAAAGCTACATATAATATGGGATCATTTGACACTTCAAAATTCTACTTGGCCTAATTGGCCAGTACTAGCAAGGCTGACACACCCCTGCTCTCCAGCTGGCTAGCCCCTTGTGCAGAGCATCTTTCTACATTATTTACCTAGAATGACCCTAATTCCTTCCAATATCATTTATACTCCTAAATCACTGGGAATTTTTAATTCTCCAATGACAAGAGAAGCATTCTTCAAATTTCTTCTCCAATGGCTTGAACCCAGACTACTCAGATAATTTGTTCTGAGAAACTCAATACATTAATTCAAATACAAGCTTTAATGCACAAAAATTAAATCTATAATATCTAGTTATTTTGGATGCTTCAAATGAACTTTATTTTTGTATCTTGTATATTGGACACTAACTGAGGTTTAGGAGGGGAAGAACTGCTGAACTGGAGAGCCAGTGAATTATACGCTCTCTTGAAACTTAATGGCAAGCTTTCATCCCAGAAACATAAGGGGATTCTTGAGGCCTGCAGTTGCATTCCTGCCGCTCGGGGTAATCAATAAAATCTGGGGCAGGCAAGCCAGACAGGATCATCAGGGATTTGTTCCAGATTGTGAATGTTGGACAAACTGGAAGAATGAAGGTCACATCAAAAGTATGAAGATGGAGAGAGTTAGCTGGGTCATAGAAAGACAGCATGTTGTTGTCATAATCCAGAAGGACACCCAGACGCTTCAACTGTGGTGGCACATCCACCAGCATTTCCTTGTTGTTATGTCTGACTACAAAGTTACTATTGCATCGAGAGAAGACCCATGACGAGGCGTTCTTGCCAATCCATTCATTCTTGGGAGCTGATTTGTAGGCAATGCCAATTGCATACCTGTGAGACAGTAGAAAGGAGAGAGAAATAAACATTTATTAATGATCTGAGTTATGCTAGACACCGTACAGAATATCTAAGAAATAGAATACATGTTTCTTCTTTAAATAGTTTACATTTAGATCCATAATACTGACAGCACTAGAGTTTTTTTTGTTTTTTTTGTTTTTTTGCGGTACGCGGGCCTCTCACTGTTGTGGCCTCTCCCGTCGCGGAGCACAGGCTCCGGACGCGCAGGCTCAGCGGCCATGGCTCACGGGCCCAGCCGCTCCGCAGCATGTGGGATCTTCCCGGACCGGGGCATAAACCCGTGTCCCCTGCATCGGCAGGCAGACTCTCAACCACTGCGCCACCAGGGAAGCCCATCACTAGAGCCTTAAAAATAGTTAGCAATTAGAGTGCTGTAATTTTCAACTCCTAGCTCAGTATATTTTCCCTAATTTTATTTTTTAAAAACTGGCAAATTTTTCTAGCAGTGGTTTCCATCACATGCCTTTTAACCTTGACTTACTGGTATTACGTTTGTGCTATAGAACTGAATCTCCCAGGGACCTAACAACAGGGGAGAGAGGAGAAAAGAAAAGTGGGATCCACTTACCATGTTGAGGAACCCATGACCACCTCCCAGTAGTGGCAGCCACTGTCAATGAATATATTTCCTGCTGCCCCATAGCATCCTGTGCCACTAAACCTCTCTGGGGTATGGCTCTTCTTCAGAGAGCTTTCATCCTTCTCCATCTGCAGTCCATCATTGGAGATCTTCAACTTCTTGTGAGTCATTTTGGGATCCAGTTTAAAGGGTTGGCCTGAAAAAAGTAGAAAAAAGAAAATGCATGAGGAAGTATTTAAGAATTCTATCTTTGTCCTCCAGGACCATCACTATCAGAGGAGCCTCGACAAGATAATCATTCTTGAGTCAGTGAAAGTTGACTGGTGTTTGGATTATATTAAGGAAACAGGCCAGAAGCCACTGTTTTCAATAAGATAAAAATAAGCTGTGCCCCCTTCACAGACTATCAAGTTAAAAGGGGGCTCTTGGGCTTCCCTGGTGGCGCAGTGGTTGAGAGTCTGCCTGCCGACGCAGGGGACACGGGTTCGTGCCCCGGTCCAGGAAGATCCCACATGCCGCGGAGCGGCTGGGCCCGTGAGCCATGGCCGCTGAGCCTACGTGTCCGGAGCCTGTGCTCCGCAACGGGAGAGGCCACAACAGTGAGAGGCCCGCGTACCGCAAAAAAAAAAAAAAAAAAAGGGGGGGTGCTCTCAGGGTCTCATGTCCTCAAATAAGTTTTGCACTTTGCTTTATTTCAGTGGGTGGTTTGGGCTTTGAGCAGATTTTAGGGGAAGGAGTATTTGAGGTGAGACAAAGTGAGGGAATAGACGAGATAACTGCTGCTTGGTGGCAGAACAAATAAACCTGAGAATAACTCAACTATGGGACAAATTGTTTGCCCTCTAACTACTGGGATGTAAATAACATATAATTAGGTAACTTTGTTAGAGTGACTTTTGCATCAGCAATAATTAGAAAAAATATTTGTTGTGCAGGATCATTCACAACAAATTATTCCTTACAGTCCTAGACAGGACCAGTTAGTTACTAGAAGCCAACAGCTGGGTATGGCAATACCAACGCGTCTGGCAGACAGTTGGCGAACGTAACACCCACCCCCTACTTTTTCTCTCTTACCCACTTTTACTATAGAGGTCAGAAAAGCTAAACACTCAAGCTCCTAGCCTCCCTCGCTGCTAGGGTTGACTAAGAAGATGGAAGCAGAAGTCAGAGAGGATGGAGGAAACTTCTAGGAAAGTGTCTGCTTTCTTGATGAAAGGGACAGCCATCACGTGTACCAACACTTTCCCCCTTCTTTCTATCTTGAAAGGAAATATGACGTCTAGAGGTTGCAGTGGTCATGTTGTGACCATGTGGCAAGAAGCCAACACACAAAAGGAGAAGGTGCCTGGGTCTCTTACGACATCACAGAACTGCTGCACCATCCCTGAACCGCCTAAACTTCGAGCTTCTTGCTATGCGAAAGAGAGAGAAAAACACTTTGTTTAAGCTGCTAAAAAATACTATTTGTTAAGCTAAATTAGTTGGATTTTTCTGTCACTTTTAGTCAAAAGCATTCCTAGCAGGTATGGCTTCTCAGCAGGAGGATTTTACCAGATTATCACAAACAGTACTCTTTTACTCAATTGTCCCCAAAGCATGGAGGCAGAGTGCAGAGAAAAACTCTTCACTAACATCCTCCCAAGCCACCAGCTGTTTTATGTGTATCTCTGTGTCCACATACCTCCCAAGGACACAAACAACCCCCCTGCCCAAAGCACAGACTCCAAAAGTACAGCTCCTCTACTGCCCTCTTACACTGCTGTGGGTGCCAGTGTCAGGCTAAGTGTACTTGCTGGCACTGAGGGCAAAACTGCTCTCTCCTTTTGGAATCACCACAACGTACTGTTTGTTTTGAGTCGGGTAGGCTCACTGTTCCGGCTGCCTGCTTGGTTTATGGCTTTAACAATGAAGATGTAGCGTGTCCCACTCTGAAGTCCGTGAACTGTGTAATGGTTCTGTTTGATGTTGGGCACAATCATCCAGCTATCCACGGAATTATACAGGCCTGTAACGTGGGGAAAGGAAGGATGTTAAGGTCATAGAGGTAGGATGATGAGAAGCACACCGAAAATTCATCATAAGCCCCCCCAAAAGTGAATTTCATTTTGTTTTCTTTTGAATCGTGGAAGACATAGTGAGATGAACCTCCTCTGCTTCTTTTCTCCCACGGAGCTAAGCTTACGCCAGGCTCCTTGCTTCTGGTAACTGAATGTAACCACTAGTGAAAGTTAGGTTACTCCAATTTGCTGCCAAATAATACAGGAAAACGTCTATACAAAATCACAGAATCATCTCTTTTATGGAGTCTCTAGGTCTTTGCCCCAAAGGTCCAATCCTCTGAGATCTGAGTCTGACCTCGAATGGGTGGAGCAGAGCACAGTAACATGGAATCTCAGAGCCAAAATGACAACTAGGCACTATATTTCCCTCATTTTACAAACAGGAAACTAAGACAGAGAGAAGAAAAGTGACTTGCCCAAGGCCACAGATAGCTGGGGATGGTGCTGAGAGTAGAACTCTGGTCTCTTTAATCCTAGTCCAGGGTTCTCTCCACTACATCGCAATTCATGGAGCAAACAGTAATGTTCCTTAGTCTCTGCAAGGTAGCGAAGCTTTCAGGGCTTATGATTCAACTCTCCCACACCATCCTCACCCTTACTTCCAATCTTGGTGGACTCCAAGGTGTCATAGGGAAGCCAAGGAGATGATATAACAGTCAAAGCAGAATATCATCTCCTCACTTGACACTACCCAGTTTTACCCCTTCCTGGTTCTGATTCCAATACTCATTTGAGGTTGGGTGGTCCAGGAACACATTGTTGTCTGGAATCTCCTTCCCTCCCAAGTAGGGAAAGGGATCAGAGATCTAGGTTTCTGCTTTTGAAACTCTTTAGACCATAAACATTGACTTAA
This sequence comes from Stenella coeruleoalba, assembly GCF_951394435.1. Taxonomy (NCBI): domain Eukaryota; kingdom Metazoa; phylum Chordata; class Mammalia; order Artiodactyla; family Delphinidae; genus Stenella; species Stenella coeruleoalba. The sequence continues at coordinate 87,722,498 of NC_137152.1, read as the reverse complement.
ACAGAGAAAATGTACATAATTAAAAACATGTATTTGGCTAACTTTTAGTAAAAGAGGGATCAACATTCTAGCCTGTGAATTTAGGCTTATCTCTTCTGTTATCTGCTTTTCAGTCAGGTTACCACTTTTTAACCATAATTCTACCAGAGGATAGAAAAGAAAGGGCAGGGAAAATGAGTGGTGAATTTAGTCATTTCTATGCAGCTCTAGCAAAGGATTTAGTGAGGTTAAAAACTGGAAATAATAGTAAGTGATTTGAAAGAGATATGATCAGAAGGGTTTTATAATTAATTTGGGGAGCAGTAGAAGAAGTCTAAATTAAAACTAGAAAAAAGAAGCATAATGGGGTGCAAACAGATATGCTATAGAAAGAAGAATAATCGGTGGCGATGTTCAGTGATTCGCATGAAAAGACACAAGGATAAGGGCAAGGAAAAATGTTTGAGGGCTTGGCTGCCTATGTATCAATGCACAGTATGAATCATAAACTGCACATTAAATTTGACTACTAAGAGGGAAATATATGATCTTCCAGATATACTGCTAACAATACAAAACCAAAACTAACTTCATAATGAAGTACTATGCAGCTATAAAAAAGAAGGTGGAAGATCTCTATGAACTGATAACGGAGTGATTTCCAAGATATACTGTTAATTTAAAAAAGAAAATTGCAAAAGAGTTTATGTAGTATGCTACCTTTTTTTTTGCGAGAAAGAAAGGCAAATAAGAAAACATACATATATTTGCTTAGATTTACAAAACAATAATAGCAACAAGAAGGAAAAACCAGAAAATAATGAAGCTGGTTGCCTACAGGGGATGGAGGTGGGGGAAGAAAATGAAAAGGATACAGGAGAGAATGACACTTCTCTGAGTACACCTTTTTTGTATAGTTTTCCCTTTTGGAAACATGGTTGTTTTACAAGTTCAAAAAATTTAAATGCTGTCAATATGAATGGGAAGAGTGGGGTCTAAAACTGAAGGCAAACTGAAAAAAATGAAGCCACCTGCATTTCAAATGTAAACAATCACAGCAAAGGGCAAGAGGAGAACTGTAAGCAAATCCTCACTATTGTTTGTGTTTGCAGCGGGATGGGCAACGCCATTCTGAAACTATTTCAGATGTGTTATTGAGCAAATGAGTATCCGTGTCGATGTTGCTGGGACCAGGCTTCTCATTGTGGAAGTAGGAACACACAAATATGAAATGGGGGAAGGTAAGAAAGAACCTGTGGGGATGGACTGGAATTGGAGATATTGGTATAAACTCATGATTTCTAAAATATGTATTTGTATGTGTATGTGCATACATATTGCACATATGTTAAGTATGTGTGTACATATATTATGTGTGAATATGTATATGTACATGGGTGTATGTGCGTACTTCTAGTACCCAGGTTTTGGTCTATAATAACATTCTCCTACTAAAAGGGACCAGCGTTCCTTGGAAAAATGGCTGACTTCAGGGCTGGGGCAGGATATGGTCAAAATGAGCGTACAACCTTTTGTTATGCTGAAAAGTAAGGAAGCACTGGAGAAAATGATGGAAGACTATAAGGACCCAGGAGTCAGCTTAAAAGGCTCCCACTGGCTAAATTTGGGCAATCTGAGCACCAAAATAAATAAGGGCAGTAAAGAATTATAAACCATCGAAAAAAGAGAATTCATAAGTCCATACTGAGAAGTAAAAAAAATAAATAAACAAATGAAGGATGAGTCTCTTGCTTACAGTAGAATGCAGAGTGGCAACCTGTAAATGTGGAAGTGGATGCTCAGTTGGAAAATCATTATTTTGCCATCATCAGAGTAAAGATTGGATCAGGTGAGAATTATTGATTGATGCTAAAACAGGGATGGGGTGGGATGGGTTTGATGAGGAAGCGGGATATTTTCATGGTCTTAAAGTATCATGGCACAGATTGCTTATTAGTTGCAAAAGGAAAAACAGTAACTATGCAAAGAAGAAATCAGGCAACACCTTTGATCAAGTGATCAAAATGAGCATCACCAATGAAGGGCAAGTACACATCGTGTGTCTCCAGTTGTGATGTCCCAAGGAGAACACGTCTCTTATGTAGCCTTCCAGCCATAAATGTGTAATCTGAATATAATCGTGAGGAAACATCAGACAAACTCAAAATAAGGAACAGCATAATAAACAAATTAAAAGGGCACTTTAAAAAATATCAATGTATGGGCTTCCCTGGTGGCGCAGTAGTTGAGAGTCTGCCTGCCGATGCAGGGGACACGGGTTCGTGCCCCGGTCCGGGAGGATCCCACATGCCACGGAGCGGCTGGGCCCGTGAGCCATGGTCGCTGAGCCTGCGCGTCCGGAGCCTGTACTGCGCAACGGGAGAGGCCGCGGCAGTGAGAGGCCCGCATACCACACACACACACACACACACACTATATATATATATCAATGTCATTAAAGACAAAGAAAGGCTGAGAAAATGTTCCAGATTAAAGGATGCTAGAAATATGACAATTAAGTCCAATGCCTGATCCTAGACTATATAGGACAACATTGGGTCCTTAATATGTCATAAAGTATATTATTGGGTCAACCGTCAAGATTGGAATATGAATGGTGGATTAGTTAAAAGTACTGCATCAACGTCATACCTCTTAAAGTTGATAACTGTACCGTGGATACATAAGAGAATTTCTTTATTCTTAGGAAACACACACTGAAGGATTTAGGGGTGAAAGGCCATGATGTATGCCAGTTACTCTCAAATGGTTCAGAAAAAATGGACAGAAACAGAGAATGTTAGCAAATGATAAAGGAAATGGGATAAAACATTAACAATAGGTGAATCTGGATAAAGAGTATATGGGCATGCTTTGTGCTGGTCTTGCAAGTTTTCTGTAATTTTGAAATCATTTCTAAATTTTAAAAAGGTAAATATATGATCCTCTGGGTATCACTGAGACTTAATGAGATGGGATTTATCATTGAATTATGGTAATGGAAGTATAAACCGTGTTCAAAATGGAAAGACCACAATATGGAAATTCATGAACCTGAGTGTAAATGTGTGTGGAGAGCATTTGCATGAGAATGAAAATGAGGGGAAATAGAAGTTACATCTTTGTGGCAGTATGTTACAGACTGCCTGGCCAGGGAGAGGTTATAGCCAGTGCTTTCATAATACAAAACGCAAAGCTGAAACAGAGGAAAGATATACAGTAATGGGGAAGACCATTATCTAAACATCTGTTGGAATTCTCATTCGGCTAACAGCATCATCTGAAACATTATTGGCTTGTGACAATTTCAAATCTTACATAAAGTGGGGAGAAAGTTTAAAATAAAGGAGGAAAGTTGAAAAAATAAGGAGAAGTACTTCTCCAGACAAAATTCTAACCAGCAAGGAAGAAATTTCTGGTTAAAGAAAATGTGGAGTTTGACTATTTTAAGATTCTTCATGTAAGTGGTATCATGTAGTATTTGTCCTTCTGTGTCTGGTTTATTTCACTTAGCATAATGCCCTCCAGGTTCATCCATGTTATTGCATGTGGCAGGATTTCCTTCTTTTTAAAGGCTTAATAATATTCCATTTTATGTATATACCACATTTTCTTTATCCATTTCTTTATCCATGTCATCTGTTGATGGACAACTTTTTGTATGTCAATTATACCTCAATAAAGTGGTTTTAAAAAAGAGAAAATATAGGAAAACCTCAAGGGAAAGTAGCTCTCACAACCAGGGTTCAGTCAACAGTGGCAGGCCAGACCAGCATGTAGGACTGGAATCTTCATGAATATTTTTTACTAGTAAAATAGTTTCAACTTATCTGCCCATTGCCATCCAAAATTTTGCTTCAGGGCTCTGCCTTTGTTCCTGTCCTATTCTACTTTTCTATCAATGGTCGAAGGAGGAAGACATAGAAGGCACGCTGGAAGGGAAAGTAAATATATTGAAAGGCAGAAACTACATACAAAGGAATTTTGGTAGGCTGGAATAAGGAGTCAGAACTAACCAGATAAAATGTCATAGGAATAAATTCAAGATGTTGTATTTCAGTTTAGAAATTCAATTGTATAGGAATAGGATTTGGAATGCCTGGGGATTTCAGTTGACTATATGCTCAGTCAACACAACAGTCAACATGGCTGCTGGAAAAAAGTACAGGACAAGGGGGCATCAGCTAACACACAAGAGCAATAATACAGCTATCCTCAGTGGACTAGGAAGAATTGGTAGCTGGTTTAATTCAAGGAGCATTAACCTTGAAGTCTGACAGGCTTGGGTTCAGATAATGACTCCATCAGTTTGTAGCTCTGTGACCTTGGACAACTCATTTAACTTGAGCCTCAGTTTCTACGTCTATAAAATAGAATTACTATCATCTACTTCATAAGGCTAAGGGAGAAGTTATGAGGACCAAATGACATAACATATATGGGAGTGTTTGTAAATGGAAAAGCATAATACGTATCCAAATTGTTATTATTCACTAGGAGGAAGTCTTAGGCCTTTTATAAGGAAGCACTAACAATTATTTATAGCTGCACAACAATCGAATGGGCTGTTTTGCTAGAATTCAGCTGCCCATCACTGGAAATGTTTGAGCAGAGACAGGACAATCACCTACAGGGTTTCTGGCAGAAGGCAAGAAGATTTGACAAGATGACGTCTGAGGTCCCTTCCAATTCTAAGATGCTATGGTCCTATCACTATTAAGAATTATCTTCTAAGCTTTTCTTTACAAAGGACTATGTACCCTTGAAAACAGAGGTGACAGCCTTTTGATCTTTGTCACTTCTTAGACTTATTCTCAACTCCCAGGAGACCACTGCTCTCCCCATATCAGGAAAGAGAAGCACAGTTACTGGCTTTAAGACTTTCCCAAGCAGGAAAGACAACTGCAAACAAGTATGTTGGGGAGGTCTTAGCGTTTTGCGACTTCACAACCTGAAGAAACACCCAGGAAAGCAGCTACCAGGGCCAAGTGGCTTAGGATGGAGCTGCACGAGGCAAGTGTTTTTTAGAGTTTGAGCCCAAATGTCCTCTCACCTCCCCATCCCATCATGTGGCCCTAAATTGTCACAAGATGGGAAAAGGAAGCCTATTGGGACGGTTTCGTTGGAAAAACTCCTCTCATGCGGGTCTGTGAAGTCAGACACAGAAGCACAAACACAAAGTAAAAAGAAAATACTAATCTGCAGCTATGCAGATGCAACCTTAGGGTGCAAATCAGTTCCAATCTTGAGTCCACTTTTAATTCTGCTTTCATTTCCATTTTCCCCAGCACATTGAGGGGAACTTGCAGCTCTAGTTAAGATCCTACTGCCTTGTCTTGCTCCAATTCATCAGAAGGTGAAACCATAACATGTAGGCTAAATGACTGCTTTGCGAACGTCTTTCATTTGATGGCCCACTGATGGGCCATTTTATATTTGGTGTAATTCTTGGAGGAAAGGGAGAAGGGGTAGAGGGAAGAGTGACAGAGGCAGGAGGCTTGTCACTTCACTTATTCACTGATACAAATAGGTGTGGTAAAGGAAGTGGTAGTCTTTGAATGTAATGTATTTTACCATGATAATGAAGTGGAAGAAGAGTCAAGGAGAGAGATGTTCACACACATAGAATCAGCAATGATGGTGGCTTAGCTACTCAGGAATGAATTCTGAGCTGTGTTCTGATTTGGGAGAGTGGAGTGACATGGATTAACTGAGGAAAAGCTAAGGATTACATAAACAAATGGGAGTGGCCCCAGTGACTGCCCAGCAAGGAAATACACAACTTGCTTGTCACCCATCAGTAAGGTCTTTGCAATGCCCTGGGGGAGCTTGCACTGTCTACAAAACACTATACTAAACAACCTAACATGTCTTACAAACACTTGCCTCGTGGCGCCCCGGCCAATCTTGAGCAGCTTACTGCTTCCTTACATTTCCTTATCTCTGGCCACAGGCCCCAACTACACCATGACTTACTGATGAAGTTAGCCTGGCCAGTGAATATGGTGTACTGAAGCTCATAGGAGCTGATGCTGAACTCATCATCCGAGATCCAGTGGACTGTAATGGTGTCATGGGAAGCAGTACAGAGTTCCTCTCGGATAGATGGTGGGTTTGGGGCTGTAAGGAAAGGTGGAAAAGAAGGTAAGGAAAGCATACTCTCTGTTCTGGAATTTTACAATCGTTATTCTTGCTGCCCAACCCAACATCTCATGGAAAGGTGGTTTTCTAATAAGAAGCTTTAGATTGCATGTATCATACAACCTGAATCCAAGTGCTGAAAACTCAAGTTCCCCCAAACCACTTTTGCTTCAATGGTAAAGGTATTTTAGGCAAAGATCTAAGCCTAAGTTATTGAGATGATTGATTGCCCATCATCTACTCTGCCTGCACTAACACATATGTAGATATTAGAGCAAAGTGGTCACATGTTTCCTTATTACATGACCTTTGACCTATTTCTTTTTTTTCAAAGTAAGTTGTATTATATATTTTTGGCAGTATTAATAGGGGTTAATTGTGCAAATTAATATGAGTTCCCTCATCTGTAAAATGGGGATGATAATTACCTCACAGATTCGTTGTAAGGATCATGATATAAAATTAATATATAGTGTCTGGTATAAAGTAGATGTTCAATAAATGACAACTATTTTAACATAGTAACAAAGATAACTACAAACACAAAGTTATTGTGTGTGTATATTTTTCTCATGGAATGATCATTCAGCAATCCTGAAGGTAGTCAGTATTTTTAACAGACTGGTTGTCTCCCTCATCTTCTAAAATTCTCTGCAACTCAGATATTTTTCTTCCTAATCTGCTAATCCCTAAATTTCCTTAAAATCATTTGGGTGGTACCTATATCCATGTGAGACATTCTCTAATATTCTTTAATTACCACCCGAGTTCTACCCCTTATAACAAGTGACATTATATTACTGACAGGCTCATAAGGAGAAAACCATCAGCAACTTCTTGTTTTTTACCTTTAAGTAAGGATGGTATGTATACCCATTCTGTCCCCGGAGACACTGACAACTCATTTCTCTTTTCTGTTACATGAACTAAAATATATTCTATGTAAAAAGATACATGTATCATTTTAAAGATTATAAAAGCATTTTCATGATCAATATTGCCCTTTACAGATTATTTTAAAGTCAAAGCACACCAAAAGAAAAGGACTAAAATGGAAAGGAAAGCACAGTATTTTCACACCTGTTAAATAATCTAGCCCCTCCAGCAGTTTCTTTTCTCTGGAAAAATCTAAAGCAAAGTTTTCAAAGGCATCATTAAAATTGATGTCTGGAATCAGAACTTGAGAAGATGCAGTTGCCATAGCGACCCTGGAAGAGAGAAAAGTACATCAATATACATCAAAATAGGTTTGCAACCTTTATCCAATATTTGATTTCTGGTTAAACAAGGTGAAAATAAATGACTGCTAGAGCTTGATTCATTTAGTGAAAAATATCATATCTGTGCTTTTCCAATGGAAACCATTTAAATTTTAATCATCAGGAACCAATTAAGGGTTATACCATATTTATTCACATATGTTCACCCCTCAAACACACTCCCCCATCCTGTCTTAATTAGGAGAAGTAAATACAGGATTCTTTCCCCTCTGCATCATTTTCCATCTGGCAGGCAGCATCAAAACTAGACCTCTGAAGACTTGGTAAGAGCAGTTTGAGAGAATTTTTTCTCCCCCTCTATTTTTTTAATGCTAATCAACAAGACAGCATGCTGGGGCTTGGTTAAAACCTTCCCTTAAATCCTGTACTTTGTTTGACCTTTGACAACATTTACATTTAATTTTATTATTCTCTAATTGTATAATGCTATGCTAGTTTTATCTCCCCAACTAATTCTAAGAGTCTCAAGAGGAGGATCCATATTTCGTACCTCTTATAATCTTCCATGGTCCCTAACACAGTGTTGGACACATAATGAATAAATAATTGTTGAATGAATAACTGAATGACTAACAACAACACAAATGCTAACCTTATTGAGCATTTAGTACATGTAAGACACCATGCATGCACTCTACATACAGTAAGTTACTCCTTACTATCGCCCTGCGTAGCAAAGTTTATTTCCATTTTGTAAATGAGACATAGAAAGGTTAAGGAACTTGCTCAAGGTCACACAAGGATCAGAAAAAAATATATAACTGAACCCATGTTCATTGGATTCTAAACTTTATACCCTTAACCATGTAGACAGTTCCTGTTTTTTAAAAAAATAAGGTATATTTTTACATACTTCAGCAATTCTAAACCATTGTTCCACATCAGATTTATCTCTGAGCTTTGATCAAACTATGCATGTTTAGGTCCTGTGCCAGACCTGAATCGGAGCCAATGAAGATCCTTGAGCATGCAAATAACAGGATGGAAAGAAACATTAACTTGGCAACAATATGCATGTTAGAGTGGAGAGAAGAGGCATTGAATGCAGGAAGAGCAGAGAGGAAACTTGTATGGTGAACTAGTTGTAAGGGGATGAGGAGTTAAACAAATACATATCCTTATGCATGGATACCCTGTTACACATCTACCTACAATAGCTTTTGGCTGTTTCTGGAAATTGCGATGTTTCAGGAATAAAATTCAGGTCAGGATAAACAAATGAAAGACTAATACAATGAGAGCCACTGAAGCTTTTGAGGCAAAGGAGTGATGTGCTCAAATTTATGTTTCAAGGACAACACTCCAGGGCTTCCCTGGTAGCGCAGTGGTTAAGAATCCGCCTGCCAACGCAGGGGACACAGGTTCGAGCCCTGGTCCAGGAAGATCCCACACGCCTCAGAGCAACTAAGCCCGTGCGCCACAACTACTGGGCCCGTGTGCCACGACTACGGAAGCCCACGCGCCTAGAGCCCATGCTCCACAACAAAAGAAGCAACTGCAATGAGAAGCCCGTGCACCACAACGAAGAGTAGCCCCCGCTCGCCGCAACTAGAGAAAGCCTGCGCACAGCAACGAAGACCCAAGGCAGCCAAAAATTAAAAAATATTTTTTAAAATAAATTTAAAAAATAAGAACAATACTCCAGCTGCAGTGGATGGACTGGAAGGGGTCAAAACTAGAGGCGGATCAGATTTTAAGGTGTCTGGGAATGAGCAGAAAGTAAAGTGGTGACAGGAGAAGTGCAGACAAATAAAACAGAAAGTTAATTCACAACCATGAAAATAGCCAACAAATATATTAAAAAGCCCAACTACAGGAAAAATCAAAGAAATGTAAATTAAAATGAGATAGCGTTTATGATTATAACGACATCATAGGAGCTTTTTATGTCTATATTAAATAATGCCTACATGTTTTTATTAGGACTGAAAATGATTCAAATTTTGGAGGCCAAATTTAGCATTACATATCAAAATAGCTCAAAATGTAAATATTCTCTGACATCACAGTTCTACTTCATAAAATGTTTTTGATCTGTGATTTTGGTTTTAATTCTTAAGGCTTATGATCACATAATGTACAAAATTTGTGCTGATGGTATATCTCCTCTATTCTAATCTTTCTAATGAGTTGGCAAAAGCACCATTACCAATCACACATATACAGTAGTTCTACAGTTGTATGTGTTTTTGGATAGCTGTTTAAAAGACAATCCTGAATTATAACTTGGTCTGACTTAGTGAAGAATTCCCCAGCAAAATTTGCTACTGTATCTTGTCATGCTGAATTTTAAAAACATCCGACCTTATAGATTATCTATAAAAATGTGAGAAGTGGGCTTCCCTGGTGGTGCAGTGGTTGAGAATCTGCCTGCCGATGCAGGGGACACGGGTTCGAGCCCTGGTCTGGGAAGATCCCACATGCCGCGGAGCAACTAGGCCCGTGAGCCACAACTACTGAGCCTGCGCATCTGGAGCCTGTGCTCTTCAACAAGAGAGGCCGCGACAGTGAGAGGCCCGCGCACCGTCATGAAGAGTGGCCCCCGCTCGCCGCAATTGGAGAAAGCCCTCGCACAGAAACGAAGACACAACACAGCCAAAAATAAATAAATAAATTTATTTTTAAAAAATGTGAGAAGTATTAAATACTCTTTATTTGGCATTATACCTAAACCAGACTAAAATGCCTTTCATTAAGTAAAAGGCAACATTTTAGATACAGAGAATTTTGATTAAATTGGCACAGTTAAGACCAAAAAGAGAAAGTGGACATTGCCAGCTTATTGTTAGTCCTGGCCTTAACAGGCTAATGAACACACCCTGAAGCACAGGTGAGCCTTACTCTGTTCAATGAGACAGTGAAGGGATCTTCTCAGTATTTAAATATATTAATACCACCAGTTATATAAACCTAAATATAAACACAGTCTCCTATAGGTTTTGAGATGGCATTCACCACCTCTGTGCAAAGTTGAACATTATTAATCAAGTCCAATCATATCTTTTTTAAAATAAATTTATTTATTTTTGCGTTGGGTCTTCGTTGCTGTACGAGGGCTTTCTCTCTAGTTGTGGTGAGCGGGGTCTACTCTTCATTTCACTGCGCAGGCTTCTCATTGTGGTGGCTTCCCTTGTTGCGGAGCACGGGCTCTAGGCATGTGGGCTTCAGTAGTTGTGGCTCACGGGCTCTACAGTGCAGGCTCAGTAGTTGTGGCGCATGGGCTTAGTTGCTCCGCGGCATGTGGGATCTTCCCGGACCAGGGATCGAACCCTTGTCCCCTGCATTGGCAGGTGGATTCTTAACCACTGTGCCACCAGGGAAGTCCCCCAATCATATCTATAGAAGGGGAAAATAGTGATGGTACTTGCTGAACTGGAATTACTATCAAAATTCATAAAGCTGGTCATACTCATTTATCCACAAGCCAATCTTATTTAAGTCATGACTATCCAACAGAAATATCCTATCAGCCATTCATGATCTGAATTCTGGTGTATGAGATCAATTTAAATATGGTACACATAAAAAAGTCATGAGCTATTTCTGTTTTGTAGTAAATAAGGCAGTGGCCAAATATTACTCACTAGTAGCTTTTTTTTTTTTTTGGTACTCAGGCCTCTCACCGTTGTGGCCTCTCCCGTTGCAGAGCACAGGCCCCGGACACGCAGGCTCAGCGGCCATGGCTCACGGGCCCAGCCGCTCCACGGCATGTGGGATCTTCCCAGACCGGGGCATGAACCCGTGTCCCCTGCATCGGCAGGCGGACTCTCAACCACTGCGCCACCAGGGAAGCCCTTGGGTTGACCTTTTAAAAAATATTCTTGCCCTTCTCAACATCAGCCATTTTAAAATATGTTTTTTCATCACACGCTACACAGAGGTTCCCACTTGCAAACAAGACATCCCGTTCACTAAGTACTTCATAAATTTTTTACTAAAGAAGTAACTAAGACATACGCAAAGATAACAACTATAAGAGCACTCAACACACTGTATGTAACCTAGTTGTCTAACAATGGGGACTGAGCTAAGTAATGTGTCATACATCAAAAGATGAAACACTATAAGGTCACTGGAAATCAGGTTATAAAAAAATATCCAATGCCAGGGGAAAGTTCGTGATATGTTACGTTTCAAACATAGGGTAAAATGCAGTATATACGACATGACCTTATGTTTGTGAGGTATACACACACACACACACACACACACACACACACACACACTCCCAAATGTTAACAGTGGCTGGAAGGTTAAGGATGAGATAAAGATGACATTGACATATACGTAAGTGTTTGTGTCTGTGTTTCTGTATTTAAGCAAAACACAACATTAGCTATCTCTCAAGGCTCTGATCTCTATTAGGGATAATATATAATAAGTGCCATTTGTAAGGGGGAAGGAATAACTCTCCCAGTTAAAATTTCATTTTAACTGAAGTCTTGGTTCTTAATACATTACAATGAATAATTGTGGGAAAGAATTTCAGACCCTATGAGAGACCAGGGAGAAAGATATTTAGGTTGCATAGATGATTCTCAAGCCATACCACATAGTTAGCCATCTATTCTTCCTACCACATAGGCTATACATGAGCCCATGAAAAGAAGATTTAGATATACAGAGTTGGGAATCATCGACAGCTAGATGGTAACCGAAGCCCTAGGTGATACAAGTCTGCAAGAGGGAGAATGTGTACTGTGAAAAGAGAATAGCTTAAGACAGAATCACAAAGAACAACAGCATAAAGGAATAGGTCAAGGAATAGTTGCTCACAAAGGCAAATGAAACCAGACAGGCAGGAAGAAAACCAGGAGCTTTCTCACGTTAAGGGCAGAGAAATTTCAAGTAACAATGGTCAGTAGGGACAAATGCTACTGAGAGACCAAGTAAGATGAAACAGTAAGATAAAACAAAGGAATGTCGATTACAATTTAGCACCAAGGTATTCATTTGGTGATCTTGGAAAGAATACTTTCAATAGTGTGGTAGTGGCACAAGACATTTCAGAGAGTTGAAGAGTGAGTGGACATGATTACATACAGTGGTTTAAATATATGTTTTATCTCTGCTCTCATGAAATCCCACTGAAATGACAAAGAAAAAAAAATCATAAACCCACAAAGACAAAGAGAATGGAAAAAGAGATGCAAGTAAGATATTGTCAACAAATGTCTGGAAATTAGAAAGGGATGGATGAGTGGTAACCAACAACAGAGCAGAGAAAGCTGAATTGGGAAGCCAAAAACATGAAGCTGATTTATTGCCACAGACAGTTGAAAGTTTGCATGAGGAACAGCAAGACCACCAGATCCACTCAACCACAGACCACCCCTCTCTCATCTTGACGCCATACTAAAAGCAGTCTTAAAACCCTTTCCCTGCTTGGCTCCTAGAATAATGGCAGCCAGACTTGTACCCTTCATCCCCCTCCAGAAGCAGGAGATTGGTGGATTCCTTCCACGGGTAACTGACCCAAGAGAAAACACCTACAGATGGGTCCACTCAATAAAAATCTGGCATTCCGGACTTCCCTGGTGGTGCAGTCGTTGAGAATCCTCCAGCCAATGCAGGGGACACGGGTTCCATCTCTGGTCCAGGAAGATCCCACATGCCGCAGAGCAACTAAGCCCGTGGCCACAACTACTGAGCCTGCGCTCTAGAGCCCGTGAGCCACAACTACTGAGCCTGCGTGCCACAGTTACTGAAGCCCGCGCGCCTAGAGCCCGTGCTCTGCAACAAGAGAAGCCACCGCAATGAGAAACACGGGCACCGCAACGAAGAGTAGCCCCCGCTCGCCTCAACTAGAGAAAGCCCGCGCGCAGCAACGAAGACCCAACGCAGTCAAAAATAAAAATAAATAAATTTTTTAAAAATCTAGCATTCCGCCTTATAATCCTATAGCAAAGTTCACCAAGCAACAAACTGTTCCCACCCCCTCAGATCTTCCAGTCACCTTTTAGTCTTAAATTCAAACAGGCAGTGAAAAGCTCCCCAAACATTTAGGGAAAGACAGAAACTAACAGAGAAAAGGAACGTGGAGGAAACCAACACAATGCAGTTTAGAAGAAAACTTTTTTAGTGATCCTTAATATCATCAGGAAGATAAATAGTTTGTATTCATAAAGCAAGGACGGAGTGCTAAAAAAGAAGCAAAGATCAAGAAAGAGCTCTTATAAATAAAAATATAAATACTTAAATTAAAATTTTAATAGAAGGATTGGATGAAAAATTAAGGAAACATCTTAGATCAAGAAGATAAAGTCATGGAAAGTGGGAGATAAAAGATTTTTTAAAATTAGAGGGAAAATCAAGGGTGTCCAAAATCTGGCTAATTAGAGTCCCAGAAAGAGAGAAGAGAGAAGGGCAGGAAGTCCTTAGCAAATAAAAGACAGTTTCCCAGAACTAAAAGTCAGTAGTCTTTAGATTGGAAAGACTGACTTAGTGCCCAACAAAAATGAATAATAAAAGACCCACACCAAGGCATATCTTGGTGAAATTTCAGAAAAAAGTAGATTAAAGATAAGACCTTCAAAGCTTCAGATTTTAAAATATAGGTCACATTCAAAAGATCAGGAATCAAAATAGCAGTGGAAGTTAGGAGACAATAGAGCCATGCCTTCAAAATTATAAGGAAAATTTATTTCCAACCTATCAAATTAGAAAATAAATTTAAAATATTATTTAAACAAAAAATTCTCAAAATTTTATTTACCTTGTACTCTTTCTTAGGAAGCTGTGGGAAAATTTGTTCCAGCAAAAATTAAGGGAATAAAATGGTACATGAAGGGGGAATCAGGTGGAGCCCGATGGAGTCCCTAATTAAGAACACAGAGCTATGAATCCAAGGAGACTAAGTTGGTTGGAGTTCACAGGGCAGAGTACTAGAGAGGAGAAAGCTGCACAGAGAGAATTCTGGGACCTTCAGAGGGTTTGCCTCTAGTATGCAATAAAATACTGATTAACACATGCATATAAGGAAACTGCCCAATGCTAGAGAAAGAGTCACCCAAAAAGATTAGAGGGAACAAACCCTAATGCTCACACAGGGCCAGGAATAGTGTATGTTCCCACCAGCCAGACCAGAAAATCTCATGATTCATGGGGGACCTGGTAGCGTACTCAGAAGGGTCTTGTCTCAGTAGTGGGGAAAAATTTCCCCTGGACTAAACACTGCTTTGATCACATCTAACAAATCTTAAAAGCAAGACCTGAAAGGAACAAGCTATTTTCAAGTAACTTAACCGTGTCCCAGAACAAAGTTTAGGAATATTTATAGGAATACAAAAATATATAGTGCCCAATAAGATAAAATTCACATTGTCTGACATCCAATAAGAATATAACCAGACATGCAAAGAAGCAAGAAAATAAAGCCCATAATAAGGAGAAAAAAGCAACGAGTTGAAACTGACCCAGATATTAGAATTAGACATTAAAGCAATTATTATAACTGTATTCCATATGTTCAAAAAGCTAGAGAACCCTGCTACCTTCCTGCTCATGCTCAGCAAATGACTTTGCCTCCTATTTTACAAAGAGAGGGGTAGGTATGAAACGATAAATTCCTCAATTTCTCATACCGAACTGCTGGGCATACTGACATCCACATCCATTACTTCCGTCTTCCTTCTGGTTAAATGGAAGAGATGTCCCTTCATTTGTGCTTTGGCCACATACCTTCTTTTCTCCATAGCTTCAGTTTTGCCCCATCTCTAGCTGACCTGTATCCACTTTTTTTTAATTAATTAATTTATTTTTGTCTGTGCTGGGTCTCCGTTGCTGCGCAGGCTTTCTCTAGTTGTGGTGTGCAGGGACTACTCTTCATTGCAGTGCGCAGGCTTCTCATTGCAGTGGCTTCTCTTGTTGTGGAGCACTGGCTCTAGGCGTGAGGTCTTCAGTAGCTGTGGCGCACAAGCTCAGTAGTTGTGGCGCGTGGGCTTAGTTGCTCCGCAGCATGTGGGATCTTCCCGGGACTAGGGATCGAACCCTTGTCCCCTGCATTGGCAGGCAGATTCTTAATCACTGCACCATCAGGGAAGTCTGACCTACATCCACTTTTAAACTCACTCACATCTCTCCTATCTAAAAAAATAATACCCACAACTTTCCTCTACCGCATAGTCATTCTAGCTACTGCCACATCTCTCTCCTTCTCTTCATAGCAAACTTCTTGAAAGAATTTTCATTTCTTCGCCTCTAATTTACTCTTCTTAAACATTTGAAAGTTATTTATATTAACATAATACTTGTACCTAATTAAATAGTCAAATGTTGCTAATAGTTATACTGCAAGAAGTAACAATCTCCTCTCATCCCCAATTTCTGCTCTCCAATAATAATAGTATTGAGCATTTACTTTGTGTTGGGCATTATTCTGAGCCTTTATAAGTACTAACTCATTTAACCCTCACAAAAACTTTATGAGATAGACACTATTATCATTCCCATTTTGCAAATGAGAGAATGAGAATGAAGCTCAGAGAGGTTATATGACTTCCCTAAGAGCGACCAACTAGTTTAGGGTCAGAGGCAGGATTCAAATCTAGGGAGTCTAGTGCTATAGTCTAGACTAGAAGGGCATCCACCTATCTATGTGGCCAGAAGTTTCTCTGCTCCTACACCAACACCAACATAGAAAGCTCCAGCCCTGAGTGGGCAGCAGAGAGCCATGGCATCACTAGGGCACATGGTTGGCTGTGCATTAGAAGAACCAGTAGGCTACAGAGATAGAGAGACGGGTGCCAGAAATCCACAGGGCAATGTACCACACTGAGGCTTAGTAACTAGCCAGCTGGTAAAATCTTCAGGTGGTAGCGGCTACGTATTGATACACGCCTGAACAGAATTAAGTGACTTTAAGCTGGCCCCTTTTCATAAGAGGAAGCACTGCTGCAAGAACATAAGGAACTCACCTCTCAGCAATATTTTTTGCAGACTGGAGAAACCGCGCCTGGTCATTTTCTTTCAGGATATGCTCAGCTTGGTTGATGAGGACCGTTGAGCGTTCGAGACACTGGCGGCAATTAGCAACCTGCTGTGCCAACTTTCTCAGTTTCATAACCTTAAAGAATTAGCAAAAGAAAAATAAGATAACACATCCAGTGGTTAATTAAAAATGATAAAACAACATGAAGGAGATCTGCTGCAGTGATTCTAAAAATAAGACCTATTAACATCCCATGGTCCCTGTACTAAGCACTCACCTTGTCACCCTACCCACCACGTGTGTTTTGTCAACCCCTCCTACCACCTACGGCCCGCTTACTTACCCTGCAACACAGTCATATACTCCAAGTTACCTACCTCCTCTTTTTATTGATCACATTAATTATTTTTATTATAAAAGCAATGTGTGGTCATTACAGAAAATTTAGAGAATAAAAAGAAACCCTACCACCCGGAGATCACCATTGTTGACACTTTATTATCACATACATGTTTAATAAAAAGCACCTCCTTTTTCTTTATGAGTATCTACATTTCTATGTATATATTTCTCTAAGCATCTTTAAGCATACCTATGTGTTCACAGATCTGTGTTCTCGGACACTTCAGTTCCTGTGTTAGTTGGAACCACCCAGCACGGCACAAAGTAATGGCTATCACTCCAGGCTCTCATAACTTCTCACACTGTACACACAGCATGAGCTCACAATCACTATACTGACCAGCAGACCAGCAAGCGTAAAACCATAGAGCTGCATAGAGGCTCACACCTGAGCTTCTTGACCACGATTCTTCAGTTCCCATGCTAAAAGCCTGGAAGTCTTCTCTCTCTCTCCTTCATCTTTTATATCTAATCAGTCGATGATTCCCATCATTTCCTTGCTAGCAATGCCTGCTACGCTCTTCCCTTCCATTTGTGCTACCACTTCCCTGGTTAGGCCTTCATCAACTCATGCCAAGAATCATTCCATAAGCCTCATAACATGCTTGCCTGACTTCAGTATCATCCCATTCTGATCTACACTGCACATTTCTGCCGTATCTATCAGTCTTCTCCCTTCCTAAGAAACTAGGATGATTTCCTAATGCCTTTCAGATTAAGCCCAAAGTCCTTACAATGGCAGTCATGATCCTTCTGTAATTCTGGTCCACATTTCTACCATTACTTTGTTTTCTTTTTGTATTGACTTATACCATACACACAGTAAAGCACCCAAATCTGAAGTGTACAACTCCATGATTTTTTGCATATACACACACCCATGTAACTACCAACCAGGTCATGATATAGAACGTTTCCAACACCCCAGAACTGCCATCATTTTGACTGAATTCATAGCACTAGGCCAAAATATTGCTGCTTCTTTGCCCATCTCCCTAAAACCTCATTTCTTCTTGCTTTCATGATCCAAGTTCAAACTGGAACCATCGGTTTGAAGCTTGGACATTTGTAAAGTCAACTCGGCCTTGGCCTCACTGAACTGCTGTGCTTTACCTTTGTCTCTTTGATTTTGACAGCAATCATTTGCTTCCTCTGCTGGATGATCTCTACCAATTCGTCACATTCTTCCATAAGTTTTGCCTCATGCATAGCAGTATTCACCTGCCAAGAAAGTCCAGAGTGTTACACAGTGATTTCTGCCTTTGTCCACTGCGGGCTCTCAAAGGTTCGGACTGATAGCTAAACATGTATAACTTCTTCCATACCTCCCTCATAAGATCCACTCCTAGAAGAAGGGTAGAGATGATGATATTAATGATGCAAGGGCATTGAAGCACCACAGATAGGAAGCTCTCCGGCCTCTGGTAGATCATGATGGTTAATGGAGGCTGGGCAGAAGGACAGATGAGATGGGGGCATATTATTCCCACTGTGAAATTCCCTTTACTCCAGCACCCTGTCCTCCTACTGTTCTTTTGGAAAGAGGGTAAGGAGATTTAAGTACATCAGGGAAAGAGGCTCCCTCTCCACAGGCACAAGAATATTAAGATAACATTACAACAACATATTTGTATCATCCTAACAAAAGTGTTTTCAGTTTTCCTTGTTCCTTTCTAAAATATAGAAAATGTTTCCATTTTAAAATATATGAATGCATAGCTATATCTTCACATTAAATATATGATTGTGTAGATATATTTTCACATAGTAGTCATCATGTCTTAGTAGATATTTCTCACTTTGGCTGTCCAGTATCTGAATACCTTTCCTACTTGGGGATGCTGGCTATATCAAAATATCTTTACTGCCAAGTCAGGGTAGGGGGTGAAAAAAAAGCCACCATTCTTCATTGTCTTCCCATGTACTGACTTGTCCTTCTGCCCATCTCTATTACTGTTGACATTAGATGATGTGAAGTCCCCAGCTGGGCTAAAATGAGGGCAGAGGAACTTTGGGCTGCCTAAGTGTAAAAGGAAAGGAAGGGGGAAAGGAACTTACATCTTTTAAGCATTTAATGTGTCAATTACTTTATATTGATAGATAAATTATTTCATATAATTATTAGAACCACTTTATAATATAGGAGCTATTCTTATTTCCATTTCACAGATGTGAAAACTGAGGCTAAGAGAATTTCAGCAACTTGCTCAAGATTGCACAGCTGGGACGTGGTGAGACCAGTATTCAAACCAAGACGTGTCAAGGGAAACCCCTTGGCTGGCGAGGTGGGCGGACAAGGTTCAGTTCCATTTCAGCAGCAGTCACACAGGGAAGCACAATCATTCCAAGAGTCTATTCAAGGATCACTCGAGTAGAGCTCTAAAAAGCCGAGGAATAGACAATGGGTTACTTGAGAGCACCAAAACTCAAGTGGCCAGATGTGCTTCATTAGCAAGGTAGGGCTGCATTTCCAATTGCTAGCCCTCTTCAAAGGGCTCCTTTACATACGCCCAAGCCCAGCAAAATACCTGTCGCTGGACCCTGCTGCCTCCTCTCTCACCCTCTAAGGTCCCTGCTGGCCAATTTTCTGTTTCTTACCTAACTGAAATAAAATATGCTTGCCGAATTTCAACCTTGTTGTTTTATTTCCACTTTCCAAGGGGCAAATGCCACAATGAGAGCTTCCATTTGTCCTGAATGAACAGTCCCACTCAGGCCATTCTAGTTTGTCTTCTCAGACTCCTCACTCTCTCCCTAAATTGGATCTACCTTTCCAAAGCAGATAATATCACCCTCTCAAAGAACTCCCACTCATGTGAGAATAAGAGATTCATCTAGTGCTCCCTGGATCTGTGCTTAGACTATTTGGAGACTTAGTTCCCATTTATAGTTTCCTCTTGAGGCTGCTGATGGTATAGTACACAGTGGTATGGTGCCTTGTTTCTTATAATTCAGCCCTTGGACTAACCTTGACATAACACTCACTACATGCCAGGCATTGCCCTAATCAGTTTATATACTAGCTCTCTCAATCATCAAAACAACCGTATGAAGGACGTAACATTAGCCCCATTTTACAGATGAGGAAACCTGAGCACAGAGAGACTAAGTGACTTGCTCAAGGCCACACGCCTAGTAAGTGGCAGAGATGGGATGTGAACCCAGGGAGTCTGACTTTAAGAGTCCACACCTTTAACCATCACACTAAACTGCCTCTCCAGTGTAGTGTAACAGAATCCTGTCTTCAGTTCCTGACTATCATTACTTCTTCTGCACCATCCATCTTTATTTTGTCATCCCATTCTGTTTAGTCTTCTCAGACTACCTGTTGTTCCCCTAGAAGGCCATGCACAACCATGTCTTGTGCCTTTGCTCAAGACTCTCCTTTCACTTGGAAAGTCACTTCATTATTTGTTTGTTGAACAAAGTTCTACTTATCTTTCCAAGCCCAGCTCAAAGATCGTCACTTCTGAAACTTTTTCTCATCTGCTTGGAGACAGTTTGTTCCCTATTTATATTCCCATAGTACTTTATATATAATTCTATTATACCATTTACTACGTTACAGGAATTTATTAGTTTGTCTTCCCTGATCAAACGTGAGTTCCGGAGGCCAGGGGCTGTGTCGTATTTGATGATACCTCCAGCACAGTGACTGACATGTGGTCTGCGTTCAGTAAATATCTGTTGCATTGAATTGAACGGGGGGCAGTATCTCACTGCTTGCCAGACATGTCCACTTGGTTACTCAAGTTACCCTAAACTCAGTATCTCTAAAAACAAACTCATCACTTTCCCTCTAAATCCAGCTTCCACCTCTGATTTCCTCTTTTTGGTTATTTCTACTATCATTATTGCACTTGCTCAGGTTCAGTTACCTACTTCTCCCTCATCCCCCACATAAATTCACAGCAGTCCTGACAGAGTCCTACCCTCCTTTTCTTTTCAATCTCACTAAAGTTCTTCTCGTAATACAATGAGGCTCTGGGCCAAGGAAACAATAAATTGAAGCCCTTATCATCTTTTTGGACTATTATTGTAAAAGCCTCATTAATTCATCCCCCTGCCTCTAGAATCTTTCCTTTGTAACCGCCCCCCATAATCCACCCTACACCCTGAAACCAGGGAAAATCATCACCGTCTTCATCATCAACCATGTATTAATCATCTCTTGTGTGCAATGCATTATGCTCAGGCCCTGCCCTCAATAAATGTGCAGTACAAAGGGTGATAAGGGCTTCAGCTTATTGGTTCCTTGGCCAATTTTATGGGGGGAAGCCTCATACATATAAAGCAAACAAGTCAAGTTAGCATAAGTGAAATATCAATGAGTGGTGAAGGCTACAATCTACAGAAATTGAAGGGAAAGATCACTCTCAGTGGGGAAGTGGAGGAAAGACGCTTGAATGAAGTGGGACTTGAATTGAGCCTTGGAGATGGATAGGACTCAGATTTAAAAGGTGAGAAGGAGGGAAATTTTGAGCCAAGCAAATGAGATTGAACCCTACTCTTTAGACAATATGGTATCTTTGAAAATTTGGGAAGGGGGGGAGAGGGTAAGATGGTGGGAGAACGACTATAATTAAATTTTTTAAGAAGATGAACTGGGCTTAATGTGACTGGGGGTAATAGTAAGCATGGGGACAATTTAGGAGGCTATTGTGATGTGAACAGGGCCTAGCCAAGGAGGGTAACAGGAACTGAAAGGAACGGTCAAATACGAGACGCACCCCCTTGCTTGAAAATCTTCAATTAGACAGCAAGCTCCTTGAGGAAAGGTTTTATGACACTTTGTTTCTCCCATTGTAAGAGACACAATGCCTTAAACATAACAAACACATAAGAAACATTTACTGATGGATTTAGCAAAGTGAAAAATCAAAATAGGAATGGCAAACATTAGAAAATATACTATAGTAAATGCATTTTGTAGAGAAAATGTAGGTTGAGTGAGGGAGCTTGGGTGGGGTTTGGACAGTTGCATCAGGCAAGATAAAACAGCCAGATGCAACTAGTAGAGCAGAAAGTTGGCTGAAGAGGCAAAATCCCAAACTAAAGTTAAAGCAGTGACATTAAAATCTTTCCATGTCAAGAAGCAGCCCAAAAGAGCAGGGTCCTTAAGTGTTTTCTGAACAGGAAATACTCCAGGGAAAATCTGTCTTCATGATGTGAATAAAACATCTCAAATTGCTTGGAAGGCACTTGAAAGCCCTGGTATTTTCCATGTTTGCAGTTTTCTTTGAAAATGCAGTGAGGTATTTCACTTGCTTATTAACCGTCAGCTGAAAACAACTGGGGTTATATTGATAGGCATTCTTGGTCGGTTGATCTGTTGGTTGGTTCATTGGTTAGTTGGTTGGTGGTTTGTGGAAGACTCAAGCTTTTTATTTGAAGTTTGTTCTTTGGTTTAGATTAGTGGGTTTGCCTAAATGGCTTTATGTCTGTGGAAACATCTATCCTCCCTGAAAATACCATTACAGTAATCTTGGCAACCTATTTGTGTAAAGGAAGGGCAGTTTCTGATGTTTAAGACTGAGTCTGAGCACCAGTCTTCCAAGGCCTAAGCACTAGGGAACATGGGCCTTCCTGTTAAGCTCCAGATCTTTTCTGCTCTGTGCTCTCTTCTTTCCTCCCAAAGGCAGCAAGAATTTGACTCTCCTGTTTCTTTCCAACTGTCCACCCTACTCTATTTCCTGTAGTTCTTTCCTACCTCCCAGCCCAAAGATTAAACCCAGTCAGACCTAGTCTTCCCCAATTTCCATCCTTCTCTGACACAAAGACACACATTCCCTATTTGAAGGATTTTCTTGCTGGTCACTACAAGGAAATCAATACATAGGGGCTCACAAAAGCCACAAGTTGCCAAGGTTTAAGAGACTGCAAAGTTATGTTGGTCATTGTTCCTGTTCCCTATTGAAATGTAAATGGACTAACCTTCTACCCTTCTGTTCTTTTAGAGAGCTTATTTCATAGTTTCTTGGGAGATCTCCCACACACTCACTCTATAGGTCTTTTATCTCTGGGTTTTAAGTTCATCAGCCTTCCCTCCAGCCCACCCCCAGGAGAAACTTCACCACTCATACCTTCCCCTCAGCTCAGTCACGTCCATCAGTCCTGCAGAGCACCACACTGGAGTTCAGGAGGAACTGAGATTTCATGTTCAGGTGGAACAATATGTATGAAATAGTGGATGAGCCCTCTACCCAGACTCAAGTGCAATTTATTTACATGGTAATAGAACTCCTCCTCGGCATCTCCATCTTAGTGTACTCCACTCTAAAAGATCAATGCCAGCTTAGTTTATTTCCTGGACTTCCCTGGTGACGCAGTGGTTAAGAATCTGCCTGCCTATGCAGGGGACACGGGTTCAATGCCTGGTCCGGGAAGATCCCACATGCCGTGGAGCAACTAAGCCGGTGCGCCACAACTACTGAGCCTGCGCTCTAGAGCTGATGAGCCACAACTACTGAAGCCCATGTGCCACAGCTACTGAAGCCCACGCGCCTAGAGCCTGCACTCCACAACGAGAGAAGCCACCGCAATGAGAAGCCCGTGCACCGCAACGAAGAGTAGCCCCCAGCAAAAAAAAAAAAAAAAAAAAAAGAGTAGCCCCGGCTCGCCACAACTAGAGAAAGCCCGCACGAAGCAACGAAGACCCAGTGCAACCAAAAGTAAAATAAATAAATAAATGATTATTTCCTGAAACCTTCTGCCCAAATAGATCTTCCCCTTCCCCCTAGGAGATTTTGAAATGCCAGCATTAAAGATCATTTGGAAATGTTTTTATTTCAACAAACACTTACTGAGTGCCCACACCACATACAAGGGTTCCTGAGTGGGACCAAAATGATGAAAAAGACTCAGTTTCTGCCTTCAAGGCACTTATAGTCTAGTGCAAAAGATGAGTGTGAATTCAGCTAATTACAATTTAACGAATAGCAGAACAAGCAATAGAATACAAACACAGCTCTAGGAGAGCATAGAGAAGGGAAAATAATTTGGCCTGTCGAAAAGGACAATCAGGGGATTAGGGAAGGTTTCATGTAGCTGAGCTGGTCTTGAAGGATGAGGTTTATGGGGAGAGAATTCCAGGCAGAGAGAATACTATAAATAGCATGAGCGAAAACACAGGCAGGAAAGCAAAGAACGTGTTTGGGTAAAGCAGATCAGCCTGACAGATGCAAGGGAGGGAAATAAGGCTAGAAACGGAGACTGCAGATATATTATGGAAAGCTGCACTGTCATTTGGAGTCTTTGAACGTACCTGGATTAAATGTCTGGATCTTAATGCCATAGTAACACCTTAACCATCTTAGCTGAGAACAAGGTGGAGAGAAAAAGCAGGCATAGTATTCCAAGAAGTGGAAGGGCACAACACATTTCTCACTTCCCATTCTTGCCCAGGAGCACCCAGGTGACCACTGCCCCACCTTCTCAGACTCCAAAATGTCAGAGAAAAGAGGCTGAGGGCTTCATTCTACACGCAGCCACTTTCTGTGCAAAGGAGATGAGAAGGAAAAGTGAGAGGTAAATTGAACATCTGACGGATTATCAAGGAATTGTTACGAACAACTCTGTCACCTTGCCGAGCTGCAAAGAATTCATTACTCTCGTAACGATGCAGTCAAGAAAACACAATGTTCTCTCTGTTTCTATGAGTTCAGGTTTTTTTTTAGATTCCTTGATTATACTTAACAAGACTATATTGTATACTTGAAAGTTGCTATGAGAGTGGATCTTAAATATTCTCACCACACACACACACAGGTAACTATGTAAGGTGAGGAATGTATTAATTAACCTTATTGTGGTAATCTTGTGATATATTAGCATATCAAATCATCGCATTGTATGCCTTAAACTTACACAATGTTTTCTGTCAGTTATATGTCAATGTTATATATTATATGTCAATTATATGTGAGATATGTCAATTAAAACACAATGTTATATGTCAATAAAGCTGGGGGGGGGAAGAAACCATGATGTTTATGATACAGATGTTGCACTTACTGTGGCAGCATCCAAGCTAAGGTGTTGATCCAGATCACACTTTAAAGGACACCATCACACACACCACCACCTCCGCAGCCCTTCGTATAAGGAAGGTTCAAATGTATAACAGGAAGAGGAAGACGAGACTACCTTCTTTTTCATCTTCCAGAGCAAAACACTGCAACATTTCAAAGATGATTCTGCCAGCTTTACATAAAAATAACTAAATGAAGTAGGGCTGTTTTTATGAATTTTATCTGTTTCATTGGATTGGGAGGGAGGGGGTCACTTAACAGACTGGGGGACATGTAAAACTATTAATAGGATTTTGAGTCCCCTGTACTGGAGTAACTGCAGCTTAGGAGACAAAAAAATGAAAACTTCCTGAGGCGTAGTTAAGCAACCTACTGCCTCAGTGCTTAAGTTTAATTTTTTGGCAGAGGAGTAGATGAGGGGTTGCAGGGTAGAGGTAGGTGGGGGATGGGCGTGGATCACTCCCATGTAGGATGTGGATCACACACACTAGAAAAGTAGTGTGGCTGAGGAGGTAGCAGCCAGGCCATCTCTTGAAGTGTAAGAACCCTAGCGTATTGGGCCCAGGGATCCATGCTGTGGGAGGCCTCGAGACAGACATGGACATCGACTGACAGACACGTTTCCTGTCAGCTTGTGGGTGCTTACGATGTGCTAGGTGCTGTTCTAATTGCTTCATATATTTTAACTCATTTACTTCCCCCACTGACCCTATGAAGTTGGCACTGTTGTTATCATTGCCATTTTACGAAAGAAACTGAGAAACGCAGAGGTTATGTAATTTGCCCAAAGGTCATACATATAACTAGTAAATGGCAGAGCCAGCATTTGCTCTCCGGCAGCCTGGCTCTTGTCTGTGATTTAACCAGCGTGCATACGTGCGTGCGTGCGTGTGTGTGTGTGTGCGTGCGCGCGCACGCGTGTGAGAGAGAGAGAGAGAGAGAAACAGAGACAGAGAAAATGTGTTCATAAACATACTTCTTTTCCTCTCAGAGTTGCCTCTCAAGATAATCACATTCCTTTGAGTTAACTATTACAAACATTTTGTGTAATTCCCTCCTGATTTTGAAAATAATATATAGTATAAAAATGCATATAATGTAACATTTAGAATATATAATGCACACACATGTGTATCAACACATACACGTATTCCATATTTATTTCACCCTGAGTTTAACTAACAAAAGTTTTGGCAACAGAGAGGACAATTTGCTCCACATACATGCCTTAGGAATGGCCCTGTGCCATGCGGCAATTCTTTGTTGGCTTTGGAGTCCCTTCTCCTCAGGGATCAGACCCCCAAACCTTGGTAGCCTTAGGGTTAGTTACTTTCTCCCCCATATTCTCTTTCCACACAAGGTTGCTGTTTAGAACATGCAAGAAGTAGGAGAGGCATAATCTAGGTTTGCACCTGGGATTCTATATATATAGCTATAAATCCTATGTGAGGCAGAAACCTCCTTTCTGTCTCTTCAGAACCACCGAACTGTCAGATCTTAAAAAGACTGAAGAAATCATCAATTCCTAGCTCCTCACTTTACAGATAGAAATATGAGGCCTAGGGCTTCCCTGGTGGCGCAGTGGTTGAGAGTCCGCCTGCCGATGCAGGGGACGCGGGTTCGTACCCCGGCCCGGGAGGATCCCACATGCGGTGGAGCGGCTGGGTCCGTGAGCCATGGCCGCTGAGCCTGCACGTCCGGAGCCTGTGCTCCACAACGGGAGAGGCCACAACAGTGAGAGGCCCGTGTACCGCAAAAAAAAAAAAACAAAAAAACATCATATTACTGATCAATGACAGGGCAAGGCTGGAGCAAGATCCTTTAACTCCCCATCCAGTGTTCTTCCTACTCTACTGCTTGTTTTGTGAAGCACAGCACTTGCTTATAACCCTCTCTGAAGATATAAAACTCTCTAGATCTCACCCTTGTGTATTTACCCTAGAAATATGAACATGTATGTCTAAACACACAAAAAACTTGCATGAATGTTTATAACAGCTTTATTTGTATTAGCCAAAAACAACCGAAATGCTCTTCAGTGGAGGCATGAATAAACAAATTGTGGAACATCAACAATAAAATTTTTTAAAACTATTGATACACACAACTTAAATGTATCTCAGAGGCATTATGATGAGTGGCATAAGCAAATCATAATATGTCACATAAAGTATGATTCCATTTATATAATATTCTACAAGTTACATAGTGATGAAGAACAGATCAGTGGTTGCCAGGGGGCAGATGTGACGACAAAGAGTTTGCACCCCAGAGGTTTTTGGGGGTGATGAAACTGTATTGTTCTGATGATAGTGGTGATTACACGAATCTATACATGGGATAAAATTCATGGAAATACACATACTCCCCCGTCCCCCAAAGTTTGAGTACATGTAAAAACTGGTGAAATTTGAATGAGGTCTGTAGTTTGCTTAGTAGAATATTGTACCAATGACAATTTCCTAATTGCGATAGTTACATGGTTATGAAAGATGTTAACACTGGGGA
This sequence comes from Stenella coeruleoalba, assembly GCF_951394435.1. Taxonomy (NCBI): domain Eukaryota; kingdom Metazoa; phylum Chordata; class Mammalia; order Artiodactyla; family Delphinidae; genus Stenella; species Stenella coeruleoalba. Next base: position 87,695,229 of record NC_137152.1, on the reverse strand, counting down.
AGAGGAGATGAATGGTATGTTGGAACTCTATTATTTTAACAAATTCTTTTCTTTGATTTTTTAAATTATTTTTTTTTATTTTTAAATTGCTAGATTTTAATGATCTTTTACAGTTCCCTTTTTGATACAGGAACTTACTTATTTTAACATATCTTATCGGAGTACAATTGCTTTACAATGGTGTGTTACTTTCTGCTGTATAACAAAGTGAATCAGTTATACATACACATATGTTCCCATATCTCTTCCTTCCTGCATCTCCCTCCCTCCCACCCTCCCTATCCCACCCCTCTAGGCGGTCACAAAGCACTGAGGTGATCTCCCTGTGTTATGTGGCTGCTTCCCACTAGCTATCTATTTTACATCTGGTAGTGTATATATGTCAATGCTACTCTCTCACTTTGTCCCAGCTTACCCTCTCCCACCCCGTGTTCTCAAGCCCATTCTCTATGTCTGCGTCTTTATTCCTGTCCTGCCCCTAGGTTCATCAGAACCATTTTTTTTTAGATTCCATATATATATATGTGTTAGCATACGGTATTTGTTTTTCTCTTTCTGACTTCACTCTGTATGACAGACTCTAGGTCCATCCACCTCACTACAAATAACTCAATTTCGTTTCTTTTTATGGCTGAGTAATATTCCATTGTATATATGTGCCACATCTTCTTTATCCATTCATCTGTCGATGGACACTTAGGTTTATTTTAGCAACTTCTATATGAGCTTAAACTTATTTCAAAATTTAAAAGAAAAAGAAAGAAAGAAAACTCTAGATGTCCCACAATGATTTAGGCAGGTCTGGTGAACCAACATTTATGTATTTTTCTGGTTATAACTAATACATCTTCAGGCCTTTGCTCAAATGGCATCTCATCTCATCCTCCACTTCGCACCCTGGTTTATGTTTATCCATAACACTTATAACCTCTAATAAAAATATATTTGTTTATTGTGTGTCTCCGCCAACTAGAATGTAAGCTTCTTAAAGTTAAGGACTTTGTTTTGTTCACTACACCTAGAATAATGCCTGGCACACTGTGGGTACTCAACAAATATCTGTTGAATTAATGAATGAATGTGAGTATTTTGGCCCTGAAATAAAGGACAAATGCAAAACTGTATACTAGATTACATTTCTTCATTACAGGAGACAAGTTTCCCTTAACGTTTTCTTTTTACATAATTACTCGAAATGGTAATTTTGTTCTATCATTTACATATTGTTTGCTGCATTATGGAAGATTTGGAAAGATATCGGAATAACGACCTGGGTGCTAGGAGATCACATACTCTGAAATGGTTCTTCACCCAATGTTAAAAGAAAGAAAAAGTTACCTCCTCTGGAAAATCGGCTGTGCTTTACTCACCTTATGATGCATAAAAGATTATACTTACAACAGTCAGCCACCAGAGGGTACTGTTTATTCAGTTATCCTTTCTCAATACCTATTGTGTACCAAGCCATGTGCTGGGTATAAAAAAGTTGATAGGACACAGTACCCGCTCTCAGAGTTTGCAGTCTGGTGGGGAGACAGATCAGTACCTAGAAGTGCTATGACAGAAGCATGCATAGGGTGTTCCAGGTACACGGGGTAAGGAGAGAGAGAGAAGTACAGAGCATGTGTGATGGCTCCCTGGAGGAGGTGATGCCTGAGCTGAGTCTTAAAAGACAAGTAGTAGTCAGCCAGGAGAAAAGGCGAGGAGTGGAAGTTCTGTGAGGGCAGGGGCCATGTTCACACTGTGCTCCCAATGCCCGGCCCAAGGCAGAAATATGCTTAAATATCTGTGGAATGAATGAACAAATTATAAAGTGCAGGTAATAAAAAGCACATGCTAGAGGTAGGTAGGGTCCAGATCATGATAGGTCTTATAAATCTTTATCTTAATGGTGATGGAGAACCATTGAAGGGTTTGTGGTAGGGGAGTGACATGTGGGCTTTGCATTTTAAAAAGATCATTCCCACAACAATGTGGAAGATGGATTAGAGGGGGGACAGCATGAGTCAGAGAGACCAGTTAGGAATTGCGGTTTCCAAAATGAATATGGCGTGGTCATGGCCACTGCCTTTAAGAAGCTTATAGTCCAATGAAGGACACAAAACAGAATCAGGTAATTCTAATACAGCGAAGCAGGCAGTGTAACGTGATGCACTGGCCACTCTGGCCAAGGTCATGCAGCTAGTGGGCGGCGGCGGAGCCAGTATCAGAAACCAGGTTTCCTGATTCCGAGTCTAGGGCTTTTCCCCAAGTCCTCCTTTTAACTACCTTTCACAACCACAGAACTATGTAAGAGAAAGAGAGCAGGGCGAGCCAATGAAAGATTATGCCTTCTTTAGCCTCAGACTAGACCGTGGGGAGCACTTAGCCCTACTTTGTACTCAAGTCTGACATAAGCATCCCTCCCCAAGACCTTTGTTTCTGGGAGTTGGCTTTGGTATCCTGATACTTCCTATATACATACAGAACAAGGAATCTACTGCGAGAGCCAAGGAAATTCACACTCTGACAGCTAAGGTCAGGGAAGCCATAATTCTGAGAAATAAGTCATTCTTTATGAGACAGGGGACTTCAGATGACAAAAGGAAAAAAAACACTGGATCCATGTTCAGAAAAGGAAGATGGTCACTAGAAAGAGCAAGGGCCCAAGTGGAAGAGTGAAAAGAGCTGAAGAAGAGCCTATATTGCTTTCTAAGCTGCGGAGGGTGGAGGAGTTGGGGGGTAGGGAAAGAAGACAGAGAAGCACCAGGAAAGAGCCTCAGGACACGGACCTGAAAAATTCTGTACGAGAGGTTTCTGTGAAAAAGGAGACCCCAGAAAAAAGTCCAGTTCTGTGAGTAGGTAACAAAGATGCCTTGAGAACGTATTTCCAGGGGTCCTGACTGCCTCATGAGCCAGGACAGAGACCAGAGCTAAGGAGTTTCTATGTAGGAAAGCGCAAGGAGATAAAGGGGTCCTGAGGAGAGCTCTTGGTCAGGCTATCTTGGTGGGGATGGGGTTGGGGATGGAGAGAGACTGAGAGAGAGCGTGCGCGCGCGCGCGCACACACACACACACACACACACACACACACATGCGGGCACTCGCTGGGAAGGATCCCTGGGTGTCCTGGGGTAGGGGTTTATCTTTACTGAACCAAAAGCCAAACTGAAATTTGTTAAAAGAATGGGCTTTGAAGTCAGACCTGAAGTTAGCCTCAGGTTAGCCTCCTAGCTCTGTCTGGTCTTGGGCAAGCAGCCTAAGTTTCCTATTCTGTAAATTAGGATGATACTAGTATCTAGCCTCATAGGGTTTTGTACATGCTTATTAGATTAAGCAACAGAAATAAAGCACCTAATACATTTTCTGATATATAATAGGTAGTCAAATAGTTGTTGTTGTTGTTGTTGTGTTACTACTACTGCTCTGATGATGGTGATGACTGTGACTACTATTGCTAAAACCACTATATCTTCTAGGGTTTTCTGCCGAACAAACAAGCAAGCACTGTTTTATCATCTGGTTTATTTTTATTCAGTTTCTGCATATTTTTTGCTTTCTGGAACATACTGGGTCACGATTTGCTTTTCTCTGAGATTACCATGTCCCTTTTCTTATTCTTCTTCCCACACCTAAGCATCTAGATCTCATGCCCAAATGTAGTTACCTCCACACTGGTGGACAGAGTTCACCCTGCATCTGAAGATAAAGTGGTCTCTCTTCCTACCAGGAGCCAGACCATCACCTTCCCCCTCCATTCAGAGCAGAAGGCTGATGCCAGAAAGGAGATCAAGTGCTGATTTCTGACAAAACACTGATTACATTTCACATCTTTGGCTGGGAAGGAATTTGGCTGGCTCAAGCTTGTTATTCTCTGTTTTTCTGCTCTGGGCTCCCTCATAATTAACACAATTCCCCAGGCTCAGAGCCCAAGAGATATTAGGGTGGGTCTCGAAGAAATAGGGGTGTAAGCAAGAAAGTTAACACATTCCCTCACTTACAAAAATATAATACCGTAATTACATTCTGTTTCAGTTTCCTCTGTGGTGCTCCCTAAGGGAGAGGACCCCATCTGTCCTGTACTCTGAGCTCCAAGCATAGTAGAGCACTATACCTTGGAGGCTCATTAAAATACTTGTTAATGCATTGATGAATATGCACCTTCCCACACACAGTCCCTGCTCTACAGAGCAGGGATTCACCAGTTAGCCTGCCTGTGGTATTGATGAGGAAAGATGAGAGGCAGTTGTCAAAAATATGAACAGAAAGTATGGTATTATGCAAGTATTACTGGAATCAGCGATGGCCCTAGGTTACATCTAGGGACTCTATCCTGTTGGGCATTGCCTTATGGTGAAAAGCCCCTGAGGCTCACATATGTGTGAGTGTTTGCATATGTGTTTGTGTGTGTATAATTCCTGTTATTCATGATCTCTCTCCACCTTCACTAGGACAAAGCAGGTAGGTCTGTGTCCCCCAACCTCACACTTGCTCAGACAAAAGGCTACCTTTTGGGAGCTTCTTTTCCCTTATAAGTCTGCCCTTGATGTTGCCCTTAACCTGATTCACCCATACATAAATAGTGACGGTATAAGGGGGCACAGAATGTGATTTACTTTGGGTCTTTACTTTCCGCCTAGGGCTCAGGGCTCAGTTTCTCACTTTGGGAAATCCAGTAGCTCCTAGAGAAAATACAAAGAAAAGGAGAAGCAAGAAGGACTTGCTGGGAAATTCCAAAGAGCTGATCATCTTAATACAATGTTACTATAACCAAGGAAATCATTAGTTACAGTTGTGTAGTTAATATAGCTGTGTAGTTGTTTTGGTTTAGACTAGAGACTGCTTTCAGGTATATTTGATCTCTACATTTGATCTTCATAACAACCTTACAAGATTGCTAGGGCAGGCATTACTGTCTGCATTTTATAGATGAGGACACTGAGATCCAGAGAGGTAAAGTGAGTTATCAAAGTCATATAAACTACGAAGCAATGGAATTACAACCCAAATTAGGTTTTCTAATTTCAAAGCCAGGGCTCCTTCAGATTCCCCGTGTTTCATTCTAACCATCAAAGAAATCCTGCTCTTTGATCACTCTCTTTGTAGCTATAACTAGAGAGAAAAAGCACCCTTCCTCTTTTTCTTTTTGAGGGTTTTCATGTGCTAAGGTGCCATTTCTTCTCAGCACCTTTTTCTCCCGGGAGGCAAAAAGTAGACTGGAAAAAGCTCTGGATTTAGTCAAGCAGGTTTGAGTCTGAATTCTAGCTTTAACACTTATAAGCTGAGTGACCTCAGACAAGTTACTTAACATCTCTGAGCCCATCTTTCCAGCAAGTAAAACAGAAGCACTGTCACCTATCCCACAGATTGTTCTAAAAACCAAATGAGAAAATAGAGATAACAGCCTTAGCAGAGAACCTGGAACATAGCAGGAGTTAAATAAATATTGATTCCCTTTCCCACTCCTCCCACACCCCTACTTGCTACTCTAGACTGGAAATATGCAGTACTTCTTTCCCAGAAAGCTGAAATTCAGTCTTAGGTTTATGTCTATACTTATTTATATTACTGTAAAAATAGGATGACTGGCATTTCAACTCTTGACGGCTTATCATTTACAGCTGATATTTCTGTAATCTTTTGTTGGTTACTTGAGATAGTTTTGGAATTTAAAACATGTAGGTGTGTATGGTGCACATATGAATGTGTTCCCAAGTCATTTAAAGGCTTCAATTATTACTCGGAAGTTATTTCCATTCTCTCATTCTTCTTAATCTCATCTAGAACCTAAAGGGCTGGGTTGGCCTTATTTGAACAATGAACTAACTTATTCAGTTACTTCTAAGATCCCTTAGAGTTCAAATCTCACATCTCCAGCACCAGATTCCAACTGCATTTTCTCAGGAAGGATGCATCCACAAGCAGCCAATTCTTGTGGTCTGTCTTTAGATAGTAATGTGGTTTAGTTCTCGCACCTGGATCTTTCCCTGTTGTCACATTCACCTCACTGAGGAGCTTCAAACAATGTGACCAAAAAAAAGGAAGATAAAGTGGGCATGGGAGAAAACTGGGCTAGTCCCGAGAGGGGGGATATAGGACTTTGATAGAAATGGATTCAGCAGACAGAAAATAAGCTAGGCTGTGACTGTGACTGGAGAGAGGGTAGGGAAAATTAAAATGTTTTCCTTATTCATTTTAGCATTGTTTTACTGGTTGCAGTGAACATACATCACTATTACCATTGTAAACATTTTATTATGAAATTTTCTAAGCATATTTAAAGCTAGACATCCTCTAGATAAAAACCTCATGTACCCACCCCCCAGCTGCAAAAGCCATCAACATTTTGTTATACTTGTTTGATTTATTTCCCTTTTTTGCTGGAGTATTTTAAAGCAAATCTACGACATTATATTATTCTACCCTTTAAATACTTCAGTTTGCATCTCAAAAATAAAAGGATATTTTATTGCACAATCACAATGACTAAAATAATTCCTTAATATCATTCATCTAGTGCTTGTTCCATATTTAAATTTTCCCAATTATGTAAAAAACATGCTTTTACAGTTGATTTCTTTGAATCAGATACTTTACGAAGAGGAATTTAATACCGATTTTTCAAAGGACATGTATATTTCTAATGAATAATTAAATACTGCTGTTTCATGGTGTAAAAAAATGGAAGACCCCATCAGTACCATGCACTCTTTCCACTTAAATTATTGACCCTTAAAATTCTGTTTTCAGAAATGTATGTATTTTTTGAAAATGCAAATCTCTGTACAGCAGTTTTCATGCATTAAGAAAGCATTGTGGAAGAACTCAGACATGGCAAGAGATGAGAAGTAATTCCTGGGGGCCCAACAGTGATACATCAGAAATACATCTACACGTGGAACAACTCCTACAAAACACCTACTGAATGCTGGCAGAAGACCTCTGACCTCCCAAAAGGCAAGAAACTCCCCATGTACCTGAGTAGGGTTAAAGAAAAAAGAATAAACAGAGACAAAAGAATAGGGACGGGACCTGCACCAGTGGGAGGGAGCCATGAAGGAGGAAAGGTTTCTACACACTAGAAGCCCCTTCGCGGGCGGAGACTGCGGGTGATGGAGGAGGTAAGCTTCAGAGCCACGGAGGAGAGCACAGCAACAGGGGTGCAGAGGGCAAAGCGGAGAGATTCCCGCACAGAGGATCGGTGCTGACCGGCCCTCACCAGCCCGAGAGGCTTGTCTGCTCGCCCGCCAGGGCGGGCGGGGCTGGGAGCTGAGGCTCGGGCTTCGGTTGGAGCACAGGGAGAGGACTGGGGTTCGTGGCTTGAACACAGACTGCAGGGAGTTAGTGTGCCACGGCTGGCCGGGAGGGAGTACGGGGAAAAGTCTGGACCTGCCGAAGAGGCAAGGGACTTTTTCTTCCCTCTTTGTTTCCTGGTGCGCGAGGAGCGGGGATTAAGAGCGCTGCTTAAAGGAGCTCCAGAGACGGGCGCGAGCCGCGGCTAACAGCGCGGACCCCAGAGACGGGCATGAGATGCTAAGGCCGATGCTGCCACCACCAAGAAGCCTGTGTGCGAGCACAGGTCACTGTCCACACCTCCCCTCAGCGAGCCTGTACAGCCCACCACTGCCAGGGTCCCCGGATCCAGGGACAACTTTCCAGGGAGAACGCACGGCGTGCCTCAGGCTGGTGCAACGTCCCGCTGGCATCTGCCACCGCAGGCTCACCCCGCATTCTGTGCCCCTCCCTCCCCCCGGCCTGAGTGAGCCAGAGCCCCCGAATCAGCGGCTCCTTTAACCCCGTCCTGTCTGAGCAAAGAACAGACGCCCTCCGGCGACCTACATGCAGAGGCGGGGCCCAATCCAAAGCTGAACCCCGGGAGCTGTGCGAACAAAGAAGAGAAAGGGAAATCTCTCCCAGCAGCCTCAGGAGCAGCGGATTAAAGCTCCACAATCAACTTGATGTACCCTGCATCTGTGGAATACATGAATAGACAACCAATCATCCCAAATTGAGGAGGTGGACTTTGAGAGCAAGATTTATTATTTTTTCCCCTTTTTCTGTTTTTTTGAGTGTGTATGTGTATGCTTCTGTGTGAGATTTTGTCTGTATAGCTTTGCTTTCACCATTTGTCCTAGGGTTCTATCCATCCTTTTTTTTTTTTTTTACTTTTTCAAAAAATTTTTCTTAATAATTATTTTTTATTTTAATAATTTTATTTTATCTTTATTTTATTTTATTTTATCCTCTTTCTTTCTTTCCTCCTTTCTTTCCCTCCCTCCCTCCCTCCCTCCCTTCCTTCCTTTCTTTCTTTCTACTTTTTCTCCCTTTTATTCTGAGCCGTGTGTATGAAAGGCTCTTGGTGCTGCAGCCAGGAGTCAGTGCTGTGCCTCTGAGGTGGGAGAGCCAACTTCAGGACACTGGTCCACAAGAGACCTTCCAGCTCCACGTAATATCAAACGGCAAAAATCTCCCAGAGATATCCATCTCAACACCAAGCTTCACTCAACGACCAGCGAGCTACAGTGCTGGACACCCTATGCCAAACAACTAGCAAGACAGGAACACAACCCCACCCATTAGCAGAGAGGCTGTCTAAAATCATAATAAGTCAACAAACACCCCAAAACACACCACCAGATGTGGACCTGCCCACCAGAAAGACAAGATCCAGCCTCATCCACTAGAACATAGGCACTAGTCGCCTCCACCAGGAAGCCTACACAACCCACTGAACCAACTTCAGCCACTGGGGACAGACACCAAAAACAACGGGAACTATGAACCTGCAGCCTGCAAAAAGCAGTAAGATAAGAAAAATGAGAAGACAGAAAAACACACAGCAGATGAAGGAGCAAGATAAAAACCCATCAGACCTAACAAATGAAGAGGAAATAGGCAGTCTACCTGAAAAAGAATTCAGAATAGTAATAGTAAAGATGATCCAAAATCATGGAAATAGAATAGACAAAATGCAAGAAACATTTAACAAGGACCTAGAAGACCTAAGGATGAAACAAGCAACGATGAACAACATAATAAATGAAACTAAAAATACTCTAGAAGGGATCAATAGCAGAATAACTGAGGCAGAAGAACAGATAAGTGACCTGGAACATAAAATAGTGGAAATAACTACTGCAGAGCAGAATAAAGAAAAAAGAATGAAAAGAACTGAGAACAGTCTCAGAGACCTCTGGGACAACATTAAACACACCAACATTTGAATTATAGGGGTCCCAGAAGAAGAAGAGAAAAAGAAAGGGACTGAGAAAATAATTGAAGAGATTATAGTTGAAAACTTCCCTAATATGGGAAAGGAAATAGTTAATCAAGTGCAGGAAGCACAGAGAGTCCCATACAGGATAAATCCAAGGAGAAACACGCCAAGACACATATTAATCAAACTGTCAAAAATTAAATACAAAGAAAACATATTAAAAGCAGCAAGGGAAAAACAACAAATAACACACGAGGGAATCCCCATAAGGTTAACAGCTGATCTTTAAGCAGAAACTCTGCAAGCCAGAAGGGACTGGCAGGACATATTTAAAGTGATGAAGGAGAAAACCCTACAACCAAGATGACTCTACCCAGCAAGGATCTCATTCAGATTTGATGGAGAAATTAAAACCTTTACAGACAAGCAAAAGCTGAGAGAGTTCAGCACCACCAAACCAACTTTACAACAAATGCTAAAGGATCTTATCTAGGCAAGAAACACAAGAGAAGGAAAAGACCTATAATAACAAACCCAAAACAATGAAGAAAATGGGAATAGGAACATACATATCGATAATTACCTTAAATGTAAATGGACTAAATGCTCCCACCAAAAGACACAGACTGGCTGAACGGATACAAAAACAAGACCCATATATATGCTGTCTACAAGAGACCCACTTCAGACCTAGAAACACATACAGACTGAAAGTAAGGGGATGGAATGGAAAAAGATATTCCATGCACATGGAAACCAAAAGAAAGCTGGAGTAGCAATTCTCATATCAGACAAAACAGACTTTAAAATAAAGACTATAAGAAGAGACAAAGAAAGACACTACATAATGATCAAGGGATCGATCCAAGAAGAAGATATAACAATTGTAAATATTTATGCACCCAACATAGGAGCACCTCAATACATAAGGCAAATACTAACAGCCATAAAAGGGGAAATCGACAGTAACACATTCATAGAAAGGGACTTTAACACCCCACTTTCACCAATGGACAGATCATCCAAAATGAAAATAAATAAGGAAACACAAGCTTTAAATGATACATTAAACAAGATGGACTTAATTGATATTTATAGGACATTGCATCCAAAAACAACGAATACACATTTTTCTCAAGTGCTCTTGGAACATTCTCCAGGATAGATCATATCTTGGGTCACAAATCAAGCCTTGGTAAATTTAAGAAAATTGAAATTGTATCAAGTATCTTTTCCGACCACAACACTATGAGACGAGATATCAATTACAGTAAAAGATCTGTAAAAAATACAAACACATGGAGGCTAAACAATACATTATTCAATAACGAAGTGATCACTGAAGAAATCAAAGAGGAAATCAAAACATACCTAGAAACAAATGACAATAGAGACACGACGACCCAAAACCTATCGGATGCAGCAAAAGCAGTTCTAAGAGGGAAGTTTAGAGCAATACAATCCTACCTTAAGAAACAGGAAACATCTCGAATAAACAACCTAACCTTGCACCTAAAGCAATTAGAGAAAGAAGAACAAAAAAAACCCCAAAGTTAGCAGAAGGAAAGAAAGCATAAAGACCAGATCAGAAATAAATGAAAAAGAAATGAAGGAAACAACAGCAAATATCAATAAAAGTAAAAGCTGGTTTTTGAAAAGATAAACAAAATTGACAAACCATTAGCCAGACTCATCAAGAAAAAAAGGGAGAAGACTCAAATCAATAGAATTAGAAATGAAAAAGAAGTAACAACTGACCCTGCAGAAATACAAAAGATCATGAGAGATTACTACAAGCAACTCTATGCCAATAAAATGGACAACCTGGAAGAAATGGACAAATTCTTAGAAAGGCACAACCTACCAAGACTGAATCAGGAAGGAATAGAAAATATGAACAGACCAATCACAAGCACTGAAATTGAAACTGTGATTAAAAATCTTCCAACAAACAAAAGCCCAGGACCAGATGGCTTCACAGGCGAATTCTATCAAACATTTAGAGAAGAGCTAACACCTATCCTTCTCAAACTCTTCCAAAACATAGCAGAGGGAGGAACACTCCCAAACTCATTCTACGAGGCCACCATCACCCTGATACCAAAACCAGACAAGGATGTCACAAAGAAAGAAAACTACAGGCCAATATCACTGATGAACATAGATGCAAAAATCCTCAACAAAATAGTAGCAAACAGAATCCAACAGCACATTAAGAGGACCATACACCAGGATAAAGTGGGGTTTATTCCAGGAATGCAAGGATTCTTCAATATACACAAATCAATCGATGTGATACACCATGTTAACAAATTGAAGGAGAAATACCATATGGTCATCTCAATAGATGCAGAGAAAGCTTTCGACAAAATTCAACACCCATTTATGATAAAAAACCTGCAGAAAGTAGGCATAGAGGGAACTTTCCTCAACATAATAAAGGCCATATATGACAAACCCACAGCCAACATCGTCCTCAATGGTGAAAAACTGAGAGCATTTCCACTAAGATCAGGAACAAGACAAGGTTGCCCACTCTCACCACTCTTATTCAACATAGATTTGGAAGTTTTAGCCACAGCAATCAGAGAAGAAAAGGAAATAAAAGGAAGGCAAATCGGAAAAGAAGAAGTAAAGCTGTCACTGTTTGCAGATGACATGATACTATACATAGAGAATTCTGAAGATGCTACCAGAAAACTACTAGAGCTAATCAATGAATTCGGTAAAGTAGCAGGATACAAAATTAATGCACAGAAATCTCTGGCATTCCTATAGACTAATGATGAAAAATCTGAAAGTGAAATCAAGAAAACACTCCCATTAACCATTGCAACACAAAGAATAAAATATCTAGGAATAAACCTACCTAAGGAGGTAAAAGACCTGTATGCAGAAAATTATAAGACACTGATGAAAGAAATTAAAAATGATACAAATAGATGGAGAGATATACCATGTTCTTAGATTGGAAGAATCAACATTGTGAAAATGACTCTATTACCCAAAGCAATCTACAGATTCAATGCAATCCCTATCAAACTACCACTGGCATTTTTCACAGAACTAGAACAAAAAATTTCACAATTTGTATGGAAACACAAAAGACCCCGAATGGCCAAAGCAATCTTGAGAACGAAAAACGGAGCTGGAGGAATCAGGCTCCCTGACTTCAGACTATACTACAAAAGCTACAGTAATCAAGACAGTATGGTACTGGCACAAAAACAGAAAGATAGATCAACGGAACAGGATAGAAAGCCCAGAGATAAACCCACGCATATATGGTCACCTTATCTTTGATAAAGGAGGCAGCAATGTACAGTGGAGAAAGGACAGCCTCTTCAATAAGTCGTGCTGGGAAAACTGGACAGGTACATGTAAAAGCATGAGATTAGATCACTCCCTAACACCATACACAAAAATAAGCTCAAAATGGATTAAAGAGCTAAATGTAAGGCCAGAAACTATCAAACTCTTAGAGGAAAACATAGGCAGAACACTCTATGACATAAATCACAGCAAGATCCTTTCTGACCCACCTCCTAGAGAAATGGAAATAAAAACAAAAATAAACAAATGGGACCTAATGAAACTTCAAAGCTTTTGCACAGCAAAAGAAACCATAAACAAGACAAAAAGACAACCCTCAGAATGGGAGAAAATATTTGCAAATGAAGCAACTGACAAAGGATTAATCTCCAAAATTTACAAGCAGCTCATGCAGCTCAATAACAAAAAAACACACAACCCAATCCAAAAATGGGCAGAAGACCTAAACAGACATTTCTCCAAAGAAGATATACAGACTGCCAACAAACACGTGAAAGAATGTTCAACATCATTAATCATTAAAGAAATGCAAATCATCTCACACCGGTCAGAATGGCCATCATCAAAAAATCTAGAAACAATAAATGCTGGAGAGGATGTGGAGGAAAGGGAACACTCTTGCACTGCTGGTGGGAATGTGAATTGGACAGCCACTATGGAGAACAGTATGGAGTTTCCTTAAAAAACTACAAATAGAACTACCATATAACCCAACAATCCCACTACTGGGCATATACCCTGAGACAACCATAATTCAAAAACAATCATGTACCAAAATGTTCATTGCAGCTCTATTTACAATAGCCCGGAGATGGAAGCAACCTAAGTGTCCATCATCAGATGAATGGATAAAGAAGATGTGGCACATATATACAATGGAATATTACTCAGCCATAAAAAGAAACGAAATTGAGTTATTTGTAGTGAGGTGGATGAACCTAGAGTCTATCATACAGGGTGAAGTAAGTCAGAAAGAGAAAGACAAATACCATATGCTAACACATATATATGGAATCTAAGAAAAAAAATGTCATGAAGAACCTAGGGGTAAGACAGGAATAAAGACACAGACCTACTGGAGCACGGACTTGAAGATATGGGGAGGGGGAAGGGTGAGCTGTGACAAAGCGAGAGAGAGGCATGGACATATATACACTACCAAACGTAAGGTAGATAGCTAGTGGGAAGCAGCTGCATAGCACAGGGATATCGGCTCAGTGCTTTGTGACCGCCTGGAGGGGTGGGATAGGGAGGGTGGGGGGGAGGGAGACGCAAGAGGGAAGAGATATCGGAACATATGTATATGTATAGCTGATTCACTTTGTTATAAAGCAGAAACTAACACACCATTGTAAAGCAATTATACTCCAGTAAAGATGTAAAAATAAATAAATAAATAAAAGAAAGCATTGTGAATTTCAGTGTCCCAGAAAACAAGTTTTGAAAGATATTGGAGAGAAGAAAAAGTCATCACTGGGCAGAACAAAGAGAGTGAGAAAGCTGGGGGATGCGGGGGTGGCAGGAATTGTGAAGAAAACTACTTAAGGACCAACATGGGGATATTTAATTGCTTACTCACAACTGCTTTTGATTTCTCTGACCTCGTTCTGTATGGAAACAACCCAAACCCCAGAGACTCAACAGTCTTCCTTGCAACAGGAGTTAGTAGGCCTATTGGATGACATGTCAGTTTTGTCAGCCCTAACCCTAATCCTGTGGGAGCTCCTGCTCTTAACTACTGCTTGGCATCCAATGATTCTTCTCTTATAAAGAAGACCGAAAAGGCTAGGTGGAGTTGACTGAATTCAGTAGCATTCTGTAACAGTATGGTAGAGGAAAACACGGGAAAGCCCCATATGCTTCCTTGTACATTTCTGGTGGGAGTGTAAATTGCCTTGGTGAACAGAGAATGTTGACAATATGTATTAATAACTTTAAAGATGCACCTTTCCTTTAAACTGTCAGAAAAAAACCCTGTCAGTTGCACTTCTAGGAAACAAATATTCTTAAAAATAGGAGAAATGACAAGGGGAAAATATACAGTTACAGTGTGAAGCAGACAGATGAAATAAGTAGGTTTCAGACTAAAAAATAATCAATGACATAGAGAATATGGGAAAAAAATATCAGTAAAACAATGTGGGCTACCCTGTTTACACAGTGGTTAAGAGTCCGCCCACCAATGCAGGGGACACGGATTTGAGCTGTGGTCCGGGAAGATCCCACATGCCACGGAGCAACTAAGCCTGTGTTCCACAGCTACTGAGCTTGCACTCTAGAGCCCACGAGCCACAACTACTGAGCCCACATGCTGCAACTGCTGAAGTCCGCATGCCTAGGGCCCATGCTCCGCAACAAGAGAAGCCACAGCAATGAGAAGCCCGCGCTCCACAATGAAGAGTAGCCCCTGCTAGCTGCAACTAGAGGAAGTCTGTGTGCAGCAACGAAGACCCAACACAGCCAAAAATAAATAAAATTAATTAATTAATTTTAAAAAATAGTTACATGTAGATCTTTGCACCCTACAGAAAATATACATTCTTCTCTTCTATTCATGGAACATTTACAATTCATCATGTTCTTCACCACAAAGAACAACATAATACAGATACATTTTAAAAAGATTTTATAGTCTACTTTCTCTGATTATAATCCTGTAAAATAAGAAGAAAATAACAAGAATATGAATTCCTGAATCTTTAAATACTTGGAAATTAAGAAACATATACCTAAACAATTTTGGAATCAAAGAGGAAATTAAAACTGAAATTCTTGATTTTATAGAAAAGAATGAAAAGGCACACAGTCACAAAATCTACAGGGTACGCTTAAAGCTCTACTCAGGAAAATGCATAAAGATGAAAAATAAATGAATTAATTTTTCAAGTTAACAAACTGGTCAAGGACAATAAAATAAACTAAAAGGACACAGAAGGAAGGATTTCATTTTTGAAAAGTTAAATTAATGAAATCAGAATGAAACTATCATGGATAAAGAAGATGTGGCACCTATATACAATGGAATATTACTCAGCCATAAAAAGGAACGAAATTGAGTCATTTGTTGAGATGTGGATGGATCTAGAGCCTGTCATACAGAGTGAAGTAAGTCAGAAAGAGAAAAACAAATATCATATATTAACACATGTATGTGGAACCTATAAAAATTGTACAGATGAATCAGTTTGCAGGGCAGAACTTGAGACACAGATGTAGAGAACAAATGTATGGACACCACGGGGGGAAAATCGCAGTGGGGTGGGGATGGTGGTGTGGTGAATTGGGCGATTGGGATTGACATGTATATACTAATGTGTATAACATTGATGACTAATAAGAGCCTGCAGTATAAAAAAACAAACATAAAACCAACTAATACTAAACTTTCTTTGGGTTATTTGTATGGAAATATGTTAATATAAATGTTTCCGACATTACATGAAATTTCTAAAAATCTTATATGTTCTGGTATAATGTTATAAGTCATAATTCTAGTTATTACTTTAAAATGTATATCTCAGAAATAACTAAATTTCCTTGTCAATTGCATTATTATGAACTTTCATCAAATCTTTAACCGTGGTCATTTTTAAGTCTTTTGTCATTTACAGACAGTTCTGGGTGTACTCTGTTGCCTTTGCAAAAATGTTCCTATAAAAGGGTTTCATCTTCAAGGAATTCATGGAAAAGACTCTGACAAGTACAGGTTTCTGGTAACTGACTATACTGCTGAACTGAATGAATAAGCATTTTCAGAACTCTAATGGAAAACTGATGAATTCATAAACGTGCTAACAAAGATCAAGATGAAAAAAAAATAATTACATGGGACTGAGTGAACTGATGAGGATGATTATAATTTTTGTGACTTTCTGTTTGAATAAAAAAAAGTCCCACAAGGACTCAGAGGCAAAAAATACACAAATCAATTTTCACTGCAGAGTAAAGGAGCTGTTACAGTGGAGGATTACTGGACTGAATGTCAATATTATGACATAGTATGAGTGTGTTTCGTGTTTGGTAATTGCAATCATTGTTGCTTTTGTTCTGGTCATCCATTTACAATGCTTGGTGTCAGTTTATATATGTCTTGTAAAAATAAAGTACAGTGTGTGTGTGTGAAAAAAATGGGGAAACTGAGAAAAAAATAAATTACAAAAAAAAAAGAAAGACACATGCACCCCAATGTTCATTGCAGCACTATTTACAATAGCCAGGTCATGGAAGCAACCTAAATGCCCATCGACAGACGAATGGATAAAGAAGATGTGGTATATATATACAATGGAATACTACTCAGCCATAAAAAGGAATGAAATTGGGTCATTTGTAGAGACATGGATGGACCTAGAGTCTGTCTTACAGAGTGAAGTAAGTCAGAAAGAGAAAAACAAATATCGTATATTAATGCATATATGTGGAATCTAGAAAAATGGTACCAATGAACCTGTTTGCAAAGCAGAAATAGAGACTCAGATGTAGAGAACAAACATATGGTCACCAAGGGGGGAAAGCGGGGGGAGGGGGTGGCAGTGGTGGGATGAATCGGGAGTTTGGGATTGACATATATACACTAATATGTATAAGATAGATAACTAATAAGAACTTGATGTATAAAAAAATAAATAAAATAGGGCTTCCCTGGTGGCGCAGTGGTTGAGAGTCTGCCTGCCGATGCAGGGGACACGGGTTCGTGCCCCGGTCCAGGAAGATCCCACATGCCGCGGAGCGACTGGGTCCGTGAGCCATGGCCGCTGAGCCTGCGCGTCCAGAGCCTGTGCTCCACAACGGAAGAGGCCACAACAGTGAGAGGCCCACGTACCGCAAAAAAAAAAAAAAAAAAATTTAAATAAATAAAATAAAACTTAAAAGAAAAAAAAAGTGGGTTCTTTGAAAATCCTGATTAAGGAAAAAGAGAGAAAGCAAAGCCAAACAAAAAAGAAAACACAGGGCTTCCCTGGTGGCGCAGTGGTTGAGAGTCCGCCTGCCAATGCAGGGGACACGGGTTCGTGCCCCGGTCCGGGAAGATCCCACATGCCGCGGAGCGGGTGGGCCCGTGCGCCATGGCCGCTGAGCCTGTGCGTCCGGAGCCGATGCTCCGCAATGGGAGAGGCCACAACAGTGAGAGGCCCGCATACCGCAAAAAAAAAAAAAAAGAAAAGAAAACAGTGGAAAAGGAGATATACTCATTGATACAGACAATAGTATGCTGGTAAACATTTAACAATCGGCTCTCAAAAAACCCTCTATTTGTAGTGCTTGCTGATTTTCATGGTGTAAAAACTCCCACCATGGTGGATTTTAAGTTACCAATGTGTACTCACTTAACCCAGAAACGTGCGCAACTGGCTAGCTAACTGCAGCATACCACTAGATGGATATAAAAGTAATTACAAGGGAATATTACATGCAACCTACAGCGTACAGTTGAAAAATCTATTAAATACTACCAAATTTTACCCAAGAAGAAGTAAAAAAACCTAGAGAGACTGATAACTTTAGGCCAGACTGGAATTAAAGATGTGTAAATATTTTTTTTTAAGACTCCAGGTTCAGATGGTTTCAGAACTGGGTTCCACAAACTCTTTAGAAAACAGATCATTCCCATGCTGCTTAAATTATGAAGACCACAGAGAAAGATAAAAAGATCCCAATTGCATTTAGTGAATCTAGTATAACCAAAATACCAGAAATCTAAAAAAGGTACCAGAAATAATAAGACAATAGATTGATTTCACTTCTGAATATATATGGAAAGACTCTACATAAAATAGAAAATGAAATCCAGAAGGGTTACAAAAGAATGAAACACTATAATCCAACAGGGTTTATTCCAGAAATAAAAGAATGATTCAACATTAGAAATATATATCAACATACAGGATTATACTGATACATTCTTAAAGGTTTCTAAACAAAATTCAGCAGGCAATCCAAATAAAAACTATACATAAAGGACAACTTTTAAATATAATAAAGAAAGCAAATAGCAAACATGATAGTCAATGGTGGAAATGCTAAGGTCTGTCCCAGAACATGAACAAAGCAAAGCTGTTTGATATCACCACTATTATTCAACAGTGTTTTTAATGTTTTAGCTGAGGCAAAAGAAAATAAGAAAATTAAATAATTGATATAAATATTGGTGAAAAAAGAGATTTAAGTGCTTCAAATAAACCTAAGAGACTCTAGCTTTTTAAAAAATTCTAAAAATATTACTTTGATAAGATTATTACATATAAGAAAAGACATAAAATCAAGAGTTTCCTCCACATGCTACTTTAAATGGAAATAGAAAAGCAATCCACTCACAACATGGAAAAGACCATAAGATACCTAAGGATCAATTTAACAAGAAAGGTGTACCTATTTGAAGAATACAATAAAATACTAAAGAGAAGTTCCCAAAAATAAAACCTAAAAAACTGCAGGGATATACTATGATTCTGTTTGGGATGATTTAACACCATTTCTTCCCAATGTAATAAGATAACCACAATCCAAATTAAGTATATTCAGTAACTAGATAAAAATATTCTAAAGTTCATATGGAGAACAAAATATCCAAGAATAGCAAGAAAATTATGACAAAGAAATACAAGATATTACCAAATATTAAAAGTTACCATACAGATAACATGATACTCTACATAGAGAATCCTAAAGATGCTACCAAAAAACTACTAGAGCTAATCAATGAATTTGGTAAAGTAGCAGGATACAAAATTAATGCACAGAAATCTCTTGCATTCCTATATACTAATGGTGAAAAATCTGAAAGAGAAATTAAGGAAACACTCCCATTTTACGATTGCAACAAAAAGAATAAAATACCTAGGAATAAACCTACCTAAGGAGGTAAAAGACCTGCACTCAGAAAACTATAAGACACTGATGTAAGAAATCAAAGATGATACAAACAGATGGAGAGATATGCCATGTTCTTGGATTGGAAGAATCAACATTGTGAAAATGACTATACTACCCAAAGCAATCTACAGATTCAATGCAATCCCTATCAAACTACCACTGGCATTTTTCACAGAACTAGAACAAAAAATTTCACAATTTGTATGGAAACACAAAAGACCCCGAATAGCCAAAGCTATCTTGAGAAAGAAAAACAGAGCTGCAGGAATCAGGCTCCCTGACTTAAGACTATACTACAAAGCTACAGTAATGAAGGCAGTATGGTACTGGCACAAAAACAGAAATATAGATCAATGGAACAGGATAGAAAGCCCAGAGATAAACCCACGCACATATGGTCACCTTATCTTTGATAAAGGAGGCAAGAATATACAGTGGAGAAAAGACAGGCTCTTCAATAAGTGGTGCTGGGAAAACTAGGCAGCTACATGTAAAAGAATGAAATTAGAACACTCCTTAACACCATACACAAAAATAAACTCAAAATGGATTAAAGACCTAAATGTAAGGCCAGACACTATAAAAGTCTTAGAGGAAAGCATAGGTAGAACACTCTAGGACATAAATCACAGCAAGATCCTTTGTGATCCACCTCCTAGAGAAATGGAAATAAAAACAAAAATAAACAAATGGGACCTATTGAAACTTCAAAGCTTTTGCACAGTAAAGGAAACCATAAACAAGACCAAAAGACAACCCTCAGAATGGGAGAAAATATTTGCAAATGAAGCAACTGACAAAGGATTAATCTCCAAAATTTATAAGATGCTCATGCAGCTCAATAACAAAAAAACAAACAACCCAATCCAAAAATGGGCAGAAGACCTAAATAGATATTTCTCCAAAGAAGATATACAGACTGCCAACAAACACATGAAAGAATGCTCAACATCACTAATCATCAGAGAAATGAAAATCAAAGCTACAATGAGTATCACCTCACACCAGTCAGATGGCCATCATCCAAAAATCTAGAAACAATAAATGCTGGAGAGGGTGTGGAGAAAAGGGAACCCTCCTGCACTGTTGGTGGGAATGTAAATTGATACAGTAACTATGGAGAATAGTATGGAGGTTCCTTAAAAAACTAAAAATAGAATTACCATATGACCCAGCAATCCCACTACTGGGCATATACCCTGAGAAAACCATAATTCAAAAAGAGTCATGTACCACAATGTTCATTGCAGCTCTATTTACAATAGCCAGGACATGGAAGCAACCTAAGTGTCCATCGACAGATGAATGGATAACGAAGATGTGGCACATATATACAATGGAATATTACTCAGCCATAAAAAGAAATGAAACTGAGTTATTTGTAGTGAGGTGGATGGACCTAGAGACTGTCATACAGAGTAAAGTAAGTCAGAAAGAGAAAAAACAAATACTGTATGCTAACACATATATACATGGAATCTAAAAAAAAAAAGATTCTGAAGAACCTAGGGGCAGGACAGGAATAAAGATGCAGACATAGAGAATGTACTTGAGGACACGGGAGGGGGAAGTGTAAGCTGGGACGAAGTGAGAGAGTGGCATGGACATATATACACTGTCAAATGTAAAATAGATAGCTAGTGGGAAGCAGCTGCATAGCACAGGGAGACCAGCTCGGTGCTTTGTGACCACCTAGAGGGGTGGGATAGGGAGGGTAGGAGGGAGACGCAAGAGGGAGGAGATATGGGGATATATGTATATGTATAGCTGATTCACTTTTTTATACAGCAGAAACTAACACACCATTGTAAAGCAATTATACTCCAATAAAGATGTTTTAAAAAAAGTTACCATGAAGCCACCATGATCAAAATAGTAAGGTATTGGCATAAGAATAGAAAATTAAATCATTAGAACAGAGTACAGTCTAGAATAGGTACAAGTACATATGGAAACCCAATATATGGCAATGGGAAAAGGACTGATGTGTGAATAAATGGTCTTGGCATAGGAGTTATTTATCTGGAAGAAAACAAAACTACATATCCTAAGATAAATTTCAAAACTTTGTACCCTAAAATAAATTCCAGGTATACTAAAGGCTTGAAATACAGAAAAGAAAACCACTGAAAATATGAAAACAATGTTTAAGGAGGGGAGACCTTCCTCCACAAGCCAGAAAAACTGAAAGACATAGGAAAATACAGATAAATGATAAACCAGGAAAAAAATCACAACACGAGACAGATAAAAGGTTAACATCACTAATATAATAATACAATATTGGATATCTCCAATATTAGTGATATTAACCTTTTATCTGTTGTATACACACACACACATCTCCATCCTTCTTCTCACCTAAGCAACATTTTGATTCTTGTGGGTTTAAGTGCGACCTATATGCTGATCACACAAGCATAGATTGATTCCCCTTTAAATTCGTGGTGTCCAGCTTCAAACAGGCTCTCAACGTTTCCTACTAATCCTATATTAGTGATTCTCTTGACAGCTCTCTCCACCTCTCCACAGTAGCTTATTCAAATCTCCACAGTCCTCAAAGCTCCAAAGCCACCACCTCCCTTCTCACTCATAATATTCAATAAAATCATAGCAAATGATTTTACTTCCTTCTTCACAAAGAAAATAGTACTCATTCCAGAAAATTCCCTCAAATTCTCAAAACAAACAAACAAACAAACATACCTGCATCCTCAACCATCCTGCCCTCTTCTAGCATTATAAAAAAGTGGTGTCTCTCTTCCTCTAGAAAGTTCATCCTTCTACCTGTGCTCTGCATCTCATCCTCTCCTGCCCTCTTGGGGTCCTCACTTAATCAATCTTCCCTTCTCTCTCCTTCATTCAACCTCTCTATGTCAACTGGTTCCTGGATCCCATTGATATTTAAAGATATTTAAGTCTCTCCTATAGTTTAAAAAAAATCATCCATTTACTTCTTCTGGAAATGCTCTCTTCCCTTGGCTTCCATGACACTAACTCTCCTAGTTTTCCTTCTGATCACTCTAACTCCTTTGCCTGAACTTTAAATGCCAGTATTCCAAGAATTCTATCACCCTCAGTCTTTCGTGATCTTATCCATTTTTTTAAAAAATTAATTAATTAATTTATTTATTTTTGGCTGTGTTGGGTCTTTGTTGCTGTGCGCTGGCTTTCTCTAGTTGTGGCGAGTGGGGGCTACTCTTCATTGCAGTGCATGGGCTTCTCATTGTCGTGGCTTCTCTTGTTGCGGAGCACAGGCTCTAGGTGTGTGGGCTTCAGTAGCTGTGGCACGTAGGCTCAGTAGCTGTGGAGCACGAGCTTAGTTGCTCTGCAGCATGTGGGATCTTCCCCGGCCAGGGCTCGAACCTGTGTCCCTTGCATTGGCAGGCAGATTCTTAACCACTGCGCCACCAGGGAAGCCCAACCTTATCCAGTTTTAAGGCCTCAATACCACCTATATGCCAGTGCCTTGCTTATCTTTTTTTAAAAAAAGCTTTACTTGGGACTTCCCTGGTGGTCCAGTGGTTAAGACTCTGTGCTTCCAATGCAGGGGGTGCAGGTTCAATCCCTGGTCAGGGAACTAAGATCCCACATGCTGCGTGGCATGGCCAAGAAAAAAAAAAAGGAGCTTTATTGAGATACAATTTACATACCTAAAATTCATCTATTTTAAGTGGAGAATTCAATGATTTTTTTTTTTTTTTTTTTTTTTATTTTTTTATTTATTTATTTTTTTAACATCTTTATTGGGGTATAATTGCTTTACAATGGTGTGTTAGTTTCTGCTTTATAACAAAGTGAATCAGTCATACATAAACATATGTTCCCATATGTCTTCCCTGTTGCGTCTCCCTCCCTCCCACCCTCCCCATCCCACCCCTCCAGGCTGTCACAAAGCACCGAGCCAATATCCCTGTGCCATGCGGCTGCTTCCCACTAGCTATCTACCTTACTGCGTTTGTTACTATGTATATGCCCATGACTCTCTCTCGCCCTGTCACAGCTCACCCTTCCCCCTCCCCATAACCTCAAGTCCGTTCTCTAAGAGGTCTGCGTCTTTATTCCTGCTTTACCCCTAGGTTCTTCATGACATTTTTTTCTTAAATTCCATATATATGTGTTTTCATATATTTTTTTCAGATTATTTTCCATTATAGGTATTATAAGATACTGAATATTGTTCCCTGTGTTATGTAGCAAATCCTTGTTGCTTATCTATTTTATACGTAGTAGTGTATATCTGTTAATCCCACACTCCTAATTTATCCCTCTCCCCACTTTTCCCCTTTGGTAACCATAAGTTTGCTTTCTAAGTCTGTGAGTCTGTTTCTATTTTGTATATTCATTTGTATTATTTTTTAGATTCCACATGTAAGTGACATCATATAATATTTGTCTTTCTCTGTCTGACTTACTTGACTTAGTTTGATAACCTCTAGGTCCAACCATGTTGGTGCAAATGGCATTATTTCATTCTTTTTTATGCTGAGTAATATTTCATTGTATATATGTACCACATCTTCTTTATCCATTCATCTGTTGGTGGACACTTAGGTTGCTTCCATGTCTTGGCTATTGTAAATAGTGCTGCTAGAGAATTCAATGAGTTTTTATTAATTTACAGAACTGTGCAACCATTACCACAATCCAATTTTAGAATAATTCTGTCACCCCAAAAAGATCCCTATTTGCCTCACTTATCTTTCTCTCCATCCTAAATCTCCCTCCTGAAATTTAGACCCATATATCTAACTGTTTACTGGACACTTTAATTTGTATAACCACAGGAACCATAAAATCAGTGTTTCTAAAACTGAACCCATCTCCTTCCCCCACACTTTTCCATTAAATCTGATTCTTCTCTAATACTCCCTAAATGAATGAATGGCATCACCAGCCCCTCAGAAATCCTGGGCATTGTTCTTAACTTCTCTTTCTCATCCTCCACATCCAATTAATCATTAAATCCCATATATTTTACCTCCTAAATATAATTTGAACCTATCCCTTTCTATCCTTTATTATTACTTCACTAGTTCTGTCCACTAGAATCTCTTTCTTAATCTATCCAGCCATCCAACAAATAGGCATTGAGTGCCTAATACATATGTACCAGGCACTATGCTACAATAGTCATCTAACTGGTCCCTCTGTCTCTGGTCTGTATCTTCCCAATACAAAGTGTGTTCTTAATCCAGCAGTTAGGCAGCATAATCTTTTAAAAAAACACACTCCTCCCAGGCTTAAAACGGCTTCGTTCTAATTTTCAACTGGCCTCCCTCTGACCTCGGGATGAATTACAAACTTCTTAACATGGCTCTTAAGGTCCTTTGTGATCAGGTCCTTCCTTGCCTCTCTAAGTCTCAGGTTTCATTCCTCCCCTTGGATAAGTCACTTAGTTATCTGAGTTTCCTTATCTTTTGGGGATAATAATAATAATGCTTATCTCAGAGGTAGCTGAGAGTATTAAATGAGATAATATGTGTAAAGCACTTAGCACAATACCTGGCACACTTTCTTTTTTTTCCAGTACGCGGGCCTCTCACTGTTGTGGCCTCTCCCGTTGCGGAGCACAGGCTCCGGACCATGGCTCATGGGCCCAGCTGCTCCACGGCATGTGGGATCTTCCTGGACCGGGGCACGAACCCGTGTCCCCTGAATCGGCAGGCAGATTCTCAATCACTGCGCCACCAGGGAAGCCCCCTGGCACATTTTAAGTATCAACAAATGTTAGCTATTGATGAGAGTGATGATAATGTCAGCCTTCTTTGATCTCCCTCTCCTCTGAACTCCTATAGCCCTCATCACACAATTGAGGACCCAATTATTTTATTTTGTGTTGTTTACCATTGCTTATACTGTTAGTTCTTGTTTCCCCAACTAGACTATAATGTCCTTGAAGAGAAGGATAGTGACTTACATACCTACTCTAGTCCCCCGTAGTACTTAGCACAATGCTAAGCACTGAGCGGAGTTTAAAAAATACCTTTTGATAAAGGTTCACATAGGAAAAGTGACAGAAGTTTTACTGACTCTCTGTAAGGGAAGTTATTTTTTTAAAAGGAAGGCCATAAATAGTAAACGCTAATATCCTGGGAACACCATTTGCTTTTACCGTCTGGGCTAACGATGTGTCACTGTGTTACCAGCTGTACAGTAGGTTAGCATTAAGCATGGTGCTGTAGGTCAGTGGGGTTTTTTTCAGATGGTTTGCTGCCAATATCCTGTTATTGACAGAAATGGAATGCGAAAGCATGAAGATGTTTAATTCTACTCCCTGGCCTGTAGACAACATGCAATTTGCCTACTCACCTGTGAGATCAGATTCTCCTTAAATAAAATGTTCTATCTGTGCTACCAATATAACATAAATTCCACTTCATTCGAAAGCCAATGGAATCCTCCTAAAATAGTTTGGATTTCTTGGCTGATGACTCGGTGGCAATCAGAAGCCCAGAATAGCCCCAGGAGGCTAGAAGATTCAGAGCTCTTCAGATCCTAGAACACGTCACAGATTTGGCAAGAATTTCGTTGTTATGTGCACTATATACTAAACTGGCATCTTATGATTGTTTTCCCCCTTCCTTTTCACATACTTTCTCACAGTGTTCCATTGTGATCCCTTCCTGCCTGGTCTTCTCGCCCTCTTCTCTAATCCTCCTCCTGTCCTGTGCTTGCCCCTCCACCTGAGATGTTTCAAAGAAGACGTCTTTGTGCACTCGTAAGCCTGCCATTGTGTGCCAATGCGTGACTACCTGTATATAGATTGGGAGTGGAGGAGCTAAAGGCAGAAGTGTGTGATTCTATGCGACATGGACTCCCATTGGTACAATGCAATCTTTTGGCTAAAGTTTTATTGGTTTAGAAATTATTCCAAAGCCAATGATTGTCTCATGCTTTTGATGTTACTAGAAGAAAGTGGAACAGGCCTGGGATATGGAGGAAAAGAGGGCTGAAAAACTGCTCTGAACACAAGAGACAATGTTTCCAATCAGAGGAAACAAAAGACGACCTCCTCTAGTTGTTTCCCAGTTTCTTCCCCTATATGGGGAAAATTCCGAGGGTTTGGAAAGAACCCTTTGAGGGGAAAAAAAAACAGATGTCAAAGCAGTCCTCACAAGCCAGTTTAATGTTTAATTAATTAAACACTAATTCTCTTACTAGACATGTTCTTCTTTCCACATATATCCTCTTTACAATATACCCCCTACACACACACACACACACACACACACACACGAGATGAACGCTCAGTCAGCCATGTATGAAATAGAGAGATGCATAGCATGTGCAAGGGCGCTAAGACGCATGCTCTATAGGAAGCTTATCACCACAAAGAAGGGCATATGCCTAAACACTGCTCCAGATACACATCATGTCCTTCCCACATGGACACACATTCACATAACACACCAAGACTGGTTATACAGACAGACGTCTGTCCTTACCCAGATCATAGGCGCAGTAATCAGCAACTTGGAAGGCACTGCACATAGAGCCATTAAATGATCTGGTTAGCTTTGCCTTTCACTTTTAATACAGCATAGTGATTAAGAGCATGAATTCTAGAGCCTAACTGGATACAAACCCTCACTCTGCCACTTACTCCCTGTGTGACTTTGTACAAATTAGTTACCTGCCCTGTGCCTCAGGTTCCCCGTCTGTAAAATGAGAATAATAATAATACTTATCTCATAGGGTTATTGTAAAGATTAAATGAATCTTATAAAGAGCATATAAAGCTCTTAGGAGTAATGAGTTCCTAGAACTGCCTGAGATGGGGTAAACTTAGATTCGAGATATGATGTAGGTGAGAGGAGAGGTAGTGGGAATGGGCTGAGATGTGGAATTCTCTTTCTGTCCTGAGGTGGTAAATAGCTGATTCCGTGGGTGTACATGCACTTCTCAATAATCATTCCATCAAAGGACATGGGCCCACTGTTAATAGTAACAATGTATCTGGACCACTACCTAATACCATACACAAAAATTAACTCAAAATGGATTAAATACTTGAACATAACACCTAAAACCATAAAGCTCCTAGAAGAAAACATAGGCAGTAAGAACCTTGTGGAGAAAACCCCTGTGTACTTTTGGTGGGAATGTAAATTGGTGCAGCTGCTATGTAAAACAGTATGGAGGTTCCTCAAGAAATTAAAAATAGAACTACCATATATGATCCAGCAACTCCACTTCCAAGTATTTACCCCAAGAAAATGAAAACACTAATTGAAAAATACGCACCCCCGGGTCCATTGTAGCATTATTTACAATAGCTAAGACATGGAAACAATCGAAGTGTTCATCAGTGGATGAACGGATAAAGAAATTGCGATATACTTCTATAATGGAATATTATTCAGTCATAAAAAAGAATGAAATCTTGCCATTTGTGACAATATGGATGGCCCTCAAGGGCATTATACTAACTGAAATAAGTCAGGCAGAGAAAGACAGATACTGTATGATCTCTCTTATATGTGGAATCTAAAAAAAAGTTTTTTTAATTAAAAAAAATAAGCTCATGCATCTCAATAACAAAAAAACAAACAACCCCATCCACAAATGGGCAGAAGACCTAAATAGACATTTCTCCAAAGAAGACATACAGATGGCTAAGAAGCACATGAAAGAATGCTCAACATCATTAATCATTAGAGAAATGCAAATCAAAACTACAACGAGATATCATCTCACACCCGTCAGAATGGCCACCATCAAAAAATCTAGAAACAATAAATTCTGGAGAGGTTGTGGAGAAAAGGGAACACTCTTGCACTGTTGGTGGGAATGTGAATTGGTACAGCCACTATGGAGAACAGTACGGAGGTTCCTTAAAAAACTACAAATAGAGCTACCATATGATCCAGCAATCCCACTCCTGGGCATATACCCTGAGAAAACCATAATTCAAAAGGTCACATGTACCTCAGTGTTCATTGCACCACTATTTACAATAGCCAGGACATGGAAACAACCAAAATGTCCATCGACAGGTAAATGGATAAAGAAGATGTGGTACATATATACAATGGAATATTACTCAGCCATAAAAAGGAATGAAATTGGGTCATTTGTAGGGATATGGATTGACCTAGAGGCTGTCATACAGAGTGAAGTAAGTCAGAAAGAGAAAAACAAATACCGTGTGCTAACACATATATATGGAATTTAAGGAAAAAAATGTCATGAAGAACCTAGGGGTAAGACAGGAATAAAGACACAGACCTACTAGAGAATGGACTTGAGGATATCGGGAGGGGAAGGGTTAGCTGTGACAAAGCGAGAGAAGCATGGACATATATACGCTACCAAACGTAAGGTAGATAGCTAGTGGGAAGCAGCCGCATAGCACAGGGAGATCAGCTCGGTGCTTTGTGACCGCCTGGAGGCGTGGGATAGGGAGGGTGGGAGGGAGGGAGACGCAAGAGGGAAGAGATATGGGAACATATGTATATGTATAACTGATTCACTTTGTTATAAAGCAGAAACTAACACACCATTGTAAAGCAATTATACTCCAATAAAGATGTAAAAAAAATTTTTTAAAAATAAGCTCATAGATAGAAAACAAATTGGTGGTTGCCAGAGGTGAGGGATGGGGGGGGTGGGAGAAATGGGTGAACTGTTCCTATTTTTTTTTAATAAATTGAATTTTTAAAAATAGTAACAATATATGCACTTTTTCTGAGGAGATCCATATATTTGCAGTCACTGTGGTATTATATTTGTTAGTTATAGTCAAAGTATGATAAGATTAAGGACACTTTTTGGGAGTAAATCTTTACTGCCAAACTCTTTTGTAATAATTAAGAAAATCTGTGTCACATGGAGACGACAGTCATGCCCTAGGATGACCCAGCAAGACAGTCTCAGGAAGGAAGTGTGGGTCCCACAGTAAACTGACCGCATGACCATGGTCAGTATCGATACCTGGAGCTGCCCACTCTGTGTTCAACCCCTGACTTGGGTCTCATGGCACAAAAATAATCTGAGCAAGTAAGTGCCTTAACTGTAGGCACTACTGCTTCCTTCTGCCAACTCCAGCAGCCATTCTCCCTCTGCTTCCTAACCCCACGAAGGGCTGTTACGACAGAGAGCCACTCTGGGCTATCAAATACAAGTACATAAGAGGCTTACCATGGAGTCAGGAATGCCAAGGCCCCCAATAGATCATCTATTCTTCTGGAGCTGTTTAATGAAGGGAGGAAAATCAGTGGACATCCTAAGCCGTCTCCTTTCTACCTGAACACAAGTGAATCCGTGGCAAGTAAACAAATAGTGCAGCGGAAAGAACATGGACTTCAGAGTCAGAGAGATGCAAGACAGAGCCCGAGCTTACTCTATGTGTGACCTTGAATAAGTCATCTAATTTCTCTCACTCTCAGGTTCCTCATTTGTAAAATGGGGATATCACCAACATTATCACAGGGTCGTCATAAACACTGAGATTAGAAACAAGAATGCCTCTAGCACAAAGACCAGCACATATGATTCAAATACGATTCTCTCCCACTCCCAATCTCTGCTTACCATATCATACAGCTGGACTCTTCTAGACAGGAAGAGACAGAAACGGCGTTTCAAGGGCTGTGTGCATGTCTGTTATAGTGGTAGTCGTTTCCATTTTAGGGTTTTTTTTTGGTCTTTGTTTTGTTTTATTTGTTTGGTATTTTGAATGGGTTGATGGCAAGAGAGATTGGAGGTAGGGGTGGAACTGCAAACATTTAAAGGTACAGGGTAGGCTTGATAGGGCTTTAACTTGAATTATTAGAATACCACCAACTTTCCAAGAGCACATTGGAAATGGGGAACTTGGGTGGATTGTGCAAAGAGCGGAGTAAGCAGAAGAGTCCAACATTAGGCAAGTGTTCTGGTCATTTAACATAGAATTTGAACACTGAGAAACGGGAACTGGAGGAAGAAGGCAGCAGATGGGGAATGGAGCTATAAAATGAGCTTCACTGCACTGGAAAAAAAAAAGGGCAAAAACAGAACAAGAGTGCATGCCTGTATGAACTGTTCTGACTATGAAAACATGGCCACACTGGAAAGTTTATATGCCCTATAGATATGGGGGAGGAGGGGAGGGAAAACAATGTTCATCCTAACTCATTTTATCCTTACAACCCTGTCATGTGTCCATACCCTCCAAATGTTTCAAATGCAACCTTTAATGTCCTCAAAAATTTTATTTCACTGGAATATATCAAGAATTGTCATAGAGTATTTTTGAAAAAGAATCAAGCACGTTAGGTATCTGGAAAATTATAAAGCACTTTCTTTGCTAGTATAAAAATAGGCTATGCCCACACTTCAGATTGCACAGTTGACTTAGGTTTTTCATCTATATTAAATATTAATTGCCATATACTTAATAAGATTGAATATAATACTCTGAATTAGTCATTTCAGTAGTATAAATGCAGAGACTGACTAGGTCACTATGTACTTATTTCCCATTGTTCATGAAAACCATTTTCTCCACCCATAATTCCACACTGGTTTCAAAATAGCTATTTCATTTTCACCAGGCACTGGTAGCCCAAATCGTCCTCAGGAGCTTAGTATTAAGTCTGCTGCTCTTGCTCTTCCATCTCCCACAAAAATACAGAACATTCTGGCTAATAAACATTTTAAAATCCCAAATAAATATTGAATCGCTATGCTGTGCAACTGGAACTAACAGAGTTGTATGTCAATTACACTTCAATAAAAAAAAAAATCCCCCAAACTCTCTGTTTTTAAAACCACTAGAGGTGAAAGCATCTGTCCCTCCCCAAAACTTTTCTTTTGCCTTTTGCTTTGGGGCAGTAATCAAGAGGAATTTGGGCAGGATAACAGGCAAGTTTACTTAAGTAAAGAAGGGCAGTGAACTTTTCCATACTAAATAAAATTTGTTTAATTCAGTAACTGAAAACCGGCAGCTTATTGAACATAATAACCCTTTTAGTGTACCACCTTTGCACAGTTGTTGGTGGGTGATTAAATAGGGCCATATGGCTGAGATTTCCAACATTTTTAGTGCTGTAATTTCATTACCACTCCCCCTTCCCAAGGAAAGTTCTGGTTCATGTGTTAAATTTAAGATTGATTGTGAGCACTGGGGACTGACTGTTTTCCCCACCCTCAGAAACAACGATGATCCTCTAGAAGTCCTGAGGTCAGGGCTAGGAATCTCTGGCAAAGGTGAGGTGCCCAGAAATACTACTAGTACGATTAATACTAACAACTGCTCCTATTGTCACTGCTGCTGCTGCTGCTACTGCTACTACCACTTACTGAGCCTTGACTATCTGCCAATTACAGTAGCAAGTGTTTTACATGTACTACCTTTCCCTTCAAAATATGATTAGTCTAAGTGTCATAGATAATGAAACTGAGGCTCAGAGAAGTTATGTGTGTGTCCAAGGTTACACAGCTAGTATGCCCAACTCCAAAGCTACCACATCACATTGCATCCCAGAACCTACACACTTTCTAGGAGGAGTGAATTGTAGAAACTGAGGCTTGGAGCTGGGCAGGAGGGCCCAGGATTGGAAAGATGGCTGGAAGCCAAGTCAGGATGGGAAATGAAGTATGTGTGGTCAGAGTCAGTGGATCTAGTGACTCCTACTGTTAGCTACCCAGTAACAAAATAAACAACTAGAATATTGTACGAGTGTTTGTGAGTCTGATTGTTTTGCACTTCAAAAGGATAATAACTACCACTCTATTTCTCCCTTCACTTTCACGATCAAACTTCTCACAGCGTGCATTTCCTTACAACTTACTTTCTCTTTGACCTCTCTGACTCTATCCTCACCTTTCCACTGAACCTGCTCCCTCAAAGGTCATTAATGATATCTTCCTGTATAATGGTGCTGCGCCAATGGACTCTATCAAAAGTTCCACACCTTGAAGGCCTCTCTTCCTTTGCTATTTTCAGCCTCTGTTTTGTCAGTTTTCTTCCTCCCTTCTGCTCCATCTGTTTCTCTTTTGCTTTCTTCCAGAATTCACACCCATATATCATTCTCCTTACTGACTACAAGCCATCCTCATGATGAGTCAGGAACCACTGGTGATAAACAAGGGACATCCAAGTGATGTGTACCTTGGCCTTGCAAAAGGAAGTACAATGGGGTGGTTAGGGGCAGAGGCTCTGGAGCTAAAGTGCCTGAATTCAAATCCCCACTCTGTTACCTACTAGCAGCATGACCTTGGCAAATCACTTCAATCTCTCTGTATCTCAATGTCTTTATCTGTAAAGCAAGAATAATAAGTGTTTACTTCATAGTGTTGTGAGGATTAAATGAGTTAACACATATAAAGTGATTACCTGCAATATACGAAAAATCTTCATTAAGTGTCACTTATTATTATAGTCTTTACAGAGGTAATTTCTAAAATGTTGACTATTCCCACAAATGAAAAATTTCCTCCTGATATTTAATTTTTTAAACACACGCCAACCCTTAGTAATCTCATAAAAAGCTCCACAGTCTTTCCATTTATTTTTGTAAATTCAGTTTGTTGTTGTATTCTGAGTGACAAACAATTGGATTTCTGTGCCCTAGGCTTTCTTCTCATTGTACATTGTACATTCTCCGTGGCTTTCAGTGCCACTTAGATGACTCCCAAGTCTTTATCCCTTTCCCAGACCTCTCTCCTGACCTCCAAATCCAGCCAGATGTCCAACAGGCATTTCCTACAAGACTCTCTGACTGACAGCACAACAAACCTCACACGTCTAAAAAGAACTCTGGAAGACTGGTTGAAAATGGCGGCGTAGAAGGATGTGTTCTCAATCCCTCTTGTGAGAGCACCGGAATCACAGCTAACTGCTGAACAATCATCAACAGGAAGACACTGGAACTCACCAAAAAAGATACACCACATCCAAAGACAAAGGAGAAGCCACAATGAGATGGCAGGAGGGGCACAATCACAATGAAATCAAATCCCATAACTGCTGGGAGGGTGACTCACAAACTGGAGAACAATTATACCACAGAAGTCCACCCACTGGAGTGAAGGTTCTGATCCCCACGTCACGTCAGGCTTCCCAACCTGGGAGTCCGGCAACAGGAGGGGGAATTCCCAGAGAACTAGACTTTGAAGGCTAGTGGGATTTGACTGCAGGACTTCAACAGGACTGGGGGAAACTCCACTCTTGGAGGGCACATACAAAGTAGTGTGCACATCAGGACCCAGGGGGAAGGAGCAGTGACCCCATAGGAGACTGAACCAGACCTACCTGCTAGTGTTGGGGGGTCTCCTGCAGAGGCGGGGGATGGCTGTGTCTCACCATGAGGACAAGGACACTGGCAGCAGAAGTTCTGGGAAGTACTCCTCGGTGTGAACTCTCCTGGAGTCCGCCATTATCCCCACCAAAGAGACTGTAGCCTCCAGTGCTGGGTGGCCTCAGGCCAAACAACCAAGAGGGAGGGAACTCAGCCCCACCCACCAGCAGACAAGCAACAAGCATATTAAACTTTTACTGAGCTCTGCCCATCAGAGCAACACCCAACTCTACCCACCACCGGTCCCTCCCATCAGGAAGCTTGCACAAGCCTCTTAGACAGCCTCATCCACCAGAGGGCAGACAGCAGAAGCAAGAAGAACTACAACCCTGCAGCCTGTGGAACGAAAACCACATTCACAGAAAGATAGACAAGATGAAAAGGCAGAGGATTATGTACCAGATGAAGGAACAAGATAAAAACCCAGAAAAACAACTAAATGAAGTGGAGATAGGCAACCTTCCAGAAAAAGAATTCAGAATAATGATAGTAAAGATGATCCAGGACCTCGGAAAAAGAATGGAGGCAAAGATCAAGAAGATGCAAGAAATGTTTAACAAAGACCTAGAAGAACTAAAGAACAAACAAACAGAGATGAATGCAATAACTGAAATGAAAAATACACTAGAAGGAATCAATAGCAGAATGACTGAGTCAGAAGAATGGATAAGTGACCTGGAAGACAGAATGGTGGAATTCACTGCCGCTGAACAGAATAAAGAAAAAAGAATGAAAAGAAATGAAGACAGCCTAAGAGACCTCTAGGACAACATTAAACGCAACAGCATTCACATTATACGGGTCCCAGAAGGAGAAGAGAGAGAGAAAGGACCAGAGAAAATATGTGAAGAGATTGTAGTCAAAAACTTCCCTAACATGGGAAAGGAAATAGCCACCCAAGTCCAGGAAGTGCAGAGAGTCCCAGGCAGGATAAACTCAAGGAGAAACACACCAAGACACATAGTAATCAAATTGACAAAAATTAAAGACAAAGAAAAATTATGAAAAGCAACAAGGGAAAAACGACAAATAACATACAAGGGAACTCCCATAAGGTTAACAGCTGATTTATCAGCAGGAACTCTACAAGTCAGAAGGGAGTGGCACAAAATGTTTAAAGTGATGAAAGGGAAGAACCTACAACCAAGATTACTCTACCTGGCAAGGATCTCATTAAGATTTGATAGTAATCAAAAGCTTTACAGACAAGTAAAAGCGAAGAGAATTCAGCACCACCAAACCACCCCTACAACAAATGCTAAAGGAACTTCTCTAAGTGGAAAACACAAGAGAAGAAAAGGACCTACAAAAACAAACCCAAAACAATTAAGAAAATGGTAATAGTAACTTACATATCGATAATTACCTTAAATGTGAATAGATTAAATGCTCCAATCAAAAGACACAGGCTTGCTGAATGGATACCAAAAGAAGACCCATATATATACTGTCTACAAAAGACCCAATTCAGACCTAAGGACACACAAAGACTGAAAGTGAGGGGATGGAAAAAGATACTCCATGCAAATGGAAATCAAAAGAAAGCTGGAGTAGCAATACTTGTATCAGATAAACTAGAATTTAAAATAAAAAATGTTATAAGAGACAAGGAAGGACACTACATAATTATCAAGGAATCAATCCAAGAAGAGGATAATAACAATTATAAATACACACGCACCCAATGTAAGAGCTCCTTAATAAATAAGGCAACTGCTAACATCTATAAAAGAGGAAATCAACAGTAACACAATAATAGTGGGGGACTTTAACAGCTCACATACACCAATGGACAGATCATCCAGACAGAAAATTAATAAGAAAACACAAGCTTTAAATGACACAATAGACCAAATAGATTTAATTGATATTTATAGGACATTCCATCGGAAAACAGCAGATTACATTTTCTTCTCAAGTGCACACGGAACAGTCTCCAGGATAGATCACATCTTGGGTCACAAATCAAGCCTCAGGAAATTTAAGAAAACTGAAATCATATCAAGCATCTTTTCCGACCACAACACTATGAGATTAGAAATCAATTACAGGGAAAAAAATGGAAAAAACACAAAACACATGGAGGCTAAACAATATGTTACTGAATAATCAACAGATCACTGAAGAAATCAAAGAGGAAATCAAAAACTGCCTGGACACAAATGACAATGAAAACATGACAATCCAAAACCTCTGGGATGCAGCAAAAGCAGTTCTAAGAGAGAAGTTTATAGCAATACAATCCTACCTCAAGAAACAAGAAAAATCTCAAATAAGCAATCTAACCTCACACCTAAATGAACTAGAGAAAAGAACAAACAAAACCCAAAGTTAGTAGAAGGAAAGAAATCATAAAGATCAGAGCAGAAATAAATGAAATAGAAACAAAGAAAACAATATCAAAGACCAATAAAACTAAAAGCTGGTTCTTTGAGAAGATAAACAAAACTGACAAACCTTTAGCCAGACTCATCAAGAAAAATAGGGAGAGGACTCAAATCAATAAAATTGGAAATAAGAAAGGAGAAGTTACAACTGACACCGCAGAAATACAGAACACCTTAAGAGACTACTACAAGCAACTCTATGCCAATAAAATGGACAACCTGGAAGAAATGGACAAATTCTTAGGAAGGTATAACCTTTCAAGACTGAACCAGGAAGAAACAGAAAATATGAACAGACCAATCACACGTAATGAAATTGAAACTGTGATTTAAAATCTTCCAACAAGCAAAAGTCCAGGACCAGATGGCTTCACAGGTGAATTCTATCAAACATTTAGAGAAGAGCTAACACCCATCCTTCTCAAACTCTTCCAAAAATTTGCAGAGGAAGGAACACTCCCAAACTCATTCTATGAGGCCACCATCACCCTGATACCAAAACCAGACAAAGATACTACAAAAAAAGAAGATTACACACCAATATCACTGATAGATATAGATGCAAAAATCCTCAACAAAGGGCTTCCCTGGTGGCACAGTGGTTGAGAGTCCGCCTGCTGATGCAGGGGACATGGGTTCGTGCCCTGGTCTGGGAAGATCCCTCATGCCGCAGAGCGGCTGGGCCCATGAGCCATGGCCGCTGAGCCTGCGCGTCCGTAGCCTGTGCTCCGCAAGGGGAGAGGCCACAACAGTGAGAGGCCCACGTACTGAAAAAAAAAAAAATCCTCAACAAAATACTAGCAAACAGAATCCAACAACACATTAAAAGGATCATACACCACGATCAAGTGGGACTTATCCCAGGGATGCAAGGATTCTTCAATATACACAAGTCAATCAATGTGATACACCATATTGACAAACTGAAGAATAAAAACCATATGATCATCTCAATAGATGGAGAAAAAGCTTTTGACAAAATTAAACACGTATTTATGATAAAAAAAACTCTCCAGAAAGTGGGCATAGAGGGGACCTCTGCCATATACGACATAATAAAGGCCATACATGATAAACCCACAGCAAACATCATTCTCAATGGTGAAAAACTGAAAGCATTTCCTCTAAGATCAGGAACAAGACAAGGATGTCCACTCTCACCACTATTATTCACCATAGTTTTGCAAGTCCTAGCCATGGCAACCAGAGAAGGAAAAGATATAAAAGGTATACAAATTAGAAAAGAAGAAGCAAAACTGTCACTGTTTGCAGATGACATGATACTATACATAGAGAATCCTAAAGATGCCACCAGAAAACTAAAAGAGCTAATCAATGAATCTGGTAAAGTTGCATGATACAAAATTAGTGCACAGAAATTTCT
This sequence comes from Stenella coeruleoalba, assembly GCF_951394435.1. Classification (NCBI taxonomy): domain Eukaryota; kingdom Metazoa; phylum Chordata; class Mammalia; order Artiodactyla; family Delphinidae; genus Stenella; species Stenella coeruleoalba. The sequence continues at coordinate 87,657,774 of NC_137152.1, read as the reverse complement.
TGCATTCCTATACACTAACAATGAAAGATCAGAAAGAGAAATTAAGAAAACAATCTCATTCACCATTGCAACAAAAAGAATAAAATACCTGGGAATAAACCTACCTAAGGAGGTAAAACACCTGTACTCAGAAGACTATAAGACACTGATGAAAGGAGTCAAAGAGATGGAGAGATATACCATGTTCTTGGATTGGAAGAATCAACATTGTGAAAATGACTATACTACCCAAAGCAATCTACAGATTCAATGCAATCCCGATCAAATTACCAATGGCATTTTTTACAGAACTAGAACAAAAAACCTTAACATTTGTATGGAGACACAAAAGACCCCAAATGGCCAAAGCAATCTTGAGGGGAAAAAACGGAGCTGGAGGAATCAGACTCCCTGACTTCAGACTATACTACAAAGCTACAGTAATCAAGACAGTATTGTACTGGCACAAAACCAGAAATACAGATCAATGGAACAGGATAGAAAGCCCAGAGATAAACCCACACACCTAGGGTCAACTAATCTATGACAAAGGAGGCAAGGATATACAATGGAGAAAAGACAGGCTCTTCAATAAGTGGTGCTGGGAAAACTGGACAGCTACATGTAAAAGAATGAAATTAGAACACTCCCTAACACCATACACAAAAATAAACTCAAAATGGATTAGAGACCTAAATGTAAGACCAGACACTATAAAACTCTTAGAGGAAAACATAGGAAGAACACTCTTTGACATAAATCACAGCAAGATCTTTTTTGATCCATCTCCTAGAGTAATGGAAATAAAAACCGAAATAAACAAATGAGACCTAATGAAACTTCAAAGCTTTTGCACAGCAAAGGAAACCATAAACAAGATGAAAAGACAACCCTCAGAATGGGAGAAAATATTTGCAAACGAATCAACGGACAAAGGATTAGTCTCCAAAATATATAAAGAGCTCAGGCAGCTCAATATTAAAGAAACAAACAACCCAATCCAAAAATGGGCAGAAGACCTAAATAGACATTTCTCCAAAGAAGACATAAAAATGGCCAAGAAGCACATGAAAAGCTGCTCAACATCACTAATTAGTAGAGAAACACAAATCAAAACTACAATGAGGTATCACCTCACACCAGTCAGAATGGGCATCATCAGAAAATCTACAAACAACAAATGCTGGAGCGGGTGTGGAGAAAAGGGAACCCTCTTGCACTGTTGGTGGGAATGTAAAGTGATACAGCCACTGTGGAGAACAGTATGGAGGTTCCTTAAGAAACTAAAAACAGAACTACCATATGACCCAGCAATCCCAGTCCTGGGCATATACCCAGAGAAAACCATAATTCAAAAAGAGACATGCACCCCAGTATTCATTGCAGCACTATTTACAATAGCCAGGACATGGAAGCAACCTAAATGCCCATCAACAAATGAATGGATAAAGAAGATGTGGTATGTATATACCATGGAATATTACTCAGCCATAAAAAGGAACGAAATTGGGTCGTTTGTAGAGAGACGTGGATTCACTTGGATACTGTCATACAGAGTGAAATAAGTCAGAAAGAGAAAAACAAATATTGTATATTAATGCATATATGTGGAATCTAGAAAAATGGTACAGATGAACCGGTTTGCAAAGCCGAAATAGAGACACAGATGTAGAGAACAAACGTATGGACACCAAGCGGGGAGGGAAGCGGTGGGGTGGGGGGGGATGAAATGGAAGATTGGGATTGACTTATATACACTAATATGTATAAAATAGATAACTAATAAGAACCTGCTGTATTAAAAAATAAAATTAAATTAAATTTTAAAAAATGTTAAAATTTAAAAAATAAAAAGAACTCCATCTATTTCCTAATCTAGTTAAAGGAAACACGTCCATTCAGTTACCCAAGCCAGAAACCTATAGATCACCCTACTATTCTCTCATCTCTCTACCCACTGCATCTAACTGATCACCAAGTCATATTGATTCTACCTACTACAAATGTGTTTTGAATTTATCCCCTGCTCCCTAGCCCTACTGCCATTGCCTTAGGTTGGGCTTTCATCTCTGCATGGATCAGGAAAAGCCACCAAACTGGTCTCTTTACCTTCAGTTTTGACCCCTGATCCTTGCTCCATCCTGCATACTACAGCCAGAGCAATCCTAAAATGAAGACCGTATCCAGTTATTCACCTACTTTAAATCCTTCCATGGGTCCCTAGAGTCTTCAGGACAAAGTCCAAACACCTATGCATGGCATACAAGGCCCTTCACTACCCAGGTCCTAGCTACTTCTCCACACTCACCTCTTGCAATGATGTCACATCTCACATTCTGGCTGAACCAAACTTCTGGTGATTTCCTGAACACCTCTATGCTGTTTACCCTTCTATGTTCCCACATGGTGTTCCCTTTGCTCCCTTTTCTCATTTTTTGGGCAAAATTCTACTCTTATTTCAAGACAATTTGATTTTTATTTCCATTTTGCAGTCCTTCCTAAGTCCCTCAGGCCGACTTAGTTGTTTCTTTCTCTATGCTAGCTTGTCATCTTGCACTTACCTTCATTACAATAATCATCACTTCACATTATATTTGACATTTTACCTGTTAAGCAAGTTCCTTGAGGTCAGGGACCATTTGCTATTTATCTCTATATACCCAGTGTATACCTAGTGCATAGTGTACCACTTTGCCCATACAATTTGCTCATTTTCACCTCCATTAATATCACTGCTCTCTGTCTCAGCAGAGGGAGGAATTTATTTTTCTTCCTGCAACATCTGGCTAAAATGCATTTTACCCATTAAATTTTCCCTAATCACACTTACTTCAGTCTAATCACTCCTTCATTTTATCATGTCCTCCGTGCTTGCAGAAGAGCCCTCCAACAAACATATTTGTGCTTTAATGATTTAGATTCTATTATTGCTTCTAGCCCGACCACTCTAAAACATTTCAGGATCATCTGCTGAAGTCATCCATAGTGGTGTGTTTTTTTAACTAATTTCTATTAAGGCACTTATTTTTATGCTTGGAGAAGTAGTCAGACATTGAATCTTGCTCTTCCCAAACCAAATACCATTTCAATGAGCAACATGAGCAGAAAGGGGAGAGCTCCAAGCCACCTATGGTTTGAGCTCTAAGACTTCTGAAAGTTACTGGAGCAAAGCCCTGGTGGCAAGATGAAAAGCTGAAATTCCCCAAACTAAGGGAAGCCTTTCCCTCTCTTCCAGCTCATCTCCTTTCTTTTTTCATTCTCTTAATGCTAAACAGCCATGCCACCCAGCCCCTTAAAAGGCTTGAGAAGAGCCAGAAAGAAATCAATCTGCCCATGGAGCTTCTGGGATGGACCAACCCATTTGTCCTGCAGCAGTTCTGGAGGGGAGGAAAACAGATGGCACACGAAATAGCCAGGACAATGCTTTAATGTGCTCCATGCCCTAAAAGTTAACAAGAAGACTAAAAAAGTAAACACAGAAGGGCTATACTACATTCATCTGTGCTCCCTGTACTGCACGCTGTGTTATAAATACTCCTCTTTCTCTCTCGATACTGGGTTGTCCCTAGCTAGACTAATAAAAGTTTCTGGAGGTCATCAAAAAAATATGTTTCTTTTGTAACCCCCAAATGACCTACCACACTGAGTACATCGCGTTTGCTCAAGAAATGTTGTTGCCTGACTGATTACTAAGTATTTAACCATTTTTCTTCCCCTCAATATTTTCCGGAATGCTTATTTATTCACAAAACCATGCAGACTTGGAAGCCAAGAGGAACTATTCATCTGTTGGTATACATTTTCCCTTGGCTATGCATTAAACAGAGATTTCCTTTGGAAATGTAAACAAAGGATGCCTGATGAGACCGGACAAAGAACTATATATAGAGATCAAGTGGCCAGAGTAGCAAGGTCAGAGCATGCCCTTCCTTAACCAGATTAAAGGAGTCTTGGGCCTGCCTCTCCCTCCTTCCCATGTTCTCCAGCCCCGACAGAAAATATTTTCCAGCTGCCTATCCACTGAATTCTGAAAGCTGGGCAGTGACTCTAACAGGCTGCATTACCAAAGAATTCAGCTAACAAATCTGTGGTGATCCTAATCTCTGTTTCTGTAATAATAGGAAGACTGCAGCTTTGTTTACTTTCTGAGGAGAATAGAGAACAGGGAGAAAGAACCAGGAGAGGGAGGCAGTATTTATGGCTCTTTTATGAAAAGTCAATCTGTGACAAAAGCATTTGCAGACAATCAGGAAGGGGAACAGGTTTGGCAGGAAAATAGCCTATTCTAGTTTTCTCAGAAGTGCCTTAGCTGGTATCCTCCACCCCCGCCCGATGTGAAATGCCTGGTTTACACTGTGAATATAGTCATTCCCAATAGACAAATCTGGATTAGATAAAATGAAAAAAATTCAAACCACCCCTTAATGTCTGGCTTACATGAAAGTATCCTACTATTTATTTCATTTTATAAAGTATTTGTAAGCATTTATGAAGTCTCAAATCTCTTCTTTAACTGCATTTCTAATCCCAGGGCTTGTCTTGAAGCCTTCTGGACACACAGGCTCTGTGCTGAACGAACATAATAAGTACCCTGGATTCACCCTATTATTATGGGGAAGTTAGGGCACACCCCTAACCTTTCAGAAGGGATGATGTCATAGAGCACAGCCATGGCCTTCCATAAACTATCCTGTAGGGCCCCTGTCAAAGACAGAATCCTAAACTGAATAAGACCATGAAGTTAACTCCCAAAATACACTCTCGCCCTTGACATGTAATGCAGTATCTCAAGATTCTTTCCCAATTCTCAGTTAACATTTCAATTCCATTGTCTGTATTTCTTGCACATGTGTATCCACATCAGGGTGGATTTGTATAACATGTAAGCCCCCAGAGGGTAAATACTGTGTCTATGCTGTTTTCTTTGTACCTGGTACAGTGCTATGCATAAGTAAGTATTAATAAAAGGTGACCTTTTGTGTACCAGAGCAGACGATTGGCCGAGGATTAGTAAGCATCCCGAGGGAGTCTCTTAAACCCTTCCTTTGCTGGTTGCCATGGGGCTACTTTTCCCACCTACTTTGCTTACATTTGGCACCACTAGTGTTATCTCCTGAAGGCTCAAGCAGGAATACTAACTTCAGAAAGGCACTGTGAAAACATCACCTATAACCTAGAGGACCAGGATGAGTCCTCCTCCACTAACATAATGATGCACTGTTTTATGAGACTAGCTCCTTGCCACTTGAAAAGAGTAGGGCCCTGAATCATAAAGGTTTGATTGGTGCGATGGGCTGGGAAAGGTTGGAACAGGGCTATGTTTGGGTGAGGCTGGCCAGAGTGATAAACTCCCTGGGCAGGGGCGGTGCAGGGGGGTGGAATGATAAAATGTTAGAGAGGTGCTAAAGTGAATAAGCAATGAAAATAAACTGCTTACTTTGCTAATTTGACTACAACTTGCTCTCTACTTAAATAACTTTTTGATGAGAATGAGGAAGTGATGATTACAATTTCTAACCACATTTTATTCACTATGAGATGTTGCCCCACCCTCAATCATGTAAATTCTAAACCAAGGGATTTCTTATCTTGTCTCCTGCTCACAATACTTCCTTGTCTCTTCACCAGTGTGGGTTTCTTATACTGTAATCTAACAGCATAATCAGAAGCTTTGATAGAGTAGAACATAAAGGGAATCTGAATAGCTGAAAACCACTCTAAAATGCCTTGTTTTGCTTCTCCCCTCTTGGAAAGGATGAGACCGAAGAGAAAAAGAAAAGAATAAAGAAAGCAACCATTCATAGAATCACGACTTGAGAAATCTGGAAGTGACACTGAAGGTCATGTATTCAGTTCAATCCCTCATTTTATAGGTAAGGACACTGAAGTTGAGAGGCTAGATGACTTACTCAAGTTCATACTACTGGTTAATGACAGAGTCAAGTTCAGAAACCAACTTTCCAACTTACATTCCAGCATTCTTTCTTTCCATTCCTTATGCTTCTTCCTAAATTCCCCACCCCATTCCATAATCTCACACCTGAGTTTAACTGGTATCCTGTGTACTCTACCTATAGCACCAGTCTCTTCCACAAATGGACTGCCCAGCAGGGATTAAATTGCTATGGTATGCGCATCATACAACAAAAATCTACTTTAAGAAACCCAATACTTTAAGATATTCAAACAATCAGGAGTGGTTACTTATATAAGAAGATTATTTGCCTTATAAGAAAACTCTCCACATTCTCTTAAATAGGACTCCCCAGGAGGTATTAAGAGATGAGATCTTAATAAAATTATTTTATTGCTTAAAATAAAATAAACTTGAACCATTACATTTTCTGTCATACAAGTAAGATTAGAACTAGACTATCAGGTTTATAAACAGAAACATTTTTATCCAACCACTGCCCATGAGGAGTCCTGTATAATATTTTACCCGACCCTGTTTACACTTTAAGCCCTACCTACCATCACCTCTTCAACAAAAGCAACACAAAACCAAATGCTATGGCTGAAGTCTCACACTCTTGCAAAAAAGAGAGAAATAACATCTTTGTTTTATTATGTCCACTTATGAAGAGGTTGACTCCTCTTGTAGGCTCTGTTCTGAGATCTGATGTAGATAATCTCATATGGTACAACACTTGACAATTCCCAGATAACTCTAACACAGATACCATTTGTTGATGACAAGAATAAGTGGAAAGGCGATTAGTGAGGACCAGGTAAGGTGCATGGGGAAGAAGGGAGGAGAGGTTAGGAAGAGGAGAAGCAGTTCTGATGATATTCTTATAGAAACAATATTGCACTGAACAAACCTCGCTCTACCCTGAGGACCTGGGGTTCCCAACTTCTCTTACTCCCTAGCAATCTTTTTAAAGAGCTAGGATGTTCAGTCTGATGAAGAAAGAAACACACTTCATGTTGGATTCTCACACCACCTGCTATTGGAAAAGGAGAAGGGATTGCCCCTGGGACTGATGTCTCTCCAACCCACCACCACCACTTACTATTATTTTTTAAACAATAGCTATCTGCCACTTTTCTTGGAACAGGCATCCTAAAGGAATGAGACTTCTTACAATGATCATTCAGCCCTTCACTCCAAATGTCCGAGCTACACTCTGACAAAACAAGTCCCCCCAAAAGGATCGCCTGATCCAGGTTCTTCGGAAGAATGACAGATGTTTCTGTTACATACCTCAACCTGCTGGCAGATCTGTATTAGCTTGGCCATTTGATTTTCTAGTTCACTGTTGCGCTTAACCAGGTTGGTGAGGTTCATCTCCAGAGTTTGCTGCCATCGCAGAGTATGAAGCCAGAGGGAAACAGGGAAGAGGGGAAAAAAGAAGACATGTTCAATGAGTTTGAGACCCAGTATCACGTGGAAATCAGTCAGTCAGTAAACAAATATTTCAAAGATTCGTTGCACATGGGCCAAGCACTGTTCTAGGTGCAAGTAATAATGCTGTACATTTGCTCCAGACTGTCATTATTGGGGAAAAAATGACATTCATGACTTTGTGAATGTAGGAATTTAATAACATTAAAGCAACTTTATGTTTTCTATAATATTTTTTAACTTTTAAAAGTACTTCATAGGGGCTTCCCTGGTGGCGCAGTGGTTGAGAGTCCGCCTGCCGATGCAGGGGACACGGGTTCGTGCCCCGGTCCGGGAAGATCCCACATGCCACGGAGCGGCTGGGCCCGTGAGCCATGGCCGCTGAGCCTGCGCGTCCGGAGCCTGTGCTCCGCAACGGGAGAGGCCACAACAGTGAGAGGCCTGTGTACCGCCAAAAAAAAAAAAAAAGTATTTCATAGTCAATATCTCATTTTGCCCTCATAGTAATCCTGTGACATAGGGAGAACAGATTTTATTCTCTCTTTTTTACAGATGAGTTGACTAAGAAAACTATAATTTATTGAGCAATTACTACTTGTCAGACACTACGCTAGGCAATTTCATACATATCATTTAATAATTATGACAGTCTATGAAGTAGGAGATGTCAGCATTTTACAGATGAGAGAACTGAGCTGCAGAGTGGGCTTAAAGTGTTTTGCACAGTCATATAACTAGTATGTAGCAAAGCTAGGACTGGAATCCAGGTCTCTAGTCTTCAGATACAGCTTTGCCCCAGTATTCCATGATTTTTTTGTCTTTGTTGATAACACTTTATATTTATCAGTAGGTTCCTTCAGAAAAAAAGATGGCATTTTCAGTGTGGAATTCATCAAAATCTAGCGTTGTATCTCACAGCTTCCCTCCTTTGGCACTAAGCAATAGCCTACAGAAATGCCAGACTTCAAAATGCAAAGCCTAGCTGTATGTATCAAGACAGGACATCCATTGTTTACTGTTGTTTACTGGGACATAGATCCTTTTAGGGAAACATTAGCAGCGCTTTGCAAATCTGTTTATTATAACATAAGTTAAAACAGTACTAAGACCTCCTCGCATATTTTCAGTTGAGCAAGCTACTCTCTTACATTCCTCATGTGAACAAAATAGAATGTTATTCACTCTAGATTGGTAATGGGCTTTTTTTATTCCTCCTCATTTCCAAGTCTTCAGCTCTGACGGCTGCTTCTTCCAGGACCTGCCCCAATATCCACTCCTCTCTCACTCACCATCCCAACATCCCCACAAAGTCTGTTCCAAATGGAATACCCCAACTTCCTGGTCCTTATCCTGCTAGCACAGCATTCCTTCCTTTGGTTGTGTTCATTGCTTCATTGCTGTCTCCATGGTTCCTATGGTTCATAGTTGTTCAAAGTGCATGTTTTGGGTGGGGCGGGTGGGGGGGAGAGGGGGCAAGGGATAGTGGGAAGAAGGGGAGAGGACTCGTGTTGGCCCCTTTCTTCTCCGCTAGGTAGCTGTGGCTCCTTAGTACCCTTGGCACTGTCCCATGAATCCATCCCAGAGGAGTATTCCCACACATTTGTGTATTTCTAGGACAGGCAGTCTGATCTCACTTGTTCTCAATCTGGATTATGAGAATCAGCTTAATCTCTGCTTCTGGCCAGATCTCGCTTGGTTTCTTTGGCTTTATGCCCATGGGAGTGATTTTTTCACCATTTATTCCATTTTTCTTGGCTTGGATACAGTGTCTCCCCTGGCCTTCTTTAACCCCACCACCATCTCAATCTGTGGTTTTCTCCTCAGCAAGGAAAAAGGGAGAGAAAAAGGAAAAACAAAGGGCCGCAATTGTTGATTTGGACATGAGTTCTAAGCTAAGTAGATGTCAGGGGAAAAAAAAGAAATGGCAGTTCGGAGATTTAATACAAAAGGTATTTCATTTCTACTTAATACAAAAGGTATTGAGCACCTACTCTATTCAAGGTGCTTTGACTTCAGAGATAAAGAGGAGGTGAAATTATGCTGGGTCTTGAAGGATAAGCAGGATTTTAATAGACAGAGATGGAGGCAGGCAGGGCGTTCCAGGCACAGGGAGTAGCATGAGCAAAAGTAAAAGGGAATAAAGCATAGGACACATCCAGGGAACAGAGGTGAGTCTGACTAGAACAGAGGGTACAAGAAAATAGAGGGGCACAGGCTGGAAATGGAGACAGAGGCCCTGTTATGAAGGTCTTAAATGTCTAGGTGAGGAGTCTGTACCTATTTTTGAAAGCAGTAGGGGTTTACCAAAGGCTTTTGGATCGATCCCTTGATCATTATGTAGTGTCCTTCTTTGTCTCTTCTAATAGTCTTTATTTTAAAGTCTACTTTGTCTGATATGAGAATTGCTACTCCAGCTTTCTTTTGGTTTCCATTTGCATGGAATATCTTTTTCCATCCCCTCACTTTCAGTCTGTATGTGTCTCTAGGTCTGAAGTGTGTCTCTTGTAGACAGCATATATATGGGTCTTGTTTTTGTATCCATTCAGCCAGTCTGTGTCTTTTGGTGGGAGCATTTAATCCATTTACATTTAAGGTAATTATCGATATGTATGTTCCTGTTCCCATTTTCTTCATTGTTTTGGGTTTGTTATTATAGGTCTTTTCCTTCTCTTGTGTTTCTTGCCTAGAGAAGATCCTTTAGCATTTGTTGTAAAGCTGGTTTGGTGGTGCTGAACTCTCTCAGCTTTTGCTCATCTGTAAAGGTTTTAATTTCTCCATCAAATCTGAATGAGATCCTTGCTGGGTAGAGTCATCTTGGTTGTAGGTTTTTTTGAGCAAAATTATGACATAATCAGGGCTGCATTTATGAGATCAACCTATGTGGGGCAGACTAAGACAGGAGAGCCTGGGGGCAGGGGCACTGGTTAGGAGGAGAGTGCAATATGCAAAGCAGTTGGTAATGCAGATCTAGGCCAAGCTAAGAGGATAATCGAGAGAAACACGTTTCAAGAAAGGATTTGTCACTCTCAGATATGCAGAGAGCGCAAGAAATACGAGGCCTGAGTAAAGGCAGCTGGATTTGGTAATTAGAGGTCACTGGTGACCTTTGGAAAAGGAGTTTCAGTAGAGTTTTGGAAGCAAATGCCAAACTGTACAGGGTTAGTGAGTATGTCAATAGTGACGATGTGGAGGCTACAAGTGTGGACTCCTCTTCAAAAATTCGAACGTAAGGTGAATATGATGGAGCTGTAGTTTGATGAAAAGGTCCAGCTCAAGTTAGAGAGTGGGCATGTGTAACGGGCCCAATCAGTTTGTGATTTCCTCCCGCAGAGTGGTCCAGATTCCTAGATCAGTGGAAATTCCATGTCTCACAAATGAGTTCATGGACATATTAGGTAAATATAATGTAGATTGAGGAACTCAGAGCAGATACGGTGTAAGAAATCTGTGTTTCAACTGTAATGTGTTTTCTTTCAAACATGGGATTCCAAGGGGAGAATGTTTTCTAACAAGTGTATGCAACCTGTTGCAACACTTGTCGTGAAACTGATATCTTATAAATAATTCATAATGCAGAGCAGGACTAAGATCCCTGCTGTGTGTTCCTCATTTGTGGCCCACAACTGAGACTCACAGCTTCTGTAAAGCCACTGAAAACAAAAATTAGGGCTGAACACATAATTTGGGGTCTGGTTAGACTACGGACCTTGGGTCTTCATCACAACATTATGGCAAATGGTTATTTTGCTCTGGCCCCCTAGCAATTTGCAGAATGCCAGCACATTTTAGCAATCCAGAACTAGAACTGACAAGATGACTCTAATTTCATCTTTACTTCATTAATATGAAAAGGCTTTGAAAAATAAATCTTTGGCTAATGAAAACACCATCTGTTGATGGCTTTTTGCCACTGTTTTCTTACATTACGAGACATAATTTGAGGGAAACACCGAACATTTACTTACTCACTTCCTATTCATTTACCAGGAATTAAAGCCTCCTCTCAAGCTGGAATTGATTCTCAATAATCAACATATGCAAAGGGAAGCAGAGAATTGAAGCAATTATGCAGTTGATTTCCTCACCCTTCCTTATCATGCTTAGCCCTGACGAATCATTTCGAACTAGAAATTCTGGGCCACTCTAGGTATGAATTTCATTGACTTGGCCAAGTAATTATCATGTCTATACGCAGACTAAGTAAACACAAAGGATGTGTGTGTGTGTGTGTGTGTGTGTGTGTGTGTGTGCAAAATTTTATGTAAAACTAAACACGTCTCTTTGTTGTGTTGTTGTTGTGGTTGCTTGGTTGTGAAGAACCGGTTTGCTGTGTTCTTTCCTCATGCAGTCCACTTAGTGACTGAGCCAGGCTCCTTCTGCCCAAGCCTAGTTAGTGCAGCTTTCTCAGAACACTTGAACTGTGACAACGAGAGAGCCCAAGTGGCAGGGGAGATTGGAATGGAGATATCTGCCGGGAGGAAACTGGACAGGAGGCTGGCAGGGAGAGCAGGATGAAGCTCCCATTTCCTGCTGCAGGAGGTTAGCTCTGGGCCCTCCTGTGCTTCCCTGTGTGAAGGTTAGAGAAGCCATTTCAGCTATGAAACTGTGAGACCCTCCACACCTCCAGGTGGCTACATTGTTAGAGCTCTCACAAAACTGTACATGTGTCTAAACAGCACAAAGTGAGGGGAAGATTTGGCTGATTTGCATAATTGAGATTTTAAAAGGCCCAAGTTAGCTAAATTGGCAGTCTACACTGATTCCATTTTTATCCAAGTTCCACTTCATTTGTGTCATATAGACTTGGCCTGTTTGTGTTCTGTTATACCCTCCCCGAAGAGGAAAATGTTTTGCTATTTCTGAGAAAGCTAGGCACAGGCTATTTTTCTTCCAGACAGCTTCCCATAAAAAGAAATGGCTTCACTAACACTCTCAAATAATTGCTGGGGGTTTTTTTTTCACTTCTTTAGACACAGGTTATTTCAGATAACTTTCTCATTGGCTCCCTGAAGAAAACTAGCTACATGTCCAAACACCAGCTCTTCACTGAAGCCAGAGAGTCCCCTTATGGCACACACTTGACTGTGTTCTTCATGTCATGCTCCGGGAAGGCACATGCACTCACACGTGTATGAGCACACTTACATACACCTACCTGACACAGCGAGTCTTGAAGCCTAAAAAGGGGTCAGAGCCTTTCTGTTTGTTCTATTGAAACATGTTTTATTGCTATTGAATGCCTATATTCTCTCTTACTTTCTACAAGGTACAAGGCGAACATTATCTAAAACTAGACAAGATCCCAACTGTTTTGATGTGGGAATTGAACCTTGAAGTTTTCGAAAAGAAGTGAAGGGAAGAAGGGCCAACCCACCCCAAACCCGAGCCTCCCCAATTGATAGAAGACAACTTCATCTTTAAAAATACTCGGATCCAGTGACCCCGTTACTATTCTTTAATAAGCTCTTTTTTGACATCTTGTCTATTCACTGATGTTCCCAGCTCTTCCAAAAGCCAGCAGTCAAAATCTTAGCACACTTTTGGGGTCACATTCTGCCTTCTTTTTTTAACTGCTTGTCTTAAAATACTTACTTTGCTTTTGCTTCAGTCTGTCACTTTATGTATCAATTACATATGGCCTTTCAACAGCAGAACACACCATCTGGTCCACAAACTGAAGCCCACACCCTTATGCCTGAGTTTATTCTTTCCCCAAACATTTATTCGCTGTTGTATAGACACGGGCTATGTCCCAGAATGAGATGCAGGTGACATACTGGAGGTATGAGGTCTACTCTACCTGAGGTTTGCTGGGGATCACCAGACTGGTCTTCAAGCCAGGTGAAACAGGTGGCCAGCCCTCCTCTTCTCAGAAGGTTCTGAAATCATCCAGCAAAGACACACCCTCTCCCAGTCCCCTTATCAGAAATGTTACACAAACAATCCCACATTCTTTTCTTTTCCCTCTGTTCAGTTGCATAGCATGGTTAAATCTCTAGCTTAAATGTATAAATTATTATTTGGACCTTCGAAAAGAAAACCTATACTAAAAACCTAAATCCAGTGTTCATTTTGATAATATTGAGCTGAAACCACTCTACTTTCCCGGAGGCCTCCATACTGTATTCCACTTGCACGGTTCCTCTTCGGTTCCTGCCTCTCGTACACATCCTCCCCTTTCTCCTTCGCTTGCCCTTCCTCTCTGTCTACCTTCTAGACCAGGAGTGTGCTGCAAGGCTCACTCCTCAGCCTTCATTCAGCTCCCTACTGCCTGGCTCTCCCTCCACGCTAAAGACCCTCAAACCTATGTCTCTTGCCCTGATCCTTCGGCCACCACAAAGGCCTGAATTTCAACCCCTTCTGGAACACTTGCCCTTTCAGTTCTGAGAGTGCCCCATGCTCTATCTCCACCAGATATTTGAACAAACTATTTTCTCTGGACTAGAACACTCCCTGTCCCTGACCCCATCCCTGTCCCCCAACTAGGAGGGACACCTAAAGTCTCTAACGCCACCCAAAGTCTCTTCTGATGCCCCTCCTATGAGCGCTCTCTCTCTCTCTCTCTCTCTCTCTCTCTCACACACACACACACACACACACACACACACACACGCCCCGTGCCTCCACTGCCACAGGACTCACCACACTGTCTTGTAACTGTGTCCTCACTCGTCTGCCTCTGCACACTACGCTGACACCTCCACCAGGGTTGGGATGTGCTGTCTTTTTCACTGGAACCGCAACCCCTTTTCTAGTGTTTGGCACCTCCAGACTCGTCTGAAGTCATCGCCCAAAACTGCTAGTCCCTTCCTAATTTCTCTATTTCTGTAACCGATACCACCATTCTTCAAGACATCTCCTCCTCAAAAATCATTTTTTAATTCTTTCTCTCCATCATCTATAACCACTACAGTCGTTCTCCAAGTCCTGTCAATTCTTTCTTCACAGTCTCTCTCCAGTTGGCCCTCTTCTCCAAGGAATTCATTTATGATTCCCTGCTTTTGAGCCCAATGACTTCCTTTCACTGACCCTTCCTCTCTGCTTCAGAGAACCCTGTGCAAACCTCTGCCATGGCACTTACCATACTGAATTCGAAGATGTTCTTACCTATCTCCCTTACTGAGCTTTGAGCTCAGCAAGGCGGGCACTGTGCCTTAGTTCCTGTGTCCCCAGCTCCTACTACAGTGACTTGAACAATTTAAGTGTTTAATAAACAAAGTGCATGCTCATTAATTGTTTTTTAAATGAATGAATGAGCCCCTGGCCTAACACCCTGGGGCTACAGTTTAACTTCTTGTCTGGTCCATCTTCAGGGGAGATAAAGAACAAGAGAGTACCTCATTATATCAACCCTTTATGAACTTGAGTGTCATTATCACATTTTCCCCTTTAAACCTCACTTCTTTGGGTTCAATAATTCTTGTTTCCTTAATCTTTCTTCACCTATATTATATTTCTGTAACATGTTCTCTTGCCCAATAATAACAGACAGGATTTTCATCCACCCAAGAACAATCTCTGAGTCAGTGTTTTGTAAGCTGTTCTCAGACTGATGATTGTTAGCTCTTTCAGATGTTGATGAGGAGGAGACTTGGGACAAAAGAAATAAAAGAAAAACAGAAAGATAAGAACACAGGTAGTTGGAGTATCCACTAGCTAAACTTGCTCTCAAACCTAAGAAACAATAGAAAACATCTTCCAACACAGAGTCCTGTTAATACTATGTGAGAGTAGAGCCAGAGAATCAATATAATTATTGGAGGGGGGAAAGGGGGGTTCAAATGAGTCTTAGCACACAGTTCGAGTAGAAATGGAATAATATGCATTTTTTACCCTCTCACACACATACAAAACATGTACAGATTTATACATATTATAAGTAACGGGGAGCAAGTCTTGGACAATTAAGAGACCACAGAGAAGCAAGATCTACCAGCAAGAATGATTTTACGATTGTTGAGCTGAAGGCTGGTTTTGCTGAAAAACCCCATGACAGATATTACACCCACCCCATGCACACATGTCCACCACCATACCTTAGAGAGTCCAAATCTAGACACAAATGCTTTGCTCTTATATTTAGCTACTGTGATTCAGTACCTAAGTGAGTGAAAGTGAGAAACAACTTTTTCTGTTCCCTCAGCTATGGTAACCCACCCTGGCCTCCACTGAAGATTTGTCTCATCATGAGGCTCATTTATTAGGGAGATCCCTAGTCTCAGGATAGGTTCTCCTGAAGTCCTAACTCTCCCTAGGGTGACCACAGAAAACTTGCCCTACACTCATGGCCCCCTCACACCCAAGTTATCCACAGATAAGCCCACAGAAGACTAACACAGGCACTCTCTCCTCCTCACACACAGTGACACACATTTATAGGTACACATAGACACACAGATTAAATTCTCAGCCACTCGCCCATGCAGAAATACACACACTCGTATATAATGGCACATACAGATGTATGCAAACATGCCCTCTCAACCCAGTCTCTCATAAAGATATTTCTCCTTCCTTCTCTTATACTCATATTCATACTGGTTCAGAAACAGTCAAATGTTCATTGGTAGATAAGTTGAGAGGGTATCTGTTTTGGCAGACAGGAGTGGGTGAGTAGACAAGCAACTGGGAGAAGGGTGGTGGCTGAGTGAGAATGGGTGGGTAGATGATAGAGTGACTGAGTAGGAAGAAGGACAAGTGACCAACTATGATAAGATTCTAGAATATCATATTTTCCAACCTTTTGACTCTCGTTGTGGTTTTCCTTTGAATATTCTCCAAGTTTCATATCTCCCTTCTCTTTGGCAATCTTTAGCTCTCTCTGTCTCAGTCTCTCTTTGTGTGTGTGGTGTGCGTATTTTACTTTGCCATAACAAAAAGCTTACTCTAATACCAGGTAATATTTTATAACAACAAGACCCCTGATAGGTAAATGTAACTAAATTTAAGAATTATTTGTAGGACTTCCCTGGTGGTCCAGGGATTAAGAATCCACCTGCCAATGCAGGGGACATGGGTTCAATCCCTGGTTGGGGAACTAAGATCCCCCATGTCGCGGGGCAACTAAGCCCGAGCCACAACTACTGAGCCCGTGTGCTCTAGAGCCTGCGCGCCACAACTAGAAAAGCCTACACGCCACAATGAAGAGCCCACGCACCACAAGAGCCGGCACGCAGCAATGAAAGATCCTGCATGCCGCAGTGAGATCCCACGTGTCACAACTAAGATCCAATGCAGCCAAATAAAGAAAGAAAGAAAGAAAGAAATATTTAAAAAAAAAGAAACAGACATTTCCAATATCTTAAAAAAAGAATTATTTGTAGTAATGAATTTGTGGAAATGTAATGAGATAAAGAAAATGTACTTGTTTATTCCTTTCAGGAAATTCCTCTATTCCCCCTGGTTTTCATCAGCTATATTTTTGGCAGGCTGTGGGCATGGAAATGTGAAGCCGTCACTCTCAAAGAGAATTACAATAATCACATCTGATTTATACAGATGTCACCATGGGGTTAGGCAGTTGGAAAATCCAGCAATCAAAATGGATAGGCACCTAAAATTAAGGACATGTCGTACTTTTGCTAACACTGTGGTTTTGAACATTAGCAGTAGCTCACAGGAGATTTTTCTCCCCAGACTTCTAAGGTATTCATAATGGTAAGACAGCTTTATATCTTATGAGTATGGAAACAAGCTATAGATGCTGGTATACTTACTGCAAATCCATTACAAAGATTTAATTCACTTGGATTTCTTGAGCATGTACTATGTGTGCTAGACACTAAGGAAGACATTGGAGAAATAAAAGACACTGTGCCTGGCCCCCAAAGAATTTATGGTAAAACTGGGGTATGCTGGAGCGGCCTTGTGGGATTTTAATTGAGCACTAAAGAATAGGTAGGATTCCTAAGCAGGCCAAGAGAACAGTATGAGTGAAAGTTAAGAGTCAGGAAAGAGAGTAGTATGTTTAGCAGACAGTTAGGTTAGACTGGACAGGTGAAGGTAACATGTTTGAGAGTGGCAGGAAGAAAAGACAGCTGGGCAAGCATGAGAACCAAGTTGTACAGAACTTGGAATATTGAGTTGAGATCTGTCACCAATAGAGAGTCACCCAAATTTGACCTCTTTTAGAAAGCCACATTTATTAATACAATAATATCAGTCTTTTCTAAGGGGAGGAAGTCATGTGACAATGAAAACTCTAAAATGTGAAGCACTAGAAACGCAACACAGATCATGAACTAAGATATATATTGGGAGTAGTAAATGAAAAGTGATAGAGAAAATAGTTACTCTGATAGGCCTTACAACTGTAATAACTGTCATAAACACAATTATTCTTTCAAATTGAAGAACCACTGGTAGGCTTCTGCAGGATATTTAGGTAAACTGGACTATTAACTAAGGATAATAAACTATACTAGGTATGCCAAACCCTCTAGTCCATTTTGAGTACATGTTAAGATGACAGGCTGGCTTCTGGTTATTCTGACCTTTCATCTATAATGTAATGATCTGTTTATTCTTTACTGAACAAATAAATATTAGAGACCACTAATCTTAATCAGGGATTAGTAAAAAAAAAAAAAGTGTAGTTATAAACACCAACAATGAGTCTCCAGAACAAAAAAGTACAAACAAACACTGTATCAGTCACTGGCCAGAAAGTCAAAGCCCTTTCCCTACTCCTGTAGGACTCCCGTGCTCCTCTCAGGGCCAGGGGAGTATACTCAAGGCCATCTCCCCTATAGCTTCTGACAGCTGGCTTTCTCCTTTCTCCTTGGGGAAGAATCAAGCAGATTAAGGGGATAATCCTAAATGCTTTCCTAAATTAAAATTAACTCAAAGAAGTGAGGATATATGACACTAAAAGTCAGACTTCCTCTCTGCTTAATGTGGAGAACTAATATCCTTTTATACTTGGCACCAAACCAAAGTGACTCCTACCCCACTCCATCCCCCTCTCACACAAGCAGCACCTCCCTCTCCCCCCTCAAAGCCCAAGATGTTCCAGACAACATAACAAACCACACGGTTGGGAATGATTCATATGTTTCCACTCTCCGTCCAAAAATGAGCAAAGAAGTTTCCACTTAATTTATAATCTGAATTTTCTGCACATTTCCTAAAAACTTAAAGGGGAACGATTCAAAACTTGGCCTCTCTTTCTCCAAAAATTACTGATTAGTTACAGAGTAAAGGATCTTTTGGTAAAATACTTTTGTGTTCCATCTATCCCTGGAGACAAGGACTATAGCTGCACGATGCCAAATATCTAATCAATCATCCAATGTTTTCATGTTTTCGGATGTTTTCAAAAAGCTGGTGCTCTGTAGATACAGGCTTATTCTATCCAGTCTTTTGTTATCTCAACAGTACATATGGATACAGATTTTTCTGTTTGGAATATTTCTCAAGGCCAATGCCTTATTATAGTTCCAACACCTGCAAATATTTGGCAAGAGATTGTTCTACCTCTCCATGTCCCCCACTCTTCCTGCACCCCGCCCCCAACTCTTGCCATTAAAAAACTCTAAGTTTATACTATGTCTTTTCCTTGACTCTGTTAACCGTTTATCTGTGACCCATGAAATGTGCAGTTGCTGGAGCATAAAAGTAAGTTTCAAATCACATTTCATAGGGAAAATTTAGGTCCAAAACAAAGTGACAGCAGGCTGCAATAGAAAGGTACTTAATTCAACTCAGCTCTAGAAGCTGAGTTCCAGTTCCAGTTCTGGGACTTTGACCAAATTGCTTAACCTCTCAAAGCCTCCATTTATACCACTTTAAGGCGTAGGGCTTCAACTAGACCAAGTCCAAGGCCTACCATCTTAGGAGTCTAAGAATTGCAGCCACTAGATGACATGATACTATACATAGAGAATCCTAAAGACTCTACCAGAAAACTACTACAGCTAATCAATGAATTTGGTAAAGTAGCAGGATACAAAATTAATGCACAGAAATCTCTGGCATTCCTATACACTAATGGTGAAAAATCTGAAAGAGAAATTAAGGAAACACTCCCATTTTACGATTGCAACAAAAAGAATAAAATACCTAGGAATAAACCTACCTAAGGAGGTAAAAGACCTGCACTCAGAAAACTATAAGACACTGATGTAAGAAATCAAAGATGACACAAACAGATGGAGAGATATGCCATGTTCTTGGATTGGAAGAATCAACATTGTGAAAATGACTATACTACCCAAAGCAATCTACAGATTCAATGCAATCCCTATCAAACTACCAATGGCATTTTTCACAGAACTAGAACAAAAAATTTCACAATTTGTATGGATACACAAAAGACCCTGAATAGCCAAAGCGATCCTGAGAAAGAAAAATGGAGCTGGAGGAATCAGGCTCCTGGATTTCAGACTATACTACAAAGCTACAGTAATGAAGACAGTATGGTACTGGCACAAAAACAGAAATATAGATCAATGGAACAGGATGGAAAGCCCAGAGATAAACCCACACACCTAGGGACAACTAATCTATGACAAAGGAGGCAAGGATATACAATGGAGAAAAGACAGGCTCTTCAATAAGTGGTGCTGGGAAAACTGGACAGGTACATTTAAAAGTATGAGATTAGAACACTCCCTAACACCATACACAAAAATAAACTCCAAATGGATTAAAGACCTAAATGTAAGGCCGGACACTATAAAACTCTTAGAGGAAAACATAGGAAGAGAACTCCATGACATAAATCACAGCAAGGTCCTTTTTGACCCACCTCCTAGAGAAATGGAAATAAAAACAAAAATAAACAAATGGGACCTAATGAAACTTCAAAGCTTTGGCACAGCAAAGGAAACCATAAACAAGACCAAAAGACAACCCTCAGAATGGGAGAAAATATTTGCAGATGAAGCAACTGACAAAGGATTAATCTCCAAAATATATAAGCAGCTCATGCAGCTCAATATAAAAAAAAACAAACAACCCAATCCAAAAATGGGCAGAGACCTAAATAGACATTTCTCCAAAGAAGATATACAGATTGCCAACAAACACATGAAAGAATGCTCAACATCACTAATCATTAGAGAAATGCAAATCAAAGCTACAATGAGGTATCACCTCACACCAGTCAGAATGGCCATCATCAAAAAATCTACAAACAAATGCTGGAGAGGTTGTGGAGAAAAGGGAACCCTCTTGCACTGTTGGTAGGAATGTAAATTGATACAGCAACTATGGAGAACAGTATGGAGGTTCCTTAAAATCTAAAAATAGAACTATCATATGACCCAGCAATCCCACTACTGGGCATATACTGTGAGAAAATCATAATTCAAAAAGAGTCATGTACCACAATGTTCACTGCAGCTCTATTTACAATAGCCAAGACATGGAAGCAACCTAAGTGTCCATTGACAGATGAATGCATAAAGAAGATGTGGCACATATATACAGTGGAATATTACTCAGCCATAAAAAGAGACGAAACTGAGTTGTTTGTAGTGAGATGGATGGACCTAGGGTCTGTCATACAGAGTGAAGTAAGTCAGAAAGAGAAAAACAAATACTGTATGCTAACACATATATATGGAATCTAAAAAAAAATGGTTATGAAGAACCTAGGGGCAGGACAGGAATCAAGATGCAGATGTAGAGAACGGACTTGAGGACACGGGGAGGGGGAAGGGTAAGCTGGGATGAAGTGAGAGAGTGGCATGGACATATATACACTACCAAATGTAAAATAGATAGCTAGTGGGAAGCAGCTGCATAGCACAGGGAGACCAGCTCGGTGCTTTGTGACCGCCTAGAGGGGTGGGATAGGGAGGGTAGGAGGGAGACGCAAGAGGGATGAGATATGGGGATATATGTATATGTATAGCTGATTCACTTCGTTAAAAAGCAGAAACTAACACACCATTGTAAAGCAATTATACTCCAATAAAGATGTTAAAGAAATAAATAAATAAAAATTAAAAATGAGAAAAAAAAAGAATTGCAGCCACTGAGATTGTTGCTCTCTGCAGTCTTGATATGAATGAGAATATCACCCTTAGTGAAATCAACAAACATTAAACTTTGTACAAATTTATAAATATTAAATGTAAATAAAAAATCAAAAACAGCACAAACCATTGTCAATGTCACTCTCAATATTGTTTTCAATAAATTACAGAAGGGAAAATGTATCCTACTCTGAGTATTACTACCCTCACCAACATCATAATTTTTACATATGTTACAATGACTTTTCCATAGCATGGCAAGAGGAAGATCTCCACTCTTTTATTGCCTTCCTTCCATCCCATCTGGGTCTTCCTTCCAGCTTGGCTTATATATCTAGGCCTGATTTTGGAGTGGTAATCTTATTATTCAGTTAAACATTTTATTTTTCTGGAATTTCTGTTAAGTAGCTTCTTAAGAGAAATCAAGCCACGTAGCAGACAGGCAATGGGACTAAAACAATTTTGCTGGATCTGACATTTGTTAACATCAACGTGAGGTAGTAGTGCTTTAAAAAAAATAGGCACTTAGACTTGCATATAAATACTATGCTGGCACAACAACTTCAGAAAACTCTGGCAACCGAACAGGAACTTCCCAGGCAGAGACTGCAAACAAGCACTTCAAAACCAACACTGGCACAAAATATGATACTGGATTAAATATTTATTGCCTTCAGTTTAAATTTTTAGTTCAGGTATTTGATTATCCCTCCTAACTTCGTGGTACACTGAAGTCCCTTTTTTGGCTGTTTGTTTTGTTTTGCTCTGTTTTTTAAGGCAGGTTTAGAATTAGCCCCCTCTTAAGGGCTTAGTGGCAATTTGTAGTGGCCAGTACCAAAACTTTGCTTATTTAGTGTACTGAGTGTGCAAACACATACACTACTGTCCTCCACAAAAACCTCTCACCTACATAGATACACTCAGACACCTCCACCCACACATACCGGAGACACACCCAACCTTCCCATAGCTATACGCATATATATGCAAATCAGCACATATGCTAATTGTAATACACCTACACGGGTACTCACATACTTAAAAGAAGAGGTAGAAAGATCACGGCAAAGATATATAGGGTACAATATATCACTGTCAGAGGAGAGAGGCTGCTGTTTCTCTGGCCGTACTATTAGTATGAGCCATAGGCTAATTCCCCCAGAACTGGCCAGAGGTGAACGAACGCAAACAGGTTTGTGCAACAGATGAAACAGGTTCCAGTGAGAGCCTGCAGGCGAGGAGGCTATTTGTCACGAGAAGAATTTGGAGTTAATTCACTTGTCATATAGAAAAAGTGACCTGGTTTATTAAGGAACTTGCTAACTGTATAACTGTGTATAAAGAGACAAAGTCGTGTAAGGGGTATCTCCCAGATCCCTTACCTTGAGCTTCTCAAACCGATCATTCAGGGACGCGACCTGATGGTCTCGGTGACGCCCCACCAGTTTGCATAAGGCACAGATCAATTGGTCATCAGATACACAATACATGTTCACTTTCTCATTCTCATGGTCCAGGCAGGTGATCCCTCGAAGATGTGTGTCCGGCACTGGTTCCACCAGGCGGTGGCTGGTGAAAGGTTTCTTATTGGGGTGCGTGGCCCGCAGGCAACGGTCACAGTAGGAGACCTCGCAGGTGATGCATGTTTTCACTGCATCCCGTGGCGGGTCCTGCTCACAAAACTGGCAAGCAATTCGCTCACTAGACATGGCGCTGCTGGGCCTGTAAGTCCTCTCCCGGCGACTCTCACTTGGGGAATTGGGTCCACTGACGGAAGCCTTCTGGAAGCGGTCAATAATGTTCTGCAGAGTCACATTCCTCTTGAGGCCGTCCAGGCCCCGGTGGTTCAGTGAGATAACATACCTGCACGTAGGACACTGGAAAGCAGTAATGGGTTCAACGGATTCACCAGAGCTGCAGCTCGAGACCAAGATGCGATGGGCACAGCTGAAGCAGAGGCTGTGAGCACAAGGGAGCAGAAGGGGGTCTTCAAACAACTCTAGGCAGATTGGACAGGTCAATTCAGACTCCAGTGTTTCCATCTTTAGTGAAAATAATCCTGCTGAGGCATTAAGAACCGCAGAGGCTGGGCTTTCACCTGCAAGGAACACGAAGCAAGAGTCATTAAGCATTTCCAAAGGAAACGTGGATGTAGCATAATTACACACTAACCAATGGAGGTTTTACAGGCTGGATTCCCCAGGGATGCTGGAGCAATAAGAAAGTGAGCTGGGAATTAATCAAAAAGCCATTCTCCCCCTTTAAACCTTGTTTTTGACAAATGCGTGGGTTTATTTTCCTGCACTAATAAACAGAAACTAGAGGCCATCTCTGAATCCCGGTTTACTGACTCACATTCCTGTTCCAACTCACCACACTGGTGCGGATCAGTCTCTCACACACCCTCTCCACTGACATCTCTTGTCCTGGACTATGATGCACCTGAGGCCCTGCCAAATTCTCAGTCTCCATTCTCCAATATTGTTCTCTATTTTACTTCCAGTTAAAATACAGAGGCTGCTCCTATTTCACATCTAGTGGAAGGAAAACAAGGCCATATTTGAAACTAACTCTCTAGTTCTTGAAATGATCCCATTCTCAGAGCCTGCATAAAAAGAGAAGAGAGAGCTTTAGAAAAATGTAGTTCGCAGCACAGGATAATAAGTTCTTCAGATGTGTGAACTTGAATTACTTCCTGTTACCACACATGGAAATTTCTGTTCCATCCTATTTCTAGTAAACTGAGTTACTAGAGACAAATAGGAAAAATATTAAAATATAAAAAGTATAAAATATATTTTGTTGGTTTAAAGTGTTAATCTTATTTATAGGAAAGAGAAAGGCATCTTTTGCTTTTGAATAACTTTTGTTCATCATCTCACTATCACCGGAGACTCTCATCAGGGCTTGAAAGTTTGATTCCGCCACTGGTATTTGTTCAGGTTTTGTCATCTGTCAGAGATATCTGCATAGCCCTCTCACAGGAAACTTAAATACTGAGTACAATTATACATTGTGCATAAGTACAATAGATGTATCCCTAAAAGCTGTTTCTAAATCAAACCTTTTAAGTGCACTTAACTAACTAGCTATTTAATGGAAATCTATAGGAAATTGGACTGTAAAAGTGAAGAATCTTTTTGCAAAATGGTCACTCTCAGTTGGTTTGATAAGTTTGATGTTTGTATAACCACTTTTTTTAAAAGTGAGGTGTGTGGTGTTCTTATTTTACAATTTACAAGAGCTTGGAAATTGTTGGCTAGTATTTTGTAGCTTATAACATCTATCAGCATTCACCTATAGAGATGAAAAAGTAAAACAATTAAAATGTACATATATCATAGAATCTTAGAATTGGAAGAGACTTTAGAGATGATAGATTCCAACTTCCACTCAAAGCAGGAATATTGCCTTTGGTAGTTCCATTGGTCAAATTCAACATGTCCATAAATGAACTTGCTATTCTTCCCTGCCCCCCAAAACAAAACACCTGCTCCTCTTCCAATTTTCCCTATCTGTTGAATGTCACCATCCAAGCCTAGAAACCTAGGAGTTCTCTCACTGAACATGTTTATCACTTCAACCACTTGGTGGCTTCCAGAACATTCTGTTTTATTTCATTTACACATCTGTGTCTCCAGCTAACCCTCCTTGCTCCTTGAGGGCATCAACTATTTCATATTTTTATTCATAGTACAGTGCCTCACACTCACAGAGTATTTAAAAATTGTTAAATGAAGGATCCCTTCAAGTAGAGGAAGTTAAAGAAGGGGCCTAGCATTTATTGAGTACCTCCTGTATTCTGAGTGCCATGTTAAGAACTTTACACACAATATTTCATTAAATTCTATCAGGAAGGCTGTACGGAAGGTACTAATACTATATGCATATTATGGTTGGGAAACTGGGGCTCAGTGTTATTAAGTAAATGAACCAGGAACACACACACCCAGAGCACTGGGGCAGTCTAATGCCAAGGCCTGTGCTCTTTCCCACACACCTTTATTTCAATCATCTCACCTCCTTCACTTGACAAATATCTTGACTATTTTACAAGAGGGCTTATAGACACCATGTTTCCACTTCTATTTGTGTCTCTCTGTGTCCCTCTGAGTTTCTCTGAATCTGCCTCTCACTCCTAGTCCCTTTCAGAATCATACCTCTTTCTTCTAGGCCCATCTCCACCTTACTCTGCATTTCTATTACTGCCTCTTCCAGAACTGCAGGTCTGCATTCCTCAGTGTCTGTGTTGGAAGCTACCTGGGAGAATCGAGTAAGGTCTCCTGCCAAAATTATAGTTGGTCAAGATGCATTGCTGATAGACCTGCCTCTGTGTTGTAACCTTTACAAAAACAATTAGAGTACCACAACTCTTCTAAATCTTAGGATCACGCCATATTAATTCTTCTGTACAGAGGAAAAGCTCTGCGAATTTTCCTGCAGTCCTAAAAGTTGTTCCTGACTACTGAGACACTTGAACCTCACTATGAAACTAAGCTTAGGAAAGCATGCTATGGGTCAGGATTGCCTTGGATAAGGTCAAAATAGGATTTTTAACCAGGGATTCCTGAAACTTCTAGAAATGTTTAAAGGATGCTGTATGTATATCATATATACACTTTCACGGGGAGAGGGTTGTCCATAGCATTCAAAATGTTCTCAAAAGAGTCCTTGGCAGAAAAAAAGCCAAACATCAGTGCTTTAAAATAACTACCTTAACTGATTTCGGCTGTATAGAGAATAATATAAGATGGTTACACTCTGTTCCTTATGGTAAGTAACTTTTTCTATTATACTGTTTCTATTCTGTTTTATTTTACAATTTCGGGGAACTGAGTATTTTTGCAACTTCTCCAAACATCTGTTCATCTCATCTCTCATTTATGAGGCCACCTTGTTCTGGTCACTCCTAATATTTCAGCATCCTTTCAACCTATCTCCCATTTTCCCTACCTCCCTGATTACCTAAGCACATTTCCCCTTTAAATTTATTGTGCTTTTGCCATGTGCCAGGCACAACAACCCTCTAAAAGGCAGGTACTATTTTACAACAACAAAAAAGGTAATGTGTCCAGGGTCACACTTGTTTGCAAGTAGCAAAGTTAAGATTCAAAACCAGATAAAACTGAGAGTCCAAAAATAAACTCCTATATTTATGGTCAACTGACTTTTGATAAGGGTTCCAAAACCATTCAACAGGGAAATAATAATCTTTTTGACAAGTGGTTCTGGGATAACCGGATGCCCACATGCAAAAGGATGAAGTTACAGCCCGACCTCACACTATACATAAAAATTTACTCAAAATGGATCCACAATCTAAATGTAAGCACAGAAACTATAAAACTCTTAGAAGGAAACGTAAGTGTAAATCTTCATGACCTTAGGTTAAGCAACGGTTTCTTAGATGACACCAAATGCACAAGTAACTGAAGAAAAAAAATAAATTGGACTTCATCAAAATTTAAAACTTCTGTACTATAAATGACACCATCAAAAAAGTGAAAAGACAACTCACAGAATAGGAAAAATATTTGCAGATCATACATGTGATACAGGTCAAGTATCTAGAAATACACAGAACTCTTACAGCTCAACAATAAAAAGGCAAAAAAATATTTTAAATGGCAAAGGATCTGAATAGACATTTCTCCAAAGAAGATATGCAAATGATCAGTAAGCATATGAAAATGTACTCAACATCATTGGCCATTAGGGAAATACAAATCAAAACCACATTGAGATACCACTTTACACTCACTAGGATACCTATAATATTACTTCACACACACTAGGATGGCCATAATTTAAAAACATAGCAAATGTCAGCCAGGATATAGAGAAATTGGGACCCTCATACATTGCTGGTGGGAATGTAAAATGATGCAGCTGCTTTGGGAAATAGTTTGGCAGTTCCTCAAAATGTTAAATGTAGAGTTACCATATGATCCAGAAGAACTGAAGATATGCTCACTCAAAAACTTGTACACAGATGTTCATAGCAGCATTATTCACAATAACCAAATGGTGGAAACAATCCAAATGTCCCTCAACTTATGAACAGATAAACAAATGTGGTATGTCCATACAACAGAATATAATTTAGCAAGAAAAAGGAATGAGGTACTGATACATGCTACGACATGGATAATCTTTGAAAACATTATGCTAAGTAAAAGAAGCTAGTCACAAAAGGTCACAGATTATATGATTCCCTTTATAGGAAATGCCCAGAATAGGCAAACCCATAAGAACAGAAAGTAGATTAGTGTTTGTCAAGGGCCTGGGTCGGGGGGCATGGGGGTAGGGGGAATGGAGAGTGGCTGCTAATGGTATGGGTTTTCTCTTGACGATGATGAAAATGTCTAGGATTTAGCAGTGATGATTGCACAGCTTTGTGAATATACTAAAAACCACTGAATTGTACACTTTAAAATGGTGAATATTATGGTATATGGATTTTACCTTAATTTTTAAAACAGATTCAAACCCACAATCCAGAGTGTGAACAAACACCTAACCACTATTCCATACTGTCAACTGTGTAATTATGTACTATTTCTAAACTCTACTGAATTGCTTACTCCTTTCAATTGCTCTTCTAGGTTAGTGATTCCCTGTCTAGGTTTTGCAATACCTGGGACATCTCTAATGATCAATGGGTGTCAGAAAATTATCAGCTCCCAATTTTTTATTCATTTAAAAATGATAAGACTCCTAAAAAATATTTGACTCCTAGATCACAAAATACCTTTAGGAAGTACAGGAGGAAGTGGTAGGACAAAAAATAAAACAATGGCAGTGCTGCAACTTCAAAAAGCTTGTGAATCATTAATCTATGCAGAATTAGAGAATACACTAAGGATAAAGACAGGATGTAAACCTGGTAGAGTGTCACTGAATGACAGGCAATCATGAAGCTTTTGCCAGAAAACACAATGGTTTGTCATAAAAATGCACTGATGAAATGCCTAGGTGGGCAGACCAAATGCCATGTTAAGAAACAAATGCCCACATCCACATCCACTGATTTGTTCCCTTCCATATCATTTAGTTACTGCTGTGTAGTCAAATAAGGATGCTTATGTATTTGCCCTTGTTCTAGTATAAAATTGTTTCTGTATGGCTTATCGTCACCCTGCACCCCCCTTCAGGCTGAGACTCCTGAAAAAAAAGTTGATGAGAATAAACTTTAAGAAGGTATCATAAGACTGTGTGAGTAGATAGAAATACAAAGGAGGAGTTTTCAATGCAGACGATTAAAATAAAAATAATACATTCTGCACTTACAAAATGAAAGATTGATTTCAGCATTGCCCTTCAAATCCAAAATTCGGTTAACTCTGATCAGAGAGAGAAGTCATGATCTGCACTTGGCAGAATGCTATTATTTCAAGTGTTATTTGAACATAATTAAATGCCTACTTATTTCAACAGCTTATATTCCATCTAGTGTTCATCTTCCAGATCCACGGAACACGGGTCTGGGCTCTCATTACCTCCCTGAGGAGCCACAGTCTCCCTTTCTTCACAGAAAGACCATGAGTATAAAACCCAACCTGACCCCTGGGCTGTACAATGAGGATTCAGCTGGCTTGTAGAATTTACATTCTTCAGGATATTAACAGTAATGTCCCATGAGCTCTTCCTAAAAACACCAGAAACTGCCTCTCTGCCTTGGAGGATGAGCAAATGAGTCCTGGCTTAGTCTGATGTTCCCTTAACTGTAAAATGTCATTCAAGTTGGACTAGAATCACCAGACAATCTCTTTAACATGTGTTCCAGCTCTGACATCCTATTATTACAGAGCTCTTGCTATCTGTTACCACATAGGAAAGACACCTTGGATTACTGAAAACCAGCTCCTCAAGACACAAGTCTTATTTATTAGTGTGACTAGAAAGGCTGACAGGGCTTCCCTGGTGGCGCAGTGGTTGAGAATCCGCCTGCCGATGCAGGGGACACGGGTTTGTGCCCTGGTTCGGGAAGATCCCACGTGCCGCGGAGCGGCTGGGCCCCTGAGCCATGGCCGCTGAGCCTGTGCGTCCGGAGCCTGTGCTCCGCAACGGGAAAGGCCACAACAGTGAGAGGCCCGCATACCAAAAAATAAAAAGAAAAAGAAAAGAAAGGCTGACAAGAATGGGCATCATCATGAAAGGAACTGGAAATAAACAAAATGCATTACTTACCCTTGGCTAAGCCAAGGTGCCCAAGGACAGTGGCTGGTTTTGCCTGTTGTACTTCAAAGAAGATATAATGGGTGTTCCAGGGAACAACTAAAGGTGAGGAGAGTCCCATGGGAGTACAAACTAATGACAACACCTTTTGGAAGAAAAGGAAGACAACCAAATCCTAGAATACTATTAGTAGGAAAAGACCTCTTTAATTTCAGAAATGATCATTTGGGAACATAAAAGGCAACCAACGCATAGAATTCTCACCCTAAAAAGATAGACTGAAAATAGAAACCCAGAAAAAAGAGGCTAGGCGGTCAGTAAGCATAATTAATAATAACAGTCACCTTACATTTGTGTACCAGTTTTATACTTTTCAAATGGTTCCAAAGCCACTATCTCATTTGATCCTCACAACAGAGCCTGGTTGTCGTCCTAGCTCTAAACTGAATTAGCTGAGTGATCCCAGGTAAGACATTTAAACTGTTTGGGCCACAGCCTCCTCATCTGTCAAATGAAAAATACCTGCCCTACCCATCTCACAGGCTCTTGTGAGGATCAGATGAGAATAAAATAAAATTATTAACTTGCTTTAAAAATACAGATATTCTCAACACACATTCACAGATGACAGATACAGAGCAAGTTATTAAGGAAATAGCACATGTTTGGAAATTCACCCCAAATGCATGGTTGACATAACGGAGGACAATTACACTCCCCCACAAGTTTTCCGGAGGGCCATGAGTCTTCTTGTGGTATTTATTATGCTCATATGTCTCCCCTGTTAGACTGGAGTCCCCCGCAAAGGGAAGAACTGTCTCTCTTCTTTTTTCTTAAGCTTTTATCACACACAGGGTGAGCTCAGGACTGGAGGTTGATTACAGACTGACAGCACCAGAGCCAGTTCCTGTCTAATAGGTTATTAAAGCCTACTTAATATTTTACAGTACATGGATTTAATGATTTTTTTAATGACTTGAGACCTATACTTTTTTTTAAAGATGGTTTTGATGTGAACCATTTTTAAAGTCTTTATTGAATTTGTTGCAATGCTGCTTCTGTTCCATGTCTTGGCCTTTTGGCCCCAAGGCATGTGGGATCCCAGCTCCCCCACCAGGGATCCAACCCATACCCCCTGCATTGGAAGGCGAAGTCTCAACCAGGGAAGTTCCTTAATGATCTTTTTTTTTTTAATAATTAGCTCCTAAATCCAGCCATTGGCTATTTTATACAATATAGTCATCATAAACATTAAAAGGAATATCACAATAGCAGAACTAAAAGTCCTAGATCTGCTACAAACACGATAGATTAATCTAAGTAACCAAGAAATAGATTTACCAAGGTAACACATGATAATTGTCACAAATCATTAAGTATAATTCATAACACCTTTATCTTAATGCCAATTACACTAGCAGTTTCCAGATTGGAGAACAAACTTAATTTACCTACTGCTACCAGCACAGCTTTCCATCTATTCTAGGACTGCTTTTCCCAATCTGTTACCCAATAAAATATTTGTAAATTTTTTAATGTTCAGTGCCCCCCCCCAAACTGGGCAGTCATCTCTACTTCTACAGAATAAAACTGGCAATATATGTATGTAGGGCATGCTGTTGAGTGTTAGGCTGAGAGGACCCCAAGTTCAGGTCAGAGACAAGGGACAGAGAACAGAAGCCTATTTGAAATCAAGCTTCTACTCCCCTGGGAACCACATGGATCTTAGCAACACTGAACAAAGGGCTATAGACAAAGCGATGGAGGATTCTGGACCGTAAACCATTTTTCTATCTCTGGGCTGTATACATTCAGACATGTCACTGTCTTGCATTAGCACTGTCTACCATGCCCATACATTATACCCCTAACTGGGAAAACTGTAA
This sequence comes from Stenella coeruleoalba, assembly GCF_951394435.1. Classification (NCBI taxonomy): domain Eukaryota; kingdom Metazoa; phylum Chordata; class Mammalia; order Artiodactyla; family Delphinidae; genus Stenella; species Stenella coeruleoalba. The sequence continues at coordinate 87,626,401 of NC_137152.1, read as the reverse complement.
ATACCGGGATTTTCTGTTTCAGGAGGATTTTAGGTTATATAATGAATTTGTTATCAGATCTTCTGGTCTCTGTAAGAGGAAGATTCAGAGACTGGGGATGCTGTTCATCAACTAGAGGAGTCTGACCTGCAGGAAAGAGTCTGAGACAAAGCCCAAGGTCAGGCAGTCAGAGCTCTGCAGGGAGAAAAGAACCCAAGTAGAACAAGTCTTCCTAAGGATACTTTGCTAACCCACTTAGGCAGAACCAACACCCTTATTATGTATTCAGTTGAACCCAACACAGAGAAGGGAGTAGTGGATGTTGGCACATTACTCAAAATCCCTCCACCACCCATACTTTAACCATCTAGTAGTCTTAGCAGCTTACAGGATTTCTAAGGGCAATGCAGGAGCTGGGAGACTGTCAAAAAGAATATGTCTGGCTGTGATCATGGAGAAGGGGAAGATGGAAAAAGAGAAACTGTAGAAAGAGCCACAAACCTCCAGTGCCCACAGAAGACTCTTAGCAGAGTTTTAATTCATGAAAATGGAGACAGAAACATATATTGATCCTTGGAAGAGAAGGGAAATAAAAAGAGGGCTAGCAGCCCGTACAGAGGGGATCATTGGAGTTGGAATTTCTTGTCTCAACACCACTCATCTGGTCTTCTCACATGTTAGCATGATCCAACACACTGGTTGAGAAACACTTTTCTAGTCTATTTTTCACACTGCTCAGTGATGAACACAATGTTTGTTGAGAGACCTGAAATACAGACATTAGCACACCACCACCTTGGTACCCAAATTTCATTCATCAAAAAGTGAACAACTGTGAACTCTCCTGAACTGTCGTATATCCGGTATCAACATGTTACATGTCATATCTTGGTGATGCAATGCTCTAAGTCAAGGCACTCAGCCTAAGTAAGGAGGTGCTTCACAAACACAGTACCACATGTTCCCCTTTTGCACAGAAGAGAAGACCACAAACTTAATGCTAACTGGAAATGGAACACCCCCTGGCCTCCACTAGCAGCAGAGGACCATGGCCTAACAGCTAGGGACTTACCAAGACCCATAGAGACTGAATGACACACACACACAAGGCCAAGCAGGTACCTCTGAGAACAGCCATTTGAGACACGTTCTGTGCCTCCGCCCTGTCTTCACCTCCTTTTTAGGGCTGTCTGTCCCTGTTGGGAAAGAGAGAACCTGAGTACTAAGGGACAGAGTCAAGGGAGGACATTCTCTCCTCTTCACCAAGTAGCAAAGACATACTCCTTCTGCAGTTTCCTTCTCAACTGTCATGGTGTCAGCAGATTTCATGGGAGGAGGGATGAGGGAATGGACAGGCTCACTACCCACAGCAATTTTTGGACGCTATTATGAGACTCCACTGGCACTGCTTTAGGATATACAAGTTTGAGCAAGTTGCCCTGCACTTAGAGGAGGGATTAACTAAACCAATTTCACCTAAATCAGTTTGCACTGTTCAGATGATATGTTCATGAAGCAAGCAAGTCATTCTGATTTGCGGCAGTACTTCCCCGGGGGGTGGCCTTGCAAGGTACAACATGCTAGATGAGGAGTCTAGTAGTCACGAAAGTGAATGGGAGGGAAACAACTGCTCCTTCATGTCCCTATAGCCTCTACCCCAGCCCTGCACAGCCCCTCCCTGGCCTAATCCCGGAGGTGCAAGTAAGGAGGTAGGCCTTAAACAAGCAGGAGGCCAAGATACAAGGCCAAGGCTGCGGCCTTAGACCAGTCAACAGAGGATTCTGCACGCTGTAGGTGCTTTTAATAAATATTATTGACTCACCACTGCTAGATGCTAATCATGCTCAGGTAGCCATGACTAAAATTATTTATGCCACTTTTCAGTAGAAATTAACTACCTGACCCCATATGGGCTAAAAATTAGTGAGGTTATGTTTTCAAATGAGTCTGACTCAGATTGTTAGGTTGGAGTACATTAGATATGATTCAAGCCTTAGTGTGAAATAATCGCCAATTACTCTGTATGCCTACTTTTATGTATGTTTTCATTCAGTTGCATGTGCACGAGAGTAAAAAAAAAAGAAACAGACTTAGGACCAAAGTAGAGTGATATATTTGGCTCCCAAGGGGATTAATAATGGCAAGTGGGGGTTCCCAGTAAACTAGGGTTGCTACTTACACCCAATCTATTACCCCAATAAAAGGTAAATGAAGAACTTTCTTCGAAAAGTATAGTGCTGAGAGTTTATAGAACCCTTTCATCTTCAAAGGGCCATGCCAAGACTCACAATAGCCAGTACACAATATGATGCCTTTCATACAAGTGAAAGGTCACAGGAATGTCCTAAGGCCACAAAGCCAATGCGACATCAGATTTGGGAATGAACTCTCTGATCTTCTTGGCTCCTAGACTTGTATTTCAAGCACATAAATCAAGTTGTGAGGAACAATCAGGAGAAATCTAATTTACATTATATATCTGCATTAAGTTAATTGATTGGGCAGGAATATAGAAAAATAGCAAAGACTCTTCCCCCCCCGCCCCCAGGGCAGTGATCAGTGGAGAGAAGTGAAAAGGGGCATGTGAGGGTTAGGGGTAACCAGCCCGGGTAGAGTACGGAGGGAGTCTCCCTATTCAGCAGTTCCCTTCTTTTGGAACATTGCCAGAGAACTGATTAGAGTACTGGGAGGGAACAGAATGGGGTTAAAGGCAGACCTCTTGGCCCAATTTGAGAATCTGAAGAATCAACTCACACACAGTAGTACTTGTCTATTTACATAGCCTCTAATATATTCCTTTATAAGGGCTCCTCTTCACAAACAACCATCACCATGCACCCTCCCCACACTCAGAAACCCTCAAAAAGGCAAAGTGGTTCACAAGCCAGAGGCTGCATGGCTGGGAGGCTGGGAGTGCACAGATTGATGGGGAGGAGTCCAGGGGACGGGTGGTTGGTGAGAGATTCGGGTGGGCAGGTAGATGTGTGACGACCACGTAGGAAGAAGGCGAGTGAGCGTGAAGGCGGGTAGGGGAGTGTGGAAGAGAGAAAGTGAAGAACCTAAGGACCCCAGGATCCCAATTTCCTGCTCCGAGAAGAAACACCTCCAAGAAATGCGCTGCATACGAAATGCTAAGTAACCTAATCCTTATCACCGAAAATGTTTCTGTAAATCTACTCCGCCGTTATTTACTTAATTCTTACGAGCCAGGAATGGAAAAACCCCACCTCTCCCGGGTTCAGTCGCAGCCTGTCCTGGGCACCTATAAGTTTTCCCTCTCCCCCACTGAGCTGCTTTCACAGCTAGGCCAGAAATAAGGAACCACCCAGACGGAGACTCGAGGATCGCTCCCCCGGCAGCAAAGGGATTAAGTTTCGCCGGGCCTTCCTGCGGGCAGGCTGTCCGCAGCAACCGGCTGCCGCAGCAGCCACCGCCGGGCGGCCGAGGGGCGCCGCCCGGGCCGAGGAGGCTGCCGGCCGCGGGAGCGTGGGAAGGCGGCGGTGCCCTTTCCCAGACTAGCACCCAGGCTCCAGGAGAGCCGCTCGAGGGGCCGCACCCGGCCCCACCGGGCTGCGCGGGAGGCCGTGGACCCGCCCCCGCCCCGCATCGCGGAGTGCAAACTCCGTCCCAGGAGGGCAGCGACGGGTGCCCGGGCCCCAGCGGCGCAACGGGAAGCCAGGGCCGGGCCGGGGCGCCCTCCGTCGCCGCCGCCACCTCGAGCCTCGCGGGCCCCGTCATCACGCCCCGCCGAGCCCCGGAGCAGCCTTCTGCCCGCGCCGGGCCCCGGCCGCACCTGAGACGCGGCCCGAGCCGGGGCCGAGCCCTGCGCCTGCGGTGGCGCTCGGCCCCCAGGGCCGCGGCGAGGGGGCGCGTTTTACCCAGAGCATTCCCGGCTGCCGGCCATGTCCTCGGCGCGCCCGAGGGCGCCGGGTGCTCGCCTGCCTCCTGCGCGAACTGGCTCGGGCTCCGGCGCGAGCTCCCCGGCCGCCGCCGCCGCCGCTGCCGCCGTTGCCGTCGCCGCTCTAGGCCGCCGCCCGCCTTCGCCGCCGCCGCCGCGCAGCAGCCGGGATCCGCCCGCCCGCGCGCCCCGCCGGGGACAGCACGGCGGCCGCCAAGCTACCGCGGCTGGGTCTCCCGAGCCAAACTTAGAGTTTTCGCTCCTCAGTCCAGGGGCAGCACCATGACACCGCGGCAGCACCACACTGTCATTTCCGCCGCCGCAGAAGGAGGGGAAAAAAAGGCAATCCTGACGAAAAGGGGGATGGGGTGGGGGCGAACCGGGCTGGGACTGCCGCCCCGAGGGAGCTCTGGGAAGGGCCCGGCAGCACGGTGCTCGGCCACCTTCCCCGGCTCACCTTCCGCCGCCCCCGCCGCTCCCAGCTCCCCCTGCCCCTCCTCTGGAGGCGCGTTTACATGTTTTCTCCCCTGGCAGGAGTGACCGGAGAAACCTGAGCGAGCAAAGGCAGCGGGTGGGTGGGGTTCGGGCTACTACTGTACCTACCAGCTGATTCCAGCAGCCTTTTCTCCAGCGCCCTGTCATCTTGAAGGAAGACACACGGAGAGGGGCCCGAACGGGTGTGTGTGAGAGTGTGTGTGTGTGTGTGTGTGTGTAAGTAAGAGAGAGAGAGCGAGAGCAGAATGTGTGTGAAATGCAGAAGGAAGGCTCTGGCCAAACTCTTCTCCCAGCCGCCAAGCCCCTGGTCCCACAAACCCCCAGATTAGAACAACGAAAAGGCGGTTGCAACCGGCAGTGAGAAAAGAGTGCCTAGGTCCACCGCACAGGTCCTCGGGCGAAGCTGCTCTATGCAAAGTTAACTACAGAGTAAAACAAAAATAGTGGAGGAGACAGAAAAGGGCAGACAATTGAAGGAAACCCAACCCCTCTTTCTTTTTACAAAGGGAGAATGGCTGTGTTTTATTGGCCTTGGGCAGAAGTTGTGGGGATGGATTAAAGCCACCAAAATTTAAAAACAAAACAAAAAAAAATGGGAGAGAGAATACGGCTTCATTTACACATTCAAATCCTTGATGGACAAGAGGGTCGTTAATAAGAGGACAATGGGACAGATGCCAGCCATACAGGTATTCAATGTCCCTAATAAGCTAATTGGTCCATCTGGAACCCAGAAGCGCTCATTGGTCTGGAGTAAGCCCTTGGGCTGACCTGTCATTGTCTCAGAGACCACTGCCCCACTCACGAGGAGGGTGGGAGAGGGAAGGAGGAGGCCCCAGAGGAGATTCTGGAAGGGGAGAAAAAGGGGAGATGAAAGGGAAAGAAGTGAGAAAATGGGAGGAAACAACCCCCTCTCACACAGGCCTCGCATTACCTTCCATGGGAATGATTCCAGAAAAATTAAGGTAATTCTGGGTGTATCCCATCAGAGAACCAATAGTAATTAGCCAACACCCCTGTAAAACAATGTGCTAGGACTTCCCTGGTGGTGCAGTGGTTAAGAATCTGCCTGACAATGCAGGAGACAAGGGGTTCGAGCCCTGGTCCGGGAAGATCTCACATGCCGCGGAGCAACTAAGTCTGTGCGCCACAACTACTGAGCCTGCACTCTAGAGCCCGCGAGCCTGTGCTCGGCAACAAGAGAAGCCACGGCAATGAGAAGCCTGCGTACCACAACGAAGACCCAAGGCAGCCAAAAATAAATAAATAAATTTATTTAAAAACAAAACAATGTGCTAGAGAGTACTGAGGTGGAAAGGAAGGCAAAAATCACAACCAAGCTATCCTGATGAAAGTCTGGCCCCGAGAGAAGTAAAAGAGTCACACCAAAAGCACAGGCGAAATAGACAAGTGGGACTACATCGAACTTAATTTCTGTGCAACAGGAGAATCAACAGTGAAAAGTCAAGAAAGGAGAGAAAATATTTGCAAACCATGTATCTGATAAGGGGTTAATATGTAAAGAACCCCTACAACCCAATAACAAAATAAATAACACGATTAAAAAATGGGCAAAGGGGCTTCCCTGGTGGTGCAGTGGTTGAGAGTCCGCCTGCCGATGCAGGGGCCACGAGTTCGTGCCCCGGTCCGGGAAGATCCCACATGCCGCGGAGTGGCTGGGCCCGTGAGCCATGGCCACTGAGCCTGCGCGTCGGGAGCCTGTGCTCCGCAAAGGGAGAGGCCACAGCAGTGAGAGGCTCGCATACCGCTATAAATAAATAAATAAATAAATAAATAAATAAATAAATAAAATTTAAAAATGGGCAAAGGACTTGAATAGACATTTCTCCAAAGAAGATATACAAATGGCTAACAAGCATATGAAAAGATGCTCAACATCACTATTCATCAGGGAAATGCAAACTAAAACCACAATAAGATATCATCTCACACCTGTTAGTCTGACCAGTATTAAAAAAACAAAAAGCAAAATAGTAAGTGTTGGTGAGGATGTGGAGAAATTGGAACACTGTACACAGTTGGTGGGAATGTAAAATGGTGCAACTGCTATGGAAAACAGTAAGGAGGTTCCTCAAAAAATTAAAAATAGGACTACCATATGATACAGCGATCCCACTTCTGGAAATATATATGAAAGAATTGAAAGCAGACCCTCAAAGAGATATTTGCACCCCCATGTTCATTGCAGCATTATTCACAATAACAAGAATTAAAAGCAACCTAAATATCCATGGAGAGATGAATGGATAAAGAAAATGTGGCATATACATTCAGCGTATATGCACTGAATATGGCATATACATTCTGCCTTAGAAAAGAGGGAAATCCTATCATATGCTATGACATGGATGAACCTTGAGGATAAATATGCTAAGTGAAATAAGCCAGTCACAGAAGGACGAATATTGTATGATGCCACTTATAGGACATACCAAAAGTAGTCAAACTCATAGAAACAGAAAGCAGAATGGTGCACGCTAGGGGCTGGAGGGAAGGGGAGGGAAGGAGTTGTTTTGTGGATGTAGAGTTTCAGTCATGCAGGACTGGGGTGAGGGGCTCTGGGGAATCTGTTGCACGACAATGTGCATGTGGGTGACAATATGGTATTGTACACTTAGAAATTGTTAGGAGGGTGAATTTTATGTTATATGCTTTTTGCCACAATAAAAAATTAATTTAAAAAAATTGAGTCAGAAATAAAATGATCCTAGCATAACAGAAGTGTATGTATAAGAATTATATATATATGTATTATATATATTTATATATCGCAGATATTAAGTGAAAAGAGCAAGCTGTGTATGATTTGCTACTACTATGTAAAAAAGGGGGGAAGGTATATGTCTGTCCATGTGTGCTTGTATGCGCACAGACTCTTCAGTAAAGATACCTAAGAAACTGATTACCTGGTTCCCTGGGAGTCAAGCATAGGAGAAGAAGTATTTAACATTGTATTTGCCCTTTTGTATTGTTTGAATTTTTTTATAATGTTTGTGTATTACCTTTTCAAAAACAATTTTGCAAGAAAGAGGAGCATAGAGACAGAAAATAGAATAGAGGTTACCAGGGATTGAGGGGAGGGGAGAATGAGGGCATACTCTTTAATGGTTACAGAGTTTTTATTTTGGATGATGGAAAAAGTTCTGGAATTGAATAGTGGTGATGGTTAAACAACATTGTGAATGTACTTAATACCACTGAATTGTACATTCAAAATTGGTTAAAATGGTAAATTTTACGTTATGTACATTTTACCACAATAAAACAAATTTTAAAAAGAACGAGGAGGTATACAGAACAGGTAGAGCTTGTTGTATTTGTGTAAGAAAATAGATGTATGTATATGCCAGTAAATGCATAGAAAGTAACCTGGAAGCACAGTGTAAAATAGTGTGAGCCTAGAATTGTGGTGGATGTTGCGGGGATCGTTCAGGTTTTATTTTCAAGGCGGTTTTTAAAAAATATATTTATTTATTTATTTGGCTGTGCTGGGTCTTAGTTGCTGCACGTGGGATCTTTAGTTGCGGCATGCGAACTCTTAGTTGCCGCCTATGGGATCTGGTTCCCTGACCAGGAATCGAACCCAGGCCCCCTGCATTGGGAGCACGGAGTCTTAGCCACGGGACCACCAGGGAAGTCCCCAGGTTTGATTCTATGTATGTTATAACTGTTTGAATATTCTACAATGAGAATTTCTTTTGTAGTTAAATTTTTTTTAAGATATGTCTCCAAAAATCCCAAAGTTGAGTCAGAAGTCAATTGACGCCTGAGAATTCTTTAACCTCACTTGATATGATCCCTACAGAGAGCTGGAGAATTTTCTAAAATGTGAAGAAATGACCACTTTCATCATAGACACACCGGAAACAAGCTAGCTGGCTCTTGGCAGAACTGTCACTTAAAGGAGACTTGCTTTTAATGGCTTTTATTGTCCTTTAGAAACCACCCTTTCCTTTACTTTTTAGCAGTCTGCCCTCCGCCTGAGCTTCCAGTGCTTTCAAGCTATTCCCTGGCTTACCAGAGCTCTATACAGAGTGCCCCAAACCCATCTTCCCTCCCCGAGCAGCAGCCCATATTCTGGACCTTTCCTTTTCCTTCCTCAAAACTTAACACTGCTTCTGGGTTCCTTTCACAAAGGACCTTACTGATTAAGGATTTCAATCAACTAATTTGAACTAAATGTTAATAACTTCATTTGTCTCTGTAGATAATGTTTTAATTTTAACAGAGGGCTTCAATGTATTAACTCAAAGCAATGACGAATAGCGTGGGTGGATGGGGATGGGGTAGGGAGATTTTGCTAATCATATCACATAAGCAGCTGCTTTGAAAATATCCCCACTTTCAGTAGTTTTATGCAAATTATCGCTGTAAATGTATTAAAGTAAATGTTTTGTATTTGGCAGGAGATGCAAAATCAGCTGGGAGTATGGGGTGAAATTATTTGTTTATAATTATTTAATGGTTACCTTTGTATATAACATGTGTTGATCCTATTAGCAGAGTAAATCAGGCCCATGGCAAAAAAAAAAAAAGACGATTGACAGATTCAGCTTGAGGTGTTTAATTGAATTAATCTGAAGCAGACTCAGGACACCAGAGTCTGAGAGTATGAAAGGGACAGCTCATGGGCTCTTTTTTTCTAACTACAAATAGGGGGGCGGGGTAGGCAGGGGAACGCTCCAGATACTTTCTACAGAGAGAAGCACAGAACCCAGTCTGTTTCAGAAGGAAAAAAATCACAGAAGGGAGATTTTGTTGCACAAGAGCATTGTTGCTTCTGCAGAAGGGAACCTTCATGCTGCTCTCAAAAGAAGCAGCTAGTTGTCTGAAATCCAGAGGTTGACTGAAGGCTTTTCTAACCAGGGAGCTCTTAACAGGATGGTGAAAAGTACTTTGGCACGGGCTCATCAATAAGACATTGTTCTAAAACCAGTTGTGAACAGGCCATGTTCAAAATAAATACATTCCCAGTATGAAGAAATGGCATGCTCCTGGTATTTCTTATTCACTTTTGATCTATATTTTGGTATTGCTTTCATTAATTTTGTAATTTATCTGAATTATTGTGTTTGTTACAATGAACGCATCTGTTTGAAATCTATAGTACGTTGGTAAATATTTCCCTAGAGCTTTCTTTTTTTTTTAGAGCTTTCTTTTTTAAAGTTTTCTTTTTTTAAAATTTATTTTATTTATTTATTTTTGGCTGCGCTGGGTCTTCGTTGCTGCGCGTGGGCTTTCTCTACTTGCGGTGAGCAGGGGCTCCTCTTCGTTGCCGTGCGTGGGCTTCTCATTGCGGTGGCTTCTCTTGTTGCGGAGCACGGGCTCTAGGCACGCGGGCTTCAGTAGGTGTGACACATGGGCTCAGTAGTTGTGGCTCACGGGCTTCCTAGAGCTTTAATCTTTAGGGCCAAGCCTAAACCTTCTGGCTCACCGTGACTTCCTAACCAGCGCACCGGGTCACTTAGGGTCTAGTTTCTGTGACTTCACATCCTCCAGGTTTTTCTCCCATCTCACTGCCTCTTCCTCGGGATCTGTTGCTTCCTCCTCCTGCTCTTCAACCTCTAAAGGTTGGTGTGAGCCAAGCCTTGGTCCTTGGCTGTCTTCTCCACCTACAGCTACACTTCCTAGGTGACCTCTTCTAGTCCCGTGATTTAAGTACAATCCCCACTTTAGCTCTTCAGCTCAGACCTCTCCCCTGAGTCCAGACTTACATCTCCACCTGACTATTTCACATCTCCACCTGGATGCCTCACGGACAGCGCTAACTTAATGTGACCAAAAGAGACCTATCGATTTCTAGTCCTCCCCATCTCAGCAAATGGCACCCCACCCAATTGCTTAAACCAGATACTGGGATGTCATCCTTGATGCTCTCCCCTCCACAACACCCAATGTTCAATCCATCAAGTTTTAATTTGGGTCTCCCCTCTTCTACTTTTGCCTTCTTGCAATCAGTACTGCAATCAAAGTGATCTTTTAAAAATGGAAATCTGACCATTTTACTTTCTCCTCTCATGGCCATTAGAGTAAAATGCAAATTTCTTGACATGGTCTATAAGACTTGGCATTAGCTGGCCCCTGTCTACCTCTCGCACTCCATCCACTCTCACCCTTGCTCACTACAATCCAAACACACTAGCCTTCCGACACTCCTTGAACCACAAACTCTTGGCCATCCCCAAAACTTTGCAAGTTCTCTCCCTCTGCTGGAGTGCTCTTCCTTCCACTCTTCACATAGCTGTTCTAGTTCCTTCTTTCAGGTTATGCATCACATACTCGGAGAAGCCTTCCCTGACTACCCCATCTAAAGTTACCCCTTCACATTACTCTCTGATATAACACCCTTCAGGGCACTTATCACTAGCTAAAATTATCATATGTGTTTATTATATGTTCCCCGCCATGCACACGCGCATGCACGCATATATATTCCACGAGAACGAGAACCTTGTCTGTCTCCATCACTGGTGTATCTCCAACACCTAGAACAGGACCTAGCTCATAGTAGGTACTAATATTTGCTGGATGGATGGCAAGAATCAGGAAAGAGTACAGTCCAGAGATAACTTTAATCACACAGATACAGATTTACCCCAACTTTCAATCTGCAATGAGAATATCACATGAAAAGGATCTTTTGGCAGAAATTTATAGCAGATTCACGCAGGGAGGCCAGATACATTTCTCAGTGCCTCAACTGCCTAAAAGCCAGAGATTTTCAAACTGACCCAAGAAACACTAGTGTCCCTTGGGGTACTAACTGGTGTTCTAAGAAAAATGAATTTGATCAAGTAAGTTTAGGAAATGTTGCACACTGAATCTCTCTCTCAGAGACTCACAGCACACATTAGCATATTAAGGCTTTAAGAAGTCCTGCCAGAAATAAAACCTATTTTAGCTTTGCTTAGCATTTACCATATATATTTGACCGTGGAACTTTCATGTTCTACTCACTTATTAATATCTCACAGGATACTAGCATCTCTCAAAATACAGTTTTGGAAATACTGTCACAGATATAGACAAGTATAGATATGTATAGACAAACATATAGATATGTATATCTATAAATATATATATAATGGATATTAATCAGAGTTAACTTAAGATCCATGACAATAAATTCCAAGTCAAAAATATCAGTGAAATGAAGTTCAATGGGATTCAAGTTTAAAATAAAGCAGTGGTTGGAGATAGTGCTTACTGTTAGTATCGACTGGCCTGCGATATGTTAAGAGTGCTGCTCTAAATAAGTTCAAATCTTCTGGCCCAGATGAATTACTCCCTAGGCAATGAGAACCTGCAAGTACAATCGATGAACCACGGTTAGTGATCCTTGGAAAATCGTACACAAGGGAGAAGTACCAGTATCAGATCCTCAAAGACTGGAGATGAATGGCTTTCAAAAGGGGAAGGAAGGTGGATTCTGCAAACTACAGACCAGTGTGGACTTAATGTGGGTCTGAGGCAAGATTCATTACCATTCATTCCTCTTACCCATTCCAGTACTTCTTTCTGTTCCTTGAGCTCTCCAAGCTCATACCTGCCTAGGGCCTTTGCATTTGCTATTCCTTCTGCCTAGAGCAGGGGTGGGCAAACTTCTCTAAGGAGCCAAACAGTAAATATTTTTGGCTTTTGGGCCATATGGTCTCTGTCGCAACTACTCATCTCTGAGCAAAAGCAGCCACAGATAATATGTAAAGAATCAAACTTTATTTACAAAAACAGGCTATGGACCGGATTTGGCCCAAGGGCCATAGTTGGTCTACCTGGAGTGTACTTTGCCAGGATTGTTACACAGCTAATTCCTCTTTGTTCAGAATTCAACTCAAACATCCTTGTCTTAGAGTAAGACAATCCAATCTAAAGTAACTATGCATTTACTTGCTTTCAAATCTATTTTAATTATTTCCATTGCACTAATGCATATTTTCTTATTTATTGGCTTGTCCCCATGCCTCCATACACAGCAGAATAACTAGCATTTATTGAGCTCTTATTATGCGCCTGACACTGTTCAAAGCATTTTACGTGTATTAGCTCTTTTAACCTTAATAATAACCTCCCGGCAATAATCCTTAGTCTCCCCATTTTACAGACGAAGAAACTAGGGCTGTGAGATTAAGTAATTTATCCATACTCATATAGTTTAGCAGGTGGTGATTCCAGGATTTAGGCCCAGGCTCATAAGCATTATGCTATTGTGATATTGTGATTTATAATAAGAAATATATACTTGAATTTTGTTCCTGTTCCTGGCACAGAGCTCCTAAAACTCTTAGAATTTCCTAAGTGATGAGAGTGGGAAATGTGTTTTTGTTATGTTAATGAGGTGAATTTTGGACCACACCCAAGGTAGGATGCTGGTTGTCAGGGGACCTCCAGGGAGAGGAGGGACTGGAGGTTGAGTCAATAGCCAATGGCCAATGATTTAATCAGTGATGCCTGTGTAATGAGGCCTCCATAAAAATCCAAAAGGACAGGGTTCGGAGAGCTTCCAGGTTGATGAACACATGTTGATGCTGGGAGATTGGGTACTCAGAAAGGGCTTGGAAATTCGGTGTCCCTTCCCATATACCTTGCCTATGCATCTCTTCCATCTGGCTGTTCCTAAAATTATATCTTTTAATAATAAACTGGTAGTCTAGTAAGTAAAATGTTTCTCTGAGTTCTGTGAGCCGCACTAGCAAATTAACTGAACTCAAGGAGGGGGTCGTTGGAACCTCAAATCTATAGCCAGTGGGTCAGAAGCCCAGGCAACAATCTGATCTTGTGATTGGCATTTAAAGGTGTGGGGGTCTTATAGGACTGAGCCCTTAACCTGTGTGTTCTAACATTTATGTCCAGGTGGATAGTGTCAGAATTGAGTTGAATTGTAGGACACTCGGCTGGTGTGAGAAAATCGCTTGGTGGTATGGGGACAACCCCTGACACTCATCAGAATTGGAGTCAGAATCATAGCTATAGTGTATCTCAGTTACAAGCTCCACAAGAGAAGGGATTTTTTTCTGTCTAGTCTACTAATGATGAGCCTAGAACACAGCCTAGTGCAATGCCTGGCATAAGTTAAATGCTCAATAAATATATGTCCATTTAATAAAAATTCTAGAATGCTCAGATTATTAAAGGGAGATGTTTTCACTAAGAATAAGTCAAATTAACCTGATTTCCTTCTTTGATGAGGCTAATTGTTAGGAAGAATAAGCAAATGGAATCTTGGATTTCTTTGGATTTTAGCAAAGCATTAAATAAGTTCTTTCCTGGAATCCCTATTTTACTAGACCTTTCAGTGTCATTTAACACTGCTGCTCATTTCTTTCTTTTTTGTGGTTTCCATGACACCACACTCTCCTTGTTCCCTTCACACCTCTATGACTATTCTTGCTTTTTCTTTCATGTGATCCCCCTCCTCCATCAACCCGTAGGTGTTGACCAGGATTTCATCCTGGGTCCTTGGTTCCTCCCACTTTCCAAATTCTCCCAGATGGTCCCATCCATCCTCATTGTTTTCATTTTTACCTTTGCTCTGATGACACCTAAATGTATAACTCCAGGCCAGAACTTTACTCCAAGTCTGAAAAATCCTGCAGGTACCTCAACTTGAACATGTCCAAAACCAAACTCAGTATCTCCTCCCCAGATCTATTTTTGTTCTTATATTCCCTGTCTCAACTGATGGCATCACCCAGTCCCTCCCACACCAGAAACCTGAAAGTCAGTTCTGCCTCCTCACTTCCTCTCACTCCCCCCATAGCTAAATCCTGACCCAATCTTTTTTTTTTAATATTTACTTATTTATTTATTTAGGCTGGGCTGGGTCTTGGTTGCAGCATGCAGGATCTTCCTTGCGGCATGTGGGATCTTTAGTTGTGGCATGCGGCTCTTAGTTGCAGCATGTGGACTTCTTAGTTGTGGCATGTGGACTCTTTGTTGTGGCATGCATGCGGGATCTAGTTCCCTGACCAGGGATCAAACCCAGGCCCCCTGCATTGGGAGCATGGAGTCTTACTCACTGGACCACCAGGGAAGTCCCCCCCAGCCAATCTCGATAATTTTCCTTCTCAAATATTTCTCACCTCATCACACACCTAGTAACTGTAACCAACTCTTAGTTGATCTCCCTGCCTCCAGTTTTGACCCTGTCCAACCCTTCGCACAGCCACCAGAATGAGCTTTTGAAATTGCAGATATGATCATGTAACACATCATTACCTGCAAGATGGAATCCAAGCTACGTCAGGGCCATGCAAATCTCAAACTTGCCAGCTTCATCTCCCACGCTACTGCCTCGCTCACAGCTAATGTCTCAACAATACCAAACTGCTTGCAACCTTGCAATTCTCCAAACACTTCTATGACTTTGCTCATGCTGCAGCCTCTGCTTTGATGCCCATCCTCTCTACTTCTCACTCCCCCTTTGCCTGGCAGACTTCTTCTCATTCTCTCAGACTCAGCCCCGGCATCATTTCCTAAAAGAAGGCTTCTTTAACATGTCCCATCCTGGGCTGGGTTAGATTTTCCTCTTCTATGCTTCCAAAGCATCCTGCTTCTATCCCAGCACTAGTCCAGCCATATTTTTCTTGTCTGTTCACATGCCCGTATCCCTCATTAGACTATGAGTTTCCTGAGGGCAAGGACTATGCTTTATTCAAAATTGTATCCATCACACCATGTACAGTGCCTGGCACATAATAAGAATTCAATTAATATTTGATGAATCAACTATTTTATGGCCATAACATACTGTTGGCTCATTAGGTTGACTTATAACACCCTTAATTCTTTTCACACAAATAATTGTTACATAGTGTGGTAAGTGCAATGATAAAGGTAAAACAAAAGAACAGAAAAGGGACACCCAATTCAGCCTGAGATGAGGGGAGGTAGAGGAAATGATACGTCAAACCTAAGCTGCAGTGATAGAAATAGAGTATGTTGAACCGGGGAGGAGATAGTGTGGGTCTATTTGCATGGTCAAACTATGCCTGAACAACATTTCAATCAGTGGGCTCAGTTGGATTATTCAATAAATGGCAGTGGTTTGGAAAAAAATAAAGCCAAAGTTCAGGAATGGTTGAAGGAACAGGGAAGGTTTAACCAGGATAAGAGAAGACTCTAAGGGACTTGATTATTTTCTTCAAATATTTGAAGGGCTGTGTTATGGGTTGAATCGTGTCCCGCCCCCTCCACAAAAGGTATGTTGAAGTCCTAACCTCTGGAACATCAGAATGTGACCTTACTTTTGAATGAAGTCTTTGCAGATGCAATTCATTCAGATGAGGCATATTGGCATAGGGTCGGCCCTTAACCCAATATGACTGGCGTCCTTCTGAGAAGGAAATTCGGTCACAGACACAGAGGGAAGAAGGTCAGGTGAAGCAGGAGGCACAGATTGGAATTGTGGTGTCACAACCCAAAGAGCAGGAGCCCTCAGAAGCTGGAAGGGGCAAGAAAGGATTCTCCCCAGAGCCTTCAAATGAAACATAGCCCTGTCAACACCTTGATTTCAGACTTCTAGTCTCTAGAACTGAGACAATAAGTTTCTGTTTTAAGCCACCTGGTTTGTGGCACTTTGTTACGGCAGCCACAGGAAACTAATACAGGCTGTAACGGAGCAGAGGGAGCAGATTTGTTCCATGTAAGACCCAAATGGATGGAAGATACAGGGAGACAGCAATCTTCTTTATATTGAATGGAAACCTCATAGTCACACTATCGAAAAATAAAATGAGCTGCTGTGAGGGCTTCCCTGGTGGCACAGTGGTTGAGAGTCTGCCTGCCGATGCAGGGGACATGGGTTCGCGCCCCGGTCTGGGAGGATCCCACATGCCGCCGAGTGGCTGGGCCCGTGAGCCATGGCCGCTGAGCCTGCGCATCCGGAGCCTGTGCTCCGCAACGGGAGAGGCCACAACAGTGAGAGGCCCACACACCGCAAAAAAAAGAAATAATAATAAAAACGAACTGGGGTGAGAGCTGGTAAGCTTCTCATCACTGGAGGTCAAGGCTGGAGAGTTGTGTGATAGAAACGATAATAATGATGATGATGATAAGAATAAGAATAATACAACTTCCATTCTTACCCTGATTTGAACAAGCCAACTTCAAAAGACTGTTTTTGCTATAATTGGAGATATTTGAATGCTGATTGGATATTTGATCACATTAAGATTTTGGGGTTCAATTTTTAGGTGAAAATAATGGCATGATGGTTTTAATGAGAGAGAGAGGGAGATAAGGGTGGGGTGGGGACTGGTCTTTCAGAGATACACACTGAAGTGTGTCTAGAATTTGCTTTAAAATAATCCAGAGGAAGGAGACATGGGTTGGTGTACAGGTGAAACATGATTAGTCATATGGTGATAATTGTTGAAACTGGGTGATGGATACATGGAGATTCACTTATACTGTCCTCTTTACAGTGTGTGTGTTTGAAATTTTCCAAAATCAATTTTTTTTAAAGCTACCGGCTACCATGTTCTGAGTACTTAAGATGGCCAGGAACCATGCTAAGTGTTTCTAAAGCATTATTTCATTTAATTTAATCATGGCACATAAAGACAAATACACAGCAACATTTCTGTATAGGAAGGCACAGTACTGTAAAGATGTTCTCTTCGAATGTGTCTGCATAATCAAGATGAAGAGAAAGTTCAATTGGTT
The DNA here is from genome assembly GCF_951394435.1 of Stenella coeruleoalba. Classification (NCBI taxonomy): domain Eukaryota; kingdom Metazoa; phylum Chordata; class Mammalia; order Artiodactyla; family Delphinidae; genus Stenella; species Stenella coeruleoalba. Next base: position 87,609,345 of record NC_137152.1, on the reverse strand, counting down.
TGGATTGCTTGAATTTTCAAAAGAATATATCTGTGTCAATTTGTATTCTTTAAAAAAAAATCTCCACGACAGCCCAATGAGGCATTATCATATCAATTTTATAAGTGAGGAAACTGAGGATCAGAAAAGTGAAGTAAATTGCCCAAGGTTGCATAACTACTACGTAGAAGAAGTAGGATTTGAACCCAGGTTTCTCTTGACTCCACCATTGTGTGCTTTTCATGCCCTTGCTATTCAAAGTGTGGCCTAAGGACCAGCCACATTGTATCATAGGAGAATTTCCTAGAAATACAGAGTCTCAGGCCCCCTACCCAGACCTACCGAGTAAAATTCCACTTTAAAGTTTAAGAAGAATTGTATATGCTATAATGCCATCCAGGGTATTTAAGCACCGGTAAGATGATTAGACCCAATCAAGGGTTCTAAACACTGGTTGCTCATCTGAACTAATTGAGGAAAATTTTAGAAATACTGATCTCAGATTATACTGTATTGTACCTCTTGGGTGGGGCATGAGAATCTGTATATTTACAGGCTCCCTCAGATGAGCTATCAGTGTTGGGAAGCACTGGAAAATGAAACCTATAAAGATCTTTTTCAACTCTTAGATCCTCTAACTCCTGATAAGCTTGTAGGAGAAAATGAAGAATTCAGTTCTGTGCGACTGTGGAAAATTACCTGTTCACTGAAGATAATCATTTAGAATGGACTTTAAGTTGTGTTCTAAGGAACTATAAGCTTCAAGGAGTGAAAATGGAGTCCAGGTGGACAGAATTAGCAAATATATCAAAATACATGACAATTAATATATAAATCTGGGACTTCCCTGGTGGCACAGTGGTTAAGACTGTGGTCCCAATGCAGGGAGCCTGGGTTCAATCCCTAATTAGGGAACTAGATCCCACATGCATGCTGCAACTAAGAGTTCACATGCTGCAACTAAGGAGCTGGTGAGCCACAACTAAGGATCCCGTGAGTTGCAGCTAAGACCAGCACAACCAAATAAATAAAATATTTTAAAAAACAATGTTTAAAAAAATATATATGTCATATTTTACTTCAAGGAATTATCAATGCATATACAATGAGATAAAATACAAGCCTGTGACTGCGAAACAATTGGATTGGTTTTCATTGGTGCTTTATGTAAATCAAACTCATCATACTAGCGTTAATTTTTTCAGTGTGTGCTGAGTCCCTGTCCTCAAGGAGTCCACAGTCTAGTAGGGGAAAGATAAGTGAACAGACAATTACAATAAAGTGTGATAAAGCACTGACATACGATAAATACAAGCTGCTACAGAGCATGTAGGACGGGATCCTACTAAGCAGTGGAAGTGGGAGGAGGGCAGCCAGGGAAAGGTAAGTCTTGAAAGCAGAGTAGAGGGACTTCCCTGGCGGTCCAGTGGTTAAGACTTTGCCTTCCAATGCAGGGGGTGCGTGTTCAATCCCGGGTTGGGGAGCTAAGATCCCACATGCCTCGTGGCCAAAAAACCAAAACATAAAACAGAAGCAATATTGTAACGAATTCAATAAAGACTTTAAAAAAGAAAACACTATGTCTTCTTTCGAAGGCAGAGTAGATGTTGTTCAGGGGAAGAAGGGCATTTCAGAAAGATGGCACAGTGGCACAGAGGCCAAAGGGAACCTGGTAACTTCAATAAATGAATAATATCGTAGGCACACAGGACTTCCCTGGTGGCTCAGTGGTTAAGAATCTGCCTGCCAATGCAGGGGACACGGGTTCGAGCCCTGGTCCAGGAAGGTCCCACGTGCTGTGGAGCAACTAAGCGCATGCGCTACAGCTACTGAGCCTGCGCTCTAGAGTCCATGAGCCACAACTACTGAGCCCACGTGCCACAACTACTGAAGCCCGCGTACCTACAGCCCATGCTCCGCAACAAGAGAAGCCACCGCAATGAGAAACCTGTGCACTGCAACAAAGAGTAGCCCCCGCTCACCACAACTAGAGAAAGCCCGCGTGTAGCAACGGAGACCCAACACAGCCCTAAATAAATAAATAAATAAATAAATTTATTTTAAAAAAATATTGTAGGCACATAGGTTGAGGATGGAGCAGTATGAAAAGAAAAAGCTGGTGAGATAGTCCGAAGGCAGTTCATGAATGACATTCCAAGGAGTATGGACATTATCCAGAAGCTATGAGCAATCTTTGAATGGCTTTAAATAGAAGAATGCCATGATGAAATTTGCATTTTAGAAAAATTACTCAGGTAGCTGAAGTCATTCGAAGGGGTTGAGACAGAAGCAGAAGAGCTGTAGGGAAACCACTGCAATATGTGAAGCAAGAGATAACAAGGAGAGCGCACAAATGAAAGAGATTTAGAACTTTGTGACAAAATAAGTGAAGGAGAAAAAAGTCAGGTTTCTGGTTGGGTACTTGGAGACGGTGGTGTTACTATCCGGGACAGGGAATGCAGAAGGGGAAGCAGACGTTGGGTAGAAATGGGGATGGAGAATGTGGGGGAAGCATAATGAGATCAGTTTGGGACATGTTGAGTGTGAGGAGTGTAGGAAATAACTAGGTGGAATTGTTGAGTAGACAAATGGATATGTGGATGGGGAGCTCAGAAAAGAGATAAGGGCTGAATACACAGATGTGGAAATCATGAGTGTGCACACTGGAATTATGAGAACACATACGTTCACCTAGGAAGAGGCTGCAAAATCAGGTGAGAGATGGGCTGAGGACAGAGTTTGGGGGATCCTCACTATTTAAGGAGTGACAGAGGAAGAGACCCCTGGAAGGAAGGAAAAAGAGCAGCCAAAGAGGTAGGAAAAGCAGGACAGTGTAGTAACAAGGAGGTAAGTGAATTGTTTTTTGTTGCTTTTTTTTTTGTGGTACGTGGGCCTCTCACTGTTGTGGCCTCTCCAGCTGCAGAGCACAGGCTCCGGACGCGCAGGCTCAGCGGCCATGGCTCACGGGCCCAGCCGCTCCGCGGCATGTGGGATCTTCCCGGACCGGGGCACGAACCCGTGTCCCCTGCATCGGCAGGCAGACTCTCAACCACTGCGCCACCAGGGAAGCCCCAGTGAATTAGCTTTTTACTGCTACTGTACTGTATTCCTATTGTATTGTATTTCTATTTCTATTGCATTTGCTATCAAAGTGCCACAAACTTAGTGGCTTAGAACAATACAAATTTATTTTCTTATGCTTCTGGAGGTCAGAAATCTAAAATCAGTCTCACTGAGCTGAAGTCAAGGTGTCAACAGGACTGGTTCTTTTGGAGGCTCTAGGGAATAATCCATTTGCTTGCCTTTGCCAGCTGCTAGAGATCACCTGCATTCCTTTGCCTCATGGCCCCTTCTTTCATCTTCAAAGCCAACAGTGTAATCTTGTCACATATCCTTCACGGTCTCTGCCTCTGATATCATATCACCTTCTCTAACTTCTCTCCTTCCTCTCTCTTATAAAGACTCATCAGTGGATGCTAAAACTAGTGGGTGAAAGTTTGAGTAAAAAGATGTTTATATAGTCTCAAAGTGTTTCCTTACTAGATATCTATTAGTACAAGAGGGAAAAAATAATAACTTTGCAGCAGAGAAACCCAACAAACAGAATCTGAACCAAGTGGTCAAAGTTAATATGGCCACTAACGGGACAAATCAGCTTCATGTGCTTACTGAGGACACAGGCCTTCTGTGATGCTCTTTCTAAAAGCACATAATCTGAACCTAATCATGAGGAAAATTCAGATACACTCAAACTGAAGGACATTCTACGAAATAGCTGGCCTGTACTCTTCAAAATTGTCAATGTCGTGAAACACAAGGACTGTAGAATTATTCCAGATTAAAGGAGACACGAAAGCTGAGTGCTACTCACGAACCAGGATTTTCTTCTGCTACAGAGGACACTGTTGGGACAATGCATTCAGTGAAATCTGAATTAGGAATTAGGTCTGTAGAGTTATTAATACTGTATCAATGTTAATTCCTGATTTTAATCATTGTGCTTGATATCCTTAATTAATAATAATCATTGTGCTAATAATATCCTTATTATTAGGAAAAACACTCTGAAATATATAAGGGTAGATGGCATCATGTCTGCAAATTACTCTCAAATGGTCCAGAACATAAGTGTGTGCGTGTGTGTGTGTGTGTGGATGTGTGTGTGTGGCGGTGGGGGCGGGGGACATGAAGAAGGAGAAGGAGAAGAAGAAGCGGGAGGGAGAAGAGGAGGAAACACATGTGGTAAAATGTTAACATTTGGGGCATCTGAGTGAAGGGCAAAATGGGATTTTTTTAAACTCTTCTTGCAAGTTTTCTGTGTCTGAAGTTATGTTCAAATAAAAAGCTAAAATTTCACAGAAGTGATTCTGAGATGAAGAAGTGGAGACAGCAACTTCTTCTCAACTAGTTTTACTTTACTTTCGACTTCTTTTAGCAAGTTTGCCTGTGGAGGCAAGTCCAGAGGGAGGACAGTGGTGGTAGTGGTTGCAGCTGCTGCTGTTGTTCAGATGGGACAGATTTGTGCCAGTTTATAGCCTCAGGGGAAACATCAAGTGGAAATAGGGTAAAGATACAGGAGAGAGGGGATATCGCTGGCATGGGGCACATTGGTGCAGTTCCACATCGTTGGAGCATTAACCTTAGACAGGAGAGTAGATAGATTTGCACTTAAGAAGGAAGAAAACAGGGCGTCCCTGGTGGCACAGTGGTTAAGAATCCGCCTGCCAATGCGGGGGACATGGGTTCGAGCCCTGGTCCGGGAAGTTCCCACATGCTGTGGAGCAACGAAGCCCGTGCACCACAACTACTGAGCCTGCGCTCTGGAGCCTGTGAACGACGACTACGGAGCCCGTGCACCTAGAGCCCGTGCTCCACAACAAGAGAAGCCACCGCAATGAGAAGCCCATGCACCACAACAAAGAGTAGCCCCCACTCGCCACAACTAGAGAAAGCACGCACGCAGCAAGGAAGACCCAACGCAGCCAAAAATAAATAAATAAAATTAATTAATTAATTTAAAAAAAAAGAAAGAAAACATGGGACTGTGCATACGTAGGTAAGTTTGTACGTAAGGAGTTGGTGAGAGAGATATCCTTCCTGATGGCCTATATTCTTTGTGAGTAGGAGGCAAAGTCATCTACGCAGTGCAAGGAGGAAAGTACATAGTATAGGGTCAAAATAGCTATTCTGAGGAATGGGAGAGGAAGCATTCAGTCTCTCTTGCCTTTCTTGACACCATTCTCCCATGATTTCCCCCCTAACTGCTTAGCCACTACTCATTCTGCTTAACTATCTGCTCCTCCTTTAGCTAATTTTTAAATATTGGTATTCTTCAGTGATCTGTCTTATACTCTCTTCTGTTTTTACTCTATGTTCTCTCAATGGGTGATCTCAGCCATTCCCATAGATTTAAATACCGTATTTTATTTTGATGACCCCCAAATTTAAATCTTTCAATCAGAGTTCTCCTCTGAGTTCCGGTTGTCCACTTGACACCTATATAAAGATATCTCACAAATATAGCACACTTTATGTATTCAAAACTGAAGTCTGGAGTCCCCTAATGATCTCCTTACGTTTAGTAGTGAGCACTACCATCAATCCTATTTCCTAAGCCAGAAATCGATGTGTCATCTTTGATTCTTCCTTTTCCCTTATCCTGTCCTCACTGCTCAGCAGGCTGTATCTTCAAAACATATCTTAAAGCTAGTCACACTTCTCCATCTTCATTGTCATCACTCTCACGGGACTACTTTCCACTCAAGTCTGGATTGCAATAGGACCTAATTTCTCTACTTGCATTCTTGACCCCTCTAATCCATTCTCCCACAGCAGCAAAAGTGACCCTTTTAAAATGAAAGATCATGTCACTACACAGCTTAGAACCCTTTAGTTCACCTAGGGAAAAATACAAATTCTTTATCAACTGCTGGACCTTGTATAATCAAATCTCTGTCTGTTTCCCCGGAATCATCTCCCTTGTTTTAGCCCCCTTGTCTTCTTTAAAAAGTGCTTGAAACACCTAAGCTCTCTTTTGAGACTGGGTTTTTGCACTTGCTTTTCCCTCTGCCTAGTATACTCTTACCACCATTCCTTTACATCCTTTATGTCTGAACTCAAATGTCATTTCCTTAGATACGCCTTCCCTGGCCAATCCTTCTAAATAAATTAGGTCCCTTATATTATTCTCCTTCTTAGCCTCTTGTTTGTTTACTTTGTAGAACTTACTATACTTTATAATTATTCTACTTATTTACCTTTTTTTGTCTGTCTCCTCTTTGGGCAGAGTTCAGTGGGGATGGCTCATCTCTGCTCCACATGGTATTGGATGGGGCAGCTTGACTAGGTCTGGAGGATCCAGTATGGCCCCACTCACAAGAATGGAGCCTTCGTGCTCGCTGTCAACTGGGGCACTTTAATTCTTCTTGTGACCTGTTTCTACATCAAGAGAGCTTGGATTTCTCTATGTAGAAGCCACGTTCTAAGAGGGTAAAAACAGAAGCTGCAAAACCTCTTGAGGTCTAGCATTGATAATTTTACAAATCATTCCTGTTCCATTCTATTAGTCAAAGCAAGTCACAGGAGCAGCCCAGATTCAAGAAGAAGAGGGGAAACTCCACTTCTTAATAGGAGGAGTAGCAAAGTCACATTACAAAAAGGGCATGCTGCATGAGAGAGATTATTACAGTCATACAATCTACCACACTCAATTATCCAAATGGCTAGCTCCTTCACCTCTTAAAGATTTTTGATCAAGTGACACTTTGAGTGAGGCCTTTCCTGACCACTCTATATTAAATTGCAATCCTACCTGCTCATTCACTAAGTAGTGTTTTATTTTAACACCATAGTACTTATCACCATCCAACATATATTTTGTATGTATTTATTATGTCTCCTCCTTTTAGAATACAAGATCCATGAAGGCAGGAATTTTTGTCCATCTTGTTCATTGCTGTATTCCCAGAACCTACAGACTGGCTGGCATATAGTAGGCACTCAATAATTATTTAATGAATATGAGTTCAAAAATAGTGAAACCAAAAAACAAAAACAAAAACATAGTGAAACCACATTTTTTCAAAATAATTAGAAATCTACTATAAGACTATTAAAGAATTTATAACTCATTAGAAATTTATAACTCATTATAAAATGTTTTCCCTCCTTTTCACTTCCCTGATTTCTTGGTAAACCTTGAATAAGTTGTTATCTGCAGGTCTTATCTGCCCACCAGCAAAAGAACATACATAATAAAACAGTGAACTTTATTAGAGAAAAGCATGGATTATCTCAGTAAGGGAGTTTTGGGGGAATCCTATGAGATGAGATGTGAGATCCTATGAGGTGAGATACAAGGCCATTCTCAGTTCATTATTTTGTACCTTGTGCCCAATTTACACCTACTGGAGACAGCTAGTTAAAGTTCCAGGGGGATTTCTTTTTTGGTCTGGAAAATTGGTGAAGATGAAAATCTCATTGTCCAGTTGCAAAAATAAAAAATCCAAGAGCCTCAAGAGGACAGAGAAAGCGTCTTTCAGGGAGGAAGTGATTCAAAGGTAGCATTATATATCATTTCCAGTTATCCCTAGATTGAGATCAGAAATTGGTCCAGTGCCCTATCCTTATCAGGACAAAGAGAATACAGGAACAAATCCAAATGTCTGACTAAATATATATCCCCCCTCCCCACAAAGGAAAGTGTTGGTGGTGCTAGCACCATAGAAAAACCCATCAAAGAACACAAATTGAAAGAAGATGAATTGGGGGTGAAAGTAGGGTTGTAGGGAAGACAAGTCTTATACAATAAATTTTTAGTTGAAGAAGCCTTCAATATCACCAGGATATACACAGATAAAATAGCCTGTCTCCCCCTATATCTGCCCATATCCAACAAACTTTTTTTTTAATATATTTATTTTTTTTTGGCTGCACTGGGTCTTCGTTGCCGTGTGAGGGCTTTCTCTCTAGTTGTGGTGAGCGGGGGCTACTCTTAGTTGTAGTGCACGGGCTTCTCATTGCAGTGGTTTCTCTTGTTATGGAGCACGGTCTCTAGGTGCGTGGGCTTCAGTAGTTGTGGCATGAGGGCTCAGTAGTTGTGGCACACGGGCTTAGTTGCTCCGCGGCATGTGGGATCTTCCCGGACCAGGGATCAAACCCGTGTCCCCTGCATTGGCAGGCGGATTCTTATCCACTGCGCCACCAGGGAAGCCCTCAACAAACTTTTTATTCAGCGTGATTTTTTTAAACAGTTTTATTGAGACATGTCACATACCACACAATTCACCCATTTAAAGGCTTTAGTATATTCATAGAGTTGTGCAACCATCACTACAATCAGTGTGGAACATTTTCACTACCCCAAAAAGAAATCTCATACCAAATAGCAATCATTGCCCCACACCTCCCTGGATCCTGGCAACTATTAATCTGCTTTCTGTCTCTGCCGATTTACCTACAGTGGACATTTCATATAAGTGGTCCTTTTTGACTGGTGCCTCTCAGCATAATGTTTTCAAAGTTCATCCATATTATAGCATGTATCAGTACTTCATTTCTTTTCATGGCCAAATAATATTTTATTGTATGGATATACCACATTTTATCTATCCATTCATTAGTAGATGGACGGTTGAGTTGTTTCCACTTTTTGCCTCTAATGAATTATGGTGCTATGAACATATGTGTACAAGTTATTTTGTGGGCATATGTTTTCATTTCTCTTGGGTATGTACCTAGGAGAAGAATTGCTGGGTCATTTGGCAACCCTTTACTTAACATTTCAAGGTACTGCCAGACTATTTCCAAAGCAGCCGTGCCAAGTCATATTCCCGTCAGCAATGTATAAGTGTTCCTGTTTCTCTATATCCTCACCAACACTTGTTATTAGAATCTGACTTTTTGGTTATAGCCATCCTACTGTTTGTGAAGTAGCATCTCATTGTGGTTTTGGTTTGCATTTCCCTGATTGCTAAAGACACTGAGTATCTTTTCATGTGCTTATTGACCATAGGTATTTCTTCTTTGGAGAAATGTCTATTCAGATCCTTTGCCCATTTTACTTAGGTTGTTTGTCTTTTTTTGTTGAATTGTAAGAATTCTTCATATATTCTAGATACAAGTTCCTTATCAGATATATGGTTTACAAAATGTTTCTCCCATTCTGTGGATTGTCTTTCTACTTTCTTGGTGTTGTCCTTTGAAGCACAAAATTTTAAATTTTTGTTGATATCCAATTATCTATTTCTTCTTTGGCTTTTGGTGCCATATCTAAGAAACCATTGCCTATCCCAAGTTCTTAAAGATTTATGTTTATGTTTTCTTCTAAGAGTTTTATAGTTTTAGCTCTTATCTTTAGTTATTTAATCCATTTTGAATTAATTTTTGTATATGCTGTGTGGTAGGTGTCCAGCTTTACTCTTTTGCATGTCGATATCCGTTTAAAGCTGTTCCAGTACCATTTGCTTTAAAGGCTATTCTTTCCCTATTGAATTGTTTTGGTACCCTTGTCAAAAACAATTTGGCTGTAAATGTGAGGGTTTACTTCTGGACTCCCAATTCTGTTCCATTGATCTATATGTCTATCCTTATGCCAGTACAACACTGTCTTGTTTACAGTAGCTTTGTAGTATGTTTTGAAATCAGGAAGTGTGAGCCTTCCAACTTGGTTCTTCTTTTTCAAGATTGTTTTGGCTATTCTATTACATTTTCATATGAACTCTTGGATGAACCTGTCAACTTCTCAAAAAAAAAAAAAAGCCAGCTGGGATTTTGATAGGAATTGCACTGAAACAATTGATCAATTTGGGAGGTATTGTCCTCTTAACAATATTAATAAGTCTTCCAATCTATGAACATGGGATATATATTTCCATTTCTTTAAGTTTTCTTCAATTTCAACAATATTTTGTAGTTTTCAGAGTATAAATTTGGCACTCTTGTTTTGCATTTTTCCTAAGTATTTTATTCTTTTTGATGCTATTTTAAATGGAATTGCTTTCTTAATTTCATTTTGGACTTTTTATTGCTAGTTCATAGACGTGAAATTGATTTTTGTATATTGATTTTATCTCCTGCAACTTTGCTGAATTATTAGCTCTAGTAGTTCTCTGTTTTGTGGACCCCTTAGGATTTTCTCTTGCAACCTGCAAGTAAAGATATTTTACTTATTCCCTTTAAATATGAATGTCTTTTATTTCATTTTCTTGCCTAATTATCTTAGCTTAAAACCTCCAGAACAATATTGAATAAAAGTCTATTGTTCCTGATCTTAGGGGGAAAGCTTTCAGTCTTTCATCATTGAGTATGTTAGCTGTGGAGTTTTCATAGATGTCCTTTATCAGAGTGAGGAAGTCCTGTTCTATTCCTACTATGTTGAGCATTTTTATCATGAAAAACGTATTGAATTTTTTCAAATGTTTTTTCTGCATCTATTGAAGTTTGATCATGTGATTTTTATCCTTTATTCTGTTGATTTATTCAGCATGATTTTTTAATAAATTTATTTATTTTATTTTTAAATTTATTTTTGGCTGCATTGGGTCTTCGTTGCTGCACGCGGTGAAGTTGTGGCGAGCAGGGGCTACTCTTCGTTGTGGTGTGTGGGCTTCTCATTGCGGTGGCTTCTCTTGTTGTGGAGCACGGGCTCTAGGCATGCGAGCTTCAGTAGTTGTGGCAGCTGGGCTCAGTAGTTGTGGCTCACGGGCTCTAGAGCGCAGACTCAGTAGTTGTGGCGCACGGGCTTAGTTGCTCCATGGCATGTGGGATCTTCCTGGACCAGGGCTTGAACCCGTGTCCCCTGCATTGACAGGTGGATTCTTAACCACTGTGCCACTAGGGAAGCCCCTATTCAGCATGATTTTAAAGAATATGTTATATTGTAAGAACTACTGGAGGAGTCCTCTAGCCATACAGTATGAAAGTTCCTTTAAAGTAACCAACAGTATGCTTCATAGGACATTGTTAAATCCTTAAAGACATCCTTGGGAGCAGGGTAAGTGGGTAGCCAATATGAAGAGTGGTTGGGAGATATGCCAAGGTACTCCTCCACAAACATCCTGTGATAAAAACAAAATTTTAATCACATGACTTGAAAAATCTCTTTTTATGTTTTAGGGAAGTTACAGAGAGGGGATGCTAAAAAGTTAGTAAACTCCATTGCTGTATGCAGAGTAAGCTAAATTGGCCAGAAATGCATGTCGGGTACTCCTGTTTCTCCCAGAGAGTAAAGATAAATATGGCTGGGTGGAGTCTGAGTGATCCTCCACGTCAAGGCCGAAAGGCGATCACACTTGAGAAGCTTGCTTGAGGGGGAGAGAGCTCAGATATGATGTAGTCAGTGGGATAATTTCCTGAGAAAGAGGAAACTCAACGAGAGGTTTCCACCTCCTGGCCTGACTGAAGATAAGGGAAAGAGATAATAGAGTACCTTGATTAAGGGCACCATCATTGACATGGATGCCTTGGTTTGAACCCCAGCTCTGCCACTTACTAGTTGATGCCCTTACCTCTCTGATCTTCAGTTTTCTCATCTATGTAAAGGGCGCAGAGCTGTTAAGAGTAAATGAAATTGTGTTTTAAAGCCTCTAGCAAATTTCCCGGAACATAATAGTTATAAAAATTGACATTCCCTTTCCTCCTCTACTCAGGAAAGAATGTTACTGAATGGAGAGGTTAACCTCAGGTCACAGGGTGAAGGAGTCAGGAGTAAGAAGGTGATTTTATCTAACTTTCCAGATGAAAGGTGATGAACCCTGGAGAGGTAAGTTTGGGGTCATGAGAGTGCAATTTAAATTCTTTGTACAAGAATGAAATTAAGAAAAAGTATTTGGTATCAGAGTACTTTCAGATGCATGTAAACAAGCTGGTTTACAGGATAAAATAATGTATTTTCTCATGTAATAGGACATCCAGATGTAGTGTGTGCTACAAGGTTAGTTGATTCGGCAGCTGGATAATTTTGTGAAGGACACAGTTTCTTTGGTCCTTCTTCCCACCTTCTAAAGAGTCCAATTCATCCTAGGGATTTTTTCGCTTGTGGTTGTAAGAAGGCTGCTTGTAGCAATCATTTTACACATATTTATTCACATCCAGTGGGAAGGAGAGAGACAACCGCTCCTTCAAACGTAAATTAAAAATCTTTCATTTCTGTCTTACTGGGGACCCCACTGGTCATTGTCCACCTATGACCTTATTAATAACTAATCTCACGGGATTGTAAACCTCTGATTGGCTTAAGCCTGGATTCCTAAACCAATCACCAGCAAGAAAGAGGGAATTACCATAACTGATTCACACTACTGATAGTAGATAAGATTTCTGGGCCCCAGAAGGAATATGATCATGGCAATCAGCAATGGAAATGTAGTGTGAGGAGCAGACTTTAGTGATTTTAAGCCACTAAGGCTTTTGGGGTTGTTTGTTACTGCAGCATAACCTAACCTATGTGATGTAACAATAGAAAATGTAAGTAAAGTGTTGTAAACTATATTGAGAGGATTGAGAGAAGAGAAGTGCCAGTGGGGGTGTAAGTGAGCTAAATTCTCATCTATGAAAGCAGGGAGTCAGTAGATGACATTTAAAATTAAAATAAACAGTATAAGCAGTCATGTTATTTAGAAATATGGAGGAAACTACCAGGAAAGAAACCAAAACAACCTGCTAAAATAATTGAAAGTTATTACCCAGGGAATAGGCCTGGGGTAGGAAGAGGTGGAGCAGGAGGATTTTTGCTTTCATTATAGACTCTTCTGGATTTTTTAATATTTTAAAATAATGTGCTTGTATTCTTTTAATAATTTTTTAAAGTTTTCCAATTCTTTGACTTTATTTTATGCAAAGTCTAAAACAATGATCATTTCAGGCCCTGGGAACATGGTCATAAAATCCAACTGACGCTTCCTGAAAGGGAAGTTGTGCTTTTCATGACTCATATCTAACGTACCTAATTTATTCCTGAAGAACACTTCACTTTTGACCACCTGATGATCAAACTGGTAATCTGACAACCAGCTTCAAAATTAAGACAAGAACAAGAGACTATTTTGGTTCGCACCATTTAATAACATTTCAGAGAGAAAGATACAGCAAAAGGGTTTCTGCCCAGCAAATAAAGTAATTTAGATTTGTTATGAAATGGGCTATTTGCTGGCCTGGTATTTTTCTTTAATATATTTTTTGAGGGGCTACAATTGCAGGTTTTTCTCTAGTGGATTCCTCTCCTACCACGGACCTGAGGCTGTTTTCCAAAGCCTCCTCTTCACAAAACTCATCTTTTACCTGGCTCCCAGATTGGCCATGGCCATATTGTCTGCCCTCTCTAAAGCCTAGATCCCAAGCTATGTGGACAATATGGTCATCTAGGTGGGTCGCATTTAGGAATCGCATGGCATTTTTGACATCAGCTCTGTTACGGTGTTCTACAAAACAGAAACCACGTGCCATTTTCTTTATTTTATCCAGGCCCATAAAAACATTCTTGACATCACCACATCTACTAAAGAGCTCAAATATTTGCTCTTCGGTTGTATGAAAGGAAAGATTCCCCACATACAGTGTGGAGCTTTCCATCAGTAATTTTTCATGCTCATTGTCATTGCTACTAAACAGCTGGCCCTGGTACTCGCTCAGCTCCAGGGAGGAGTTGCTGTACAGAATTCTCAGGTCCTTGGACATAGTGCCCGGTGGGTGCTGTGAGGGCAGCAGTTCCCGATCCAGCTTAGCACCAGTATCACCACCAAAGAAACCCTAAATTGAATTTAACAAAAGTAAAGTTACAAGGAGGGAAACTGAAATACAAACCTGTGTATATTTAAGAGGTTTGTGCCCAGATGCATAGACATCTCAGCTCTTGACCATGAGGATCACATCAAGGCAAACCAAAAATAGAAAGTTCCAAAAGCCCCAGGAACATGGTCATAAAATCCAATTTTGCAAGTCTTCCTGAAAGGGAAGTTACGCTACCTTTGGTTGACTCAGATCTTACATACCTCATCTATTACCACTATCTATTATCTATTCCGCTCTCGGAAAATATGGTATAAAACAGTAAAATGGATCAAATTTTCATGGAGAATGAGCACTAGTATCATCCTGATCAAGGACTAGGCATCAGATAAAACACATACATAATCAGGGTCAAAGCACAAATACAGTTGTGGCATACTCTTTTATGATTTAAAATAATAAATTTGTGATTCAAGTCTATAATATGGAAATCAATATATTGTGTTGTTAAGTTAGGCAGAATCCCTATGTACTATCAAGTACACAAGAAGCTCTATAAAAATAAGAACTCTCTGGCATCATAAATCTGACCTAAATTAAGATTAGATTTTACTAGCAATAATTCCACTCATCATCTTAGACTTTTATTTAATTATTTGAATATTCCAAGTCTACTTAAAAAACCTTCCCAGATAATTTTAATGAATGCCCTTTTCCCCCTTTACTAAATTTTCCTACTGTAGTCGGAGGCATTAAAAATGATTCAACTGCTTTTAGCTACACTTTTAAAAAATATGCATTAGTTCTCCCCCCTCCCCGACTCCTATTTTGCAATGGTTCCCAAATTTTAGTGTGAGAGAAATACCTGCAGAGCTAGACTGAAATGCAGCTTCTTGAAGCCCACCCTTAAGAGAATCTGACTCAGCAGATCTAGAGCAAGATCTGGGAACTGACATTTAACATTTAACCTGCACCCTTCGGTGATCCAGATGCAAGTAGTCCAAGGACCACACTTCTGAGAAACTCTTCTGAGGAAATGCATTCTCTTAACAAACCTGTAATGAGCAATCTTTATTTGCCAGGCACTATGCTAAGTGCTATAAATGCAAAAATGAAAAAGATACAGTGAAAGTATGATTTTCAGAAATTATTGTATCCACAGCACCTAGCATGAACAATGACTTGCACATACAGTAGACATGCAATAAATATGTGTTGAATGATAGAACACATGAATTCAGAATTGACTGATGAAGCCAGACAAGTAAACAAGAAAACATGATATGGTGTGATCAATACTATTTTAGCAAAATACCCGGGGAAAGGGAGAAGGAAACTAACATTTATTGGGCATCTACTTTGCGATGGATATTTCGTGCACTTTCCATTACATCACACAGGAGGAGAAACAGTTACCCAGTTCGGAGGCACCAGAGAAGGTGTCCAGAGGAAGGGCTGCGTGCACTGATTCTCAAATGACAAGGAGGGTGTGTGTGTGTGTGTGTGTGTGTGTGTGTGTGTGTGTGTGTTTGGGGGGAGGGTGTAGAAATTTAGGGAAAGAGCCAGATAGAGAAAACATGTGCAAGGGTAGAACACAAAGAAAAATAAAAGCATAGAAGCCGGAAATGGGAGCCTAAATAAAACCAGGTGCTGTACAATTCAAAGCAATGAAAATTGGGGGCCCTTCCTACTTAGTAGGAAGACCACTGCCCCAAAATCATCTTCCTGACAGCCTGTCAATGGTGTCTGAAAGTCTGCTGCTACAAACTCATTACTTTGAGTCATTGACAAATTGCCCCGTTAAAAAACAAATATCCCTCCCAGACTTCATTTCCTTTTTTTTTCCTTTTGTGACCTGGTTACTAGATTGGCAGATCAGAGAATGTGATAGCTATAGTGGATTTCATTTCATCCAGGCATTAGACAAAGTTTCCCATAATTTCATTGCAGACGAGATGGCAGAATATAGGCTGGGTGCTCCAGCTATTTGTTGAAATGAGTCTGTAACTGATTGAACAAACGAATGATTTGGTGTCAGACTAGAAGGGAAGTTCTAGGAGTGAGCCAAAAAGCTCTATTCTTGGCTGTGTCTTGTTCAGCTCATTTATAATTTTGGCTTCCTACAAATAAGAGCTTTTGAAATGGTCAGAGCAGTCCAAAGTTGGAATGGGCTGCCTTGGGGAGCAATGAACACTAGGCACCGAGGAGTTCAAGCCAACCTTGGAGAACCCCTTGCCCGGTAGTCGGGCAATGTAGACACCCCTTTTAACCAGTGTAGTGTTATGAAGCAAGTATAAATTTTGAAGTCAAAAGACCTCAGTTCAGGGCTTCCCTGGTGGCGCAGTGGTTGAGAGTCCGCCTGCCGATGCGAGGGACGCGGGTTCGTGCCCCGGTCCGGGAGGATCCCACGTGCCGTGGAGCGGCTGGGTCCGTGAGCCATGGCTGCTGAGCCTGCGCGTCCGGAGCCTGTGCTCCGCAACGGGAGAGGCCACAACAGTGAGAGGCCCGCGTACCGCAAAAAAAAAAAAAAAGACCTCAGTTCAAATCTCAGCTTTACCACTTATTAGCAACGTGACCCTAGGCAAAGTACTTAACCACACTGATTTCAATCTCCTCATCCGTAAACCGGAGATAAAAACACGTACCTTGAAGCAAATGCTGTGACAAGGTCATAGGGGAAAACACCTTGCACAGTGCTTAACACACTGTAGGTGTTCAATAAACAGCAGGTACTAGACAAATTATTCCAATTCTGTGATTTAGTGACCCAGAATAAGTACATATCAAATCTGCTGATGACACAGAGTTAGGAGGGACTTTGAACAGATCTGGGCAGTCTTGGATGATTGAACCCAAACTGACAAGGTGATGGATAGTACTTAGGGATAAATGTGAAGTAATACTTTTTAGATTCAACACAGGGCAAAAGGACAGAGTGAGGGAGATCTGGAAAGAGCACAGGCTTAAGAGTCCTGTTTTATAATTTTATAATCCCATAGTTCATTCATTTATTCACTCATTTCTTCATTTATTCAATAAACATTCTTGGAGCACTCTAGATTCTAGGGAAATAAGAATGAGACGCATCCTCTACCCTGAAGGAGCTCACAACCTGGGGAGTCAGGCAACTTACAAGATAAATTCCAACACAATGTGATTATTCTACTTATAGGAGCACATACTAGGCCCAGAGGTAGCACAGAGAAGGGACAGAAAACTACAGAGGAGGAATATGAGGGGGGGACTTTCTAGGGGGACATGATCCCTGAGTCTGTTAAAAAATGATCACATTGTATTTATTTTTTGAATAACCGATTCAGATTTGTGGTACAAGATATACAAAAAGATGGGCAAAGCAAGTCTGCCTTCTGACACTGTGCCCCAGCCACCCCGTTCTCTGCAGAGGCAAATCACTGCCACTGGTTTCTTGTGTATCTATCCAGACACACATCAAGTCCAATTCTGAAAGGTGAATAAGGGTTTGGCTGGAAAACAAAGGGTCATTCTAAGCAGAAAGAACAGTGTGTACAAAGGCATGGAGGCATGGTGGGGTGTTCAGTTTGATACCATTTGGGCAAGAAGATAAGGAAAGGATTCTAGAAGATAAGACTAGAAGGGTAGCCAGGGTCAGGTTGTGAAAGACCTTGTAAGGCATGTGGAACAGTTTGGACTCTACCAGTAAGCAGTGGAGAGCCATGTTAGGGCTTGAAGCAGAGGAGTGATGTGATCTGATATGCGTTACAGAAAACTCATTCTAGTACCAATATGGAGAAAAGATTAAAGGGGAGTAGGCCCAGAGTCAGGGAGACCGTTTGGGAAGCTATTTTAGTAGTTTAAAAAAAAAAGAGATGATGGGGACTCTGGACTAATACAATGTAGTAATATAAAGAAAAGACATACCTGATAGACACTTAGAAGATAGACTTAACAGGTCTTGGTAACTAGTTGAATGAAGAGTCTAGGAAGACTCCCAACATTCAGGCCTGGACTACTGTGGATAGGTTCTGAGTCACCAAAATGGTAGTTATGGGGTAGGTAGAGCAGGAGGAACAGATTTGAAAAGGAAGATGAATTTGTGACACACAGTTTGGTGTTGAGGTACCTGTGGCACATATGTCCCACATGTTTAGTTGCAATTGAGTATTCAGGCTTGAAGCTTACAAGAGAGGTCTGGGGCCATAGATATAGATTAGGGAGTCAACAGCACAGTCGATAAAACCACGGGGATGGATGAGATGATCTAAGGGAAAGGTGTAGAATGAGAAACATCCTGGGAAACACCAGCACTTAACGGGTGGCAGAAGAAGAGTCCACAAAGAAGCATATAAAGGAGCAACTA
This sequence comes from Stenella coeruleoalba, assembly GCF_951394435.1. Taxonomy (NCBI): domain Eukaryota; kingdom Metazoa; phylum Chordata; class Mammalia; order Artiodactyla; family Delphinidae; genus Stenella; species Stenella coeruleoalba. The sequence goes on along the minus strand of NC_137152.1, from coordinate 87,591,302 downwards.
GAGAGGAATGAGGAGAATCAGGAGAGGAGCAGCATCACCAAAGCCAAGGAGTAGGCACTTTCAAGAGAATCATTGCAGCTCTATTTACAATAGCCCGGAGATGGAAACAACCTAAGTGCCCATCATCGGATGAATGGATAAAGAAGATGTGGCACATATATACAATGGAATATTAGCCAGCCATAAAAAGAAACGAAATTGAGCTATTTGTAATGAGGTGGATAGACCTAGAGTCTGTCCTACAGAGTGAAGTAAGTCAGAAAGAGAAAGACAAATACCGTATGCTAACACATATATATGGAATTTAAGGAAAAAAATGTCATGAAGAACCTAGGGGTAAGACAGGAATAAAGACACAGACCTACTAGAGAATGGACTTGAGGATATGGGGAGGGGGAAGGGTGAGCTGTGACAGGGCGAGAGAGAGTCATGGACATATATACACTAACAAACGTAAGGTAGATAGCTAGTGGGAAGCAGCCGCATGGCACAGGGAGATTGGCTTGGTGCTTTGTGACCGCCTGGAGAGGTGGGATAGGGAGGGTGGGAGGAAGGGAGACGCAAGAGGGAAGAGATATGGGAACATATGTATATGTATAACTGATTCACTTTGTTATAAAGCAGAAACTAACACACCATTGTAAAGCAATTATACCCCAATAAAGATGTTAAAAAAAAAAAAAGAGAGGCATGAGGACAGACGTGGAGCAACAATGAGATGTTAAATGCAGCAGAAAGACGTCCAGTAAAACAAAGGTCCAGTAAAACAAAGACTTAAAATTGTTCGTTGGATTTGGCAATCAGGATGTCATTGGTTTCCTTAACAAGAGCAGTTAACAGTGGTGTTCTGGGGTCAGAAAAGCCAGACTGGGGGGTGGAGGGAGGCGGGGCTGGCTTTTGAATGGGAGGTGAGGAAAAGGAGACAATAAGTGTAGACTACTCTTTTGAAAAGCTTCTATGATAGTGGGAGGAAAGAAATAGGGTGAGCACCAGTTAGGGATAGTGTCGAAGGAGAGTTCTGCTTGTTTGTTTCTCTTTGTTTAAAATTGAAGTATAGTTGATTCACAATGTTGTGTTACACAACATTATACAGCAAAGTTATACAGCAAAGTGATTCTGTGATACTGTGCTATACAGTAGGACCTTGCTGTGTATCTATTTTATATATAGTAGCTTGTACCTGTTAATCTCAAACTCTTAGTTTATCCCTCCCCCCTCCCTTTCCCCTTTGGTAACCATAAGTTTGTTTTCTACGTCTGTGAGTCTATTTCTGCTTTGTAACTGAGTTCATTTGTATCATTTTTTTAGATTCCACATATAAGTGATATCATATGATATTTGTCTTTCTCTGTCTGACTCACTTCACTGAGTATGATAATCTCTAGGTCCATGTTTGTTTCTTTTTTGAATAGGAGAAAGCTGAGCATCTCTAAGGGCCAGAGTTGGGGAGACTATAAGTGAGGTACCAAGGTGCTCAGTAAGTGAGAGACCTGGGGGGCTGTAGATAACAGTAAGAAGGATTGGAAGAGGGTAACTATATCATTTCCTGGCTCCACGGGGTAAGAGAGAACAGAGAACTTCTGCCACTGAACCTGTGGAGAAGTTGCTTAGTAGATGTGAAGTATCCGACCCAAACGAGGTGCTCAATAAATGTGAAGAAGTGACTTCTTTTAAGCCCACACAATAGTAAAATCGCATTAGAAGATCACAAGATGGAACAGTCCTAATGTACTCAGCTCTGGTCAAACCAAACATGGAGCAGTACATCCATTCCTGGGCACCTTATTTTAAAGTGAACACTTACAAACTAGAGAGGATTGATTAGGAATTGGGCATGTTTAGTCTAGCAAAGAGATAGTTAACCTTTAAAGGAGGATATGACTGGCCTCATGATACATTTGAAGGGTTATTTCTGCTCCATATGGTAAAAGTAAGATTAATGGATAGAAGTTACAAGGAGAAGCTTGCAAATCTTTTTCTGCACAGTTTTTCATGTGTCCAATGATGAAATGTGAACTTACCTAGTATATTAAAGTGGAGGCTGGATGAATACATACCTGAAAAGGGAGTTAGAAAGGCTACTGTTAAAGAAGATGGAAAAGCAATGGAGTCGTTGCAGGCCACAGATCATCAAGTTGATTTGTAGACACTGTGAGAGACTATTTCCTACTTCATAAAGTAGAGCTTGGCTAGAATAGAAGGCTCTCCCTGACTCTCGCTAGTGGGGAAGAATGAGTCAGAGCATCTAAAAATAGAAGAAAAACTTGAAGAATGGCTCAAAATGATCACAATCAAAATCCTAAGGGGAGGGAGGAGAGAAGGTGGCAAGATAAAGCAAATAACCTTCCAGGAAACAAATTTTACTGGCTTTCTGGAATTAGCAGGAGAACTCTGCGAAGAACCTTTTCAATGGCTGCCTTAAATTAATGCTTGGTATTATTTCAACTATGCGGAAGAAATAAAGATTTGGACTCTTTAAAAAGCCAGGCTGTTTCCTGCTCCAGATGAAGGCAGTAGCTCTGAGAAAGGAAATTAGAAAGAGCTGGGACAGCAGTGTTACATGCCTCACCTTTATAAGACTGTTCCTGGGAAGACAGAGAAAGCTGAGAGCAGCTGTTGAAGCCTGGACCTCATGGCCAGAGATCTGGCTTGTGCCAAGAGAAAGTAATGCTTGATTGAGGCTGCTTAGGCCTCAGAGTGGTAGAAGATGCTCATATGTCTTTAACACTTGTATTTTAAAAAACAGTTGAGCATAAGCTGAAACAGACAGGCAGACCCAAAGCAGAGACGTTGGCCTAGGACAGCCCACAGGAGAAAAGAGTGTAATAAGCGACTGTTCAGTATAGAAGCTGACCCCGATTAAATTAGTAACAAGAAATTAATGATGCTTAATGGGTTTTGTTTGTTCGTTTATCATTTGCACTGTACGGCCTTGCAATTCAAAGTGTTGCCCGTGGAGCAACAGAAGCAGCATCGGGTGATTTGAACGCACAGTACAGGTTGAGAAGCACTGCTATACCTGGTTTCTTAGCTGAACTTTCGCCTAGCAAAACTCTCTCTCCCTTCTTCCTTCCTTTTCTCCCTCCCTCCACCTCTCTTGATTTCTCTGATTCTTGTTTACATTGTAAGCTAACAAACAACTCTAATTATGGCTGAGAGCCCTAAAAGTAGTGCTCATGATATGCCCAGATAAGGAAAAGAAAAGAGTAGCCAGGTAACATGCCGTAAAGCATGAGTTTGGGGAGTGGGAAACCACAGACTTGGTTTCCCATTGTACTGTGTGAATAACCTTCATCAAGCTTATAAACCTTTCTGAGCTTCAGTTCCCTCATCTGTAAAATAAAGGTCATTATAGTATTTGCCTCATAGTGCTTTTGTGAGGTTGAAATGAAGAGAAAGTATGTAAACTGTCTAGCATAGGGCCTGACACAGAGTAGGTGCTCAGTATATAGTACTCATTATTATTGAAAGCGATCCATTTCAAAGTGAAGTTAGAAATAACAAAGAACTAGTGTAGCCTTCCAAAGTCCCCTTGAGAGCCTCCATGAAAGCCCCATTTTCCTCATCCAATTCAACCTCCTTGATTCCAGCGCCAGCCAGCAGAGTCAGGCTAAAGCATTTCTTACTCCCTTGGACTATCTTCCTGTTTTTGTTGAATTACGAAGATTTTCTACTTTTTCATCGCAAATGGCCCACTGTTCTAGTACATTAAAGCTAAAAAATATCTTTTGTGGGCTGGCCTGGAAATGTAACTACCATGTATTACAATTTTTTTCTCCTATGGAAAAACGCACGTCACCTTCCAAACGATTGACTTCAGAGTGAACTTTGAGATCTCAGCCTATGTACATGTTGGAGGCTGCCTGTATGTCAACATATGGAATGGTGACAAAGGGCTAGATAAACCGACTCCAGAATTCTAGAGGTGGCTGAATGGTAAATGAGAAAGCTCCAAGGAACGGGAAGTAGGGTAAATAGATCAATCTGAGGGCACAGTATCAAGGTTTAGAAAGCTAATACAGGAAGGGAGATACACCTCAGGAAGGATATTAAAAACAGCAGCAAGAACAACACGAACCATTTTTCTACTATATTAGGTCAGGGGCCCCTAATCAGCAGCTTCGGATCTACAAACAATATAGAGGCCTTACAAGTTATCTCTGCGAGATGGTTACCCTCCTCCTGCATTGCTCTCTATAATTGGCCTTGATTCTCAGTTCAGAGAAGAAGACAGAAAACAGCATCCCCAACCTCCATCCTTCTCAACCCACACCCTGACAACCACCCCCCAGGTTTACTTGGCTTCCTTCTGCCCTTACCTCCTTCTTTCAAGAGGAGATCCAAGCTTCAGGAAAGTACAACACAGTTTTTCCTTACAAAGAGGGAGAAGACTACTGTTTTGGGTAAAATGAGATGACTGGTGAAAACAGGATTCCCAGGATGGAGAGAGGTGGAAAGCTAATAACAAAGGACCATGGAAAAAACAAAGGACTTTTGTGCCTTCTCACTGAAGTCCTTAGCAAGAAAATTGATTATATCCAGGGGAACTCTGGGTTAATAGGGCAGCAAGCTAGCAAAGTCTGATACCCACCATTTACGAATGCCCATTACAATATCCATGAAGCTCTGCGAGAACCCTAAGAGTTTTGCACTAGCTAGGGAAACTGGGGGAAAACTGATCATCAGCTGCTAGTGGGGAAGGAAGAGCTGGCTCTTGTGGGGAGACTGGGTTGGACTGAGGACCATACCTGTGGCCTACGTACACTCTACCAGATAGTGAAAGTGCCCAAGAAAGAGGGGGAAAGCTTTTGATTCACTTCTACCAGCTGTTTTCAGGGGCTGTACTGATCAGAAAACAAGAGACTACCCCTTTACTACACAAAAATATCTTCCAAGGCAACCAGAGTTCTGATCCATTTCTTCTACCATCAGCTCCTCTATTTTCTATACACTTTTGGAGATTACAACATGAACACACCACATGACTGGTGATGGTGGTAGTGGTGGCTGGGCCAGTGCTTGTTATAAGGGAAATCTCAAATAGAAGCACGCTTGGAGACACTATATATGAAATAATGTAACAGGACAAACTGCAGAGTCATATAACACAGAAGATCAGAGATAGATGATTCCATCTCGGTCCAGTAAAACCTAAAAATAATAAAACCACCACCACCAACACTATCCACTGCCACCTTTTCCTGTGCACTTATTATGTACCAGGTACTATCTTAAGTACTTTACATGCATCATCTCATTTATGCCTCAGTGCAAACACAGGTTGTCTTTCAAGTTTGTTTGAAAGGGTCAGGTAAAATAATATATAACATTTATTGAGCTCTCACTATGTGCTAGGCACTAAGTATTGTATATCTAGTACCTCAACTCGGCACTAGAAAATGGGCTCAGCCTTCCCAGTTCATCCTTCAAGGATCAGTTCAGGCATCACCTCTTGGTCAATCAACAAATATTTATGGAGCATCTACCATGTCCAAGCACTGTGTTAAGAAAAATCTGTGGCTGGGAACCCAACCCTGGCCGTCTATAAGAATCACCTGGGGACCTTTTAAAATTATAGATCCCTGGTCCACACCCCAGACCTACTGAATCTGAATCCTTATAACTGGGATCTGTTGTGGGTGATATTATGTTCCTCCTCAAAATCCATATGTTGAAATCCTAATCCCCCCTATACCTCAGAATGTGACTATATTTGGAGATGGGATCTTTAAAGAGGTAATTAAGTTAAAACAAGGTCATTATGGTGAGCTCTAATTCAATATGACTGGTATCCTTATAAAAGGAGGATGTTTGGATATAGACATGTACAGAGGGATGACCACGTGAAGACCAGGGGAGAAGATAACCATCTACAAGGCAAAGAGAGAGGCCTCGGAAGAACCCTGCCAACACCTTGATTTCAGACTTCTAGTTTCCAGAACTGTGAGAAAATAAATCTCTGTCGTTCTCTTCCACTTGCCAGCTGTGTAACCTTGGAAAATTAATTCCATCTCTTGGAGAGCTGTAAAACAAGGCTACCTCATAGGCTTGCTAGGAGCAATAAATGGAAAATGGTTGTAAAGCCCTTAGCACCGTGCCTTGCATATAGTAAAGGCTCATTCATGTTAGCTGTTGTTATTAATATTATAAGGTGCTTGGTCTAGAACAGGAACTCTTAAAAAATCAGGGGATAAATGAACTTCAAGGGAAAAATATTACATCTGTATTTTCACCAACCTCTAACTGAAATTTAGATTTCCTTCCATTATAAATGCAGAGAATAGATCGCAGTAGTATTAGCAGCACCTGTGACTTTGTCATCAGTAGAAATCACAGTTTTATGTCACATTACTATTATTACAGATGTCTTTAAATATTGTTACACTCATCATTACTTTGAAGTTACCGTGGTTATCAGAGCTGCATCCATATCTTGCTACTTACATTAATAACAAGCACTTACATAACTATATGACAGTTTTCCATTTTTAGTATTTTTATAAGTACATTTCAATATAATTTACTTCCTTTGTAATCCTACGTATTGTGTTCTGTGTATCTAAAAACACTGTTCTGAGAAGACATCCATGGGCTTTATTATATTGTCAAAGGGATCCTTGGCACAAAAAAGGTTAAGAAGCCCTGATCTACAATGGAACAAGATAGAAAGCCCAGAGATAAACCCACGCACCTATGGTCAACTAATCTATGACAAAGGAGGCAAAGATATACAATGGAGAAAAGACAGGCTCTTCAATAAGTGGTGCTGGGAAAACTGGACAGCTACACGTAAAAGAATGAAATTAGAACACTCCCTAACACCATACACAAAAATAAACTCAAAATGGATTAGAGACCTAAATGTAAGACCGGACACTATAAAACTCTTAGAGGAAAACATAGGAAGAACACTCTTTGACATAAATCACAGCAAGATCTTTTTTGATCCACCTCCTAGAGTAATGGAAATAAAAACAAAAATAAACAAATGGGACCTAATGAAACTTCAAAGGTTTTGCACAGCAAAGGAAACCATAAACAAGACGAAAAGACAACCCTCAGAATGGGAGAAAATATTTGCAAACGAATCAACGGACAAAGGATTAGTCTCCAAAATATATAAAGAGCTCAGGCAGCTCAATATTAAAGAAACAAACAACCCAATCCAAAAATGGGCAGAAGACCTAAATAGACATTTCTCCAAAGAAGACATACAGATGGCCAAGAAGCACATGAAAAGCTGCTCAACATCGCTAATTAGTAGAGAAACACAAATCAAAACTACAATGAGGTATCACCTCACACCAGTTAGAATGTGCATCATCAGAAAATCTACAAACAACAAATGCTGGAGAGGGTGTGGAGAAAAGGGAACCCTCTCGCACTGTTGATGGGAATGTAAATTGATACAGCCACTGTGGAGAACAGTATGGAGGTTCCTTAAAAAACTAAAAATAGAATTACCATATGATCCAGCAATCCCACTACTGGGCATATACCTAGAGTAAACCATAATTCAAAGAGACACGTGCACCCCAATGTTCATTGCAGCACTGTTTACAATAGCCAGGTCATGGAAGCAACCTAAATGCCCATCGACAGACGAATGGATAAAGAAGATGTGGTACATATATACAATGGAATATTACTCAGCCATAAAAAGGAACGAAACTGAGTCATTTGTTGAGACGTGGATGGATCTAGAGACTGTCATACAAAGTGAAGTAGGTCAGAAAGAGAAAAACAAATATCGTATATTAACGCATGTATGTGGAACCTAGAAAAATGGTACAGATGAACCAGTTTGCAGGGCAGAGGTTGAGACACAGATGTAGAGAACCAATGTATGGACACCAAAGGGGGAAAACCACGGTGGGGTGGGGATGGTGGTGTGCTGAATTGGACGATTAGGATTGACATGTATACACTGATGTGTATAAAATTGATGACTAATAAGAACCTGCAGTATAAAAAAACAAACAAACAAAAAAACCAACTAATACTAAACTTTCTTTGGATTATTTGTATGGAAATATGTTAATATAAATGTTTCAGACATTACATGAAATTTCTAAAAATCTTATATGTTCTGGTATAATGTTATAAGTCATAATTCTAGTTATTACTTTAAAATGTATATCTCAGAAATAACTAAATTTCCTTGTCAATTGCATTATTATGAACTTTCATCAAATCTTTAACCGTGGTCATTTTTAAGTCTTTTGTCATTTACAGACAGTTCTGGGTGTACTCTTTTGCCTTTGCAAAGATGTTCCTATAAAAGGGTTTCATCTTCAAGGAATTCATGGAAAAGACTGACAAGTACAGGTTTCTGGTAACTGACTATACCGCTGAACTGAATGAATAAGCATTTTCAGAACTCTAATGGAAAACTGATGAATTCATAAAAGTGCTAACAAAGATTAAGATGAAAAAAAATTAATTACATGGGACTGAGTGAACTGATGAGGATGATTATAATTTTTGTGACTTTCTGTTTGAATTAAAAAAAAATCCCACAAGGACTCAGAGGCAAAAAATATACAAATCAATTTTCACTGCAAAGTAAAGGAGCGGTTACAGTGGAGGATTACTGGACTGAATGTCAATATTATGACGTAGTATGAGTGTGTTTCGTGTTTGGTAATTGCAATCATTGTTGCTTTTGTTGTGGTCATCCATTTACAATGCTTGGTGTCAGTTTATCTATTGTAAAAATAAAACACAGTGTGTGTGTGTGTGTGTGTGTGAGAAAAAAGAACTTAAAAAAAAAGAGTTGTGTAAATGATGCTGGCAGGTAGAAAATAATAAAGCTGATATGAACAAGCAAAATAAAAGAATATATTATGTAGCCATTTAAAATTATAATTATGAACTGTATAAAACTATATAAAACTGTTTATATTAAGTGAAAAACTGTGTACCAAATTAGATCTTTGTTCTAACCATAATTATGCAAAATACGTGTATAAATGCATAGAGACAAATAGGAAAAAACTCAACACAATTTTCTAGAAGGTGAAATAATTGTTAATTTATTTCCTCTTATTTTATGTATATTATACTTACATATTATATACGTATATTGTATATTATGTTTATATTTATTCTTTGTGCTTCCAAAGAAATTTTAAATGAAAAAAAATTACATTAAAAAATAGTAAGTCCAAAAAAAAATCTTGACAGAAACATATTTTGAATGTGTACTACTTACCATTTCATAATGTTTTTTCTTAAAAAAAACTGATTCTTTCAGAGATTGCATGCATGATACTGAGATCATTTGTTTTTTTGTCTGTATAATTGGTTCTTCCCAATGTAAATTGATTTAATCCTTCACGGGACAATTCTTAAATGGTTTAACTATAAGTCCAGATCAACTAAATAAAGATATAACCTTATCTTCTAATCATCAAAAAAAAATAGAAGCCCTGATCTAGAAGGTTTTAAACCCTTACCAACTATAGCAGTCTACAAATCTGTGAACAATTGTGAAAGTTTCAGGAAAGATACTCTGCTTTCTCCCATTAAGAAAGTTTAACAAAATTAAATATTGATGGTAGGGAAATGGACTTATCTAAAAACTACTGTATGCCTTGACTTGAACTTAATTAGACTGTAAGTGCTTAGACGGCAGCTTCCTATTCTCTAGATAGTCTATATAACCTCTCAGTGCCTTGGTTTCTTCATCTTTTAAGTGGAGATGATGATAGTATCTCACAGGGTTGTTGTGATAATTAAATTGGATAATGCCATGTAAAGCACTTGGCACAGTGCCTGGCCCATGGTAGTAATAAAAAATTCAGCTATTATAATATTTTTAAAATATTTATTTATTTATTTTTGGCTGCACTGGGTCTTCATTGCTGTGCACTGGCTTTCTCTAGTTTCGTTGCAGTGCGTGGGCCTCTTATTGTGGTGGCTTCTCCTGTTGTGGAGCACCGGCTCTAGGTGCGCAGACTTCAGTAGCTGTGGCACATGGGCTCATTAGCTGTGGCTTGCGGGCTCAAAAGCGCAGGCTCAGTAGCTGTGGCGCACGGGCCCAGTTGCTCTGTGGCATGTGGGATCTTCCCGGACCAGGGATCAAACCCGTGTCCCCTGCACTGACAGGCGGATTCTTAACCACTGCACCACCAGGGAAGTCCATCAGCTACTATAATATTAATTATTATACCAGACTTATCAATTTCCTTCCTGGCTCTCCACAGTACAAACAAAAGTCTTTAAATATATTGGTCAGGGCAGAAGACCTGTAGAGACATTTTTCCAAAGAGGAAATGGAAATGGCCAACAGGTACATGAAAAGATGTTAAACATCGCTAATCATCAGGGAAATGCAAATCAAAACTATGATGAGACATCACCTCACACCTGTCAGAATGGCTGTCAACAAAAAGAACACAAATTACCAATGTTGACGAGGATGTGGAGAAAAGGAAACCCTTGTACACTGTTCGTGGGAATGTAAATTGGTGCAGTCGCTGTGGAGAACAGTATGGAGGTTTCTCAAAAAACTAAAAATAGATACCGTATGATTCAGCAATTTCACTCCTGGGTATACATCTGAAAAAAACAAAAACACTAATTCGAAAAGATACATGCACCCCAATGTTCATAGCAGCATTATTTACAATTGCCAAGATATGGAAGCAAACTAAATCTCCAACAACAGATGAATGCATAAAGAAGATGTGGTATATATACATATATACACACATATGTATGTGTGTATATATGTGTATACACACACGCGCACACACACACAATGGAATACTACTCAGCCATTAAAAAGAACGAAATTTTGCTATTTGCAGCAACATGGTTGGACTTGGAGGGCATTACGCTAAGTGAAATAAGTCAGACAAAGAAAGACAAACACTGTTTGATATCACTTATTTGTGGAATCTAAAAAATATGACAAACTAGTGAATATAACAGAAAAGAAGCAGACTCACAGATATAGAGAACAAACTAGTGGTTACCAGTGAGGGGAAGGGGCAATATAGGGGTGGGGGGTGTGAAGTACAAACTACTAGGTGTAAGATAGGCTCAAGGATGTACTGTACAACACAGGGAATATAGCAATATTTTGTAATAACTGTAAATGGAAAGTAACTTTTTAAATTGTATAAAATTTTTGAAAAATTAAAAAAATAAGATTGTGGTTATATATATATTTGTTAATAAATCATTGATTGCACTTTTTTGCAGTATGCAATCTTCTTAAAACAGATGTTATACTTTGTAAATGTATAATAAACCATCACTAAAAAGTCACCTAATGGTAAAAGGCATAAGCTTTGAAGTTGGAAAGGGGTAGGTTCAAATTCAAATGCCACCACTTACTACTTATGTGACATGAGAGCTTCTTTAACTTTCCCAAGCCCAGCTCATCACTGGAATCATAGTACCTACTTCATAGGATTGTTGTGGGGATTAAATGAGATGATATATGTAAAGTGCCCAGCACATAGCATGACCTCAATAAGTAATATCTATTCCTTTTCTTAATAATTGTTAAATGTATGGCAAACTTGTGAAGCAGGAGGATTTCCTTAATGCTTCACACAAGGTCCCCTGAGACCTGGTCCTGAAATCCCTTTCTAGCCTTGACTCTCATTGTTCCATCTCTCACATCTTACTTTCCAGTAACACCGACTTTCTTTGTAATCCACACGCAGCCCCCAACATACACCCTGCTGTCACCTCCAGGCCTCTGTTCTCTCCTCTTTCCATGTAGATTGCCCTTCTCTCCTTCCAGAGCTGACCCCTCCTTCACACTCCCCCAGCAGTGCTCCCCACACACACACCAGGCCTCCATCGTCACTTCCCGTTTGTGCTGTATTTGTCTGTTTACGTATCTGTTTTGCCAACTAGACCATGAGTTCTTTGGGGGCTTGGGCTGTGTCTTATCTACCTCTGAAACCTCACTAACCCCATACTTGGCACAGGGCAAGTGGAGAGTATGTGACTGTTGATGACTCCATCTGAGAAGAAGGTGTCCCTTTTCTCCCCTTTCTACTCCACCCAGAAAGCCACCAGCTCTGTCTGCAAGTGGGGGCCCCTTCTGCTTGTTGGGTTTATGTAAGAACGTTTTGCTACTTGGAGTCTCTCCATCCAACACAGTATATGTGAGCAAAGCAAGGCTTCACAGAGAGGAGTCAAGGAGGCCCTGCCCAGTCAGCCTTCCCGGGGAGTTATGCTATATGTCAGTACAAGCTGGACTTGTATGCAAACACACAACAGCTTTCTGAACTCTATATCCGAGCTATCTAGATTTTCCTCTTTCTAAGTTATATTTGCTCTTGATCAGCCTGGATATAGTATGCAAAGCTGTACTGAATTATTAACAATACTACTTGCGAGCAAAGACTACAACAAGAGAAATGTCAAGGGGACAAAATCTGGAGTTTAATGGTGCCAAATGCCAAGAAGGAAATACTTCCACCAGGGCCTCATCCCAAGGTTATGCACAAAGATAAGAGGACTCAGGCAAGTGTAGAAGCAAAAGGTCCCAGCAAGTCTCAAAACACAACTTAAATAAACATTTATGGAGCTAATATATTTTGTTATAATGTTTAACATAAAATAATTATAAACAAGAGGGAAAATCATAAACACTGTAATTAAAAAACAATTTAGTAGGCTATAAGTCCACACAATGCATATGAAATTTCATATTCTACTACCTCCTCTGGCTTTTACCCAAGAACATTAAAAAAAAAAAAGACAGCGAAGAAGAAAAGGGGAAATTAACGCATCTAAAGGATTGGGTTTTGAGAGAACAAACAATCTTCAGTAGTCTGTGAGAACACAGCATACTCTCAGCTTTGCTGGACTGGTCAGTGACCTCCCAATGCCTCTTTCACGTCTTATCTTGGGATCCTGTCAGGAAGCAGGGGTACAGCTTGATTTTGGTTTTCTGGGTCCTACAGCAGAGAGAGTATGGCCCTCCTTCCATTTCCAGAAGTTGCTGGGCCCCATATAAGACCCAAGAGCCTTGGAAACAGGAGTTTGTTGGCTGCCCTTTGCTCCTAATCATGGGGGTGATCCTCGTGGCATACAGAGGGAATGTCAAATCTATGAAAGCCCAATCTACAGAGACTCAGGCAAGTGGAGCGCCACTAGAAGAGGGTGGCTCTGCCCCAACTGGTGTCAGTCTGGCCATCAAGCCCTCTTAGTGTACAGGAACCACCTCCTCTTTCCTCCGGCTCTCAGGACCAGTGCAGTGTGAATTCCACTAGCAGGCAAGTGGAATTCCACTAGTGGAATTCAGTGTCTCTGGAAGACCTGACTCAGGCAGGAAATGTTCGAAGTCTTGAACACTAGATGGCAGTATATACTGCTCTATTGCAAGGGCCATGGGCTTGTGAAAGAAGGGGGTTGGGGAGTGCTGACTGAAACTGAAATCCATTTGAGTTTTGAGTGAAAACTGAACATCATGAATATTTTAAATATTTTTCAGGAACCAATAGTTATTGAATCCTATGCATTCAAAGTATTCCAGGTCTCCAAGTTCTGAGACACCCCAGAACCCTACCACTTACCCACCCAGCGCATCCCTACATCTCACAAAGGTGGGGTTTGACCCAGGGCATCAGCCTGCCGTGCTCCCCACAAGTCTGCCCTTTCACCTCAGCTCAGCTCCAAAGACACCTTCTCCTCAGGGTCAAGAACCCTCAGGTCAAAGTTTCATGAGATTCCCCCTCCCCACCCCAGTGCCCATGAACATCCAATCTCTGCACCTCTTTTTTTTTTTTTTTAGTTATTCAGTTACATTGTTATAATAAAGCTGCACCAGTTGTTAAAATATTGAGATACATCCATAACGGTTGGTGAATAGCTGCTGCCTGGAGCCACCTACCTCCTCCCCTCCCCCGCCTCTCCCACCAACCTCTGCAAAGCTCCCAGCTACCGTGGCCATCCTGGCTTCTACCCCTGCCCTCCACCTTCCCTCTTAAGAGACCTCCATGCAACTGAAGCATTAATTGACTGTTAGCTGCCACAGGGGCCACCAGGACATTGCTGGAGCATTATAGCCTGTTCTTGTTCTAATTGGTGATATTTTGAAAAGAGGAAGTTCAAGGGAAAACTGCCCATGGTCAGCTAGCCAAAGGTGGAGGTGGGATCTACCCAAGACAGGCTAACCGCTATGCTATTCTTCCTCTACTTTCTAGAATTTTTTGATCTTTTCTCTGTAGTCTTATATAACTTAATTTTAGTAAAAGTTCTCTGAGTAACTGAAAAGAAAGTATATTCTCTCTGTTATCAAAATTTAGAGTTTAATATAGGGCTATTAGATTGATGTTTTTCAATTACATTATTCAAACATTATTAAAATTAACTTTAAAAATATGGCTATATGAAAATTAAAATTTATATATGTGATTTTCATATTTCTATTGGACACAATTGCCCTATAATCTTTTTAAAAATTTTTTATACAGCAGGTTCTTATTAGTTATCCATTTTATACATATTAGTGTATATATGTCAATCCCAATCTACCAATTTATCCCCCCCCCACCAACACCTCCCTGCTACTTTCCTCCCTCGGTGTCCATACGTTTGTTCTCTGCATCTGTGTCTCTATTTCGGCACTGCAAACCGGTTCATCTGTAGCATTTTTCTAGGTTCCACATATATGCGTTAATATACGATATTTGCTTTTCTCTCTCTGACTTACTTCACTCTGTATGACAGTCTCTAGATCCATCCACATCTCTACAAATGACGCAATTGTGTTTTTTTGTGGCTGAGTAATATTCCATTGTATATATGTGCCACATCTTCTTTATCCATTCATCTGTCAATGGACACTTAGGTTGCTTCCATGTCCTCGTTATTGTAAATAGAGCTGCAATGAACATTGTGGTCCATGACTCTTTTTGAATTATGGTTTTCTCAAGGTATATGCCCAGTAGTGGGATTGCTGGGTCATAAGGTAGTTCTATTTTTAGTTTCTTAAGGAACCTCCATACCATAGTGGTATGTATCAATTTATTGGTATGTATCACTTTTTCCATAGTGGCTGTATCAATTTACATGCCCACCTTGAAAGGGTAAGGACAGAGATCACCTAAGGCGGCAGGCGGGGATTGGAAAAGGGAGGGGAGAGGAAATTTGGAAAAATCGGGGAAACTAAGTAAAGAGGGGAGGATGGGACAAAACTAGGGAGAAAGAGGAGGTGCAGAGGTGAGGGAAGCGAGGGGGAAATAAAATGAGGGAAAGGAAGGGGAAGAAAGAAACGAAGGCAAGAAAAAGAGGAATGGGGGAGGAAAGGGGTGAATGAGGAAATAAAGAAAAGGAATCCAGAAAAAGAATAAAAAAGGGGGCGGGCTTCCCTGGTGGCGCAGTTGGTTGAGAGTCCGCCTGCCGATGCAGGGAACACGGGTTCGTGCCCCGGTCCAGGAAGATCCCACATACCGCGGAGCGGCTGGGCCCGTGAGCCATGGCCGCTGAGCCTGCGCGTCCGGAGCCTGTGCTCCTCAACGGGAGAGGCCACAGCAGTGAAAGGTCCGGGTACCTCAAAAAAAAAAGGGGGGGGCGAGAAAGAAAGGAAAGAGCAGAGAGAAGTAAATAAAGAGGAAAACTGAGATAAAGAATGGGAGAAGGGCCAAGAGAAGGCAGGCTGGGGGGTGGGGGATTGAGACAGTGAGGGAACAGGGGCGGCGGGAAGCCCGCTGAGGGGCTGGCACTCCCCGGAGCGAGCTCAGAGACCGCCTCCGCTGGGGCTCAGGGGAGACAGGAGAGAGCAAGTGGGAGGAAAGGGGAAGATGAGTGAAGGGAAAAGAAAGGGACAGAGACCAAGGAGCAGTTGAGTGTGCTTCTGTGACTTTTGTTCCAGGCCCGTCTTGGGTCCTCCCGAGGCGTGCCCGGCGCCCTCAGACTCTCCTCAGGGGCCACCGCTCTCTCTGCACCTCCCCCCCCCACCACCACCGCCACCCCGCTTCTCGAAGGCGGCGTCTCTCCTGTAGGGGCACCCGTCCGCGGTGGGACCAGACACATTGGCCCGCCCGCCGAGCTCGAGACCGGGGTGGCGAGGCCGCCCCGAGCGCCTGCTCTCGGGGATTTCTGGCCGAAGATGCGCCAGAAGCGGCGAGAGAGCCCGAGCTTGGGCGCCGCGGAGCGCGTTGAGGGAGGGAGAGCTGGGCCGGGCTCCCGGCGCCTCAGGCGAGGGTGCGGGCAGCCGTTAGAGTGCGGGGGTCGGGGCGGGGCTGGGGGCGGGGCAGGACCGCGCCGGCTCTGAGGAGCACGCGGGGGTAAGCGCGGCCCCTCGTGGTCCGCCTGCCCCCCAGGGGTCATTTGCATGTTGTCACGGCCCCGCGCCGACTACCGGACGCGCGGCTCGCTTGCTCGCTCACTCGCTCACTCGCGCTCGGCTCCCGCTACCGCTCCGCCGGCGCAGCCCCGGGGAGCCCGAGTTCTGGCAAGTCCGCGAGCCGGGGAGGGAGGGAGGGAACCCGTGAGGGAGGGAGCGAACCCGTGAGGGAGGGAGCGAGGGCGCGCCCCGGCTCTCCCTCTACCCCGCCAACCGCCCTTCCTGCTACCACAGGTCCGCCCCGGGCCCCCGCTTACACTTGGGAAACTTGGGACGGCTCTGGGGCCGCGTGTGGCACCTCAGGGGGGCGGCCCCGGCCCGGAGAGGAGGGGGTGGGGGAGAGGAGGAGGAAGAGGAGGAAGTGAGCCCGAAGGATCCGCTCAGAGCTGTTTGTCCAGCTGTTTCTATTCGCACCCCGAGCGGCACAGCCAGAAGGGGGCCGAGCCGAGGGTGGCCGGCTCTCGGCGCTCATTTCCAACTCTTCTCCTCACAGCTTGTCTTTCCCAGACACCCTGGAGTCCCCTCAGGCCGGCCCGGCGGGCGCGCACCTGCCGGCCGCCCCTGACCTCGCGGGCCAGGCGTCCCCCGAGGCGGAGAATATGGCCCAGTCCAAGCCCGACTGCCGCTCACCTGTCGGCCTCGACTGCTGCAACTGCTGCCTGGCCCTGGCCCACCGCAGCGGGCTCCAGCGCGACAGCAGCGGGGCCAACAACAACCCGGGCAGCCCCACCGTGAGCAACTTTCGGCAGCTGCAGGAGAAGCTGATCTTCGAGAACCTCAACACCGACAAGCTCAACAGCATAATGCGGCAGGATTCGCTAGAGCCCGTGCTGCGGGACCCCTGCTACCTGATCAACGAGGGCATCTGCAACCGCAACATCGACCAGACCATGCTCTCCATCCTGCTCTTCTTCCACAGGTGGGTGGCAGGGCACGCGGGTGGGCACACGGGCCCGGCTCGCAGCCGCCTCGGCTGGACCCGCCCCTCTGACAGAAAGGGGCAACGGGAAGGCCAGAAGGGGCACGGGGGGGGGGCGGCTGTCGGGCTCCCGGGCTGCCACGACCGGACCCTGAGGCTACCTGGATTCCTGTACGGCTGAGGGGAAGCCTGGCAGGTGGGAGCCCTGTTTTGAAAGGTGCCTGCAGAGTCTTTCCTAGGGAGATGCTGGAGCCCAGAAGGTGGACAGAGTCCTAGATGGTTTGGGTGTAGCTCTTGGGATCTGAGTCCCACCCTCATTAAAAAGCCCATTTCCAAATATGCAAACTCAGATGGAAACGGCAAGGGCTTTAAAATTACTGAGTGGCCCTGACTGAGGATGAGGGCAAGCAAAACGTTGAGACAAATTAAGCTGCTGCTGGTGTCGGGGAGAGCGGGGGGGATAGGCAAAATTAGAGACCTGTGAGAATTTCTTGAAACTCCGGATGAGGCGGGACCCCGCACCGCCTCCATGGATCACAGCCTTCAGTTTCCAATGACGGTTAAATGCAGCCCCAAAGAGCATCCTAAGGACAGGAGGGTGGATGATCCATGTCATAGCAGGCGTGTGTTGGAGTGCGGGTCAGGCTTTCTAGAAATCTTGCTGAAGGGCAAGGAAGAGAGAGGGAAGGATAGAAACACAATGGGAAGACCAAAGGTGGCTGCAGTCCTCCAGTATGAGACACTCTGGTAAGAGCCGGTCTTGGGGGGACAACTGAGGCAATTTTGAGGCAGGGGAGGCAACTTCAGGAAACCTAGTGGTGTGTTTGGTGTTCTTAGAGCCATAGGAACAGGGCACTGGTGCGTGTGTGTGTGTGTGTGTGCGCACGCGTGTGCGCGTCCATGCGTGCAAGCGGGTAGATTTTCTTCTTTCTCAACATCACAGGTTATGTAAGAGAAAGAGAAACCCCGCTGTGGGAGACCTGGGTTGCAGTACAAGTTATGGCTCTACTTCCCTGTGTGAACCTGAGCAAGCCGCCTGACCTCTGTGATCTCTAAGGTTCCTTCTAGTTCTGAGATGCCAGGTTGTGGGCAGGTAATGTGCTCAGACAAGGTAATAAGAAATTTTGAGCTCCCGCAGAATACTTGAATAATTGAATGGCTTTTCAGTGAGGCACAAATAAGAAAGTTTAAAAGCCATTGAGCTAGGCAAGAACTACCCTCACTTAGTGCTCAGCCCAGGTTTGCGTCCTCAGCCCCAGAAGTTCCAGGAGGGGACAAGTGACTTAATTAGCATTATTATAACAGGTTGTATTTTCAGGCATTTTCCATGCCATCGAAGCCCTTTCTCACCTATTATTTTACTTTACGCATCAATTTATCTCATTGTCTCCAAGAAACCACACTGTGTATGGAAAAGGTTTCGAGGGAATCTTCATTTCTGGTGAAAGATTACTACAAGCGTATTCAGACCACAGCAGCTGCAACCCTGCCGAGCGAAAGCCCTAACAGGCTCCTAACAATCTGCTGGGATCTGGGCTCATAGGCAGCGGGGGAGGGGTGGCAAGACACCTGGAAAGCGCGCCTGTAACACTTGCACTCTTTCAGCTGGGAGAGAAACGGCTCCGAAGTGGCTTGATGACACAGAAGAGGGGACGCTTCCTCGGCTCTGGTTCCTAGGTTGGAGGCCTGGGAGGGTCAGACCTAAGCGAGTGAGGGGTGAGACTGAAAGCCTGAAATCGAAGTGTTCGCTTGTGCCACACCTTGGGAGGCTTTCTGGTGGTCTGGGTTTCTTGAGTGGCAAGACCTCCTTGTCACCTACTCCACTGACACTTGCTTGTTGACGTTCGGTTCTTGGCAAAGCCTGGAAATGCTACCAGGCTGGGTGGGGGGCTGAGAGCATTGGTGGAGGGAGCATCTCAAGCCCTCAGGCTTCCATGAGGCTGGGGAGTGACAGGGTCCTGTGGTAACGGCCTTAACGGTTCTAGCGGGACAATAGCAGGACAAAGCATTCTCTCATTTGCCTTGACAACTGGGACCTTCGAGATTGGAGATTCTCAGTTTGGTTGAGGTTTTGCCTAGAATGACATGCTCATTAGCAAAGTAGGAGACCATTATTACTGGTCACAGGGTTTCTCCAAAATCTGAGCTGGACAGTCTTCTCCCGAGTGAAAATTTCCTCTTCTTACTTCATTTATTCCCTGGTTTTCTATCTTCATACCACAGCCATCATTCTTCCTTCTGTTCCATTTAATGATTTGATATTTCAGATTCCTGCCTGGGTGTCTTTTTCTTCTAATTTGTCTACCTTCAAGGCTGTCTCTTCTGGAGAAGCGACTCTTCCTGCCCCTCCTCCTGCAGCCCACTCCCCTGCTGCAAGGGCTCCTATATTCTTGGGAGAAAGGGTGGGGCAAGTTCTTGATTTCTCTCTGGTTTGTCTGCTTTGACCTGTCCCTGGCTCCCAGCTTAGCTCTTGGTTTCCTTGGAACACAAGAGTGTAAGCAATTTGAGGGTAGGGCGTGTTTTCCACTTACTTGGCTTTCCCTTGGCTTTTAGTTATACACCCAGTACTCAGTAAAGGTTTTTTTTGGCTAGATGACTGCTTAATTGTTGGTGTGGTCCTCTGTAAAGATTTTACAACTTTAGTCTTGGAAAATTCTTATTAAGGTTTAAATGTGATTTTTTTTTCTGTATGAACCACATGCAGTAATTCTAATAGCTTGGTAGAAGTCCTGATGAACAGTGCTGTGTATATACATGTGAATCAGTGGTAATGGCCATGTAGCTCGTTGGTATGTACATGGTGCCTCTAAACTACTGGGGTGGGGGGGGAGATGATGTGTTTTACACACCATCCCTTCAATCTTGTGTTAAGTAACTAATAACTATAATAGATTAATAGCTAACATCTATTGAGTGTTTACAGCATGTACTAAGCAGTATAGCTGCATAATGTCATTTAATAGTTACACCAACCCAATGAAATGGGTACTGTTATCACCGTTCTTCATTTTTTAATGAAAGAAACTGAAGCTCGGGAAAATTGAATAACTTGCCCGATGCCTTACAATGAAGAGCAGAGCCAAGACTCCACCTAAGGTCAGAAAGACACTAAAGAATTGTCTATGAAGAAAGAATTGTTAAGCAGAGGTAAATATTATCCCAGAAACTAACCAAATGGTTAAAATGTCCTTATTAGGTCAGGGGACCAACCATCCCAGGACTTTCAACCAACACAGGAGTTTCAATGGTCAAACTGGGACAGTCCCAGGGAAACTGGGATGGTTGGTCACCCTATTATTAGGGGACTATACCGTATCGTTTGAAAATGCTTCTAAAACTGGAAAACTTAAGAGGCAGATGTAATATGCCGGGCAAAGAGCTAAAATTTCCAATTGAAATACAGTCTATTAAAAAACTTGCAAAGTTGAAATTTGAGGGGCCTTAATTCTCCGATCAGTAAGGTGTAGCAAGCTGGAATGGGAGCTTTTGCCATACTCTGTTGTTGTCATTGTTGTTGTAACCTTAAATTTATTTCTGAGATTTTATCCAAAACTACTTAATCAGCTCTATTCTGCCTTTGGCCCCCAAGCACATCAGCCAATGTGATCTGAGCTGCTCTGAATCTGAGTTCCCTTCCAGCTCGGAGAGCCCCAGGAGTCTACCTTTAAGCTTCTGAGCTGGCAACAACTGGTCCCCACACTTAGATGCTCAGAAAATAATAATAGCAAAGATTTTTAATTGTTTTATGTGTGCTAATTCATTTAACCTTCCCTGTTGACGTATATATAACAGTAAAGGGAAAGATGTAGATTCAGAGATCAGGCTTCTGACAGAAAATTGCATAAAAATTATGTGTGCTTCTCTGAATCTTCAGACTAATGACTTCATAAATGTATATTCCTGGACCTGATTTCTGAGGACGTAGCCACTTACATGGTGTGATTTGAGGGACAAAACTCTCCTGCCTGCCTGCTGTAGTGCCTAAGTTCATATTCTAAGATCAGTTTTCTGTCCTTGTACCATCTAAAACTCCTATGCCATAGCGCAGTGGTACTTGGACCACACCATAAGAAATCCTGAATTAGAGATTGCAACCCTTTGTCAACTAATTTGCCATTTGATTTTGAGGATGGCGTACTTTGCTGTAGAGAGGTTTTGGGTTTCCGTGTGGTTAAGTCTGTCATTCTTTGCCTTCGTGATTTTTGCTTTTGGCATCAAACTTTGAAAGTCCTTCCCTAGCCCAAGTTAATTCAAAATAACTAATTCCTGAGTGCCTAGTGGTCTGACAAAGAATAGGCACTCTTGGATTAAGGCACATTCTCTGTTAAAAACACAAATGCATTTGCAAACTTAACATTTATGGTTTGTATACCTCATGAGAACCTCAATATGTAAGAAATCACCTTTTTGCTGAGGCACAGATGTGAATTCCATGTGCTAAGAGGCTTTGGGTAGTGACCGACCCTACTGCTCTACTAGCAGCTACTATATATATTACAT
Organism: Stenella coeruleoalba; assembly: GCF_951394435.1. Taxonomy (NCBI): domain Eukaryota; kingdom Metazoa; phylum Chordata; class Mammalia; order Artiodactyla; family Delphinidae; genus Stenella; species Stenella coeruleoalba. The sequence goes on along the minus strand of NC_137152.1, from coordinate 87,569,562 downwards.
ATGTGTGTGTCTTATATATGTATATAAAGTATATATATATATATATATATTAGTATGTACATATATACCAGCAAAATATATATAACATAAAATTTGTCATTTTAACCATTTTTAAGCGTACAATTCAGTAGCATTAGGTATATTCACAGTGGTGCAGTCATCACCATTATCCATTTCCAGAACTTTGTCATCATCCCAAACAGAAACTCTGTACCTATTAAATAACTCCCTATTCTCCCCTCCCCCCCAGTCCCTGGTAACCTCTATTCTACTTTCTGTCTCTACGAATTTGCCTATTCTAGATATTTCGTATAAGTGGAATCATACAATATGTGGCCTTTTGTGTCTGGCTTCGTTCACTTAGCGTAATGTTTTCAAGGTCCATCCATGTATCAGTACTTCACTGCTTTTTATGACTGAATCATATTCCATTGTGTGGATACACCACATTTTGTTTAATCCATTCATCTGTCCACGGACACTTGGGTTCTTTCCACCTGTTGGTTCTGGTGAAGAACGCTGCTTTGGACATTGGTATACACATATATTTTTGAGTCCCTTCTTTCAATTCTTTTCGGTCTCTACCTAGGAGTGGAGTTGCCCAGCACCTACTTTTCAACTCAGTTTTTTGGTCCTCTACTCTTAGTCAATCCATTCAAGTGTAGTAATGCCCATGAAGTGAGTGAATGTCTACTTCTTTGGGGAGAACACCCCCTCCCTGAGTCAACTGCTAGTGCTAGTGATCACAATGAAAAGAAAGCTAAGAAGTTTAACAAACAACAGAAATAGTAGAAGTCATATGAGAGAAATGATGTGATTTCAGGATGCTCATGAATTAGGAACTGGCAAAAGTTTTGAGCGTGTCTCTCTAATGAATGGCCAGGGTCTACGGGGGTTTACTACCTGAGGGTTTCCTTTTTAAAAGAGTAACATGTAACGGCTTTGCTTGTCATTACCTACTATGTGTGGATTAGTTTATCAGAATTTTCCTTGGGGCGACAGTTCACTGGGAGTAGGGTTCTATGGGAATGGAACATGGGAAAGCCAAGTTTGGAGAAGAGAAGCAGAGAGACGGGGCCGGAGTTCTTGAAAGGCCTGCTGCAGTGTGGAGCTCTGGCCAGCATGGAGCTTGAGAGGTCTAGATGGAATGCTCGTGCTCTTCAAGAAAGGTGGCAAGAACAGAACACAGATTTCACCTTCTCCACCTCTGGTTTGTCAGGAATGGACCCATGTGAGCCCACACCTCAGAAAATAACTCTTTCCAGGATGACCTTATTTTCCCTCCCAGCCTGAAGAGAAGGTTAACAATCCTGCTTATATTTGCACTTCCAGATAAGCTAACAAGCTTTCAATTCCAGCTAGAGCTTTGGATCCTTTCCATAACAGGTCCTGAAGGCCAGGAAGTCTGGGAAAATGGAGATGCATGTGTCTGGCCATGGCTGCAGGGTCTCCAGGTCCCCTGAGTGATGGAGCCCAGCAGAGCATTGCCCACACCTTGTGGGCTGATTGAGAGGAATAAGGTCGGCCATGTCTGCACCTGGTGGTGGCCATTGCATGGTGTTTGCTCATCACGATTCTGCTCCTACCTGAACTTTCTCCTCTTATGTAAGGCATCCCTCAAGATAACTACAAAGCCATAATCTGCCATGGCTGGCTGGGTTTACATAACAAATTGGTTGGTGTCATGCAATAGTCTCTCTACCCCTGGAGAAGCCAATGTGCTGCCTGGACCCGAAGCTTGGACCCATTTGGTGGGGCATCTGTGTGCTCAGTGCACTCAAGGGAGAGCATTCCTTGACCACAAGGGGTCAAAAAAGATGAAATTTCCCTTTTAGATGAAGAAGGCAATAATGGCCCAGGACATGTACTGTCCCAAGGCTTGCAGTAATGGGACAAGGGTTAGGGCTTCGCTGTGGGGCGGCAGCTTTGGCAGAGCAGGACCCTGTGGGCTAATGGGATCTCTGTGAAGGCCTGAAGGACAGATCCCAGCCTCAAAGCAGTTATGATGAGGAGTCAGGGCAGGGAAATGGCTTATGGAAGCTACCATGTACCATACCGAAATCCAGCTTAGCGAAGGAGTCAGAGCGGTGATAAGATGGGGTCCTGGAGAATAGAAAACACACTTTTTCAAATGCTAATCCAGGCAGGAGGGAATCTTCTCTACAGACAAGTCTAATTCACTTGTACCTTCTAGCTGGAAATCCCTGCCCCAAAGTAGCTACTGCCCTTTTGGAAATAGTTTAAGAGGTGTGAGATCCCAGCCAGCATGGAGACTGACTAGGAAGCTTCCCAATGTGCAGACACTAGCCCAGGGGGAAACAAGAGCAAGAAGCATGCTTGGTCAGTGATGCCCCAGGCACGCTATCAGCCTTCCTCCCCTGGGAGCCACTTTCCTCAAATAGACCCAGCCTGAAATCAGGCCCCTGCCTGTGGACAAAGCCCCACAGGGACCTTCCCCATCCTTCCTCGAAGGAAGAATTTACTCACGAAACAGCCTTGGGTATTCAACCTACTTCCTCTTGTCTTCTCTTCAGGGGAGATGGAGAGCAGCTGCTCGCAGCTTAGGGTCTGGCCAGGATTCCCGCTCTGAGCTTTCTAGGCCAGTGATTGGCTACAGCTATCCCTGAGGAAGAAGGGGGTGAGAAGTGAGAGGAAGGGAAGTGGTTCCAGCGGCTCCTTCCTGGCTTACACCACACACACACACACACACACACACACACACACACACCTCCCTTTTAGCCTCACTCCCAGACTAGGCTGGGCCTGGGCCAGCCTGAGGTCCCTGACTCATATCTCGCATAGTGCCTTATGTAACAGAGCCAGGTTACTGAGGCATCAAGCTTCTGCTTGCTCAGTGGCAGGCTTCCCTGGGGCCAGGCATTCAGAAGCCTGATGGGGGTCTAAGTAGAGCTCACTACACTTCCAGAGGAACAGCCTGCTCTCCTTAGTGTCAGGCCAGTATCTGCTCAGAGCCAAGTGCCAGGCTGTGAAGGTGATTCCCTCTTGAGCCCCCACACTCAGCAGCAAATGTAACCAGGCAGGTGAGCTGCTGTGGGCTTAGTGTGGTTTGGGGTGTTTTTTGGGGGGTGGGTGGCATCTCCTGCTATCACCTGATGGTACGGTGCTAAAGAGTCAGCCTGGTGCATCTGGAGGGGCCCCAAAACAGGTGTCAGAAGTTCTTCTTCCTTTTGTATCTATCTGCTTGTTGGTTCAGGTACTGTTCTGGAGACTTTAGGGAGAAGGGTTTAGTGGAAGCTGGAGGAACTTTTTAAAGGAAGGCCTAAGCCAATTACCAATCCATTCTCCACAAAGTCTAAAAGTCCCCAGGCTAGCCTGAATTCACAGTGATACTTAGCTCTCTTCCTAGCCTGTTCAGAAAATTGCATTACCGGTTTGGTGCAACTGAGCCCCCAGTGAACTGGGGCTTGCTGAATTCTATGACGTATTTCTCTAATAAGCTTACTCGAATATCTACATTACAGAATAGCCCTATCGATCTAATAGTGCATTGACTCAAAGTTTGTGACTAAACCAATAAGTCCTCTTCTTCTCTTTCCTCGTTTTTGCCCAGCCTGTCACACTGTGTCACCAGGGGGTAAATGGCTCACAGGTTGAGGGTAGCTGGGGACACTGCTGTCCTGTCTGAGAAAAAGAGGAAGAAACAGGGAGATAAAGTCAAAAAGGTGGCATTGGGAATTACCAGCAGTTATGATTTGTATCCAAATCTCAGAGTCATGAATCCTCAGACAAGCTGAAGACCACCATCTCAGTTGCAGTAAAATAAAGAAACAAAAAAAAAAATAAGAAAACCTCTGCCCAGTTTTAAGGCAATATACTCCGCCTTCCCCAGGTACACAGGGAAATGAATGAACTCAGGCCCTGCACTGAGTGACCAAGCACTTCAGTTAATCAATCCATCATTTATCGACCAGGGGCCTGCTAGTAATCTAGCGCCTACTGCGGATTTATTGAATGTCTACCCCGCTAAGCACTGTAGAGGACACAGAAGGCAGGCAGCAGAGGCACGGGCTGGGCTGCGGGGAGCTGAGAGTGATAGAGCTGCATCCCAAGGCCGGCGGGGAACCAAGCAGTTCCACCGGAGCCACCGCAGGCCACACTGGGGCTTCTGCTCCTTGAGGGAAAGGCCTCGAGCTTGCTGTTCCCTGGATCCGCAAGTCCGGAGCTTAGGCGATGCCAAAGCAGACTAGGAAAGGAGAGTCTCTTTCTGGCTGTGGCTTCCAGCAGGGCCTTAAAGAATGGATTGGTGTGGCCCTGTGGGAAGAGCTGTAGGGCTCTCTAGTTGGGAGCGGGAAAGGGAACCTTGCCAGTCCAGCGGGGCTCATGGGTCAGAACGAGCTGGCTGCGGTGGGAACAGTGAGGAACACTTTCTATTCTTCCTGGGCTGAAACCCAGAGTCACCCAGCTTCAGGAAGGAGAGGCCTACTCTGGCCCTCCTCTCATAGCCCCTCTCTGACTCGGGGCAAGCTGGCCCCTAGTAGCCTCCCCTCAGAGACCTAGCTAGACTTGGATAGGTGGAGGCCTTCAGGGCCCGGGAGCAGGAAGGCACCTCTCGTGGATGCTTGTGGAAAGCTCATCAGAACCAGCAGCGTTGAGCTTGGGAGTGCAGTTGAGGGTGGGCACCAGAGGAGCCTGGGGGTATGGCTTCACATCTGTGCACCTCTGGCACAGTCTCCACCAGACCCCTTCTAAGGGGGGGTGACAGAAGCAGGGGCGTGCCAAGGTGCTGCCCTGATAATATATATACCTTTTGCCGCTGGAGGCCCCACAGGGTGTCATTTTAGCCTCGCTTCTACTTTGGTCAAACGCTTCTTTCCCAGGTTCCCTATAAATGACGGTCCTGGGGTTGGGCTGAGGAAGGAGGGAAGCCTCGAGCTGACGGGAAAGGAGAGGGAGCTGGAGTAGCAAAGAGGAACCAGCCTCAGATCATCTGGGGAAGGAGGATGCTGCTTGTGGTCAGCACCTTACTTTCTTGCAGCCCTGTCCCCGTGCTAGTGTCCTGGGCATCCGCGCCCACACCCTTTCCTATCAGTGCTCTGGAGAATTCACATTTAAGTTCATGACCAGATTCAGTCAACAACAAATATAGCAACAACAAATTCTTGCGTGCCTTCCATGTAACAGGCTCACCGTTAGGCACTGGGAATAGAGTGGGAAACTCACAAAAGGCATGGTCACAGGCATCATGGGATAGTCCGTAGACTGGGGGAGATGAACATTAACCAGAAGAGCCACGCTAGTGAAAGTATAATTACAAATATGTGCCAAGGGGGAAAAGGAATAAGCTTCTCTCAGAGAGTATAACAAAGGATCAGACAAGGCTTCCTGAGGAAGTGATATTGCGCTAAAGAAATGAATCTCTATTGCTGAAATTCTAATCATCAGACCCAAGCCAAAGGAGACGTGTTTAGACAGAGGCTTTCTCAGGAACCTCTGAAGTCATAACATTAGGTAGCTGCTCACACTCTTGGAAATATTTCTAGGCCATGAGTGGCCAGCAGGTCCACAAGAGGAGGACTGACAGCATTCTGACAAGAGGAAGAGATGAGTTTGAAGCCCACGGGGCAGCTAGTACTTAACGTCATCCTTCGCTAAAAATAGTCCATGACAGTATGGAAATGCGTAAAGGCTGGCCCTGGGGACCAGTGATAAAGTGAGTATAGCATATGGGGAGGAAAATTTGTTTTTGTAAATTATTTACTGTAAAGAAAAAGAATGGGGAGGGTCGTCTGGGTTTTCTTTTCCCTTTGTGGGCCTCCTTGTGAGTTATGAATGCTTCTCATCATACAGAGGCAGTGGAGCACAGAGCTTCAGGCTGCACTCCTTTCTGGGGCCTGGGGTGTAAATTTTCTGGGCTGCAAATGTCAGATAATTTGTCCAGGCTGAAAAACAGCCTGAATGCAGAAGGAAAGAGAGGCTTGTTTAGCCAACGGGCTAAAGCCTGGGGCTTCAGGGAGCTGCGTGGCCAGGCTAAAGGAACTAAGATGATTGATCAGAGAGGAACATTAAGGGTGGGCCTGAGGGTTGTGGAGAGAGAGAAGAGAGGTTGATCTTCAAATATAAGAAAAGTTACAACTCAGAGATGGTGACTAGCTGTTTCCAAACCACACTAGGAACAGAACAAGAGGAAATAGGCCTCTACTGTAGCATGAAGAATTGCGATTAGATATCAGAAAGAACTTCCTGCCTACCAGCATTCAGAGAAGCTAGACAAAATTACCAAGGGATGTTATATTACAAATATGGGGAAGGTGGTAACAATAGCAATAAAGAACTGAATAAAAGTGTGAGAGGGCTGGTTATAAGGACCATGGACAGAAGGGGATAGACAGGTGGGGAAAGCAAAGGAGTCAGAGTAGGTGCTTATAAGGAAAAGGAAAGTGCCTGTGTGAGAGATGAAAGTGTTTTTTTTGTTTGTTTTGTTTTTGTTTGTTTGTTTGTTTTTGCGGTATGCGGGCCTCTCACTGTTGTGGCCTCTCCCATTGCGGAGCACAGGCTCCGAACACGCAGGCCCAGCGGCCATGGCTCACGGGCCCAGCCGCTCCACGGCATGTGGGATACGCCCAGACCGGGGCACGAACCCATGTCCCCTGCATCGGCAGGCAGACTCTCAACCACTGCGCCACCAGGGAAGCCCGAAGGTGTTTTTAGGAAGATACTTTCATAATAGAAATGTGTATGAAATTTCCATTGGAGAACAGTCATGAAAGCTAGCATATACTCTCCTAGGACTGGAATCATGTGGGGGAATAGACTAAGGAGCAGTTAGGTCCCCTCCGCATCCTTCAGCCTTATCTCCTGGACAAATTAGCTTCAATGGGACACCCATCCTCCATAGTCTAACAATTTGGGGGAGCATCTCAATGTGGGGGGCATTGGGATAAGACTGCCCACCCCAGGTGCATGGGGAAGAGGAGGATTTCTCCTTCCACACACAAGTGAAAATCAGACACAGGGGAGAAAGTGGCAGCCAACAAGCCAGGAAGGATCCCCGCGGCAGGAAATTTACAATCTAGTAGTGGAGACAGACATCAAATAATAATTACACAAATAACCATATCATTACAATTGATCATAATGAAGAAAAGGTGCAGGAAGCCGTGAGAACACAGGCTAAGGGGGCTTCCCCCAGGATTAGACAATCCGCAAAAAGAAAAGTCACCTTGTTAAAACCTTGGGCACTGCTTGTGTCCCTCTGTGAGGGATTCTTGCCCCAAATCAGTAGCAAGGAAAGTTAAAATGAACCCAGTCACCGCTAATACCCTAAGATGTGGATTTTGAAGTTCCTCTGGCTCACTGGGGCCCTCAGATAGGAGCAAACCTCCGAGGAAATTTTCTCATTGCCAAGATCAAGCAGCCATGATTTAGGCAGAGTGATTCTCTAAGGGCCGTAATAGCCTATCTGCTGAAAATCGGGATCAGAAAGGCTTTGAAGAGCTCATCACCTGCCAGATGAACAGGATGAAGGTCACTGAAGAGAAAAAAGAACTAATGTGCTGAAAATTACACTCGGAACTGGCCCCCCAAAATGACCATGTCTCCAAAATGCTGTATCTTCAGTCTCCTATTCAAACATGGGAGGCTTTGCTGGTATATTCTAGTATTGGCTGCAGGATGTGCCCAGGGCTGTAGAGACTGGGGGAGCAAGGATTGCAGAGAGGAAGGGCCCCCACTCTGCTTTCCCTGGTTCCTGTCCCAGGGAGGTGGGAGGTGCTGGCCCTTGTGGGGAGCTGGGTTGGGCTTCTTCACCCTTGAAAGTTCCTGGAGGAGCCGCTGAGGAGTAGAGGACATTAGCCACTGTGTGCTCCTGAAGAGTCTGATAAGACTACCATTGACAGACTCTGTGACTTTGGCAAGTGACTTCTCTGGACCTCAGTTTCCTCGTGTAGAAAATGGTGAAAGTGTGGTTGGGAAGGTTAAGTGAGAGGACGCCCCCAGGAAGCACTCAGTAAAGGGAGGCCTTCGTTATCATTAGGCAAGTCATACGTGGAGCCAGAAGAAAACCTCTTCAGACTTGCCTCATCTCCCTCTCTCACCAGTCCCCTCACCGACCCCTCTCCTTGCTCCGTCAATCACACACCCCATCCTGCCCAAAGCCAGCTAACACCTGCAGCCCAGTCTGGCAAGCGTTCTCCCTATCAAGGCTTGCTCTCTGAACCTTCTTCATTCACACTCAGGTGGAAATTACTGAGAAGGCTTCTGGTCTTCCTCCTGTTGGAGGGACGAGCTGCTGGGAGCTTCGAAATTTTTAACAGATCAAGACCTACAGAAGCACCAGGGCACCCTACTGGCATTGCTGGCAAATAGAGAAGGATTTCAGAGGGCAGTGGAGCTGGGGATTGCCTCTTCAAGACCTTGAGCTTCCCCCTCCCGAGGGTTGGTGGCTGCCACATGCATCTTAGCCGGAGACACAAAAGCTCAGAACTGGTAGGACTTCCGCAGCCATTCGGTCTGACGCCCACCCCTTACAGATGAGGAAACTGAGGCCCAGGGATGGGTGGGTACCTGCCACAAAGCAAACAGCCAATTAGTGACCAGCTGAAAAAAGAAACCATGTCTCCTGATTCTCTTGATCCAATGGCCTCATGACTTCTTGTCTCTAGATGGCTGTGGACATCCCATCCCAGTAGGTACACAACACCTCCATGCCAGGAGACCAGCTTTGGGTCTACCTGATGCCAAGAACGGTGTTTTTGAATTTGATTTCATTTAACGGGATTGACCAGTGGTTTGGGTGTTACGGAGTCCCAGCCCTGGAATCTTGCTTCTGCTCAGGCTGGGGCTGCATGCCACAGCCACAGTCATGCAAGGGGGACAGAAAGGCCTGCTGTTCGGGTTGGAAAAGAAATCAGTTACTGAAACATTGGTCTTTTTGAAAGTTCCAACCACAGGGGCTGGCTGGCAGAGCCGCCGTCTGGGCTCCCCCGGAGGATCCGGCCCTCCCCTTCAGTCTGGGAGTTAGTTTAGGAAGCTGGCCCGGCCTCGGCAGAAGATCTGGAGGGCAGCGCTCGCCCCAGGAGCTCCAGCCTTCCCTCAGAGCCTGGGAGCCCCCAAAGGCACTCGGGCCCGGGGCCGGGGCCGGGAACTTCCTCCCGCCTCCACAGCTGAGCCAGTCCAGGCTGGCCCCAAGGCTCCTGAGCACTTTTTCTTCTGAGCCTGGGAAAGAGTTTCCAGTTGCTCCCGCCTAGCCAGGCAGCTACAGAGGGAGAGCTAGAGAGCGAGAGGGAGGCACAGAGAGAGAGAGAGACAGGAGCCAACCCCAGCCAGGCAATCAAGGTTTCCCTGGGCAACAGTGAGATGAAGGGGGAAAGGCTGGAGGAGCCCCAGCTCGTGGAAGACCCCCAGCTTGTAGAGGACACTGAACTCGTGGAGGAGGCACAGTTCCTGGAGGAGCTACAGCTCGAAGTGGTGGAAAGTGGGTCAGATTTGGATCCAGAAGATCTGGGTTCGAATCCTGATTTTGCCACCAATCTGATGCTTGAGCTTGAGTAAGTAACTCCCTGCCCTTCTGTGGGCTGCTTTCCCTACTTAAAAAATGGGGGAGGGGGGAGACAAGGTGGTCTCTAGGGTCTCTTCCAATTCAGATATTCTGGAAGGCTACATCTCTAAAATCTTGATGTGTGTAGATGGGATGCATGGACAGTTGAATATGTCATTGAACCCCTGAATGTTAGAATGGTGGGAGTGACAAAGAGGGGGTTCATATGAGCAAAAAAGGGAAGGAGAAGATGGTAAATGTGTAGAGTCGTGACTCCAAGAGAGGGTCTAGGCTGAATAGAACATTAGGGTCCATTTTCGAAACTCAAGGATGATGGGCTCGGAATGAGTTAGTAACAAGAACGAGGGTGTTTGGGGGTGTGGTCAGTGTGTAGTTGCCAATGAGCCCTCCACCAAATGTCTCCCAGTGGCGCCTTCACCCCCACAGCTCAGGTCCTCAATCCAGAATGCGTTTCTTGAGTTCTTCATGTGTGTCTTTGTGGAAATTCTCATTCGAATTAGGGGGATTTTCAGGTCTTGGATGTTCACATCCAGACCTAAAAGACTGCCTAAGAAGAAAGACTAGAATTTGACGGCTGCTATGTATAGCTACTCTCCCCCCAGCTAATGCCCAGATGAGCTACCAGAAACCAATCTGCTTGGTGAATGTTGGTGTTTGGTACATTTCACTGCCTTCAGATTCCTTCACAGTGGGTCATCTCTCCCTGGGTTATATGGTGAGGGTCCAGAGCCACAGTAGGTGCCATTTCACTAACCAGAGAGCTCTCAAGAGGCTTGAGAGCTCGGGGTTCCCTACATGGTAGATCATCTCCAGTGTCCTCTGCCAACCGTGTACCCACCAGGCTCTCCACTGCTGGGGAGACTGTGGTGGGGAGGGTGAGTAGAAGAGGAACCGCCCCCACCTGTCCTGACACCTGCCTACTGCCCTAGCACCCTCACCCTCAACACCGCACACTCTGCTTCCTCGCCGCTAACCCTCCTTCTTCTTGGCTCAGTTTGTTCAACAATCATTTCTTGCCCCTCAGTTAATCAGTCATAGATTCCCATGGTTGCAAGGGATCTTAGAATTCCCACAGGGAATAGTGCTGCACTATATAGAGTGCTATGATCCTCCTTAGTGCCTTAGGGACTGCTGAAAGGAAAGAAGAAGGGAGAAAGGGAGGAGAGAGTTGGTGGCAGGGGAGAAGCCAGGGAGAAGGTGAATTTAAGGGAGGAAAGGAGAAGAGGAGAGAGTTTAGAGGGGGACAGAAGGAAAGACGGGAGGTTGATTGTGCCACTGCCCTCACCAAATAGAGGTTACACTTCCAAATAAGGTCACAAAGAAGAATCTGCATGTGTCTTTTAAAGTTGGAGGGGTTTGGGTCCTCATCTGGCTTAATTTTCCTCACCAGAGGATTTTCGAGCTGGGCTGCCCTGAACTACAAGGCATTTCCTGGTGGGTAGTGGAAGTTAGGGGGCTCTGGGCCGAGTGGGTGGAACTCCCTGCCTCAGCCCCGCCTCCCTCAGAGCAGTTCTGCTCGTCTGAAGACTTTGTATCCAGGGACTCTGAGAGTGTCCAGGTCAGATTGGGGGAAATGGGGATGGGGAATGACTATCTGTTTAACAACAACATCAAAAAAGGCCATAAGCTACTGAAGGGCCTTAACTCTCCAGCCCAAACAAGAATGTCTTGTAAAGCATCCCCAGGGGGTGGACACACTGCTTCAGCTTGAAGGCATCTACCCACAAGCCGGTTGCCTTGTTGGTCAGCCCTGATTGTTAGACAGTCCTTGTGTTTAGCCAACATTGGCACAATCTTTCTGGCCTGCAGGATGCTTTAGCCCCACTGCTCATGTTCTTGCTGCGGGCCTCCTTTGTCTCCTGACCACCCGGAGAGCAGGCTCAGAGGGGGGTCGCTGGCTTCCCAGGGAATACGGTGTTCCCAGCTAAGGGCACCACGTGCTCCGAGCTTCCCAGCCGGAGGTTGCTGGGGCCCATGTGAGCGCTGGGATGGACAGGCAGGCGACTGATGTGGGCTTAGGGCACTCCAGCCAAAGCAGCCCCTGGGGCCAAGGCTGAGGAAGTCCACTCCACAGAGGGCACTGTCCGAGTTAAGTGAGGTCTAGTGAGGAATTCTCAGCAGGGGAAATAGCTCAAGGGAAGGAGCACTTGACCGAGAATAAGGGCCCTGTGTTCTGCTGCAAACTCCAGCCTTGGCTGGGGCTGGCACCTGAAAGGAGGAAAATAATAAGAGCCAGGGCTCTAGCCCTGAGAGGAAGGCGTGAGGGAGGCATCCCGGCCATTCGGCCCTCTAAAGCCCTGCTGGCTTTACATCGCAGGAGGAAATAAAGCCGTGCTTGTTGGCGGTGGGGACCATCTGCGTGCACTATACAGAGGGCACTGTTCCCTCAAGTGCGGTAAACATACGCTGGTGGTGTGCAAGATGATTTTAGGTGGTACGTGGACTAACTTTGTTCTTCTATTTTTGTAGCTATTTATTTATTTAACATGTATGGGGGGAGTGTGTACACTGTATGATTTCAAAAATATTTCTGAGGTGGAGGCATTTTTAAAAAGTTAATCTGCTTTAAGTTATTTTAGAGAAAGTAGTAAATAAATAACAATACTGGTGGTCCTCAAATATGGCCCAGATCTTGAGAGTGGTAGGCAAATTATTGGATTTGGGGCCATCCTACCACACTGTGTTAGCAGAGTGGTCAATAGGAGCCATGCAGTATGACTTGACATCGTCTTGTCCATGTACACCTAGCTTGAAGTCCCCCTCTGACAGCCCGATTCCAAGTGTAAGAACACCCTGCTATTTTTACATCTCTGGTGTCCTGCTCTGCCCCGTGACACTCAACACTCCAGATCAGCAGCAGGCCTTTCCCTGGCTCCAGGGCATGGTCTCTACCATGCTCGGGCACACACGGGGACACAGCACTGAGAAGTTGTCCTCACCAGCTTTCACTGACTACTTCTCAGCATTGTTCATGGACATATTCAGCTCCAACCTAAGGAGTATATCCAGGAAGCAAGTCAAAGAGGTTCCAATCTTTCTCTGAATGCACAAAGCCACAGTAGAAGGACAGGAAATATGTCACTGTAGCAATTTCGCATGAACCGGTGCTGATTTCCGGACAGGTTCGGGCAAGATTCGGTGGGAAATTTGTATAAAATCAAACTGTACAAGAGGGTTCCCACTTCTGCCAAGAATTTGTAATGGGCTCTGTGTAAATAAGCTTGGGCCACTTCCTCCTTCCATTGCCCTGAGATAGGGAACATGATTATTAGTCCTGCTTCCTCCCAGGGCTCACCTTGCGGATTGCGAGGTGAGCCCTGGAAGGAAGTGGAAAGGTGATAAAGGTTTTGGGTCAGGTCTCCTGCTTTCCACCTGGATTGTACCTCAGGAGCCTTGAATGTCTTTCCTGTATTGTCCCTGGAACTGTCTTTAGCCAAAGGCTCAAGGAGAGACAGCTGATCTTCCAACACCTCTAAGAAAGGAAATACCACATTGTCCTTTGGTCATACACTCCAGTGTTTAACAACCTCTGCTCTCTGAGACTGTTCCTCCTAAATTCTGTCCTCCTGCTTTCAGATATACCCCCTTAATATGATTAAATGGTGGTTATTATGTCCTTTGTCAGCTCTCTTTTCCAAATTAGCAAAATCTATTAAAAAATACTTAGAATCAGTTTGTATTTCTCCATTCCTTAGACAGTCTCCAAATTCTCCACCAGAAACTCCATTCTGTCCTCCGTAACAGCTGAGAGTTAGCAGGCACGTCTCTGCCCTTAGCCAATCGCCCAAATCTCTCCTTTGACCAGTGACACACATTTGCAAGAATGCAGGTTAGGAAAGGAGCAAAATTAACTGGACCTCGGAGGACCCAATCACCTGCCCTAACCCTTGGAGCTGGCTGTCCCACGGGAGACTGGAACAGTGTAGGGTTTCATTAATGGCCAGTGGCCATAGAATAGAGAAGGAAGATGACCTCAGAGTTCCTACATGCTTCTTCCTTATTTAGAGCATCCAGGATCATGCTTTTTCCTTAATGATACTAAATTGTGTGCTTATAATTCATTGCAACCTCTGTCTTTTGCTGCCCTACCCACATAGCCCCATTCTCGTATCTGGGTAGAGTCATACTTTGATTATTCTTATATTCATTATCCACATCGGGGATTATCCATAGAAGTCACTGAATCCCAGGTTGCCAGCACACACACACACACACCCTTGAGCTGCTCTCTGGGTGTTCAGGCATGCAGGGTCACTTTGACACCAATCCAAGTCAAGCATAAATAAAGAAGATTCTTGTAAAAATAAATTATCTGCTCACACACAGATTTCAAATACGATCATAGTTGAATTTTACGTGGCTGAGGTAACATTGGACCTGTGGCATAGATAATCGAAAATAAAAGTTACACAAAAAAATCATGTATAGCTAGCTTTCAAACTGCACTATGGGTCTAGTTTTCTTTTTTCAGTAGTTCTGCCTTCCTAATTATTTGGACCCATATGAAAGTGAGCTTGCATCCCTGGAGTATACAGAAACTAGGAGGAGAACCTGGGTGTAGGGAGAAGCTAAGCTGAGACCAAGTGTTGCCACAGACATTTCACAAAGTGGAAAAGCCACCAGAAATACTTGGGAGTTGGCTTTCAGAAATCTTCTCTGTGTGTCTTTGGAATGTGTCATATAGTAGTTTAAGCCATGGATTTGTCCAGGAAGGTCTAAGGGGTCTGCCTACCAGTACCTAGTTTGACTTGGGGAGGCACAGGGCCAGGGAGTTGACAGGAAATCGTCGTTCCCTTCTCCCTCTTCTCCATAGCCTGATGGCTGTTGCACTGTGCCTAGTCTGGTCACCCGACCTGTGCAAGTCTGAAGGAGGTGGTGCAATTCATCTGAGGAAAATCACGTCTGAGACAGGAAGGGGCATGGCAGCCTCTTCAGCCAAGGATTTATGTATCTGTCACAGGAGGGAAGTGTGAGCTGAGAAATGACTCCCAGAAGTGCTAGAATTGGAAGAGGCAGCACTGCTACCTTTCACAGTCAGTAATGTATTCATGCAGAATCCGGGCTACCTCAGGAGGCCAGCATCCTGGCCCTTCCTCCCTTCCTCGAGTCCATCCTCCCTCCTCACCCCCTTCCTCCCTCCCTCGCTCCTCTCTGGCTCCGCACACACTTAAGAAAACAGAGCAGAGCTGGCCAGGTGCATCCCGCCAGGGGCCAAGCTGTAGGTGAAGGAAGGAGGCTTGTTGCTGCTTTTTGCCTGGCAGTTAGAGGCCAAGGGGACGGACCCCAGACCCTTGAGCCAGTCACAGCAGCTTGCAGTGGATGCCATGTTGCCATGATGGGCATTGTGGCAACCTGGTGGATGGGGTTCCTCAGGTCCCTGCAGCCCACAGAGGCCAGGGGGCTCTATCTAGACTTAATTCTTTGCAGTCTTTGTGAATTGATGTTTGTATTTTTGCCTGCTGGGCACATTTTGGCTATGAGCCCTCTGCTGAGCCTGGGACTGCATCTTTGCTCCACATCCCTTCCCCTGAAGCGTGGCTGCCAGGATTGCTCCCTTGGCAATGTCATTAGGCTTCCGTGGTGTCTCTGGGGAATATAAGCTGGACAGCAGGGCTCCATCTTTTGGGCTCTAGTTGTCCAGATGACTTCTAGCTTCTCCAATGCCAAGGGACCCCAGCTGCAAAGTCCAACCCAGTGTCTTTAGGAGCACCCACTCCACTCAGGTCTGTTCCCAGCACCAAAGGAAACAGACTCCTGGCCTCCAGGTGCAGCTCTTTGTGTGTTCCTTTCCTATTCTTTGTCTCCAGGGCAGGGGCTTGGCCAAGGGAGCAGATTCCCCGCCATGACAAAGAACTAGTGACTCAAATATCATATATTAATGCATATATGTGGAATCTGAAAAAGTTGGTATAGATGATCTTATTTACAAAGCAGAAATAGAGACACAGATGTAGAGAGAACAAATGTATGGATACCAAGGGGGAAGGGGAGTGGGTGGGACGAATTGGGAGATTGGGATTGACATATATACACTATTCATACTATGTATAAGATAGATAATTAATGAGAACATACACAGGGAACTCTACTCAATGCTCTGTGGTGACCTAAATGGGAAGGAAATCCAAAAAAGAGGGTATATATGTATACGTATAGCTGATTCACTTTGCTGTACAGTAGAAACTAACACAACATTGTAAAGCAACTATACTCCAATAAAAATTAAAAAAATAAAGAACTAAAAGCAAAAAGAAAGAAAGAAAGAAAAAAAACTAGTGACTGTTGTCATGCTCCTCTTCTCAGGAAGCAAGGGGTGGGCCATGCCAGGCCTTGAAGCCCAGTAGGGAGGGTGGTGAATGACACTCCTGGCTCCAGATCTCATCCCTCCTCACCAGCACATGGTCCCTACGTTATGTGGGAGGCGATGAGTCTGAATTCTGGGGAAATACCTCTGTCTGGAGAGGTGATTTTATCTCTCTTGTTGTAAACCTAATTGCCAAATCTGAAACATTGTCAGCCTGGATAGAGGAAGCAGGCACATTCTACAGAAAATGGCAAACTGGGTAGAAATTGGTTTTGACCTTCTCTTTTCTCCCCCATTCTCCTTTCTAGCACAGGTTCCCTCAAACTACCCCCAGCTGCTTAGGGCTCTCAGCTACAGGGTGATAGATAGCTCGTGTTCCAGAACTTTCCTGATCACCCTGCCTCTTAACCATGCCCCTGAGGGAGGCTTACTTGCTGCTACTGCTAATATGGTACAGTGAATCCAGCTAAGGTGTAAACAGCTGGTAGTAACTGAATGTGCTTCCCCTGCCCAAGTCACAATTCTGTTTAGACCTAGACCTTTGATGGAAGTGAAGTGAGAACTGCAGGCTCAGCTGGGGGCTAGCAGAGCTGACCTTTTTGGGCAAGGTTCCTCTGACCTTTAGCCCCTTAAATCATACCAAGCAGGCAGCTACCCTCTCCATGTATGTGCAAAGTCATCCCAGGGGATGCAGTTGACTTTAGCAGAGGCAACTGGGAGAGTCCTGGCTGTGCCCTGCCCCCATCCCCATAGAAGCCCATACACAGGGGTAAGGCTCCAGCTGAGCCTAAATTTGGCCTTGGCCTCTGCCCTCCCCCCACCAGCCAGGCAGGCACTTTGGATGATGCTGGGAAGAAACTGGAAATCCTCGCTCGTGTGTGTGTGTGTGTGTGTGTGTGTGTGTGTGTGTGTGTGTGTGTGTGTGTACCTAACTCAGTTGACTTTAAATATCTGAGAAAGCAAGAGTGAGGCAATTACTTGTAATAGCAAAACCATTCTCGTTTGAAGGGAGGAGCTCTAACCACTTACAGAGCAAGGGTTACAGTCCTTCCAAGGGGTCTGTTGCTAAGCTATTTTTGGCTCATTTGCTCTTCTTTCCTCCTTGAGTTCTGTTCCTCCCCAGGCCCCTCAGGAGCCCCCCTCTCTACCTCCTTCCTGGTGTCTGTGCTCACACAGGCTTATGCAGGGGAAGTAACCTCTAGCCAAGTGATTCTCTCATCCAACACATTTTTCGAGATGGTCCCACTGCTCCTTTCCAGAAGAGCAGGGACAAAGGCTGTCTGGGCCCATGTAACGACCTCTTCCCCTCCGCCCAAGCACACCGGAATTCCAAATGCTCTCGTTTCCTTCGAGCACAAATGGCTTTTGCCGCTGATCCTCTGCTCTGGGTTACCCATTTCCTGCTCAGCCCTGGCACAGCAAACGTGTCTCTGTAGCAGCTACCTCAGGGTAATTTGAGAAGGAGCTCTAGGCCACCACATGTGCAAAAGGAATCAGGGGAAGACACATGTGGAATAAGAATCTCCACAGAGAGAAAGATGCTGGGCTTTTGCAAACGGCCTGAATAATATAGAAATACCAGCGCCGGATGTTTCTCGGATGCCAGCATCATTTAGTCTAAGGTGATTTTTTTTTATTATTATTATATCCTCCCAGTTACAGCGACTCAAACAAAATCCCTGACACTGTTCCATCTGCCTTAGGGAGTCAGCAACAACACATGTCTTGGCTGTGTGAAAGTCTTGGACACACATACCCCTATCTGGCCTGGAACCCTCAGCCTGTACCTGCAGTATCTGATCGGTTTCTGCCTAGTCAGTCAGCGTGCCCTGTCGCTGAGCCTGTTTGGGTGGGGAGGGTGGGAAAATGGAGCAAGCGCTCCAGGACGGAGCCTACTCTTTCCCCACCCCCCAACTCCCCAGCTGTCTCTCCTTGTTCTATGTCTCAGGCTTCTGGACTCCAATCCTGACCAGGCCCAACACCCCCTGCCCCTCAAAGCAAAATAAGAAAGCAGGAGCCCTGCTCACGTTCATTTGGTCCCATCCTTTGTTTTACCATTTCTAGACCCATGTTTTTCCGTAGGCCTTCCAGCACTGATTCACAAAACTGCAGCCCCATTCTAGGGTAGCCCGAGAATGCCGGCCTGGGACCCTAGACAAAGCTGCTGAGTAAACAAAAGGTGTTGCCCGCAACTCTGTCTGCCTTTCTATAGCATTCTCTCACTCCCCTTCTCTATGTCCTGTACCCCCATCACTCCAGTGCCCAGGCTGTGGCTGCCCCCTGGATGTCTGGAGCACTGGGTGCCAGGCAAGAGCTCCTGCTCTACACTGCTAGTTTTCCAATGTGCTCCTTTTGGAGCCCTGGGGAGCCACCAGAGTGATCTCGAGGGCAAACGGAGAGCCCAGCCAGTGGGAATCCATGGGCCTCATCTCAACTTCAACTAGAGTAGCTCTGCTTTCATCTGTTTTATAAATTGGGTTTTCCATGTGAGACTCTGTTTGAAAGAAAGGATTCGCTTTTGTAAGGAAAAAAAAATCACTACCCTAGGCCTTACTCTCTATATATCCAGATCAACCTACTCCTTCCTTGTCCTCTTTCCTCTGGTTCTGAACTCTACTAGGGGACAATGGGGGGTAACGCTAATCAAAGAACCACCCCTACTGATGTGTTAGTCGGCTACAAGCTGGCTGGCAACACCAGTGCCTTCACCCAGCGAAGATGGTGAGGAGAGCAGGCAAGTTGACACTCTGCTCCCCCTTGCATCACGTGGCTGCCTCCCCAACCATCATTAATAATAATCCCTCGCATTTGCATAGCACTTGACAATTTCCAAAGCACTTTCACAGACTTTATCTTATTTGATCCTCTGGAAAGCCTGTGAAGGCCGCCAGGGCAGGGACTGTTATTTACATTTTACAGACTCAGGAGACTCTCAAGACCATTTAATCATCCGTCTCTCTGAAGAGCTTGCTAAAGGGAACTAGTCAGGATGAGCTGAAAGCCTGGTTAAAAGGAATGAGAGTTGGAAAAAGGGTTAAAAAGAAATGATGGGGGAGGGAGATGAGGTTGAAGGGAGCAGCAGAGCCCACAGTGCCACCAGATCCCCCAGCCTGGTTTGTGAAACTTTTCAGAAATAGAATGGAACTTTGGGAGGGGCTGACCCAAGGAGATATCCCCTTCTCCATGATGGTGACTGCTTGAGTCGACCACTGCCCCCATCTTGTCTTATCCCCATTTTACAAACCTGACCTGGTCACACAGCTCTCTTGGGACTCAGGAAGTAGAATGTCAAGTCCTAGAACCGGAAAGGTCCACAGAGATCATCTAGTCCCACCCCTCACGTTATAGGACAGGAAACAGAAGCCCAGAGACAGAAAAAGTCTTGTCCAAGGTCACACAGAGAAGCAGAGGCAGAGCTGGGTTGATACCAAGATCTCCTAACTTGCAGTCCAGAGTGCTTTCCGCAATAAGCCACTGCTGCCGCTGTGTGTGTGTGTGTGTGTGTGTGTGTGTGTGTGTGTGTGTGTGTGTGTAGGGGAGTGTGTGTAGAGGTGTGAAGGAGGGTCGTGTGCAGTGCCGGAATGCCTGTCTGGTGAACCACCGTGTCCTGGACTTTGTACCCATGTGCAGTGGCTGGGGGTTAAAGCCATTTGTAGGGCCTGGCGTATGATAGGATGTGAGAAAGACGGAGTTCAGGGTTTCTCTCCCAAGGGGATTCACCCATATAAACTGCTCCAGGTAATTAAGATCCCAGAAGAATTGGCAGCTGCTTGCTGAACAAATTAGACTCTGCCTTTATGGGCATGTTCTGTGCTGGAGATCAGAGGGCCCTCCCTGATGTTTGGTTCATTAGTCATTGTTCCCTGTCAGAGCAAGCACTCAGAAAATTGGATGTCTGGCAACAGCCTGTATTCAGAAATTAAATAGCAGAAGCAGCAATGGCAAGAGCGAGTGTCTGGGACAGTGCTCCATGCACAGTAGGTGCTTGGAAAATGCTTGTTAGCTAACTAATGAACTAAGTAAAGAAAGCCTTTAGTCCTCTGTGCTATTCAGAATGAAACAGTGTCAATAACAGATCTGATTGCTTTTCAGCCTAGCCACATTTCAACTTTTTAATGGGCAGGCTGGTGGGACTTGGATAGAAACTAACTGGACCGTAGACTTCCTATGCAGATGGCACTGCATAGATCACAGTGCCCACCACCTGGATCTTAGATCTAATAGACTAACTGCACACTCTCAGCTTGCTCATCACTTCCTTTTTGTCGAATCCAAAAGCCTTTTCCCAGTTCTAGTCTTCTTTGGCCAGAACAGAGGCAGCCTGGTGGGGGACAATGAGATTCCAGAGCATGTATGGGGAGGCGGATGGGGACAGGCTCCAAGAGGACATCCAGGGCTGGTGGGCTTTAAAATCAACTTTTCCTTCTTTGCCATCTTGCCACAGGCCAAGCCTGCCAGGTGAATTTGCACAGACACTTTAGTATTGTTCTTAAATGTCAGGGAAAGATTTTTATTTTTGTTTTGTTTTGTTTTGTTTCTTATACTAAATGTTCTTGGTTCAAAATACCCAGGATTCCTTGCAAAGGTCAGCTAGCATAGCAGAACTAAGAGAGTCTTAGATGCTTTTGGCAGCTGCTAAAGGTTACCGCTGGTGTCTTGTCTATAGGCCAAGGGAGTGAACTCTGTGAGGGATTTCAAATGTCCTTGATGGACTTTTCCACCATGCTAAGAACCATGCTAGGAAAAGCACTTCTCTAGTTCACCTGGCTATCCAGCCACTTCTTCAAATCCCACGCACCAAGGAAGAAAGCACTAGAATTTATTGAGCACAGACTTTTTTGGCCTCTGATGGGAAGGAAGATGTGTATGAGTGTGTGTATGTGTGTAGCTGTGTACATATGCGAGGACTTGGTTGTGTGGAGGGAGTTTGGGTAGTAATGTGGAATGTACATAAAAATATGTTCAAATCGTATGCAAAAAAAGGTATGGAAAATGTATGGTAAATATATTTATGTGTAGATGGGGAGGGACACTTGTGTTCGTGAAGGGACAGCTGGAAAGATGGCATCTGGGAGGGTTGGTGTTCTTGTGTGTGTGACATATGTTTGTAACTCCATCTGAGCCTATTCCTGTATTTGGGACTTGAGAGTCAGGGTGAGGAAGGTATATGTAAAAGAGGCATGTGTGCCTCTGTGTGTGTGTATGTGTGTGTGTGGTGAGGGTCTGTGAGGGTGTATATGTCTGGACTCTCCTCAAGTCCTAGGCTTGCCTGGGAGAACCATCTTGGCCCCTATTCCCTTTTCTCCACTCACAGACCTCTTTAAGCTCTCTGCCTCTGCATTCCCCCCCCTTTCTCTGTTTCATGATCTCTATCATCCCTCCCCACTGCCCCCCCTCTCCCAGGCCACCTGCAGTCTCTATCAACAAAGTGGGGGTGACTCCACCATTGAGAAGGGCAGTGCTGAATGATCAGGAAACAATCTCCGAGCCAATAAAATGTCTGCCTAAAGATTGTTCTTGGATCAATGGGAATCCTGTGGGTCACCCTTGGACAGATTAACATCATTAAGAAATGTAATATAGATATTCAATCCGAGAATTTTGGTGACTTAATTAAAGCCTTGTTTTTAGTTCTATTGAGAAGGAAAAGCATGTATTATCTTAAGTCTGACCCTGTGCCTTCAAGAGAACTCTTATTCTGTGAAAATAAGGGCTGAGGTAGGCAATTCACACATACTTGTGAAATCTAAGCAGATTATCTCACCAGTGGCTATAACTGTAATAAACTGAAGTGACCTCGGTTTAAACAAACAGATGTTTAGGGCTGACAATTGAAGTGCAAACATGACCTTAATTAATGACCAGGTTAATAGTAAGTAGCTCACTCGTTAGAGATATTAGCTAAATTCTCAATCTCAGCTATAACATAGGTCTCCAGGCTACCTCTGTATTCCTGTTAGAAATGAAAGATTTCTAGCTACTCAGTTGGTGAGGCCACTTATGAAACAGGAGAGAAGGAAAACCTAGAGACAGTTCTGACTGGAATGAGTGTTTTAGGAAAAGTATTCCTAAATACTCAAGGTTCCCATCCATAAATGTGTATCCACCATCAAAGCCAGTCCTCTTTTATTTTCCCCTAGGTAAACCCATAAACAAGGTATACGTTAATAACCATTAATGAACAAACATGATCTCTAGTTTCAAATAATTTCCTATCAATAATTCAATCTGGGTCCACTGTCTTCCCACAGCTAGACGCAGGGAGACTGTCACTTGTGGAAACGACCCTAGAAAGAAGCCTAACACTCTGTTGCCAAAGAGATGGATGAAACAGAATAGAGGATGTTGGGAAATGGAATGTCCAGCTCCTCGGCTTAATGGCCGCTTGGCGTGAGGCACCCCACTCTTGTCCCAACTGCTTAGTTGTTGTTTCATCAAGATGGGACAGGGAGGGGGTAGTTAAGTCAACTGACATGCTGGCTTTGGGTGACCCTCCCTTCAAGAATAGCTCTTTCTTTACAGCAGCGGATACATCCAGCTGCAGATTTCCGTCATCACTGGATGCGCCTGCCGATGAATTCAGAAATTATGCTGGCCTCCCGAGTTGTTGTTATTGAGTTGAACAAGCACTATTGAGACCATCCTCTTGGCCACACCACTGTCCTGAGTGCTACAGGGAGAGGGAGGAGGGGAGAAAAAGCCACCAAAGGCCCGCTTCCCACCCATCAGGAGCTTTGGATCAAGCTGGGGAGGTAGATCACACACAGAGAAATCACTCCAGAACAATGATAGAGATAGTCCACAGATGTAAAATAACACATAGCAAAATGTCTTATAAAGTGATGGTCTCTATAAAGTGATGGGTGGAATTAAGTGGTAAATGCAACTGTCTGGAATCTCGGTGCAGAACTTCATGGGTGGGATCAAGAAGCACCTTGTTCTAACTGTCACTTGAATACCACAGCCCTCAGCAAGAACAAGGGGGAATGGAAGTGGTTAAAGTAGGTTCTAAAGCATGTGTTTAAGTATTGAAAGTTTTGGGCATGATTGTCTTCCATGCTGAGCTCTTTATGTTAATGGAGCTTCTCGCAGATATCCAGGTCACTGTGTCTCAGAAAACAGCACGTGCTGTTTCCACACTAGCCATAGTGAAGGGTTAGTGGCTTCTAGTGGTGGAGGGTTGGCTACGTCAGAGGGGGTGGGGTCAGCTCAGCTTCAGCCCCAGCGCATGGCTTGAAGACAGACGCAGTCGATATAATTTCAGCCTGAGCATGCCAGGCTTAGCCTTGTGGGCCTTGCCATCTGCTTACAATCTGGCCCCAGAGCTTGCTCAAAGTTAAGAAAGCTATCTAAGGCTTATTACCTTCTTGAAGCTGATAGGCACTCCTGCCTACCCACTTCTTCTTCCCTGTTCACAACTGGAGGGTTATACCTGGGCTGTGAAGGAGCAAGGTGGGCTTTGAATCCCAAAGAGGTGGCAAAAGCCACATACCTAGGCTTGCCCCCATACTGCCCTCCCCAACCAGTGGAGAAACTATGGCTGAGTCTCTTCCCCCTCCAGAGCTTGAGCCCTGGTAGGAAGAATACTCTAGAAAAGGTGAAGGCAAGAAAGAGCGGGGGTCCCCAACCCAACTCTGACTTGACATTGAGCCCCAGGTGTGATGGCCACATGGCCCCATAACATCAACAGGCATATCCCTTGACAGGTGAAAGGGATCTAAAGTGCTCACAGACCCACACCAGCCTCAGGGCCACATTCAGCTCACCGGGCTACCCTGCCCATGTCAACTCAGAGCTTCTAGATCCCAGAATTCTTACTTGGGCCTTGGGTTGGTATATCGTCTTCCAACCATGGCCAGGACCCAGAACTCTTTGGGCTAGTTCCCTGACTTCTAGTGCCAGCTCTTCTGCTAACCAGCAGAAGTCTCCACCTCACTCTGGGCCTCAGTTTCCCCATACATAAGATGAAATGGTTGGATGACATGATCCCCCGAGGTGCTCTGGCTCTGCCATCCTGCAGTCTAAGTGCCTAGGTTTTCTCATGAGGCAAATGCTTTTTTTGCGAGGGGGCGGCCAAGGTATATTTGAGGACTTTCAGTTTGGAAGCTGGTCCACAGTTCCCAGGTTGTGTTTGTTTCCGTGTTTGCTTCTTCCCGACTGGCTTCTCCCATGGCTAAGGGCCGGCGGCCCCTCGGTTTGGGCCGTGAACGCGGTGGGGCGGCGGGTCGGTGGTTCAGGGCCGCCCCGGGCCTCCCCCTCTGGCTGCGGAGGAAGTTGTGTGTCTCCTCCAGGCCGGTCCTCCTCCCCTGGGAGGCAGCCTTGCGAAGCGAGCTGAGCGGCCCCCTGGGAGACCCGGCCTCCGGGGCGCCGGGGGCGGACTGGGTGTGGGAGTGGGTGCTGGCTCGGGGCCCTCGGGGAGTGGGGGCTTCTGGGGACCCCGCGAGGAGCCCGTGCCACTCCTGGGCAGGCGGGCGGGCGATGAGCTTCCCCTCAGGGATCTGGGACACTGGGGCCTGGGGGCAGCTTGTCATTAGGCTGTTGAGGAGCCTGGGGGAGACGAGGGGGCAGGGGCTCTGCTACAGCGCCTGCTCTGCTTCCTCCAAGGGACCTGGGAGGCCTTCAAGCCCGGCCCCTCATTTCACACGGGCCGGAGGAGACTGGCTTCCACAAAGCCACAGGACCAGGGGTTTGAGGGAGGGCGTGTTGTTCTGTGTGATCATGTGACCGCGGGACTCCTATTTCCCAGTGCTTTCTGGGGAAACATTAGTAGCCTGGAAGGATGCTAGGTGGGGAGACCAGTGATGGTGTGCCACACAGAAGGCAGTGTCAGCCACAACAAACAAGCAGAGCCTCTCAGACAAACACAGACTCTCTCTCTCTCTCTCTCTCTCTCTCTCTCTCTCTCGCTCGCTCTCGCTCTCTCTCGCTCTCTCACACATACACACACACACACACACACATACACACACACACAGGCCTAGGCCTCACTGCACACCCCTGTGCCTCTGTGGCACTGACTTTCTATGACGACCAGCTGGCAGCCCAGCCCACATCACCTGTTGGTACAACTTCACTTTGTCCAGGTGTGGGGGAGGGATGAGGTTCCTTGGAAGGGGAGGGGCATCTTCTAAAGCTTAAAAAAATGAAAGAAAGAAAGAAAACAAAGCAAGGCTGAAGTCCTCCCACAGGCAGGCTTGTGCTCCGGGTGTGCTTTCGCAGGCCAGAAACTACAGAACTGGGAGTACTGCCAAGTGCTTTATCAAAGGAAACAGCCCGCCCAACAGCTGGAGATGGGCTCCTGCCAGCTGTGTGTGCCTCTTGGTTGCTCCTTCTGCTTTTCTCTCCCCTTCTCCTATCTCCATCCATCCATCTCCTGCAGCCTTGCACTTTGCATTGGGAGAGCGCACAGGCGGACTTCCTTGGACCACAGAGAGTACCCTTGATGCCGAGTAACTGAGCAGATCGTAGCCCCAGCTGGAGTGGGGTGGTGGTGGCTGTCATTGCAAGGGGATGTGCCGTCCAGAGGCAGGTCTCCTGGCATCGGGCGAGGGGTTGCTGGGTGGCGGGTGCTTCTGATGCAGCTGGAGCCTTGGGGAGATACAGTCGAGTAGTCGCTCGGAGCTTCCTTCTCACCCATGCTGGGAGGCGGGTGCCTGGCTGGGCTGTGTGTGTTGGCTGCAACAGGGTGTTTTCCAGCAACCTCAGCAACTTTCCCATCCATATTCATTAATTAGTTAATTACTTGGACTCATTTCTCTAAGCCTTGGGCTTCCCAGGAAGGGAGGAGACGATGGGCTGGTGGGGGAGAGCTCTGAAGAAGAGTGTTCTCCCCTTGCTGGAGGTGGGAGGCCCACTGGCAGAAGCTAAAGAACGAGAGGGCAAGGGTATCCTCCTGTGGCTTCACCACTTCTCCCAGCCCTCACCCATTTCAGGCTCCCTGTGTGTCAGCTAAAGTGTCCCGGCACAGCCCTGAAAGGCTGCTCCGAGCTACGTTTGTAGAAGCAACCCAGTGGAGAATGGTGCCAGCTGGGCTGCCTAGCTCTGTGAGTGGAGCTAAAGGCAGCAGCCCTGTCTCTGGGGAGACCCAGGGGCTTCGTTCTGTTCCCTGACTGTGCACAGCCCGCACCGTTAGCCCCAGTTAACCCCTGGGGGTGGCTCAAGGCCAATCTAACATCTCCTCTGCCAGCCTGCCACATCTCAAGGGCAGGGTGCCTGTTGGGTTTGTCTCTATCCCCCTAGTGCCTGCCACGTGCTGGGGGCTTAAGTAATGTCTGGTGACCTGGCCTCTGAGGAAACCACTTTAAAGCTTGGGTCTTACCAAGAGGGAGGCAGCAACTTGGTCTGTGTGTATTCCCCAAGGTTGCTCCTTAGCAGTTTTACTGAGTGAGTACTGGTGTGAGGGCAAGCACCATGATGGGGGGCCTTGGGGGTTCCCAAGAGGTGTGAGGTTGCAAACTTAGATAATCTTAGCTTCTGGCATCTGGTGGGCGTTCTGCTGCCCATCTTCCCTCTTTCACACCATGGCCCACCATCTCCTCCACCATTGTGGTTCTTCTCCAAGGCCCAGCTCTCCAATCTTCCCTTTTACCCCTCTCTTCCTTCCTTCCCTGAGGCTTTTTGTATAAATGGGCACATTCATATGCTTAGTCACAAGGGCCCTGTAGTTTAATGAGCACAGGCTTTGCAGTCAGCCAGACCTCTACTGAATCCCTATTCAGCCACTCTACCTGGTGGGACTTTAAGTTATTTCGTCTCTCTGGACCTCAGATTCCCCTTCTGTAAACTGGGGAGGGTTAATTGAGATAAAATACGTACTGTATATGAAGTGCTTTGAACTATGTTTGGTGCAAAGTAGGCACTCAATGAATGTTAACTGCTGGTGTTCATTACTGCTACCGTGTGTGTGTGTGTGTGTGTGTGTGTGTGTGTGTGTGTGTGTGTGTGTGTGTGTGTGTATTGGAGGCATCTATCATGCACAGCTGAGCTGATAAGACTGACTATGTGCTAAACCATAGACAAACTGGAGGACCTGACCAAGACACTCAGAAGGCACTCTGGCAGTTCCATTTGTCCAGCCCTGGCAGCCACAATCTTGGGTGGAACAAGGTATGGAGGTCAAGAGCCTGAGGCCGAGTTCAACCGTTTATCCCTGATTCCGTCCCTCCCAAGTAAGCCTTCTCCTCAGGCCATAGGCCAGACTAGACTCGCAGGCGTGGATAGGGCCAAATGTCTTCTGGGAAACTCTACCTTTCCTACAACTTCTCTGGACTCTGGCTTCTCAGCTTCCCTCATTTGGGGTCTCCTATGTCTCATCTGTCCACCCACCCTATGCTCTAATACACATGCCCTTGCTGCACGTTCCCCAGCATGTTGTCAACCCTGAGTGTAACTTAAAAAACCAGGCTAAGACTCGAAATGACCATTTCTATCATGGCCTGTTGATAATTATCTCTCTGAAGATGGTGTGTGTGTGTGTGCGCGCGCGCGCATGTGTGTGTTTCCGTGTGTGTGTGTGTGTGTGTGTGTGTGTGTGTGTGTGAAGAACCTTCAGCCTTGGGGTACCAGTTCTTCTGCGTGTTTAAACTTTGTGACATCAAGATTTCTCATTCCTAGTGTTTTCTGACTGCTCAACCTTCCCTCAGCAGTGGCCTCTGAGAGCTGGGCAGTCGGAAGGATGCTGATGTGGGCATGTACATGATTTGCAATGTAGGTCTTCACGAATGGAGGTTTGTGGGGCTTGCCCCCTCCGGTACCCTCACAGGGGCACTTCCGATGGTTGGCACCAGCACCATGTCAGCTGCAGGGAGCAAATGGTGTGAGGAAAGAGATTCCAGGTCTTCTTTGGCTACGGCTGTCTCCTTATTTCCTCTCCTTTCCCAGTTTGGGAGCATTTGTTGCTGTCTGAAGGGCCGGGCAGTGCCAAGACCACAATAAACAGCTTGTCCAGTACACACAAGCTCTTTGGACCCTGAAATGTCAGCTGGCCAACTGGCTCACAGCTAGACCCTGCTGCATGCCGTTTGCATCCGGCCCCGGCAGTGCCACTCAGCACTTGTAGAACCCAGTATCGTAGCAACAGCCCTGGGAGTGGGGACCCACGGTGACCTAGCCCTAGCCCTGGGATGCTAAGCTTAGGGGCCCCACCTAGGGCCCCTGGAAAAAAAATGACTGCATTAGGGCTGCAGCTCTGTGGATCCCAGACCAGCAGAGCGACCCGCCCTCCCCCTCCCCCACCTGGGCCTGGCCCCACGGGCAGCAGACAGCCAGACTCCCCATGCCCCATATGGTTGAACTGCTGACTGGTGTCGGACAGAAATATCTCATGCAGTGAAAGCTAGTGGGGTGCAGGGCACGTGCCTCCAGACGGTGCAGACAGAGCACAAAGGGCAAGAGAAGAGAGGGAGAGGCAGTGGGATCTGGTGGCAAGAGTGCCAGGCCAGGATCCAGGAAACCTGGGCTCTGCTCCCAGCCCCTGCCACCAACTCCCTTGGCATCCTTTAGCAAGATCGCCCAGAGGGCAGGGTTGGGGGACCAGGCCCAGGACCAAGACCTTGCCTAGGAGAAGATGAGCTGCAAAGTCAAGTTCATGCACTTGGGAGGTGGGGGTGGGTGTTTAACCAGGAACACTGTCCCCTGAAGAAATACCTAGTTGCCTTTAAATGCCTTGGATACCTCTTGACCAGCAAGGGAACCAAACTCAGGGGCCCGGGGGACATATCAGAAAAGAGAGCACCGCTCCTTCCAAAATGTCCTATCCTTTGCCTTGCTTGCGAGGTCAACAGGCAAGGACTGAGGGTGGAGCGCACAGCTGTCCCTTAGCCATGGAAGGCCCTGTGATTGTCCTCACCTCTGCCTCTTGCGGCTACCCAGGACAACTTCTCTGGTGTGCGAGGTTTGTCCCTGGTCCTAGGAGTCTGTGTAAAAGTGGCATCTCCCAGCTCACCACCCTAGGCGCCCATGCCTCAGTATCCCCGA
Source organism: Stenella coeruleoalba (assembly GCF_951394435.1). Lineage (NCBI taxonomy): Eukaryota > Metazoa > Chordata > Mammalia > Artiodactyla > Delphinidae > Stenella > Stenella coeruleoalba. The sequence goes on along the minus strand of NC_137152.1, from coordinate 87,540,766 downwards.
TGTGCAGAGACCCACACTATGGTACACGCTTACTCTCAGGACCTGCCTTCGCAGCTGACCCCCGAGCTTCATCTGACCCTACATGCTCGTTTGGAACTCGTGAGGTACAGCAGTCTTCAACTGCACAAAACACAGTTGATAGAAGCTACCAGTGTCTGATACAGAGTAGGCGCTCAGTAAATATTTGTGAAATGAATCCAGGTTGGAATAAATTCACAGTACTTTCATATAAAGGACAGCATTTAATAGAAGAAATGTCAGGCTCAGGCTCTGTGGTCTGGTTTCAGGACCAGTTTCGGGGCAGGAGGAAGAAGCCTGTTTGTGACCATGCAAATAACAGCATGAGGGCAGCCACTCTCTGTGTGCATGGAGGGAAGGTAGTATACACCCACTGGGGCTGGGGGAAGGATGTCTGGGAAAAGGGCCAACATCCACTCCAGTCTGAGGGCCTCAGACACTTCCCAGTGCAGGAAGGCCCCATGGTGTTGTCTAATTGGCTTTCTAGTTATTCTCTTTCTTAGTGAAGGCCCAGTGTGGCAAAGCTCGGGTAGGGCCGAGCTTCCAGAATCACTACTGGAGCTCCGGACAGCTTCTGATTATTCCCAACCAGGTGCCAGTTACCAAGGAGGGCCTAGGATCTGATTAGCATTGCCCGAGGGTTAGCCAGGAGGGCCTTGGCCGGGGTCTTCACAAGTCACTCATACCTTGATGTGCACCCACCCCTCCCCATTCGGTTCAGGGGCTCTGGGAGCTATGGTCTGGCCTTTGCAGCTTCGCTGGCCAGATTCCTGTGTTGTCTGTGCCTTCACAGCAGGGTGGGTGAGAAAGAAGGAAAAAATAAACAGGAAAGGTCTCCGGGTCTGTTGACGTTATAAGTGCTATTGATTTTACAAGATTTTTCCATTGGGAGGACAGTGAACTGACCTCATTTTGCAGCCGGCTCGGGCTTTGACGCCACCGTCTAGGCCATGAACTGAGAATCCGAGAGGCTATTGCTTTATCTCAACACATACTTGGTAGTCACCACTCTCGGCAAGGCCAGGCTGGGGCCTTCCAGGGTGGGAAGTGGGAGGATATGGGCAGTTCCAGGCCTCTGCTCCTTCTACCTTTCCCCAATGATGCTCTATGACCCTGGGCCCAAGCACTCTCAGATCTTGCAGGACCTGGAGGGCAGAGGAGGGGGGATTTCCAAACAAGAAGGACTCTTGGCAAAGAGTGCAGACAGGAAGAGGGTGGTTGAAAGAGCACTGAACTAAGAGTTGGTGACTTGGACTTGGCTCCCAGCTGGGCTACTAATTAGCTCTCTGATTTCGAGCAGATGACTTCCCCTCTCCTGGTCTCAGTTTCCTCATCTGTGCAGTGATAGGTGAAACTAATGATCCCCGAGGTCCCTTCCAGCTCTAAAATCCAGCAGATTTGTGAGAAATGCAGAAGTTAAGAAGGAGGATAAGAATATAAAGAAGAAGCAAGAATGAAACATCCCAGTACAGTACAGAATGGGAAAAATGGGATAAAAAGAGAGGTGCACCACATCGTGGTATAGTGGGAAGAGGCCCCAAGTGGAGACTCAGAGACCTAGATCTGGTTCCCAGTTCTACCACTGAAGAGCTGCATGACCTTAGGCGGCTCACTTCCCCTTTTTGTGCCTCATTCAAGTGGGAGGAATGAGTTAGCTCCCGCCCTCGTAGACTACTTTCTCGTTGGGAAACCTAGATACACACATGGGAAACAATTAGGGAATAGAATCAGTGCTCAGCGGTGTGACATGGGCAATAGGTGCATTTGGAGAAAGAGGGGAATGGCAGCTGGTGGGCTAAGGCCTTACCTGAAGGGTAAGGGAGCAGAGTAAAGGAGCAGAAGCCCCAGAATCAGGTAGACCTGGATGGAGTTTTGGCTTTGCCCCTGCCTGGCTGTGTGACCCTGGGCAAGTCATTTGCTGTATTCAAATTTGTTTCCTCGCCTATAAAAGGAGGGGTTGGAACTAGTTGATCCTCAAGGTTCCTTCCATCTCTCTGAATATGTGGGAAGGCAAAACACAACAAAAAGAGGTCAGACAATGCCAAGTAGGCCAAAGGGGAGAATTGCCCATTTAAGGAGGAAGCCAGCCAGTGTGTATCTGACATATTTGCCAGGAGAAAAGAAGGATGGTTTTCCCAGAGCAATAGTGAGCTGGGGGGAAAGGAGAGCAAGGAGAATTGGGAGGAAGAGGCAGGGCGAGGTCATCTCAAAGGAGAGATTGGAAGGGAGGGACATGGATGCATGTTCAGTGAGGGGGGCCTTGGTTGGAGGGCATGCCAGTTAAGGAGCCACCGCCTGGCACAGAGGCCTTGAGTGGGTCCTGGACCAGATGTTAAGGGTGGTGACTGCTACAGTGGACTCACCAAAGGGTAAGCTCCAAGTGGGGTTTGGGGAATGGAAACGCTTTCAAATTGGCAGGGCTTCTTCCACAGAGGACAGAGGGTTCAGGGGCCCATCACTAAGTATTTGACACCCTTGGATTTTATACATCGCTGATCCCTGCCCAGGACCAGAGATAGAGTCTGGACAGGTGGGGAAACTGAGGGCCTGAGAGGGAATTCAACCAGCTTGCGGTCACAGAACAACGTCACGGCAGGGCCAGGAGCAAAAGTTGGTCTCTCTCCTGATTCAGAGCCCAGTACTCTTGTGTGACCTTTGCCCCATTCATTGGATGCTCTTAAACAAATCCCTGATTGGAATTGTTAGCCTCTTAGGGGAAAAAATGGAGTGAAGAAAAACCAATTCCAGGTGACTGAGGTTCTCATTATGAGACCAGCTTTCCCAGGTGGCCTCTCCAGAGAGTTCCACCTCCTCTCCACCTGCCTGCCAACATGGGGCCCCAACAGCAGGCAGAGGGAGGGAGACAGGTGGCAGGGGCCAACAAAATAAGGCCTTGTGTTGCCGCCCTGTCACCAGTTCCCTGCCAAGGCCTAGCAAGGTCACCTTTTGCTTCTAATTTCCTCCTTTGGGGAGGGGAGGTTGAAACGAAGCCCTGAAGGATAAAAGTAAGGGCTTTGCCCCCGCCATTTAGAAGAAACCCTCTCTAGTATTTGCTAGACCAAGAGACATTCCAGCCAAGGGGACTGCTGTCAACCTAATATAGGAGCAGAGCTATTAGATCCATGCTGAACTGTGGTAAGCATCGTTCTCCAGCCCCTAGGAAAATCCCAGGAGCCCCTAATTCTGAAGAGGGAAACCCAGGTTTCCTCAGGTGAGAAGATTCCTGGGTACGGCCTTCAGAGAGAGCTGATTGCTTATGCTGGGAAATTCAGAGGGTGCCCCAGACTGCTCTCAGCCTCTTGTCCCTGGGGGAAAGGTGGGGTCACCAGAGAAACTCAGTGGCGCTAGGCCAGGGAGGCCCCAAATCACATTCTAGCATGCAGGTCCTGGAGATGAAAGAGCCCAGCACATTCTCTGGGTTGAGAGGTGAAGGGAAAGATGGGTGGGAAGACCAGGCGGGCGGGGCCTGGCGGATCTAGAGGTGGAGCAGTTGCCTATCTGGTGCGATGTCAGGAGCCCCAAAGCAGACTCCACCCCCAGGTCTCCCTCAGCACACGCAACCAAACAATGATGTGTTTCTGGAGCGCATGCTGGGTGTTCTGCGTTGTGCTCAGCCTCTGTAGCAAATCATCAAGTTCAGTCATTACCCCTGCCCCAGAGTCCTTCCTCTTCAAAGCATTTATGGGGATGGGCTGAGGTCAGGGCTGGGAGAGCAGGGTCACTCGGCGCACACGGATGGCCCTGGGCCCTGGGCTGCGAGAGAGGGAGAGAGTGTGGCAAGAGGCCCTTGGATGGTGAAGGAAGGCCTGAGGGCGACAGGATGGGTGGTGAGGGGTTGGGGGAGGGGCGGGAGATGTTCTCAAAGCTGGGCAGAGTTACACAGGAGACCAGATTTGGCTAAGGCCCAAGCCCTCGAGGAGAAACAGAGGAAGGGGGCAGGCCAAAGGCACACTGGCATTTTTGTAAAAAGGGCTGTACAAGTAACCTGAATGAGTAATCCCTGATATTTGTCCCGGGCCTTGCAGTCAGTGGTCTCTCTCTCTCTCTCTATCTCTCTCTCTCTCTCTCTCTCTCACACACACACACACACACACACACACACACACACGCACACACACACACACACACACCACACACACACATCTCCTTTAATTTTCAAAACACCCCTGTCGAGGTGGGTAGGGCAAGGGTAATTACTCCCATTTGACAGATAAAGAAACCGAGACTCAGTGAGATTACATGACTTACCCAAGGTCACACAGACAGTTTTAATGGCAGAGATGGGACCAGAACTTTGATCTCCCAAATCCCAGGGCAGCAAAAGACAGAATTGGTCTAACGAGCATCCAGACTATGGAGGTAACCACCTCCACAGCGTTATATCAGGAATTCTCGGAAAGACCCCTGCCCCATAAATCTCTCTCTCTCCACTCACTAATACCTGAAATTTCACTCTTAAAGATTCATTTTCCTGGATTGAAACTGTGGCTCCTGTTGAAACGTGAAAGGGTGCTAGAGGAAAGAGTGGGGACACGCGAGAATATCTCAGCGCCTTAGAATATTGTCTGGGAGTATTCCTAGGAGAGTGCCCTGGCCACGGAGTGGGGTGGGGGAGGGGAGGGCAGGGGGGCAGGCCAGGAAGGGAGGGGAGGGGAGGGAGGCAGCCTTTTGCGTAAGAAGGTGAGGAGTTGCGTCAGAGTCTGAATGCGGGCGATGCTGAGAAGGGGGGTGGGCAAGTCTGCTTCTAGAGGTCTAATGGGTGACTGCACCGGAGTCTCGGAGGGAGGTTGGGGGAGGACTTCACGTCTCAGTGGGGGAGGGGGAGGGGGCAGCCAAGGCATCAGCTGGACAGGGAAGCAGGTTGGCGTAAGAAGCTGGAATTGTGGACGGCTGAGTGGGGGAGGGGAGCTATTGAGGGAGCTGGCCTGGAGCCAGAGGCCAGTCCCAAGGGGGTGAGCAGAGGCTTGAGAGCTCTGGGCCCCATTCCAGCTCCTGACCTTGAGTCACCATGCAACTCGGCACTTTTCCTACCTCAGCCCAGACACCCATCAAGTCTCTCTTATCTCAGCTTCCCGTTTTACAGAAAACTGTGTAAAAGTTACTCTCCTGACTTCTCCTGACCGTCCCTTCCCTTTCTACATTCCTTACCACACCCCCACCCCATCCAGCATCCTGCAAGCCTCCTGGGCCTCCCAGAAGCTCTTGCCTACTGCTTTCGGTCCCAGAGCCTGCCCCTCTGCAGTGCAGGCTGCCCCTGTACCTTCTGGTCCTGAGGGCAAGGGCCTGAAGGCCTAACCCAGCCTTTGGCCTGGGCCTCTCCACTCAGAGGCACAGCTGTAAAGAGCTGCATCTGAGGACATCAAGGCTGTGACTGCTGGAACTGGCAGCAACCTTAGAAGTCACTTTTGCCATTCCTTCCTTCCTTCCTTCATTCAATTATTCCATTCGTTGAGCACTTACTATGTGCCATACACTGTTATAGGCCCTTGGTATATGGCTTCATGGAGCTCCCAGTCTAAATGGGGGTATCATTCATCAAATAAGCCCCCACATAACTATAAATTCGCAGCCTTGATCCTCTCATTTTACATTTAGGGGAAACTGGGACTCAGAGTGGTTATGAGACTTTTCCAAGGTTGTTCCAGTAGCCAGAGGCAAAACCAGGCCAGACTCCTGTCTCCTGACTATTATCCCAGTGCCCTGTCTACCATGCTCTGGAAACAATACAGCATGAGTGTAAGGGTGGAGCGCTTATCCCTCCATGCAGACCCAGACTTGACAGGAGCACATGGCCTACTTGGCAAGATTTGAAGGTCACTGACGAGCAGTCTCCCCCACTCCCACTGTTGCCCCCACCCAGCTTGTTCTCTGCCCACCTCCACACCCCCCGCCCATGCCTAAAATTGTACCACTGACTGAAATCTAAGGGTTAGAGCCCCATGATCTGGGGAAAACCTGTTAAGCTACTACTTATCACTTACACAAACACATCTCCTGATTTGTCCTTTAGGATGGGCTGGGTCCTTATGATTTGGGGGAGGGAGACTAAGAGTCCCCCTTAAAGGGGGCATTGCTAGGGAAGACAGGCAGCTGCAAACAGTAGTGAGGGGCCCCATGGAACCCTAGGCAGCAGGAGGGCACAGGTCACCTGCAGGGACAGGCAGGAAGAAGGTACCCAAAAATGAAGCAGGAAGGTTCTGAAGACACACTCCTACTTCACAGTTTAGCCTGGGGGCCAGCCCTGCACCAACATTGTGATTGGTGACATTTTTTTTCAAAATACATGTTTACATTTGGTCTTTCCTTATACTGGATTATACTGAGTCTTTTTGTCCCTACCCCAGCCTGGTGTCGAGTAGTTTGTACTTACTTGCAATTAGGAGGGACCTTCCCTGTGTCTGGTCAAGCAGTTGCCCTTAAACAGTCTGCCAGGCCTGAAATGAAATGCAGATCTGTCCGATCCTGGCATGCTAGGGGGGCCCCCCTTATGGGAATCCTTTAGTCAGTGGCAAGAACCATCCCCCACCTGGGGGGCTCCCCCACCCTAACCCTGATAAAGGCCTGTTAATCATTCCCCTGCAAACTGTGATGAAGGGGGCTCAGCACGAATGGACATTCATGCCAAGAATGCAGCCCTGCCTAGAAATCTCAAGACAAAGCTAAATGCCCAGCTAGAGACAGCCTGGAGCTTTAGAATCACACCCCAGAGGTTCACATCTCTCCTCTGCCACTATGAGCCAGGTAACTCTAGGCAAGTCACTTAACCTGTCTGGGCCTCAGTTTCCTCATCCACAAAATGGGCTTAATGATAATACGATACCCAATTCCTACTATCAGTTATCCATAACTCTTGACAACGTTCAAAAGGCTAATGAATATACTCTTAGCACAGTGCCTGCTAAGTAATCAGTACATGGGAGCTACTGAAGTTATTATTTGGACCAGATGTGGCTTTGAGATCTCTCAGTGATAGGTCAAGACCTAATAGCGGTGCATCGCTACCCTCTTGTTGAATTAAGGTTTTCATATGTCAGGTTTGCTTAAAGCAAGGCCTACCTGCAGGGCATTCCCTGAGCTGGTGATTCATGGGTGGGATGCATTCCACCCACCTATTTTAAGCTGTTCTACATTTTCTTCCCCTTGACATGGACGTGTTTACACAGAGGAGGACAGTCCCAGTCAAAACAAGATGAAAATACACTGCTGGCTGGGAGCCCCAGGCTAACTGGTTTCAGGTCCTCTCTCAGCTGTCAGCACCTCACAACAGAGCCACGGGGGTGGGAGAACCTGCCCAGCCCTGCTCCCCTGCCTCCCTCCATCGGCCCAGCTCTGCCTGGTATCAAGCAGTTGGCCATCACCTGGTCAAGCTAGAGTGGGGTTCTGGGGCTGAGGTTTTGCCAGTTTTACAAGGGCAAGAAAGAGGGGTGCTGAGGGGCAAGGGCTGCCCTGGCCAGCTCTGGTGTGAGTACTGTGTCTGCCGCCAGAGTCGCCTGCTACACAGGCAGAGAAGGCAACTGCCAACAGAGACTGGTGGAAGATGGCCAAAGAAAGCTCCCCCCAGCAACCTGACCTCCTGCCTGGCATTTCCCCCACTGGACACATTCCTTTGGGTCAACAGGAGGCTCTTGGTAAAAAGAAATTACCAGGGGGAAGGAGAACCCATCAACCCCTTATCAGTCACAGAGCCTTCCATTTCTCACCTATGCCAACTTATCAGTGAGTCAGTAGGACTTGAGGAGGAGATTTCCAGGGAAAATGCTTTGATGAGCATATGCAAACAAGATTCCCCGGACGGGAAAGCACTGAAGATAGATACCCCGAGTCGGGCTTGGACATATATATATTACTGCTCCTCGCGGCCTCTTCAGAACAGTTTGCTTGTGTTTACCAAGAAGAGCAGGAGAAAACAATCTCCTTTGTCATAAACTCTGCTACTCAAAGCTGCCCACTCAGGCAGTTTGGTTTCTTTACAGTGAGTCCAGGAATATTTGGGCACATTTGCCTGTCCCCTGAAAGCCTAAGGCCACCAGTTAGCCACGACCCATTGTATGGCCCACCCCAGGCAGTACCCCCCTAGTCTATATACTTAGTCAGCCTGGGTCACTTCTCCCAGAAGCCCCCCAACTATTCGGACCACAGTGAGCAGGTCATCATGTTCCTTCCCGGAGAAAAACTAAATAGTTCCCCTTCTGAGAAAGACCTTTCATTTTAACAGGGACCCTCAAGATTCAAACCCAAGGATGACATTAATGGTGAGAATTTCCTTTATGTTGATGGTCATCAGGGTATTTTTAGTCAGGATGGATTTTTTATCTGCAACCCACCCCCGCCACATCGTTCCAGTTATGTGGCTGTCACTTGCTCAGAATCAGGCTTGCTAGCCTGAAATCCCTCTTTGATGTTACTGCCAGCTGAGACTTGGCTGCCCTCCTCCTGGGCTTCATCACCCTCTACTGCTCCCTGTGGGTGCCCTGTTCCCAACTGACCCAGCCCCTCCAGCTAAAGATGGGAACTGAGCAAAGTCCCAGCATTAGTGCAGAACCAGGAGCACACACACGGGTGAATTATCCCTTTTATTGAAGAGGTCGGGCTTTGGTTCCAGGTCATTAGTGGCCACTTACTCAATTAAATTGTGTTTGGGTTGGGTTTTCCAAGTATGTTTGATTTTCACCAGTCTTCCGTGTTTTTAACTGCAGAGTTGCTCTTGTACAATGATTGTCCCCAAATTAACATGTTAACAGGAGGCAAATTCATGAATTTGCCTGTAGTTCTTCCCTGTGGAGGCCATTAGCCAAGTTCTAATACTTATCTAAACCTTCTCTTTACTTATTAAGCACATGTTTATGGCATTGAGACTGTGTGCCAGGCACTAGTCTAGACTCTGGGGGTGCCGTGATGAATAAGATAAGCCCCTGCCCTCGAAGAGCTTGTATTCTAGTCTAGAAAGCCAGTCACTGCTCACTTGAGACCATTTGCACTGTCCACTTCCAGTGGTCATGATCTTATCTCGCTGTGCCTTCAGTCCAGTGGTCCTGCTGATTACTGACTGTGCCATTGGAGAAGCTCTCAAGGCCAAAACTTTATGCAAGTTACAAGTCCTCTGTGAGGGAAGGATTGCTAAGACCTTCAAGACGCAAATTTTTTTTTTTTAATAACATCACTTTTTTTAATTGAAGTTAAGGACAAAAGTTGGCCACATTCAGAGATTAACAGGCCTCATCCAGATGGTTAAAACCATCTTCTCTTTCTTGGTTAACCATCTCCTAATTTTAAGTGATTTCCACAAGTTCTCTGGAACCATCTGAAATTGTCCTTTGAGGAGATCCGCCACACCACCGCGTGGCAAAACTTGAGCAAACACACCGCCGGACACACCTCACTGGATATCATCATCATCAAAGAGATTTTCAGAATCATTAAAAAAGTCTGCATGAACTGCCTTTTCATTGGCTGCCAAGTCCATCAGGAGCCCTGTGCTGCCTCCTGCCTCGTCCAGATCCATGTAGGGCCCGGCACCTTCGGGAAACATCTCGTCCACCGCCTGCTTCACCTCCGCCTGTCAAGACACTAAATTTTGAATGTTGATTCCATCTGAACATCAGTCCCTCAAACTATGCCCCTCCCCATAGGCAGTATCCATAACTTGTGAAATCATGGAAATAACAAACTGGAACTGGACAGGAAGTTAGAAATGCTGGACTTTGAAACAGCATTGATAGGACTGCTCGTTTGGTGAGCCATTTTGCCAACAGCATTTGAGGACCAGGGCCCTTACTCATCACGGCACATATCGCATTCACATGGCCCTTTTTACTACCTGAAGAACTCAGCTATGCCGCCTATAGGATATCCACCATGTCTGGAAACATAGGCACATATATACATGTTGTCAAGGACATCATCAGTCTGCAAAAACTATACAATGTTATCTCCATTTCCAGACTTTGGGGAGTCCATAAACATATACACCTTGTGTGTTGTTTATGTGGGGCAGGGGGGCATCATTCCCATTTCATGAACGAGGAGCTAGCAGCATAGGGGGTTTAGAAGCCTTCTAAGCAGTTCTGGGGGCCTGGTGGTAAGGTAGAAAAGGAACTCTGGCCTTCTGATGTATTTTCTTCCCACTTGACCTAGTTCATTTAGAATGGGTGCCAGAGCTGCGTTTCTCAGGGGGCACCTACCCTGGCATATGCACTAGGAGAGTCCCTCTCAATTCGTCTTGTCATTACTCTCTGTCTGAGGACTCAGCTCCATGGGCCAAGCCCATTATTGCAGTAGCCTATTGTTAGAGAGAAATCACCTGGTGACAAGACAGATGCCTCTGGGTTGTCTCCGAACTGTGTTCAGGCCCCACTGCCCCCAGATGTCCAAGGAGTGTCTGTGAAACTCCCTTTTCTCAACTGCTGAGCTAGTAACCGTCTATACTTGGCCTTTCCTCAGTTTCCATGTTTACTTTAGCTCTTCTGCAACTCTGTCAACAAACGCCACAGTATTATTAGTTTTAGCAAATAACAGGATGTCAGAACTGTTGACCAGGATTTGTTACTTTGCTGTTAGAGCTCTATCCTAGGACACAGGGGCCAGTGTTCCTCTTATTTTTTAAGGTGTATGAGCTTTGGCAGGAAGCCTTTCCCAGGCAGGCCCACCGAGCTCTGCTCAGTCTATAGGCCTTTAAGGCTGCTCACTGCCAAGGCTCCACCCACCAAGACCTGGGCCCTTCTGTCTTTGCTCAGTGGTACAAAGACATCTGTAAGTAGATTTTTCAAATAATCAATGCAAATACTTTGAATTTTCCGTTTTTGTGCCTTAACCCTTACAGTCTTGCAGTGGCCTTTGAAGGAAGTCTGTACTTGCTAAGGCAGCTTTGGGGCTTAACATTCATGTGGAGAAGAGCGAGGGGGTGGTATTTTAGGCTGGCACTAAGAATTTCCAGGCTTTTGACCCAAAGTATCTTTCTCTTCCAATCCCACCCCCAACACTGCGTGTCTCAAGGGGCAAGAAAAGAGGTTAAAAGGGTTACTCTATTGCTGACAGGCAACCGGGAAGTCCAGGCCTTGGGAGAAACATAGCCTTTGTTTATTTAAGCCCCAAACCTAGCAGGCAGTGTAAATTAAACATAAAAATAAAATAAAATACTGAAACACAGGCCGGATGCGTACCACAGAGAGCAGTGAGTTCCCTTGGGAGAGGGGAGTCAGTAAGCCGCAGGGGTACCCTCCTTGCCCCGGAGGCGCTTGCAAGCCATGGGATGGGATGCGGATGGTAGGGGCAGGGGAGCGCAAGGCTTGGCTCAGGGACGGGATGGGCACGTTTGCAGAGATCCTGGCAAGTCTTTGTAGTCAGCCCCAGCAAGCTCCTGAGGGGGGAATGAGTCACAGCCCTCCAGCCAACCTCGGAATGGATCCACGTTTGACCAGGCAGGGAGAGCCACAGGGCTGGAGGAGAGCTGGCTTTTGTTGAAGGGGGATAGGGCAGCTTAACTGACCAGACTGTGCTGTTGGAGAAAAATCAGCCCCTCTCCGTTCTCTCCCTCTCTCCAGGTTCTTCTCCCTTCCCGCCCTGTGATACCTGCCCCCCACGCCTCCAACCTCCCAGGCCAAGAGTTCCCACAGACAGCTGTGAAGTGTCTTAGAAGCAATCTGTTCCTCATTAACAGAGAAGCCAAATTTGCCAAAGGTTGATTTATAAATCAGAGCAAGTTTGCGTTATCTTTCTAATAGCAGCTCTCATTCACGTTCTGATCAAGTTTTCAGGAGTGAGAGGGAAAGAGGTAGCCAGACATGACAGGGAAGGAGATGACTGAACAGATGTTAGGCTCAGAATATGCTGAGCCCCATCATCGTGTGTCACACAGAGTGGGTCGTGGTGGTCGTGGCACTCTGGGGAGTCTTCGGGTAGATCCTGTCTTGGCTCTCACCTGTAGGCCAGTGGTTCCCAAAAGCAGTTCCATGGACTGGGGCCAGAAGAGCTGCATCCTCATCTCCTGAAAGTACCCTTCTCAAGCCACAGATGTATTCTACTAGATTTTCTAGGGCTGGAGCCCAGGATATCCATACTCTCCTCACCTGGACCCATTTCTTTCCCTCCACAGCCCACCAGCAAGTTGTACCTGCTGTGTGTTTAATCATCTTCTGATGCTGATCCACCACTGACTACTGTGTTGAAAGTATTACAGAACTTTAGTTTATCCCTATTTAAGTATTTATAGCTGATAGTGGCAGAATGTGGTACTCTCCCAGGGCTTTTGCACTGGAAGAAAAAACTTTCCTAATTCCTCAAAGTGTAAAGAATTCCATTATAACTCAAAGGTATGACTCCGAGGGTGACGTTTGTAGGCACTGCAGTAGTCCGGTCAGGCAAACAGCTTGGACTGAGAGGAATTTTTCTCAGTGCCGTTCAAATCACACTTCTCAGGTCGTCAGTCACATGTGACATCTATGCCAGGACTGGCTCTCTTTAGAGCTGTCCTCGTGAGGAGCCTATGGGAATCATTTCCTAGGCATTCACATGATTGATTGTACACAAATGGTGCTTGTTTTTATTTCTCTTTCATTTGAATGTGTGATTGACATCTTTGAAAACTGTGGACCTGGCGGCACCAGCACTTCCTGTGCCCGGTGTACAGTGTGAAGCTTCAAGCTGGTTCCCCCTATGCCCACCTAACTTCCACTCCAAGCTTCCCCCAAGAGCCTGTCACCTATGACCCCTGCACAGCACGCAGCCAGCTCTGGATGTCAGAGAGAGCAGAGGCCACGGCTTGTAACACTCTGACTGGGTCTACAGCGTCCTGCCTTGCCACTTTGCATGTCCTATTGCTTTACTACCCCTTTGGGGGTCACGAAGCTGGCATCAGGTGAGAGAGACAGAGATGGAATGATGCCCTCTGCGTGCCTAGCTCTGTGAATTAGACTTTGTCAAAGGCTGAACGGGTGTTTGCATAAACATGTGTGTGTGTGTGTGTGTGTGTGTGTGTGTGTGTGTGTGTGTGTGTGTGTGCGCTTGTGTGCCGCCCTTTCTTCCTGATAAGGTGTGTGTATTCCTTGTCAGCAATTCTCAAACCGGGCAGGAGGCCTTCCTTAACCCCTCCCCGCATGCCTTTGAGCTGCCTGGCTCTGTTCCCATGGCTGGGGCTGGGTGGGGTGCCCCCAGGGAGAAGCTTGCCTTGTTTCTGTCCTTTCTTTCTCTTCTCCTGACTAGTGTGTCCCCTGCCCCTTCCTGCCACCGCCCCCCACCTCAGCTGGGCTGCCTTCTTTCCATCCGGGAAACCCAAGGGAGGGGGGAGGCGGCTGGAGAGCCAGAGGCCCTTTGCAATTACAGAGCCTTTCCTCACAAGTCACAGAGTCGCACAACAGAGGATCAAGGAGCTACCTCAAGTGAGCCCACGGTGAATAGCTCCGCTGTGAGTTAAACAAGGGCCTCGGGCGTACAATGTGAGAGCCTTGGGAGACTCATAATGCTCACCCATCGTGGCCCAGGAGCCCCCGCGCCTGAAGAGGCCGGCGTTATTACCGTCGTTTTGTTCCCCAGGGAACCTGGACCACTTCAGAGGTCACCCATTCTATAGCGGGGCCCACAGGGGAGTCAGGTGCTGCACCTCAGAGCCCCTGGCCTCTTCACAGGCCCCTTGTCTGCTGGCTCAGCGTCCCCAGCAAGATTCTCCTGGTTCTCGTCTTCCAAGCATTGCCAATAGTCCCAAGTCCTTCACATACCACTCAGAGTAACCCCGGCAACTGCCAGAAAAAAAAAAAAGGCTTGGAATTTCGGCTCTTGGGACTGCTCCATAAAGCAAAAGGACTGGGGAGAGGCCCTGCCAGTGTCTCCCTGGCCCGGAGAAGCTGGTGGAGGGCTGGTGCAGACAAACAAACACGGAGAGTAGCCATGTTCTTGCTGCTTCCTTTCCCAGCCCCTGAGAAGGCTGTCGAGGGCCAGGATTCCCAGAAGGTGGGCCGTGATGAGGGAGTTTATTTGCCCACGTGAAGATGCTCACTGGTCTGGGAGGGCACTATAGAACAAGGATAAGACCACGAGGAGGTTGACAGAGGTGACCCCCTCCCCGTGCTAAACATAGACCCCCTTCTCAGAAGGAAGGGGCTGGCAACTCAGAGACCCTTAAGGACCTGTGCTTTGTTCCCCTGGTTTACAAAGGAAGGGAATCAGAGTGAGGGACCCTGACACTGTTGGCCACCATGTCAGAGGAGCCTTGGGTCCCACAGAAATTCCAAGTTTTGTGGCTGCTATGTTAATCCCCATCTAGATGGGCACGGACCAAACGACAGGGTGGGGAGAAAAAAGGCGGGCCCGATTCTGAGGACTGAAGTGATGCCAGGGGTGATGGCGGTGGTGTGGCCTTCCCAAACCCCAGGCTACCCTCCTGAGCACCCCCAAGCCCTAGGCTTTTTCCTGAAGTAAACATTTCACTGAGATCTAACCAGTAGGTAGACTTCAGAGTTCACCAGAGGCCCAGGATATTCTGGAAGGAAGCACAGTTGTTAACCTGCACTACCAGTTTGTTTGTTTGTTTTTAATTTCCCTGAAATGTGCCTTGTACTTTGAATAGGCAGTCAATCAACTTTGAATTGAGTTGAATTGAATTGTATTGAATGATGATGGCAACTAGTGTTGGGTGGAGGAGGGGATTCCATTTACCGAGGTTAATTTGACATTCTCTTTTTTCAGGAATATCTGTTTCATACTTGTAGATGGGTAATGGGGATGGTGGAAAATGAGAAGAGAGCTTAGAAAAATGATGGACGTAAATTTTCCCAGCTGCAAGGCAAAAAGAGAAGGGAGACAAGCATAAATATTGATACAAGGTTCATGAAATTTAAGATCCACTGAGCTAAATTGCATTCATTCCTGGATAACGTTGCCAGTACTTCCAGTCTTGCTGAGATGCCAGGAGAGACTGCCTACCCCCCATAGTTAGCCACCAAAGTTGGGGTAACAAAGGTGATTTGACAAGAGCCCTTTTTGACTTCTTTGAACGAGGGTGAGTGGAGTGGAGTGCCTTGTCCAAATGGGGTTTGGTTCTGCCTGTCATCCCTCGTGTCACTGGGAGATTGTTTGTGAAGCTCACATTGGATCCTGTCTGGGGAGGGAGCTGAAAGGCACAATTCATTGCTCCTGCCATCATTCAGTGCCAGGGTTTGGCCCAAATCAGTTGCTAGAGCCACTTTTCCAAGACAGTGTCCCTCTCCACCACGATTCCTCGTGGGCTCCCTGCCGCCCACCACTGCCTTCTGCATCTGCGTGCGCATCCTCCTCCCTGTTTTCCTGCCCCCCAAAGTCGACGTTCTGGGCCCTGGCCATGCAGGGCAGTTCACGTGACCCACAGAGGACAAGGCACTTTGTCTGTCTCCGTCTTTCCTTCTTGCTTCCCTCCTTCTGGACTTTGGGGATTTTCCATGAGGCCAAAGTAAAGATTAAGTGGCAGCATCCTTCCTGTCTATAGTCTCCCACACTGGAGTGGAACCAAGGGGAAGAGAGAAGAGTGGAGCCAGCACAAATTAAATGATGGCACTTCAGCCTCTTATTCCCCCAGCCTCTTCAGAAAAAGGGACAAGTCAGTAACTAGACGTAGACAGAGCTTCAGGCAGAAGGGGGCCGCCGTGGAGGGGTAAATGGGGAGGGTTGTTTTGCAGCCTCCCTGTCAACTGTGCTAACACTCTGGTGCTCAGCATCCTTTTTGATTTCCTTGTCCAGCTCCTAACGCAGCGTTTGCTTGGTGGCTTGTCCCGCACCTCTCGCATCGTGTCTTTTCCCGCTTCTCCTGCCGCAAGACCCTGTGTTTC
This sequence comes from Stenella coeruleoalba, assembly GCF_951394435.1. Classification (NCBI taxonomy): domain Eukaryota; kingdom Metazoa; phylum Chordata; class Mammalia; order Artiodactyla; family Delphinidae; genus Stenella; species Stenella coeruleoalba. The sequence goes on along the minus strand of NC_137152.1, from coordinate 87,524,957 downwards.
ACCGCCAACATTGCCGAGCCTTGGGGGTGGAACATTCCCTGTAGAAAATAAGGAAGACTTGCCTATAAAGAGTTTCCTTTGGGCTGCGTGGTACACAATGCTTTGAGTGTGACAAAAAGGGAAGTGAGATGTTCCCCCTTCTCACCACCCCCTACCTACCGCACCCACCCTGAGTCTGCCTCCCACCCCTCGGCAGCGTGCTGAGATCCTGCCCACAGGTTATGAGGCCCAGACTGCCCAGTCTCCGCCTTCCTGCGCCATGGGAACCCGAAATAGGAAGGACTCTTGTCCTAGAGAGTCTGGCTTTTGAAGTGGAACAGAACGGTGACGATGTTGAGACCCTTCTTCCACTTCAAAGGGAACAAGTTGGCTTCCAGGGCCACCTGAAACGGTGGGAGTTGACCCCATCCTCCTCATGCCACCCTCCACCTAGAAAGTCACCCTGAGAGAGGGAGGGTCAGCTGTGTCTGTTTAATCACAGAATCCCATAGCTGTAGGCCTAGAACCGAGAGCCAGCAAAGGACCTGGCTCATCAGCTGGGCGCTGTGACCACGGTGGCTCTGGGTCCAGCCTACCATGTAACTCACAGGATGGAAGAAAGGAAATTTGGAAACACACATGTTGGAGTTGCTATGCTGTTGAATCCTTAGGCCACTGTTTCCTGCCTGAGGCCCACCTCCAGAGACACAAGGACGCTGAGAGCCTCATAGATCAGCACTTTACTCAGAAAAGTTAGATCAGATCACAGTTACCCTATACAGCACAAGCTTCCACTCACTGCAACATTTGGCTCAGCTATTCTGGGCAGAGGAATTTTCCGGTGTGCCGAGGGTTACACAGAAAGCCTTTTGGGTTCCTCCAACTTCTCCCTCTCCCCCTCCTATCTGCCCCTGTCTCCCCTACCCCTGCTGTTTGAAAATCTTCCTACAGAGACATTTAGGTTGGTGGTCTCCCTTTAGCAAAGCCTGCGATCCAGGGATCCAGCCATTATTTGCGAACTGAGAATCATAAGCCCTCAGGGTGAGCTCTTCTCACTATTGGTTGGTAAACTAGAGGTGCAGAGGGGACTGAGAGATTGGCTGAGTGTGGGCTGAACCTGGGACATCCTTTCAAAGTTGTTTTTCTGAAACGAAATCCCTGAAATTAGCTTGTTTTCTTGTTGGTTTAATTCTCCTAAAAGCTGGACACAGCAGGTATAGGGGGGAGAAAGAGTTAATTAAGGGTGCCAGTTACAAACTGGAAATTGACTGGACTGTGATTATTGTCATGAGACTCCATACCTAATTTGGGACGCTGTGGAGTCCATTCTGGGAGCCAGCTAGTTGGCTTCATAGTTTCTATTTCCTAGGCAGAGAGGGCTTTCTTTAAGGACTGCAGTGGCTGCCTTTTGAAATAATGCAGGTGAGCAAAGCCCTGTTATGAAGCTCATTTGGACATTTTGTATATTCTTCTGGTCCCCCATGTTGCTGGAGTCCTAGGAGTACTTTCCCTGCCCCTCACCTTTTCTTCCTCTACACCACTTTCCTGGCACCTCCAACCCGTCCCCCAACTTCCTTGACTCACTCATTCAACAAACCTACTCCCTGCCCCCACTAGTAAGTGTAGTAAGAACAAACTTGGTCTCTACTCAGGAAGACCTGAGCTGGAGTCCCAGCTCTATAATTTATTAGCTGTGCCACCGCCTTGGGCAAGGTAGCCTCTCAGACCCTCGGTTTCTTCATCTGTTAAATGATGGTGACAGCACCTACACCACAGGGTTTGTGACTCAGCCAACACAGTGCCTGGCCCACAGCTGTTGCTCAGTTAATGGTAGCTGTTATTGTCAGCGGGTCTCAAGCCGAGCTTATTTCTAATTGAAGTATAATTAATGTACAATTCAAACACAGCCTTGCTAGCAAACTTCATCTGTTGTTTTTTTTCCCCTCCCCAAACTACCTGGATTTCTGTGCCTCTGTCTCCATATAAGGGAGTCCCCATTGAAGGAGCTGGTTTTTCTTCGGTCCCATGCCCTGTTTTCCTGGTGGTGTTTTTTCCCTGCCGACCCGGCTTATTTATCTCTCTTTCTTTCTTTTCATCATCTCCCTTGGAATCTTGGGGTAGGTAGCAATAGTGAGTTGAGGAAAGATTTACAAGCCAATGAAAGGTCAACTCAGACTCTTCCTGGACCAAGAAAGCTCTATGTGACACAGAGGGCAGATTAATATATCAGGGAATTCCAGTATCAGCTAAGCTCCGGATTTAAGAAGGTTTTTTTTTTTATTTTTGCTCAAATAATGTTCTTGATGACCTATAAATGTGGTATGCACTTTGTTCTGTCTACCACACGCAGCTTAGCATGAACACCTTGTTCAGGGAGTTTGTGACCTGAAGATAACATGATATCCTGAGATTGGGATTGTCTCCCAGCTAAACTGGGGTGAAGGAAATCACCATCCTGGGCTAGTGCATGCAGTAGGTTTGCTTGGGTAGATCTCTTTGTCGGTCCTTTGCAAATAGAATGGCCCTTGTGCACGTATTACCACCGGTGGGATCCAATGGGAGCTCCACGTCATAGTGAAAAATGTTGGCTGTTCGGTGGCATGACTGCACGGGCAGCCTGAAGAAAACTAAGGCCTTCAGACTGGGCTTAACTGGGGCCTTGGCCAGGGTGTCTGTGCCAGGTACCTGGTTAGGTGAAATATCCTGAAGCAAATAATAATTACCTTCTTTGCTGATAAGAGGCCCCAGTACTTTTCCAATAGCTTGATTGCACTAGGGTATTTCTTTGGACCATAGCCTGAATCACCAACTGATTCATGGGTACTGGCCCTAACTTCATCCAAACGATTGTATGTGTGGTGAAACCCAATGTTCTTCTTACGGCCCTGAGTTGGTGTAAATAATACTCCCAGTTGCATCACCTGTCCCTTGTTTGGTCTAGGTTGCTCCATCTGGCTGCAATTCTGCTTCAGACCACCAGGTGGCCTCACTTAGGAAAGAGCAGGATAAAAGGACCTCAAACCTCTGATGGCTTTTTTTTTTTTTAAGCTTGACGCTTAAAAGAATGAAAATATATTTTGATGGTAACATGTGTAACTCTTAGTAGGCAACAGTCACCTCATTTTCCCTGTGATTTGGAATCTGTTTGTCTGTGAAGTACCCTGTAACCCCGTGTGTGGCTGGACCAATCACAGGGCGGGTGTTCTCCTGGGATGGTTTATATTTAGCCTTGGTTTGTAGTTTTGCTGTCATTTGCTGTTCATAGGACAGTAACAAAATCTTGTTTTTAAAAATAGGAACATGAGATCCTGGATGATGTTGAATAGGGTGTTGAGACCAAAGAGAAAAGGGCTGGCATCTTGCGGTCACTGCAGTGCCCACTCCCCTACTGTCTCCTCCCCACCTCCTCTGTCACCCACCTGGCCCCCAGCTGCCCCCTTGTACATGTTCCCCCACTCATCTGAGTTCCTGGACACTCATGCTCTCCTCCATACATGCACACTGGCATGTACAGATTAGCTAGTCCGTGCATGTCACAGATCTGTGCATGTGTCAGTACACGGACAGGTACATCCGTAGGAGGAGGTGAGTGGATAGATGCTGCGGATGGGGGCAAGCCAGTGGACAAGCTGGCTGGGTGAGGGGACATGCAACTGACAAAGTCTGTGTGCAGGAGAGAGGCTGAGAAGGCAGGCACCAGGAAGGAGTGAGGGTCCTGATGGTGAGGGCGGGTGTCCAGGGAGGGCGGCCTGTGACAGCACTGCAAAGACACGGGAGGTATGCTGGCGGACATCCGAAGAAGAGCTTTTAAAACCAGCGCCGCCCTCTACTGAAGGCTTCCTACCTCCTGTAATGGCATTTGTACTTCTCATTTCTCTAAGAAATCAGTTCCATTTGGTTTTTACCAATCTCCAGAGCCCTCTTTGGAGTTGCCAGTTGGCACAAGAAAGTGCTGAACTGTTTACAGTCCCAGACTAAGGTTCAGGGAGGGGATGTGGTTTAACTGAGCCACAAAGCCCGGTACAGGACTCATTTGCATGCCGCTGACGCCATGTGACGCAGCCGGCTCCTCCTATATAAAGAAGAAGGAGCCGAAATATCTCCGAGTCTGGGTTGGACTGGCGGCCGTGGAGTTTTTGACACACCAGGTGACACCCCTCGAGTCACTTCCCTTCAACTCTGGAACGCCCGACCGGCTTTGGGTTCGCTCGGCAGCCTTCGCCCCCCTCGTAGCCCCAGGGCCCGACGCGCAGAGCCCAGCCCCGTCCAGCGCGCCAGCAGCCAGCGGCTGCCCAGCCCGCCCAGCCCAGCCCGCAGCCCGCAGCCCGCAGCCCGGCCAGAGCTCCCCGGCAGCCCGAGCCATGAATACCGAAATGTATCAGACCCCCATGGAGGTGGCGGTCTACCAGCTGCACAATTTCAACATCTCCTTCTTCTCTTCCCTGCTTGGAGGGGATGTGGTTTCCGTTAAGCTGGATAACAGGTAACCCCTGGCCACAGCTCCCAAGCCCGGGCGCCGGCGGGGGCTGGGCTGAGAGCGGGATCTCCGAGCGAGCCGTGCGCCGCCGGTCCCCGTTCCCCGCGGTGCAGCATCCTGGGAAGGGGCGGGGGTAGGGGACGCAGGGAAGGGGGGGGGGTCACCGCCGCGCTGGGATCCGCCGTCGGAGCGTCCCTGCGGCCGCTGCACCGTAAGAACGAGCTGCTGCAGCCGGGGGCGGAGGCAGAGGGGCAGTGGGCCTGGGCTGGGCAGGGGGGCTAGCCGCCCGCCGTGCGCCGCTGGGGAGCAGGCCGGAAGCTGTCGAGCCGAGGAGGAATTCCTAGCTAGCTTCGGAGCTCGGTAGGTTTGCCTGGGACCTTCTGGGCCGGCGCCGGAATGGGCTGGCGGCCGGGGACTCCCTGGGCCGCGCGCCCCCATTGTTTGCATGTCGCCGAGCAGGCCTCGCTGGCCCGTGCGCCCCCGGACCCGCGCGCTGCTCCACGCGGAGCTCTGGGCGGTGGCGGCGCGGAGCCGGTCTGGGTGGGGAGGTGCAGCTTCCTGCAGGGGCCAGAGAGGGACCTAGGGACAAAGTGCCCGGAACTTCGGGCCAGCGAGGCGATAGAGAGGAAGAGCTGGGGCAGATGGAGGACTTTGTGGCCACCGCTACCAGGTACTCAGACTGGAACCAAGTGGGTAACGCAGTCGCTTTCCTTTTTGTCTTGGCAGTGCCTCCGGAGCCAGCGTGGTGGCCTTAGACAACAAGATCGAGCAGGCCATGGTGAGTGGCATCACTGCGTCATTCCCATCCCCAGACCTGGCTACTGCTTATGTAACTCAGGGTGGCAGTGAGCGGGTGGGTGCAAAAGCCAAGCGCCCGAGGAAGCTGACAGCCTGCCTCCTGTCCCCTTGGAGGCCTTAGCTAGAGTCCCATCAGAGTGGCACCTTTTAGGGCATTTCCAGGCCACCCTTGCTGGACCCTCTCCTTTGCTCCTCCTTCTCCCATCCCAGGGCTTTGCAGCAGCCTCTGGCTCCCTCCTGGGCCCGTGGCAGGGCAGGGAGCTCAGACCCTTGGATTTGTCTGCATCCCACAGTTGGCAGGGGCCAGAGCTCATTGGATGCCACCGCACTGCAGTGCCTCTGCAGAGCCTGGGCTGGGGTCAGGAGTTGGGAGGAAACAGGAAGCAAAGCACCCCACCCCTTCTCCCTCCTTCACCAGGTAGAGGTCGTACTCCACCAAGCAGCCAAAATGGCTGCAGGGGATTGGGGCCTCCAGCAGTTTTAGCAAACACTTTATTGTGCCCCGGAGCCTAATGACACAGCTCCCCGCCCCCAGTGCAGTCATCTGAATTCAGAGAGGATGAAGCCATCAGGGTACCTTCCCCCAGGGCCAGTGTCCTTTCCGGCCAGGCTGCAGGACAGCTGCAGCTCAGTATGCTGGGTCCTGTGGACAGGAGAAGTCTCCAGAAGAGCCCATTATATTCTCCTGGTGGAGATGGGTAAAGCAGACCAACAGTACAGGGTGCATTGCAGGTGTTCCCTGGGATCTGGGCCAGCCGCGGGACCTTATGTGGAAATGGGGATATAGCATACCACCGCCAACCAGCAGAAGTCTCACCCAAAAGTCTCCCAGGAGGCCAGCTTTGAAAGTCATCAGAAACTTACAGGGGGGAATTCCTATGTAGTTCAAAGCTGGGCTCCCAACTCAGGCGTGGCCCCGATCACGCAGCTCTCCTGAGCGAAGGTTTAGGTGCTTCGGAGAAAGGGGCAGGAGGACCAGGGCTGCGGGGCCAGCATTCCGAGGGGCTGCTGAGGGAAGGCTGGAGGTTGGCAGCATGAGGGACAGCGCAGGCGCCCCAACGGCCAGGAGAAGGTGCCGCAGAGGGGCCGCCGCGGCTAACGGATAGCTTTGTCGTGATCTCCTCCGGGACAGGATCTGGTGAAGAATCATCTGATGTATGCTGTGAGAGAGGAGGTGGAGATCCTGAAGGAGCAGATCCGGGAGCTGGTGGAGAAGAACTCCCAGCTGGAGCGTGAAAACACTCTCTTGAAGACCTTGGCGAGCCCAGAGCAGCTGGAGAAGTTCCAGTCCCGTCTGAGCCCCGAGGAGCCAGCTCCCGAAACCCCAGAAGCACCCGAGGCCCCCGGTGGTTCTGCGGTGTAAGTGGCTCTGTCCTCAGGGTGGGCAGAGCCACTAAACTTGTTCTACCTAGTTCTTTCCAGTTTGTTTTTGGCTCCCCAAGCGTCATCTCACGTGGAGAACTTTACACCTAGCATAGCTGGTGCCAAGAGATGTCCCAAGGACATGGCCACCTGGGTCCACTCCAGTGACAGACCCCTGACAAAGAGCAGGTCTCTGGAGGCTGAGTTGCATGGGGCCTCGTCACCCCAAGCCAGCGAGCCTCTAATGCCACCGCGCCCTGGGGGCTCCCGGGGCCTGGGCAACTTAGCTGCAGCTGGCAGAGGAGAAAGGTAGTTTGAGACAGGCCGCCAGTTTGCTCCAGAAAGTCTAAGGGGTCTGGTTTTTCATTTCCATGGACATCTTCAACAGCTTCACCTGACAACGACTGTCCTATGAAGAAGCCAGTTGTGGTTTAAGCAGAGGCAGCCTCTCTCTCTTCCCCTGCCTCGCCAAGGCAGGGCCACAGTTGGGAGAGATTGAGCCAAGTCAGCCTTCTGTTGGTTAATATGGTGTAATGCATGGCTTTCTGCACAGCCCAGTGTGGGATTACGGCTTTGGGATGACCGCTTACAAAGTTCTGTTTGGTTAGTGTTGGCATAGTTTTTCTATATAGCCATACGTGCGTATATATACCCATAGGGCTAGATCTGTACCTTAGTGTAGCGATGTATACATATACACATACACCTATGTGTTGAAGGGCCTAACCAGCTTTGGGAGTATTGACTGGTCCCTTATCTCTTAAGGCTAATTCTTTGACTGTGTTCATCTACCAGGCTGATCCAGTTTGTCCTTTAGGTTAAGTAAAACTAAAGAGTAAAGGTGGGGGGGGCACCCTCTGAATGCCTTGCTGCTGCAACCTTTGCCCCATCTGTCCCCTGAAGACATGTGAGGTCCTCTTTTGAATGCCAAACCCACCATTCACTGGTGCTGACTACATAGAATGGGGTTGAGAGAAGATCAGCTGGAACTCCACATTGTCATTCGAAAACTTTTTTTTTTTTTGGAAAACTTGCAAATGAACAGAATGAGTAGCTTGCCGGTGTCCTCTTGTGGACAAGGATAGACAAGGGAATGGCTTTGACCCGACGGTGCCTGGGTGATGTGCTCAGGGAGCTTGTCTCTAGGGAGTTCTGTGGCAGTGAGAACACTTTCCACTTTCTGACATCTTATCCTGATGTTATGTCTCCAGGATTTGGACTTTGATGTTTCAAATGTAGCTTGAAATTTCAATAAAGTTTGCTCTTTTTTTTTCTAAAAATAAACCTGGTGTCTTACTGAGTTTAAAATGGAGTGGGCGGTAGGGGCCCCAGGGGCACTGGTTTTCTGACTCGCTGTCCGTTCACCGGCACACCCTGAGTGGCAGGCCTGTGCTACAGCCATGATCTTGTGTAACTGTCACAACACCCCCATTGTACGGGTGAAGAGGCTGAGGCTCAGCCCGTTCAAGTGACTTGCACAAAGTCACACAGCTATTATGGCGAGTTGGGACCCAATCTTCCATCCATCCCTCTGTCCTGCTCCTGCTTTCATATAACAGCTTCGGAGTGAGTGGCGAGGTGACTACTAACACAACTTCAGCTCGAGGGGGTGATTCGGGAGGAAGGATACCCCAAGAAGGTCCAAAAGAAAAGGACAGGGGGTCCATGTGAGGGAGCATGAAGTGAGGAACTGAATAAATGTGAGTGGGCCCCTTCCCTCTTTTGAAACATCATCCAGATTACTTGGTGCATTCTCTTTAATACCAATCCACAGGAGACCCCTGACATGGGCAAAGGAGCTAAGAGGGCCTCAGTGAGGAAAGGACACAATGTATGCGGTGGCCCAAACCCCATCCCTCTCCCCCAAGGAAAGATGCTCTCAAGCCCTGCTGCCCCACTTGTCACTGCTGAAAGTTCACTCACAAAACCCACCAGCCTCGTGGGCACGGCCAAGTCTAACGATCCCGACTCCACTTCCCTCTTCTGCCTCTCTTTGAAGGTCATCCTCACCCATCACCCTTTCCCTGGCCCCATGTCTCTGGCATCTGGCGTCCTGCCATTTCTGATTCTGGGCATTCATTGTCTCCTCCACCACGCCCTAACCTGGAGCCACTGAGCTGTGTTCTAAGCCCCCTGGTTTCCCAGGGGAGGCTATCACCCCAAATGTGAGTGACTCCATTCAATCTCAGCTTCCTATAACATATGCACCTCCCGCTTTGTCACTTGAAATTTAAAAGAACTCCTTGATTTTCCTGAGCCATAAACCTCAAGGACCAAGAGGTGTTGGCTCCCTTTCTTGCACCCGTCGCTGCCTAAATACTTTCCAAATGTCAGGCTTCCTTCACCGTAGAGGTCGTACATGTTGGCCTGTTCATTCCGAATCACTAAACCGCTTAGGACGTTACAAACCCCTGCTTGCTGGCCTCTCAAATCCCAACTTCCCTCCCTGCTTCTCACCTCCCTACTCATGATGCCAAGTTCATTGTCTGCACCTGCCCATTTGGTTGATTTTGGGGCTGTGCAGATTTCACAGTTGCTGGGATGGACACAAACTGAATCAGGCAGCTACTCCCCTAGCTTCCCCCACCTCTTGCCCCAACCGGGCCCCCCCAAGTTCCCACTCACTCCCATCCCATCCCCCTCTCAGGAAGAACTGAGAGACTTCTCGACTCTTGGGCTCATCTGCAGACTTACAACGCCCTGATTTCCAGCCAAACAAGAACCAACCGATGAAAAAAGCAATCTCAGAAGATGCCCCAGCAAGTATACAGCCCTCTCTGGTCATCTAGCCCTTCCCTACGAGAAAGGGGAAAAAAACGTACCCACAGTCACACAGTGGGAAAGAGAGAACAACTTGGCTTCCTAGGCAACCGTGACTAAACAGAGACAAACACTGCAACTTCTAAGGCCGCAGCGGTTGCTAGAGTAGATAAGAGGAACTTTGTGGCTGTTTGTTAGTCACATAGAGGAGCAGCTCTTGTTGTTGTTCCACAGAAAACCAAGCAGGGGTGGGGAAAGGCAAAAGAACACATTGCTCCTGGAAAGACCTTCACAGGCTTTGGTGTTCTGGGCTCAGCTGGTCCAGCTGGACCCAGAACAAGGAAAAGAACCAGAAGAGCAGTAGCCTTAATGGTCCCCTGCCTGGACATGCCCCCTCTCCCAGGACCCTCCTATGTATCATCTCATCTAATCCTCACGCAGCCAGCCCTTAGAAAAAGAGGCACTTAAGATTCACCTCCATTTCACAGATAAGAAAACTGAGAGCCAGAGAGCTCCGTGCTACTCCCATGGCTCCCCGTGATCCCATGGGGCAGTGGTTCCCACAGCCTTGTCAACAAGGGCACCTTTTAAATGTCAAAACTCTTCTCAGATCTCCCCCAGCCTGAGAGTGGTTGAACTCTTAGTATAGTCATACCTCACTTTATTGTGCTTCGTGGCTACTGCATTTTGTTTTTTTTCTTTTTTACAAATTAAAGGTTTCTGGCCACTGTGCGTCAAACAAATCTATCAGTGCCATTTTTCGAACAGCATTTGCTCACTTTCTGTCCCCGTGTCACATTTTGGTAATTCTCGCCATATTTTAAACTTTTTCACTATTGTTATATTTGTTATGGTGATCTGTGATCAGTGATCTTTGATGTTACTATGACTTACTGAAGGCTCAGTTGATGGTTAGCATTTTTCAGCAATAAAGTATTTTTTAATTAAGGTATGCACATTGTTTTTTAAGCCATAATGCTATCGCACACTTAATAGACTACAGTATAGTGTAAACATAACTTTGATATGCACTGAGAAACTAAAAACTTCATGTGACTCGCTTAATTACGATATTTGCTTTATGGCCGTGGTCTGGAACTGAACCCGCAGTATCTCCAAGGTATGCCTGTATTCTCTGAGAAAGAGAGAGAACACGTAATGACAAGCAGTGACTGTGAATTCAATGGGGCTTTTAAAGGAACTTAACTGTATTCGCCACAAAAGCATAGAGGTGGATTTGAAAAGTAGAACAGAAATGTGGGTGGTAGATTATTTACAGACAAAGACCTCAGGGGTGCAAGGTGCAGGGCTCCCAGGCTGGAAACCACCACAGAAGAGGGTGTTTCTGGTTAGGCTCCAAGAAGGAACCCAGGGAGTGAGCAGATGAGGAATCGTGGCCACTGGGACATGGCGTGTAAGGGAGAAGGATTCTAGAAAGACCATAGGAAATAACGTGCACAACCCAATGTCTCTTAGGGTATTTTGAAGTGTCCTAACATAATCCTACTTATCCTGGAAAAATCTTGATTTCAAATCTCACCTCCTCTCCTCCTAGTTGGTTAGAAATCGATGGACATAATTATTGCTTTGTAGACAGCCTAGTTCCTCAGGTTGTCTCATGCAGAGCTGCTCGCTGGAACCCAAATACTTAACAATTAACTACCTCCGTTAGATCAGGCAAAGCTTGACAGAGAACGCCACCAGTTAGCTATTCCAAGCAGAAGCGGTTTCCAGGGAAGAGCTCGCTGGGAGGGGCCATCATAACAATGATTAAGTAATAATAGCTGGCACATGGCACTTCCTTTGTGTCAGACAATGTTCTATAGGCCCTTTTACTTCTATTGCCTCTTTTAATCATCTCTGCAAACCTATGAGGATGTACCATTAAGATCTCCATTTTACAGATGAGAGAACGAGAAGACAAGGCACAGAGAGGTGAAGCAACTTGCCCGAAGTCCTATAGCAAGTGAATGGCCAGGCCACGATGGAGGGGAGGGGAGATGGATGCATTGAGAAACTGGCTGGAAAATCTCAACAGTTTTCATAATTCCCCCTAAGTCACCAGAGGTGTTCTGGGGGTGGGGTGGGGGGAGGTAGAAAGGAGACCACCCCCAACTAGCAGAGGGACTAACATGAGATTAAAAATGACCAATGAAGCTGGCTGGATGGAGTGAATAGGAAAGGAGGAAAGAGGAAGAATGCGAGGCCAACTTGGCTGGCTCCCAGCCAGTTGAATCGAGCTAGGACCTAACGGGTCTGAGGGAGCCATGGTAAGCTTCTGAGCGGGGAAGTGATGTGATGCCAAAGATATTTGCAGAAGATGGGTCCTGGCAGCTGGGGAGGCTGGAGCAGAGAAAGGCTAGCCGAAGGCAAGCCAGCTGTTGCGGTAATCCAGGTGTGAGGTGATAAAGGCCAGCCGGGGCAGGGAGGGGGTCGTGGAAAAGAGACAAAGGGACAAAGCCAAAAGGCACTGTAGGGCAGTGTTTCTCCGAGTGTGGTCTGCAGTCCACTCACCTCAGGTTTGTTGGGAAGTTGGTTTAAAATGCAGATTCCAAGCCCTACCCCCAGACTAAAGAGGGGAGCGGGCGGGGCTTGGGATTGATAACGCTAACAAGCTCCCCTGGTCATGCTGGAGGATGTGAAAGTTTGAGGAACCACCACTAAGTGAAAAAATTATCAGCATGACCTGGTAATAAAGTGAGTTGGGATGAGAAAGCAAAGTAGCCACAGGTCAAGGATGACTTGAAAGTTTTGTGTTTTCTCTTCTTTTCAACTGTGATAAAATACATATAGCATAAAACGTACCATTGCAACCATTTTTAAGTGTGCAGTCCAGTGACATTAAGTACATTCACATTGTTGTGCAACCATCGTCACCATCCATCTCCAGGACTTTCTCCTCCTCCCAAACTGAAACTCTGGACCCATTAAACACCAACTCCCCTTTTCCCCTCCCCGCAGCCTCAGGTGACGTGAAAGTTTGGAGTCCAGAGGACTGAGAGACAATGGAAGCACCGAAGAGGCAGGGGTGTAAGAAAAGGCTGCAGATTTGCCAAGGGAAGATGAATTCCAATTTTGAACTCTGGCTGAGCTAAGCATATTTCCATATGGAAATATCCCAGAACCAGCCATGGAAAGAAATGTGAGGTCTGAGGCTGGAGCACCAGATGCGGTGTGTCTGCGTGTCACAGGGGCTGGAGTGATGCGAGTGGATGTGCGCCCCAGGAAGTGGGTGCAGAGGAGGCCAAGCAGAAAGCCCAGAGCCATGCTTCAGAGGCCGCCCACAGTGAGGAGGGAGGGCCGGCTGGGAGGTGTCAGAGAAAGACAAGAAAAGCCCCAAGGGAACACTGAGGTTTTTCTGATCTCCTCCCCATCTTTATCTTTTGGTCTATTCTTTTTGACATTTCCTCTCCAGAGTCCTTAGCAAAAACCCCACCAGCTTATTAAATTAAACTAATTCTTAAAGGTCATTTTGGGGTAGAATGAGGCAGCTGAGATAGTCTAGGAAGAGGAGTCAGGAGTCCTGGGCTGTTGTCCTGGTCTTTGGCTAACAAGCTATAGGACCTTGGGCAAGTCATTGGTGTCCTCGCCAGACGTGAGCTTCTCAATCTGCAAAACAAAGCAGTTACCCAGGATCGATTCTAAGCCACGTGCCTAGGAAGTACCCGGGCCAGGAAGAGCCCTCTAGGCATGAGATTTGTACAGCTACCTCCTGGCTCTAGGCCTCAGTTTTCCTTCCAGTCCCCAGATTCTCTTCATCCTCATATCGAGTTCTTATCAAGTTGTTGAAGAAAAAGCCACTTTTAAAGACAGATACATCGCTCAGCACCCCGACACTCCACGTGATTTTGTAGAGGAAGGAATCACCTACAGCCTTATTTCCCAGCCTTTCTCATTGCATGAATCACTTCTGGTTGCCTATATTGTGACAACACACTTACGAGCTGTGGGTCACCAAACTCACATGGGAGGGAGGTGGGTGGGTGGCACAGAGGTCATCTTGGGTAGGCAGAGGGAATCGGTTCGCCTAGGAAACACTTGTGACTGATGCAGATAAAGAGAGAGGGCAGGAAAGGAATGAAAAAGAGATGACTTTGGAGAGAGTGGGCAGGATAGGACAGGAACCAGAAGAGGAGGAATGTGGGCCCCAGGGGCAGCCCCAGACCCTTAGACCTTCCTCAGCATGGCTCCTCTGCCGGGAACTTCCTGCTGCCACTGCCTAAGAACAAACAGGACAAATTCTCCACCAAAGATTGACTCTGTGGGTCCCGAACTGTCCCAAACATCTCTTCTTTGCCGTCCTTTGCCATCCAGAACCCAGACATCTGGGTTCTGGATGGCAATGTCCATCCAGAATGGACATTGGGATGGCAATGTCCCAGCGAGTTAAGTCACACCTGGGATCAGAGGACAGAGTAATACGCCATCAGTGCTGGGCGGGGCCCTTGAGATCAACTGTCCCAACCTCCTCATTTCCCAGAGGAGGACATGGACGCCCGGACAGAGAAACAGGCTTGTCCCAGCCACTCATGCAGTAGGCAGCAGGGCCAGGACGAGCCCACGAGTTACAGATGACCCTTTTGCTCTAGGCCTCAGGGTCCCCATCGGTAAAGGGAGGAACTGGGCCAGAGCAATGATTATTAACTTTGGCTGCACATTGGAATGACCTGGCAAGAGTTTAATGGAATGCTGGTGTCTTGAACTCCGTCCCCAGAAATGTTGATAAAATCGATGAGGGACTGTAACCTGGGCACCGGCACTGGTCAGCTCCCCAGGTGATTCCTGGATGATCTGTGAGGATGGTTTCAATCTTGACATCCATTCGTGCCACACACATCGGCACCTGCTGTGTGCCCTGCCCTCTGCTAGGCACGGGCCAGGGCAAACCCGGGCCCTGTGATCCTGGTGCTGGTTTCCTGTCTCCATGTGGAGAGGGCAGATGAGACAGGCTGCTCATATTAACAGGCCTGTTTACAGGCAGCTCTACTCTTTCTCCAGGCAGCTTCATGATTAATAAAGGAGATATTCTTATCTCCTGTCTGACTCATATGTATGTCTCTCTTGATCAATTCTGATTTCAGGCAGAAGAAAAAAGATGCTATTTATCAGCCTCCTCAAACTCTAAAACATTCTGCTGGGGATGACGAGCAGTATACAAATAACCCTATGGCCCCTTGTCAGCCTCGTTTGCAGGCTTCTCCTCCTCTAAATGTTGGAGCGCCTCTGGGCTCGGCTCTACCCTACTTTCTCGCTCTGGTTGGTTCCATCTATTCCCAAGGTCCTAAGTAGCATCCCCCCATTAATGACTCCCAAATTTATATTGCCAGTCCTAAGCATTCCCCTGAACTCCAGGCTCAAATATTCGACTGTCTCCTTGACAGCCCCATATGTATGTTTCACAAGTACATCAATATCTACCTGATAAAAATCAAAGTCTTGACTCCCAACTCCCCCAGTGTATCCGACCTCAGTGTAAGGCACCACCATCTACACAGCTGCTCAAACCGGACGCTTGATTCCTCCCTCCCCCTCAGCTCCCACATCTAATCCATCGCCCAGCGTGACCCACTCCACCTCCGAAAACACACCCTGAATCCCTCTACTTCTTTCCAGCCCCATCACGGCTCCCTGGTCTAAGCCACCCTCATCTCTCACATGGAGGCAAAGGCCTCACACATTGGTCTCCCTGCTTGCACACTGGCCCTTGTCCACTTCCACACAGCAGCCAGAGCGACTTTCTTAATGCAAAACTAGATCCTAGTATTCCTTTACTTTAAGCTTATCAGAGGCTTATCATTGCACTTACAATAAAGTCCAAACTCCTTTGCATGGCCTACAAGTGCCTATGTGATCTGGCCTCTGCTGACCTCTCCAGCCTTTACGTGTGTCACTCCCCCGTTCTTACCAAGCTCCAACCCTCCTGAGTGTCTTTCATTCCTGAAACACACCTCAGAGCCTTTGTGCACGTGGTTCCCTCAGTCCAGATGCTCCCACCAGCTCTGCCACCCGACTCTCTGCATGGCTGTTTGCTCCTGTCCTTTGGCTGTCTCCCTTCCTCTGACAGGTCTCACCCCTAACCCTATCTACAGAAGTTTCCCCCATTATTGTTTCTTTCCTTGCACTTATCCCAAATGGGAATGACTAGTTCACGTATTTTTGTTTGTTGTTTCTCCCTCACTGCACAGGAAGCTCCCTGAAGGCAGGACCCACACCTGTTTTGCTCACCACTACATCCTCGGAGCTGAATCCAGGACCTGACACATGCTGATCAGCAAAAAAAAAAAAAAAAAAATTATGGGAGGTTCAGATGTTGTAGCAGGTGATGGTAGGTTAGGGAAGAAATTTTGGATGGGGACACGGAGGGAGCTTTCCCAGTCTTTCAAATCACACATGTAAATTTGTCTGTTGATTATGTCAATTATGAAAGCAACAAATTGTTTATTCTTTCAACAATTTTCAATTGAGCCTGTCCTATGTGTCAGACACTGGCCTAGGCACTGAGGATACTGTGACAAATCTGAGAGTGTGATGTGGGTTCTCTTGGGGCTTACTGTGAAGGGAAACTGCATACAGCCTAGTGGTATTCCCATACCTCTTGCCTAGAGAAATCCCCTCTGTTATCCCTTAAGACAGTCCAAATGCTCACTTTTCTCCAATTTTAACCTATAAAACTTCACCCCATTACCTGGAGCCACTTGTCAAGCTCCAGTCTCATTTTAGGGAGACTGTATAGTATTAGTTACGATTAGCTCTGGTTGCAATAACAGAAAAAAAAATAATAGTTGCTTTAAAAGGATAGATGTTCATTTATCTCTCCCATAAGAAAAGTCTGCAGGTAGGCAGTCCAGGGTTGATAGGGTGACTCTATAAAGTCACCAGAGACCCAAATTTCTTCCAAGTTGCTGCTCCACCAGACTTATAGCATGTTGCCTCATTGTCCACAATGGCTGCTCAAGCTCCAGCCATTGTATCCACAATCTAGACAACAAAAAGGAGGAAGGGGAAGAAAAAATCACTGCTTCCTTTTGAGGGAGCTTGCCAGAAACACTGTACAACACTTCTGCTTACATCTCATTGGCCAGCTCTTAGTCTGGCCACTCCTCCTAAGGGAGGCTTTCTTTAACTGCATACATGGCCACCCCCAAAGAAATTTAAGTTTCTGTTTTGTGAGGTTTTTTTTTTTGAAGCTGCATCTGTTATCTATTGCCACGATAACACTGCATAGCAAACAACCATCGGAATCAGTAACATAAAACAATAAATATTTATTTAGCTCGTGAGTCTGTAGGGCTCAGCCTATTTGGACCGGGCTTAGTTCCTTTCAACCAAGCTCACTCACGTGCCCTGATCTTTTCCTAGAACCAGCTTTTGGTTTTATTGACTTTTTTCTACTTTTCTATACTTTCTATTTTATTACTTTCCATGTTTGCCTTTATAATTTTCTTTTTCTCTGCTTACTTTGAGTTTCACTTGCTGTTTTTCTAGTTCTTAAGATGAAAGATTAGGGTATTGATTTGAAACTTTACTTAAATATAGATAGATGTTTACAGCCATACATTTTCTACTTAGCACCACTTAAGCTGTATAAGTTTGATACATAGTGTATTCTTTTTACTCATCTCAATGTTTTACTTGTGATTTATTTTTTGATCCAGTGTTTAACTTGGTGTTGTGTAATTTGCACATATTTTTGCATTTTTGTGGGGTTTTTTTAATTGAAGTATAGCTGAGTAACAATATTATATTAGTTTCAGGTATAAAACAAAATGATTCAATATTTTTATAGATTATACTCCATTTAAAGTTATTATAAAATAATGGCTATATTTCCCTATGCTGTGCAATATATCCTTGTTGCTTATCTATTTTATACATAGTAGCTTGTGTCTCTTAATCTTCTACCCCTGTCTTGCCCTGTCTCCCTTCCCTCTTCCAACTGGTAATAAGGAAGAGAAGAATACATGTTGGAGTAAACAACCAGAAGTTTCTTCTCTGGGTGTTTGGATATACTGAAAGATGAGAAAGAGAGAGAAGAAGAAAAGAGGAAGAAGGCATAAAAAAGTGCATCATAAAAGGGTCTGTGGCCATTGACTTCCACCTAAGGGGATGTACCAGAGCTGGCAGGCAGGTGTGGTCTATGCCCTGGGAACAGAGCGAGTCTGGCCTCACCCCACCAACCATCACTGTCTTCCACCCTCCAACGTCACACTCAAGACACGAAATTCCCTGGCGGTCCAGTGGTTAGGGCTCCGTGCTTTCACTGCAGGGGTCAAAGGTTCGATCCCCGGTCAGGGAGCTAAGATTCCGCATGTCGCACGGCCCAGCCAAAAAGAAAGAAAGAAAGAAAAACAGACAGACAGGCTGCGTGGAGAAGATGCTCATTTGAGGGGATTATTTTCTATGGGAATGTAGCATTTTGCAGAGCTAAAAGATTTTTGTGGGTGAAAATTACCCAATCACACCTAGTTCCCCAAACCTAGGAATACAGGATCTGTTTCAACAGCCTTCAAACTTGCTGAAGAGCAGTTGCCAACCTTATGGAGAACGACATAGACAATTCAGTGTCCCCTAAAGACAGACTGCTCCCTCAATTCCCTTCTCCTTCTAACTCCAAAGGCTTCCATGTCATATCGGCAGTGGCTGCCTTGCAGAGGGTCCAAGAATGGGTTTATTTTGCTTTTAGCAAAAAGCAAGGGACTCTTTAGAACTTTGGTCATCGGGGCTCCCAATTGAATTCTTCTACAAGAGTTTCCTTTGAAGGTCCACAGTTTAATGACTTTCGATCTCCCCCATCAAGCCTGTGAAATGCGACACCAGGGCATGATTGGGGAATGCTGAGGAAACTAGGACTTAAAGAAAATATTTTTCCCGCCTCTGGGCAGAGCCCATTCTGGTACCAGGCTGAGCTGTGGAAGTTTGTCACCTGACCCTGCCCATCCAGCTAGCAAGAATTCCTCAGGCAAAACATAAGTCCTGCCCTCCCACGAATGCTGAACATTCTGGTTTTTGCCCTTAGGAAGAAACCGGTAAATAACTGCATTCTCTTCTCCCGGTTGCATACCCCCTTCCTTGCAAAACCAAAGAATTGGGTCACATTATCTAAGTCTATGTGGTTTAGAAGGGCTCGACATCAAGCTTCAAATTGTTGTCAGACACACATGTCAGAGCACAGCCTGCGTTCTCCTGGGCGACACGAAGGGAAGCTGCTGAGTTCCAAAGTTCGGCAAGTTGTTTTTCCATACACTTCTGATCATCTTAACCCATGAGACCTATTTCCGTTCCTCTACTAGCGAGGCATTAAGCTCTCTTGGGAGTACGTAAAACTAGCCCAGACAGGCACACCGTTAGGGTATGGAAAAGGGAAAGTTCCCAGAAATCCCTGTCATCAAATTACCAAAGCCACCCCCGCCCTTTGTAGATTCAGTCATTCAGTCACCCACTTGTTCGTTCAATAAATATTAATAGAGAACATATTGTGTGCCAGACTCTCTGACAGATGAGGTTCCTGATCTCCTGGAGCCTACATTCTAGTGGAGGGAGACAGACAATCAAGAAACAAACAAGAGCAACATCAGGTAGAGAGGAAGCTGAGGCTGTGAGAGAGGAAGGGACTTGCCCAAGATCACACGGTCCATGTCTTCTGACTCCTGGTCCCTTATTTTTTCATTGAACATACACTGAGTGTTGAGGACCTACCATGTGCCAGGCATAATGCTAGGCACTGAGGATATAAGACAAATAAGACAGGCAAGGTTCCTGTCCTTACAGAGCCAGGGAAACCAACCATAAATAAACACACAGAAAACCATAGAGACTTACTATTTCTAGTCCAGTATGTAAGGAGCTTAGAAGTCACCACTCCATCCAACAACAAGTAAAAGGCTTAGATTCATAAGACAAGTCAGATCACTGGGTAAACTGCTGCCCCCCAAACTGGAGAGACAGGCAAGCAGATACAGACTCACACCTTAGAGCAGAAACCTCCATGGGAACCAGTACTGGGGTAGGAAAACCTAAAGTGTAATTGATGAATTGCCGGTGGCTCAGTGTGGACAAGCCTGAGATTTTAAAACTCCAGGGGACCCAGCCATAGGGAAGCCATCATACTTTTGTGAACTTTATATCCAAGCGCTCAACCAGGTCCTTAGAGTGAATGTTGGAAAAAAAGAAAAAACAAAACTCCCTGTGCTCAGGCAGTGGGGAGGTGAAAAGTAATCATTTTGAAATACAGCAGAGCATTCTGTTCTTCTTAAAAAGATCTGCCTTCTGGAGAAGCCAATTAACCAGTGCCTAACCTTCTGGGGTTTTACCAGAGCCTAGCTGAGCTTGGGGGAAGGAAGTACTCAACTCCAACCGACTCCAACCAAAGTTGGGGAAAAAACTGAGACACACTGGTGATGTTCATAGTTGAGGGCCACAGCATCATGAAGGACTGAGACCTAATCATAGGGCTGTGGAATGCTTCCCCTCCCCCATGCCTTACCACCATGTCACTAAAGGACTACTTACCCTGCTTCCTTTTACCTGGTGCATCATGTATCCCTTTCAACAACAACAACAACAACAACAACAAAAAGCATACTAAAAGGCAAAAAACACAGTTTGAAGACACTGAACAAGCATCAGAGACCAGACTCAGATATGGCAGGAATGTTGGAATTATCAGACCAGGAATTTTTAAAAAGTATGAATAACATGCTAAGGGCTTTAATGGATAAAGTAGACAACATACAAGAACAGATGGATGATGCAGGCAGAGGGATGGAAAGTTTAAGAAAGAATCAAAAAGAAACACTAGAGGGCTTCCCTGGTGGAGCAGTGGTTGAGAGTCTGCCTGCTGATGCAGGGGGCACGGGTTCGTGCCCCGGTCCGGGGAGATCCCACATGCCGCAGAGCGGCTGGGCCCGTGAGCCATGGCCATTGAACCTGCGCGTCCGGAGCCTGTGCTCCGCAACGGGAGAGGCCACAACAGTGAGAGGCCTGCGTATTGCAAAAAAAAAAAAAAAAAAAAAAAAAAGAAACACTAGAGATCAAACACACTGTAACAGAAATGAAGCATGCCTTTGAAGCACTCATTAGTAGACTGGACACAGCTGAGGAAGAAATCTCTGAGCTTGAGGATATGACAAAAGAAACTTTTAAAACTGAAAAGCAAAGGGAAAAAAGAGTGAAAAAAACAACAGAATATCCAAGAACTGTGGAACAACTACAAAAGGTGGGACGTACATGAAGTGGTAATACCAGAAGGAAAACAAAGAGAGAAAAAAGAAATGTTTAAAGCAATAATTAATGTCAGACACCAAACTACAGATCCAGGAAGCTCAGAGAACACCAAGTGGACAAATGCTGACGAAACTACACAAGGACAAATCATATACGAACTGCTGAAAATCATATACAAACAAAAAGATCTTGAAGAAAGCCAGAGGAAAAAAACACCTTCCCCATAGAGGAGCAAAGATAAGGATTACATCTGACTTCTCCCCACATACCATGCATGCAAGAAGAGAATGGAGTGAAATATTTAAAGTATTGTGAGAAAAAAGGCACCAACATAGAATTCTGTACCGTGTAAAATTATCCTTCAAAAGTGAAGGAGAAATACTTTCTCAGACAAATGAAAATTGAGGTAATTTGTTGCCAGTAGACCTATTTTGCAAGAAACGTTAAAAGAAGTTCTTCAGTGACAAGGAAAATAATACAGGTCAGAAACTCAGATCTACATGACAAAAGGAAGAGCATCAGAGAATGAAGAAATTAAGGTAAAATAAATATTTTTCTTATTCTTAACTGATCTTACAATAACAATTTTTTTCAAAATAATAATAGCAATAATGTATTTGATTATGTGTGTTTATGTATAAGTAAAATGATTGATAGTAATAATACAAGGGACGGGAGGGAGGATTAGGATGTTTTGTTATTATAAGATATTGGGTTGGCCAAAAAGCTCTATGGGGTTTTTCCCTAAGATGTTATGGAAAAACCAGAACAAACTTTTTGGCCAACCCGGTACCTGCACTGCCCATGGGATGGTATGGCATTATTTGAAAGTTGACTTGGATTAGTTGTAAATGTATATTGCAAACTCTAGGGCAACTCAAGATGGAAGAAGGACAAAGAGGACTGACGCTATCTGACTTTAAGACCTACTATTGATATAATGCTAAAGTAATCAAGGCAGTACGGTATTGGTGAAAGAATACACAAAGAGATCAGCGGAACAGAAAAGACAGCCCTATAAATAGACCCAAATAAATATACTCAACTGATCTTTGACAAAGGAGCAGAGGCAACACAGCAGAGCAAAGGTATTCTCTTCAACAAATGGTACTCAAACAACGGGACATCCACATACAAAAGAAGATGAGTCTAGACAAAGATCTTGATTACTGTAGCTTCATAGTAAGTCTTCAAGTCAGATAGTGTCAGTCCTCTGACTTTACATGTAAATGTAAAACATAAAACTATGACAATATTGAGTTCTAGAAGCTAACACAGGAGAAAATCTAGATGACCTTGGGTTTAGCAATGACTTTTTAGATACAATACCAAAGGCACAATCCGTGAAAGAACTAATTGATACGCTGGACTTCATTAAAATTAAAACTTCTGGACTTCCCTGATGGCGCAGTGGTTGAGAGTCCACCTGCCGATGCAGGGGACACGGGTTCGTGCCCCGGTCCGGGAAGATCCCACATGCCGCGGAGCGGCTGCGCCCGTGAGCTATGGCCGCTGAGCCTGCGCTTCCGGAGCCTGTGCTCCGCAATGGGAGAGGCCCCAGCTATTAGAGGCCCGCGTACCAGAAAAAAAAAACAAAAAAACTTCTGCTCTGTGAAAGACACTGCCAAGAGAACGAGAAGACAAGCCACAGACTGGGAGAAAATATTTGCAAAAGACACATCTGATAAAGGATCATTATCCAAAATAGGCAAAGAACTCTTTAAAACTTAATGATAAGAAAATAATTCCACTCTCGCCACTCTTACTCAACATAGTTTTGGAAGTCCTAGCCACGGCAGCCAGAGAAGAAAAAGAAATAAAAGGAATACAAATTGGAAGGGAAGACGTAAAACTGTCACTGCTTGCAGATGACACGATACTATACATAGAGAATCCTAAAGATGCTACCAGAAACTACTAGAGCTAATCAATGAATTTGGTAAGGTTGCAGGTACAAAAGTAATGCCCAGAAATCTCTGGCATTCCTATACACTAACAACCAAAAATCAGAAAGAGAAATTAAGGGAAAAAATCCCATTTACCATCACAATAAAAAGAATAAAATACCTAGGAATAAACCTACCTAAGGGGGTGAAAGACTTGTACTCAGAAAATTATAAAACACTGATGAAAGAAATCAAAGATGACATAAACAGATGTAGAAATATACCATGCTCTTGGATTGGAAGAATCAATATTGTGAAAATGACTATACTACCCAAAGCAATCTACAGATTCAATGCAATCCTTACCAAACTACCAATGGCATTCTTCACAGAATTAGAACAAAAAAATTTACAATTTGTATGGAAACACAAAACATCTGAATAGCCAAAGCAATCTTGAGAAAGAAAAACGGAGCTGGAGGAATCAGGCTCCCCAACTTCAGACAATACTACAAAGTTACAGTCATCAATACAGTATGGTACTGGCACAAAAACAGAAATATAGATCAATGGTACAGGATAGAAAGCCCAGAGATAAACCCATGCACATATAGTCATCTAATTTATGACAAAGGAGGCAAGAACATACAATGGAGAAAAGACAGCCTCTTCAATAAGTGGTGCTGGGAAAACTGGACAGCTACATGTAAAAGAATGAAATTAGAACACTCCCTAATACCATACACAAAGATAAACTCCAAATGGATTAAAGACCTAAATGTAAGACTGGACACTATAAAACTCTTAGAGGAAAATGTAGGAAAAACACTCTTTGACATAAACCACAGCAAGATCTTTTTTGACCCACCTCCTAGAGTAATGAAAATAAAAATAAACAAATGGAACCTAATGAAACTTCAAAGCTTTTGCACAGCAAAGGAAACCATAAACAAGATGAAAAGACAACCCTCAGAATGGAAGAAAATAACTGCAAATGAAGCAACGGACAAAGGCTTAATCTCCAAAATATACAAACAGCTCATGGAGCTCAATATCAAAAAAAACCCAATTAAAAAATGGGCAGAAGGGCTTCCCTGGTAGCGCAGTGTTTAAGAGTCCGCCTGCCGATGCAGGGGACGCGGTTTCGTGTCCCAGTTCAGGAAGATCCCACATGCCGTGGAGCGGCTGGGCCTGTGAGCCATGGCCGCTGAGCCTGCGCGTCCGGAGCCTGTGCTCTGCAACGGGAGAGGCCACAACAGTGAGAGGCCCGTGTACCGCAAAAAAAAAAAAAAAAAAAGGGCAGAAGACCTAAGTAGACATTTCTCCAAAGAAGATATACAGATGCCCAAGAGGCACATGAAAATATGCTCAACATCACTAACTGTTAGAGAAATGCAAATCAAAACTACAATGAGGTACCACCTCTCACCGGTAAGAATGGCCATCATCAAAAAATCTACAAACAGTAAATGCTGGGGAGGGTGTGGAGAAAAGGGAACACTCTTGCACTGTTGGTGGGAATGTAAATTGATACAGCCACTATGGAGAACAGTATGGAGGTTCCTTAAAAAACTGAAAATAGAACTACCATATGACCCAGCAATCCCACTACTGGGCATATACCCTGAGAAAACCATAATTCAAAAAGAGTCATGTACCACACTGTTCATTGCAGCTCTATTTACAATAGCCAGGACATGGAAGCAACCTAATTGTCCATCGACAGATGAATGGATAAAGAAGATGTGGCACATATATACAATGGAATATTGCTCAGCCATAAAAAGAGATGAAAATGAGTTATTTGTAGTGAGGTGGATGGACTTAGAGTCTGTCATACAGAGTGAAGTAAGTCAGAAAGAGAAAAACAAATACTGTATGCTAACACATATATATGGAATCTAAAAAAAAATGGTTCTGAAGAACCTAGGGGCAGGACAGGAATACAAGCACAGATGTAGAGAATGGACTTGAGGACACGGGGAGGGGGAAGGGTAAGCTGGGACGAAGTGAGAGAGTGTCATGGACATATATACACTACCAAATGCAAACTAGATAGCTAGTGGGAAGCAGCTGCATGGCATAGGGAGCTCAGCTCAGTGCTTTGTGACCACCTAGAGGGGTGGGATAGGGAGGGTGGGAGAGACAAGAGGGATGAGATACGGGGATATATGTATATGTATAGCTGATTCACTTTGCTATAAAGCAGAAACTAACACACCATTGTAAAGCAATTATACTCCAATAAAGATGTTAAAAAAAAAAGAGATGTGGTACATATACACTGAATATTACTCAGCCATAAAAAGGAACAAAATTGGGTCATTTGTGGATGTGGATGGACCTAGAGACTGTCATACAGAGTGAAGTAAGTCAGAAAGAGAAAAACAAATATCATATATTAACGCATATATGTAGAATCTACAAAAATGGTACAGGTGAACCTATTTGTAGGGCAGGAAGAGAGACATAGACATGTGGACACGTAGAGAATGAACATGTGGACACAGGGTGGGGAGAGGAGGGTGGGGCGAATTGGGAGATTAAGTTTGACACAAATATACTACCACGTGTAAAATAGATAGCTAGTGGGAACCTGCTGTGTAGAACAGGGAGCTCAGCTCGGTGCTCTGTGACGACCTAGATGGGTGGGATGGGGGAGCGGAGGGGGGAGGGAGGTCCAAGAGGGAGGGGATGTAGGTATACATATTGCTGATTCACTTCATTGTACAGCAGAAACTAACACAACATTGTAAAGCAATTTTACTCCAATAAATAAAAAAAGAAGAAAATGAACAACCCTATTTAAAAATGGACAAAAGACCGGGAATTCCCTGGCAGTCCAGTGGTTAGGACTCCGCACTTTCACTGCCGAGGGCCCAGGTTCGATCCCTAGTCGGGCAACTAGGATCCCACAAGGTGCGTGCTGCAGCCAAAAAATTTTTTAAAATAAAAAAATAAAAATGGACAAAAGGCCTGAAGCGACATCTCACCTGAACAGACACCATACAGATGGGAAGTAAGCATATGAAAAGATGTTCGACATCATATACCATCCGGAAAATGCAAATCAAAACAGCAACGAGATACCACTACACACCTATTAGAATGGCCAAAATCCAAAACACTGACAACATCAAATGCTGGAGAGGATGTGGAAAAAACAGTTTCTTATAAAACTAAACACACACAGTCATGCTCCTTGGTATTTACCCAAATGAGTTGAAAACTTATGTCCACACAAAAATCTGCACATGGATGTTTATAGCAGCTTTATTCATAATTCTCAAAACTGGGAGGCAACCAAGATATCCTTCAGTAGGTGAATGGATAGATAAACTGAGGTATATCCAGACAATGGGATATTATTCAGCACTAAAAATAAATGAGCTATCAAGCCATGAAAAGACATGGAAGAATCTGAATGCTTATAACTAAGTGAAAGAAGCCAATCTGAAAAAGCTACATACTGTGTGATTTCAATTTTATGATATTCTGGAAAAGGCGAAACTAGGGAGACAGGAAAAAGGTCAGTGGTTGCTAGGGATTGAGGGGAGGGACGGACAAATTCTTGGGGTATAGAGGATTTTTAGGGCAGTGAAACTATTCTATGATGGTGGATACATCTGTCAGAACCCATAAGATGTGCAACACGAACATGGACTTTAAGTGATAATGACGTGTCAATGTAGGTTTATCAATGTAGGTTTATCTGTCCTGTTCTCAGCCCTCCAGCTTCTGGCCAAAGTCCAGAGCAGGAAAGAACAATTGGCAAACCCACTCATTAGGTCCTATTTATTAATTGTAAAGTCTCATAATTTGTTTTAAGGGAGACTTTTCACCTTGATTAATATCCGAGGCTCCCAAGCGTACATGAAGCTGCGTTTGAGTCTGTACAAATGCACCTGAAGTGTGCACTGTCTGCAGCTTCCAGCGGGCGACTAGTGCCTCTGTCAACACCGTCCTCTGCGGATGCTTGTGACCCCGGCGCAGGGTCTTATTTGAACTAACACATGACTACACCCGCACTCTCAGAGTTTACAAAGAGCCCCAAGTCACACGTGGATAATCTGATCTTCGCTGCTTCCTTCGCGCTGAAAATGATTTCATGAGAAGTAACTCTTCAGAGAGAGGTCTGCCTTTTCCTGGTCAACCCTAACCCAATCTGTGGGCTCTCTGTGCCACCTAGGCCCTCACCCATCCCTACCCAACTCCACTGGTGAAGTCCTTCCTCTTCTGGGTTTTCAGTATTGTGTGCCTACTAACTCTGGAGCTAAAATGAGCTCCCTTGGTTCTTCCTTATAATAATGACACTCCTCCAACCCTTTATCCTCCCCTCCCCCAGCTGCCATCCCACCTCACTCCTTCCCTTCACAGTGAGAGGTTCTTGAAGAAGAGCCCCCCTCACTGAGCCCTTCCTCTCACTCCGCAGTCCTTGTAGTTTGGCTTCACCTAACCCAGCCCCCATTCCCATCTGCTCAAAGATCAGAAGTGACTGCCAGACACAATGGACCCTTTGCAGCTCCTGTCTTGGGGGTCCCCCTGCAGCCCTGGGCACTGCTGAGCGTGTTCCCCTTGCAACTCCCTGCCCCTGGGCCTCCATGGCCCTCTTCCGGTCCTCCTGCTGTTTCTACTATGATTTCTCTTTAGCCACCTTCATGAGGTTTTCATCTTCTGCCCCTCTTTCCTGTTAGTGTTCCCCAGGACTCTGCCCTCAGACCTCTTCTCCTCACTGTGATACACACACTCTCCCATTTTGGCCTCATCTTTTCAACCTCCATCTATATGGTCCCACATCTATGGCCCCAGCGCAGATCTCTCCCCTGAGCCCCAGACCCATACTTCCAACTGACCCAATCCACTGACACTTCACACTTGACACATCCAAGGTGACTCATGACCTTTCCCCACACATTCTGCTCCTTCTACCGTGTTCCGCATCTTGTCGAATGGCTCCATCAGACACCCAGTCACTAAAGCCAGATATCCAGGAGTTATCCCAGACTCCTCTTTCTTGTTCATCCTCCCCTACACCCAGTCTATCAATTTGTCTCACCAGCTGCACCTTCAAATATATCCAGAACAGGACCACTCCTTTCCCTCTCTACTCCTACCTTCCTGGTCCAAGTCACTGTCCCCTCTCACCTGGCTGGTTGCAGTAGCCTCCGAACTGGCCCCCTGCTTCTACTCTCTCCCACTTCTGTCCACACCCTACATCATAGCCAGAGGGATCGATGCAGCAGAAACTGACCCATATCATTCCTCTGCTCAAAATATTCCAATGGCTTCTCATGTTACATAGAATAAAATTCAAACTCACTATCATTACATAAAGGAAAGTCCACATTCTGGTTCCCGCCTGCCCTATCCAGCCTTTCTCACAATAGTCCCCCCTCCCACCCAATGTCCCAGCCACTTTCCACACCGGGCTATCTCCCCTGTCTGGATCTTTGCTCATAAGTTTTCTCTCTGCCTGGAACAATCTCCCATAATGGCCAGCCAACCAGGTGACTACATACTCATGTTTCAAGACAGCAATAGAAACTCTTCCTGATACTCCAGGCTGAATCTACCATTCCTTCCACAGTGTTCTCTATAGCACCTGTCAGTCATTATCAGGAAATGCCTATGAAGCACCTACTATGTGCTGTTCCCATCCACTCTGTAGGTAACAAATTCTATTATGCTTCTTGCATTTCTGTACAAGTGAGCAGATGCAGCTATATTTTCTTACTTCCTCTTCTTTTTACACAAAAGGAAGCATGTTACAGATATACATATTTTTTGCTTTTTGCTCTTTTTACTTACCAACATATCCTAGAAATCACTCCCTATCAGTTCATAGAGACGGTCCTCCTCCCTTTTTACAGCAGCATGGTACTCCATTCTTTGGCTGTACCAAAGTCTATACAACCAGTCTCTTATGTATGGACACTTAGGTAATTTCAAATATTTTGCAGTTATAAACAACGCTGTAATGAATAACCTCATGCATATGCATTTCTATATTGTTGGAGGTGTACCGTCAGGGTAAATCCCTGGAAATACAATTGTGAGTCAAAAGGTAAATGCATCTATAATTTTGTGAGATATTGTCAAATTCTCCCCCAAAGGATTGTATCCATTTTCTTTTCCACCAGTAATGTATGAGAGTCACCTCAGGATTTTTGGAAGAGGGTTTCCTCAGGACATTTGCTCCGTTTCCTAGCTGCCCTGTCTTTGTGACTGATCCATCCCAATGCGTACGAAGGCTGCTCCGCCACTCAGCACACAATTCTGCCCTTTGAGATTTCTCCTCCTGGGTGGAGCAACGGACAAACCCACGCCCTGCATTGCTGGGTAATGCTCCTGCATCTTCCTGAGATTCACATTCTTTGTGAAGGAGAAACAATCAGCAAATTACACTGGCTCCACATGCGCAAGGCTCCAGGCCTATCAGAAATTTCTTAAGTGTCAATTAGCTTGAGGAACGCAGGAGGAAATACAAAGAATGTTTAGTACTTTTCCAGGCTCAACGAGTACCAACGTGGTTTGTTTATAGGTGCCTAATGAGGGCAGGCATGCATCTTGTAAATAAATAAACCATCCTATTGAGAAAAATAATAATAAAAGTAGTTTACTGTGCTTCCAGGATCACAAAGTGCTTTCTCACACACACACATACACACACACACACACACACATACACACACACGCACGCACGCACACACACACACACACACATTATCTCATTTGATCCTTACAATAAAAGCATCCACACTGGAACAATTGCTTCCTTGGCCAATCTTTGATGTACATGACGTGGTTCGTGGACTTCAATTGTGATTTATCCACCCAGACTTCAAAGGGTTAATGAGACCTGAACTCCCAGTGACCTGAACTTGTTAGAGGCACAGGGTTGGAGGGAGCCTGGGAGCAGGAAGTGGTCAGGAAGCCCAGTCAGCTCCAGGCTCGAACTTCCCTGACTGAGAGCCTCAGATGAATTATGATGGAAAACCCCCAACTGCACTGTATCCTCTCCCTTTAATTTAGGCATTTAATAAACCAATAGCATCGTTCTCCAGAAATGAGGAAGGTTAATAATTTCCTTGGACGAAGATTTCCAAGCAGGCCTTGCGGCTTTGTGCAGACCTTCAAAAGAACTTCTGCAGACAGAGTCTGTGAAACTTTTTATACTTGTCTGTTGAATTTTCACTAGGCTCCCCTGCCCTCATTAATATCATTAGGGTATAGACCTGAGAACCTGGCCAGTATTTGTCAGACATCCCAGAACCCAGGGGAGGGATCCAAAGCTATAAATCGGGTGATGCCCTCATGAGGCATTCCTCCTGCCAACTTTCCCAGCTGGCAGTGCCCTTCTGCTTCTCCCAGGGCTCCCAGGACACCCCACCATTGCACCATTGCCAGGAACTAATTGAAAGAGGCCTTCTCTTGACCCCTCAGCTCATGGCAGCAAAGGGTCCACCTGCTTCTACCAACCTGTCAGGCTGGCACACAAAATGTAAAATGACGAGGCAAGGTCATTTTGTCTCTTGGGCCTTCCCAGCTTCGCAGGGCTTCAAGGGCAGTTTGGTGCCCTTGGTGTAGAGCCTGTAAAGCCACTGCTTAAGGAAGCAGTTACAAGTGTGGGGTGTGGGATCAGACACACCTGAACTCAGATCCCGGCTCTGCCCTTTGCTAGCTGTGTGTTCTTGAGTAAGTTGCTTAACCTCTCTGAGCCTCATTTTCTTTATCTGTAAAGTCGGGGGAGGTGGGGCATAATAGTATCTATGTCACAGGAGTTGCTGTGGGGATTAAATGAGTTGAGGAATGTAAAATGCTTGGCCTGGTATCTGGTGCACAGCAGCTACTAGACTCCTAGCATGTCCCCACTGGAAGGGAACTTGGAGAGCATTTACTTGGACCTCTTATTTTCTACATGGTGAAATGGACTTAGGGAGAGGTTATTCACCCTGCTAATGAAAGAACAGGATTAAAGAGAAGCAGACTCACAGATATAGAGAACAAGCTAGTGGTTACCAGTGGGAAGAGGGAAGGGGGGGGGGCAAGATAGGGGTAGGGGGTTAAGAGGTACAAACTATTATGTATAAAACAAATAAGCTACAAGGATATATTGTACAGCACAGGGAATATTGTTATAAAATAACCAATTTTTTATAATAACTATAAATGGAGTAATCTATAAAATAAATAAAATATATAAATAAAATATATTTTATAAATATAATATATTTATAAACATATAATATATATAAATATATAAAATATATTTTATAAATAAAATCTATAAAATCTATAAAAATATTGAATCACCATGTTGTATACCTGAAACTTATGTAATATTGTAAATCAACTCTAATTCAATTGAAAAAAGAAAAGATTCCCTGACCCTTTTCAATCCACTTTTTCAATGCCTCTCTTGCCCAAGGAAGGGAACTCCCAAAGCAGATGGGTAGGTACTGAGGAGAGGCCTGACCTGCTGGAGCCCAGGGAAGGCAGATGACAAATGCCACTTTGGCTGGTGCAGTGTATGTGGGCACCCATGCTGACTAGCAAGTGATGACTTGTGAGAATTCTCCTGTCTAGGGTTCATGATTATCTACAGCCAAGGCTATTTCAGCAAAGCCTTGGTTGGCCATCCATTTGCTGTCATTTCTCCCTAATTGGTCTTCAACAGAGTTCCCCCCAAAGAGCAAACATTTTGCTTTGGAAAGCAAAGCATTCATCCTCCTTGGGCTGTGAGCAGGGTGCCTCTCCCCAAGGCCTTTTGGGCCTGGCGTGGGACAGGGGAGGGAAGGGACTTCTCTCCCCAGCTCACTTTGTGGTGGGAAGTTCTGTGGCTTTCACAAGGATAAGTGCAGAGGGGAAAAAAAGAGCAAGGATGCTGTGGCTCTTGTGATTGGCCATCCACACAAGTGGTGTGTCAACGAGCAGCCAATTCCACACAAGCTCAGGCGTGTAGGCCCCGCCCCCTGACCTCACATGGCCCTGCATGAGGTTGCTGCTTGCTTGCTCCCAGACCCAGGAGCTCTGGGAGTTCTGCCCAGCTCAGCACTTCGTTATACTATGGAGGCAGGAAGGAACTGGCCAGTAAGTACTTAGCTCCTGGCTGGGCAATGGCCAGACTACACAGAGGTGGGATATGTGACTGAGAGCTGGTGCTGGCTTCACTGCACCCCCAGGCAGTAGAACTACAGAGCACCCCAAATAATGGATACCAGAGACACTTCATTTCCTTCCCACTCCAAGCATCTGCACCGGCTTCCAGAACCCCAGATGTGCCACGAGGCATCCATGAATTCATCCTACCAGAATCCACTTAGCCTTCTCTGCTTGGTTCTCTGATAACCCTCTTGTGGGACAACACGACCAGGGGGCGGGGTGACCATGGGCAAGTCATTCCCCTTCTCGGGGCCTCAGTTTCCTCATCTGAGGTCTCCATAGCCACCATCCCCGGCCAGGTGACCATCACAACCTCCTGATTTGTCTCTCTGCTTCCACTCCCATCCCCCTTCAATCCATTACGAACACAGCAGCCAGGAGACCCTCTTGAAACTACAGATTAGATTGTACCTCTCCCCAGCTTAAAACCCTCCATCCCGCTTTAAGTAAAATTTGAAGACCCACAAGGCCCTACGTGATCTGGCCTAGTGTCATCTCCTGCACCCCCAGCCTGTCACTCCCTCTGTTCCAGCCACACCGGCCTTCCTGCACGTTCCACAAACACACCAAGCTTGTAACTGCCTCAGGTCCTCACGTGGCTGTACCCTCTGCCTGAGATGCCCTTCCCCAGTTTTTTGCCTGTTTACCTCCTGGTCATGCTTATGATCTTGGTTCAAGGTCACCTCCTTGGGTAAACCTCCTTGAACAGTGTTGCCCTTCCACTCCCAACAGGCTAATTCAAGTCATCCTGTCATATACGCTTTTATTGGACACTGTTTTTTGCCTTCATAGCCCTCTCCCAGCTATAATTCTTTCTGCAATTATTTAACATCTGTCTTCCCCACTAAACTGTAAGCTCTGTGAGGGCAGGAAGCTTGTCTGTTCTGTCACCCATTTTATCTTTGGTACCTTGTGCAGTGCCTGGCACATAGGAGGAGCTCACTAAAAATTGCTTCAATGAATGAATGAATGAATGAAGCTTCTTGCAGCCCACAGTATCACCCCCATAGCCCCTTAGCTTGGTCACTAGGTCCCCACCCTCTCTGGGGCTCTAACGCAGAGGTGTTGACCTATTGACCTCACTGTCAGGCAAATGCGGTCATTCCTAAAGCCAAATGCGAAAGACTTTGGCTTATGTCATTCAGTCCTCTTGCTCCTTTCCTTAGTGATTCAGTCCCTCCTAGTATCTATCAGGCACCGACTCTATGCCCGGCTGTGTCCTTGAGGCTGCTGGTCTAAATGTATTAGTCTTCCCAGACTTGGTCTGGGCTCTTCAAGAGCTCCCATGTAAACAAACAATTCTCACGCATGGCAGACTGTGCTGAGTGCCAGGAGTACAGAGGAGAGAGCCATTGAGCACTGACTGTCCTGTGGAAACTTAGTGGAGGATGGAGGAGGGGCAGAAGATTGTGCAAGAGGGTGACCTGATTAGCGGCAGGGCACGAGTGCTTTTCCTGATAGGAAGGTGAACATCAGGGGAAGGACAACCATGTCCGCGGGACAGAGCATTTGGGGAGGACTCTCTGTCCATCGGGTGGCCACCAGGGGCTGCTTGCTGGGGCGGCACGGCCACAAGCACCCCCAATCCACGCTCACACATTATTGGGTCTCACAACCATCCAGGGAGAAATATGCAGCACACATTCCTTCCTCCTACTCAGCCCTGTAGATTCTTTTTAATCTTTTTGGCTGTACCGCGCGGCATGTGGGATCTTAGTTCCCCAGTCAGGGATTGAACCCTCACCCCCTGCATTGGAAGCACAGAGTCCTAACCACTGGACCGCCAGGGAAGTCCCTAACCAAAGTAGCCCTGCAGATTCTGATAGAATAGGTCAAGTGTGGGGTCCAGCTATCTGTGTGTTGAATAAACACGCCCCAAGTCATTTTTGTATATAAAGGAAGCAAGTAGTAATGGATAGACCAAGGACTTTGCTGTCAATTTGTTATTTAATTTAATTAATTAATTAATTTATTTATTTTTGGCTGCATTGGGTCTTCGTTGCTACATGCAGGCTTTCTCTAGTTGCAGTGAGCGGGGGCTACTCTTCACTGTGGTGCGCAGGCTTCTCATTGCGATGGCTTCTCTTGTTGCAGAGTGTGGGCTCTAGGCGTGCGGGCTCAGTAGTTGCGGCACGCGGGCTCAATACTTGTAGCACACGGGCTTAGTTGCTCCTGCGGCATGTGGGATCTTCCCAGACCAGGGCTCAAACCCATGTCCCCTGCATTGGCAGGCAGATTCTTAACCACTGCGCCACCAGGGAAGTCGCCCCCCGCCACATCATTTTGAGGCAGGTGGTCCAAACAGAACACTTAGAGGAACACTGGTCCATTGGTCTGGCGGGTCCCTGATGCGAGTGGGAACTTAAGTGGAAGCCTAAGAACGCAGTGCTCCCTGAGCATTTGGGATGCATCGCTGATTGATGGGAGAGGGAGTGGGTTTGCGGATAAGTGAGAGAGTCTGGTTGAGGGTGGGGCTTAAGGGTGTAAGAGTCCTGAGCCAATGGCAAGAGTCCTCAGGGCCTAGGTGGCCATCCATTCCCAAGTGCCTCCCACCCCAGACCAGGGACCCCTTGTGTGCTTGGGTGGTTTCTGGGCCGGAAGGGAAGAAATAAGATGCAGGTTTCCTAGAGGTAAATTGGGAACAGTGGAATCTCCAGGCCGCTCCATGCCTCCAAATAGGCAGTGATGGAAACAAGTACACCGGGGTCCAAAGGCCTAGCGTATGGCTGAGAGGGAGCAATAGAGCAGGAGGAGATGATACGAATGCACTTCATTCATTCGTCCAATCATTTATTCATTCCACAGACCTGTGCTGAGGGCCAGGCACTATACCAAGCGCTGTGAGGCTCGATGGTGCTACCACCTGCCCACCATCAAAGCCAAAAACCAGAGTGTCACCCTGGACCCTTCCGTCTCTCTTACTTATGCCCTCCAGGCAATTTGTTTACCGAATCTCATTGATTCCACCTCCTAAGTGTCTGTCAATTCCAACCCTCCTTCCCCAGCCCCTCTGCCACTGC
Organism: Stenella coeruleoalba; assembly: GCF_951394435.1. Classification (NCBI taxonomy): domain Eukaryota; kingdom Metazoa; phylum Chordata; class Mammalia; order Artiodactyla; family Delphinidae; genus Stenella; species Stenella coeruleoalba. The sequence goes on along the minus strand of NC_137152.1, from coordinate 87,490,290 downwards.
CTTAGCACCGGAGCTCACTAATTCTTTCCCGGACCTTTGCAGAAGTTTCTTCACTGCTCTCGCCCCACACAGGCTTGCCTCACTCCGATCCATCTCCCACACTGTGGCCAGACTGATGGTCTCTTATTTTGAAACAGCTTTATCGAGATACAGTTTACATACCATACAATTCACCTGCTTTAAGCGTACAATTCAGTGATCTTTGTATATTTAGAGTTGTGTAACCATCACCACAATCCAATTTTAGAACCTTTCCATCACCCCAAAAAGGTCCCTCGTGCCCATTAGCAGTCACTTCCTGTTCCCACCCCCAGCTTCAGACAATCACTAATCTACTTTCTGTCTCCACGGACTTGCCTTTTTTGGGCATTTCATATAAGTGGAATCATGCAGTATGTGGTGTTTTGTGTTGGGCTTTGATTGCCTCTCTTAATACACAAGTCTGCCCAATGAGATGAAATGAATGAGATGAAAATTAGGTGATGAATGTGTTAACTAACCTTACTGTGGTAATCATTTTGCAATATAAACGTGTATTAAATCAGCACATACACCTTAAGTTTATACTATATTATATATCAATTATATCTCAATAAAACCGGGGATAAAACCCTTGAACAGCTCCTCATCATTCACCATCCAAACACCTCATGTTACTGTTCCAGGTCCTTCATACCGGACCCTACGGTTCCCTAACACACACCATGCTCTTTCCTGCCTCCAGGCTTTTGTGCTTACACACAAAGTTCCCCTGCCTGGAATGCTCTTACCCTCCCTCCAAAGAGGCACAACCTCTGCTATAATGTCTCCGACATCCCATTTCCCAACTTCTGTTCATCACTTCCACCTCTGTAAGCACTTTACACCTTGTACATGCTTTATTCACTGCACAGTTCACATTGCCTTGTAAGTGACCATACATATCAGAACTCCCTAGACAGACCGTGAGTCCCCTGAGGGCAGCACCACTATGCCCCCTGTATGCCATCTCTGTACCCTCACGTTGGGAACAGATCCTGGCTCAGAAGACACACTCAAGAAATGTTGGTTAAACCAAACAGAACTGCACGAAGACTCAGTCCAGAGACCGTCCTTGAGGAGCTCACAGTCTTGTGAGGGAGCAAAGAAAGCACTGATCCACCGACCTACAGTGACTGAGGCCCCACTCTGCGATGGTGGGAGGAGGGAGAGAATAAAAAGGACGAGGCATGATGCTGGCCATCATGATGTGTAGAAGATACACTCTCCACAGATCAGCGCGTTGCAACGGAAGCAATGACATAACCAAATGTTAGGTGGGAGAGTAGGGTGTGTCAGGAGCCCAGAAGAGGGGGGAGTGACCGTTGTTGGGACACTGTGACAGAGCATAATGGAGGAAGAAATTGAATGTGGAGAAAGATTTGGACAGGAGTGGGAAATGCAAAGAGCATTCTTGGATGGCAGCGAGAGAATGGCCTGAGCAACATCTTGGGGCGGACGGGAGGATGGTTTGGAAGAGGGAGAGCCCAGGGGTGAAGGAGTCAGTCTGGATGCTGGCGACTTCGTCCAAGAGAGTGATGCTAAGGGCCTGAAGTAGGGCTATATCAGTAAGAATGGCTATGTGGCTGGAGTAGGGTTTCCAGATTTAACAAATAAAAATACCGGACACAATGCCAGGGACGTACTTAAACTAAAAAATTATTTTTTGTGTATTTGAAATTCACATTTAACTGAGCACCCTTGCATTTATCCGGCATCCCTACACTGGTGGAGAGCATGATTGGGCCAAACCTGGAAAACCTTGAATGCCACGTCAAAATGTTTACCCTGTGCCCTGGGGGGTGATGAGGAACCACTGAAGGGTTTCAACCACAGGACTGACAGATACCTTTCAGAACAATGGTTCAGGTAGTGGCAAGGGGAATGGGCTGAGGGGGTGGTGGTGGTAGCTTGAGGCTTTGACGGTAATGCAGGAGACAGATGCTCAAGGCCTGAGTCATGGCAGAAATGGTGAGCAGAGAGAAGGGGTGGAGTCCAGGAGAACCCAGCTCAAATCAGATGACCTCCACTAATGCTAAATACACGCTGGGGAAGTAAGTTATGGGGATTGTGACTCAATGCCCAGGGCCAGCGGGGGAGCTGCCTCCAAGCGCGGGCATCGCGTGGCTTCTCCCACTACCTCCTGCCACAGAGGGAGGGAGTTGAGGTGACACTGGCGAAGCTTAGGGGGAGGAGCCTGAGCAGCTGCCAGAGCAAAAGCCCCTCCCAGTCCTTCCTGGTCCGCTCAGTCCTGCACACTTCCCTTTCCCCTCGGGCTCCGGCACCAGTCCAGAGCACACAGTGTTCTCCCACGCAGATGCATCAGTTCTGGTCTGGGTGATTCACTGTCCCTGGCCAGAAGGGCCTGCCTGCCAGGCAAGGACCAGGCAACCCCGAAGAACATTCCGAAGGGTCTCCACTGCCAACCCTTACGGAAAGGTTCGCATCAAGGAAAACAACAGGTGTCTAAACAGTGCTGGCCTTTTCTGGGGCGATTTTTAGCACGGCTGATGAAAGAGATGCCCCATCTTAGCCCTGCTGGCCAGGAACATCTAGAACACTCTCCTAGCTCAAGCCTAGCACTCCCTGGGGACGCAAGAGTCGAGAAGGAAGAGCCTGCTTCTGCGTGTTGATTTGTTTCCAGCTAGCCCAGAAACTTGCACCGCCCTCTGATCCTGCCCCATCTCAGGCTCCTCCCACCGCACGTGGCTCTACACAGGCTAGGGCAGGGACCTACGGCTGACAGAAGGGAAGGGATCGTCTCGGGCTGCAAAGCTGGTCACAGAGGGTGGGGTGAGATTTTTCCCACAAGCCCCGCTGTCTTTCCTCAGGATCTGTGGGACACAGTTGTCCCTCAGGGCCTGGGCTGGAGTTGCCAGCACCTTCCTTGGTAACCTCTGAGGCCATTATGTGGTCAGTGAAGAGGCTCTCTAGCTAAGGGCAGTGGCTCTAAACTCAGATGGCTCTGAGGTCTAAGCTTCACTCTCCCTTTACTAGCTGTGGACCTTGGACAAGTTACTCAACCTCTCCGAGCCACAATTGCTACTACCCAGGTGTAAAATGGTGGCAATTAGGATAGTTGAGAGGATTAAATGAGATTATCCATGTAAAGCATTTAGCCCTGTACCTGGCACTTAGTAAGCATTCAATAAATCTTAAGAAGTATAATTACCCCCCTTTGACTTTACGCCCATCTCCCCTCTCAGATTTTTTTCCCAGGGTCACAGCTCAGAACTGTCCCCCTCAGGCCACCTTTGCCTCCTCCCGGGGCCTCTCATCCTAATTCAGAGCCACTTGCCTCTACAGCTCAGCCTTTTGCCTTTTATCTCTTGTGCCATTGTGGGAGAAGGAGCCAGAGAAAGAGGGCAAAGGGCAGGGGCAGAGAGCAAGATGGCTACGCGGGGCGGGGCCGAGGAGATGCTAAGGGTCTGTCTGGTCAGAACTTTTTCAGTGCGGGAGAGCAGCTGCCGCCACGGAGTGAGCTTTGTGAGAATGTCCAAACCTACTCTTGCCCAAAGCAGGTCTGTGCACGGGGGCAGGGGTGGGGTCCCCTCACAGCGCCGATCTCTGATCATCTCCTGGGTGGAAGGAAGGAACAGGAGCTCAAAGAACTCAAAAGATCACCTCCTACATAGCCCTCCCGGTGGCCCCTCAGCTATCATCCTCCAGTGCAGGCACCCATGTGCCCCGATTCACACCACACACTGAAAACCCAAGGGGCAAAGCTAGTCTTGAAAAGAGAGGGGATCCTGGAGGGCCAGGCAGTGACCCACCACTGGAGGTGTTTGTTCGCTTTCCAAACTGTACACCAGGCCTCCAAAGGCACCTCCTTGTCCCTGCACCTCCCAGGAGTTATCAAGAGCAAGTGTGAAAATGTCCCCGGTGCTAAATCAGTTCGGATCGCTATAGCAATCTAGCCTTTGAGTTAACACCAGCTTTTTCCCCAGCTTTCACTGCACCTTCTAGGTAGAATCTAATTAAATCCTTTCCAATCTCTAGGAAAAGAGACAAGCACTTGAGAGAAAGAGGACACAAATAGCTATATTCAAGCCGACTGCACAGAGAAAATAAGTAGTCAGTGGGGGAAAAAAATACAGATGTTATGCTTAAAACATCTGGGAAATGGTATCAGTCCTGTAAAAGCAAGGCTGGCTGGAGGCGCGGGAGAGGGGGGGGCTTTCCATTGGCCTTGCCCAGCTGTCTTCCTCCCACTCAGAACGAAATGTTCTGTCTTTTTGTGGTTATAACCTCTTTTCACTTGGAATGACTTGCCCACGCCTGGACCTTGCTCAGGGCTGCTGCTCTAAGATGCTCTCACGCAATCGTCAATTACCCAGTAAACCTCCGTGGACGGTCTCGCCCCAGCCCCCGCCCTCTCTCCTCCCCTCCTGCTGTCCTTGTCCCACTGGAAGAGTCCCTGTGGTTGGTTCTTAGGGGGCATCAAGGCTAATCGGCATCCCTTGCCTCTCGCTCACCCTCCCCTTCGAGCACATGGCTTCCCTGCGGCGCCACCGGAGAGCGGGAGGGCTCGTGGGCCCTGCGGCAGCCAGACGAGGGCGGGGCGGGGAGGCCAGGCGGCCGCGGAGCCCTGCCTGGGTCCAGGCAGCGAGTCCTGGCTTAGTTACCAAGGCACCTGGGAAGATCGGAGTTCTTTTGATTTTCCAAAAGCATCTGACAGATGCTTTTGGAAGCATCCTCACCCAAAGCTGCCCAAGAAAACCAAACAACCTACACTAACAAGGGACTTGGGAGGAGTTGGGGGAGGAAATGTTTGGCTTCAGAATCCCAGAACTAGGGTGGGATGAGGGGAGTGGGCAGGGCCAGGCTGGCCTCCAGGGGCTTGGAGCAAAGCAGGGGTCAAATGCCTCAGGGCGCCCCCGAGTAAGGAAATGGGAAAGGGGAAAGGGGCCAGGGGGTGTCAGTGGTTCTCAAAGTTGGCTGCAAAGTAGAATCAAGTGAGGGGCTTTAAAAAAAAATCCTGATGCCCGGGCTTCACCCCAGACCAAAGTTATTAGAATCACTGGGGGTGGGACCCGGGCGTGAGTAGTTTTTAAAACTCCCCACGTGGTTCCAGCGTGCAGCACAGGTTGAAACCCGGTGGTGTGAAGAGCTCGCTGACCACGCTTGGGAGCTTGTTTAAACTGCAGACTCTCCAGCCCCACCTTGGCCCTACTGAATCAGCATCTGCATTTTTAAAGTAACCGCTTTATTAAGATATGATTCACATACCACAAAATTCACCCTTTGAAAGAGGACAACTCAGTTGTTTCTAGAATTAGATTCACAATCTTGTGCAACCACCACCTATTTTTTTAATTTATTTATGTATTTTATTTTTGACTGCGTTGGGTCTTCGTTGCTGCGCGCGGGCTTTCTCTAGTTGTGATGAGAGGGGGCTACTCTTCGTTGCCCTGCGCAGGCTTCTCATTGTGGTGGCTTCTCTTGTTGCGGAGCACCGGCTCTAGGCACGCGGGCTTCAGTAGTTGTGGCTCGCGGGCTCTAGAGCGCAGGCTCAGTAGCTGTGGCGCACGGGCGATGTTGCTCCACGGCATGTGGGATCTTCCCGGACCAGGGCTTGAACCCGTGTCCCCTGCATTGGCAGGTGGATTCTTAACTGCTGCACCATCTGGGAAGTCCCAACCACCACCCCTTATCTGGTTTAATTTTCATTACCCCCAAAAGAAATCTGGTATTCATTAGCAATCACCCCGTTCCACCCCCCACTTCCCCTCCCCCCCATTCCCTCCTCCCTCCCAGCCATGGGCAACCACTCTTATACTTTCTGTCTCTATGGATTTGCCTATGCTGGGTATTAGCATGTCCATTTTAACAGAACTCCCAGGTGATTACTCCGAGAATTACAGTTTGAGAAACAGTGGTGTGAGAGACCTTCTGGAAGCAGCCCTCTCTCACTCCCCTCCCACAATCGCTGTCATGCAGGCATGTGGGTCCAGAGTTGCTAGATTTTCTTTTTCAAGAGAAGCCAGAAATACGGATTTTTATGTGAAATCTTCCACTTTTTAAATGGTTGGCAACTAATTCAAGTTTTTGGAAAACACTGTTTGAGCCAAACAAAACATGCCTGAGGGCTGGATTCAGCCTGTCAGCTGCCAGTTTGCAACTTCTGATGGTCACCAGGTTCTTACCTACCCACACCCAGCAAAGTCCTTGCTACTCCAGTTATCTTCCATTTCTCCTTGTTCCATGGATGTGGGAGAACAACTACTTCGTAGACCCCTCATAAAATCCTCTGGTATCTTATTCTTCCCTTCTCCAAACCGACAGCTATGCATTTATTGAGGACCTACTGTGTGTTTTGTGCTTTGCATCTCTTGAATCCCTTAAATCTTCACAAAAATCTTTATGGCAGATATTATGATTCCACTTTTAAAGACAAGGAAACGAGCTCAGAGAGGTTCAGTAACTTCCCTGATGTTGCACAGTAGCTAAGAGTCCAGCTCCTGGACATGGGTACCTGGGTTCTTTCCACCTCATCACACTGCCTCTCCTTTGCTCATTTTTGCCCAGAGGTCCCATTTTTCATCTTTTTCTTCTTCTGAACCTTCTTCATTTCCGTCAGATTCTGGACATATCTCTCTGATGAAGACTAGACTGTTACTGAGCATGGTCTCAGGGAGCCTAGGACCTAGGTTTCCTGGGGAGAGAGTCTCAATTCCAAACACTGTAGCTTGTTTAGCCTAAGTACACTCATCCTTGTCAAATATGCATCCTGATCTTTGGTTTGGAAAATGGGGCCAACATAAGTGAGCCACGCTCTATTTTGAGGCTGATTCATCTTCAGCTTGTGGTCAACTCCCTCCTTTACTCAGTGTTTTCTTGTTTATTTGTGTTGAGCCAAATTATGTTGTTAGGTTTTGTCGCTAATGATCCCCTTGCACTTGTCCCCACAGAATTTCATCTGGTTTCAAAGGACCTTCTCTCTCCAACCCGTCCGACCAGAAGTCCTTTCCTCATCTTTTGTGGGTTTGGCCTCCTCCCAATTGTCTTTCATTTTCAAGTCACTTCAGCCTTTGGGAAACTGTCTCCACCCTCCCCAAATGTCCCATCTGTCTCCCTCCTTCCACTGCTCTGGGAACCCTAGTGAGGCCTCCTGGGGATGGTGCAGACAGGTGGAGAGAGGCAGAATCTGTTCCCATAAGTGGGTTGGGGTGTGAGGAGGGTCTGGCTGTGGCTGGGAACGTTCCCTCATGGTGGCCTTAGGCTGGAAGCTCTCCTAGGCCAGCTCCAGACCTAGTTTGGCCCAGGAGGGTGCCAGGGGTCCGTGGACCTCTCTTCAGATCAGAGGCACCCTCAATCCAGGAAGACGCTTTGATGGGAGGTCCCTTAACTCAGTCCTGGCCCCCTTAGGACATCCCATTGTCTGAAGGCTGTGGAATCCCAGGCCGGTTGCTAGGCACAGGGCTCTCAAACAATGTAGTGTGACAACTCTCCAGCCCACCCCAGGGGCCTCCCCAAGCCACAAGGGTGTGGTTTGCAGTCTGGGTACATTCTGTACCCTCACTCCGGGGGCGTGTTTGTGGTTCTTGGTGCTGTGCAGCAGAGCCCCGCCCATGCCTTTCCTCTCCAGACACAAAAACAAGCTTAGACACCAAGAGGGGAGGAATTGAAACAGAGGCTGTTACTGTACAGCTGGCCCCTGGAGACTCCGAGATGGACCCGCCCCCTTCCCCTTCCCTGAAGGCATCCCAGGCGCGGAAGGCCAGCAGTGTCACCAGCTCTCTACGGCTGGTTCTTCGCTTCCCTCCCCCACGCCTTTCCAGACGGCCTCCTGAGATTCACCCAGCAACCGCCTAGGGGGATGCAAGGCAGTGGTCTTTGGAGACTGGCTGTCACTGTCTTCCCCAGACACCCCGAACCATAGCTTTCCTCACTACGTGCGGGCACTGCTGTAAGCACTTGACATATCTCATTTAATCCTCACAACTGAAGAGAAGTCCCTGAGCTATTAGCAATCACATTGTACAGACAAGGAAACTGAGGAACAGAGAGGTTGAACACTGTGCCCAAGGTCATACACTGCCAAGTGGCAGAATCAGGATTTGAACCCAAGTCTGAGTCCCTGATCTTTCCACTTGGACTGGACTGCCTCCTTTTCCCCCAGAATGATCCTGAGGACTGGACAGGTAGCACCTGCTAGCAATCTTTTCACTGGAGAATAAACTGACTTGGGCCTTGGAGGGGAGGACACACTCCCTGGAGAAGCTGAGACAAGCAGGCACGACCTTTGCCCAGTTATAGGGATTCCCCAGGACTCCCTGGGAGTCAGGCCACACCCGACGCTGCTCCTGCTGGCTTGGCAGGCAATGTCTTCTCTGCAGAGGGTAGGTGAGTGTGTGTGTGTGTGTGTGTGTGTGTGTGTGTGTGTGTGTGTGTGTGTATGTATACAGGCGCAGACTGGGGGTGTGGTGGGGGAAGGAGGTGTCTGAGGAAACGCGTCATCCCAGAGCTCTCTGGCACCCTCTTTAGGTAATGCACGCTCACTGCCGCTCCTCTCTCTGACGAGCTTCGGCCATCTGAGGCTCTGTCCCTGGACCTCAAAACCCATCACCATTCCTTGTGGGCTGCAAGCTCAGTGGACCAGGCCGCTGCTGGGCCTGTTTATTTTATTTTATTTTATTTTTTAACCATTTTGAGTATACAATTCAGTGGCATCGAGTACATTCACCTATTGAACAACTGTCACCTCTATCCATCTCCAGACTTTTTCATCATCCCAAACTGAAACTCTGTACCCATTAAACACTAAATAACTTAACCACTCCTCCCTCTCCTCGGCCCCTAGCAACCACTATGATACTTTCTGTCTCAATGAATATGACTATTCTAGGTACCTCATGTAGGTGGAATCATACAGCAGTTGTCCTTTTGTGACTGACTTCCTTCACTTAGCATAATATCATCAGTGTTCATCCAGGCGTAGCACGTGTTGGCATTTCATTCTTTTTTAAGGCTGAGCAATATTCCACTGGATGTATAGAGCACATTTCGTTTACCCACTCATCCGTTGATAGACATTTGGGTTTCCACCTTTGGGCTATTGTGAATAATACTGGGAACATGGGTGTTCAAGAATCTGTTTGAGTCTCTGCTTTCACTTTGGGAAATCTGCCTAGGAGTGGATGTTGGGGTATTAGTCCATTCCCCGCAGCAGGCTAGTGGCCTGGCCCTCCTCGGAGGAAGCTTGCCATCACAGATTTCTACCCTGACTCTGCTTTGTCTCAGCACACCTGTCAGCCCCTCTAGGAAAATCTCCTCACTTCGTTCCATCCTACCGCCACGCTGCTGCCAAAGATCCCCGGCACCAGCTCTGACTGGTGAGCCTCTCTGGCTTTCATTTACTATTTCTGCCCTGTGTACTTATGGTCATATTCTCTCCCCTTGAAGACCATGTCAGTTTTGGTCGCCCTCTTTGTCAGCTCCCCAGGACCATGACCACAGCTGCCATGGCCTTTGTACAGCCAGTGGGAGGCAGTGTAGTGCAATGGTAAAGGGCGTGGGCTCTGGGGGCAGACTGCAGGGGTTTGAATCCTGGCTCACTCCTAGTGTAACTTGGGGCAAGCTACTTGGCCTTGCCACGCCTCAGTTTCTCCATCTGTAAAATGGGGACAATAAGGATAGTGTCTATCGCAAGGGGTTATGAGGAATTAAATGATCTAATAGACACAAAACCATCACTGCAGTGCCTGGTGCCTAGTAAACTTTAAATAAATGGGAGCTGTTATTTTGAGTCCCTTTCTCCCCCTGAGTGCCTCCTTGACTAAAAAAAAAAAAAAAAAATCCCAAAACAAAGCAAAACAAAAGCAAGCACCAGTAACAAAAAAACCATCAGGAGATGGCAGGAGCCACCTCAGTCTGTTTTCCAGGGAGGGTTGGTGTTGAATTTTTAGGCTCCATGCTCCACCATCCCCCACCACCTTCCCTGGGGCTGCTCAGGCTGGTGCCCCTCCACCTGTGCGCAGTGCTTTTGTTAAGTTAGTGTAAATAATATAGAGACTAGAGAGACTGTTCTCTTCACCCGCAGCCCAGAGCATTGTGGCCATTGTGTGCTCATTAACCTGGAGTTGCTGTTGGGCTCTCAAACAGGCAGATATGGCTCAGGAAAGCGGCCAAGGCAGCTGGCTTGAAGAAACCTCTCCCCTCAGGAACCTGAGACAGTGAGGATACAGTGTTTACGGTTTCCAGGCTGGGAGAGAAGAAAACAGGCTCCCGGGAGTTCATTCTTATCGTAAAGATAGCCCTATCTAGGTAGTCCTGTTGGTCACAGTGACATATTAATAGGGTCTATTAATAGGGTCAAGACCATCACTTCTGTCTCCTCTGCCATTCTCCAAACACTAATCAAGCACCTGTTACAAAGCAGGCGCCGTGGTACACACAGATAAGCAGAGGAAGATGCCTGCCCTTGAGGCACCCAGGCCAAGAAAGTTAACACTCCGGGAGCTCTGAGACTGAAGCCGGCCACCGCCCCCGCAAGTCCTCCTGGAGGAGTGAGGCAAGACTTCGCAGGGGCAGTGCTGACTTTTGTGTTGACTCTTAAAAGAGAAGTTTGTCGGACTGAGGCAAAGCAGGCATGATGGGGGACTCTCCCAGGGGACAGGACGTTTGTGCACTGAGGGCTGAAACTGCTGGGGGTGGCCCATGCAGAAGGAATGCTGTAGGGTGGCAAGACGGGCAGGGGAGCGGGACCCAGAGCGTAGAGTACTTTCTTATTGCTGCTGTTTGTTTTGTTAGAGTTTGGACTTTTTATCCTGCAGATTTTCCCACTGTGTTCCGTGGAGTGCTAAGCTTCCACAGAGAGGCCTTGTAAGTGCTTGGCTATATGAGTCTGGAGTTCAGAGAGGAGGTGTGGAGTGTGGCTGCAGATTTGGGGTTCATCAGTAATGAGACTGAATGAGCTCCCCGTCAGACTGAAAGCAGAGAGAGAGGAGGAGGGCCCTGAGGGCTGAGCTCTGGGCACCCCAATGTTTAGCGAGCACAAAGATGAGAAGGGCCTGGCAAAGCAGATCGAAAAGGAGCAACCAGTGAGGTAGGGAAACCAGGAAAGTGGAGAGGGGCCCCCAAAACGACGTGAAGAAAGAATATCAACAAGGATTAAGTGATCAGTGGGACAACTGGTGCTGAGGGGCCTAATAAGTTGAGGACAGACAACTGATCACTGGAGTTGGTAACTTGGAGAGAACCAGGAACCTTGAAAAGAACAGTTTTGGTGAAGTGGTAGGGCTGGAAGCTAGATGGGAAAGGGTTGAAGAATGAATGGATTCAAAAAGAAGAGCGAATGGGAAGCAAGACATTGAACCCATGTGTGCGGACAATTCTTTCAAGAGTTGTGTTTTGTTTTAGAGAGGAGGGTGGAAATAAGTTCACCTTGAGGCAAGTTGAATCGGAGCTGCCTTTAAGACATCCAGACAGAGTGTCCAGTTCAGCAGGTGGAGATATAGGCCTGGAGATTGGGAGAAAATCTGGGTTGTATACAGTTTTGTGAGCCAGTCATTCAATGGGTAATCACTGAAGCTCTGGGGATTGGTGAAATTGGATGAAGAAAGTTAAGGTGGTGAATAAAGATACAGGGGATTTGGTAGGGGGGCAGCTTGAAGTTGAGGAAATTCCTGGCTGGCGGCCTGATAGGAGACAGTTAGCTTGGCTCTGTTGGAAGGGACATAAAGCTGGTCCATGGAAGGCTGATGGGAAGACCTCTTGAAGCCCAAGGCTGTGAGGGAATTGGGAGCTCTCTGTTAAGGCAGGTCTAGATGGGCCCTAACGCTTGACATTTTTTGATCTGGAAACTGCTTGAATGAGGCCATTCACTAGAGCAAGATACAAAATTAACCACTCAAGTTTCAAAAGGAAATGTACATCATGACTCCACTTAATGTAAAATAAAAAACCGGGAATCAATACTACAGAATGTTTATAGATATACACCATGTAGTAAAACTGTAAAACACAGCTAGCAAAGACCCTACCTCACCAACCACCAACTTCAGAATAATGGTTGTCAATGGGGAGGGTAGAAGAGGAACAGGGTAGGGAGAATGTTAACTGTTCTGCCATGTTGTATTTCTTTTTTGTTTGCTTGTTTAAAGGATTTCAGGTAAGTATGGCAAAAAGTGAACATTTGTTAAATCTGACTTGTGGCTACGGTACCACCTTCACTGGGTTGTTGTGAAGAATGGGTTAATGTGCCAAAAGTACTTTGAACAGGCCTAGTACATTACTGCACTCAAGTATGAACTATTCAAATCAGCTATTATTGTTTCTGTATTTTTCTGTGTGTTTGAAGGATTTCTAAATTTAATAAATATGTATTTCTACCCCATGGAAAAAGTAACGATTAACTTCTGAGCACTTTGAGCTCCGATGGGAATGATCACTGTGCTAATTAATACCATTCATTATGATCCAGACCATCTACCCGCCGCAGCACTGCAGTGTGAAACGGACAATACTGCAGAGGCATAGAAAGAAAAACACAACTAGCTAAGCAGTGGACCCATCAGGCCTTCTAGCTGCGTCTCCCTTGAACTTACTACGCTTTTCAACTTGAATTCAGACTATTATGGTCTATAGGAGCATCTCTGCCAGTTTAGATGATTGGCAATTGCCGGAACCGCTTTTCTGTGGCCGAGGAGTAGAAGTGTCTCAGTAGCAAGGCCAGGACAGGCAGACCTGCAGCAGACGAGTGGAGTGAGCACACCCTCCGGTGGGAGCGGAATCAGCCAACCTGCTTAGATCTGTGGGGTGGCTAACAGAGGCTGGGAAACACCCCGGGGCAGGAGGCGTGTGTAGAGGCCCTAAAAAGAGCAGTACCAAGCATGAAACTATGAACTGTTAAAGCTGGAAGGGACCTTAGAGATCATCTAATCTTTCTATCTTTATGAATTCAAAGACCAGGGTCCAGGGAGGAGACAGGACTTGTCCGACATTGCCTAGCCATTCAGTGGCAGGTGTGGGAACAGAACTCAAGACTCCTAATTTTTCTGGACGGTCTTCGCGGTCTTTTCCAGAGACCACTCTGCCTTCCTGGCCTTGCAAACCCTTTACCTGGGAAACAAGGATGCAGCGCCCTTCAAAATGAATTCTTCTCTTCTATGGAACCCTCCCTCAAAGCTTTGACCAAGTTGGTCCTGAGACGTAACCTGAGCCCGTGATGGCTCTGTTCTTGTAGCACACACCACTGACATCACCCAACACAGGCCCGCTGCCAAGGGTGCAAGCTGGAACCTGGAGCGGATGGAGAGTTGTTCGGATGTGTGGCCAGGCACCACAGTCTTTGGTCCTAGAATGATCAAATCAAGCATGGAAAGGCTGCCCACAATGTATATGGAGGTGGGGACGATGGTGAGGGATGGGGGCGGGGGGGGACAATGACAAGCAAGAGAGGCTCCCCAAGGCCAAGTGCAATGAAAGCCAGCTTAAATAAAAGGTTGGAGGGGAGAGTAAGAGTCAAGCAGGCCAGAGGAGATCGCCAGAAGCCACTGAAAGGATACGATGGGGGTTAAGGCGGGTGTGGAGTGGGGACCGGAGTGAGTGAGTGAGCAAATAAAGTCAGGCGGTCATTTAATTATTCCAACTTCGCCTTTTCTCAGAAAAGATTTCCAGCAGCTTACAAGGGCACACAAGATAAGTCAAGGCAGCATAAATTAAAGATGGAAAGAAAAACAAGAGTGGGCAGGACGTGGAGCCAAGAATAAGGGTAGGAATGCATACCATCAAAACCTCTGCTCCCACGAAGGGTGGGCCCGAAAGTTGGCTCTAAGCTTTCTAGCAGCCAACAGGAAAGGGGAAACCTTGTTACACAATTCACAATGTCCAGGAGATAAAAACAAAGTCGTTGCTCAGAAGGGCAACTGTTCCCAGTACTCAGATCAGACAGGAATTCCTCCCGGGGGTCCTCAGAGAGGATGTTGTGGGATACAATGAACGACATCCTTGACGACATCCTTACAACAGCGGTAGCAACAAGTTTCAAAGGGCTGTTTTTCATAAGGACCCTCAGGATCGGGGCCTGTATCCCACTGCAGCCAGGCAATTAGATGCTAAAAATAGCGTGTGAAGGTGCAGAACAGTGCGGCTAGTATGTTCACACTGGTGGGAAAAAAGAGGGTTATATATAGGCATACATATGCATAGAGCTCCTCTGGAAGCATAAATTGGTAACAGCGGTTGCCTCTAGGGAGAGGAAGTGGAGGACTGTGGCTGGGATAGGAGAGACTTCCTTTTCATCGTATACAATTTTGTACTGCCTGGATTTTTGTTAACCATGTTTTATCTTTTCAATAAAAGCATTCGTTACTAAAATAATAATGACATTCAGAGTTCAGAGGGCCAGCTGGGTTTTATCTCTGAGCCACAGACAGGCCCAGGATGTTGGGAAGTTCTCCTTGATGATTCAGGAAAGAAGTTAACGATATTTATTGAGCAACTCCTGGGTGCTAAGGGCTTTCACTTGCATTAGCTCGCCTAATCCACACAATAATCTTGTGAGAGAAATCTACCTCATAGACAATCAAGTCAGTTTCCTTGGAGAAGAGACCTGAGTTAAACTGCTTATTTTTCGAGGGACTATTGATTTTTGTAGGAGAGGTGAGCAAATTGGGAAGAAAACAAGCAGCTATGGGGAATTTAAAATAGCAGTTGCATGGGACATACTTACACTACAAAAATTATTCATTTTGGGGCTTCCCTGGTGGCGCAGTGGTTGAGAGTCCACCTGCCGAAGCAGGGGACGCGGGTTCGTGTCCCGGTCCGGGAGGATCCTACGTGCTGCGGAGCGGCTGGGCCCGTGAGCCATGGCCACTGAGCCTGCGTGTCCGGAGCCTGTGCTCCGCAACGGGAGAGGCCACAACAGTGAGAGGCCCGCGTACCAAAAAAAAAAAAAAAGAAAAATTATTCATTTCTATCTGAAATTCAAATTTAGCTGGCCATCCAGTATTTTTTTTTAACTTTTAAAAAATGCAGATACAATTGATAGATAACATTATATTAGTTTCAGGTAAGCAATATGATTCACTACATGTATATATTTCAGAATGATCACCACAATAAATCTAGTTAACATCCATCCAGTATTCTTTTCATGTTTTTTAATCTACTGTGTAACTCTAATACTTTTATTTGGTGTATTTAAACCATATACATCAAATGGGATTATTTGCTATATATTCTGGAGATCGAGACCACCATTTTATTGTTTGTTTCTTGTTTGTTCTGTTTTTTGTTTTCTTTTTCCAAATTCCTGTGGGTTACTTGTACCATTTTTAGAATTCAATTTTAATTATCTATAGTGCTTTGGGGTGTATCTCTTTGCATGACTTTTCTAGTGGTTGCTCTAAGCATTATATAATATGCACGTAACTTATCACAGCCTACTGGTATTGACATTTTTCCAGTTTGAGTGAAGTATAGAAATCTTATCTCCTTTTACACTCCATCATTTATAATATAGTGGGCTGTTTTCTTATTTTCTTTTATTTTTTTCTAGCTTTATTAAAGTATAATTTATAAGCATATAATTGTCTTAAATATCACTTCTACATACATTGAGAACCACATCAGACAGGGTTACCAGTTTTGCTTCAACCATCAAACATAATTTAGAAAACTCAAGAGGAGAAAGAAAGCCTATTGTATTTACCCATGTTTTTGCTTACCTTGTTCTTTCCTTTTTTCTGATGTTCTATGATTCTATTCCTTCTTTAATCGACTCCTTTCTATTTAGAGAACTTCCTTTAGTCATTCATTCTTTCAGAGTAGGTCTACTGGTGACAAATTGTCCTTAATTTTCCTTCATCTAAGAACGTCTTGATTCTTCACCTTGATTCCTGAAGGATATTTGCGCTGGATTCTGGGTTGACATTTCTTTTCTTTCAGCACTGCCTCCTGCCCCCCTTGGTTTCTGATGAGAAATCTGCTGTCATTTGAATTGTTTTCCCTCTATGGGTAAGGTGTTGTTTCTTCCTCCCTGTGTTTTATTTTTTTTAATTAATTTTTATACGTATATGTATATATGTATAATCCTCTTTTTTGGATTTTCTTCCCATTTAGGTCACCACAGAGCATGGAGTAGAGTTCCTTGTGCTATACAGTAGGTTCTCATTAGTCATCTATTTTATACATAGTATCAATAGTGTATATATGTCAATCCCAATTCTCCCTCCCTGTCTTTAAGACTTTTTCTGTCTTTGGTTTTGATGTGTTTGGGTGTGGATTATATTGGGGTTTATCCTGATTGCGGTTCACCCAGCTTCTTGAATCTGTGGGTGTGTGTCTTCTGCCAAATTTAGGAAGTTTACAGCCATTATTTCTTCTAGTACCTTTTTAGCCCCATCCTCTTTCTCCTTTCCTTCCAGAACTCCAATGTCATGAATGTTAGGTTTTCGTTATTATAGTCGCACAAGTCGGCAAGGTTCTGTTCTTTTTCTTCCATTTCCATCTACTTTCTCTCTGATGTTCAGAGTGGGTCATGTCTATTGTTCTATCTTGGAGTGCGCTGACACTTTCTCTCTGGCCCCTGCACTCTGCTGTTGAGCCCATCCTTTGAGGTTTTGGTATTTTTCAGTTCTGAAATTTCCAATCGTCTCTTTATGTCTCTATTTCTTTGCTGAGACTTACTATTTTTTAATTTGTTTCGAGCGTGTTCATATTTGCTCATAGAAGCGCTTTTATGATGGCTGCTTTAAAATCTTTATCAGATAATTCTAACATCTCCATCATCCTGGTGTTGGCGTCTGTTGACGGTCACTTTTCAATCAGTTTGAGATCTTCCTGGCTCTTGGAGAGATGAGTCATTTTTTTATTGCACTTTGCACATTTGGGGTATTAGGAGATTCTGGATCTCATTTAAACCTTCTGTTTTAGTCAACCTGCTCAGACACCATCTTGCTGGGAGAAGGAGGACAAGGTCCCCACTCAGGCTCCACTGACATCCAGAGGCCAGGTAGGAGTGGGAGGTCAGGCTCCCCACTAGGCCTGCACTGGGAGGGGAGGGGGTATCTCCATTGGCACCATGGAGTGAAGGACCTCCTTATGGTCTGGTGGCAGTGAAAACCGCGGCCCCATGCTAGGTCTTTCATGAAACCACCCTGGTGTGTGTTTGTGTGTGTGTGTGTATGTGTGTGTGTGTGTGTGTGTGTGGGCGTGTTGGGACACCTCCTTATGGTCTGCAATTGTGGTGTCTCACTAGGTCTTCCCTTTTCTTTGTGGTGTTTGGTTGCTGTAGAGCAGTTTTTATCTGAAAGTTTTCTGTCTCAGGCTGTCTCTTTCCTGTTCCTTTGCCTAGAGAGAGCTGGGTTTTGTAAGGGCATTTTTTTGTCTGTGCCCACTGGCACTTCTGGATTGCCTTCCTCCCCAGCACCAAGTCCAGCATATATGAGACAAAAAAGAAACCCAATGAAATGTTGGGACATAAAAGCTACTTAAAAAAAAAAAAAAAGGAACCCCAAGGAACTCACCACTATGCTTTTCCTCAGGTCCTGAGCTCCCTAGCTGCTCTGCCTTCCTGTCTCCATCTTTCAGAGTCTTATTTAAAAAAGAAACAACGAAATGTCAAGGGTTGTTATTTGACATCCTGTATTTTTACTTTCTAAATCTGGCAGCCCTACCCAGGATCCCAATTCCAAATTGAGGCAGTGAAGACAACTTGTGAATTTTGGATGAATTTGCAACCACATGGAGTGGAACAATGAGAAGGTTCTCCTTAACCCCTATTAACTCAGAAAATCCTTTTTTTTTAAGGGAATTAAGCCGAACAGCCAATTTTCTTGCACATTTCTGTTAAAGTTTTACTTTGCTTCAAGAACCTTGGCAAACATCCCTTCCCATATATTTGTCAGTGACATTGAGTTTGTGCTAATGAGGCCCCCTGCTGTCTGCAGAGAGAAGGGCAACGCCATAAATCCAGAGGCTGTAGCAAATCTCTGCACTGGAACAAGGCAGAGCACGAGTTCATAAATTACATTCAGGTATTACAGTAGCTGATCCCCAAACTTTGGGGAGTTGTAATGCCCTAGCTCTGTTCAACTTCAAGATACTCTTTCCTTCTCTCCTAACAGAAATGTGTAGTGACATAGTTTGGAAATGAAGGTTATGTCAGACTACATTTTGGTTATTTATTGACAAGCTCTCTCCTTAACCCCCAGATTGGGGTGCTGGGAGACACCTTGGGACTTCACCGAGGCAGGCCTGGGCATGGCGGCCAGTACCATTTGCCAGAGAAAGGAAAGGACTCACAGGGACCAAGCTAGGACATGGAGTTGTACTGGCCCGGAACTCTCCAGGGCCTTTACTCTGCCATATTAAGAAGGAAGTACAGTAGTGTCAGAGCTGGGGGGCCAGGCAGACCTCAACCTGTGGAGAGGGGGCTGGCTTTCCCACGAGCATTACCTTCTGCTCCATCCAGGCCTTCACTGAGAAGAGTGCAGAGTCGGGGCATGAAGGAAGGCACTGGAACCTGACCTTGCTCCCAAGCAGGGGAAGGAAGTCTGTCCCAAGGGAGCCTGATGCATATTCCCAGGAGGCCCTGGGAAGGACATCACAGCACAGCCACGGTGTGTGCTGAAAACTCTGGAGAGTATGTATGAAACAACCACAGGATCTTCCCCACTGAAGCTTTTCCCTCTTTTTCTCTGACCCATGAGAACAAAATTACAATAGGTACCAACTCCTTAGTGTTCCCCTGCAGGCAGGAAGGAGGAGAGCTAACACTTACCGAGTGTCAGGAACTGTATCGGGCACTTGACATAATTGATATCCCTTAAGATTCACACAAGTGCTAATACTAACCGTGGTAATACCTACATTGATTGAGGGTTGGCTTGTGTGTCAAGTGCTTTTCTAAGCACTTCACATGAGTTGTTTCATTTAATCCTCACAGCACCACGTAAGGGCCTACTGTTATTACCCTTTTCTGGACCACACAGCCGACAAATGGGAGAGCTGGGATTTGAACTCAGGTTTGACTCCAATGCCTATGTTCTTAGTCACTACACTGAACTTTGGGTAAGTAATGGAACTCAAATTTGAACTCAGGTCTGTGAAGAACTTGCAAACCTAAGGTGCCCAGGCGAGGAGGTCAGATGGATAGAGTGGTGTGCAAAACCCCACCAGCCTGCACGTGAGGAGGCATACACACACACACGCACACAACACAGGAGAGAGCTACAAGCCAGAGTGGATCTCCAGCTGTTGCTGCCCTTCTGCTGGGCTAGCCAGGTAAGAGCCACAGAGGCAGTAGCTGCTGCAGTGTGGAAAGTGTGGCCGAGAAGGGCCATGAGGGGACTCATGAAGTGCTGGTTATGTTCTGTTGCTTTGATCTAGGTGTTAGGTGTGTCCAGTGTGTGAACATTCATTGAGCTGTAAACTTATGAATTGCACATTTTCCGATATGTTGTTCGTCAATACAAAGTTGTGTTTTTTTCAAAAGCAAAAGGAGGTCTGGGAAGATGGTGTAGATGTGCTTTTGCCGATTCCTTCTGCTAAGTACATCTGAAAACTCTGGAGAGTATGTACGAAACAACCACAGGAGATTCTGAAAGGTGGAGAAGGCAGGCAGGCTAGGGTTTTTTGGACTCAAGGAACGACATGGTGGTGAGTTCCCTCAGTTTTCTTCTTGTCTCATTTTCCCAGACTTTGGGCTGAAGAAGATGACAACCTGGAAAGGCTAATGGTTGCAGATTAAAAAGCCCCAGCAAAAGTTGTCTCTCTCTAGGAAAGGGGCAGCCTAGGAAGACAGAACATTTTAGATATGAACCTCTCTACTGTTGCTAAACACCACAGGAAAAACTGTGGCCCCATCGCTACCAGCAAAGGCCGAGGGGGGAGCAGAGACTTCAGCTTCAGGCCCCCAAGCTCCCACCCGAGTCCCCTGCCAGATGGGGAGGGAGAGGAGGCAGAGGAGGGAGCTGGATTTTCATCCTCACTGGGTGGTAATGTGGTCCCTCCTCAGGCATCAGTGGAGACCATGTGGGGATGGAGGACTTCCACACCCACAAGGCGGTAATGCGACTACCCTTCCCTTCCTGGCTGGGTGGTGTCAGAAGCTCTAGGAGGACTTCCCTGGTGACACAGTAGTTAAGAATCCGCCTGCCAATGCAGGGGACATGGGTTCGAACCCTGGTCCAGGAAGAGCCCACATGCCGGGGAGCAACTAAGTCTGTGCGCCACAACTACTGAGCCTGTGCTCTAGAGCCCGTGAGCCACAACTACTGAGCCCATGTGCCACAACTACTGAAGCCCGTGCGCCTAGAGCCAGTGCTCCACAACAAGAGAAGCCACCGCAATGAGAAGCCCGCTGCACCGCAACAAAGACCCAATGCAGCCAAAAATAAATTAAAAAAAAAAAGCTCTAGTAGAGAGCTAAGACTTTCTCTGTCACCCAGCAATAATGGAGACACACCCCTCCCACCCTGTGATGTCAGTGGAGGCCATGTGGGGAGCAGTAACGAGGAACTCCTACCCCTCCCAGCCAGGAGGTATCAGTGGAGGCTGGAACTACCAATCCTGACCACCAGTAACAGGGAGGCTCCCTACTTGGTTGTCAGTGGAGGCTGAGTGGCGACCTGTATTTCGACCCCCAGCTGGCAGTCCTGCGGTGGCGTCCTATCCCCCGCTTTCTGTGCTGGAGCCATGTCAGAGGGAGCCAGCTGAAACAGAAGGCTTAGAAAAGATCCACAAAGATTTGATCAGACACTACAGCAAAGAGGATCTAAGGGTGGCAAATAAGCACAAGAAAAGATGGGCAATATCATCAGCCATTAGGGAAACGCAAATGAAAACCAGGAGACATCGCTACACACCTCTCAGAGGTGTGTAAACAAAAGCCAAAAACCAAACGGTGATACCACCAAAGGCTGGTGAGGATGCAGAGAAACTGGACCATTCGTACACTGCTGCTGGGAATGCGAAATGATGCAGCCACTGTGGAAACCAGTTTGGCAGTTTCTAAAAAAAACCTAAACGTGCAACCACCATACGACTCAGCAACTGTGTTTCTGGGCATTTATCCCAGAGAAATAAAAACTTGTGTTCACACAAAAACCTGTACATGAATGTTCATAGCAGTTTTATTCTTAACAGCCCCAAACTGGAAATACATATGTCCTTCGATGGGTGAATGGCTGATCTGTACATATATACCATGGAACAAACTATTGATAACTATCCCTAAAGGTGACGTGCTGTATGATTCTCTTTATATAACATTCTTGAAATGACCAAATTATAGAAATGAAGAACAGATTAGTAGTTGCCAGTGATTAAGGAGGGGGCAGGGGTGGGAGGGAAGTGGCTGTGAGGGCTCCTGGTGGTGATGGCACTGTTTGTATCTTGCTTGTATCAATATATTGATTCTGGTTGTATATTACACTCTAGTTCTGCAAGATGTGCCTACTGGGAGAAAGTGGGCAAAGGGCATATGGGATCTCTTTGAATTATTTTTCACAGCTGCATGTGAATCTATAATCATCTCAAAATAGACATTTTAATTAAGAAGAAAAACATAAGGATTCCGTTCAGTGTGGACACAAGGCTCTGAAGCCCTTGCCCCCTGCTTTCAGTGAGTCCCTGATTGCCATTCCCTAGCTGGGTTGCTGATGTAGCCTTCTAAATCTGGCCTTGGACCCTGTTAAACTGTTACCATAGATTTTCTTTAGTTAACCTGCTGTTGCTGCTCTTGCTTCACTCATGCATACCTCCCAAATACACCAAAATAATCATCACTGTCATGGGGTGGCAGATTACAGGTTAAGGCTTTTTACACACGTCTCCCTGTCTATAATGCTGTTGTAAACTGTCTGTAATTTTTAAAATATCCACATTTCTTTCGTTTAGAGTCTTCTTTGTTGGCTTCTATTTATTGTTCTCCTTTAGATAACCTATAATCCAGATTTTTATCTTGTGCATTTAAAACACTTCTTACCTTTCTTCACTGTTCCCTAGCTTCCCTCCCATTCCACAACTTCCCCCCACTTTTCCTTATCCTTTGGATTCAAACACCCAGCATCCTTAAGGCTGGCCCGGTTTACAGCCCCACCGCCTCATGACTATCTGGAGAGGGCATTTGGGCAGAAATGTATTGATGAGCACAACCTCTCCGCTGGCAGCAACGGCTGCCCGTTGGGCCCTCCCCCAGGCACCTTAAACTTAGCAGTTCCTCAGCTGAACTTCAGCATCACGCCCCATCCTCCACAGTACCAGCATCCAGCAGGCACTCAAGCCAGAAAAATGGAAGTTGTCCTGGACCCCCTCCTCCCTCAACCCATGCATCAAAACATCACCAAGTTCTGTTGCACTTTCCTGCCAAATATATTGCAGATTGGTCTTCTCTCTACCAGCACTTCTCTCGCCCTGGCTGCCCTCATCTCTCCCTTGGACAACTGCACGGCCCTGTAACTGATCTCCTTCCTCCACACTCACCCTCACCTGATCCATTCTTCACATGCTGCCAGTCTATTTTAACTGTGTGGATCTTATCCTGTCAGTACCCTGCTTAAAACTTTCAGTGGCTTCTCTCTGCTCCTAGGATAAAGTTCACACTCGTAAGCATGTCTTACAAGTAGGGTACCATATGATAGGGTCCTCAGTTAACCACACCAGGACAGTGTGTAAGGGCGTGCTATTAATAAGTACCCTGGGACAATAGGCGTCCGGTCATTCTACTTATAAGATCCTTCATGGTCTGGTCTCACCAGCCCCGTTCCTCATCGCGGCTCCCCATCTTACCCCTAAACACACACACACACACACACACACACACACACACGCGCGCGCACACACACACACACACACACACACACACACCCCAGCTGCATTCTTTTGGATGTCCAGGTAAGCACATGCTATTCTGTTCGCCTGAAACACCCTTCTCCCCAGTCCCCCTTTGGCCAACTTGTAATCAACTGCTTTGAGTCAAAATAATTTTCACGAGGAAGCCTTCCCTGACTTCCACCACTGACTCAGGTGCCCCTTCTGTACTCCTAGCGCACTTTGCTCTTCCCTCATCAGAGTTCCTATCACAGCAAGTTGTAATGTCCTGTTTCGCCCTCTAGACGAGTGCCTCGGGTAGAGAACCAAGGCAGTTTCCTCTGTGTTCCTAGCATCTAGCACAGCACTTGGAATACGCTTACACTGTGTGCACTTTCCTGTCTGCTGAATGAGTGGGAATTGGGCACCACGTTGTCACCCTGACTGCTGGGGACATAAAAGGGAAGAGGGGACCTGGAGTTCCGGCAGGTGCTTAGAGCCCTGAGCAGGTCTCCCTTCCCTCCAGCCCGCTTGGCTCCCCCTGGTGGAAGTCGGACAGTAGTGACAGGCCCCGTGGTTGGTGGCTGCAGGAAAACCATGGGAGGGGGAAGGGTCCTCATCCAGGCTGGGAAGGGTCCTCATCTGGGCTGCAGCAGACCTCTTCTCATTGTGCTCCTCCCCTGCCTCGCTGCAGCCCCTCCGGCACACTGAGTCCCCACCCACTGTGTCATCAGAGGCCCTACCCCAGGAACTTTGAGGATGAGGGCTACAGTTGGGTGGAGTGGCTCCAGGCTTGCTTACATACAGAGAACCTCTGCTGTGTATCGCCCGGGTGAATGGACAAGCCTGGCTGCCCTGTCTGTTTCACAGTAAGTCCCCTACATATGAACCTTTAAGTTGCGAACTTTCAAAGATGCGAATGTGCGTTCACATGTCCAGTCACGTAAGTTAGTTCACGTCTGGCGTCCACTGTCACGTGCGCGCATCCTCTACAAGTGGTTGTGCTTCTGTGTACTTTACTGTACAGTACTGTATAGAGTACAGTGGTACAGTATCTTTATTTCAAGCCCAGGATGGCTGGAAGAAGTGTAAAAGCAGCAGTGATGTAGCTGGTACAGTACTACCCAGACATCACTGGACCGTTTTTTCAAGAGGGTAGATAGAATTGAATCCAGCAAGGAACCAGAACCTGTGCCATCCACGTCAGGCGTGAGTGAAACTGCAGCTTGTCCTCCGTCTCCTGTTGCTGACGATCCTTCAGCTCTACCATCTCCCACCTCCCCTCCCTCCTCCAGTCAGTAACTCTTCTTGCCTGTTCACTCGATGCCAGCCTCTGTGTGCCAGCTGTTGTACTGTACTACTGTACTTTTCAAGGTACTGTCCTGTAAGATTAAAAATGTTTTATTTTTTGTTTTTTATGCATTATTTATGTGAAAATTATTATAAACCTATTACAGTACAGTACTGTATAGCCGATTGTGTTAGTTGGGTACCTAGGCTAACTCTGTTGGACTTACAAACAAATTGGACTTACGAACGTGCTCTTGGAACTGAACTTGTCTGTAGGTAGGGGATTTACCCTGAATCAAAACCCCAAGATGTGAGTGAGCTCATGGCAACTGTTATGGGTGAAGAAGCAACAAGACCCAGCTGCAGCGGCAAGTGGACACGCCAAGTGTGGAGGTGAACGTGGAGAATATAGAATTGAGCCATTTGAAAAAACAAAGCAGGATGGAGAGGAATGGGAGAAAGGCCTCTTGTCACTCTGCAGGGCTTCAGACATTTTTGCTTCAAAAAGAGCCTTCCCCTCCCTGTTTTTAATTTTATAGTTGGCCACTGAGCTTTCAGAGAAACGTACTGGGGAAAAGAGCTTGGAGAAAGGGAAAGATGGGGAAGAGTCCGACTCTGGTGGCTGGCTTTGGTGTCCCTCCAGACATGGGGTGGGGACAGTGAGCTGTCACCAAGGGGCGTACAACAGGTCAGCAGCAAAGAGGATCACACCACGTGGACTCAGCTGGAAGAGGAGCCAGCCAGGTTTCTGAGGCTCTGGGGCGGGTAAGTTTACCAAGGGTTGGGATGGAAAAAGTTACCCTGCCGCTCTGTGTCTCCTTCCCTTTCACTCTGCAAGCTAAAAACCAAGGGAACACGCTCAGGAACAGAGGGCCTAAGGAACTTCATGGCAAGATCAATGTCCTTAGGAACATCAAAGGCTAAGGGCATCCAGACAGGAGAGCGGGGGAGGAGGGATGGAAGGTGGTGGCCAGGCCCTCAGTGCTGAGACAGGAAAGCAGCCTCAGGAAGGGTGAGGCAGTGGGGACCTGTCCAGTCCCTGCAAACCCTTTACCTTTGCAATCTTAGAGGCCATGTAGAGCAGCTACTCAACCATCATTACCACGGGTCTTCTGGGGCCAAGTCAACTTCCTGAAAGTTTTAAGGAAAGAACCATCGCTTCTTCTTCGTATCACCCTCTGTATCGCTCACCCTCCACTTCAACGTTTCTCATTAATATACACTCACGGGGATTCCTGGCGGTCCAGTGGTTAGGACTCAGCAGTTTCGGTGCTGGGGCATGGGTTCAATCCCTGGTTGGGGAACTATGATCTCACAAGCCGGGTGGCATGCTCCCCCAACCCAAAGAAACCGTGAGCTCACCCCCATGCAAATGTACCAAATGTGACCATAGGTCAGTCTTCTGGTGAGCAGACTTAAGGCAAACCCTCAGAAACTGACTTTACGCTGGAATTTCCTTGAGATTTGAAAACTAACATCTGGCCTCACATTCAATCTTCTCCCTGAAATAATAGTTTTCCTAACACAGGTTTTTCTTAACAGCACAGAGGTTTTCTTCTGAGGCAGCTAACATCACCTGCCCCGGCAGAAATATCCCAGAAGAGCAACCCGAGAACCAATGGCAAGGCCTGATGGATCCTAACCCCGACGTGTGTTTAGTACCAGGGATCTGAATATGCCCGTTAACATCTTAGCTCCCTTGCCGCTGTCCGGCCAAGACTTTGGAAAAGGTGATTTAGAAGAAATATTTGAACCAAGCAAGATTCTGCGGAACATCAAGCCTCATCTGTCATAATTTGGAGAATTTGCTTTTTTCTTAAACAAGGAGTGCGAGACTCGCCAAAAAAATCCACAAGAGAAAACAGGCTTCAAAACCTGGTGAAAGAATACAGCAGCAAGGGGAGTCTTTAGCTGTAGCTCCATTGCCTTTCAACCATGACCGTCAAGACAGAACCTGTTTCAGGCAGGAGTGTCCAGGGGCCAATGACTGGTTCTGAGGGGAGGGACACCACCGAGCATGCTTTTGGATAAGCAGGTGCCAAAGGCTGAGCCTTTCAGAACAGCCTTACTGTTGCCGGCTGTTGGCAAGAGGCAGCAAATGACTAACAGGCACATGATCGGTCAAGCCTCGGCCTGGAAATGAGGTGTGAATTAACTTCAGTGTGTTCCCACCATATGGCTGTGTGAATTCCAATCCCCCCCTCTCCCATTTGCAGCTCCGATAGGAGGGCAGCACAGATGACCCTGGTGACCTCAGTTACCTCATGATCCGGGGTGGCGGGATGCTTTGGCCTCTGTAGAGGACTCCAAAGACACAGGGCCCTCCTATAATCTCTTTTGGTTCTGTAACGCACTGGTCGCAAAAGGCCTTGTCAGGGTAATGGAAGTGAATCCCCGGCATAGGCCGGGCAAGGGAAAACCAGAAACAGAGGAGACTGGGTCTCAGTGCTGCAGGAGCCAATCAACTGAAGAGCCAGCCGTCTCAAGGCTGGAGGTGCAGACTAAGGCGAGGCTGGGGGCTGGCTCTACTTCCTGACTGAACGTAATGGCTCTTTTTGCAAACTGGGCACATACCCACTCAGTGGTCTCCAGTCCGAGTGGTGGGCCCCGGGGCGGCAGTGCAGAGCTTTCTTCCCCCGTCCTCACCTTAAAAGTTGCTGGGGAGGTGCCACCAATAACCTGACTCCTTTTCGGAGGCCTCATCCCCCCGCCCAAGAGCTAGTTAAGAGGGAGGTTGGTAGGAGGGCAGGTCAATAGGGGAGACGTTTCTCTTTTTAAAATTTCAAGTTTTCCATGATTCTAATAACCCTCAGGTTAAGGGCTACATGCTATTAATGGGCAAGCTAAGTAAACTCTTGAGCAGAAAACGCTTTTATTCCAAACGTGGAAAGCTCCAACTTGAGATGAAAGAAACCTCTGATAAAGGCATTAGGTTTGAGGGTTGCCCAGCTCAGCCCTGGTCCAAGGAATCTTCTTTTCTCCAGTTCTGAGGGTAAGGGGAGGTTAGGGCATATGGGAAATCGAACCTGGTGATGCCTTTTGCTCAGAAGCAGTTACATAGCTATTTCCTTTCAACTGTGCTCTCCCTGCAACTCCAGCTTTTGTGCCTCCTCCCCGGCCCCTCCAGGTCTGTTCCTGCTACTGTTCCCCAGTCAAGAATCACTTGCCATCCAGCACACTTGGGTCTCTCCCACTGGAGAGAAAAAGAATGGCCTCAGTGGTACTTAGGGCACTTTACTGGGTGTCACAGGGAATTGAATCTTGACCTTCCCCCCCGGGCATAGGGATCAAAGATGGGGACTGAGGGCCTTTCTTGAGGGCCTCAAAACCTCATCCTAGGAACTGGATTGCCCAAGGGGGCCCAGAGTACAGGTCTGATGTCAAAATATTCTGACATGGCAAGCCCTGAGCAACTGACCCAATACTTCAGGAAATAGCAGAATCAGCAAGTTATAGCATCAGTGCTCCATGTCAGCTTCTCCCAGAGCAAAGACTTGAAGTTAAAGAGGGCTAGAGGGTCAAAAGAACATGCTTCATAACTCAATTCAGTCCCTTTTCAATCACTTTTTTCAAAAGATCATTGTAAATATCCCAGTATTCAACATAAAGCAAAAACAAAAGCAGAACCAGGCTTCAAAGACAAGGGAGCACTCTTCACAAAGCTCCAGAAGCATTTAGCATCCCAAAAAGTCAGTGTCCTTATTTGACGATGCAAAAAGAAACTCACTTAACATTTTGGAATGCGTTATAATTAGAAGGGCTGAAATTAAATGCTAAATGTGTGTCAACTACTGATGGAGGGAAGTCTTACCACATTTGGCAAAATTGGCTCAAAATGAATAAATTGTAGAAACTACTCTCTTCCTCTGAGAAAATACCTAAATCCTATCACCAGGAATAAGAACCGGAGATCCAACAGGCATTATACAGCCTGTAATTCAGGTATAATGCACCGAATTACACTACATCTAGTTCTTAGTTAACCCCAGACAGCTCAAGGTCTTACAGTTGAATAAAACCGCTGCCGTGTCTACTCAATGCAGTTAATGCAGTTAATAGCTCAGAAACAAAGAAGTAAGAGCTATCATTGGGCAGCCAAGACACTTAAACCAAAGCTTTGGCAGAGAGATCAGTACAGATACAGACCCACAATCAAACAGAAACTTTATTAGTTTCTTCTACAAGAGACAGTGACATCAATCTTTTTAACAGAAATCTCAGGTCATCTGAGAGGTCAAACAGATCCAAGGAAGAAAGATGACAAACAGTTAAATTAATCAAAAGGCACTACAACACCACCTAAAACCTACTACCGCAGTGGTAGTGGGCTAAGGAAGATTAAGCTACAGCGAAATAGTCTCATGTAAATTGTTATAGATTATATAGTAGGAAGCGAGTTTGCTTTCCAGAAGACTATGGCACAATGATCACTTGGGACCAAGTTGATATTTGGCCAGGAAAAGAAGGTCAGGCCAAATGGAAAGGAACAGGGACAAAGGAGAATCCAAGTGACAGAATCCAAGCAAAGGGTGATGGATCAGGCTTTTTCCTCCCAAGAAGCATTTGTTGCATGGTGGGTTGTCTCCCCTCAGGCTCCTGCCCTAGAGCTGTTCCAGCCTTAGAGGGGCTCAGCAACCAGAGCTGGGTTCAGGCTGCCCCAGGATCATGCTGGAATTTAGTACAGACTTTAGAGAACTTGTCACAATTTCGGGGGGGGGGGGGGGCGCTGAAGCATTCACATGCAAAGTAGTCTGAGCTTCCCCAAACACATTCAGACATCCTTACACAACTTTTTCCAAAGTCTGACATCTTGTAGCAGCTGAGCTGTAGTTAAAGCTGCAAGGCTCACAAGATCAAAGAAGCCAGGACGAGACAATACAGGTAGGAAATCTCAGCAGTTAATCTCAATCTTTCTCTAATGTAGGAGAAACACTCATATACCTGATGTGGGATGTAGAAAGCTACACTGTAACAAGTTGGGTCTTCTGCTGGATTTTTCATCAAATACCAAAAGAAAATAAGGGGTGGGACTCACTTTATTTTTTAAAAGCCTCAGAACTTATTCTATTATAAAGGGACATGGCTGAACAGGTAGGAGACAGATTCCCCATTGTGAGTTCTCCTGATGGCTTCTGCAAGGATCATGGAGATGTCGATCACCTAGGAGGGCAAGGCAAGCATCAGGTTAGTATCATACAGACAGAGATGACTGGCCAGTTTGCAGACACTGATGAGCAGCCCGATGAGGGTCCTTCCTCTTAAGACTGCTGCACTGTGCTGTTTCCCCAAGGGAGCCCACAGCCAGATGCTCTTCATACCCACATTTTAAATATAACCAACCACTTGGGAAAGAGTCAAAATGCTTATGGAGGAAAAACTCTGACTCAGACTCACCAAGATGGTGGTAAGTTGGCATTTAAAAATTCTTAGGAATGAAAAAAGAATATTTAAGCTGAAAAAGAAATCCTTAAGAATGATATCAACCCTCCAATTCCATATATTTCTAGTGGATTATATTTCCATATTTCTAATGGAAAGCCTTGTTCTTTTAGTGCAACAGCACTCAAACTTCATTGTCTGACAATTACCTGGGGAAATTAAAGTCCCGGTCCCATGACCTCTGTTTTTGTAGGCCCTGGGTAGAGCAAAGGAATCTGCATTTTAACGAGAACCCTAGGTGATTAACTTAGGTGGTTTCCAGAGCACACTTTGAGAAACACTGAAGTTCTAAGGAGCATACCGTCAGTTTAAAAGTTTCACATTATGTTTGCAGGGGCCAATAGTTAAGAGTGATTGATACACACAAACTGTAAAGCATGGACCTGGAAACTTGAGTGTGCATCACAATCACTGGGAGAGCCTGTTAAAATGTAGAATCCTGGGCTCTGTAGGTTTTAGGTGGTGTTGTAGTGCCTCTTGATTAATTTAACTGTTTGTCATCTTTCTTCCTTGGATCTATTTGACCTCTCAGATGACCTGAGATTTCTGTTAAAAAGACTGATGTCACTGTCTCTTGTAGAAGAAACTAATAAAGTTTCTGTTTGATTGTGGGTCTGTATCTGTACTGATCTCTCCTCCAGAGATTCTAGGTCTAGCTGTTTGAATATTTAGACACGTGATCTTTTTCCTTTTGGGTCACAAATCCTGATGACTAAGCCTTGAGAGCAAAGGAGGAAATCTTTAGAACCCACCCAGACACCTAATTCAACACATGTAACCACCTCCTAAATACTCAGTGGAGTCTTGTTTTGCAAGAATCTCAGCCTCACCTGTATTTTGGAGCAATGCTTCATCTTATCCTCCTGAGGTATGGTATTGGTGACAACTACTGCTTCAAAGCATGCATTATTAATGCGAGAAATGGCTGGGCCAGAAAAGATTCCATGAGTCAGGATAGCATAAACCCTGGTGGCTCCAGCTGAGAGAAGTCTAGAGGAAAAAGCAGAGTTGATTAGGAGTAATCTTACTTGTCACTATAAAATCCGACTTAGGGAAGAAGAATGTCTTAGTCAACTTGGGCTGCCATAACAAAATACCACAGACTGGATGGCTTAAACAGAATTTTATTTCTCACTCGTTTCTGGAGGTTGGGAGTTCTAAGATCAAGGTGTCAGCAAGGTAGGTTTCATTCTGAGACCTCTTCTCTTGGTTTGGTGGTGGCCACCATCTCGCTGTATGCTTCCATGACCTCTTTGTGTGCACAGACCAAGAGGGAGAATGGGGGGGTGGGGTTGGGAGGGAGCTCCCTGGTGTCTCTTCTCATCAGGGCACCAATATCATCATAAGAGCCCCACCCTCATGACCTCACTTAAACCTAATAACCTCCCAAAGATCCCATCTCCAAACACCATCACACTGGGGGTTAGGGCTGAATTTTAGGGTGATACAATTCAGTTGATAGCAAGGAGAGAGAAACAGACTAAGAACTTATCTGAATAGGTTTGGATTAGTGTAGAAGGACTGTGGCACAGACTTCTATGCTCAACAAAATCTGTCTCCTCTTCTTCCTAGCACACAGCTGGACATTTCCTAGCCTCCCTTGCATAGTTAGGTGTGGCCATGTGACTTAATTCTGGCTATCTAAATGTGGACAGAGGCTTGTAAAATCTCCCATGGATGATCCTCCATGCTCCTTTCCCTTTCTGGCTGGACAAAATGGAAGTGTTAAAGATGCAGCGCCACGAGACTGAAAGGGGAATACTCGCGTTGGAGCATACCATGAACAAGAAAGAAACTTTACCGTGTTCAGGGAGTTGATCTGTTAAGAGCAATTAGCATTAACTTACTAATATGATAAAAGGAGTTTTATAAATGTATACTCCAGGATCCAAACCAGGAGAGCACACAAGTCTTTTTTTTAAGCATTTATTATACATATATGCTACGCACTGTGCAAGGCACGGATACCTGGAGATTTAAAAAACAAATTATGAGAAACAATGCTGTCCATACTGGCTTGGATTATAAGCAGTGGGGAGCCACTTAAGGTTTTAAAGGAGGCATGAGGGGAATCTAGTCTTAGTTTTAGGAAGATAAGCGAGTATGGTGGCAATGTGAAAGATGGACTGGGGAGGTAAGAGCCTGGTGACTGGCAGCAGAGAACAGAGGGAAGCCAATTCAGAACAGTGCAGGCAAACGATGAGAAGGAATACGAATGAAGGTAGTAGCAGCGAAAATGAACAGTCAAAAGGTAAGGCCAGGGATTCTAGCTTAGGTAAAATATAAACATGAGAATCTATTTCTGTCTCCTCAGGCATATGGACTTTTTTACCTTAACTTGTTTTAAAAAACTATCAAGGGACATCCCTGGTGGTCCAGTGGTAAAGAATCCCCCTTACAATGCAGGGGACATGGGTTCAATCCCTGGTCAGGGAACTAAGATCCCACATGCCACGGGACAACTAAGCCCATGTGCCACAACTACTGAGCTCGTGCGCCTCAACTAGAGCCTGCATGCCGCAAACTACAGAGCCCATGTGCTCTGGACCCCACACGCCACAAATAGAAAAGAGAAAACCCGCACACCACAACTAGAGAGAAGCCCATGCACCACAATGAAGAGCCCATGCACTACAACAAAAGATCCCGTGTGCCTCAACGAAGATCCCGCGTGCCACAACTAAGACCCGACGCAGCCAAAAATAAATAAATAAATAATAAATAAATCTTAAAAAAAAAACTATCAAAAGTAGAGTACTTAGAATGATGAGATAATTTTGGAAATATAGTGGTGACAGTTGCACAACACTGTGAATGCAACTAATGCCACTGAATTGCACACTTAAAAATGGTTAAAACAGCAAATTTCATGTTACATAAAGTTTAGCACAATAACAAGGAAAAATAAAACTAAGAAAATCTAGAGAAAAACATAATACTTATCAATTTACATGCATTGCAATTTTAGCCTAGGGTGACAAAAGAAAGCTAGTTGTCATCTCCTCAATTCAGTTCCAAAGAGAATCAACAGGATTAGGGCATTCAGATAGCAGTTAGCTTTTTACTTCTAACCCCCAGCTCCCCCACTAGGCACTCACTTGTCAGCTGCGTGGCAGATTGTACCACAAGTGTCAGCCATGTCATCCACAAGGATGGCCACCCGATCCTTCACATCTCCCACTAGCACCATGCGGTCCACTTCATTAGCTTTCTTCCGTTCTTTGTGAATCAAGGCAAAGTCCACATTCAACCGGTCTGCGATGGAGGTCACTCTGCAACACAGGGTATTCACAGTTAAAACGTGTGCATGTGCCTGTGCGTGTGCGTGTGCGTGTGTGTGTGTGTGTCTTAGGACAAAGAAAGGAAATAAAGGATGGGCTTGTTTTCTGGGGGAGAAGACTCCTTGAAACCCAACAGTTCCCAGGGTTGGAAGAAAGCAACCGGAATTGATTGGCATCACAAACTGGGTTTCATAGACTAATGCCTCCATACCCTGAGAGCAGTTTATGAATGTATTAGTCAAACTTAGATTACAATTCATTCTGGGTTACTGTAGGGGAAGACAGACACCCTCACCAGTCCCAGGAAGCGGTATAATGAATGCTAGGGCATGTTCGTTTACTAGACTGGCAGTGAAAGGGGAGAGAGAGGTGACTTGGTTAACTAATGCTGGGAGTGTAGATCACCCCAATTTGACATGCGGATGTGGTGAGAAGTGAACCTGAACTTGGTGGGAGAGGAGCAGTACCCAGCCCATTCCAATGCCCACGCCCTCATCACACTCCCCTCAGTGATCCACCAACTGTCAATGTCAACTGTACCTGGACACCAAGCTTGGGAATTCCTTTAAGGACTGCTAGAAAAAAAGTTTTACCAATTAACTGGGCAAACCAGGCATCTTGCTGTACAGCTCAAAGCATCTCCAAATCAAAACAAAATTCCTTTTTTTAAAATGACAAGGCAAGGGCTTCCCTGGTGGCACAGTGGTTGAGAGTCCGCCTGCCGATGCAGGGGACACAGGTTCGTGCCCCGGTCCGGGAAGATCCCACATGCCGCGGAGTGGCTAGGCCCGTGAGCCATGGCCGCTGAGCCTGCGCGTCCGGAGCCTGTGCTCCGCAATGGGAGAGGCCACAACAGTGAGAGGCCCGCGTAACGCAAAAAAAAAAAAAAAAAAAAAATTACAAGGCAATAAAAACCAGACTAGAAGGTGGGATAGAAAACAAATCTTTCTGGCGACAAAGTACCATGTAATCACTCAAACAGCAATCCATTCAGTGTATATGACTGTGGTGCCCCAGTGACACATACGACCACGCTCCACCATGCCATCCTTCTTATGGGTGAAGAGGCCTTTGCGCTTTGTGTTTTAATGTAATACTGATCCAACCAGAGCATTATGTCCTATTTCCCTTGTGGCTATGGTCACATATCTCGAGTTTGTGCTGAATAAGGGAGAACCTGTGACCATATAATAAAGAACAAACAAGACTTGGACCACGACCTAGGCAACATTTATACCTGATCTAAACAACCCATACCCTGTGCTCTCCTTTCCTACTGCATGGGCACATAACAACATGAGTTACCAACCTGGGACTTCCCTGGTGGTCCAGTGGTTAAGACTCTGTGCTCCCAAAGTGGGGAGCACAGGTTCGATCCCTGGTTGGGGAACTAGGATCCCACATGCCGCACGGTGCAGCCAAAAAAAAAAAAAAGTTACCAATCTGCTTGGAATGATTATTTAGCCGAGGCAAATGCATGATCACTTAGTTCAAGCATCCCAAACCGTCCACACTCAATGGCCAACAAACTCAGTGACTGACAAAGTGTAAAGGGCTCAAAAAAGTCACTCCCAATATCCTTGATGGTAGAACTACGTGCAAGTCACAATCGCACAGGAATCTCTACCTAGTCCAAAAACCCTGCCAAGACAGATAGCCATTCAAAGTGATAGCCATTCAAAGTGATAGCCATTCACTTTGAAAATCTTTCATCACTAAAAGAAAATTATAAACAAACAAACAAAATCATTTAGCAATAAACCATCTACTGAAGGCAGTTTTTTTGTACCCAACTTTGGAAAGAAAATCGTGCTTGATTACTTATTTCAAATGTGACTGTTTTCTAAGTCTCTGTGGAAGATGATTTTCCCAAGTATGACAACCACCATAAGGGGGATGTGTTTTAGGCTCCGTCTCTAGTATTACAGATGGTAACTAGCGACAAGGGACTCACAAAGCCATACATCTGGCTGGAGAACAGAACTCAAGCTCTCAGCTTATCAGTTCTGTTGACGTTCCTGAAATAAAGAGGTTGTTGAGAAACAGTCATTGAAGGTTTGAATGGCTTTTGCAAAGATCTGAATTCGCGTTTCCTAATCATCTGTGTTTTGTAGCTCTTCATTCTATTTCCACAACAAGAACATGTGTCACGCTTTTGAATGCATTACTAACGAGTGAGCCGCTAAAGAAATGAAAAGCTCTTAGTCTGCACCACGTGAGCTGAAGCACTGCAACTGGCAATCCCTGGCAATCAGTTTGTTTAGAATGTTCAGAGCTTGGCTTAAATAAAATCACCACACTTTCTTTTCCTTCCTGCTTAATATTTTAATCTAAAGGATCAAAACGGTTTAACCAACCATTTGGAGGTATGTAAAAGCTTACTTGTTCACTATTATCATGGGCTTCGATAGCAGGTGCCATTCATTAGAAAACCAAATTCCTCCCCCTCCTGATGGGTCACAGCGCTGTTGCCAGCCCTGCAGCGCTGAGTCACTGTTGGGTTATGGTCAAGCCCACGATGCCAGACTATTTTGTGCACCTCTGCTGTCTTTCAGGTAGTGACTCAGGCCAGTAGAAGAGGAGTGAGTAAAACCATATCCAGCCCATGTCCTAGCTACCGGCACATCCAAGTACTTAAAAACGGTCACTTCTCAATATCTTGTAGTAACCTATAATGGAAAAGAATCTGAAAAAGACTATATATATATGTATATGTGTATATATATATGTGTATATGTGTATATGTATATGTGTATATATATGTATATGTGTGTATATATATATACACATACATATATATACACATACATATATATATACACATATACATACATACATACATACATATATATATATATATATATATATATATATATAGTCTTTTTCAGATCACTTTGCTGTACCCCTGATGCTAACACAACATAGTAAATCAACTATACTTCAAGAAGAGAAAAATTCACTTCAATAGAGAAACATCGTTTTCTGACACAACTGTCTGAAAGCTTTTCCCCAGTACGTTGGGAATAACATGACGTTCAACCATACCTCTTAGCTCCTCCAGCATCGGGTGAAACAATCGTGCAGTTCCTCCATTCCGAGATGTTCTCCCTTATCCACTTGAGGACAGCTGGCTCTGCATACAAATTGTCCACTGGGATATCAAAAAAGCCCTATAGAAAGAAAGAAGCTGGGTCAGTTTTGCTTGTTTTCCTTCTCTTCCATTTACAAATAATGAACACAAAGAGAATAGTAACTTGCCAACAGAATACTTTACTGCAACATTCAAACTGATCAGAAGGCATGCCCGGTGTGGCAGACTGTAAAAACAGCCTCCTCAAATCTGGGTTATGTAAGAGAGCCCAGCCACGACGGGCAAAGCCAGGCCTCAGCTACACCACAGCTGACCACAGGCACATGAGCAAGCTCTTGGGAAAAACGGCCAAGTCCAGCCAAGACCAGAACTACCCAGCCAACGTGCAGACCCACGAGGTAATAAATGCTTACTACCTTATGCCAGTAAATGTTGGGCTGGTTTGTTAAGGAGCAAAAACTAACTGGTAAACAGGTTAGAGATGCTATGGTATATAAACTTAATGGAAGCCATTTACAATAAATGGTCACAGTAACTAGAAGTCAGGAGATCTGTGTTCTAACACTAGTTGCTACATATTAGTTGTATTTCACAACTAATCTGTTCCTCTTCTATAAAATGGGTATAATCACCTGTCCTGTATCTCACTGAATTCCCAGAAGCCTCCAATGATAATGATTTCAAAGTCTCTTTAAAAAGTATAAACTATAAGGTGGTGTTCTGCTCCCCTAACTCTGTTTAGGATAGAAGGTAGGTTCCAATATCTATGGCTCTAAATTTAATGATGACAATAACAGCTCCCATGTATTTTGTATCTTTCATGAGCCAGGTGTTATACTATGAATTTAATATCTTACTTGATACTCACAATAACAAAGCAGTGTGTGTTCAGAGAAGTTAAATAACCTGCCCAAGGTTACAAAGCTAGTTAGTGTCAGAGCCAGTATTCAAACTAAGTCTGATGCCAAAGCCTACGTGCTTCCCAGAATCCCAGACGTCCTCCCTGTCCAACCACCCCACGTGGCTAAGATCATGATCTATGCTTAAGGTGAGGATGTTGAAAATGTCATCAATGTCTAGTTCATTTGAGCTGTACTTGGGCAGTTTTTGCTTCCCTACGGTTTTCAGCATTCAGTCCTCTCCTACCCCCTTTCTAATCCCTAATAATCCCTAAGCTAATACTTAGCTTCCACTGATACCTGAATTTGAGAAGCATGCAGGTCCATGGTGATAATATGATCCGCGCCTGCTACAGAGAGCATATTTGCGACAAGCTTGGCTGAGATTGGAGCCCGACTCTAAATGGAGGGGAGGAAAGAAAAAAAAAAAAGCCAATTTGAGAAACAATTCATTTGCTCAAGAAGCACTTATTTACTGTGCACCTACTGTGTTTAAGGTACTGTGCTACCAGGAAATTCGTAAAAAGTGACATAGCCACTGACTTTGAGTAGATCACAATCTGGCACAAATATGAAGTGGATTATCATTTTTCCAAATCAAGATACATATTTCAGAAAAGAAAATACCTTCCCTACCTTTCTTTTTCTTCACGTACATATTTTCTGCCTATTCAAGTGTTTCCAATGCTCCATTATTTAAATTATGCAGACTTTAAAAATCTTTTTTGAAAGAATTTTATTAAAATCTCTTTTAACACATACATACTCAAACCTGTGTAACATCTAACGTGTCAACATTTAAAGACACATTAGGGGCTTCCCTGGTGGCACAGTGGTTGAGAATCTGCCTGCTAATGCAGGGGACATGGGTTCGAACCCTCGTCTGGGAAGATACCACATGCCGTGGAGCAACTAGCCCCGTGAGCCACAACTACTGAGCCTGTGCGTCTGGAGCCTGTGCTCTGCAACAAGAGAGGCTGCGATAGTGAGATGCCCGCGCACCGCGATGAAGAGTGGCCCCCTCTCGCTGCAACTAGAGAAAGCCCTCACACAGAAACGAAGACCCAACACAGCCAAAAATAAATAAATAAATAAATAAAATTAAAGACACATCACAGGATGGAAATTATAGTTTTATTTTATAAATTACACCACTCCCTTACTCATCCGG
Organism: Stenella coeruleoalba; assembly: GCF_951394435.1. Lineage (NCBI taxonomy): Eukaryota > Metazoa > Chordata > Mammalia > Artiodactyla > Delphinidae > Stenella > Stenella coeruleoalba. The sequence goes on along the minus strand of NC_137152.1, from coordinate 87,452,343 downwards.
AGGCCAATGTTCCAGTAACCTCAACCCCCTTTAATAACAGGTAAACACACCTGGCTGCACCATAAAATAGCAAGGCCCATGCCCTTTACTCTACTCTGTGGGAGCACTGTATTTTACTGAAATAAAAATATCTGGCCTTCTCCCAGGCATTGTATGTAAAATTTGGGCATCAATTACAACAGACCTGCAAAGTTTTACATATATGCTTTATCCTCTAATACTCCAAATAAGGTGAGAAGTGTGTGTGCGTGTGTGTGCGCGCGCGTGTGTGTAACGAGACCGAGTATTCATGTAACTGACTTCAAGTTATATGAAGAGGTCACCACTAGAACCAAGAGGGTCCCAGAGGAGCTACCATAGTTTAAAAAAATATTCTACTCCATGGGAGCTGGTGCTTAGTCTTGCTGATACAATGAAAAAATAGCAGTGAGTTAGCCAAAAGTCACATACATATGACTGGAATAAAACAGACAGACTGCAAATGTGTTACTTTATACAAACCAATCACACCAATTGCTGTGAAAATCAGGTAATGCCTACGATAAAAAAAGTAATATCCTCTAAATATACATTTGATAATTAAGGAAGATTTTGACTTTGGGCAAGTGCTCCTGCTTCCCCTGATTTTAAAAAAAGAATTAAAGAAAAAAAAAAGATTCCGCTCCTACCTTATCCTTCTTATCCTGCCGGGCATAAGGGAAGCATGGGATGACTGCAGTAACCCGACTGGCTGAAGCAATCTTGCAGGCATTAATCATGATCAAAAGTTCCATGAGATTGTCGTTGATTTCACCGCAGCCACTCTGAACAATGTAGACATCCTCTCCACGCACACTTTCGCCAATTTCCACACTACAGGAAAGGGAAGGACAACAAAAACAATAGATTTTAAAGCACTATAATGTATATCTACAGACAGTAAGGTCTAAAAAACACAGCTTCCCCACGAGTATGCTATGAATGGGTTACAGCTGCATGTGGTCTTGATCCCCTCAGACTTCAGGAGATTCCCCAGGAGTCCCTCTATTTACTGCTTCAGTTTACTCCAGTGTACTATACAGATATTACCTGCTTTTATAGGTGACATGACATGAAAAAGATTGGCTAAGGCACTTAGAAGTGACTGGACTATAATTTCAGTAGGCAGGCTGTATCTCATTTCATATACTGAATGCAAATCTGATATAGCATCTATGACTGTCACAATCCATATATAACAAAAGAAGTAGAAAGCTCATATAAGGAATGAATCACTACCATTCTATAATGATGCCTTCTACAGAAGCTAGTACTACAGCTACCACATTGGCAGTTCACTGAACAAATAATAAATGTTCATCGCCAATCACTTTGCTTGGTGCCAGGGATACGATGGAGAACAGATGTGGTCCCTGCCTTCATTCTATGCTAACTGTACTCTGGTCCAATTAGTAATTCTTATTTTAAAAAATTCCACAGGAAGTTACTCTGATTATGGCACTATATTTTACCATAAAATGAAAGTTTTAATATTCATACTTGGATCCTTACCAAGAATAACTTATTAAAAAATAATAACCTCAGTGACACCTCAAAGCAACACCATTTCCCCAATTAATCCTCTAGGTGAGGTGGGGTGTGTGTGTGTGGGTGTACGGGCATGCGTGCATGTGTAGCGTGGGTAGGCAAGTAGACCAGAACAGCTGATAACCTGTACTGATGAAGAGAAAAACTTCTTCAACAGAAGTAATTCCATTGCCAGAAGCTGATATAAGAGCTAATTGTTATTTAAAATTTATTCCTTTCCAATCCAAGTAACAATTGTTACTTAGTTCCCCGACTAGGGATTGAATCCACGCCCTCGGCAGTGAAAGCACCGAGTCTCCAATCCCAGGATCCTACTTTTTAAAAAATGGGGTTAGCTTATATTGTAAAGCAAGAGAAATAAAAGCAAAGAGTAAAAATCAAACCAGAAAGCAATTAGAACAGGGAAGTTGAGATTCCTGGTAGCCAGAACAAAGAGGAAAAATCATTTGTCGGGATGTTTGGAGGTAAACCTTCAGGCACTGAAAAATGGGCAAAATAAACCCAAAGTAAACAGAAGAAAATATAAACATAAGAGCAAAAACCAATGAAGTTAAAGACAGTAAAACAATAGAGAAAAACCACTGAAACAAAAAGCTAGCTCTTGGGGCCTCCCCTCGTGGTCCAGTGGTTAAGAATCTGCCTTCCAACACAGGGGAAGTGGGTTCAATCCCTGGTCAGGGAACTAAGATCCCACATGCTGCAGGGCAACTAAGCCCATGCACTCTAGAGCCTGCGTGCCACAACTAGAGAGCCCGTGTGCACCACAACTACTGAGCCCTTGCACTCTGAAGCCCACGCACCACAACTAGAGAGAAGTCTGTGTGCCACAATGAAGAGCCCATGCGCTGCAATGAAAGATCTCGCATGCTGCAATGAAGATCCCACATGTTGCAACTAAGACCCAATATAGCCAAATAGATAAATAAATAAATAAATAATAAATAAATTCTGAGAGGGACTTCCCTGGTGGCGCAGTGGTTAAGAATCTGCCTGCCAATGCAGGGGACACGGGTTCAAGCCCTAGTCCAGGAAGATCCCACATGCCACAGAGCAACTAAGCCCGTGCACCACAACTACCGAGCCTGCGCTCTAGAGCCTGCGACCCACAACTAGTGAGCCACATGCCACAACTACTGAAGCCCGCGTGCCTAGAGCCCGTGCTCCGCAACAAGAGAAGCCACTGTAATGAGAAGGCTGCACGAGCAGCCACCGCTCACCGCAATGAGAAGCCCGCAATGAGTAGCCCCCGCTCACCGCAACTAGAGAAAGCCCGTGTGCAGCAACGAAGACCCAATGCAGCCAAATAAATACATAAAAAAAAATCAACCAATTGCACTGTATGGACCTTATTTGCATACCAATTCAAGCAAATTGTTTAAAAATCCCACATTTATGAGACAAATGTGAATACTGGCTAATTATTTGATATTAAGAGATTACTGTTAATTTGTTTCAGGCAAGAAAATGGTATTGTGGTTAATGAAATGTATATGGGTGATATGACATAATATCAAGGTTTGCTTCAAAATAATCCAATTGTGGGGGGGCGGGGGGAGGGGGAATAATAAATGAAACAAGATTAGCCGTGAATTGATAACTGCTGAACTGGGTGACGGGTGCATGGCAGGGAAATCATTTACTATTCTCTCTACTTCTGTACATGTCTGAAATGTTCTATAACAGGAAGAATGAATGAATGAATGAATACCACTCAGGATTAGGCTGCCTCTTGCATCTGCTCACTTATGAACCTTCTGCAGGCCTGCCATCGTGAAAATTTAGAAGACTGAGGTTTATCATCCCTCACAAAGTAACTCACCTCACACTAGAGGTAAGTGGGTCCAACGTGTTTCTTCAAAAGGTTTTGACAGATCTGCTCATACACTTTTACAGATACCCAGCTGACAGATATTTAATTTTGGGTGGAAGTACAACTTGATGGGTCCACCAGGATGCAATGGCTACAAAGAATTTTATGGCAGGATCCTGAAATAGTGATGCTGAGCAACACGATGAACTGAACAGCAATTCTGTGGACCCCAGGACACAGCTGAACAGACATCTATTAATCACCAAGATCAGCCTTAGGAAACGAGTAAATCCGTCAGCAATGTCAACTATGCTAATACCAAAATTGCTTTCTGGAGACATTGCTTTAAATTCAAATGGACAGGCACGAGAGGGCCAGGGAGGGCTTCCTGGGAGAGCAACTTGCATGCTATCCAAAGTGTAGGCCCTAGAGCGTCACTGTCCAGTAAGGGAGTCACTGGCCTCAAGTGGTTGTTGAGCACTTGAAATGTGGCTAGTGTGACTGAGGAGGTGAACTGAGATGCGCAGTAAGTGTGAAATACCACACCTTACTGTGAAGCTGGTATAAATAAAATAAAAATATATTGATTTTTTATATTAATTACATGTTAAGTTTTTTAAAAAAAACACTCAAATGGACAGGACTAAATAACACCTTGTGGTGAGCCTGCTCTGCAAGTTCCTCACTGTGGTGGGCCCAAACAAGAGGCTGCGGGAGTTTCAAGAGACTTCCAGATCTCCTTTACTAACACTGCCTGCCCTTTGAGAGGTTCCAGGCTGAGTCCCTTCTGTATTTTATGGCGCACAACTCTAGGGCCCTGACTGAGTACTTCAAATATCCAGCAACTTCAAAACTGAAGAAATTTTATTTTATTTTTCAAGAAAATTTTATTTTATTTTTCAAGAAAATTTCATTTTATTTTATTTTATTTTTCACTCCCTGCCCCCCCTGCCACCTCACCTCCTTGACCAAGCTCTCCACTTCTCTGGGGGAGAATGAAAGTCAGGCATATTGATTGCCAATAAAAAGCCAATCGTGTCCTCTACACCTGGCGTGGGAAACCTATGGCTCTTGTTCCAGTCAAGAACACAGAATATCATCTGTGCTCCAGACATTCACTCACCAGTCAGACTGTTTGATTAGGAGCCAGGGGAGAGCAGTTTGATAATTGATCCAAGACAGTATAAGGGATGGGCTAATTATCTACTGTAAAGCTGTCTTATTATCAAGTAAGACCAGAAAACAGTATATTTAAGACCATGGTGGCTTATCTCTTTTTACAAATGCCTCAAGTACCAAAGTCAATATAAAAAATATTCACAAAATTGCTTACATTGTTCATTATGTTACTCGGTATCACTATTTAAGGATTCCACCCATAAAATTTGTAGAATTTTGTGCCTGGAAGTATCTAAAGAGTTTTATGAAAATGAAAACTACATAATCCATTGCATATGCCTTTATCCCTTTGGCTGCCGGGAAGCCAAGGGATACAGTTAAAGTAACACTAAATCAAATTCAGTAATCACTTTATGCCAAATTCTTGGCACAATCACTATAGTCCTTTGTTCTAACAGGCTTCTGATGTATCTACTTAAACTTTTTGTACCTGTGACTATCATGAAACACTTTAAATCCTTTCTTGAAAGCAGGTAAGGTATTAATTACAAAATTAAATTTTCACTGCCAACTTAAACATCAGAGAGCATTTGCTAAATACATAACTTTAGTAGAAGTGATATTTTTAAAAAGTATATTCTAACATCACATAAGGTTTGAAAAGTAATTCTTAAAAAAAGTCACCAGCTCACCACCTAACAATCACCAGTACCATTTTTGTATTATATCACCTAATAAGCAACCAACAGTGCAGCCGTTTCCCAAAGCCACACTTAGGACTAGCACGTACCCTCAAGCAAAGAAGGATGTTATGACCAGACATGTATCTAATAACTTAAAAAAGTTATTTAACTATATTAAAAATAAAGTGGTACACATAAACTAGGACACTGTCTTGTTTTACTGTACATAATTCTAATCCCACTAATCAAGACCAATCTTTCCCTCCAGTTAGTGCTATGACGTACAGACTTGCATAAAGCCTTTAAAAAAGCCCATGAAGTACACTTAGATTATACAGCTCGGTCAATAAACAGTTCAGTGAATCCCAAAAAACCTTAATATTATTCTTATGGTTTCCTCTAAGAGATGATAAGTTAGGCAGTGATGGATGGTAGAAGAATTGATGGTGTTTCTGAAACCTGTTTGCTCTTAATATCATCTACCACCGCAACGAAGAGTAGCGCCAGCCGGCGTGCAAACACAGCCATAAATAAATAAATTAATTAATTAATAAATAAATTAATATATATATATATATATATATATATAAATCATCTACCAGGTGGAAAGACCTGGTTTAGCAATTGAAAGGGTAACAATCCTTGTTCTTTCCCTCTAGCCAATGGTATGCCCTCCAAATGGCTTTGGGCCAATGATTCTCCCAGCTGTTCTGGGGAGGCCAGATGACTGGCTATGTCCATCCAGTGAGAAAAACTGGCTTCTCCTTTACCCTTTCCTTTAGCATCAGACATAATTGCATCTGACAAGCACAAAATGTTAAACATAAAATGGAAATAAAGTGAATCTAAAAGTGCCTTTTGATTGGTGGTATTCTTAAGAAAATCTCAAGAATTTAGATGGATGTTGGCACGTGCAAAATATATGGGATTAACTAACAAAGGTTATAGTTCTTAGGAAAATCCTAGGCAACCAAGGTTAAAGTCATCCCCCTCTCAGCCTATCCAGAGTAACCAAATAAACCAAAGTTATTTAACAATATTGAAGAGAATTGAGTCCAAAAATTTAGTACATATAACAAGAAAGAAACAGACTCACAGATATAGAGAACAAACCAGAGGTTACCAGTGGGGAGAGGGAAGGGGGAAGGGGAAGATAAGGGTAGGGGATTTAAGAGGTACAAACTACCATGTATAAAATAAATAAGTTATAAGGATATATTGTACAACACAGGGAATACAGCCAATATTTTATAATAACTATAAACGGAATATAACCTTTAAAAATTGTGAACCACTTTGTTGTACACATGAAGCATATAATATTGTACATCAACTATACCTCAATAAAAAAAATTTAGTACATTCAGAAGTTTCAAAAGCCAGATGAATACTGTAACAGCAAAAAATTTAAAGAAAATACTCAGAGTTGGGCAAGTTACTTAACCTCTGAATCTTAGTTCCTTCATCCATAAAATGGGGATAGTAAGAGTACCCCCTCAGAGCAGTGTTGAGGGGATTAAATATTAGATGTGTATAAAGTGCACAGCATAGGAACTAGCACATTTTAAGCATTCACTATTTATTAATTATTAATATCATCATTGCTGATAGCAGAACTCGTTCAACTTTTCTAGAAAGCAAATTTGGCAATAGGTATTAAAAAGCCTGAGAGGGACTTCCCTGGTGGCACAGGGGTTAAGAATCCGCCTGCCAATGCAGGGGACATGGGTTCGAACCCTGGGCCAGGAAGATCCCACATGCCGAAGAGCAACTAAGCCCGTGCACCACAACTATAGAGCCTGCGCTCTAGAGCCCGTGAGCCACAACTACTGAGCCCATGTGCCACAACTACTGAAGCCCGCGTGCCTAGAGACCATGCTCCACAACAAGAGAAGCCACCGCAGTGAGAAGCCCGTGCACCGCAACGAGTAGCCCCCGCTCACCGCAACTAGAGCAAGCCCGCACGCAGCAAGGAAGACCCAACGCAGCCAAAAAAAAAGCAAGCCTGAGAAGTGGTGTATACCCTTTAACCTAGTAATTCCCCTTCTAGATATTTATCCTAAGGAAATAATCAGAAACAGTCAAAAGATTTACATTCAAGAGTTTTCACATAAAAGAATCAGATCAAAACTTTTAAATATGTAATAGAGACTTGCTTATCTAAAATTATAGTAAAACCATGACAAGACTATACAGCTATTTAAAACCATGTAGACTAAATATTAAGAGAAACTACTCAAAATATATTGCTGAGTGAAGAAAGCTATAAACAACCTATCTTACTTTTTTTAAAAAGTACATAAACAAGCAAACATCTGGAAGTTCATAAATCAAATGTTAAGTTTATCTTGGGTGGTGGAATTATTTGGGATGTCTTTTCTCCCCTCTGTCCTCTTCTATATTTTCCACATTTTCTGCAATACCATCACCACCCCTTACCAACACTGTGAATTTGTTAGACAATTTTCTAATAACTTTACTCCTATCTCATTTAATTGTCACAATAGACTCTGGGTAGATGCTACTTTAGAGATGAGATTACTGAGGCAAAGAAAGGCTTAGGATTCAAACCCAGCTTCTCTGATTCCAGAGCCTGAACCTTTAACCTCTCATAGCTATTTGTGTGTGTCATACACCCACATATATGTATGTATGTTTCCTCAAAAACAGGACAGCAGGGGCTTCCCTGGTGGCACAGTGGTTAAGAATCTGCCTGCCAATGCGGGGGACACCGGTTTGAGCCCTGGTCCGAGCACTGGTCCAGGAAGATCCCCCATGCCTTGGAGCAACTGAGCCTGTGCACCACAACTACTGAGCCTGTGCTCTAGAGCGCGCGAGCCACAACTACCGAAGCCTGCGCGCCTAGACCCTGTGCTCTGCAACAAGAGAAGCCACCTCAATGAGAAGCCCTCGCATGGCAACGAAGAGTAGTCCCCGCTGGCAGCAACTAGAGAAAGCCTGCGCACAGCAAAGGAAGACCCAACGCAGCCAATAAATACATTAATTAATTAATTAAATCTATATATATATGAAAAAACAAAAACTAAAAAACTGGACAGCAAAGGATGATCCTGACTTCAGAAGAAAGCTACTCAAGAGAGCATCAACCCCTGAGATTCAGCCAAATTGCTGCAAAACAGTCTCATTTGAGGATGGGCTCTGCAGTTCCCCGTCTGATGACCCAAAGCACCCACTGAGCTGCCCTGTCCATGACCTCTAGATCCCAAGAGTCACACAGGGCAGCAGTTACCACTTATGCAGTGCAGAAAAGCCAGAGGTTGGGGGAGGGAGGTAAGGGGAAGCTCCATAAGCAACATATTCGATTATGTTCAATGAAGATTTCAGAACATCTAAGGAACCAAAGAGCTAATGATTAAGCCAGAAACAAGGCAACTTAACCAGTCAGCAATTTTCCACATTGGGCTTAATCTTATCCAATGTTTCCAAGCATGTTACTGTCCAGTTGTTTAAAAATGAATTCAGGGGCTTCCCTGGTGGCGCAGTGGTTGAGAGTCCGCCTGCCGATGCAGGGGACGCGGGTTCGTGCCCCGGTCTGGGAAGATCCCACATGCCGCGGAGCGGCTAGGCCCGTGAGCCATGGCCGCTGAGCCTGCGCGTCCAGAGCCTGTGCTCCGCAATGGGAGAGGCCACAACAGTGAGAGGCCCGCGTACCACCAAAAAAAAAAAAAAAAAAAAAAAAAAAATGAATTCAGCTTTTTATCTCAGGGAAGTACATTGGGACTCCTGCTAATTCCGATAAATCAATCAGTAGAACATTAAAGTGTTCTCCCCCTCCCCTCTCCCAATATAGCCTCAGGTCCTGATGTGTTGCACTAGGCAGAGGGTCCACAAAGAAAAAAAAGTCTTTGTATTTTTTCATGAAGCATAGGAAAAGGACTTAATAGTCACAGTTCTCTAAGGGGAACCAAAAAAACCTCTAAATGAAAATCATTCTTGTCCCCTAGCTATAGTGCCACTTGCAAAGTCTGGTCCTGTTTTGTTTTATTACAGCCCATGAGTCATAATGCTGTGGTTAAAGCTAAAGACAGCAGCTCGGCTAGCCTTTCGACTAAGGTACTGCCTGGTTACAAATGGCATCAATGTTTGCACTATCATTTGCATCACAACCAATGGTACAATGATCAAGAATCCAGAAGGAAGCTGTCCACTACAGATGAATGCTCTTATCAGCAGAGTCTACAAAGGATAGGGGGAGTTACACTTTGGTAAACAGTTTAAAGAAAGAAAAAAGGGAACAAAAGCATTTAAGAAAAAATGTTCAAAGCAATCTTCACTAATTTAACTGATTCATTAGGTTTGGTGTAAACTTTCCCCTTAATAGAGGACTGACTGTAAGACTGTGGGCACTGCTCTGATTTGATCAACAGGGTACCAACGAGAAACACAAAAAAACACCTAACAGAACCAGAAGATGCTATGTTTAGGTGGAAGGGGTATTGAAAGGATCAGGTGACCAAGCTATCTCTAAGATGGCCCCAAGGTGCAGGAGCACGGTAGAAGTGGGGGGAAGGTGCAAATTTAATTAGCAAAGCAATGAAAACAATTCATTGCAATGCTCTATGCATTCCAGGCCTTCCACTCCATGACCTTTTCTCGATTATCTTAATATTCAGGGATAAAACTGTTTCCTAAATCCCCTGCACAACGTTAGAAGTGGGCAAGTTCAGGATAGACTTTGGTACTGAAAAATATGCTTTTGTATTGTCTAGACCAGTAGCTACACTTGGGAAGATCAAGGATTCCAGAATTAAGGTTCCCTAAGATTTTCTGGATGGCTCAAACTGAGATGCTGGCAATCAGGATGCAGTTAATGCATCATTTTATCCGAGCAACTAGATTTAACTTAAGTATGGCTCCGAGTCTAAAGATGTGAAAAGCCAACGCTTGCCAATCGGAGGGAAGTCCTCAGTATTAATTTTGGCGCCCTCAGTGCATAATGTCAAATTCCCTCAACAGGAAATCCGACCGACACCGTTTCGAATTGAAAAGCTACTTCTTAGACTCTAGGAGAAGCACTACGAGGGCACAGTACGCAGTAGGATCTCCCAGGCAAGCTGGTCTAAGAGCTGAAGAGAACCCAATCTGGTCTGGATGGCTCAAAAGCGAAGCGACAAAGCCACGTGTCCCCACTGCCGAGCCTAGGCGTCTTTTCCCTCTAGCCGCTCTAGGCAGCGTTGGGTCCTCCAGCCCTTGCCTTCAAACCCAGTAGCTTCGCCTCCTGCTCCATCTTGACTCCACCCAACCGCACGGTGAGAATGAACGTGACCCTCCCGCGAGAGGTAAAATAACGGAAACAGTCCGTGGGGCACGCTTGCCACAGAGCTGCCCCGTACCCCACCCCCAAAGCCGGCCCTTCAGAACTCACGCGGTGGCCCCATCCCCCTACCCTCTGCTGCCCAAGTGTCGCCTGGCCGCCCCAGCAGGTGAGGCCGGTCGGGGTCCCAACTTCATCCTCACCAGGTCTCCTGGTTGCTGAATTTCTTAGTCACCACCTTGCCCAGCTCCAGGCCCAGGCGGTCGGCAATCTTCTGGGATAGGTCCTGGTGGGAGCTGCCGCTGAAGATTTTGATATTTGGCATCTTGGCCAACTACCCTAGGCACTCTCTGCTTAGTAATCGCTGCTGCCGCCGAGACCCGAACCGAGTCGGCCCAGAGACTCCGTACTAAGCACTTCGCATTGCTACTCCGCCATCTTACATTCCCGCCGGCGCGCGGCTCTAAATTGCCTAGCGCCGGGTAGGCGGAGTCAGCGGGGAAGTTTACACCCCGCCCTTTCCGATTAGCTGAGCGCCGGCGAGGGGCGGGTCCTTGTTGTAGTTCCGCCTACCGCCGGCTGTCACAGGGATTGACTGGAAGCCCTGAAGGGGGCGAGGCTAAGGAATCGCCCCGCCCCCTATAGCGAGGCAGTCCGCGAGGGCTGACTAAAAAACGCTGAGATACCCGCGCTTGGCTGGGGGTGGAGGGGTGCTGGTGACGCGTAGGGCCAGATCTTTCCCGCAAGTCACGCTTTTTTTTTTTTCTTCAGCACCTGAAAGCAAGCCTGGCTCTGGTTTACAGTTTCTTTTAAAAATATCTGTTTATCAGGATGGCAGCCGCAGTTCGTCTGAATGAAGGGGAGATTTCTCAACGTGATTGAGTTTGCATGTTTCTGAACATGATTTTTGTCTTTTTGTAAGGATGGGGCTGAATTAAAGCACGTTTGCATCACAGACAGACGCCCATAGCACAAGCTCATCCAAAGGGCAAACAAGCAATTTCAGTGTCGCCTTTGCCTGGCAGACAAGTCCCAAGGGGAAAGTGACTGAGGGCAGGCTACCTGAGTCATCCAGGGACACTGCAAGAGAAGTCTCATTTTGTTTTCAGCGCTGGGACCAAGTATGTTCAAACAAGTGATGAAGTATGGATTTTCCACGATATCTGGGCAATAAAGTTCTGATTTATCTGACCCTTGGAAAGGAGAGAAAATTTAGAATACTTATGGGACTTCAGATAAAGAACCCCGGAGGAATCAGAAAACCTGGTTTTTGGTCCTGTCTGCCTCATGTTGTCCTCAGCATCATATTCTGCGTGTTACTAATGTGTCCTTTTACACCTCTATTTTATTATTTTTATGATGATAACTGCTAATTGGACCAAAGAGGGCCTTTATTCTCACCACATTTTCATTAAGCATATTCCAACCATGGGTTAGAAGTAAGAGAAAAATCATACAATTTTAGAATCATACAATTTTAGTTATGAGTGCCATAATGCTCATAACTACAAGCTGTAAAAATAAAAGGGACTTCAAAAATCATCTAGTCTGGGCTTCCCTGGTGGCGCAGTGGTTGGGGGTCCGCCTGCCGATGCAGGGGACACGGGTTCGTGCCCCGGTCCGGGAAGACCCCCCATGCCGCGGAGCGGCTAGGCCCGTGAGCCATGGCCGCTGGGCATGCGCGTCCGGAGCCTGTGCTCCGCAACGGGAGGGGCCACAGCAGTGAGAGGCCCCCGTACCGCAAAAAAAAAAAAAAAAATCATCTAGTCTACTGGCTTCATTTTACATATGGTTGAAACTGAGACCAGAGATGGGAAGGAATTTGTCCAAGTGGCAAAGGCAGAAAATATTTAAAGCAGCATCCTAGCTTTCCCTTCCTGCCATTTTCAGCAGTGTCCGCAGAGGACCTCTCCTTCTGACCTTTTGTCATAATTTTACGAGTTCAGAAATGTAACATAGGCCTAGGTGTATAGGGATACTTGAAGAAGGAAGTAGACTGCAAGGCAGAATATTAGTAGTCTTCCATCATATTTCATTCATCAAAGATTTACTGAGTGCTTCATTGCATACAAGGCAGTACACTAGGCACTGAGGGGACTATAAAGTATTTGCCTCCAAGGAATTTGTTCTTTCAATATTTAATGAAATATTTATTGAATACTTCTAATGCACCGGGCCATGTTCTGGGCACTGAGAATACAGCAGTAAACAATCAGAAATCCCTGCTCTCATAGAGTTTACATTCTCAAACAATAAACATGTACATGAAGAAATTGTATAATATATCAAGTGGTGATAAGCGATGTGGAGAAAAATCAAGCAAGGAAGTAGCAAAATGTGCCAAGATGGTGGTGAAGGGGAGAAGTCTAATTTTAAATAGGGTAGTCAGAGAAGGCCTATCTGGGAAGGTGACATTTGAGCAAAGACCTCAAGGAGTTAAAGGAATGAGCCATGTTGATATCTGGGACAAGCAGAGGGTACAGCAAAAACCCTAGGACAGGAGTGCATCTAAGTTGTTTGAGGAATAGTAAGGAGGCTGATGTGTCTCGTGCAGAGTGAGTGTTGGGGCCGAAGGGGTAGAGCACACCAGTAAGAAAAAATAAGATCAGTGAACTAAGAGCAATTGGTGGGAAGGTGCCAACCATGTAGGACCTTGTAGGTCATTTTAAGGAGTTTTGCTATTACTGAGTAAGGGTATTTACCAAAGAATGACATGATCTGACTGCTCTCTTAAAAGGAATAGAGCGTAGGCAGCAAGATAAGAAGCAGAGAGACCAATTAGGAGATGGCTTCCTAGTAGAGATGAGACATTTATACAAATATTTATAAGACATGGCACAATTTAATACACTACCATAGAGAACCCTGTGTTTGGGTAAAGGGTAAGCTGCTGTAACACAGACCCTAAAACACAGTCGCTCAAATAACACAGATTATTTCTCTCTTGCATAACATGCTCCCAGGCCAATGCGACAATTCTGCTCCATGCTAGGTCATGAGCACATCCATGTTCCAGCCCATCGGAAGGAGGAAAGAGAAGAGGCAAGGGATTTCTTTTTAAACAAGTCACGTGGAATTTGCTCATTTCATTTTCCATCACATCCCTTTGGAATGAGCTTAGTCACGTGGCAAGAGCTTAGTTGCAAGTCACACCTACCTGCAGGAAAGACTAAGAAATGTCTTGTTAGGTGGCCCTGTACTCAGGATGCAGAGGAAAAGGGGATTTTGGAGGTACAACTAGACATCCGACCCAAACAAAGTCATATGCAGACTCAGCAGTAAAAAATATCACCTCTGCCTGGGACATCCTGTCCAGATATCCTGGAGGTATTTCTGGCAGTGGAAGCACATGAGCTAGGCCTTGAAGGATGGGCAGGGTTTTGACAGTGATGAAATAAAATGCATATATTGTGGCAAGACTAAATGTTTCTCTGCCCGTTTGGGCCTCCTCCCTCCCTTTTAGTGTGTATTGTGTATCTGCACTAACCAGACCTCCCTAGGAAATAACCTTCCTTCTCAGTCTTGTAAGGGTTCACCATGACCCACTACTCACTTTGTATGCACAGATCAGGATTATGTAAACTGTCAATATATGATTTGATGTATAACCCTATGTCTCAAAAACTTATATATAACTGTGCTTTGACCTTTAGCGGGCTGAACAGTCCTCACAGCTTTCTGAAATATTGTCTCCCACATTATAATCCTCAGGTTGGCTTGAATAAAATTTTCCATTTCTTTCTTAGTTCGATTAAATTTTTTTTGACAACAGGCAATGATTGGCAGGAGGTGGTTCTCCCCTGGCAGGAAGCAAAGGTGAAGAAGTAGAGGTTTTGAGGAAAGGGAAGTAGTCTGCTTTGGCTGGAGTATCAGGTACCATGTTGAGATTTTATTCTGCCCGTGGTGGGAAGCCACTGACTACTCTGGAATAAGGGAATGACATGATCCTAATTGTGCTTTTGGTAAATTTAACTGTGTGAATTAATAATAGGGAAGAGATCGGAGGCAGGCAAATCAGGTTGGGAGGGTAAGTTAGTAATGTCCTTAATTGGGCCAGTAGCTGTAGGGTTTAAGAAGAGGGATGAGAGATGTGAATCTCAACCTTTTGGAAATCATGGACCCCTTTGAGAACTTTATGAACACAAGGGACCTTCTCTCCAGATAAACGATCAAAGAGCCCTGTGCTCATTAGATTAAAACTAATAATCCCATTAGGGCAAAAACTAAGTAATCTAATCAGAGAATTTGAGAATATAAATGTATGTGGGAAAAATGCTGTTGTCTTTGTTCCTTTTGTCTCTATCTAGAAAGGTAAGCAATGTTAGGGCATGGGAGATAGGTGTCTTAGTCCATATCTAAGGTAAGGTAGTCCTGAGGAGAAAGTTTAAAGGAGACTTGAGTTAAAGTCATCTAGGAAAAAAATGTCCTCAGACCTTTAGGGATGGATGAACGTGGACAAATTAGGCCATCAGAATAGGAACAATGTGTGCGAAGCTGGCATAAGGATCCTAAGATGTGAGGTTTTGAAAAGAGTATGCTGAGTTATATGTAAATGGTGATGGGTTCTGTAAGTTTGATATCATTCAAAAGAAATGTGCTGTGGGACTTCCCTGGTGGCGCAGTGGTTAAGAACTCGCCTGCCAATGCAGGGGATACGTGTTCGAGCCCTGGTCCGGAAGATCCCACATGCCGCAGAGCAACTAAGCCCATGCGCCACAACTACTGAGCCTGAGCTCTAGAGCCCGTGAACCACAACTGCTGAGCCTGCCCTCAAGAGCCCGCGTGCCACAACTACTGAAGCCCGCGTGCCTAGAGCCCGTGCTCCACAACGAGAGAGGCCACCGCAATGAGAAGCCTGCGCACCGCAAGGAAGAGTAGCCCCCGCTCGCCGCAACTAGAGAAACCCTGCGTGCAGCAACGAAGACCCAACACAGCCAAAAATAAATAAATTAAATTAAATTAATTTATTAAAAAAAAGAAATGTGCTGAGATCCTTCTATATGCCAGGGCCTCTGGAGGGTGGGTATACAGAGAATGAACAGTACACAATCCTTTCCCCCTAGCAGGCAAGACAGATAGTTACAGAAATAAGGTTAAGTATGGGGGGTGGGGCGTGAGAAATGCAATCAAATTGAGAGGATGTGCGAAGGGTCTTGCAGGAAATGGGCCTCCTAAGACCAGGGATTGCAACCTTGAGAAGAGGGTTGTTGCAGAGAAAGAAGGGGTGCAAAAGGATGGTCATGTCCCAGGTCTCAGGTGAATCCCTGGGACGAGCTGCCAAGTACGGGTTCTTGGCTTTGCGCAGGAAAGAATTCAAGCCATAGTAAAGTGAAAGCAGGTTTATTTAGAGAGATACACATTGACAGAATGCAGCCCGTCTCAGAAAGTGAGAGCAGCCTTGGAAGAAACATACTTGACAGACAGAGTGTGGGCCCTGAAATACGGGGTGGTTAGTTTTATGGGCTGGGTAACTTCCAGGCTAATGAGTGGGAGGATTATTCCAACTATTTTGGGGAAGGGGTGGAGATTTCCAGGAATTGGGTCACCGCCCACTTTTTGGTCTTTTATGGTCATGGCGCTCGTGGGTGTGTCTTTTTATTTTTTTGGCCTCGCTGCACGGCATGAGGGATCATGCAGGATCTTACTTCCCCAACCAGGGATTGAACCGTGCCCCCTGCAATGGAAACGTGGAGTCCTAAACACTGGACCACCAGGGAATTCCTGGGTGTGTCATTTAGCATGCTGACGTATTACAATGAGCATATAATGAGGCTCAGCTTCTAGTGGAAATAGCATCTTCCACCATCGGCGTAGTTGGTTCTAACCAGTTTATGTTGTGTCCTCAACGGCTACGTCGTTCTTTTAAAGGTTGTGCCCTGCCCCCTTCCTGACTCAGGTTTATCAAAGGCCCTGGGGAAGGCGAATGCACAAGTGGGGTGAGGTGAGGTGAGGGAAGGTGTGTTGGGAGCTGAGGCAAGAAAGGCAACTAGAAGCCTTTTATGTATCAACTTGTCTAGGCTGTGGTCCCAGTTCCTGAATCAAACACTAATCTGGGGGTTGCTGTGAAGGTATGAGGCTTCTCTAGTTGAGGCACACGGACTCTACAGCACACTCAGTAGTTGCGGTGCTTGGGCTTATATTTGCCCCGAGGCATGTGGGATCTTAGTTCCCCGACCAGGGATCGAACCTGCGTTGGAAGGTGGATTTCTAACCACTGGACCACCGGGGAAGTCCCGGTATTTTGTAGATGTGATTAATATTCCTAATGCTTGTCTTTAAGTAGAGGAGATTTTCCTAGACAATTTGGGTGGGTCTGATTCAATCAGTTGAAAGGTCTTAAGAGCAGAACTGCAGTTTTTCTGAGGAAAAAGGAATTGCAGCCTGCCCTTCCTGATGGCCTGCCCACAGATTTCAGACTTGCTGAGCCAGCCCCACAAAGGTATAAGCCAATTCCTTACAAGAAATCCCTTAATATACACTTCCTACTGGGTCTTTTTCTCTGGTTGACCCTGACCTATACAAAACCAGACTGTGGAGAGCTTTTTTTTATTTTTTTCTGTACGCGGGCCTCTCACTGCTGTGGCCTCTCCCGTTGCGGAGCACAGGCTCCGGATGCGCAGGCCCAGCAGCCGTGGCTCACGGGCCCAGCCGCTCCGCGGCATGCGGGATCCTCCCGGATCGGGGCACGAACCCGTGTCCCCTGCATCGGCAGGCGGACTCTCAACCACTGCGCCACCAGGGAAGGCCTGTGGAGAGCTTTGAATACCGGTTTCCGGGTGCTGAAGGTAAAGGGCTGGAATCCTGATCCCCAAATTGGAGAGGAAGGGAGGAGCAGGAGCAGACTATTTTGTTCTAGAAAAGGCTGAGGAATGCCCTCTTGTCCATATTTCACATTTCCAACTAACTCCAAAGCTCAGACCCCTGGGAGAATTTTGTAAACACCCACCTCCTTGGAAGGGCCCCCTCCCTTCCCCTCCCCACATAGGGTAGGCATGGCTTTGCTTCCTTTTGAAATTCTAGGCATTATAGGAGGGTCTAAATTCATCCATTTATTCAATCAGTCACTTCTTCTGTAGGTATTTCTTCGGCAGCAACTATGGGCAAAATAACAGTGCTCAGCCTTTGGATTACAGGAATGAATAAAACACGACCTTTTCCTTGAGAAGCTTTACAGACTCATAAATGACTCCTTTAACAGCAGGCAGAGAGAAAGAATTCCCCCTGTAGGACTAGAAGGAAGGAGTTGCAGCAGAATCTTTCCTGGGTCTGCCACTTCAATCCCAGTGCACAGGACTTTTTTTTTTTTTTTTTTTTTTTTTGGCTGCACCGCGCGGGCTTCTGGGATCTTCCCCGACCAGGGACTGAACCCTCGCCCCCTGCAGGGGAAGCGGAGAGTCTTGACCACCGGACCGCCAGGGAAGTTCACGCAAGGCTCCTTCTAGCGTCACCTTTGACTAGCTGGACCTCCTTGTCATCTTCAAGCAAACTTTCCTGCTCCTTCTGGGTATTAGCATTTCTTTCAAGACATTTTCTCTTTTCTGTCTACTGCCTATGTTCAGATTTTCCCCTCTGGAGGCCAGTGTGGCCTGTCATTATTCATATCCTCAGCTTCGAATTTTCAGCCTAATTCAATGCCAAATTGATGGCAGGTGGGCGTCTCTCTTTTGTAAGCACATCAGAGGGCTTTCAGGCCACCAGAAAGCACATCACATCTGTAGAGACAGCCCAGTGTGCTGCAGCCCATGCTGAGAGCACCAGCTCTCAGGAGTCAGCCCTTGCATTAGGACCTGGACTCCCAAACTTATGTTCTCTGTGTCTTCAGCAAGCATGCAAGCTCTTTGAGGCCAGAGACCCTGCATTTCCCACAGCCTCTTGCACAGACCCTCAGAGTAGATGCATTTTATTTATTTTTATTTATTTATTTTCACTTGTGGGAGTTTTTTAAAAGGTTTTTTTTGATGTGGACCATTTTTCTTTTTTTTTTTTTTTTTTTTTGTGGTACACGGACCTCTCACTGCTGTGGCCTCTCCCGCTGCGGAGCACAGGCTCCGGATGCGCAGGCTCAGCGGCCATGGCTCACGGGCCCAGCCGCTCCGCAGCATGTGGGATCCTCCTGGACCGGGGCACGAACCCGCGTCCCCTGCATCGGCAGGCGGACTCTCAACCACTGCGCCACCAGGGAAGCCCGATGTGGACCATTTTTAAAGGCTTTATTGAATTCATTACAATATTGCTTCTGTTTTATGTTTTGTTTTTTTGGCCACAAAGCATGTGGGATCTTAGCTCCCTGACCAGGGATCGAACCCACACCCCTTGCATTGGAAGGTGAAGTCTTAACCACTGGACTGCCAGGGAAGTCCCTGGATGCTTTCTATTTTATTTATTTTATTATTATTTTTTAACAGGGAAGTCCCTGGATGCTTTTTATTTTATTTTTAAAATTTATTTATTTATTTATTTATGGTTGTGCTGGGTCTTAGTTGCGGCATGTGGGCTCCTTAGTTGTGGCATGCAAACTCTTAGTTGCGGCATGCATGTGGGATCTAGTTCCCTGACCAGGGATTGAACCCTGGCCCCCTGAATTGGGAGCTCGGAGTCTTAGCCACTGTGCCACCAGGGAAGTCCCCTTGGATGTATTTTAAACGCTTAAGGATTTGAACTGAAAAACTGGATTTACACCGAAGATATATTAGGAGGTGAGTATTAATGGCTTTTCAAAAGGATTCACTTTAGGAGTCCTTTGAAAGAGCGAAGGGCATACATGTAAATCATGGTTTTATTAACAAACGAGTATCTTTTTTGTGTGTGTGCTGTGTGGCATGGCTTGTGGGATTTTTAGTTCCCTGACCAAGGCCCTTGGCAGTGAGAATGCAGAGTCCTAACCACTGGACCACCAGGGAATTCCCAACAAAAGTCTATCTTAAAAGCAGCCCTGCCTGTTCCAGAAGATTTATCTCATAAAACAAAGTTCGCTGTTTTACCTTAGGATTTGCCTGGACCCTTTAGATGCATTTCACTCTCCTAGGGTGCCTGTGAGTTGGTTTCCTGTGAATATAGGCTTTATTGTACAAGTTCAGTATCCCAGTGAGTTAGAATCATCTGGGGATTTAAAAGAGATGGGAGATTTCAGCCCCCCTTGACAGAAGGGAATTAGATGAAAGCAGCAGGGCCAAGCAGGCTCTGTGGTCTGTTCTGGTGCTTAACTTTTATGAGTTGGGGAGTTCTCCCAGTTTAATTACTGATCTGAGGAGTGTTTGGGTGATGCTAGAAGCACTTGCCTTTGTCCAAAAAATGTTTAATGTCGAGAAAATGTGCTTTTTTTAAAGCTAAAAGGCCCTCTAGTTCAACCCACTCCTTTTATATGGCAAGACACTGATACTCAGAGAAGGGTAGTGAATGCCCAAGGTCACACAGCTAGTTCTTGGAAGAGCTGCAAGTAGAACCAAAATCTCCTGGCACCTAATGCAGCTCTGTTAACAGAGCCAAGCTAGCGTGGGCTCAGGGCTGCAGAAACTGCAAGTCAGATCAAAGCCTCTTCCATTGTTCAGCAGGAGGAACATCTGTCTGTTTTCGACTTGGCTCTTTGAATTTTTCCAGGTCCCTGGAGGCATACATGCCTGCTGTACCAGGTTAGAAAAGGGGCAGGAATGCTTGTCTTTGCCTCTCTTTCCTAGCAATTCCCCTGTCCTTGGGGGCCAAGGGTCATGCCACTGCCATATAGCATTTTTCCCCTTTTTTCCTATAAACTGTACTAGGAAGCAGGAATGGTAGTTACCTCCAAGAAACTGCAAAACAGCCTGCCCATACTGCAGATTTATCTTCCAATTTAAATGAGGGGAATTCCCTGGCAGACCAGCGATTAGGACTCCGCACTTCCACTGCAGGGGGCACGGGTTTGATCCCTGGTTGGGGAACTGAGATCCTGTATGCTTTGTGGCTTGGCCAAAAAAATAATATTTTTTATATGAGGTAGGGAGAGACAGGTGGGCTTCTGAGTTTACAAGTGGGCAGGCTGAGGGATTGAGTGATTAGGGTTCTAGAGAAGGCGAAGAGAACACTGTTTACCTTGGTGGCTCAGACCCTCCCCACTGGCATAATCCCATCACTGAGAGAAGGGATTTCCAGCAGCCCCGTTACCAAGGTCACAGGCATGCATACCAATTAAAATATCAGATTCATTGCGTCCTGCATTGGATATGACTAAATCTCACTTTGTAGGAAGCCCTGAGGCACAGCATTATTGCTCTGTGTGTTAATCAGATGGCTCAAAACCAAACATATGCCCATAAGACCAGTTTTTACTTGGGGAGAGGAAGAGGTCATTTTGAAGGGAGAACAGGCCTAGAGGGTTATTACCATGTAGGGCATTGAGAAGCCAGAAGAATGCTTGAGGGCCCAGGACATCCTGGAGAGAACAGGGGGTAGGGAAGGAACCAGGAGGTGGGAATCGAAGCCAGCTTTGCCTTCTAAGCCATCTTGCCATGATCTGAGAACTGAACTACCCCTGCCCCCCACCATGGGTCTTCAAAAATCGTTTCTCCGGCTGCCCTTGGCATGCTGCCATAGGTTGGCAAACCGCTAGGGTGGGAGTGGGATGCACGGGAACTAAACACTGGGCACGGTAGCTAGAACTCGAAGCTGTCACCGGGAAGCTGGCTGAGAGTTTGGAGTTGAAAGCCGTTTCCTGTGACCTAAGCCTAAATGATGAAGAAAACCGAGAAGTTCAAGCCTCCTTGAATTATAGCTGCTTCTAGCGAAGAGGATGAGAATGAAGAGAGGAGAGGAGGGTGTCAGAGAAACAAGCTGGGGTATTGGCCAAAGGCCAAGCAGAGTCTTGGGTCTGCCTGACTGTGTCCACCCCAGGACGTGGGTCTTTACTGAGGTAGCAGGTGGGCTTCCCAATTTCAAAAGAAAGGCCCAAGAGGGAGGAGGCAGGCCTCAAATATGCCTTTTTTAGGGGAAGGTGGTTTTGACGGAAAATAATGGATATTTGAAGGAAACAGACACCCAGTTTTCTAGTGCTAGGCTCTTGGTGCAAGCTTAATTAGTTTCTGTGGACCAGCTGCAAACGGGGCGGTTCAATTTGTACTTGTTAAGCTCATATGGCTAGGATTTGGGATTTTTATAGCGGTTTTATTCAGCACCACATCATTAATCCTCCGAGCCTCAGAGAGAGGCTGAAGACTCAGTCATCTTCATTTTAGAGAAGAAACCCAAGCAGGTGAAATGACTTGTATCCCATCATATGGCAAGTCAGCGGCTGGGCTGAAGATATGAACCAAGCCCTGATTCTAGGGGGAATGGCTCACCTTAGCCCACATGGCCTCCCTGCTTTGCTTGCTCATTACAGTTGCGGAAATCTCGGCTGGCACAGAATCTGGCTCCCCTCAGTCTGTGCCTGGAGCTGACCCTGTGCTAAAGTGTATAAGAGGCAACACTGGGACTGAGAAGGAGGCTTTGATAACGCTGCCCCATCTCCTTCCTGGCATCCTGTTATGCCAGGTCTCTCATCCCCAGAGAAGTGCCTGACCCCTACCTATGCCCAGATCCATGGAAATAGGCCAGTCCTAGATGTCCTCCCCTTGGGGCCCACACCACTAGTTAGTTCATCTGATGGACCCTGAGTGTGTCCAGCATTTCCACCAAAGCATCTCTGGGGTAGAGGAGAGTGAACCTGGACGCTGGGAAGGTGGACGTGGGAATGAAACCAGAAGTATCAGGCACAAGTCTCAAGTGTCTTTGAAATGATGTTTTCTTTACAGGGTGTGCAACTTCTGCATTCCGATCCATATTTTTACATAAAAACATTGAAGATATCATTTGTGTGATATTTGCCTCCAAAATCTTTGAGAAAAATGCAAATGCATAAGGAGTATGGGTCACAGCCTTGGGAGCTCAGACCCCAATTTGAGGAACACAGGGGGGTCCCCTCATTTTGATGGTGCCTTTTTGGACACAGCTGCTCTACCCACAAATTTTCATGCACAGATACCACTCCACCCCCTGGTTCCGAGAGGCATGTGGCACTAGGGCCGCCTGGCGAAGAGAGTCAGGTGGGCTTGCTGTATCCCACACCTTACACCCCAATGTTACCAATGTCTGGTTACCCACAGGCTGCCTGTACCCTGAACAACTGTTACAGGTTATCCTCTGATGAATGTGGCTGCATCCATGCCTCTGTTTTCAGGGGAAGGGCTTCAGAGGCGGCACTGGGCTGAGTACTGCAGGGTAGCAGGTGAAATCTTGGGCTGGGCTTGGAAACCAACTGGCTTACCGCTTACCAGCTGTGTGACCTCAGGATAGGGATTTAGCCTCTCTAGGCTTCAGCTTTCTCCTAAGAAAAGTGGATATGCTCATAGTATCTCTCTCAAAGGATTGTTAAGGCGATTAAATAAGATCGTGGGGAATTCCCTGGCAATCCAGTGGTTAGGACTCTTTTTACTGCCGAGGGCACAGGTTAAATCCCTGGTCGGGGAACTAAGATCCTGCAAGCCTGTCGGCATGGCCAAAAAAAAAAAAAAAAAAAAGAAGAAATAAAACTTAAAAATAATGAGATTGTGGGGCTTCCCTGGTGGCGCAATGGTTAAGAATCCACCTGCCAACGCAGGGGACACGGGTTCGAGCCCTGGTCCGGGAAGATCCCACATGCTGCGGAGCAACTAAGCCAGTGTGCCACAACTACTGAGCCCGCGTGCCACAACTACTGAAGCCCACGTGCCTAGAGCCCATGCTCTATAACAAGAGAAGCCACCAGTGAAAAGCCCGCGCACCGCAATGAAGAGTATCCCCCGCTCACTGCGACTAAAGAAAACCCACATGCAGCAATAAAGACCCAACACAGCCAAAAATAAAAAGAAATAAATTTTTAAAAAGTGAGATTTTGCATGTAAAGTACTTAACACAGTGCCTGGCATAGGGTAAATGCTTGTACACAGTTGTTTGTGCACATTTAAGGGCAGCAGTCAAGTTTTCTGTGTTGTGCAAGGCTCCCGACCTACTACAGCCATGTATCCCTTTCAGCCGAAGCAGTGAACGTAGGAATGAGGAGTCAACATGCAGAAGGACAGACATCACAGACAGGAGGGCAGGGAAGCTCAAACTGAGCACATTGCTAAGTGGTAGGTCTAGAACCTGCAGCTGGAAACGTCAGCGAGGGTGTCAGAGGATGTCCCTGTGATGCTGGGAGCGTGGGCAGCACTTGATGCGTGGGCACGTGGTCATGAGTGGGAAGCAATTGCTAGAAACCCAAAGTGAAACAAGCAGTTCTGTACTTGTGAGAAGGCAGGCCTCCATAATTTCCACCTAATGGTGGCTTCCAGGAGGTCAGGGCATTGAAACCAAGAGACCCGCCTGGAATCTGGAATCCAGGACATTTTGCCCCGGCCCGAGATTGAACCCTCAGAGGCCATTTCCTCCCACTCCATGGAGGACCTCCTCCTTGCTCCAGACACACCCACACTCTGGCTTCCAGCCTACAGGATGGGGCATGGGGTGCAGTTATTACTGCCATCCTAGTGGCTGTTTGGAGGAATTTGATCCTAAGACATTATGCTAAATTCATGCTTCTTCCCAGTGCGGGCAGCTGATCCTTCCCCGCCCCTTGGGCAGTAAAGCTCTGGCTGAGGCAGGTCCTTTCAAATCATTGTTGATGAAATTGCCTATTATCCGCAGTGCCTTGACAACAGCTTGGAAAAAATGTGACTGTCCCAGCACCACAGGCATCCTGGGCCCACACCAATAGCATGAACCCATTTTCCTTGAATGAACTGAAGTTGGAAAGGCAGGAGTCAGGCTCTGGGGATTTGTGTCAGGTATGGGATGGCTGGAGAGCTTCAGCTTCAGGCTCCAGCTCAGGCCAGAGCTGGTGAGCAAGATACTGGGGGGAAGATGTCCCTGCCAGCCCCCACTCAGGGCTCCCAGCTCTGCAGAGAAAGGCCCTGGGACCACAGAAAAGGAGCTTGGGGAGTTGGCAAAGCTTTTGGAAAGTAGTTGGTGAAACTCAGCTGAGTGCGTGGGACGCTGGGTGATGGACCTGTCTCCTCATCTTTGATAGGAGGATGCCAGGCTGCCTGGCCTCGTCCAACTGCACTGACCTGGATTAGTCATTCCCAGAGGAGAGAGGACCCTTTTCACGAGGTACAGAGGTCTGGGGGGACTCACTCACGGCAGTCATCTCATTCAACACTCATGCATTCAACAAATACTTATTGAAGAACTACTATGTGCCGGGTGGGTACCGGGTGGGTGGGTACCCAGAGTATAGAACCGAATAAGAATGCTTTCTGACTTTAAGGAATTACCAGTGTAGTTCAGGAGCCCAAGTTTCTGGACTGTCCAGTCAGGTCGTCTTGAGTGGTGGCAGGCCTCACTTTATACTGGCACCAATTTCCTGAGTCCCAACGTGATGTTGTGGGACAGTATCCCTGGCAGGCACATCCCTGATGGGCAGCTCCCAGTCTGACTGTGTTGTCTCTGGCTCCTCCTCCATGCTTGGCTTCCAAACCACTATATATATATATTTTTATTTTTAAATTTTATTTATTTATTCATTCATTTATTTTTAATTTTTTGAATTTTATTTTATTCATTTTTTTATATACCAGGTTCTTATTAGTTATCTATTTTATACATATTAGTGTACATATGTCAATCCCAATCTCCCAATTCATCCCACCACCACCACCCCCCTTCCCCCCTTGGTGTCCATATGTTTGTTCTCTACATCTGTGTCTCTATTTCTGCCCTACAAACCGGTTCATCTGTACCATTTTTAGAGATTCCACATATATGCATTAATATACGATATTTGTTTTTCTCTTTGACTTACTTCACTCTGTATGACAGTCTCTAGATCCATCCACGTCTCTACAAATGACCCAATTTCGTTCCTTTTTATGGCTGAGTAATATTGCATTGTATATATGTACCACATCTTCTTTACCCATTTGTCTATTGACAGACACTTAGGTTGCTTCCATGTCCTGGCTATTGTAAATAGAGCTGCAATGAACATTGTGGTACATGCCTCTTTTTGAATTATGATTTTCTCAGGGTATATGTCCAGTAGTGGGATTGCTGGGTCATATGGTAATTCTATTTTTAGATTTTAAGGAACCTCCATACTGTTCTCCATAGTGGCTGTATCAATTTACATTCCCACCAACAGTACAAGAGGGTTCCTTTTTCTCCACACCCTCTCCAGCACTAGCTGTTTGCAGATTTTCTGACAATGCCCATTCTAACTGGTGTGAGGTGATACCTCATTGTAGTTTTGATTTGCATTTCTCTAATAATAGTGATGTTGAGCATCTTTTCATGTGTTTGTTAGCCATCTGTATGTCTTCTTTGGAGAAATGTCTATTTAGGTCTTCTGCCCATTTATTGAATGGGTTGTTTGTTTTTTTAATATTGAGCTGTATGAGCTGTTTATAGATTTTGGAGATTAATCCTTTGTCCATCGATTCGTTTGCAGAGTTCGTTTGGAAGAGTTTGAGAAGGATGGGTGTTAGCTCTTCTCTAAATGTTTGATAGAATTCACCCGTGAAGACATGTGGTCCTGGGCTTTTGTTTGTTGGAAGATTTTTAATCACAGTTTCAATTTCATTACTTGTGATTGGTCTGTTCATATTTTCTATTTCTTCCTCGTTCAGTCTTGGAAGGTTATACCTTTCTAAGACTTTGTCTATTTCTTCCAGGTTGTCCATTTTATTGGCAGAGTTGCTTGTAGTAGTCTCTTAGGATGTTTTGTATTTCTGCGGTGTCTGTTGTAACTTCTCTTTTTTCATTTCTAATTTTACTGATTTGAGTCCTCTCCCTTTTTCTTGATGAATCTGGCTAAATGTTTATCAATTTTGTTTATCTTCTCAAAGAACCATCTGTTATTTTTATTGATCTTTGCTATTGTTTTCTTTGTTCCTATTTCATTTATTTTTACTCTGATCTTTATGATTTCTTTCCTTCTACTAACTTTAGGTTTTGTTTGCTCTTTGTTCTCTAGTTCCTTTAGGTGTAAGGTTAGATTGTTTATTTGAGATATTTCTTATTTCTTGAGGTAGGCTTTTATTGCTATAAACTTCCCTCTTAGAACTGCTTTTGCTGCATCCCATAGGTTTTGGATCTTCATGTTTTCACTGTCCTTTGTCTCTAGGTATTTTTTGATTTCCTCTTTGATTTTTTCAGTGATCTCTTGGTTATTTAGTAACGTATTTTTTAGCCTCCGTATGTTTTTTTTTTTTTTTGCGTTTTTTTTTTCCCCTGTAATTGATTTCTAATCTCATAGCGTTGTGGTCGGAAAAGATGCTTGATATGATTTCAGTTTTCTTAAATTTACTGAGGCTTGATTTGGGACCCAAGGTGTGATCTATCCTGGAGAATGTTCTGCGTGCGCTTGAGAAGAAAGTGCAATCTGCTGTTTTTAGATGGAATGTCCTATAAATATCAATTAAATCTATCTGTTCTATTGTGTCATTTAAAGCTTGTGTTTCCTTATTAATTTTCTTTCTGGATGAACTGTCCATTGGTGTAAGTGAGGTGTTAAAGTCCCCCACTATTATTGTCTTACTGTCGATTCCTCTTTTATAGCTGTTAACTGTCGCCTTATGTATTGAGGTGCTCCTATGTTGGGTGCATATATATTCATAATTGTTATATCTTCTTCTTGGATTGATCCCTTCATCATTATGTAGTGTCCTTCCTTGTCTCTTGTAACATTCTTTATTTTAAAGTCTATTTTATCTGATATGAGGATTGCTACTCCAGCTTTCTTTTGATTTCCATTTGCATGGCATATCTTTTTTCCATCCCCTCACTTTCAGTCTGTATGTGTCCCTAGGTCTGAAGTGGGTCTCTTGTAGACAGCATATATATGGGTCTTGTTTTGGTATCCATTCAGCGAGCCTGTGTCTTTTGGTTGGAGCATTTAATCCATTCACATTTAAGGTAATTATCAATATGTATGTCCCTGTTACCATTTTCTTCATTGTTATGGGTTTGCTTTTGTAGGTCCTTTTCTTCTTTTGTGTTTCCCACTTAGAGAAGTTCCTTTAGCATTTGTTGTAGAGCTGGTTTGGCGGTGCTGAATTCTCTTAGCTTTTGCTTGTCTGTAAAGCTTTTGATTTCTCCGTCGAATCTGAATGAGATCCTTGCTGGGTAGACTAATCTTGGTTGTAGGTCCTTCCCTTTCATCACTTTAAATATATCATGTCGCTCCCTTCTGTCTTGGTGAGTTTCTGCTGAGAAATCAGCTCTTAATCTTATGGGAGTTTCCTTGTATCTTAGTCATTTTTCCCTTGTTGCTTTCAACAATTTTTCTTTGTCTTTAATTTTTGTCAATTTGATTACTACGTGTCTTGGCGTGTTTCTCCTTGGGTTTATCCTGCCTGGGACTCTGCCCTTCCTGGACTTGGGTGGCTATTTCCTTTCCCATGTTAGTGAAGTTTTCGACAATAATCTCTTCAAATATTTTCTCTGGTCCTTTCTCTCTCTCCTCCTTCTGGGACCCCTATAATGTGAATGTTGTTGTGCTTAATGTTGTCCCAGAGGTATCTTAGGCTGTCTTCATATCTTTTCATTCTTTTTTCTTTACTCAGTTCTGCAGCAGTGAATTCCAGCATTCTGTCTTCCAGGTCACTTATCCGTTCTTCTGCCTCAGTTATTCTGCTATTGATTCCTTCTAGTGTATTTTTCATTTCAGTTATTGTATTGTTTATGTTTGTTTGCTCTTTACTTCTTCTAGGTGTTTGTTTTTTAATTATTCTAGGTCTTTGTTAAACAATGTTAAACATTTCTTGCATCTTCTCGATCTTTGCCTCCATTCTTTTTCCGAGGTCCTGTATCATCTTCACTATCATTATTCTGAATTCTTTTTCTGGAAGGCTGCCTATCTCCACTTCATTTAGTTGTTTTTAAGTGTTTTTTTTAACATAAATGTATGTATTTTATTTTATTTATTTTTGGCTGCATTGGGTCTTCGTTGCTGCATGCGGGCTTTCTCTAGTTGCGGTGAGTGGGGGCTACTCTTCATTGTGGTGCATGGCTTTCTCATTGAGGTGGCTTCTCTTGTTGCGGAGCATGGGCTTTAGGCGCGTGGGCTTCAGTAGTTGTGGCTTGTGGGCTCTAGAGCGCAGGCTCAGTAGTTGTGGCACATGGTCTTAGTTGCTCCTTGGCATGTGGGATCTTCCCGGACCAGGGATCGAGCCCATGTCCTCTGCACTGGTAGGCAGATTCTTAACCACTGTGCCACCAGGGAAGCCCCATTTAATTGTTTTTCTGGGGTTTTATCTTGTTCCTTCATCTGGTACAAAGTCCTCTGCCTTTTCACTTTGTCTGTCTTTCTATGAATGTGGTTTTCCTTCCACAGGCTGCAGAATTTTAGCTCTTCTTGCTTCTGCTGTCTGCCCTCTCCCAAACCACTTTAGCCACGACTTTTGCAAACATGAGAAAAAGCATCTGTGCCCAAGCTGTGGAAGGAAGTTACTCATCAGGGCTACTGTAAATGGTTGTATAGTTTGTACAACCGGCCATCAAAGTAAGTGGGGCTGAAATTACCAAGACCTGTGCTCACAGGTCTAGCATCACCCAGAGGACTGGTTTTTTTTTTTGTTGCTGTTGTTTTCTAATTCATCACGGTGGGTAGGTCCTGCAGGGAGAATCTTTTTCTAGTTGGCACAAAGGCATCTCATAGGCTAGAGGGGACCTGTGATTACCAGAAGAACCTAGAACAGGAGAAATAGAATCATCACCCACCATTAGGTAACTCTCTGAAAAGCCAGAGAAGTCAGCTCTGCTTAGGGTCCTGCTGCTTCTATTGTATGGAAATACCCTCTCCCAAGAAATCGCCAGAGGCCATTGCAAGGGATTGGCTAGCCTGAGCTACAAGGCAGTCAAGCTACGTTCTGAGGTGACTGGGAACGTTTCAGAGGGAGAGGCCCCATTTCCCAAAGCAATTTGAGAGCTGACCTGAATCCCTATCTCCCAATTCCCAGGCTGTCCGGTGCTGAGGAGCACATTGTTTTTATGTGCCCAGCCCACCCATCAGCTCTGAGGTCACAGCCATGGTGGCCAGGTGAGCCAAAGGACCCAAGGTCAAGAGAAAGGAGTAGACAGTATCCAACTCCCGTGACCAACAGGAGACTTCTAAGACGGGCAAAGGGGAGGCGGGAGGAGCAGGATCCTCATCTCTCCTCAACCACCAGGGCCCAGGTAGATGGGCGCAGAGGCCTGGGGGAGCACCCAGCAACCAACAATTCAAGGACACAAGGACACCCACACAGAGGCATTGCAAAGGCTTATTGGGATAGTAAGATGAATAGATTTAATCATTCTTGTTTGAAAAACAAGACATAAATTAGTATAATATAGAATTTATATATTTTATGTAGTATATATACTATATACAGACATTAGAAAATATGTTCTCTCCGTGAAGCCGAGGGAGAGGTGAAGGATGGCGGTGGAATGAATGACACAGGCGGGGCCTGAGTGGTGAAGGGGCAGGATCAAGATGTTGGGAGAAGAGGCAGACCACGTCAGCAGGCAGGGTCGCGGTGGTTGCGGGGGGCAACGGTCCCCCACTGGCTGCATCTCTGGCCCATTAAACAACTTGGTCCTGTGGGAGGAGAGGCAAGGAAGAGGGGGGCTGGCTTTTGCAGAAGGAGCTCCCCTAATCCTTGCCGGGAGGAAGCGCCACTCGGGGGGTCCTTTATCGCACTCGGGGACACCAAGGATGGGTGGGGGTTAAGCACAGTGTACATCTTTATAAAACTCACATAAGAACGGAAGGTTTCACGTAAGCCTCTCACGGAATGATGAAAGAGAGACAGACACAGGGCACGAGCTTGTGGGAAATGGGGGGTATGGAGAGGTGGATGAGAAGCAATCTATACAGAAGAAACATTGGCTTTCTTTGTTCCCTACAATGGGCAATTAGTAGGGACTCCGTGTCTTCACTCCCAGGAACGCTGTAGTGGGGGCGGTGACGGCAGCAGATGTGTGTCAAGGAGGATGCTAAACAGTGTGGATTCCCTTCCAGATGACTCCGGGGGAGTGGGGGGCGGGGAGAGAGAGAGAGAGAGAGAGAGAGAGAGAGAGAGAGAGAGAGGTGCCGGACTGCACCAGGTAAGGCGCTCAGCTTCTTTTCTTAGAGAGACAAATCCACAGGGTCAATACACAGCCAAAAGCATATACTGAGGGTTAACATATCACGCTAGCTTCCAGAAGTTTAAGATATAGTCATCAACAGCCCCCCTGACCCCTCCCCCCCACCCCTCCCCCCCACCCCCCACCCCCCATCTGTAGCTAAGTCGGACTCCTAAGGACAGTCTGTCTGGTAGAGAGATGTTGAGAGGAGCCGCACGCCGGCAGCGACAGCCCCTGCGCTGGGCTGGGCCAGGCGGGCTCTGAGGCCTGCGCTGGGTCTCCCCAGGGCAGACGTGTTCACCAGGTACCTTACCCAGAATGAGCGGGGTGATCCCAGATGCTTGCTCCCTAGTGGACTGAGCCGCCCTGCCTGTCAGCGAGGGGCAGGGCACTTTGGGGATGGCTGGTGTGGAGCTACTGGGCCCGGGGGCGAGCGCTCCCTGAGGCCGCCAGCCTGCTGGGCCGGCCACAAACAGCTGAGTGCGGCTGTTTTCTGCAGACCCACTACCCGGGCACAAGCCCTCCGGGGTGGCTCCTGCCGAGTTAGTGTGAGCCCAGGGTGGGTGGGCACGTCTGGACTGCGTGCCCGAGCCTCTCCGCTCGCTCGGCGCTGTGGCCTGCTGCTACTGCCACTGCTCCCCAGAGGGGCACAGGAGCCAAGAGGAGCTCAAGGCCCACGGGCCTCCTGCTTCAGGCCCGCCTCCCTCCGGCTACCACGATGGAGCAGGAAGTGGACCCGACGTCACGTCTCAGCCCTAGAGAAGAGAGGCAAAACAGATCTGCGGCGGGCGTGGTGACGGGGGAGGGGGGGCCTTGGCCCTCACAGTGACGCCCAGAGGCCAGGGAAGGGGTGAGGATACCCAGGGTGGCAGTTGCCCGGAGCCCTCAGGGACAGCCTCAATGCACGGAGCTGTCACTCCCTGGAGACTGAGGGCTCTGGGACCCTGACTGGCCCAGCAGACACCTATACTCACCACAAGATGCAAAGACCACAAAGCTCAAACCTGGGGCCACGGTTGGGGAAGGGGGGCAGGCCCAGGCAGATGGCCTACTTGATAAGGGTTTTTAAGGAGCGGGTGAATGTGCTCATAACAGTCGCTGAAGTGGGGGAGCCCGGCGTGTGCCCCGCGGCTGCTGCCTGCTGCTGCTGCTTAAGGCTCCGGGCGGTGGACTCCTCGGCTGCGCGCAGCAGGAAGGTGTAGTTCCTCACCACCTCTTCCACCTTGGCCAGCAGCTCTTGGCGCTGGGCCTCAGAGCGCACGATGAACACCAGCCGCACGAACGTCTCAATGAGGCTGCTCAGCACCTGGAAGCTGCCCGTGATGGCCGCCAGCATGTGAGTGGGGCTCTTGTCCACGTTGGCCACGCGGCGGCAGGAGGCCCGGAGCTCCTTGAACTTGAGAGCCAGCTCGAGCTTGTACTCAGAGATCTGGGAGACGTAGGGCTTGGGGGCGCGGGCCTCGGGGCTGGCCACGCACTGCCTCAGGACCGTCAGCAACTCGTTGGTGTCCAGCCGGGCGGCCAGGAAGCCGTCAGGCAGGCCGTAGGCATGGGCCCGCAGGGCGTTGATCTTGGCCAGGCTCCCCTCGAAGGTGGACACCCGCAGGTCGATCTCCTGGGTGCGGGAGGCCTCCGGGCTGCTGCAGGTGGCGGCATCCAGCACCTGCAGGGTCCTGCTCACCACGGGCACCACCTGTTCGTCCAGCTTCATGCCGGGCAGGATCTTCATGGGGATGGAGTAGGAGAGCTCGTCCTTGCCATCGCTGGTGTCATCCGCCATGTCGCACTTGCGGTAGTAGAAGCAGTAGCGGATGGAGCAGCACTTGCCACTCTCACTGTCCTCGTCCAGCTCCGCGGGCTTCCGGTACACCTCTTCCGGCAGTGAGAACACGGCCATCTGTCTGGGGCCTTTGGTCTCAGGGGCAACGTGGACGTAGGAGGGGTCTCCCAGGGTCGGGGATTCCAGTGACATGCTTTTGGGACCCACGCCTAGGGGGAGGCCTGCCTCTACCTCCCTGGCCTCCCTGGGCAGCATGCCCAGGGGTGGGTGCGGGTAGACGTCCGAGGTCAGCGAGGCCCTGTCGCCCTGGTCCAGCTCACTGATGCTGTAGCGGCGCATCAGTTTCCTGTAGTTGGGAGCTCCTAGACACTCGCCCCCCGAGGCACATGTGGTCAGGCATGAAACCCCGCTCTCAGGGTCCGATCGGCACTCTCGGGATTCCAGGCTGGTGGAGCGCATGCGCCGGACACTGGTGGGGCTGCCGAGGCTCAAGCCTAGGCCGGCCTCTGGCTGCCTCTGGGTCGGGGGGACCCTGTCCCTCTCCCTCCCCCGGAGGCCGGGCACCGGCGTCTGGGGGGCCTGAGGCCGGGCCCCCCGGCACATGCGCTTGCAATCACAGCTGCGCCTCTGCTCTCGGGACATGCCGGGCCCCTGCTGCACGGGGCTGCTGCGGAGCTGGCAGCTGCAGCGGCCTGGAGCTGGGGGTTGCAGGTACTCGGTGCCCGACAGCTCCCCTTGGCTTGGTGGCTTGAGAAGTTCCTCAAGGAACTCCAGCTCATACTGCTTCACCTTCTGCAGCTGGGCCTGCCGCTCATCGGTCTCCTTCTTCTGGCGGGTTGGGAAGGTGGCAGAGAATAAGTTGCGGAGCCGGAAAGGGCCCCGGGACGATTTGGGCTTGGTGGAGCCTTCGGAGGCCAAGTGGGCTCCATCCAGGTTCGTTTCAATCTTTCTGGAGGGCATGGTGCTCACCTGCCGGCTGGCAGCCTGAGGCCTCAGCGGGCTCTGGCCTCGCTGCTGACAGCTGGGGCTCTGGCCTCGCGGCGGACAGCTGGGGCTCTGCAGAACCATGGGGTAGCCGGCTCGGGGGACCAGGCTGGTGTCTTCAAGCTTGCTGCTTTGGAGGGTGCTCTCCAGCTGCCCCTTCTCCCCCTGGCCGGAGACGGTGCCCTGCTTGTGCAGGGAAGGCTTAGCACCCTCAGGCCCGCCCTTGCCCGCCACCTCCCCGGTACCTTGCTTGCCCACTGACTCTCGACTCACTCGAGAAAGATAGCTTTTGGGAGGGAAACTTTGAATAGGCAGCCTGTCCTCTTGTGAGGAGAGGTGCAGGCTATCAGCTCGGCTGCCTGTGGGCGCTCTGGAGCCGGAAGAGACTTCTGGGCTCAGCTGCGGCTGGGAATTCCGTGAGGCCTCTGGAGCACTGGGACTCATTTTGAACTTAAGGTTCTTATTGGCACTGCCGCTCATCATGCTAACTTCTGGCCTTCCCATGCTGACCTCTGACCTCCCCATGCTGGCCTCTAACCTCTCCCCACTGTTGGGGGTGCTCCCCAAGGCCCCGCCAGGGGCAGACAGACTCTTAGTATGAACCACCTGCTGTAGGGCGGCCGAGATGATGGCTGGGGTCACACTGCCCTTTGGGTCCAGGATAAGCTTGGGGCTCAACCTGACCTCCTTGGGCAGGCTCTCCCTTAGCTCAGAGACCTGCTCTTCACTGAGGGACGGTGTGGCCGCCCTCAGTGACATCTCTAGGCCCGCCCGAGTGTGGCCAGGCCCTTTGTCCTCAGGAACTGGGGACAGCAGGCTCAGATTCTTCTGCTCACTCAGCTGAGGGGACAGTGCTGGGTGCACAGCCAGGGCGTACGTTCGCTCGTTCTGTGGCTGCGCCTCTGACGGGGGCACCTTCCTCCGAGCACCAGGGGCGCCAGGACTCTGGCCTGTGACAGCTGGCTGGAGGGATGGGTTGGGATCCGGGCGCCCGAGAGAGTAAGGGGCCGTGAGAACGGCCTGGGCTGCACAGCTCTGGATCCGGAAGGGCAGGTCCTTGCGGGCCAGGAGGCTGTCCTTGTTGAGATGCTGGGCCAGGAAGTAGGTGGTATTCTGGTGTTGCTTCATGGCTGACATCACCTCCGACATGTCCGTGAGCTCCGAAGAGTTGGTTTCGTGGCCCGAGTCCAGCGACGATTCAGGGGTGATTGTGGCCAGCACAATCAGACCTGGAGGGACAGGGATAGGGTCTGCAGCACTTACTCGTGTCAAGTCCTTTCCAACCATATGTAGACAGTCTATGAGGGTCAAGGTTAGTCAGCAGGATTTCAAGCCGGAAAAAACCAGTCAGGCCTGGGGGGCCTGCAGGGCTGAGGGTGGGAGGTCGGGAGGGGAGGGGACAAAGAAAGGCAAGCTGGGAGAGGGGTGATGAAGGGCTGGAATCCGAGAGAGAAACAAAAGAGGCCTAGAGAAGATCTGGGCAGTTTGATGGCAAATTAACATGCAGATCACAGGCAAAACAACATGCTAATCATCACTATTTTTAGATTCAACAGCTAGGAAATTTTTGTTAATTGTCCTGAAGAGAGCCAGCAAAGAGAGCTCCCTCTCTCTCTGGCCCTCCTCATCTGGCCAGGCCTGCCTACAGTCCCTGCAGCTGAGGCCATTTAGCTGAGCTTGGCCTCTCTCTGGCTATCACATGGGCCTCTAGCCTGGGAGCAGCCAGTGCTTGGAGCTCCAGACTCTGAGCAAAGAGAAATGCCAGGCCTGGGGGCCGAACACATGGGGGCTGCCCGACACCAAGGATGCGCTCACATACAGAAAAGGCAGGTACTCGCTCTGGTCAGCGAGGTTCCCTCTGACCCCAATTGCTTCACCCTCTCTGTCCACACTTGCCCTCGCCTCACAGGCTTTCTCATATGCCTTATTCCTCCCTATTTCCTTCCTGTCACTGTATCACTGACCTCTTTGTTTGAAGGCATATGTGTGTGGAAGGATGTATGTGTGACTATGGGTGCATGTCTGACATCCGTGTTTGTCTACAAGATGGATGTATGTGGGTCTATAACAGGGAATAGCATGCATGCTGTATAGTTTGCCCACCGAATAATAATAACAATGATAGTGGCTACCACTTACAGAGTCCTTACTATGTGCTAGGAAGTGTTTATGTACTTTGCATGAACGATCTCATTTAATCCTCGCAACAACCCTACGTGATAGGACTATTGTTCTCAAATCCATTGAAGATGACAAAAGTGAGGCTCAGAGAGGGTTAAGTGCCTTGCCAAAGCAAAGGTGACACTGAAAGTGGTGAAGAAGTCAGGACTTGGATGCGTCTGAGAGCCAAAGCTCTTAGGCGGATAAAGGTCTCAGCCCTGAGCGGTGAGGGCTCCTGGCTCCCCTGATCCCAGGTCCCTAGGTGGTTAGTTGGTCATTTTGTTTTTCTTCCAGTCATATGCATGCTGGATGTTCTTTGCCTGTCTTCTATATGTCTCACAATCTTGCTCTGATCCTCCATCCTGGCCTGGCTCCGTAGCTGTCACGGCCCCAATCCCTGGGGTCCATCGGCAAGACATTTCCAAAGCGATAGGAATGGTGAGAGCCGGAGCTCTAGCGGGGGCTGAGCAGTAGATCCCTGCCGCAGCTTCGTCGCTCCCCCGACCCTACCTGAACTGTCTCTGGCCCATCCACTGCCCTGACACACCACGCTGACTTTGACCTCTGCTTGGGAAGAAGAAATGTCACCTGCTGGGTCTGCCTGGCCAAGAGAAGGAAAGGGAGGCAAGAGGGAGGAGGAACGCGCTGTTACCTGCAGTCTGAGGGGCTGGGGGGTGTGGTCCATCCTCTGAGGCTGCCAGGGCTTCCAGAGCCTGCAGAGTGGACACCAGGGCATCATCTAGCTCCTGGGCATGATCTCGGACTGTCCGGGTCTGCACGCTGTCAATCAGTGTCACCGGAATCTCATCGTACAGGAGCCCATGCAGGTGGCGTCCTTGCTCCTGGCTCTGGACGGCCCGGCGCTTGGGGTCCTCTTCATCAGAACTGTTGTCTCGGAAACCAGGAGGTGGGGCAGCAATGGAAGGCAACAGCGAAGTGCTCTCATCTTCCTCCTCTTCCTCCTCCTCACTCCCGGGGGGTGGGAGGGACATCAAGTCTACCATATTGTCACGAGAGGAGCCAGACCTCCCACCTTTGCGAGGGCCCAGCTGCTCCTGGAGTTTGGCTTTGCAAGAGTCACAGTAGAAATTCAGGGCTTCAGCCCCAAGGGAATTGTCCAAAGTGTAGGAACGGGCCCTGCTGGCACAAGGCTCATGGTCTAGGCTAGCTGCATCAAAGTCATCAGGGATCACATAACCTTGGCCAGAACTCTTGGACGTGGGGTCAGACTTGGTCCGGGGCCTGGTCTCCTCAAAGAAGATTAAGTTCTCATTGACATCTGTCCGGCTTTCCTGATCCTTCCTTTGTTCCCGCATGTGGAGGTAGCAAAAGCTGACAAGCTCAGAGTCGGCAGGCGGGGGCGTGCAGCGGCTCGACTTCCTGGGGCTGGTGCCCATGCTGCCCACATAACTACTCTCCTTTTTCCCCAGGTGGCCCCCAGTGACAGGGCGGTGGGCGCTGTGCATGTAATCTAAACCCAGAAAGAGAATCAACACATGAGCCCTGGTGCTGAGGACTGTGGCTGAGTTTCCTTGGAGTCTCGGGCCTGGGTCTCTGGAGCCCAGCTGGGTGGTAGGTACTGAGAGGGAGCACTATCTGGCTGCTGGAGAGGAGGGCAAGGGGCAGCCATGCTGCTGCTGCCCCTGAAAGTAAAGTGAGTGGAATCAAATGGCCTGGGCTGCTAATAGCCCCATCACCTGTGAAATGGGAAAAGGCATGGGCTGGGGTGGGGGTGAACACCTTGGTATCTGGGCACAGCTGGACTCTTACACGGGTATGTCTGGTCTGAGAGTCAGCTGTAGGGTGAGGTTTGTTTTATGTCCCCCCTGGAACTGTCCCTGTCTCAAACCCCAATCTATTCAGAATCTGAACCACCCCCAGTGCTCTGTTACACTCGTGTTATGCTGGATCTCTTGAGGCAGAAGGAAATGAATCTGACAGGTTAGGAGTGGTTCAGTGGGTAAGTGTAAAATAGGCTAGTACAATCCCAAGAGTGTGTATTTCAAAGAGGATTTTCGATGGAGGGACCCTAAAAGAATAGAGCTCTACTAGTAAAATTCAGTGTATCTGAATGTGTAAAGCATATGAGGGATACGCTGGGATGTGGGAGGAGGGTAGGGGGAGCATTTTTGTCAACTCCTCAAATCATAGCCCTTCTCTGTATTCATACAGGGCTAGGCTGCCTGCTCTATATACATGTGGCAAAATGTTCTAGTCAAAAGTTTTTAACGATGGTAAGTGTGTGCATCTGAGAATTATCCACAGCAAATGCTTTCTTTCTAGTTTCTCTCTTTTAGTCTGTTTTGGGGACCCCTTCCCATGTTATCTGTGAGAACATACTCAGACAATGCCAATTCCCTTTGCTATCAGCAGACAGACAGACAGATGGCAGGCATTAACTTAGGCTAAGGTCATAAACATGATCCTGTTTAATCCTCACAACAACCCAGTGAGGTAGGTGCTATCATTATCCCCATTTTACAGACAAAGAAACTGATCCATTCGTTTTGTGACTTACACAAGGTCACATGAGTTGTGAATGGCAGTATGGATTCTTTTTATTTCTTTCTTGGCCGTGCCACGTGGCTTGTGGGGTCTTACTTTCCCGACCAGGGATTGAACCTGGGCCCTTGGCAGTGAAAGCACAGAGTCGTAACCACTGGACCGCCAGGGAATGCCCTGGCAGTCTGGATTTGAGCCCAGGTTTGAGGGTCTACAAAGCCCATGTTTCTTTTTTTTCTTAAACATCTTTATTGGAGTATAATTGCCTTACAGTGGTGTGTTAGTTTCTGCTTTATAACAAAGTGAATCAGTTATACATATACATATGTCCCCATATCTCTTCCCTCTTGCGTTTCCCTCCCTCCCACCCTCCCGATCCCACCCCTCCAGGCGGTCACAAAGCACCGAGCTGATCTCCCTGTGCTATGCGGCCGCTTCCCACTAGCTATCTATTTTAAGTTTGGTAGTGTATATATGTCCATGCCACTCTCTCACTTTGTCACAGCTTACCCCTCCCCCTCCCCATATACTCAAGTCCATTCTCTAGTAGGTCTGTGTCTTTACTCCTGTCCTGCCCTTAGGGTCTTCATGACCTTTTTTTGTTTTTTTTTTAGATTCCATATATATGTGTTAGCATACGGTATTTGTTTTCCTCTTTCTGACTTACTTTACTGTATGACAGACTCTAGGTCCATCCACCTCACTACAAATAACTCAATTTCGTTTCTTTTTATGCAAAGCCCATATTTTTTAACCATTACCCTACAGTTCATCATGATTCTTAAGATGCTGGGGAAAAAAAGTCTCAAATGCCCTTCAAATTCCAGCTGGACAGGGTCAATGTGTCAGTGTTGCTTTTTATTAGTGCTTACAGTCATCACAAAAGCATGGTGCCGTCACTTAACAATGGAGCCGTGAAATACATGAAGCAAAACCTGACTGAATTGAAAGGAGAAATACACAACTCAACTGCAATAGTTGGAGACTTCAATACCCTACTTTCAATAATGGATAGAACAACTAGGCAGAAGATCAACAAGGAAACAGAGGACCTGAACAGCACTATAAGCCAACTGGACCTAACAGAAATGTATAGAGAAAGGGGGAAGATGGCAGAAGAGTAAGACGCGGAGACCACCTTCCTCCCCACAGATACATCAGAAATACATCTACACGTGGAACAACTCCTACAGAACACCTACTGAACGCTGGCAGAAGACCTCAGACCTCCCAAAAGGCAAGAAACCCCCCACGTACCTGGGTAGGGCAAAAGAAAAAAGAATAAACAGAGACAAAAGAATAGGGACGGGACCTGCACCAGTGGGAGGGAGCTGTGAAGGAGGAAAGGTTTCCACACACTAGGAAGCCCCTTCGCGGGCGGAGACTGCAGGTGGCGGAGTGGGGGAAGCTTCGGAGCCACCAAGGAGAGCGCAGCAACAGGGGTGTGGAGGGCAAAGCGGACAGATTTCCGCACAGAGGATAGGTGCCGACCGGCACTCACCAACTCAAGAGGCTTGTCTGCTCACCCGCCGGGACGGGTTGGGGCTGGGAGCTGAGGCTCAGGCTTCGGAGGTCGGATCCCAGGGAGAGGACTGCGGTTGGTTGCGTGAACACAGCCTGCAGGGGGTTAGTGCACCATGGCTAGCCGGGAGGGAGTCCGGGGAAAAGTCTGGACCTGCCGAAGAGGCAAGAGACTTTTCCTTTCCTCTTTGTTTCCTGGTGCACGAGGAGAGGGTATTAAGAGCGCTGCTTAAAGGAGCTCCAGAGACGGGCACGAGCCGCGGCTAACAGCGCGGACCCCAGAGACGGGTGGGAGATGCTAAGGCTGCTGCTGCCGTCACCAAGGGGCCTGTGTGCGAGCACAGGTCACTCTCCACACCCCCCTTCCGGGGAGCCTGTGCAGCCCGCCACTGCCAGGGTCCCGGGATCCAGGGACAACTCCCCTGGGAGAACGCACGGCATGCCTCAGGCTGGTGCAGTGTCATGCCGGCCTCTTCCGCCGCAGGCTCGCCCCGCACTCCGTGCCCCTCCCTCCCCCCGCGGCCTGAGTGAGCCAGAGCCCCCGAATCAGCGGCTCCTTTAACCCCATCCTGTCTGAGTGAAGAACAGACGCCCTCTGGCGACCTACACGCAGAGGCGGGGCCAAATCCAAAGCTGAACCCCAGGAGCTGTGCGAACAAAGAAGAGAAAGGGAAACCTCTCCCAGCAGCCGCAGGAGCAGGGGATTAAAGCTCCACAATCAACTTGATGTACCCTGCATCTGTGGAATACATGAATAGACAACGAATCATCCCAAATTAAGGAGGTGGACTTTGAGAGCAAGATTTATTATTTTTTCCCCTTTTCCTCTTTTTGTGAGTGTGTATGTGTATGATTCTGTGGGAGATTTTGTCTGTATAGCTTTGCTTTCACCATTTGTCCTAGGGTTCTATCCGTCTGTTTCTTTTTTAATTAAAATTTTTTTTTTCTTAATAATTATTTTTTTATTTTAATAACTTTATTTTATTTTACCTTACTTTATTTTCTTTTATCCCCTTTCTTCCTTCCTTTTTTTCTTTTCTTTTTTTTTTTTTGCAGTACACGGGCCTGTCACTGTTATGGTTTCTCCCGTTGTGGAGTACAGGCTCCAGACGTGCAGGCTCAGCGGCCATGGCTCACAGGCCCAGCCACTCCGCGCCATGTGGGATCTTCCCGGACCGGGGCATGAACCCGTGTCCCCTGCATCGGCAGGCGGACTCTCAACCACTGCGCCACCAGGGAAGCCCTCTTTCTTTCTTTCTTTCTTTCTATTTTTTCTCCTTTTATTCTGAGCCATGTGGATGAAAGGCTCTTGGTGCTGCAGCCAGGAGTCAGTGCTGTGCCTCTGAGGTGGGAGAGCCAACTTCAGGACACTGGTCCACAAGAGACCTCCCAGCTCCACATAATATCAAATGGCGAAAATCTCCCAGAGATCTCCATCTCAACACCAACACCCAGCTTCACTCAACGACCAGCAAGCTACAGTGCTGGACACCCTATGCCAAACAACAAGCAAGACAGGAACACAACCCCACCCATTAGCAGAGAGGCTGCCTAAAGTCATAATAAGTCCACAGACACCCCAAAACACACCACCAGACGTGGACCTGCCCACCAGACGACAAGATCCAGCCTCATCCACCAGAACACAGACACTAGTCCCCTCCACCAGGAAGCCTACACAAATCACTGAACCACCTTTAGCCACTGGGGACAGACACCAAAAACAACGGGAACTTTGAAGCTGCAGCCTGCAAAAAGGACACCCCAAACACAGTAAGATAAGCAAAATGAGAAGTAAGAAAAACACATAGCAGACGAAGGAGAAAGATAAAAACCCACCAGACCTAAAAATGAAGAGGAAATAGGCAGTCTACCTGAAAAAGAATTCAGAGTAATGATAGTAAAGATGATCCAAAATCTTGGAAATAGAATAGAGAAAATGCAAGAACATTTAACAAGGACCTAGAAGAACTAAAGATGAAACAAGCAATGATGAACAACACAATAAATGAAATTAAAAATACTCTAGAAGGGATCAATAGCAGAATAACTGAGGCAAAAGAACAGATAAGTGACTTGGAAGATAAAATAGTGGAAATAACTACTGCAGAGCAGAATAAAGAAAAAAGAATGAAAAGAACTGAGGACAGTCTCAGAGACCTTTGGAACAACATTAAACGCACCAACATTCAAATTATAGGGGTTCCAGAAGAAGAAGAGAAAAAGAAAGGGACTGAGAAAATATTTGAAGAGATTATAGTTGAAAACTTCCCTAATATGGGAAAGGAAATAGTTAAGTCCAGGAAGCACAGAGAGTCCCATACAGGATAAATCCAAGGAGAAACACACCAAGACACATATTAATCAAACTGTCAAAAATTAAATACAAAGAAAACATATGAAAAGCAGCAAGGGAAAAACAACAAATAACACACAAGGGAATCCCCATAAGGTTAACAGCTGATCTTTAAGCAGAAACTCTGCAAACCAGAAGGGACTGGCAGGACATATTTAAAGTGATGAAGGAGAAAAACCTACAACCAAGATGACTCTACGCAGCAAGGATCTCATTCAGATTTGATGGAGAAATTAAAACCTTTACAGACAAGCAAAAGCTGAGAGAGTTCAGCACCACCAAACCAGCTTTACAACAAATGATAAAGGATCTTCTCTAGGCAAGAAACACAAGAGAAGGAAAAGACCTACAATAACAAACCCAAAACAATTAAGAAAATAGGAATAGGAACATTAATTACCTTAAATGTAAATGGATTAAATGCTCCCACCAAAAGACACAGAATGGCGGAATGGATACAAAAACAAGACCCATATATATGCTGTCTATGTCTACAAGAGACCCACTTCAGACCTAGAGACACACACAGACTAAAAGTGAGGGGATGGAAAAAGATATTCCATGCAAATGGAAACCAAAAGAAAGCTAGAGTAGCAATTCTCATATCAGACAAAATAGACTTTAAAATAAAGGCTACTAGAAGAGACAAAGAAAGACACTACATAATGATAAAAAGATCGATCCAAGAAGAAGATATAACAATTGTAAATATTTATGCACCTAACATAGGAGCACCTCAATACATAAGGCAAATACTAACAGCCATAAAAGGGGAAATCGACAGTAACACATTCATAGTAGGGGACTTTAACACCCCACTTTCACTAATGGACATATCATTCAAAATGAAAATACATAAGGAAACACAAGCTTTCACTGATACGTTAAACAAGATGGACTTCATTGATATTTATAGGACATTCCATCTAAAAACAACAGAATACACATTTTTCTCAAGTGCTCATGGAACATTCCCCAGGATAGATCATATCTTGGGTCACAAATCAAGCCTTGGTAAATTTAAGAAAATTGAAATTGTATCAAGTATCTTTTCCGACCACAACACTCTGAGACTAGATATCAATTACATGAAAAAATCTGAAAAAAATACAAACACATGGAGGCTAAACAATACACTACTTAATAACGAAGTGATCACTGAAGAAATCAAAGAGGAAATGAAAAAACACCTAGAAACAAATGACAATGGAGACACGACGACCCGAAACCTATGGGATGCAGCAAAAGCAGTTCTAAGAGGGAAGTTTATAGCAATACAATCCCATCTTAAGAAACAGGAAACATCTCGAATAAACAACCTAACCTTGCACCTAAAGCAATTAGAGAAAGAAGAACAAAAAATCCCCAAAGTTAGCAAAAGGAAAGAAATCATAAAGATCATATCAGAAATAAATGAGAAAGAAATGAAGGAAACGATAGCAAAGATCAATAAAACTAAAAGCTGGTTCTTTAAGAAGATAAAAAAAATTGATAAACTATTAGCAAGACTCATCAAGAAAAAAAGGGAGAAGACTCACATCAATAGAATTAGAAATGAAAAAGGAGAAGTAACAACTGACACTGCAGAAATACAAAAGATCGTGAGAGATTACTACAAGCAACTCTATGCCAATAAAATGGACAACCTGGAAGAAATGGACAAATTCTTAGAAATACACAACCTACCAAGACTGAATCAGGAAGAAATAGAAAATATGATCAGACCAATCACAAGCACTGAAATTGAAACTGTGAATAAAAATCTTCCAACAAACAAAAGCCCAGGACCACATGGCTTCACAGGCAAATTCTATCAAACATTTAGAGAAGAGCTAACACCTATCCTTCTCAAACTCTTCCAAAATATAGCATGGGAGGAACACTCCCAAACTCATTCTACGCGGCCACCATCACCCTGATACCAAAACCAGACAAGGATGTCACAAAGAAAGAAAACTACAGGCCAATATCACTGAGGAGCATAGATGCAAAAAACCTCAACAAAATACTAGCAAACAGAATCCAACAGCACATTAAACGGATCATACACCATGATCAAGTGGGGTTTATTCCAGGAATGCAAGGATTCTTCAATATACGCAAATCAATCAAGGTGATACACCATATTAACAAATTGAAGGAGAAAAACCATATGGTCATCTCAATAGATGCAGAGAAAGCTTTCAACAAAATTCAACACCCATTTATGATAAAAACCCTCCAGAAAGTAGGCATAGAGGGAACTTTCCTCAACATAATAAAGGCCATATATGACAAACCCACAGCCAACATCGTCCTCAATGGTGAAAAACTGAAAGCATTTCCACTAAGATCAGGAACAAGACAAGGTTGCCCACTCTCACCACTGTTATTCAACATAGTTTTGGAAGTTTTAGCCATAGCAATCATAGAAGAAAAGGAAATAAAAGGAATCCAGATCGGAAAAGAAGAAGTAAAGCTGTCACTGTTTGCAGATGACATGATACTATACATAGAGAATCCTAAGGAAGCTACCAGAAAACTACTAGAGCTAATCAATGAATTCGGTAAAGTAGCAG
Organism: Stenella coeruleoalba; assembly: GCF_951394435.1. Lineage (NCBI taxonomy): Eukaryota > Metazoa > Chordata > Mammalia > Artiodactyla > Delphinidae > Stenella > Stenella coeruleoalba. Next base: position 87,407,893 of record NC_137152.1, on the reverse strand, counting down.
GATACAAAATTAATGCACAGAAATCTCTGGCATTCCTATACACTAATGATGAAAAACCTGAAAGTGAAATCAAGAAAACACTCCCATTTACCACTGCAACAAAAAGAATAAAATATCTAGGAATAAACCTACCTAAGGAGACAAAAGACCTGTATGCAGAAAATTATAAAACACTGATGAAAGAAATGAAGGATGATACAAATAGATGGAGAGATATACCATGTTCTTAGATTGGAAGAATCAACATTGTGAAAATGACTCTACTACCCAAAGCAATCTACGATTCAATGAAATCCCTATCAAACTACCACTGGCATTTTTCACAGAACTAGAACAAAAAATTTCACAATTTGTATGGAAACACAAAAGACCCCGAATAGCCAAAGTAATCTTGAAAATGAAAAACGGAGCTGGAGGAATCAGACTCCCTGACTTCAGACTATACTACAAAGCTACAGTAATCAAGACAGTATGGTACTGGCACAAAAACAGAAAGATAGATCAATGGAACAGGATAGAAAGCCCAGAGATAAACCCACGCACATATGGTCACCTTATCTTTGATAAAGGAGGCAGGAATGTACAGTGGAGAAAGGACAGCCTCTTCAATAAGTGGTGCTGGGAAAACTGGACAGGTACATGTAAAAGTATGAGATTAGATCACTCCCTAACACCATACACAAAAATAAGCTCAAAATGGATTAAAGACCTAAATATAAGGCCAGACACTATAAAACTCTTAGAGGAAAACACAGGCAGAACACTCTATGACATAAATCACAGCAAGATCCTTTTTGACCCACCTCCTAGAGAAATGGAAATAAAAACAAAAGTAAACAAATGGGACCTAATGAAAGTTCAAAGCTTTTGCACAGCAAAGGAAACCATAAACAAGACCAAAAGACAACCCTCAGAATGGGAGAAAATATTTGCAAATGAAGCAATTGACAAAGGATTAATCTCCAAAATTTACAAGCAGCTCATGCACCTCTATAACAAAAAAACAAACAACCCAATCCAAAAATGGGCAGAAGACCTAAATAGACATTTCTCCAAAGAAGATATAGACTGCCAACAAACACATGAAAGAATGCTCAACATCATTAATCATTAGAGAAATGCAAATCAAAACGACAATGAGATATCATCTCACACCAGTCAGAATGGCCATCATCAAAAAATCTACAAACAATAAATGTTGGAGAGGGTGTGGAGAAAAGGGAACACTCTTGCACTGCTGGTGGGAATGTGAATTGGTACAGCCACTATGGAGAACAGTATGGAGGTTCCTTAAAAAACTACAAATAGAACTACCATATGACCCAGCAATCCCACTACTGGGCATATAGCCTGAGAAAACCATAATTCAAAAAGAGTCATGTACCAAAATGTTCATTGCAGCTCTACTTACAATAGCCAGGAGATGAAACAACCTAAGTGTCCATCATCGGATGAATGGATAAAGAAGATGTGGCACATATATACAATGGAATATTACTCAGCTATATAAAGAAACGAAATTGAGCTATTTGTAATGAGGTGGATGGACCTAGAGTCTGTCATACAGAGTGAAGTAAGTCAGAAAGAGAAAGACAAATACCGTATGCTAACACATATTGTGGAATTTAAGAAAAAAAAATGTCATGAAGAACCTAGGGGCAAGACGGGAATAAAGACACAGACGTACTAGAGAATGGACTTGAGGATATGGGGAGGGGGAAGGGTAAGCTGTGACAAAGTGGGAGAGTGGCATGGAACTATATACACTACGAAATGTAAATTATATAGCTAGTGGGAAGTGGCCGCATAGCACAGGGAGATCAGCTAGGTGCTTTGTGACCACCTAGAGGGGTGGGATAGGGAGGGTGGGAGGGAGGGAGACGCAAGAGGGAAGAGATATGGGAACATATGTATATGTATAACTGATTCACTTTGTTATAAAGCAGAAACTAACACACCATTGTAAAGCAATTATACTCCAATAAAGATGTAGAAAAAAAAAAGAGAAATCTATAGAATATGTCACCTAACAGTAGCAGAATATACATTCTGCTTAAGTACACCTGAAACATTCTCCAGGACAGACCATATGTTAGGTCATAAAATAGACCTCAATGAATTTAAAAGGAATGTAATCATATAAAGTATGTTTTTTGAGCACAACAGAGTTAAATTAGAAATTAATAACAGAAGGAAATTTGCGAAATTCATATATGCGTGGAAATTAAATAAAACATTCCTAAATAACCAATGGGTCAAAAGAGGAATCAAAGGAAATTCGAAAATACTTGGACATGAATGAAAATGAAGACAGTATATGAAAACTTATGAGATCTAACTAATGTAGGGTTTAGAGGGAAATTTATAAACACCTACATTTAAAAAAGAAGAAGGATTTCACATCAATTACCTGACCTTCCACCTTACAAAACTTGAAAAAGAAGAGCGAACTATGGGAATTCCCTGGTGGTCCAGTGCTTAGGACTCGACGCTCTCAGTGCTGTGGCTCAGGTGCAGTCCCTGGTCAGGGAACTAAGATCCTGCAAGCCACACAGCGCAGCCAAAAACAAAACAAAACAAAACAAAACAAAACAAAACAAAGCAAACAAAAAAACAAACTAAACCTAAAACAAAGCAAGCAGAAGGAAATAAATAATAAAGTATAGAGGATACAAAAATGGAGAAAAATAAATGAAACTAATAGTTGGTTCTTTGAAAAGATCAATAATAATAACAAACCTTTAGCTGTACAGACCAGGCAAAAAAGAGAAGATTCAAATTACTAAAATCAGGAATGAAAGAAGGGACATCACTGCTGACTCTACAGGTATGGAATCATTTATAAGGTGAATATTTTGCATAAGCTTATGCCAACAAATTAGATAACCTGAGATAAAATGGACAAATTCCTAGAAATATACAAATTACCAAAACTGACTTAAGAAGACAGAAAGTCTGAATAGGCCAATAACAGGAAGATAAACTGAATTAGTAATTAACTCTCCCCAAATCAATCAATCAAGTCAGCCAGTCAGTCAGTCAGTCTGTCAGTCCAGGCCCAAATGGCTTCACTGGTGAATTTTGTCAAATGCTCAAAGAAGCATTTATAGTAAATTTTCAAAAACCCTTCCAAGAAATAGAAAAGGAAGGGATACTTCTCAACTCATTTTGTGATGCCAATATTACCTTGCTACCATAACCAGACAAAGACATCACAAGAAAACTACAGACCAATATTTCTTATGAATTTAGATACAAAATATAGATCTCAACAAAATACTAGCAATCTGAATCCAGAAACATATACCAAGAATTATACACCATGACCAAGTGGGATTTACTGCAGGAATGCAAGGTTGATTTAACATCCAAAAATCAATTAATATAATATACTATGTTAATAGAACAGAGGACAAAAGCCACATGATCATCTCAATAGACACAGAAAAATCACTTGACAAAGTCCAACACCTTTCATGATAAAACTCGACAAAATAAAAGGGAACTTCCTCCACACGATAAAGGTTAACTATAAAAAACCAAAGCTGGGCTTCCCTGGTGGTGCAGTGGTTAAGAATCCACCTGCCAATGCAGGGGACATGGGTTCAAGCCCTTGTCCGGGAAGATCCCCCATGCCGCAGAGCAGCTAAGCCCGTGTGCCACAACTACTGAGCCTGTGCTCTAGAGCCTGCAAGCCACAACTACTGAACCCGTGTGCCACAACTACTGAAGCCCATACGCCTAGAGACCGTGCTCCGCAACAAGAGAAGCCACCGCAATGAGAAGCCTGCGCACCTCAATGAAGAGTAGCCCCCGCTCACTGCAACTAGAGAAAGCCCGTGCACAGCAACGAAGACCCAACACAGCCATAAATAAATAAGCAAACAAATAAATAAATAAAAACAAAGCTTAACATCATACTTGATGGTGAAAGACTGAAAACTTTCCCCCTAAAATAAGGAAAAGTCCAGGATTTCCATTTTAACCACTTCTATTCAACACCATACTTGGATTTCTAGCCAGGACAATTAGACAGTAAAATGAAATACAGTCATCTAGGCTGGAAAGGAAGAAGTAAAACTATCTCTATTTGTAGATGACATGATCTTATATAAAGAAAAATCCCAAGGAATCCACTAATAAGCTATTAGAACTAATAATCTCAGCAAGGTTACATACAGGATAAAAGCTTAATATACAAAAATCAATTGTATTTTTATGCACTAGCAATAAACAATCTAATTGTAAAATTAGGAAACAATTCTATTTATAATAGCATCAAAAAGAATAAAATACTTAGGTATAAATTTAATAAAAGAAGTACAAGACTTGTATACTGGAAACTACAAAACATTTGTGAAAGAAATTTGAAGAAGATTTAAATAAATGGAAAGACTCTATGTTCATGGACTGGAGGACTTAATATGGCTAAGATGGCAATACTTCCCAAATTGATCTATAGATTCAACACAGTCCCTATCAGAATCCCAGCTGACTTTGTAGAAACTGATAAGGTAATTCAAAATTTCACATGGAATCACAAGAGACCCAGAATAACCAAAACAATCTTAAAAAGAAGAACAAAGCAGGAGGACTCATACGTCCCAATTTAAAAACTTAACTACGAAGCAATGGTAATCAAAACTGTGGTACTGGCATAAGACTTAGACATTATAGGTTATATGGAATAGAACTGAGAGTCCAGAAATAAACTCTCTTTTATGGTCAAATAGCCCAATTTAAAAATGAGCAAAGGATTTGAATAGATATTTCACAAAAAAAGATATGCAAATGACCGATAAGCACACGAAAAGATGCTCAACATCACTAATTATTATGGAAATGCAAATCAAAACTACAGTGAGATACCACTTCACATCCGCTACAATGGATATAATAAAAAAGATGAACAATACATGTGTTGGCGAGGATATGTTGAAATTGTAACCCTCCAACATTTCTGATGGGAATGTAAAATGATGCAGTCACTTTGGAAAACAGTTTGCAGTTTCTCAAAATTAAACATAGAACAGCAATCTTACTCCTAGATATAAATACCCAGTAGGAATGAAAAAATGTGTCCCTACAAAAACTTGTACATCAATGTTTATAACATCATTATTCATAACAGCCAAAAGGTGGAAACAACCCAAATGTCCATCAGTTGACGAATGGATAAACAAAATGTGGTCTATCCATACAAAGGAATATTATTAGTCAACAAAAAGAAATGAAGTACTGATACATGCTGCAACATGGATGACCCTTGAAAATATTATGCTAAGTGAAAAAAACCAAGCTACAAAAAGACCATATATTATATAATTCCATTTATACAAAATGTCCAGACTAGGCAAAGCTATAGAGACAGAAAAGTCAATTAGTGGTTGCTTAGGGCTGGGTGGGGGAATGGGAATGAGTGCTAATGGGTACAGAGTTTGTTTTAGAAGGGGTGTAAACATTCTAAAACTAAATTGTGGCAAGGGGCTTCCCTGGGTGCGCAGTGGATGAGAATCTGCCTGCCAATGCAGGGGACATGGGTTCGAGACCTGGTCCGGGATCCCACATGCCACGGAGCAACTAAGCCCGTTGCTACTGAGCCGGCGCTCTGGAGCCAGCGAGCCACAACTACTGAAGCCCGCACACCTAGAGCCCATGCTCCGCAACAAGAGAAGCCACCACAATGAGAAGCCTGCGCACTGCAATGAAGAGTAGCCCCCGGTCGCCGCAACTAGAGAAAGCCTGCGACCCAACACAGCCAAAAATAAACAAACAAACAAATAAATAAACAAATTTATTCTTTTTAAAATGTGGCAAGGGGCTTCCCTGGTGGCGCAGTGGTTGAGAGTCCGCCTGCCGATGCAGGGGACACGGGTTCGCGTCCCGGTCTGGGAGGATCCCACATGCCGCGGAGCGGCTGGGCCCGTGAGCCATGGCCGCTGAGCCTGCGTGTCCGGAGCCTGTGCTCCGCAACGGGAGAGGCCACAGCAGTGAGAGGCCCACGTACCAAAAAAAAAAAAAAAAAAAAAAATGTGGCAAGGATTGTACAACCCTGTGAATATATTAAATATACTCAAAAACACTGAGTTGTGAACTTTAAATGGGTGAATTTTATGGCTTAGAAATCATGTCTAAATAAAGTTATTTTTTTTAAAAAAAAGCACAGCCCTGGGTACATGATGAACTCCCAATCATTATAAAAAGAGCAAAAATGTGCTCTGTACTTGAAAGGACCTTATGGGGTTTATCTCATACGAGCCTGTCAATCCCTCATGAGGCAGGAACTATTATTATCCTCATGATCACACAGCTGGGACATGGCAGAGCAGGGACTGGAACCCAAGTCTTTCTGACTTCAGATCCCAACCCCTGCTGTTTTCCATAAGCCATGTTGCCTCTCTATACAGTCAATGTAACCACACTGAGTGGGTTCAGTTTAGATCATAGTGGCTGTATCTAGGGAACTCTGGGTCAGCTGGGGGAGTAGTATGTAATGACCTCTGTGCCTTAGGTAAGAAGTGCTCTAGGGGAGCACTGAGCCAGGAGCACAAACTATCAGTTCAGGAAGTCTCTACCCACAGGCACTGTCCGTGGGTCCTCGCCATGTACCCGTGCTAACTCCCTGTGACACAGCTGAACAATCAGCATAGCCAGCCTGGCAATAAGCTGCCATCCGAGGTGGCTCCCATGGGCGTGTCCAATAAGCAGGTGGTGACTTCTCTCAGACAAGATCTGGAAGTCTAATGGTGGCTTCCCTCCCTGCAAGACGGAAACATCTCCCAGCATCAGGTTATCAAGGCCAGGTGATGCGCAGCCTGCCACTCGGTATTGTGATTTGCAGATCCAAGAAGCAGCATGGGGCTGTGTGGAGGAGAAAATGTGCCTGGAAAAGCCCAAATCTCCTCTGGACAGAAGGTTAGAAATGCCAGTAAAGCCAGGTGCGGTAGGCTGATGGCTGGGACAGCATGCCTCTCAGATTGTGAATCTGCTGTAAATTGCTCATCAGCTTTCCCCAAGAGGGATGCCCTAGTCTATCGCTCTGTACTCAGCCACTCGGCAGGCTGACTTAAAAGAAATGCTTGCAAAGAAACAGGACGGTGATCCAAGTAGATCAGCATATATATATGCTCAAATATATATCGCACACACACACACACACAGCACGATGTTGACCCAACCAGCTTTCTATTACTTGGCCTTGCTGTATTCTATAGTCCGATGATCATTACTGGTTATAATGACCTAGAAGACTTGGAATACGTTCATGTTCTTTCTGAATCATCATTAAAAAAAAAAGAGTCTGTTATGTTCAGTCTAGCTTTAGCACTCTGCATGTTGTGGAGTTTTAACTTCATGAAAATCAGTAAGCCACGCATGGGCTATGTAGTAGCCTTTAACCAATATTCAATTCACTAGACCAAACTGTTTTCTAACCATGGGAGAAAATGTAGAGTGAGTTCCTCCAACTGTGGTCCCAGTTGGGGCCCCCAAAGCCTTATTTTCCTGGATTTCCCCAGGACACAAGTGAATTCAAGGCTGGAGAGATGGTAGCTGCCTCTGGATTTCCCACCAGCGGTACAGCTGGAGAACTGGTATTTGTCTGAGCCTTTCTCAAGCCCAGGTGTTGTTCTGTAACCCGGGCAGAGGTCTCCTCAGTGGTGCCGCTTGCCGTCCCCCTTGCCCGTCCTTGGGGCCATGGGATAAGATGTGCATACCAGCCCCCGACAAGCGGAGCTGTGAGGCTCACCCTGTCCCACTGGCCAAGAGCACTGGGTGGCTGCTGTTGAACCCAGCATCTAACAGTCCCAAATGCCACACATCTGGGCCCCAAGCGTGGACTCAGGGCCTTGGGGAAGTGAAGCACTGCAAACAGCAGGGACACCACCGTGGTCCATGTGGCTCCTGTATGGACAGAGAGGCCTTGTGCTAGAGGCAGCCTGAGCCCCCGTCACTCTGCAGGCCCAAGGAGGCTCTCAGGAATCAGGGAGGGGCTCTAAAGCCATGCCCGTTATTTCTAGAAGTCTCCTTTCCAGGCTGCAACACCTCCAAGAGAAATCAATTTGCCTTTGGAACAGCTTCCCTTTTCCCTTTCTCCCTCTCTATCCTGCTCAGTAAGAGGTATCATTGGGTGTGATGACAGAGAGGAAGACCACAGGGGACACTGACAAAGCTAATGCCGGCCTTGCTTTCCTTTGGCCATCTGAGATTTGATAGTACAGATGGCCACCGCTTCAGAGCTATTCACCTGTGGCAGCTCAGCCCCTGGGCTCCTTCTATTCTAAGTCAGTTCCTTTGCTTCTCTATGTGAAGCCTCCTTCATATGCTTTGAGGCCACCTATCCTTTCCCACATCTGTGGTGGATTGCCTTCTAATTCCTGTGGACGTGACGAGATGTAAACGTGGGCCTGTCACGACGTTCGTGATGAAGAGATCATGAGGTGAGAGGGTGGGTGTAGGTACACGGCCCACGGGGTGCTGGTCATCCATCAGGAGTGTGTTTCTAGGGGCTTCCCTGGCGGTCCAGTGGTTAGGACTCCGCGCTTCCACTGCAGGGGGCCCTGCAGGTTCGATCCCTGGTCGGGGAACTAAGATCTTGCAAGCTGTGCAGCATGGCCCCCCACCACCAAAAAAAAAAAAGGAGTGTTTCTACTCTCAAACTCCTCGCTCTAGATGACATGGGACCACGCCGTAAACCAAGACAGCTTTGAAGAGAGAAGAAAGAGTCAAGCAGCAAGGCAAGTGGATGGAGCCATCAGCACGTGAGGAGGGTGACTCCTGGGTGGTCAGTCTCAGCTTCCACCTGTGATGTTTGGGTGCAGGGATGGGGAAAGCCTCGGGTCTAATACATAGAGTACCTGTTCTTTGGGTCTCCCCCTTCTCCTCCTACTCTGGTTCGGGGCAGCAGCATCTGGACTGGGCCGATTTGTCCTGAGGCCCCTGTTTGTGTCATCACCAGGACAGCCCTGAGGGGTGGCTGTACTGAGTTGCCTAACTGGGAAGCCTTCTGTTTGGGGGCAGCACTTGACCCTGTTTGTTCTCAGTGATCGTCCCCTCCTATCTCCAAGCCTCCTGCTGGATTGCATTCTGGGCCTGCACAGCCTTTCCTATCCCAGCCTTCCATGGCCTCTTACTTCAGGCAGCTCTGTCAATGCCGACTCTGATGGACAAAGAAAGGTTTTAGCTTCAGTTTCCACCTCCACTTTCAACTAAGCCAGAACACCCGTGCATCTCTCTTAGATCACTGTAGCTCTAAAGCTTTGCCTTAGATCCAATGCAATTCTCGAATTGGCTCTACGTATTGCTCGTTTGCTATTTTTATCTTACGTTCCTTGATCAACTAAGACACAAGGTATTGTCACAGGCATCCTTTGTGGGACAGGCCCATCTGAAGGCCAGCTGTCTTTTCCACTGTCTTGTGCCACGTAGGACGCAGTGGTACAGCATGGGCTCCTGGTAAACCAGGCGCTGGCAGAATGGGGTGAGCATTCCATGTCTCCAGGGTCCAAAGGGCCTCTGTTACACTGAAAACCGAGACTCAGCCCTACCTGCCTTGATCATTGGAGGTGGGAGAGGCTGGCTAGCAGGCCTGGAGAAGACCATCTTCCTGGAATCCAGCAGGAGGCGGCAGTACCCCGCAATCAGGCAGGCAAAGTTGGTGGCTTCGGGCCACTCCATCAACAGCACCAGAGGCTGGGGGAGACATGGGAGGAAATGTGAAGACACAGGAAGGAGCGGAGCAGGTGCGTGTCCAACAGAACAACAGCAAAGGCAAGATGACTTGCATAGTTACGAGAACATACTTTCTGAACCCCAAATTAAGGCACATAGCCTGACAAATAATTTCTTCTGATTTGAGAATTCATTTATAGTAAATTCTTACCCAGGTATCAAAACTAAATCAACCTTTAATTACACATTTAATGAACCACTTTTACTGAAAAAGACTAAAATATAACATCACATGACTGCTGTGTGGCTGTTTGGGTTTTTTGGGGCTCAGCAGATGTGCAGGCCTGCCGGGAGAGCAGGGCTGAACCTGGGAGTCTAGGCTAGGTTGGGGAACATCCTTGACAGGAAGTTCCTCAAGTGCACAAGCTATCTCTTGCTCATCGCTATAACCCGTTATGGTACCCAGAACAGCCCCCCGGACATGGACACTCTGTGCAACCTGGTTCTCACTGTGTCTTCTGGGCCACAAAGTCTTTATGGTCTGCAGTCCTGCTCAGACCTTCATGCTCTCCCCCCCGTTTTCCTCTGTTTCCCAAAGTGCTCTCACGATGTTAACTGGTGCTCCTTAAAAGAGTTCCTTGGTCAAATACGTGGTGAAATGCTGAGTTAAACAAAGCTATGCAGATAGTTATACTTATGGGAATTCTCAGATCCTTTAATATATTAACGTGCACTGTGAAACTTCCAGAGGGCTTTAGTATTCCAACTTTTTCCAATTATTTGATGGAAAAATCTATTTTCATAGAACATCTCATGGTAGTAGGGTTGCTTTTTCTGTTTTGTCTTGTTTAACCCACGTTGGAAAATACTAGCATACCCTGTTGACTTCTGTTCCTGACCGTAAATCAGTCAAATTAATCTTGGCGTTAGCTAGTTGACTGCTTCAGAGACCTGGCAACGATATACCCAAATAATCAGTACCTTTTTAAGAAAACTTCCCAATATCTGCATTGTAATTTTATGGTTTGAAAATAAATCTGGGTCAGACTGAAGTCAGCCATGAGAGTATTCTCCCTGCCATAGGGCAGTGGCCTCCAGATAAAGACCACTGAAGACTGGCTGAAGAGGGAGCCATGGGGTCGTGGCGCATCTCGTCTTTTGAGGGTTCCCGGACCAGGCATTAAGAGCTAAAAGAATTAAGAGCAGGGAATGAGTCTCTTCTCTGACTAGTGAGGGGTGAGGAGTGAGGTGAGGGGTGATTAGGGCCCCCACTAGGGTACTGGCAGTAAAAAGGGACACAATGAAGACTTGATGGAACTTGGTCACCAACTAGACTAGCCTTCTTTGGCTGGATCATCACCTTGGGAACAATTCTGAATCCAAACCAGCTCAGCTTTTAGCTAAAGTTGTACCAGTTTTCTTTGCTATTTCTCAGGATCCTGACACGTAGCTTGAGTTGAATATTTTCAGTTCATATAGACCATGGGTTGGCAAACTTTTTCTGCAAAGGGCTAAATCGTAAATATTTTAGGCCTTGTGGGACACACGGGCTGTGTTGCAAGACCTCTGCTATTGTAGTGTGAGAAAAGCCATAGATCATCTGTAAGCTAAACAAATGGATGTGACGGTATTCTAAGAAAACTGTTTCCAGAAATAAGCAGTGGCGGGTCAGGTTTGGTTCATGGGCCATAGTTTGCCACCTGATCTAAGAGAAAAGCTTCTTTCCAGTTAAATACAATTGTCTGTATTCATTTTCACACCTCTCAGCTTGTTTCATTTGTCAACAGTGATCTCCTTGTCCACTGGAAATTCTTCTCTTGGCTTCTGTTTCTGTGAGGTGACACTGTGCTCTGGTTCTATAATCTCTGACCACCTCCATCTCTGTCTCTCTCTTCTTGTGCAACCTCCCCACTCGATGTCCCAGGCTCAGTGCTCAGCCCTCAGTTCTCCACGAGGGCATCAACTTTCACTTTTGAGCTGGGGAGCCCAAAGTCACCATCTCTAGTCTATTTCCCCCTTGAACTCTTCCTATCTCAGAGCTCGTACAGTGCTGGGTCTATATCGTACAATCTTGTGCTGGATCGAATCCTCTCTTGAGTTGTTTAATAGTTATTGTTCATCCAATTCTACAGCACGCCACGGTAAGGCATTCGGATTCTGCCCCACAGGCAATGAGTTAGCGATGCTCCTATGGAACTCATTCAATACCATCAGGAAAAAAAAGGAACCATCCATACTCGGAAGAGCAATGTCTCCTTTCTCCAGTGAGAAAGGGACCAGGGATGAGACGTTACCTTTGGGTCATCATTTGGAAGGGGCAGAGGGGATGTCTGTACCTCCAGTTAATGCATGCTTCTTAATCACAACAGAATGGTCAACTCTGGGTACAACAAAGTAGAGACAGAAGGGGAATAGAATGGGGGTGGGGGAGAATAAGATGCCCTTCCTTTCTGCCTCACCCCCTACCACCAATGACAGAGGTTTGGGTATGGATAGCTGCTACCGCCATTACTATGAGGTCCCAAGACCTGCTAAGCTGGCCTCCAGAGCGTTCACAGACATCATGGCCGTCACTGCTGCCACTGCTTTATTTCGGACCCTCAACATCTTCCTCCAAGGCCAAAACTTCTCAAGGTATATGTGAATGGGTCACAAGTGTGCTGAGATCCTGAGCCCCTCGGCTTCTGGGTCCTGTTGCCTCTGGCCACAAGGTGCCTCATCTGTTTATTCCAGTGGGTCGTACAAATTGTGGCATTTTCATGATATGGAAAAGGTGGGGACACACTAACCTCAAGACCTTCAGTAGCCTCCTGATCGGCCTCTCTGCTTCTAGGCTCTACCCACTTCACCTCCATATTGCTGCCTGAGTGTCTTCCTAAAACACAACTCTCACTTAAAATCTTTAATAGCACATCACCTAAAACCCACTGCCTTCCAACATCACACAAAGCCTCTTGTGACCCAACCTATAGCTCCAAGCATATCTCCCACTAACTCTGCCCTCCTCCCGCCACCGTCCCTCACCGTATGCTCCAGCAACACCACCTCATTTACAGGGTGCTAGAGAGGCCTTGTCGTTTTACCCATTCATACCTTAACCTATGTTGTTCCCTCTGACTGAAATGCTCCCGTGCCCCACTCTGTCCACCCAGCAAGCTGCTATGCGCTGGCTAGATGGCTCATGGACCACGCGACCCGTTGGGATGTGCAGCTGTGCATCCCAGAATGGGGCCAACGCAGGTCCTGCCCTCGTGGAGTTTATGAACCATCAGGAAATAAGACATAAATGAAGGGAATTTCCTGGCGGTCCAGTGGTTAGGACTCAGCGCTTTCACTGTGGTGGCCTGGGTTCAATCCCTGGTCGGAGAACTGAGATCCCACAAGCCTCGTGGTGTGGCCAAAAAAAAAAAAAAAAAAAAAAAACAAAGACATAAATGAAATAATCACACAGAGGAATATGATTGCAAGGTATGATAAGCACTATGAAGGAAAAGTAGAGAGACCTACCAGAACACAGAATACCCTGGACTGGGGGATGGGTGGATGGGTGGGTGTGAATGTGTGCATGTGTGACTACTTTGGTTTCAGAAGCTGGAGGGAGCTTCTTTGAGGAAATGGCATTGGCTGACAACAGAATGAGAGACCACTGGACCAAAGCACAGGCTGACTGGCTGGCTGACTGATGGAGAGACTGATAGACTAGCTGGCTGCAGAGTAGCCTGACTCGCTGATGTCCTTGCTGACGAGCTGTCTGCAGGACAGGCACAATGCCTCCCAGCCTGACATCCTGACTGGTTAGCCGCCTGGCTGGCTGGTCTGCTGGCCGATGGACAGATCGGAGGCTGAGTGCCTAACTGGCTGATGGACTTAACTGTCTGCCTTCAATTTCCCCTCTTCTCTCTTACCCCCAATACAGCCCAATGTCGGTAATAAAACAGCATGAAGGCAAAACCTTGTGCCCAGAGAGGGCCGAACACAGCCCGAACTGGTTCAGCACAGCACATCAGCAGCCTCTCGTCTGCATCCACCCACAGCCCACTGGGTCCCAGCACCGGCCAAATGCAGCTGGCAAAAGGGACACAGAAGCAACTTTTGCCAGCAGGGGTAAAAATCAAATCAAAGGCAGGCAAGCAAAGAGACTGGATAGGTTTTCTTAGAAACCTTCAGAAACAACATTTTATTTTAAATAGAATTTTAATGATCATGACGTCTAATGTAATGCTTGTCCCGACAGAAAGCACGAGAGCAATGAGGCTCAAACACGAGAAGAGGAGACACACTGGCCCGCAAGAGATCCCTTGGGACTTTCCTTTGATGGTTTACTTTCCCCCCTTACGGGCTCCTGTGGTAATGGGGTATGGTAGTGGCCCAGAGCTGTCTCATTCCCAGACTGTGCTGTCTCCTGAAGAAAGATATTTGCATACTACCTCACGTTTGCCCCACTACGAGCAAGTAAGCTGAGTGAAAACTGTAGCTAAATATGCCCAGGCCATCTTCAAATGGAAAAGGAGAAAAGGAGAATGGAGTTGGAGGCATGGCCAGCCCTGAGAAGGTACAGCAGGCATTAATTTGACATGCTCTAGCCCCATCTCCTTCCTGGGGTGCCCTGGGAGCTCAAACACAGCCAGCACTTTGGGATGCCAGCGAGGGAGGGGACTGGCTTTGGGGTAGCCTTACCTCATGCTAGCATCCCTGAAAACAGGGAAACAAAATCGGAATCCAGGGGTCTGGAGGAGTAAGTGTACAAGATGACGGTCCTTGAGTCCCAGGGGACCGGTACCTTTGAGTTCTTGCCTCCACAGCACTCACTCAGCAAAGTGCAACCTTCTCGTAGCCCCCTCCATGCACCAACACGATGTCCTGTTTATCCTGCGACGTAGGCTCTCACCTCTTCACCCACCCACGATTTGGACCGTCCGAGTGCTGCGTGCGCAGCACTGTCGTTCAGTGCACTCAGGATATAGGCAGCAGGCAGTAAGGGTTACGTATGACTTATGCTTTGTGTGTGCAAGACAGGAATGTGTAAGGGGATACGCGTGCACTCTTAGTGATTCTACGTTTCATCCTCACTCTTTCTTTTCCATTACCACTGCTATTCCTCCAGCTCAGGCCCTGCCCTTGTCACTTCACACCTGCACTAGCACTACGATCCCCTCCCCGCCTCCCTGGCTTGGCACTAGCCTTGCAGACAACCATCTGGTACATTGGTCCCAGTCAGCTTCCATCCTGTCACTCCTCTCTTCAAGGGCCTACAGTGGATTCCCACTAGGATTCTCAATTCCTCAGACTGGCCTTCGAAGCTTTTCACCAGCTTCTTCTGCCCACTGCCAATCTCTCTCCAATCTCTTTTCTCGTTATTCTCCTCTCCAGTCAAGCAACTATGCTTATCGACCTGCACATATGGCTTACTTATTTCTGTGCTTACTCTCTTCCTGTGAACACATCCCACTTCTCCCTGCTAATCCATGCCTATCACTTCAAGATCCAGCTTCAAATACCCTCTTGTGGGAAGCCAGTTCTGGTTAACCCCTTCCTCTTCTTTTGTTCCATGTTCCACACCACACTTACCTACAAAATTTTACTTCATATGAACTTCTCCTCATTGCTGTTTTGCTTCGGAAAAATAACAGGTCTCGTTTGTTGACTACTTACTCTGTGTCAGGCAGTGTCCTAAGACGTTTTACCTACATTTTCTCATTTAATCCTGAACGACAACCTATGGAGGAAGGCACTCCATTTTGCAGTTGAGGAAATCAGGGTTCACAGAAGTTAAGACACCTTTTCAAGGCCACACAGCTAGGAAGTGGTAGAGCTGGGATTTGAACTTGGTCTGTCTGATTCCAGAACTCCATACATGTTCCAATGTGGTGTGATTAAGGCAGGTCATGTGCCTTTGTGAGTCTCCCCACTAAGAGCGAGACCCCTCCTGGGCAGCATTCATGCCCACAACTGTGGCCAGATCACTCCTAGAAATGAGAATAGTGTTCCTCACTCAGGCAACATCCACTGACCCTGCTTGGGCTGGTTCCTCCCAGAGCTTTGGACCCAGAGGTCAGTGGTTCTCAAACCTGGCTGTACTACAGAATCACCTGGGAAGTGAAAAAGAAATAAATCCTGACGCTCAGGCTGTACCCTGACCAATTAAATCACAATCTCTGGGAGTAGGGTCCAGTCATCTGTATTTTTTAAAAGCTCTCAAGGAAATTCTATTGCGTAGCCAACATTGAGAATCACTCGTAGAACATAGGAGACTTGGTTGGAAAGGTGTTTCTAGTTTTAAACCCTTTTTATTTCTCAGGAAGCCATATCTCCCCTGCATGTCTTGTCTTTCCTCCCACGCTTCCCTACCTGTCCGTTTGGCTTTTTACCCAGCAACATCTGAGGAGGGCAGCAATCATTGGTTGAGGTAGTGGCCACAAGCCAATGAAATATCAGCTCCGGGCAGGTTCCTAAACCAATGGGAAGCCTGTGAATCACAGGTGGAAAACTCAACATAATAAAGCTTCCTGGGTTTCACAAAGACACAAATAAATAATTTGCTCTTTTAGAAAGAGCAAACGTTCCACCTGTTAATCTGCTAACAATATCTCCCCCCGGGAAATCCTTTAAGAAAGGAAACTTGCACCTCCTCTAAGAGCATCCGCCAGCTGGCAGGCCGGCCTTCCGCCACCCACACTGGTCACTGGGTGTTGAAACAGGAGAGCCATGGAGGAGGCGGCTGACCACGGCTGTCAGACTCTGCACAGGCGACAGCTGCTTGCCAGTCTGAACGAGCTGATCTATGGGAGAGGTTCTAAGATTCGAGAAGAGCTGGACCCTGGGAGGTGAAATGGGGACGAGGTTCTGCCTGCTCCCTGTCTCCCCAGGCCCCCTTGGTTCTGTCCACGTACTCAGACACCCTCTCATCCATGGATCCAAGTGTGCACGCCTACGGCAGAGCTCCCTAACTGGCATGCACATATCCCTTCAGCCTCAGGGGCAGCCAGGCGGGGCCTGGGGTGGCCAGAGTCCCCGGGGCTGGTCCATTTAACCCAGTGTCCTGCATGAATATAATTTTCTCTGTGTGCTGTGACACGAGAAAGATTGGGAAGCAATGGCCTGGGAGGTAGCTCCGAGTTCCCCAATCCCCCTGCCCATTGCTGAAAACCTGTCACAGGTTGATCAGACACTTTCTAGCCTTCCCTAGCACCGCCTGATCTTAATATGGGGTCAAGACAGTGTCCCAGAGGGTTGAGAACAGAAAGAAAGATGAGCCCCCAAAGGCCCAGGGTCTGAACCACTTCAGAATCACTGAACCTCACCTAATGGGTTGACACTCTGTTTCTCAAGTTTACTTCTTCCTCTGTTCCCAAGGCCTGTTCCTGGGAAGAAGTAGCCCCTCGAAGCCGCGCTTACCTTGGCATCCATGATGCTGGTCTCCACCCGGGCCACGCCCTGGTTCTCCCGGAACAGCTGGATCTTGCTGATCTTGCTGAACTCGGACAGCACAGTGGTGAGGTTGGTTTTGAGGTCAATAACATGGCTGATGCCGTGACGGGGTCCCACTAGGAGGGTGGTGGCCGACTGCTTCTCATCCTGGTGCCCCAGCGTGGTGGGCAGCATTCAAAGAAAGAAGGGCAGAGGAAGTGAGGAGAGGAGGCGGGAGGAGGAAACAGAAAACAGGCGTTGGACCGGTTCTGCTGCAAGGTCTGGAAACATCTGGAGCTCAGTGCCAGGGCCAGAGGACAACCTCGAAGGGAAAATGGTCTGGGATGCCCCTGTTCTCAGGCCAGGGCCCCGGATCATCGGTCCAAATGGACACATTAGCCTCAGCAGAAGGGAGAGTGAAGAGGGCAGCAGCAGGGCTGGTTCTAGCAAAATTGTCAAATAGGTGAGGTTTATTAGCACCCTCTTCCTACCAAGCCCCAGGGATTTTCCATTTGTTGCCTCAGGCCACTCAAGGCTCCCACCTGGTGCTCTGTCTGAACAGGTGACATCCTGTGTTTGGTCTTTACCCTCCCTCACCAACAGCCACTTGAACTTGCACTTCTCACCTGGTGCTAAAAGCTGAAGTGACAAAGTAACTCTGCCCAAGGTGTCAAAGGTTGACTGGGCGCTTAATGACTGGAGGAGTGGAGGGGGACCTCCCTCCCTAAGAAGATATTTGCCCTTTAATAGGCATTACAGCAGTCTTACCCCAGAGGAATGACCTATAAGAATTTCAGCACTGGGCTTTCCGTAATCCTCAAATCCCAGTATGTAAGTGGCCACCTCTGCGCCTGATGGACTGGATTCCCTTAAGTGGTCGTGACAGGCTCCTTGACGCCATCAAGCCTGAGCCCTCTGCCGGCCCATTCCCTGGCATTAGCATCATTCCCGAGGAACCTATTCCATCTGCTCTAGACGCTTCGGTAAGCGGCTTTCCATCAGTTGCCCCACGAGCATGACAGTGTGTTCCCCAGAGCGTGACAAGCACCTGGATCCAGTCAGCAAGATGATTTGAATTTCCTTTCACCGAGGCTCACTAGGGTAAACTAGCCTGGGGCACAGTCTTAGGGGGACCACTTGTGCCCCACTGGAGAGGAGCGTTGCTATAGTGAAGGCCCTGGCAG
Source organism: Stenella coeruleoalba (assembly GCF_951394435.1). Classification (NCBI taxonomy): domain Eukaryota; kingdom Metazoa; phylum Chordata; class Mammalia; order Artiodactyla; family Delphinidae; genus Stenella; species Stenella coeruleoalba. The sequence goes on along the minus strand of NC_137152.1, from coordinate 87,389,633 downwards.
GGAGGGGGGACGTCTGGGCTAGGGGATTGAGGGAATATGGGTAAGAGCAATGAAACAGGGCAGGGGTCGGCAAACTCTGGCCCACAGGCCAAATCCAGCCCTCTGCCAGTTTTTGTCCAGCTCACGGACTAAGAATGGTTTTATACATTTTTAAATGCTTGGAAAAAATTCAAAAGAACCGTATTTTGTGACATGTGAAAATCACATGAAATTCACATTTCAGTGTCCCGTAAACAAAGAGATATTGGAACACAGCCAGGCCCATGTGTCTATGCGTTGTCGACGGCTGCTTTCATGCTGCAAAGGCAGGGCTGAGTAGTTGCGACAGGGACCTTCATGGCCTGCCGGCCAGGCCTAAACTATTCACTTATCTGGCCCTTTATAAAAAAAGCTTGCTAACCTCTGAAATTGAGAAAAGGGGGCACAAAAGAGCCTAGAGGGATACTGTTAACAAATATAGCCTCCTACTTTACATTTTATCTTTTCCTTTTGTCCGCATCGCGAGGCTTGCGGGATCTTAATTCCCCAACCAGGGATCGAACCCAGGCCCTGGGCAGTAACAGCGTGGAGTCCTAGTCACTGGACCGCCGGGGAATTCCTGAAATTTTTTATTTTATTTTTTTGCCTCCTACTTTCACCATTTTACCAGAGGCGGGACCAGAGCACCACGGGAGGGAAGAGGGAGAAGAAGGAGGAAGAGGACAGAGCATGCCACCTGAAAGATCTAATGGAGTCTCTCCTGTCCCCCCAGCCAAGGACAAGCGCCCCCGAAGGGTTCCCTCCCCCTCGCTGCCCTCACTGACCAGGCCCACAGTGTTGAACAAAACGCCCGTGAACGTCGGAAGTTCATTCAGAATTCGAAGATACTGGAGTTTGGCCTGAATTGCAGAGCCCTGTGGAAACAACCGACTCAGAAATATGAGAAACTTGAGGTGCACAGGAAAAGCAAACCCATGTCCGCAGGAAGGAGGGTCAACAGCTTAGGACAGGCACTAGTCAGACCAGTCAGAAAGCCCCACTGTGGGACGCTCGGGAGAACCACAGGAAGGTTCCAGTTTGGACAGCTCTTGCCAGACTCTAGCATCCCATCTCCCTTCCTAAACCCTCCTCCTATCCCCCGATCTTCATTCCTGAAGAATCCAGCTTACTCATTTTGTTCCTCGGTTAATTTCGACGCCTTTCCCCAACTCCAACACCCCACGACATCTATACCTCTCTCCTGAGATCCCTGATGGCCACTAGGTACTGGCCCTCCCCAACTGGGGGTCGCACTCAGTACCTTTATCCTGAGCACCTCTAAGTCCCGAGCCTGCTCTTCCTCTGGCAGAAAAGTCTCCATCAGTGGTACCCGCATCCCCCGGGCACTTGAGCCAGAAACCTGTGAGTCACACTGGACTCTTCCCTCAGCCTCTCACCTGAGGGCCACCAGTCACCAGATCATCTTGATTCTACCTCCTAAGTCCCTCTCCACCCTACCCATCCCTCTTCTCTAGCCCCGTGGTCATTGCCTGGATGTCCTCCACTTGCATCACGGTGGCAGCCGGGTTACGTTCAGTACTAACACTCCTTTCCCTCCATCCCTCCACATTTTCAGTTAGAGGGAACAGCCTAAAACATAATCACACCACTGGCCGCTTAAAGCCCTCAGTGGCTCCATGCTGCCTACAGGGTGAAGGATGACCCCTTTCCACGGCACACGAGGCCCTCCGTGAACAGGTTCCTGCCAACCTCTTTGGCCTCCTCTCTTGCCCGCACCCCACTCAGGCAGCTTCCTTGAACCCTCCGCACTGGTTTCTGCTGATCTCTTTGGATCTCCCTGCCTGGGAAAGTCTTCCTCCCCGCAACTCATCTAGACAAACTTCTATCTGTCCTTTAAGACCCAACTCTGGCATCAAATGCACCAACTCCTGGCCTTTTCCATCTCCTCCAGGCTGGGCTGGCTGCTGTTCCTCCGCGCTTCCAGGGCACCTGCACTGGTCGCACTGTGTTGTGACTGCCTCTTGTTTCCCCACCAGCCCGTGCCTGACTTGAGGGCAGAGACCGGGCCTTCTTCATCTTTGTATCTCCGGCCCAAGCACTGGGGGTGGGGGGCGCTCAGAAAAAGTGTTTGCTGAGGAGATGGTTGGGAGCCCTGAAGCTCTCAGCTGGGAAGAAAACAATCTGATTAAATATGCACAGCAAAGTAGGAATGGCTTAACTCTCGGGGGAAATCTGCGTCTTAAAAGAGAAGCTAGTTGGTAATGCAGGGAATCTGGCATGGGTGGAATATAAGGGGGCAACTGTGTCCAGTGTCTCCATCTGCATGTGGATTCTGGTGCCCCTCACCACCCGCCTGCCTCCTAGGCAAGCAGACTGAGCCTTGCAAGCCTGAGAAGGGCCTGCGGGGTTGGGAAGGCAGGGAGCGGGAAAGCGCGGGAGAGCACAGCAGTGACCTGAGTCCTCCACCCGCCACCCGGCGACCCATTCTCCAGGTCAGGCCTTGCCCCATGGGGCTGGGCTTTTATCTCCCAGAATTCCCTGTACCAGGGCTGATGAATTAGAAAGCTGATGAGGGACAGAGCAGTTGTTTCCACGGGAAACATGTCTCCCCAGGGTCCAGTGCTGTCCACACCACAAGTGCTTCATCAGCACTGACTAAATGGGTGGAACGACCCAAGAATATTCTCCTCCTGCACCTTTGTCCCTTTGCTTTGAGGACCCTGGGCTCTCCCAGTTACTTGCCACTGAGCAGTCTCTGGGGGTGTCTCAGGCTTGGGGAAAACCCCTCTCCACAATCATGCCCCATATCTGGCCAAGCTAGATGTGTATCCAAGTCAAAAACAGTGGGGAGGGTTCCCCAGAAGACCACACCTGCTGGGAAAGCACACAGGAGTCCCCCATGGCCACTAGTGCCCGAGCAGGGTGCCCGGTGGCCTACTCTGGATACCTTGGTGCTGCTGGAAGGATGTGTTTGGTGCGCCTTCAGCTGCTGAGAGAGAGATTTCCGGAGGTTCTTCTCTTTGATGCCCTGTAGGAGGGAGGGGGGAAGAAAGGGTTCCAGGCCCCACTCCTTCCTAAAAGCAGAAGAAAAGTAAGAAATTAGAGAGACAAGGTGAGACAGAGAAAGCAAAATGGTAAGACAGAAACTAGCTGAAATCTGAGACAGAGATGGAGGAATGGAGATTAGGAGAGAGAGACAGAGAGGGGCTGGAGGCAGGCGAGTAACATTGGCCACAGTTCTCTAGTAGAAGCTGTAGCCCAAGGGCATCCTGGTCTAGGTGTGAGGAATTCCAATTCTCACTCCCATCCCAGGCCCACATTCCTAAAACGCAGAGCACAGCTCAACCACTGCACCTTCTCCCTACACAGCTATTTGCCCCCATCCGGAAGGGCCCTGGCGCAACTCACTCCACATTCTTGAGTGAGATCTTCTGACTAGGTCGAGTAGCTGAGACAGTGATATAGATGTGGAGGGCAGCAAGGCCCAAAAGCATCTCTGGCTTGGAGTCCATTCCAAAGCGTTCTCGGATGACATCGTTCCGACTCTGTGAGAGAGGGCAGTCCAAACCCGTCAGTTAAAGGAGACGTTCCCTCCCCACCCCCCACCCCACCCCACCCCACAGACTCCCTTATATCCTAGAAAAAACTCGTGGTGTAAGTAAGCATCCTAGATCAAGCGGAAGAGGAAGATTCTGCCCTTGGGGAAGAGGTAACAGAGGAACCTCAGGTCTCAGAGACACTATTTGCTTCATTCAGCGGATACTGGACAGCCCCCTTCTCAGTGACTGGTACACACAATGGCAAGGCACAAATGGTCAGAACATCTAGGGCGCTGCAAAAGTGAGACATGGCAACACTCCCTTTCTTTCCTCCTGTTACAAGAGACCTTTCTGCCTTTTCTCTGGGGCCTATACTCACCGCCCCCCAGCCCCAGCCATCGGAGGCTCCTCTACCAGCTCAGATGGGAACAAAGGAAGAGAGACACTGGGAGGGATTCTCTACAGGTCTCTGGCCCAGAAGCCCACAGTGAGAGATGGATTGCAGGGATGGGGCAGATATTCTTTCCTTGGGGTCTGCAGATCAAAGCAGTGATGAGTCAGTCTTCCCTATGCTATCCTAAAAAGGGTCTCCTGGAACTACTGGCCAAAGGTATGACAACCCCTAAACCCTGAAGGTCAGAATCCCAGCTATCAAGGATTCAGCCTTGGTTAGACCAGTTGCCCATTGTGCTGAGGTGAAACCAGGATGAGCTAAGAGACTAGAGAGCCACAGTGGTATCACTACAGCATAGGAGAGAGTGTAAAAGGAATACTCCATCAGTGATCATCTATGCAGAAAATCCAATGGAATCTACAAAAAAAAAAAAACTACTAGAACTAATGAGTTAGCAAGGTTGCACGATATAAGATCAATATACAAAACCAACTGTATTTCTACATGCTTGCAACAATCAGAAATTAAAGTTAAAATCGAAACCATTTACAATAGCATCAAAAAACGAAATAATTAAGGATAAATCTGTCAAAACATGTGAAAGACCTGTACATTGAAAAGCAGAAAACACTGCTGAGAAAAATTAGAGAAGCCCTAAATAGATATATATTGTGTTCATGGGTTGGAAGACTCAAACCAATGTATAGATTCAACACAATCTCCATCAGAATCACGGCAGGTTTTTGGTAGAAATTAACAAACTAATTCTAAAATTCACATAGAAATGCAAAGGACCTAGAATGGCCAAAACAACTTTGAAAAAGAACAAAGTTGGAGAACAGACACTACCTGAGTTTAAGACTTAATATAAAGCTACAGTAATCAAACGAGTGTGATGTTGGCATAAAGATAGACACATAGATCAATGGAATAGAATGGAGAGTTCAGTAATGACCCACACATATACAGGCAACTGATTTTTCACAAAGGCACAAAGGCAACTACATGGAGAAAGGATGGTCTTTTCAATCAATGGTGCTGGAACAATTGGATATCCATATGGAAAAAAGAAGAACTTTGGTCAATACTCTGTACCACATATAAAAGTTAACTCAAAATGGACCACAGACTTAAATGTAGAACCTAAAATGATAACACTTCTAGAAAAAACTAAGAGCAAAATCTTTGTGACCTTGGATTAGGCAAAGACTTCTTAGATATGACATCAGAAGCACAAGCCATAAAAGAACAAATTGACAAACTGGACTTCATCAGAATTCAAACTTCTGCTCTGCGAAAGACACTCTTTGGAGACTGAAAAGACAAGTTAGAGACTGGGAGAAAATAACTGCAAATAACATACAAATGACTTGTATCCAGAATACACAAATAACTCTCAAAACTCCATAATAAGTAAACAAACAACCCCAATTTAAAAAGTGGGCAAAAGAGTTGAATAGACACTTCACCAAAAAAGCTGTATGATGACAAGGAGGCACACGAAAAGGTGTTCAACATCATTAGTCATGAGGGAAATGCAAATGAAAAGCAGAATGAGATACCCCTGCATGCTATTAGAATGACGGAAACTTCAAAAATACTGTTAACACCAAGTGCTGGTGAGGATGTGGAGAAACTGGGACTCTAACACACGGCTGGCGCTTACATAAAATGGTACAGCCACCTTGGAAAACAGCACTGGAGTTTCTTCAAGAAATTAAAGAAAGATAGATCTACCGTATGAATCAAGCCATTCCATTCTTAGGTATTTACCCAAGAGAAAAGAAAGCATATGTCATACAAAGACTTGTACGTGAATGTTCATGGAAGTTTTATTTGTAGTAGCCAAAACATGGAGACAACCCAAATGTCCATCAGCAGGTGAACTGTAAACAAATTTTTATACATCCATACGATAGAACACTACTCAACGATGAAAAGGAATGAACTACTGATACACACGACAACATGGGTGGACCTCAAAACCATTATGCTGAGTGAAAGAAGTGAGATCAAAATAAGTGTTCACACCGTATGATTTCATTTGTATAAAACTGTAGAAAACGCAAAGTAATCTGCAGTGACAGAAAGCAGGTCGGTGGCCGCCTGGAGATGGGAGTATGAATTACAAAGGAGCCTGGGGAGGCTTTTGGGGGTGTTGGATGTGTTTAATATCTTGAGTGCGGTGATGGTTTCGTGGATATAAACATATGTCAAAACTTATCACACTGCCGTTTTAAATACGTGCAGTTTGCCGTGCGTCAATTAGACCTCACTAAAGCTGTTCAGTATAGAAAAGGAAGACAGCTGAACACATCATCACAGAGGGGAGAGAGAGGGTGGACAAGGTCCTGTCACCAAATTCCAAACTATCTGAACTAAACATCCATCTCTGCACCCAGCAAACATCCACTCATCTTTCAAGGCTAACAGCACGCATGCATCACTTCCTCTGTGAAGCCTGCATCGTGCCCCTCCCAGGGAGAGTTGGCAAATTGCTTCCTGAGTGCCCCTACTGACATTGTACCCTGCCATCCTCGTGGTGCGTGCCTGTCACACTGCCTTTATTTGTGCACATATCTGCCTGTGAGCTCTAGCGATCTAGGATAGTTCTTTGACCACCTTGATTGTCAGCACCTAGCACAGGGCCTGGCCCAGAGTAAGTGCTCAGCAAACGTTTCTGGATGAACTGAACTGGGAACCATCTCCTTAGTGGAGCTCGGGATTGGGGATTGGGACCTCCTGTTACTCAAATGCACTTGTTAAACCGGGGTATGCTGTGAAGATGCCAGAGTTACTGGGGTTGCTTCCTCCTGAAAACTGATAAGATCTGTCTAGACAAACAGACAAGACTTGGAGCCAGAGCCAGCTCAGGCTGCCAGGCCAACCAACTTGACCATGGCCTACGGCGGTAGCAGAAAATAAGAGAGCCTTCAGAGCTACCTGAAGGTTGGAAAAACTTACATAGCGACTTCATTGTGATGGCAGAACAGCCTGCCAGCTTGTTTGTCCATTGGTCTGTCTGTCTGTGTATCCCCAAGCCAGACTCTACCTGGATGTAGAGGTACTCGAAAGCAGCAGGATCCCGACGCAGCAGCTCCACCGGGTCTTTGGGAAAGAAACTTATCCGGAAGAGGCATTTCATTCCATGATAGTGTGTCCGCTGCACTACCTGAATCCCAGGGGTGAGAGGTGGGAGGAAAAGAGAGCTGGGATCAGTGGCTGGGTGCCAGGAGTCAGCTCGGCGGCTCTTCAAGGCAGGGCCTGGCTGATCCCAATTACCACTGGGGAAAGTGATGAGGAGCTAAGTCTTTTCTGCCCTTCTGACCCAAAGTGACTAGAATTTTCGAACCACTTATCCACGACTTGGCCTTTATCAACAACCTAAGGCCCAGGACATGAGGTAGGAAGCAAGGGCTCCTGGCAACTTCTCTGACTCTTCTTGCTGCGGGGCTAATGCCTTTGCCTTGCAGAGGGGCTCAGCCTCAAGCAAAGGAAGTTGCTTATGAGAAAGCAAATCAAAGACTTAAAATCCCATTTGGAGGTGTAGCTGAAACAAGCTGGCAATATACCAGTAACTGCTGAAGCTGGGATAGGTAATGAGGGTTCATTATCCAATTCCTTCTACTTTGGTGTATATTTGAGATTTTTTTGTAATAAAAATGCTTAAAAATCCCATTTGGAACAAGAGACCAGTTGGATCCACAAGGCCCCTTGAGGGGTGGGGAGGCGCTTAGGCATCCCTCCAGGCAGGACACCCACCTTTCCTTCACAGGTGGGAACCTGTGAGTCTCTGAAGTGCATCTGGCTGAGAGCTAAACTTGAAGAATTCTTCTTTCCTAAATCCTTTCATTTTTGCGTGTCTGATTTCAGCTTTTGTTTCGCTTCCTTCAGACATTTCTTCCCAGCCGTCTCTCTCCAACTCCTTCCCTCCCTCCCTGGGAATATATTTTTTTTGAAGCAACTGAGAAATTATTTATTTATTTGGCCGCGGCACGCGGCATGTGGGATCTTAGTTCCCTGACCGGGGATTGAACCCCCGTCCCCTGTATTGGAGGCGCGGAGTCTCAACGACTGGACCACCAGGGAAGGAAGTCTCCACTCCCTGGGAACACTGATTGGCCCTGGTTGCCTCTCTTGCTCTCCATGGTGCATCACCACTGGTAAAATACTATCGAGCAATCCTGGATTTCCTTGGCCTTTTTCCAGAGGCTGGGAAGATAAGACACTTTCTCCTACTCTACGTTGGAACTTGACACGGGTGACATGCTGTCTATGCTTGGTCGCACCCAGCCCGTTCCCAGCCCACATGTGTCCTAGCCTCAGAGGTCTCACTAGACTCCACTCGCTCATCCTTCCATATTACAGCCTTCACCCTGAAGGTAAAGTTCCCCTCGCAGGAGGAAAAGTCTAGCAGGACCTCCAGGAGACAGTGGAGTTGACACTGCTCAATTCAGTCTTGCACGCGGTAAATCACCACCCCATGCTTTCCCCACTAGTGACCACCAAGACTAACAACTGTCATGCCTTTCTTAGGTCACAAGAGACATTTTACAGAGTTTTTTTTTGGCTGTGCTGTGTGGCTTGTGGGATCTTAGTCCCCTGACCAGGGATTGAACCCGGGCCCTTGGCAGTGAAAGCACAGAGTCCTAACCACTGGACATCCAGGGAATTCCCAAGAGACATTTGAAAAGGCCTCTGTGGGTGGGTCATAAAGATCTTGATTGAGAATTGGGACTTCTGGGAGCTGGCTGAGCATATCATGATGAATTTTCCAGAAGGAGAGTACCTGGTGGCCTCTTCTCTACTAAAGGCCATATGCAAAGCTATCAGGCCAGGACAAAGGAGTTACTTACATAAGCCAGGGGCTGCTTGTCCTGGAGAAGCAGGAACTTGTGGTTCTGTTCTGGCCCGGCATATTCAAGGACAAGGGCAAAGTGCTCAATGTACCTCAGGGAAAGCCGGTCCTGTAATGTCACCATGACATCCTGTGGAAGACAAAAGAGCCTTGAGAGAGAGATCCCTTCCAGCTCTAAGATACTCTAAGCAGGACAGGACCCAAAATGGGAGACGGGGACTGAACATCCAGAAAGATAGTCCTGGGGGGAAGGCTGAGGCTGGGAAAGTGGGCCAGACAGAGACACTGGCCTTTATGGTAGCCCAGGCATGGTGCTCCAGGATGAGGAGAATGACCCAGGAGTGCTGTTCAGAGGCCTGGGCCCTGGGGAACACCACAGGTGCAGGGGGTGGAGGGAGGTGTTTCTGAACTTGGCCGGGCCAGGCATATGGCAAAAGAAGGTCATGGCCCTTCCTCCCCCTCTCTCTCCTTTCATTCAACAAATTGTCTCCTGAGTGTGTCCTAAGTGCCAGGCACTGTGTTGGTTCTTCCCTCAGCTTCTCACATGAGTCAGAATGTTCACTCTGGTTTGTCCGGCAACTTAGGAATTAACAAAAGCCAAAGCCACAATTACATGATTAAAAAGTAGACGATTTCTGGATTCATAACCTAAATTGAATGACTGGAGTTACTGGCAAAATGTTCATCTTTGATTTAGCTGGCTTTGAGAGACGATCAATTTAGCAACTTGAAAAATGCATCCACGCAGAGGAACAATGTCATGTGTTTTATGTACAGTCATGAATTTGACTACTTCTGCACTCTGCTCCGCTGCCCTACTCTTGATATTAGGGTGTCTGGAAGCAGATCCATGGGGGCTGCCCACATGTCAGTTTTGAGACTTCTACCATCTATTTGCTGTGGCTTCAGCATACACTGGCCTCCAGCGTGTGTGTTCGTAGAATCGGCATCGCTCAGCCCCCGAAGGCCGGAAAGAAGCAGGCTTGGGAATGCGAAGCTCCCTTCCAGCCAGGGTTGCCAAACAAGCCCTTCAGCGAACATTGACAGCTGTTTAGCTATTCAAATGTTAGGCTGGAAATTGGTGGGTACTTGAGAATATCTCTTTGTATTATCCAAGTAGTCACAGAGGCGCCAGTGTTGCTGAAGTGCTGGCAGGGAGAGATGAGATTTTCTCTGCAGTTCGGCTGCTTTGGGACTGTGGACGGCCAAGCTGGTGATTGCCAACCGGTGTTACAAGTCTAACAGCTCCCATGCCAGGCTGTCAATTCACCCAGGTACCTCTCTGGGACAAGCGGCCTGGCAGCCTGTCCAAGTTCCAATGAACAGCCAGTGCACCCTCCCTGAAGTCATGGTAAGGTCACAAGCCAGGGGACGCTGCTGTCCTGGAAGGCTGGGGCTACCTGGAAGCACTAACGGCGGTGACATTGTGAGGTGGGAGGACGCTCAGAGGAGCCTCCACGGGGAAAGAGAGGAGTAAATGCTCCAGTGTGGAGACAGATCGACAACGGACATACCGGTCCATGATTTAACACAAAGGAGGATTCTGACACAGAGAGATACCCACATCTGGAGGAGGGGAACTTGGACACCCCTGGGTGGCCTAGTTTCAATGTCCCTCCCATAGACGGAAACCTTCGATAGTCAAGAGACCATTCTGCGGCACCCTAAGGAGTGTGTTTTGGTCCTAAGTCCCCTGGGGGACCCACCCAGGCCTAAGCCTTCCTAAGAAACTCTCGGTTCAATCAACACGGGTTAGGCCCAGGCTTTTGCAACTCGGGCGCTACTGGCACTTTGGACAGGACAATTCATCATTCGGGGACTGTCCCATTCCTTGCAGGACATCTAGCATCTCTGACCCCGAGATGCCAAATGCCAGTAGCATGCCAAACCATGGGGATGACCCCAAATACCCTCAGACATTCCTAAAAACTACCTGGGAGGGGACAGTGCCAACCCTGGCTGAGAACCGCTGGCAAAGCCAATTCTGAACACCTGATAACTCCTCTTAGGGAAAGTTTCCTGGCCCAGGGCTTGCTTTATTTATAGGGTTGTCTTAGCCCCAGCAGGGGCACCTCAGGACATTCGTGGGCCAAGGTGGGTTTTCTGGGCAGGCAGCACTGATTGCATGGAAACATTCATTCTGGGGATGGCATTCTCTTTCTGGAGAGAATCCAGAAGAAGCAGGAGCAGATATTTCTATCCCAGAGCAGAGCTGAACCTGAGGGTTAATAGTACATCGCCTCTCCTCCTCAGGACTAAGGGAATAACTACAACTTCTAGATGCCTGGCTGAGCCGTTAAGAATCAGAGCTCATTAATTGCTCTTCCTGGGAAAGGAATAGCCAAAGGGACTGTTGGTGGACTTTTCAAATCTTGGTTCAGTGCTTAAGAGCTGGCTGGTATTTAAAAAGCAAGCCATGGCTAAGCTAATCTCCTGAGAGATGGTTTGTTGATTTCTGTGTGTAAACTTGCGTAGGTGTTATTGTATCCATTTAAATCACTTTTGCTTTATAAATGGTTTAATGATCTTCATACTCCTTAGCTCCTAAGCACTCCTTGAAGGACGCAGTGTAACATGGACACGAAACAGTTAGCAGATGTGTGCACACATGCATGCATACACACATGCATGCACGTGTACATGCGTGCACACACGCACACACATACACACAAACAGTCACTAGCACACAGTCGGGCATTCAACTTTCCCTCACCACAGTCATCCGAGGACTGTATGTTTTTGCAACAGGGTGCTCCCAGAAGCAGGAGTTCAAAGACCAAGACCACCTTGCTCTGGTAGCAAGCGGCTTGGTGCAGACTCAGAGGAGCCCAAGGACCAGCAGGGGTGTGTGCTCCAGAGGAGAGCACCTCCTAAGAGAGGACAACACCAATCTGGGAGAGGAGACCCTGTGGGTACCTTAACAGTGGTCCGGCCATCAAACGTGAACGACTTGATCTGCCCATTTTCTAAGAAAACCTTCAGGACATTGGGGATGAGGAGAAGAGCTTCTTTCTTCATCATCTTCTGTGAACAGGCAGGGAAAGGACAAGGAGGGGGACTCATTTAGAAGGAGGAGGGAAGCCAGAGGAGGGGCGTGGAAAGGAAGAGAAAGGAGTGAGTGAAGGAGACAGGGAACCAAAGGTATGGAAGGACAGAGATACAGAAGAAAGAACCCATCAGTGATAATGTTAACGTGGAGACCAGAACCGAATTCTCCAAGAAGACACTGGGCCATATCCAAAGCTCACCCTTCATTCGATGTCACTGCACATCCACAGTCTACTGTGGCTCAAAGCTCCACAGCTCAGAGGGGGCTTGGCCCATAGAGACCACCGCACTCTGAAGGGCTGATGGAAGGCCTTAGGAGCCTGCCTCACTCACCTGCTCCTATCTCCTGACTCCTGCCTTTCCACCTGGCCCTTCACACATCGAGATCACTTCCATGTCCATGCCTTTGCTCTGCCAGTCTCCCTCCCTCAAGGCATCCTAGGTCTTCTGTGACCTGGCCCCTGCCTACTTTTCCAGAGTCATATCTTACCATTCCCGGTACCCACAGTGCTCTTTCATGCCTGCATACCTCTAACAACTCATCATTCAGGGACTGCCATAATCCCTGCAGGACATTTAGCGTCTCTGACTCTGAGATAATAAATGTCAATAGCATGCCAAATCGTTAGGATGACCCCAAACACCCTCAGATGTTCCGAAAAGCTTTCTGAGAGTGGGCGGTACTGACGCCGATTGAGAACCACTGGCAACGCCCATTAAAAAAATATTTAATTAATTAATTTATCTGGCTGCACTGGGTCTTGGTTGTGGCACACAGGATCTTCACTGCCGCGTGAGGGATCTTCACTGCGGCATGCGGGATCATTTAGTTACGGCACGTGGGATCTACTTCCCTGACCAGGGATCGAACCCAGGCCCCCTGGATTGGGAGCACAGAGTCTTAGCCACTGGACCACCAGGGAAGCCCCCAAAGCCCATTTTCGAATACCCGGGGCTACAGCAAGCGCAGAGGACCAGGGTCTAGCCTTACACTAGTAGTGACCTGGCACACATACGCAAATCCACTAGAGAACAACAATAACACCAAATCAAACCAACAGGTATAAGATAGCTACGGTTTCCCAGATGAGGTGAATTGGATCTTGATTTTAAAGGAGGTGGCAGGCGTGGACTATTAGAGAGGCCAGACAAGAACAGTCCAGATCTAGGGACTGTCACGGACAAAGTATGAAAACACAAGCAAGTCCTCCTGGGTCAGGGTGTGGTAGGGGGAGGGGGGTGGTGCTATCGTGACATCAGATCATTTCGTGATGGAGTCAAGCCACAGTGGGGAGTGATGGGATCTAAAGTTGGAAAAGTGACTCCCCGGTCCTCTCCCTGATCCCGAGACGCCTCGCTCCCGCCAAGCCCAGAGGCCCCGGATTCCCAGGCTGATGACGCTCAGCGGTGGCTGGTTTTATTTAGCACACTGGGTTGGACTCAGATAATTACTTAATTGATCGTGCTTAAAAATAGAGCTGGCAAGGAACACCCACAGGATTTATTTTTGCTCTGGCTACTTAATAAAGCGCTGGAACACCAAGAGAAAGGGATGATAGGGTAGCTGGGAGTCACCTGGGCCTGGACTCCCCCCGGGACCTGACCGGTGGTGAAGCTGCTACGGTCCACACTGGGGTGGTGGTGGTGGGCGTGTATTGTGACATCATTTCCTGAGCACAGTGAGAGTGAGAAGGTTGATCCCTGTGTCTCTCCCAGACAAGAGCCTCCACCATGCTTGGTGGCCTGTCCGGGAGCCTGTCCTGGAGCGACAGAGTAACCCCGGGGGGTTTCTAGCTACACTGGGGCATTTATGTGCAGACTGGTCTGCAGTGGGGGCCGGCTTCTGCCTGTGGCTAGACGTGACATGTGGAGAGGGGAATCATGGGGGAGGAAGGGGGAGTGGGGAAGGGAGAGGAAGAAAGAGGAGGAAAAAGGAGGGAAAGAAGGGGAGGGGGAGGAGAGGAGGGATTCTTCACTGGGTGGCCTGGCCTTGGTGGGTTACTCGGTGATGCCAAGACGGGATAGGTTGTACCTATCTGTACTCTCCAAATTCAAGACTCACTTCCTCTGGGTGTTCAAGGGTTCAGGACACAGATGTCCCCTTAGTGACTTGGACCTCAGGATCTGCTTTACTCCGATCCACAAGGACTCCACACCACTCCCTTTCCTCTCTGCTCACTGGCCCCGGCTTCTCTTCAACCTCTTCTTCTGTGACCGACACGGAGCTCAGCCACCAATTATTCCGATGGCTTAGCCAATGGGGCCCAGTTGTCACTTGGGCTTCACAGCCTTCCTTGAACAGGGATGGAGGAGGGCCTAGGTGGAGTTTGGGTATGAGAGTCAGGGAAATGGAGACGGAAGACACCTCTGTCCTCTATCCATCCCTTCGTCTGGGTGGCTCTGCCTCAAAGAACTATAGGGGTGCCTGGCAACCTACTGATTTCTCCACTCAGGCTGGGCCTCCTAGCTTGTCTCAGCTGCAGCTGTTCCTCACTACAGAAATGCCACGGGCCTCCCGAGAGCCCAGCCCAGGACAGCCTGTAAATGCACACAGTGCCTGTTAGCTCCGGCTGTCCTTCCCTCACCCACCCCCATGGGATGTCACCAACTTCTGCGGATTCCTAGAGGACTCGGAGTTATCCATGGCCGCTTAATACACATCTTTCTGCGCTCCACCCACCTCTTCTCATTTGCTTATCTGGAACAGATGGCTCAGTTCACGTTAACCCCACAAAGCAGTGCGAAAGAGTGGGCTGGCCATGACCCCCCAGATTGGCCGCTGCATGGCATGGGCGGTCAAGCATCACCTGCTCCTCGAAATCATACCACCCTGCGGTGGATTCTACACTGTCTCAGTCTGAGCCGCTTGTACTCCCAACATCACTGAGAGGTACCCAGAGGCAGGGAACAGGCATTTATTTTGCATCCCTTGTAACGCTGGGAACACAGCCGGTGCCTACTAAAAGCTCTGTGACTTAATGAGTCTATATCATTTCCCCCAGGCTGCTTCACCCTTCATTGCACAGTCTTCTCCAATTGAGACCTGGAGCTGTGGGATCACTTCAACGTGAAGAGAGCTCAATGTCACCACCTCTTCAGAAAACCACTATTTCCTTCCTTCAAGTAGCCAAACGATGTTTATGGAGCACTGTGCTAGAGACGGAAATTTCTTGAAGCACCGTGAGGATTCTGAGAGTATTGATACATATCCCTTCTCCCCACAATGCCCAGGGCTTCTCTGGATGCCACACACCCCTCACTCAATACCCACCCAGAGTCCCGAGGTCCCCGCTCCAACCCCTTCATCATAATGCTGTCCATTCTGAGGAGCAGCAGATGAGCAACTGGCCCAGAGCGAGACCTCGACGGCCAGGCCGACTCTGGCCAAGGGCCGCGGGGAGGAGGCCGAAGCTGCACTTACTGCATCTGTTTCTCCAATTGCCACCTGCTCAGAAAATCGGACCTTCACGGGATTGGATCTCAGCTTGGCCTTCTTCGCAGCACTGATGAAGGCGGATTTGGGGGACTGGAAAAAGAACAGAGAGGGCTGGTGAGTTCTCCATCCCTGGGAAAAACCCGACCTTTGCTGCACGGGACTTAAGATGTCTCCGTATGGGTACCCTTTGCCCTGCTGATCAATAAGCCAATGAATAAGTATTGATTCCCTACTAGGTGCAAGGCAATGTGCTAAGTGCTTCCTTAGGTGACTGGTATGTTCTCTGTAAGCTGGGCATGAATCGAATTGGAGTAAGTTGAATCCCATTATTAATGCTCTAGGCCTAGGGGAGTTTGCAAAAATTCTTTGTAATAACATGCACTGAAGTTTTAAATATTTGATTTTCTTAATGTGAGATATACCTAAATGGTGGTTTTTATTACGTCTGAATATGAACATCGCAAAGGATTTACAGAAATAATCTTATTCACTTCAAAGATATGCCCTGCCCCTAGGATGGAGGCTCATAGAAAATATTTTAGATGTGGAAGAAAGGAGGTCTAGCCCTCCAAAAGGATTTCTCCACTATTTCTACACTATTGGGGAGTAGAGCCATTAGGGATTTTACCCAGGTGTCCTGGCTTCCTAGTTCTGGGCTCTCCACTACTTTGTTCATCCAATTCTATAAGAAATGCTCAATCAGCTAGGCTCTCCAGTTTTCGAAAGCTCCCACAAATTCAGCAGGACGCATGGTTAGCAAATGCTGGAAACTAAGTCTTTCCTGGGTGGGCCGTGGATTTGAGGAAATGCAGGAGCCCTGGTGAGGGGCACCCTCATGTCTTTGGGGGCATTTATTCATCCGTGTGACAAATTTAGGGAGGGCCCACTCTGTACCAGGCACAGTTCCAGGTGATGAGGGATCCAGCAGTGAACAAGATGGGCAAAACTCCCTGGCCTCAGGGAGCGCCCATCCTAGCAGGGACAGACAGACAGACAATAAACACAGAAATATCTCTTAGGTAGCAAATAAGGACACGAGGACAAATCGAGCAGAGTGAGGGACTACAGCAGAGACTGAGGCCGTGAGGGTGGGGAGCGGCCGGGGTGTTATCTTAGACGGGACCGTCAGGGAAGACCTCTTCCAGGACGTGACATTTAAGCAGAGGCCTGAAGGAAGTGAGGTTGAGACCGCCATGAGGACATCTGGAGCAAGAGCCTTCCAGGAAGAAAGAACAAGAAAGTCTCTAAGGTGGGAGGAGGACTGGGGTGCGTGGGGAACAGCCAGGAAGCCCAGTGTGGCCGGAGTGGAATGACTGAGCGGGGAGCCGCAGAGGAGTCTGGGGGCTGGATCACGTAGGGCCTTGTAAGCCGTGTCAGGAACTTTGGATTTTGCTCCACCGGAGGGTTTTGAGCAGACAGGGTCTGACTTGCATTTAAAACGGATGCCTCTGTCTGCTGTGTGGAAAATAGTACAGGAGGGTGGCAGCCAGAGGAGGGAGGGTGGCAGCCAGAGGAGAGAGACCTGTTCGGAGTCTACTGCAGGAATACAGTTTAAAATATGATGGAGGCTTGGGCCAAGATGGTAATAATGGCGCTATGATCCCAAGTGAGTGGATTCTGGCTAGATTCTGAAGATAGAACCAAGATGCGATGTTGACGGACTGGTTGTGGGAGGTGAGACAGAGGAGTCAGCTGGAAGAATGGAGATGCCATTTACTGAGATGAGGAAGGGGGAAATCAGGCTTGGGGCTCCTTCAAACCATCTCCCCTACCAGTCTTGACGTGGAGCCTGCGAGCCCTACAATCAAGCATTCCTTTGTGTTAAGGCCCTGAAGGGTCCCCACCAGCTGGGAAGGCAATACATTAAGCTATTTTCTGCCATTAACGCTGCGGTTGGGATTCATTTACTAGATCAGCCACAGGAGGGCAGGGCCCTAAGATAAAGACACACCAGCAACAAACGTCCTCGTCAGCTCTTGGGCCCTGGTCCCAGCTGTGTTCTCTTCCGGAGCCGACAATCTCACTCCCCACAGAGGGCAG
The DNA here is from genome assembly GCF_951394435.1 of Stenella coeruleoalba. Taxonomy (NCBI): domain Eukaryota; kingdom Metazoa; phylum Chordata; class Mammalia; order Artiodactyla; family Delphinidae; genus Stenella; species Stenella coeruleoalba. Next base: position 87,372,339 of record NC_137152.1, on the reverse strand, counting down.
ACTGCAGATAGCCACTGAGTCTCAGTGCCGGCTAGAGGGCAGAAACACCGGAGGGAGGAGCTTTAAAAAAAAACCCGGGGCTTTTAAAACATTTTTAAATTCCTGGGGCTGGGGCCCAGGTATTGGTATCTTTTTAAGCTTCCGATGATTTCAAAATGCAGCTAAGGTTGGGAACCACTGAGCTAAAGGAACCTTAGCCTTCTCCTCCTGAGCCACAGAGACAATTTGTTGGCAGCAGACAATATAGCACAAGGAAATCCAGGGCTGGAGATCGTTGCAGAAAGTGATTACAGTATTGATTGTTCATGGAAGTCGAGAAATGCCTTTGTGTTGCACAACTTGGTGCTCAAATCTTGGGTGGAGGCTGTGGGCTGTGGCAGGAGCAAAGGGAGGGGGCAAGATAGAAGGATCTGTACTTCTGTTCAGGCAGCTCTGCTTGACTCTGTCTCCACAGTAGTCACATTTCCACCGGAGGTGCCAGACACAAGGTAGGTGAACTCTGTTCTACCTGACAGCCACCCTCTCTTTTCTCTGTGATCATCCGTCATCGAATGCCCTCGTGCACAGTGTGGAATGAGGCATGTCTAGAGACCTGAATGGGCCATTTAGTCCACCCTTCATTTTTACATAAGAAACGGAGGCCAGGGAAGAGGATACAGTTTACTCAATGCATCAAAATAACTGAGTAGTGGAGCAAAAAACAGAACCCAGATTTTCTGAGTCTTGGATTAGCCATCACCCCCCACAGCGGACTGAAGCTGGAAGTCCATTCCTGGTCTTTCGTTCACTGGTCTGGTTCTACCTTGGTCCTAGTGAATGGATTTGAACAAATGAAGAACCCTAACTGGTACCCTCTTATGTATCACATATGGAGAGGGGACAGCCTCCTCGCTATCCTCAAGGGTTACAGTCATTTCCAGTGTCTGTTGTACAGCTGTTTTCAGCTTGTTTGTGCCTCATTCCTCATTGACCCTTGTCCTGTTGGTTTCTAAGACTCCATCCTATTCTCGGTCTTCAGCCTTGATCACTGATGGTGACTCACTCGTTGCCAGCTGGTCTCTGCTACATGTCACAGAGTCATGTCTAGCTTTATGCTGCGACACAGGTGACACCTGTCTTGCAGTGTGACTTGAGGGGCTCTCAAAGGTCACCCTGTCCCAAAGCATCTTCAAAGTGCAAATATGGGGCCTGAAGTTCTTGATACTAGAGTCGCTCATTTGAATTAAAGTATTGAGAATTGGGAAGGCCCTGGTCAACATCCAAATGTGGTACCTAGAAGGAATAATGAACCCACTTCAGGGGCCAGCAGACTATGGGCCTGTGTGGGCCAGCTCCTACCCACCACATATTTTAGTAAATAAAGCTTTATTGGAACACAGCCGTTAGGCCTACAAAGCCTAAAGTATTTACTATATGGCCCTTTACAGAAGAAATTCAGAGTCCTGCACTAACTCGTTAGCATGCACTCACCCACTATGTCTAAAACTTACCTGATGATAAGAATCACTGGGAAATGCTCGTTAGAGAACACAGATTTCTAGGCCTACACCAGACTTCAAAAGTCAGAATCTCTGAGAGGGTAGTGCCCAGGAATTGTTGGAAATGTCCTAACGCACTAAGCATAGACTGAGTACCTTAAAGCTGGGACATCTGAGCTCCTGACTGACCCCATTTTTCCTCCAAGCAGCTGCGAGTCTCATTTTGCAATGGGCACCCTTTCTGGCTGAAATGAATTTTGGCCTGAAACAGGGGACTAGAATTGCTAAGTACCTCCGGGGCCATTGCAAGCCCCTTGAAGTAAATACGAAGCCAGCGGCTCCGTGGAATAAGCAACAGAAGAGAGAGGCTGCTTTTCCCTCAGGACTGAATTAAGCAGCTGGTGATTCTTTGACCATTTTTTAATTTGGTGGCTCTGTTAGTACAGATTTCAGGGTTGTGTTCACTTACACCTTGGCCAAAGACAGGTATATGGCCAAACGTTTTAGTGTATGATAGGGCCGCACTTTGATAATTGTGAAAGGATTTTAAGAACATGGAGCTCAGGTTCCTGAAGCTTTGACAGCCTCCTGATTTCCCTTTCTGCTGCCTCATTTTCTTTGACACCTGAGCCTACTTATAAGCAATTCCCATAGCAACCACTGTGGGAGCCGGAGACAATGGAGGGCCATCCTGGTGTCAGGGGCCCACTGATAAGGGACCCAGGGGTCTTTCCTTCCTGCATTCAGGACTGCCTAGAGGGGAACATGTCCTCTCTCTGGCTTCCAAGGTCCCCCACAAACCACACATAACCCTCACTCCCCATCTATCACCTAGTCGGGTGTTCTGCCCACAGCTCCCTGGACACATGGGGCTTCTTCCCACTTCTGTGTCTACCTCATGCTATCTCTTCACCACCCCCACCCTTCAGGGTCCCCAGCGTCCCTTTTGCTCAGCTAAATGCCACCTCTAAAACCCAGCTCAAACTCTACCTTGGTCCTGAACCCTTCCCCAACCTCGTCATTCCCCTCCCTGGGTTTCCTGTAGTACTCCTCGTGAATCCACACCATCATTGCTCATCTCCCTAACCAGGCTGCAAAAGAAGAGATGACATTTTATATTGCTGTGTCTTCCCCTAGCACCAAGCGCAGAGTAGGCAAATAGAAGGCAGTAGTTGATTGCTAGGGTTAATATCAAATTACTTCATCAATTCAGCAGATAGGGTTTGAGTACCTACTCTCTGCCAAGCAGTATACTGAAGAAGCTCTGTGGAAACTAATTCTTCTGCGGTGGTTCCCATTATTTTGGCTTTTTTTCTGGACAGGTGGTTCCAAGCAGAGGGGACTGAGACTCTTTGGGTACAGGCTAAGTTTTCAAAACCAGGAAACTAGGGTTTCATCTGAAGGGACTGTCTGCTTGCTTTGCCAGGGCTATTCTAGGACACAAGCCAGTACTTTATTTTAAAATATTTATTGAGGGCATACGATGTGACAAGGTCTAAGGGTACCAAAATGAATACATATTCAGTCAATCACGGGGAATAGTTGGTCACTCAAAGATTAAAGAACACTCTTAAATACATATAGACTTAATAAGTGGCTATCTATGCAGTATGGTTTGAGGGTCCCTGGGAAAGGATTCCCTATGACTGCCCAAGATACTCCCCAATGATCTGTCATGGTAACAGTCACTCCTTTAAAAGGAAAATGCCATCAGAAAGAGACTACACATTAGACTGTGTACCCTGACTACATATCAGAATCATTTGGGGAGAGTTTTCAAAAGATCAATACCTGGGCTCCATCCCCAGAGCTTCTCATTCAATTGGTCCGAGGCTAGACCCCAAGGATCAATATGTTTAAGAGCTTCTCAGGAGGTTCAAATGTATAACCAGTAGAGAACCACCGTATTAGACCATTATCAGCCACAGAATGTAGGAGTGGCAGGGGCCTTAAAGATTGTCTGGTTCAATGTTTCCCAAATTCTACTGAGCATCAGAATTACTTGTGGCTCTTATCAAAAGTACAGATTCTTGGGCCACAACCTGGACCCATCAGGAGATTTTCTTCTGGAGACTGTCAAGCTTGAACATGAGAGTCTGGTAAGAGGCACCCATGAGATGCCAAGTGCTACCGTGTTCTGTGATGTAGGAGCTGTAACAGTGAACATGTGCTGGGGGTCTTCAAGAAGCTCTCACTTTAACGTGAGAGAAGATTCTCTCGGTTGATTTCTGCTATTCATAGTTGTGTGAGCGCTGAACTAATGAATACTGAACAGTTGTTCCTGGGGGAAGTGTGTGTGTGTGTGTGTGTGTGTGTGTGTGTGTGTGTGTATCTCACATAGATTATAATCTTAAATTCTAAAAACAACTCATCCTGGTAGATTCGATTTTCTTTATTTCACCAGGAGAAAATGAGGTTCTGAAGTGTTGTGACTTGCCTGAAGCTGCCCCATTAACAGAGTTGGCATTCAAACCCCATCCAACTGTCCCCAGAGCTGGAGCTTCCTGCACTACACTGCACTGCCCCCTACCATCTCCATCCTCTGGACGGCTCTGCAGGACAGCTAAAACAAGAAGACAGAGCATCGTCTTGTTTGACCTCAGCTGGGAATGTGCATTGGGAGACTCAAAATTTTCACGCTGTGTGCATGTCAGCAAATGACCAGAAAACTGCCGTGAGTATGGATTTTGGAGTCACAAATAAATTTTAGGCAGTGGACGAATCTGCAAATACGGAATCTGTGAATACTGAGGATCGACTGTACGTGTATGCAAGGCTGACATTTGGTTGGGATGCACTGGTATGGCCATACGTGTTGTAAACTATTGAGGGATTCTCTCCCACTGATTGGTAAGTAGTCAGCGCCCTAAGCTTCCTGGGTGCCACCTGACCTCTCCCCTGGGACCTCTTTATAAAAGATCAACTAAAGGGTTAACACCTGGCACAGTTAGACGGCCTGCAAGACTATGCTCCAGTGCCTGTGGCTGGCTTACATTTTGATTGGAAGGCCCCTCCTGTACAGGTTGCTAATTGTTTTCCCTATCACTCCTATTTTTACAATATACACTCCTGTGTATATGTGCTCACCCACTTTCCAATGTTTCTAGGGTTTAGAGAGCACAAGGCCAAGAACTAGAATGTAAGCGCTCTGAGAGTAGGAACCATGTCTGTCCTGTGCACTGCCGTATTCCAAGCCTGGAAGAGTGCCTAGAATAGTAAGCATTCAGTAAATGTTTGGTGAACAAATGAATGAACTAGAAACTCTCATTGAGGTTAGTCAGGCAAAGGTGTTTGGAAGACGTGAGTCTCAAGGACAGAAGTCTGCAGGGCAGTGAGAACTAAGAAATGTACAAAGGAGAGAAGGAAAGCAGCCTGGCCATGGCAAAGAGGCCATGGGATGGGCAGTGGGGGCATAAGAACTGGGGGACAAAGGGGTGTTGGGGGCACTGGGATGAGAGTTGGGACAGAGATGCAGGGGGATGTTAGGCTCTTCATTCTGCACCTAAGTTTGGACACTTGAGTTTAGTTTAGTTTTAGTTTAGGTTGCCGTGATGGCTGGAAGTTGGATTTCCTTCGTTCCTCCAACAAATACTTATTGAGTGCCTATTCTATGCCAGCTGCTGTTCCAGGCGCTGGGGATACAGCAGTGAACCACAGCCTCTACCCTCGTGGAGCTGACATTCTATTGAGGGAGACAGACAATAAACACCTATAAGTATAATGTTTCATGGGAATGTAAAATGATACAGCCACTCTGGAAAGTAGCCTGGCAGTTTCTTAATAAATTAAACATACATTTAATATATGACTGAACAATCACACTTTTGGGCATTTGTCCCAGAGAAATGAAAACTTAATGCTCACACACACAAAAACCTGTACATGAATGTTTATAGCAGCTTTAACTGGGCTAGCCAAAGTCTGGAAGCAACCCCAATGTCCTTCAATGGGTGGATGACCAAACAGTGGTACATCCATACCATGGAATACTATTCAGCAATAAAAAGGAGCAAACTATTAATACAAGCAATGGCTTGGATGAATCTCAAGGGCATTGTGCTGAGTGAAAAAAGCCAACCACCAAAGGTTACATACTCTATGATTCCATTTATATAATATTCTTGAAAGGATGAAATTACAGAAATGGAAAACAGACTAGTGGTTGACAGGGATTGAGGGTGGTGAGTAGGGGCACCATAAAAGGGCAACATGTGGGATCCTTTCAGTGATAGAACTGTCCAGTATCTTGACTGTGTTGATACACGAAGCCACACATGTGATAGAGTGACACTGAAACTTACGCACACATTGTACTGACATCAGTGCCCCAGTTCTGATATGGTACTGTAGGTATGTAACATGTAGCCACTGGGAGAAACATGGTAAAGGATGTCACTGTACTAGCTTTGCAACCTCCTGTGACTCTACAATGATTTCAAAACAAAAAGTTAAAAAAATATAATATTTCAGCTCTACTAGGAAAATTAAGCAGTATCAGGAGATAGTGGCAGGTAGATTCTATCTTAGAAAGGATAGTCCAGGAAGGTTTGTACAAGGAAGTGACATTTGAGGAGACCTGACTAACAAAGTAACTCACAATGGGTCTCTGATCAGAGAGGTAAATTCCAACCACGCCACAAGCATCATTTTTGGGGGGAACTGGTAGCCATTTTCATGGCAGGTGATTGGGGAATGAGGGCTGACTGCCCACTGCCCACTAGGCAACTAATCATGTGCAGTAAGGTGGGGAGGGAGGGGCCTATTGGTAACACCCACTGAGGGGTAGAGCTTGCAAGCCCTGAGACAGGAGAATTGGAATTGAGAAAGGCCTAAATACCAGAAAGCGTGTCTGTATGTTTGTGTGTGTGGTTCACATTGACACAGAAGATGGCTGGGGGCCATGAGGAGAGGCAGTAAATGCCAGAGTTTGATTTGAACCCCGTCTTCCAGACTCGTGAGCCCATGCCTTGCATCTATGCACTGCCCCTCGCTTTGCACAGAAATGTCATCTCTCTCTGGGTAATCTTTCCCTCCATCTGTGCCTGGGAAATCCTGCCCCATCTCTCAAGGTAGAGCTCAGGTGCAGCCTCCTCTGTGAAGTCTCCTCTGATTTCATGTCTCCCATCCCCAACAGATGTGACCTCCCCTGTGGCTATGCGATGGGGTTGGGACATAAGTGCTGGGGTGCAGGGTAGAGTTGGGGACACTGGAAAGGGACAACTAGGCTGGAGGTGGGAGGAGGGCCCTGAGTTTTGCATGCAGAAGTTTTGCACCTGGGTTTGTGAATTTGAGTTAAGATGACTAAAAGGATGTGACTAGCAATGGACACTGGGCGTTCTGATTTCAACTTTTGAGAAGGGTCTGGGGACTTTCACTTTTTTTTTTTTTTTTGCGGTACACGGGCCTCTCACTGTTGTGGCCTCTCCCGTTGCGGAGCACAGGCTCCGGACGCGCAGGCCCAGCGGCCATGGCTCACAGGCCCAGCCGCTCCGCGGCACGTGGGATCTTCCCGGACCGGGGCACGAACCCGTGTCCCCTGCATCGGCAGGCGGACTCTCAACCACCGCGCCACCAGGGAAGCCCGACTTTCACTTTTAATAAACAGTCCTGGTGACTATTATGATCAGGCAAGTTCAGGGAACATTGTTCTAGTCTAAATCCCTCAATTTACAGATGATGAAACAGGTTCAGAAAAGGGAACTAACTCACGCAGGGTCACATAGCCAGTTAGTGACTGAACCTGGACAAAGATGAACCTGTTTGTCCAACTGTACCTCCCCAGCAACTTTACAGTAAATCCCCCAAAACAGTGCTGTGTCTCACATATTGTAGGCCATTTAGTATACACCTGTGTGAATGAGTAAATAAGATTAGCATCCACCATCTGCAAGGATTAAGGGAATCGGACACTGGACAGGGAAATTTTGATGGGGCACAGCAAAAAGGAGGTAGAAAATATGTCTGGAACTGGGGCAGGGGTGGGGCAGCTTAAGTGGGGCAAAGCAGAGAGCACAAGACAGAACAAAGCACTGTGTAGCCCTTCAAAATCCTCAAGTCTGGGATGTGAGTGTAGACAAGATGTTCCGAAAGTATGCTTCTAAGTTCACTCCTAAATCCCTGGCTCACAACAATGTTGGTCTTCGTCTCTCTCCTCCCCTTCTCCCATGGCTATAACTTTCCGATATGGGGATACTCTTGTCTCAGTCAGGAGGAAGGGCGGATGGCAAAGAGGCTCACTCACCTGATGAGTGTGCAGAACTGTAAGAACGATGAATTCCTTAGCGTTCCTACAGAGAGAAGAGGGAACAGGAGAGTAGTGTATCATGCACTGGGTACTCATCTAGCACAAGAAGCAACACCAGAATTCTCCCCTGGGCTGCATTCAGGTACATGGATTAGGACAGAGGGCAATCTAAATATGTGCATGGCTGCCTCGCCTGCCATCATTTGTGGCGGCTGACATACGCCATACATATAGGTTCACACAGGCGTCTGAAGACGGTATTACCATTATCTCTGGGGTTGTCATTTTTCAGGTCTTTTTTAATATTCCTTCTCACATTCTCTCTGTAGAAATCCTCAAACCCTAGGAGCAATTTTATCTATAGGCTAAAAAGTTCTCAAGGAAAACTAAAGACCTGAATTATGAAACTCAAAGGGAGCACAGTCAGAGTCCTGGGAAATGTGTACCATGATTATTGGCAATTTGGTATTTAAGCAAGAGGAGAAACTGAAAGGAAAAACCCAAAGGAGGTCATTTGGTCATCATGACTCATACTCAGCAGATGTGTTTTAATTGAAGGACCAAAAAAATGAGAGCCAGGAAGCAACAGATGGAAGGCAAGACTCTCCAGATAGCAAATATTCAAAAGGATGAAGAATTTGAAACTCTTCAGACAAGAATTACGCCAATGATCCAACAAGCTGTGAGGTATGAAAATTCTCTTCCAGGAATACATAATCCTTTAAAAGAACTGAAGGAATGGAAAGAGTTCGCCTTGAAGGAGCTTCCCCTCTCTTTGTTGGCCTTTTTCAAATGTTTCTGGGAACAAAGGTGTTCAGGAAGCAGAGTCAAGATGCCCTTGATTCTGGGTATTCAAGAAAGGCCAAGGCTCCCTGCTCAAGGACTTGGACCATTTCCCATATTCAATGAGGCAGAGTCCAGGGATGAATCATCTGCAGGGTCTGGGAAGCTCCCAGGGGAAGGAAGGAGTTGTATTCCAGGGAAAACACCATAGAAAATCCTGTCTCTTGACCAGGGCAGGTGCCTAGTGTAAATCGGATTATGTGACTCCTGTACTCCGGCCCCTGCCACGTCTCCCCATGTCATGTAGAGCAAAGCCAAAGTCCTTGCAGTAGCTACAACTCTCCCCCTTCTTTACCCCACTCCACACGCTGGCTTCTCCCCTGTTCCCCAAACACACCAGACACACTCCTGCTTTAGGGCCTTTACGCTGGGTTCTTCTTGCCTTCTCTAACATCCTCATTTTCTTCAAGTCTTTTTTTTTTTTTTTTTTTTTTTGGCGACGCTGCACGGCATGCAGGATCTTAGGATCAAACTTGTGCAGTGGAAGCATGGAGTCCTAACCACTAGACCGCCAGGGAAGTCTCCAAGTCTTTCTTCAAATGTCACCTCCTCATTGAGGCCGACACTGGCCGTGCTATTTAAAGTTGCACTCTGCACCCCTGTGCCCAGCATTCCTGATCTTCTTTATCCTGATCCCCTTTCTATTCTTCAATAACATTCAGCAACTTCTAGTATACTGTACAATACTTATTTATCATGTTTATTGCTTACGGTGTGTCTCCTTCCACTAGAATGTAAACTCCAATGGGCAAGGATTTTCATCTAGCTTATTCACTGCTGTATATTTAGTGCCTAGAACAATGCCTCATGCACAGTAGACACTCATTATAATAAATATTTACTGAATGAATGAATGATCTGCTAGCCCCTGAGGTTATCAAATGAGTGAGCTCTGTCTTGACCCAGAAAATGCTCTGGGCTCCCTCACAAAATCAGGCTACCTTGTTCTGGGGTGCAAAGATATCCACTAGAAGCAAAGCAAAGACTTCCGAGGGGTCAGCCTGAAAGAACGCCAGTATACCCTGATGGGATTGAAAGAACTCACCCCACATTGGTGTGGTGGTGGAGTGTGAAGGGTGAAGGGTGGAGAGTGGGGGAATGCAATGGACAAACTGAACTTGGAGAAGAGACAAACTAAGGGTCATCAGGGACCAGACACATTCCACGATATTAAGCTGGAGGGGGAGCATGTAAAGGAAGACCTGCTCTGGACTTCAGGAGGGAGTATTGCAAACCCCTCCAGAGCTAGCAAGGGGGTACTGCTCCTCTGCCTTTGAAGGGGAGGGAGGGGGTCTGGAGGCAGGTGGGCTTTGGGAGAACAAGAAAGACAAGTGGGATGGAAACACTCCAAATCAAGAAGGGTTGAGGAGACGGACGCCGAGATGGAACAGACTACAGCAGGCAGAGAGGGAGAGCGGGAGGGCGAGCACAGGGTTCCATTTGAGGGGAGACAGCCCAGGTCCTCCAAACTGAGGTCAGCCCGTGGAATCTAGAGCCATCGTCTCTACCATCTCATTCCTTATCAACACGTGTATGCAAGGGGGCGTGGGGGTGCTGTGTGTGCATGTGGTGGGCATGTGGGAGTGCCTACGGTATGTGTGTGTGTGTGTGTGTGTGTGTGTGCGCGCGCGCGTGTGCAGGCATGTTTGTAGTGCATGATGTGTGTGTGTGGTATGTGGTGTGTGTGTGTGTGCAGGCATGTTTGTAGTGCATGTGTGTGTGTGTGTGGTATGTGGGGGTGTGTGTGTGTGTGGTGCCACGTTTTGTGTGTGTGTGTGTATGGTGTGCATGTGGGTGGGTGTGTAGTATGTATGGTGTGTATGTATGTGGTATGTGGTGGCATGGTGTGTGTGGGAAGGTATGTAGCGGCATGGTGTGTGTGTGTGTGTGTGGTATGTGGTGTGTGTGTGTGTGAGAGCAGGCATGTTTGTAGTGCATGATGTGTGTGTGTGTGTGGTATGTGGTGTGTGTGTGTGTGGTATGTGGTGGCTTGGTGTGTATAGAGGTAAAGGAGAGGAAAAGTCAATGTGATTACTCCACGGACAGAGGGTGGTGGTCCCGCTAACACCCCTTTCTCTCTCTCACCTGCCCCCATATGGGGAGGGCACTAAGGGGTCACACACACTGTGAGCAAAATCCACAATGGCAGGTTCCCTCCTTCAACCCACTGGCCAGGGATTTGGATTTTCTTCTTGTGTTTTTTTTGGGGGGGGGGATGGGAAACAGTGACTTGGTCACATTGTACTTATCTCAGAATGTCCTTTGAATGGCTTGTTTGGTTCTCACTGCTCACTTGGTCTGTCTCATTGGTCACTCATTGTTCTCATTGGTCACTCACTTGTTCTCATTGGTCACTTACTGCACAGCAAGTCGAAAACCAAAGGGCATGGGTAAGGGGAGTAGTTGGGTGGAGGGAGGTGAGGTGAGCTCTGGCAGGAGGCTGTCCAGTGATGTGAGCGGTGATGTCTGCTCACATCACTGGACGAGGCTAAGCCAGAGTGTGTGAGGGCCCTTGGGCCCCGGATGTCCTGCATAGCCAGGAACCCTGGCTCGGGCTGCCCTTCCTGGGAGGGCTCCTCTCTCAGGGCCAGGGAGAGCTGTGGCAGCCATGGCTACGCCACTGGTGGGATGGGGAGGGCCGTACTCAGCTCTTGCCAAGGCCCTATTACCTGATGAGTTCTATGAACCTCTCCCTGGGGGCTTCGCTCACGTCCTCCTCATTAATAGCCACAATCTGGTCACCAGCCAGGAGCTTGTCCTCAGAGGGGCCTCCTGCAGAGGAGAGGAGACAGGCGTGAGGGTTGGGAAAGCGCAGGCCTGGGTGGGAGGGAGTTGACACTGCCTGAGGGAGCTGACGTGGGTGCAGGTGATGCTGTGGGCCGCGTGGCACCAGTGGCAGGGCCGCTGTTTGAGCCCCGGGCCACTGCTGCCTGTTGTGGATGGAGGGCAGAGGACTGGAGAAAGAGAATGGAGTGGCCCTCCTTTGGCTGGGAGTGGTGTGGTAGCAAAGGCCTGGTGCTCAGACGAGGTTCATGTGTGCTTCCTGGCTTGGGTCTAGAGAGGAGCACAGACTTCCGTTTCACCAGGAGGGATCTGCTTGGGCACAGAGAATGGCTTCCAGACTATTGGAGGGGCTACAGGTGATGGGAGGGGGCGAGGAATCTTCTTACTTAAACAATATCCAAACTCACTGGTCTGGAAGGATGTAGGCGCTCACTTGCCTGGAGACAAGGGGATGGACTAAAAGACCTGAAGGGTTTACTTTCTTTCACCTCTGAGACATGCTACTCTCCAAGAAATGAGGGGAACAAGGCATAGACCCTAAATCACAGGCACTTGGAAATTTCCTTTCCCTCCTTCCCATCTCTACTGTCAAGGTTTAGAAAGCAGACCTGCCTGAGGGCCTTACCTTCCTGTTTGGGGTGAAGGGTGGGTTTGAGGGGTGCCCCGGGCTATGCTGCTCGTGGTGTTTAGCAAAGACCTTCTTGGAGGAAAGCTTTTTAGAGATTCAGGGAGAACGAGAAGTTGGACCCAGCTTAACTCAAACCTGAAAGGGATGTTTAACGACATGCCTCTCTCAGACCAGCCTGGACGCTTACTGGGATCCACTCAAAAGGGCCAGATCCCAACTATTCCTCTCTCTACAAAGAAGTGTGCTGCGCAAATTCCACAAACATGAACAACAACAAGGCCACTGTGTCACCTGAGCACAGCTCAGCGGCTCTGCAGAGTGGGGCCTGTGAGCTAAGTGTGGCTCAGCCAGCAGGCCCAGTCTCCTGGCAGCACAGTGACTTCAGAAATGGGGAGCATGGTGGTGAAGAGTCCACTCTTTGCAGCCAGCCAGCCAGGCCCAGACTCTTAACCTCATATCTGCAATTCACTAGTTGTGGACGAGACATTTAATCTCTCTGAATCTTTCTTTCCTCATCTGTGAAATGGAAACGTAACATCATGAGAATGTTGGGAGGATAAATGGGATGATGAATGTATAGCACTTAAAACAGCTGATTGATGTTGGTAAGAATTCAATAAATGGTAGTTATCATATCCTCCAAGGGACAATTCCTTCAACTCATTTCATTCCTCCTATCTACTTCTGCCAATTATGCCAATCTTTTAGGTAGAGGCCACTCTACCTATTCCCTCCCTCCCTTCTTTGCTTCCTCCCTTCCTTCCTTCCATCCATCCATCCCTCCTTCCTTCCTTCCTTTTAATGGAGGAGCTCCTCATGGAACTCAATCTCCATCACAAGCCTTGGTCTCTGATGCAGTCGTAAGCTCAGTTTACTACTATTTTCACGGAATGGTTTGTTGGCTTCTTCAACCATAACTTCCTCTATAGGATGCATCTTCTCTTTTCTTGCTCTCTCAAAAACAAGTTCTCTGCAATCAGCCTGCCGGCCCCGTGGCCTCCTGTGGTCTCCCCTGTGGCTTTCCTTCTCTCCACTTTTCCAACCCCTTCTTCTACATTCTCATACCACCTGCAGCAACCTTATGGATTCTGTCTCCTCTGAAGTTAAACCAGGGGCTCCTGGTGGTCTGTTACTAAGTTTTATCTGGGTCCCTCTTTCCCAGGACAGATTTGATTTCTGATCAGAGACTCAAAAACCTTTCGCCAAACTGCATGACTGACTCGGGAGCCTTAGGTCAGCCATGAACTCTTGTACTGAATTGTTTTTTTACTTTATGCCCTCTAGTTGAAGAGCAAGCTTACAAAAATCTTTTTCTTTTCCTTGGAGGATTGCAAAATTCATCAAATTTCTGCTAGACCAGTTTGTACTCCGGCTGCTCCTCTTGACAGAGCGAGAAACTGTTGTAAACATCTAATGCCTCAGGCCCAGCAAGTCAGGAATAGAGCTCCTTTCGGTCTGTCTTTTCTGTCAATGCCGAGCAAGATTCAGAACAAAACAGTGCTCAGGCCCTTTCCCATTTCATTCGTGACAGCAGGCTTTACAGTTCCGGTGGGGTTCTCGCTTGGTCCACCCCGCATGGTCCCATTCAAGCCCTGCTCCCCCCCGCATGGCATCACACGGGCTTAAGTGCAAATCCTAGCTCTGCTGCTTCCTAGCAGAGTGACCCTGGACAAGTCATTTCCCTTCCTCTATGCCTCAGTTTCCTCATTTGTAAAATAGGAATGGTATTACTTACCTTGTGGGCGCAGCTGTGAGGATTGAACAAGATGATGTAAAGCACACAGTAGTACCTACATCAATGGTAGGTGTTGTATTGCCACTGTGGCATTCAGAGATTTCACTCTCCTCTCCCACCTGTGGTCTATATCCTGACTCCAATCTTTAATGGATGACCTATTTCATGAACGTGTACTAGTCTCCAGAGCCTGATGGTTAGATTCTTGGGGACAGGAACTCTGTCTTGTATTTCCCTATAACCTTGCTGGGCTTAGAGTAGGCGATCAATACATATTTGTTGAATTGAATCGGATGAGTATTCCTCATCCAAGGCAGTATGGCTCTCCTATGAAGGTTCTGTGCAAAGGGAAGTTTTATTAAGACCCAGACCCTACTAAACCATCAGCTACAGCCTCTGTCTAGAGGCTGTAAGTCTTAAAAGCCTAGCTCCGTCACACAGGTACTGGTTGGCAAGTCTTCACCCACTCTTCATGAGTTCCTTGGCAACACGGTATACTCGGGTGCTCTGCTCTTTGGGGCGATGTGTGGGTGTTGGGGGGGTAGGAGCCAGGGCCACGGGGACACTCTGAGGGACACCTACCTGGCCTCACAGATCGCACCACCACAGGCCTCTCACTGCCGGCCACGAAGCCAAAGCCATATATAGGGTCCCGGTGAATGGTCACTTGTCGCAGCGTCTCTGCTGGCAGCTGCTCACATTCCATATCATTTGCGCTCTCTTCCTGTATCACATGACTGAGGGGAAGGGAAGACGGGAGCAAAACAAGACGCAAAGGCAACTAAGCCTCAGAAGCAGCTGGGAGGGACGCCGATAAGGGTGCTGCCCATGGCACCAGGGAGTTCCCGCACATCACTTCCTACATCCTCCGGCACCAGCAGAGGTGAGGACTGCCTCATATTTCAGACTGGAGATAGAAGAGTCTAGAAAGGAGAAGCCACTTGTCTACAGGGCCAGGGCCAACAGAGGAAACTGGCGTCATGGAGCCTGACATTAGAGTCAGTCCTAAAAAGGACTAACAGCTAGTTAGTTCAAAAGGTTATCACCCATTGAACTGGCTATTAACTCCCTAAGAGAAAGCAGAACCTTGAGGGAAGGGACCACAAAACAGGCAAGGAAGTGGGGAAGGAATGTGAAGTCATTTCAGAATGTGGAGCACCTTCAGGAAGTCCTTGTGTAATCTTAAACTTTAATGTCCCTTAGGTTATATATAAAAATAAACTATTGAGATGTCATATGTAAACAAACGGGCTCATGTGGAGGACCCGCACCTGCACAACCGTGCATAACGCCAGCTTATTTCAGCTAATGGGATAGCTGGAGAGCGGCTCCCATGGGCAAGAAGGGGAGCTGCCTCCTGTGGCTGCCGGAAGACCGAACCCAGACGAGCTGGGAGAAGAGAAATCTCTGCCTCAGGACTCGGGGGAGATTAGAGATAGCACTCCTGATGCTGACGGCGCAACTTACTGAAGCTTAGGAATTACACTAGGACTTTACAGAGGGTCTACAGTAAGGGCCAGGGTGAAGCATCCTGAAGGCAAGGATGGCTCTGAGCTCACTATCTGAATGAAGAGCCCTAAGGGGTGAGGGCGTGGGGGACCCTGGGCTTTGTGAAGGCACTGTGTGCGGGGGCAAGGGAAGAGGCAAAAAGGGGAACGAATGGCCAGCAGGCAGGAGAGGGCAGGTGGAGATAGAAGAGAGCGGACCAGACCCAAGAGGCCCAGAGCCTCAGCCCCCTGAATTGGCCTAATAAAAGGGATTGAGTTTCCTAGCCTAGGTGTGTATATTCTCAAAACTTAAGGTTCCAGGCAGTGCTCTTGTGAACAAGATACAGAGGGCCAGGAGCTAATTAATCAAACTAGTGTAAGGTTTGGAAAAGAAGTGGGAGGTTCTGACACTGTGAGAGTGATTGTTGACTAGCGAAGAATCCCAGATTCCTCGGGAGCAAGTGGTTGTAAGCAATTAGGTTGTTTATCAGGACGCAGATTCGGTAGGTTTAGAGTAATCGTATAAGAGAGAAATTCACAGTCCCGGGCTTGTCTCTCTCACAGAAGAACTCAGGCAGGAAGACGGACTGTGGCTGGTCTGACTCCGACCACATCAACTCTGGCTGCACTCACGCTGGCTTGGGCCCTGTCTGGTGCCCCTGAGGGAGGTGGAAGGAGCTGCTAAGATGAGGTCAAGCCTGCTGAAGATGAATTCAGAAACTGGCTCCTTCCCTCTCATGCTGGTAAGACAAATGGTCACTCTTCAACAGAAAGTCACTTGGAAGCTGGAACCTGGCTGGCCGGTGTTCTGGATAGGGACCCTCCCAGGACAGGGGCTCAGTGAGGGTGGCCTCAGGCTGGCACCTCTCTCATTTCTGCTCCTGGTAGCAGGCAGGCAGGCACTTGGCCTCGAAGGGAGCCAGAGAACATCTTCCTGTAGCCGCCATCTTGCCTCACCCCTACAGCTGCTTCCCAAACGAGCCCTTTGCCTCCTGTCATCCGACCTCAACTCAGTGGCACTAAAGGGGCCTCTTCTTGGGATGACACCAGCTCATTTCCGCCAAGGGCACCAGCCAGGGCAATCTGGACGATGAGAGCCTGTCGGGCTGCACATCCTGGGGCATGGGGAGCAGGGACACTGCAAGGAAGATCCAGGCACCCGTGGGAGTGCTTGCTACCCTGTCCTGCATGCAGGGCCCCTGGGCCACTGCAGCCTCGGTTTTGCTGCCTTTTTCTTTTTCCAAAGCTGATGACACGCCAGTCTCCATTGGGCCTTGAGGCACCACCAATCCTCGTGAAAACAGACACTCCTGGTGCCAGGGGACCCAACAAGCTAAGAGCCTTTTGTGACCCAAGTGTTCTGCTTTCCTGTTTTGACTATGTTACTCCATCAACAGGTATTTATCGAGGGCCTACTCACACAGCTGGAGCTTTGGGGGGCCCAAGAAGTTACAGATCTCTGCCTTCAAAGATCTTCCAGTCTAGGGCTTCCCTGGTGGCGCAGTGGTTGAGAGTCCGCCTGCCGATGCAGGGGACGCGGGTTCGTGTCCCGCTCTAGGAAGATCCCACATGCCGCAGAGCGGCTGGGCCCGTGAGCCATGGCTGCTGAGCCTGCACGTCCGGAGCCTGTGCTCCGCAACCGGAGAGGCCACAACAGTGAGAGGCCTGCGTACCACACACACACAAAAAAAGATCTTCCAGTCTAGCAGGGGGCGCGGGGGGAGAGGGGGCAGGTCAGAGAGACAAGTGTACACTGAACAAGAGAATTAGAGTGGTAACTGAGAATAGTATATGAAGTCCACGATTAAGGCCCAAATTGTGTGTTCAGAGAAGGGGGTGGAGGACCAGAGAGGGCTCCCAGGAGGAGACGGGAACCGTGCTGGATGGCCAGGAAAGGGCAGTGATGTGAAGAGTGACAAGGGGCTAAGCTCTGTCTGTGGGTGGCCCCCATCTCCCCACAAGGGACCCGGCTATTTCTCCCACAGTCACAGGCATGTCTCCAGGTGCGACTGGAGCACATTTGTCCCCGGCTTGTCCCTAACAGAGCTGGACTACCTGTCCCTAATTGGATCCTCCCCCAGTTCTGCAAGCAGCCATGTTTTCACACTGTCTGGGCCTTCCCAGCTTCTGTGGTCAGGGAAGAAATACCTCCTTTAACTGACCAGAAGGCCATTTTGCAATGCAAATGGAAGCTGTCCCTGCCCTCATGGGGTCTGCATCTTTCAGTGTCTGCGGCTCAGTCCCTCTGAAATTTGCTGAGTGCCTAGAGACTTGGGAGTGACACTGAAGTCAAGCGGTGACGGATGACGGGAGCTCAGCTGTCCACGGGTCACATGACTGCCATCCTGGGGGAAATACGCACTTTGAAAGATGCTTGGCTTCTGCCTTCCGGTCCCTTCGAACAGGGCAACCCTGAACAAAACTATGAAGCAGCCAAAGCTTATGGTCCTCTCTCCCCACCCTCTGCCCAGCTTTGTTTCTGGGATCTGCTATTTTCTTCTGTTTGCCCCAAAGCACGCAGTGCCTTCAATCTGTCCCTTTCCTACCCAAGGCCCCCAGAGGTGTCCCTTCACCCTGCGCCAGGCTTGCCCTCTCTAGTCAGTGACCCGGGTAAAGGTCTAGCCTTTTATCTTCTGCCAAATGATAACAACACCTTATAGCCATGTGTTTTTTTCATTTTTACACCCATTACCTCATCAGAAAAATGGTGCTTTCACATCCATTATGGCCTCACACTCGCTAACTGTCCTGCCAAATAGGCTAGGTCTCTGATCCTCCTCCAGCCCAGACTCCAAGGTGGAGGCCAATGAGGGCCTCGGCTAGAGCCAAATTTCTTGCACAGGGCCCACAATCCCAGCACCCACACCCACACCCACTCAGGGTCCTGGATCCTCTGGCTATTCAGTCTCCATCGCAGGGTTGGCCCAACCCTGCAGCCAAAGCTCTCCACATCCTGGCTGAGTCTGGACGGCCAGTCCACATCTTAATTCATCTGTCTCTGATCCCAGTCACTCAGTGTCATTGGGAGAATGAAATGACATCATGGTTACAGAAACACTTTGGAAGGCTTAATGTATCACGTAGATGTAGAGGTGGCAATGTTACTGGTAGCATCATTCAGCGTGACTGGAGGGGCAGAGGACGGGAGCTGAAGATAAACTTCACCTGCTTCCTACAATCCAGGCCCTTCCCCCATCAACTCCTTGCCTCTAAGTGGCAGCCCCATGATATGCTCTGCCCCCTCGTTTTCCAGGGAACTGTCCCAACGATTAGACGACCTGCCTCCCTGTGGACACCCTGACTCCAGGCCTTCTCGGGGCTAAATTCATCTCCCCATCACTGTCCAAAGAGGGACTGGTGGCTGGAGCTCATGCTGACAACTGTTGCTAGGCAGGATGTGGCTGAAGGACAGGTGAACTGAGAAGAAGATGGATTGATTCTCAGCTGCTGCTCTCTCCCCTGCACTTTTCGGCAGGAAGCTGTTACATTTCTAACAGCTAAACTCCCAGGCATCAGCTTTTAGTTC
Source organism: Stenella coeruleoalba (assembly GCF_951394435.1). Taxonomy (NCBI): domain Eukaryota; kingdom Metazoa; phylum Chordata; class Mammalia; order Artiodactyla; family Delphinidae; genus Stenella; species Stenella coeruleoalba. The sequence continues at coordinate 87,353,614 of NC_137152.1, read as the reverse complement.
CTCATCCCTCCTTGCCTTTGGCTCCTTTTTCTTTACATTTGGTTAGCTCCTTGGGGAGTCTTGTCACTCCCCTTGCAACTGGCAGGCAATGGAGCCACATGAGGACAATTAGCTCTCTGATTCCAGTCACAGGAGTCTGATTCTCCCGGAAGCTCCAGAGATCCTGCATGGCAGCTGGGACCCCAGGAGATGCCATCTTCTCCTTGTGGCAGGGATGGGAGCTCCTTCCCTGGGACTGTGAAGGAGCTTCTCTGGGTGTTGCCTTACTAGGACCTTGAACACTAACCCTTCTTCTGCTAAAAGAGCCCTCACTTGGGCTCCTTACTCTAGCAGTGCAGCTCAGCCTTGAGTGTGTATATGCACCACCTGGGGGTATTGCTACAGTAATTCTGATACAGTAGGTCTGGAGTTAGGTCTAATTTTCTAGCAAATTCCAGGGTGGTGCCCAGGCTGCTTGTTCATGGACCACACTTTACAATGCTATTCTCAGACGATGAGAGGGCCACAATTACGTGGGAAGGATGAGGTGCTTTCATTCTGTTGGATTATAGCACTGAAGTTAAAACACAAATGCTGAGAGGGTAGACAGCAGAAGCAAAAAGAACTACAATCCTGCAGCCTGTGGAACGAAAACCACATTCACAGGATGATAGACAAAATGAAAAGGCAGAGGACTATGTAGGAGATGAAGAAACAAGATAAAACCTCAGAAAAACAACTAAATGAAGTGGAGATAGGCAACCTTCCAGAAGAAGAGTTCACAATAATGATAGTGAAGATGATCGAGGACCTCGGAAAAAGAATGGAGGCAAAGATCGAGAAAATGCAATAAATGTTTAACAAAGACCTAGAAGAATTAAAGAACAAACAGAGATGAGCAATACAATAACTGAAATGAAAACTACACTAGAAGGAATCAATAGCAGAATAACTGAGGCAGAAGAACGGATAAGTGACCTGGAAGACAGAATGCTGGAATTCACTGCTGCAGAACTGAGTAAAGAAAAAAGAATGAAAAGAAATGAAGACAGCCTAAGAGACCTCTGGGACAACATTAAACACAACAATATTTGCATTATAGGGGTCCCAGAAGGTGAAGAGAGAGAAAAAGGACCAGAGAAAATATTTCAAGAGATTATAGTCGAAAACTTCCCTAACATGGGAAAGGAAATAGCCACTCAAGTCCAGGAAGCGCAGAGAGTCCCAGGCAGGATAAACCCAAGGAGAAACACACCAAGACACATAATAATCAAATTGACAAAAATTAAAGACAAAGAAAAATTATGAAAAGCAGCAATGGAAAAACGACAAATAACACACAAGGGAATCCCCATAAGGTTAACACCTGATCTTTCAGCAGAAACTCTGCAACCCAGAAGGGAGTGGCAGGACATACTTAAAGTGATGAAGGAGAAAAACCTACAACCAAGATTACTCTACCCGGCAAGGACCTCATGCAGATTCAGTGGAGAAATCAAAAGCTTTACAGACAAGCAAAAGCTAAGAGAATTCAGCACCGCCAAACCAGCTCTACAACAAATGCTAAAGGAACTTCTCTAAGTGGGAAACACAAGAGAAGAAAAGGACCTACAAAAACAAACCCAAAACAATTAAGAAAATAGTACTAGGGACATACACATCAATAATTACCTTAAATGTGAAAGGATTAAATGTTCCAACCAAAAGACACAGACTGGCTGAATGGATACAAAAACAAGACCCATATATATGCTGTCTACAAGAGACCCACTTCAGACCTAGGGACACATACAGACTGAAAGTGAGGGGATGGAAAAAGATATGCCATGCAAATGGAAATCAAAAGAAAGCTGGAGTAGCAATCCTCATATCAGATAAAATAGACTTTAAAATAAAGAATGTTACAAGAGCCAAGGAAAGACACTACGTAACGATCAAGGGATCAATCCAAGAAGAAGAAGATATAACATTTATAAATATATATGCACCCAACATAGGAGCACCTCAATACATAAGGCAAAACTAACAGCTATAAAAGAGTAAATCTACAGTAACACAATAATAGTGGGGGACTTTAACACCTCACTTACACCAATGCAAAGATCATCCAGACAGAAAATTAATAAGGAAACACAAGCGTTAAATGACACAATAGACCACATAGATTTAATTGATATTTATAGGACATTCCATCCGAAAACAGCAGATTACACTTTCTTCTCACGTGCACATGGAACATTCTCCAGGATAGATCACATCTGGGTCACAAATCAAGCCTCGGTAATTTTAAGAAAATTGAAATCATATCAAGCATCTTTTCTGACCACAATGCTATGAGATTATAAATCAATTACAGGGAAAACAAAAACATAAAAAACACAAACACATGGAGGCTAAACAATACATTACTACATAACCAAGAGATCACTGAGGAAATCAAAGAGGAAATCAAAAAACACCTAGAAGCAAATGACAATGAAACCACGATGACCCAAAACCTATGGGATGCAGCAAAACCAGTTCTAAGAGGGAAGTTTCTAGCAATACAATCCCACCTCAGGAAACAAGAAACAACTCAAATAATCTAACCTTACACCTAAAGGAACAAGAGAAAGAAGAACAAACAAAACCCATAGCAGAAGGAAAGAAATCATAAAGATCAGAGCAGAAATAAATGAAATAGAAACAGAAAACAATAGCAAAGATCAATAAAACTAAAAGAGGGGTCTTTGAGAAGATAAACAAAATTGATAAACCTTTAGCCAGATTCATCAAGAAAAAGAAGGAGAGGACTCAAATCAATAAAATTAGAAATGAAAAAGGAGAAGTTACAATGGACACTGCAGAAATACAAAGCATCCTAAGAGACTACTACAAGCAACTCTATGCCAATAAAACGGACAACCTGGAAGAAATGGACAAATTCTTAGAAAGGTATAACCTTCCAAGACTGAACCAGGAAGAAATAGAAAATATGAACAGACCAATAAAAAGTAATGAAATTGAAACTGTGCTTAAAAATCTTCCAACAAACAAAAGTCCAGGACCAGATGGCTTCACAGGTGAATTCTATCAAACATTTAGAGAAGAGCTAACACCCATCCTTCTCAAACTCTTCCAAAAAATTGCAGAGGAAGGAATACTCCCAAACTCATTCTACGAGGCCACTGTCACCCTGATACCAAAACCAGACAAAGATACTACAAAAAAAGAAAATTACAGACCAATATCACTGATTAACATAGATGCAACAATCCTCAGCAAAATACCAGCAAACAGAATCCAACAGCACATTAAAAGGATCATACACCATGATCAAGTGGGATTGATCCCAGGGATGCAAGGATTCTTCAATATACACAAATCAATCAATGTGATACAACATATTAACAAACTGAAGAATAAAAACCATATGATCATCTCAATAGATGCAGAAAAACCTTTTGACCAAATTCAACACCCATTTATGATAAAAACTCTTCAGAAAGTGGGCACAGAGGGAACCTCCCTCAACATAATAAAGCCCATATATGACAAACCCACAGCAAACATCGTTCTCAATGGTGATAAACTGAAAGCATTTCCTCTAAGCTCAGGAACAAGACAAGGATGTCCACTCTTGCCACTATTATTCAACATAGTTTTGGAAGTCTTAGCCACGGCAACCAGAGAAGAAAAAGAAATAAAAGGAATCCAAATTGGAAAAGACGAAGTAAAACTGTCACTGTTGGCAGATGACATGATACTATACATAGAGAATCCTAAAGATGCCACCAGAAAACTATTAGAGCTAATCAATGAATTTGGTAAAGTTGAAGGATACAAAATTAATGCACAGAAATCTCTTGCATTCCTATACACTAACAACGAAAAATCAGAAAGAGAAATTAAGGAAACAATCCCATTCACCATTGCAACAAAAAGAATAAAATACCTAGGAATAAACCTACCTAGGGAGGTAAAAGACCTGTACTCAGAAAACTATAAGACACTGATAAAAGAAATCAAAGATGACACAAACAGATGGAGAGATAAACCATGTTCTTGGATTGGAAGAATCAATATTGTGAAAATGACTATACTACCCAAAGCAATCTACAGATTCAGTGCAATCTCTATCAAATTACCAACGGCATTTTTTACAGAACTAGAACAAAATTCTTAAAATTTGTGTGGAGACACAAAAGACCCCGAATAGCCAAAGCAATCTTGAGGGAAATCAAAGGAGCTGAAGGAATCAGTCTCTCTCACTTCAGACAATACTACAAAGCTACAGTAATCAAGACAATATGGTACTGGCACAAAAACAGAAATATAGATCAATGGAACAGGATAGAAAGCCCAGAGATAAACCCACACACCTATGGTCAACTAATCTATGACAAAGGAGGCAAGGATATACAATGGAGAAAAGACAGTCTCTTCAATAAGTGGTGCTGGGAGACTGGACAGCTACATGTAAAAGAATGAAATTGGAACGCTCCCTAACACCATATACAAAAATAAACTCAAAATCGATTAGAGACCTAAATGTAAGACCGGGCACTATAAAAGTCTTAGAGGAAAACATAGGCAGAACACTCTATGACATAAATCACAGCAAGATCCTTTTTGACCCACCTCCTAGAGTAAGGGAAAGAAAAACAAAAATAAACAAATGGGACCTAATGAAACTTCAAAGCTTTTGCACAGCAAAGGAAATTATAAACAAGACGCAAAGACAACCCTCAGAATGGGAGAAAATATTTGCAAAGAATCAACGGGCAAAAGATAAATCTCCAAAATATATAAACAGCTCATGCAGCTCCATATTTAAAAAACAAACAACCCAATCAAAAAATGGGCAGAAGACCTAAATAGACATTTCTCCAAAGAAGACATACAGATGGCCAAGAAGCACATGAAAAGCTGCTCAACATCACTAATTATTAGAGAAATGCAAATCAAAACTACAAGAAGGGGCTTCCCTGGTGGCGCAGTGGTTGAGAGTCCACCTGCCGATGCAGGGGACACGGGTTCGTGCCCTGGTCCAGGAAGATCCCACATGCCGCAGAGCGGCTAGGCCCATAAGCCATGGCCGCTGAGCCAGCATGTCCGGAGCCTGTGCTCCGCAACGAGAGAGGCCACGACAGTGAGAGGCCCACATAACGCAAAAAAAAAAAAAAAAAAACTACAAGAGGTATCATCTCACACCAGTTAGAATGGGCATCATCAGAAAATCTACAAACAACAAATGCTGGAGGGGGTATGGAGAAAAGGGAACCCTCTTGCACTGTTGGTGGGAATGTAAATTGATACAGCCACTATGGAGAACAGTATGGAGGTTCCTTAAAAAACCAAAAACAGAACTACCATATGACCCAGCAATCCCACTACTGGGCATATACCCAGAGAAAACCATAATTCAAAAAGACACACGCACCCCAATGTTCACTGCAGCACCATTTACAATAGCCAGGTCATGGGAACAACCTAAATGCCCATCGACAGACGAATGGATAAAGAGGATGTGGTACATATATACAATACAACATTACTCAGCCATAAAAAGGAACGAAATTGGGTCATTTGTAGAGACGTGGATGGACCTAGAGACTGTCATACAGAGTGAAGTAAGTCAGAAAGAGAAAAACAAATATCGTATATTAACACATACATGTGGAATCTAGAAAAATGGTACAGATGAACTGGTTTGCAAGCCAGAAATAGAGACACAGATGTAGAGAACAAATGTATGGACACCAAGGGGAGAAAGCGGGGGTGGTGGTGGTGGTGGGATGAATTGGGAGATTGGGATTGACATATATACACTTATATGTATAAAATAGATAACTAATAAGTACCTGCTGTATATTAAATTAAATTAAATTTAAAGAAAAAAGAAAACACAAATGCTTTCTTGGAGAAAGAATACATAAAGCCATGCAAACAAAGAACTGATTGCCTGAATCAGAAAAGGAAAGAACAGGGAGGGCTCTAAAAGTATATGAAACAAGAAAACTAAGGTTGCATTAGGGAAAAGGAGAGACAGATCTGGAGAGATGGCGCACCGTTTAGCCTTACTGAAGAGTTTGGTCATCAAAAGAACAGCCTGAGGACACACAACATCTGGGAGTAAGTTGAGGAAGATGCTGAGAGAGCACGGTACTGAAAACAACAGCTGCCACTCACTGAGGACTCGCAATGTGCCAGGTACGGTGCATATACTGCCTGGATCCAGCCTCACGACAACCCCCCAAGTAGGAGATATTATCGCCATTTTACAGATGAGGAAACTGAGAATTTGTGAAGAGAGATTAAGTTAAACTTGCTCTGGAACACCCAGCTGTATACACTGTGGTGGAGCTACAATGCCACCCCAGGTCCATCCAAATCCAGAGCCAATTTTCCCACATGATTTTGGCCAAGAACCCGTGGGCTAAGTAGAAGGCAATGAGTAGACGCGGGGGGAGAGTCAGCAGACCGCTCCTCTGCCAGTGAACGGAGGGCCACGCCAGTGCTCTCTGTCAGAGCAGCCTGCCTTGAAGCCACCACAGTAGAAGGGGCATATCAGAGACTCCGGCTGCAGGACTGACTTCCTACCTGCCTGTGAGTCCACCTTCCCGTACGGGAGACTCAGCCCAGTGGGCCTCACATGCCTGTTAACTTCGGTCAACACCAAAGAGAAGTCCACTCAACTCTGGTCATCCCTCAGAACCCAAGGATTCTCATCCCCGTAGGGGTCTGTTCATCCCCTAATGCCACACTTCTCTTCTCTTCAAACCCTTCCGCTGTGCCCTCAGGAACTCTTGGTCAACAGCAACCCCCACTATATCTTTCATTTACTCTCTGAAAGTGCACTTTCACCTTCTTTCTCAATGGAAGCCTGGTCTATTCCTTGAGGACATCATTTGCCCGCCAGCCCTCTCAAGCGGAAGCTGGATTAGTTTCCCTCTCAAATCTCAAGACCTTCAGGGCCTGTGGCGGGCGGAGGTAGGTGCAGGTGCCTCCTTGCTTGCCAGTGCCATTCCTCCTTCCTCTGCCAAAACTCCTGCTCCCTTGAGGAACATGCCTGCCGCCCACCTCTACCACTCTATCTCCCTCCCCACTGCTGTCTATGATATCCTGGGTGGTCCCCACAACTCACTGAGGACTTCAGTTCCTAGTCACATGGGATCTTCCCCTCTGCTCTTTTTATTTTTTATTTTATTTTTGGCCACACTGTGCCGCTAGCAGGATCTTAGTTCCCTGACCAGGGATCGAACCTGCACCCGCAGCACTGAAAGCGCCGAGTCCTAACCACTGGACCGCCAGGGAATCCCCTAACTTTTTATTTCATTGTGGGAAAATGTACACAACATAAAATTTACCATTTTCATCATTTTTTAAGGACACAGTTAAGTGGCATCAAGTACATTCATATTGCTGTGCAACCATCACCACCATCTGTCTCTGGAACTCTGTCATCCTCCCAAACTGAAATTCTGTATCCATCAAACACTGATGCCCAATTCCACTCTCCCCACTGTCGCTGGCAACCACCATTCTATCTTTCTGGCTCCATGAATTTGACTACTCTAGGAACCTCGTGTAAGTGGAACCACACAACGTTAGTCCTTTCCTAACTGGCTGATTTCACTTAGGCTAGTGTCATCAACGTTCATGCATGTTGTAGCATGAATCAGAATTCCCTTCCCTTTTAAGTTCGAGTAATATTCCATTGTATATGTGTACCACATTTTAGTCATCTGTCAATGGACACGGGTTGTTTCCAACTTTCGGCTATTGTGAATAATGCTGCTGTGAACATGGGTGTACAAATATGAGTCCCTGCTTTCGCTGCTTTGGGGTATATACCCAGAAGGGAAATTGTTGGATCATATGGTAATTCTATGTTTAATTTTTTGAGGAATTGACATACTGTTTTCTACAGTGACTGTACCACTTACATTCTGTAATAAATGTATTTATTTGTTTATTTATTTATTTTTGGCTGCGTTGGGTCTTTGCTGCATGTGAGCTTTCTCTAGTTGTGGTGAGCGGGGGCTACTCTTTGTTGATGTGCGCGGGCTTCTCATTGCAGTGGCTTCTCTTGTTGTGGAGCATGGGCTCTAGGCACGAGGGCTCAGCAGTTGTGGCGCGAGGGCTTAGTGGTTGTGGCGCATGGGCTTAGTTGCATGTGGGATCTTCCCGGACCAGGGCTTGAACCCGTGTCCCCTGCATTGGCAGGCGGATTCTTAACCACTGCGTCACCAGGGAAGTCCCCCATTTTACGTTCTGAACAGAAATGCACAAGGATTCCAATTTCTTCACATCCCTGACATACTTCTTACTTTCTATCTTTTTAATATTAAACATTGTTTTGATAATAGCCACCCTAATGGGTGTGCCCACTCCAACTCTTGATACCACCATTGGTGAATTCAACATCCACAGGGTGATGAAGAGGCCTCCAAAAACTGCTTCCTCTACCTTCACTCAGTCACTCGCTTCATCATTACACCTAGATTTGGGGTCGTCATTAGATACTCGACCACCTCCCCAATCTCCCTTGCCAACATCCCACTCTGTATTCCCCATCTATCCTGCCAGTGTACCTCTGCAGGGACTCCCACTGCAGGACTAATCGAGATCACTTATTCACTTGTTATTCCCTTCCTTGGAAATCTGTTCCTCCATTCTTTGCAGAGCCAACTCTTCATTCACCCTTCAGGTCTCAGCTTAAATGTCATCTCCTCAGAGAGGCCTCCCTAAGCACTTGCCCCTAGTTATTCACTTTCTGCTCTCCTTCTTATTGTCACTTCCCTTCATGTTCACATCATTCTTCCGCAAACACCTTCAACTTCCTTACTTCCTCTTCCTCTGCTATTCTTCCCTTGCAAACTCCACTCCTCAATAAACTCAACCATATGCATTATCCATGCCTGTATCCAAGTAGCTAAAGGCAGCTGGAGAAAAACCACACACTTGAGTAGATGGCTTTCACTTTGTACCCATGGTCTCAAACCTGGTATGGGCTCTCAATGCTATCTGGCCACTATTTTCTCACTCTCTCAGACGACTCTTTCATAGCTCCTCCTCTCTCCTAGATCTTCCTTCCCCACCTCCCCATTTGTCCCAACAAGTCTCAGCTGATGACCTTATTCCATATGTTACTGAGAAAACAGAAGCCATCAAATGAGAGCTCCTTTATCTTACCACCACCAAATCTACACACCACCCTGTCTGCACCTGTCCCTGTGTTTGCTTTTTCCCCTTCTACTAAAATGGAGGATCTTTCTTTTCTCCCATCAATGGCAGATCTCTTCAGTTATGCTCTGGTACCATAGAGAGTACTCTTAACTTCTCAAGGATTTTACTCCTCTGGGCATTCACTCTCTTCCCTAAGTCATCAATCTCGTCACCTCTCCAGAATCGTGCTATAGCACACTGACGGAAACCATCCGTCCTTAAGAAAACTAACAGAAACCACCTGGCTCCACTCCACAATCCCCTTACACTGCCCCACTTCCTGCCCCCCTTCATGGCAACATTGCTCAAGAGTTTTCTACACATATTTTCTCCACGTCTTCGTCTCCCACTTGCTCCTCAAGCCACTCTAATCTGGCTCCCACATCTTTCAATTCCACCGAGTCACTCTTGTTAAGGTCACCAATGGCCTCCATGGTTATCTCTCAGCCCTCAGCTTACTCAGCCTCTAACCAGCTTTGGACACAGTTGACCACCCCCTCCTTCTTGGGACACTCTCCTCCCTTGGCTTCTGTGATTGCTTCCTGACACCCAATTACCCTTCTGCCCACTTTTTCTTAGTCTCCTTTGTGGGTTTCTCCTCCTCCACTTAATCACTGGATACTGTGGTTCTTCTCAACTCGGTCACAGGCCTGCTCTTCTCTCTCTACTCTCTTTCCCAGGTGACCTCATCGGTCCCCTAGCTTGAAATACAATCTATGTGCAGACAACTCCCAAATTTCCAATTCTACCCACACCTCTTCTGTGAGCTTCCAAACTACTACATTCCAATGATCTACTCTGAATCTCTGCTGCCATGTCTCACCGGAATCACAAACTTAACATGTCCAAAACTGAACTCTTGATTTTTTTTCCCCCTCAAGCCCAGGCCTCCCTCAGCCCTCCTCATCTTAGTACATGGCACCATCACCTCTTCAATGACTCAAGCCAGAAACCTCAGAGTCATTCTTGAGTTCTGTCTCTCCCTTTCCCTCACCCCCCACCTCTAACCCTTCAGTAAGTCCTTGCAGCTGTTCTTTCAGAATCTGACCAACTCTCTCCATCTCCATGGCTGTCACCCAGTTCAAGCCACCATCATCTCTCCCCTGGATTGCTGCAGTAGCCTCCTTCCTGGTCTCCCTCTGTAGCCACTGCTGCCCCCTTTTAAGCCTGGTCACTACAGATATTGCAAAAGCCCGAATCAGATCCCGTCACTCCCCTGCCTAACACCCTTAGACATTTCCCACTGCAAGTGAAGAAAATCCAAAGTCCTTTGCCGTGGCCTACGAGGCCCTGTTGTGCTCTCTTCCTTGCCAAACTTCTCTTATGCTACTCATACTCTTGCCTAGGATAATCTGGCCCCACTGGCCTCCTTTCAGTTTCTGAACACATCAAGTTCTATGCTACCTCGAGGTCTTCCCACTTCATACTCCTTTTTCCTGGAAGGCTCTCTCCCCATTCTTCACGTGGCTCATCTTTCATCCTTCAGGTCTCCATGTAAATATCACCTCCTCACAGAGGTCTTCCCTGAGAACTCTGCCCCTTGATATTCCTAACACTGCAACCCGATCTGTTTCCTTCGTGAGACTCACCAGGCCCTGTAATTATAGATTCATTTCTGTGATTATTTGGCTGTAAACCCTGTAAGAGAATTGACTATGTCTCTTTTGTTCAACAGAGTATCTCTGCCACCTAGTATGTACCTGGCACAGAGTAGGTGCTACAATAAATATTTTCTTTTTTATTTATTTATTTTTTGGCCGTGCCGCACAGCATGTAGGAATCTTAGTTCCCCCGCGCCCCCTACATTGGAAGAGTGGAGTCTTAACCACTGGACGGCCAGGGAAGTTCCAATTTTTTTTTTTTTTTTTTGGCCGTACTGCACGGCATGTGGAACTTCCCAGACCAGGGATCGAACCCATGCCCCCTGCAATGGAAGCATGGAGTCTTAACCACGGGACCACTGGGGAAGTCCCATTTTCTAAATGGCTTGATGGATGCACGGGTAGGAGTGATTTTGAGGTATATGGATTAGAATCCTCTGGCCATTCCATGCAAACCATTATCAAATGCCTACTGGTTCTGCCTCAGCCTGTGAAAGATAGGTTTCTAGTTGGGGAGTCTGGTCCACGGGAGAAACCCTTCAACATCTCTGCCCAAAGACAAAAATAGGGAGAGAATGGAGTAAAAGGAAGAGTACAGGAGGGCTACAGTCTAAGAAGAAGTGGGAGCCAGAATGCCTCCAGTCCTTTTAGGAGTACCAGGGTGGGAAATCTAACGGCTACTTTCTTTAAAGAGCAAACAACTCCTCTTTCGGGATGGCCAGAGGCCCAGGGGGTGGGCAGGATGACTTTGGATAGATAGTCTTTTCCCTTCCTGAGAGCCTCCTTCTTTCCCTCCAGGTCTTCATGGCCCTGCAACTTCCTCCTTAGCTGAGCCTGGAGAGGGATCTTCTGGAAAACCTGCTGGCGTCTGGATTCGTTTTCTGGTTGTCCAAGCAGTTGCTTTTCCCTTGAGGGCTGGAATGGAGGCACCTGTCACCTGTTCTACCAGGTCACAAGGGAGCAGGTAGAGAGACCAAAGCCATTTGTCCTTCCACAAATACCTGGGAGACTGGAGTCACCTCACAAAAGACCGACCCCATGAGGCTTCTGAGAGGATACTGCAGAGGACCCTCTTAACAGCCGACCCCTCCCCTCCCTACTTCTCCCCCTCAGGGGCTACACATCCAATAGACTCAAACGTGTTGTCTAATAGGCCCAGACACGCTCCTAAACCCTCCGTGCTGGGGCTGCCAGCCCAGTGACAGATGTGAGGCTCATGCTATATGGCAGCGTGGGTCACCAGGTCTGAAGCTGCTGACACTGAGCTGTGGCGGAGTTAGTGCCTGCATTATAGACCCCACTCACCTGTCACTGGCAGAGGCAGTGAGGGGGACTGGAGCAACACGGGAGCTTGAAGGAGTTGTTGTGTCACTCCAAGGGGCTCTGGGCACCCCGCCTCCACCCTCCACGTACCACACCAAGTATTTCTAAAGTAGGCAGAGACAGAGATTGACCGAGCCAGAGGGGGAGAGGTGAGGACAGGAAGGGAAGACGGCTGAGCAGGAGAGGGGGCCAGACAGAGCCAGGAGGGAGGGGAGAGGCGAGATGAAGCAGAGAAACCCAGACAGAAGCGCAGAAATGAGACAAGAGGAGGGCCTTGGAGACAGTGAAGGAGAAAGGACAGGCCTGGAGAAGGCAAGCCTGGCAGAGAAACTGTGCCCGCCGACTCTCATTTGCCTTAGCTTTTTTTGGCGGCCCAGTCCTGTGCCTCGCCTGCTCTCAAAATGCCCTCGAGCTGTCCCCAGCTCTGCCCTCAGGCTCCGGCAGTGGGCCACGCAGTAATGAGAGCCTTCTGGTATAGGACTCCGGGCGATCAAGCTCTTTGGGGAAGGGCACTGCTATTCTGCCACACTGACAGCAGGACGGCACCCGCCCCATTTCACAGCTGGGGATGTGGCGAGCAAGGGGCAAATCCGAAATAGCCTGAGGAAGAGGACCCAGGACACCGTCTCAGCTTGGGCCAATTCCCCAGCCACCAGAGGCTGTATTTTTCTTGCAAAAGAGAATGAGATCAAGAGGAGAAAAGGGGAAGGGGAGAGAATTCCAGAAGGTGAGAGGGAATGGTCATGATGGGAAAAGTGGAGTTGGCAGGGAAGGGAGCGGTAGGCCTGAATTCTTCCCCTCAGTGAGCACATCTCTCCGAGGCCAGGCTGGGCTGCAGAGCTCTGGCACAGAATACTAAGCCGGCAGAGGGTCCCTGGCCACCCAGATCTTTCTCTCTTTTCAGATCCTAGCCTCTAGTCTGCCCAGGGCTGAACTGTAAACAAGGTTTGGAGGCCAGACAGGGGGAGCAGGTGTGGACAGGAGCTGCTGGGAACATCCCAACAAGTAGCTTTCCCCCACAGCCAAAGACCCAGGGCTCAGACAGCGGCCCTCTGGGGGCTGCTTGGCAGGCGCCGGCTGCACAGGGTTCCAGGCAAAGCCTCCTGAAGCCAAACGAGGGCCTACTCAGTGGGCTGGCTGTGCCACCTCCCTCCTCTCTGTGAGGCTGCCAGGCAGCGATGATGGGCCGGGCCGCCAGCCTGGGAGGCTCCAACCCCTGACTCCGGTCAAACAGCTGGAGAATCTCAGAGTCGCCGGGGACTTGGGAAGTTATTTATTTAGCCCTTATCCACTCTCTGCGGATTTCCAGAAGCAGCAGGCCAAGGCTTTCTGGAGGACTGCAGCGGGGGATTACAGGAGGGGTCAGATTTGGGCCCGTAGAGAGGGAGGGCACGGAGAACTGGCCCAGAGACAGATGGGGCGGGGGCGTGGCTGGAGGCACGAAGAGGACAGCCCGAGTGGGAAAGGGGTGCTGGGGAGAGGTGGACTGGGGGAGCAAGTAGCTGGAGCTGACACAGGGAGACAGCGAGAAAGTAAACCTTCTTCTCGCTCCCTCTCTCATGTCTGGCTCTGCTGGGGCATAAGGTCCCCTCCCCAGTGCCCCCTCGGGGCAAGCCAGCTTAGTCGTAGCTGGACAGAGAAAGGCACATCCTTCCCGCTGCTTTGCCTAGATGGCCCATCTGCCCCCTCCTTGCCTGAGATGATGCGGGTGGTATGTGAAGCCCAGGCACCATGCCTAGCAGGCACCAGGCAAACCTCTTGTGAGGGAGCAAACCGAGCAAGGCCCGACTTCTGCCCTGTGCACCAGCTTCAAGCTCTGTCCATTAAGTCAGGGGGAGGGGGGACAGGGCAGAAATCAGGCCAAGAAGCAACTTAACAAAAGAGGCTATGTGAGCAGAGGCCTGGTAAACTCATGTCACCCCGTTTGGAGATGTCCAGAGATGCAAACTACAGCCTCAGGGCAACGAGACACCTTTTATTCTGCCTAATTGCATCTTCCTGCTGAGAGGGAGGAAGGAATTAGAAGGTCTTTCCTAAAGCACAGGGAAGATCCTATGGTATCAGAAAAGGGGAAGCAAGGTTGGTGAACCCTCCGCCTAAGGATAAAAGTGAAGGGCAAGAGCAGGTGCTGATTTTCTAGCACCAAACACTCTGCACCTCTTTCATGTTATTAGTTGGGTCCCCCTGTCAGTTTCGAGGATGTGAGTAGCAGTAAAACTGCAAACCTCAAAGGGCTTGTAGGCTTGTCTTTGGGTGAAGGTGGTAAGGTGATTACGCCATATTCTGCAACCAGGCTTGGGGAAGACAGAATCCTAGGGAATCCCAAGAACCCACAGGCTACGTACTTGGCAACACAGATTCAATGACGGACCCCAGACTCAATTCACTAATTCTGGTTTTCACTACAAAACCAGACCCAGACATTGTAGCAAGACCCAAAAAAGGGTAAAGAAAAATACCTACTTTTTTTTCACCTAACCCTCAGTTACCCAGAACGTGCTACTAACCAAAAAAGCCCTTCCCCAAGCATTCAGGTTTTGGCATTACGGTGTATTTGTATTTTTTCAGTGATTAAAATCCACAGAACTGGGACCCTCTGTTACAGAATAATGCCAGCTCTGCTCCCACCTGCCTTCTTGTAAGGGGAATAATAGCAGAGTCCCTTGCTGTGAGTCAGGGACTCCCTCCACCGGCTCTTAGATAGCATTCATTCATATACACAACAAAAATGTACTGAGCACCTACTATGTGCCAGGTACAGTGCCAGGCACTGAAGAGAAACTAGGGCCAGTCTTTCCCCTCAGGGAGGTTGCAGTCTGAGGTGGGGGCAGGTATGTCAACAGACAGATAAAAAATCATGTGTCACCTGGAACCACAGGGGTCAGCAGAAGATGTTATGGGAGTAAAGAGAAGGGCCGTTGTCCCCTCCCCATGACTCCCACCAGACCCCAGCACCACCCCAAGCTGAGTGGTGAAAGTGAACAGGAGCCCAGCAGATGGACAAGGCAGAGAAGGGCATTCCAGGAAAGGAGAAGATTCAGTAAAGAGGGAAACCTCTAGGTATTTAAGCCACTGTAATTAAAATAAGTCATTGAAAAAATGCAGGCAAAACTGAAGTGAATCTGTAATTTCTAGCCACAGGAATGAGGGCAGAGGACTAGTGCTACCCAGTGGCCCCTTTCGTGCAGCCTTCTGACATGATGCACTGAACCCAGGAGAGGCCACAGAGACAACCAGGGACACAGCCCAGCACTGGATTACCAGCCACACATCCTATGCACCACCCAAAAGCTACAAGTGGAAGACCCCCACCTCATGGGAGGGGGCAGGAGGGGTGGACCGCCAGCAGATACACTGAAGTTCAGCCACAGTAATGGAGACCAAAGCCACGAAGCTCACACACTGTTATGTCCACACCGAAGAGGGTCTGTGGAAGCCAGCTCTGTGAATGGGTCAGGGCTAATGGTGGGAAATTATAAACATCCCCACTGCAGGGCCAGACGTGCCTCAGGAAGAGCCCCTCGGAACCTGGCCACATTCTGTTCAGTTCACAGGGGCCATCCTGGGGGAAGGAGGGACAAAAATCAATAGGAATAGCAATACTTCTACACAGGTGTCTTCTGCAGTCTCTGCTACTGAAGTCCCGGCCGAAAGAGAAGCCCCCTTTCCCTCTGCAGGAGGTGGGAAGATGGCTTTGCTCAGCATTGCAAATAAGTTTCTAAAAATGTTTCAGAAAATAATTCCTAACAGTGGTACTCAGATAGAGCCATAATGTTGGATTAACAGCTCCAAGCCAGCAGACCAGACACTTGTCCAATTAATAAAACTTATAAAGCAGAACAACTTATTGATGTTACAGGCACAGCACTTAGTGCAACGACAAAACCCAAATCCATGCAGAACACTCCATGTTCTTTAGGAAGCCCTTTCTCCATCAACCTGTACAATCCTTTCTTCAGTGCAAACAGGGGGCTGGGGAATGGAGGGAACAGTGCAGGGCTCTGGACAACTGGCGGAGGACGAGATGGCTCAAGGAGTTGGCACAAATCTGCCAGAGGTGAGATCTAATCTGGACTTTGGAGGCAGAGGATCTGGGCTGGAATCCGAACTCTGTGGCAAGTTACTTAACCTCTTGAGCCTCAGTTCCCTCATCTACAAAATGGGGTTCATGATAGTACCTACTTCAAAGTACCTACATGAAGATTAAATGTACAAAGTAAGTGTTGAATCACTAGAGGCTATTAGCAATCACGATTATCATTGTTATGTTTAGGTACTAATAGGATCTGCTGTCCTGTTACAGTCCACTTGGTTTGCCTCTCTCCACAGAATGTAATGAGGATGATTTGAAAATTGGTTCAAATCTCTTTGGACCTTGGGCCCTGACTTCAGATCTACAGAATAAATAAGCTGCACTGTGGGGAAAACAAAGCCTCTGTTATTACTTCATTAAAGTCAAATTCTCACCCTATTTCCAGTGGTTAACAGTCGGGGTGCAGACGTAAGAAGTGGGGGTGTGGAACACGGTGGGGGGGAAGCCCAGCTCTGTTTCTCACCAGCTGTGGGACCTTGGGCTTGTCCACCCCTCAATTTCCACCACCTCAATCTACTCATCTGTAAAATGGGGAAAATATCGGGTTCTACCTCACAGAGTTGTTGTGACGATTCAACACACGTAAAGCACTTACAACAACTGTGCCGGGTACACAGAAAGCACCGAGTGAATGCCAGCTACAGTTCTGACTGTACACGAATTCTCATTACTACCTAAAGAGGTCAGCACGATGCTTGGCACACAGTAACAGTAGCTATTATGATCATCAGGACCCTTGGTACAGATGAGAATCTGGGGGGCGGGGGTGGGAAGCATAAGGGAGATCTGGGTCTTCTCTAAGAATGGGACTCTGTGACTTTGGATAAACTCACCTTTGTGATCTCAGACACCACCGTCCCCCCCACCCTAGAATTTTACACAGCTCAGGAAAAGAGAGTGACAGGTACGGGCCTGCATATTCCCACCTGCCAAGCTTTCTACAAATAATGTATCACCTTGTCGGGCGGGCGGTCTTGTTTCTCAGCGCCGAGATGCTTCGTGAACGCTGAGGCCACGCGAGGGCAGGCCAGCCAGGGTGCGCCGGCCCTGGGGAAGCCGCGCCTAGAAGCCCCCGCACTTCTGACGTCGGGCTCCCGCGGGGGTGCGGAGCTTTGGGACAGGGCTGCTGCGGGGAGGGCGGGGCTCGAGTCCCCCAGGGGTCGCCCCTGCCCCCGCCGGCGTGTGCCTCTCGGCTTCTAGCTCTCCTCCCCCCTCGCCACCGCCACTTCCAGAGGAAAACTTTCCGCTCACGCCGCCACTTTTCCACGGGCGTCCAAACCCTCGGCCCCGCGCATCTTGTCTTCCAATCTCCTCGCGGGTGGCGCCGCGATGGGGCACGCGGGTGGCCTGTCAACCCGAACGGCTCCTTAGGGACTGGCGGTGGGGGGCTGGCGGATGGTGGGGAGGAGGGATGTCGGCTCCGGACGCGCCAACTCCGTCCACGGTCCATCGACTGCGGGAGCCCAGCGGGCGCGCACCCGGGACGAGGGACCCATGCCAGCGCCGCCCGGAGTCGCTGTGTGGGGCTGGCGAGGACCCCAGCACCCGGCTGCCGACCCCCCAACCCCACACACCCCGGCCTCATCAGCTTGGGCGCCCCGCTTTCTGGTCCTTTCCCAGGCGATCCCAAACCCGGCTGCGCGGAGCGCGGTACTTACTGTCGAGGTCCCCTGCGGGCCGGGGCTGGGCGGCTGCCCTGCCCGGGGAAACCTCTGGCCACCCTCTGGCCGTCTCCCCCTCGCGCTGCCCCGGGCTGTGCCCAGTGCCGACGGTAGCGGCAGCGGCGTCTGTAGGAAGAGAGAGATCACGCCTGCCTTAGAAACCCAGCCCCTGCTGTGACCAGAATCTTAAAGAAGGAGGCGACTGGCTCGGCCCCAGAGCCGCGGCTGAGCTGAGGTGGCGAACTAGCGAGGCAGCTGGTAAACACAGCGTCTGCTGCCTCTCGCCCGCCCCCCGCCCGCAATCCGCCGCGGAGAAGCTCCCCCCTCACCCTTTACCCTGGACAGGCCCCCGCAGGGGAGCCGGCGAGGGGGGGCTCCAACTACAGTGACGTGCGGATAATCCAGCTGCCACTGGGTGAGCACTTACTAAGCGCCGGGCACTGTGCTTTCCATCCATTTTCTCACCTCAGCACCCTCCCCATTGTACAGAAAATAAAACCGAGGCTCAGGGGAGCAAAGGAAATAGACCCAAATGCAGGAGCTGGTAGTGAGTGGTGGGGGAGAGATCGGAAACCCGAAGGGTCGCAAATTCAACGCTGCCTGCCTCAAAAGCCACTCTGTGCCACTGCAAAGCAATTATTTGAATACCCGGGTCTCCACCTCCTGTTCCCCCATTTTCCTGCCAGGACTAGGGACAGGTGGCAACTCCAGGCCAGTTTGCTGGTGGAGGTGGGGTAGGGGCCCTGGGAGGTAGGATCCTGACTGCAGTGCCTGGTGCCACGGAGCGGTCATCCCTTTTTACCTCAGACAATTCACCTACTACGTGCCAGGCCTTGTGGAAGACAGAAAAAGGTCTAGGAGGTAGTCTCGGCCCAGGTGTGATCCAAGAGACAGGCAGTGAGCCTGTGAGGTGTGGGTTATGCTAGAAGGGTCAAAGGTGGCGGGTGCCGAGGCCCTAAAGGAGCAAGTAACCAGTGTCCTCAGACACCCACCGCAGAACCTTGGGGAACCGCTGGCGGGGATCACACCACCCACTCCTCTTTAAAGGATGAGTGGAAGGCAGCCTTGTTGGGAGACTGAGCCCCGTGGCTTCTCTCTGGGAGCTACCCTGCCATGGCAGTGAGATCTGTGAAATGGGAAAGATCTCTTGCTCCTTCCTTCCTGGTCAACATGATGAAATAACACCGAATTCCTGCCCTTGTATTCTGATCATAAAAAAGAGAGCAGTTTTAGAAATTGTATTCCTCCCTGCCTTGCCCCTGCTTATCCACTCAGTCACTCATTTGGCAAATGTTTATTAGCATCTACTGCGTGTCAGGTACCATGGTAGGTGCTGGGCACCTCCACACTTCTATGGGGGAGTCTACATGGGAGGTGGAAGGCACACAGGGATGGCAGTTAGGAAACACATTTTAAGTCCTAGTTCTTTGACTAAATAGCTGTGTGACCCTGGGTGAGTCATGTATCCTTTCGGGACCTCAGTTTTCTTGTTGGTCAAACAGGGATAATAACACCTTCCCATCCTATTTCACAGGGGTGTTTTGACACTCAGTGGAGACGATGGATGTGAAGGAGCTTTGAAAAGTATAAAGCCACTAGACAAATGTCAGGGATTAGTCTGTCTCCAAGGTGGGAGGGGGCTGCTGGGAAGTAAAGCTTAAGAGAAATCCTGGCTGACTTTCCCAAATGGATTGCACTGAATTCCATCTTCCCCAAGTCACTGATTCTGCACTCAGGCAGAAGTCTCTGCTCTGTGAAACATCATCTTCCGTCAGCAGTGCCCATGACACCAGGGTTAGTGATGACCTGGTCTTAAGCCAGGGAGATTGTTTGGGGAACTTGAGTGGAACCAGGGGGGCAGTTTTGCCTCTGGGTCTCTAATTCCTGTTAACAGCAGCATCCTCCCCCCAAATCGAGCCCGCCGGATGTGTCTAGATAGAAACCGCTTGAGGCCCCCAGAGACACCCTTTCAGGAAGCACAGGGCTCATGTCAGACAGCAGTGGTGGCCTTGAGGGTGGATGCTCTCTCTGTTCTTTTGGAAGCTAGGGGTTCTGGGTTCAGCCCAGATGACTGAGATCTGCAACAGAACTAGGGGAGCCTCTGGGAGGGTCTTCAGTGTGCTCAGTTCAGCCCTGCAAGCAACCTCAAATAGCCCTATAGTCTAAATTATACTACTACACTTGTTATGCAACACACAGCTACAAGGCAAATTCCCAAATTTCCAAGAAGCACTCTCCCCTACCCCCAGCTACCCCAAGTAAACACACAGTCTAAGGAAATACAGGGTCTTACCAGGCAAACAGCTTCCAGACAAACCTGCTAGCCTCCTTCCTTCTTCCCTCTCCCCCTTCCCACCAGACTGTCAACATGAAGCCCCTTCCATATAAAAATAGAGAACCGATGCAGAAAAGGGAGGGCTCTGGGGACCATGGCCGGGCGAGTCCAGAGCTGCACTACACAGCTCTGGAGCCAAACCAGGATGGAAGTCAGAGGGAGAGACAGAAAGGAGCCCGGACTTGGGCCAGGGCACCTCCAGTCAGCAGGCCCCTGGGGGGAGGTGCAGACTCCCAACCCAGCATCTCTTGGCAGTCTCCAGGCGCCTCTCAATGTCCTCATAGATTCCGTTGTCACATCCATCTCGCCCAGGCTGCTCCTCTTAATAAAGTGCCCCTGCGGCCACGCCAGACGGCCCGATGTTATCCTTCTTCACTCTCCCACCCTCCTCCCCAGCGTGGGCCACACAGTAGTGATTCAGGTCTCCTGGGTCACAATACAGTCTCCTGGGGAAACGCTTCCTGAGTGCCCAAGCCAGGGTGTGACGAAGCTTTGGGTGTGGGTGTATCAAGTACTCCTTCCTTGCCCCCTCAGAGTGGCCTGGGCCCTGGATTCAGAGTCTCAGCCTGCATCTTCCTCCCTGGGCCAGCTGCCACTGCTCTCCCCCCAGCTGTATAACCTGAGTCCAATTTGCAAAGCCCTTCCTCGGTGATTGTCAATAAATCCCCCATCTATATCCCCCTGAAAGACCAGAAAGCTTCAAGAGCCAAAGGAATGAATCACTCATGGTGAAATTTCAGGCACAGTGACAGGCAATCGAGGAGACATATTTGATCACATCATGTTTACCTATGTGTAAGGCTGGCCCTGAGGATATTCTGGTATTTTCCCTCAACTATAATGAAGACTTGGAATAATAGCAAAGGAAGCCACAGAAAACACACCAGGCTGGGAGCGGGGACATCTTGCTGCTCATTCCAGCTCTGGCGCTAGTTAGATGTATGGCCCTGTACTTTCCCTTTCACAGCCCTGAATGCCCTCCAACTGTCCCCACCTCCTTCAGATCCAGCAACTAAAGGGTTAATGCCTGGCCCAGCAGGGGCTGATCATTCTGCCTGGTCAGCCCTATAGGCCATATAATTAATATTTGTATTATCACCCCACTCTAGGATTCCACTCTAGTCTAACACCCCTTCCAGGCCATTACTCTGTGAAGATGTGTCAAGGGCTTTCTGGACCAGGGTATGCCCCACTTCCTGCCTCTGAGGCAGGTGGGTCCTGGTTGTTTCACAGAAGGTAGAAAACGAAGGGAGCAGGGGTGCTGGGGGTGACTGGCTCTGCAGTTAGTAGCAGCTGCCCTGGTGACTCTCTGTCCTGTGGTCTGGATGCACTTGCCAGAGGATGAAACCAAACGTGTTGAAGTTGGAGGGACGCTCCTTTCGACTATTACCTGAACGGGGCATTGATTCTGTACCCCTCCCTGGCCTCCCCTCGCCCCTGCCACCTCACCAAGGCCTGTCAGGAGCTCTTATCTGCTCCCCAGGCCTACCTGGGGTGCCTGCCACCATTTCCTTTCCCTCCTTAGTAGATGACCACTTCCCTTCTGCTCTTAGCCAGAGCCAGCCTCCTCAGCATTGAAACCCCCCCTCCCTTGGCCTGTCTCCCCGCCCTCTGCTCTTCTACTTCCTCTTCCCTGCTGAGGCCTGGCTGCTCCAATGGGTGCTTTGCCCCTGTGGTGTGAACGTTCTGTCCTGGCCGGGCCCGGTGTTAATTTGCTCTCATTTGTGAGCTGCTTTGTTAACCTAAGTGGCCTTTTCTCGATGTGTCGATGTGTCGTGCTTAGTGCTGCCTCTGTTACCTCCCCACCACACCCTCCTTAAGCTTGTAATAAGAAGCCCTTCCCTGTGGAGAAGGGGTTGGGCTTTTTCAAAGCCCTTTCTGGTACAGGCTTTAGTAGCTCAGTACATCTTCACAACCACCTGAGGAAACACAGCGAGTGGGATTACTGATTCCTGCGGCAATGATGAGGAAACCGGGGCTCAGGAGAGCTGAGAAGGCCTGTCTGCTCGGAGATACAGTGTGATGGCCGAGCAGGCCTAGAACCACAGCTCTTTTCCATAGGACCCCGCATGCTTATGTCATTCATCTTCGACACTGTTCTCTGAGGCCCCAACCAAGACCCCACAAAGGTCACATATGCACACAAGCCCATATGCAATTTTACTTATGAATCTGTGAGGGCTCATAGGACCTCTGAGGGTCAAGCCCCCTGCATCAGTATTTTTTTAAAGCTGCAAGGAGTGAGAACCACTGCTTGAAAGGAAGGTGTGAAAATTAGAGATGAGAGTGTAAAAGTTTTAGGAGCCAAGAGTTTTCTTAAAAAAAAAGCCTTGGGTGTCCCCGATAAGAACTGAAGGGAGACTGGGATGGGAACTATGGCCTAGCTTCCCTGCCTCGGTTTACTCCTTTCTGCCTGAAGGAAATCATTCTGCAGGCCTTCACCATCCCTCCCCAGCCCTGGACTGGCTTTGTAAATCAGTCAGCCCTGATTTTGCTGTGTGAAGGGACATTAAGAAATGCACCTCCCTCTCCATATATACATATTGGCTAATTGCTGGGTAAGCACATCATTAGTATCTTCTGCCTATAAAGGTGAAGCTGAATTCCCCTGAGTAAGGCATGGGGGTCTCTCTTGAGGTGAAGGTTAGAGACTTTCATGTCAATCACCTAGAAAGAGGTGCTCCTTAGGTAAGACACGGGAACTCCTAGGAATAATAATCCACCCAGATAGCTATCGTGGATTAATCACTTAGTATGTAATAGGCTTTCACTTACACTTCCTCAATTAATCCTCAGAGTCATCCTTCTTTTACATATTAGGAAATTGAGGCTCAAGAAGTTACATTACTTGCCCAAAGGTCGCCCAGCTAGTAAGCAAGTATGTTTTGTTTGGCCAGCTCAGTGTTTTCAAAAATTTTACAATTTACTGCTAAGATTTATAAATCCTCAGATTTCATACAAGAATCAGGATTTCTGACTTCTCTTCAGAAATCCTACCTGGCAACCCTGGGCCTTAAAGTCCCACCTAACCAGGATCAGCTGGCGCTAAGCAGCAAAAGCCCTTCTGGATGAGGGATGCGCTCTCCCAGTCCCCCCAGCCCCCATCATTCCTTCTGTCCTCTAATCATGGGGCCAAGTGTCAGCTGCCATTTAATATTGTTCTTGTAGTGCTGTGTTCCTGGTTTTATTTTTTATTATTTTTCCACTTTATTTTAAAAAAAATTTATTGGAGTATAGTTGCTTTACAGTGTTGTGTTAGTTTCTACTGTACAGCACAGTGAATCAGCTATACGTATATATATATCCCCTCTTTTTTGGATTTCCTGTTTTTATTAAAAGAATAATAAAGAGGAGAATGAAACATTTCTTGGGCATACATCTAATCTTGCCCTAGTGAATACATTTACTCCTTTAGGTCTGGCCCTGTAGGCATCTGTGCCTATGATCCCTCCACGCCATTCCTGTGCACTGCCTCTTTAACGTGGGGAGAGAGAAGGCTGGGCACCCCAGTTTGGGAGGGCACTTGTTGGTGGTTGGGACTATAAGTGCTCTCTGGTCCATGGAGGTGGGCTGGGAGTTAGGAAGGAGGAATGGGTCCCCAGGGGACCCCAACAGTGAAAGATGACTGAGCGATATCTTCTAGGGCCGATTGTCTAGTCTAGCTTCCTGGCCGTTATCTGTGAAATGGGCGTAATGATAATAATAGTACCATGTCTACTTCATGGGCATATTAGGAGGATTAAAATGAGTATATGTGTACATATACATTTAGAATCGTGCCTGGCTCAAAGGAAGTGCTCAACAAACGTTAGCTATTTTCATTATTGTTATTCTCCATGTTGGTTTCCCGGAATCTTGTCATCTCCTAGCCTTTGACATATGAAACTTTCAGCCTGATCTAAACAATACTGTAGAGTATTGAAAGAGCCCTGGGATGCGTCAGTGTTACAGGGGAAGGTGAATCTCACTGATGCTTCTTCCCGCTGAAACCATCTCTTTCTAGTGCCAATCGTGGAGGTTCTGGGTGACATTTTACTAAGTGAGATGACATTTCCTACTCTAGGGAGAAGGCAGCCTTGCCTTGCACACCAGAATGCCCTCCACCACCTTGTCTACCTGGCAATCTCCTACACATCCTTCTGGACTCAGCTCAAATCACTTTCTCTGGGAAACCCTCTCTGAGCCTCATCTGCCTCCCCAGGTGGAGTTACTATAAAAGTCTACCCCTCATTAGAATATGAGCTCACTGAGGGCAGGGCAGGGCATGACTTGTCCACTGGATCCCCAGTGCCCAGAACAAGTATAGGTGCTGAGTAAATGCTGGTTGAATGAACTGGGAGAAGGGGGATGTGGGGAAAAGAAAGGTTCAAGCCATGTCCTGGCTACTGTAAATAGAGCTGCAATGAACATTTTGGTACATGACTCTTTTTGAATTATGGTTTTCTCAGGGTATATGCCCAGTAGTGGGATTGCTGGGTCGTATGGTAGTTCTATTTTTAGTTTTTTAAGGAACCTCCATACTGTTCCCCATAGTGGCTGTATCAATTTACATTCCCACCAACAGTGCAAGAGGGTTCCCTTTTCTCCACACCCTCTCCAGCATTTATTGTTTCTAGATTTTTTGATGATGGTCATTTTAACTGGTGTGAGTTGATGCCTCATTGTCGTTTTGATTTGCATTTCTCTAATGATTAACGATGTTGAGCATTCTTTCATGTGTTTGTTGGCAATCTGTGTATCTTCTTTGGAGAAATGTCTATTTAGGTCTTCTGCCCATTTTTGGATTGGGCTGTTTGTTTTTTTGTTATTGAGCTGCATGAGCTGCTTGTAAATTTTGGAGATTAATCCTTTGTCAGTTGCTTCTTTTGCAAATATTTTCTCCCATTCTGAGGGGTGTCTTTTGGTCTTGTTTATGGTTTCCTTCGCTGTGCAAAAGTTTTTAGGTTTCATTAGGTCCCATTTGCTTAGTTTTGTTTTTATAACCCTAAGTGTCCATCGACAGATGAATAGATAAAGAAGATGTGGCACATATATACAATGGAATATTACTCAGCCATAAAAAGAAACGAAATTGAGTTATTTGTGGTGAGGTGGATGGACCTAGAGTCTGTCATACAGAGCGAAGTAAGTCAGAAAGAGAAAAACAAATACCGTATGCTAACACATATATATGGAATCTAAGAAGAAAAAAAAAAGGTCATGAAGAACCTAGGGGTAAGACAGGAATAAAGACACAGACCTACTAGAGAATGGACTTGAGGATATGGGGAGGGGGAGGGGTAGACTGTGACGAGCTAAGAGAGTGGCATGGACACATATACACTACAAAGCGTAAAGTGGATAGCTAGTGGGAAGCAGCCGCGTAGCACAGGGAGATCAGCTAGGTGGTTTGTGACCACCTAGAGGGGTGGGATAGGGAGGGTGGGAGAGAGGGAGACACAAGAAGGAAGAGATATGGGAACATGTGTATATGTATAACTGATTCGCTTTGTTATAAAGCAGAAACTAACACACCATTGTAAAGCAATTATACTCCAATAAAGATGTTAAAAAAGACAAAAGAAAAAGAAAACTGACTAATGCCACATGTTGAAAATTATATGTTTGAAATAGTTGGTGAAATAAATCATTTAATTTCAAAAAATATATAAAAAAATTAAAAAAAAGAAAGAAAGGTTCAAGGCACATTTTCGGGGGGCTCCCTGGCTCCCAGCAGACCTTCTAAGTCTGCTTCTGTGTGGCTCCCTAAATTCTTCAAACCAGCATCACAAACTCTCTGTGCCCCTCCCAGGCCTATTTTAAGGCTCACCTGTAAGGTAGATGGATGTGACCGTTTTTTGGAGCCTTCCCCAACTTTCAGCATGGCCCTGCTCCTTTGAACAGCCCCTCACTATGATGGACCCATGAGCTTCCATCCCCTAGGCTGTTCAGGGTGTCCCCAAAGCATTGAGCACTTCCTGGGGTATCCCTCGTGAGCATCAAAATTGAGATGTTTTATGTCCCCATAAAACATGTCAGGCCCTGCTCTCCCACTAGGTCTTCCTTCCCAGACGAGATATCTGAATCTCCGATGCCCCCATCCAAAGGGGATTTTGAGCCCTGGGAGGCTAGCTGGGGAGCCACTTCTGTGTGAGTAGGGTTCCAACAGTAATACAGCTGGGGTGAGATCTGTATCATCAACCCTGCCACCCTCCACTAACAATAGCCCAGGGCAGCCATGGAAACCCCCCTCCCAGCCCTGCTCAGCAGTCTCCCCCAACTCTGCTCAGTGTGATCCTGGTCACCATCTCCTACCCCACTGCAACTTCCCTGCCCCATTTCCTCTGGATGATCTGAGTTCCTTAACCAGGAGCAACCTGTCTGCGTGCAAAAAAACAACTTGAGAGCCATTAACGGGAAAGAGCATCTTTCAGAAAAGCCAGATGATTTTAAAGCATTAACGGACACCTTTGCAATTCTGTCTCAGGAGGAGATGATGTCTCGTAAGCTGGCACTGGGCTGAGGACTGCTCCGCACAGCAGTCCTCCAACACTGAGAACACGTGCCCTAGAACCAAAGATATGCCAGAAGAGCCAGGTGACATCGAGGAGCAGTGAGAAAACCCAAAATGTGAGCTCCCGGAGTGCCAATCCCAATGCACGTGTGCGTGCACATGCGCGCGCGCGCACACACACACACACACACACATCCAGAGACACAGGCGGGGCCACACATTGGCACAAAAACACCACCCACACTCTTGCTATAAGATCCACGTGTGATTTGCCAACAAATTGCAAATTAACCTCCTAGTGAACAGATTAATGATATTCATGGTAATTTACACTCCAAGTTTCATAGCAACAGACTTTGAGCATTCTGGTTGCATAAGAATTCAAGGATTTTCAAGTTCCTGGAGACACTGTAGTAATTAACCTGATAAGCCTATGCAAATTAGCCCTAATTTGACACTGTCATTTTTGAATCCAATATCCAGGGTATTTGCCCAGAAGGTTTCCTGTCGCCGCTCCAACTCCTTGGCTTGAGGTGCTAAGCTGACAGATGCCAGTCTGCATTTGTCTATGCAAATGAGGCCCCAGAGCAGAGCTCCCCATCAGGCTGGAGAAGGGACTGGACATGGGATCCTCGCACCGTGATGAGAATGGAGTCAAGGCTTCTAGGAGAAATGGGGAGGGGGCTCCAGTCAATTTGCACACTACTGACAGCTATCTTTTTAAGATCCTTGGTTTGAGGACAAAAATTACTGACTTGCACAAGAGTTTGAGCTTTTCACCTGAAGGTCAGAAAGAAGCCTCTTTGCGGCCTGTTGCCAAGTGCCATTGGAGTTTTTATCTTTCCAGAAAGATCAGCTTCTAAAAATAAAACCGAAAGCTGGGGTTCCCCGTTTCTTCCCTGGGAAGGTGAAGTTTAATTGGCTCTATTTCCCATTTTGAGCAAAAAATCACAGAACGTACTCAACTCCCTCATCAAATCAATCAGCCTATGGGCACAGCGTGTGTGTTCTCTCCATGGGTGGACTGGTTCCTGTCTGATAATGTTTAGCCTCAGAAGGTGGCCACTCCTCCACCCGCCCCCCACAGAGCTCCATCCTTGACCTCCTTCTTGTTTGAGCTCTTGAACCACCAGGAGTCACTGAACCCCCGGGGTAATCTGCCCTGTGCTTCGCGCTCTGCAGGGCACAGTAATGAAATGTCACAGAGGACAGTATTCTTGGCCCACTGGCTACCCACTGCTGCCCCCAGCTCAGCTCTCCCCAGGACCTCAGCTGGTTGCTCATGGTGCTGCCACCCCACAGATTGGTTTAGAAACAGCTTTCTGAAGCCCCGATTTGGGGGCAGGGGGTGAGGACGGAAATAGTGCAGAGAAACTGTCCAGGTCACCCAGATCCAACCTGCCCCTAATGGGCTACCATCTGGAGCTCAAAATTCTCTGGAATGCAAGGCCAGGCAAGGTGATGATCAGAGCAGCCTTACCACTCTAGAAGAGCTAATACTTGCACGTCATAAAACACCTGAAACATATACCAGGGCCTTTCAGTAATATATCTTTACCTGTCTTCCTCAGTAACCTTTGGTTAAGTCAGGATTTCAGAAGTGTTGGAAGGTCACCTGTGTAACTGTTGGCTTCCTCTCTGAATGCATACATCAAGCCACCAGTCCAAGATGATGCCACTCTCCCTCTTGTCTACTTCCCCTTCTCACCATGTCCACATCCCTATTCACCCAGCTACCAAGACCTCTTCTTTGACTGCCAAACTTAGTGTCCACCACACTGACCCCCAGAACTGTATGCCCAGGACTCCTGGGCTGCAGCATACTGCAGCACATCCATACACTTTGAAGCATTACCTGTGGATATGTCAATCAATAACCGTACTATGATGATGATGGTGATGATAATAATAATAATAACAGCTTCCATTTGGGGAGCATTATACTACATGTCAGACGCTTTACACGAGCTTGACATGCAACATCTCATTGCATCTTCATAACAACCCTGTGAGCTTGGTACTGTCGTTAGCCCCGTTCTGCAGACAAGGACACTGAGGCAAAGGTTTAAGCAACTTGCTCAATATCACACAGGTGATACTTGGCAGTGCTGCAAATCAAACGCTAGCTGACAGACGCCAGAGACTAAGCATTTAAGCACCATCCTAAAACATCTCACACGTGTATGTACCACTATTTTCCAAATGTGAGGCAGATGTCATAATGATGAACAAAATTACTTTAAAAATATCACATATTTAGATTACTTTGTGGTCATTATGTGTTTCTCAATCAATGGATACTAAGAGTAAAATAGCTATAAGAAGTGTCCAGAATATGGGTCGTTGGTTTTAGCCAGATTGAGAACCGTGGGTATTTTGTGCATAGAGTATTCCCACCCCAGGTCCTCTCAACCACGAAGGCGCACATTCTTTTTTCTGTTCATCTTCTGTTTTATCTCAGAGGACCTATGTGTCTCTGTAGCTAGGATGCAGTGGGGAGCCATGTTTAAAGCTATCTGTACATTCATTAAGCAAACATTTATTGAGCTCCTACGACCTGCCAGACACTGTTCTAGACACGGGGGACGCTGCAGCGAACGACGTAGCTAAAAAATCCCTGTCTTCGTGGCGCTTGCCTCCTAGTGGCAATATACAAATAAATAGGTAACATTACATGATATTTTAGAGAGTGAGAAAGTGCTTTAGAGGAAAAATGAAGCAAGGAATCAGGGATGAGTGGTTGCCATTTTAAACAGGGTGGCCAGGGAAGGCCTCTGTGAGAAGGTGGCAACTGAGCAGAGTCCTGAAGGGAAGGAGCGAGCCCTGTAGCTGTCTGGGGGCAGAGCCTGCCTGACACAAGGAACCGCACAGGCGCAGGCCCGGGGATGGAGTGTGCCTGGGGTGACCAAGGACTGCGAAGGAGGCGAGCTGTTGGAACAGTCTGTCTACGAGAATGTTGTATGTAGAGAGGTGGATTCAGAAATGGGCTCTGTCATTATCTCTCCAAGTGGCCTATGAGGGCCACCTTAACCTCGGCTGGTTTGCAGGACTAGCTCAGGGCAAAATTATGAGGCAAATGCTTCTGCCCATCACTCTTCAACTCCCTAGTCCTTTCTTGTTTCCTCCTCGGGAGCCCATTTGCTCCCCTCTCCCCCAGCATTTGGGGCCTCTCCAGTCCCCCAGCCTGAGAAATAAAGAGTACGACTTGGGAGTCCCAAAGATCTGGGCTTTTGCCCCCTGGTTCCGCCTCTGGGACTTGCTCTGGGTAAGTCATGTACTTCTCTGAGCCACAATTTCCTTATTTTTAAAATGGAGATCATAAGGTATTGGGAGCATTAAATGAAATAAATGCATGTAAAATGTCGAGGCGTGTGCTCAAGAAATGATAGCTGCTATCTTCATTCACACCCAGGTATAAGCTATAGAGACAGTCTGTGTGCCTTGGGACCCCTGAAAGGCCTGTGGATTTCTTGCAAGGAAAATTCTCAAATACACCAATTGTGGGTTGTCAGCAGAGAGAGAAAAAATGCGAGTAGAATCACTACTGTCGGCAGTGTCCTAAATTTTTAACAT
Organism: Stenella coeruleoalba; assembly: GCF_951394435.1. Lineage (NCBI taxonomy): Eukaryota > Metazoa > Chordata > Mammalia > Artiodactyla > Delphinidae > Stenella > Stenella coeruleoalba. The sequence continues at coordinate 87,323,346 of NC_137152.1, read as the reverse complement.
TACAAATGGGTATTGATACTTAGAAAGCTTAGGAGCTACTGGCATCAATTGGCAATGTCAGCATCATTGAGCAGGTGGGAAATTCAAAGGAAGCCTTGGATCTTCTGATCCAGCGTGAGGAGGTGTTTCCAGAGTCTCTTCCCTCCTTACTCTGTTGCTTCTGCTCACATGGGAGAGTGGGAGAGGTCAGAATCATGGTTCTAAACCCAGAGTGGGCAACCTCTGGGGTTGGCAGGCCTTCCAGCCCAAAGGGCCTAATGGTGTATGTCTCTTTTGCTTTCACACATCTCTAAGTACCATCCCGCTGCTCCCGTTACCTCCTCTTCCTGTACTCTGAGCAAACATTCCTGGCCAGCCAGAGAAAGTGGCCACTGAGAGAGTGCTTGGTGATGACATCCAGGAAACGTTGCTGAGGGCTTTGCCGTGACCTAACCAGAGCTTGGGCATGTCGGTCCCTTACTGTACAGAACGGTTGCAACCTGGACAAGTTTCTCACAAATCACAATTTCACATATCAAAGCCTATTTTCCGTTTAACTTTGAACATAAAATTGGAGATGTGTTTCTCAGAGGAGGAAAAAAAATGGGGCCTGAGACTTAATAAAAAGCACGTTTATGAATGCAATGCAGCAACACACTTGAAAATCACAAATGTGAGCGGAAAAAAAGGAGAATTTTCTTATAAAATATTAACAATGCCCTCAAATGAGTCACAAGATCTGAATACAAAATAGCTAGCGTTATTTCGATGTTTGGCACAATAGCTTAAAGGCCCTAAAGAAAAACAACAACAGCTTAACTGAACAGAACACACTGGACTGAAAAGTTGCCCTATAAAATTGCCTTTCTAACGTTTTACAGCAGGGGACCAGGCACGTTCTTTGGAGGCTCGGATCCTGAGCTGTAGCACTCTGGAGAAGATGCTGGATTTCAGAAACGAACAGGTTGATCTGGCCCAGAGAATAGGCAAAGCAGCACAGCCACGGCGATGCTTAAAAAGGCCCCAGGAAATGAGTTAATTGGGATCGTAGAGGTATAGGAAGACTTTCTGGTAACACAAGTCTTGAAACTTCTGTAAAGTGAGGCTTTGGGTCATGTACAATGAATCAGTCCCCCAATTTCTAACTGTTGCTCTGGCTAATGTCTTTCTATGGAGTCTCTAGACAATGAGAAATTCCTATGAAGGGCTTTCTACCCTTGGCACTTCCCCCAAAGTATGTTGCAAGGAACACCGATCCCAGAAGAGGCTCCATAAATGCGTTTCATGGACAAAAAAGTGGGAGAAATGCCTGGTTCTCTAAATCAGTGCTTCTCAAATTTTAATGTGCATACGAATCGACCGAGGGTATTGTGACAATGCCGATTCTGACTCGGAAAGTCTGGGGTGGAGGCCTGAGATGTTGCATTCCCAGCAAGCTCCCAGGTGATGCATATGCTACCAGTCCTCAGACGACAGTTTGGGTGGCGAGGCTCTAAATGCCCTCTTGGAGATTCATGATTCTCATTAGTATGTTAAGGGCTCTGTGAAACCCTGTAGTAAAGTTGAGCTTATCTAACCCAGCATTTGTTAAACTCATTTGTACTCGGAAACCTTTCTCTCTCTCGTGGTACCTATTAATCCCTCACACTCTGGGTACTGTGGAAACCAATTTGGGAAGTGCTGCTCTAGCTAATACTACCCTACCTGGAGTGATTTCACATCATCTGAGAAGTCTATATTTTTGGGTCGTGGCCATAGCCCTCATCTAGGGCTGGTTAATAGCCCTGCAGAGACAAAGGTGTGCCAGGGCTGTGAACTGCCGTTGGTTTTCAAAGACTCCGAGCTCAATGACAGCAAAATACTATACAACTCTATTTACCTTCCTGCCATACTCACCACTTTCCAAAATGCTTTACAACCTTAATGTGGCTTGAGCTGAAATGAAAGGGAAAAGTAAAGAGATTTGGAGCACAGAGGGGCAGGCATTTTCAAAAGAGGAATGAAATAAGATGAGCAAATGGCACTGAAAGCAGACGGGAGGTAAGGGACTCAGGGGTTAGCTGGGGTGAGGAGGAAGGAAGAGGCATCAGTAAGAGATGTCAGTGGGCAGGGTGTCCCAGAAGTGCAGTGAAGAGAGAATATACACTCTATAAAACCGAACCTCATAGAATGAGGAAGAAGAAAATATGAAGAGAAGAGTCTTCTTGTTTACCCGGCTTCCACCTGTACAGGTCTCAGCTATGTATTTTCCCAAAGTTCTGCTATACAAATTGTTTGGCCGGGAGGCCCTCTCTGGGCAGGTTTCTCATTCTCATGGCATTGGCTGCCAGATGGAAAGGGACTGGGTTGTCAGTTCATGTAGGAGGGCATCTGCTCACACCCGTGGTGGCCTGTCACTCCAGCCCCTATCCCAATTAGCAGATGGGTCCGAGAGAGCTCTCCAGTTATCAGAAGCCAGTGGCAGACAGCGTTTCCAAACTGGAAAACAGGGAGGGATGGGAACTCCTGCCCTGGGAGTCAGACAGAGACCACACCTGGGCTCCGCTGCTCACACTAGCTGTGAGGTCATGGGGTAAGTTAGCCCATCGAAACTTCAGTCTTCTCCTCTCTAAAACAGGGTTAAGAATAGGATCTATCTCCCAGCGATTTGGTGAGGAATGATTACGGTGATCCTGGTAAGATGGTTAGGACAGTGCCTGACACAGAATAGGAATCCAATAACTGTTAACTGCTATTAGTATTATTCTTTTTTATTATTAATAAAGGCTGTTTAGTGCAGTTGCTTGGCACAAAGAAAGTACTTGACAAATGATCGCTGATATGATGACAGGATGACAATGACCGTGACAATGATGACAGTGATAATGTTGCTGTTCTTGATGGTGAGGGGTGTGCTTTGAAAGGCTCTGGGGTCTGATAGTCCTGGGTTTGAATCCTGACTCTGCTACTGACTAGTGGGTGAGCAGTTTTCTCATTTGTAAAATGGGGACGATAATTCTACTTACCTCCCTGTTGTGAGCAGGGAAAGAGATGATGCATGTGGAGTAGGAAGCCCAGTGCCCAGTGCACTGTGAGCACCAATAGCTGTGAGCCGGCTAACTAGCCACCCAACGTCTGAGAACTTGAGAGAGTTCTGGAGAGCGAAGTGGCAGGAGTCAAGGTGCCCTTACAGTCCAATCTGAGAATCACAGGCCCATAAAAGGTGAACATACACACCACGTGCCTTTTCACACATTACCATTTCACACATACAAAAGGGAAATAACTTGTTCAGGCCCATATGCAGAAACCCACTCGTGAGCTGAGAATTTCCAGTGCACAGAAATTCCTGACTCAGAGCTTAAAGTGTTTGTTTTTCTTTTTTAAAATAGTGCCTTTTTGTTCAAGAAGAGTAGTTCCAAAAAAAGATGACTAAAACCCTCTAGACTGCCAGCAGCAGGCATGCAGGTTTGGGTCACCATCAAATCCAAAACACCTAGTCCAGTGTCTGGCATACGATAGTGCCCAATAACCATCCACTGACTAAAACATTACGTTTTCACCTCAAAGTAGTTTTGTAGCAAGAGTATCTATCTATCTATTTTTTAGGTCATGAATCAAGGACGTTTTTATCGGCACTTAGGAAAGTCCCGTCAAGCCTGCACATGGGCCAAATTTGAATATTAGCCATAAGGGCTAGACACCCACAAGTACACAAAGACTCCCTCAAGTGGATACACAGACAGTCACTCTCTAAATGCTTTGCCAACTTTGGGCCTCCCCTGCAAGACGTGGGCCCTGCTTCTTTGGATGGAAATAGCAGAGCACGCGTCTGTGATCGTTCTCAGAGCCAGTGGAGATACGGCGAAGAGGCCATCCAGGGTCCTTGTCAAAACCAAGTGGATCTGGGGTGAAATTTCAATCATCTCACCAGCTGGCACCAGAATCCCTCTTAAGGAGAGAACGGGGACTGTCTTTAGGAAAAGATGTTGATAAGCTACTTGCCTTGACAGCATTGGTAGGCAAGAGTCAAGGCAACAGAAGAGACAGCATAATGCCAGGTGGTGAAAGTGAACAGAACTTTGGGGTTGGTGGGGAGCAGAGGGGAGAGGAGTAGATGGAGGAGAGAGAAGGGAACTGGGGAACATGCTGGGAAGCTAGAGCCTGACTGGGAAAATGACCAAGGCCTCCCTAGGTCTAGGATTCCTACGTTTACATTCTCAGTTGTTTGTGCAAGTTGTACAACAGAATCACCTGAGGGAGCTTTTTTCAAAACCTGGGATGCCCCCGGGACCTCCCTTCAGAGATTCTAACATAATTAGTCTGGGGTGGGGCCCAGGCATCAAGGCTTCTAATAGCTCCCCAAGTGATTCTGAACAAGCCAAGGTTTAGAACCACTGCTCCAAATGGAACTCTTTCAGGAGAACCACGTGCTGGGGGTGAGCGATGAGGAGAAGGGAGGCCTTCCCTGGGAATGCAGAGGTCTGGGAGGATGGCGATTTGGAAGGATCTCGATCTGCTGGGCAGAGAGGACCACGGGGACGCCTGGATTACAGGGATAAGTGATGCCCATTGTCTGATTTCCTCCTCGACTGCCCAGTCCTCCCTCCCTGCCCGAGCAATTATGACTCTCGGCTCAGCTAGCTCATTATGCTTCTCCTTGTCACAAATATAACCTCTCTCCCCTTCCCATCAAGCATTACTTGCCCTGGATCCCATTTCTTTGTGAGCCTGATTTTGGCAGGTAAAAGCCAATGAATCCGATATATGAAAACTTTCCTCAGACTGAAAAAAAAAAAAGGTATTTTAACAAAGGGCTTCGGAGGACAAATGCCTTGACTCACAGCAATAACGACAAAGCATGGAGAACACATTCTGGGGTAGAAGGGACCTGTGGAGGTCCTCAAAGCACACCTTGTGAGTAGATGGCTAGCCATGAAGCTGATGAATGGAGATCCACGTCTGAGAAATGTCGGGAACAGCTGGATCCATTCTTTGTGGGCGACTGGAGATGGCACCCAGGAAAGGTCCAGGCGTCCCCCGGCTTCATGGGGTTCTTCTGACATCCAGCCACCAGTGTCTTCCTCCCCACTCCTCCACCAGCCTTTCTAGCTCTTTACCCCTTCAATACAGCTCTGAAGAAAATAAGCTCCACAGGCCAAGCTACCCTGTTAAAAGCTCACTTCATCACGGATAAAGCAGGAGTCAGCATTTTAGTGGCACTTTAGCCTCCGCCAGAGAAGACATAGGCAGAGAAAGGCAGATTGCAGGTGCCAATTTCCTGGTTTTTATAGGTCCAGGCCTGAGGGATGGATCATCCTGTGACACCTCCTGAAGCGAAATGTGACAAATGAGTGCTTTTCAGTGGGAAAACCATTAAGCAGGATGGAACCAAGGAGGAACAGTCCTCCTTCCCCTGTGGCCCTCCCTCCGTCCGCTCCTGCCCTCCACACGGGGAAAGCCTAAGATAAGGTGAGGCTTCCAAAAGCCTAGGGTCTCAGAGGCTACCAGTGAGCTGTGGTCACAGCTCCGTTTCCCAGGGTGACTTACTAAGAGGCAGGAGCTTGAATGGAACAGGCTGTAAACTCCACATCAGAATGAAACCTGTTAGACGAATGGATAAAGAAGATGTGGTACATATATACAATGGAGTATTACTCAGCCATAAACAGGAACGAAATTGGGTCATTTGTAGAGACGTGGATAGATCTAGAGACTGTCATACAGAGTGAAGTAAGCCAGAAAGAGAAAAACAAATATCATATATGAACTCATATATGTGCAACCTAGAAAAATGATACAGATGAACTGGTTTGCAGGGCAGAAATTGAGACACAGATGTAGAGAACAAACGTATGGACACCAAGGGGGGAGGGAAGCGGTGGGGTGGGGGTGGGGTGATGAATTGGGCGATTGGGATTGACATGTATACACTAATATGTATAAAATGGATAACTAATAAGAACCTGCTGTATAAAAAAAATAAAATTCTAAAATTCAAAAAAAAAAAAAGAATGAAGCCTGTTAATTTGCTGACCCTTTCCTTCACTGAACTGGGATTCCTGTCTTACTGAACACAGAACTAGAGTGCTTTTTAAATCCTAGCAAGCCAATTAAACCTGGGAAGGAACCTGCATATTTTCTAACATTATTGAACAAAATATAAACACCTACTACATCTGAGCAGTACTAAACATTTAATTTGGTCCAGGATCGTTCTCCGAAGCTGGGAGATGCTTGTTTGGGAACTCTTTCCTCTGCCTCGACCTTTCCCTCTGCTCCCTGGCCCCCCATCTGTCCGGTGTCCCTGTCCCTGAGCTCCCCACCCCCGCAAAGAAGATCTCAACTGACAAGTTCCTGCAGTGGGATCCCTGCAAGGACGCACTCAGCCCTAAACCGGATTCCCGAAGACCCGCCTCACCAGCAGAGGAACCCAAGCTCCACGGCACAAGCAGCCCTTCCATCCCACGGCGCCTGCCCCTTTCCTTCCCCCTCACCAAATTACTTGGTTGGCTTAGCCCACTGGCGTGACTAAATTGGAACACTCTTCCAGGGTGTGCGGTTCTTTCCAAGAAGACTTCAAAGAACCCGGAAGCAGACATTTCTGACTGCGAGCAAACTGATCTGGGGTTCCCTCTGTAACCCTTACCTCTTGGAATGACCAGATCTTCAGCCTTCCCAATTAGCTAACCATCTCCTTTGGGATTTGCACCCACGTCTGGGGAGCAGACTGAACCGTGAGAAGTCCGGGAAGTGGAGGATGGTGCTGAAGCAGGCACTGGGAAAACCAGCAGCTTCGATTTCCCTGAGAGGCAGCAGAGGGACTACTGTTGGACTCTACAAAGCTTGGCTCCCTGTCCAGTTGGTATCCATCTAGAGTTGGACTTGCCCTGGTCTGTACATTCCTTAAAGGACCCAGGCTTGCTGGGCTTCTCTGCACCCCCGGAGGAGCCCCCACCTTCTGCCCCGGCCCCTGGCTCTAGGACCCAGCACCCGACTGCGTCCTGTCTCAATGCCCCTGCTCCTCTTGGCCGAGACCCGAACCCAGCTCCCCTCCCCCTTGCCCCAAGGAAGTCAGCAGGAGCCAGGGATGACGCAGCTTGTCAGGGCAGGAGATTGATGGCCGGCCCTCTGCTTTCTTTCCCCGCCCCTTCTTCCACTGTCTGGCTCCTTCCAGCTCTGGGATTTGGAGACGACGGAGGAGGCAGAGAGGGAAAATGCTTAGCTGTTCCATTCGCATTCTTCTTGATTCAAGGGCTTTTGCTAGTCTTCATTTGAAGGGGTTCAGCTGAGAAGACGCTGGCCTCCTTGTCAGAGTGGAGAGGTTTAGGGAACTGGGCTCCCTCCCTGTCGCCTCCCCCCTGGCTGGCCCAGCGCTGGTTCTGACCCGAGGCCCCTTTCTGAGCCCCCTCTCGTCTCAGAAGCACTTTGGGCAGTTTGCTTCAGGCCCATCTGGCACCATAACCCCCTGGCCTCTGGGAGGGCCCAGAGAGCTCATTTGGAAGCCTTGGGCCTGGGCCTTCACGCAGTGTGGGAGGGGACGCTTTAAGCATCACCAGAAGGAACTGCTGGATCCCAAGGACTAACCTGTCCTCCCCTCAACACGCAGGTTTCTCCCTGCTCCTGGCCCTGCCACAGCTCCTCCGCTGCAGCTCAGTAGGACAGGGTGGGGTCTTGACAGGCACTATGTGGATACAGCAAAGCTGTCCAGCCGAGAGCCCCTGGCCACTGTCGTCCTCCTCGCCCACCTGGCACACGTGGTCTCTGGCAGTGAAAAGCACCAACAGGAGGCCTCCATCCAGATAGGCAGGCAGGAGCAAGAGTGAGCTGGCGTGCTGAAGGCAAGCCCCCCGCACCGGGGCCCCGTAGGCCTAGGGGCTGAGTGCTGGCTGCCACAACTGACTACACAGGGGCAGCTAGGAGGGCAGGGCGCAGAAAACTGGGGACACGGCCGTCAGAGTCACGATTCAGACAAACAGTTGGTACCAGACTACCAGGAAGGGAACGGGCATCCAAGACGCGGTAGCTGAGCCAAACAGGTGGGCAGAGCACAGGAGCAGAAAATGCAGGGCTGAGAGAGCTGAGAAATCTGGGAGTCTTCCTGAGGTGGGCCTGGGGCCCAAGAGACCTGCCTCACTAGATCTCCCGCCCTCATGCTCAGAAGATGGCTAGCAAGAACAAAATGCCTGGGACCAGGGGGTACACAGGGAGGGGGAGAGCCTCAGGGGGGGACTTAGGAACCTAAGGGTGGGTCACCATGGAGCACAGGAGCCCATGGCTGATGGCAGCCAGAGCCGCCAGTAGTCTATTCAGTGCCTTTGTGTAAAAAGCTTAGAAGAAGCTACTCCCTCTGGGTGAACACAGCCCCATGAACATATGGCTTTGTCAGATGAAAAATGTACCCCTTCATCCAGGTGGACTCAGCCCGGCACGAGGGCACATGATTTGCGGAGCAGACTACGGGCGGGATTTCCTCCCCTACTTACCTCTTTGTCTAATCACCTTTATGCAGTTCACAACCTGCACAACTGTATGTGGCAACCCAGACTGCAACAAATAACTCCCCTACTCCTCCATATTGAGGCGCAGAGAGACTGAGCTGCCGAAAGCCTTGCCCACATCCCATCCTCACCGGTTTAGAAGCAAGGAAAGCTGGGTTCACCGTTGGACAGGGACAACGGTGAACCCGGCTGGGGTACCAGACCATTGGGAGGCTACATTGTGAGATGGAGATAGAGAGGCCTTTTCCTTTTTGAGAGAGTTATTTTCTAGGTCCTTCTGCCTGTCAGCAACTTTGCAACTTCTTGTTTTTCTGTGTTTTTTTCTGTCATGGAAGCAATACGCATGTCGTGTGTGTGTGTGTGTGTGTGTGTGTGTGTGTGTGTGTGTGTGTGTGTTTTAGGAGTCAACGTTTTTAATGCAATACATACAAAAACCCTATATTTATTCTATCACCAACACTTATCCAGGAATTATTTTATATATTTTTTTAAATTGTGGTGACGTATACATAACATCAAATTTAGCATCTTAATTAAGTGTCCGGTTCAGTGGCATTGAGTACTTTCATATTGTCGTGCAATATATACATGTCTTTTGCATCCCCCATCTCACCTGCATTCCCCTCCCCCCAGAGCCCCCATGTAACCACCCTGCCCAATAGTGTTGGTATGAAAGCCAGCTCTCTGTGGCTCTGCTCTAAAGTAGAACCTAAGTAAGCTATATTATTGTGACAGTGCTCCTCAGTTCCCTTATCTATACATTGGAGGCAGATCAATGTCCCTTCCTGTTCTGAGGGTCTGTGACTATGAAAAGCCCACACCACCCCCTGCCCCAACGTTTGCTTCCTGACCCCTCCTCTCCGGCAACTCAACAGAGGACCCCGTGGCCCTGGAAGCTGGGGTGGGAAAAATTACGAACCCCAGGGCAGAATCTGGTGACCGCTCGGCTCAGAGTTGAAGGGGAGAGTTGGGCCAGGTGCAGCATAGATCAAGCTCCTCAGCCCAGGACCAAGGGAGATAGATGGCTGAGCCCGTAGTCAGCCAGCAGCTACCTACTAACGAGCACTTCACTGACATTATCTTTATCCCGGAGTGGCCTTTCCAGCAAGTCTCTGCTGACAAAGGTAGGGGGGCGGGGGGCGGGGCTTGAGGGTGGAGACTGAGCGAGGACCTACTGGATCCTGGCCTGACTCCAGAGCATGGCTACCTTGCTGGGTAAGACAGGGAGGGAGGAGGGGCGAGCCTCTTCCAAGACTGAGCTTCTGTCAGGGCCACCTTGCAAAGATGTTTGAGAGAAAAAAGAACTCTCAGCTCACGGGGGTTTTGCCTGCCAGCATAATGTGTGTTATGATTTATAAACAGAGGACTGGAATAGGATTCAGGGGCTCCACCTGGACTAATTAATTAGCTGGGTGACCTTGGGTAAGTCCCTTCCCGTCGCTGAGTCTCGGTTTCCTTCTGTGTACGATTCGGAAGGAAATTGAACTAGTCAATCATCTCCAGAATTCTATCCTATCCAGGTCTGTCCAATCTCCCACCTGCATTCATTTGTTATGATGACACTGCATCAGGCCCTGCTCACAGCCTGATTTCTTGCAGCCCCAGACTCCATTATTTTGGAACATGGCCATCAAACATGACGTGGAAGGGGATCCAATTTTCAAGAGGCTGAAGTGAGAACTCACCACAGATTCCTTCTGGCCGGCTCTTTTGCAAACCATCCTGTTCCCCTCCCATTAGGCCTCACTGCTTGCTCAAGCGTGCGCCCGCTCTCTGTCTCTCTGTCTCTCTCGTTCTTGCTCTCTCTGGCTTGCTCCATTCTCTTGGTGCCATTTATCCTTTATGGTGATTAATGTAGACACCAGGCAAATGCTGGCCAAAGGAGAATGCAAATTAAGTCCCTGTCCCTTGTGCACTGGGAGGGGCAGTCAAAAGCCCTTCTATCTGTGTCTGCTGAGGAGGGATGAGGCCTGAACCTGGTGGGTCTAGCAAAGCAACAGCAGGGGCAAAGTGACCCTTACAAATTACAGCTTGTCATGTGCTTGGGAGGGCCAGACCCCACCCTAATGGCTCTGTTTGTTGAGTTCTGAACTGACCTTAAGCCCTGCCAGCAGTGAGATGGATAGCACCTTCATACTCCAGCCAAGAACATCTGGAAGGTCCCCCAGCACTGGGCTAGATCCTTGTCTCTCACCAGCAAAGGCTCAAATGGCCGACAGAACACGCGAAGGTAGAGCTGGGTGACCGAATCACAGGTCTTTCCTTTTGACTTCTCTTCTCGCCAAACCTTGGACCACCAAGCCATTATGGATCACCTTTCAGCAAGCCCTTCTGACACCCACCTAGAGGATGTGTATTTTGATAAGATTTCAAGAGTGGAGATGAGTCCACAAAACCAACCAAATGAACTGATGACAGTTTTAGCAACTTCTATTTCTGTGTCCATCAATCAAGGAAGACTCACAAGCATCTCCATGGCCCAGAGAAAGGGATGAGGCAGAAACTGGACAGCCAGTCTCTGAATAACTTAGAGCCCTTGAGATACCCATAAACATGAGCTGTGTTATGTTGCAACCTAGGGACCCTCCATGTGACAACTTTCCTATCACGCACCCCAGGTAACATCCAGAGTGGAAAACTGTTTGAGCTCTGCCATCATACCCGTCAACCAACCAACAATGGCCAACCACACAGCAACTCATCATTGCCTCCTCTCCATCACGTGTCCCAAATTTCCACGTGCCCTTGAGGCCCGTGACTCATCTCTGTTACAATGTTTGGCTGCTTCCAACAACCATGTGTCCATTTCTCCATAAGCCTGCTCATACTAAGAGTTTCTTTTATTCCCTATGTTCTACTACGAATATTTTCAAATATACAAAGCTGCTAAAGTAGCCCTAAGACCAATACAATAATCACCTTTATAGTCATCACCTAGATTCAACATTTATTAATATTTTTGCTGTTTTTGCTTTATCTATCTCTGTATATTTACATATATTTTAATTGTGGTAAAATATCACAACATAATAGTTACCTTTTATTTTTATTTATTTTTTTAAAATTTATTTTGCGGTACGTGGGCCTCTCACTGTTGTGGCCTCTCCCGTTGCGGAGCACAGGCTCTGGACACGCAGCCTCAGCGGCCATGGCTCACGGGCCCAGCCGCTCCGCGGCATGTGGGATCTTCCCGGACCGGGGCACGAACCCGTGTCCCCTGCACTGGCAGGCGGACTCTCAACCACTGCGCCACCAGGGAAGCCCCATAATAGTTATCTTTTAAACCATTTTTAAGTGTACAATTCAATGGCTTTAAGTACATTCACATTGCTGTGCAACCATCGCAATCATCAATTTTCATAACTTTTTCACCATCCCAAACCAAAACTCTGTACCCATTAAACAACTCCCCATAGTCCCCAATCCCTATTTATATCTTTTTAAATGCTGTATCAGTTTACTAAGTTTCAAACATCATGACACATCGCCCCTAAACACTTCATCATTCGTCTCCTAAGAATCAGAAAATCCCCACATAATCACAACGTCATTCTCACACTGAAGACAACTAACAATCTGCTATCCAGTTGTCGGGGTCTTCTTAAATAAGCAAAGGGTTCTACATGTAAAATGAGGGGAAGGAGTCACACGTAGTCATTTCATAAACCATGGAGGGCTGTATAAATGTAGGGCATTAATAACCTTATTAGATGATCTTGAAATTTTGGTTCAGCTCTAAAATTCAATTCGTGTTTATGATTTTCCAAAGGGTTCCACCTCCAGATCAGCTGATATGCCAAAGGCAGCTGCCAACCCCGCCCTAGCGCCCCAGGGCAGGGAGACACTCCTGGGGGTGAGAGCCTTCATTCCAGCTGCCTTTTCTACCCTTACGCCTGATCAGCCATCAACAAACATATCAAATAAATCCGTACAAATCCCAGACTGACTCCACAAAGGAGTAAAAAGGCCATATAAAATAGGTTCTCGAGACTCGGAACACGAAAGGAGCTGTAAGTACCTGGCCACAGCCGAGGGGGCCTTCATCGGCACATGGAGGACGGCAACAGCCAACGTGGCCGCTGGCCCAGGGAGCAATAGGTCCCAAAGCAAGTGGGGTGCCGAGGGCCCTCCCTCCCCACCTCTAGCACTGCCCCCACCTCTCCTCAAACTAGGTTCTTGGCTCTGTTAGCGCAAATATTTGAGCTCCTTGGTCTCTGTTTTTGTCTCTGGCTCCAGATATCTGTGCACAGTCACCAATCACTCGAGTTTTCAGCTGCTTTTTTCCAGCCATCTTAACAATTGATTGCAGTCTAGCACAACCAGGCACTGAGTCAAACATTTTCTGTTTCTTTATTTATACTGTGTCTTGTTTCAGAAAGGATTTAAAACGAGGAGACAAACATTTAGTAAACATCCTGGACCAGATGCTCGAAACTGCGCTAGGTGCTGTGGGAAATGCAAGAGAGAACACATGGTTTTCTGGGGGTTTTGTTGTTTTGGTTTGGTTTTTTGTTTGTTTTTACCCTCAGTTGAGTTTACAATTCACTTGGGGAGACACAACTCTCTAAGGAGGCAACTAACCCACAACAGCTCTGGCCCGGGAACTGGGAGCCTGAACACCTGGGTTCTTGCTCCCAGCTCGGCCACCTAGCCAGCTGTGTGATCTTGGAAAAATCACCTCACATTCTCTAGGCCTCAGTTTCCTTACAGGTAAAATGAAGAAGCTGTGTATGAGCGTAGAGACAGAATGAAGAGACTGGTAATATTGATTTTCTGAGGGGACAGGATCAGAGGGGCTGGAGAGGGGGATACTTTTTTGTTCTTGAAGCTTCTCTGTGGTTTCTGACTTGTAATGAGCACGCATTACTTTTGTGGTTAAATAAATTTAGCATTTACAAGTGGGGATGGATGGAACTTGCTAAATTCTGCTTTGGCTCTAACCGCGGTCTGTGACTATCTGTGGCTCGGACAACACCGGGCCTTTGGCGTTGGGAGAAGGGGAAGCTCACTGATGGCTCTGACAGTCAGGAAAGGCTTCCTAGAGGAGGGGAGACTCCAGGCGGGCCCTGAAGGGTTGGCATGCTTTGGATTGGGAGAGACATGGAGAGGGCATCCTTGGCGTGGGGTGGAGATGGGCAATAAACTAGCTGAGACCATAACAGAAGACGGAGGACAAAGAGTAGAATAGAATAACTCTTTCCCAAGGCCCAGATGCATCTTGGGTTGGGGATGGGGGCATCCCGGAGGGAGGGAGGGAGCTTGAGAGCAGGAACAACGCAGCTCAGTCCCCTCCCAGGGGGCAGACGCCAGGCCCACCTGCCATCACAGCAGCTGCAGAATCTGAGTGGCAGAAAGTCTAGAGGCCCCAGCCTGGTGCTCCTGGATCACGGAGTAAGCATAACACTTGGGTATTAGCTAATCAATCTCGTAAATTCATCTCTCTTTTAGTGGGATCTGTCAGGAAGCTGATTAAATGCTGTGCGAGTGGGATTTGGCTCAGATGCTAGCCGGGAGCTTGGGGCTGAAGTTTTTCAATGTTCAGCTCATGCATAAAATTCATAGTTTATCATTACCCAGACTTGCTTCTCTAGAGCTATCCAGATGGGAATGCTTCTCCGTGACAGTCCTATCCTGGGTGTGCCGGTTGCCTGGCCTCGCCCCCCAGTTCTTTCTGCAGTAGGTGCTGCCCTGGCCCCCGCCACCAGCTCAGCTCTGTCTGCAGAATCACTGAGCCAGGATGCCAACAGCCCTGGGCACTCAGCTGGCTCTTCCTCTTTCCTGGGGCCCCAAAGGGATTCCCTGGGGCAAAGCCTATACCTCCGATGTCCTCGGGCAAAATTGGGGAGTAGGCTGGATGTCTTGAAGGAGAGATGTATATGCCACCACTACCACTCCCTGCCCCCATCCCTGGGTAGATGCCCTTTGGCTGTCTTTTTAGCCTGGGTGCCCCATTCATCCCTGCTTTCCTCTCTCAAGGCCCCAAGTTCCCCAAGTAACCTAGGCCTGGACTCCTACCCCGGAGGCCAGTCCCTCCTTTATCCTAAACCCTCAGTCTAACCAGGTGAACTAATCCCAGCCAACAGGCCGATGGGAAAGGACCAGGGAGGAGACTGAGCCCAGACCACAACCTTCTTCAGCTTTGGTCTCTCTGCTTCCCTCTCCCCTATCTTCTCCGAAGGGACAATGGTTAGATTTGCCACCAGCATACCACCTCTGACCTTGTTTCCTCATCTGTAAAGTCTCTTCCAGCTCTGCTATTCCCCTTGCTATGATTACACATACAATTCTAGCAGTCCCAATGGAATTGGAGACCCCATGTTCATTCCTACTGTCTTCCCCAGTTTCTAGGTAGTCCCCAGAGAATAATGATACTAGGACCAGCAACTACCATGCATTAAGCACTCACTGAATGCCAGGCCCTGTGCTTGTCCAGGTCTCAAAGCGGGGATCCCGTACGAACCTGCAGCCTGGCCAGGGGTGGAGGGATGAAGGCATCAACACAGGCACAGATGTCAAACGTGACTAAGCATCGGGTAGGTGCTTACAACTGAACTGGAAGCTAAGGGGTTTGAATGGTGTGGGGCAGTGTGTCCTTGGGGGGTTAAGAAATGGGACAAAAGTCCAATCTTCTGATCCATCAATTGATCATATACACTTTTTGTTCACTTGGCTGTTTGGTAAAAGAGGCAAAGGCTAATGAAATAAGCCTGCATGAGGGAATGATTCAAGTAAGTAATTATCAGGGGATAGTCTGGATTCAGTACACATTTTCGCCTATACTTTCTCCATCCTATAAAAATAACAAAACTCCACCTTACAGACAAGGAAATCGAGGCTCTAATAGGATAAGCCACAGCCCAAAGTCACGCTGCTAGTATGTGGCTGCACCGGAAGTGGAACCTGCATCCTCTGACTTCTAAAAATCAGTGTTCTGACTGATATACCATACTATCTTCCTGTGACCCCAAACATCGGGGCTGACATTTAGAAAGCGAAGTCCTTAGTCATCAGACAGAATCCATTTCACTGAGCCTTACATTCCAAGGCAAGAAAGGGGCCTCAGACTTTAGAGAGAATTTCAACAATGAACTGAAATGAAAACCCTCAATCCACCAGAAAACTGCATTACTATCTGCCCATTCCCAAATATTCTGGTCAACAGAGGTTTCGCTCCATCTACGGATAATTCTCTTTTAGGCATCTGGAAACAATGGCCGAGCTGACATTTCATTGGCTCGGAGATTCTTCTCAAACCAATGATTGCTTCCCCCTTTGGATGTTGTTGAGGAAATAGCAGCTCAGGCTAAGGTTGGGGCAGAGGAAAAAGGAACCGCAGAAAACAAAAACACATTCCCAGCTGGGGCCCGTCTTCCACAGAGCAGAGCAAGACACTTGACAGGAGCTCAGGGAGGAAAGAGAGCTGGGATTAAATGGCCTTCACGGGCCAAGTAAAGACCCACTGCCACCCAGACAGCGGACAGAGAGCATAATCCCTTTCACACACATCGTGTGTGTTATCCATGGGTGTGCAATGCGTCTGTGTACTGGGAGAGGAAGTGTTCCTCTCTGGGAGCACACATACACAACACACACACACACACACACACACACACACACACACACACACACATTCAAACACATTTGGTGGCCTTACTCTAAACTCAGAGCTAGCCCTGCTGTTGGTGGAGGTGGGCCTGATACTTCTGTAAAATAAGATTCTGGAATATACACCCATCTCTGGGGAGTCTCCCATACCAGGCCTTGATTTAGTCAACTTGTCCTCCTCGGGCTGCCGAGCAGAAAGCCTGCATCAGCACCCCTGCCCTCTACCCCCTCAGAGGCAGTTTAACCTGTTGCAGCCTTTGTAGACCCTTTTGCTTCTTTCCTTTTCTTTACTTCTTGTTATTTGATTTTCTTCAGTCTCATCTGCACATAGGAGGTGCTTTATAAATGTTGCTTATTAGTGGCAGCAGGGCCAAGGGGTGGCTAGGGGAGAAACCAGCCTTCCCCATCATTCTCTAACAAGCACCTGCCCCCTGCAAGCTACCCCCAAGAAATATGCAACCTAAGTGAAAACCATGTGCACAAAGGCAGCTTCCAGTCAAGGCCCCTCAACTCCCTACCAATGAGACTGTTGCCCCTGTGTTCGCCCTGCAGGACAATTGCGGAGGCCACCCTTTCAGGTTTTCTCTGCATTTTGCAATCTGAGTTTGCCCTCCTTAGCTTCCCTCCATTCCTCCTGTCTCTCAAACTCCACTCTTCCTTGATTTTCTCTTCCCTTTCCCTTAGCCTCTCTCAACCCTTGTGCTTTTTTTCTTGATCCTCTTTTGACCTCTCAGATCTGCATACTCCTCACCTCACCTGCCTCTCTCTCCACACTAAGCCTCAATTCTGGAATCTTCTCTATTCCTAATTCCTTGCCTCAGACTCCAAGGGTTTCAAGGTCTTCCCTCTCTGCACCTATTGCGGATAAAGAAGAGGATGAGTCTGTCGTGAGCTGTGAGTCCAGGGCAAGTTGTGGCCAGCCCAGATCTCCACCTCCTGCTGCAGGGACCGAGGTTTCCCTTGGTAACGAACGAGGGGAGGGGATCTGCAACTCTGACTGTGCTCTTGGAGCTTAGCATTTTGAACAGGTCCTCAAACACACCTGCATCCGCCTCCCAGTTTCTTGATCTCAGAAATGTGTTCAAAAGGAAATTAGCCATTTGGTAGAAAAGTGTGCGTGTGCGTGTGTGTGTGTTAGGGGTGAGGGTGGGAGAGTGTTGTTATACAAATTAGAACCTCTATTCCTGGCTCAGTCATGTGGAGATGGAGTAGAAACTGCAATACAAAGTCGAGTTTGTGGGGCTCCAAAGGGTTGTATGATCTGGACCCAAGCCTTCTCCCTCTGTAGCCAACCTCTGGTCCCACTGTCAACCTCCATCACATCCTGAAATCGGACTCAGGGCCAACTAACTGTGGGTAGGATAGAAAAAGGGCAAATTTGGGACCATGACCCAGGTCATGGTCCCAACTCTGCCACCTGTTATTAGCTGTGCGCCCCTGAGCAAGTCACTTCACCTCTCTGAGCCTCAGTTTCCTCTTACGTGAAATGGCGATCATTAACGCGCCTAACCCATAGACCATGTAAAGCCCTCAGCAGAAGAAGACACACTCAGAGGGGTCCTTATTGGGTTGGGAAGTGGGGCCTGCATTGGGAGAGATCTGCCTCATTTGGGCTGGGTGCCCTGGGTCAGAGCCAGGTACATAAGTAATAGCAGCTACCCTTTATTGGTACTTTCCCTACATGAGCTCACAATTCCTCACAACAACCCTGAAAGCTAGGGACTATTTATCTCCATTTTGCAGAGAAGGAAATGGAGGTACCGAGAAATAAAACGACTTGCCCTTGGTCACCAAATCAGCAAGTGGTAGAGCCAGGACAGGAACACAGGAGCGACAGCAGGGAGGAGGAGGCGCCAGCAGGCAGCTGCTACCCACAGCACTGCTTTGCCCAGGGCTGGCTGGGCCCACCTACCCAAGGCCCAGACCCATCACACCCAAGGGAGCCCACAGCCCATGCAGCCCTTCTTTACTGTTAGCCAAGCTCACCACCCTGCAAACAGCGGCTTGGAGCTGACACGGCGGCAGTGGCCTGTGGGAGGCAGCCAAGGGCTAGCTCAGCAGATATGACAAACCCTCCTGCTTCAGCCCCTTGTGTGAAGCTAAAATTAACAACTTTCCCAACTGCAAACAAATGCAGTTGCTGAACCTGCATTCCCCTCTCTTGCTTCTGCTGCCACTGGGCTTCCTGGACCTCATCCCAGCTCCCTCTTCTCTCCCTGGCCACGCCCACAGGGTGGGTCTTGTGGGCAAGGGCTGGGGGCGCTGATACCTCTGCACAAATATGGGCCTGGATCAGAGGAGCATCACAGGGCATCTGGCAACTGCAGGTGTGGGTCAAACACCTCCCAGCTACCGCCCATGCTACCTTTTCATTCCTCTCTTTGTCCCTTTGGTATCCAATATCTCTGGCTATCACTAAGTCCAGTAACGACTTACGCTGACCCTCAGTTGGCCAGGCTATTCCAACTTTCCACTTCACTGGGCACTTTGTAACACCTACCATCAATCCTCATCCGTTTGTGGCAGGCAGCCTCTAAAATGGTCCTGATAATCTCCAGTTCCTCATATTTACATTCTGTGTATCCACTCGCCCTGAGCTTGGGCTGGACCTCGGGGCTCATACGTAATGAATAGAATATGGTGGAACTGATGGGATAACTTCCGAGATAAGGTTTGCAAAAGACTGCGGCTTCTGCCTTGGGCTGGCCCACCCTTGGTCATGCATCTGCCTTCTCTCTCTGATTAATCATACTGGAAGAAGCAAGCTGCCATGTTATGAGCCACCTAACAGAGAGGCCCACAGGCATGACAAGGAACTAAAACTCTTGAAGTCTGCCAACAGCCACGTGAGTGAGTTTGGAGGCAGATCCTTCAGCCCCAGTTGAGTCTTCAGATATGACAGCCCTGACTCACGACTTGACCACAACCTCCTGAGTGGCCTTGAGCTAGAACCACCCACCTAGGATGCACCCAGACTCCTGACCCACAGAAACTGTAAGATGATAAATTTTGTTGTTTTAAATGGCTCAGTTTGGGGATCATTTGTTATGCAACAATAGATAACTAATATACCAGCTAGTATCCCATTCCCTCAAAGCTCTGCTTTATCCCAGGTAACAATGGCCAATGACCTAATGTTTTGATTTTTTTTTTTTAACATCCAGCTAAGAGGATACCTTAATTCAGTTAAAAACGCTTGAGTCGGGGCTTCCCTGGTGGCGCAGTGGTTAAGAACCTGCCTGCCAATGCAGGGGACAAGGGTTCGAGCCCTGGTCTGGGAAGATCCCACGTGCCGCGGAACAACTAAGCCGGTGTGCCACAGCTACTGAGCCTGCGCTCTAGAGCCCGTGAGCCATAATTATTGAAGCCTGTGTGCCACAACTACTGAAGCCTGCATGCCTAGAGCCTGTGCTCTGCAACAAGAGAACCCATTGCAATGAGAAGCCCGCACACCACAACGAAAAGTAGCCCCCGCTCACCGCAACCAGAGAAAGCCCACACGCAGCAATGAAGACACAACACAGCCAATAAATAAATAAATAATCTATTTTTTTAAAGCCAAAAAGACAAGACAAACAAAAAACACTTGAGTCTCTAGCTCACCACTAAAGAACAGTGGGGATTTTAGATGTTGGTAGAAGGCTAATGGAAAAGATTATTGGGGCAGAAGTCCCACACTTTGTATACATTGGGTCCTGAGCCCAGGCAATGCTCGCAGCTTCTTAGAATCCCCAGCTGATCAAATTGTGACCAAAATAACTCAAGGTTCATGCCAATATCCACACTGTACCTCCTCATACCAGTTTCCTCCTTGGATAATAGTAGCTAAAGTCTAAGTGCTTCATATATTGTGCAACACAGGGAATATAGCCAATGTTTTATAATAACTATAAATGGAGTATGACCTTTAAAAATTGCGATTCACTATATTATATACCTGTAACTTATGTCATACATCAACTATAATTCAATCTTTTAAAAAGTCTAAGCACTTCATAATGATTAACTCATTTAATCCTCACAATAACCCCATTCTACAGAGGAGGAAACTGAGACACAGAGGAGTTAAGTAACTTGTCCAAGTTCAGAGTCAGTAAGTGGCAGAGCAGGGATTTGTACCCAGGGTCATAACCGTTTTCCTCTAGGGGAGCCCACGTGTACAGGGCAAAAGGATGGATTACGGTTATTCCAAGTTGTCAGGACCTTTCCTTTATCTCCTTCTGTCTTCCTTTCATTTCATGCTCAAAAACTAACAGCAGTTTCCCACTGCCTACTGGATCAAGTCCAAAGTCCTCTTCACAATCTTTACCATAATTTGGCCCCAGCCCATGTATCTTTTTCTATTCTCCACCATACTTCTAGCTACAATAATCCCGATTTCCCCCCCGCCCATAAGCTATCTTCCTGATTTTGTCCTACCTGAAAAGCCTCAAAGTTTCTAGCTCGAAATGACTAGGTGTGACATAGAAAAGGTTTTAGAGTCAGATCATGTGGAAGAATCCTGCAGACCCTTCCTCTTACAGTGGTCATCTCAGATTCCAAGGAGAAGATTAGGAATGCTCTACCTGAATGGAAAAGCAGCTCTCAGTGGTCAAAGCTCTGAGCCATGCACTTCAGCCAGCCAAACCCCACCTCCTCCTGAAAGTCTTCCCCACTTCCTTCTGCCCATACGAAGTCTCTGTCTGAGGCACAGCATGGACTGTCCTCGAGCCATTCAATTCTGAGCTCAAACGTCACCTCTGCAGAAACACCTTTCCTGACTGTTACTCTCCATCTCCGCCCATTGTTTCTTTCCTTCCTGGCAGTTATCGATACAAGTAGTTAATATTTATTTGCTGGCTTTCAAAACATATGTTCCCATTGAACTGTATGCTCCACGAGCAACGAGATTTTGTCTTTCCTGTTCACCACTGTGTTCCCCGTGCCTATAACATGGTGGGACACGTTAGAGATACTCACTGAATATTTGTTGGTTGAATGAAAAAGATGTTTCACCTGGAAGTTCCTTGTTTGAAGTAGTTGAGAACAAGTGTCCAAAGGGCAAAGCCCATGTCATAGTCTTCAGTTTTCCATGGCATGTAGCATAACACAAGATATAAGTAAATCCTGAGACCATACTTGTAGAGTAAAACTGTTGGGATGTCTTACCCCAGGACTCAGTTTTTTCAACCCATTTAACTGTACTACTACTCCTAGGTACCGGGCTGCCGGGGATGGGGAGTTGCAGAGGGGGCATGGGTTTTTCTACTTCACCATGTTCTAGTCTCGAACCTTCCAAGGGGGTGAGCGGGGTGGGGTGGGAGTCCAAGGCAGGAGTGGGGAGTTTGGCAGGTTTTCTGCAGGTTCTGGGTAGTGGAGAGAGTCTTTGCAGGGGAGAAGGTACAGCAAAATCAAAAGGAAAGATGGAAGGAGCTACCCGGACAGGCAAAAGCTGAAGCCCACATATGTCGGAGAAAAGGAAATCTTGGTCCTGGATCACGAGGGGGCACTTGTGATATCCAAACTGCAGGGTGGTCAGGACATTTTGAGGCTTCAAAGCAAACTCTGGGGGTCTCTGTGTGAGTAGGAATGTGGACTATTACTGCAGGCCTCAGTGACCTGGCATGAGAGAGGGAGGGAGGGAGGGAGAAAGAGAGAGAGAGATAAGAGAAGGAAAGCCTGGGGTCTTCCTGTCTAAAAATAGAAAGAATCTAGTGAGAGGGAAAAGCCCATTTCCTAACCTTGATGCAGTTAGGCAGCGAAATAAACTGCCTAGCGAGGAGGTTCAGTCACTGGCATTAGAGGCATTGAAACTAGGCAAGATCAGATCCTAGGGGGGTTCTCAGTACCAGCAAGCCCTTCCAGGCTGAGGGCAGTGGGGGAGGGCATGGGGGTTCAAATGGATCCACTGAGAGGCCTTTTGCACGGTCGGTCCCCAGGGGCCCAGTCCCCAGGGGGGCTGCACGTGCGTGCGTGCGCTCACACACACAACTCACACTCCTGCACCCTGCGTGGAGGGAAATGACCCTGCTCCATCTTGTCTGTTTCACTGAGGGTGAAAGGGGCTATCGCACTACGGAGATTTCATCCCTTCTCCCTACTGACAAGTCACTTCTGTGACCCTGACACCCCTGTAAAGGTCCAGGTGTCCCGTAGGCCTCCTCAGTCAGGAAAGGTCCAACAACCTTGCAGATTTACCTTCACACACACAGGCATGTACATGTGTACTTTCTCTAAATACATCCTCTCCGTCTCTCTGTCTGTCTCTCTCTCACCGGAGCTACTTTCAACAGCTATCAGCTGGACTCCTTCACCCTTGTGTCTCTCTGGTTCCCAGAGGGCACCCCCTGCCTTTCTCATCCTCAACGCTTCCTAGATTCTCTTGGCAAAAGACAGGAGTTTTCCCTGCCTCCCGGGGTATCCTTGTTACCTCCCCAAGGCCCAGCGATGGCTATAGAAGTGCCCGTTCCTGCTCTGAGAACGCAGGGAAGATACAGACTCGCCCGGGGTCCTGCAGAAGAGGCCATGTTCTTCTTCTTGCCTTCCCCCCACGCCATCCTCTCGTTCCTTCCTTTGGCAACAGAGAACTCAAAAGCCTCCCCTCAGTCCCACTGAAGGGAAAAGGAAAGAACAAGACCCAAATGAAATGGATCAACTAGTAGACTGAGAAATTGAAACTACTCCAGAGGCCCAGGGAGGGAACGGAGAGCAGCGGGCAGGGAATGAAAGTGGAAAGGCCCCAGCTGAGAAGCCAATGACCACAAATGGCCCTGCAGGGGACTGGCCCGGCCAAAGCTGCTCTCCTCTGCTCAGCTGGCTCAGAGCCGAGAGCATCTACCAGGGCAGCCTCGTGGTAAAACTGGGAGGTAGGGGGAGCTAGTCTCCAGCATCCCCTGGCTTGTTTTTCTCCCCATTTTGAGGCTTTCTCCCAGACTCCCAGTGCTCTCTCCCTGTCCCTCCCCACCACAAAATTCTCCCAGCCCTGTCCCATTTCTGCAGAACCTTGGGTGCAGCGAGTCATTTGTGCACCCGGGTGTGAATTGTTGGGTCATGGCTGAAAGCTGAATCCGCCAAAGCTATTGTGCGGATGTTCACAGACTGTATTTGAGAAGGAAAAGAGAAGGACGGTGGTGGTCTGTGGTCAAATATATACTGAAAACCTTAAACAAGGATAGCAGGTTTCTCTACTGTGGGACTTCTCAGAGCCTTTAATATGGTAATGTGCGTTGTGAAGATCTAAGAAGGGGATTTAGCATTTCTCAAACTTATTTGGCCACGGAATCTTTTTTTTTCTTTTTTGTAGAGCAGCTTACAAGGGTAGTGTAGGAACCTCCAGTAGCTCCTGTTGACAGAGCTGAGAGGCTTTCAGCATGGTGAGCTGAGGGGTGGGTAGCAAGCAGCTCTTTTGAAAAAGGTGACAGTCCTGTTGAGAGTCGGCTACCTGAGAACAAGATGTTCTCTCTGACAGCTCTCCAAAGGTGAGAACTATGTGATATCAAGCTGTTCATAAAATCACTGTGTCTACTGTGTGCTGGTTAGAGGACCCCAGGAGGACTGTTCAGTTCTGGACAAGACCCCTAAGAAGCATCCTCAGAAACCGGAGTGTTATCAAAGAATGGTAACTAAGATGCTATAAGGCCTCTTCTAGGTCCTGGACCAGTGTTGAATGCTATGAACACAGGGTGGAAGACATGCAGGCACACTTAGCCAAGGTTTTACATCACAATTCCAGGAGGTCCATGGACCTCCAGGTTAAGAAGCTCAGCTGTACAACCATACCACAAAAGGAACCACTGAGCTGGAAGCAACCTAAATGTCCATCAACAGAGGAATGTATAAAGAAGATGTGGTACATATATACTGTAAGGAACGGCACCAAGAAACAGGGGAGAGTTTAAACAAGCTTTATTTGGGAATGCTCCCGGGCGAGGTTCACTGGTCCGAGAGAAAGGGGCCGGAGAAGTCGCGCCCGGGCGAGTGTTTGGGCAGAATTTATAGGGGAAGAAGGGAAAGGGGTGTGGTGAATCCGGGAGGGCGCAGGGTATTCCTTATTTGGTGGTCTTTTCGGGTATCGTGGCAATATCTGGTGCCAGTCACATCAGTCTTGGGACCGTTAGTCCCACCCCTCGAAAGGCGGGAAGGCTGGGCCGGGTGGAAAGTCCCCAGGTCAGTTCCTGGAACTGGGTGGTCCGGAAAGTTTCCAGGTCAGTTTCTGGAACTGGGTGGTCCGGAAAGTTTCAGTCTGATGCAACCTGTGAGTCTGATTGCGTTCCCCTGCCTCGGGCCAGTTGGCCTTACATCTACAATGGAATATTACTCAGCCATAAAAAGGAACGAAATTGTGCCATCTGCAGAGAGATGGATGGACCTACAGACTGTCATACAGAGTGAAGTAAGTCAGAAAGAGAAAAACAAATATCGTATAATATCGCTTATATGTGGAATCTAGAAAAATGATACATACGAACTTTTTTGCAAAGCAGAAATAGAGACACAGCCGTAGAGAACAAACATATGGATACCAAGGGGGGGGGGTGGGATGAATTCGGAGATTGGGATTGACATATATACACTACTATGTATAAAATAGGTAACTAATGAGAACCTACTGATTAGCACAGGGAACTCTACTTGATGCTCTGTGGTGACTGAAATGGGAAGGAAATCCAAAAGAGGGGATACGTGTATACGTATAGTGGATTCACTCTGCTGTACAGCAGAAACTAACACAATGCTGTAAAGCAACTATACTCCGATAAAAGTTAATTAAAATTTAAAAGTAAATAAAGTAAAAAAAAACTCATTGAGCAAACTGGGTAGATTTGAAACCAACTCCCCCTAAAACCCAGCTCCCCTGAGAGTTTATGATTATCCTCTCTATCCAGAACGTT
The DNA here is from genome assembly GCF_951394435.1 of Stenella coeruleoalba. NCBI lineage: Eukaryota > Metazoa > Chordata > Mammalia > Artiodactyla > Delphinidae > Stenella > Stenella coeruleoalba. Next base: position 87,298,412 of record NC_137152.1, on the reverse strand, counting down.
ATTCCCTTTCTTGTCCCGCCCCTATTCCCCTCTGGATTGAGGAGTATCAAAGAAAAAGGGGGACTGAAACTGAGCAGGACCCTGTGGGGCCCTACCGGGTACAAAAGTCCCTCTGTGTCCCTGTTTCTTGTTGTAGGAAAAGGTCTCCTAGGCCTTCCCTGAGTTCCAAAGAGCAGGCAGAAGCGGTTACTAATTAGGGAAGTGAGGGAATGCAGAAACAAAGCGAAAACATTTAAGCCATAAAAGTAATGATAATAGTTCAGCCATAAAACAGAATCCTAGTTCCTCCTCAAGAAATATACGTAACAACCTGATGCATGTCTTTGAGCTGTTCAGCAGAAATTAAGACACCCCCTCCCCCCCACCCCCCTCCAGGATGGTGACTACATGCTGACCACAAGACTGCTTGGAACCAGAAGGCTGATGATTAAAATTCCTGAACCACCACCCTGTTACCTCACTACCAACCAGTCAGAAGAAAGCCATGCACCCTGCAGCCCTCACCCCAAATGTTGCCTTTAAAAACACTTCCCTGAAAGCCATCCAGGAGCTGGCATCTCTTGAGCATGAGCTGCCCATTCTTGCTTGGTGCCTGCATATAAACGCTGTACCTTCCTTCACCACAAACCAGTATCAGTAGATTGGCTTTACTGTGCACAGGGAATGGACCCAAGTTCGGTTCAGTGACAGATTTAGTCAGGAAAGTCAAAGAAAATAGAAGTCAAAAGACAGACGGACTTGAAGAAACCTAATAGCTATATTCAGATACTTTAAAGGCACTGCCAGGAGGAAGAGGAAGGAAAGAAGTTACTGAAAGACTTTCAGATCAATATAAAAAAAATGTTCTAATTAGACTTTTTCAACAATCAAATGGGCTACCTTAGGAGGCAGTGGATGGCCTGCTGATGAAAGTGAAAACGTGAAAGGGAGACCGAACTAGATGATCTTCTAGGACTGTCTTCCCAACCTCACATTTCCTTCTATCCATGTGTTTCTGTCTGTCACTGAGAACCTTCTTAGTTGATTGCAGACCAGAGTCACAGTCCTGCTGACAAACCAACCCCAAAAGGCAAGAGCAGGTGGGAGGTGGCCCAAGCTCTGAACTGCCTGTCCCCCATAATCCTCTACTCCCACCTGAAGTCCTGTATCTTACTAGCCCCCTGACTAGGGCTCTCACAGGTTGCTCGCGCCAGCTAGTTGATCTGATAAACTAATCTGCACTAATGGGATCATGAATGCTAATGAATTAATGTGTTACCTTCCCAAGTGGCATATTTGCATTTTAACAGAGGTTTTTAGGAGATAATGCCTTAACTCAAAGGAGTGATTAATGTTGAAATTTCGCCTGTTTGGCAGTCTAGTAAAGGAGATATTTTTGGAAAGGGAACCTTTTTCTACCCTTCACATCACACCATCTGCTAGAAGAGCAAAAAGTATGTCCCTGCCCTTGAGGGGTTTACAGTTTATAAAGTTGGGGGATTACAATGGCTGACATTTATTCCACCTCCACCAAAGTGTCAGGCCCTGTGCTAAGTGCTATATAAATACTATCTTTGAATCCTCACAACAACAGCCCTCTCTGATGTAAGTACAGCTCTTGCAGAGAAAGGGGCTGGGCCTCGGAGAGGTTAAGTAACTTAGTACCATTATTTCATTGACTCTAGAAATTAGAGGCAACATTTTCTTAGGTTTCCCTGAGGAAGAAAAGATGCTGCCGGCTAGCCTACAATGCACCATGGATTCCAAGAAGCACTTCAATTTCAAAAAGGTTAAAATTGTGTTTTCGAAACCATGGAATACAGTAAGTGGTAAGGCTGGCTCCTGAGTAGCTACTCTGCCTAATGCTTTTCACAGAATGCATATGGGAACTAGCTGGGCAACACCTTGATATAATAATATAATAGCAAGCACATAATGTTTTAATACAAAATGATTATACAAAGACTGAGAAGGTTGCACACTGAGTCTCAGGTCAGTGGCAGCATGTGTCGATGGGGTCATGAACCTCAGTGGTGGAGAGAAGCAGGGACAGGATTCAAGGTAGAGGGACTATGTTACGCAGGGCTTGGGACTGAGGTGGGGGGATGCTGGTAGCAAATAACCTACTGTCAGACATCCTTCCACTAGGGAAGTAGGGTTTTGAGGGTATGGCTCACTGGCTGGCTTGGCTCAAGTGAAGGGGTTAATTTGGGAAACCATGAGAGATACCTTAGCAAGATGGGGTGGGGAAGGAAAGTGAACGGGCAGATGGTTTTCCAAGGCCAGGATGAGACGTTTCAATTTGATATGGTGGACAAAGTAAGCTACTGATTCTTGCAATTTAATGCCAGCATGTTAGGAAAAGCTCATTCTGGCCACCGGGATGAACTAAAGCTCTCACCTCAAAGCCAGGGGCTTCCTGAAGGGGGAAAAAACCCAGCACCGAGCAAGGGGGTTGTGTCATCAGAGGCAGCAGAGTTCCGGGGCACCAGGAACGCTGACCTCTCAGCGCTCTCTCTGGATGTGCAGTGCCCTCTCTCCGGCTGCATTCCTCCCCTGGAAGAGGAAGTAGCAGCACCACCTAGGTGTGTGCCGCTCTTCCCTCCGCAACGGGCAGAGAGGTACAGACTGGATGATGTACGGCTCATCTCCCCTCCACCCACTAACTAGGGTTTGTTGAGCCCCTACGATGTGTCCGTGTGTCCAGCACCACCCGGCGTGGTACATGGATCAAAGAGGCCCCTGAAGGGACTTCTCTGGTGGTCCAGTGGTTAAGACTCCATGCTCCCAATGCAGGGGGCCCAGGTTCTGTCGTAAAGAGCTGACTCCCTAGCTGTCCGGATTCCAAAATGGAAGACGGGGAACTGTGGGTGACAATTGCTTTTCCTATATTTTTCTGTATTCTCAAAGTTTTCCCCTCTGTATAGGTATTACTTTTTATAATCAGGGAAATTTTATAATTAAAAAAAGTAGGGCAACCAATGAGGGTGAGAATAATCAGGAAAGGCTTCACAGCAGAGGTTGGACTTGAGCGTCTTACAGGATGCAATGGAAGGATTTCCAGAGGTGGAGAAAAAGGGGGGCCCTGCAGGTGGGGGAACAGCAGGAAGATGAGTACACAGAGAGGAGTAAGCTGTGAGTGGGGGTACAGCAGGGCACAGAGAGTAAGGAGACTCGTGGAGCTTCGGGGTCTGGAAGAAATGGGTCACAGGGAATATATATTTATACGGTGGAGCTCAGCTCTTGTGGAAGGCAGGCCTTGGATACCAGGGAGAGGAGTTTCTATTTGACATCGTAAGCAAAAGGGAGCTATTATAGGCTCTTGAGCAGGGAAGTGACATGATGAAAGATGTTTTAAGGAGATTCCTTTGGCAGCAGTGTTGAAGGATCACTTGGCGGGAAGGTGGGTAGGCGTAGCAGGCAGAGGGACCAGTCAGGAGGCTGCTGCAGTAATCTGGGCACGAGGTAACAAGAGCCTGGGCTACGATGGCGGCGGTGGCAATGGTCAAGAAGGCATGCATTCACGAGGCACTTGTGAGAGATCAACTGCCAAGACACGGTGGTGACTGATAGGAGTGGGGAGGGGGGGACTGATTCCAAGTCTCAGCCCATGGGCTATTGAAAGAGTGATGGTGTCACTAACAGAGGCGGAGATCCAGGGAAGGGCTCGGGGCTGGAGATCAGCGTGGAGGGAAAGGTTGGAGAGGAGATCCTGAGTTTCGCTTTGGCTATGATGAATCTAAAGTGATGGTAAACTCCTAAGAGAAAATGTCCTTAAAGGTAATCGTGAAATGGAACTGGAGCTTAGGTTAAAGGCCAGGCTTTATCATTTCCTGCAATCACCCAGAATTCCAAAGCAGGACAAGCTGTATTTAGACTGACTGTAGAAACCACTTGAGACAGAAGGGGGGAAGAAAAAGGAAAAAGACCCAACAGCCAATTCTGATTTGGACTTTGCAGGTGACAGACACTAAACTGTGTGGCAACAGCAGGCTGGTGGGTCTGTTTAAACACCCCCACCTTCTCTCTGTCAGTGAGTGATTTCCCTGCGTATTCGAAAGATTACAGCTTGACTCCAGGTGACAAGATGAATATGGAACACAGTCGCTTTATTAATCATATCTGCATTCTCTGTGATTTCACCGAGAGTGGCAACAGAGCCAATGCGACACACAGCGCCCTCGCCAGCCCTTTGAGTGGGCTGGTTTTCAAAGTCCCAGCCCACAAACGCAAGATCCAGACTTTGGCTGTCTGGATACAGAATCGGAGGCAAGTCTCATTAAAAAAATAATCTGGGGGACTTTCCTGGCGGTCCAGTGATTAAGACTCCGAGCTTCCACTGCAGGGGGCACAGTTTCAATCCCTGGTTGGGGAACTAGGATCCCACATGCCGCGTGGCGTGGCCAAAAAGGAAAAAAATAATAATAATCTGAGTACCTCAGTTTCCCCCTGTGTCAACTGGAAATTCATCTGTAACTGACTTGCTTGGGTCTGGGTTAGAAGCGGGAAGATAAAGAGAATGACTACCGAAGGGGAAATGGATAGATGAAAGACAAAACTTGGGAGAGAAGCAGAGTGCAAATTGCAGCAGGATTTCCAAAATGAGAGGTCTTGACACTTCCCTGGTTGCCTCCTAAGCCAGTTGGCACCACCGTGCCCTCTTCTTTTCCACTTTCAATGGGCTTTTCCACGTGAAGGGTCATAAATGGGACAATCACCCTCCTCGGTGACTTGCACTCCCTCCTCCCAATCGCGCACTTCCACGAGCATCTTCCACTCGGGACGCCTGCCCACTTCTCAGCACCCTCCTTCCAACCATCACCCCTACCTCAAACCAGCAACCAGAAGACTGATCAGAAATCAGAACACAAACCTCCAGCAGGGAAATGCTGGAGACCGCTGGTCGACAGACTACGCATCGTGTGTGTGTGCACGTGCGTGCGCGTGTTCATCCACCAGTCTAGCCATCTGTTCCTCTGTTTTCCCAGTGGGTTTGGATCAGGGCAAACAGAGAGGCCTGTTTGGGTGGTCCTGCCCCCAGAGGTGAGTTCCCTTGGCGGTTAGGAGCCCACAGCCTGGGCAGACTTACTCTCCACTCATTCACCTTTAGAAGACATCACTCCCTCCCACAAGAAGAACCGGTAAGAGGAAGGGGGTAAAGTCCCACAAATATCCCTTTATCGCAGTTCTCTATTCCCCTCCTACCCAGGAATGGGGGACTTGGTCGAGACACCTGCCCAGGGATGAAATTCAGTGGGCTGGGCAGGCAGGGGAGAGCTGGTGAGGGAAGCAAATGAGCAGGCAGGGACCTCTACCATCACCCTCCCACCCACCTGTGGGCTCCTCGCTCATTTCTCTCATACCAGCTGGAACAACAGGGCTCCAGCTGGCACTAAAGTGCTGTGGTAGCTCTTGCCATGCCGCGGCACAGGTGTAACCTCCACTGGGATGATCCCAAGCGCGCAGAGGCATTTTCAACCTGATTCTACCAGGGCAGTTGAAAGGTGTCTCCCCTGTCACAGGTCTTGGGAGCTTGAAACAGACAGCCCCTGCCCCCAACTTCCCTGTTCCCAGCACTCCAGCTCAGCTGTCCTCTCAGCCAGATTCTGTGGCCAGACTCCCCACTGCTCACTCCTTCAGGTCGGGGCGTGGAAGGCCCGGGTGCAAATCTTCTTTACTCGGGATAGTTCAATTAACCCATTGTTGTCTTAGCTCCAGTGACATTCTGCCACCGAAGGCCCTGAGGCCTGGGGGCAAAAAGAATGTGTAAGTATTGAGGTTAAGAGGAGGGTGTGGATGAGACAAAAACAAGTCAGGAGAATCTACTTAGTGGTGTACCAGCCACGCCAATGCCTTCCATGCCTTTTGGATCTGACCCTCCTCTCTCTGCCCACTGCCACCACCCTAATTATTGTACCTCTCACCTGGATTGCTGTAGTAATTTACAAGCTGGTAGCAATCCCTCCTTATTCCAATCAAGTCTGCTTCCTATGGCAGGGCTACCCATCCTAGAACACTTCAGTTAATCGGCCAATAGCCCTCCAGGGCCTCCTCAAGTCCAAACTCCTTCCGCTGACATCAAAGACCCCCTAAATCCAGGTACCCCTTCCCCAGTAAGTCATTTTTCCCCACCGCACCTCCACACCCACCCTCTCCTCTAGTCAGATCTCGTCACTCTTCCCTGATCACACCAAGACAGAGCTCTCCACCTCCCCGCCTTTCCCCTAACTGAAACAGGAGGGAAGGGGGCAGGGCACAACCTTTAAAAGAATGACATAGCCCGAGGACATGACATAAACTGATTAGAACCAACTAGGTCCAAGATGGTCCATGAGTCGACTTCCACTAGACCTTGAGCCTCAGTATATGCTCATTGTAACACGTCATCAAGCTAAATGACACACCCGCAGGTGCCATGGCAGTTCCAAGGCTGACCATAAAGGTGGACAAGTGGGCCGTGGCCCAATTCCTGGAAATCCCCACCCCTTTCCCCAAAATAGCTGGAATACTCCTCCCATTCATTAGCCTATGGAATTACACACCCCTATAAAAACTGACAACCCCATACCCTGGTGCCTTTCTCACCTTCTGAGATGGCCCACACTCTGTCTGTGGAGTGTGTTTCTCTCTAAATAAATCCACTTCTTACCTATCACTTTGTCTCTCACCGAGTTCTTTCTGCGATGAAACATCAAGAAACTGAGCTTCATTAAGTCCTGAGACCAGGTGTGTGATCTCAGTTAAAAGACCGTGGGTCCAAGTCCCAATCTGAGGTGCACAGTTTCATAAGCATGCCTCCCCCTTGGAAGCCTACTCCTTTTCTAGCCAACAGTCTCAATCTCACACATTATTCACAACCGAACTCAAGTTCAAGCTCCTCTGAGAAGCCCTTCTCCCTCCAATCCAGCCCACACTGCTCACTTTCTCTGTGCCCTGAACCCCTGTGATGCTTACTGTCGAGAGCATGTAATGTGGTACATAATTATTTCCCAACTTGTATTATTCTTAGTTGCTTCATATGAATAAGTATGATTTTTCTGCTAAATTATGAATTTCTAAAGAGCAGACCCTTGGCTCTCTCCTTCTCACCAGAACACTGGCATTGGGCTAGACCCAGGAGCACTCCTTAACTCCAAAATGAAGAAGGAAGGATGAGATGAATGAAGGCCCTCTGAGGATCTTCTCCGTCGGTTGCCTCCACTTTCTCAAAAGACATTCCAGGCAGTTGAGGAGCTGAGGCTGCCCAGAGAGGCCTAGCCAGCCAATTGGCGATGCATCTCTAGTTTTCAGTCCACTCCTACCTCCCAAGGCTTTCAGAGCGATCAATAATGCTGCTTAAGTGATCAGTCTGAGACACAGTGGGCTGCAGGGGCCAGTGTTTGATTAACTCAAGAGAATAAATGTATGCTGGAAGAGATGGAGCAGAAAGGGAGGAGGAGAAGAGAAAGCAGGAAGAAAGATGAGCTGGGGGAAGGTGGAGGGAGAGGTTTTATGAATGAGGATCCAATAGCATGGAGCTGAGAGTAGTTCTCATCTGATCTGATTCAACAGCTGAAGCACGTTCTTTTTTTTTTTTTTTTTTTTTTTTTTTTTTTGCGGTACGCGGGCCTCTCACTGTTGTGGCCTCTCCCGTTGCGGAGCGCAGGCTCCGGACGCGCAGGCTCAGCGGCCATGGCTCTCGGGCCCAGCCGCTCCGCGGCACGTGGGATCTTCCCGGACCGGGGCACGAACCCGCCTCCCCTGCATCGGCAGGCAGACTCTCAATCACTGCGCCACCAGGGAAGCCCTGAAGCACGTTCTTACTGAGGCAGCTAATGTGGGGACTTTCTCAGAGCCCAGTGAATCTCCCGGGGCTGCTGGGCAATCTTTGACCTTGGCAGGACCATTGCTGTCATGGCCCACTGAGGGCTTAAGAGGCTGCAGGCTCCCTATTGGATGGAAATTGGGTGTGGGATGGAGACTTCAGGGGACCCTAAGGAAGGACTTGGGTCTTGAGCTATGCTCACTGGCTGAGTCTACAGATATCCCAAGCCCTGGCATCCTTCGGTCCTCCACCCAAGACTGGTGACTGTGATATCCACGATGATATGCGACAGTTGGCTGATCTGCCTGGGTGATGTCAGCATTACCTTTTCTCTGTCCATTGGTGTACACACTACCCCTCCTCCAAGGCTCGAGGCCTGGAAATTTAATTATTTGGCAGTTAAGAAAAAATGAGGAGTTCCTTTCCGATCTTCTTTTACTGGAGGGCCCAAATTTCTAGCTATACCACTAATCAAAGTTTTCTGGGAAAGACAGTGTTATCAGGAAAAAACAGAGCAGACGGCTTATTACTGTGTGAAAGTTCCTCCTTTCATCTAACCATGATTCCTGCTGCTCTCATTAAAAACCTATCCTTCAGATATGATATGATGGTATTATTACTCTCCCCATCACACAGGCTCAAAACCTCTGAATCACCTTTGACTCTGTTTCCTTCCTCACCCCATTCATCCCATTGGTAGGTAAATCAGGTTTCTTCTACCTCCAAAATCCATCCATCCACCTCCTTCTTTCTATCCCCAGCCAGCTACTGTAACAGCCTCCTAACTGGTCTTCACGCCTCCAGGATGGCCCCCTTTTAATCAATCTGCCAAAGGGAAAAAAAGGAGAAAAAAAGAGATAGCTTCCACTTACAAGAGATGCAGGAGATAGTGGAACAAGCTAAATGACAACAAGGGGAAGCAAGCGGACCAGAATGTGGGATGGTGGACGGAACAACTAACGTGACTTCTCTAACAAGTCAGAGACAGGGGACTGTCGAAAGGGCCTTAAGAGACATAATGACAAAATGTAATGTGCAGAGCTTTTTTGGATCTCGATTCTAACAAGCCAACTGTAACACATGTCCTGAGACAGCTGATGACATTCACGTATGGACTGGGTCGCGGATAATAAAAAGGACTATTGTTACTGTTGTTAGATGTGTTAATGGGACTGTGGTTATATGGGAAAAGGTCCACTCTTCTCAAATATGCATAGAGAGGTATTAGCAGTGAAATGACATCATTGATGTTTAAACTCTATTTTAAAATACTTCAGCCAAGAAAAAAAAAAAAGATGAGTGAAGCAAATATGGCCAAGTTCTGGTAATTACTTAATGTGGATAACGAGTATATGGAGTTACTATACTATTTTCTCTATTTGGGGGGAGAAATGTTCATAATAAAGAACAAAAACAAGGGACTTCCCTGGCAGTCCAGTGGTTAGGACTCCATGCTTGCTTCCACTGCAGGGGGCGTGGGTTAGAGCCCTGGTGGGGGGAACTAAGATCCCGCATGCCTTGAGGCCAAAAACAAAACAAAACAAAACAAAAACGATAGTCATCCACTATATCCCAGACCCCCTTCCTAGCTTTATCTTCTACTCCTACCTCATTTCTCTATGACATCTACCCTATGTCCTTGCTCAAATGATTCCTGTCCGAACTTCATTTCTCCACTCACTCATTAATTCATTTGTTTACTCAATAAATATCTGGTAAGGACCTCTTGTATGCACTAGGCCCTGTAAATGCAAAGATGACTGAGGCTGAGGAAGACAAGAGGCCTCCTTCATCTTTATATCCTTTCTAGCAACTAGCACAGCACCTTGCACATAATAGGTGCTCAATAAACATTTATGGAGCTGATGTGCAGGGGGAGATGTGATAGAATCCCTATCTACTATTAACTAGTATTCAATCCAATCCAAGAAATGCTTATTGAACACCTACATTGTGTAAGGCATTGTGTGCTATGGAGATAAAAAAGAGATGAAAAACACCGGGCTTTTTCCTTTGTTGAACTTATAATGTAGACCAGACATACACATATAATAAGTTATATTTGCATGTGAGGGATATATGAATTAATGATTCAAGCAGTAATAGTGAAGTGTATCAGTGATGTACTTACCAAATGTATTTTACAGACAGTAAGTGCAGGAGTTCAGAGGAGGGAGAGAAAGGCCTCCAGTCTAGAATGATCAGAGAAGACTTCACAGAGGAGGTGAATTTGAATGAGAGTTGAAGGACGGGTATTGTGGTATTGGATAGAAGTAGAGCACAGGCAGAGAGGAGAGGGGCCCCTGGTGAGTGGGATAGCATGAACAAGAGCACAGTTGCAATTAAAAAATGTACAAAAGACATGTTTAGGAGAGCCTGACGAAAGACTCTTGGCTAGAGTAGAGGGTCCACGTAGGACTGTGTTTCTTAAGTAGACCAAGAACATCAGCATCACTTTGAAACTGAGTAGGACCCTGTGGGGCCCCCCAGGGTACAAAAGCCTTTCAGGCATCTGTCAGTTTCTTATTTGCAGAATAAAGGCTTCAGCCCCCTAGACCTCCCCGAGTTCAAAAGGGCAGATTCAAACAGTTGCTAATCAGGGAAGGGAGGCAATGAAGAAACAAGGGAGGAGCAGTCCAGAAACAATAGTGCAGCCTTGGAGCAGGAACGTGGCCCCTCCTCAAGGAATGTACATAACAATATCTTTGAGTTCTTCTGCAGGAACTAAGGCTCCCTGCCGGATGGTAACTTCAGGCTGAGCGCAAGATTCGTGGAGCACCACCCTGCTACCTCATCACCAATCAGAAGAAACCCATCAGAGGAAAGTCACACATCCTGCAGCCCTCACCCCTAATTTTGCCTATTAAGAACTTCTCCCCCCAAATCATTGGGGAGTTCGGGGGTTTTGAGCATGAGCCATGCGACTACCTTGCTTGGCCCTGCAATAAACCTTTCACTGTTCCAAACTCCAACGTTTCGGTGTTTTACTTGGCATCACTGTGCGTCGGGCACGTGAACAAACAACTTGGGGGAGTCCGTTCAAGTGCATATTCCTGGACTCAGGCTCTAGACCTACTGAAGCAGAAGCTCAGATGGTGGGACCCAGGAATCTGCATTTTAACAGTTCCCCCAAGCGATTTTGAGACACATTAAAATGTGAGAATCCATGATGTAGGCAAAGAGTAGGAAATAAGCTTCAAAGAATACACAGTGTTAGGCCCACTCAAGGAGAGCCTTGAATACCAGGCTCAGGAAGCTGAAATTTACCCTACAGGTATCACTCTCTCAAAGACATTGATCATACATGTCTTGAATAAAGGATATTTAGGAATATTAATCTGGCAGGTGTATTATGGACCGGAAAGGAAAGAGACTAGTACAGTGTAGACATGAGGTGGTGGCAGGGTCAGGGTGGACCAGGGTAGAATCAGAGATGGTTCTGTATGTAACAGAGAGGTCAGAGGAGCAAGGCATCTTTGGGAGACAATGAGATGAGTTTGTGAACGCTGAGTTTTGTGACATGATGGCAGACTATCCAAGGGGAAATGTTCAGCAAGAAGGTGGAAATAGAGGACTGAAATAGCGGAGAGGGGTTAAGTTTGGGCGAGAGAAGTGGGAGCGGCCAGGAGAGGGGTGAGAGGGGAAGCCATGACCCCCAGCTGCCAACAGAGGAAGCAGACACAGAGGAAGAGGACACTCAGATCTGAGGTCAGGAGAGTAACTAGCAAAACAGAGAAAAAAGGAGGAGTCACTGAGGTGGAAGGAGACCCAAACAGTACAACCAGGCAGACAGCATCTTCAAAAAGCTAGGGATGGCTATAGCAGTGTGGCTAATGCCGAGGTGAAGCTGAGGCTCAGAAAAGGTGACTAGCTAGGGATGCTCCCAGGGAAACCTGCTCATCTCTGTTCCTCAACGCAACACAACAGGTACGCTGGCTCCTCCATGTAACAGGCAGCACCCCTGCCTCGCCTCCCCCTGCCCCCATGTCAGGCCCACACTGATTCCCAAGCTATTTCTTCTAACTGCCCAGGGGAGCAGGCGCTAGCGTGCCACTGGACTGTTAATGTTCCACCGTAAGGATGGTGCCCTCAGAAAAGGGGGCGCTGCCTGTTGTGGGTGGGAAACCACACTGGACCCCAAGATCCCTTCCCTCTCCTTACCAGCTCAGCTGAAGGGGGGCTGGAAAGGAGGGAAGGTGGTGCACTTCCCTCCCCTCCCCTCTCCTCCCCTCCCTAAGCCCCAGCCCTCAGATTTCACAGCAGGGCTGCAAGGTCCAGCCCACTTTCAGAGTCTTTCATTTTGGCTGCTGATAACGCAAGAGAGTGTTTTGCTTTTTGAATTTATGGTAAGAAGGAAAACAGAAGTCCTTGAGAGAAGAGCCAGAACAGAGTTTTCTGCTTCGAATGCTAATAGCCTTAAGGCTGGACCAGGGCTGAAGCTATCTTGGGTGTGGCCTCCTCTCAGGGGCCTGTCAGAGCTAAGGGTCTTCGCCCACTATCGATGGGGACCCTCTCAGCCCCCCTAAAAGGGATCGCCAGGACCTCTGAAGGCATGAACCCCTACAGCCCCCAGAAGCTGAGCTTGTCAGCGTTGAGCCTCATTTCCCATAATTTGCTCCAGGTGTGTGTGTTTTTGTGTGTGTTATGTGCATGTGAGCGCAAGCGTGCTTGTGTGTGCGTGTCTGTTTGGAGGTACCGTGTGCAATGTGTGTGTGTGTGTGTGTGTGTGTGTGTGTGTGTGTGTGTGTGTTGTGACTTCATCTAGCCTAAAGGCTCCAAAAGAACAGGGATCCTTCTTCCATTGCATTGGTGCTGCCCTCTCAGGGTGCCTCGTCTGGTGCTGGGTGCGGAGCCCAGTCATTTCTGCAGAGTGTGTAGGGGGTGGGTACAGAGTGCTTCCACTGTCCTGCATCCACCTGTGCTTCCCTCCAAGGACCAAGGGGGGTACTGCTGCAGTGGGGCGGTGCCAGACCAATGCCTCTCCTCTGCCCCTGCCCCCCTGAACACCCCCCAACCCCGACCCCTTGTGCTCTCCTGCCTTGCCCAGCCTGCTGCTGTTATCAGCAATCCCAGGGCTTTCCTGTTGCACTTTTTCAATCTACCATGGCTCCCGAAGGACTGAGTTGGTGGCAAAATCCCCCGATCAGGCCACACAGCTCACTTCCCAAGACCCTGGGACTGCGCCGTTCACCAGAGAGTGAGGTCCTCAGACTCATTCAAGATGGGGCCTACAGCCTCCTAGGAGTCCCCAGCCCGCTCACCCAGGGAGGCAGAAGCTCCACTGCATTCTCAGAAGCCACAGCAACGACAGCATCACTAGCTGGTGTTTATGGGGGCACTGGCTGGCTCTGGGCAGCTAGCCCAGCCAGTCTGCAGGGCACCTCAGATATGGGAGATGCTAAGAGCCAGGAACCTGGGGCACCTACCCCCCTACTCTGGCCCGCCTCCTCTCTCTGGTGGTCATCAGCTCACACTTGTAAGGCAATTGTGGTGGTGACTGCCGGTGGGAGAGAGGAGAGGATCTCTCCACACGCAGCAAGGAGTGTTTCTCTCCTGCTCGGATCATATCCCTCCCTTCTCAGAATCCTGCAGTGGCTCCCAATTGCCTCTCACATCAATTTAAACCTTCTCTCTGTGGGCCTCCAAGTCCTCCATAATTACATCCCACCTTCCCACATCCCCACTCCCACACACACATCACGCATAACTCGGGGCCAGACAGAGACGGTTGATGCCTCCACCCACAGCGGCTCCTGCCTGGGTCCTGCCACAGGTGCCTGAAATCACCACCAACGGAGCCGCTCCTCAGCCTCCTTTGAAAATGCAAATGTTAACTGAAGGGGGAAGGCAATAAACCACCATCAGCTATTAACACCTTGGCCAGACAGGGATTCTGTCTTCAGATCTGACCGAGCTTCGAGCAAAGCCCCACCTAAGCGTCTAGGGGGGCGGGGGAGGGGACCCAGAGGCGCCTGGAGCAGCGGACGGGAGGGGTGCAGGGAAGGGGTTCTGACGTCGAAGCATCTCTGTCACGATTTTACCAAGGGCTACAGTCTGACTCGGCATCTCCACTTAAACCCGTCAAACCCACTAGTCCTCCCTCCCTCCCCCCAACCTGCTTCCCCCTCCACACATACATTATGTCTTATTTCACCTCAGGGGTGCCCTCATGCCAAGCTGCTGAGATTGAATTGCTTCTCTCACGTGAAAAAAAAAAAAAGCTACGAAATTGGGTAGAAGCTGGCATGTCTGCCCGGGCATGGCCAAGTCTTGCTGAGGTCTCCCGGGGGAGAGCTGAGAGCCTTTCGCTCAGTGGAAATAGCAAAGGCTTCCTGGGAAGCCTCTCTCAGCTCCCAGGAAGCTGAGGGCTGGGTTCCCCGTTTCTCCTGCAGTGAGCTTGATGGGCAGGGAAAGGGAAGGAGGGGCAAGGTCCCCCAGCCGAGGGCCCCAGTGGCTGAATCGCCACAGCACCCCAGGCCTTCAAGGCCAAAGTGTGTGCCTTTTACCCCAAGACTTCCAGTGGGGAAAACTCACTCGGGGCTCCTCTCTGAGTCAGCATAGACTCACCCACCCTCCACGACACGAAGGGCGCCCCCAAGGGAGCCTTGCTCTTATAGCAGTTTCTCCAATAGGCAAGAGTCCAGAGACAGCCCTGCCCTCTGCAAGAGCTGCAGGATGCTGAGACCACCCGGTGGACTCTAGGGCTCTGCAGCTGGGCTAAGATGCCAAGAGGAGGGGGCAGGTCTGGCAGAATCCAGCGTACACCGTGATCAAGGGATCTTTGGTGGCAGCTACAAGACAAGGGTGGGGATGCCACTTGCTTCTAACGGAAGGTGTCAAGCATTTTTGTCCCTGCAGTGGTTTCAGTGTGTGTGTTTGGGTGTGCAAGAGAAGCCCAGGAGCTCGGGTGTGGATGGGCACGACTACAAGAGTTGGGAACGCTTTTAGCCAGAATGGAGTTCTTAAGGGCCCTGGTAGAGGGCTCTACAGCAGCTTGGGGTATGGGGGGCTGTGTGTTTGTGCCTTGGGGGGCAGCAGGTGCAGCTGTCATGTAGTTTCTCAGGGACACTCTGAGACAACACACTCACTCACATACACTCACTCCAAGCTCCAAAGCACCCGGCTGGGGGATAGAGAAGCGAGCGTGTGTGTGTGTGTGTGTGTGTGTGTGTGTGTGTGTGTGTGTGTGTGCGTGCATGTGTTAGCAGTGCTGGGGAGGGGGTGCATGTAGCTGTTTGTGTTTGGGTGACTGCTTCCTGGCGGGAGGGGGGCAACTGTAGCTGTGTGTGTGTGTGTGTGTGTGTGTGTGTGTGTGTGTGTTTCACCTTTGGATGAGGGTGACTGTGTAAGCTGAGCGCCGGGTATACGGTGCGGCTGTGTGTGCGTGTGTGCGTCCGTGTCCGCGTGTGATCATGGCCCCGGGAACCACGCACATGCTTCAGACAGCTGTTTCTGGCAGCCCGGGGGCTCGGGCTTCTCGGGGCACCCCGGCTAAGGGGCCCCCTCCCAGCAGCCAGGCCCCGCGTCTCGCCGGCTCTCGCAACTGTGCCCACGGCCCCGGCGCGCACACAAAGGCTCCATAATGAACGCGCTGCGCTCCCCTGCGCTCGGCTCCTCAACCCGCACCCTCAGCGGCCGAGGCGAGCCCGCCACTCCGGCGACTCACCGGTCAGTGGGCACGCCACCGGCCGCTCCCCCCGCCCGCCCAAACTCCGGGCGGCCCGACGCTCGAAGCCCCCCGCCCCGGCCCCGGCTGCCGGGGGCGCCCAAGCTCCCGGCCTCCCCGAGCCTGCCCAGGGCGGCACGCTCCCGCCGCGCCTCACCCCCAGCCGGGCTGAGACTGCGGGTGCGCCTCCCTTTAGGCAGCGCGCCTCTTACCTTCCTCCTCCGCCTCCTCTTCCTCCTCCTGCTCTTCGGCGGCGCGGCGGCGGCGGTGGCGCGGCGGCGGCGGCGGCAGCGGGACTAGGGCGCCCGTGTCCCCGAGCCCGGCACGGGCGTGCGGCTCAGTGGCGCCGGGCGGCGGGGCGGGCGAAGGTTGGCGGGGCGGCAGCAGCTGGCCCGGGACGCGGGGAGCTGGCGCGCAGGCGGCGGGCTGCGGGCAGGCTGGCAGCGGCGCGCGCGGGCTCCTCGGGCGGGCTCCATGGCTGCGCCGCGGGCGGCACCATCGCCGTGGCTCGCTCGTCTCTCGCTCGCTCCAGGAGTGCGGCAGGCTGCGAGGTGACGGATGGCGGCGAGGCGGCCGGACGGCCGAGGAGGGGAGGGGAGAGGGGGCGGGGGAGGGGAGGGGAGGGGGAGGAAAGGGGGGAGTACGGAATGAGGGGCCTCTCCGGCGCCTCCCGACCCTCAAGTGCGGGCGTCGATTTCCCCGAATGGGAACGCGGCTTAAAGGCACAGCTGCCGGCTCGGGTCACAACTAAAAATACGCACAAAATTGACAATTGGAGAAAGAATCTCCCAGGATACAACCCAGCCACCCAGCTACCCAGCCCGGCGCTGCCTCACTTTTTGAACCTGACCGTTCTGCCTGGGCTCTGCGGGGAACTGCTGGCAGCGAAGAGGGCAAGCCAATTTCCAAAGTGCACCCGCGAAAGTGGGGGGAATGGGGGCGGGGAGTGAACTGCCGAGAAGGGGCCACTGGAACGCTCGCTTCGGGACTCCATTCCCCGGCCCCTGACCTTGCCTCCCCGAGCACCCCCTCGCCCCCTGTTTGCTCTCCTTCTGCTGGGGTTGCCCTCCCTGCAGCTCCCCTTCTGGTCGCCACCGCCAACGTCCACACGCACCTTGAGTTTCGGCTCCGGCTCCAGCTCGCAGCGCCTCTCTCCAGCACTGGAGTGCGAGCTGTTTCGAGCCCAGGCCCGGCCCGGGAGCCCACCTCAGGAAGGGAGCGATCTGCCAGCTGGCAGAGGTCCGCTTAGAGCATGCGGTTGGTTTGGTGAGAAGGGAAGGAGGTTAACATGTGTGTGCGTGTTTGTGTTCAACAGCAGATGGAGGGAGGGTCCTGCACACCACACACACACACACACACACACACTCCCAAAGGAGAGCAACCAGGCACACAGCACAGTGCCTGATGAATGATCTCAGGACATTTTTAAGAGACACGCTGTGAATACTAAACATGTAGCAACCGAGATTCAAGGAAGGCTCTTGGTCTCCCAGGTGGCTCCAGACCCCTTTGGAGGAGTTCTGGGGATCTAGAAGAAAGGCCGCTCTCCTTCTCCCCTAAAAGGTAGCCTCAGTGGGGACCCAGAGGGACTGGGAAACTGGACAGTGGGTCTGGGAGGGCAAAGTTGAGGCCAGGGAAAAGAAAAACAGAAGGAAAGGGTGGAGTTGAAGGCTCTGGTGATGCCAAATGCGTGGTGAATTTTTTCACGCCAGAGGCCCCTCACAGACACAACTAACATTGGCACACTTGAGTCTCAGCAGTTCTAGGGTGAAAAGTGAGCCCTCCTCAGTTTCCCTCGTGTGCCTAGACTCTGGAAGGGAGGCTGTTGGGAAAAGGGGACCCATTCCAGTTGGAATCTCTTCCCCATCTCCAGTTCTACTTAAGCATTTGGGTAAAGCCTCAGAAGAGGCTGGAGGGCTACTGAGGGGCAATCATGGGGCAAGAGGATGGTCTTGTGAGCTGCGTGGAATTTCCAGGATACAGAGGAGAGCTCCCAGTGCAGGGCTCTGTGGCTCCCCGCAGCTGGGATCGGCAGTGGAGTAGCTGACTAGCAGATTTGCCCATCTATCCACTGAGCACACTTTTTGCTTCCTTCCTGGCACTTCCTACTGTGAAAAAAAGGATGGAAATTCCCTGCATCTGGATGGGTTAGCCTAGGCTTGAACAACAAGCCAATGGAATTATTAAAAATGGATGGTGAGTGAAAGTAAAGACATACAGGGAGAGAGACACACAGCATTCCTGGGCAAACGCACAGGCAGACCAACACACAGGAAGATGCTCTGAAGAGCACAACACACACACGGGGACACACGGATCACACGTGGGGCCACAGACACACTGAGCTAGTACCAAAAAAAAAAGTCTAGTCTAGCTAGAGAAGTGACTCAGACTTGATTTCTAATCCTTCCAAAAGAGAG
Source organism: Stenella coeruleoalba (assembly GCF_951394435.1). Taxonomy (NCBI): domain Eukaryota; kingdom Metazoa; phylum Chordata; class Mammalia; order Artiodactyla; family Delphinidae; genus Stenella; species Stenella coeruleoalba. Next base: position 87,280,543 of record NC_137152.1, on the reverse strand, counting down.
AGGTGACGAGAAGCAGGGAAGAGCTGGCCTCCTGTCTCCAGGGACTGGAGAGGGAGCAGGGAACCAGCCGTCTAGTATGAATAATGCTCTTTGCAGCCAGACGGTCCCTAGCTGGTTTCCTTGGGGTGGTGTCTCCGGGGCGGGGGCATCCCCTCCAGAGTTCCCTGATCCTTACCCAGTTTGTTCCTTATTAATATTAACATTAATAACACATACCAATAAATTGGTTTGTACCAGTTCTTACAATTAAAACTCAACGGGTTAATAACTAAAACAAATGCATTTTACAACTCTGATTAGCCATCTTCTGCTGCTTGCTGGGCTCGCTGGGAGCAGATGCCAGTCTCCAGTCATTCTGCTGTGCAGTAGACACAAGCAAATAAGGGGTACTGAAGGGGAGAGAGTATTGGGAGGGACTGTATCACTGGACATAAGCATGTGTGAGGGCTCCTGGGTGAGGAGTGAGGCAAGGTACAGTTTAGAATCGAGATTAAGTACACAGCTTTTGGAATCTGCTTCTTATTAGAGGTGTAAGCTTAGGTAGGTCACTTAACCTCTCTAAGCCTTACCTGTGAGATGGAGATGCTGGCAGAACCTACTTCACAGTTATTGGGGGTATTAAATGAGATAATGGATGTAAAGATCACAGTTAATGGTAGCTGTCATTCTTTCTCAAGAGGAATCTGCCTCCTAGTCGCCTACTAAAAGGCTCCCCGTTTGGTTCTCACTCTGCTTGTTTCCTGTCTGAAGTGATGTAGGTTTTTTAAAAAATAAATTTATTTATTTATTTTTCTTTTTGGCTGTGCTGGGTCTTCATTGCTGCGTGCAGGCTTTCTCTAGTTGCGGAGAGCGGGGGCTACTCTTTGTTGTGGTGTGCGGGCTTCTTATTGCGGTGGCTTCTCTTGTTGCGGAGCATGGGCTCTAGGCGTGCAGGCTTCAGTAGTTGTGGCATTCAGGCTCAGTAGTTGTGGCGCACGGGCTTAGCTGCCCCGCGGCATGTGGGATCTTCGCGGATCAGGGCTCAAACCCGTGTCCCCTGCATTGGCAGGCGGACTCTTAACCAGTGCACCGCCAGGGAAGTCCTGAAGTGATGTAGCATTTGCATTGTGTCTTACTCTTGTCCAAAATGAGTTCTTGAGCCTACATGCACACTGGTGGATTTCATTTCCAAAAGTTGGACTCCCCCTCCCGCCCACCCTCCCTACCCTCCCCAGAATCCAGAATCACATAGTAGGATTTGGGTTTTATTGGCCACACTGTGCGGCCTGCGGCATCCTAGTTCCCCAACAGGGATGGAACACGCGCCCTCGGCAGTGAAATCGTGGGGTCCCAACCACTGGACTGCCAGGGAATTCCCAGGAGGATTTGTTTCTGGTTTTGTTATTTGACAAGCTGTCTGCACCCCCTATGCTCAACAAGGAGGAGGGAGAGCAGGAGACAGGGTACAGAGAGGGTTCTTCAACATTCTTAACCCTGTGCCCAAATGCAGCAAAATAAACACTTGCATGTAAAATTGGGACCCTCAATCCAGTCACACTGAAATTTGGTGAGGAAGATCCCCTCGGGATAAACATTTAGTCTCTTTAAATCTCATTACAATTGGATGACGAAGGATGATCTTCCAGCCAGACGTCTATTTCCTATTGAAATCAATACATTGAGAAGAAGCTAAGAAGTGGCACTATTTTTCTCCCCTGCACACTGAGAGTGGATGGAGGCAGCCCAGCCTCACTGGCACCTTGGACTGTAATCGACAGTTAACAACCAAGCAACTCAACTCACCTTTAACTGAGAATACAGGAATAAATGGACAGAGACTCTCTTGGCCTTCAGTAATAATAGTAATAATGATTACCATTTATCAACCCATCACTCACTTTGAGCTGGGCGCTCTGCTAATGCTCCTAGGAAAAGGCGGATGGTTCTTCATCCCAGGGGATACAATTAGTTCCACTTCCCTGGTAGGACCTCCAGTCAGCCCTGAGAGATTTACATGCATTAACTCATTTCACAATTATCACAACCCTCTTACTTAGGAAACATGATCATCCTTTTTTTACAGAGGAGGTAGTAGCCAAGACTCAAAGAGCAATAAGTAGTGGAACCTGGATTCCAACCACAGAATGAGCATTAATAGTAATAATAATGATACTTGCTAACTTTTATTGAGCACTTATTATGGGCCAAGCACCATGCTAGCATTTTGCATGCGTTTGCAAGTGTAATCCTCCCAATAAACCTGAGAGAGTAGGTACTATGATTATGACTATTTTAAAGGAAAATGAAGGCTCAGAGAGGTTAAGTAATCTCCACAAAGTCACACAGTTAGTAGGGCCTAATTCAGGATTTGAACCCATGCCAATTTGACTGCAACAGCTGTAGTGTCTCCAAAAAGGCTGTGACTCCCAGCCTTCAACTGGGGTTATACAGTGTAGACAAGCTGGTAGCCTTTTCCAGAGACATACTCAACTACCTGCCTCTGCTGGGACAATCCAGTAACCCCCTAGCACCCAGGGAAAGATGCATAAGTGAAGAGCAGAGTATCACCAATGGCCAGTGGCAAGAGCAGGAAGTGCATCTGCCTAAGGCAGGAAGGCCCGCCCCCACTCGCAGTTGGCTAGGCAGGCCCTGGGGTGGTAGAAGGAGGGATGGCATAATCAGAACCATCAAGGAGGAAACCACTCACTTTGTAATTTTTCAGTCCCAGTCCCTTGGTCTCCATCTTGCCTTTTGGCAAGACACCCACCAATCCTAAAGCATCTGGGGCCAACCAGGGCCCTGATGTTTGGGACAGGGTGGGTGGAGAAAAATCGAGAGGAACCTCCTGATTTCCTGAGCTCCTGGGGAAACTGGGAGCTATCAGGAAAGCAGGAGGCCAGAGAGAAACCAGAGAAAAATGCAGACGGAAAAGGGCCATTTCAAAGGAATTGTCACTAGGATTTGTCGCTAAGAGGGCTTTTTAGTGGCCCTTTGTGTACTGAGCCTGCCGACCCAGTGTGGGCTGGGTGACACTAAGGGACCAACTCCTGGGCTGATGAGCTGCAAACTGCCAGCCAGTCCTTTCCCAAGGCTCGCTGGCTGGTGCCCTCTCCCCTCCAACGCAGCTGCCTGGCGGGCCCTGCCACCTGCTCATTCTGTGGGTCCCAGGTAGCTCCCAGCTTCCCAGTCTCAATTCATGCCCCTGTAGATGGAAGAACTGTAGTTCTTCCTACAGAGGTGCGCTGTGACCAGAATGGGGTCTTGGCGCCTCTCTGAGGCTTGGGGTCAGAGGGACACTCTTTGCATCCATAAATCGCAGACCTCTTTGCTGTTGCCGGCTCCCTAGCCTTCCCTGCTTCTGCTCATCTCAATTACTCGATGGAGATTGGCTTAACAAGATTTCCTAGCATCCCCCCACACCTCCCCTCAATAAGCCCCTTTCTTCCTGGATCCTCTTTGCGTGCACTTCCCTAGACAACCCCTCAGGCTCTGGGTGTTTCCCAAATGCAATCTCTGTCCCCCAACAAAATGTATCCATCCCTTGTCCTAGTCTTAGATAATCCAGTAAACTAATCTATACTTAGGGAAACACAGACTGTAACTGGCAGTGCTTCTCAACTTTTACCCATACACACACACACACACACACACACACACACACACACACACACACACACACACAAATGGAGTCCCTAAGAACGGAATAAATGAGAATCCGGCCGTGAAGGCCAAAATGGCCCAAAGTGTCAGATTTCTTCAAAGTCTCACAATTTATTTCAGAAACATGAATTTTCAGATTCTCCATAGTACGCTGGTGTTTGACTTACCACGTAAGTATTGCATAGCTCTAAAATCCTTGAAGCTCCATAAAAGTGCACTGTGTTTATCCCGTGGCTCTGTGTACCCCACAAGAGGTACAGACACCCCCATTCAAGCGGCTCTGAATGAACGCATCATCCCAGAGCCTGCTTGCTTTTGACCCACTATCTCTACTGGAGACAGCGGTGAACAGAAAGAATGACTGGAACAGTTTGGAGTGTTGGGGCGCGGAAGAGTGTAGGGGGAGCCTGTCTTCTCGTGAAGCTCAATTTCTCCCGCAGGACCCGCAGCAGAACCAGCTGTACCCTTAGGTGCCAGAGGGCAGCGGCAGCTTCCCACCTGGCACGATGCGAGCCTTCCCCTTACTCACATTCACCGCTCCCCAGCTGCATGTGCCAGAAATTCTCCTTTGGGTTAAGGCCCAGGCTCCGGAAGTTCCTGGTAAATTGCACACGTTATCTGGAATGGACAGCACATTAAGTCATTAGCGCCCGTTAATGCACTCACCTGAATAAATCTATCAGATTGCCTGTCACCTCTCAGAGGGCAGAGCTGTGAGGGGATGAGACAGTGACCAGGGACCTTTCCTTGGGGTGCGGTGGGGTAGGGTGTCCGAGCTCGACCTCAGCCTTTCCCCAGCTGTGGTCCTGTTGCAATGAAAATGCTGATTCCTGGGCCACACCCTGGACCCTCAGACTCTGTATTTAGCAAGTGCCTTGGGACAAACCTGCGTCCAAGCACAGCCAAAGCAAGGCTGAGGAGAAAGAATGCTGCTCTGGGAGAGTCGGGGACCAGGGCCAAAGGAGAGGCCATTGAAGGGAGGGAATAAGGAAATCTCCCCACCAGCAGCCCTGCATTGCCCTGGCCCTACTCTGGAGCTTCCTTTCTCTCTCTCTCTCTCTCTCTGTGTCTCTCTGTCTGTCTGCCTGTCTGTCTCTCTCTTTCTTTTTCTGTCTCTCTCTCTCTATCTTCTGCACTACTGGCCCTCCCCGCCCACCTCCCTCATGCACAGGGAGCCCCGTGGAGAGAGAGCCAGTGGCTCAGGGAGGCCTTGGAGTAGGAGCTGAATTGACAGACGCTGGGGAATCACCCATCGCTTCCTCGCACGCCTTCCTTCTCTCCCCACTGCTGGCATCTTAGGCATGTTTGCCCTCCTGGAGTTAGGAAGCAAAACACCAATTTCAATGGATGCTGACAGAGCCCGTCAGATGCCAAGTGCTTGCTACTGCTGCCGCCACCAGTACAGCTCTTCCCCACAAAGGATTCCGGGTGTGTGCTTGGGACACTGCTGCCAGGACCCAGCCTCCTCACCCTTACTCATATCTCTCTGGGTTGGGGTGGGAGTGGGGTGAAATTTGAAAAGGAGAAACTGGATGGATGACAGGAAATGTTCCCAGGCTGGTGAGCAGAGGCCTGGGTCCTTCTGATCTGATAGGCTCTCCATCCTGGCTGGGCCACTGTGTGGTCATGGATGCTTGACTTAACCTCTCTGTGCCTAAGGTCCCCCTGGAAAAAAACCCAAAGGAGGGTTGAATATTTGCCCAATGCTTTTCATGGGGATGCAAACTTACAAAAGGATGCACCCGGACCTTTTTGGAAGGAAAACACACCCAGAGATAAATGTCCCTTGAAAGACTCTAGGGGAGAAAGAGTGTTTAAATCTACCTCCCCCCAAAGCCCTGGGGGTCCCCAGTAACCTGATAAATGAATTCTTGCTAATGTGATGGTGAGTGCTAATGGGCCAATAGTTCCCCTCCCAAAAGTTTGCATTCTTGTCCAGAGCTAAGCTATCAACGTCTTTCTCCAAAAGTGTGATGAACGGTGGGGATGTTTGACACGCAGGCAGGTGGCTGAGGAATTTGAGAGTATGGAGGCCTTTCCTGGTTCACCCTCAGACAATCTCTAGTTGGCTTTTATTTGATTTTCACAATAACACTGTGAGGCATGTAGGGCTGCTATAATCCCCATTTATAGATGAGGAAATTGAGGCTCAGACTGACTAACTGACCGTTCAGGACCACACAGGTAGGAAGTGATTGATTCCTGGTGACAGTGGCCCTCCTTCTTTTCCATGCTGACTCCACCTGAGCACGGGGCTCAGGAACACCAGGCCTGGAGGTTCAGCTGGTTTCTGCCATTCACGTTTTCTGTCTGTCACTAATTTCTCTTTTCTTCACTCTGTCTTTTCTGGGCCTCATTTTCTTTTTTTTCTATTTATTTATTTATTTTTGGCTGAGTTCAGTCTTTGTTGCTGCGTGTGGGCTTTCTCTAGTTGCGGCGAGCAGGGGCTACTCTTCGTAGCGGTGCGCGGGCTTCTCATTGCGGTGGCTTCTCTTGTTGCGGAGCATGGGCTCTAGGCGTGCAGGCTTCAGTAGTTGTGGCATGCGGGCTCAGTAGTCGTGGCTCATGGGCTCTAGAGCGCAGGCTCAGCAGTTGTGGTGCACGGGCTTAGTTGTTCCACGGCATGTGGGATCTTCCCGGACCAGGGCTCAAACCCGTTTCCCCCGCATTGGCAGGCGGATTGTCTACCACTGCACAACCAGGGAAGTCCTGGACCTCGTTTTCTGTTCCTCTGCCTGCCATTCACCAGACAGGGAAGAAAAAAAAATTAGCTTTGCAAGGAAAAGTGGGCATTGGTTTGTGTGTTTTAGTGGGCTAAAGCAATAACCCCCAGAAAGGCCTGCCTAGAACATTCTCACTGCTGGACTGTCAGTAACTTGCTGTGTTTGGCCTGAAGTCAATTGATTAACCTTTCTGTCTGCAAGTTCTCATCTCTTCAACTTGCAGAAGACTTGCCATGTTCCTGGTGGGGTGGGCCTTAGGAAAGGACGGGGAGAGGAGAGTGGGTGGGAGATGGGGATGCCTAATGAATTACAAGAGCTGAAAAGCACTTTGCAACCATCCCTAAGTGATGCAGCGATATTGAATGGCATTCTCTGCCTCAAAAGTCATGGCTCCGAAATGGGAGGCATTTGTTAAGGCACTGCAGGCAGTTCCCTGGTAATCCAAGAAGCCTCCTATTTAAGGAAAAACCCTAATTACAGCTTATTTTCCCTATCTCCTTCTCTTGTTCATTAAGACCAAAGGACATTTGCTCAGGAAATCAGATCTTGGTTTCAGAAGATTTCATCTGCTCCCACAAATTGAATTTCCCACCTGGAGTCAAATTCTCTATTTATAACAGAGATATCATCTGCCCAGAAATCTGTCCTTGGTCCGGGCCTAAGCTTGCTGCGTTGTGCTTTGAATGATGACCAGCTCCATGGGCTTGGTGGGCCTGAGAGAACGGAGGCCATGGTCTCAGCGTGTGGAGGCTAGACTGCATCTTTTGGAGAGATCCTTGGGCTCCAGCTGCTTTGTCAACTGAGGCCTGGCCCCTCTCTGCGCTTGAGCACATTTTCAGTGGCTGCAGCTGCAGGAGGTTTCTTCAGGGCTGTGCTGTTAGGCTTGGTCTCTCTGTCTCCACCTCCGATCCACCATGCCTCAATAAAGCCATCTTGCCAAAGCAGGGCTGGTGGCAAGACACCCCCCTGCTCAGCCGTCTGTAGCATAAAATGCAAACTCCTCTGCTAGCGCCCATCTCCTGCTTAGTCCATACCAAGAAGTACTCACTCCACCAGGCATGGCTCCTCACTCTTCCTTGCTTCTACCCTGCCTCCTGCACTTTGATCTTGCACTTTCCCCGGCCTATGTTGCTCTCCCTCTTCTCTGCCCGGCCACATCGTGTCCCTCCCCCAGGCTCCGCCCCATCACCTGTGGAGGTCCCATCCTCCTCAGAGTACTGAGCCCTTCTCACTGCACCAGCCATTTGGCATGTATCAGAGAATGAGTGCCTTGTTGCAGCACTTGTATTTTCAGCTTGGACTGTAATTTGTCCTTTTGCGGGCATAGCCCAGTCTCCCTACCTTTGTGGGCAAAGGCCAAGCCTTGAGCTCCTTTTGATCTCCCAAAGTGCCTGGCCCGATACTGGGCCAGGGAGGTAGCTGGGTTCAGGCTGCCTGCAGCTGTTCAGTCTCCGGTGGCTGATTTGTTTTCAGCCTTCAGGGCCTCCCCTTCCCCATCCACTTTTCTTGCCCTTCACTGGAAGCTCCTAGCACCATTCAGTAGCTTCTGCCTTTTATTAATCATTTTGGTGGTCCTTCCTTGGACCCTCTTCAGTTTCTCTGAAATTAATCAATTCAGAGGTAGCCAAGAAAAAAACTGGGAAGTCAGGGAAGTTGGTCTTTCATACAACGTTCCCTCCACTGGTGGCTCAGTGTCTGCAGTTGAGCCAAATAGACATTGATTTCACTTCCTGTTCCCTGAGATTAAACTTTACTAAAAAAAGGCATGTAAATGTCCTTTTTTTGATTAAAAACAATTGCGATTGCCTAGGAAGATGCTCTGAGTTCCTGAACCCTGAGTAGCTGGAAGCTGGGAAAAGGTGATTGTTCTAAGAAAGTCAGAAATGCATTATTTCCTGGGGCTCGAAGTGCGGCAGTGAGAATGTGTCCTTAGCTGAAGGAAGAACCTTTCTCTGTTCTGGGAGGGATCGCTTTTAGTCACCTTGATGGCCCAGGAAGTTATTCAAGTGCAACTTCAGCCTGGCCTGGGAGATCTCTTGAATCAAAAGAGTGGGTTAGTTGGGGGAGGGGTGTGCACCATTTATTGGTTGGGGAGCAAGAGCCTATGTTTACTGAGCCTTTACCACTTGCCAGGCATGGTGCCATGCAGGTTACATCAACGGTCTCATTAAATCCTCAAAACATTTCTATGAGGTAAATGCTTTTATCCCTGACCATAGGTGAGGAAACAGAGGCACAGACAAGTGAAATAACTTACTAGTTAGTAATTGGCAGCATTGGGACTCAAGCCCACGTCTATCTGATGCCAAAGCCCATGAACTTCACCACCACTCTATTCTGCCATGACAAATAAAACTGCCTTTGAGGAGCCAGCATCTTAAAAAGGGCTACCCTGGGGCTTCCCTGGTGGCGCAGTGGTTAAGAATCCGCCCGACAATGCAGGGGACACGGGTTCGAGCCCTGGTCCGGGAAGATCCCACGTACCGCGGAGCAACTAAGCCCGTGTGCCACAACTGAGCCTGCCCTCTAGAGCCCGCGAACCACAACTACTGAAGCCTGCGCTCTAGAGCCCGTGTGCCACAACTGCCGAAGCCCACACGCCAAAACCCCGTGCTCCACAACAAGAGAAGCCGCTGCAATGAGAAGCCCCACGCACCGCAACGAAGAGTAGCTCCCGCTCGCCGCAACAAGAGAAAGCCCGCGCAGCAACGAAAACCCAACGCAGCCAAAAAACCCCAAACAAACAAACAAAAAAACCACGAAAACGAATTATTCTTTTAAAAAAAAAAGGGCCACCCTTTCACTACTTTCTCTATACTCTCAAGGCATGCTTTGAAGCTACTAACTGTGACTTAATTTTTCCATCAGGGTCTTAACAGCCACAATGTGCCCCATGCCTTGCCCTGCATCTTCTTTACTTATCTAGTACAGAAAGCCAGTGGATGAGAGCACAGGCTCTAAAGCAGACTGCCTGGGTTCAAATCCCAGCTCTGTCACTTTTTAGCTGTGGGAATTTGGGTAAGTTGCTTAATCTCTCCGTGTCTCCTTTCCCTCATCTATAAATTATAATAATAATAATACTTACCTCACAGAATTGCTAGGATACTTAAGTGAGGTAGTGGATGCTCTGGAGTTGGATGGTGATGATGGTTGCACCACAATGTGAATGTACTTATTGCCACTGAACTGTAAACCTAAACATGACTAAAGCGGTAAATGTTATATGTATTTTATCACAATTTTTAAAAGCAATCCTTTTAAACATAAATTCCTTAACCTTGTGATGTTCCTAGGCACTTGAGGACACATAGTGAATAAGACAGATGAGGTTCCTGCTCTCATGGGGCTAACATTCTAGAAGGGAGGGAGAGACAAAATCTAGTCAACAAATGAACCAATAAGATCTTTTCAGATATGAAGAAAATGAAACAGTGATGGGGGAAAGCCACTTTACTTATTTATTTAGCTGTGCTGCGTGGCTTGTGGGATCTCAGTTCCCTGACCAAGGGTTGAACCTGTACCCTCAGCAGTGAAAGCGCAGAGTCCTAACCACTGGACCGCCAGGGAATTCCCAGGGGGAAGCCACTTTAGATTAAGTAGTGGAGAAATGCTTCTCAGAGGAAGTAACATCGTGACAGTTAACCTGAATTCTGAATGATAAAAGGAGCCAATCATATGAGGATCTGGGGATAAAGACATTCTAGGTAGAAGGGACAGCTAGTGCAAAGGCCCTGAGGCTTGAACTAGCTTAGTGTGAACTAAGAACCTAAAGAAGGCCAGTGAATGTGGAGATGAGTTTGGAGAGAGACAGAGGCCAGATCCTGGAGGGCCTTACAGGCCATGGTGAGGGTTTGGATTCTAGTCTAAATCCAATAGAAAGCCATTAAACAGTTTTAAGCAGGAGAGTGACATGATCTGAAAAACTACTTTAAGTAGATCGTTGGCATATATGTGAAGGATCGATCCAGGTGAGAGATGATGCTGGCTTGGGCTAAGATGGCAGCAGTGGAAAGAGACAGAAGTAGATAGATTCTGGATATATTTGGGAGTTTGACAAGCTGTATTGAAGGATTGGGTATAAGAGATGAGGTAAAAGGATGACCTAAAGGACGACACTTGGATTTTCCCTGAGCAACTGGATGATTGGTGGTGCCCATGTACTAAAGATGACGGAAAGTGGGGGAGAAGTGATGTTGCGGGTAGAAATCAAGAGTTCTGTCTTGGCTGTGTTAAGCCTGAGTTGCCTCTAAGACACCCAAGAGGAGATGCCAAGTAGACAGTCAGGTGAAATAACAACAACAAACTTTTATTGATGCTTACTGTGTGCCAAATACTGTCCCAGATGCTTGACACGTATTAGATCATCTAATTCTCACAACAACACTGTGAGGTCAGGAATTATTATCATCCCGCTTTACAGAGGGACCTGTCCCCAAGACCAATTCTACTGTAGTACCATTTATGAGTGTATACACACCCCATCATTTGGCATAGATATGCCCACTGTACCAGGGCAGAAGGATGGTATTTAAAAAGATGAGGGGAGGGACTTCTCTGGTGGTCCAGTGGCTAAGGCTCCGTGCTTCCAATGAAGAGGGCACAGGTTCTATGCTTGGTCGGGGAACTAAGATCCCACATGCCCCGCGGAGCAGCTAAAAAAAAAAAAAAAAGATGGCGGGAGAATTCACTAAATTCCTCAGGTGAATCTAAATTCAATAATATATACTTATATGTATATTTGTATATTCACATGTACAATACATATGCAAAACTATATACAAAATAATATATACATAAAACTAGATCTAGATCAAGATCTATTTATAGATCCATGTCTGTATATAAAGCAAAGAATGGAGACCCCTGGTTTCCTAAGACATACAGTGCCTCACAGCCTCCCGAGATCCAACTTTTCCAGCAGGACAGGTGACTTGAAACAATTTTATAACCCTCTCAGCGCCTGACCTACTACCATACACACACACGTACATAGCAGATCCTTAGCAGGTATACATTGAATCTACTAGAATTAAATGTGGGTTGACGTTGCTAATATCTGTAGGGCTAGTTGGGGTTCTAGTTCAGCGTGATCTTTATTAAGTCACTTTATCTTTCTGGCTCTGACTTTTGACATGTGCAAAAAGAACAAATGAAACTAGATGATTTATAAAAGGTCTTTCCAATTCTGGTTGCCAATGATTATCCGGCGCTAGGGTCTACAGGAGATGGAAAGGATCTAAGGGAAATCTCTTCTTTAAGAAAATGTGGCTCTGAGAGGCTCACAATGACTGGAGAAGAGTGCTGTTGGGGAAAGGATGAGCAGGTATCTGAAGCTAGAGGAGCCGGTGAATGCGAGAGGGAATAAAGGACTTTTCATTCCATATAATAATAGCTAACATACTGAACCCTAACTAGGCGTCAGGCCCGTTACCCGTCTCACTGAATCCTCACCATTGTACGAGTTAAGGACTGTTGCCATTCTCATTTTAGAGATGAAAACCTGGCACCAAAAAAGGTAAGTAAACTGTGCAAGGCCACACAGCTGGCCATTGGCAGAGTTGGCTTGCAAACCCTGGTGATCTGACTCCAGAGCGTGTGTCCTTAACGACTGTCCTGCCTCCAGAGACAGGAGAGGAAGATGATATTGAATGTGCAGCTCCATTTGGGTATTTGGTGAGCAACTCGGAGAAAAGGAAGCCAAGCCAGGTGCAGGAGCTGGGAAGAAACCAGTTAGACATTAGGAAGAAAGCAGTTCGGCTCTCAATCCCTATACAATACTATACTAAGGCTGAGAGATTCCTCGGTGCCCAGAGTGTAGTAGCTGCGTTCTAAGGCCTGAGACTCCTGGGTCCCTGGGGGTGGTAGCAAGGACAGTGCAAGCTGCCAGCCCGGCAGCAAGCTGTGTGCTGCCACCAGCTTTTGCAATCACTGAGAGCAGGAACATCATGTCCTGCCTTTGCCCTAGGCCCTGAGAACCATGCCCAGCACGGGAGGGGCATTTTTTTGTGCTTTCCATGCCAAGCCCTCCCCACTTATGAGAAATGGCCTCAGTATTCATCTCTCTCCTTACAATACCCCATCCTCCTTCACCTGAATGAACCTGTCAGTTGTCTCCTGAGGAGGAGCCGCAGACAGAGCTACGTTCAGCAGTAGTTCAAACTGGATCAAATAAACTCCTGTCTTTGACTTATTCTAGAAAGAGAGTGACCACAGTGCCTACTGAATATCTTCAAACTCACCCAACCCGGGGGAACCTGACCAGAAGGAGGTTCCAGGAACCTGATAGACAAAGCTGAAACCCTGAAACCATTTGCTGCCTCCCTGGAAAGGGGGAAATGTCTCTAGGACTGCTGACCAGGAACCTTCTCCCTGGGAGCCATCTTGCCTCCCACCCCAGATTTTTCACTGGCCCTTTTCCATGCTGGCCTCTTCTGGGTTCCCCTCATTTTTTTTTGAGGTATCTGATTTTCTTTATTTTTTAAAAATATTTTTTGATGTGGACTATTTATAAAGTCTTTATTGAATTTGTTACAATTTATGTATTTATTTATTTATTTATGACTGCGTTGGGTCTTCATTGCTGCACACGGGCTTTCTCCTCATTCTTTTTTTTTAGTTTTAATTTTTATATTTTTTGGCCACGCCACACGGCTTGCAGGATCTTAGTTCCCCGACCCGGGATTCAACCTGGGCCCCCTGGAGTGGAAGCATGGAGTCCTAACCACTGGACGGCCAGGGGAGTTCCCAGGTTCCCCTCATTATAAGAACATTTTCTCCAGGAAAACCCAGTCAGCCCACGGGGGTTTCTGAGGGGTTGTCTGAACCTCAAAAATCTCCGTAGGGACTTCCCTGGTGGCGCAGTGGTTAAGAATCCGACTGCCAACCCAGGGGACACGGGTTCAAGCCCTGGTCCTGGAAGATCCCACATGCCGTGGAGCAGCTAAGCCCATGTGCCACAACTACTGAGCCTGTGCTCTGGAGCCCGCAAGCCACAACTACTGATCCGAAATGCCACAACTACTGAAGCCCGAGTGCCTAGAGCCTGTGCTCCGCGACAATGAAGCCACCGCCCACCAAAATGATAAGTAGCCCCCGCTCGCAGCAACTAGAGAAAGCCTGTGCGCAGCAACAAAGACACAGCGCAGCCAAAAATAAATAAATAAATGTATATAAAAAAAACTCCGTACCCATGACCTTGCAGTGGTAAGGCGTGGGGCTGAGGTCAGGAGGGAGAGGCCTCACAGGTCACCTTTAGTCGCCTAATCAGGAAATGAGCAGGTTTGCCCAAACCATTGCCCGGGCATCCCCCAGGTTCTTAGGGAAGTGGCTCTATGAGATTATGACAGCTTGTTTCCCTTGTTCTCTACTCCAGCCTCTCTTGTTCTGACCCCCAGATAATCTACAGCTCGGCCACCAAGCAGTTTCCAGATTCCTCTTCAGAGCTGTCAGGGAGGACCGCCAGATCAACTGCATCCTCTGGACCTGCCTCTGCTTACCGGCAGACACAAGCCCAGGCCAACTGAAAGGAGGCCATCTCCCAGCTGGTGTCAAAATGCTGGAGGCTCATCTCACCTAGCCTAAGAGGTGCCTCTGCTCTTCCCCATTCTTTACTCTACCTGCAGGAGGTCCGTTTAGAATTTCTTTTCCCCTTCAAGGCACTCCTTGATGTTCTTTTTTTTTTTTTTTTTGCGGTACGCGGGCCTCTCACTGTTGCGGCCTCTCCCGTTGCGGAGCACAGGCTCCGGACGCGCAGGCTCAGCGGCCATGGATCACGGGCCCAGCCACTCCGTGGCATGTGGGATCCTCCCGGACCGGGGCACGAACCCGGGTCCCCTGCATCGGCAGGCGGACTTTCAACCACTGCGCCACCAGGGAAGCCCTGATGTTCTTTTTAAGAGGATTTCAGTGCTGGAGGGATAAGTACATACCTGATTTTCCTCAGCTCACAACACCCCCACTAGGAAAGGTTTCCAGCCCTTTCTGGGGTATTATTTGGCTGTAGACCCTTTCTCATCTAATGCACATCCTTGCTCTTTCTCCTTGCGTGGGCATTGCCTTTCCACAACAGGGCATTTTCTTTTCTTTCTTTCTTTCTTTGGCCATGTGGTGCAGGCAGGATCTTACTTTCCCTACCAGGGATCGAACCCATGACTTCTGCAGTAGAAGCGCGGAGCCCTAACCACTGGACTGCCAAGGAATTCCGCCAGGGCATTTTCTATCTCAACTGTCAGTTTGTCCTAAAGGGAAAGTTTGGACAGACCTTTGAGTGAGGAATTCCCAGCGTGGTATGTGTGGTACAACCCCGACTCCCGGGTCACATTCTGTGCCAGGCACTGTTGTAAAAGAGACAGACTTTTCTTGTCCTCGTGGAGCTGACAGTCTAACGGGAAGAAAGACAATAACTGAGTCATCACACACATAACTAAAGTAGTTACAAGTTGGGATCAGTGCTCAAGCAGAGAATAACAGGGGCGAGAGAAGTTGACTTCATTTTTATCAAAATGACACACGCATCTGGTTAAAAAACCCACACAAACACTATAGAACAACTTCGAGTATAACAAACAGCATCCTTCCATCCTCTCTCCTCAACCTTCAGTTCCACGAGGCTGCTACTTTTAACCTTTCTCTTTGAATTCTTTTGCGGATTGACCTTTATTTCTCTAGATAATATGCTTCTGTCCTCTTTTCTTGATTTATCAACTTGAAACATTCATCTATTGCATTTCTCCTATGATAGATGAGTGTGCAGTGGTCAACAGTACACGCACTTTCATTCTCCACGCCTCGCAATGTAGGTATATAGTACTGTAGTTCTATTACTAAGTACAGTTGTAACATTAAATAATGTATGTAAACCCTTATGTGTTGTTCCATCAACTATAGACTGCGTCTCTTGACTCCCCACTTTTATCAGATGGAACTGTTTAAGTCTGTACCCTGCCCTCCACCTCTTTCCCCCTTCTACCTCTAGTTTCTGTCAAATGTGTAATTACTTTTACCTTGTCAAGGTTGATAACATTTACATACTCTTCTATAGCTGTGATTATATGCACCATGCTTTATTTATCTGTTGATTCTAAAAGTTGACAACTAATAAATACTGTTTACATTATTGTGACTTTAAAAATATAATTCACGGGCTTCCCTGGTGGTGCAGTGGTTGAGAGTCCGCCTGCCGATGCAGGGGACACGGATTCGTGCCCCGGTCCGGGAAGATCCCACATGCCACGGAGCAGCTGGGCCCATGAGCCATGGCCGCTGAGCCTGCGCGTCCGGAGCCTGTGCGCCGCAACTGGAGAGGCCACAACAGTGAAAGGCCCGCGTACCACACACACACACACACACGCACACACACACAAAATATATATATATATAATTCATTGCAGACAAGGAGGTATTATAATTTTCATGGGCCCTTTCTTCATAAAAGAAAGGATCAAAAATGATGTTTTATGGCTGTATTAGTATAAAGACAAATATATTCATCTTATATATTAAAGCCTTTTCTTTGACCTAAAAGTTCATTTTTCCTTCTGATTTCAAATTAAATTAAAACAAGGAATTCCCTAGTGGTCCAGTGGTTAGAACTCTGTGCTTTCATTGCTGAGGGCGTGGGTTCAATCCCTGGTCGGGGAACTAAGATCCCGCAAGCCGTGTGACCAAATTAAAAATAGATAGATAAAGAAGGAAAGAAAGAAAAAGAAAAAAAATAAAAAGAGGCCAGATTTTTTTTTTTTTTTTTTGGTGATACCCGGGCTTCTCACTGTTGTGGCCTCTCCTGTTGCGGAGCACAGGCTCAGCGGTCATGGCTCACGGGCTCAGCCGCTCCGTGGCATGTGGGATCTTCCCGGACCGGGGCACGAACCCGTGTCCCCTGCATCGGCAGGCGGACTCTCAACCACTGCACCACCAGGGAAGCCCCCAGATTTTAAAAAATAATCAAAAAGTAAAATAAAACATTTTTGTGGTTTCCAGCTTCATATAATGGAATCATACATATGTATCCTTCATGTGTGATCTTTGTTCAATTAAATGAGTATGATTTTTACAATCTTTAAAAACAGCTCTATTGAGGAATAAGTGACCTACAATAAATTACACGTTGAAAGTGTACAATTGCTAAGTTTTGACGTATGTATATATTTGTGAAACAATCACCACAATGAAGATATTGAGTATATGCAACATTCCCAAAAGTTTCCCTGGCCCCTTTGTAATTCATTCTTCCCATCCCTAGGCAACCACTGCCCTGCTTTCTGTCACTACAGATTAGAATTTTCTATAACTGGAATCCTGAAGTATTTATAGTTTTGTGTCTGATTTCTTTCACATATCATATTTGTGAGATTCATCCGTGTTATTGAGAGAATCAATAGTCAATTCCTTTTTATTGCTGAGTAGTACTCCACGGTACGGCTATACCAAAATTTGTTTATCCATTTGCTTTTACTGGGCAGTTGAGTTATTTCCAATCTTTGACAATTGTAAATATAGCCTCTAAGAACATTTGGGAACAAGTTTTTGTGTGGACATATGTCCTCCTCTCTCTCTAGGAGTGGAATGACTAGATCATATGGTAGGTATATGCTCAACTTTATAAGACACTACCCAAATGCTTTCCAAAGTGGTTGTACCATTTTAAAATCCCACCAACAATCAGACTTCCAGTTGTTTGACATTCTTGTCAAAACTTGGTATTGACATTCCTTTTAATTTTAACTTCTAGTGGCTGTGTACAGGTACATTGTTGTGTGCAGTTTTCTTGGGCTGTATCCCGCAGGCTTGAAAGCCCTGTACTTGCCCAGCTTCAAGACTGAAGAAAGAGCCCAGAGTCAGCGACAGAGACATCAAGGGTTTAATGAATGGGGGACCTTACGCGTCTGAAGTGACACCCCACCAAGTGTGCAAACGGTGGGCAGGACATGGCAGCAGTCTTTGCTGGGGGGCGGGGGAGGGGGGAGGTTACCGATTATAGAGGGAATTGACATCAGGTTGGCTCATCAGTTACCTGGGAAACCAGCAGAGGAGCACATCCCTTACTGCCCCTTTGTAAACTATCATGGTGGAGATGTTCTGATCTAAAGATTAGAACAATCATTAGCTGGAGCCAGGGGCAAGCACCTAGGCATTTACTGATTAGGCTCTATGATTAAGAGGGAAGGTCAGTCACGTGAGTAGGGCATAGGTAAAGCAGGGGATGTACAGAGAGCAAGGGAAGAGCCATCTTGGGTGGTCTGACCATACAAGTTTTAATTCTCATTTCCTGAATGACCATTTTAATGTGTTTATGAGCCATTTTTATATCTTCATTTGTAAAGTGGCACTTCAAATCTTTTGCTCATTTTTAAAAACTTGTTTGTTTCAATAAATCTTATTATTGAGTTGTAAGAGTTCTTTATATATTCTGGATACAAGTCCTTTGTCAGACATGTGATTTGCAAATATTTTCTCCCAGGTTTTAGCCTGTCTTTTCATTCTCTTCAAAGAGCAAAAGTTTTACATTTTGATGAAGTCCACATTATCAATTCTTTTCTTTTGTGGATCAAGCTTTTGGAACCATGTCTAAAAACTATTTTCCTAACCCAAGATTATGAAGATTTTCTCTTATGTCTTCTAAAAATTTTATAGTCTTAGGTTTTTACATTTAGATTGAATATTCATTTTAATTCATTTTTATATGAAGTATGAGATTTAGATCAAGGTTCTTTATTTAACATACAAATTTCTAATTTTTTCAGCATTATTTGTTGAAGACTGTTTTCTCCATTGAATTGCCTTTGCACCCTTGTCTCTCTCTTTTTAAAATATTTTTTTTCTTTTTTTTACCTTTGTCTCTTTTTATAGGTCTCTGTCTGGACTCTCTTCTGTCCCATTAATCTATGTGCCTACCCCTTCACCAATATATCACATTGTCTTGATTACTTAACTTTATATAAATCTTAAAATCAGGGTGATTCCTCTAACTTTATTCTTTTTTTCATATATTGTCTTGACTTTTCTAATTCCTCTCCCTTTCCATATTAATTTTAGAATAAGCTTATCTATAGCTACAGGAAACCTCTGGGGGTTTTGATAGACATTACATTAAAGCTATTGATCAATTTGGTTAACTGATATTTTAACCATGTTGAGTTTTCCAGTCCATGAACAGGTATGTCTCCCCACTTACTTAGGTTTCATTTCTTTCATAAGCATTTTCTAGGATTCAGTATATAAGTCTTGCACATGGCTGGGAACTGTAGCTTTGAAAAAATTACAGTTGACACTTGAACGACACAGGAGTTAGGGGCACCAACCTTCTTCACTGTTGAATATTTGCACGTCTTTACATTCAACCCTCCATATCCTCGGTTGGTCCTGTAGTACTATAGTACGTATTGAAAAAAAATAAGTGGACCTGGGCAGCTCAAACCCGTGTTGTTCAAGGGTCAACCATAATTCTACATTACATTTAGTTGGCTTTTTAATTAGAAAACCCATGTCTTCCATCAACTTTGGGAAATTTGATCATAGTACTCCTTTGATAATTTTCTTTTTCCTTCTTTTTGGAATTTCTAACAGTTAGATGTTAGACATTGAACCTCTTGAATTTTTCTTTTCTTTTAATATTTATTTGTTTATTTGGTTGCACCGGGTCTTAGTTGTGGCAGGTGGGCTCCTTAGTCGTGGCATGTGAACTCTTATTTGCGGTATGCATGTGGGACCTAGTTCCCTGACTAGGGATTGAACCTGGGCCCCCTGCGTTAAGAGCGAGGAGTCTTATCCATTGTGCCACCAGGGAAGTCCCCTTGAATTTTTCTTCTTTATTGTTTTTCTTCCCTCCTTTATTTCTCATCTTTTTCCTTCATTGTGGGAGATTTCCTTATCTTCATCTTCCAATCCTCTGTAGTAGGCAGAATTCTAAGATGGCCGTCAAGATTCCTGCCCCCTAGTGTACACACCCTGTATAATCCCCTCCCTTTGAGTGTGGGTGAGACCTATGAATATGATGGGATGTTACTCCAATGATTAGGTTATATGTCAAAGGTGAAGGGATTTTGCTGATGTAATTCAAGTCCCCAATCAATTTCTTTTTAGTTAATCAAAAGGGAGATTATCCTGGGTGGGCCTGACTTAATCAGGTGAGCTCTTTAAAGGAGTAGAGTTGATTTACAATGTTGTGTTAGTTTCAGGTGCACAGCAAAGTGAGTCAGTTATACATATGCATACATCCACTCTTTTTTAGATTCTTTTCCCATATAGGCCATTACAGAGTAGTGAGTAGAGTCCCCTGTGCTATACAGTAGGTCCGTATTAGTTCTCTATTTTATGTATAGTAGTGTGTATATGTCAGTCCCAATCTTCCAATGTATCCCTCCCTTGTGCCCCCCGCCCCACCCCATTCATCTTTCGAAATGAGGCAGTAGAGAGTCTGACTGGGAGCTGGGTGCATGAGCAGACCTTGTCAATAGGCAGATTTTGCTTAAGGATGATGGGAAAGGAGCTGGTTATGAATCTTTGACGGGGGGATGGTGGTGGGGGAGAAAGGTCCAGATACCAAACTGCAGAAGGCCTAAGTCTGAGGCACTAACACCCAACTAGTTGTCCTAATTCTGTCTAAATACTTTGTTCAGTTTCTGTAAAGAAGAAACCCTTTGTTTTTAGGCTGGCAAGTAAATATTGGGCTGCTGGACAGTCTCCATGTAGGAGTTTGGGGGTCAACCCTGCACTGTACAGACCTTCAGTTGTGAGGCCCTGTTGTCAGCTTCCCTTCTCACTCTCACTCTTTGTCATCCTTGCAGTCTTAGCAAGGCCAAACCTTGCTAAGGTTTGCAAGGCAGGCAGGCTGCCTCTAGCTGCAGCACTTCCACACATAGTTTAAGCTGATTGTTTGCTCCACTGTGCTTCATCAGTTAGCACTCTTCCAGATGCTTTCTGACTTCAGAAATTGATTTAAATTTCACATCCGCTGACGGCTCCCCTCCTGTTCTCTTTATTGTGGTGGGTTTATGCAGTTTAAAATTTCTGTACTATTATTTTAATAAGGTCTCTGGAGGGAGAGGACTTACACGTTTGTGCTCAGCCTACCATCTTGAACTGAAAAAAAATGTACAATGAGGATAATAGTGGTGCCTATTACTTTTTTGAGGATTAAATGATTTACACATGTAAATTGCTTAGCACAGTGCCTGGCACATATTTGATTATTCATAAATATTAGTTATTATTATTATTATTGCCTTGACAAGCAATTGGGGAATTGTGTTTCTGGACGGGAAATCTTTTCCTGATGCCATGGGAAACCACACCAGGCAGGTGACCACTACAGCCACCATTGAATTAAGTCCAAGTTTCAGTGCCTTTGGTTCTAAAAAAACAATGCTTTGGGAAAAAGTTTTAGGTTTGGGGAGAAGTCATGGGGGTAGAGGGGTGGTTGGAGGGAAGAGCTACATGTCTCAGGGGGCAAGCCCTGAAATGGAGGCAATGAAGCAGAACCAGGGTGACAAAATCTCAATTTTCCCTTGCAGCAAACTGGGAGTCAGCTGTGCTGATGGATGGAAGGTGGTCTGCAGCAGCAGCTTCAGCAAACTCAAGTAGAGACCAGAACCAAGGCAAAGAAGATGACAACAAAGGGCTCAGATTTGCCATTGACTCAAGGAAGCCAGGAGGCATGGAAGCAGGAACTAGGAGGTGAATGAATAGGAATTGGATTTGTTTTTCTCTCGGAAGGATTGGAAATCTTCCCACTAGCAACTCTTTCCTTTCCCCATTCATCAGGCTCCCTTGCTTCCTCCTGAGTGATTGTGGACACTGTACCTTGCTACACCCACTAACCCCAGAAGGATGAGTCACTGTGGGCCTGGATCCCCAGTCCTCCCTTCCAGCAGAGCCAGCTCCCTGAGGATGGGGCTGATCTTATATGCAGTGGGAGGAGGGAGCTTGCCTTGGTTTTCTAAAATCTTTAGCAGATCTGCCAAAATACGATCTTGACCAGAGATACCTCCCTCGCTAGCCTGCTACGCTGCTTGAAATCCCACAGTTCATTTCGGTTTGGTGTCTTCAGAGTTCCTAGTTACAGTGCCAACATCATGGGAAGTTTGGTATTCAGGCATGACTCCATTACCAGCCAGAAGACATTAGGTCTAACTCATTTGTTCAACCAAACAGCCACCTCGCAGATTTCCCAAAAGGGGTGGGAAAGAAAGGGTACCTATACCTGGCAGGGAGAGATGGACAAGTCACGTCAGGAGCAGGGGTACCCTCCAAGAAATCTTCTCAGCTTGATAGGAGGTTGGAATGCTTTCCAAGGTCCCTTCTCTTCCATGATTTTAAAGTTTTGAGACACTAGAGGTAAAATCATTTGACGATTGCTCTTGTTTATCTGGAATTCCATGGTATCCAGTCACTTCAGAAAAAGAGGGAATGACAATGTGGCCTGGGCAGTGGGTGAAATGCCTGGAAAAGAATTTGGAGCAAAGCCCTGGGAGGCCCCATCCTTCACAAAATCTTTAGGGAAACACACCAGAGATAAAAGATCCCTGAAACTTCACGTAGGGTTATGATTCTAGCCCAAACACACTCTATTTTCTAGGATAATCACTTGCTTTCTCTGCCTCAGTCTCTTTATCCATACAATGGCCACGGCAATCCCTGCCCTATCTATCTTCACAAAATTGTTGTGAGGATCAAAAGAGCTGACAGCCATGGAAGTGATCCAAATTGTCAAGAATTCTTTAGATATAAGATATTTTTGTATATTAGGCTTCACAAGGACATAGTAGCTGGCCTCAATTGGAAGGAAGACTTTTTAAAAATAACTTTTTTTCTGATTATGAAAGCATTATATAATTATAGAAAATATAGAGAGGGATCAAGAGAAACATTAAAATCACCCTTAATCCCACCCAGAGACAGGTACCTTTAAGGATTTGGATTTTGGTGTATTTCCTTCTAGTCTCTTTTCCTCCATGAAGGCAAAGACTGTGTCTGTTTGTCCCACCACAGTATCCCCAGAATCTGCCAATGTACCCAGCACACATTAGATCTTCAATAAATATTTGTATAATTAATGAGTACATATACTTATTTTAATTTAAAAAATTCTGTGTGTACATTTTTATATCCTGCTTTTTTTTACCTAATAATAATCTGAGTATTTCCTATGACATTAAATATTCCTTGGGACTTCCCTGACGGTCCAGTGGTGAAGATTCCATGCTACCAATGCAGGGGGCCCAGGTTCGATCCCTGATGGGGGAACTAAGATCCTGCATGCTGCACGGCACGGCCCAAAAAATAAGTAAATAAAATAAATTTAAAAAGATAACACTTCCTATAAAAAATATTCCTTAAGATATGATTTTCCATGTCTGTACTGTATTCCATCATATCAGTGTATCAGCTCTCTATTATTGGACATCTGTGTTGCTTCAAACTGTTTGCTATTATAATTAAAACTGATAAATATCTTCATAGCAAAATCTTTGTGCCCATACCTATTTGTTTCCTTTGGATAAATTCTTAGCAGTGGGATTCCTGGGTGACATAGTAAGTACATTTAAAAGACTTTTAATACATTACTAGATTGCCCTCCATGAAAGTTGTACCAATTTACTTACCTGCCAGCAGTCTATGTTTTCTTTTAATGCACATAAGTTTTTGATTTTGACTTTGTCATGTCTATCTATATTTTCCTTTTGTGACTTCTTCCATTGCATTTATGCTTAGAAAGTCCTCAGGGAAGGTCTTTTAAAATGATAAAAGGTCAATTTGTATGCGGTTCCCTGCTTTTGCAATGCAATGTATTCATGGAAGCTTTATCATAAGACAGTCTACATACTGGGAAATAGACCAAGCTTATGCATACACATAGCTGTATTCATCTATACCAATTTTATTGGTTTCATCAGCAGAAACTAATGAATATGTGGGTGAAGGCAGCAAGGGGTGAAGTATAGGTGCTCAGAAAGCAGTGTTGCAGGGCAAGCAGTGAAGAACATCACATGCCTCTTAATGGTTCCTCTGTCTTTCTTGGATATTAGAGAGTTTTCATGCAAACTCAGTTCAGAAAACCTCCTTCCAAAGCTGGAGGAGCCCTAGAGTGTAAGACCTCTGTGACCAGTAGGTGAAAAAGAGGTTCAAGGAAATCCTAGGGTTATCCGTAGATTAAGGAGATGCTAGAGAGTGATAAGCACTTCAGAGAGGTTCACCGTGACTCTGACCTTCCTTGACTGGGAGGCTTGAGTGATTTGAGGGTTGGATGGCTGGGTTTCGGAATCAGGAAAGCTCAAGGTGGCCCTCAGCAGAGAGTTTGGGACAGTGTCTCTGGCCAGTGAAAGCTGCCTGTGGTTCACTCTGGGGCAGAGGAGGTAAGAGTGTTCAGAAAGGAGAAGTTCAGTTGTTGATCATCTCTATCCCCACAGCATCCAGCAGAGTGTCAAGCACATAATAGACACTCAGTAAATATTTATAGAATGCATGAATGAATAAACTAATAGTTGCTTTGCTAGTCTGTGCACCCTGAGAGTTATTTGTTCACTCCCTGGTAGCTTCTATGCCTTGGCTTCCTCCACCATCCAAACTTCACCATCCTGTTTCCCATTCTCTCGGGGAGCCTTTCGCAAGGTCCTAAAACTGGATATTCTAATTATAACATTGGATAGTGGTTAAGAGCACGGACTCTAGGTCCATGGAAGTTTGGTGAAGCACCTTCAGTCTACCACTGAGTGGTATATGATATCAGGCAAGTTATTGATCATTTCTAAACCTTAGTTTCTCTATCTGTAAAACAGGGTTAACAATAGTATCTACCTATTGGGGCTGTTGTGAGGATTAAATGAGATAACGCACGTAAAGGCTTTAGCATAGTCCCTGGTACATAGTAAACACTCAATGGTTGGTAGCTGTATTAATTTCCTGCAGCTGCTATAACAAAACAGCACATACTGCGTAGCTCATAAACAACAAAAATTCATTTCTCATACTTCTGGAGGCTGAAAATCCAAGATCAGAGCGCTAGCATGGCTGGGTTCTGATGAAATCCCACTCTCTGGCTTTTTCTGGTTGTGTCCTAACATGGTACAAGTGGCAAGGGAGCTCTATGGGGTCTTTTTTATAAGGGCACTAATCCCATTCATGATGGCTCCACCCTCATGACTTAAGTGCCTCCCATAGGCCCCACCTCCTGATACCATCACGTTGGCATTAGGACTGCAACATATGAATTTATAGGGGACATAAACATTCAGACCATAGCACTGCTTTAAGAAATTACCACAAATCTGGTGGCTTAAAACCACAGAAACTTATTCTCTCACAGTTCTGGAGGCCAGAGTCTAAAATCAGTTTCACTGGGTTGAAATCAAGGTGTCAGCAGGGCCTCACTCCCTCTGGGGACTCTAGGGGAGAATCTATTCCCTGCCACTTCCAGGTTTTAGTGGCTGCTAGAATTCTGTGGTTGTAGCTGCATCACCCCAATCTCTGCCTCTGTGGTCTCATTGCCTTCTCTTCTTCTGTCTGTGTGTTTAATCTCCTTCTCTATCTCTCTTATAAGGATATGCAGGATTGCATTTAGACTTTACCTGGATAATGCAGAATAACCTCCTGTAGTGTAAGGCCTAGAATTTCATGTGCTCCCTCGATATCTTTGAGACTCACAGGGCCTCAAAGTCCTAACTGCTTTCTCTCATCCAGCAGGAAAGAATCCCAACTGGTGAGTCCCCCTATCAGCTGGATCAGCTGAACCTCACTCAGCCCAGTCCTCAGCCTAACTGGTTTTGCCTCCCTGACCGCCTGTGAAATTATTCAAACAAACCAATCACAGTCTCCCTTGGGAACCAAAGGGTACCACACTCTTCTGTTACTACAAAGCCTGTCAGCCTCCCACAGTCCATTCTGCTTTACTCTATTCCTGAGTGCAACCTCCGTGTGGCCCTGCATGGCACTTGGTGTCCTCCTCCTCTGGACTGTGACTATATGTGACTAATAACTGCTGTCCATCTCATCTGTCCAGTGTCAGGTGCCATGTATTTGACCATCCCCAGAACCCTAAAGGTGGGACTCTCTCCCTCGCTAGTGGGGTGACGAGGAGGGGAGCAAAACATCTCCCCATTTCAAGATGCTTCATTTACTCACATCGGCCAAGACCACCCGCCCCCGCCCCCCCTTTTGCCATAAGGTGGCATTCACAGATTCCAGGGATTAGGAGGTGGGTCTCTTTCGGGGGCCATTTTTAGCTACCCACAGTAGCCTTTATTATTATTTAAGAGAGTGCAAGTTCACAAACCCCTTGGTAATTCTAAAGAGACAATTATTTAATTCGGTATATCTCTGAGTTCCTGCTGACTTGTCTGTTAACAAATACCAAGGACTTAATTTTTTCAAGGAAAGTGAGGCAACATTGCAGCGTAAAGAATTTAAGGTTAATTTTGAACATCACTTAATGGTGGGAATATTCCTCTCTAGTTAAATCTTTGTTTCAGTTCTCCCCTCATATCTGATTTTCAGGGCTGTTACAAAGGCTGCTGCTTGGCCCCTCATATCCATTCTCCTTTTCTTCCATAGTGATAGAAATTTTAGCTGAGTACATGGCTTCCCAGAAAAAAAAAATTATATTTCCTTTCTTCACTTCCAGCTAGAAGTGGCCATGGGTGTGAGCCAGTGGTATGTAACGTTCAGGCTACTGGGATATAAGCTTAAGTGACGTATGTCAGCTTCTAGGAAACTTCTTT
Source organism: Stenella coeruleoalba (assembly GCF_951394435.1). Taxonomy (NCBI): domain Eukaryota; kingdom Metazoa; phylum Chordata; class Mammalia; order Artiodactyla; family Delphinidae; genus Stenella; species Stenella coeruleoalba. The sequence goes on along the minus strand of NC_137152.1, from coordinate 87,254,469 downwards.
AAGAAAGCTGCCCATGTCCTTAATTTCCAAAATATACAAACAGTTCATACAACTCAATAACAAACAACCCAATCAAAAAATGGGCAGAACACCTTAATAGACATTTCTCCAAAGGAGACATACAGATGGCCGATAGGCATATGAAAAGATGCTCACCATTGCTAATTATTAGAGAAATGCAAATCAAAACTACAATGAGGTATCACCTCACACTGGTCAGAATGGCCATCATTAAAATGTCTACAAGTTATAAATGTTGGAGAGGGTGTAGAGAAAAGGGAACCCTCTTACGCTGTAAATGGGAATGTAAATTGGTGCAGCCACTATGGAGAACAGTATGGAGGTTCCTCAAAAAACTAAAAATAGAGTTGCCATGTGATCCAGCAATCCCACTCCTGGGCATATACCCAGACAAAACTATAATTAGAAAAGATAAATGCACCCCAATGTTCTTTACAGCACTATTTACAATAGCCAAGACATGGAATCAACCTAAATGTCCATCAATAGATGAATGGATAAAGAAGATGTGGTACATATATACAATGGAATATTACTCCACCATAAAACAGGATGCAATAATGCCATTTGCAGAAACATGGATGGACCTAGAGATCATCATACTAACTGAAGTAAGTCAGACAGAGAAAGACAAATTCCATGTGATATCACTTATATGTGGAATCTAAAATACGACATAAATGAACATATATATGAAAAAGAAACAGATTCACAGACATAGAGAACATACTTGTGGTTGCCAAGGGGGAGAAGGGGTGAGGGAGGAAAGGATTTGGGGTTTGGGATTAGCAGATTCAGACTATTACATATAGGATGGATAGACAACAACATTCTAATGTATAGCATGGGGAACTATATTCAATATCCTGTGATAAACCATCATGGAAAAGAAAAGGAAAAGGAATATATATATATATATATATATATATATATATATATATATAACTGAGTCACTTTGCTGTACAGCAGAAATTAACACATTATAAATCAACTATATTTCAATAAAATTTAAATAAAAGAAAGCTGCCCATGTCTTTTGCCTCTTCTTTGAACCTTCCTTCATCTGCCTCTCTAGAATGCAGATGTGGTGGTAGGAGGTCTACGTTGGAGGTCCACTTTGGACCATGAAGACAAGGGCCATACTGTAGGAATGGCAGAACGCTGAGCTAGAAGTAACCTGGATCTTTGAGGACATCACGGGACAGAACCACCATGAGCCTGACACTCACATGAGAGAGAAACTATACTGTTGAAGCCATGGCTATTCTTGAGTTTTCTGTCATTAGAAGTTGAACTTAATCCTAATCAAAACAATTTTCTCTTCCTACTCCTCCACCACCTCCTCCTCATTTTTGCTCTCCAAAAGGCCTACCTGCTAAGAGAGTTCAATTATGATGACCTTTGTGCAACATTCATGTTGCCAACTTATTCATCTGGCCTCTCCATTCTTTGGTATCTCATTCCAGTAACCTTGTCCTTTATACCACGTCAGCTACCCATGACTGTTCAATCTCTAAAATCAGTGACCCAAACACCCCACTGTATGACCACAGCTTCCTCTTCTTCTTAACTACTTATTCAAATATTCCAACTATGACTTTTTTGACCTAATCAGCACCTTCAGTATATTGACCCCTTAATTTTATCAGTCCATCAATCTCTCTTTTCTTCCATCCTTATTCTGCTTACATAATTCATCATTTCAACATTTTGCCACTGCCTCAGACTCTCTTGTACCTCCAATTTTTGCTGCACCTGTCTAGTAAAAACCTAATTATGGATGAACCCTATTATCTAGTTTCTCGATTTTTTTTTTTTTTTTTTTTGCCGTACGCAGGCCTCTCACTGTTGTGGCCTCTCCCTTTGCAGAGCACAGGCTCCGGACGCGCAGGTTCAGCGGCTATGGCTCACGGGCCCAGCCGCTCCACGGCATGTGGGATCTTCCCAGACCAGGGCACGAACCCGTGTCCCCTGCATCGGCAGGCGGACTCTCAACCACTGCACCACCAGGGAAGCCCCTAGTTTCTTGATTCTTTAACCCAAGCACCCAAGCACTGCCAAAGAAGTTAATACAATAAGGCAGACTGGCATCACTGTAAATTTATGATAATAGATTATTCTAGTTAAACATAGCATATTGAACATCTACCTATTCCCTCATTAAGCCCCATCAAAATGGGAGGAAAGAAAAAAAATTTCAAGTATAAACCCATGAGAACAAATTGCAGAAAAGGAGACCACAGAGGATAAGAGAGTATGAACACATTTTTTGAAGATGGAAAGAAATTGGAGGAGACAGCAGAGCTGAAAAGGTTGAATAGTAAACCCATGAAAATGATGATGCTGATGAGAAGCAAGCCAAGGCACCTACAGAATTCCAGAGAGGCTCAGGAATTGGAGGTGCTAGTTAATGAGTAAAGGATGGGAAATGACTAGAGGTGGAAAGAAGGAGTTTACTTGAAAACCTGTGTAAGAAAGAGTTCCCCACCCCCTTGGCCCACCGCGAACCTCTTCTCCCATCCTGGTAGGAGATAGGAGATTTATTCCACAGAGAAACTGAACCAGAGACACTTTGGTTTGGGGGTTATCAGGCACAGAGCATGGTACCATTTGAAAATAGTGTGATTAAGCAAAAGTCTACATATCCAATGGTGGAAACCGCCCCCCACCGCCAATACCTCTTGTGTCACGTAGCTCCAAGCATGTTAGCAGCTAGATATATAGTAGTCACTAGGCAAGGGATTGGAAGTTTGCTCTCCAGAGAAACTGAACGGCCCAGAGAAGAGATCTACTGATACAGGCAGTCTTTCATTCATGGCAGGGTGAGACCATAAAAATGACCGTTGCAAGCTGGACCATGCAAAGTGATTTTAATAATCAATGGGAAAAACTACAATTATCTCATGACCTTTAACATTTTTTGGTCAAAATGTTAGAAAACTCTCTTACCATTGGGTATAAATGTATAGGGAAATGATGAAAATGTAAAAGTGATATTTACCTAGTATTCTGCAATTTAAAACATTAGGAACATTGAGAGTGAAAGTGCTTTATTATTTTCTTTAGAGGGGAAAACTTACCAGGAAGTAGTGTGAACAGTGCTTGCCTTCTTCTCATAGTATAATTTACAATATGGAGCAAGCATCTTTTCTATGCCTTGGCTTGGAAATTGTCATACTCTTTTCTAAATTTGGATCAGCTTCCATCATTTTATCCTTTGCACTTTCAATCTTGTGAAACATCTCTGAGGGGTCCTTTAATGTGAAGTTTTTTGCCAGCATCACTTCCTTTGAGACATCTTCATCCTTTTTTGCACAACAACTTTCCTGATTTATGTTGATCAGCTCATCCTCACTAAGATGAAGTTTCTCTGGCTGCATATCTAGAATCTCTCCTTTATGGCCACTTCATGATCCTTCATCTTTTGTCATGTAAGTTATTGTTGGAGTTGCCTTTTAAAAGAGATCTCTCTCCTCAACATCAAGTGGTTGATGATCATTATAACCACCTGCCTCAACTAAGCCTTGGAATCTTGGTGCAAATTTTACAGCAGTACCCTCATCTGTGTTAGTAGCTTCACCAGGTAAATTAATATTAATCAATTCATGTCAACTTCGGAAATGATTAAAGCAGCCTTTACTGGTAATAACTTCAGTGCTTTGGCCTGAACACTAGCCAGATTGATGAGGATTTTTTTTATTACAATCTTTAATCCAAAGTAGAAGTAAATACTCCATTTCAATCATAAGCAGCTTTCTGTCCCTAGTGCAATTTAAACTAAAAGTTGATGTAACTTTACCTTTTTAGAAAATATTGATCAATCTTGTCCAATGTTGTTTGTACCATAGCTTCATGTCGGCCTAGGTCTTGTCCTGTTTTGCTTTGCTGTAGCCATTTTCGAATCATACCCAATTTCATTTCCAGCATTTTCATTTTTTGGCTGTACTTTCATCTTTGTTAGCCAATTCCCCCTTTTGATTATCCATTTTTGTAAAAGGCAGTGAGGTTTATCACCAGGAGACAAGGCGTCAACACTACAGTACATGTTTTGTAGTCTTTGCATGAACTGAATAATAGATTCACAGGGACCAATCACCAATGGGCTTTGAAAGAAGTGATATGGTCTCATTTTTTTCAATTTTATTTATCTTTGGCTGTGTTGGGTCTTCGTTGCTGTGTGCGGGCTTTCTCTAGTTGTGGCGAGCGGGGGCTACTTTTCCTTGCAGTGCACAGGCTTCTCATTGTGGTGGCTTCTCTTGTTGTGGGGCACGGGCTCCAGGTGCGCAGGCTTCAGTAGTTGTGGCACACGGGCTCAGTAGCTGTGTCCCGCGGGCTCTAGAGCACAGGCTCAGTAGTTGTGACACACGGGCTTAGTTGCTCTGTGGCATGTGGGATCTTCCCAGACCAGGGATGGAACCCGTGTCCCCTTAATTGGCAAGCAGATTCTTAACCACTGCGCCACCAGAAAAGTCCAGTGACATGGTTCTGACGCACATCTGTTATTTACATAGTGATTTGTGGGCTGAAGAGCTAGCAGCACAGTTTGTACTTTATGCAATTGCTTACAGTTAATATACTTTGGTAATTGAAATTTGAACTGTGCTATTGGGGGACTGGTGGAAGCTGAAACTTGTTCATATAGGAATCATGCAAACGAAGATTGCTGGTATTGACTATTGTTTTTCCTCCGGTGAGATGTCTGGGTTCCTGCACAGTCATCTACAGTGAAGCCTACCAGTTAGTAAGCCTTAGAAGAACTTGCATTTAAAGTAAATGGACAGAGGAGAGAAGGCTGAAAAAAAATAAAATATAAATGGACAACAGAGGATCACCAGGCATTTAAGGAAAGCCTTTAACACAAAAGAAAGAAAAGAGTGAGAGAAGGGGGGGGGGGCGGGGAGAGAACTCAAAGGAAACAGAGACAATGCATAGAGCAGGAGACTTTTAAAAACCAATAATTAATACCCTTAGAGAGGTAAGATAATTCATGCAATAAGCAGAAATCCTTAAAAAAAAAAACCGAATAGAGAGCAAGAAAGAGCTATTAGAAATTAAAAACAGTATAACTGGGTTTTTTAAAAAAATCACTGGAAGAGTTGTAAGATAAAGACTCTTACCCAGAAAGTAAACAGATAGTTATATAGAAAATCAGAGAGAAAAGATAAGAAACATTAGAGCATCAATCCAGAAGGCCAAAATTTAATCAATAAGAGTTCTAGGAAGAGAGAAGAGAAAAATGAATAGGAGCAAATTATAAAAGAAATAGTGTACACTTCTGGGAATGAAAGACATGAGGATCCAGATTGCAAGGGTCCAACAAGTGCCCAGCTCAATTAATGAAAAAGGACGTGAAAACTCAAATGCTGGGGATAAATAAAAGACAGTAGAAGTTTACATAAAGGAAAAACAGGTTACATACAAAGGATTGGGGAATCAGAATGACATCAGACTTTTCAACAGCCATATTGAAAATTAAAAAATAATGGGAGGGCGAAGATGGTGGCTTTGTGATCCGCCTGGCGGCCGCTGTGCAATCTTCCAAGAAGGCAACCGCCCGCGCCGTCTTTGCACAGCTGCCGGCGTACAGGTACCTCAGGTACCTCAGGGCCGTGTTGGACACTGAGGGGACCGAATTCTCGGGCTGAGCAGGGTGAACTATCATTACAGACTAGAGTTTCTGATGTCTCTGTGACTCTACTGCCTGGAACTGACCCAGCCCAGGGCAGGGGGGACTCGGCTGATAGTCGCCCTGGCTTCTGCTAACTCATTGGTTTCTTTCCAGGCCCCTGATTCTCGAAGGAGGGTCCGCAGCACCTTGAGGGGCTTTAAGACGTTCACTGGTTTGTTATTTTTGAATAAAGCTTGAGAGCTTTGGAAGCAGCCGGGGCAGTGCCCCTTCACAGAGATTCAGGGCTAGCCTGGTGGCTGAAGGCCTGAAGTTTGGAATTCTCCTCTTGGAGAAGTGCTGTTGGGATAGCTGGGATGCCCAGGTAATGGCTCCTGCCACTTCATCAACAAGCTGTGACAAGAAGTGGAGAGTAGCGTGCCTTCTACCTGGGTACTGTGAATTTTGCTCACACAGAGGATGTTCTCTACCTGGTGTTGGACAGATCCTCGGAACTTCACATCTTTCCTGCATTAACCCACGTGAGCAGCTGTCAACCTCCTGGAGTGGAGGGAGGGGACTGTCTAGAAATTTGGGGACCAAAATCAATTAGGTGGCCTTTATCTGTTCTTACCCAAAGGATTCCAATGAAATATTTTAAAGCAAACAAAAAATAGATTGGTCTCAGTGAAAACAAGATGGTACAGAAAGATTTAGGGACATGAAAGGTTAACCACCAGTGAATGAGCATCACAGTTGACATCTAGCTGTACCTCTTTGCAGCGACATACAAAAAGTAGATTTGCCACATATTGACACCAATATGAAGGATTTCTAGATTGATTGTGATAGTATTCTAATATTTGAGGTTTTTATGATACCATTAACACAGACATCCAATTTGCCTTTTGATCAATTGGTGAAAACATAGGTTGTCCAGATATATTTTAAAAGAATATACTGGTGGTTGCCAGGGGCAGGGAAGGAGGAAATGAAGAATTACTGTTTAATGGGTATGGAGTTTCCGTTTTAGAAGATGAAAAGTGTTCACGGGGATGGATGGTGGTGACGGTTGCTCAATGTGATGAATGTGTTTATTACCACTGAACTGTATGCTTAAAAGTGGTAAAGATGAGGAGGGGGATAAATTGGAAGATTAGGATTGACACATACATGCTACTACATATAAAAAAGGTAACTAATAAGGAGCTATTGTATAGCACAGGGAACTCTACTGAATACTCTGTAATGGCCTATATGGGAAAAGAATCTAACAAAAAAGAGTGGATATATGTATAGCTGATTCACTTTGCTGTATACCTGAAACTAACACGACATTGTAAACCAACTATACCCTAAAAAATTTTTTTAAATGGCCAAAAAAAATAATAATGGGAAAATGTTTTCCAAATTCTAAGGGGAAATTCTTTCTAAAAATAATTTTATGTTCAGCAAAACTGTTAATCAGGATTTAGGGTAGAATAAATAAATTTTCAGACATGCAAGTTCTTAGAAAACTTAACTCCTATGCACCGTTTCTAAGGAAGTGATTAGAAGAAGTGCTCCAAGAAACAGGAACATTTGCAACCCAGGAAATAGGAGATTCATCATAGAAGGGGAATGAAAGGAGGCAGTAAGATGAGAACTGTGTAGCAGGGGACTTCCCTGGTGGTCTAGTGGATAAGACTCCAAGCTCCCAATGCAGGGGGCCCGGGTTCGATCCCCGGTCAGGGAACGAGATCGCACATGCTGCAACTAAAGATCTCACATGCCACAACGAAGATCCTGTGTGCCACAACTAAGATGCAGCGCAGCCAAATCAAAACAGAACAAAACAAAACTGTGTAGCCGGCCTAGAAGGCAATGACTCTAAATTGGAGCAAGAAGATGGAGACCTGTAGGACAGATGTCTCTATTTAAAAAACGGAACTGATAGAATACGATATCTTTGACCACGGTAAAAAACAATATTCTTGGGAGAGTATAATTAAAAGAATATTGATAATACCCAAATAGTAAGCCCACAATTTTTTTTTTTAAAAGGACCAATTCACTCTAGGGAGAAAAAAGCATGTAGAAGAAAGAAAATATAATCATAGTATACTACTTGGCTCAGCAATGAAAGATATTAACATAGTCATAATAATGTAAATGATGAGTATCAGGGAATCCCCTGGCGGTCCAGTGGTTAGGACTCTGAGCTTTCACTGCCAAGGGTGTGGGTTCGATCCCTGGTCGGCAAACTAGGATCCCGCAAGCTGCGTGGCCCAGCCAAAAAAGAAAAAAAAAAAGATCAGTATCAATTTAAACAATAATTGTGACGTAACTCTGTTGCAAGGATGGAGGGTAGAGAAATCTGTGTGTGTGTGCGTGTGCGTGTGTGTGTGTGTATGGTGTCTTAAAGAACAAAACTCTATCTCCTCCTTAAATTATGGATGATTTGATGATTTTTTCCTCTCTAAATTAAAATGTCTTACTATAAAACTATACTAATCTAGACAGTGTGGTATTGGTGTAAGAATAGATAGATCAGTGGAACAGAATAGCATATATATATATACACATATACATATGTAAAAATATAATATATATATAAATTCAACATATATAAATTATATATATACATATATATATATATATATTTACAAATGTACCAAAGTAATTCAATAGGGAAAATATACTCTTTTAACAAATAGTACTGGAAAAACTGGATATCCTAATGCAAAACTGAACCTCTATTATTACCTCACCTTAGACACAAAAATTAAGTTGAAATGGATCATATATCTAAACATAAAATCTAAAATATAAAACCTTAGAAGAAAAATAATAGGAGAAAATCTTTATGATCTTGGGGTAGGCAAAAGCTTCTTAGAGCACCAAGACACAAACCACACAATAAAAATTAATAAATTGGACTTAATCAAAGTTGTAAAATTTTGCTCTTCAAAAGACACCATTAAGAAAATGAAAAAGAAAGTCACAGATTGGGAGAAAATATTCACAATACATAAATCAGATAAAGGAATTGTATCCAAAATTTATAAAGAACACTTACAAGTCAACAATAAGAAGACAAACAGCCCAATTTTAAATAACGAGCAAAGGATTTGAAGAGACACTTCACAAAAAAACATATGTGAATGGCAAATAAACACATTAAAAATATTTAATATCTTTAGTCATCAAGGAATCACAAACTAAAACCACTACTCATCCAGCAGAAAGGCTAAAATTTAAGATATTGACCATAGCAAGTGTTCATGAGGATGGGGAGAAGCTGGAACTCTCACACAGTGCTAGTGGGAATGTAAAACAGTACAACCAATTTGGAAAACAGTTTGGAAATTTCTTAAAAAGGTAAACTTACTACGTGACCTAGGTGTTCTACTTCTAGGTATTTACCCAAGAGAAATGTAAGCCTATGTCCATACAATGACTTGTATACAAATATTCATAGCAGATTTACTTATAATAACTCCAAACTGGAAACTACCCAAATGTTCCTCATTTGATAAATGGAAAAACAAATTGTGGTAAATCTATATAACATAATATTACTCATCAATTAAAAAGAACAAATTATTGGTATATTCATCAACATGGATGAATCTCAAAATCATTATGCTGAATGAAAGAAACCAGGCCAAAATAAGTACATACTGCATGAGTCCATTAATATAAAATTATAGAAAATGCAAACTAGCATGCAGTGACAGAAAGCAGACCACTAGAAGTCTGGGGATGAAGGTGGAGGAGGAATGGATTACAAAGGGGTACAAAGAAACTTTAGGGGGATGATGGAAACGTTTGTTATCTTAACTGTGGTGATGGTTTCACAGGTGTGTTCATGTCAAAACTGAGTGAATTGTATACTTTAAATATATGCAGTTTAATGTACTTCAATTACACCTCAAGAAAGTTTTAAAATATTTTTTAAAAAGAAACCAACTACTGATACACTACAACATGTATGAACATCAAAATTATTATGCCAAGTGAAAAAAAACAAGTGCAAAATATGTAGTATATATTGTATGATTCCATTCATAAGAAACTCTAGAAAAGACAAATCTAATCTATAGTGTTGCTGAGGCCAAGAATGGGCTGTGGAAATTAATTGAGAAAGACCACAAGGTGTATACAGTTGACAAAACTCATCAACTATTCACTCTAAATGGGTGTATTTTATTAAGTGTAAATTATATTTCAATAAAGTTGATTAAAAATTAAAACCATTACTATTTTTATTTTTTTTTTATTTTTATTTTTTTTTTTTTGCTGTGTGGGGGCCTCTCACTGTTGTGGCCTCTCCCGTTGCGGAGCACAGGCTCCGGAAGCTCAGGCTCAGTGGCCATGGCTCACAAGCCCAGCCGCTCCGCGGCACGTGGGATCTTCCCGGATCGGGGCACGAACCCGTGTCCCCTGCATCGGCAGGCGGACTCTCAAGCACTGCGCCACCAGGGAAGCCCACCATTACTATTTTTAGATGATACACCTGGTTACCCAGAAAATTCAAAATAATCTACAGATAAACTATGAGAATTAATACGTGAATTTAATAAGGTCATTGTTAATGAGGTCAATAAACAAAAATCAATTGTATTTCTATATACCAGCACAAACAACTTGAAAATAAAAATTTTAAAACTATACCATTACTCTGGATTGGATCTTGGAACAGAAAGAGGACATGAGTGGAAAAGCTGGTAAAATCCAGATAAACTCTGGAGTTTAGTTAATAGTAATGTACCAATGACAGTTTCTTTTTTTCAATAATTAATTAATTAATTTTGGCTGCACCGGCTCTTAGTTGCTGCTCCCGGGATCTTTAGTTGCGGCATGTTGACTTCTTAGTTGTGGCATGCAAACTCTTAATTGTGGCATGCATGCGGGATCTAGTTTCCCAACCACGGATCGAAACTGGGCCGCCTGCATTGGGAGCGCAGAGTCTTACCCACTGGACCACCAGGGAAGTCCCAACAGTTTCTTAGTTTTGACAAAAGCACCATGGAAATGTAAGATGTAAACAATAGAAAAAATTGTAGGAGTGGTATACAAGAACTCTCTGTACTATCTTTGCAACTTTTCAGGAAATCTAAATTTAGTCCAAAATAAAAAGTTTATTTTTAAAAAAGCAACCCTTAAAAATAAAAAATTAACATAAAACAAATTGACTTAAATTTCTATCTAATGATAGAATTATTCAAAAAATTTAAAAACAGTAATTTGACTGTACATCTCCAGTGGGATATACCTTACAGAGATAAATAATTGTAAAGAAACGAATAAAAACAACAATACACCTTAATCCTCAGTATATCAGCAGAAATAGCCATCCCATTTAGAATCTGGATCCAATGTACACTTTTTGATATTTATATTTTTGTCATCTTAACAAGTAATTTACAGAAGTAAGAATGAAGACAAATAACTTTATAAAAACATTTAGGAAGGATTTTAATATAACAAATAATTTTGTATAAAGTAAATTTTGGCACAAAAACATCATAAACAATATAGAATGTAGTCACATGGCCTCTTCGCATAAAGGGATGGTTCAGGTCCATGTCACAAAATATTGCATAATAAAATACTTCCTGTTAACTGTCATTCTTTTTTTTTGTGAGTCTTTTTTGTTTTGTTTTGTTTTTGGGGGCTTTTTTTAAACATCTTTATTGGGGTACAATTGTTTTACAATGGTGTGTTAGCCTCTGCTCTACAACAAAGTGAATCAGCCATACATACACACACGTTCCCATATGCCCTCCCTCTTGCGTCTCCCTCCCTCCCACCCTCCCTATCCCACCCCTCCAGGCTGTCACAAAGCACCGAGCCAATATCCCTGTGCCATGCAGCTGCTTCCCACCAGCTATCCACCTCACTACGTTTGTTAGTGTGTATACGTCCATGACTCTCTCTCGCCCTGTCACAGCTCACCCTTCCCCCTCCCCATAACCTCAAGTCCGTTCTCTAGTAGGTCCGCGTCTCCATTCCTGCCCTACCCCCAGGTTCCTCATGACATTTTTTTTCTTAAATTCCATATATATGTGTTAGCATACAGTATCTGTCCTTTTCCTTCTGACTTACTTCACTCTGTATGACAGACTCTAGGTCTATCCACCTCATTACAAATAGCTCAATTTCGTTTCTTTTTATGGCTGAGTAATATTCCATTGTATATATGTTGGGGGGCTTTTTAATCATTCCTTTTTGTCTTTAGAGATATATTATAGACTCATCAATTCTTGAGTTTGAGAAAATTTATCTAGGATATATATCTTCATCTGAAGACTCATAATCTGAGATTTCACTTACAGAATCGATTTCACTGTCATAATCTGAGTCTGGAGTGCTGTTATCTTTCTCATTATATTCATTCACATTCTGACTCATCTAATAATTGTGAAATACTCTCCTTTGTTAATTGCCATTATGGGAAGACATTTTTTAAAATTTTGGATTCTCAAATGGGTTTATTAAAAATGAAAAGTACGTTACAAAACAAAAGCAAAACACCTAAACCATTTATAATAGCGTTGAAAAATATTCAATACCTAAGAGTGAAACTAGGAAAATTGTGCACAACTTCTAAACAGAAAGTTCTGAAACACGTTTGAGAAGAAGTAAAAAAGACCTAAATAAATGGGTAGATTGTAAACGAATTGTAAATCTCAATATTGTAGAGATGTTAATTCTTGCTGATTTGATCTAGAAATTCAGGACAATTCCAATCAAATCCCAGAAGTTTTTTCCAATGGTGGAAAATAATGGGAATTCCCTGGCAGTCCGGTGGTTAGGACTCCCTGCTTCCACTGCAGGGGGCACGGGTTCCATCCCTTGTCAGGGAACTAAGATCTCGCATGCCGCCTGGTGTGGCCAAAAAATTTTTAAAAAAAGAAAGAATGAAAATGACAAACCAAATAAAATTTATATGGAAATACAAAGGGCCAAGAATAACCAAGGCAATATTGAAGAAGAACAAAACAAGACATAATACCAGAAACTAAGCTGTATCTAGCTACAGTTATTAAGATCATGTGGTATAGACACAAGGACAGACAATTAGACCAATGGAACAGAATAGAGAACTTAAAACAAATCTATATCTATAGTCACCTGATTTATGTCAAAGATGACATTGCAGTTCAGTGGGGCAAAGAGTAGTGTTTTCAATAGATGGTGCTGGATCACTTGATTATGCATACAGGAGAAATTATATGTCAACCTCTTTTCATATTATACACAAAGATGAATTCCATATGGATAGCAGATATAAATGTGAAAGGTAAAACAATAAAGCTTTCAGAAGAAAATTTAGAATACAGAGCAGGCAACTCTCAGAAGCCAAGTCTGGGGCAATCTGAACAACAAAGTTAATAATGATAGCAACGAATTATAACTCATAGAATAAAAAGGGCCCGTATAAAACAAATATACATGGGTCCATACTCATGTAAGTAAATAAGTGAATAAACAAAGTAGGGGAGGGATAGCTCTTTCTTACAGAAGAATTCCAATTAATAAATGTAGAAGGAATAATGGAGATAGATCATCATCATGAGGCAAACACCACAGTAATATTTATTTCAAGCAGGAAACGCTGATGGATGCTTAAATTACTGGGCAAAACATGAGGAGGAACAGGATAGTATGACAGCCTCAAAGTAGCTCCTTTCAAATATTTATCAAAAAAGGGAAAAATAACTTTATAGTGGAGAAACCTAATAGACGCTACCTTAACCAAGTAATTAAGGTTACCATGACCAATAATAGGGCATGTTGACATGCACCGCCTTACATGATGCACTGAGAAGGACACAGCATTACCTCTGTGATATTAGTGCCAAAAAAAATCATAACCTCAATCTAATCATGAGAAAACATCAGACAAGCTCAAATTGGGAACATTCTACAAAACTAGTACTCTTCAAAAGTGCAGGATCATTGTAATATTTTCCTATTGCTGCAGTGACAAATTACCTTAGTGGCTGAAAACAAAACAAATTTATTCTCTTACAATTCTGGAGGTCAGAAGTCTAAAGTCAAGGTGTCAGCAGGGCAGTGCTCCTCCTGGAGTCTCTAAGGGAAGAATCTGTTTCCTTGTCTTTTCAGCTTCTAGAGGCTGCCTGCCTTCCTTAGTTTGTGACTCCCTTTTTTTTCATTGCTCCATCATTTTGCTTCCATTGTCACATCTTCTACTATTGACTCTGTCCTCCTGCCTGCCTCCCCCCTTATAAGGACCCTTGTGATTACATTGGGCCCGCCTGGATAATGCAGGGTGATCACCCCATCTCAAGAACCTTAACTTAATCACACCTGCAAAGTCCCTTTTACATGTAGGCTAACACTCATACGTTGCAGAGATTAGAACATGGACATCTTTGGGGGCCATGATTCAACCTACCACAGTCATGAAAGAAGAAGACTGAGGGAATTGGCACGGATTGGACATGAGACTAAGGAGACATGATAATTAGATGCAATTAGATCAGGAGCAGAAAAAGGACATTAGTGGGACAACTAGCAAAATTCAAATAAGCTTATAAATTAGTTAATAATGTCTCAGGGCTTCCCTGGTGGCACAGTGGTTAAGAATCCACCTGCCAATGCAGGGCACACGGGTTCGAGCCCTGGTCCAGGAAGATCCCACATGCCAAGGAGCAACTAAGCCCATGTGCCACAACTACTGAGCCTGCTCTCTAGAGCCTGCGAGCCACAACTACTAGGCCCATGTGCCACAACTACTGAAGCCCGCGTGCCTAGAGCCTGTGCTCGGCAACAAGAGAAGCCACCACAATGAGAAGCCTGTGCACCACAACAAAGAGTAGTCCCCGTTGGCCACAACTAGAGAAAGCCCGCACACAGCAACAAAGACGCAATGCAGCCAAAAATAAATAAATTTAATAAATTTTTTTAAAAAAAGAAAAAATAATGTATCAATGTTAATTTCCTGGTTTCTCTAGCTGCAGTATGGGTATATAATATGTTAACATTTGGGGAAGCTAGGTGAGGGGTATACAGAATTCTCTAATATTTTTGTAACATTTTCATTAGTCTAAAATTATTTCAAAATAATTAAAAGAAAGACACAAACAACAACAATAACAGCACACAATAAAATACCACTACACACCCACCAGATTGGCTAAAAAAAAAAAGATAATACCAACTGTTAGTGAGGATGAAGAGAAAATTGAATTGTCATTCATCTCTGGTGGGAATATAAATTGGTACAAACATTTGGTAAAGCTCTTTGGCAGTATCTTCTAAAGCTAAATATACATCCTACCTTATGACCCAGGGATTCCATTTCTAAGCATATACCAAACGTAAGTACAAATACATTTACCAAAAGATATGTACATGCCTGTCACTGCTGTCATAGTCCCTGAGAGCCTGAGAAAGGGGAAGTGAGAGGGAGCTATCAACTGTCTTCAGACGGTGGCAGCAGTGGTGGTGGTCACTGCCATTGGTCACTGTAAAGCAGTGTGGGCAGGAGGAGGCAGTGGTTTGCACGAGCCACAGAGAATAAACACTAGAAGGATAAAGAACCACCAAAAGCAGGGGAAAGTGGGAAAAGTTCAAAAGGATAAAATACAGTAGAACCAGAGTGCTGCTGTCAAAGAACTGGAATTACAGAGCTTGAAATTACCACTGAAAAATGCCAAACCGTTGGGCCCTTCGGCACCTCTTCATAAGGATACCAGTAGCTGCATGTCACATTAAGCCTGACACATGGCAGATCACTGTGCAAATTATTTTGCAGAAATCCAAATTGATTCACTTATAGTTCATCTGAACTTTGAATAGACTCTTACTTATTGATAGTTTTCCTCCCTAGTTTTCACCATCCTATTTCCACGCAACTTCTGGTTCCACCCAGTTACTAAAGACGATTGAGTTATGCATGTGAATTAAACCATTATTGTTCACGTTTTTACTCTCCTGTCTCTCAACATTCTTCTTAATTTGAACGTTTCAACCTGAACATTTCAAATAGGTTTGCTATTTCCATGCCAGTTTTCAAACTTTAAAATATCACATCCACCTTCACAACCACCAGTTGCTTTATCCTGTGAATTCCCCTCTATTAGGACATTAGAGCATACTTGAGAGATGTGGAGAACTGGTACTGGTCCAGAACACAGTAGCCGAAAAGGCTGGGAAAATAATACTAACAAAGTAAATGTTAAAGAACTTTGTCACATGGTTCATTGTTCTTTAAGAATGTGAAAGGTAATATTGACTGGTTGTTTTCTAGTCTTACCAAAGAGAATATGGGGGAAAATATGGTTAAATTGAAGAATATATATATATATATATATATATATATATATATATATATTAGTTAGAAGCAAGGGAAAATTTGGTAGTATGGATTTTTAAGTAAGAAAACTGAAGCCTTGGAGATTGGTAGTAAAGGATAGAGTGGTGAAGGGGAAAGTGCTTTAGGTGAATCGTTACAAAATAAAAGTGCCCATTCCTGCTCACCATAAATGTCACCACATGGAAATCACTACCATATGATCCAGCAATTCCACTCCTGGAAATCATTTAACTTCTGTGGCATTGTTTCTTCTTCTCTAAGATGATTTGATGAGCTTAGGATTTAATCATTTTTAATTATATTAGATAGATTAAGCAGGATCCTTCTTGAGGGAAATTCCCCTGCAAGATGTATGGCCAATTATATTTTTCAATGTAACAAAATACTGTTCAAGGTTATAACTGCTGCAGTGTGATTTTTGCCTTTTCCCTGTTTTGTTTCTTGACTAAAGTGTATTGGTATATTTTTTCTTTTTCTCTCTAAAATAGAATGTTTGTTATATACACTAATACCACTTCTGAATATAGATGTAAAAATCCTCAAAAAAAGCAAAAAACAAAAAAACTACTAACAGACTGAATCCAGTAGCATATCAAAAGTATTATACACCATGACCAAGTGGGATTTACCCTCGGGATTCAAGGGTGATTCAACATAAGAAAATCAATCAATGTAAAACACCACATTAATAAAAGGAAAGAAAAAAAACCCATATGATCATCTCCATTGGATCAAAGGACATTACTAAGAAAGTGAAAAGGCAACCTACAAAGTGGGAGAAAATATTTGCAGATCATATATCTAATAAGGCTCTAGTGTCCAGAATATATAAAGAACTCTTACAACTCAACACAAAAAGATAAACAACCCAATTTAAAAACGGGGAAAGGGGACTTCCGTGGTGGTGCAGTGGTTAAGAATACGCCTGCCAATGCAGGGGACACGGGTTCAATCCCTGGTCCGGGAAGATGCCACATGCCATGGAGCAACTAAGCCCGCGTGCCACAACTACTGAGCCTGCGCTCTAGAGTCCGTGAGCCACAACTACTGAGCCCGCATGCCACAACTGCTGAAGCCCACTCACCTAGAGCCCGTGCTCTGCAACAAGAGAAGCCACCGTAGTGAGAAGCCTGTGCACTGCAATGAAGAGTAGCCCCCACTCGCCGCAACTAGAGAAAGCCTGTGTGCAGCAATGAAGACCCAACGCAGCCATAAATAAATAAATAAATAAATTTATTTTAAAAATGGGCAAAGGATTTGAATAGACATTTATCCAAAGAAGACATACAAATGGCCAAGAAGCACATGAAAAGATGCTCAACATCATTAGTCATCACAGGAATGCAAATCAAAACCACAGTGAGATACCACTTGATACTCACTGGGACGGCTATTATAAAAAAAAGAAAGAAAATAATGAATGTTGGCGAGGATGTGGAGAAATTGGATGCCTTGTACATTGCTAGTGTGAATGAAAAATGATTCAGCCATTGAACTAAATAGTTTGGTGGTTTCTCAAAAAATTAAACATAGAATTACAATACAACCCAGCAACTTCACTCCTAGGTATATCTACAAAATAAATGAAAACAGGTATTCAAAAAGATGTAAAATCATATCTATAGCAATACTATTCACAATAGCCAAAAGGTGGAAACAGCCCAAATGTCCATCAATGGATGAGTGGATAAACAAATTGTGGTATACACACACAATGGAATATTATTTAGCCATAAAGAGGAATGAAGTACTGATACAAGCTACAACGTGATGAACCTCTAAAACACTATGCTAGGGACTTCCCTGGCAGTCCATTTGTTAAGACTCTGTGCTTCCACTGCAAGGGGCGTGGGTTCAATCCCTCGTGGGGGAACTAAGATACCGCAAGCCACATGGCACAGCGCAAAAAGCCAACAACAAACAAACAAACAAACAGAAGAACACTATGCTAAGTGAAAAGAAGCGAGACACACAGACACAACAGGGCACATATTGTATGATTCCATTTATATGAAATAGCCAGAATAAATCTATAGAGACTGAAGGCAGGTTGGTGGTTGTCAGGGGCAGAGGGAGGGGGAAAGAGGAGTGAGGAGCATCTGCTTAACAGGCACAGGGTTTCCTTTTGGGGTGACAAAAATATTTTGGACCATGATAGTGGTGGTTGTTGCACAACATGTGATCATACTAAATTCCACTGAATGGTTCACTTTAAAATGGTTAATTTTATGTTATGTGAATTTCACCTTGATAAAAAAAATTGAAAAAAAAATAGAATGCTTGAGTTTGACTTGTTGCCTATTCACATGTGTCCTGGAAATAAAAGTTTCCATCCAGTACTTAAGTGCTGGCTTATTTTATAGCTAACATTTAAAGAATGTGGCCATAAATGAGCTCATGAATTACTTGAAGTAGGAAAATTATTTAGAGAGTGACAGAGGGGATTCCCTTTCAAGCAACTTTCTCATTGTAACATTTAGTCTACGGGCATATAACTAGAAACATTTTATGAATATTTAGAATCAATAAATTGCTCTGAAATTCCTGAAGTTAACTTTGTAGGATTCTACCATAGGATGGTGTCTTTTTTTTTTTTTAGCTTTTCTTTTTTTTGATTTGTGTGTGTTTACAAAGTTATGTTTTAAAATGTTTGAGTGCTTTCTGAAAAGTGATTTGTTTGAAACACATTTAAGACTTTTTGAGTGTTAAAAAATATATATACACACAAGAATGTAGTATTTTAGTAGCCCTTAACTGGAAATGACCCTAATGCCCTTTAACAGTAGAATGACTAAATTAACACAATGAAATAATATATTGCAATGAGACTAAATACACTACTATAACACACAACAATATGGATGTATCTCACAAGCAATGTGGAGCGATAAAAACTAGACACATAAGAGTGCCTATTGGATGATTTCATTAGAAGTCAAAAATAAGGAAAATTACTCCATGGTATTCGAAGTTAGGATAATGGTTATCTTTGCAGGGGCTAGTGACTGAAATAGGTTACAAGGGGACTTCTGGGGTGTTCTCTCTCTCTTTGTAAAAAAAAATATACTTCATTTTTTTCCAGCAGTTTTAGGTTCACAGCAGTATTGAGCAGAAAGTACAGATATTTCCCATATCCCCCCTGCTCCCACACATGCATAGCCTCCCCCGTTATCAACATCCTCCACCAAAGTGAACCTATATTGATGCATCATAATATCCAGAGTCTGTAGTTTACATTAGAGTCCACTCTTGGTGATGTACGTTCTATAGGTTTGGACACATGTATAATGACATCCATTACAGTATCATACAGACTAGTTTCACTGCCTTAAAAAATCCTCTGTGCTTCACCTATTCATCCCTCCCTCCCCACTAACCTCTGGTAACCACTGATCTTTTATTTTCTCCATAGTTGTGCCTTTTCCAGAATGCTGAATAGTTGAATCATACACTATGTAGCCTTTAGGTGTTCTTTTTTTGATCTGGGTGCTGGTGATGTGGGTGTGTTCAGTTTGTGGGAATTCATCAAGCACATCTGATTTGTGCTTTTCTGTATGTATGTTATACTTCCATTAAATATCCAAAAACAGGCAGGCAAGCAAGCAAGCAAACAAAATCCCTCAAACTCACATACCCTTTCAGCTAACTGCCCTGTAGCTCTTCCCTCCTCCTTACCACAGCCAGCTTCTTGAGTTTTATATATTCACTGCCTCTATTTCCTCACATTCCACTCATTCCTCAACCCACTCCAATCTGGCCTTCTGTCCCCATAACTCTCCTAAAACAGCTCTCACAAAGATCACCAATGGCTTCCCATGTTGTTAAATCCAAAGGAAATTTTTCTATCCTGAGTTTGCCTCTCTTCTCAGCAATATTTAATACTACTGACCACTTCCCTATTTCTTTTTCTGTCTCTGTAATCATCCTCAATGGGGGGGGGGGTTACCTTTCAAACTTTCTTTCCTTTTTTTCAAATTCTCTTTTTAATTGAAGTCTAGTTGATTTACAATGTTCTGTTGGTTTCACGTGTACAGCAAAGCGATTCAGTTATACATATATATGTATATCTATTCTTATATACTCTTCCTTGTTTTTTGAAGCATTCTCTTCCCATGGATTTTTGTGACCCAGTGCTCTCACGGTATTCCTCTTACTTCTCTGGCTACTCCATCTCTGTCTCCTCATTCTCCTCTATCCAGCCATTAAACACTGAAGCTTTCCTGAAGCTTCAGCTCTAGATTTTCTCTTCTCTTTCTACACTCTCTCCTAAAGTGATCTCATTCATGCCCATGGCTTTCCACACAATTTACATCCTAACTCCCAAGTTACAGCAACATCCCAGACTTCTCTAAGTTCATACTCAGATATTCAATTACCTAATTTACATCTCCATTTGAATATTTCACAAACATCTCAAACCTAACTTGTCTAAGACTAAAATCTTGATTTCTCTCTGCCCCAAGCCTTTTCCTATGCATCTCAATAAACCGCACACAGCATCCATCCATTTGCTCAAGCCAAGGAATTTTTGTGTATTCCCCAGCTGCTCACGCCCAAAATCCTGGCATCCTGTACCACTCTTCTCAAATGTCACTTCTAGCCATGAAAGAATGTGTGCTAGAAGATAGGTGGAGGTGAAAGATTTACAGCAACCTGTTCTAAAGCTTTCTCTGAGGTCTGGCCAGGTCAATAACTAGTGGATGTTGTGGTACAGTTTACCCTCCATCCCAAATTCTACAGATGCTGGAAGCATTGGTTGTTGATGGCTCACAGTTGTAACCCTCTCTTGCCATTGCTATTAGTCAAAGGTGACCTTGCCCTAGGTTATGCTTTTTTAGGCAGGGTGGGGTGTGGTAAACAGCACACATCTAATGACAGTAGAAAGGCTCACCAAAGGCTCACACCCCTTGCCTCAATTTTGGACAACCCTGAAAGGCTATCCCAGCTCCAGAGCTCGCCATAGGAACAGCTGTGGCTTTCCAGTTTGCCTTCTCCCTCCCCCCAGGTCCTGCTTTCCGCACTCCCTCACAGGCAGAGGTCCCTGAGTGTACTCCCTAACAACCTTCCTGTATGCAAATCTCTGCCTCAGAGTCTGTTTCTAGGAAACTTGACCTAAGATAACAAACTCAAAATGGGCCTACCTGGAAGAGCAAAGGCAGAAGAGGCAACACTCCAATTTAATACAAAGAGAGAAGTATTACTATCAGGGTGGGGTAGATGGGGGTGGAGCAACTCTACCCACAAGGAACCAAGATGGCTACAGTTCAGGCAATGAATGGGGAAAGCTGTGCTTCCAAAGGCACAGCTAAGCAAGATTTCGCCTCTGCTCAGCAGCAAATTTCAGCTGGGCCCCTTCTTATGTAACTAGTCCAGGTTACCGTTCACTTCTGTTTCCTTAGGAAAGTAAACTCCTGCCCACCAAGCCCAGAAAATGGCAACTTGCTCATGGCCACACTATTCAAAGGCTAATGGTGGAGGTTCCTTCACCCTCTGTGCACATCTGTCCCCCATACAGACATAGACACACATACACAGAGAAACAGACACATACACATGCAAACACAGACCACCCACAGACAGACAGACACATACACACACAAAGTATTGCCTACTACAGACCAGGGCCTAAAAAATTTATTTAAACAACTCCCTGAGGATATTTATATTTTTGAAAAAATGTCGCCTAATGTGAAGACAATACTCCAACTCAAAGAAGAAAGGATTTTACACCTGTGTTTTCTGCAGAGTTTTATAGTTTTATCTCTTATATTTCGGTCTCAGATTCATTTTTATATATGGTATGAGATAGAGGTCCAAATTCATTCTTTTGCATGTGAATATCCACTTGTTCCAGCACCATTTGTTGAAAAAACTACTTCTGAGCCATTGAAATGTATTGGCACCCTTGTTGAAAATCAGTTGCCCATAAATTGCAGGGTTGGCATTCAGTTCTTTCTTTCAAAATAATGTGTTATATATTTTATATTTTATTTATTTATTTCATTGAGCTAGGTCTTAGTTGCAGCAGGCGGGCTCCTTAGTTGCATCTTGTGGGCTCTCTAGTTGCGGCTCGCCGGCTCCTTAGTTGTGGCACGTGAACTCTTAGTTGTGGCACGCATGTGGGATCTAGTCCACTGACCAGGGATCAAACCCGGGACCCTTGCATTGGGAGCGCAGAGTCTTAACCACTGCACCACCAGGGAAATCCCTGTTATATTTTAAAGACAAAAGTAATATATGTTCATTACAGAAAAATATATGTGAGCAAAAATGAAGATCGCATAGCATTCCACCTTCCAATGTCAAGGTCACACATTCTACTATGGTTAACATTTAAAAAATATCCTTCCAGACTGTTTTCTGAAGTGTAGTGTGTTACAAACATGATATACTATAATGCTGATTTGCGTCTTGCCTTTTAAAAAGCTTCGCAATGTCATTGATATATTTCCATGTCAATAAATACAGATCGATATCACATCATTGGTTTTATTGACCTCGTGACAGTCCATGGTATGGATACGGCTTCATTTTTTTTCACCTCTTCCCCTATTGTTAGACATTAGGTAGTTTCCAATGTTTTCCCATTGTAACATAGCTGTCACAAACACCCTTATGCATACATACATCTTTACACACCGGTCGAGTTATTTCATAGGTAGCAAACTGACAGCCCACTGGCTGGCTGATTTTTGCTCACAGTTGTGTTTTGCTTGGCCAGCATACCTTTTTTTAGTAAAAAAGTTGTTTTGAATTTGGATGATTTGTTAGCGTATATTCCTAGAAATAGAATTGCTGGGTGTCGTGGCATTCAGTGCTGATTTAGCAAGGTTCTGCTGTATGCTTGCCCCCAGATGGTCATTGGTCTCTTTCCCTGAGCTAATGCCATATTGGGTGGGTGGATGACAGAGCGAATGGTATGAGGCAAACCTTAGACTTGATCTCTGAGTTTACTGAGGACTCAACCAAAAAAGGTCTCTTTGGGGATGTAAGACACCAGACTAGGAGGACTACTGGATTAAGAATCAGAATACCTAGATCTAGTCCTAACTCTGCTATTATATAGCTCTGTGACTTTGGGCTAGCTATTACAGCTCTCTAACTCTCATTTCCTTATAAGGTTGTTAGGAGAATCAAATGAGATAGTGCATGAAACATGTTTTGAAAAGCGCAGAGTCCTATACAATTACAAGGCAGTACTATTTTTGTAAATTACCAGAAGTGTGCTTACATGGGGTCAAACAGATATAAGCTTAGAATGCAAAGCATTGTCTGTTCTCAGAACTCTGCTTTTAGAGGAGCTCCTTTCCAAGGATAGACATGATTCTAGGTTGCCAGGATCTGATCTGGTGCACTCCAGTTCCACAATCACTTACGGATGGTTTCACATGCCAGACCTTGTGGGTACAAGAGTGATTATGATTAGTCCCTGTCTTTGCAGAGCTTTACAGTCCACTAGAAAGAGACAAATATGCATTGAGATCATCAGAAAGCAGAGGGATAAAGAATGTAATAGAGAGAGCCAAGACTGCAATGCATAAGAGGAGCACTCAAGGCCTGAAAGGGGGCCTTTTGAGGCAGGATTCCACAAATAGCACTGAGGAGGAGAAAGGACCAGGGGTGTGTGTGTGTGTGTTTGTGTGTGTGTGTGTGTGTGTGTGTGTGTGTGTGTGGTTGTCTATGCCAGTCGAGCCAATCTGGGGCTAGACTTTATCTTAGATTCTGTGCTCATTTCTATGCATTTACATTTTCTTTTTTTAGTATTGTGTTTCCCTTCATTTCCTAGTCAAGCTCTTTTTGAAAAATGCTAATCTGGTCTTCGCTGTACTAACAGGAAAAGAGATTTGTCTACACCCATGCCAAGAGACTTGGAGAACCCAGAGTGTTCTGGAAGCCAATCTTGCTGGTGAAATAAAGAGCCCATTTGGAAACTAGGGAAGAGCTTGGAGGCTCTCCTTCCTCCCTGGGTGCCTGCTTCATCTTGCATTCTTCCCGGATCATTTCCAGACCCCTCACCCTCCAACCATGTGTCTGCTGCCACTGAGGAAGCAGCGACCAAGATTTTAGAAAAAGCCAGCTAAACATCTTCTTGCCCTTCTCCACAACCCACCTCCTTCCCCCACTTTGGGTCATCTGAACTTTTCCACTACAAATAAAAAAACCAAACGCAATGATTATTGAAGCCAGAGGAAATAAAGGATGTTGTTCTACTCTTAATGCTTATTAAATTTGGACTTAATCTTCTTCATCGCCATTAAGCCTCTAAACCAGCCAATATACTTAAACGAGGTGAAATGAAAAGACTTACTGTAAGAGATGACAGGAGGCTCTTCGGGAAATGAAAATCTCCAGAGATTTCCAAAGTGAGAGTTACTGAGCCAGGAAGGGGAAAGAGAGAAAAGGACTTTTAAAGCTTAATAAACAGGATGTCTATTAAGTCTCGGGATTAAAAATCTAGGTGATGTCAATGTTATCGATAGGAGGAAGGGTTAACTGGAGCCAGGGAATTAATAAGCGCTGTGTTGTTTCTAGATTCTTCTTTGATTCATTTTTTTGGAAACCTGCTGGCAGTGCCTTTCCTGTCTCAGTTTATCCCTCTGAGACATAGGAAGAAACACAGGGAGATGAGGAAATTCCTATCTGCTTGTGTAATGGTTCAGAAAAGGTCTTTCCCCATTAACCAAGTCCCTAATCCTGTTCTGACACTTTTAAGGCCTGTAATTCGGGTGAGCTTCCTGCCTAGTGACTACAGACTGAGACTATGCCATTTTAGGAGGGAAGCTGTCAAAGTTACCCAATAACCCAATATAGGCTTGGACCGGGAAAAAGACCTCTGCTGGGTTCCGGACGTGCCTGGTTTTCTGTCACCTTTTTGGACAAAGAGCCCTTTCCCAGAAGCTCTCCTTTACACGCGCCCCCCCCCGCCCCCTGCTCCCTCCCAGGGCACACGAGAAGCAGCTCTAAGGCGTGGGAAGGACACCTCCCAACTTGGGAGGTTTTCCAGGGCCCCAGTTTCCACCAGCCAGAAGTTTGATTTACTGGCACCATCTGCGTGAAGACAAATGGCCCCTTCTGGCTGTGCTGGTCAGATGCAAGGAAGAAAAGGAGAAAAAAATGGAGGAAGGCAGATTAGTAAATCAATAAATACCCAAGTGACATATAACGAATGAACAAATAAAAATTCCTCACAGGAAGGTGGCGGGTGTCCTGAGATGGTGATGTTGAAGTAGAAGGGGTGACACTATCTGTTTTTTTTAGCCCAAGGATAATCTCTTAAATTCTGGGTACAAACAATACAGTATAACTCTTATGGTTGCTATGACAACGCAAATCCCTCTCCTCTGATGTCAGGCTGCCCTCCCCCCCTCCTTCGGAATCCAGAGTGCCAGTTTTCTTTCTGCTGTAAATGCTGTGCTTGGTTTCAAGGGCTCAATGATGGGCTCATCTAATAACTCCCTGTCTCCCAGGACTGTTTGTTCCAGATCCTTAAGGTCACATTTCTTTTGGGGAGGAGGGAGTCTGACATGTGAGAGACTAGACCAAGGCAGACAGATAGTTCCAGCGAGGCACGTGACCTATTTCTGCTGATGTCTGGGTCAGTCTCTGACCAGTCGAGGGTCCAAACCTCTCCTCCCTCCACCTTGCACTGGCCTATGCTGTGGGAGAAAGCCAGACCTGACTTTAGGGTAACAGAAGACCAGGACCTGCTTTGAGAAGCAGGCTGCAGGCTATGGTATAATTTGAAGCCCTCCTGCCAAAAATCTCTTCCCCAGTTGGTCTGACTGAAACTCTCATTATTAGAATCATTTTTATAGATGAAAGCCTTAAAAGTGAAATGAAAACGCTGCCCGTGCATGGGAAGAATAACTAGCTTGCAACACCCCCAGCGTAAATTAGAAAGGGAGGACAGAGCTTTTGAGGTACTGGGACACAGGATAGATCACGTTTGAAGCAGGAAGGGAAGGAATCGATTCATAACACTGGGCACTCCTCAGGACCCGCTGTCTTTTCACATTCCGCCCAAGCCTTTTCCCCTTTCTAAGTCCTAGCTCAGTAAATCTGGAAGGCATTCTTTTGTTTGTTTGTTTGTTTTTTGACAATGTAGCTCTATATTTATTTTCTTCATGATGTAACTTTATTTTTATTTATTTTTTATTGAGGTATAGTTGATTTACAATGTTGTGTTAGTTTCAGGTGTACAGCAAAGTGATTCATATATATCTATATCTCTATATATAATATATGTAGTTATACCATATCTCCTTTATCAGATTCTTTTCCCTTATAGGTTATTACAGAAAAAAAAACCTGGAAAGCATCTTGATACTGCCCTCTCACTAGTCAAGTCCAGCTAATCCTTAATTCATGTCTCATCTGGGCTACTTTCCTGCATAAGCCTCCTAACTCATTTCCCTGCTCTCATTTTTGCCCTTTCCCCACCCATTCTCCACCCTGCAGCCAGAGTGATTACTCAAAAATGAGAACGCGGGGCTTCCCTGGTGGCGCAGCGGTTGGGAGTCCGCCTGCTGATGCAGGGGACACGGGTTCGTGCCCCGGTCGGGGAAGATCCCACATGCCATGGAGCGGCTGGGCCTGTGAGCGATGGCCGCTGAGCCTGCGCGTCCAGAGCCTGTGCTCCGCAACGGGAGAGGCCACAACAGTGAGAGGCCCGCGTACCAAAAAAAAAAAAAAAAAAAAAATGAGAATGAGATCATGTCACTCCTCTGATTAAAACATTTCAATGGAGTCCTCTTGCCCACTGGGTAGAGTCCAGCTTACTGAGCACAGCATTTAAGACCCTCTACACGGGACCCTACTCCTGCATCTCCAGCTATATGTCACATCTCTGACCCTAACCCAACACTTCCCACACATCTTACGCTCTGGCTACAACTAACTGCTCCTTGTGATTTGTCAAGCTCATCACGTTTCTGATCTTTTTCACAAGAGGCTTGCTCTCCCTGGAACCCCCATCCATTTCTTTCCCCTTTACCTAGTTTACTCGTATTTGTCTTTCAAGGGTCAGCTTGTGTGTCACCTACTCCAGGTCTTTCCTGACCCCTGCCCCCGTCTCAAGTCCAGATTAGTTACTTTTTTGCCAGGGACCCACAGTACTTCTGCCTCGCTCAGGAAATTACACCAACCACATTGTCTTGTAATTATTTGTTGATTATCTACAACTTCCAGTAGACTGTGAGTTTCATGAGGGCAAAGACTGTGTCATTATTCATCATTATATCTCTAGTCCTTAACACACTGTCAATTGGCAATATCCAGTAAATATGTGTTGAATGAACAAACGATACCCAGATTGTGTGGATAAGCTGTCGTTCTTGGTAGGGGAGAGATGGCAAAAGGGGGAACTGAAACTCAAGGGGAAAAGGGTAAGTAAAAAGTCGGGAAAATTCTGAAAGAACAACATTTGAGGAGAAACAAGGCCTATCAGGTATAAAAACATGTTATGATGCTACCTTAAAACAGTTGAGTTCTTGAGGAAAAAAAATGCCTTTTAACAATCCTCAATACGTGTGGGAAATTAGTACATTTCAAAGATGTCATGTCAAGTCAATGGGGGAAAAGATGAATTATTCAAAAATTATATTTGCATAATGGGCTAACTGAATTCTCTAACTTACTCTTTATATCAAAATTAATTATAGATGAATCAAAGATTTTAATGTGAAAAATGAAACCTTAAAAGTACTAAAAGAAAATATGGGAGAATTTAAATACATATAATCCTGGAAAGGGGAAGGCCTTTCTAAGCAGGCCACCAATCTAGAAATCAGTAAAAAAAATTGATAAATGTGACCACATAAAAATTTAAAATTTCTGCACGGCAAAAATATACATAAACAAAGTCAAAAGACAAATGACAAGCTGCAACAAGATATTTGCAGCATGATGACAAAGGACTAATTTCCTTAATTTCCAAAGAGATCAAACACATCAACAAGAAAAACACCAACAAGTCCAAAGACAAGCAAGCAGATGATATGAACTGCCAGTTCACAGAAAAAGAAATACAAACGGCAAATAGACATATAAAAAAAAGTTTAACCTTGCTCCTAAACAAAAGAATGCAAATTAAAACAGCAAGATGCCCTTTCTTCACCTACTGTACTGGCATATGTTTAAAAAGATTGATACTATCCAGTGTTGATGAGGGCATAGGGGAACAGACAATTTAGCTACTATAATTTTTAATGTACATATCCTCTGACCTAGCAATTTCACTTAAATAGCATCGTGATTAAGAGCACAGGCTGTGGAGTCAGACTGCCTGCATTCAAGTTCTGTCTTGACGACTTAGCTTTATGACCTTGGGAAAGTTCCTCAAACTTTTTTTTAAGCCTCAGTATCCTTATCTGCAAAATTGGGATAATAATAATACTGTCTTAGTCTGTTTGGGCTGCTATTAAAAAATACCAAAGACTGGGCAGTTATAAACAACAGAAATTTATTTCTCGTAGTTCTGGAGGCTGGTAAGTCCAAGATGCAGGTGCAAGCATAGTCAGGTTCAAGAGAAGGCCTTCTTCCAGGTTGCAGACAGCCACCTTCTTGCTATGTCCTCACATGGTGGGAGAAACGAGGGGGTCTTTCTGACCTCTTTTAGAAGGGCACTAATTCCGTTCATGGAGGCTCTGCCCTAATGACCTATTCACATCCCAAAGGCCCCATCTCTTAATACCATCACATTAGACATTAGGGTACATGGGCATTAGGTTTTCAACGTATGAATTTTGGGGGCGAAGACACAAACATTCAATCTAGAGCAAGTGCTTACCTCATAGAGTTGTTATAAGTATAAAATGAGATAAGACATATAAAGTACTTAGCACAGTACCTAGCATATAATAAGCATACAACAAATGTGAGCTGTCATTATTATTATTGTGCCCCAAGAGGCATTTATTAGTAAACCCACTGCAGTATTATTTATAATAGCAAACAAAAACAAAACAAAACACCCTAGAAACAACCTAAATATCCATCAATAAGGAATTGATTTACTAAATTATGCCATACAGTGTAGTGCTATGCAGCCATTAAAAAGAACTAGGAGAGATACACCTATATGGATCAATGACTAAATCTCTAAGTTATGGTGTGTATAAAATGTATGATTCCATTTGTGTAAATAATAAAGGAAGTATGTCTCTCTCTCTCTGTCTCTCTCCACACACACACACACACACACACACACACACACATATGTATTTTTTTTTTTTCTGGAAGGTTATTCAAGATACTGAAAGTAGTGTTCATCTTTGGAGAGAGTCAGGTAGGGATAGATGAAAAGATGGAAAAGAGTTCTGCCTTCCACTGCATACTTTTATGCACTGTTTGATATTTTCATCATGTACATATATATATTTTTTTAATTTAAAGAAATGACCTGATAAACTCTGATCCTGTCACTGTTCACAACCCTTCAACTGCTTCCCACCTCACTCTGAGTAAAAGCCTAAGTCATTCCAATGGCCTGCAAGGTCCTCCTGATCAGACCTCTTGCTCTGCCATTGACTCTCCAACCTCATCTCCTGCAATTCTCTCCCTTGCTTCCTCTGCTCCAGTTACTCTGGCTTCTGTGCTGCTCCACAAACATACCAGCCAGAGTCCTACCTCAGGACTTGCTCTGACTGTTTCCCTTTGCCTTTGAAGGTATTCACACGGCTCACTCCCTCACTGCCTTTAAGTCTTAAGCTCAAACGCCACATTCTCAGTGAGGCCTCCTCTGCCCCTGCCTCATTTAAAATTGCAACTCCTGACATTTCTATCCCCATATCCTGCTTTACTTTTTCCCACAGTATTTATAACAATCTAATATACTATATATATTCCTTACTACTTTATGGCTTATCTCTCTCCAGTATCATGTAAGATTCATGAGGGCAGGGATTTGAGTCTGTTCCGTTCATATTCATTGTTCTATCTCTAGTGCCTAGTGTCTCACAAATAGTAGGTACTTAAAAAAATATTTGTTGAATGAATGAATAAAAGATTTCCAGGCAAGAAGGAGCCCAAGAACTCAGCCCTTCTTTTTCCTTATCCCAGATCCCTTTGGGATTCTCTCTTAATCCTCTCCCTTTTGAATTTCCAACTTCTCCTTTAACCTTGTGCCTGGCACAAAGCTCAAAAAATATTTGTTGAAGAATGGATTTATATATTCATTCTGAGATATGTGATCAGCAACTAAAGAGTAAAAGCCCAGGAGTATTTGAAGTTTAGCAGGGATCAAAACGTATTGGCAAAGGGATTAGCCAACTTCTTGGCACCCCCAAGATCTCCCCACAGTAACTGGTACATTTGTCACAAACTTTGGGGACCCACGGCCCTCTCTTTCCCCTTCCACTTATTTAAGGACCCCATGGGCCTAGCAGTAGCTTTAAGATTACTGTTTGATTTTTAAGCTTCCCAGGGCCTGAAGAGAGTTCGTAACAGTAAAGACAAACTCACATTGCAAACTATGAATATTCTTAAGGAAATACACACACATAAATAGGTATATACACATGTAATTATGTGCATACACATTTACATATACCAGTTGTCAGAAATATATCAGGGCAATTTCTAAGCAACTCCCCACAAACAACAGCAATATTTTATATTCTTAAAACAATAAAATCCTTGAAAAATTCTCGGTCTTGCCAAGTCTTGTATCTTTTATGGGTCAATAAAAAGGTAATCCCAGATCCAGGCATTTCTAGATCACTCAGGTTGGTTTCTCCTCCAAAGAGGCAGGAGGCAGGATGAGCTCTGCTAATAGAATTATACCTGGTTACGTGTGGGAGGGGCTGTGGGGTTCGAGCGTCTTAGAATCCTCTCAGCTCCCATCCAGTGTCCGTGCTTTTCTTCCTCCAGCACTGACTCAAGTACCCTCTCCAACACCCTTGTGGAGACTGGTCATTTCTGGGAGGTGGGAATGGTGGCTGCAGAGCTTAGAGTCTGATGGGAAATTGTACTATCTGGGATATCGAGCAAGACCTCATGGCAGTATCTCCCCAACCAAGTGACTAGCAATAAAGTCATAAGCATGAAAGAGCTCAGAGAGGAGAAAAATGGTGGAGTCAAATCCATCAGCTTAAGAAAACCAAGTCATTGGTCTGAAAGAATGTTCTGTTGTTCAGGCATCAGGTCATCTGATGCTTATAGAGAAAAGAGTCTACTTGTAACTCAGTGGTTCTTAAACTTTAACATGCCTGTTAAAAGTCAGTTCTGTAGGCCTCATTCCCATAGGTTCTTACTCAGTTAAGCTGAGGTAAGGTCTATGAATCTGCATTTATGAAAAACCCACGGGTGATGCCAATACACCTGGCTCTTCAAGGACCATACTTTGAGAACCAGAGCTTTTAATGTTTTATCTCACCATTTGTCAAGTTTTAATGTGCATATGAATCACCTGAGGATCTGATCAAAATGCAGATTCTGATTGATCAGGTCTGAAGTGGGGCCTGAGGTTCTGCATTTCTAACAGGCTCCCTGG
This sequence comes from Stenella coeruleoalba, assembly GCF_951394435.1. Classification (NCBI taxonomy): domain Eukaryota; kingdom Metazoa; phylum Chordata; class Mammalia; order Artiodactyla; family Delphinidae; genus Stenella; species Stenella coeruleoalba. Next base: position 87,223,023 of record NC_137152.1, on the reverse strand, counting down.
GGGTGACGGTGCTGCTGGTTCACAGACTACACTGGCTACTGAGAGTTTAGCATATGTCCCCTGTGATGGTTAATCTTATGACTGGGCTACTGAGCGCCCAGTCATTTGGCCAGACATTATTCTGGGTATGTCTGTGGAGAGGGGGTTCTGGATAACATTAATACCTGAATCAGTAGACTGAGTAAAGCAGATTGCCCTCCCTAATGTAGGTGGGCCTCATCCAATCAGTTGGAGGCCTGAGTGGAACAAAAGGGTTGAGTAAGAGGGAACGCCTCCTGCCTGACTGATAAGCTAGGACATCCATCTTTTCTCATTTTTAGACTCAAACTGAAACATTGACCCTTCTTGGGTCTGAAGCGTGTTGTGTGTCAGACTAGAACTTATATTATCAGCTCTCTTGGTTCTCAGATCTTTGGACTCAAACCAGAACTACACCATCACCTCTCCTGGGTCTCCAGATTGCTGACTGTAGATCGTGGGAGTCCTCAGTCTCAATTAGTGCACGATCCAGTTCCTTATACTAAATTTCGATGTATAACTATATCTGTGTCTATATCTATATTTATGTCTATATCTATATCTATCTATTTATCCTATCAGTTCTATTTATCTGGAGAACCGTAACTAACATACCACCAGTTCCGATTTGAAAATCCAGTCCCCCAGTGACTGGGCACTGTATATCAGTGGCAGGAGATATCAATTTATATTAGGATTCTGGAGACCTAAAGGGACACACTCTTTGGAATTAGAAGCAGGGGCCAAAATCTGCTATGGGCTCCTGGTTCCCTGGACCCCTGGACCCCGTAAACAAAAACAACTAGTGTTTACTGAACTCTCACATTCTGCCAGGAACTATGACAAATATTTACATGAATTATCTTATTTGAAACTCCCAGCGGGTACTATTACTATGGTCATTTTATGGATGAGAAAATGGAGACTCAAAGAGCTTTGGTAAGTTAAGTAAGAGAAACACAACCTTACTCCCTTCTTTAATTTCCAGAAGAAGTTTTGGTAAGTGCTTCTAGGGGGGTTTGAACCCAGGCAGTCTCCCAGCAAGCCCAAGCTTCTATCCATAATATGACACTGTCCTCTCTGCTGGTCACTTGTGTCATTGCCTGATTCACATGAGGGGCTGAAGGAAGATTTCAGAGACACATCTGCCTACTGGTTAGTTGGGAGACACTCTGAAAAAACTTACTTTGGTTTCCCTCTTCTCCCACGACCCTAGGTTGTTTACATTATTAAATATGGCAACAGCTCTCGACTCTGCATGGCTCATTTTTGAGCCAGGGCTGTATGTTGGGTTTCCTTGGTGTAGGTAGGTTACAACTAGTACCTTCTTCTGGCTCATATCAGCTCTGGGTTGACTATTTTCAGTAGGCCAACAGTATTTATGGATCTTGTGTACATGCCTCAATATTGCAATTATCAGTAGATATCAGCTTCCAGAAGACAGGATCTAGCAGTTTGGATGATGGGCAAGGGGCCTGTAAATTTCAGTCCCAGGAGACGCTTCCTATCTGTGTAGGTGGCAGTAAGCAGAGTGATGGACCAGATGAAACAAACAGTTCTGGGAGTGGCCCAAGTTCAAATCCAGTAAGAGCTATCTTAGAAGCTCCCCTTTCTGAAATAACCCATAATTATCAGAGGAGAGGAGTATGGCTGTTTCAAAAGCCCAAAACAAACCCTCTCTGAGCAGATTAAACCTTCTGCCACAGAGGTAAATCTCAAAACTAAACAACTGGCCAAGGAGCGATCCCAGTGCCCAGCTATCAGCCAATCCAAGGGTGAATCAGAGAGCACACAGGATGGGGGGTAGAGTCAAACCAGTTGAGTCAACCGGGCCCTTAACTGTCAGAATGAAAAATATTTCTCAGCTCAACTGATGGCATTAAGATCACAAAGTACTGTGGCTCATTTATGGCGGTTGTTGATACATTTGTTTAAGGATCACGTGTGTGTGTTTGTGTGTGTGTGTGTGTGTGTGTGTGTGTGTGTGTGTCCCCTTACCTCTTTTGTGTGTGGGCCTCTTCTCTGCCCCATTGTGCAATTATTGCTGCACGAACTCAAAATTCTTTTGGGCCAGAAGTCTGAGTGGCTTGGCCTAACATTCACCCTTTGTGCAGAGTGAGGTTTTAGTGAGGCAAAGGAACTGGGGCCGGGCCTAAGCTCTGAACAGAGTTCTGTGGCTTTGGCTGAAGATGCCTGTGCTGTCAAAGCCTCCATGTCTATGTGTTTGCATTTGTTTTCTAATTCCAACCTTACCTCTGCTAAACTGAGGATTTGTCCACAACTGGCCAGCATCCGTCCTGGTTCAGGATTCTAGGTAATGCCTGTAGAGGTGGAGGAGTGGCAGATGGAGAGTGGAAGACAGGAGGGGAAGGCAGGCCACTGAGGTGGATGTGTCCTTCTTGCTTGAGACCGCCCTTCCCTTTTGATGTCTGTAACAGAAATGGCTGTACGACTACTATGTAATTTTAACGTCTCAGGCCGTGTGAGGAAATGCCACCAGTGCACCTGATTCACAGCTATCCAGAAAAGAGAGGTCAGCAGGACCCCTGGGCCCAGATCTTGAGCTCAACACAGCATCACATTCTGGCTGATGCTCAGGGCATTGTTCGTCTCAGGGAGCAGAATGGGGGTCCCTCAGAAATATTGATCCATCTATCCTGCCTCTCCCAGCTCTCCAGCACTAACCGAATCTGTAGGTGAAAAGATGGATCTAAGGGAGAGGTGCTCAAAATCAGAAATCTGTGTGGGTTTCTTCGAGAGGTCTGGGGCCTTGAGGGGCGGCAATGTAAAAATTATTGGAGCCAAATCTGCACATCACCTCAGCTTGCAGATTTTCCTTTCTTTTCTTTTCTTTTCTTTTGACTTCATTTTGTGATGGCAAAAAAACCCTCCAGTGGCTTTCTTAATTAAGTAAATTAAGGCCAGCTTGCACCTTTGTGCAAGAGAAAGAGTGTTTCAGGATCTTTTTCCTGATGCCTCTTTAGTGTCCCCCTGCACCCACCCCTAGCTATCTCTCCCCAGAGACTTCAGGTTAGGGAAATCTGACCAAGTGGCTAGATCTAACCACAGTCTCCTGGCAAGAAAGGACATTGCAGACCCCAAGGACAGTTCAGTGTGATGGAAGGGGAGTCAGCCATTCTGGAGGGCTTCTTTTCCTCTGTTCCCCACTCTGCTTCTAGCTTCTGCATCTGCTGTTTTTGTTTGCCTTGGGATGTCAGGCACAACCTCAGTCCCTTCTTTGATTTCCAAAAGAAATCTACTCGTCTCCAGTATTCAGCAAGTCTGGGTAGACTTTACTGATGTTGGGGGTAGAGTCCCAGGAAGGGGATCCCAGGATGGAGGCTTCTGCCAGACCCCTTGCATTCTGCTCCCTCTCCTCTCTTCTCTGCTCTTTTTACACTCCTCCTCCTAGATTGTGTTCCTACCTCTCATGCAGTTTCTTCTCACTCTATTAGAGCATCTAGCAGATTAATCATCTAGGCCTCCACAGATTTAAGAACATTTCTTTTTTGTGTACCAGTAGTCACCCTCTTTAAAGGGAGGATGGGATTATAAATATTTATTTTTTTGCGGGATCATTCATCCTCATATTTTCCCATAAGACAGATGGAAAAACTGAGGTCTTAGCCACCTAGCAATCCAACAGTGTTGCTCAGCTCCAGACACAAGTCCTCTGTATACTAGCCTGGTTCTCTTTTCTTCAGGTTACTCTCTCTCTCTCTCTCTCTCTCTCTCTCTCTCTCTCTCTCTCTCTCTCTCTCTCTCTCTCTCTCTCTCCCTTTGTAGCAGCTTTGCCAGCTGTACATATTCTAATGTGAAATCTTTTCTGGATGGTGGATCTTGTTGCTATGCCCTAGGCTCCATACTTCTCTAGAATCTCAGGGGAAAACACCATCTCCTCAAAAGCTGGGAGCTCTTAGAATGCAGCCAAAGACCCTTCCAGGATCCATGAGAGCTGTCCAGCTTGTTTGGAGTTTGTGTCCCACTTTTCAAAACCCACTTCAATACTGGCTGAGAGGGAATAAGTCGGGGAGAGATGACTGGAAAAGGTGGAGAAAAGAACTGTGTCCCAGAGGATCTTTTTTAAAGCCAGATAGCCACCTACCACCGTGGTCAATGCAGGCAACCCAGTTCTGGGCTTGTTCGGGAAAGATCTGTCCCTCCCCTTGCACAAAGACCGCCTGCCTCTGAATTCTGTATGCAGGGAGACATAGCAGAGCTGGGGGAGGGAGCGATGGCGAAGGCAGATGTGGTCACGACATCTAGAAGATGCTATCAGAGCCCACTCGAGGTTTTGAAAGGGGTACGCCTCAAAAACCACAAATAAATGTGATTTTATGCAACAGGAAACAAATGTATGAAATTCATTAGCCTCGAGTTAGCGTAAGCTGAAATTATGTGTAAATACCTTTTAAGAAGGGTTAGATGCATTCATAAATTTATGCATAGCCGGTTACTAAGGGCAACGAGCATGTTTTCATAGGAAGCTGGAAACAGAAGAGACTTTAGAGATCGGCTAATCTCTAGTCCTCCGGCCCCCTCCCCCCGCCTCTGCAGTGACGGGTCATCAGAAAGGGGCCTCCTGGAGCCAAAGAGGGCACTAGATGGGAAATGGGTGATTCCTAGTGGTCCCCCAGGTAACCCCCACCCTCAATCTTTTCCTTCAAAGTTAAGTTTTAGAGAGGAGAGAGGGGACAAACCGGCTTAAATGCCTCTAATTAGCTGCAGGAGCCACAGAGACTCTGTGTGGGGCTTGGGGGATGGGCAGAGGGCAAATATGAAAAGACGGGGAAGAAAAAGATCCTACCTTGCCCTTGGAGAGATCATAGTCTAATAAGGGATATAAATAAGTGAGAAAATATTACGAGATTATGTACAACACAGCAGTGTACACCCTGGGGGTGTCGAGAAGGGATGAGTGCTGTGTACAAAGAAAGAGGGGAGCAGGGCACATTGGCTTCCCGAAGTGAGAGAGCCTGAAGCAAGTGGCAGCGTTTACTTAAACACACAGGGAACGGTTAGCCCTCCCATCACCCAGTCAAGCCTAGACTCCATTGTAGCGCTCACGGTTCTTCAGAAACAGTGGGCATAGCGCCCCCTGAAGTTGTGCATCTCAACAGCCCTTCTCAAAAATCAGCTACTGTGACTCCGTCATTTCCAGGTGAGGAAATGGACGCCTGGAGACATGAATGAATGAACATGTCGCGCAGCTATTTCACGTCAGGGTGGGGCTCTACCTCACTTCTACCAAACTGCAGCCCAACCCTCCCACAACACACGCCTTGAGAGCCCTTCCTCGGGGCCACCCTTAGCCAATACACATTACAGTGAAATAAGTTTCATTAATTAGAGTTAGAAACGCTTCTTTCTGTGAATGGGAAATAGGGTATCCCTTCCCCTAGGCAGATGCAGACCCTCGCAAGGGTGCTCGGCTTGGCAAAGGGACCCCTCAGCTGGTTGTCCTGTGTTGGACACCCTGTCTCAACCTGTACAGTAGCCCTGCCCATTAGCGACATGAATCCTGGGCTATGGAGCTACTCCAGGAAACGTTTGTCATTGTAAAGACCCAGCTCCTGCCCGAGCCAATCCCTCCCCTCCCTGATCGCCCAGCCCCCAGGTGACGGCATTTCAGTGGTGGAAGACATAGTCCCTGTCGAGTTTCTTTCTGATTTTGAAGTCTGTAAAGCGCTGTGGACTCCCTCAGGCTATAAGACAGTTCATAAACATAAGATGTTATTATCTCACTATTAAATAAACAGAACAACGATTAAGTCTGATCTGAAAAAATGAATCAGCTTCCTTCACGCTGCTGGAAGTTCTCAAACGAGGTGCCAAACTTCATTTCTAGTGCCTGTTGAATAAACAGCTCACTCAGCCGCCTTTCTCCTAGCAGCGCCTTCCAGCTTTGCAATTCCAGTCACCTCCTCATGTCAGGTGGGACCTCAGCTGCCGCGAGCATTCAGTCTCCTCCCCCTGCAACTCTCTGAGGGCTGCGGGAACAGAGCTCGATCTCATCCTCTCCCCTCTGGCCCATGCGACTTGTCTCCCTCCTAAATCATCTGTCACAATTAAGCACAGCAACAGAAACTCTTAAAATTGAGCCCGTACAAGCTCCTCTTTCTATTGTGCCTCAATATCCTAGGGCCTAGAAGATAAGATTGAGCAAGAAGCCTGGGATAAAATTTCCCCCCGGGGCCCACCACTCAGTAGTGCTTAGAATTCTCCCAGGAGTCTGATTTCTTCCTAATGTGTGACTCCGAGAATCCCTAGGTAATTACAAATAGTTCTGATAAGGAGAACACACAGTACCAGTCACTCAGACTGCAGCGTGAATGTGTTTATCGTATCTTTTTCCAATGAGACAGAAGGATATATGAATCAAGAGACATGCGAATATCTCACACTGTAGCAGAATGGATGTACTCCACCAAAGGTAGCTGTAAAAGAAGTTCTAGTTCTTCATTAACTGTTTCCTTTCTCTCTTTTTCCTTCTTTCTTTCCTTCCTCCCTCCCTCCTTTCCTTTCCTTTGCTTTCCGGGAGATTATTTCATTCTCATTGTGGTGTGAAAGATTGATGGGCAGAATTTCCCTGAGCCAGTAAAAAGTCAATTAATATAAATCATCACTAACTCCCTTCCTTCCTCCCTTCCTTCCTCCTTCCTTCCTTCCTTCCTTCCTTCCTCCTTCCTTCCTTCCTTCCTTCCTCCTTCCTTCCTTCCTCCCTCTCTCCCCTCTTTCCATTTGGAAGACTATAATAAACGGACTTATTATGGGGGAAATTTCTTCAATAGGCCTAGTTTAACTGCCTGATAACAGTTCAGTGGGACTTCAGTGGGAGAAACAGGAGAGGCTGTGAATGGCAGAGGGGTTCCTGTTCTTATCTGAGACTGTCCCACTAGGATTTAGCTGCTGTGTAAAGCTTGATATCTGAGTGGGGTTAAGACTGGTGGTGGAACCCAGCATGTGCTGCTGGTTTTAGTGGGAGGAGGGTTTTTGCAATTCTTTTGGAGACTAACTATCCCTTTAGCCATCAACCTCCATCTCCTGGGCAATGCCAGGGGTTTCTGCCTCCTCACTTGCGCCTTCCAGAACTGTTTCTCACACATTCCCTCCACTTTTAAAAATTAATAGACTATCTTTTAGAGCAGTTTTAGGTTTACAGAAAAACTGAGCAGAAAGCACATGTACCCCCTCTCCCTCCGCACCAGTTGCCTCTATTATTAATATCTTGAATTAGTGCGCTACGTTAGTTACAATAGATGAACCAATAATAATATATTATTATTAATTAAAGCCCATAGCTTTCATCAGGGTTCACTCTTTGTACTGTACAGTTCTATGCATTTTGATAAGTGTATAATACTGTATCCACCATTACAGTATCATACAGAATAGTTTCACTGCCCTAGAAATACCCTGTGCTTTACCTATTCATACCTCCCCTTTAGCCTTAGCCCCTGGCAACCACTAACCTTTCTACTCTTTATAGTTTTGCCTTTTTTAGAATGTGATATAGTTGGAATTATGTAGTATGTAGCCTTTTCAGACTGGCTTCTTTCACTTAGAGATATGCATTAAGTGATATTAAGTGTCTTTTCATGGCATGAGTGCTCATTTCTTTTCATTTGCCGAATAATATTCTATCATCTGGATGTACCAGATTTTATTTATTTGCCTATTGGAAGATATCTTGATTGCTTCTAAGTTTTGGCAATTATAGAGAAGGCCACAATAAACATTGTGTGCAGGTTTTTGTGTGGAACTAAGTTTTCAACTCATTTGAAAACTACTAAGGAGTGTGGTTGCTGGATTATACGGTAAGACTATGTTTAGCTTTGTGAGAAACTGCCAGATTGTCTTCCAAAGTGGTTGTACCATTTTGCCTTCCCACCAGCAACAAATGAGAGTTCCTGTTGCTCCACATCCTCCTTGCCAGCATTTGGTGGCGTTCATGTTCTGGATTTTAGCCATTGTAATAGGTGTGTAGTGAATGGCATCTCATTGTTTTAATTTGCAATTCCCTAATGACATGATGTTGAGCATCTTTTCATATGCTAACTTGCCATCTATATGTCTCCGGTGAGGTTTCTTCTCAGCTCTTTCACCCATTTTTAAATTAGGTTGTTTCCTAAGTTTTAAGAGTTTCCTATATTTGGATATTAGTCCTTTATCTCTTATGTGTTTTGGAAATATTTTTTTCCCAGTCTGTGGCTTGTTTTTTCATTCTCTTAAGAGTGTCTTTAACAGGGAAGACTTTTTAATTTTAATGAAGTCCAACTTACTATTTTTTTCTTTCATGGACTATGCTTTAGGTATTGTATCTAAAAATCATCACCAAATCCAAGGTCACCTACATCTGCTCTTATGTTATCTACTAGAAATTTTATGGTTTTGCACTTCACATATAGGTCTAAGATCCATTTTGAGTTAATTTTTGTGAAAAGTATAAGGTCAGTGTCTATGTTCTCTCTCTCTCTTTTGTTTCTTTTGCTTGTGGACGTTTAGTTATTCCAGCACCATCTGTTGAAAGGGCTATCCTTTCTTCATTGAATCACCTTTATCTTTCTGTCAAAGATCAGTTAGCTATATTTGTGTGGGTCTATTTCTTTTTCTCTTCCAGTTTTATTGAGATATAATTGGCATACAACACATTGTATTAGTAAGGTGTACAGCATACTAATTTGACTTATATACAACATGAAATGATTACCACAAACCACAATAGGTTAGTGAACATCCATCATTTCATATAGATACAAAATTAAAGAAATAGAAAAACATATTTTTCCTTGTGATGAGAATTCTTGGGATTTACCCTCTTAACAACTTTCATGTATAACATACAGCAGTGTTCATTATATTTATCATGTTGTACATTACATCCCTAGTACTTATTTACTTATAAATAGAAGTTTGTATCTTTTGACCACCTTCATCCAATTCCCCCTCCACTCCCCCTCTGCCTCTGGTAACCACAATCTGATCTCTTTTTCTATGGGTTTCCTCGTATGTTTGTTTGGTTTTGAAGTATAATTTACCTACAACACTATGTTAGTTCCTGTTGTACAACATAGTGATTCGATATTTCTATACATTTCAAAATGATCACGACAACAAGTCTAGTTACCATCTGTCACCCTACAAAGATATTACATAATTATTGACTATATTCCCCACACTGTACATTTCATACCAGTGACTCATTTATTTTGCAACTGGAATTTTCTACCTCTTAATCTCCCACACCGATTTCTCTCCTCTCCCCACCCTCTGTGGGTCTACATCTAGGTGCTCTATTCTGTTATGTTGATTTATTTGTCTATTCCTTTCCCAATACCACATTGTCTTGATTACAGTAGGTCTTGAAGTTGGAGAGTGTCAGTCTTTTGACTTTCTTCTTCATCTTTTTCTTCATATTGTGTTGTTTATTCTGGGTCTTAATACCTTAGCATATATACTTTAGAATCAGTTTGTCAATATCCACAAAGTAATGCTCTGGTATTTTGATTGGGATTGAGTTAAATCTATAGATCAAGTTGGGAAGATCTGTGCATCTATGTTTATGAGAGATATTGGTTTGTACTTTTCCTTTCTTGTAATGTCTTTGTTTGGATTTAATATAAGGGTGATGCTGACCTCACAGGACAAGTTAGGATGGGTTTCCTCTGCTTTTATTTTCTGAAACACACTGTAGAGAATTGATATCATTTTTCTTTAAATGTTTGGCAGAATTCACAAGTCAAACCATCTGGGCCTGTTGCTTTCTCCTTTGGAAGGTTATTAATTATTGATTCCATTTCTTTAGTCAATATAGGCCTTTTAAGGTTATCTATTTCTCCTTGTCTGAGTTTCGGTAACTGTGTCTTTCAAGGAATTGGTCCATTTCATCTGAGTTATCACATTGGCGGGCATAGAGTTATTGTTAATATTCCTTTGTTTTCTTTTTAATTTCCATGGGATGCCCTCTACTTTTACCCCATTCATTCATTTAAAAATTATGTTGAGCACTTACTATTAAAAACATGAATTCAGCATACATTCATTGAATGTCTGTTATACGCTAGGTACTGTGGTAAGGTTAGGGATAGCATGGCATTGTCCTCTTGGAACTTACATTCTAGTGAGGAAGATCGAGTTTGAATAAATAAATAGACACATCAAACAACTGCAATTGTAGTGGATGCTAAAGAAGGAAGTAAACAGTCAGGAGAAAACTTCTATAGCAAGGGCGGGCCGGGAAAGCCTCTCTAAGGAGGTGACATTTTAGCCAAGAATTAAAAACTGAGAAGGATCCAGCCTTGAGAAAAGCCCAGGAAAGAGCACTGCAGGCAAAAGGAACCACACGGGTGAAGACCCTCCAGAGAAGGAAGAGCTCACGTAGGAGAAGATGAAATCCATTCAGTGTGTCTAGAGCATAGTGAGCAATGGAGACTGTAGCCCCAGAAGAGGTCTGAGAGGTAGGCAGGGGCTTGATCCTGGAGGACCTTATAAGTCATGGGAAGGAGTTTGGATTTGCTAAGTGAAATGAGAAGCTTTTGAAGGATTTTAAGCAGGAGAGCGACACGATCTGATTTACATTTTTAAAAGATCACTCTGTGATCTTTCCTTACAGCTGTGAGAAAAATAGAATGGAAGGAAATGAGAGGGAACAAGAGAGAACAAGCAGGGAAACCAGATAGGAGCTATGACTTTTGTCTAGGCAGAAGGAGCTGGGTGCCTGGACTTGAGGAGGGAGGGGGGTGACAGTTGAAATGGGGAGAAGTAAAAATGAATGAATTGGGATCTATTTTGCCAAGCACAGGACTGGACATTACAAGCTGCATTAGCGGGGCCGTCCACGGAAGGATGCCTTTCTCTACCTCCAGTTTGAGGATTTCTTCCTCAAGAACCTCAGTTGCTCAGGAGCCACAGAGTGACCTCATTGGTTCCTCATATTATCCCAATAAGCTCTGGGAGTGACTATTATAGTTCCCTGGGCTTATCAATGACATATGTTCGGGGACCACAATTTCCATCTCAAACAGGTGTTTCTACATTCTGGGCACATTCCAAATAGTGCGGCCCTGAGGATTTCTGTTCTCATCTCTCCCAGGTGGGTGACATTTAGAATGATTATTGTTCAGTAGCACTCAGACTTCTACTAAATGGTATGGCAGAAGGAAGAACCTTGACTATCAGCGTGATTAGACAGTGGAATGGATTGCCAGGGGAGGTTATGAAGTTTCCTCCAGCCAGACAGGCTGCTGAAATATGAAGACGTTATGTACCAACGTGAGCAGCATCTTTATATTCTAAGGGTGGGTAGAGAAAGCAATTCAAGTGACAAGGGGAGTAGGGTGGAAGGACATGGTCAGTGCTAGGTCATGGGTGGCTGCCAAACAACGCAAGCCAGGACTCACAGCCAGGCTGGGCCAGCAGGTGAATAGGGGAGCTAGAATGAATGCCCAGGGAACTAGTTACCGTGAGTTATGAGGTTGAAGCCAAGGTCTGAATCCAGGGTGTAAAACCAAACTGGAGGACACAGACAAGGTCTGGAGTCTGAATAGACAGGAAAGAGTAATCCTGCAGAGGTCCAAACCAGGCAGAAAGCAGTGTCAGGGGAATCTTGGTCTAATGGTGGTATTGGTCTGTGGCTGGGCTTCAAGTTAAGAAGAGAGAAATAGGTGGAGATAAAATCAGAGTGGGACAGGTATCTCCTGAATCAGAACAGCTAGGTGGGTCCACATCGTGGCTCAGCCAGGGATGTGCCACTGGATCTCAGAAATGGGACCCAACTGCCCTCTGCCTTATTTCGAAGCTTCCCAGATTTTTGTGGCTTCAGCACAATGCTACGGGCTCCGGGGGATGGGGCCTCACTGGGTGATATACTGTCCCTATTTTCTGTGGTCTGTGGACATTCTTTTGACATGGCAAACAGATTGGAAGTAAAATCAAGTTCACAACATAATCACAGAGAGGAATTTCTCTGACTCTGCCCTTGCCTGTGTTTGCCCCTCTTCAAAGCCTTTCACTAATCCAACTATTTCTGCGAGTCTCCCAGAAGTCTGTGACATAGGTTCATTAACGATATCCTTTCAACTCCCCAGTGGCTTCCACCATTTCCTCCCTTCCTTCTGTAGCTCCCTGGGGTGATAATCTGCTGCCAAGTCTTCTGATGCCTGTAACAAAGGCATTGATGCATTGAGGTGGCCGCTGCTCGTGCTGTTGCAAAGCTGTTTCCCACCCAACTGGAACTACTAAAGCCAGTGCTTCTGATGTGCCCTGTGTACTCAATGTCCCACAGAGATTTTAGTGAAATAGTCCTTTAAATTGGTACTTACTCTTACAAAGCCCTCTCTACTTAGGACTCAGGTGTGAGTCCCAGGAGGTAGATCAGAAGATAACCAGGGTAGGGCCCTCTGGTGGGTATTGTGTTGGCGTTGTTGTTATTTGGTTTTTGCTCTTCCCAGCGAGCTTTCCCACTCCCCTTCAACTGGTTATAACCTCTACTCCTGGCCTCAGGGATAAGTATGTGAACTAGAGCTGGCCAGTCACAGAACATCCATTCTCTTAGCAACACTGATTGGATGGAATGATGGGCACATGAACAACAACAACAAAAGGCCAGTCAGAAATGTTCCCTGGGATAGATCCATGGACTCTGGGAGATAGAATTTCTCTTTGTGAGGCTTTGCCTGCTGACAGCCGTGTCTCTTTCAATATGGAGAAGACCAGTCTGCAAGAAAGGATGAGACAAATGGGGAAAGAGAAGCAGAGATGAAATATAGACCCAGAGAGTTCTGACAATGTTGAGTCTCCAACCTTGGCTCCTTCCTAGCCTTCTGAACCAAAGCAATTCTTTTTTTTTCTGCTTAAGGTGGGTTGAGTTGGGGTTCTGTTATTTCTTATTTTTAAATGTTCTGATTAATTACAACCTAAGAGTTATACTCAACATCTTCCCTCCCCCACAACTCTGAGGTCTAGGAGGGATCTTAGATGTCCATTCTTTCTTCAATTAGGATGCCATCTTTCCTGCGAAGCTCTTTCAGCTTCTAAACACATAGTTTCTCAGTGGACCCACCTCCTAGACCCTCCAGAAAGAACAATACATATGTGAGTCCAAGGGTGAATCCAATTTAGGCTGCTAAGTTAGGCCCCTTCCACATAATCACTCATTTAACAAATATTTATTGAGCTCTTACTATGTGCCAGACACTGTTCTAGGAGCTGAGAATATAGAAGTGAATAAAATAGACAACATTTCTACCCTCATGAAGCTTGTGTTCTGATGATAATTAGATAACAAATAATTACACATATAATTTAATCTCATCAGTGTTATGAAAAAAAATAGAGCAGGTTAATAAGATAGGAAGTGATGGGGTAGAGTGCTATTTTAGGCAGTATGTGCTGGGGAGGCCCTCCAAGGAGTGAACAGTCCTGAATAAAATGTGGATATGAGTCATGTAGATATTTAGGAGAAACATAGTTTAGGCTAGGGAGACAGGAAATACGAAGGCCTGGAGGTGCTTGACATGTTCAAAAACAGCAAAGGAGACCAGTGAAGTAAGGTGAGTTAAAAGGAGGAGTGGTAGGAAATGAGGTCAGAGAGGTAGCCAAGGGCCAATCTGCAGCAGGCCTTGGAGGTTGGGGTAAGAACTTTGTATTTTTCCCTAATTGTGATGAGAAGCTATTAGAGTGTTTTGATCTGGGGATTGACAGTATCAGATTGACCTTTTACAAGCATCCCTCTGGCTGTGGTGGAGATAATGGATTGTGGGAGGTGAAGCAGGGAGGCAAGACAGGAGATTATTGTGTGAGTCCAAGTAAGAGATGGTGGTGCCAACTAGGGTGGCAGCAAGGGAAGCAGTGAAAGGTAGGTGGATTCAGCATCTATTTTTCTTTTGTTTTGGTTTTGTTATGACCAGAAAACAAGTGAGAATTCTTAATTCACAAAAGATGAAAGCACAAGACATTGATCTCCTTATACATACAATATTACAATAAGCTGATTAGCTGTGGACTATGAAAACATTTAAGACTTCACATACACACATGTGTACTTTGAAACAAGAAACACAGGACAATTTTAATCTTTGATATGTCATAACTACCAAGAGAAAGAACACTGATTTGAGTCTAATTGTTTTCCTGGCATGCAATCACTATATAGGCCAGGCCGAAAGCATACTGTATATTGTTAAGGACATCTTTAGGCAAATATAAACATTCTCATTTGGGAGCTTTTTCTCCCTACGCAAAACAATCTGCTTTTCCATCGCTGTCAAGTAGCTTGGTTTGTTATCAGTTTAACAAGATCATGACAACAAACAACATTTTCACCACAAAACTCAGGTGAGAGGTTTTTACACAGGTCATACAAAAAATATTTTTTCCCAAGAAAAGCAATCTGTAAATTATAGATGCAACCCTAAGAAAAAGAGTCTTGGTTACAAATCATTCACTTTCAAATACTGATGAAGAAATAAAGAATGGAGGGGTGGGTAGGGGTGGGTGGTAGAGGCAGTGGCATGGCAGGGAGCACAAAAGGTGTGAAATGAGGAAAACATTTGCCACAGGAAATACTGGATTCAGTTGATTTTTTAAAAAATGAGGTATTATAAGAACGTGCCAGTAAATGCAAAAAAAAACCCACCAAAATTAAAAACCAAAATGCACATTTCCAATGGAAAAATCTCTAAACCTCTTATAGTTTTCTTTATTCAGATTAGACATTTCATATACAGCAGTTAATCTAGAAAAATACATTTAAAAAAATCTTCAGCAGACCATGCTCTCTGTAACAAAACTTTCCAAACCCTGTTTTATTATACAAACCAATCTACAACAGTAGTGTAAAAAGAAATTCTCAAATTTAACAGTCATTTTCGATCTGACATCCATCTAATTTACACATGGGTTTCCACTATTCGTATTGCAGAGTTAGAATTCTGTAATAAATTTTTTCTAATGTATTCTGTACATATTAAATAATCTAAAAGGTTCCTCTTGTAGTGCATTTACCATTTAGCAAGTCTATTCAGCATTTTTCCAGTACCATTTGCATTACAGTGATTTGCCTGTAAATGTAATTAAAATCTAAAAGTGCACACAGTTAACTTTCTTAAATAACGGCCTACTTCTGGAGGAAACCTGATATTCACAGAAAAGAATGACCAATATCGTGATTAGTAATGAGGGGTTAGAATGCGCTCTGAGACTATATAGCACAATTATATACATAAGCTAAAGGACAGTGAGCCTTTAGCCTGTATTTACAACAAATAACGTTGGTTTCCACAGGGTCATACCAAGAACTCAGT
This sequence comes from Stenella coeruleoalba, assembly GCF_951394435.1. Classification (NCBI taxonomy): domain Eukaryota; kingdom Metazoa; phylum Chordata; class Mammalia; order Artiodactyla; family Delphinidae; genus Stenella; species Stenella coeruleoalba. Next base: position 87,207,703 of record NC_137152.1, on the reverse strand, counting down.
ATGGCACTAGATAGAATTAGGATTGTTAGCTACAAGTCAGTGTAGCACAGACAGCCCCAAAATACCCTGAACCGGCTTATGCTAAATTAAAGTCCAGTATATTACAATGTTTTAAGTACTATTAGTGTGCTGCTGTGCTACTCCGTGAAGACAGCAAGCCTTCATCGAGGGATCGCATCTGGGTTATAATGGGTCCTAGCAGTCAGGATGCCACTGTATGCAAGAAACCCTGAAAAAAGAATACACAGGTTTCAAAACAGATATACTTCATTTTGTTTAAAATGCCCAGGAGCATTTTCAAAATAACTGATAGTAAGTATTGTTTTATAAAGTGATGAACCTATTGAATCATAAGAAGAAATTCTACATTATCCAGTTTGAGGAGAAAAAATGTAGTATTCTTACCAAATTATCCAGTGTATATGACTGGTTAGAATCGCAAGTTTTGATTTTTACTGGAATTCAGAGTATGAAGTGCAAACATTCAGGATAAAATTAATTCAAACGTACACACAATTCTATCAACTTGCAACAGAGCAGCAAATATGAGGGCCTATCACACATCTGGACTCTCCCATTCCCTTCCGGTCCCTCAGAAAAGTGCAAAATCAAAGAATCACTGCTTGGTCCAAACATAAAATACATCAGGTATAAGGACTTGGAATCTGATGAAATCTGGCTTCTATTCCACAGGTTGTCTTCAGTAAGAGCCAACGTCTGAAGATGGAATTTATCTCGAGAAGAATTAACTCTACAATCTGATTCTGGTAGACGGTATAAACTGCTATGTTACCAGTCTCTTTCTCTGGCTTTAACAGAGTGGGACCAGACACAATTGCTATACTCTGATACGTCATTCTGGTTTCTTCTCCGTTTTCTATAACTCTTTTGAGATGTCTAAACAGAGTCTGCATTGTGTCCTGATTTGGCTTTGGCAACTGTTTGATTAGATCCTTCACAGCAGAGACACGCCGTCTTGGTTCTTGTTTAACTGCATTAACAAAATCATTAAAATGATCAAATGTAAGGAGAGGTTCTGGTAATTCTCGAAAAAGCATTTTCAGTGCTCCAGTGATGACATGAATATCTTCCCATTTACTATCCTTCAAGTCCAATTTCTCATCATGGTTGACTGCAAACCTCAGCTTCTGGATCACTGCAAAGTTGCCACTAACTCTGTAAATCCCATCAACATCCAACCCATATTGTTCAACATGTTCAGGGCACAATTTCACAAATTTTGGCACTGTGCCATTCTCTCTCTGACACAGATTAGCAAGATTGGTTCCAAATACCTGATCTTTAATATAACCTTTTTCACGAACAGCTTGCAAAGTGGGGCGTCGTGTAAGACACTTCTTTAAGTTGTTCTTGTTTTTTTTTTCTGTTCTGAAGAATCTCTGCTAGATACTTTTGTGGAACGCAATTTCTTCAGATTCTTATGGTCCTTTCCTTGATCGTGCTTTTCTATTCCTGGTGAATCTGATATATCTTCCTCAATTGCTTCATCGGGTTCTACTGTCTGATTACTGATAGTGCTACTAAGAACTTTAAACCACTCATTGATAACAGCGTCATTATCAAACTGAATCAGCACTTCTGTTCCTTGACGGGTTTTCAGCTCAAATACATTCTTTTTGCTGGATTTATCCTTTGAATCTCAATCATCGCCCCCTTAAGGTCCACCGCGAACTCTGGTTTGGACTGATTACTCCCAAACCAGCTTGTGCTACTTCCTTGAGTTTTGGTAAACAGTAAAGATGAACCCTGCAACACGGCCCAAGAAGACAACTAGTTCTTTCGAACCTTTTTCCCATTTGCAGTAACTTTTGTTACATTTAATAATCCATATTTCTCTTGACCCTTTGGACTGCTGTCTGTATCTTGGCTCTTTGGTGAAGAGGGAGAAGACTCATTTTCAGAGTAGCAGGGTTTTGAGGCAGTTGGAGATTCCTTGTCATTGGTGTCCAACACAATGGTGCTATGTCTCCACTTTAACACTATTGGTTCTTGCAGCCGCCTGTCCAGACTCCTACTTTTAATAATTTCTCTTTGCTGCTGAGATGAGGCATTATACTTTGGCAACTCCCATTCTGACCGAGATCCATCTGCACTGTAGTAATATTGTCTACCTTGATCATCAACATGCTTGAGCCACTCTTGATCTCCTGGACTTTGGGAATCTCCTTTGCTTATGTTTGTATCTCGAGTCCAACGAGGGGATTTCTGAGTTCTTTCCTGTGTTCCTCTGTTATAGTGATAACAATGCCCTGAACTATCTTTATGAGGTTCCCATTCTCCATTAATCTGAATTGCTGGGCTTCCGGGGCTCGGGGGGGAGAGACGAGTGGGATATTTTCAGTTCTTGCAGGTTAATGTAGACAGGAGAATCTGGCCGCCCTTGATTTGGAGGTGTTGTCGTCCTTATCTGCTCAGTGGAGCTGCTGCTAAGCTCATCACCGGACTCTGAATCTTAATATATCCATTCCGAGCCTTCTCCTGCTGAATCACAAGACTGTTCCTGGGAGAAGCCACCTTTCTCTACGTCCAAGAACTCTGGACCGGGAAAGTGACCAAATAAACGTGTCCTATTCTGGCCAGAAACTTTGGGAGAATGTGAGTCACTGTTGAACTTTCCATTATTATGGGTCAGGTTCAGGCTGAGGTTGACAGTCTGACCTGGAATATAATTGGGTCCAAAATTCTGATTGGCATCACGAATAAGACCTGTTCCTTGAACAGACGGCGATGGCTTTCCAAAACTTGAAAGCTCGGGCAATTTGTTCACATTTTCTGCTGACCTCTGAAGGTGGAGACTCTGCATCGTTTTCACAGAATGATGCGGCAGCCCCGCTGCCTGTTGCACAGGCGGCATCAGGCCTCTGTGGCCGACCTCCCTCACGTACTGGGCAGGCACATAAAACGCTTTGGAGTTCTCGTCCAGCTTGACCTGCAACCAGGCATCGCTGGTCTTCTTCACCAGGATGTATTGCTCACCTTGTTTTATCATGACCTTTCTGTCCTTCGCTTCGTTGTTTTTTTTTTTTTTTTTTTTTGCAGTATGCGGGCCTCTCACTGTTGTGGCCTCTCCCGTTGCGGAGCACAGGCTCCGGACGCGCAGGCTCAGCGGCCATGGCTCACAGGCCCAGCCGCTCCGCGGCATGTGGGATCTTCCCGGACCGGGGCACGAACCCATGTTCCCTGCATCGGCAGACGGACTCTCAACCACTGCGCCACCAGGGAAGCCCCCAGTCTTACATTTAAACCGAGGCCCCGGTGGCCTCGCGGGGGCCGGCTCCCTCCTGACCGCTCGGCCATGGCAGCGGGGAGCCCAGACGACCCCGAAGGGCGCTCACTCGCTTGCAGCTGGGCTGGCGCATCCCCATCAGCATCCATTTTAAAGGCAAAGCGAGTTAAAGCGAGTAAGCTGTGCTGATGAATTGGACATGGAGTGTGAGAGAGGGTCAAGGATGACTCCCAGTGTCTCAGCCTGAGCAACTAGGTTAATCGGGGTGACGTCTTTTGAGATGGGGAAAAATGAGAGAGGCACAGGTTCAGGGATGGGGGAAATCCTCAACTGAGTTTGGGATCTTTTAAATTTGAGGAGCCTATTAGGTATCTAACTGCAGTTGTGAAGAAGTTTGGAGAAAGGAACTATATATCAAACAAAGGGGTGCAAAGTGCTTGGATGGAAAGGGGGAGTTTCGGAGAAGCAAGCAGAGTTCCAGCAACACCCAGGCAGAGCACATCACACTTCCCAAAATGGAAAGAGAGCAGATTACATGTTTTTTTCTCATTATCTCCCTAACCAAGGGCTGGCAAAAAATTCAAGCTATATTAATTGGAGGGGTTTTTGTTACTGTAAATCAAGATAGGTAAAGGGACAGAGACTCTTCTAGCATCATAATCCAGCAAAAAGGCATGCCAAGAGAATGTCAATGACGGTGTGGAATGTTCAGCTTTCTCAAAGAGATTCCACCCCGAGGCCAGTCTTTGGTTTCTGCTCTCTCCATCCCCCGCCACTCACAGGACTGGAGAGGCTTCTTCATCTCCATTCAAGTTTGGAACTGGATGGAGCTGAGTGACTACCCAATCTAGACACCCACATCAGACAGGGAAGTTCCCAGAGGTCCAGGTGGATGGAGAGAAGAGGCAGGGAAAGTTTTCCCACCGACTGCAAGAGGGGGAGGAGTGCTCCAAAGCATCTAGAACAGAGGTCTTGTGCCCAATGAGGAAGTGAGAATTGAGTGGAGTAGTAAGGGGCCACTCAAAATCAACATGTCCTATAGATTCGGATTGGTTAGAATGTGTGATTTAAACGGGGAATAAAGGCCATTTTGTGCATTTTTCTGCACCCTGTGTATATATGGGTGACCAACTAACATGCTCTTTTAATCTCTCTCTTTCTTCCACCCAGGGGTTGCACAAGTATTCAGAGCGCATGGAAATACTGAACTCTTTGAAGGCAGGAACCGGCACTTAGTTTAGTAGCGCCACACAGTAGGCACTCAATAGGTGCTTGCTGAATTTTTTTAAAAAGCTAAAAGAATAATCCAAATAAACTGAGGTAAGAATCAAACCAAAGGGATAAGTGAGCAGAACAGAAGGAGAGGAGAAAAAAGAAAATGCAAATGTGAGGGATAAGGGCTGTCTGGCTGCACTTGGGAAAACAGTAAGATGCAATAGGAGTAGGGAAATAAAAAGGAAGCAAATTAGAGAGGTTAAAGTTATCATTAGAAAAGAAAGGTAGAATAAGAAAAGAAAAGAAAGGTAGAACTGAGCAAGTTTTGGCTGCCAGCTTTTCTGCCTGACTTCTGCCAACAAGGTGTGCAGTTTTGTTGATGACGACTTTTTCTTGGCCCTGTGCAACAATAGATCAACCACAGAAGAAAACTCAGAGTTTCAGCATTCAGTGGTCACAGCCAGGCAGTGGGGACGGGAGCCAGCCTTGATCAATGCAGAATTGACTTACAGTTTAATGCTTTTTTGTTTCAAAGTAAGATACCAGAAGAAGACAACTCGGGGGCAGGCTTCAAATTCCTCCTGCTAACACTGAAACACTAATAGGAGGAGTTGACATCATGGAACACAGCCTATACAGTATCACGAGAGGCTGACCTGTGGAAAGGGCATGACAACGAAGAGGTAGTGGGAAAAAGAAAGGGCAAAGACCTAAAAGGGAAGGCCAGGAAAGTGATGTACAGAGAAATATCAAAGGAGGGCTAGACCTATAAAATAGAAATTGATGGATGAGGGTATGAGGACATTAGAAAGATCTTTAAGAGGCTTCAGGGACTGTAAGAAAGAGGGCAAAGCAGAGATGTCACGTGGAACATCTTACATAACAAGTAGCTAGTGAAAGCTATTGTAATATATAACATGATGGAAAGAAGGGTGTGCATGCGGAGGAGGACCCCAGCACTTACTGTCCGCATGTAAATAAAGAGTGGAAATTCTATGGCTACCCAGCCAGTGGAGCCCTGATAAAACAAAAGTAGATGCTATGGTCCCTCTGTTTTAAACAGAAAGGAGACTGAGGCAGTGTGGTGACCAAGCATTTGTGTCAACAGAGTGGCATTAAGCATCTTAGTTCTGTCATTTAAAAGGTGTCCACTTTGGGCAAGTTCCCTTGATTTCTAAGCCTCAGTTTCCTTGTCCGTAAAATGGGGACAATAAAACCTAAATCACTGGGCTGTCATTAGTATTAGCAATGTACGGACCATTCCTTGCCCATAGGAGGCACTCACTATTATGACTATTAGTACTAGTACTCCTACTACTTTTTCTATTGATTCTATTATTCATCCGTCTTTTTACTTAAAAAAAAAATGAAATAAACAAACAAAATACACTGTTGAGGATTATCCCCGCCCTAATGAAAACTTCTTTTTTCTCCTGGTAAGGAAAGAGAGTGAACCAAAGGAGGAAGGGCAAAAGGCATGACCTTAGACATAAAGCCTTATTCAAGTAGGAGAATGCTGGTGTGTGTGTGTGTGTGTACAGCAAGCTGTCAGAGCAGGAATAACATATACAGTTGGCCCTCTGTATCGACGGGTTCTGCATCTGTGGATTCAACCAACTCTGCGTGCAAACACTTGGGAAAAAAATTCCAGAAAGTTCCAAAAAGTAAAGCTTGAATTTGCCACCCTGTGGCAACTATTTACATAGCATTTACATTATATATACAACTATTTACATAGCATTTACTTGGTATTATAAGCAATCTAGAGATGATTTAAAGTATATGGGAGGGGGCTTCCCTAGTGGCGCAGTGGTTGAGAGTCTACCTGCCAATGCAGGAGACACGGGTCCCGGTCTGGGAAGATCTCACATGCCACGGAGTGTCTGGGCCTGTGAGCCATGGCCGCTGAGCCTGCGTGTCCGGAGCCTGTGCTCCACAACGGGAGAGGCCACAACAGTGAGAGGCCCGCGAACCACCAAAAAAAAAAATAAATAAAAAAAATTATATGGGAGACGTGCTTAGATTACATACAAATACTTTGCCAGTTTGCATAAGGGACTTGAGCATCATGGATTTTGGCATCCATGGGGGTCATGGAACAAGTCCCCCACGGATAACGGGGGACTACTGTACTAAGACCATAGATGGGGAAAGGGTGAAGATTAGAGTTTAGTGTATTGAAAAAGTGGTGTCGACCATTTGTGGAAAGGTGTTTGGTGATAGGAAATGAAGTATAATGGGCAGAATATCTTGAATCTTTTATAATTAAAAACCCCATGGAGGAAACTTACACAAGCCTCTTAGATAGCCTCATCCACCAGAGGGCAGACAGCAGAAGGAAGAACTACAATCCTGCAGCCTGTGGAACAAAAACCACATTCACAGAAAGATAGACAAGATGAAAAGGCAGAGGGCTATGTACCAGATGAAGGAACAAGATACAACCCCAGAAAAACAACTAAATGAAGTGGAGATAGGCAACCTTCCAGAAAAAGAATTCAGAATAATGATAGTGAAGATGATCCAGGACCTCGGAAAAAGAATGGAGGCAAAGATCGAGAAAATGCAAGAAATGTTTAACAAAGACCTAGAAGAATTAAAGAACAAACAAACAGAGATGAGCAATACAATAACCGAAATGAAAACTACACTAGAAGGAATCAAAGGCAGAATAACTGAGGCAGAAGAACGGATAAGTGACCTGGAAGACAGAATGGTGGAATTCACTGCTGCTGAACAGAATAAAGAAAAAAGAATGAAAAGAAATGAAGACAGCCTAAGAGACCTCTGGGACAACATTAAACACAGCAACATTCACATTACAGGGGTCCCAGAAGGAGAAGAGAGAGAGAAAGGACCAGAGAAAATACTTGAAGAGATTATAATTGAAAACTTCCTTAACATGGGAAAGGAAATAGCCACGCAAGCCCAGGAAGCGCAGCGAGTCCCATACAGGATAAACCCAAGGAGAAACACACCGAGACACATAGTAATCAAATTGGCAAAAATTAAAGACAGAGAAAAATTATTGAAAGCAGCAAGGGAAAAATGACAAATAACATACAAGGGAACTCCCATAAGGTTAACAGCTGATTTCTCAGCAGAAACTCTACTAGCCAGAAGGGAGTGGCATGATATACTTAAAGTGATGAAAGGGAAGAACTTACAACCAAGATTACTCTACCCTGCAAGGATCTCATTCAGATTCGATGGAGAAATCAAAAGCTTTACAAACAAGCAAAAGCTAAGAGAATTCAGCAGCACGAAACCAGCTCTACAACAAATGCTAAAGGAACTTCTCTAAGTGAGACACACAAGAGAAGAAAAGGATCTACAAAAAAAAACCCAAAACAATTAAGAAAATGGTCATAGGAACATACATTTCGATAATTACCTTAAACGTGAATGGATTATTTTATTTTTTTAACATCTTTATTGGAGAATAATTACTTTACAATGGTGTGTTAGTTTCTGCTTTATAACAAAGTGAATCAGTTATACACATACATATGTCCCCATATCTCTTCCCTCTTGCGTCTCCCTCCCTCCCACCCTCCCTATCCCACCCCCCTAGGTGGTCACAAAGCACTGAGCTGATCTCGCTGTGCTATGCGACTGCTTCCCACTAGCAATCTATTCTATGTTTGGTAGCGTATATATGTCCATGCCACTCTCTCACTTTGTCACAGCTTACCCTTCCCCCTCCCCATATCGTCAAGTCCATTCTCTAGTAGGTCTGTGTCTTTTTTTTTTTTTTTTTTTTTTGCGGTACGCGGGCCTCTCACTGTTGTGGCCTCTCCCGTTGCGGAGCACAGGCTCCAGATGCGCAGGCTCAGCGGCCATGGCTCACAGGCCCAGCCGCTCCGCGGCATGTGGGATCCTCCCGGACCGGGGCACGAACCCACGTCCCCTGCATCGGCAGGCGGACTCCCAACCACTGTGCCACCAGGGAAGCCCAGGTCTGTGTCTTTATTCCTGTCTTGCCCCTAGGTTCTTCATGACCTTTTTTTCCCTTAGATTGTATATATATATATATATATATATATGTTAGCATACGGTATTTGTTTTTCTCTTTCTGACTTACTTCACTCTGTATGACAGACTCTAGGAATGTGAATGGATTAAATGCTCCAACCAAAAGACAGAGTTTTGCTGAATGGAAACAAAAACAAGACACATATATATGCTGTCTACAAGAGATCCACTTCAGACCTAGGGACACATACAGACTGAAAGTGAGGGGATGGAAAAAGATATGCCATGCAAATGGAAATCAAAAGAAAGCTGGAGTAGCTATACTCATATCAGATAAAATAGGCTTTAAAATAAAGAATGTTACAAGAGACAAGGAAGGACAGGACATAATGATCAAGGGATCAATCCAAGAAGAAGATATAACAATTGTAAATATGTATGAACCCAACATAGGAGCACCTCAATACATAAGGCAACTACTAACAGCTATAAGAGAGGAAATCGACAGTAACACAATAATAGTGGGGAACTTTGACACCTCCCTTACACCAATGGACAGATGATCCAAAAAGAAAATTAATAAGGAAACACAAACATTAAATGACACAGTAGACCATATATATTTGATTGATATTTATAGGACATTCCATCCAAAAACAGCAGATTACACTTTCTTCTCAGGTGCACACAGAATATTCTCCAGGATAGATCACATCTTGGGTCACAACTTAAGCCTCAGTAAATTTAAGAAAATTGAAATCATATCAAGCATCTTTTCTGACCACAATGCTATGAGATTAGAAATGAATTACAGGGAAAAAAAATGTAAGAAACACAGACACATGGAGGGTAAACAATACGTTACTAAATAACCAAGAGATCACGGAAGAAATCAAAGAAAAAATCAAAAAATACCTAGAGAAAAATGACAATGAAAACATGCCAATCCAAAATCTATGGGATGCAGCAAAAGCAGTTCTAAGAGGGAAGTTTATAGCTATACAAGCCTACCTCAAGAAACAAGAAAAATCTCGTAAACAATCTAACTTTATACCTAAATGAACTAGAGAAAGAAGAACAAACAAAACCCAAAGTTAGCAGAAGGAAAGAAATCATAAAGATCAGAGCAGAACTAAATGAAACAGAAACAAAGAAAACAATAACAAAGATCAATAAAACTAAAAGCTGGTTCTCTGAGAAGATAAACAAAATTGATAAACCATTAGCCAGACTCATCAAGAAAAAGAGGGAGAGGACTCAAATCAATAAAATTAGAAATGAAAAAGGAGAAGTTACAACAGACACCGCAGAACTACAAAGCATCCTAAGAGACCACTACAAGCAACTCTATGCCAATAAAATGGACAACCTGGAAGAAATGGACAAATTCTTAGAAAGGTATAACCTTCCAAGATTGAACCAGGAAGAAACAGAAAACATGAACAGACCAATCACAAGTAATGAAATTGAAACTGAGATTAAAAATCTCCAACAAACAAAAGTCCAGGACCAGATGGCTTCACAAGTGAATTCTATCAAACATTTAGAGAAGAGCTAACTCCCATTCTTCTCAAACTCTTCCAAAAATTGCAGATGAAGGAACACTCCCAAACTCATTCTACGGGGCCACCATCACCCTGATACCAAAACCAGACAAAGATACTACAAGCAAAGAAAATTACAGACTAATATCACTGATGAATATAGATTTAAAAATCCTCAACAAAATACTAGCAAACAGAATCCAACAACACATTAAAAGGATCATACACCATGATCAAGTGGGATTTATCCCAGGAATGCAAGGATTCTTCAATATATGCAAATCAATCAATGTGATACACCATATTAACAAACTGAAGAATAAAAACCATATGATCATCTCAATAGATGCAGAAAAAGCTTTTGACAAAATTCAACACCGATTTATGATAAAAACTCTCCAGAAAGTGGGCATACAGGGAAGCTACCTCAACATAATAAAGGCCGTACACGACAAACCCACAGCAAACATCATTCTCAATGGTGAAAAACTGAAAGCATTTCCTCTAAGCTCAGGAACAAGACAACGATGTCCATTCTCACCACTATTATTCAACATCATTTTGGAAGTCCTAGCCACGGCAATCAGAGAAGAAAAAGAAATAAAAGGAATACAAATTGGAAAAGAAGAAGTAAAACTGTCACTGTGTGCAGATGACATGATACTATACATAGAGAATCCTAAAAATGCCACCAGAAAACTACTAGAGCTAATCAATGAATTTGGTAAAGTAGCAGGATACAAAATTAGTGCACAGAAATCTTTTGCATTCCTATACACTAATGATGAAAAATCTGAAAGAGAAATTAAGGAAACACTCCCATTTACCATTGCAACAAAAAGAATAAAATACCTAGGAATAAACCTACCTAGGGAGACAAAAGACCTTTATGCAGAAAACTATAAGACACTGATGAAAGAAATTAAAGATGATACCAACAGATGGAGAGATATACCATGTTCTTGGATTGGAAGAATCAATATTGTGAAAATGACTGTAGTACCCAAAGCAATCTACAGATTCAATGCAATCCCTATCAAATTACCAATGGCATTTTTTACGGAACTAGAACAAATCATCTTAAAATTTGTATGGAGACACAAAAGACCCCAAATAGCCAAAGCAGTCTTGAGGGAAAAAAATGGAACTGGAGGAATCAGACTCCCTGACTTCAGGCTCTATTACAAAGCTACAGTAATCAAGACAATATGGTACTGGCACAAAAACAGAAATATAGATCAATGGAACAGGATAGAAAGCCCAGAGATAAACCCACACACCTATAGTCAACTAATCTATGACAAAGGAGGCAAGGATATGCAATGGAGAAAAAACAGTTTCTTCAATAAGTGGTGCTGGGAAAACTGGACAGCTACATGTAAAAGAATGAAATTAGAACACTCCCTAGCACCTTACACAAAAATAAACTCAAAATGGATTCGAGACCCAAATGTAAGACCTGACACTATAAAGCTCTTAGAGGAAAACATAGGAAGAACAGTGTTTGACATAAATCACAGCCAGATATTTTTTGATCCACCTCCTAGAGTAATGGAAATAAAAACAAAAATAAACAAATGGGACCAAATGAAACTTCAAAGCTTTTGCACAGCAAAGGAAACCATAAACAAGACCAAAAGACAACCATCAGAATGGGAGAAAATATTTGCAAATGAATCAGCAGACAAAGGATTAATCTCCAAAATATATAAACAGCTCATGCAGCTCAATATTAAAGAAACAAACAACCCAATTCAAAAATAGGCAGAAGACCTAAATAGACATTTCTCCAAAGAAAACATACAGATGGCCAAGAAGCACATGAAAACTTCTCAACATCACTAATTATTACAGAAATGAAAATCAAAACTACAATAAGGTATCACCTCACACCAGTTAGAATGGGCATCATCAGAAAATCTACAAACAACAAATGCTGGAGAGGGTGTGGAGAAAAGGGAACCCTCTTGCACTTTTGGTGGGAATGTAAATTGATACAGCCACTATGGAGAACAGTATGGAGGTTCCTTAAAAAACTAAAAATAGGGGCTTCCCTGGTGGCGCAGTTGTTGAGAGTCCGCCTGCCGATGCAGGGGACATGGGTTCGTGCCCCGGTCCGGGAAGATTCCACATGCCGCGGAGCGGCTGGGCCCGCGAGCCGTGGCCGCTGAGCCTGCGCGTCCGGAGCCTGTGCTCCGCAACGGGAGAGACCACAGCAGTGAGAGGCCCGCGTACCGTAAAAAAAAAAAAAAAAAAAAAAAAAACTAAACTAAAAATAGGCTTACCATATGATCCAGCAATCCCACTACTGGGCATATACCCTGAGAAAACCATAATTCAAAAAGACACATGCACCCCAATGTTCATTGCAGCACTGTTTACATAAGCCAGGTCATGGAAGCAACCTAAATGCCCATCGACAGACGAATGGATAAAGAAGATGTGGTACATATATACAATGGAATATTACTCAGCCATACAAAAGAACGAAACTGAGTCATTTGCTGAGATGTGGATGGATCTAGAGACTGTCATACAGAGTGAAGTAAGTCAGAAAGGGAAAAACAAATATCATATATTAACACATGTATGTGGAACCTAGAAAAATGGTACAGATGAACTGGTTTGTAGGGAAGAAGTTGAGACACAGATGTAGAGAACAAACATATGGACACCAAGGGGGGAAAACTGCAGTGGGGTGGGGATGGTGGTGTGCTGAATTGGGCGATTGGGATTGACATGTGTACACTGATGTGTATAAAATTGATGACTAATAAGAACCTGCAGTATAAAAAAACAAACAAACAAAAAACAACTAATACTAAACTGTCTTCGGGTTATTTGTATGGAAATAGGTTAATATAATAGTTTCAGACATTAAAAAAACAAAAAAAAAAACAACAAAAAAAAAACCCATGACATGGCTTAGCCCTTCGTTTGTCTGGCGTAAAACACGGGCAGCTCGAACGGAGAGACAGAGGGGGAACTGGATAATCTTATCCTTTACTCAGCTGCCTCTTTTTGCTTCTCCTCTCTTGCCTCAGAGAAGAGGCAACCGTCCCAGAGCCTCAGAGCTGAGCTGGGCTACACATCGATAGAATGCTTGCCTGGTAGAGCTGGGGAGGTTTCTTTTCTTTTCTTGGCCATGTGTCTTATTTTAGTAATAAGCAACAAGCAATACAGAGAATGCTCAGACTGAGGGGGAAGAGGATAAGACAGACAGTCCTCACAACTCCGGTGAAAGCCTGTTCCTGGGGGTGTAGGTAGGAGCACTGCCCATGGAGAAATGCATTTCATCAATGGTTCTGAAGAGGAAAAGGAGCCCCAGGAGGGGACAGAGACTGGAACAAGCCACACAGGCAACCAAATAAAAAAGCTGCCAGTAAGAAGAGCAAGGCTTATAGCAGCCCCAAAGTTAAAAAGCAGAGAGCTTAGAAATGCAAAAGGCTACCCACCTATGCTGTTCTTTGGGGTGCAGGCTGGCTGCTGGTTTGGAGTCAAGGTCAGGGGCTCAGAGAGGCCCTAGGAAGAGGAATGGCTACATAACTTGCAAGGCTCAGTGCAAAATGAAAATGCAGGGTCCTTTGTTCAAGAGCTATTAAGAATTCCAAGACAGTGACAGCAGAAGATTAAACTAAGCCTGGGCCTTATTGAGCGTGGGACCCTGTGGGACTGCATGGGACACACACCCATGAAGCCAGACTTACCTAGTAATTTTTTTTTTTTTTTTTTTTTTTTTTTTGCGGTACACGGGCCTCTCACTGTTGTGGCCTCTCCCGTTGCGGAGCACAGGCTCCAGATGCGCAGGCTCAGCGGCCATGGCTTACAGGCCCAGCTGCTCCGCGGCATGTGGGATCCTCCCGGACCGGGGCACGAACCCATGTCCCCCGCATCGGCAGGCGGACTCAACCACTGTGCCACCAGGGAAGCCCTACCTAGGAACATTTTTAAGTGGGTCCCCAAATATGGGCTTATTGTATTTTATTTTATTTTTTGGCCATGCAGCCTGTGAGATCTTAGTTCCCTGACCAGGGGTCGAACCTGTTCCCTCTGCAGTGGAAGCGTGAAGTCTTAACTATTGGACCGCCAGGGAAGTCCCTCACTTTTTTACTTAATAAATCAAGAAGATAGGGCTAGAATAACTTTTGTGTTGTTTTGTTCCAAGCTTTGTTTTCTGAATTTGAAAACTCTTATATTATTTTATATTGTATAATATATATTCTATTAAAACAATGCAACCGTATAGTCATAACAGTAAATGAAGAGAAAGTGTGAATATCTTTTGCAGATGTGCATGAATGGCCAAGCGCCTGTCCTTTAGATAGGAGCTCTGTTTCCTATTTCCTTTAGCGGCCCTGGTCATGTGTGATTTTGATTGAGGCTCTGGAAAATGGAGAATAAAGGAGGGGAAGACTATTTCCCAGCCCCATCCTGCACATATATTATCATTCTGGGCTCTTCTCCCAGCTCCCCTCCCTCCAAAATCTTTCCCTGCGCTCGTTAATGTTCATTCTGCTCATTTGTCACCCCTTGTGGCAGCTATTAAACCAAATTCTTACTTTGAGACTTGATAATTAAATGGAAAGAAGCATTTATCCTGCCTTTTCAGTAGGAACTATATTTCAGCATAATTAAATAGCCATAGTTTCATTTTACTTTGTATTTATTTAACACTTACATAGTACTTACCATGCACCAGGCCTTACTCTGATTGCTTTAGTAATACTACCTCCTTTAACTCTCATAGCAACCACATTTTACAGATAAGGAAATTGAGGCACTGAGCAGTTAAGTGACTTAGTCACACAGGTAGCAAGTGGTGGGACCAGGATTGGAATATAGACAGTCTGACTCTAAAGTCCATACTTTTACCGCTGCCCTAGGCTGCCCTGGTTGAACAAAGGAAGTTCTTTCTTGAAGAATGCCAGCTAGTAAATAGAGATGGAGTGATAGAATTAAGAAACTATTTTTAGGGCTTCCCTGGTGGCGCAGTGGTTGCGAGTCCGCCTGCCGATGCAGGGGACACGGGTTCGTGCCCCGGTCCGGGAAGATCCCACATGCTGCGGAGCAGCTGGGCCCATGAGCCATGGCCGCTGAGCCTGCGCGTCCGGAGCCTGTGCTCCGCAACGGGAGAGGCCACAACAGTGAGAGGCCCGCGTACCGCAAAAAAAAAAAAAAAAAAAAAAGAAACTATTTTTAAAACTGTCATGAATTCATGATCCAGGCAAAAATTGTCAAGTGGGATTAAAACTATTGTGTGGATAGTTGATGAGGAGCTGGACATCTGTGTGGGGCTAAAGTAACAGTCCACAGACTATTCTCTGGGCATCGGGAGGCAAAGATAACTCTATAATGGATCCGGCTGCCATCATGCTGATGCAGTGGTCAGTCATAGCGTTACTACCGGTGGAGCAACCAGACGTGTGTCTTCTGATGTGCTGCAGTATGTTACACAATGCCACGTTGATGTATAGTAGCCAAAGATATTGGACTTGAATGTGATCAAACCTTTAGACCTAATGTCCTGTTTACAGGAAATATAGGAGATTGAGGAACAGCTAAATAATACCACAAGCAAGCACATAGACAGATCCCAAAAGTGGGACGTTCTTCAGAACAACTGGCCTGGTTTCTTCAATAAGTCAAGTTAACATGAAATTAAAAAAGAGTGTTCTGAAGTTAAGGAGTTGTAAGGGACATTTTAAGATGAATGCATGATTTTGGACTGAATTCTGATTTGGACAAACCAGCTGTAAAGGACATTTCTGGAATAATTGGGCAAAATTTGAGTACGGGGCTTCCCTGGTGGCACAGTGGTTGAGAGTCCGCCTGCCGATGCAGGGGACACGGGTTCGTGCCCTGGTCCGGGAAGATACCACATGCCGTGGAGCAGCTGGGCCTGTGAGCCATGGCCGCTGAGCCTGCGCGTCCGGAGCCTGTGCTCTGTAACGGGAGAGGCCACAGCAGGGAGAGGCCCACGTACCACACACACACACAAAATATTTGAGTACGGTTTGAGCATTAGAAGGTGTTAAAGAATTTGTACACTGAAGTAAAGAATATATATGATTATTTTAAAAATGTCCCCTCAAAAGTAAATTATGTCCTTCACTCTCACTCTTTTTACAGCATGGTCTGTCCACTTCTTTGCTCTGAGTCCTGGCTCCCTGCTTGCACATTGCTTCCTGCAGCAGATGTTGTTGTTGCTCTACCTATGTCTTCTGGGCTTTTAATATTTCTGTCCATGCTAGTCTGACTTCCAACTACCAGCTCCTCTGTCTCTTTGCCTGGACTTTTTTCTCCAGCCCCCAGAGTCCTCTTTGCCTGCACATAGAAGCCAGAAGTACCAGGGCATGCATACCTCCCTAAGACACCTCTGAATCAATAACTGACAGGAGAGGGTTATCCCTCAGGCGGGATAACTCTGAGATGCATGTTCTACTGTACTTCCTAGAATTCTCCAGCACGATTAAACTCCAGTTATCCACAGTGGTAATTTGCTTTATAACACACGCATTTATTGGCTTTCTTCTCTCCCATATCTCACTTCCCCACTCCTTTATGGGAATTTCCTACAATCACCTCCCAAACAGAGTACTCATGCTGGAATCCTTATCTCAGAGTCTGATTTGGGAACAATACAAACGGAAACATTTCCCCTAGAGCTGTCTCCTGTGGGAATTGCTCTTTCTCCCAAAGTCGGAGAGCAAGAGAGACACCACCAGCTTTTTCCTAGCGCCCTTCTTTCACTCTTGTGCAACATTTCTTCCTTCTTTCATTCTCACACCATTTACTCCTATGCTTCCTCATTGCTATCATTTATTGGCATCCTGGTCACTACCCCAGATCCATGGAAGATTCTGGTACTCCTCTGTACTCCCCTTCCTGTCATTAGCCCGTGGTTCCCATATGGAAGCCCCAACTCTTAGCTTCTTGGCGCCTTCATCTCAGGTTATCTTCAGCTCTGTCCCATTTCACCCACTGCCTTAGCCACGCTATGGACCTCATCATCACCCACTGCTCTATCTCTGAATCTCTAAGCTCCAATTTCCATCCTTAAACTGTAAGATCCCACTTCACCAGCTCTTTTTCTTTTTTGATATTTGTTTTTGGACCTGGCTGCACCTGCCCTATAAGCTTCCACCCAAAGTCAGTCCTATAATCTCCCTTTTCTGAGAACTGCTGGAGAAGATCACCCAAGCTTGAAGATCATTGACATGGTCTTCAGCCTCATTTGAACTCTCAGCTCTTAGTCAATCTTTTGTTTATGGTTAGCAGCCTCTCTCTCTAGTAATGTTCTTGACAGTTGCCCAGGGCCCCTCTCATTCACTCCCAACATCTTCCAACTGGGTTTCCATTTTGCCTCTGAGTCTTGGCTCTGTCCTCTTTTACAATCTTCCTTTTCCCATCTAGTGATTCCATTCTTCCTCAAGGACTTGGCTCAAGTGTGTATGCACAACATTTCCTCTAGCTGTCCCTTCAGGACCCCAACTCTGGCTCTAGGCTTGGACTGGCAGCTCTGCTGGGTCCATCCAACTTCACTGCTTCCCTAGTACTTTCCCCTCCCCTCTCAACCACTAAAAGGGGATTCAGACAACTCCTATTCATCAATTCATCTTTTCAACAAATAGTTGTTATGTATCTCTTGAGCCTGGTGACATGTGCACTGCCAAGAACTATGCTAGGTGCTGGGATATGATGGTAAATGAGAAAGACAAGGTTTCTGACCTCATGGCCTTGCACATTGTGACATTACCATTGAAGAAATCTGACAGAAAATATTAAGAGTAAGAAGGAACTACTTTAGGTAGGGTAGTTAGGGAACATCTCTATGAAGAAGTAACATTTGATTCAGGACTTGAAGTTTTAAAAGGAAGCAGACATGTGAAGAACCCAGTGGAAAAGCATTTTAGGCAGAGGGAACTACAAATGAAAGAGTGCTGAGGCTAGAAAGAGCTTGATACGTAACGCAAATACAGAAGGCCAATATGGACGAAGCATAGTAAGTTGAGGGGAGAAGAGTAGGAGAAATGCATGGGGCCATATCTGGTAGGAGTTTGAATTTTATTTTAAGTGTGATGGGAATCCAGTAGAGGGTTTTGATCAGGAGAGTGACATGATTTAATTTCCATTTTTAAACGATTACCTTATCTTACAGTTTGGGCAAGCGATGAGTTTCCCTTGGGCTAGGATAGTAAAAGTGGAGGTGGGAGAACTGGATGAATTAGAAATTCATATTGGATGTAGAATGGTCAGGATTTGCTGATGGATTAAATTTGGGGAGTGAGAGAGAAGGAGGAATCAATGATGACTCCCAGGTTTCTGACATAAGTTAGTGTCATTTTTCTAAGATGGAAAACATGGGGAAAGACAGATTGGGTGGGAGGAGGGTGTCAAGAGTTCTATTTTATAGGTGTCGTATTAGAGTTGTTCAATAGAAGTCCAAGTGTCGATTTTAAATGGGCAGGTGTATATATGAATCTGAAGTTTAGAGTATTTTTAGGGTCTTCACTGGGAATCATCAGCATAAAGATGGTATTTAGAGCCATAGACAGTGATGAAACCACTTAAGGAGTGATTTGAGAGAGAAGAGAAGAGGGAGCTCAAGATAAAATATGGGTAACTCTGATATTTAGAGTTCAGGTAGAGGACACTGAGAAGTAAAGATTGGTAAAAAAAATATGGTATTTACAAAGCCAAAGAGGAAAAGTTTCAAGGAAATACGGAGTGATCATCTATGTCAAATGCTAATGAGAGGGCTAATAAAATAAGGACAAAAATGTAATCATTGGATTTTTTGGGGGGGCGGTCAAAAGCCCCACGTTTTATTATTATTACTGAAGAAGGACCACCTAAAAAAAGGGTTTGAAGGGTTAAGTACAAGGTCTTAAATTGATCATTTTTATCCTTTTGTTTAATTTTATGTCATTCTACCCTTTCTCAAGCTCCTTTGTAGATCACAAGTAGATTTATTTATTTGTTTATTTATTTATTTTTTAACACCTTTATTGGAGTATAATTGCTTTACAATGGTGTGTTAGTTTCTGCTTTATAACAAAGTGAATCAGCTATACATATACATGTGCCCCCATATCTCTTGCGTCTCCCTCCCTCCCACCCTCCCTATCCCACCCCTCTAGGTGGTCACAAAGCACCGAGCTGATCTCCCTGTGCGATGCAGCTGCTTCCGACTAGC
This sequence comes from Stenella coeruleoalba, assembly GCF_951394435.1. NCBI lineage: Eukaryota > Metazoa > Chordata > Mammalia > Artiodactyla > Delphinidae > Stenella > Stenella coeruleoalba. Next base: position 87,188,526 of record NC_137152.1, on the reverse strand, counting down.
TATCTATTTTCCATTTGGTAGTGTATATATGTCCACGCCACTCTCTCACTTCGTCCCAGGTTACCCTTCCCCCTCCCCGTGTCCTCAAGTCCATTCTCTACGTCTGCGTCTTTATTGCTGTCCTGCCCCTAGGTTCTTCATAACCATTTTTGTTTGTTTGTTTTAGATTCCATATATATATATGTGTTAGCATACGGTATTTGTTTTTCTCTTTCTGACTTACTTCACTCTGTATGATCATTGGATTTTGCAACATAGATATCTCTGGGGATTTGACAAGAGTGGTTTCAGTAGATTGATGGGCATAGAAGCCAGACTGGAGTGGATTTAAGATCAAATAAGGTGTGAGGAAGAAGAGATTGCATGTGTAGGCAATTCTTTCAAGAGTGTTTTCTGTTAATGGATACAGAAATGTGAGGAAGCAGCTGGAGGGATAGTAGGGTCAAGGAAAAGTTTATTTGGGGGATAGTAAATGCTAACTCATGAATTATATGCTGCTAAGAATTGTATGTTGCTAAGAATTATTTAGTAGAGAGACTTCCCTGGTGGTCCAGTGGTTAAGACTCTGTGCTCCCAATGTACGGGGCCTGGGTTCGATCCCTGGTCAGGGACCTAATATCCCACATACCACAATTAAGCCCACGCGATGCAGCTACTGAGTCTGTGCGCTCTAGAGCCTGCACACTGCAACTAGAGAGCCCACGTGCTGCAACTAGAGAACCCCGTGCACGGCAATGAAGATCCAGCACAGCCAAAATAAAATAAATAAATAATTAAAAAAATAATTATTCAGTAGAGACAGCAAAAGTCCTCATAAAGGAGAGAAGTGATGCCGTGGCAATGATTTCTAGATATCCTCTAATAACTGTCTCCTCCTCTTCCACGATAATAAAACTCCCAATTCATAGCTGGCCTCATGACCTACTAGAATAAAGGTATACTTTCCAGCCTTCTTTGCTGCTAGATGTGGCAATATAACTATCTCTGGCTAATCAGATATAACCAGAAGTGTCATGTGACAGCTCTTGGGAACCTTCTTTGAAAGACAGCTGGCACATGCCCTTTGTCCCATCTTTTGTCCTTTCCTCCATCCAGTTGCCTGAAATTTGGATGTGATGGCTGGAACTCAAGCTACCATTTTGGGCCTTGAGGACAAGGGCCACATCCAAGGGATGCAGTGAGTTGAGAGGCACATGAGCTTTGAAGATTTTGTGGAGCAGGGTCACCATATCAACTCTGGACTGCCTACTTTCATTCCTTTATGTGTGAGAGAAATAAACTCTCTTGTCTAAGCCACTATTATTTTGGACCCCTGTTGCTCATAGATGAACCTAATCTTAACTGATTTAGGTGGGATCCAATGCACAAGTGAAAGGAATGGTCTTTAACAGCAGACAGTTCATCCAATATATCAGAAAGCAAGGGTACAGGTAGAGGTAGGTGGGTAGATGTGGTGGTGAGAAAGTAAGGAAGTTCTCATTTAATTCATTCTCTTTTCTCAATGCGGTGGGAGGTGAGGTTTTCAGCTGAGAATGGAAATGGACAGTAGAGGGTTGTATGTAGAATAGAGAAGGTATCAGACAGAATTTAATATCTAGAAGAGCAAGGAGATGGCTTTGACATCTGTGAGGAACCCTCTATTAGAGCTGAATTATTTCTCTCCTTATTTCTACCAGCCCTGTTCTCCTGAATCCTTGACTCCATGATCACTTTTTTGTGCTTTATTTTCTAGAGTACCCTGATTCCGTTATCCTCATGATTTCCACCCAGTACTTCCAAAGCTGTGCCCTCTCCCTGAGTTCCCCAGATAGGATTTCCTTGGATCTCAGTGGTTTCCTAAAACTGAACTAGATTTGCCATATGCCCTTGTTGGACTGGATTAGCAGGTTTTTACACCCCACCCCACCCCGGTCTCACCATTTACTTTTCTGATTTGCCTCATAGGCCTTCTAGCTTTCTCTCTCTTAAGCAAACTCTGGCCATCAACTGACACCTTCTCCACTTTTCAACCCAATTTCCAGCTTGCCCATCTTTCAAACCCTAGTTCTTGTCATGCTTCCTTCAGGAAGGCTTTTCTAACTCGTTTCATCTACCTTGATTTTTAAATTAGTGAATGAATAAGTTGACACCTAGTATGTGACTAGAGTTGATTGCTGTCTCTGAATAACTATCCATAAGTATCTATACACTTATAATCTGTACCACATAGTTGAACACGTGACATGTGGAAGTTTCTTCCCACTCTTTCCACTCTTCCCCTTCTTTCCTTGCACTTTATCTTCTTACTAAGAGTGGGCTTTTTGCAAATAAAAGAAAAGATTCAGCGTTTTCCCCCTCCAAAATGAAGCATTGGAGTCATGCTTCAAGATGAGGTCAATACTAGCAAGAGAGCTTTATGTTGTACATGTGTTACTCTGAAGAGCATGAAAGACCATAGATAGTGTTTCTTGGACCAATTACATCAGACCCAATTTGGAGAGTTGGTTAAAAAGTGAAGATTTCTATGAGCCAAGAGACATATGTAAGAATATTTAGGGCAATGTTATTTATAATAGCCAAGGAAACAAACAATAACAACAGCAAAACTGGAAACAACCCAAATGACCATGAACAAGAGAATGGATAAGTAAATTGTGCTGTACTCACAAAATGGAATACTGCATAGCAATGAAAATGACTAAACTACAGTCAAATGCACCAACATGAATGAATCTCAAAAACAGTGTTGACATGCCGTGAGTGGCTAGGCCCGTGAGCCATGGCCACTGAGCCTGTGCGTCCGGAGCCTGTGCTCCACAACGGGAGAGGCCACAACAGTGAGAGGCCCGCATACTGCAAAAAAAAAAAAAAAAGAATCCACCTGCCAATGCAGGGAACACAGGTTCAAGCCCTGGTCCGGGAAGATCCCACATACCACGGAGCAACTAAGCCCGTGTGCCACAGCTACTGAGCCTGCACTTCAGAGCCCGTGAGTCACAACTACTGAGCCTGTGTGCCACAACCACTGAAGCCTGCGTGCCTAGGGTCCGAGCTCCGCAACAAGAGAAGCCACCACAATGAGAAGCCCGTGCACCGCAACAAAGAGTAGCCCCTGCTCGCCACAGCTAGAGAAAGCCCACATGCAGCAATGAAGACCCAATGCAGCCAAAAATAAAATAAATTTAAAAAAAGAAAAAAAGAAATGGAACATAAACCTAAGTATAAGAGTGAATTAAAACATTTAAAAGAAGAGATAGAAAATCTTTGTGACACTGGGTTAGACATAAAATTCTTAGCTTTGAGACCAAAAAACATGATCCATAAATGAAAAAAATTGATAAGCTGCACTTAATGCTATTTCTGAACTGCAAAATTTTTTGAATTAAGAAAACTCAACCTACTGTATAGCACAGGGAACTCTACTCAATATTCTTTAATAACCTATATGGGAATAGAATCTGAAGAAGAATTGATATATGTATAACAATCTCTTTGCTGTGCACTTGAAACTAACACAACATTGTAAATCAACTATACTCCAATATAAAATAAAAATTTTTAAATAATAAAAAAACAGTATTGAATGATAAAGCAAGTTGCCAAAGAATATAAATAGTATGACATCATTATATAAATTCCTAAAACAAGCAAGATAAATAGTTTTTTTCTAATTCAAAGATACAATCACATGTGGAAAACAATAAGAAAAACAAAAAGTAATTAATATAAAATTCAGAAACGTGCTTGCCTCTTGGAGGAAGAGAGAGGAATGCAACTGGGGAGGGGTACACAGAGAAATGTTCTATTTATAAAGCTCAGTGTTTGGTACATGGGTGTTCATTGCATTACGGTTCTTTAAATTATACATATGTATCATATATATCCCTTTGTATGCAGACCTCACAGTGAAAAATTTAAGTGTAGATTTCTAGTCCCTGCTCAGATCTACTGAATCTGAATTATTAATAGTGAAGTTCCTGAATCTACGTTTTCATTTGGTACCCTGAATGGTTCTGTAGACAGAACTACTGACATGAGGGCTTTTTACATACATAACCCATAGAGCCAGGAACCTGGAGCTGAGAAGCAGGCTAGAAAAAGACCCACGGGTCTGTGGAAGAGAAGAGAAAGAAAAACTATAGAGCAAAGGGATGCCAGATACCCCTTCCAGATGCCTATGTGTTGCCTGGTAGAAGACCTGAGGTTTTGGAAAAGTCAAGACAATTTGTATACCATGCTTTGAGTTCCATATTTTAATTGTGATTGGTCGTAGAAAAGGCTTTTCTATATCTACACACCCTCCCAGATATTACAAGCATAAGTAAAGTGTTACATGAGGTTTTTTTTCATCTTACTACAAGTTCCACAACAGTATGTGTACTAGTCAGCTAGGGCTGCGATGACAAAATACTACAGACTGAGTGGCTTAAACAACTGTATTTTCTCACAGTTGTAGAGGCTAGAAGTCCGAGATCAAGGTGTCTACAGGGTTGGTTTCTTCTGAGGTCTCTTTCCTTGGCTTGCAAATGGACACCTTCTGGTTGTGTGTTCGCGTGGTTGTCTCTCTGTGCGAGCATGTGTTTGGTGTCTCTGCCTGTGTCCTAACTTCTTTTAATACGGACACAGTCATATTGGATTCGGGCCCTCCCTAATGATCTCATTTTAACTTAATGTCCTCTTTAACGTCCCTATCCGCTGCATTCTGAGTTACTAGGGGTGAGGGGTTCAACATATGAATTGAGGAGGGGCGCAATTCAGCCCATCACAGTATGGAATATGTATTTTGGTTTTGTTTGTTTGTTTTGGTATGACCTTTGTGGTACCCTGCACAGAGCTGTGCATACAGTGGTGCCTAATTCATACTGATTGCTTGATCAGTAACTCAGCTAAAAGGTTTGGTGGGGGAAAAGGTATAAAGCAATGTGTGAGATGGATTCATCTTTCTCCAGAGTTGACTGGTTGTCGCATGTTCATCAGATTGACTAGCTGATCAGTTATCTTCAATTCCAAATAAGCCAGGCATTAAGAATCCAGGAGACATTCACTCCGAAACATTATAAAGCATTAAGCTGCTTGAAGCCTGAACTCTTAGCACTTTGACATTTCCTTTAAAAGCTGTTGGAATCCCTCTCTCCAGGAAACCCCGTCGGAGGGAGCTTAGTGTTTTACTTATCCAAGTCTTTGCAGCAATGAATTAAACATGTATCTAAAAGGGAGGCATCAAATCTTGCAGCATCTCCCTGTCCCATGCTGAGCTGGCACATCCCAAGGGCAAGGCCAATCACCTCGTCATGGAACGGCGGAGTCAGACAGATGTATTGGAGAGGAGGAAAAAAAGCAAAGAAAACCCTTTCCTTGGCAAAGAAAGAGTCTTTGATTTAGAGCTGCTGAGACTGTTTCTTTGATTCCTATCGGCACCGGCCTGCCCTCTGGGGGATCTGGCAGGCATGTGGGGTTTGGGAATGAGGGAAGGAAGCAGAAGTTTGTAAAGGAAAGACACAAAGCAAACCTGGCCAGACTCTGCTAATAAACATCCAATGTGTTCATCTACATCTACCACTTCATTTCACCTTCACAACAACCTTAGGAAATAGGCAGGACAGGTACTATTTCTCTCTCATTATAGATATGAAAAAGAAGCCCAGAGAGATGGAGACGTGTACAGACAGCTGGTTGGTGGTAGAGCTGAGGTCCAGGGTTCCAGGGCTCTTTCAACAGACTGGTTCTCCTTGGGTGAAGAATTAATCTAATTTTCCTGCCACCCCAATTTTATATAGGGAGCGGGGGGGGGGATGATTTGCACCACAGATTTTAGGATGAGAACATAACCTTGGAAATCATCAGAAGAGAATACAAGAATTCAGGGAAAGGCCCAGCGGGACTCTAGACGTCTATTTCTTTCCATAACTCACTTTGTAAAACCACCTCTGTGAGATTGTCTGGCTTGTGCCTCCTCTGAAATATCCAACTTATCCAACTTCAGTAGTGACCCATGAGGTCTCCCTGTGCCAAGCCCTGCTTACCACTCTGACCTCCTCTCTCTCCAAGTCTCTGCTATTGTCCCACGATCCAGCCAACAGGACCGTGAACAGTTCCTGGAGCATGCTGGGTTCACACCTCCCAGCCTTCTAACACTTGCTTTTCTGCCTCCTTCAGTCTCATGAGCTCTCCATTCTCCCAGTCTGTTAGTCCCTTCCCTTCCTCCTCTACAAAGCAGGACCCCATGGCATGCCCCCTCAGCATTATTGTCCCTTTGCTAGCACCCCTACACTTCATTCACACACACCCAACCAAACCCCAACTAGGGACAGCACAACGCGACTTCTCTGCTCCTACGATTGAATGGCTAAGCACTGCTGGAGGCAAATCCCACAACTCTGGAGACTGCTGCTCCTATAAACTTCCAGTCTCTTCAGCTAGGCCTGCAGCCCACTCATCAGGCCTCTCACTTGTCCATGGTCCAATCCCTCTCACACTCTTCTCGATGATGTCTCCAAACTTTTCGCTACCCTCCTCAGTCCCTTTACTTGACCCTGCTTGCCTCCCTCTTGGCAGAAAACTTTGCTTACCACCTCACTGAGAAATTTGAGGACATTGGGATGGATCTCTCCAACTTCCTACTCCCATCAACTACAGTCTCCTCTCCATCCACAGCCATCCTTCCTTTCTTCTCCCCCAGTTTCAGGGGGTGAGGTACCCTCTTCCTGTTTAAGGCCAACACCTTTAGCCAGGCCTTGGACCTACCCTTCCTGCTTCCTCCAGGACCTTACTCTGTCAGATGACCCCTCTCTCCCTCATCCTCTATATCTCTTCCTCAACTGGGTTCTTCCTCTCAGCCTAAAAGTTCAAGCCTCTCTTATAAAAACAGAACAAAAAAGCCAAAACAAACCCAAACCTTTTTTTTTGGCCCTTTTTCTTGATCCCTTCTAGCTACTATTCAGTCTCTTTTCCTGTCCTTCTCATCTAATTTTCTCAGGAGAGTATTCTACATATGCTATGTTCACATTCTTTACATTCACTTCTCAACCAGCTAAAGTCTGGCTTCTGTCCCTCCCCTACTACTTTGCTAAATACTCTTGCTAAAAATCACTACTCCTTGCCAACTCAATGGACACTGCTCAGTTCCTAGCAAATCTCTCAGAGGTTTTTGAGATTTCTGACCACTCCCTCTTTAAAGAAAAAAAATAACAGGCTCTTGGCTTCCACAGCCCCCTGTTCTCCTTGTAATACACGTTATTTATCCCTCTGCACGTGTGTAGGCTCCTTTTCCGCCACTTACCCCTTCACTGTTGGTATTCCCCACTGTTGTCCTTAGCCCCCTGCTTTCATCCTGTGCTAGTTTCTCCCTGCATGATCTCATTCATTCTCATGTTAGTAACTCCTCTTTTGGTTGGAGAAAAAAAAAAAACCCTCACTCAAATTATCCTCGATGGCTGGGCTTTGATTTGAGGCTGCACATAGCCTGAGATGGGAACTCTATCAGGTAGTGAAGCAGCTTCAAGAATGGGCAAGTCCCTCCATCTCTTTCTTGGGCCACATGCTCACTTTCTCTCTTTTTGTATCCTTTTGTCCAGTGTCTACTCCATTCTTCTCTTTCTACTGCCTGATATCCTCTGTTTATCCATTGTTTTCATCCCCTTCTTACTTCAGCTTCAAATGGCCTCAGCTTGTCGTGTCCCAATTTTCTACAATCTTCCATCTTCGACTTCCAGTGTTAACTGGCCTGGAGTCTCTGTAGTTCTTAGTTCAAAAGAGAGAGAGATTCTAATAATCCCAGTTTATCTTTTTCACCAGGCCATGGGTCATAAATCTCTGGTCAGTTTACAGATTGGCTGCCCTTGGGTCAGGGACATACTTGGTTCCATTGGCTGCAAGCACGGCAGGTGTGGGGAGTAGGTTAGATGGATCATGTAGCACAAACTATAGCTGCTTGGACATCAGTCAGTGGCTGCATTAAGTTCCCTTAGAAGTGCTGTGGTCATGGCAGGCCATGACTAATATCCTCAGTGTAATCTCACATCTAAATCTCTAGCACAGACACTCCCCAGGACTTTAAACGTTTAATTTTTTTTTTTTTTTTTTGCGGTATGCGGGCCTCTCACTGTTGTGGCCTCTTCCGTTGCGGAGCACAGGCTCCGGACGCGCAGGCTCAGCGGCCATGGCTCACGCGCCCAGCTGCTCCGCGGCATGTGGGATCTTCCCGGACCGGGGCACAAACCCGTGTCCCCTGCATCGGCAGGCGGACTCTCAACCACTGCACCACCAGGGAAGCCCAAAACGTTTTAAATTTTTAATATTAAAATGGAAGCATTTACCTTTCAAAATGCCTGCTAGGCATCACCTCTTGGATACTCCCTAGGCAAATTAAACTCAACATGTCCAAAAGGGGAAATGCTCCATTTTCTTCTAAACCAGCACCACCTTTTGGATTCTCTATCGTAGCTGACGGCACCACCATTTTATTGCTCTTTTTATTACTGCTGTTGTTAGTACTATCCATAGAGCTACCCAGACTAGAGACCTGAGTATCATTTTGAAGTTTCCTTCACATAAATCATCCATATTCAATTGATCACAAAGCCCTGCCTATTTTATCTCCTGATTTTTTTTCTTAATTCCATTCTCTCCTTTCCACACTGCTCCAGTTTAGGCCACCATTAGTTTTCACGTGGATGGTAGCAACAGCCTCCCAACTGGGTTCCCCTTTTATGGTCTTGTCCCTCTATAACCCATCCCTCACACCGCAGTAGAGTGATCTGTATTTCTGAAAACATACATGACCATTCCTCTTCTCTGTCTTAGATCTTGCAATGACTCTCTGTTGTCTACCGGATCAAGACTAAGCACTTAAAATAACGTACAAGGCCCTGCTCTTCCTTGTGCTCCAGCTCCTCAGCTACCACCACTTGTCTTTCATTTCACATCTCAGCATCACCACACTACTTATTCCCTCCACACAGCATGCTGTTTCTCACCTCTATGCCTTTGCTTCTGCTGACCCTCTCTGCTTGGAATACCTTCGCCCTGTTCCTTCCCCCACATGACGGGATCATTCAGATTCTGTTCAGGTATAACTTCCTCCAGGAAACTATTTTGTCTTCTCTCCTGTTTCCAATGTGAACAAGGCAGTCCTCTATGTTCTAATTATGTCCTGGTCTTATTTCTAGCATTGCGTATCTTCCCACATTGCTCTTCAGAGGGCAGAACCTGTGTCTTATTCATATCTATATTACTAACACCTAGCATAGGTCTTGGCATGCAGTAGGGGCTCAATTTTTGTTGAATGCATGAAAGAAGGAGAGGAAAAGGATGCTGAGGCAATAATACGTAGGCCGTTGAGACAAAGGAGATAGGGAGGATGAGAAGAAGAGGGAGGGAAGATAGAGAAGATGGGAGGGGAGAGTGAGAGAGAGAACGAGAGGAACCACCACGCTGGGTCAAAATCATCTTTCCTCTGACCTAACTCAGAGAAACTAGCCAGAGGGCTGGGAGCTGGCTCATCCCCCTTTTCCCTCTCCTAGAATCACAAAAGCTGGCAGAGCTATGTCAAGGGCTGGGCACAAGAAGCCCTGGAGATAGATGGAAATGCAGGCTAAAGGGCTGTCAGCTGGGTCACTCCTGACAGCTGTAGCAAAAGGGCAGCAGACTATAAGAGGATGTGGTCCTGCTGGGCTGCTGGAACCAGAGATGGGAGAGCCATTCGTTATTAATAACCATAACTAGGCCGTGGTGGCACAGAGAGGTGACTACCTCCAACTGGCTAGGATTCCACTTTTCAAATAAGCCATCGCTTCCCACACCTGTGGGTAATGGCGCAGTTCCCAAAATGAAGCCATAGTCCTATCAGCCAATCCCAGGTGGTTTGGGCTTTTAAACCACATAGAGAAATGACAAATGACAAGGGCTTTGAAATAAGAGGCTGAAAGCCTAGGAATTATGATAGTGTGGCCTGGACTCAAGGAAGACTAATCCTAGTAGAAGCAGAAAGAAGGTCCTTCCCTTGGAACAGAATGCTCCATCCTCTCGTTTCCCCCAAACCACTCCCGGCTCAGGCTTCCCCATTTCTGTCAAGGATGTAAATAGCCTCTCAGTCACCAGGCTCTTCTTCACTATTTAATCATTAATTAGCCAAGACTTGCTTAATCTTTCTATAAAATTTCTCTCTGCTCTTCCCCAGTTAAGTTCTTTACACTCAGGTTAACATATAATATAGTTGCCTCCTAAAGCCCAAAGTCTTCAGTGGTTCCATGGTGTCCAACAAATGGAATCCACACTGCTAATCCCAAGCTTTCTTTCCAATTCTGTTTCTTACCATCTCCAGTATCAACCTTTTACTCCTGCCAGTCTAGAAACTCACAGTTTTCTGAACTCTCCCTTATGCTGTCCTACATCTGGGCTTGACTTGAGGGTTCCTTCCACCTAAAATGCTCTTCACCAATCTCTCCCCCCGGGACATCGCTGCTAAGTCCATACTCAGAGCCAAGGACAGCCCCTGTCATTTACTATCAGTGTGAAATTGGGCAAGTTGTGTTGCTCCCCTAAACTTCCATTTCCTCATCAGTAAATGGGGGTAAAAACAATACGATTCAGGGCTGATGGGAGAAATACATAAATTTTTAAAAGGCATTCAGTGTTCTAGTTATGTTCAGAAGAGGGAATTATTGAAAAGATAGCAGGTTGCTCACAGAATCAACTGGAAAGGCTGGCTATCCAGTTCAGAAAAGGGTCAGGGACCAAGGGAAGCTGGGCAGGGAGACTCCCCAAGTAGCTCACATCTCAGGGTCAGTCTAACTAAAATGCCACTGCTGATGCTACCTTGCCATGGGTACCACCCTTGGACTCCTGACACCCCTCTGCTTAAGTGCTCCGTGAATGGTAGCTTTCATATTAAATCTTCACCAACTGTTGAGGCTCAACTCAATTACCACAATAATAATACCCCCCACCCCCCAGTTTCCAACACCCTGAAATGTTGATATTCTCACTTGATCCTTTCAAGCACCTGGTCAGGTAGAAATTAGCAAGCTGGAGCAGAACTGATTAGGTCTAGGATACATGGCCAGTAAGTGACAGACTGAAAGCCAGGTAAACGCATTGAGTCACAATGGGCCTTGTTCACCTACCCGGCGACCTTAGGCCTGTGTAACTCTATGCATTTGCCTTGGGCCTGAAGTGGGTAGAGAGTATCTTTTGAGATTGAACTTAAGGTTAAACAGGACAATGCTGGCAACTTTAGTGCAGCCCTTCCAGATATACAGAAAATGAAAGTTGTGCCATCTGGCTTTTAATATTCTACTTGGGTGCTGTCTATTTAGTTAATAAAAGAAAACCCTAATCACTGTCCTTTGCTAAGCGAGCTGTTATAACATCTGTTTGAAAGCCCCCTACACACAAATAATTAAACAAGCACCGTGTCCTCTGCGGGTGAGGCAGGGAAGTCAGCTGTACTGCCAGCGTTCTCCAGCTGTACAATGCTCGACATCCCAGAGTGCTAGTTCATTCAGCAGCTATTTACTCAATGGCTACCATTGCCCAGGCCCCAGGGGAGGAGGTGGGAATAGAGACAGAGAGGGAGGCCTAGTTCTTGCCCTTAAGAAGCTTACAGTCCAGTGGCGGAGAAAAATGGGTAGCCAGATAATTCAGTACAGTGATCAGTGCTCTGGCAGAGGGAGACACCGGGTGCTGTGCAAGGCGAGGAGGGGCATCTCACCCGGCCTTGGGAGCCAGAGCAGGTTTCCTGGAAGAGGAGGAGACGAAGAGCTCAATCCGGAAGAGGGACTTCCCTGGTAGCCCAGTGGTTAAGACTCTGTGATCCCAATGTAGGGGGCGTAGGTTCCCCGGTTGGGGATACCACATGCCACATGGTACGGCCAAAAATTTAAAAAAAAAAAAGAGAGAGCTCAGTCCTGAAGAAGCAGAAGTTAGAAGTTAGTGAGTTAAAGATGGGGACAGGCTGGGGTGGGTAGGTGAGTAGACGCTGCAAGCAAGGTGATTGTGTTGCACAAATCCAGGGGGCGCCATTCACCCTGTGGTCTATGACAGAAACTGCCCCTGGAGTCATGTGACTCAGTGACAGAAAGGAATTAGCCTCCCAATTTTCCAGAAAACCTTTTTTTTTTTTAACCGGTTGGTGCTTTTTCTCTTTTCTTTTTAATTTTATGTTGGAGTATAGTTGATTAACAATTTTGTGTCAATTTCAAGTGTACATCCAGAAAACCTTTAAAAAGCTAGACTGAGAATCTGGACAAGGTCTTATGCTAAATGCAAAGAAAAGGTCTTTAGGAGGAGGCTATGGCACGAGGGAAGGGGGCACGAGTGGGTTTCTAGGTTTCTACAAAGACTGAGTTGAGACCTCCACTGAAAGCATCTCACCATGCCCCTAGACCTGGAAACAGTGCTGGGGCCTGGCTGGAGAAAGGAAAGGCTGTCAGGAGGTAAAGCTGGAGAAGGCTGCAACTTCAGACCAGGGACGCTAACAGGCAAGACTCATCCCTAAGCGAAACCAGGAAAGAAATTCACCGTCAGTCTTATATTTTACAATCAGGAATGGCTCATTTTCATAAACCCACTTTTAATACGAGAAAGCCCTGGGCAAGATTGCGAAATAAAATAATCATACTCCTTTCATTCATACTGTATTGTGTGGTTTACACAAAGTTTCATTTTCTTTGTTTTTCATCCTAGCTTCACAATAAGCCAACGAGGCAGGTAGAACAGGGATTGCCACTCCCTTATGGCAGATGAAAAAACTGAGGCCCAGAACAGTTAAGTTACCCCAATTCACAGGGAAGCAGCCGAGCTAGAATTCAGACCTTTTTAGACCCGGTGCACGCTTGTTCCACGCACCACGGAGGAAGGCCTGCCTTTGACAGCTTGCTGGCGAGCTCCCTCACCCCCGCCTCCTGCCTTGGGACATCACACTCCTTACATCCACTTTGGATTTTTCTCCCCCTTCGGCGCTACCCTTTCTAGGCCACATGACCTCATCCACATCCAACCTTTCTCTTATCTCAGGAATGTGTCCAGGTAGAGAAGCTCTTTTTAAGGCTCTACTCCGGGGGGGGGGGGGGGGGGGGCGGGCAGAACTTACCTACTAACCTAATTAATATTCCTGAGAGGTTTGGGAAATGACTGTTACCTCTCCCAGAGAACAGTGCACTTTAAGTTCTCAATGCCTTAATCCAAAGGATGGACTCCAATGGTGAGAATTCTAGCGTTTTGGCCTATTTTGAAGCACACTCAGATCCTACCATGTACGTGCCCCCAGCACACACACACCCCGGGACTAGCCACACCTGGGTGAGCTAACAAGCTACTCATCTAGTCCTTCGCCCATAGGTTAGACAAGTGCCTTCTGCCCTCTGAACCCCACGTACCCAGGGACCACATCTCCTTGACTCACAGCTGACCAACTGGCACGCTGGCCAGCTGGCACCGTGAGCTCTCCAGGGAGAGCCAGCTTCGGGTGCTAACGGCACACTCCTGCCTGGTCTGGAGAGCCGGCCCCCCCGCCATAGGTGCCCCCTTCCTGCCCCTCCAGGTAGCTGCAGCTGCCCTCTCCTTTCCCCTGGGATGCTCTGGGATTCTTGTCAGGTCGGAGCCAGGAGGCGTGAGGCCCAGGTTTGTCACGATGGGAAAATGGAAATCATGGAAATCACAGTCACAGAGCACACGTGTGCTCTGTGCTGACCGAGGTAGCAGTCCTGGGGCAGGTCCGCTCAGGCCTCTGATAAGACCCTGGGAAGAGAAAGGAGGAGAAAGATTTCACTTAAAAGCCAACGAAGCCCAGAAAGGAGAGTGCCTTTCTGTAGGAAGGGCTTATGCCTGGCATTGAGCTGGAGGAAAGCGGCCACGCTCCCCATAACTGGGAAAAGGGATGGAGCTGCACAGACCTGGTGGGGGGCAGTCCTGGGGGCGCTGGGAGGGAGATCAGGAGGCCCATTTAGCACTTTGCTCCTGCCGCCTCCCTCGGACTGGCAGGTACAGTGGGGGAGTGCCGATTCCTCTCCCAGCAAGAACTCTGTGGAGCCATCACTGTGGGAAGGGAAGTCCTTTAGTCCTCTGTGCCACTGGCCCGTAGGTCTGAGCCCCTGGCCCTAATTTGCCCTCTGGGCTTCTCCCTCAGAGCCCCTTCCCGTCCCTGGTCTCTCCTATCCAGGCCCTCAGTCAACCCTGCTGTCCTCCAGCCCCCTCCTTCCACGGTGAGGGCTCCACAGTTTAATTATGCTCCAGCACTGTGTTTCCCTGTTCCCCTGGCTATAAAATTGCCTAATTTAGCTCTCTAGATCTATTTAGATCTCTAATTGATATGACAGTTGGAGCGTATATCTCTCCCACCTCTGCCCTTTATTTTATCTATTTATTTTCTGAAATCTGTTTGCCTTTCTCGAGTCTTCACAACTGGAACTGAAATTAGAGCTGTAAAGCACATCATGCCAGTGGCTGCAATGAAACTAAATCTCTGTTCAAAAATGCTTATTCATATTGTATTCCGAATGTTCTACTTCATGTGCCAAAGCTTTTACCACTAGCAACAAGCCATTGGAGAAATAAGTACTAAATGTAAATCGAGTTAGACCACCCATGGGTCCTATTTGAAATGACTGGTCAGAACAGGTAAATTCAAAGAGTAAAGTGGAAAGGGAATTCCTTCTAATTAGGAAACAGGGTTTTGTATACCCTCTCTATCAATATGTTTTTGTCTCCCTTTTTATCTTCCGTGTAGTAAGGAAGAAAGAAGTAGAGAGAATGGGGCAGCTGAAAAAGCAAATGAAGTTAAACTAGTTTGCATTTGCAAAGTGTAGGCCAGTGGTTCTCAAACTTGAACCTGAATCAAAATCACCTATTGGTCTGGGGCAGGGCCTGAGAATTTCCATGCTAACATGTCCCCAGGTGGTACTAATGCTGTTGGTCTGGGGACCACACTTTGAGAACCACCACTGCTTTAGGGGCTATGCTGTGTAGGCTTAAAGGTCACGAGTCTCTGGTCCTGGGAAGACTTGCCCAGTGGCAGGCACTGCCCCGTGTGCCCTGGAGGAGGTTCTAGCTCAGCGGGCAGAGCTCAGCAACCCGCTCCTGGGGAGCCTACAGTGGCCAAAGAGCACAGGTTACGCCCGGGACCTCCTGTCAAAGGCCTGGTCTCTTCTGGAGTCGTCTAACTCCTGCCAAGTCACGCCTCCCTCTTTCTGGGTGGCAGACGGATCTGTAGCACTGATAAGCCCGAGGGAACGTGGTCTCAGATGAGCCCCAGGCTGCAGAGCAGGCGTGGTTCTCAAACTGAGCGTGCATCAGAGTCTCCTGGGGCAGGGGTGCTTGGGAAAAGCCAGATTGCGGGGCCCACCCGCAGAGCTTCTGAATGTTAGGTCTAGGGTGGTGGTGGCTGAGAATGTGAGTTTCCAGCAAGTTCCCAGGTGATGCTGACTGATGCCTCTTGGCCAAGAGAATAAAAAGGCTTCTGTGTTCTTATGACTGAGGCAGAGAGGCTGCTGAGAAAGATGCAGACCAGGAGCAGCCTGAGCAGAGGCTGGGTATTTACTTGGCACCAGACTAAAAATTCTGAGTGACTAGATTTTTGTTAAGGATTAGTGAGAAAGCACCAAATTATATACAGCATTTACTCATTCTAAATATATTTGAAACTAATCATTGGATGATGTTATTTACGTTCAGCTGTTTCAACAAAGGGAAGAGGCTTTGCAGTAGGCCCTTTACATATGTTACCTCATTTGCTTCTCACAACAAACAAATGGAAAAAGACATCAAAAAAAAAGTCTTCATTTTTCCAGATGAAGAAACTGAGCCTCAAAGAGCTTGAGTGACCTGCCTAAGGTCACACAGCTGATAAGAGCGGGACCTGAGTTGAGGTCTGGCTCCAAAGCCCTTTCCGCTATACCCTGCTCACGAATGCATCCTTATTGAAAGAGCAGAGGAAGGAGGGAGAGTGTTTTCAGGGAAATCATGATAGAAACAAAATATCTGTCATGGAGAGTAAGCAATGAGGATGGAGGCTGAAGGGATAGGTCAGGACTAGATTGTGAAGGGCCTTGAAAGTCACCCAAGGAATTTGTACTTTATCATAGTCAATGAGGAGCTGCTGCAAACACTGTAGCAGGGGTAGGATGCTAAATTGGGTGTAGCCTAAGAGGCCGGTGAGGGGAAGTCCTGGGGGTAAGAGCAGAGGGGGTGGAATCACAGAGCCCTGGAGCTGGAATTCCTCTTAGGCTCTCTCTCTATAACATCCATCCAGGGATTTGGGACAAGTGACCTTAGAGACTGGGTCAAAGGGTGCTAGGAGAAATGCCCCTCGTGCGCCAGGAGTGCCCTGCACGGTAATGAGTACATGCGTGCGTCGAACAGTTAGAGCTGTTACAGGTTCATCCGCCAGGAGGAAATGCGAGGTACCTTCCTGGCCCCTCCAGGCTCCTCCACTTGCCTGGGACAGTGGCTAGGGGAAGTCAGCCTGGACCAGGCTGAAATAAAAGAGATCACGTCAGTGGCTCAGGGCTTGGAACCCAAGGCCCTGGACCAGGTGAGGCTGGCCTTGAGGACTAAAGCTCTGCCCCAAGACACAGAGAGGCGTGCTAGGGATTTTCAGAGGGCCCACCACACCCTGCTAATGCATTTCCTGCTCTTCATTTTGCAGCAAGACCCAGGGGTTCACAACTGGCACCTATGCTGTGGCCACCGGCAGGATCTGCTCACTGGAGTCCTCCCTCACCATGTGTCGGCTGCCACTGCAGCCTGTTTGGCGGTGAAGTATGTGCAACCTCGCATTATGGCCTGTTTACAGCCCGGTGGAGCCACAGTGATGGAATTTGTACGGATTCCTTTGCTGCTTCTGCTTATCGCTGTACAGTGGCAGCGAGGCCCAAAGGAGACCAAAGCCTGGTCTTTCAACAGTTCCCTGGGCCCCTCCGGATCGCCCCTCTGTCTTGGGGAGCTGGAGAGGGGCTGAGAGGAGGCTTCTGACCCCAGTTAACAATCAGGAGGCCAAGCACTTGGGAAGACACAAAGCTTTTGTTTAAATATCAAATCCCCCAAGTAGTAAACAGGCCAATACTTAGGGCAGCGTTCACAATGCCCCACAGCAAGCGAGACAGATGGACCACAGGCCTTACAAGAAGGCCAGGAAATGGGCATTTTTAGAAGTTCCAAGACTTGAGCCAAATAAGAGCGAGGGCCAAACAAGGCTTTCACAAGCGTTGTGCTGGGCTGAGAGGGAGAAATGGCAGCGGTCACTGTGCAAGGAAGATTACGGATGCTCGGTCCGGACAGAAGGGTGCTGGTTAAAACCTCACCAGAACGGACATTTATTGTCCCTGCTTCTGTGTCCTGCTTAATATGTTTCTCTCATCTGTAAAGACCAATCTCTCTCTCATTAAAAAATTTTATCATGAAATATTCAGATATACAAAATATATAGAATAGCCTAATATACACCCATTTATTCACCATTGTGTTTAAGAAATCAGACCTTACAAATATAATTGGCATCTCCTGTTTACCCCATTCCCATCCACTTCCCCACTTCCGAGTAAGAGTACCCTGATTTGGAGTTTATCATTCCGTCGCATGAGAAAGCACCTTCGTTGTTCTCTGTTAACCCATATTCATCAGTAATTTCAAACCTAGGGCAAAACTCACCGCCTGGTGCAAAATCATCCCCAATTAATCGCACCTCACCTAAATTTCTTTATTCTCTCTTCTAAGGTTTACATCTATCACTTTTTTTTACTCTGTTCCCTGTTACCTGTGGATTCATTCCTCAATAACAGTAAACTTCCTTTATGGGCTCCCTTGGTCCCTCCAACCAGCACTGATGTTAGTTCTGAAGGTGAAATGTAGTTGGCTTATTTATTTATTTATTTGCGGTATGCAGGCCTCTCACTGTTGTGGCCTCTCCTGTTGAGGAGCACAGGCTCTGGACGCGCAGGCTCAGCGGCCATGGCTCACGGGCCCAGCCGCTCCGCGGCACGTGGGATCTTCCCGAACCGGAGCACGAACCCGCGTCCCCTGCATCGGCAGGCGGACTCTCAACCACTGCGCCACCAGGGAAGCCCTATAGTTGGCTTTTAAGTTAAAATAGTCCTTGATTCAAATCCTGACTTCATCACTTACTAGCTCTGTGACCTTGAGCAATCAGCTCCTTTCTCTGGGCCCCTAGTTCCTTATCTATGAGATGGGGGGGTCACATTAAGTTTGCTGTGAAGATCAAGAAAGATAACATATTGGGGTTTATCATCCCCATGCATGTGAAAGTCACCTTCAATGTATTGAAATCCACAGCCATCATCAATTTCAAACTTGTGAGCATTGATTTTGTTGCTTGTGCTTATTTGATTCATCTATTGGTTACGCACTGTCTCCTGATACACTATAATCGCTCCATGTGCATAAATGTCTTGTCTTCCCAGAAAAGCTGTATGCTCATGAAAAGCAGAGAGTGAGCCTCACAGAATGATAATATAATTTATTGCCCAAACCAAGATATTTTTTAGAGTAGGGAAGGGGTGTTAATAATTGCATCAGGTCCCAGCATAAACAAGGACTGTCCTAAGGTAACCGGGATATATGGTCATCCTAGTCATATATCTCTTCAGAATCTCCTCCAACCCTCAGCCCAGTGCCAGGTGTGGAGTAGATGCTTGCTAAATCAATGCTGTGGAGTGGAATTGAAGGGCTGGCAGCCTTGGAAGTTAGCAAACATGGCTAGCCTTGTGTAGCTCAACCCTTCCTCCCTCTGTCTCTTGCACGCCCTTCTCCTTATTCAGCACTAATGTCACCCCCAAATGGTACATTCATCATCCCAAATTAGCCATTATTAAAGCCATTCATTTGCAGGGCTGCAGCTAAAATGAATTGTGTTATTATTCCAGTTATGGCAATGAATGGCTGAACATCAAAAGCCATTTTGATTTTGCAGCAAGAAGGCAATCAATTATTGTGTCCTGCTGGTTTGTCCAAAGCAGCATCTAGCTTGCTGCTGGTGAAAAAAGTCTCCCTCGGGCTTCCCTGGTGGCGCAGTGGGTGGGAGTCCATCTGCCGATGCAGGGGACGTGGGTTCGTGCCCCGGTCCGGGAGGATCCCACATGCCACAGAGCGGCTGGGCCCATGAGCCGTGGCCGCTGGGCCTGTGCGTTCGGAGCCTGTGCTCCACAACGGGAGAGGCCACAACAGTGAGAGGCCCGCATACCACAAAAAAAAAAAAAAAAAAAAAGAAAAGAAAAAGAAAAAAAGTATCCCTCCCCACCTAGTCATACACACAATTCCTTGGACCTCCCCTCACGACACTTGAGAGCCCAGGAAGGAGAAGGACATATTTCTTCTACCAGTCTGGGGTCAATTTTACCTCTCAAAACCTGGGTTCTTCTTCCACTACAGATGCAAGAAAAAAGTGTCCTTGTGTTTTCTCTCTGATTGTGGTGGCCAGGTTGAATGGAGGAATACAGCAAAAAAATTTTGCAGCTCACAAATAACCTTGTGAGCAGTAAAAGCCTGCTTTACTCCAAAGAAGAATTTGAGTTTACAAGAAAAGTATTGGAAAATTATTCCCCTATACCCTTGCTTTCTGTGATTCCACTTTTAAAAGCATAAGCGTTGGGGCTTCCCTGGTGGCACAGTGGTTGAGAGTCCGCCTGCCGATGCAGGGGACACGGGTTCGTGCCCCGGTCCAGGAAGATCCCACATGCCACGGAGCGGCTGGGCCCGTGAGCCATGGCCGCTGAGCCTGAGCCTCCGGAGCCTGTGCTCCGCAACGGGAGAGGCCACAACAGTGAGAGGCCCACGTACTGCAAAAAAAAAAAAAAAAAAAAAAAAAAGCATAAGCGTTGGAACTTCCCTGGTGGCGCAGTGGTTAAGAATCCGCCTGCCAATGCAGGAGACACGGGTTTGAGCCCTAGTCCGGGAAGATCTCACATGCCACGGAGCAACTAAGCCCGTGCGCCACAACTACTGAGCCTGTGAACCACAACTACTGAGCCCACATGCCACAACTACTGAAGCCCGTGCACCTGGAGCCCGTGCTCCACAATAAAAGAAGCCACCGCAGTGAGAAGCCTGCTCACCGTGACTAGAGAAAGCCCACGCAGCAAGGAAGACCCAGTGCAGCCATAAATAAATAAATAAATAAATAAATAAGGGTTAAGTCTAATTAAAGGCAAGCCAATGGGGAAAAAATAAACCCTGGGGTCTTCTTGGCTTTGAGGCTGAGGTATGAGACTCCTCCTGGCTTATACTGCTTTCATCTCTCCCCTTCTGATCCCTACAGACACGGCAGTGTGCCAGACTTGGGGTGATTCGTTGGTTCAGTCCCCTCCACTGTCCTGCGTACCTACGCTATAGGCTGGTCTCGTTGGAGGCAACTTTGCAAGGCCCAGCAGCCTCATTTCTGGGTTCCTCCTTCTTGAGTCACACAGTTCTCTGGATCCCCACCCTGGCTGCCCAGTACCATCACGTTGCCAAGTTACTGATGCATGAAAAAGGCCTGAGGTAGATCATCTCCCGGAAAACACCTGCATCTTAATAGGGTCTTTACTGCTTTACCTCAACGGAGTGATTTAAACTCCCAGGGTAGGACAGTGCAGGTTGGGATGGAGTGATGGTGACAATCTTGCCGGGATAAGGTATTGATTAGCAGGCCCTTTCTGGGCTGGGAATAATGATGACGGTGATGAGAATAATAGCAGTGACTGGGCTTTGGCTGTTTACACTGTGCTACACATAAACCAAGCAGGCCGGGCTCCTCCAAACCCCACTGTGCATAGCCTTGAGCTGTTGGGAAGATTAAATGAGCTAAAGTATTGCAACACTTCAAAGCATATTTCCTGAGGGCTGTACTGGGTAAGGTGCTGTGAGCTCTGCTACTTCTCCTCATGTCACACTTTGGCTCTGCTGCCTGTAGCCAGAGCCCCTCACTGATGGTCCGTCTCCCCTTCTCCCAGCTTGGCTTTAGGAGTCGGGCCTGGGGGTAAGACTTAGCAAAAGTGTGCGACGTAGAGCAAGTTTTCCAGGCCTGTCTCCTCATCCACAAGTAGTGGGAACGGAGGCCACGTTAATTAGCTGAAATGAAGTTCTCTCAGTTGGAGAGTGCCCCCAAGGCTACCACTATAGAATTCATTTGCCTGTGCCCAGTGACAGGAATTACACAAGCCCTGGCATTTCCCCCAAGCCCCAGAAGCAGAACTCTGTGAGACTGTGAGCCCCAAGGCTCTCTGTTCACCACCACCCCTGCACTCCTGGTCTGTATTTCCCAATGTGTTGTGCACACACACACACACCACACATACACACACACCACATACACAGCCACACCCACAATACCACCCCCCCAATCTCACCCCCGCACACACACACACACACCCCTCCCCACCCCCTTACCCCTCACACACACACCCTGAGGAAACTTTCTGGTGAGATCCTCCTAAGAAATGGGCTACGGGGACAGAAACGGCCCTCAAGCATCAGCTCCAAATACTTGCCAGCTAATATATGGATTTTTTTTTTTTAAAGTAGGGGAGCTGGAATTTGAAACATAATCTCCAAAGCTCATCTTTTTTTTTTAAAAAAGAAGATGTTGGGGGTAGGAGTTTATTAATTTATTTATATTTATTTTTGCTGTGTTGGGTCTTCGTTTCTGTGCGAGGGCTTTCTCTAGTTGTGGCAAGCGGGGGCCACTCTTCATCGCGGTCCACGGGCCTCTCACTTTTGCGGCCTCTCTTGTTGTGGAGCACAGGCTCCAGACGCGCAGGCTCAGTAGCTGTGGCTCATGGGCCTAGTTGCTCCGCGGCATGTGGGATCCTCCCAGACCAGGGCTCGAACCCGTGTCCCCTGCATTAGCAGGCAGATTCTCAACCACTGCACCACCAGGGAAGCCCTAATATATGGATTTTGGATGTATATTTGCATTGTCTATGGGAACACAAGCAAGATTATGAAGTATTTGATCAATGTTTTTGTTTATGTTTTTAGCCACATTTCTGCCACTACCATGAAGAGGAAGGCCTCTATTTCCAGGAGCAAAAACAAGTATGAGAAGTAAGTGACTTGTCGAAATGGTGTGACAAATCAGAAACTGGCCTGGAACTGCAAATGTAACTTCAGAGTTTCTGATTTGTTTCCTCACTTTTAAGTTATCCTCTGAGTTGAGAGTACTCATTTATTTGTTCTGTTGGGCCAGGAAGATCCCAAAGATTACCGTGGTCCTGCAAGTATCCATCCAGCTTGTCTTTCTCTATTCCAACTTTTTATATCCCAAAGGGGAGCAACAGCCTTTAAAATACAAAGCCCAGTTCTTTAAAAAAAAATCTGTAATGTTTTTACAATGTAACAGTAAAACAAGCTTACTTCAGATGTTCAGAGAATGAAGATAAGCTGAAGTATACACAACCTGTAAGCATTTTGGTGCATTTCCTTTTTGTCTTTTTTCTGTATGTTTGTAGACATATTTCAAACCGCATTTCCTGAACCCTGAGACACATATTCTTCATTTCTGAAATCAAGATACATCTTATAATGGATGTCAAAAGTGATTTGCAAATGGCCAGACAGAAGAATCCACTGCGATATTGTTGCCGTTGCCTGTGTGTGCGCAGACTTAGCCAGGTGTCGAGGATATCTGTTCATCTGACTCTCACTTCAAGTGAGTTATTTGCATTGGTTGCATCACTCATGGTTAAATTTTTAACTTAAATTTGGCTTTCTCCCTAATTGTCACTTAAAATGTCTTCTAAAAATTACACTATGATGCATCATTGAAATGAAAAATTATTGTGTCTGCAGAAGATTGCCTGTCATAGTGCAGACAATGCAATTAAAGACAGTAGAAATTGCCAGATCTCTTGGAATAGATCATAAAATTTTCAAAGCTAGGGAAGGTTGGTGTGACCGTTGCATGCATTGTGAGGGACTATTACTCAGGCACTGAACGTCTATCTGTCAAAAGCTTCTGAGTGACTTTCAAGAGAAAGTCTGATTGATTTCTAGCTAATGTAATTGAATTGAAAATAAAATAGACAACGGAAAGAAAACAAGAAGCTATGAGTTTAACCGAAGAGGAAATGTGGATGAACTCCCAAGATTCTTCTACATGCTTTGATATGATCTTGTCGTATCACCACAAGCCAGGGTTATGAAAAGCAGCCACATCTCAACTCAATATGCTGCGACACTGCCAATGGCCAAAAGTAATTCAGAAGGATCTTTAGATTCTGGAATGTGAAGAAAGGTTAGACTCTACTTTTGGGGGTGTTCCTGAAGAAGAACGTGGTATAAATTGTATGGATCTATGCACATTACTATCAGCAGAACACAATTTGGGTATATTAGAGGTAGTGTTTCTTTTCCCCCAAGCTATTAATAAACCAATTTCTTACAATCTAAGTCATCTCTGAATTGAAAAAAATAGGATCATACTGTATGTACAGTTTTGGATTATGCTTTTTCATTTAATATATCATGAGCATTTTCAATGTGGCTGAATATTTGAAAACCTGATTCTATGGCTTGCTATTTTTTAGTATGTGACTATACTGTAATTATTTCAACCATTCCCCTATTATTGGACATGTAGTGTTATAAATAACACTGAGATCAACATCCTTATCTTTTATCAGGAATTCCTCAGTTGAAAGACATAAAAATTGTGAAGACTCTTCATACACGTTGAAAAACTGCTTCTCAGAAAGGTTTTTGCCAATTTACAATTCCACCTACAGTGAATGAGAGTGTATTCCATCAGTACCCTTTTTGTCAATTGAAAAATTGGCCTTTGCTAATTTGATAGACAAAAAAAGATAGCATCGGGGGCTTCCCTGGTGGCGCAGTTGTTGAGAGTCTGCCTGCCGATGCAGGGGACACAGGTTCGTGCCCCGGTCCAGGAGGATCCCACATGCCATGGAGCGGCTGGGCCCGTGAGCCATGGCCGCTGAGCCTGCGCGTCCGGAGCCTGTGCTCTGCAACGGGAGAGGCCACAACAGTGAGAGGCCCGCGTACTGCAAAAAAAAAAAAGCATCTCATTTATACTTGCAGTTCATTGATTACTACTGAGGTTAAATGCTTAAAAATATTATTGTTGGCATTCATATTTTTTTGTGTACAGTTTGCCAGTTCATATCCTTTGCTCCTGTGTCCACTGGAGTCTCAAGGTCTGTCAGATTTGTTTCCAGTTATGTCCAAGATGCTGTTGAGGCCCCATATTCCCCGGCCCACCTGATTTCACCTGCAGCTGCAGTTTCCAGCGTCCTGACAGTCATCCACGTTAAGTGGACTGTCTTTCCTCTCTGTCTGCGGCTTTCTTGGGCACAATAGAAGCTTGCTCTGCCTCCCCCAGTTGTGCCCTGGAAGTGCAGGCTATTTTAACACCACTGAGGCTAAACTTCAACCAGTGGGGATGGAAGTCCATGGACAAATATCACAGACTCTCTGTCCTCCAGCGGGATGATTCTGAGACACGTCTCACACAGTTTCTCAGAAAGTCCCCAGCAGGCCTGAGTCCCAGCTGCCCACAGGTAACTTGCACATTAACATTCTCAATATTAGTTTTTCTTCCTTGTCTCACTTTCCCTATTTTCTTTTTGCGCTTCCTGAGATCACCTCCCAAATAAACCACCTGTACCCAAATCCTTTTCTGAGGGTCTGATTTTGAGAATGGAAAGTAAAAAAAAAAAAAAAAGGAACCAGAATGTTTTCTGTCCACATGCCTTTTGACAGCAATGTTCATTCTCTCAGATTGAACTCCTCCAATATGGATGGCATATTTGAAAACAAACACAGAAGAATGAACACTATCCCCTTAGTAAACTTCAGAGTGCAGGACATGGCAAGGCAGATGGTCCCATCACCTGGGGAATACCAACTGGTTGCTTCCAAAACCTTGCAGGAGATGTCTGGACTCTCAGCAAAAAGACAAAATTAGCTTTCTGCAAGGCTAAAGATCAGAGTCTGGATTGAGTGAATTCAATAAGGTAAAGTCAACTTAAGCAGGCTCACGTGGCTTTTTGATACATAGAGACTTCAATAATGTTTGTATTTATATCTATATTTCTCTATCCTCCACAAATATATTGGTATTCTGGTCTTACATATAGCTATACTGGCATGCCAACTTATTAATTTACAATGAGAAATACAATTGTTAAACAGGCTAAAATGCTTGAGTGGGCAGATCAGTGTATTCTTTCCCTGCGGGCAAGTTGTATGGGGAGTCAAGTAAATTCTCAAAACATTGCTTGGTGAGCATAAAATCAGAACAAGGGGAGTTAGTTGATCATAAAAAGGATCTCTCAGATTAGACAACCTGAAGCACTCTCATCAGTATAGGGCCAGCCTTGCCAAAGAACCCATAACGCCGGGTTCACTTGGCCAAGATCATTCTCTTGGATGGAGCTGGCTGGTAACTGTCATTTCTTTGCTTCTAGCTGGCCAACTACTTTCTATTCACTCCAAGAAGTGTATAATACAATTAATTTGGTTTCCACTTACCAAAATTACAGTTGCATTCCAGTTCTGCCTCCTTAAGATTTGTCCTAGTTCACCTTGAGCAGAGTTTTGAGAGTTTGCAAAATTTCCAGTCACGTGTTTACTGATAATTTCCTGGTTGGTTTCCAGATATCTAATCCTGTGCCTTGCATGTGAATTTTACTAGTTTAACTCTCAGGTGGCAACTTAATTTACTTTTTTTGGAGCGGGTAAAGTGTATATAGGGAGCATCACATAGGTGCCCCCACCCCTGTTGAGATGAAAACTACTTTCAACGCAACAGACTTCTGCCTTCTTTTCCAGCTTCATCTCCCACAATCACTCTGTGTTCTAGTAACAGCCTTCAACGTGCCATCCCCAGAATAGCCAATGCTCTTTCTCTTTCCCATAGTCCACACATGAGAGAATGTGCTTCCTGTCCTCATTCCCCAATGAACTCATCCATTCTTCAAGATCCAGCTAACATAGCACTTCCTCTGAGATTACATCCTTGAACCACCTCCATCCCTACTTCAGCACCAAAGAGATGGACTCTTTCTCTTTAGTGTTGTCACAGCACATAATTCAAACTTCTATCATACCATTTACCCCATTGTACTACAATAATTTATAGGTCCAACTTCCCAATAGACTATGAGATCCCTGGTGGCAGAGGCTGGAGTATTATTCATTTATTTGTTTGTTTGCTTATTTATAAATTTATTTATTTTATTTATTTTTATTTTTGGCTGCGTTGGGTCTTCGTTGCTTGCATGGGCTTTCTCTGGTTGCGGAGGGCAGGGGCTACTCTTCATTGCGGTGCGCGGGCTTCTTATTGCAGTGGCTTCTCTTATTGCGGAGCACGGGCTCTAGGTGCACGGGCTTCAGTAGTTGTAGTACGTGGGCTCAGTAATTGTGGCACACGGGCTTAGTTGCTCTGCGACATGTGGGATCTTCCTGGGCCAGGGCTCGAACCTGTGTCCCCTGCATTGGCAGGCGGATTCTTAACCACTGTGCCACCAGGGAAGCCCCTTATTTATTTTTATATTCCCAGTGCTTAGCATAGTGCCTAGCCCTCAGTAAATGCTTGAATAAACGAATTATCCAAAGTCAGACAGCCAAGTATCCAGGAACTGTTATATTTCGAAAACTGTTGTCTTGAAAGATATATGACAAAATCATCGAGGGTCGTTTAACAAAGTTGACAGAGAGCTATGAGCTCATATCTTATGCCATCCAGTCATTCATCAACAAATATTTGTGCCCAGCACTGGTGACATAGCAGTGAGTAAGATACACAAGGCCTCTATTTCATGGAACTTACATTTCTATTGGGGGCAGACAGATGATAAGCACATAGATAATTAAAATAATTTCCAGATTGTGGCAACTATTGTGAAGAAAATAAAGCAGAGTGACATGAAAGTAAGTGATCGGAAGAAAAAGGGTTTTCTTTGATTAGGTGGTCATGGAAAGCCTTTTTGATAGAATGACATTTGATCTGATATCTGAATGATGAGGAGGGGCCAGGTATTCAAGGATCTGAGGAAAGAGCGTACCAAGCTAAAGGAATGGCAGGTGCCAAGTCCCTGAGGTAGAAACAGGCTTGTAGTTAAAAGAACAGAAAGAAGTTCTCTGGGGCTGAAGAATTTGTGAGTGCTGGAAGCATGGTGCAGGATGAGCTCAGAGAGGTGAGCAGAGCCCAGATCATGCAGAATTGTGTAAGCCACATGAAGAAGCTTGGGTTTTATTCAAAGTACAATGGATAAGCACTGGAGGGTTTTCAGTAGGAGAATGATATGCTTTGATTTGCATTTTAAAAAGATCACTAGCCTGTTGCAGGATAATTATACATAGAAACTAAGATTCCCATAAGCAATACAAAACTGAAAGCTATCACTAATTCTGCTACCTCAACAGCACTCAGTCTAATGGTACACTGATACACAGGGAGTGAAAAACCAACTTATGGCTCTCATATACCCTCCAGAAAGTTAGTTGAGTGGCACCGCTTTTACAGATGGTTGGGGCAGGTCATGAACACCTTACTCCTTTATAAAGAGAACTTTAAAGAATGCAGAGTCCACTCCAGCTGGATACTTAAAAATGAGGAGGGAAGAAGAGTAGTCCGCAAAATGGCCTAGAGTAGGCTGGGGAGGAGACTTTTTGGTACACGGCCAGATTCATCATTAAGGTACAAGTAGCTTTCAGCTCACTTTTAGTGGTCAATAATCTGTGCTGAAAACTCCACCTAAACTCCCTAACAAAGGTTTAGGAGTTGGAAGAGAAAAGGGCTGAGCAGGAAGCTGTCCAGAGAGCACCCACTTTCTCCTCCTGATACATCACTGCGGAGAAACTACACAGCCGCTTGGTCTCATTCTCAGCTCCTCTCTGCCAGCTGCAGGATTGGGAGCAATACAGGTGCAATTACAATTCCACCATAACATAACCTGTGTACCCTGTGAGGTTCTGGATTTGAATTTCCCTTAATAAATCTTAGGTGAGATATGGGAACAGAGGCCCACTGAAGTATTCTGTCAGAGTTAGGCTTTTTGCTTAGAGTGAACCAAGAAGACTTCTGGTGAAGCCTGAGCAAGACAGAGCAACATCATCAACTAGGGAAGAATTTTGAGGCAGAACCATGGAGGCTATTTCAATCTCAACCCCTCCCCACAAAGAGGCAGGAGCATTGGATAAGGAAGGCAGACCTAGGACTCATATCTTAGAAACTGAACATGTAGAGGGTTGAGCCTAGCAAGAGGGGGGAGATTTAGAATACAACAAGGAGGAGGTCCAGATGGATGCTGCAAACTGCCGGGAATCTAAGGTAACACACTGCCAGAGGTACTAGTGATGCTGATGAGACAAGGTCTTTGCATGAGAAAGAAGAAAACAAAAAAATCCAAGGCATTGGGACTACCTAGATGGAAGAAGGGGGCTGCTAATACTGTTTGTCCCCAGAGGATATTTAGAATCCAGGTGTTATAGGCAAGGGGATCAGGGTCCAGCTGTGAAAGTGAGGAAAGGGTTTTAAATTCTTTCCCCTAATGGGTACACAAAAATTAAGGTAGCATCTAATCCAGGGGTGCAATTGAAACATCAGGTGGGGGAATTGAAGCTGCTTCTAAACTAATCAGGGGCGTTTGGCCATGTAGATTAAATTCAAAGTACTAAGACCTTAACCAGTAATCTGGCATCTATATGAGGGCCCCAAAGAAGGGAAGGGCCTGGAATTTTTTAAGCGAGCACCTGGGGAGAGGTTTTGCTAGTCCCTCAGTGAAAAAGATCCCCAAGAAGAGGGCAGGAAGAGAACTGAATGGAGGAGCTATCATGCTGTGAGTAAAATGGCCTACCTAGTGAGAGGAACCTAATGGAAATGTGTGGGAAGGGCTGATTAATTAACTGACTTGGATGGAGGGATATAATTATAAATCTCCCACAATTCTATTACGGTGCCTCCAGTAGGGGCAGTCATTTACTTCATAGCCCTTGAGCACCTGAATCAACAGTGCATGCGGTGCTCCTTCCCCCTCTATACGAGACCATCATCCAGAATTGACTGGAGAAGATCACAGATCGTACATGAGCAGTGCATGGAATTGTACTAAGCCAGGCGCATGTGGGGTGAAGGGTGGAGGGAGAAAACAGTGACCTCGAGGTAGGGAGCCCATCTTTGAAGCTGCTGATTGGCTACTCAGGTGCCAAGGGCCTATTAAGGAATATCCGTATCAATTGCCACCCGCCCCTCCTCCCCAACAGGGGAGGGAAATACGGCACCTCGTCAATTGGTGGGAAGACAGAATAGCGACTGCATGATATGCCGTCTGGAAGACAGCTGAAGCTGCAGGTTGGATGCAGGACATTAAGGGAAGGAGTGAATGTCATGGCTCCTATAAAGGGACATATCACAGAGGAGTCCATTTTTGTAATATTGTTTGACCTGATGTGCTTGAAATATAGCAAACTGTCCAACTCTGTAACACTTGAAAGATTTTGGCCTGACAGTTCCTGATTCCTTCAATATGGTGGCATTTCATTTAGAAAAATATATGACCATCGCCAGAAGAGATATAAAGCTGAGAGAGAGAGAGATCCCAGCAATATTTAGCCAAAGCTCTATTGGCCTTTTTCTCAACCTTGGGTTGATCTGTCAAGTCTAAATTGTATTGTATTTTCACAGAGCCTTTAGTTACTGTTTCAAAGTGTTCACAGAGGCAGTGGGATATAGGGGTAGAACACTGAATTACACTCAGACCATCTGAGTTCTAGCAAGTGACAGAACAAGGATATGAGTAGCTTAACCTCTCCAAGCTTCAGTTTCCCCCCCATAAGGAGCAACCAAACCTCATCTACTTCACAACGTTATTTTGAAAGTCAGCTGAGAGAAAATGGATGTGCTTTGTAAACTGAAATGCACTCTATAAACATGAGGGATTATTGCTTATCATCACCATAGATCAGGGTCAACAATCTTTTATTTGTAAAGAGCCATATAGAAAATGTTTTAGGTTGGTCAGATTTGGCCTGTATACCATAGAATGCCAACCTCTGTCCCAGATTATTAACATATTTTGGGACTGATGATCCACCTTCTCTGTATTTTGTAAGGTCCCCCATAAAATCTATCTTGACTGTAAAACCATAAGGATTATCTGAATCTCTCCAGTTTTATTAAGGTAAAATTCACACAACATAAAATTCTCCATTTTAACCATATTAAAGTGTACCGTTCAGTGTCTTTGAGTACATTCAAAATGATGTACAACCATCATTATTATCTAATTCCAGAGCATTCTGATAACACCAAAAAGAAACCTATGCCACTAAGCAGACACTTCCCTTTTCCCACTTCCCCCAGATTGGCAGCTGCCAATCTGCTTTCAGTTTCTATGAATTTGCCTGTTCTGGACAGTGAATGTAAATGGAATCATGCAATATGTGACTTTTCGTGTCTTGCTTCTTTCATTTAGCATAATGGTTTCAAGTTTCATTGATATAGCATATATCAGTACTTCATTTTTTATGGCTAAATGATATTCCATTGGGTGGACATTTTGTTTATCCATTCATCAATTCATGGATATTTGGGTTGTTCCCACTTTTGAACTATTAAAATAGTGCTGCTATGAACGTTCATGTACACATTTTTATGTGCACATATGTTTCCGTATTTTCATATTCTAAGTATATATCCATTTACCTTGGGTATGTGGTTAACAGTGGAATTGCTGGGTCATACGGTAATTCTATGTTTAACATTTTGCAGAACTCCTCAACTGCTTTGTACAGTGGCTGCACAATTTTATATTCCCACCAGCAATGTATGAGGGTTCCAGTTTCTCCACATGTTCATCAACAACTTGTTATTTATTGGTTTTTCTTCTTCTTCTTCTTCTTTTTTTTTTTTTGGTTCACTGCATGTGAGATCTTAGTTTCCTGACCAGAGATTGAACCCATGACCCCTGCATTGGAAGCAGAGTCTTAACCACTGGACTGCCAGGGAAGTCCCTTTTGTTTCTTTTGTTTTTTAATGATAGCTACCCTAAAGGGTATGAAATGATATCGCATTGTGGTTTTGATTTGCATTTCCCTAATGACTAATGATGTCATATGCTTATTGGCCATTAGTATATGTTCTTTGGAGAAATGTCTACTCAAATCCTTTGTCCATCTTTAAATTGGGTTGTTTGTCTTTTTGTAGTTGAGTTGTAAGGGTTCTTTTATGTAGTCTGGATATTAGACCCTTTTCAGATACATGATTTGCAAATATGTTTTGCATTTTGTGTGTTGTCTTTTAATTTTATTGATAATGTCTTTTGATGCTCAAAGTTTTTAATTTTGGTAAAATCCCATTTATCTATTTTTTTATTGTTTTGTTTTTAGTGTCATTTTAAAGAATCCATTCTCAAATCCAAGGTTACAAAAATTTATACCTATGTTTTCTTCTAATAGTTTTACAGTTTCAGCTCGTACATTTAGGTCCTTGATCAATTTTTAGGTTTTCTTTTTTTAATGTGATGTGCTGGTTAATTTTATGTCAACTTGACTGGACCCCAGGAGCCCAGATATTTGGTCAAACATTATTCTGGGTATTTTTGTGAGGGTGTTTTTGGATGAGACTAACATTTAAATTAGTAGACTGCCCTCTGCCAATTTAAAGGGTAAAGTAGAATGCTCATGTGGATGGACCTCATCAAATCAGTTGAAGGCCTGGATGGAATAAAAAGACTAACCCTTCTCTGAGTAAGAAAGAGTTCTTCCTGCCTTTGAAGTGGGACATTGGCTTTTTACTGCTTTTGGACTCAAAATGAAACACTGCCTCTTCCTGAATCTCAAGCCTGCCAGCCTTTGGACTGGAACTACACCATTGGTTCTTCTGGTTCTCAGGCCTTTAGAATTGGACTGGAACTACAGTCTCCCGAGCTTCCAGCTTGCCCTCCACTCTATCATCGATCTATCTATCTATCTATCTGGAAGAACACAAGAATGTGTGCTCTCACTACTCCTATCCAACATTATATTCCTATTGGCTCTGTTTCTCTGGAGAAACCTACTACATATTGTGTGAGGTCTAACTTCATTCTTTCGCATGTGCATATCCAATTATTGCAGCCCCATTTATTGAAAAGATTCTTCTTTCCTCATTGAATGTCTTAGCACCCTTGCAGTAAATCAACTGACTGTAAATGTAAGGGTTTATTTATGGACTCTCAATTCTATTGCATTAATATATATGTCTATCTTTATGCCAGTATCTCAGTATTTTGATTATAGCAGCTTTGTAGTAGGTTTTGAAATCAGGAAGAGTTTCCCAACTTTGCTCTGCTTTTTCAATATTGTTTTGGCTATTCAAAGTCCCTTGCAATTCAATAAATTTTAGGATCAGTTTATCCCTTTCTGCAAAAAAAGGAAGTTGAAATTTTTATAAAGATTACATTGAATCTGTAGATAAATTTGGGTAGTATTGCCATCTTAACAACATTAAGGCTTCCAATACATGACCATGGGATGTCTTTCCATTTATTTAGGTCTTCTTTCAACAATATTTTGAAGTTTTAAGTTTACAAGTCTTATATCTCCTTGGTTAAATTTATTCCTAAATATTTTATTCTTATTAATGCTTTTATAAATAGAATTTTCTTAATTTGGTTTTCAGATTTTTCATTTCTAGTGTATAGAATATAGAAGTACAGCTGATTGGCATTGGAGGATGTGGAGTTTGCCTCTCCTCACAACTAGGGCACCTGCCGGACACTGGTGGGGGACCTTGATGCCCAAGGAGACAGGAGGAACCCCTGAGTGACCAGGTAGAATGTTGGCGGGAGTGAGCGGGGAGGAAAAATGGAGGCCAGACAGGACCAGCACCCCTGAGGGGTGGCAGGGAGAGGGGAGGTGTTGCTTGGCCTGGAGGGACCCTTGGGGCCTCAGTGGATCAAGGGAGGCATGGAGGGTGTTTCCCCCACCCACTCAGGCCCCGGGAAGCCTGCTGGGCTCCCAGGCCTGCTCCTCCACCCTCCAAGACCCCCTCTGGCCGCGAGGGAACTAGGGGTGTCAGAGGGAGGGACGAGGGGGGAAGAGGAGGAGAGGCAGACAGGGGGGACCCTCCGGGATCGGAGGATTGGGGGGAATGCGCTTAGCGTTTCCCCACCCACACGGGCCCAGGGAGCCTGCTGGGGTCCCGGACCTGGTCCTCCATCCTCCAAGGCCAGAGGCACTCCTGGGCACCTCCTGCTGCGTTGAGCCTAAGCCCCACCCCACCACCCAGGGCCTTTTCCGGCCCAGTGGGTCCTAAGCATAGGCCCCGCCCACTGCCTAAACCCTGCACCTGCCTAAGCCCCACCCCCACAGCCAAGGCCTTTGCCAGCTTCTTTTTTTCTCTTTTTTGCCATTGTGGTTCTGTTTTACCTTCAAGTTGTTTCATCTATATTTTTATTTTGTTATTTTTCTAACATATCTGTTAGTTTTCTAATCTTATTTTATTCTTTACTCCTTGTTACTGTTCTACTCCTTTTTTCCTTTTTCTTTTCTTTTTTTTTTTTTTTTTGCCTCCTCACGCAGCTTGCAGTATCTTGGTTCACAAGCTGGGGGTCAGGCCTGAGCTCCTGTGGTGGGAGCACCAAGTCTGAACCACTGGACTAACAGAGAACCTCAGACCACAGGGAATATTAATGGGAGTGAGTTCTCCTGGAGGTCCTCATTATGGCACCAAGACCCAGGTCTACCCAACAGCCCACAAACTCCAGTGCTGGAGGCCTCAGGCCAAACAACCAGTAACACAGGAACACAACCCCACCCATCAAAAAAAAAAAAAAAGAGATGACAAAAAAATATGTCACAGATGAAGGAGCAAGGTAAAAACCTACAAGACCAAATAAATGAAGAGGAAATAGGCAACCTACCTGAAAACGAATTCAGAGTAATGATAGTAAAGATGATCTAGAATCATGGAAATAGAATGGAGGCATGGATCAAGAAAATACAAGAAATGTTTAACAAAGATCTAGAAGAACTAACGAACAAACAAACAGAGATGAACAGCACAATAACTGAAATGAAAAATACACTAGAAGGAATCAATAACAGAATAATTGAGGCAGAAGAATAAGTAAGTAAGCTGGAAGATAGAATGGTGGAAATAACTGCCAAGGAGCAAATAAAGAAAAAAGAATGAAAAGAATTGAGGGCAGTCTCTGAGACCTCAGGGACAACATTACATGCACAAACATTCACATTATAGGGGTCCCAGAAGAAGAAGAGACAAAAAAGGGACTGAGAAAATATTTGAAGAGATTATAGTTGAAAATTTCATTAATATGGGAAAAGAAAGAGTCAATCAGGTCCAGGAAGCACAGAGAGTCCCATACAGGATAAATCCAAGGAGAAACACGCCAAGATACATATTAATCAAACTTTCAAAAATAAAATACAAAGAAAAATATTTAAAGCAGCAAGGGAAAGGAAACAAATAATATACATGGGAACTCCCATAAGGTTAACAGCTGATCTTTCAGCAGAAACTCTGCAAGCCAGAAGGGAGTGGCAGGACATATTTAAAGTGATGAAAAGGAAAAACCTACAACCAAGATTACTCTATCCAGCAAGGATTTCATTCAGATTCGACAAAGAATTAAAACCTTTACAGACAAGCAAAAACTAAGAGAATTCAGCACCACCAAACCAGCTTTACAACAAATGCTAAAGGAACTTCTCTAGGTAGGAAACACAAGAGAAGGAAAAGACCTACATAACAAACCCAAAACAATTAAGAAAATGATAATAGGAACATACATATTGATAACTACCTTAAATTTTTTTTTTTTTTTTTTTTTGATACACGGGCCTCTCACTGTTGTGGCCTCTCCTGTTGCAGAGCACAGGCTTCAGACACACAGGCTCAGCGGCCGTGGCTCACAGGCCCAGCCGCTCCGCGGCATGTGGGATCTTCCCGGACCGGGGCACCAACCCGTTCCCCTGCATCGGCAGGCAGACTCTCAACCACTGCGTCACCAGGGAAGCCCCTACCTTAAATTTAAATGTATTAAATACTCCAACCAAAAGACATAGACTGGCTGAATGGATACAAAAACAAGACCCGTATATATGCTGTCTACAAGAGACCCACTTCAGACCTAGGGACACATACAGACTGAAAGTGAGGGGATGGAAAAAGATATTCCATGCAAATGGAAATCAAAAGAAAGCTGGAGTAGCAATTCTCATATCAGACAAAATAGACTTTAAAATAAAGACTATTACAATAGACAAAGAAGGACACTACATAATGATCAAGGGATCAATCCAAGAAGAAGATAGAACAATTGTAAATATTTATGCACCCAATATAGGAGCACTTCAATATATAAGGCAAATGCTAACAGCCATAAAAGGGGAAATCAACAGTAACACAATAATTGTAGGGGAATTTAACACCCCACTTTAACTAATGGACAGATCAACAAAAATGAAAATAAGGAAACACAAGTTTTAAATGACGCATTGAACAAGATGGATGTCATTGATATTTATAGGATATCCCATCCAAAAACAAGAGAATACACTTTCTTCTCAAGTGCTCATGGAACATTCACCAGGATAGATCATATTTTGGGTCACAAATCAAGCCTTGATAAATTTAAGAAAATTGAAATCATATCAAGCATCTTTCCAACCACAACGCTATGAGACTAGATATCAATTACAGGAAAAAAACTAAAAAATACAGACACATGGAGGCTAAACAATACACTACTTAATAATGAAGTGATCACTGAAGAAATCAAATAGGAAATCAGAAAATACCTAGAAACAAATGACAATGGAGACATGACGACCAAAAACCTATGGGATGCAGCAAGAGCAGTTCTAAGAGGGAAGTTTATAGCAATACAATCCTACCTCGAGAAACAAGAAACCTCTCAAATAAACAAACTCTCCTTACACCTAAAGCAATTAGAGAAAAAAGAACAAAAAACCCCCAAAGTTAGCAGAAGGAAATAAGTCATAAAGATGAGATCAGAGGGCTTCCCTGGTGGCACAGTGGTTGAGAGTCTGCTTGCCAATGCAGGGGACACGGGTTCGTGCCCTGGTCTGGGAGGATCCCACATGCTGCGGAGCGGCTGGGCCCGTGAGCCATGGCCACTGAGCCTGCGCGTCTGGAGCCTGTCCTCTGCAATGGGAGAGGCCCGCGTACCACAAAAAAAAGAAGAAAAAGATGAGATCAGAAATAAATGAAAGAGAAATGAAGGAAACAATAGCAAAGATCAATAAAAGTAAAAGCCAGTTCTTTGAGAAGATAAACAAAACTGGTAAACCATTAGCCAGACTCATCAAGAAAAAAAGGGAGAAGACTCAAATCAAAAGGATTAGAAATGAAAAAGGACAAGTAACAACTGACACTGCAGAAATACAAAGGATCATCAGAGATTACTACAAGCAACTCTTTGCCAATAAAATGGACAATCTGAAAGAAATGGACAAATTCTTAGAAAAGCACAACCTTCCGAGGCTGAATCAGGAAGAAATAGAAAATATGAACAGACCAATCACAAGCACTGAAATGGAAACTGTGATTAAAAAATTTTCCAACAAACAAAAGGCCAGGACCAGATGGCTTCACAGGCGAATTCTATCAAACATTTAGAGAAGAGCTAACACCTATCCTTCTCAAACTCTGCCAAAATATAGCAGGTGGAGGAACACTCCCAAATTCATTCTACTAGGCCACCATCAACCTAATACCAAAACCAGTCAAGGATGTCACAAAGAAAGAAAACTACAGGCCAATAACACTGATGAACACAGATGCAAAAATCCTCAACAAAATAATAGCAAACAGATTCTAACAGCACACTAAAAGGGTCATACACAATGATCAAGTGGGATTTATCCCAGGAATGCAAGGATTCGTCAATATATGCAAATCAATCAATGTGATACACCATATTAACAAACTGAAGGATAAAAACCGTATGATTATCTCAATAGATGCAGAAAAAGCTTTTGACAAAATTCAACACCCATTTATGATAAAATTACTCCAGAAAGTAGGCATAGAGGGAACCTACCTCTACATAATAAAGGCCATATATGACAAACCCACAGCCAATATCATTCTCAATGGTGAAAAACTGAAACCATTTCCACTAAGATCAAGAACAAGACAAGGTTGCCCACTCTCACCACTATAATTCAACATAGTTTTGGAAGTTTTAGCCACAGCAATCAGAGAAGAAAAAGAAATAAAAGGAATCCAAATTGGAAAAGAAGAAGTAAAACTGTCACTGTTTGCAGATGACATGATACTATACACAGAGAATCCTAAAGATGCTACCAGAAAACGTTTAGAGCTAATCAATGAATCTGGTAAAGTAGCAGGATACAAAATTAATGCACAGAAATCTCTTGCACTCCTATACACTAATGACAAAAAATCTGAAGGACATATTAAGGAACACTCCCATTTACCATTGCAACCAGAAGAATAAAATACCTAGGAATAAACCTACATAAGGAGGTAAAAGACCTGTACTCAGAAAACTATAAGACACTGATGAAAGAAATTTAAGATGATACAAACAGATGGAGAGTTATATCATGTTTTTGGATTGGAAGAATTAACATTGTGAAAATGGCTATACAACCCAAAGCAATCTACAGATTCAATGCAATCCCTATCAAATTACCAGTGGCATTTTTCACAGAACTAGAACAAAAAATTTCACAATTTGTATGGAAACACAAAAGACCCTGAATGGTCAAAGCAATCTTGAGAAAGAAAAATGGAGCTGGAGGAATCAGGCTCCCTGACTTTAGACTATACTACAAAGCTACAGTAATCAATACAGTATGGTACTGGCACAAAAACAGAAATATAGATCAATGGAACAGGATAGAAAGCCCAGAGATAAACCCATGCACATATGGTCACCTTACCTTTGACAAAGGAGGCAAGAGTATAATGGAGAAAAGACAGGCTCTTCAACAAATGATGCTGGGAAAACTGGACAGCTACATGTAAAAGAGTGAAATTAGAACATTCCCTAATGCCATACACAAAAATAAACTCAAAATGGGTTAAAGACCTAAATGGAAGTCCAGGCACTATAAAACTCTTACAGAAAAACATAGACAGAACACTCTGTGACGTAAATCACAGTAAGATCCTTTTTGACCCACCTCCTAGAGAAATGTAGATAAAAACAAAAATAAATAAATGGGACCTAATGAAACTTAAAAGCTTTTGCACAAAAAGGAAACCATAAACAAAACGAAAAGACAACCCTCAGAATGGGAGAAAGTATTTGCAAATGAAGCAACTGACAAAGGATTAATCTCCAAAATTTACAAGCAGCTCATGCAGCTCAATATCAAAAAAGAAAAAAAACCCAATCCAAAAATGGGCAGAAGATCTAAATAGACATTTCTCCAAAGAAGATATACAGATTGCCAATAAACATGTGAAAGGATGCTTAACATCACTAGTCATTAGAGAAATGCAAATCTAAACTACAATGAGATATCACCTCACACCAGTCAGAATGGCCATCATCAAAAAATCTAGAAACAATAAATGCTGGAGAGGGTGTGGGGAAAAGGGAACCCTCTTGCACTGTTGGTGGGAATGTAAATTGATACAGCCACTATGCAGAAGGGTATGAAGGTTCCTTAAAAAACTAAAAATAGAACTGCCATATGACCCAGCAATTCCACTACTGGGCATATACTGTGGGAAAACCATAATTCGAAAAGAGTCATGTACCACAGTGTTCATTGTAGCACTATTTACAATAGCCAGACATGGAAACAACCTAAATGTCCAAAGACAGATGAATGGATAAAGAAGGTGTGGCACATATATACAATAGAATATTACTCATCCATAAAAAAGGATCGAAATTGGGTCATTTGTAGAGATGTGGATGGACCTAGATTCTGTCATACAGAGTGAAATGAGCCAGAAAGAGAAAAACAGTTATCGTATATTAAAGCATATATGTGAATCTAGAAAAATGGTACAGATGAACCTATTTGCAGGACAGGAATAGAGACATAGACGTAGAGAATGGACATGTGGGCACGGAGGGTAAGGGGACTATGGGACAAATTGGGAGATTACGTTTGACATAAATACACTACCATGTGTAAAATAGCTAGCTAGTGGGAACCTGCTGTAGAGCACAGGGAGCTCAGCTTGGTGCTTTGTGACCACCTAGATGGGTGGGATGGCGGGGATGGGAGGGAGATCCAAGAGGGAGGGGATATAGATATACTTATAGCTGATTCACTTCATTGTACAGAAGAAACTAACACAACATTGTAAAGCAATTATACTCCAATAAAAAAAAAAGAAGTACAGCTGATTTTTGTATGTTCTCATATCCTGCAATTTTGGTGAATTCATTTATTAGCTCTAATACTTTCTTTGTACGTGGATTCTTTAGGGGTTTCTATATGTAAGATCATGTCATCTACAAATAGAGATAGTTTTACTGCTTCTTTTCTAATTTGGATGCCTTATATTTCTTTTTCTTGTCTAATTTCCCTGGCTGGAACCTCCAATACAATGTTGAATAGGATTGGTGAGATCACACATTCTTGTGTTGTTCCTTATGTTAGGGTGAAAGCTTTCAATCTTTCACTATTATGATGTTAACTTTGGGTTTTTAATAGATCCTCTTTATCATTCCTATTCTGTTTGTTGAATTTTTTTTTTTATAAATGAAAGGGTACTGGATTTCGTCAAATGCTTTTTCTGCCTTAATTGAGGTGATAATGGTATTTTTCCCCTTCATTCTTTTAATAAGGTATATTATATTGATT
This sequence comes from Stenella coeruleoalba, assembly GCF_951394435.1. Classification (NCBI taxonomy): domain Eukaryota; kingdom Metazoa; phylum Chordata; class Mammalia; order Artiodactyla; family Delphinidae; genus Stenella; species Stenella coeruleoalba. The sequence continues at coordinate 87,148,776 of NC_137152.1, read as the reverse complement.
GATTTTCATATGTTGAAACACCCTCACATTCCTGGGATCAATCCCACTTGTTGATATGCTGCTAGATTTGGTTTGCTAGTATTTTGTTAAGAATTACTGAAACTACATTCATAAAGGGTATTGGTCTGTAGTTTTCTTTTTTAGTGACATCTTTGTCTGGCTCTGGTATCAGGGTAATGCTGGCCTTAGAATAAATTAGGAAGTGCTCTCTCCTCTATTTCTTTGGAAGAATTTGAGAAGGATTGTTTTTAATTCTTCTTTAAACATTTAATCAAATTTGCCAGTGAAACATCTGGTCATGGACTTTTATAATTCATTTTATTACAGTAAGGTCAGTAGTAATGTCCCCACTTTTATACTTGATTTTAGTGGTGTGAGCCTTCTCTCTTTTCAAAGAACTAGCTTTTGGATTTGTTGGTTCTCAATGTTTTTCTGTTTTCTATTTTATTTATATTTGCCCTAATCTTTTTATTTCCTTCCTTCTGTATGCTCTGGGTTTAGATTGTTCTTCTTTTTCTAGTTCCTTAATATGGAAGATTAGGTTCTTGATGAGATCTTTTTTCTTTTTCAATCTAGGCATTTACAGCTATAGATTTCCTTCTGAGCACTGGGTTAGCTTTATTCCATAAGTTTAAATGTTGTATTTTCATTTTATTCATCTTTAAGCATTCTCTTATTTACCTTGTGATTTCTTCTTTGATCCATTGGTTGTTTAAGAGTGTTAATTTCCACATATTTGTGATTTTTACAGATTTCCTTCTGTCATTGATTTCTAATTTAATTCCATTGTGGGTGAAAACATACTTTTTGTGATCTAGATACTTTAAATTTATTGACTTGTGTTATGGCCTAATATATGGTCTACCCTAGAGAATGTTCCATGTGCATTTGAGAAGAATGCATATTCCTCGGTTGTACGGTAAAGAGTTCTATATTCTTTTAGGCCTGTTTTGTTTATAATATTATTTAATTCTTATAGTATTATTAAGTCTGTTTCCTTGCTTATCTTTTGCCTAGTTGTTCTATCCATTATTGAAATTGAGATTTGAAGTTTCTAACCATTATTTTTGAACTATTTATCCTTTCTGCTCTATCAGTTTTTGTGTCACATATTTTGGGGCTCTATTGTTCGCTGTATATATGTTTATATTGTCTTGATGGATTGACCCTTTTATCATTATATAATGTCCTTCTTTGTGTCTTGTAACAATTTTTGTCTTAATGTCTGTTTTGTCAGATATTAGTATCCACTCCATTTCTCCTTTGGTTACTGTTTGCATGGAATACATTTTTCCATCCTTTCACTTTCAACCAATTTGTCTCTGGTTCTAAAGTGAATATCTTGTCTGCAGTGTATAGTTGCATCATGGTTTTTATCCATTATTCCAAACTCTGCCTTTTAATTGGAAAGTTTGCTCCATTTATGCTTAATGTAATTACTTATAAGGAATGACTTACCTCTGCTATTTTAGTATTTGTTTTCTATATATCTTACATCATTTTGGTTCACCAATTCCTGTTATTGCCTTCTCTATTTTAGATATTTTTTAGTATACTAATTTGATTCAATTCTCATTTTTTTTACTATATTATGTTGATCATTTTTCCTGGGGATTACAATTAATATCTTAATTTATAACCATCTAGTTCTAATTAATATCAACTTAATTTCAATAGTTTACAAAAACTTTTCTCCTATAAAGCTCTGTCCTTCCCCTTCATATTGTTCTGATCACAAGTAATATACTTATACATTTTGTATTCACCAACATAGATTGTCTTATGTTAATTGTCTTTTAAATTGTATAGGAAAAATGAGGAGTTACTAACCAAAAATATAGTAATACTGACTTTTATATTTTCTTATTTAATTATCCTTACCAGTGTTTTTAATTCCTTATATGAATTTGAGTTACGTTTAGTGTGTTTCCATTTTAGCCTGACAGATTCCCTTTGGCATTTCTTGTAGGACAAGCCTACTATCAATGAACTCTCTAGGATTTTGTTTATCCTGGAATGTCTTAAGTTCTCCTTCATTTTTGCCAAACACAACATAGAATTATTGGTTGACAGTCATTTACTTACAACACTCTGAAGATGTCTTCCACTGCTTTCTGGCCTTCATGGTTTCTGATGAGAAATTACCTGCTTATCTTATTGAGAATCCTTTGTATGTAAGTTACTTCTCTTTTGCCACTTTCTGAATTATTTTTGTCTTTTGACAGTTTGATTATAACATGATCTCTGGATTTATCCTTTTTGGAGTTCTTGAGTTTACTGGGCATGTAGATTTATGTATTTCATTATAACTGGGAAGTTTTGGGTCATTATTTCTTCAAATATTCTTTCTGTACCCCCCCCCATCTCCTTTGGTGACTAACATTATGCATATGATTGTACACTTGATAGTGTTCCATAGGTCTCTGAGGCACCATTCATTTTTCTTCATTCCCTTTTCTTTTTGCTCCTGAGACTAGATACTTTCAATTGTCCTATCTTCACCTATTCTTTTTCTTCTGATTCAAATCCACTATTGAACTCCTCTAATGAATTTTTAATTTCGTTGTAATTTTTAACCTGAGAATTTCCATCTGGTTCCTTTTTATAATTTCCATCTCTTTATTCATATTATCTATTTGGTGAGACATCATTCTCATGGTTTCCTTTATTTCTTTGTACATGGTTCCCTTTAATCTCTTTGAGTATATTTAAGTTAGTTGATTTAGTCTTTTTCTAATCAGTCCAATATTTGGGCTTCTGCAGGGACAGATTCTATTAATTTTTTTTCTTGTATGGGCTCTACTGTTATGTATGTACATATGTATGCATTTATTTTTCATGCCTTGGAATTTTTTTTGTTGAATACTAAATATTTTGACTATTATGATATGGTAACTCTTGAAATCATGTTGCCGCCCCTCCCACCCCACATAGTTTTCTGTTGTTCCTTGGTGTGTTTGCTCTTGTTTGTTTGTTTAGTGACATTTCTGAACTAATTTTGTAAAGTCTGTGTTCCTTGCTGTACATGGCTGTTGAAGTTTCTGTTAATTTAGCTTAGTAGTCTGTTAGTGAGTAGAAAGTCACAAAGCTCTTCCACAAAGATTCAGGCCCCATTTTTTCTTGATTAAGCATGTTCCTGGTTGCTATAAACCTTTGATTAGTTTCCAGAGCTCCAATAAAGTTGGTTCTGATAGTTTTTGCCCATTTATTCACTGTTTTATTGGAGGGATGGGCCCTTGGAGTTCCCTACTCTGACATTTTCACTGATAAACTTACCTTGTTCAGTTTCTTTCACCTTTCTGGTCTCAGCTTACTCAACTGATAAATAGGAAGAATATAACATATCTCACCAGGTTGTTGTAAAAATTAAATAGTGCCATCTAGCATGGTAGGCTAGCAATATATATTTTCCAAAATGCTACTTGGAAAGAGTATCTCACTAAGCCTTATAGATCATTACCACCTTAGCTCTAATTGGTTTCCAAGGAGATGGTGGATCTTGAGAAAAATGTGGACATAGGACAGGTGAGTTGGATTAAGTAGAGGACAACAATTTGGATGCTACTGGCAACTTGAGAAGTATTAGACACTGCCTAGGGAAAGGGGTAGAATGAAAAGGCAGGAAAGACAATTTTTTACTTTATACTTTTGTCCTAGATCAATTACCAGTGGCCAGCACTTGTGACTTAGCCTCACAGAAAGCCTCTGAGACACATAAAAAGCAGAAGATCCTTTGCCTATTAAGACCTCATTTGATTTATTACCTTCTCCCAACAACTTTCCCAATTTGTCCAATCCACAGAGATTTCTCCATCTTTATCCTGACTTATTTTTTAGTATTTATTTATTTTTATAGCTGTGTTGGGTCTTAGTTGCAGCATGTGGGCTCTTCATTGCAGTGTGCAGGCTTCTCTCTACTTGTAGCATGTGGGTTTTCTCTTCCCTAGTTGTGGCGTGCAGGCTCCAGAGCGCTTGGGCTCTGTAGTTTGCATCACGCGGGCTCTCTAGTTGAGGCGTGTGAGCTCAGTAGTTGTGGTGCATGGGCTTAGTTGCCCAGCAGCATGTGGGATCTTAGTTCCCTGACCAGGGATCAAACCCATGTCCTCTGCATTGGAAGGTAGATTCTTTACCACTGGACCACCAGGAAAAGTCCCTATCCTGACTTTTTTTTTGTATTATTATCCTGACTTTAAATCATAAGTTGCTTTTGTACCATCGTAGTTTTAACTCTTCTTGTATGCTAACTCAAGTCATCCTCTACTGCCCCTCCCTAATTGTACTATAATCTCCTTGAGAGTGTATTTTGACATTTATTTATTTGTATTTGTTATAGCATTCAACAAGTGTTATGCACATAGTAGGTATCCAATGAACATTAAAGAAATATTTCTAGCATGATAAAAAAAAATCACTAGCTCAAAAAATAGATGGAGGGCTTCCCTGGTGGCGCAGTGGTTGAGAGTCCGCCTGCTGATGCAGGGGACGCGGGTTCGTGCTCCGGTCCGGGGAGATCCCACATGCCGCGGAGCGGCTGGGCCCGTGAGCCGTGGCCGCTGAGCCTGCACGTCCGGAGCCTGTGCTCCGCAGTGGGAGAGGCCACAGCAGTGAGAGGCCCGCGTACTGCAAAAAAAAAAAAAAAAAAAAAAAAAAAGATGGAATTCTTTCAACATCTCCATGTCAAGGCAAATCATTTGAGTGATAATTAGTTTTCTGAGCTCAGCTATAAGCTTTGTCATGCTTCAGCAGAGAGCAAGGGTCCTATATAATAGTCAAAATGGAGCAAAATTCTTGACCCAAATCAAAGAAATTCTCTTTCAAGGAGAGCACTTCAATTTCAAAGTCCTTCTGCTCACTATTAATTGAGAGTTACCTCCTGCTCATATTAAAGCCCCAGAAGCTCTTCTAGCCCAAAGAACCCTGGCTTCAAAGTCAAAATTCCTAGGGACTTCCCTGGTGGTCCAGTGGGTAAGACTCCACGCTCCCAATGCAGGTGTCCTGGGTTTGATCCCTGGTCAGGGAACTAGATCCCACATGCATGCCACAACTAAGAAATCCACATGCTGCAACTAAGAGCCTGTGCCCTGCAACTAAGACCCAGTGCAGCCTAAATAAATAAATAAATATTTTTTAAAAAGTCAAAATTCCTAGTACATTGTATTGATTCTCCATCCCAGACCTTTTAGGAAGTAACAGAAGCTTTGCACTTGCCCATTTCCTGACAGGCTATCAAGTCAGTTAACTCTGGGATGCATCAGTCCATCCCTCTAGTATCCAGGCAATCAGAAAGTGATCATAATGATAGGGGGTCCTCCCCAGCCTGTTGGTTTCATTATCCTTCTTGATTAAAAGGGCAACCTGGCCCATTCTACAGAGCTTCTTCCTGCCTTTGTGTTATTGGCCCTTAGTTATGAAAGCTTTTGCCTGGAAAGCTGTGTCAGAGGTTAATGTGACTATTTTTTTTCCTACCCAGATTCACTTTACTGGAAACAAACTCCCTAGAATGTTGCTTAGATAGTTATTTATCTTTATAACTTGAAAAGGCCATGTTCATGCTAGGGGCTCTGGGTGAATTTCACCATTGTTATTTTCCCTCTGTCACCTCCCACTAGTCTCATCAGCTAAAAAGATCCAAAACAGACTGTAAAAGAGAGTAGGTCAATGGGATGCAGGGCTTGGCCTTCTAAATGGCATGCTTTTTTTCTCAAAATGGTTTGTCACTGGACACTGGAAGACAAGGACATGGATGTCTCTCTAGGGCCTTCCCATCTTGAATTTGAATGAATAATGATCTTTGCTTTATGGGTGAATCAATAATGATCTTTGCTTTATGCTTTTCATCTACCCTGGCCGAGGGTGAATCAATAATGATCTTTGCTTTATGCTTTTCATCTACCCTAATATGCTGCTCAGAGCATCATCACTGTTAAAACACAGGGTGGAAGGCAGTTTCTTTGTGTTGGAAGGACAGTCACATTTTCTTTCCAGTTCAATCTTCAACTCAGGATTTTAGCTTACTACTTACTCTGAGGCTTGAAGTTTGGGGAGATAGTGGGTGGTCCACCTTACTATTTAAAAAATCACATTGTACCTTCTCTGGAGATGCCTCTGTCATCTGGAAGGACAAGAATACAAAAAATTTAGCTATGTTCTGGACATGGGAGAGCCACAGGGCTGGATGGAGAACAAGGACTGGGACAGCCCCAAAGCCTGGTTCAAAGGCTACCCCCTCTGGAAGATTTAATGTTCGCTCCTTTGTGTTTCCAGAGCAGTTAAAAAACCTTTAAATGGTATTTCTTTATTTATAGTTGCTCAATTAATATATGAATACATTCTTAAAGGATTCAAATAATTCAGGAGAAGATAAAGACCCACTTACCTACCTCTTTGCCCTGCAATCCTAATCCCCTCTCCAGAGGTAACCCCTATTATCAGAGTGGTATACCTCCTAGACATCTTACATGTACATGCAAACATATATATATTATGTACATATATATGTGTACATTGAAAACATTCAGTGTTTTTTAAAACATATATAGAGTATCACACTGTGTATTTCATTCTGCAGCTTTTTTCCTTCTAAACTAATGGTTCTCAAATGTTAGTATGCATCAGAAACACCTGGGGTGGCTTGTTAAAACACAAATTTCTGGGGACTTCCCTGGTGGCACAGTGGTTGAGAGTCCACCTGCCGATTCAGCGGACGCGGGTTCGTGCCCCGGTCTGGGAAGATCCCACATGCCACGGAGCGGCTGGGCCCATGAGCCATGGCTGCTGAGCCTGCGCGTCCGGAGCCTGTGCTCTGCAACGGGAGAGGCCACGGTGGTGAGAGGCCCGCGTACCGCAAAAAAAAAAAACAACACAAATTTCTGACTCCCACCTCCAGACTTTCTGATTCAGGAGGTCTGGGATGAGGCCAAGAACTTACATTTCTAAAAAATTCTCAGGTGAGCTGAAACTGATGGTCAGGGAACACACTTTGAGAACCACTGCCTTAAACTTCACCTTATTCTAAAAACTGCTGCATAGCATTCCATAATAGCATCATGTATATACCCCTTCTATAGTGTTTATCATGTGTCATTTTAGTTAACAATCTTCTCTGCCATCATTGCCACACTCCCACACTCACAATATATTGAGCTCTGTGAGGGAAGAGATTGCAGATTTGATTTTTATAGCCTCCATAGTGCCTGGTATGTAATATATACCAAATAAATTAGTGATTGAAAAGAATAAACGACCAGCTGATCTGAGGGGCTATTTGAAGCTGAGTATTTGTGTCTGGGGGGAGGTCCAGTAAGATTTAGGAGCACTAGACATCTTGGACTCCATCTGAGCTCTGATGAGTCACTGATTTATCGATGGGAAGGGTGTGTGTGTGTGTGTGTGTGTGTGTTAGGGTGGGGATGGAGAATGTACAGTAGGAGAAAAAGCTGTAAGTTGATTTCTTATCTCCCCCACCTCTTCCTCACCCTTCCACCCCCTCCCACACTGTCCACTGCCTTTTTAAAAAAGCAGTGGCTTGTATGAGGGCAGAATAAATGGCTTCTGTCTGTGCTCAGATGCTAATAATTTGCTGGTTACACATTACCAGAGGTAGAAATCACTCCTCTTGCACTTGAATATTCTCGTCTATAAGATGGAATGGCACTGGAAAAGGATACTCATTTTACATTTTGAGTTTAGCACTTTTCATTTGAGAATCATAAGGCATTCTTACCACTTTTGTCCTTATCTCCTCTGCCTGCGGCCTGATAATTTGCTATCAGAGAAACATTTACTACAGTCATATGCAGATGCCTGACATATCTCCAGTGGACTTGTAGTATGTTTCTCAGTCACATTTCTTTACTGAGGTGTGAATTACAACCCTCTGCTCATTGTATGATGCAACCAAAATCACTTATTCATACTATTAACTACTATTAGCGTAGTACCATGCTAAAACTTGAGGGCCATAAAAGAATTTTAAGGTGAGATTTCTGTTCTCAAGGACCATAGGTGTTAGGTGGAAAGATTAGACATTTACACATGAAACATTCAAGTAGCAATACATCATGATGTATGATTAGGTGCCAATGTGTACAGTATAAATTTGTGTGGTTCAATACATAGCCACTAGCCACATGTGGCGACTGAGCAACTGACATGAGACTAGTCAGAATTGAGATGTGCTATACATGTAAAATACACCCCAGATTTCACAGACTCAGGAAAAAGAAAAGAATGTAAACCATCTCATTAAGAATTTTTATGTTGATTATATGTTAAAATGATAATATGTTTTGATATATTGGCTTAAGTAAAACATGTTAACTGTATTTCTCCTGTTTCCTTTCACTTTTTAAAATGTGGTTACTAGAAAAATTAAAGTTATATATATGTGGCTCATTGTCTTTCTATTGAACAGAGCTGGTATAGATAGCTGTGTTGTAAGAATTCATAGGAAGCTGAAGCAGTCACAGAAGAGATGGAACTCTTGGTAACGAAAGGTGAAAACTCAACTCAGCTTAATTAAGCACAACACAAGGTGGAGGTGGTACTTTATGGATTCAATTAACTGGGAAAACTAGAGAGTATATTTGGGACTGTAGGAAGCCATCTCACGCACCATGTGAAAATAACATTGTCGAGACAGGAACAATTCTGATGATGTTGTTGGAGCCCCAGACTCACAATGCCCTAGGTAAGCAACCCAAGCAGGAAAAAGAGACTCTTTTCCTCTAGCTTCAATAAACAAGTCTTATTTCTGTTTTGTATATAAGTTCATTTGTATCTTTTTTTTAGATTCCATATATGTGATATCATGTGGTATGTCTTTCTGTGTCCGACTTACTTCACTTAGTATGATAATCTCTAGGTTCACCCATGTTGCTGCAAATGGCATTATTTCATTTTTTTATGGCTGATGTACAAAAAAGAAATAGACCCACAGACATAGAAAACAAACTTATGGTTACCAAAGGGGAAAAGTGGGAGAGGGATAAATTAGGAGTTTGGGATTAACATATACACACTACTATATATAAAATAGGTAACCAACAAGGACCTACTGTATAGAACAGAGAACTATACTCAATATTTTGTAATAATCTATAAGGGAAAAGAATCTAAAAAAGAATATATATATATATATATATATATATATATATATATATATATAGTGTGTGTGTGTGTGTGTGTGTGTGTGTGTATAACTGAATCACTTTGCTGTACACCTGAAACTAACACAACATTGTAAACCAACTATACTTAAAAAAAGAAAAAAAGACAAGTCTTGAGGAGGATCCTCATTGGCCCAGCCACACCTGTGGTTGGGAGAAGCAAGAGTTCTGTGATTATGAGGTTTACTAGGGTCATATGGAGAGGGGGAAGTGTTCTTCAATGGAACCAGAAAAAGAGAAGTAGGAAAGAGTAGACAAAAACCAGTTACTATGTCCGCTGCTGCTGGACTATATATATATGTAAATACAATTTAGATAAGAATACAAATATAATTTAGATAAGCTAATGTGCTACACAATGCCAGAGGCAGACTTGTTTTTTCTTTTAGTTAACTTTATTTTTTGAAAATTAATGTCAAGTCTGGGAATTCCCTGGCGGTCCAGTGGTTAGGACTCTGCGCTTGCACTGCAGGGGGCACAGGTTCCATTCCTGGTCGGGGAACTAAAATCCCACAAGCAGCAGGGCACAGCCAAAAAAAAAAAAAATCAATGTCAAGGAAATTTTTTAAAAAGTTTTGCCTCACCACTTCTCTCTGGTATGTATTGTCTCCTCCCCTCTAGAGAGCCAGTGTACTGAGCTTAGACCCAAGGCTGAATTAAGGCTCTGCCATTTACTCGACATGCAACATTGATAAAATACTTAATGTCTTGGGACTTCCCTGGCAGTCCAGTGGTTAAGACTCTGTGCCTCCACTGCAGGGGGCACGGGTTTGATCCCTGGTTTGGGAACTAAAATCCCACATACTTCACACAGCATGGCCAAAAATAAACTAAAATAAATGAAACTACAGAAAGAAATTCACAGCATTTGTGTTAATAAATGTTTATGAACCAATTCCCTGGGTAAAAAGTGCTCTGATTCGTTGAGTTTACCAATTTCTGTGGTGTAAATACTCCCACCGTGGCAGATTTCAAGTTACCAACGTAAGATCACTGAACACAAGGTTAGGAATAGATGTGCAGAATCAATGCTCTTCATATCACCTTTACAACTCAATTCTCTCCCCGAGCTTTGAAACCATACTGCTGTCCCCTTCAAAGGGGACTATAGAACAAAATGGAGAAGTTATCATTTGTGAATATTGTCCTGGAAATTCTCTCCTGATATCTCTTCTTTGCCTGGCTCTTCTGATTACCTCAGATGAATCGCCTGTAGCTATCTCAGCTTTTCTTTGGGCCTAGTAGAAGCTAAGCAACTACTTTGTGGTTTTAGGGCTACTTGCTCCCATATGAATGGAGATCTTTTATAGCAAAGGTCAAAATGGCTTTCCAGGAAAAACCAGTCAGGAGGCTTAAACTGAAATAGTAAGAGGTCTTATCTCAAAGGAATTTCAAAACAGCTTCTCCTCTCAAGTTTGCCTGTTTAAAAAATGAAAGATTGGGCTTCCCTGGTGGCGCAGTGGTTGAGAGTCCGCCTGCCAATGCAGGGGACACTGGTTCGTGCCCCGGTCCGGGAAGATCCCACATGCCGCGGAGCGGCTGGGCTCGTGAGCCATGGCCGCTGAACCTGCGTGTCCGGAGCCTGTGCTCCGCAACGGGAGAGGCCACAACAGTGAGAGGCCCGCGTACCGTAAAAAAAATAAAAATTAAAAAACACAAAATAAAAGATTGACATCACTACATACCCATTTAAATGACTAACAAAAAAAGTAGTGAGACCATCAAATACCGGTGAGGATGTAGAGAAACTGGACCACTCATGCATTGCTGGTGGGTATGTAAAATGGTACAGCTACTCTGGAAAACATTTGGCACTTTCTTAAGAAAAACTAAACACACCACTGTAAAACCACCCAGTGATTGCACTTCTGGGCATTTACCACAGAGAAATGAAAATTTATATTCACACACAAACCTGTGCATGAATGTTCATAGCATCTTTTTTCATAATAGCCAAAAATTGGAAACCCAGATGTTCTTCAATAGATGAATGGTTAAACAAACAGTGATACATCTATACCATGGAATACTACTAATCAATAAGAAGGAGCAAACTATTGATATACACAGTAACTTGAATGAATCTCCAGGAAAATTATGCTGAGTAAAAACAGCCAATCACAAAAAATTACACACTGTATGATTTCATTTATATGACACTCGACAAAATTATAGAGATGGAGAGCAGGTTAGTGGTTGCCAGGGGTCAGGGATGGGGATATGGTGGAAGGTGAAGGTGAACTTGGCTATCAATGGCAACATGAAGGATCTCTGTACTGTTGAAATTTCAGTATTTTGACTGTGATGGTGGATACATGGACCTACACAGGTGATAAAATTGTATAGAACTGCACACACACACACACACACACACACACAAACACACTGAGTACAAGCAAAATTGGGGAAATCTGAGTAAGACTGGTGGATTACATCAATATCGACATCCTGGTTGTGATATTATACTATAGTTTTGCAAGGTGTTACCATTTGGAGCAGTCAGACAAAGTACACAATGGCTCTCTCTGTATTATTTCTTACAACTGCATGTGGCTCTACAATTCTAAATTAAATGACTAATTAAAAAGTCATAGAAATGCTAAAAAAGATAAAAGAAGATCCTCAACCTCAGAATTCTCCAATGTGATAAAGTCCTTTCATCTATTTGCTTCTGCCAGATGTCTCATCCTTTAGCACTGACCTTTTCTACATTAATGTCTTCACTTAAATGCCTGTACTTTTTCACTTGCCCCCAATTTGCTACTGTGTGTTGTGTGCATCATGCCAAGCACTTCTTAGTCATCTTCTCCTGTCTCGTTTCACACACTTCTTCTTATACATAGTATTCTTTTTGGTAAACTGTCTTTTTATAAATCTGGTGATTTAAAAACAACAACAAGGACTTCCCTGGTGGTCCGGTACCTAATACTCTGTGCTCCCAATGCAGGGGGCCCAGGTTCAACCCCTGGTCAGGGAACTAGATCCCACATGCCACAACTAAGAGTTCGCATGCTGCAACTAAACATCCAGCATGCCACAACTAAGACCCAGCACAGTCAAATAAGTATATAAATATTTAAAAATAAAAATAAAACCAACAACAGTGTCAAAGACACTGGCCAGGGCCTTGCACTGCCTGTCTATCTCAGTTACATCTGGCAGCCTTACTTAGTCTTCCAGGCTAGGCCTTCCTTAAGCCATGCCACTCTCCTGGATTTTATTATACAGAGGTAATCTAGAAAACTCTTATTTTTCTGTCATGTTAGAGAGTGCTGTTTAAGAACAAGAGCTTTGGAATTAGACAGACCTAGGTTTCAATCAAAGGTTTGGCACTTGCTAGCTGTGACCTTAGGTTACTGAGTCTGTTTCCTCATATGTGAATGGGAGTAATAATAATATCTACCCCATAGGTTGCTTTGATGATGAAATGAGATAATATATGTTAAATGCCTAGCATACAGTAAGTGCTCATTTATTATTTTCTGAGATCTTGGATCATCTTTACTATAATTACTCTAAGTTCTTTTATAGGTAGTTTGCCTATCTCTTCTTCATTTAGTTGTTCTTGTGGGTTTTTATCTTGTTCCTTTGTCTTAAACATATTTCTCTGCCATCTCATTTTACCTAACTTTCTGTGTTTGTGGTCTCCTTTCTGCTGGCTGGAGGGTCGTAGTTCCTCCTGCTTCTGTTATCTGCCATCTGGTGGTTGAGGTTGTTTCTGAGGCTTGTGCAGGCTTCCTGGTAGGGGGGACTGGAGCCTGCCCACTGGTGGGTGGATCTGGGTCTTGTTCCTCTGGTGGGCAGGGCCGTGTCAAGGGGGCATGTTTATAGGTGGCTGTGAGCTCAATATGGCTTCAGGTACCCTGTCTGCTGATGCGTGGGTCTGTGTTCCTACCCTGCTGTTTGTTTGGCCTGAGGTGTTCCAGCAATTGGAACCTGTAGGTTATTGGGTAGGGCTGGGTCTTGATGCCAGAATGGCAACCTCTTGGGGAGCTCACACTGATCACTATTCTCTGGGGCCTCTGTCACCAGTGTCCTTGCCCACAGTGAGTGCTCACTTATTATTTTTTCATTACTCTTGCACTTTCTGCCTTTAAACTTCACAGCATGCCAGCTTTGCACCCTCAGGCTTTTTTGTGTATGTATCCTAGGCCAGGATCAATTTTTCCAGTCTTTTGCCTCCCAATGCCCTGCATGCTTTTGCTACCTAGTGCCTTTATAAAGCTAAAACAGATGACTATGCTCAGTATAGAGGAAGGATGTGACTACTGACAAGGGATATCTCAAGGTTCAATCCCTTCCTTGTTTGTTTGAGTCCTAAGCCAAGACTGCCCTGAAATCTTTTCTTGCCTTCTCAGGATTTGGATCAGTTTAGCAATGTCCCATCTAGTAAACATCAATGAGCTGGTAGGCTTATCCTTTTTCCCAGTCCCACCATATCCCTTAGGCCCTAGAGCTCAACTGATCTCTCCTGTACTAGTCAGAAATATGGTTGCTTTACTCAGATAATTCTAGACAGGGTGGTAGGATAATTCTTCCACCACAACCTAAGGGAGAATATTTCAAAGCAGTTGGGGAAAGCAAGCAACACCAACATTATCACAAGCCTTTCTTTCCCCATGTACAAAAGGGTGGTGGTTCTCAAAGTGTGGTCTCTGGACCAGCAGCATCAGCATCACCTGGGAGTCTGTTAGAGATGCAAGATCTTGGGCCCCATCCCAGACCTTCTGAATCAGAAAGTCTGGAGGTGGGGTTCAGCAATCTGTGTGTTAACAAGCCCTCCACATGACTCTGATAAACAACACAGTTTGAGAGCCACAGGTGTACTGGTTAGAAGCACAGACTCTGAAGTGATTGCTTGGGCTTAACTCCCTGCTCTTCTGTTACTAGCTATGTGACCTTAGGCAGATTACTAATACTCCCATGCCTCAGTTTTCTCACCTGCAAAATGGAAATAATAGTACTCTCTCTCCTTGAAACTCCCACTATTTTTTCTCTTGGCTTCGGTGACACTACACTTTCCTGGTTTCTTTTATACCTCACTACCCCTCAGCCTCTTTTGCTGGTTCCTTGTCCACTGATTGACCTCTAAATGTTGGAGGCTCCATGGCTCAGTCCAGGAACTTCTTTCTCTTTTCTATTCCATTCTCTCCCTAGATAAGGTCATCCAATCACAGGGCTTTAACTATTGTCTACCTGTTGTTGACTCCAAAATTAATTTGTATCTCCAACTCTCATATCACCCAGAACTCGGACAGGTATATCTGATTATTTGACACCTCAGTTGGAATTTTATTAGGCATCTCAACCTTTACATGTCTAAAACTGAATTTTTAATATGTGACCAACTCCTTCTCCTTGAGTCTTTCCCATTTTAGTAAATGATGTCACCATTCACCCAAGTCAAGAAACCTGGGGATACCCTTGAGTCTTCTCTTTCCTTTTAGACCCTTCATCCAGACCATCACCAAAATCCTAACTCCAAAATACATACAGAATTGTCCTTGTCTCTGCTCCCTATCGCCTTACTCCAAGGCACCACCACCTCTGACATTGGCTACTGCCAGTAGTCCCCTAACTGGTTCCTCTGCTTCTGTTCTCACTCTAAGATGTTTTATTGTCTAAAAGTATCAGGGAGATTTTTAAAAATGTCAATCTGACCACCTCACTCCTCTGCTTAAGACCTTCCAATATCTTTTCTGAACAAGTATTCAGAAGAAGAATGAAATCCAGGCCCCTGACCCAGGCCGACAAGGCCTCCATGATTTAAACACTGACCGCCTCCCCGACCTCCTCTCACATGACTCTCCCTGTTGTTCATGATACTCCTGTCACACCAGTTTTCTTTGCATTTTCTCCAACACATCAAGCTCTTTCCTGCCTTCAGGCTCCTGCATCAGCTATTCCCTCTGTCTGGAACATTTCTCTCCCAGGTCTGCAAATGGCTGGCTTTTTACCATTTAGATCTTCACTCAAATGTCACCTCCTCAGAGAGCCATTCCCTTATCAACCAATCAAAAGCAGACTCTCCATCTCAATCATATTACTCCATCGCAACCATATTACTCTATTTTTATTTTGTTCATAGCACTTATCAAAGCACCTGTCATAATATATTTCTTTGTGTGTTTATCTGTCTCTTTGCACTAGAATGTAAGCTCCATGAGAGCAGGGACCTATCTTGCTAACTGTGTGTCCCAGTGTCTAGCACTGTGCTGACACATAAAAGGCTCTCAATAAATATTTGCTGAATTAATGAATATTCTCAAATACAGTCAATCCTTCAGTAATCGCAGGGGATTGTTTCCAGGGCTCCCTGCAGATACCAAAATCTGCAGATGCTTGTCCCTTATATAAAATGGTATAGTATTTGCATATAACCTATGCACATCCTCCTGTATATGTTAAATCATCTCTAGATTATAATACCTAATAACAATGTAAATGCTATGAGAATAGTTGCCCACACGTGGCAAATTCAAGTTTTGCTTTATGGAACTTTCTGGATTTTTTTCGAATATTTTCAATATGTGGTTTGTTGAATACACCAATGCAGAACCTGTGGATACGGAAGGCCAACTGTAGTTGTAATTCTAGGAAAATGGGTAGTCCTCCATCTGTATGCTGGAACATGCCAGACATAAATTCCTACATACATGCCTATATTCACACCTAACCTTAGGCTCTTGTTTTCTCTGAGCAACTTATGACTCTCTCTCTCTCTCCATGTATACAAAATATATAATATATATATATTCCCTGTATATATATATTTTCAGTAAATGTTCCTAGAATGAATAAATGAAGGAACGAACTTCTACAACCTCCTCTCTGTTTCACCTAGCACATAGATACAAGCAACAGTAATGATTCTGATATTTGCTTAGCCATTATATTGCCCTAAAGGCACCACCCTCCAAATGAAGGAATAGGGCTACCTACATGTCATAATGGAAGAAGGTAACAGTTAAAGCAGTTAGCAAAGGCAGTGAGTGGCACAGTGAGCCAGCTGCAGGCTATGTGTGTGTGGAGGGGGTGGTCCTCAGGGGGGAGTGGAGGAGATGGAGTGATTTGGCCACTACAGTGGTTGTCAAACTTCAGTACTGATAAGAAGCAGTGATTCTGATCCAGTAGATCTGGGGTAGGGGTGACCATCCACGTAGGTTTGTCCAAGACTTTCTCAGTTTTAGTACTGAAAGTCCAACGTCTGGGGAAACCCCTCAGTCTTGGGAAAACCCAGATGATTGGTCACTCTGGTTCTGAGTCAGTTATTGTAAAAACAACACCCCCAGGTGTTTCTGATGCAGGTTGCCCCCAGGCCACACTTTGAGACACTGCAACATGAATAAAAGGTTTGGTGGAGGCCCAACTTGCCTCACTAACTCTGATCTCCATTCTGATACCAAATAATAGGGTTGGCTCAGCTGCTGCTGTTCTCTTTCCAACCTTAGCTAAAAGGAACACTTTGTAAGGCTTCAACTGATTCAAGAAGATTGAAAATACAGGGCTAAGTGATTAAACCTCTTACAGATGGAAGAACATTTAAATGCCTGAATTGCCTGAGTACTTTAAAAATAAGGAGAAATGGCCAAATTGTATCACCCAAGAAAGTCTAAAACAATCAACTAAAAGGAACCACTCAGAATGTGAGTGGCATAGTGTCATTTCTTCCCAGTCTGCTGACCACTTCAATGGCTATGGGCAGAGTTGTTAAGTGATCTATGAAATGCTAACCTTTCTATCATGGCTGCAGATGCTGTCACAGGAATAAGTTTGAATTCAGTCAATGAAAGTGTGTCAGAGGACACCGATCTCTCTCCTCAATCATCTCCAATTCTTTCAAAGATTTTCTGCTCAGTTGTCATTACGATTTGAAATGCATTTCAGTTTCTTCACCCTACATTTCATAGTTGAAGTGTGTACAATTAAGGATACAACCTTTAGTATCAAATAAGCCAGTCTGAAGACAGACAACTACCTAAGTAGAGGTGTATTTGCAATACAGGGGTTATTTACGGTTTGTGGTATGTGTCAGCGGGGATGTGGAGAAATTGGAGCCCTCATACATTGCTGGTGGGAATGTAAAATGGTGCAGCTGCTGTAGAAAAGTTTGGCAGTTCCTCAAACAGTTCAACATAGAATTACCATATGACCCAGAAATTCTATTCCTAGGTATATGCCTCAAAGAATTGAAAACAGACTCAAACAAATACTTGTATGCAGATGTTCACAGCAGCATTATTCACAATGGCCAAAAGGTGGAAACAACCCAAATGTCCATAGATGGATGAATGGTTAAACAAATTGTGGTATATATACATACAATGGAATATAATTCAGCCATAAAAAGGAATGAAATCCCTCCATCCAGAGTGGAGTTCAGACACATGCTACAACATGAATGAACCTTAAAGACATCAGGTTGAGTGAAATAGGCCAGGCACAAAAGGACAAATATGGTATGATTCCACTTACATGAAATATTTAGAATAGGCAAATTCATAGAGACAGAAAGTAGGCTAGAGGTTACCAGGGGCTAGAGGAAGGGAGAAATGAGGAGTTATTTTTCAATGGGTACAGAGCTTCTGTTTGGGGTGATGAAAATATTTTAGAAATAGATTGTAGTAATCATTGTACAACAATATGAATGTAGTTAATGGCACTGAATTGTACACTTAAACATGGTTAACATTTTATGCTATATATATTTTAACCTCAATTAACAAAAAAAAACCCTGGTAGTGACTAGGCACTAAGTAGTTGGGGGCGGTGGTAAGCTGGAGGAGAGGATGAGAAGCCTGATGCCCTGAAGGTAGTTGCCTGGTAAGCCTGTAGCTTTGAAGATAGGATTATGTAGGGCCCAGAACACTGCAACAAAGATACAGAAGGTAGTATATGAGGTGCCACTCAGGTGAGTGGTGCAGGTAGTCCTTGGAGCACACTTCTATAAGCTACAGACTACAATGATGGGTAAGTGATCAGCAAAGTCCTGTTAACTGGAAATTTGAGTGAGTGAACAAGCATCTAGGAGCCTAGCGTAGCACCTAGTAGGTGCTCTAAAAATTGTGTTGCATTATTTTATTTTTTATTTTTTTTGCTGTACGCGGGCCTCTCACTGTTGTGGCCTCTCCCGTTGCAGAGCACAGGCTCCGGACACACAGGCTGAGCGGCCATGGCTCAGGGTCTCAGCCGCTCCGCGGCATGTGGGATCTTCCCGGACTGGGGCATGGACCCGTGTCCCCTGCATCGGCAGGCGGACTCTCAACCACTGAGCCACCAGGGAAGCCCTAAAAATTGTGTTGCATTATTGATTGATGGGAGGAGTACTCAATAAATCTTTTTGAATAAATAATTTCATATTATTGCCTCTTTTTGAGATGCCTTTTTCCTCCGTCTCTGAGGAAATCCTGCCCCCCATCCCTCAAAACTTGGTATAAACACAGCCTCCTCTGTGAAGGCTCTCTTGATTTCACGTCCCCTACCCTAAATATGTGACCTCTCCTGTGACCATGAGGAGTTATGGAGAGGCATTAGTGCCATGGTTCCAGGGAATATTAACACTGGGGCAGCTAGGCGAGAAATGTCAGGAATGGTCACAGGTTTGCACTAGGAGTTTGTACACAGAAGTTAGGGATGCTACAAGGGAAGGGAGTTGAGGGTCAACCAACAACAAAGTAAGTAAGGGCAACCCCCTCCCCCCTAGTGATTGGTCAGAAAAATGAACGTAAGCTACAACTGGAGGGAAACCAGTCAACCGATAACCAAGTACCCCAGCCCTAGCCCCCTGATTGGTCCCAGTGACACATTCAATCCACATAGCAACCCCTCTCTTTATCTTTACATTAATGTATGGCCTTGTCTTCTGGAACACTCTTTCTTTTCCCATCTCTGCCTGTGGAAATCCTGCCTTGTTCTTCAAGGCCCAGTTCAGGCTGAAGCTCCTTTTATGAAGCTTTCTCTGTTTTCATGTCTCCCATCCCCAACAGGAAGATGAGCCCGCTCATAATGCAATGAAAAGGAGATATGGGGGCACCAGACCCGGAGTGCAGGGCATTGTTGGAGGCGGTGGGATAAGAGAGATGGGAGAGTGCTGGAAGGAAAGACTCAGGTTTTGCATTAAGATTTTGCACCTGCGTTTGTTCATTTACATTGTGGTTACTGTACATAACAAAGCAACCAACCCTGGCCTCTGAGGGTAAGAGCTAAGCCAGTGAGATAGGAGCACAGGTATGAAGGCAAGGAGTAGGCAGTGATACCTAAAAAGAGAAGGTAAAACTACTCATTGGCAGAGCTAAGATTTGAACCCAGGTTCTTTTGGCTCTAAAACCCATGAAGTCATTCTTTATATCAGTTGTTCTCAGACTTCAGTATGCATTTGAATTACCTAGGGAACTAGTTAAAATGCAGATTCCTGGGCATCATACCTGAGATTTTGATTCACTATATTAGCGCCCAGGAATTGACATTTTAATAGACTCCCCAACTGATTCTGAACTCAGTTGTCCAAAGACCACGTTCTGAGAAACTTTTCTGTTTCCCGGTGCCATGACCTCAGTCCTTAACCCATCTTCATCATTCATCTTTAGCAGTGTGATAGACAGCTCATTTTAGAAAAGACTCTTTTCCCCATTGATTGGTCTTGGCACACCCTTGTAGAAAATCAATTGACCACAGATGTACAGGTTTATTACTGGACTCTCAATTCTTTTTCAATGTACAATATATCTCAATTATCTATATGTCTATCCTTATGCCAGTACCACACATCTTTTTAAATTGAGGTAAAGTTCACATCACATATAAATCACCATTGTAACCGTTTTAAGTGTACAATTCAATGGCTTTCAGTACATTCACAATATTGTGCAAACATCACCAATATCTAATTCCAGAACATTTTCAACATATCAAAAAGAAACCCTGTACCCATTAAACAGTCACTGTTCATTCTGCTTCCCCCACTCCCAGCTCCTGGCAACCACTAATCTGCTTTCTGTGTCTATGGATTTGCCTATTCTGGACATTTCACATAAATGGAATCATACACTATATAGCCTTTTGTGTTTTCAAGGTTCATCCATGTTGCAACGTGTCAATACTTTATTCCTTCTTATGACTGAATAATATCCCATTGCATGGATATACCCTATCCATCAGTTGATGGGCAATTGAATTATTTCTGCTTTTTCACTCTTATGAATAATGCTGCTATTAATGTACAAGTTTTTTTGTGGACATATATTTTCATTTCTCTAGGAGTGAAATTGCTGGGTCAGATGGTAACGCTATGTTTAACTTTTTGAAGAACTGCCAAAATGTTTTCCACAATGGGTGCCCTACTTTACATTCCTACCAGCAATGTGTGAGGGTTCCAATTTCTCCACATCCTTGCCAACACTTGTTGGTTTCTTTTTCTTTTTTTTTTTTTAGTTATAGCCATCCTACCAGGTGTGAGATGGTATCTCAGTATGTTTTTGATTTGCATTTCCCTAATGATTAATGATGTTGAGTATCTTTTCATGTGCTTATTGGCCACTGGTATATTTTGTTTGGATAAATATCTATTCAACTCCTTTGCCCATTTAAAAATTGAGTTGTCTTTTTTGTTGTTAAGTTGTATGGGTTCTTTATATATAATATTTATGCTAAACCTTTATTAGATATATGATTTGTAAATATTTTCTCTCATTTATGGGTCATCTTTTCAGTTCCTTGATAGTGTTCTTTGATGATCCAAAGTTTCAATTTTGTTAAAGTTGAATTTTTGTATTTTTTCTTTTATCAGTTGTGTTTCTGTCATATTTAATTATAATTCATTACCAAATTCAAAGTCATACAGATTTTACCTTTATGTTTTCTTTTAAGAGCCATATAATTAATTATAAAGCCATATAATTTTAGCTCTTGATTTAGGTCTTTGTTCTGTTTTGAGTTAATTTTTTTATATGATGTGAGGTATGGGTCCACCTTCATTCTTTTGTATGTGGATATTCAATTGCCCCAGCACCATTTGTTGAAGAGACTATTCTTTGCCCATTGCACAATCTTGACACCTCTTCAAAAATCAATTTTGTGTTGGTTAAAAGTGTTGGTTAAACCTATACACCTACAGAGTGTATAGGTTTCTATCTGACTCTCAATTCTATTTCATTGACCTTACATGTCTATCCTTATGCCAGTGCCACACTATTTTGATTACTGTAGCTTGTAGTAAGTTCTGAAATTGAGAAGTGTGACTCCCACAATTTTGTCCTTTTTCAAGATCATTTTGGATATTTAGGGTCTCTTGAAATTCCATGTAAGTTTTAGGATAATCTTGTTCATTTCTGCAAAAAAAGGCAATTGCATTTTGATAGGGATTGCATTGAATCTGTAGATAGCTTTAGGCGATATTGTCATCTTAACAATATTTGGTCTTCTAATCCATGAACATAGTATGTTTTTCCATTTATTTATGTCTTCTTAATTTCTTTCAACAATGTTTTGTAGTTTTCAGTGTATAAGTCTTACACTTCCTTGGTTATATTTATTCCCAAGTATTTTATTCTTTTTGATCCTATTGTAAGTATAACTGTTTTCTTAATTTCTTTTTCAGATTGTTCATTGCTAGTGTACAGAAATACAAAAGATTTTGTATGTTGGTCCTGTATCCTGAAACTTTGCTGAATTCATTTACTAGCTCTAGAATTTTTTTTTTTTTTTTAGACTTTTCTGTATGTAAGATCATTCCACAGGTGAATAGAGATCGTTTTTTCTAATTTGGATAACTTTTATTTCTTTTTTGTGATGAATTGCTCTGGTTAGAACTTTCAGCACAGTGTTGAGTGAGAGTGGACATATTTGTGTTGTTCCTGTCTCCCAGGGAAAATCTTTCAGTCTTTCACCATTGGGTATAATGTAAGCTGTGAGTCTTTCATAAACACTCTTTTTCAGGTTGAGGGATTTCCATTCTATTTCTGGATTGTTGAGTGTTTAACCTTACATTAATGGGATAAATCTTGCTTGGCCATGGTATATAATTCTTTTTTTATGTTGTTGGGTTCATATTGCTAGCATTTTACTGAATGTTTTGCTTCTATATTCATAAGGGATACTGGTCTTTAGTTTTATTTTTTTGTGTGATGTCTTTGTGTTCTCTGTCAGAGTAATACTTCATAAAACGTGTTAGGAAGTTTCCCTTCTTTTTAATTTTTCTGGAAAGTTTGAGAAGGACAGGTGTTTATTTTTCTTTAGACATTTGGCAGAATTCACCATTGAGACCATCTGACCTTGAGTTTTTCCTTGTGAGAAAATTTTTTTATAACTCGTTCAATCTCTTTACTTGTTACAGGTCTAAACAGATTTGCTACTTGTTCTTAAATCAATTTCAGTAGTTTTCATGTTTTTAAGAATTTCCCCATTTCATCTAGTTTATCTTATTTGGCGACATACAATTATTCATAGTATTCCCTTGTAATAATTATTTCTATATAGGTTGCTGGTAACACCTCCTCTTTCATTCCAATGTTAGTTTTGTAAGACTTCTCTCTCTTTTTTTATTGGTCAGTCTAGCCAAAGGTTTGTCAATTTTGTTTATCTTTTCAAAGACAAAATTTTGATTTCACTGATTTACTCTATTGTATTTCTATTCTCTATGTTATTTATTTCTCCTTTAATCTTTGTTATTTCCCTCCTTCTATTTGCTTTTGGTTTAATTTGTTCTTTTGTGTGTGTGTGTGTTTCTCAAGGTAGAAGGTAAGATTTTTGGTTTGACATCTTCTTTTTTAATGTAGGCATTTACAACTATAAATTTCCCTCTGAGTACTGGGTAAATTTCATCTCCTAAGTTTTGAAATGTTGTGTATTCATTTTCATTCATCTGAAAGAATTTTCTTATGTGCTTTGTGATTTTTTTAATCCCTTGGTTGTTAAAAAGTATGTTGTTTAATTTCAACACATTTGTGAATTTCCAAATTTTCCAAATTTCCTTCTGTTATTGATTTCTAATTTCATTCCACTGTGGTCTGAAAACATATTTTGTATGATTTATATACTCTTGAGAGGGCAGACAGCAGAAGAAAAAAGAGCTACAATCCTGCAGCCCATGAGAAAAAACCCACAATCACAGAAATATAGACAAAATGAAAAGGCAGAGGACTATATCCCAGATGAAGGAACAAGATAAAACCCCAGAAAAAAACTAAATGAAGTGGAGATAGGCAACCTTCTAGAAAAATAATTCAGAATAATGATAGTGAAGATGATCCAGGACTTCGGCAAAAGAATGGAGGCAAGGATTGAGAAGATACAAGAAATGTTTAACAAAGACCTAGAAGAATTAAAGAACAAACAGAGATGAAAAATACAATAACTTAAATGAAAAATACACTAGAAGGAAACAATAGCAGAATAACTGAGGCAGAAGAATGGATAAGTGACCTGGAAGACAGAATGGTGGAAA
The DNA here is from genome assembly GCF_951394435.1 of Stenella coeruleoalba. Classification (NCBI taxonomy): domain Eukaryota; kingdom Metazoa; phylum Chordata; class Mammalia; order Artiodactyla; family Delphinidae; genus Stenella; species Stenella coeruleoalba. The sequence continues at coordinate 87,125,169 of NC_137152.1, read as the reverse complement.
TCACTGCCTGGAACAGAATAAAGAAAAAAGAATGAAAAGAAATGAAGACAGCCTAAGAGACCTCTAGGACAACATTAAACGCACCAACATTCACATTATAGGGGTCCCAGAAGAAGAGGAGAGAGAGAAAGGACCCAAGAAAATATTTGAAATGATTATAGTTGAAAATTTTCCTAACATGGGAAAGGAAATAGCCACCCAAGGCCAGGAAGCACAGAGAGTCCCAGGCAGGACAAAGCCCAGGAGAAACACGCGAAGACACATAGTAATCAAATTGACAAAAATTAAAGACAAAGAAAAATTATTAAAAGCAACAAGGGAAATACAACAAATAACATACACGGGAACTCCCATAAGGTTAACAGCTGATTTTTCTGCAGAAATTTTGCAAGCAACAAGGGAGTAGTATGATATATTTAAAGTGAAGAAAGGGAAGAACCTACAACCAAGAATACTCTACCCAGCAAGGATCTCATTCAGATTCGAAGGAGAAATCAAAAGCTTTACAGACAAGCAAAAGCTAAGAGAATTCAACACCACAAAAACAGCTCTACAACAAATGCTAAAGGAACTTCTCTAAGTGGGAAACACAAGAGAAGAAAAGGACCTACAAAAACAAACCCAAAACAATTAAGAAATGGTCATAGGAACATACATATCGATAACGACGTTAAACGTGAATGGATTAAATGCTCCAACCAAAAAACATAGACTGGCTGAACGGATACACAAATAAGATCCATATATATGCTGTCTACAAGAGACCCACTTCAGACCTAGGGACACATACAGACTGAAAGCGAGGGGATGGAAAAAGTTATGCCATGCAAATGGAAATCAAAAGAAAGCTGGAGTAGGATTTCTCATATCAGACAAAGTAGACTTTAAAATAAAGACAATTGGGCTTCCCTGGTGGCGCAGTGGTTGGGAGTCCGCCTGCCAATGCAGGGGACGTGGGTTTGTGCCCTGGCCCAGGAAGATCCCACATGCCACGGAGCGGCTGGGCCCGTGAGCCATGGCCGCTGGGCCTGTGTGTCCAGAGCACGTGCTCCACAACGGGAGAGGCCACAGCAGTGAGAGGCCCACGTACTGCAGAATAAATAAATAAATAAATAAAGGCTATTACAAGAGACAAAGAAGGACACTACATAATGATCAAGGGATCAATCCAAGAAGAAGATATAACAATTTTAAATATATATGCACCCAACATAGGAGCACCTCAATATAAGGCAAATGCTACTAGCTATAAAAGAGGAAATCGACAGTAACGCAATAATAGTGGGGGACTTTAACAACTCAGCTACACCAATGGACAGCTCATCCAGACAGAAATTTAATAAGAAAACACAAACTTTAAATGACACAATAGGCCAGATAGATTAAATTGATATTTGTAGGACATTCCATCCTAAAACAGTAGATTAAACTTCTTCTCAAGTGCACACAGAACATTCTCCAGGGTAGATCACATCTTGGGTCACAAATCAAGCCTTGGTAAATTTAAGAAAATTGAAATCATATCAAGCATCTTTTCTGGCCACAACGCTATGAAATTAGAAATAAATTTTAGCAAGAAAAAGCGTAAAAAACACAAACACATGGAGGCTAAACAATACGTTACTAAATAACCAAGAGATCACTGAAGAAATCAAAGAGGAAATCAAAAAATACCTAGAGGAAAAGTGACAATGAAAACACAATGATCCAAAATATATGGGATGCAGCAAAAGCAGTTCTAAGAGGGAAGTTTACAGCAATAAAAGCCTACCTCAAGAAACAAGAAACATCTCAAATAAACAATCAAACCTTACACCTAAAGGAACTAGAGAGAGAAGAACAAACAAAACCCAATGTTAGTAGAAGGAAAGAAATCATAAAGATCAGAGCAGAAATAAATGAAATAGAAACAAGAAAAACAACAGAAAAGATCAATAAAACTAAAAGCTGGTTCTTTGAGAAGATAAACAAAATTGATAAACCTTTAGCCAAACTCATCAAGAAAAAGAGGGAGAGGACTCAAATCAACAAAATTAGAAATGAAAAAGGAGAAGTTACAACACACACCATAGAACTACAAAGCATCCTAAGAGACTACTACAAGCAACTCTATGCCAATAAAATGGACAACCTGGAAGAAATGGACAAATTCTTTGAAAGGTGTAACCTTCCAAGACTGAACCAGGAAGAAACAGAAAACATGAACAGACCGATCACAAGTAATGAAATTGAAACTGTGATTAAAAACCTTCCAACAAACAAAAGTCCAGGACCAGATGGCTTCACAGGTGAATTCTATCAAACATCTAGAGAAGAGTTAACTCCCATCCTTCTCAAACTCTTCCAAAAAATTGCAAATGAAGGAACACTCCCAAACTCATTCTACGGGGCCACCATCACCCTGATACCAAAACCAGACAAAGATACTACAAGCAAAGAAAATTACAGACCAATATCACTGATGAATATAGATGCAAAAATCCTCAACAAAATACTAGCAAATAGAATCCAACAACACATTAAAAGGATCATATATCATGATAAAGTGGGATTTATCCCAGGGATGCAAGGATTCTTCAATATACGCAAATCAATCAATGTGATACACCATATTAACAAACTGAAGAGTAAAAACGATATGATCATCTCAATAGATGCAGAAAAACCTTTTGACAGAATTCAACACCAATTTATGATAAAAACTCTCCAGAGAGTGGGCATAGAGGGAACCTACCTCAACATAATAAAGATCATATATGAGAAACCCACAACAAACATCATTTCCAATGGTGAAAAATTGAGAGCATTTCCTCTAAGATCAGAAACAAGACAAGGATGTCCACTGTCACCACTATTATTCAACATAGTTTTGGAAGTCTTAGCCACAGAAATCAGAGAACAAAAAGAAATAAAAGGAATACAAATTGGAAAAGAGACGTAAAACTGTCACTGTTTGCAGATGACATGATATTATACATAGAGAATCCTAAAGATGCCACCAGAAAACTATTAGAGTTAATAAGTGAATTTGGTAAAGTTGCAGGATACAAAATTAATGCACAGAAATTGCTTGCATCCCTATACACTAACAATGAAATATGAGAAAGAGAAATTAAGGAAACAATCCCATTCACCATTGCAACAAAAAGAATAAAATACCTAGGAATAAACCTACCTAGGGAAACAAAAGACCTTTATGCAGAAAACTATAAGACACTGATGAAAGAAATCAAAGATGACACAAACAGATGGAGAGATATACCATGTTCTTGGATTGTAAGTATCAATATTGTGAAAATGACTATACTACCCAAAGGAATCTACAGATTCAATGCAATCCCTATCAAATTACCAGCGGCATTTTTTACGGAACTAGAACAAGAAATCTTAAAATTTGTATGGAGACACAAAAGACCCTGGATAGTCAAAGCAGTCTTGAGGGAAAAAAACGGAGCTAGAGGAATCACACTGCCTGACTTCAGACTATACTACAAAGCTACAGTAATCAAGACAATATGGTACTGGCACAAAAACAGAAATATAGATCAATGGAACAGGATAGAAAGCCCAGAGATAAACCCACACATCTATGGTCAACTAATCTATGACAAAAGAGGCAAGGATATACAATGGAGAAAAGACAGTCTCTTCAATAAGTTGTGCTGGGAAAACTGGACAGCTACAAGTAAAAGAATGAAATTAGAACACTCCCTAACACCATACACAAAAATAAACTCAAAATGGATTAAAGACCTAAATGTAAGACTGGACACTATAAAATTCTCAGAGGAAAACATAGGAAGAGCACACTTTGACATAAATCACAGCAATATCTTTTTTGACCCACCTCCTAGAGTGATGGAAATAAAAACGAAAATAAACAACTGGGACCTAATGAAACTTAAAAGCTTTTGCACAGCAAAGGAAACCATAAACAGGACAAAAAGGCAACCCTCAGAATGGGAGAAAATATTTGCAAATGAAGCAACTGACAAAGGACTAATCTCCAAAATATATAAACAGCTCATGCAGCTCAATGTCAAAAAACAAACAACTCAATCGAAAAATGGGCAGAAAACCTAAATAGACATTTCACCAAAGAAGACATACAGATGGCCAAGAGGCACATGAAAAGTTGCTCAACGTCACTAATCATTAGAGAAATGCAAATCAAAACTACAATGAGGTATCACCTCACACCAGTTAGAATGAACATCATCAGAAAATCTACAAACAATAAATGCTGGAGAGGGTGTGGAGAAAAGGGAACCCTGTCACTATTGGTGGGAATGTAAATTGATACAGCCACTATGGAGAACAGTATGGTGATCCCTTAAAAAATTGAAAATAGAATTACTATATGACCCAGCAATCCCACTACTGGGCATATACCCAGAGAAAACCATAATTCAAAAAGACACATGCACCCCAATATACATTGCAGCCCTATTTACAACAGCTAGGTCATGGAAGCAACCTAAATTTCCATCAACAGAAGAATGGATGAAGAAGATGTGGTACATATATACAATGGAATATTAACCATAAAAAGGAATGAAATTCGGTCATTTGTAGAGACGTGGATGGACCTAGAGACTGTCATGCAGAGTGAAGTAAGTCAGAAAGAGAAAAACAAATATCGTATATTAGCACATATATATGGAATCTAGAAAAATGGTACAGGTGAACTAGTTTGCAATGCAGAAATAGAGACACAGATGTAGAGAACAAATGTATGGGTACCAAGGGGGGAAAGCAAGGGGTGGGAGGTGGGGGGTTGGATGAACTGGGAGATTGGGATTGACATATATACACTAATATGTATAAAATAGATAACTAATAAAAACCTGCTGTATAGCGCAGGGAACTCCGCTTCACTGTACTGAAAAAACTAACAACATTCTAAAACAACTATACCCCAATAATAAATAAATAAATAAGTAAATAAATAAATAAATATTCTTAAATATATCGACACTTTTTTTTAAAAAAAATTTCATTTATTTATTTATTTTTGGCTGTGCTGGGTCTTCTTTTCTGTGCGTGGGCTTTCTCTAGTTGCGGCGAGCGGGGGCCACTCTTCATCGCGGTGCGCGGGCCTCTCACTGCCGCGACCTCTCTTGTTGCGGAGCACAAGCTCCAGACGCACAGGCTCAGTAGTTGTGGCTCACGGGCCCAGCCGCTCCCCAGCATGTGGGATCTTCCCGGGCCGGGGCACGAACCCGTGTCCCCTGCATTGGCAGGCAGACTCTCAACCACTGCGCCACCAGGGAAGCCCTCGACACTTTTTTAAAGTGTGTTTTGTCATTTATAATGTCCTACTTATTGTATAATATAAAATAGTAAGTTTCCAATATGGGCAAAGGATTATGTTCAAAATCTTATTTCTTTTAAGTTTTTTAAATTATATTCTATTCTAAGCTATAATACAGTTTTGGCGGCAACATCTAGAACTTTCTTTCCACCTGAAATACCTTTTTGTCCTTAAATTTCAATTCAAAATTCAGTTGAAATTGATAATATTCCCCAGAAATTAGCACATATTCAGAAAAACTTCAGAAAAGAACCAACTGTACAATGTATCTGTAATGAGCTACTTAAATCATGCTATCATATGCAATTCTAGTTTTAGTCTGTACTTTTATATCATGAAAATTAAAGAATTTTGCCACATTTCTATTCATCTTAGTCACAGAATAGCAAGACTTGAATTACTCTTTTTGTTGATTCTTTTTTTCTAACATCTTTATTGGAGTATAATTGCTTTACAATGGCGTGTTAGTTTCTGCTTTACAGCAAAGTGAATCAGCTGTACATATACATATATCCCCATATCTCCTCCCTCTTACATCTCCCTCCCACCTTCCCTATCCCACCCCTCTAGATGGTCAAAAAGCACCGAGCTGATCTCCCTGTGCTATGTGGCTGCTTCCCACTAGCTATCTATTTTACATTTGGTAGTGTATATATGTCCATGCCACTCTCTCACTTCATCCCAGCTTACCCTTCCCCCTCCCCATGACCTCAAGTCCATTCTCTACGTATGTGTCTTTATTCCTGTCCTGTCCCTAGGTTCTTCAGAACCTTTTTTTTTTTAGATTCCATATATATGTGTTAGGATATGCTATTTGTTTTTCTCTTTCTGACTTACTTCACTCTGTATGACAGACTCTAGGTCCATCCACCTCACTACAAATAACTCAATTTTGTTTCTTTTTATGGCTGAGTAATATTCCATTGTATATATGGGCCACATTTTCTTTATCCATTCATCTGTTGATGGATGCGTAGGTTGCTTCCATGTCCTGGCTGTTGTAAATAGAGTTACAATGAACACTGTGGTAACGTGACTCCTTTTGAATTATGGTTTTCTCAGGGTATATGCCTGGTAGTGGGATTGCTGGGTCATATGGTAGTTCCATTTTTAGCTTTTTAAGGAACCTCCATACTGCTCTCCATGGTGGCTGTATCAAATTACATTCCCACCAACAGTGCAAGAGGGTTCCCTTTTCTCCACACCCTCTCTAGCATTTATTGTTTGTAGATTTTTTTTTACATCTTTATTGGAGTATAATTGATTTACAATGGTGTGTTAGTTTCTGCTTTATAACAAAGTGAATCAGTTATACATATACATATGTTCCCATATCTCTTCCCTTTGCATGTCCCTCCCTTCCACCCTCCCTATCCCACCCGTCCAGGCGGTCACAAAACACCGAGCTGATCTCCCTGTGCTATGTGGCTGCTTCCCACTAGCTATCTACTTTACGTTTGGTACTGTATATATGTCCATGCCTCTCTCTTCTTTGTCACAGTTTACCCTTCCCCCTACCCATATCCTCAAGTCCATTCTCTAGAAGGTCTGTGTCTTTATTCCTTTCTTACCCCTAGGTTCTTCATGACATTTTTTCCCTTAAATTCTATATATATGTGTCAGCATATGGTATTTGTCTTTCTCTTTCTGACTTACTTCACTCTGTATGGACAGACACTCCACCTCATTACAAATAGCTCAATTTCGTTTCTTCTTATGGCTGAGTAATATTCCGTTGTATATATGGGCCACATCTTCTTTATCCATTCATCCAATGATGGACACTTAGGTTGTTTCCATCTCCAGGCTATTGTAAATAGAGCTGCAATGAACATTTTGGTCCATGACTCTTTTTGAATTATGGTTTTCTCAGGGTATATGCCCAGTAGTGGGATTGCTGGGTCATATGGTAGTTCCATTTTTAGCTTTTTAAGGAACCTCCATACTGTTCTCCATAGTGGGTCTATCAAATTACATTCCCACCAACAGTGCAAGAGCGTTCCCTTTTCTCCACACCCTCTCCAGCATTTATTGTTTCTAGATTTTTTGATGATGGTCATTCTGACTGGTGTGAGGTGATACCTCATTGTAGTTTAGATTTGCGTTTCTCTAATGATTAGTGATGTTGAGCATCCTTTCATGTGTTTGTTGGCAATCTGTACATTTTCTTTGGAGACATGTCTATTTAGGTCTTCTGCCCATTTTTGGATTGGGTTGTTTGTTTTTTGATATTGAGCTGCTTGTAAATTTTGGAGATTAATCCTTTCTCAGTTGCTTCATTTGCAAATATTTTCTCCCAATCTGAGAGTTGTCTTTTCATCTTGTTTATGGTTTCCTTTGCTGTGCAAAAGCTCTTAAATTTCATTGGGTCCCAGTTGTTTATTTTTGTTTTTATTTCCATTTCTCTAGGAGGTGGGTCAAAAAGGATCTTGCTGTGATTTATGTCATAGAGTGTTCTGCCTATGCTTTCCTCTAAGTGTTTTATAGTGTCTGGCCTTACATTTAGGTCTTTAATCCATTTTGAGTTTATATTTGTGTATGGTGTTAGGGAGTGTTCTAATTTCATTCTTTTACATGTAGCTGTCCAGTTTTCCCAGCACCACTTATTGAAGAGGCTGATTGACACTTGTTTTATAGCTTAACATATCTTCTATCCTGAAGTATGTTCCATGTACACTTGAGAAGAATGCATCTTCTCTTGTTATTAGGGGGAACATTGTTCCGATGTTTGTCATGTCTGCTTGGTTAATAGTGTTTTACAAGTTTTCTATATCCTTGCTGATCTTCTGTCTAGTTATTCTACCCATAATTGATAATGGTGTGTTAAAATCTCCAACTGCTATTGTTGAATTGTCTATCTTCCCCTTCAATCTGTCTGTATATGTTTCAAGTTCTTTGGATTTCTGTTGTTAGGTACACATATATTTGTAATTGTTATATCTTCCTTTTGGATTAATCATTTTTTCCTTATGAAATGTCTTACTTTGTCTCTCTAAATAATGTTTGTCTTCATGTCTATCGTGTCTGTTATTAGTCAGCCACTCCAGCAATCTTTTGGTTACTGTTTGTGTGATATATCTTTCCCCCTACTTTTACGTTCAACATCTATTTATCATTGATTCTCAGATGAGTCTCTTGGACTTTCCTGGCAGTCCAGTGGTTAAGACTCTGTGCTCCCAGTGCAGGGGGCAAGGGTTCAATCCATGGTTGGGGAAGACCCTGCATGCCGCAAAGTGTGGCCAATAAATAAAATAAAATAAAATAAAATGAGTCTCTTAAAGACAGAATCCAGTTGGACTTTTTTAAATATACATTTTATTTTTGTTTATTTATTTTTGGCTGCATTGGGTCTTTGTTGCTGCAAACGGGCTTTCTCTAGTTGCGTCAAGTGGGGGCTACTCTTCGTTGCGGTGCACAAGCTTCTCATTGCAGAGACTTCTCTTGTTGTGGAGCATGGGCTCTAGACATGCGGGCTTCAGTAATTGTGGCTCATGGGCTCAGTAGTTATGGCTCACAGGCTCTAGAGTGCAGGCTCAGTAGTTGTTGCACATGGGCTTAGTTGCTCCGCGGCATATGGGATCTTCCTGGACAAGGGCTCGAACCGGTGTCCCCTGCATTTGCAGGTGGATTCTTAACCACTGTGCCACCAGGGAAGCCCACCAGTTGGATTTTGATTTTTATCCATTCTGCTAATCTCTACTTTTTTCTTTTCTTTTTTTTTTTTTTTTTTTGCAGTACGCGGGCCTCTCACTGCTGTGGCATCTCCTGTTGCAGAGCACAGGCTCCGGACGCACAGGCTCAGCAGCCATGGCTCACGGGCCCAGCTGCTCTGCGGCACATGGGATCTTCCCGGACCGGGGCACGAACCTGTGTCTCCTGCATCAGCAGGCGGACTCTCAACCACTGCACCACCAGGGAAGCCCTAATCTCTACCTTTTCATTGGAGAGTTTAATTCATTTATATTTAATATAATAACTGTTAAGATAGGATTTATGCCTACCATGTAGCTATTTTTTCTATGTGTCTCATGCCTTTTTTGCTTTGTTATTTCTCAATTACTGCATTCTTTTGTGTTAAATAGATATTTTCTAGTGTATTATTTTAATTCCTTGTCTTTTTTCCCCACTATATATATATTTTTTTTAGTATATTTGTGGTGACTCTAGGGAGTATAATTAACCTCCTAATCTATATCAAAATAGTTTACATTATAACCAATGGAACGTCAATAATGTAAAAATCTGCTCCTACATTGCTTCATCCACCCCTCTTCTATCCATATTATTGTCACAAACTACATCTTTATATATTGTGTTCATCAACATAGATTTATAATTTTTACTTTATGAAGTTGTCTTTTAAATCAGATATTAAAAAATGTAGTTACATGTAAAGAGTACATTTGTACTGTCTTTTATATTTTCCTTTGTACTTATTTGTGAACATTCTTTATTTCTTCATGTTGATTCAAGTTAATATCTCGTGTCCTTTTATTTCAGCCTGAAAAACTCCATTTAGTATTCTTGGAGAACAGTTCTGCTAGAGATGAACTCTCTCAGTTTTTGTCTCTCTTAATTTTTCCTTTATTTTGAAGGTAGTTTTGCCAGATATAGAATACTTGGTTGACCTTTACAGTTTTTTCTTCCAGCACTTTTAGTATGTCATCCCACTGCCTTCTTGCTTCCATGGTTTCTGCTGAGAAATCAGCTGCTAATCTTATTGAGGGGCTCTTGTGTATGCTTACTCATTTCTCTCTTCCTGCTTTCAAAATTCTTTGTCTTTTGACAGTTTGATTATGATGTGTCTCAGTGTGGATATCTTAGTTTGTCCTACTTTGATTTCATTGAGTCTCTTTTATATGTAATGTGTTTCATCAAATTTGGGAGTTTTTCAGTCATATTTCTTCAAATATTCTTTCTGCCTCCTTTTATTTTTTTCCTTTCCTTCTGGGACTCACAGTATATGTATGTTGGTATACTTCATCATATCCCACAGGTCTCTGAGTTTCTGTTCAGTTTTCTTCATTCTTTTTTCTTGCTGTTCCTCAGACTTGATAATTTCAATTGATCTGTCATCATATTCATTGACTCTTCTGTTCTAATATGCTGTTGAGCTCCTCTAGTGAAATTTTTATTTCACTTATTGTACTTTTCAACTCCAATATTTCTATTTGATTCAGTTTTATAATTGCTATCTCTTTATACTGTCTATATAAAGAGACACTATTCTCCTAATTTTCTTTAGTTTCTTTAGAAATTGTTTCTTTTACTTCTTTGAACATATTTAAAATAGCTGATTAAAAGTTTATATCTAGTATTGCCAATGTCTGGGCCTACTCATGGACAGTTTCTATTGCTTGGTGTTTTTCCTGTGTTATGGCCATAGGTTTTTTTTCATGTCTCATAATTTTTCATTAAATACTGGAGATATATATATATATATATATATATATATATATATATATATATATATATATATATATATATGTTTTTGGCCACACCACGTGGCATGTGGGATCTTAGTTCCCTGACCAGGGATCAAACCCATGCTCCCTCAGTGGAAGCGTGGAGTCTTAACCACTGGACCACCAAGGAAGTCCCAATACTGGATATTTTAAATAATATAATTTGACAATCCTAGAAGTTATGTTGTTCCCTCCCCCTAGGGTTTATGGTTATTGCTGGTTTTTGTAGTTATTTTTTGTAGTTGTTTGCTTTTCAGTGAATTTTCTGAACTAATTCAGTAAGTTCTATATTCTTTGTCATATGTGGCCAGTGACGTCTATGCTCAAATAGCTTAGAGGACAACTAATGACTAGGTAGAGATTTTCTTAAATGCCTAGAGCTAAAAATCTCACAGTCTTTGCCAAGGGACTCTGCAAGCATGTTGGACACACTTTCAACTCTCAGCCAAACACTTTACAACTCTGCATTAGCTTATGCTTCCTGCTTGCACAGAACCACAAATCAGCCATGGGTGGGTGAAAGTTTATGGCTTTCTCAGGTCTTTCCTATGTGTGTGCACAACCCTATACATGTGCCTGGTCTTCTAGATTATAAGAAGAAATATGTACTAGCTTTTCAAAGTCCCTACGGACAACTCATTTTTCAGTTTTTCCTTTTAAGCTTTTCAGGTAATCTATGGTTTGCTCCAACTGTTATCCATTACCTTAGGCATCTATCACATTAAAACACTTGCTGAAGTCTTCACAAAGTTAATTTCTCAATACTCCAAAGCAACATACCATTTTGTTTACATTATTTCCTAGAAAACCAATGAAAAGTAAATTTTAGCTCAGTTCAAGTCAAACTATTTCAAAACAATACAATTTTCTAAGCACTTTAAATGTAACTGAGGATCAAGTTAGCAAGCTTTCCCAGAGTCTGGTTGCTAAATCATTTTACGCTTTAAAAAAAGAATATTTAGAACTAGCAGTAAGTGGGAGAATGCTAGCACAGTAAATGAAAGTGACAATGATGCCTTGCCATATCAAGATTCAAAGGTATTAACCAACTTCAAAGCTGTGAAATAGTAAAGGTACAGTATTTGTGATGGAAATAGTCTGAGACACAATTTAGTCCTAGGTTTGCCTGACTCTGGAGACTATTTTCTTTAATTACTAGGTTATATATTTCCTCTTCTCTCTGTATCATGTCAATTATCTCATAAAAATCTGGATTTACTGGATCAAGGCTAAACTCTTCTTCTGAGTTTCAAGCTCCTCTCCAATTTTTCTTCCACCTGCCTAGCCAGATTTATTCTCTGCTAATTCCTAAAGCAATCATCCTATTTAGTCAGATCACAGTATGCATACTGTGATTCAAATCTGTCATATTCATTTCTCATTCTGGGCCTTCACTTACCAGGAGTGCCCAAATCTCAACCATCCTCCAGAAGCCAGATCAAGACCCATCTCATGTACAAAGCTTTTCCTGATGTAGTCCTCTGAAAACTTATAGAATTTATCATCGTAGCACATAATTTTTCCATCTGGTTTATTTTTCAATGATTTAAAAATTGAGGTATAATTTACATACCATAAAATTCACCCTTTTAGAATGTACAATTCAGTGGTTTTTAGTATAATTCACAAAGATATACAACCATATTTTTATTGCCTACTCTTCACCCCATTGGTGAGAGAGGGAGTCTGACCCTAAGATTATGGGGATGGCCAAGCACATGACACCTGACACTGGACAGATGAGATTGACAGCAGTTTACTAATCACATATACTCAATCCCCAGGGGAAGGCACATGTCACACAGGGCCACAGAGGAGTTGTACTTGGGAACAGAATGAATATGCAGGGGCTGTGGGAGGCAGACTTTGTAGTATCAGGAATGTGGAGTGATCCTTGGTTCCCACATGAGAATGTGATTGGTTTGTTTGAATAATTTCACAGAATGGCAGGGAACTGAAACCTTTTACTTAAAGATAAGGAAGAATTTTGCCTGGTCCCTGTGATAAGGAGGGTTATTTAGCCAGGGGATCTTATCCACAGGAGTAGACTGGGGAGGATGGCTTACAGTTAGGCTATTAGATCCACACCTTCCTCCTCACTTTAGATGTCAAGGAAGTACATAATATTGATCTACAAACCATCTCCACTTTCTAGAATATTTTTATCACTCCAAAAGAATCCCCATGCCCATTAGCCCATTCCTCCTTTTGTCAGATGTAGGCAACCATAAATCTACTTTCTATCTGTAGATTTGCCTATTCTGAACATTATATATATATATATATATATATATATATATATGGTTTATTTATTTATTTTGTTTCACCAGGTCTTAGTTGCAGAAGGCAGGCTCCTTAGTTGTGGCTCACCTGCTCCTTAGTTGCAGCACATGTGTTCTTTAGTTGCGACTGGTGGGCTTCTTAGTTGTGGCATGCAAACTCTTAGTTGTGGCATACATGTGGGATCTAGTTTCCTGACCAGGTATTGAACAAGGACCCCCTGCATTGGGAGCTCGGAGTCTTAACCACTGCCAGTAGGAAAGTCCCTGAACATTCTTGATTATGGTACTTTTGTGGTAAGTTTTGAAATTGGGACATGTGGGTTCTCCAACTTGTTTTTCTGCTTCAAGGATTTTTGGGCTATTCTTGGTCCCTTGCATTTCCACATACATTTTAGAATCAGTCTGCCAATTTCTGCAAATAAGCTACCTGGGATTTTGATAGGGTTTGTGTTGAATCTGTAGATTAATTTGAAAGGATATTACCATCTTAACAACATTAAGTCTTCTAATCCATGACCATGGAATGTTTTTCCACTTATGTAGGTCTTCTTTAATTCCTTTCAACAGTATTTTGTAGTTTTCCATGTAAAAGTCCTATAGTTCTTTTAAAAAATTATTCCTAAGTATTTTATTTTATTTTATTTTCTAGCCATGCCACGTGGCATGTGGGATTTTAATTCCCCAACCAGGAATCGAACCCACATTCCCTACGTTGGAAGCATGGAGTCTTAACCACTGGACCGCCAGGGAAGCCCCAGTATTTTATTATTTTCGATGCCAGTGTAAATGTAATTGTTTACTTAATTCATTTTCAGATTGTTTATTGCTAGTGTATAGAAATACAACAAATTTTTGTATGTTGATTTTATTTCCTACAGCTTTGGTAAACTCATTTATTAGCTTTAAGGGGTTTTTTGAGGGTTATTTGGGTTTTTCTATATACAAAATTCTGTAGATTTTGTTCTGTATACAAGATCATGTTATCTGCAATAGTTTTATTTCTTCTTTTCCAATCTGGATGACTCTTATCTCTTTTACTTGTCTAATTGCCCTGGTTAGAACCTCCAGTCAACTGTTGAATAGAAGTGGTAAGAGTGGACCTCCTTGTCTTGTTCCAGATCTTAAGAGGAAAACTTTCTGCCTTTCAACATTAAGTATGTTGGCTGTGGGTTTTTCATAGATGCCCTTTATTAGGGTGAGGAAATTTCCTTCTATTTATAATTTTTTGAATGTTTTTGTCATGAAAGGTATTTAATTTTGTCAAATGCCTTTCCTGTATCTGTTGCGATGATCATGTGGTTTTTGTCCTCTATTTTATTAATATGCTGTTACATTGATTTTCTTTCTTTTCTAACATCTTTATTGGACTATAATTGCTTTACAATGTTGTATTAGTTTCTGCTGTATAACAAAGTGAATCAGCTATATGTATACATTTGTCCCCATATCCCCTCCCTCTTGACCTCCCTCCCACCCTCCCTCTCCCACCCCTCTAGGTGGTCACAAAGCACCGAGGTGATCTCCCTGTGCTATGCAGCTGCTTCCCACTAGCTATCTATTTTACATTTGGTAATGTATATATGTCCATGCCACTCTCTCACTTCATCCCAGCTTACACTTCCCCCTCCCCATGTCCTCAAGTCCATTCTCTACGCCTACATCTTTATTCCTGTCCTGCCCCTAGGTTCTTCAGAAACTTTTTTTTTTTTTTTTTTTTTTTTGCGGTACGCGGACCTCTCACTGTTGCGGCCTCTCCGGTTCTGGAGCACAGGCACCGGATGCACAGGCTCAGCGGCAATGGCTCACAGGCCCAGCCGCTCCACGGCATGTGGAATCTTCCTGGACCGGGGCACAAACCCGTGTCTCCTGCATCGGCAGGCAGACTCTCAACCACTGCACCACCAGGGAAGCCCCAGAACCTTTTTTTTTTAGATTCCATATATGTGTGTTAGCATATGGTATTTGTTTTTCTCTTTCTGACTTACTTCACTCTGTATGACAGACTCTAAGTCCATCTACCTCACTACAAATAACTCAATTCCATTTCTTTTTATGGGTGAGTAATATTCCATTGTATATATGTGCCACATCTTCTTTATCCATTCATCTGTTGATGGACACTTAGGTTGCTTCCATGTCCTGGCTATTGTAAATACTGCTGCAATGAACA
The DNA here is from genome assembly GCF_951394435.1 of Stenella coeruleoalba. NCBI lineage: Eukaryota > Metazoa > Chordata > Mammalia > Artiodactyla > Delphinidae > Stenella > Stenella coeruleoalba. The sequence goes on along the minus strand of NC_137152.1, from coordinate 87,109,938 downwards.
TTGTGGTACATGACTCTTTACATCAATTGATTTTCATATGTTGAACCAACCTTCCATTCCTCAGATAAATCCCACTCAGTCATGGCGTATGATCCTTTTGATATGTTGCTAGATTTACTTTGCTACTATTTTGTTGAGAACTTTTACATCTATATTCATAAAGAATATCGGTCTGTAGTTTTCTTTTCTTTTGATGTATTTGTCTTATTTAGGTATCAGAGTAATACTGGGCATGGAACTTTGAAGGAGCTCTGCATTAGTTAGGGTGCTCTAGAGAAACAGAACCAATAAGATATATATATATGTGTATATAGATAGAGATGTAGATTTATTATAAGTAATTGGCTCACACGGTTATGGAGGCTGAGAAATCCTATGATCTGCCATCTGCAATCTGGAGATCCAGGAAAGCCAGTGGTATATTTCAGTCTGAGTCCTAAGGCTTGAGAACCAGGAGAACCAATGGTGTAAATTCCAGTCTGGGTCTGAAGGTCTGAGAACCATAGGTACACAGGGGACAAGAAAAGATTGATGTTCCAGCTCAAGCAATCAGGCAGGAAGAGCCGAATTATTCCTGCCTTCACTTTTTTGTTTATTTAGGCCCTTAATGTATTGGATAATGCCACTCATGCTGGGGAGGGCAAACTGCTTTACTGAGTCCACAGGTTCAAAATGCTAATTTCATCCAGAAATACCCTCACAGACATACCCAGAAATAATGATTAGCCAAATATCTGGACACTTTGCAGTCCAGTCATGTTGAGACATAGAATTAACCATTACAATCTCCAACCTCATTTTGCTCCCTCCAGTGGTTTCCAGGCTGCTGGTTTTCACCATGATTGTGGCCCATTGATTTTCAGAGTTACTGTGGAATCGGGGAGAAGGTGGAGGCGGGAATACGGTAAATTAAAATGCCACAAATCTTGCTATTTTTACTCAGATTCAGCTATTTTCCTTAAACATTCCCTGGATTTGTTGCAAGCTTTTTGTTAATTTCTAGAGTTCTCAGTTAATTCTTAAGAATTTTTGCTAGTTTTCTCATTGCTTTTATGGAGAAGAGGATTTTCGGTGGTCCTTACACTACCATTTTTGCTAACATCCTGCAATATAACATATATATATTGCCTTTGTATCACATGCTACTCATATTTTCCAAACTAAACTGTAGATTGTTTGACTGTATACTTCTATACACCACCTCTACAATGTCTAGCAAAGAAGTTCACTTACCAACGTTACTGGAATTGAGAGTGAGCTCATTGTTTCTTTATGTCTCTATGTTGAACAGGTTGTATTTGTGAAATAAAACCAGCTGTCATCTACAAACAGATTCTCTGCTTGGTGGAGTATATTCACCAAAACTTGAAACACTCCACAGGTGAAAATGGCAAAAAAAATAAAGTCCCAAGCTGCAAAGGCAGAAAGAGCAGTGATGATCTGAATATAATTTTGCAGCTGATTTTCTCCTTTACTGACTTCTTTAAACAAACTTTTTATTTTGAAATAGTTTTAGACTCACAAGAAGCATCAGAAATTGTGTAGAGAGTTTTCATAGTTTACCTACCTTCCCCTAATGTAACTATCTTGTGTTACCATAGTACAATTATCAAAGCCGAAAAACTAGCATTGGTACAATAATATTAACTGAACTATAGACTTTATTCATATTCCTCAACTGAGTTTTAAAAGTCTATAGTGCAGCGAGGAAAAAAATGGAGGATGCAGAGAAAGAAGGACTGCCTGAAGTTGTCTAAGGCCAAAGGCGTTGAGTAAAAGGGAGTAAGTTGAGCCAAAAATTCAGGATAGGCACTGTATAGTGCCTCCTCCTAATTGGCTTCTGGGGAGTGTGCCTTTTTGTTACTGGTCTCTTCGTGGAGGGTGCTTTTGGGGGGGCCTTTTTGTCAATGCGTGAGGCAGGGGAGCTTTTTCTTATTTGCATAAAGATTCCATGTTAACCTTGGCCTTGCCTTTCCCTGTACTCAGAGTAATCTATAAGTTAAATGTTGTAAACAAAAAAATTACCTTTGCCCTTACTACCTATCTGTTCAACTCCCCCCTCCTCCATACCACTCCTGAATGTGGGAATATTTAGACAATACATTTAGATAAAAACACTGCTTAGGAAGAAGGGTGATACTGTTCTTTACTGCATGGAGTATGAAACAAACAAAACAATAAACAGATAGGCAGGATGAGGAAAAAAGGTTGCTTTCCAGCACCTCTCTAGTTGGGTGTTCATAATGAAGCTTCTTAAATTTGTACTAGCATAAATTCAGCGTAAGACCTATTCATACATATGTGAATGTATTTTAAAGTCAAATAGAAACATTGCAAAATTATCTTGTCAGAAGAGTTGACTAAAAGTGCATTGCACTCAAATTCTGTTACTTTGTAATATATTACAAATCATCAACTGCTCTTCTCACAGCATAATTTATGGATGATTTCATGGTAAAATTAAATGGGAGAAGCCAGAGTGTGACAGTGAATGTTTTAAATGTATTTTATAATGCTCAAATCTAGTATTAGGAGACTAAAAATTAATTGTTCTAAAATAAATTCCAGATGGATACAGTTTAAAAGTAGAAGATGAAGCCTTAAAACCACCAAAATAAAAATAAGTGAAGGGACTTCCCTGGTGGTGCAGTGGTTAAGAATCTGCCTGTCAATGCAGTAGACACGGGTTCAAGCCCTGGTCCGGGAAGATCCCATATGCCACAGACCAACTAAGCCCATGCACCACAACTACTGAGCCTACGCTCTAGAGCCTGCAAGCTACAACTACTGAGCCTGCACGCCACAACTACTGAAGCCCGCGTGCCTAGAGACCGTGCTCCACAACACGAGAAGCCACCACAATGAGAAGCCCGCGCACCAACAAGGAAGAGTAGCCCCCGCTGACGCAACTAGAAAAAGCCTGCGAGCAGCAATGAAGACCCAACGCAGCCAAAAATAAATTTTTAAAAAAGTGGATAATCTTTCTACAAATATACTACATAACAATAAAAAATTCCTATTAAAAATATTATGAACAAAATTAAAATGTAAAGAACATTCTTGGGGAAATATTTGTAAAATATATTATAAATAACCAAATTTGACAAATCAATAAGGAAAAGTTAAATATTCTTATAGAAAAATGATCAAAAGAAAAAACAGTCCTCAAAACAAGAACATAAGAGGCTAATAAATGTATGAAAAATTGTTTAACTTCACTAGTATGTCCATAGTGTAAATGCCCAACAATTAGCTTTTTTGATTGTAATATAAGCGCCTGACATTAAGCTTTTGATTTTTGAGGCATCCATTTCAAAGACATCTGTCTTCAATAAACACACTGCCAGTTGCACAAGTAGATACAGAGCCAGGCCACCCTGCCTGTGAAGTTCCCCTTTTAGAAAGCCCTGGGTGACCTAGATAACTGACCCATTACTTTTCCTTTCCTGTGATTTAATTCCTGCTCTTACGTTTTAAATTCACCAATAAAGGGTGAATCATGGGAAACCTTGGACACTTCACACTTGAACTCAATAAAGGCAGAACCCCAGGTGCACACAATACCTTTTTACCTGTGACCTCTCCGTGTGGCCTTCGGACATGCTGTGTACTGTCCAGAATGTGTAAGTAACATATCTCGTTTTCTCAAAGTTCCTGATGGTTGTTGCAGAAGTGGGTCTTGCAATCGTAATAAGAACCACAAGGGCCAGTTGGGGAACTGTCTATGGGGGCACCTCATAGGCCCAGGTAAGAGCTGCAGGCATTCCTAGCTGATAACATCACTATCAATAGGTGGAAACCAACACAAAACAATGTCAAAGAAGGATATTTGTCAAAATGACATGATGCTATTTTTCCTTATTAAATTGGAAATGATGAAAAGGCATGATGACTTTCAGGATTTCTTCAAGTGTAGAGAAATGGGTACTCATATATTGTTGGGGGAAGTATACACTAGTATAAGCATTTTGATAGGCAAGTTGGCTAAACTTATAAAAATATTTTAAAATGTGTATATCTTAATAATTTCACTTCTAGGAATTTAACCTAAGGAAAAAAGTATGAGATGTAAACAAAGAGAATGTATAATAATGCTCATATCAGTATTATTGACATAGGAAAAATTAGAAATAGACAATCCATTATTATTTGATATTTACAATCAGTAAATTGTATTATATACATGTGATGGGATATTCTGAAACCATTAAAAATCATTGTAGTGGACACTATTATGTGCATACAGATCCTGCTTCAAGACAGAAGGCCTTATTCCTCCAGCAGCTAGCAGAGCTGCTGGCAGATTGTCCTCAGCTGTCAGCCTTTTCTGGGAACTCAGCCCAAGAGAGTGACCTATCCCAAGGTTAACACTCTCTTCCAAGGTGCAGTTTGCATTCAATGACCAGTCAATGCTGGAATATAAAGGTTCAGCCTCCTTGTTCCAACTGAGGACAATTCTGGGAGATTATTCCAGATTCAGAGCTCCCTATGTGGTCTGCTAAGGCCCTGTGACTGCTTTGCAGCCCAACATCTCTCTTTGTCCAATATTGTTTCCTTTCCTTCCTTCAACAGGTGTTGATCTCAAGAGCACTCTCTAATATGCTTTTGCCGAGTTGGAGTCTGATTTCTGGGAAATTCAATCTACAACAGTTGTGTTGAAGAATATTAACATGGGAAGATATTAAAAATATTTTGCTAAATTAAGAAAGCTGACTGGCCATGGCCAATTAAACTAACTGAAAAACCCTTTTGATACAGACCTCTATGAGTGCAAGATAAAAATATACAAACATTTTTTAAATTGCATAACTGAGTTCACAAGAAATCAAGGAAAACTCTCAGATGCCAGAAATGAAGAGGAAATGGAAAATCAGAGTTGTAATCTTGTGAGTGGGAGTTGTGGTTACCCTGGGAAGGGAGGTTTTGTTTTGTTTTGTTTTTTTAGTTTTTTGGGTTTTTTTTAGTTTTAATAATAAATTTTATTCAACCCAATATGTCAAAATGTCATTTTAATATGTAGTCTATATAAAACATTATTAATGAGATTAAAATTTTTTTTTGCACATTAAGTCTTTAAAATCAAGCAGGGAAGGGAGTTTCAACTTTTAAGAACCACAGGGACAGGAGATGAGGTCTGGGGTCCAAGGGTCTCATCATACAGGTCCCCTGGAAGGGCTGTACTCTGTATAAAAGTTTGGAGTAGACCATTGTAAAGTAATTATACCCCAATAAAGATGTTAAAAAGAAAAAGTTTGGAGTAGAAAAAAATCTGCATCTTTGGCATAGGGAAACAAGAAAGTTTATCTGACTGACTAAATCAAAGATGGAAGAAAAAATTTCCTCTGAGAATTTAAAGCACAGGTCTGGAACTCATGTGAGCTTTGGGTTTTAATTTATCCTACCTGCATGACCAAGGAACCTGTACACTGAGGCTCTTGGAAGAAGCAAAGGTAAAACTGCTTTGAAGGGCTGCTCCCACAACACAGACTGTAAGAATTTTTTGCAGAATGTTTTTAAAGCCCAATTAAAGAAGAGATTTCAATTTTAAAAAGCCTACAAGATTTAGAGAACAAACGTATGGACACCAAGGAGAGGAAAGTGGGGTGGTGGTGGTGGTGTGATGAATTGGGAGATTGGTATTGACATGTATGCACTAATATGTATAAAATGGATAACTAGTGAGAATCTGCTGTATAAAAAAATAAATAAAATTCTAAAATTCAAAAAAAAAAGTGAAAAAACCCCACAAGATTAAATGATCTACCATGAGTGAGAGTGAGTGGACACAATCACCAGCAAGATTAGAATCCTGAGAATCATTGAGCTAGGGGATAATAGATTTGAGAAAATTATCCAATATTAAGGAAAAATAGAGATGAAAAATACGTCTGAGAGGCTGAAAAACATGGAGGATAGAATGAAAGGTCCAGGGACTTCCTTGGCAGTCCAGCGGTTGGGACATCACCTTCCAATGCAGGGGGTGTGGGTTCGATCCCGGGTTGGGGAGCTAAGATCCCACACACCTCATGGCCAAAAAACCAAAACATAAAACAGAAGCAACATTGTAACAAATTCAATAAAGACTTTTAAAATGAGCTACATCAAAAAAAAAAAAAAAATGAAAGGTCCAACCTAGATCTAAAAGGAGTTCTAGAAGGAAAATAGTGAGAATGGGAGAAAGGAAATACTTGAGTACATAATGGCAGAGGATTTTCCAGGACCGATGAAAGATTTAAGAACAAGTGCCAAATAAAATTAATAAAATTAAATCTATATGCAGACACATTATAATCAAACTGCTGAACACCCGAAACAAAGAGAAGAATCTTTAAAACTACCAGAGAGAAAAGATAGATTACCTCCAAAGGAACAACAATGAGATAGACAGCAGACTTTTAAATTATGAAATATAGCCCAGAACACAGGTAAATAATATCTTCAAAGTTATGAAGGAAAATATCTGTCAACCTAGATTTCTAAGCCCAGCTAAATTATTATTCAAGAGTGAGGGCAATAAAAACATTTCTCAGAATGAACTGAGAGAATCAAGAACTCACAGACTGTCGCTGAAAGAAATACTAAAGTATGCACTTCAGAAAGGAAGCACTAATGTGGAAAAAGGAATGGTGAGCAAAGAAGTGGTAGATATGTGGGTAGATCTAAATAGCATCAGTCATGAGAAAACAATAATGAGGATGATGAATAATTTGGGGGTATGAAAACAAAGTTGGAGAGGTATAGTTTAGCTAAAACTTTCTATGTCTTTGAATCATGTTAAGGGGGTTAGAACTATTGAGAAACTTTAGACATTTGAAGTAAAAAAAAAAAGTATATATAACTTCCAAATCAGCAGGAGGAAAAGAGAATTTTGAAAACTGACTAATAGAAAAAAAAAGGCAAGAAAGGAGAAAAAAAACTTAGAAAAAAGCAGAATAAGACAGAAATCCCATATAAGGTGATATAAATAAATCCAAGTGTATCATTCATCACAATAAATGTAACTGGATGAAAACATGTGAGAATCTTTGTTGCATTTAAAAATCCAAAATTTATCTAAATTCTGTTCATAAAAGTCATACCTAAAACATAAAAGCACAGAAAGTGATGGAAAAAGATATGCCAGGCAAATACTAATCAAAGTGGATGTAGCTATGTTAATGTAAAGTAAAACATACTTTAAAGCAAAAAACATTATTAGGGATAAAGAGTGTCACAGAGTATTGATAAAAGGAATAATCCACCAGGAAGACAGAACAATTTTAAGTCTGTCTGCAGCTAAATATATTGCCTTAAAATACATAAAGCAAAAATTGACAATATTACAAGGAGATAATGAACAAATCATCATCACTGGTAAATTTTATCGATAATACACCTCTTCATGTTGATACAGAAAGCAGGCCAAAAATTAACAAGAATGTAGAAGATCTGAACAACACAGTTTAAAAAAGAAAAACGAGCTGAAACACAACATTGTAAATAAACTATACTCCAATAAAATTAAAATATTAAAAAAACTTGAGTTGATATATATAGATAGAATTCTGTGCCCAATAATTACAGAATACTCATTCTTTAAAAATACACATGGATCATTCATTTATCACACTTTTTTTATCACAATGCAATACAATTAGAATTCCCAGAAACAAAAAGAATATAAAAAAGAATATACTTGGAAATTAAAAGAAAGTAGGTTTTAAAGCCAGTTTGTGTGTTATCATCATATTTGGGGGAAAACTGGTATCTGTCTTAGGCATTGAAAGAAAAAGTTGGAAAGAGGCACTAAAAATGGTTAAGAGTGGTTATGGTTTGTTGGGTTACAGGTGATTTTAAATTTTGCTTTATTTTTTTTCCTGTAGTTAAATCTGTTTTTTCTTTTCTTTTAACATCTTTATTGGAGTATAATTGCTTTACAATGGTGTGTTAGTTTCTGCTGTATAACAAAGTGAATCAGTTATACATATAGATATGTTCTCATATCTCTTCCCTCTTGCATCTCCCTCCCTCCCACCCTCCCTATCCCACCCCTCTAGGTGGTCACAAAGCACCGAGCTGATCTCCCTGTGCTATGCAGCTGCCTCCCACTAGCTAGCTATTTTACGTTTGGTAGTGTATATATGTCCATGCCACTCTCTCACTTTGTCCCAGCTTACCCTTCCCCCTCCCCATATCCTCAAGTCCATTCTCTAGTGTGTCTGTGTCTTTATTCCTGTCTTGCCCCTAGGTTCTTCATGACCATTTTTTTTTCCTAGTTTCCATATATATGTGTTAGCATACAGTATTTGTTTTTCTCTTTCTGACTTACTTCACTCTATATAACAGACTCCAGGTCCATCCACCTCACTACAAATAACTCAATTTCGTTTCTTTTTATGGCTGAGTAATATTCCATTGTATATATGTGCCACATCTTTATCCATTCATCTGTTGATGGACACTTAGGTTGCTTCCATTTCCTGGCTATTGTAAATACAGCTGCAATGAACATTTTGGTCCATGACTCTTTTTGAATTATGGTTTTCTCAGGGTATATGCCCAGTAGTGGGATTGCTGGATTGTATGGTAGTTCTATTTTTAGTTTTTTAAGGAACCTCCATACTGTTCTCCATAGTGGCTGTATCAATTTACATTCCCACCAACAGTGCAAGAGGGTTCCCTTTTCTCCACACCCTCTCCAGCATTTATTGTTTCTAGATTTTTTGATGATGGCCATTCTGACCGGTGTGAGATGATATCTCATTGTAGTTTTGATTTGCATTTCTCTAATGGTTAATGATGTTGAGCATTCTTTCATGTGTTTGTTGGCAATCTGTATATCTTCTTTGGAGAAATGTCTATTTAGGTCTTCTGCCCATTTTTGGATTGGGTTGTTTTTTTTTGATGTTGAGCTGCATGAGCTGCTTGTAAATTTTGGAGATTAGTCCTTTGTCAGTTGCTTCATTTGCAAATATTTTCTCCCATTCTGAGGGTTGTCTTTTCGTCTTGTTTATGGTTTCCTTTGCTGTGCAAAAGTTTTAAGTTTCATTAGGTCCCATTTGTTTCTTTTTGTTTTTATTTCCATTTCTCTAGGAGGTGGGTGCTTTATTTTTAAAGAGCTTTTCTGTATTGTTAAAGTTTCCTACTTGGATCATGTAAGCATGTACTTTTTTTCTAATTAGAAAAAAATCAAATGAATTTTACTTAGGATGAAGTGTAGAATAATAACTTGCCTAGGCTATTGCAATAGCTTCCTAAGTGGTCTCCTCATTTTCATTCTTGCCTCCAAATACATTCTCTTCTCCAAAGAACTTAGAATAAAATTCAAGTTCCTAACCTTAGCCTGTAAGGTTCTACATGACATTGCTCCAGCCTACATTTCCAACCTTACCTCCAGTCACACTTGCCAGATTCATTCTACTTCAACCACACAGGCTTTAATTTCCTTGAACTCTACGCTCCAGGTTCTTTCCATCCTGGGTCTTCACATTTGCTACTCCTTGCACTTAGAAGCCCTACCACCCTCCTTCCCTCAACACTCTCTTTGCCTGGCTAAATCCTAGTTATTCTCCATGTTTCAGCTGAGTATGAAATCCTTAGGGGAGCCTTTTCTGACCTCCTTCCCCAGACTAGGTTTGGTTTCTCTGATATTCTCAAAGCACGCATTGTTCTCCTTCACACTAATAATAAACTTGAAAATATGTGTTTATGTGTTTACTTGGTTATTGTTGGTCTCCCTTGCTAAACTACTTGCTCCACGAGGACAAGGACCACATCCGGTTTGCTCATTGCTATATGCCCAGCACATAACATAGTGCCAGGCATGTGGTAAATGCTCAGTGGATATTTGTTGAAAGAATGCATTAATGAGTGCATGAATGAATGACTGAATCTTCACAAACGCAACTTGAGATTATAAAACCAAAAAGGGAGGTAAAGAAGTTCATGAAGGAGAAGGCTAATAATATGCCACAATCGTGGTTTTAACTTCCTTTTGTATTCTCTTTTTCTACATTTGCTTTAATGGACTATTCCCCTTTAAAGAGAGAAAAGTCCTGTGAATTAGCTTAAAAAAACAAAACAGCAACGATAACAAAGTTGTTACTTCTGAGGCCAAGGACAGTGAAGTAGGATGATTTGAAGATGGGTATAAATTACTAGATCACATTTCATTGTCCTGAAGCTCTGTTTCATTATATAATTGATACAGTACAACATAACCAAAGCCCAATTCAAGTTGCCCTGGATATGCTCTATCTTCTCTTCCAGGGACAACTTGTACACATACAGTCAGCTTGAGTAATAATGGTCTTTGTAATTAGGGCCACTACATAGAAAGAAGAGATACATTTTCCACTGACTCACTGTTGCTCTCTAGAGAAGAAAAATATTGGCTACTGCTTAGGTTTACTCCAGAGTTTAAAGTTTAGGGTATAGTCTTAAATTCTTAAAATACAGCCTTTTAAAAAGATGTTAAGAAAGCAAAGTAGGACACTCTTAATTCTGTGACACCATGGACTTAAATTCACAGACACTAACTTCTTTTCAGTTAATCCCACCCTCAGAAGAAAGTCATGGTGGTAATTTCAAAGTCAAATTCTCTACAAGAGCTTGGTGTTTTAACATAACCACTTTTTCCAAAATCTCAGTCTTTTCCTTCTATTTGATCTAGTCATAAACTAGATGCTTCATAGTTATCTGCATAATTAAACCTAGACAATATCTGCTTGAGTATTTAGTCCCTTAATTGTTCACATCTTTCCGCTGTTCATCTCTTTTCAAACTTTACTCCCAGGTAACTCCAGAGTTCTACAATGATGTGTGAGACCAAGTCAAGTTATTCATAAATAATTCTAAAGTAAACTTATGCAATACAGTACAGAAGAGGCAGGGTACAAATTCAAACATAAGTATGTCCAATTACGATATACGAAATGAGAGAGACAGGATTTGTAAATGCGCCACACTTTTCTTTATATTCCTTTTAAATGTCAAGAAATTCAATTAATATAAACACAGTACTCATAAAGGCATTGTTAATAATTATTAGTGCACAAAAGGAAAATATTTTTAACTTAAATAGATCCAAACACTGAGAACAGGACCGAGGAAGCCAAATAACACTGTGTGCTCAAGAGTATTTCTTATTCAAGTAAACATGTTGTTAGTATGGCACATCAAACTATTTATAATCCTCTGTTATTTGTATATTCCAGAACAATAGTGAGAGCCTAAACAGAGAACACTCGAAATCATTTGATTAAATCAACAAAAAGGAAACTAAATAAACTTTTCTGGTGACAGTAATGACCAATTGCTATGCACCTGACTGTATCATGGTATAATCAATTGGCTTAAGTTCTTCAAACTACTGAAATAAGTGGACCAACGATTTCATGGTCATATTTCAGTTATTTAGCTGACCATGTAGTAATCTAATTGGTTAGCCTGTAAATTCTATCCAGCTATCACTATAAAAATGGAATAGCTTATTAGTATGAGAAAACAGCATTTCCTACTAGATTAATAGAAATGACTGTAAATGATGAGAATAGTATTAGAATTGAATTTAGGCCCTGCCTGAAATATGTCAGAATAATAAAGAGAAGATAGTAAACATTAACCAATTTTTTCAAAGTTTTTTAAATTTTTTATCAGTGGTATTTTACCACTTTTCCTCCTTATTCATGTTGTTTCAGAAGAAATTAATAAAATCCAACTCTCGTTTCATAGTCATGGTGACCTCGAGAGTCTCAGTTTCAGCGATATAGAAAGCTTTGGCACTGTTGCATTCCACAGGATAGGGAAGGGTTAACAACAGCTTCCTAAAAAACAAAACAAAATAAAAACCTAGAATCAGTGATATCAAGACAATGGGAAGCAATATATATCACCACAATGTTAGGAACCAAAAAACTATTTAGTATACCATTTTTTTGGCCTTAAAAATCCAACCAGTGGTTTTGACCACCCCTCTTTTTTTCTAAATTGACCTCATTTTGCATTATATACACGTAGTCTCAGGCTATGTTTATTGGCATAGAAATAGAACCATTGCAACTTTAAGTTGGCTGGATAGATCTATTGCCAGTCATACTTATGTGTAGATGGAATGTGGCTGCCTGATAGAAACCTGAAAATTGGAATGGTTCTAAATAATTCTGCTAACACAACTGAATCTCTACTACTACATTAGGTGTAGTTATTGAAATTCAGGCCTGGAATGATTTCAATACCAGATCAATGAAAGTGCTTTTCTCTGCCTGCTTCTGTTCTTTCTACTATACATTGGCAAAAATTTCCTGTGAGAGATTGCTGAGTGTAGTTTGCAGTTTATGGCTCAGCTGCTGGATAATTGTATGCTTTAGATGCATGGTTGGGATGAGACATCCATAATTCTGTCATAGTGGTATGAATCTGAATTATGCATAGGGTCGGCACATGCTGGTATCTGAAGAAAATTAAATACATGAAACACTTGTTACCTCACATTCTCAGTAGAGAAGGCTTGAGTATCTCTATAAAAAGTGGGCAGAAAAGCTCTTTTAGAAGGTATAAGGTCCAAATCAGTATAGGAAATGTGGTAATTTTTAGGGGTACTTATTGAATACTTGTACAAAGAACTAGTATTTGAAAATAAAGCCCTTGAAAATCAATTGCTTCTTTGCTCATTTGCAAAGACCTAAGTTCAGGAAACTGGGCTCATTAAAAGTATTTATCACACATCTCTGGAACCTATAGGAGGAATTTTCTGTTACTCTTGTTCCATTCCAAATATCTGGGGTAGGAGAAACAACTTTCTCCACTTGAAGTAATGAAATCGCGATGTTTCTTAATATACCCTGTAATATTTGGCATCTCAAAAAAAATGGGTGCAAAAACCATTGAGTCCTTTTTTTTTTTTTTGGCCATGCTGCACAGCTTGCAGGATCTTAGTTCCCTGACCAAGGATCGAACCTGGGCCCACGGCAGTAAAAGCACCAAGTCCTAACCACTGGACCACCAGGGAATTCCCGAGAGTCCATCTTTTTAAAGTTGTTTACAATATAGGTTGTACTAGAGTTAGATTTGCTTTATCCCTTATTCTACAAATGATAGTATATTCACTTTTAAAAGAAAGCAAAGCTCAGTGGTGGTAGCTTCATTGCACTAAAAGACACCTAAAATCAGTTGAAGAAGGAGTTCCAATGATAATGTGCACTTCTCTATCCAGAGAGAAATAAATTCAAAAGAGACAGTGGCCATTGGAATGGTCCATCTATCCCTGCATTTTTGTCTAGTCCTTAGTAGTACAGCTTCCCATGCTAAAATTTTGAGTAGAAACTGTGCAACTTATTTAGGCTCTTAGAAGAAGGAAAATACTGTGTGATATCTGAAGTGAGAGTTATATTTTAAACAATATAAAATTCTACTAATACTTAATCATATACAATTCATTGAAGAACAGGACTGTGTTTTATTTCGGTGTCCCCCCAGTGTCTAGCAGACTTCATAAATGTTTGTTGACTGAATGAATAAACGAATGAAAAGCAAACAGGTCACCACAAAATGATATTTGAATAACTGGTATAAATTAGTACTATAATAAAATATGAATGAACATTTGAACCCAATCCCTCTGCCTCTACTTTGAAAATATATTTGCCTTTTAAGAAGCTACAGTTTAGTCACTGATCAAATGTTTATCCAGTGTTAATTTTCATTAGAAATTATTTAAATGCAAACAATAATATATGAAAGTAAAACCCCAAAATTATCTGTACAGTGAACTCTATAGACTCACATGTTTACATTTATATTAGAGAATTCAAGTTGATGTTTCTTTCTTTTTTTTTTTTTTTTTTTTGCGGTACGCGGGCCTCTCACTGTTGTGGCCTCTCCCACCGCGGAGCACAGGCTCTGGACGCGCAGGCTCAGCAGCCATGGCTCACGGGCCCAGCCGCTCCACTGCATGTGGGATCTTCCCGGACCGGGGCACGAACCCGTGTCCCCTGCATCAGCAGGCAGACTCTCAACCACTGCGCCACCAGGGAAGCCCCAAGTTGATGTTTCTTGCAAGAGATTTAAATAAAGGACAACCTTGTTCTGTACATATTCACATAATGCACTTTTTATTTTATGTAGTTAATAAATTATTTGATTTACATATCTGGGATAAAAAAAGGACATGGCCTTTTTAACGTTTCCTATTGGAGACATAACTATTTTCAAAGAAAGTGCAGAAATAGCTACTGAGCTGCAGTTCACTATTCCATTTAGAAAATATTTTTTTAGGTGTTTACGTCTTTGAATATCAGCCAACTCTCAATCTATTGGGTTGGCCAAAAATTTCGTTCGAGTTTTCTTGGAAGACATATGGAAAAACCCGAAATAACTTTTTGGCCAATGCAATAAATCAAAGGAGCACCGCAAAGGTGAGATAATCTAAAGCAACACACAACCAAAAATTAACTCATATTTGTCTTCAGAGTGTGTTTTTATTATCACATTCAAGGAATTCATTTATGATATTCTTAGAATTCATCTTAAAAACTAATGAAACCCCATATGACGATAAAGTCAGGAGATTCTGAGACATTATACAATTTCCCCTATCTTTCTTCCTTTCTATCTACTCCATGTTGGGAATCTACATACCAAAACAACGTTGTAAAAAATGAAGAATTCAGCAAACTGTTTTATTTCTTTTCCATCTACAATGCTAAAATTCTGTTTTATTTATAATTTTAATGCAGTTGACTATCAATAGACTGATATTACTAGTCAATTCAGTTAAAATAAATTCACTTGTTTTGCCTTATAGATACATTAGCAGAATGTCCGCTCTTATCTTTCTTGGAGCCGGTAAGCATAGTGTTACAGGTGTCAAAGTTAGAAACTAAAGAAAGTAGATGTGCATATCAATAAACTAAAAAACAAGACACATTTCCAATAATACAATTTCAGGTAATAGCGTGGCTCCAAAGCATGTTCAAGTGTTTAGGAAAAGTGATAAAAACTTTAATTCTATCTTCTGTCTTCTATCTTAATTAATGAATCTTCTTCTTAAGAGACAGTACCTTCATGCACTGAGCATTTAATGTATAAGTACTGTAAGATCCAAATGACCTAGTGCAGCCTACATTCTATGTGGAAAAATATCTCTGTGTGAGTCTTTCATTTAGTGAGCTCTGATAAATATCTGGAATGACAGCATAGCCAGAGCAGCTGCCTAAAGATGGATGGAGACAGTGAGAACTGCTAGGGGAACGGAAATTAACTCCATAGTGTGTAGATATGTGTGTGCTTTTAACAAGTGCACAAATATCATGAAAAATTTGACTGTTCATTTAACCAACTTTCCTTGCAAAGTTTGTGTGGAAGAGTAAATGCGTGTATAACATGTAATGGAAAAAAATTACAATACTCCTTGAAGTGAATGGTAGGAATAGGGAATGTAATTTTTATAATATGAGACTTTTTTTGAGTGAATACATTTTTGAAATCATATTAAGTAATGAGAAAATATTTGATATGTATTCATCTGTAGATCATTTGGGGTTAAATGCATCTACTGTAGAAATCAAGGTTAAGCTATGCATTTTACGTTGGGTTGTTTACACACAGAAGTCTTTTGTACCAGAGATTTAATTTTGTTATTTTCTTGAAGCCCTACAATCAACAAAGGACAATTGTAGGTACTGATAATGGAAGGAAGAGAATGTGTTAGGAGCTGACTGCTCCCCGCACCCAGTTTGAAATGTCTATGAGTTACAAAGAATCACTGCACTCAGCCAAAGTGTGCTCACTGCTATACATCCAGATGAAAAGTGAACAAAGCAGTGAGATATTTAGACATTTTATCTAGCACCTGCCAGGTTCTATAGATTCCCTCCTTATAGAGTTAGTTTTGAGAGACAGGGCTGATTTATCCAGGTTTCAAGATAAACATTTTTATCAGAATTTTACCGTATACATTGTGTTCGGGGAACATGATTTGAACTTGTATAATAACAAGACTACTTTGAAAATATCAAATGTTTAGTTGAATTATTCCATTATCATCTGCATTATTTTTAAATGTATTCATGTAACTTGAGGATCTAGTGATAAATTAGCTGTTAGAACTTTTGTTTTAAGCAATTGATAAGACTTTTTGTTGATTTTTAGATGAATATAATCAAATTTAACCTTAGAGCCCCACAGTATCCAATATGCTTAAAGATTGCTTCTTTCATGCCATCACTGTACCAGAAAGCCACATGCAAGACTTACAACTTAAGAGATTTTCACCTCTAGCTATTTTTCCTGACAGATAAGCAAACTGTATCTGAATGTCAAGGACTATGTCTTGGTGGTATCAACCTAATCCAAATGTATGCATGTAAAGTAGGAAAAAATCTAGGTATTTACAAATATATGTTTATATTACCTAGATCAAACATCTGAATGACTGACTTTTTCACTTTTCTTCAGACTTTAGGAGTGATACAAAATAATTACGTACACTTTTATAAAGGATATTGACTAAAGGTTCATTAATATTATAATATTCATTATTCTAGTTCTAAGTTTTACTCACTTATTAGGAGTACGGAGGTCAAGGGTCATTTCCTGAACGTTGAGTTCAATTTCAGAAGTGATCGTATTTGGCAGTTTAATTTTAATCTGAAAGAGAAAATGAAAAATACTGTTGTCTTGAGGAACAGTTAATTTGAAGAGTGCAGTAAAAGACAGGGGAATGAGAAGTAATACTTATTTAATGCCGACTATGTGCCAGACTATGCTCTTTCCTCGTAACAATCTTGAGAAGCAGTGATTATTACCCCCATTTTACAGATGGAGAAACCAAGATACAGAAAAGTTTAGTGAGTGACCCAAGGCAACTGTCTGTAATTTGACTAAGATCTATCTGCCTCCAAAACTATTATAGAAACACTTTGGTTACATGCCTGTACATTCACTGCTTGAAGGTGCATACTAGTGCACCTGCTAGAGTTGGGGACCTTCAACTACTTTTATATCACTGGGTACTTTGTATAAAAAGTGGTTAGTTCTCATGTTGGGTGTGGGTTGGTGATGCCATGTTATAGTCTCCTGGTATAAACTCCCATACACATTTCCTGGAGAAATGTAGGGGTCCAGAAAAGTTGTTAACAGAACAAAAGAGAAATAACAATATGACCCCTACACAAAAATGGGACTATTTATTGATTTAGTAAGATTTCACTTAAAACTGTCTCATCTCAATTATGAGCTAGAAGACTTGAAATCTTGGATATCTGGTGAGTTCAGAGCTGGAATAGCAAGCATAAAAGCAACAGGTTATAAAGGAAATACATATCAAATAAGTAGTGGGAAAAATTAGAATTCCTTATAAGAAGCTTAAAATAGGCAATAGTGTTTTTGTGATATAAAGTATGTGAATGAATACATGTCTGTGAGTTATATTTTACTTTATTAAACTGTATATAAACAAACATTTGTAAATAGAGCTCTACAGGTCCTACTATCTAAATATATCCTTTAGTTAATATTTTCATTAAACAAAGAATTACCTCCTAATTTATATTTTGAAAATTCATATCTTCTTAATTAGAGATGCTTTGAATGAGAGAAATAGAACATTTCTCAAAGAGGTAGTTATAGGGGCTCTACCTCAAATTAAATGAGCAGTCTACTGGACAAGAAAGACCTATTCTTACTTCAATAACATTCAGATCTGATAGTCAGGTTGAGATGTTCTTTAGTTGCAGGATGACTCATTTCACCTGGACTAAGAAGTACAAATATTTGCTTCTTTAGTTTGAAATGTTTATCTCTTTCAAGGTAAAAAATTATTTCCCCAGGGTCGAAATGACATTTGAGTAAGGAAAAAAAAATTATGACAAGTGAAATTTAGATACAACTTTTGGGTAGAACTTCAAAGTGGTTCTTAAAATTGTTTGCAACTCTAGTTAAGGGTAATTCAGAAACAACTCATTAATTTTTCCTCTTGAGGAAATTAAAATTGTGTACTAAAATGGTTTCAGAGGAGGGACAGGAGAAGGAACAAATTAAGTTCCTTAATGATACACATTAATATCTCATAAGGTAGAAGATTCAATGAAGAGTCAACAGAGAAACTCCTCCTGAAACATGAATCAGACTTCTTCAGAAATACTTTTATTGAATACCTGGAAAATAGACATTGTTATTATTGACTTCGAACTGACTGTACCCAAGACCTAACTTGTCCAGTATTAGTAAATACAGTATGTCACTGACCAAACAAAGGGATTGATGTTCCTCTCTTTACATAGGAGGCAAACTGAATTCATTTCAAAGAAAAATTATTTTAATAGGTAAACTAATGAAAATAGCTAAAAATGTCATTGGGAAACTTTCAACCTTTTGGGAGCTCAACCTTTGGAGTCAAACTTGGGCTTGAATTCTGGTTCTGTCACATATTATTGCTTATTAGTTATCTATTGTTGTATAACGAAAACCAATTATACTTCCTCCCCCCCTTAATTTAATGGCTGAAAACAACAATAAACTTTTATTATCTTACACATTTTTCATAGGTTAGGAATTCAGGAGTGGCTTAGCTAGGTAGTTCTGGCTTAGTTAGGGTCTATCATGAGGTTGTGGTTAAAATACTGGCTGAGCTGCAGACATCTGAAGGCTTTACTGGGGCTAGAGAATTTGCATCCAAGGTGGCTCACTCACATGGCTGTTGGCAAGAGGGCTCAGTGTTAGGGGAACCACTGACCAAAACCACCCACCCTGGCCAGGCCCGACAGTAACCACTTGCATGAGTTATCTTACAACAGGAGGTCCTGGTAAGGAATGCGGAACTAACAAGCTACTACCAACCGAAGAATTCGGGAAAGGTTAAAAGGAGACGTCAGTCCATATGTCCTATCAACCTCCCAGAATCCTCCTCGCTGGAATCCATCTTGGCTGAGCCATGCGCACACCAGCAAGAAGGACCCTGAGTCAGAGTGACTGGCCAGAGACAACCCGGAAACTAACCCCATTACCATAAAACCTGAGGCTGAGAGCCATGTGGCAGAGCAGTTCTCCTGGGTTCCCTTACCCTGCTGCTCGCCACCCAGGTGCCCCTCCCCAATAAAGTCTCTTGCTTTGTCAGCACGTGTGTCTCCTTGGACAATTCATTTCTGAGTGTTAGACAAGAGCCCACTCTCGGGCCCTGGAAGGGGTCCCCCTTCCTGCAACATCTGTTCTTCACCACATGGACTTCTCCATAGGACTTAGGGCCCTGAGTGTCCTTACGACACAACAGCTGTCTTCTCCCCAGAGTGAATGATCCAAAAGTGTGAGACAGAAACCATGCCTTTTTAAAAAATGTAGCCTCAGAAATTATACACTTTCATTTCTGTAATATCCTATTGGTTATACAGGTCAGCCCCATTCGATGTGAGAGGGGACTACACAAAGGGATGAATATCAGGAGGTGAGAATCATTGCGGACCATCTCAAAGCCTGGCTACCACCATACCCAACACTAACTTCAATTTACACTTCTGCCTTCCGGCCTTATGAATAAAAAGTAACAGGAAAAGAGTCCACTAATTTAAAGTTTGTGAGATCCCTTTTTCCCATGTTCAGCCTGTCTTCGGGCAAGTAGTTGAAACTACTCCTTTAGTCTCTATAGGAATTCACTTTGGGGCTTTCCTAGAAATGGGTAAATGTAGGTCAAATTACTTACAAATTATTTTTCATTGTCATTCATTTATTCTCCTCTATGTGTTGTAAAAGAGCTGGCTTAATATGCCAAAACCTTTGGGGTGGGGTCATTAATGTGAGATTGTCATTTTGAGTTTTAAATTTCCTCTTTATTGTCTTGTTCTTATGCTAAATTTATATGACAAGGTGGTTCTTAAAATCTATAAGTGATTAATACAGGCTCCTCAGGTCCTCTGATGAGTGTCTTTGATCATATTTTAAGTTGTTTGAAAATTGAAATGAGAAGGCCAAACAGCAAGTGTTTGTTGGAGATCAACCATTTTAGGCTTCCTCCTGAACTATCATTTCCTGAATGCCAGAACAAAAGAATAAGTGATACATACCTTATATATATAACTTGACCAGTCTATGCTACCTACTGAAATTTTAGTGAAGCTTAAGATATACAGAAAAATTTGGCCTGTCGCTTTGGAAGATAGTCTTACTTTACAGGTTCTAGATATTGTAAAAATATTTTCATTTGACAGAAATACAGCAACTACCTCCAATATACTTGATTTTTAGCAAAGAAATTAAGACTATATGAGTTTCCATTTGAAACATAACATTAGGAAACTTTGATTAACAGAAAAAGTTTGGGTAGGACCCATTCTGAATTGCTTCAGTGATTTAATTTCCCATTGTTTTACTATGGAAACGCATGTGAGATATTTTTTCCATTGCAGCCATAATAAATATTTTATAAAAACTCTCAGGAACAATGATAATCTATAGGAAAGTGAAAAAATGTAAAGGTGATGGACCCCCTACTTTGAAATTGTATAAGTATTTACCTCTGGAGAATAAAAATATAGAGGTATGTGTTCTCCAAAACTAGGACACAAAACCAACAGATATCTTTTAATATTAATGGATACATTTTCTATAAAGTTACCATGGTGAAACATTCCAGTACTATATGGCCATGTCTGTTTCATAAGATCATGGAGCATGACTCCTCTCCTCTCACAGGAGTCAAGAGTAAGTTTAGTTTAGATTTGCGTTTCTCTAATGATTAGTGATGTTGAGCATCCTTTCATGTGTTTGTTGGAAATCTGTACATTTTCTTTGGAGAAATGTCTATTTAGGTCTTCTGCCCATTTTTGGATTAGGTTGTTTGTTTTTTTGTTATTGAGCTGCATGAGCTGCTTATAGATTTTGGAGATTAATCCTTTGTCAGTTGCTTCATTTGCAAATATTTTCTCCCATTCTGAGGGTTGTCTTTTGGTCTTGTTTATGGTTTCCTTTGCTGTGCAAAAGCTTTGAAGTTTCATTAGGTCCCATTTGTTTATTTTTGTTTTTATTTCCATTTCTCTAGGAGGTGGGTCAAAAAGGATCTTGCTGTGATTTATGTCATAGAGGGTTCTGCCTATGTTTTCCTCTAAGAGTTTGATAGTTTCTGGCCTTACATTTAGGTCTTTAATCCATTTTGAGCTATTTTTGTGTATGGTGTTAGGGAGTGATCTAATCTCATACTTTTACATGTACCGGTCTAGTTTTACCAGCACCACTTACTGAAGAGGCTGTCCTTTCTCCACTGTACTTTCCTGCCTCCTTTATCAAAAATAAGGTGACCATATGTGCGTGTGTTTACCTCTGGGCTTTCTATCCTGTTCCATTGATCTATCTTTCTGTTTTTGTGCCAGTACCATACTGTCTTGATGACTGTAGCTTTGTAGTATAGTCTGAAGTCTGGGAGCCTGATTCCTCCAGCTCCGTTTTTCGTTCTCAAGATTGCTTTGGCTATTCAGGGTCTTTTGTGTTTCCATACAAATTGTGAAATGTTTTGTTCTATTTCTGTGAAAAATGCCAGTGGTAGTTTGATAGGGATTGCATTGAATCGGTAGATTGCTTTGGGTAGTAGAGTCATTTTCACAATGTTGATTCTTCCAATCCAAGAACATGGTATATCTCTCCATCTATTTGTATCATCTTTAATTTCTTTCATCAGTGTCTTATAATTTTCTGCATACAGGTCTTTTGTCTCCTTAGGTAGGTTTATCCCTAGATATTTTATTATTTTTGTTGCAATGGTAAATGGGAGTGTTTTCTTGATTTCACTTTCAGATTTTTCATCATTAGTGTATAGGAATGCAAGAGATTTCTGTGCATTAATTTTGTATCCTGCTATTTTATTCATTAAATAAATATCCAAATTCATTCATTAGCTCTAGTAGTTTTCTAGTAGCATCTTTAGGATTCTCTATGTATAGTATCATGTCATCTGCAAACAGTGACAACTTTACTTCTTTTCCGATTTGGATTCCTTTTACTTCCTTTTCTTCTCTGATGGCTTCACAGGTGAATTCTATTATACATTTAGAGAAGAGCTAACACCTATCCTTCTCAAACTCTTCCAAAATATAGCAGAGGGAGGAACACTCCCAAACTCATTCTACGAGGCCACCATCACCCTGATAACAAAACCAGACAAGGATGTGACAAAGAAAGAAAACTACAGGCCAATATCACTGATGAACATAGATGCAAAAACCCTCAACAAAATCCTAGCAAAGAGTATCCAACAGCACATTAAAAGGATCATACACCATGATCAAGTGGGGTTTATTCCAGGAATGCAAGGATTCTTCAATATATGCAAATCAATCAACGTGATACACCGTATTAACAAATTGAAGGAGAAAAACCATATGATCATCTCAATAGATGCAGAGAAAGCTTTCGACAAAATTCAACACCCATTTATGATAAAAACCCTGCAGAAAGTAGGCATAGAGGGAACTTTCCTCAACATAATAAAGGCCATATATGACAAACCCACAGCCAACATTGTCCTCAATGGTGAAAAACTGAAAGCATTTCCACTAAGATCAGGAACAAGACAAGGTTGCCCACTCTCACCACTCTTATTCAACACAGTTTTGGAAGTTTTAGCCACAGTAATGAATGGATTCTTGTCATCAACTGAAAAGCATTCTTAAGTCTCTCCTATCCTAAAAAAAAAAAAACCCTAAACCGGGCCTCCTCTTCAACAAACCATCTCCTCTCTCTCCTCCCTTTCACTGCTAAACTTTCTCAAAGAACAATCTATATTTGCTGCCTTCTGTTCCTCAATTCCTATCCACTTCTCAGCTTTCTGCAACCCAGTGTTGGCCCCTACCATGCCTCTGAAGCTGCTCTCTTCCAAAAATCACCAATGTCTTCTAAACTGATGAATCTAAAAATTTCTTCTGCATCCTAATCCTGCTTTACTTTTCTACAGTGGGAGATACTGTTATAGCTTTCTCCATCTCTGCATATCCTTCTGAGTTCCTCTTCCTTTATCCATCCCTGAAATATTTGTGTTTTCTATGGTCAACCTGTGAATCTGCTTGCATAGGTTCAGAAGTTTCTGCCAGTTCTGGTTCAAGGATTCTGGACCATATAATTAAATATTTGATTAAACCTCCTCAAAATGACATAATCAGAATGTAAAATTACTGATTTTGTTACCAAGTAATATGTATAAGATATCTTTCACCCTTATTTAATACCTGACCTTAAGCCCATCTCAAACACCCTGTCCCTCTCTCTTACCTCTCTGTCTTTCTCAATCTCTATCTGTGCATCTATCTATCTCTATCTCTCTCATTTTCGGGGACTTTTATTTTCAACTCTACTAATTTTGGTATTATTTAAAATTTTAAATATATATAAATTCCATCATCAGAAATATATTAAGTCTATACAATTAGATTAGCTTTTAAGGGAGGTATTCATCCCCCTACCATCGTTATGGAAAAATATTATGATATTAACTATAAATGTATCTATATTACTGAAAGAACTATAAGAAATTTAATTGAAGGTTTACTGTGCTGCCTGGAGCTGATAATAAGGAATTGTATTACAGCTGAAATATCCTTCTCCCTGACACACAGTCTGATAAATAACCAGTCAGGTAAGGTTAGCATAATCAGAAAGCCTACCATAAAAAGGTGTCCATCCTCCAGAATTTTAAATGGGAAAGAGAATCCACTCCATTTTCAAGCAGCCAAATCTATTTATTCATAAGAAGTAAATGAAAACGACTGTTTTAACCTTAACAGAGAAATCGGGATTTGAGAAGCATGCCATTAAAGAAAGAAGTGAATTCTTAGAGGACATGCAGACACTTTGCTCAGAATGATTGATAGCTCTTTCTGAGATGAATATGTGTGATAAAACATGTGACTCTTGGTTGTGTCTGCCAGATGGTGACTGACTCCTATGCCATCCCTGACTCTCACCCCGTTCCCAGTGAGGTTTAAAGATGGAGTAAGGCTCATATCCCAGTGAGGAGGTGACAATGAAAAATAAAAAGAGGCTTAATGGCTTGTTTTTAGTCACATTAACATGTCCCCTTATCAATATAGATCCATTATAGTAGGAGCACCAAAATATTATGTATCCATGGCCGCTCAAAAAGAGTATCAAGCCATCTGCAGGTTTGTCCCCGCTCCTAGGACAAATGATGGGCCATTTGGCAGAATATCAACAAACCTAGCCCCATTCATTTTTGGATTTTAGAGATAGTGTGCTGTTAAACACCCATGGGTGAAAATGGAAATCCACTGACCTACTTCCCCACTCACCCATCCCCATTTCTGCCACAAATAGTCCTATGGGGAAGCCAGGCTATCTGCTTACATATCTTTGATACCTAAAATTCCTTTTCCACTCTCCCCAACTGGCACCCAAGAGGTCAGGTACCTCAGTAATCCCTGTTTCTCAGGGGTAGGCAGGTTCCCATTCTTCCCACCTTGTTTCTAGGACAGCTTTTTGGCTTCTCCATCATCATTGTTTGCATTTCTTTTTTTTTTTTAATAAATTTATTTATTTTTTATTTTTGGCTGCGTTGGGTCTTCGTTGCTGCACGCGGGCTTTCTCTAGTTGGGGCGAGCGGGGGCTACTCTTCGCTGCGGTGCATGGGCTTCTCACTGTGGTGGCCCCTCTCGCTGCAGAGCACGGGCTCCAGATGCGTGGGCTTCAATAGTTGCGGCACACAGGCTCAGTAGCTGTGGCCCCCGGGCTCTAGAGCACAGGCTCAGTAGTTGTGGGGCGCGGGCCTAGTTGCTCCGCGGCATGTGGGATCTTCCCGGACCAGGGCTCGAACCCATGTCCCCTGCTTTGGCAGGCGGACTCTCAACCACTGTGCCACCAGGGAAGCCCATTGTTTGCATTTCTAAAGCCATGTCACAATTCCAACCTCATTTCATTGAGTCGATGTCTCTTAGTTTTCAATACCTAGCCTGGAACTTGAGTTAGAATTTACAATGTCTGTTAGAACTTTGTCTCTGATTGTTGACCCCGTCCCAAGGGCCATTTATTCTGTCCCTGGTTAGACCCATTTCTGCAAGTTTCCTAGTATCCCCCTCAACTCCTCCCCCTCTCCAAACATACACATGTTACTTAAAAACAGTTCTACTTCATTCCAAGCCTGATGAAAGCCAGCACTCTGTGGTATTATATTCTAACCCCTGCAGAGAGCAAACACCAACTCTGAAAATCAACATCTCTAGTCTCTGTCTTTGAATTCCATAGAGACTTGTATTTCTAACAGCCTGCTGGACACATCCAACAAGATTTTCTACAGGCACTTCAAACTCAATATTACCCGAACTTAATATTTTTCTTATAGAACTTTGTCTTCTTTCTCTTTTGCATTCCATACCTGATCCCTACAACACAAACAAAACCACCTTTGTTTACTCTCATTCCAAAAGTAATAGTAGTTGTAAAAAATATAGAAAATTCAGATGAGCAAATATGAATAAAAAACATCTCTAAGATTACCATCCAGATATAAACCACTTTACCTCCCCATATCTCGATTAATGCCATCATCATTCACCTAGTCACTCAAGCTAGAAATCTGACTCCTGTTTCTCCCTTACATATCACATTCAACCACTTTCTAAATCCTGTCAATACTACCGTGGATCCTTGAACAACACTGGGTTTGAACTGTGTGGGTCCACTTATATGTGTTTTGTTTTTCAATAAATACATACTACACATCTACAGTTGGTTGAATCCATGGATGCAGAACCACAGATGTGGAGGGCCAACCATAAAGTTAGAAGCAGATTTCTGACTGTGTGGAGGGTAGGTGCCCCTAACCCCTGCATTGTTTAAGGGTCAACTGTACCTCCAAAATGTTTACTGAAACCATTCTTTCCTCTCTATCTCCACTGCCATAGTCCAGGCTCTTACTTCTCTTACCTGAATTAGTGCAACTGTCTATCAACTGGTTTTCCTATCACCAGTCTCCCAAACTCACACTCATCTCTTACCATAATCTCCACCAACAACTAGAATTGCTCTGAAATACACATCTACTTGTTTAACTCACTTACTTTAAAACGTCGAGGAGCTCTAATGCCCACAAAATAAGTCCAAATTTCATGGTATCTTAGTCTGCTTGGGCTGCCATAACAAAATACTATAGACTGGAAAGTCTGAGAATGCCAGACATGCCAGCATGGTTGGCTTCTGGCGAGAGCTCTCTTTCTGGCTGCCTTTTCACCGTGCTCACATGGCAGGGATAGAAAGCAAGCAGGGCAAGCGCTCTGGTATCTCTTTGTATAAGGGCAGTAATATCATCATGAGGGCCCCACACATGTGACCTCATCTAAACCTAATTACCTCCCAAAGGCTCCATCTCTGAATACCATCACACTGGGAGTTAGGGCTTCAACATATGAATTGCCGGGGGTGGGGGGTGGGGGACACGATTCAGTCCACAGCATATGGTATGATATTCAAAGACTTTTACAACTACCTCTAAGCTGGGTATTCTGTTTTATCTTTTATTACTCCACACCAGTGCATTCTGGGGCTCCAAGAACATCACATATAGTTCTCAAAACACATCATATACTTTCACAGCACTATGCCTTTGCTTATTCTGTTTACTCTGCTTAGACAGCTGTTCCACCCTGGCAAACTATTATGTTCCTCAAATGTCATCACATCCCACCTGTTTTGTGAAGTCTGCTTGGATTTCCTCTTTTTTGTACCCATATCACTTCTATCAAATTCAAACTGCCTGGATTCAAATCGTAGTTCTGCCAGAGTTTAAATGTGTGACCTTAAGCAAGTTATTTAACTTCCTTGTGCTTCAGTAACCTCATTTGTAAAATGGGGATAACAGCACTTATTTCATAGAGTTTTGGCGTGGGAATAATGAGTTACTATGTGCAAAGTTCCTAGAGAAATGCCTGGCACATAGTAAGCATTATATAAATTGTTTTCTGTTACTATATCATGTTAAGTGAAGACAATCAGGATAGAAACTTTTATTTATGGGCTGTAAATGTAGGGAAATGGCTCCACTATGGCATTCTGGCAACTGTGCACTATTCACATAGGCCACGTAAGCAAGGCTCAACTTCAGTCTGCCCTAGGTCTTGGCAGAACATCCTGTGATTCTCTTACAGCATGAGAAGATAGGCAGTCTTGTGAGGAGTTGCCTCAAGGCTGTTTCTTATCTGTCTTTCGACCTTGGAGGCTCCCTATCTTGCAGGAGGATGCCATGATGTTTCAATGAGGCATAGGATTTTCCACCTCCCTTCCCCTGGGTATAGAGGCAGGCTGTTAAACAGCTTAGCTGCAGTCTATAGTTGGCTCTTCAGCAAGAGTGCCCCACTACTTGTGTCACCTGTCATCTGGCTCCTGTAGTTCAATGTTGTCCTGTGGGGCAAAGGGACATGGGGAGCTGATACCATGCTGATCTTGCTTATGCCGTCTGTATAAGTAATAAACTATATCCTTTTGGACTTGTTTCCTTATCGGATGGATCTATGAAAATATGTGCTGCTGCTTATGGACTATTTGACCTCTTAACAGTTAAGCACCTGCAGAGAAGGAGAACCTTATATCTATTTTGTTCAACACTGTATGTCAAGTGTCTGGCCTGTAGTAAATGCTCAATAAGTATTTGTTGAATTTTAAAAATTACAGAAAACAATGATAAATATGTATTCAAGGATATGTATCAAATCCATTATAGTAGAAGTCTTGTGGGGAGGGATGGAGAGTATAGAAGATAAAAGAGAAAATATAATTTAAGATAAAATAAAATAAGACAGAGGCATTCTACTCATGAAGTTTAAGGAAAAACATGCATGTCACCTAGGAGGAAACGCCCTCTAGACTCTCTTATATCAGTGTAAGAGGCATTGTAAGCATGACCTTATTTTCCCAACTGTAATATAAGGAGGAAAGTCTAAATCAACACTTTCAAACTGTGTTACAAAGAGCCTCAGTTTTTCTCCTAGGAGCTGTCTCATAGATGATAGCACCCTTTTAACCAAGGCAGTAGTACGTGTTTTATATGTTAGGCTTTCTCACAGAATTTTGTTTGAAGAAAAGACTTGGCAGCTAAAAGCAAAACAAAACAAACCTGCAAACCACTGGCTTAGTTCTAGCTCTAAAATTAATGTACAGCATGATGACAATAGTTAATAATACTGTATTGAATATTGGGAAATTGCTAAGGGTAGATTTCAGGTGCTATCACCACACACACCCACACACACAAATGGTATGTGAAGAGATGATATGTTAATCAGCTTGACTGTAGTAATCATTTCACTATGTATATGTATATCAAATCAATATATTGTATACTTTAAATATATACAGTTTTTATTTAGAAAATAAAATGCCCAAATATAGATTAAGGCACGGGAAGCTTGGTAACTACAAACTCAGGAGTAGAGCAGCAGGCATAATTTGGATAATGGAACTCTCTGGGTTGGGGTTAGAAGGAAAAGATGGAAGGTTTGCTGAAGACATACATATTCTTAACTCAGAATTTTGTTTAGGATCAACACTTTGATTTAGGACTCATAAATCTTGCTTTCTTATTTGGAGTCTGGGGAGGGTAAAGGAAAGGCGGTTCTTGTAAATTTTTAAACCCCAAATCAGTTCTTGTATTTAAACAGATTGTTTGCGTTCCTATTACCTTCCTCAGCTTAAGCAGAGGGCTTCTTCTTAAAGTCTCTGGGTCAGATTGTTACATAGAGACCAGGTCCAGGACCCAAATAACATATTTAGCCAATTCTAAGGTGTAATTTTCCTCACATTTTTATGTTTCTGTTATTGGGATGAATCACACAATGTGCATATTTAATATAGTAGTATACCTATTTTTCCTATGTTACTAAACAAATGGCACATCTACAATTTGATGATGTCTTAGAGTTGAAAAAATGCCATATTATTAACAGGAATAATAAGCTTAAAAATTGTGCCAGAAATATCTGAGATGAGGTCATTAACCTCTGCAGTCGGAGTCTTCCCAGCAGGGTTAAGCAATGACAGTGGGTGTCATCATTAATATGCCTATAGGATAAAATTCAAGCGCAGATCTGTTTTCTTTTTTCTTTTTTGAGGGACAGCTTACCAGTACACCACTGTCCACAATTATTCTTTACTCTTGTTACACTCAATGCTTACCCAAATAGGTCATGCTATTTCATGCCTGGATACCTTTCCATGTGCTCTTACCTCTGTTTGGAATGCCCTTCTTGGAATGCTGTCCACTGGAGAAATCCTATCCACCTGGTGTTGATCCCCTTCTGCCCTTTCTGCTTCATGTCACCACGTACCTGGTATATGCCTCTAAATATGTACTTGCCATAGTGAACTGCAATGACTTTTTAGGTGTCCATCTCATTACCTGTAAATTCCTTGAGGGTAATTGACTGTTTCTTATTTGTCTTTGTATCCCTAGTACTTAGGACAGTGTCTGGTATGTAGTAGTATTTAAAGATTGAATGTATGAAGAAAAAGAAAGAGGAAAAGAATGCTATACATGTGGTGAAGTGCCATGGCACCAACAAATGTTTCATCTGTTTCTGGCATTCAAAGGTGTCCATGTCTTATCCAAACCGTCTGAACTCCTGGCAAACTTAAAATTGTCAACACTGAATTTAATTGTTAATAATAAAATGGGTTCATTTATGTTAGTTTAGTCTCCCCAGTCAATTATAAGCTCATTAGAGGGAGGGATCAAGTCTTTTTCTGTACATACATGTTGAGTTTTAGATAAATTGTGTACTCCTACTCTGAGGTGTGATTTAGTTTCCAAGATTCTTCATTCAGCATACCTTTATTATTAATGCTGGGAGCAAGCTGCATGAGGGAAATGGAAAGGCTCACAACAGTTTTATTTATTTAGGGCCTAGAATTTCTTTAGAGTTTAGAGTAATCCGCAATACCAAACATCAAAAACATAATCCTACAGTCATTTAAGAGAGAGAAATTTGAATATTACTGGTAAAACCCTGGGAGCTAATTACTTCAAGATCACTTGAAACCTTAACTCATTAAGTTTGAAAAATCTCCTGAGGTCCTTAAAGACGCTATTCCTATTATGTTATGTGATCCAACTGAATGTCTTAGATTTTGCTAATAAGAGAAAGCCTGAAGTTTATGCAAAAGAGAGAATGCATTTATCTTTTGCTTCAGGAAAAATATTAAGCATCTCCTATGGGTACTTCAGTACTCTGTGTTGTAGAGTATTATAAGAGAGGGAGGGGAAAATACAGATGCACAGCCCCTGATCTCAAAAAATAAATTCCCAGCACCAAACACCAGAATTACTAGTGTATATTGCCAAAGTGAGTTGCATTCCACACTCTTGGTTAGGCCCAGTAAGGAAGTCTTATTGATATTGTTGGTATCGCTACTGTTATTATACAGAAACAGTGGCTTGGCAAAGGATGCTCTTCAACATGCTGTAGTGTCATTCAGACAAGGGAGCCAAGTAACATTTTGGATGTCTTTTGAGAGGGTTAAGTCAGTAGTTCAGATCCAAAATTTAAGAAAAAAAATCCCCTTTTATGTCCCCCAATGTAAGTTGAGTCATTAAAAGAAATACAGATATAAGAGATAAGACCGATTCAGGGAAGGAAATATTACTTTTTGATTGACTGTCACTCATCAGAAATTAATAACCAATCAGATGACATGTATGGGACAGAACTAGGATGAAAGAAAATTCAGTCCAGATTGGGCAGTTTTATTAGGACTAGAAGTAGTGCGTTATGTCATTATGATTCTGTTTATTTGTAAATCTTATCCACATGTGTAAACTTAGTTTATTTTGTACATGTTTGCCAATTTTAAACTGTCTATCCTATTATTCCCTTAGTACCTCAAACATAGCAACCACTATTTTTAAAGGGTTTACAGCCTTGCCTATGGTATTATGTATACAACAGTCAATTTAACTATAATGGTCAAATGGAAAATGGGGAAGAGGGGAGAGGCTTACCACTAGATCCTTACAACACGCAGTTGAAGGGTCCTTTCTGGTCAATCCTAGGAACATATCTTCAGTTCCCACCTTCTGTTTGAACACAATTTCATATCTGAAAAAAAAGCCAGCGATATAGAGACTCAAATGAAAGAGCAATTTCCTGTCACAGAGCAGAAAACTAGAAACTTAGGAGGACATGCTATTACAAAAAATAAAAGGACAAAATAAATAAAGTGCTTGCAGTTTTTCAGGCATGTAGCAGAATATAAGGGAAGAGAAGTCTAGAAATTCAGTCAAAAATACCTAACACTGTCAGGATTTATGTTGTGTATACTGGTTTCTAAAAATAAAGCTTGACTATTTCAGAGCTATACAAATAAAATAGATTGAGGGAACTTCTAACAAGATTCTAATAAGAGTAAAAGCAGAAGAAAAAAGGAAGGTCCTTTCTTGGAAAACAATGGCTCAGAAGAATAGTGAGCCCATAATCCAGGGTTTGATGGATAGATGGAAGCATTCCTCTGTTAAATTTAAGCCTCAGAGTAGAGTTAGAAAATCCAGGTTTCGTACTCTTTCTGTCATTAACTGTGTGATCTTGGTCAAGTCACAAACTCATGTGCTCAGCTTCCGGATTTGTACAATTTATGGGAGGGGGTGGGTTTGAACTAAATGATCTCTATTGTGTTTTCTACCTCAAAAATTCTACAGTAGAAACACTGGTAGTGTAGTCAGCACCGGTACAACTATAGTGTTTAGAATTTAGTCCTACAGAATTCTTAGTTCAGTGAAAGGTTTTCCTGGTATTTCACCTCACACATGACAATTCATAAATCTTTCCTTGCCCCCAAATTTGGGACCCCAGGGATAGAGTGGTTTATAGAAACCCCCAGCCATAATGAACTATATCTTTTTATTTTTTAATTTTAATTTTATTTATTTATTTATTTTGGTCGCACTGCACAGCATGTGGGATCTTAGTTCCCTGATTGAACCCACACCCCCTGCACTGGAAGCACAGAACCTTAACCACTGGACCGCCAGGGAAGTCCCTACCCTATCTTTTTAGATGGAATGAAGTAAGTAAACATTTACAAATATTTGAAGGAAGATTTGGTATTTGACTAGATATAATGAATGAGAGGAAAGCATCAAAGATGATGCTGAGGTTACTCGCTTGGGTGACTGGGTGAACAGTGAAGCCACTAACTGTGATTGGGAATGTAGGTGGAGGGGAAATGGTGAGTTTGGTTTAGGGTGTGTGGAATGTGAGGTGCCTTGGGACATCCAGGCAAATGCATATAGTAGGCGGTTGGAAAATTGTATCTGGAGACATTGAACTTCTGACCACTTACAAATAGGAATGCCCAAGGATGAAAGAGGGACTTCTCTGAGTTGGAATAGGGCTAACAGTAAATAGCTATTTGAGATAGGACACTTTTTTCTTAATAGACTGTAACAGCTACCAGGTATTCACAAAGGTGAAGCCAAGTTAAAACAAAACAGAAAGATATTGATCTATATGCCCAGGACTCCCACATGGATTTGCTCTAGCTACTGCTTTCCTCTCATTCATTATATCTAATCAAATACCAAATTTTCCTTCAAATATCTCTCAAATAAAGACCCTCATATTTCTCTCCAAGGCCAGTGACTTAGCTCAGGCCCTTATTATTTTTTATTTGGTAACTTGTGATTCTTCTTTTGTGATCTGCCTGTTCACCTTCTTTACCCATTTTCTTCTTTACCAATTGGGACAGTTCGAAATGTATTTGCATAACATAGAAAATAGAGATTAAAAAATCTTATAAAGCAATTTTCTTCATATCCTGACTGGAGTTCTTGTTCATTTAAAGCTTTGAGGGATGTTCTTTCTACAGAACATCAAACATCAGGATGAAAAATTAAAATTTTCTCAGATTTGGAGCTTGCCACATATGGATGTTTGACATTCATTAAACTATGTGACAAATGAATGACTTAAATCTTACCTTTCACAGTGATGTGTGGGCACTGTATAAACATAACCTGGGATTCACTCCCTTCATACTTAAGATGCAGACAGAAATGTTTTAAAATCCCCTTTTTTTATGAGGTTTACTTTTTTTTACATTGTTTATTTGAAAGCTGGACACTTTTTCTCTAGTTAATTATCTGCAGTCTCCCACTGCTTCTATTTTCAGAACTGACATAGAAGATAGAAGCATCGTTTTTTTTTTTTTAAGCATTGGACACAGTTTTACAGTCAGAATTAGAAAAGTTCTCAGATCATTTGCCATAGAAGTTTTCAAGACATCATAAAGCACACTATAATTTAATAAATATTGCCTTTGTTTTTCAAGCTATTCTAAATATTCAAACAAGATTTTATTTTAAAATACATATTTAAAGCTTAGTGTATTTAATCATTAATTTCAATTATGTATGTAAACACACTTTAATCCTTAACAGTATGAGTGATTTCACTTATTCGTACGAAAGGCTTTTTATGATAATTCTAAAATTCATATTTATAATTTCTACTAAAAGACTAGAAAGCAAGCCTTTAATCCTGCTTGCACAATATACTAAACATAATCCTAAAATAACTAGTAAATTAGTCCAGGTAACAGCTGATAATTGGTGGCAGAACATAGCCTTTTACTGAAATTGTGGAACACTGAGTAATTAAAAGCAAGTCTTTGACACAAAAACATGGCATAATAATTTAGTTTGTATGAATGCTTGTAATTTAATGGGCTGGTTTTACCCACTGTTACTTCCACATTATACAACTAAATGATATTAAATATAAATTGATAATGGAAATGACTACTTTTCACTTTTTGTTAGATAATAACTGAAAGAAAGGTATTATGTCTTAATATTTGTTTCTGCTCTAGAAGGAAAAAACTCATCAATTACACATGCCTTCTGTGTGTCACCATAGTTTTACCTTTTATGTGGTAGAAGTTACATTATGAATCTTGTCAAAAACAGACTGGTATCAGATGACACATCTAACTTAAACCCCAAAAAACATGTTCCTGGCTTCATTTGACTTACTCTGGTGTTTCTCTAATATCCCACACATCATGGTACTCTGCCCCTTCTGGAACCTCCTCCGGATTCCAGATGTGCTCACTATTTTCATCACTTGTTTGAGGGATGACTGTGAAGAAAGGGAAGATAAAGTTGAAGCTTTTGCCTGTTTTACCCCTTGAAATTTCTCCTGTTCTTCTTCACACTAAGTTTGGGATCACTGAAGTGAAATATTTTCTATTTGTAATCGCTAGCTTGGTTTTTGGTCAGAGAAGCTAAATTCGTAACAATTGACTTAAATTTTTTTTTTTTTTTTTTTTTTTTTTTTTTGCGGTACGCGGGCCTCCCACTGCTGTGGCCTCTCCCGTTGCGGAGCACAGGCTCCGGACGCGCAGGCCCAGCGGCCATGGATCACGGGCCCAGCCGCTCCGCGGCACGTGGGATCCTCCCAGACCGGGGCACGAACCCGCGTCCCCCGCATCGGCAGGCGGACTCTCAACCACTGCGCCACCAGGGAAGCCCCTTGACTTAAATTTTTAATCAACACACAGCCAATACATTGAAGAGTTGTAATAATAATTGTAGAAAATTTGGAAAACACATATAAGCAAAAAGAAGAAAATAAAATAATCTACATTCTAACCACCCAGAGATGATCAATGATAGCATTCTGGTGTACATCTTTCCAGTCTCTCTCTCTCTCTCTCTCTCTCTGTATATGTGCGTATATCTATATCTATATCTACAGAAATATATATACATATATGTGTATATACACATATAAAACATATAATATACAAATATTTAGTACATAAAATAACATATTGTGTATAAAATATATATTATATACAACATATATGCAAAGAAATATTACACATTTTTTCAGAAACAAATAGGATCATACGTAAAATATTTTTACATAAAAGAACAAATCAAACATGCAATCAATCTGATTTGGATAGAAATACTTTATCTTGCCTTGTGTTTTACTATTTAAAAGTCCCTTGATACCTTTTCCGTGCAAGCCTGACATAGTTCTTTAAAAATATTATCAGTGAAAGAAACTGAAAACAGTAGAGACAATGATCATTTTTAATCCATTATTTTCCTCATATAGACATGGGCTCTAAAGAAAATCTCTCTCATTTGTCCTTTATGTCAACTGAGCACATGCCTGGGGTTTCTACATGTCATATTTAAATGTTTGAAAGTAAATGGGGGCTCACACCAATGAGTACTTGCCAGAGCAGTTGCTGCCAGTGTCTTCGTCCCCACAGTGAGCCACAGCCACCCCCTGCCTCCTCAGGAGTCCCTCCAATAGTAGCAGTAAAGTTTAACCATTCAGAGGACCTTCAAGATGGCGGAGGAGTAAGACGTGGAGATCAACTTCCTCCCCACAAATACGTCAAAAATACATCTACATGTGGAACAACTCCTACAGAACACCTACTGAATGCTGGCAGAAGACATCAGACTTCCCAAAGGCCAAAAAATCCCCATGTACCTGGCTGTGTGGCTGAAAGGGTCTTGATGCTCCAGCTGGGTGTCAGGCCTGAGCCTCTGAGGTGGGAGAGCCGAGTTCTGGACCACCAGAGACCACCTGGCTCCACGTAATATCAAACGGTGAGAGCTCTCCCAGAGATCTCCAACTCAACGCTAAGACACAGCTCCACTCAACGACCAGCAAGCTCCAGTGCTGGACACCCCATGCCAAACAACTAGCAAGACAGGAACACAACCCTGCCCATTAGCAGAGAGGCTGCCTAAAATCATAATAAGTTCACAGACACCCCAAAACACACCACCAGACGTGGTCCTGCCCACCAGAAAGACAAGATCCACCCTCATCCACCAGAACACAGGCCCCAGCCCCCTCCACCAGGAAGCCTAAACAACCCATTGAATCAACCTTAGACACTGGGGGCAGACACCGAAAACAATGGGAACTACGAACCTGCAGCCTGTGAAAAGGAGACCCCAAACACGGTAAGTTAAGCAAAATGAGAAGATGAGAAATATGCAGCAGAGGAAAGAGCAAAATAAAAACCGACCAGACCAAAAAATGAAGAGGAAATAGGCAGTCTACCTGAAGAAGAATTCAGAGTAATGATAGTAAACATGATCCAAAATCTTGGAAATAGAATGGAGAAAATACAAGAAACATTTAACAAGGACCTAGAAGAACTAAAGAGCAAACAATGACGAACAACACAGTAAATGAAATTAAAAATTCTCTAGAAGGAATCAATAGCAGAATAACTGAGGCAGAAGAATGGATAAGTGACCTGGAAGATCAAATAGTGGAAATAACTACCACAGAGCAGAATAAAAAGAAGGACACTACATAATGATCAAGGGATCAATCCAAGAAGAAGATATAACAATTGTGAATATTTATGCACCCAACATAGGAGCACATCAATACATAAGGCAAATACTAACAGCCATAAAAGGGGAAATCGACAGTAACACAATAATAGTAGGGAACTTTAACACCCCACTGTCACCAACGGACAGATCAACCAAAATGAAAATAAATAAGGAAACACAAACATTAAAAGACACATTAGACCAGATAGACTTAATTGATATTTATAGGACATTCCATCCAAAAACAACAGAATATACTTTCTTCTCAAGTGCTCATAGAACATTCTCCAGGATAGACCATATCTTGGGTCACAAATCAAGCCTTGGTATATTTAAGAAAACTGAAATCGTATCAAGTATCTTTTCCGACCACAACGCTATGAGACTAGATATCCATTACAGGAAAAATCTGTAAAAAATACAAACACATGAAGGCTAAACAATACACTACTAAATAACTAAGAGATTACTGAAGAAATCAAAAAGGAAATCAAAAAATACCTAGAAACAAACAATAATGAAAACACGACGGCCCAAAACCTATGGGACGCAGCAAAAGCAGCTCTAAGAGGGAAGTTTATACCAATACAACCCTAACTTAAGAAATAAGAAACATCTCAAATAAACAACCTAACCTTACACCTAAAGCAATTAGAGAAAGAAGAACAAAAAACCCCAAAGGTAGCAGAAGGAAAGAAATCATAAAGATCAGATCAGAAATAAATGAAAAAGAAATGAAGGAAACAATAGCAAAGATCAATAAAACTAGAAGCTGGTTCTTTGAGAAGATAAACAAAATTGATAAACCATTAGCCAGACTCATCAAGAAAAAAAGGGAGAAGACTCAAATCAACAGAATTAGAAATGAAAAAGGGGAAGTAACAACTGACCTGGCAGAAATTCAAAGGATCATGAGTGATTAATACAAGCAGCTCTATGCCAATAAAATGGACACCTGGAAGAAATGGACAAATTCTTAGAAATGCACAACCTTCTGAGACTGAACCAGGAAGAAATAGAAAATATAAACAGACCAATCACAAGCACTGGAATTGAAACTGTGATTAAAAATCTTCCAACAAAAGCCCAGGACCAGATTGCTTCATGGGTGAATTCTATGAAACATTTAGAGAGAGCTAACACCTATCCTTCTCAAACTCTTCCAAAAATATAGCAGAGGGAGGAACAGTCCCAAACTCATTCTACGAGGTCACCATCACCCTGATACCAAAACCAGACAAATATGTCACAAAGAAAGAAAACTACAGGCCAATATCACTGATGAACATAGATGCAAAATCCTCAACAAAATACTAGCAAACAGAATCCAACAGCACATTAAAAGGATCATAAACCATGATCAAGTGGGGTTTATTCCAGGAATGCAAGGATTCTTCAATATATGCAAATCAATCAATGTGATACACCATATTAACAAATTGAATGATAAAAACCATATGATCATCTCAATAGATGCAGAAAAAGCTTTTGACAAAATTCAACACTCATTCGTGATAAAACCTCTCCAGAAAGTAGGCATGGAGGAACTTACCTCAACATAATAAAGGCCATATATGACAAACCCACAGCCAACATCATTCTCAATGGTGAAAAACTGAAACCATTTCCACTAAGATCAGGAATAAGACAAGATTGTCCACTGTCACCACTCTTATTCAACAGAGTTTTGGAAGTTTTAGCCACAGCAATCAGAGAAGAAAAGGAAATAAAAGGAATCCAAATCGGAAAAGAAGAAGTAAAGCTGTCACTGCTTGCAGATGACATGATACTACACATAGAGAATCCTAAAGCTGCTACCAGAAAACTAGTAGAGCTAATCAATGAATTTGGTAGAGTAGCAGGATACAAAATTAATGCACAGAAATCTCTTGCATTCCTATACACTAATGATGAAAAATCTGAAAGAGAAATTAAGGAAACACTCCCATTTACCATTGTAACAAGAAGAATAAAATACCTAGGAATAAACCTACCTAAGGACACAAAACTCCTGTATGCAGAAAACTATAAGACACTGATGAAAGAAATTAGAGATGATAGAAACAGATGGAGAGATATACCATGTTCTTGGATTGGAAGAATCAACATTGTGAAAATGACTATACTACCCAAAGCAATCTACAGATTCAGTGCAATTCCTGTTAAACTACCAAAGGCCTTTTTCACAGAACTAGAACAAAAAATTTCACAATTTGTATGGAAACACAAAAGACCGCGAATAGCCAAAGCAATCTTGAGAAAGAAAAATGGAGTTGGAGGAATCAGGCTCTCTGACTTTAGACTATACTACTAAGCTACAGTAATCAAGACAGTATGGTACTGGCACAAAAACAAAGCACAAAACCAGTATGGTACTGGCACAAAGAAATACAGATCAATGGAACAACATAGAAAGCCCAGAGATAAACCCATGCACATATGGGCACTTTATCTTGATAAAGGAGGCAAGAATATACAATGAAGAAAAGACAGCCTTTCAATAAGTGGTGCTGGGAAAACTGGACAGCCACATGTAAAAGAATGAAACTAGAACACTCTCTAACACCATACACAAAAATAAACTCAAAATGGATTAAAGACCTAAATGTAAGGCCAGACACTATAAAACTTAGAGGAAAACATAGGCAGAACACTCTATGACATAAATCACAGCAAGATCCTTTTTGACCCACCTCCTAGAGAAATGGAAATAAAAACAAAAAAAACAAATGGGACCTAATGAAACTTCAAAGCTTTAGCACAGCAAAGGAAACCATAAACAAGACGAAAAGACAAACCCTCAGAATGGGAGAAAATATTTGCAAATGAAGCAACTGACAAAGGACTAATCTCCAAAATTTACAAGCAGCTCATGCAGCTCAACATCAAAAAAAAAACAAACAGCCCAATCCAAAAATCGGCAGAAGACCTAAATAGACATTTCTCCAAAGAAGATATACAGATTTCCAATGAACACATGAAAGGATGCTCAACATCACTAATCATTAGAGAAATGCGAATCTAAACTACAGTGAGGTATCACCTCACACCAGTCAGAATGGCCATCATCAAAAAATCTACAAACAATAAATGCTGGAGAGGGTGTGGAGAAAAGGGAACCCTCTTGCACTCTTTGTGGGAATGTAAATTGATACAGCCACTATGGAGAAGGGTACGGAGGTTCCTTAAAAAACTAAAAATAGAACTGCCATATGACCCAGCAATCCCAATACTGGGCATATACCCTGAGAAAACCATAATTCAAAAAGAGTCATGTGCCACAATGTTCATTGCAGCTCTATTTACAATAGCCAGGAGATGGAAGCAACCTAAATGTCCATTGACAGTTGAATGGATAAAGAAGATGTGGCCCATATATACAATGGAATATTACTCAGCCATAAAAAGAAATGAAATTAGAGTTATTTGTAGTGAGGTGGATGGACCTAGAGTCTGTCCTAAAGAGTGAAGTAAGTCAGAAAGAGAAAAACAAATACTGTATACTCACACATATATATGGAATCTAAAAAAAAAAAGGGGGTCTGAAGAACCTAGGGGCAGAACAGGAATAAAGACGCAAACATAGAGAATGGACTTGAGGACACAGGGAGAGGGAAGGGTAAGCTGGGACGAAGTGAGAGAGTGGCATGGACATATATACACTACCAAATGTAAAATAGATAGCTAGTGGGAAGCAGCCGCATAGCACAGGGAGATCAGCTCGGTGCTTTGTGACCACCTAGAGGGGTGGGATAGGGAGGGTGGGAGGGAGGGAGATGCAAGAGGGAGGAGATATGGGG
Organism: Stenella coeruleoalba; assembly: GCF_951394435.1. Classification (NCBI taxonomy): domain Eukaryota; kingdom Metazoa; phylum Chordata; class Mammalia; order Artiodactyla; family Delphinidae; genus Stenella; species Stenella coeruleoalba. Next base: position 87,069,810 of record NC_137152.1, on the reverse strand, counting down.
ATATATGTATAGGTATAGCTGATTCACTTTGTTATACAGCAGAAACTGACACAACATTGTAAAGCAATTATACTCTAATAAAGATGTTAAAAAAAAAAGAGAAAGTAAATAGGCATGCTAAATCCCAGCTTGCATTTGTTCCAACTGTTGCGGCAGCAAATGGAGACCCACATTAGGTGCAGAACATTATTTTGATTACTGTTAAGCATTCCCAGAAATGCACCTGATTGTCAGGTTTTCAATTCTTCCAGTTCATTTGAAATGATCTGCTTCCATCTAGCATGGGCTTTGTAAAGCATAATTACAGATTTATATATAATGTTTTACATATGACTCGTTGTTCTTAGAATTTAGAGATTATTAGACCTACATTATCAGAAATACAGGCAGCACAGAAATACATCCAAATTTGAACTAGTCTTCTGTGAAATGAATATCTCTTGAATAAGGCAAATAGGCTCTTGAGTATGTAGAATAACTGAAATTTTAAAATGGTCCACTCAGACCTCATTTTAGTCATTATTAAACATTTTTCCAGACAAAATCTTTTACAATTACCTAAATTGATGAGAGTACTTCATTTCCTCTCCCTGTCCACCCTTTGGTAACTGTGATCACGACCAACAGAATTACAGATTTCTACATTTTTAAAGATGTGCAAAATGTTCAACTCTGTGAAAATGTATAGGCCAAAATGCTGGGAAAACACCCAAAAAATATTTATTCTAGTTTACCGGACCTGTGACTTTATAAGTCACCCCATGGGCTTTAATTTATAAGCTTTTCAACTTAAGATAAAATTGTGTAGTTATTTGTTTCATTGTGTTCTCCAAAGGACTATTAGCTCATTGGGGGCAGGGAACCTTTCTATTTTGATCTCCATTGTAGTCTCAGAGATGATCATACTACCTGGTACATAATTAGCTCTCAACAAATATTTATTGAATGAATTAATGAATTCTGTGAAATTGCCAGAATATAGCAGCACAGAACGTGAAGAAGTTAAATGTCGTGGTAACTAGACCCTAAATACTAAAAAAGTTATCTAACCACATGTGACTGTCCTGGTTTTCCATCTCAGGAAATATGCCAAAAAATGTGAAGAACTCAAGGCAAATTAATTTCCATTACCAGAAAAACAACTTACCTGCAACACTAGAGTAAAAACAATATCTTTATATGTAAATAGTTGTTCATCGTTCTCACAATTATTTGAGTTCAGCTTTGATAAGTGCTAGTGTTAGTATTACTCTCCCTATCATTTTGCTCCCAAAGAAAAGATTATACTGATTATATTGATCTATATGCTTTATTAAATAACTTACCTTTAAGCGCTTCTGTTTTTGGTGGTCCAATATCCCCAGGACCCATTTCAGATGAACTATTTGACTGGAGGAGAGGAAAAAAAGTCCAACATTCTGTAATTACTACTTGTATAACTTGCACGACCAGTGATACTTTAAATTTGATAAGCTTTCCGTCTACAGTTTCATTAAGCTTCCCAGTTTCATTACCCATTGCTATTATATAACCAAGAGACAGATGTCAAGTATCATTTTGAATGTGTTTTCCTCGTCCTTTCAAAAAGTATTTGGTTTAATAGACCCCAAGGCAGAATTGATCTTTGATCAGACTAAATCCCCAGTTCCAGCCCAGTGAATCATGTATTCTTGGGGCTAGGGGAATGAGCCACATTCAACTCTTTGAAGGTTAGAACCAAGTGTTAGAATAAGAGCATCGACCCCTTTGGGTTTTGGCAGTTGTCTGGTCATAGTTAGATGGGGGACAGAAGTATGGGAAAGTTTTATAGAAATAAAAACAAACCACTAAATAGAGTCTAAGTATTTAGACATCAAACAACCCCTTCAAAAGTCTTGATAATAGGGCTTCCCTGGTGGCGCAGTGGTTGACAGTCCGCCTGCCGATGCAGGGGACACGGGTTCGTGTCCCGGTCCGGTAAGATCTCACATGCCGCGTAGCGGCTAGGCCCGTGAGCCATGGCCACTGAGCCTGCACGTCCGGAGCCTGTGCTCCGCAATGGGAGAGGCCACAACAGTGAGAGGCCCACGTACCGCAAAAAGTCTTGATAATAGCTTTTACTTGTTTCCACTGTGGATATGAAATACTTCTTTGTCCCATCACCTCATGACACTGAACTAGTGGATTTAAACAGCAACGCCAGATTAATAGTGTCAAATACATGCTGAACCACTTCAGTCTTCATGCAAGTTCAGGTTTATTTTGCCATCTTCTGTACGAGCAGACATACCCCCTGTATGGGACAGGAACAGCAGACATACTGCCCCTGTCTCACCAGTAGAAGAACAGTTTTCTTTTTTCAGCTAAGCATAACACACATTACCCCGTCAGTATAGCGGCTACCACCTTATTGGTCCCTGTCAGGAGTTCTTCGCTACTTCAAGAAATCCCAATTTTTTTTTTTACTAATTGTTCTTGCTGATGTCAGACTCTGCAGCTCCAATTCACTCCATTGCTGGCAGTCAAAACTTCTTATTGCGTGGTCCTGGCAAACTAGTACCTCCAAGTCTCCTTTTCCAGGCTCCTGCCCTTATCTCCCAAGACTTCAGACAGGTACACAAGTTATAATGTCCTGTTTGGGCAAGAGGAATAGGGTCTGTCCTTGAAAGCTGGTGGAAAAGCTCAACTGTGTCTTTTTTATGCTAAATTATTCCAACAGCTATAAATTATAAATTAATCTGTAACATTTCAAAGGTTTCTGAGACAGTAACTATTGCTTTCCAAAAGGTGCTCCAAAAGTGCTATGTCTGCTGTTAAGGTGTTACAGGCATTTTTATGTGAAAATCCCAAGACAATATTCTGTACATTTTTTTCTTTTAAATCACTAAAGTCATGTAAACTTGCAGTGCTTTTCTTAAGTTATTAATCATGAGAATATTAATACTACTAATAGTCAACCAGGGTAAAGCATTTTTTGGAACCTGAGGGCCTCTTGTTTTGTTGAGTGCTTCCTTCCTCAGCAAATTAAAATCCATAGAAATAAAAACTTGAACATTCCTGACAAAAATTGGTATGCTCTCCATGGACAGTGATGATTGGATCAGTATATCAGAACAGAGGAGGAGTTTCAGTTTATTAACTTAATGAAAATAAATGATTAAAAATAAAATTTTCAAGTGAAAAGATGGATCAGGATAATAAAAACATTAAAAACCATCTGGCAATTGTTTCTATAAGAATATCATTTCAGCCTCTACCATGAATCTACATCCAATTATCCGAGCAATTTATCATTGCAATTCATGCCACTTTGCAATATGTAAGAGAGTTAGAACATCCTTGTTACGTTGTCTGTGCAGAGCGGTAAACCTTATTTCCCAAGGTCTTAAGATCCCCTCGTGAGACAACAGACATACTCTCTTCCCAATCTCCTATATTCTTAACAATTCTTGGTGGGGATAGTGTAAATAAACCAATGTGTATGCAACAGTTCTAAATGCTGTTTTCAGTGAGTGTATTTTCAAAAACACATCGCTCTTGTAATCGTTCTACAGTTCCCAAGATTAATACATGTTAAAAAATGAAAAGCCGTTTCTCTCCTGGAAAATTTAATAGTTCATTAGAAACATTAATTTTTCTCACACTGTTCTGATACCCCAATTCTATATCCTCTAATGATATCTGTACTGTGGTGGCTGAATGACAAATTATCTCGAAATTGCTTATAACCCAGATATACAGAATCATACATTATTATAGTAATTTTCCTCTATATATTGTACAATTTGGTAAAATGATTCTAGTCTCTCTATTCTCATAAGCACTCATCTTTCCCCTGGAAACATCTCTAGATGCAAATAAACATCTCCATACATAAATGCCAAAGGAAACAGGCTTTGTAACCAGGGAAAATTCTTATCTCTGAATCTGTTCTAGTTACAAGTTCCACTTCCCTTTATTCCACATCACTGTTTCTCTATATGAAATACTTTTATCTATATGACATAACTTTACCTTTTCTATACTTTTTCTATATGACATAACTTTACCTTTCCCAGGATTTATCATTCTATTTCAGCTAAGGTAGCAAAAACGAGTTTGCCTTCCCAAACTTATTGATATTGCACTTAACTTTTTCTTCTGTGTCCTATTTGTTGTATATATTCAATGCTGTTACTAATGGCCTGCTTTTTCTTTCCTTCTTTGGCCTCTACTAAGAATTTTCCCTGACTAAAACTTCTTGGTTCCTAATCCTGGCTCCAAGCTGACTCAGTTCCCCTCCTCTACAAATTTTATTTCCATTGCATGTCTTACTTGATTCTGCCCTGTTCCACATAACTTCTTCCTGGGGGGTGGAAGCTCAATCCAGTGTCAATCTGGTTGACACTGGATTGGCTGCCTATTTAGATTATACTACTTGTTTTCCCACACTATGGCAAAAAAGAATTTGGGGAGGAGAAAATTGATATGTATGTTCATGGGAGATGGTTTATTCATGGTAAACTGGTCATGATAACAAAGAACATTAAAATAGTTTAAAGCAAATTGATATATTCTGCTATAGTACGAGACTTTTTAAAATAAATTTATTTATTTTATTTATTTATTTTTGGCTGCCTTGGGTTTTCATTGCTGTGCGAGGGCTTTCTCTAGCTGCAGGGAGTGGGGGCTACTCTTCGTTACGGTGAGCGGGCTTCTCACTGCGGTGGCTTCTCTTGTTGCAGAGCACAGGCTCTAGAGCGCAGGCTCAGTAGTTGTGGCACGCGGGCTTATTTGCTCTGCGGCATATGGGATCGTCCCGGACCAGGGCTCAAACCCCGGTCCCCTGCATTGAGAGGCGGATTCCTAACCACTGCGCCACCAGGGAAGCACCTATAGTATGAAACTTCTGCCGCAAATTTTGTTTGCCTTCACATAGGCAGTCTGATAGCCAAGGTTTGCTAATATCTAAGGAGGAGGAGAATGGAGAGCAGGGGGTTACATGGAAGTATTTTGAGTATTCTGAGCATACTGGCAGTGACTGTGGAATGGCCAAAGGTCAATTCATGCAACTCTCCTACCCAAAATGAAGCCCATCTTGCTGCTGCAAGCCTCCCTGAGGTTCCCTGTCCTGACCCCAAATGCTATTCAACTAATTAGATTCCACAGCTCTATCTGAGCATGTAGCAGGAAGCCAATTTTAATAGGCTGAAGCTAGTTTGTCCCCTTATTTGGCTCAAAATATTTTCTGTTCTGCTTTCATGTGTAGACAAATTTTTAAAAATTAAGGGTTTTGGGGGCCTAATTAATATTGTCTAATTAAAATTATTTGTTTTATAGAAATATTGTCTAGGCTTAAAAATCCTAGCTATCACTCTTTGTAATGGTTGTCAAGCATTCTTTGGCCATAAATATAAATGACAAACATTTTGAAATGTGGCTATTGCTACCATAGTTACAGAACTATTTTCCTATTCAGTGTTCAGGTAGTTTAGAAAAAATATAATTATGTTTGCTAGAAATGTACTAGAGGTTATACTCTCATGCATAATCAGTCCTGCAACCTCCTGTGAATGTATTAGATGACAGAGCCCTGCTCCCACAGCAAGGTTGGAACAAGTTGTTCAAATACAGTTTCACAACTTAGTGTGATCAGAACTAATTCATCTGTAAGTATACAACCACCTGTCCGGACTCAAAGTCATCCTCTTCCGGATAAAGCAGCTTAGAGAGAGCTTGAAGAGCTGAAGCTGAGGAAATGGTTTCCATTTCCATATGTTCGGATTCCATATTTTCAGATTCCATATTCTGAGGAAGAAGATAATAGAAAGAGGTATTTTAGTCTTCTATTTTATTTAAGACATGAAGATTTTTCTAAATTGTCATATCTCCCTCCTTTCCCTGGGTCACTCCATTATCTCTTATTCCTCCTTGAAAATCCTTGTAAACTCCTTCAAATATATGTATTTTGCTGACTCACAGACCTGGGGCAGCAAGTAAACGCAAGTATACAGCTTGCTTTATTAAAACTTCGTGCTCAATCTAACAAGCATTTCTTGAGCACCTACATAGTGGTTCTCAGATTTTAGTGTGTTTAAAGGTCACTTGGGGATTTAGTTAAAAATGCACATCCTTAAACTTTACCCCAAGAGAAAGGGTTTGTCAGTGTCATGTAGAATGTACATTATTATTTGGAAACATACTTTTGTAGACTACCTTTTTATCTGTCTAATATATGCTGTCTAGCTTGTATATTCCTATTTAGTGAACTGAAAAGGATGTTTGTTGGGGGGAATATCTCAAGGAACTTTACTCATTTCACACTTTTGCCTCAGGCAGGCCGGTATCTTCTGCTTTATTTAAAATTTTAATCAACCCTTGATGATGCCTTGCACTATATTGCTGTTTGAGACCTCTAGTGGGTTGGTTCATTAACTTTAGTGAAAGTTCACACAAAATAAATTGTTTTTTTCTGATTATAATAGTGATACTATATATGTCTATTGTGGAAATTTTAGGAAATAATACATTAAAAGTAGAAATAAGAGAATCACAACTACTTGTAATCCTACCAACCAGACATCAGTCTTTTAAATAATCTCTACCATTATATTTGGAGTAGGAATTCAGGATCTTTAAAAATCTTGGGAGTGTCACACTTTAATGAATAACCTGAATAAAGACTGTAGAATTAGGCCTATTGTTAGTGATTTGGGCATAAATATAATAGGAATCTTTTCTACACTTCTGCTGATATTTTTTGAATATTATTTTAGAAAATTAATTCACAGGAAGCTTTTCTTTAGTGCTTTTATGAAATGATCCACTAAAATTTTTGTGTTGTGCCTAGAACAGTAATACAAAGGAATTCTCAAAAGTGTGCTGGTACAATCACCTGTCAAAATCAATCTGCATGTAAATGGCGTTTTACAAACCTTTTGTTTTACTATTATATTTTACCATTATCTTGACTTTCCTTTTTAAAAGGAAAACTGATCTGAATGCTTATCGGAGATGTCAAGGGTATGAAACAAATGTTAAATTGCCCTATAGATCTAGCACAGAGGCAAGTATATCACAGTGGTTAAGAGTAAGGGCTCTGGAGTGATGTTGCTTAGATTTGTATCTATCGTTTACTTCCTAGCTCTGTGACTCTGGGCTACATCATTTAAACTAATAATGATGTCGAATAACTTAATGATAAAACTCATTACATTGAAAACTCATTAAATTGGAAAAGGTGAAATAAGAGCCGATTAAAACAATCTTCTCTCACAGTATGGTCTGGTAGTCTGCTATGGAAATGAATAATTGACACATTAAATTAAACAAAGAGGCTTCTGTTTATATTTTTAAAGTCCTAGATGATTATGTGTTCATTAAATATTTACTTAACATTAAAAGCAAAAAGTTTATTGAAACATTTTTTACCTTTGACAGTGAAAGGGAAAAATGGATCCAGATATCAGATGCAATGATATAAATGGTATTTTGAATTGAAATTGTACAATGAGACTTTTAAAAAACAAATATAGCCAAAATTGTTTTACTATTCCAGCATTGCCTACCTTACAATATTGTTGTGATGGCCGTATTATGCACCATAGGTAAAAGAGTTTGCTGAAATATGAAAAGCTTTATAAAAATATCATTATTATTTGGCACGTAGTGACAGCACCCACAGGTACACGATGATGAGGCTTGCTAGAGCTTAATGGTGGGCTGGTGAGAAGGGAAGAAACTGGAACCAGTAGAACTAACCCAGAAGAAGGGTATTCAGAAGTGCCAAATATAGCATCTGAGTTAGCAATCAGAGCTGCTATTCACGCATGCTCATGGGCTTGGCAGTGACATGGCAGCGAGAGTTTCAGGACGTGAGCAGTGTTTCGGCAGAAAGGTTGAATAGCCATGGTTACAGGGAGGCCTATTTAGGTAAAGTAGGATCCTGGTCCATAGGTGGGGGTATAGGAGGCAGGGGTTCTTGAGTATTATGGGGGAGTCGGCAGCTAGAGGAAGGTTCAGAATAAGGCTGGGCTCAACATCACAGCTATAAAAGAGAAAAGGAAACAGGCACTCCGTCAGAGGCTTTCTAATGTCCCAGTGGAGGTTATGAAGGAAGGCTGTGGTTCAGTAAGTACACTGGATACTGTATTTAGGAAAAGCAGATTAATTCTAAATCCCCATCAGTTGGGAAGTAGCTCTCGCCTGGTTCTCATTTGGTAAGAGGCAGGGCAGTGTGGGCAGTGGGAAGCTACACCTAGAGGCTGAGCGTCTTCAGTAACCGGAGCTGGCAGGTAGTCAGCAGTTGGTGAACACTGAACGAAGCATGACTAAATTCATACGAATGTTGATTTCAAAATAGTCACCTTGAAAGGTTATACATTGATGTAAATTACGCTATCAATGCTCAAAATATTTTGGAACTGCCTTCGTATGTATCACCAAGAAAACAGGTATCACTATGGTATCACTCAGTGTGATTACACATCAGATTTGTCTCCAAGTGATTTCTAGATATATCTAGATATCACATCTACTTTCAAAATATGAAGATTTAATACTTTGAGGATATTCAAAAGAATGTGCTGCAAGCCTCAAGGCGATTCTAAAAGAGTAGCTTCAAAAGAAATTTGAGCAATAACAACAGCATTAGAATAAGTGGATAGCCTCCCAAAGTGACTGCTTTGAAGGGAATACCACTCCTTGGGATGTAAAACAAATCATTCACAATAATTTATAGTATGCTCTTTATATCTGAAGTATATTAGGAATCAGACTTTTTAAATTCCAAATTATGCTGGCATACAATGGCATAGGTTCATACTTAGCTAAATTGGAGTAGAAATATCATAATAAAATTGGCACTCCAGCAAAAATAATTTTTGCCATATCAACCATAATAATCATCTATAAACACAAAATAATAAATCACGACAAGTTTGTTGATATTGTATTTTGACAAACAAAAGAATCAGCAATACTTTATAAGTAACTAATCAAAGAACTCAAAGTATCAAAAGAGAAAAACAATGATCTGAATTTTTAGAAAACTATATTCTAATTTCAATGGAAATGAAGGTTCTACTAGCTTTTTTAGAAGTCTAACAAATTAAGAATAATTTGTTAAACTATTAAAAACATATTAAAGTTCATTTGACAAATACATAACATCGGAAAAATTAAAGCAAGATGCCTTTTTATGAACTATGCAGTGTTATTTATTTGTAGGACTATCTTTTATTTGTAAATTTGATATAAAGTTCATCTTGAGCCTGACAGTCAAGGTCCTTCAGGATTTAACCCCAACCTAATTTTCTGCCCTTCCCTCCTATTATTCTCCTACCTGTAATCTGCATTCTGTTAAAAACTGAACTGCTAATTAAACATACCCTATAATCTCCTGCCTTTGTACTTTGGAATGTATTCTTCCTTTTGCTTAAACTACCCAGATAGTATAGTGTAGTGATTAAAAAAAAAAAATTCTGGAGCCACACTGCCTGTTTGAATCTGTCATTGCCACTTAAATAGGCCAAGAATAAATTTAAGGCAAATTTGAGCAGGAACTTCATTTTAAAAATATATTGCTAAATCTTTTATTTGAGATTTGGTTATTTAGAAAGTAAATTTTCTAGACCCTTCTTTTTTCTCTCACTCTCTTTTGCTAGGCCAATTCCAGTGGCAGAGTTTTCTAGACAGTGCTTTTAATTTTTCCCACATCAACTTGAATCCTTAGGGCCTTCATAGGTGATTGGGGTATCTCTTTCGGTACTAGCCACAATGAGCTAAAGAGACAGATGCTTCAGAACCAGCTCTTTACCAAAACATTGGAGCCATTTAGGGACTAAACAAGCTCAACCAGGATGACTCCAGACTCACGGCACCATAACAATAATATCAATAACCCGAGATTAAGTCGGACTCTAGTTAAGAGGGCTGGGGTCTCAGCAGGAATGGCTCTTCGACCTGAACTAATTGGAGAGAAGTCTAGGTTAAATTAGTGAAAATTCTGAATTACACACTATTCAAAAAGAAATGACATTTTATTAATTCAAATTTATATAGCAAATAAAATCAGGGTAATAAAGAATCACCAAATAGTGTCATTTGGGAACTTGGTTAATAGGTAAACACATATCCCTATGTAGAGTACTGACTGTTTATAGCTGAATGATTTCAAAGTATTAAAAATTCATTTACTCTCTTAAATAAAATTGGCATTTCTTCTGCAACTTTATGTATATAGTACCTTATTTAACAATTCCTGTATTAAAATTCTTCTGAAAACACAAAAGTAAACATCATCTATGCCTATGTCTGAGTTAAATTATAATATACTGGTTGGTTTTTTCTTACATTTTTTGACAACTATACACATCAATGATTCCCTGACTATTAAAACTAATTCATTTTGACTTGTTTTTACAATACCAAGAATAATTTCCTTTTTTAGGTCTCTAACTTTCACTGCTATTGAATGTACCAAGTCATAAGTAACTATGGGGACTTAACAAGAGTTTTTGTTACAAATTTAAAATATATTTAATGGAAGATGATTTTTGAAAGTACCTGGAATATTTCATAAATCTAAATGTCAAGAAATGAGCCTCTTGATTTAATATTTCCTCTACCCGTTATTCTTTGTTTTAGCCAAACTTAATACACTTGCCAACAATTTTTTTGTTTCTGTCGCATTCCCATACTCCACCTCTATCTAAAAAGGAGTTGAGACAGCTCATTTTCCTTCAGGGCTTTGAAATTTTCTCCCTAAGTCAACAGGCCTGTTTTCTTCATTTCTTCAGGAAATAGTCTCTGTTCTCAATCCCTGTCACAAGAAGCTCTTAGGAAAAGAGGCCCCTACCTCTCTGCTCAAACTCTGTACTCTCCCCTCACTCAGATTTTATTTTTTGTCACAGTCCCTTACCTTTTGACGGGTACAGTCCAACGACATATAACACTTACTCTCCCAATCAGCCCTTGGTGAGTAGCAGGTTTGGTAGGGACAAGTAGGCTTTTGCACACCACGCTCCAGGCCCCCAAGTGCGGTCTGACTGCTTCTCACTCCTCAACGAATCTGACCAACTGTGGTTGGAACTCTCAGGCCACAGTGCTCACATTCCGACACACAGGGCATTGTCCACGAAATACAGGCCATTTTTTTCAGTCTGAACAGCGTTATACCCCCTAAAAAATATATCCCAACCAAGGCAACCTGGTCCAAGATAAATCATGCCTGTACATGTAAAACAGAAGATAACAGTGGCTACTTCAACTTAGAGCACCCTGATCTACCTACAAGGAAATAATAGTTTTCACTCTCAAATTAGCGTTACAACAGTAAGTGTATGTAAGTGTCTAGAGAAAAACGTCGGGAAGGTTCGCATGTTCATTTTGGCCTTCTGACATTCCATCCGCATCCATCCCTTGTCTGGTAAAACTGCCCCATCTCACTCACATTCTGATAGACTGAGTTTTGTTAAAGCTGAATCCTGCTTCTAGAGCGTCTTGGGCAGGGGGATTTAGAGAACAGATCTGTTCTATCGGCAATTGTGGCTTTTTTAGGGTATCTCTCAGAGCCGTAAGTATCTAGAGTTCTCCCTAATTTCTCTGATAGCTAAGGCATCTGAGGACCCCTTCTTTCCCCCTTCTAAGGTTCGGGTTTCCTCACCTGGGTCAGTTTTTGGGTGGCTCTCTAGGATCCAAAAATACACTGCGGAGAGCTCTGCGTCCCTCTGTTGCCTGGGTAACAACGTCGTTTAAGATCGCCGCCAACCCCCGCCTCCGGGTTCCCGCTTGACTTTCCTGGCCAACCATAGAAGAGTGTCCTTTGAAACCTCACGAGAAGTAACCAATCCGGGCGCGTGCCAGTTGTGGTCAATGGCCGCCCTTTCCAGTTAACTAGGTCGACCCCTTTTAAGCCTGGGTCTCAGCATCGCTCCGCGGAGAAGCGCCCGCTGCGCAGGCTGGCTCTTTTCGGCCGCAGGAGTTCCGGGTCCGCCTCTGGCCGCTCCGCAGTTTTAACTGCCTTCGCCTTTACTTTGCAGCCACCAGAGTTACCGCCACCACCGGTTTTCGTTTGTTCAGGAAATCAGCGGGCTCCCTCACTGTTACTTTCTTCCTGCACGTGTATTCTAGATCGGACCGCTAGTTGTCCAGCAGATCCCGAACAGCGTGGGCAGAAAGGTAGGCTCGGTGGCCGGGGGGTTTGAGGAGGTTTTGTGGCGGCTCCACACGCGCTCCCCACGCCCCCTTTCCGCGCTGTGACAGAGACACGTGTTGTGGTTCCGTCCCGGCTCAGCGTTTGTGTGTGTGTTTGTGTCTATGTGTGTGTAGGGTGGGATCGCGCTTTTTTTTCCTCTGCTGTGAGCAAGCCTTCTGGATCCGGAGCCCCAGGGGGAGCACCCCTACGGCTGCCATGCAGCTCCAGCGAGGCACCGGCCGGAGCTACGCGTCGCTCCCACTCACGGGAACGTCGCCGGACCCGGTGCCCCGCTTTTCCCGCTTTGGAGTGCAGAAACGCTGGCGCGGCGCCAGTTTGCTCTGCTTGGCAATCGGAGTGTTTGCACTTGGCCTAGAGGTACAGTTGTGACCCTAGTTTCTCAGGAATTCCGTGGTTTGGTTTTAAATAAAAGGGAAACAGAATAGATGGCTTAATAAATGTTTGGAGTATTCAAAACTGATTAGCTATACATATAACCCCTTCCATGCCCTCAAGAGGAATCCTAACAAGAAGGCCAGGAATCTGGACCTGAGCTGTGAATTTTTGCCCCCTTGGATGTATGGATTTGCCCCTCTAGGTTTCTCTGTGCTGGAGTAGCAGTCATCAACCACAATATGAGTTAGGTTGAATGTATTTTTTTAACTAATAAATATGGACATTTTCAAAAGGATACACTCTAAAAAATGTATGAATCATAGCATATTCAAGCAGATTCAAGTGCCATAATAACACTCATGGTGATTAGCTTTCTTTTTGAATGTCTTTTCCAAAGATTATATGAGTATGTATTCATTTGTAATTTACATTTTTTATAAAGGAAGCAATTAAGTTGACTGGGAGAATAAAAGCTATAATTGGTCTGTATTAGCACATTCCCCCTTTTCAAAGCACACAGGTTGTCTTATTTTCTGTCATTCTAAAACATTCTAAAACTAGAGCCTCTTTTTAAAATTATAAAATATTTCAGACAGAAAATTACAGAGACTTATACACCATCATCCATGTACCCACGAAAGATTTAACAATTGTTAACCTTTTGCCATATTTTCATTAGATATTGGTTTTTTTTAAAGAACTAAAACATTACACTAAAACTAAACATAAAACTAAAACACTACTCTTTGTACCCCTTCCCAATCCCAGAGATATTTGTTCTTCTGAAGTTGTTAAATATTTTTCCTGTGTTTTTAAGTGCACTCAAACATAGATGGCCATAAATGATTTGTAATATATTGTTTTGTATGTCCTTTGACATTTTCATAAATGGTATACTGTACTTACTCTTCTGCAACTTTCTGGGGGTCAACATTGTTTTTGAGATTTGTCTATACTGATAAATGTAGATAAAGTTAGTTATTTTAGGGGGGATAAACTGGGAGATTGGGATTGACATATACACACTACTATATATAAAGATAACTAATAAGAACCTACTGTATAGACAGGGAGCTCTATTCAGTGCTCTGTAATGACTTGTATGGGAATGGAGTCTGGAAGAGAGTGAATATATGTATATGTATGTCTGATTCACTTTGCTGTACAGCAGAGATTAATACAACATGGTAAATCAACTATACCCCAATTAAAAAATTAATTAAAAAAATTTTTAAAATGAAATAACACATATATAACTCATATAAATACTAAAATGTGAAGTGACTTTTATTTTTTACACAATTATTTCAGTAACACAGAAATATTCAAAAATGCTATCTTGCCATTTAATATGTACAGTTTTCATAGGTTTCTCCCGGTAGACTTATTGCACAATCCAGGAATAAAGCTTAAAACAGAAAGTCATTTAGGAGTAATAAAACCTAAATTAAGAAAAGAAAAAAACGTTGCTTTTATTGCTGTAAAGTAGCCCTCATATAACTATGCCACTTAAAAATATCTCCATTCCACTATTGTTGTTGGACATTTAGGTTGTTTCAAGTATACAAATATTCATATAAATCATACCACTAAAAGAGGTACCTACATTAGGCAAATTCATAGACACAGAAAGTGAAATAGAGGTTACCAAAAGGTAAAATAGAGGGGCTGGGGGAGTGGGCAATGGGAAGTTATTGTTCAATGGGTACAGAATTTCTGTTTGTGGTGATGAAAAAGTTTCGTAAATATTGAATAGAGAGTGGTGATGGTTAAACAATGTTGTGAATGTACTTAATGCCACTGAATTGTACACTTAAAAATGGTTAAAATGGTAAATTTTACATTATATTTTACCACACAAAAAAATTACAAACATAAGAATTATGCTTATTTTTCAAAGGCATACCTTGAAAAATATACTTGATGACTAGTTTTTTTGTGGAGTAAAGCCCTGAGAAAAGTGAGATTTATTTTAAAAAATAAACTTGAATTAAGTTATATTAGCCAGATCTATTTTTCCTTGTAAAATGATATTTTTTGAAATCTTTAAATGACTACTATTACTTCATGCTACTATTACTTCATGCTTAAGATTTTTATGAATACTAGTATGCTTCAGAAGTTTCCAGTTTTTCATTTGTTGTTGTTGTTTTTTTTTTTTTTTTTGCTCTTTTTCTCCAAGGTTTTGAGGGAGGATTCTTCTAAAAGTGAGTAGGCCTTGAGGCTGTACTTTGCATTTGAATGCCATTCCTCTTTCATTTCTTAGACTAGTTCTCTCCAGTGATGTACTCTCTTCTTTCTCCTCTCCCCTCTCCTAATCCTGTTCTTTCACTGCTGCCCTTTTGGGTCCCTCTGCCTCCTTTCCATTTAGCCAAGCCTTCTCTTTGGGTTTCTCTGCCCTCCACTCCCGTCCTCTATTGAGTCCCCTCCCCTGCCTTGTATCCTTCTCAGCTCCTCCAAGATTTCCCCTCTCTTGAGTTCTTCTGCCCACCCTCCCCTGTGGTCTCATCCCTGGTCTTTTCTTTTCCACTGTTGTAACTGCTAAAGGCATTCACTAAAATAAGACTTGTTTCATGGAAATGTACAGTCTTCTCTGCAGTGTCAGACTTGTAATATTCGGAAAGTTGGTCTTAATTTTGGGATTTGAAAAAACCTTTCTAGCCTTTAAAATAAGATTCTGACATTATGGCCTTGACAAGTTATAGTATGAGTACGAAGGGGGAGAAAAACACTTAACGTGAAAGATAATCAGTGAGTTATATTGCTTAAGATGTTTAATATGAACTGAAAACTAATGCACAATTTTCCATAGCTCTATATTTTATTTTGGCATAAAATAAAATGATTACCATTAGAGGTTTGATCCCTTCCTATTTCCTTGAAAATGGCTGTGCTAATTTCACCTCTCCCTATCCATTTCTCTCTGGGGACTCAAACATTTAGGATAAAACATTGGTAACTCAGTTTCTACTTCCAGAGTTGGCATCAATAACTGTCAGTGCAAATAAGGACCCTATTGTACTTTGAGGCTTCAATTTTTCTACTTTCTTCTTTAGTTCCATTTCTGTAACGCTTTCTTGGTGGAAAAGGGGTTTCTTCAGTGATTTGGTACTTTTCCTTTGCTTCTCTGCCTCTCTCCTTAGTTCCATAATTAATATGTTAAGGAACCATATGTATCATCAGAAGTTACTATTTATTGGAATGGTTTTATACCAGAACTAATCACATTGCATGAATTTTCAGGCCAGGTTGTTTAGTCATGATGTTCTTGAGAAGGTGAACTGAATTCGTGGAATGGTGAATGGAATTCACCATTCACGTGGAATTCATGAATGGTTATCTAGTAACTAGGCATTTTAGGGAGAACGTTGTCTCCAAAGAGGATTTGCCTCCAAGAAGGCAGAAAAACTTTTTAATCCATTACATGGCTGAACTTCTATGCTAGTCACTTCTTGACAGTTATTTCTCAAAGTAATGTGGGGGAATAATGGCATGAGTGATTTCCCCCAAAATCATTTATACTTTGTGAGACAGAAGCCCCTAAACATTTATGTTGAAATGACCTATAATAGGTACCCAGGCTTGAACTTATTTTGTTTCTGCTCTTTGAGATGCAGACTTATCTTCCTAATATGTGTTGCTTAAGCTAATGTTACAGTGAAAGTATTGTGTTCAGTTCCTTCACTTACTATTTGTTTGACCTTGGGAAAGTAATTTAGTATCTTAGAGCCTCAGTTTCTTCAACTATAGAATGGAGACCAAAATACCTTTACGGTTTGTTGTAGGTAATTAAAAGATGAGGAATGTCAGATTCGGTAAGTGCTTTTATCATTTCCCTTTTATTCAAGAGATTCAAGAACTTAAGTGGTAAAATGGTGTGTCCTGAAATGACCTACCATCATTTATTGATCCTGAGTCAGGTTTCCTACTAACCAGAACACTCCTAGGACCTATAAAGGACGATAGGTAGTACAAAAAGAAGATAATTTGCATGCTGATAAATGAGATAGTTGTGTAGTAATTTTTTTGAATTGTAATTTGAAATGCAATTTATGTACACTCTCTGGGCCAGCTTAGAGAGTGTCCCATAAATACCCCTGATTGACTGATCCTTCACTGACAGTGAGGACAACCCCAGCATTATATTTTAGAAAGCTTTCATATAGCACTTTACATTAAATTAAATTAGACAAGATAATATATGTGGAAGGCCCTTTGTAAACTTATTTTTAAGAAAACATTTTGGTTACTCAGTGAAACTGCCAGAATTTTAGAGGTGAGGAAACAGATTCTAATTCATTTAAGTGATTGGCACAGCCCGATAGGTGGCAGCACTGATTGAATTGTCTCATTTAGACTGGACTACCAGGCAGGGATCATCTGCCCAGTTCCAGGAGCCTTTTCAGTGAGCTCCGATGATTTCTTTAGGCCTAGTGAATTTTCTGCACAAGTCCTTCACCATCTAGTACTTCTTTCTTTGAACATGTGTGCTTGCATTAAGACATCCAGGATGGAACTGTAAGCTGGGCTCAACATATAAAGCTGTAGTTTTGTCAACTTTAAGCTCCTAGTCAGGCAGTGTGGATAAGGAGAGAGCACTCTGAAGAGGAATAGAAAGAAGTTGGCTAGAGGAACTCAACAATGACAGAGACAGATATTCCTACTCATAGCCACATAGAGGGAGTACAGACTTGTTTTCCATTTTTATTAAAGTAGTGATATGCAGAGAGAAGCTAAAGTGTGCTAAGGTCTTATTTCTTTTTTTTTTTTTTTTCTTTTTTTTTTTTTTTTTAGGCTACAGACATGCAGGCTCAGTGGCCATGGCCCACGGGCCCAGCCGCTCCGCAACATGTGGGATCCTCCCAGACTGGGGCACGAACCCGTGTCCCCTGATCGGCAGGCAGACTCTCAACCACTGCGCCACCAGGGAAGCTCCTAAGGTCTTATTTCTTAAAAAGGATATGGAATACTGATTAACTTCAGGCTTTCTTAGAAGAACATAAATTTAAATGTGTTAAAGAATTCAAGAGAAACTCATACAAATAAATATAATTAGCATATGTAACTTCCAAGTATGGGAAAAATGATGGAATACAGAAAATTCCATCAGTCCAATTACGTAGAAAAAGATAAAAGATAATACAACATGGCAAATAAAAAAGACAAAATAAGGAGAAATATGAATCCAGTTGTGTCAGTAGTCATAATAAATGTAAATAAATTAAACTCACTCATTAAGAGATTCTTAGACTCTATTTTAAAATTTTCAGCTTTGCTTGCTATTCATAAAAGCCATGCTAAAAATGACTCAGAAAGGTTGAAAACAAAGGGAAGGAAAAAGATACACTAGGCATATAGCAACCAAAAGAAAAATGGTGAAGCAACATTAATGTCAGACAAAATGTGATCTAAGGCAATTTAGTAATAAACAGATATTTCACACTGATGAAAGAAAGGAGATCTGCCAAGAGAGTATCAACCATGAATCTATGCCCCTAACAGCATAGTCTTGAAATATATAAAGCAAAAAAGCAATGGAATTATAAGCAGAAATTGATAATCTCTAATAATGAGAGACCTTTTTTTTTTTTTGGAAACGAGGTTTATTTATTTATTTTTTGGTGCGTTGGGTCTTCGTTGCTGCGCGTAGGCTTTCTTCTAGTTGCAGCAAGCGGGGGCTACTCTTCGTTGCAGTGCGTGGGCTTCTCCTTGCAGTGGCTTCTCTTGTTGCGGAGCACGGGCTCTAGGTGTGCGGGCTTCAGTAGTTGTGTCATGTGGGCTCAGTAGTTGTGGCTCATGGGCTCTAGAGCGCAGGTTCAGTAGCTGTGGTGCACGGGCTTAGTTGCTCCGCGGCATCTGGGATCTTCCCGGACCAGGGCTCGAACCCGTGTCTCCCACGTTGGCAGACGGATTCTTAACCACTGTGCCACCAGGGAGCCCATGAGAGACATTTAAAACACCCTTGTTAGAAACCGGTTAAGCAGAATAGATTAAAAAGATTTTTTAAAGTACAAGGATGTGACAGATATACGATCTAAATGAGACGGAAGGGAATTTTTAATTCCAAATTCTTAATGACAGATTCATTTTTAGTCCCAAGGTGATTTTCATTTGTTTTATTTCTCAATTTTCTAAGGAAGAAAATATTTAAATGTTCATGCTACATTTAGCAGAGAAATTCTAATAACAGGGTAATTCTTAAATTACTTTCAAAAGAATGGAAAGTCCACAAATGCGAGGGCACAAGAAAAAGTTCCACCTTTTGATGGCTACCAGAAGTTTTTCCTTTGGCCTGCAATATGACATTGATGACACTACCTAATTCTGAAAGTATCAATGTCTATGACAGTATAAGAACCATGGTTTGGAAACAGTATTTCTTCTGTCAACATCTGTGATATTATCATATACTTATATATCATAAATATGGAATATATAATTATATAACATAATAATATAATATTATTATAATATAATTTATAATGCTTATAACCTCAGGAGTGTGGTACCCTTGGGAATATAAGACTAAATACAGCAAGGGCTCTTATTCTGCCCAGAATACCTTTCTTTCTGTGCCTTCCAGGACTGAGTTATTATACCACTGAAATCACCCTTTGGAGCTCACATTTTAAAAGTTCTAAGATGTGTATGACTTAAAAATAAGCATGTCATATTAACACATTTAGATAAATATTGTCCTTCAGAGTTAGTCTTGGGGAGGTGTTCACTTATAACCATGACACAAACACTACTCAAGATACTGTATTTTACCAATTTTAAGAGGTATAGTTTTCCATATTTTAACATCTCTGCAATTGAAATGAGTCTTAACAGTTGATGGTATCTTACAATCCCTTTTGGCTAGGTGGCAGTTGTGATGTCATAGTTGTTTCCATATGCACATTTAATATCAAAATGTCTAGGATCAAAACCTGCCTAATGGGTGTCTTGGGTGAAAATCCCAGAGATAACAGGGGATCACCTGTAACTCCTAGAAACCAATGGTTGTGGGGAGCGAACGCAAAAGATGGTTAATCAGGCTTAGTTATTGATTATGCTGAAGTGGGAGACAAAAGGAGGCTGGTCTACATATTTGCAAAGCTGGCTTGAAAGCATAGCAAAAATGGCTTTTAGTTCTCTTATGAGTTCTTTTAAGAATTGCTGCAGCAACAGTGCTCCTGGTGGCACAGAAGACTTTAAGAAATTTGAGTGGAAAATTGGACTCTGAGTATTTTTTCTTAATATATGCATGTTTGATTAAAATCTGTGTCTACATTGAAAGGAGCTCTTTCAAAAAGTAAAAAAAAAATAAGTGATGATAAGGAACTGTAACAGATTGGTGTTGGTTTTTTTCTTTTTGTTTTTGTTTTCCTTTTTACTGGTGTATAAAGTAATGGGGCTCATAACTTTGATGAAATATTTTTGATACTGATTTCTTAGAATTGCCTTTCAGAGCTATTGTGTAAAACCTGATTGTTAGTCGCATCCCGTTTTAGAAATCTTGACTGGGATAGAATGATAAGTACACAGTGATTTTCCCTTAACACTTCAAGGGATATTTAGAGATATTATTCCATCTTCTTCTAACATTTACTGTTGCTAATGAAGAGCCTGCTGTCAACCTGGTTGTTACTCCTTATTAGGTAAATGATTTTTTCTCTCTGATAACTTTCAGATTTTTTTCTCTATTCTTAATATTTTAGGGTTTCAATATAAAGGGTGTGTGTGTGTGTGTATGGTGGTGGGAGGAGTTGCCTGATTGCACTTGATGGCTTTAAGCATGAGGACTCATTTTTCTTCAGTTCTAGCAAACTCATTTATTAACTCTGAATAATGTCTCTGCCATTCTATTTTTTTCCTTCTGACATTCCTTCTGGATATACACTGAAACTTCTCTTTTATTTTCTCCTTATCTCTTAATTTCTCTCTTCTTTCCCATCACTTTATCTGCCCTGTGCTCTGGCAGATTCTTTTCTTCTGTTCTCTCTTCCTGTTCAATGATTTTTTTCCCTCTTCAACTGTGTCTAGTCTACTATTTAAATCTATCCCTTGAGCCTTTTTATTTCTAATACTGTATCCGTTTCTTGGATTTCTCCGTGGTTCTTTTTCACATTCACTTGTTTGCTTTTATGGATGCTATTTCCCTCTTGAGCTCTTTGAACATATAAAACATTTTAATGTGCCATTCATATTGCTCTATCACCTCTAATTCCTTAGATGAGAATTTCCTCAATTTTCAGGTCTATAGACTACTTACTTAGACGTTTTGTAGTTCTTGTCTTTGAGTTAATTTTCTCGGGGTGTTTTGGATCATGGATGACCTAGGAAGTGGAGATATCTCTGATAAGTGATGTCATGGACAACCTGCCTGGGCCCTGAAAGTTTCATCAGCTCCTAATTAGTGTTTTTATGTTACCATCTTAGTTTGAAGCTTCCACACCACAAAGGTAAATTGAATTTGAGCTGTCTGTGTATATCTTCTGTACCAGCTTGGGGTTCCTGCATGTCTCCATTGCCTTTTTCATTCTCCTATAGAGATTTCCCAGATATAAGCTCCACTAGGTTTCTGCTGATTGAGGAGCCTATGACCTTACCCTGTGGCCTCAAATTTACCCACAATCTAGCATATTTCCAACTTTTAGGGCACACATCTCATTCAAGTCACCCCCTTGGGCTAAGCATCTTCAGCTTCTGCTCATAGATATGAATTTCCTGTTTGGCACCTGAAAAATTGTCTTCTTTCTTTTTTTTTTTTTTTTTTTTCTGGCCATGCCGCGGGGCATGTGGGATCTTAATTCCCCGACCAGGGATGGAACCCGTGCCCCCTGCACTGGAAGTGGAGAGTCTTAACCACTGGACTTCCAGGGAAGACACTGTCTTTTTTCTTAAAAAACTCTGTATTTTTTAAAAAGTGTTTTTAGTAAATGCTTTTGAACTGGTATTTCTTGGAGTTTGGAGTATAAGAGAGTGATTCCAGTGTGGCTCCCATCTGCCGTCTTGACCTGGAAGTCTCATTGAGATCTCTAAAAATTTTCTTCTTCCATTCCTCTCTTACCCCCATTTAGGGTTTGTAGTCAGGAGCTGGTTTATTTTTGGAGGAACTGGTGCCCCTACCGGTTGGTTCACTTCTGGCTCTGCAGAGACAACCACTTAGCTACAGAGTTTACTTTCTCTACACCTAGTATAGGAGGTTTAACTTAGGGACTCCATACCAACCAGTTAGAAGTTCATCTTCTACTGGCCTGTTCTCACTCTGTAACACAACTCCAGCTAGGCAGAATACAGGATTCAGCTTTGGAGCACCAGTTGCATCAACTCCTATCCCAGTAGGAACTGGATTTCCTTAGGGTAAGAAGAGTACCATTTGATTCTTTTAGTGGCTACAAAGGTAATCATCTTTCAAAGACAAACTTTCAATTCGGAGTATGGAAAGGGTAAAGGGATGGTGTGGCATTTCGAAGTCAATTATTAGGAATTATGCTACTCATTCCCAAGGTAGTCCTATAAATTGAAGTCATTTCTGATTTGAGACACAAGGCACGTTGAATTCTGATCTGTGGTATCCCTTCGTTTTATGTGAGCCATAGGAAGAGTACTCACTGGGTTTTGAACATATACCATCTTGAAATTAGACTGCTTGCTTATTAAATGTCTCTCTCTAGAGAGATCTTTGTCTATTGATCATTTTAATGACCTTGGATATACATTCTTCCCTCCTGCATCTCAGAATTTTTAAAGGGAGCATTTTAAAAAATGCCTTTCTATGTAAATTCAGTTGGATCCAGCCCTTTCTTTCAGTAACACCTGATAGCCTGATGAAAGCTATTCCCTCTGGAATTCTCCCCTATACTGTTAGTTATCTAATAACCTGTAATTGAGTGTTAAATAACCTTTCTTAGGACGGGTAATTTAAATACTGAAGCACTTTTTTCGTGGGTCATGAAATACATTTAAAAATTTCTAGAAACTCTATTAAAGGTATGCCTCACGTGACTTTGTGATTCAGTGTCTAAAACTAAAAATTATGTTTTTAATAAAGTCTGCCAGACCGGCAGAAGAAGTGTAAGTTCTGTTGTCTGTACTGAAAATAAAAATTCCGCAGCTACTCCTTCCCCATCAAAACCTTTAAAACTTTTGTTCTCCTTAAAGTAGACCGAATTAGGAAACCTTTATCTATGGATGAGCGAATACGGAGCTCTGTACATGTATTCCTGTAATAATATCTGGTTATCTTTCCTTCTGTATTGAGATGAAATAACCTATGGAATAAAATGTTATAAAACTTAATTTGGGGGAAAAGTCTGCACCTGCCGAAGAGGCAAGAGACTTTTTCTTCCCTCTTTGTTTCCTGGTGCGTGAGGAGAGGGGTTTAAGAACGCTGCTTAAAGGAACCCCAGAGACGGGCGCGAGCCGCGGCTAAAAGCGCGGACCCCAGAGACAGGCGCGAGCCGCGGCTAAAAGCGCGGACCCCAGAGACGGGCGGGAAACGCTAAGGCTGCTGCTGCCGCCACCAAGGGGCCTGTGTGCGAGCACAGGTCACTCTCCACACCCCTCTTCCGCGGAGCCTGTGCAGCCCGCCACTGCCAGGTTCCCGGGATCCAGGGACAACTTCCCCGGGAGAACGCACGGCGGGCCTCAGGCTGGTGCAAAGTCACGGCGGACTTTGCCGCCGCAGGCCCGCCCCGCACTCCGTGCCCCTCCCTCCCCGCCGGCCTGAGTGCGCCAGAGCCCCCGAATCAGCGGCTCCTTTAACCCCGTCCTGTCTGAGCAAAAACCAGACGCCCTCCAGCGACCTACACGCAGTGGCAGGGCCAAATCCAAAGCTGAGCCCTGGGAGCTGTGAGAACAAAGAAGAGAAAGGGAAATCTCTCCCAGCAGCCTCAGAAGCAGCGGATTAAAGCTCCACAATCAACTTGATATACCCTGCATCTGTGGAATACCTGAATAGACAACCAATCATCCCAAATTAAGGAAGTGGACTTTAGGAGCAAGATCTATGATTTTTTTCCCTATTCCTCTTTTTGTGAGTGTGTATGTGTATGCTTCTGTGTGAGATCTTGTCTGTATAGTCTTGCTTCCACCATTTGTCCTAGGGTTCTATCCGTCCATGGTTTTTTTTTAAAATTTTTTTCTTAATAATCAATTTTAATTTTAATAACGTTATTATACTTTACCTTCGTTCGTTCTTTCTTTCTTTCTTTCTTTCTTTCTTTCTTTCTTTCTTTGCTTCCTTCCTTCCCTCCTTTAGACAACGAATCATCCCAAATTGAGGAGGTGGTCTCTGACAGCAAGATTTATGATTTTTCCCCATTTACCTCTTTTAGTGAGGGTGTATGTGTATGCTTCTGTGTAAGATTTTGTCTGTATAGCTTTGCTTCCAACATTTGTCCTAAGGTTCTATCCGTCCCTTTTTTTTTTCTAAATAAGAATTTTTTAATTCAATAACTTTATTATACTTTATTATATTTTTACTGTATCTTCTTTCTGTCTTTTTTCCTTCTTTCCCTCCTTCCTTCCTTCCTCCCTCCCTCCCTCCTTTCTTTCCTTCTTGCCTTCATTCCTTCTTTGCTTCTTTCTTTCTTTCTTCCTTCCTTCCTTCCCTCCTTTCCTTCTTTCTTTCCTCATACTTCTACTAATTCCCTCTACTTTTTCTCCCTTTCATTCTGAGCCATGTGGATGAAAGGCTCTTGGTGCTCCAGCCAGGAGTCAGGGCTCTGCCTCTGAGGTAGGAGAGCCAACTTCAGGACACTGGTCAACAAGAGACCACCCAGCTCCACATAATATCAAACGGCGAAAATCTCCCAGAGACCTCCATCTTAACACCAGCACCCAGCTTCACTCAACGACCAGCAAGCCACAGTGCTGGACAACCTATGCCAAACAACTAGCAAAACAGGAACACAACCCCACCCATTAGCAGAGAGGCTGCCTAAAATCATAATAAGACCACAGACACCCCAAAACCCACCACCAGACGTGAACCTGCCCACTAGAGAGACAAGATCCAGCCTCATCCACCACAACACAGGCACTAGTCCCCTCCACCAGGAAGCCTACACAACCCACTGAACCAACCAGCCACTGGAGACAGACATCAAAAACAGCGGGAACTACGAACCTGCAGTCTGCAAAAAGGAGACCCCAAATACAGTAAGATAAGCAAAATGAGAAGACAGAAAAACACACAGCAGATAAAGGAGCAAGATAAAAATGCACCAGACCTAACAAATGAAGAGGAAATAGCCAGTCTACCTGAAAAAGAATTCAGAATAATGATAGTAAGGATGATCCGAAATCTTGGAAACAGAATGGACAAAATGCAAGAAACAGTTAACAAGGACCTAGAAGAAATAAAGATGAAACAAGCAACGATGAACAACACAATAAATGAAATTAAAAGTACTCTAGATGGGATCAATAGCAGAATAACTGAGGCAGAAGAACGGATAAGTGACCTGGAAGATAAAATAGTGGAAATAACTACTGCAGAGCAGAATAAAGAAAAAAGAATGAAAAGAACTGAGGACAGTCTCAGAGACCTTTGGAACAACATTAAATGCACCAACATTCGAATTATAGGGGTTCCAGAATAAGAAGAGAAAAAGAAAGGGACTGAGAAAATATTTGAAGAGATTATAGTTGAAAACTTCCCTAATATGGGAAAGGAAATAGTTAATCAAGTCCAGGAAGCACAGAGAGTCCCATACAGGATAAATCCAAGGAGAAATACGCCAAGACACATATTAATCAAACTGTCAAAAATTAAATACAAAGAAATCATATTAAAAGCAGCAAGGGAAAAACAACAAATAACACATAAGGGAATCCCCATAAGGTTAACAGCTGATCTCTCAGCAGAAACCCTACAAGCCAGAAGGGAGTGGCAGGACATACTGAAAGTGATGAAGGAGAAAAACCTGCAGCCAAGACTACTCTACCCAGCAAGGATCTCATTCAGATTTGATGGAGAAATTAAAACCTTTACAGACAAGCAAAAGCTGAGAGAGTTCAGCACCACCAAACCAGCTTTACAACAAATGCTAAAGGATCTTCTCTAGGCAAGAAACACAAGAGAAGGAAAAGACCTATAATAACGAACCCAAAACAATTTAGAAAATGGGAATAGGAACATACATATCGATAATTACCTTAAATGTAAATGGACTAAATGCTCCCACCAAAAGACACAGATTAGCTGATTGGATACAAAAACAAGACCCTTATATATGCTGTCTACAAGAGACCCACTTCAGACCTAGAGACACACACAGACTGAAAGTAAGGGGATGGAAAAAGATATTCCATGCAAATGGAAACCAAAAGAAAGCTGGAGTAGCAATTCTCATATCAGACAAAATAGACTTTAAAATATGGACTATTACAAGAGATAAAGAAGGACACTACATAACGATCAAGGGATCGATCCAAGAAGAAGATAGAACAATTGTAAATATTTATGCACCCAACATAGGAGCACCTCAATACATAAGGCAAATACTAACAGCCATAAAAGGGGAAATCGACAGTAACACATTCATAGTAGGGGACTTAAACACCCCACTTTCACCCATGGACAGATCACCCAAAATGAAAATAAATAAGGAAACACAAGCTTTAAATGATACATTAAACAAGATGGACTTAATTGATATTTATAGGACACTCCATTCAAAAATAACAGAATACACATTTTTCTCAAGTGCTCATGGAACATTCTCCAGGATAGATCATATCTTGGGTCACAAATCAAGCCTTGGTAAATTTAAGAAAATTGAAATTGTATCAAGTATCTTTTCTGACCACAACGCCATGAGACTAGATATCAATTACAGGAAAAGATCTGTAAAAACTACAAACACATGGAGGCTAAACAATACACTACTTAATAACGAAGTGATCACTGAAGAAATCAAAGAGGAAATCAAAAAAAATACCTAGAAACAAATGACAATGGAGACACAACGACCCAAAACCTGTGGGATGCAGCAAAAGCAGTTCTAAGGGGGAAGTTTATAGCAATACAAGCCCACCTTAAGAAGCAGGAAACATCTCGAATGAACAAACTAACCTTGAACCTCAAGCAATTAGAGAAAGAAGAACAAAAAAACCCCAAAGCTAGCAGAAGGAAAGAAATCATAAAAATCAGATCAGAAATAAATGAAAAAGAAATGAAGGAAACAATAGCAAAGATCAATAAAACTAAAAGCTGGTTCTTTGAGAAGGTAAACAAAATAGATAAACCACTAGCCAGACTCCTCAAGAAAAAAAAGGAGAAGACTCAAATCAATAGAATTAGAAATGAAAAAGGAGAGGTAACAACTGACACTGCAGAAATACAAAAGATCATGAGAGATTACTACAAGCAACTCTATGCCAATAAAATGGACAATCTGGAAGAAATGGACAAATTCTTAGAAATGCACAACCTGCCAAGACTGAATCAGGAAGAAATAGAAAATATGAACAGACCAATCACAAGTACTGAAATGGAAACTGTAACTAAAAATCTTCCAACAAAGAAAAGCCCAGGACCAGATGGCTTCACAGGCGAATTCTATCAAACATTTAGAGAAGAGCTAACACCTATCCTTCTCAAACTCTTCCAAAATATAGCAGAGGGAGGAACACTCCCAAATTCCTTCTACGAGGCCACCATCACCTTGATACCAAAACCAGACAAGGATGTCACAAAGAAAGAAAACTACAGGCCAATATCACTGATGAACATAGATGCAAAAATCCTCAACAAAATACTAGCAAACAGAATCCAACAGCACATTAAAAGGATCATACACCATAATCAAGTGGGGTTTATTCCAGGAATGCAAGGATTGTTCAATATACGCAAATCTGTCAATGTGATAAACCATATTAACAAACTGAAAGAGAAAAACCATATGATCATCTCAATAGATGCAGAGAAAGCTTTTGACAAAATTCAACACCCATTTATGATAAAAACCTGCAGAAAGTAGGCATAGAGGGAACTTTCCTCAAGATAATAAAGGCCATATATGACAAGCCCACAGCAAACATCATCCTCAATGGTGAAAAACTGAAAGCATTTCCACGAAGATCAGGAACAAGACAAGGTTGCCCACTCTCACCACTCTTATTCAACATAGTTTTGGAAGTTTTAGCCACAGCAATCAGAGAAGAAAAGGAAATAAAAGGAATCCAAATCGGAAAAGAAGAAGTAAAGCTGTCACTGTTTGCAGATGACATGATCCTATACATAGAGAATCCTAAAGATGCTACCAGAAAACTACTAGAGCTAATCAATGAATTTGGTAAAGTGGCAGGATACAAAATTAATGCACAGAAATCTCTGGCATTCCTATATACTAATGATGAAAAATCTGAAAGTGAAATCAAGAAAACACTCCCATTTACCAGTGCAACAAAAAGAATAAAATATCTAGGAATAAACCTACCTAAGGAGACAAAAGACCTGTATGCAGAAAATTATAAGACACTGATGAAAGAAATTAAAGATGATACAAATAGATGGAGAGATATACCATGTTCTTGGATTGGAAGAATCAACATTGTGAAAATGACTCTACTACCCAAAGCAATCTATAGATTCAATGCAATCCCTATCAAACTACCACTGGCATTTTTCACAGAACTAGAACAAAAAATTTTGCAATTTGTATGGAAACACAAAAGACCCCGAATAGCCAAAGCAATCTTGAGAACGAAAAAAGGAACTGGAGGAATCAGGCTCCCTGACTTCAGACTATACTACAAAGCTACAGTTATCAAGACGGTATGGTACTGGCACAAAAACAGAAAGATAGATCAATGGAACAGGATAGAAAGCCCAGAGATAAACCCATGCACATATGGACACCTTATCTTTGATAAAGGTGGCAGGAATGTACAGTGGGGAAAGGACAGCCTCTTCAATAAGTGGTGCTGGGAAAACTGGACAGGTACATGTAAAAGTATGAGATTAGATCACTCCCTAACACCATACACAAAAATAAGCTATAAATGGATTAAAGGCCTAAATGTAAGGCCAGAAACTATCAAACTCTTAGAGGAAAACACAGGCAGAACTCTCTATGACATAAATCACAGCAAGATCCTTTTTGACCCACCTCCTAGAGTAATGGAAATAAAAACAAAAATAAACCAATGGGACCTAATGAAACTTCAAAGCTTTTGCACAGCAAAGGAAACCATAAACAAGACCAAAAGACAACCCTCAGAATGGGAGAAAATATTTGCAAATGAAACAACCGACAAAGGATTAATCTCCAAAATTTACAAGCAGCTCATGCAGCTCAATAACAAAAAAACAAACAACCCAATCCAAAAATGGGCAGAAGACCTAAATAGACATTTCTCCAAAGAAGATATACAGACTGCCAACAAACACATGAAAGAATGCTCAACATCATTAATCATTAGAGAAATGCAAATCAAAACTACAATGAGATATCATCTCACACCAGTCAGAATGGCTATCATCAAAAACTCTAGAAACAATAAATGCTGGAGAGGGTGTGGAGAAAAGGGAACACTCTTGCACTGCTGGTGGGAATGTGAATTGGTTCAGCCACTATGGAGAACAGTATGGAGGTTCCTTAAAAAACTACAAGTAGAACTACCATATGACCCAGCAATCCCACTACTGGGCATATACCCTGAGAAAACCAAAATTCAAAAAGAGTCATGTACCAAAATGTTCATTGCAGCTCTATTTACAATAGCCCGGAGATGGAAACAACCTAAGTGCCCATCATCGGATGAATGGATAAAGAAGATGTGGCACATATATACAATGGAATATTACTCAGCCATAAAAAGAAACGAAATTGAGCTATTTGTAATGAGGTGGATAGACCTAGAGTCTGTCATACAGAGTGAAGTAAGTCAGAAAGAAAAAGACAAATACCGTATGCTAACACATATATATGGAATTTAAGGAAAAAAAATGTCATGAAGAACCTAGGGGTAAGACAGGAATAAAGACACAGACCTCCTAGAGAACAGACTTGAGGTTATGGGGAGGGGGAAGGGTGAGCTGTGACAGGGCGAGAGAGAGTCATGGACATATACACACTAACAAACGTAGTAAGGTAGATAGCTAGTGGGAAGCAGCCGCATGGCACAGGGATATTGGCTCGGTGCTTTGTGACAGCCTGGAGGAGTGGGATAGGGAGGGTGGGAGGGAGGGAGACGCAAGAGGGAAGACATATGGGAACATATGTTTATGTATGACTGATTCACTTTGTTATAAAGCAGAAACTAACACACCATTGTAAAGCAATTATACCCCAATAAAGATGTTAAAAAAAAAACAAACTTAATTTGACAGGAGCTATGTTATCTAGCTGCCATTTAATGTGGCGGCGAACTATTATATTGATTTTTTCCTTTCTCTATTTAGAATAAATGCAATAAAATTAAACTTGGGCAACAGGGCTTTCACACAACCTACAGTGATTCTAGGGGCTTTTGAGCTGGGTGCCAGCACCCGTACTAATGCTGTAACAAGCAGTGCCCTATCACACCAGGGGACAGCATCCACTCCTTTTGCTTTTGGCTCTGTCACTCAGTCTGCAGCAGTGTCCTCGTTCATTGGTGGAAGTGCACCTCAGACTGGGTGCACCAACTTCAATATTGTCTTGATGGGGAACGCCTCTCAACCAACAGCGTTTGCAGGATTACCCCTCACTCCTGCTACTCGGACGTCTAGTGGAACGATTGCTACACAATCAGTTACTCGTTTCAACCGTGGTGGACAGTCCACTGGTAAGTTTTGAACTCTGCTCTCTAATGGAGAAGCACAGTATTCAAGATTGATTTTGAGATTCTTATTTGATTGATTCATCCGAATATGACTGACTTCTCTTATTGGAGGTTAGTGTTATTGATGAATGCGATAGAAATTTAATCTAAACTGCTCCTTCTGGTTTTGCATTTTTAGGTTTAGAACCAAGGAATGTTTGTTTGGGGGAAAAGTTACAACCTTCTGAGAATGAATAGTCTAGACAAATTGGCCACTAGTAATAATAGCGTTACACTGAAATGTTTTGTTCAACTGTTTAATGCTTGTATTTACCAAGCATTTTTTTTCACAATCTGTTGATATGTTCTGTTTTCCTTTTTTAAAATAAAACTTCTGAAATGAAATTTATCAGGAGGTACGATAAAACAGGAAAGAACATTTCTGGAGTAGTATAAAATTTTAGAGAATATTAATAATGTAGTAATAAGTGAGTTATATGGCATAGTTGGGGAATGGTAAAATATTTTGGCTAGTAGAGACATTTTGCATGCATGGGTTACCAGTTTCTAAATAAGTCAGATTCAGTAAAATGCATTTAACCTATACTGAACATTAATGAGAAGACATTTAGGATCTTTCTAAACCAAAATGCAGTTAATAAAAAGTACTGGTTTATAAGCCACATAAGCTTGGTTTTACTGTAGATGCCTCAGATATTTTAGAGCTTGAGAAATACACTGAGTGAGATATTGTATACATTTTACTTTATGGTATATTTTATTGAATTACATATTCATAGTAATGGTTTCAGAGCTTTTGGAAACAACCAAAAAGGTAAAATATGTAAAAAATTATAGATAATAAACAACTTATTTATAATTTGTATTTAGTAGTGATAATGTAACCAATTTTGATTGGTTGGTATGGCATTGTAGGACACAAAGAGATGAAGTGGAGCATTAAAATCATTATGATGCTAGAATATTTGGTCACTACCTTGGGGGGCATTATTTTAATTGTGTACAAATGAATTTTTGATATTACAAATAATACATATCTGTTATCAATAAAAAAACAACCAGGAAATAAGTGTTTGAACTTTGGTTCTGTTGTTTACTAGTTCTCTGACCTTGGACAAGTTACTCTAAGCTCTCAGTGCTTGGTTTGCTCATCAGTAAGTGCTCAGCGTTTTACCTTGTAGGGTTGTTGTGAGGATTAGGTAGGTAAGTGAATATAAATAACTGCTTAGAACCTTGTCTGACATGTATATAATAGGTATTCAATAAACGTTGGCTATCTTTGTCGTTTTTATGAAAGTATACATTTCCCCACGGTGTTAAATATGTTGGATATTATCCCTTTTGTTTGTTTGTTTGTTTTTTAAGCTTTGGTAGTTTAACACTGAAAATAGTATCATAGCATCATGTTCATTTACATTTTCCTTTATTAGTAGTAAGGCTGACTTCTCTTCAAATGATTGATTAATTGTATTTGTGTTTTTTTCGTGTGTTTGTGTGTGTGTGTGTGTGTGTGTGTGTGAGAGAGAGAGAGAGAGAGAGGGAAATTGAATGAATTCCCTTTTTGTATCTTTTGCTCAGTTTTCTGTCTTTTTTTCTTTTTTGGGGGGGGGCGCACCATGCGGCTTGCGGGATCTTAATTCCCCCAACTGAGGATCGAACCCAGGCCCTCGAACCCGCGCCTTTGGCAGTGGGAGTGTGGAGCCCTAACCATTGGACCACCGGGGAATTCCCTGCTCAGTTTTCTAATATGGTGCTTATCTTTTCCTCGTTTATATGCAGGTGCAATAGCCTAACGCTTTGATATTTGTATAAGAAGTATTTTTGTACCTATGATTTCTGTTGGTGACAAAGTCACAGGTACTACTAACCTACGTGGTTTGTTGCCTACCTTTATAACTAAAGAAAGTGCTCAGGTTCTGCTAGATGTTAGTGAAAATAAGGATGTAATTCCCCTCCCCCCCAAAAAGAAGTATTTTCCCCAGTTTGTTTCGGTTTTACTTTACTTAGTTTTATAGATATTAAAAGGTTTTAAATTTTTAAATTAAGCTTTTTATTTTGACATAATTGTAGATTCTCATGCAGTTGTAAGAAAAAATAAAGAGATCCCACATACCCTTTGGCCACTTTCTCCTTGTGGTAACATCTTGTGAAACTATAGTACAATATTGCAACCAGGATGTTGATATTGGTAGTCAAGATATAGAATAGTTCTCTCACCACTAGGATTCCTCATTTTGCCCTTTCATAGCAACACCTACTTCTCTTCTGCTCCCACACTCTATTTAACCCTGGCAACTATTAATCTGCTCTCCATTACTGTAATTTTGACATTTCAAAAACGTTATATGGATGGAATCATACAGTATGTAATCTTTTGGGAATGGCTTTTTTCACTCAGTATACTTCCCTTTAGATCATCCAGATTGTTGTGTGAGTCAGTTGTTTGTTTTATTGCTGCATAGTATTCCATGGTATGGATGTCAATTTGTGTAACTATTTGTCATTCAAATAATTTTTCCTCCGTAGGTCAGATGACATTTTTCTCTTGCTGTTTTCAATATTTCTTCTTTGTCTTTAGTTTTCAGAAATTTAATTATTAAGTGTCTTGGTGTAGATTCCTATCATTCTGTCATCAAGTTCATTGATTCTTGTCTCTATCCCCTCTGTTCTGCTGCTGAGTCCTTTTGCTTGGCTTCAGGTTTGCATTTTGGTTATTGGTTATCTGGTTATCTCAAATTTCCACTTGACTCTTCTTTATCTTCTATTTCTTTGTAGAGATTTTCATTTCTTTTCTTTTTCTTTTTTTTGCTAAGGGTATTTTTTCTTGTGTTTCAAGTGTGTTCATAATTTCTTTTTGATGCACTTTTATCATGGATGCTTTGAAATATTTGTCAAATAATTCTAACATTTCTATTATCTTGGTATTGTCTTTTTAAATTCCATTTGAGATCTTTCTGGTTCTTGGTAGGAAGAGTGATTTTTAATTGAAACCTGGACATTTTCTTATTATGTTATGAGACTCTGAATCAGATTCAAGACTTTTGCTTTAGCTGGCTTTATGTGACATTGCTCTGGCATGAGACAGAAGGGTTTCACTGTGTTACTGTAAGGTGGGAGTAGAACTTCATTTTCCCTAGTCCGTCTCCATTGCTACCCAAGGCAAGGGTCTCCTAGTTACTGCTGGGCAGGAGTGGGAGTTCCTGCTCCTGATGTGGTTTCCACTGACACTGTGAGGACATGGTTCATTAACTGCTGGCAGAGGTAACATCCTGGCTCCCTACTTGACCTTCTCTGATACCATCCTGGCTGGGGTACTGGGACACCTCGTTATAGCCTCACAATGGTGGAAGTTTAAGTTCCTCACTTGCTGTTCTCTGGAATAGGTAGGGAGCGGGACCACACTTTTTTCTGTGATGTTTGGTTATTGTCTAAAAGTTTTCTGTCTTGTTGGTCTGCCCCATTCTTGTCTTTTGTCTAGAGAGCAGGTTTTTGTTGGGTTTGGTTTTGTTTTTCTATACCCATTGTCATTTCTGACTGGCCAACCTATTCAACTCCGAGCCTGGGAAATACAAGGCAGAAAGAAAACCCATGGAATTCATTACCATAATGTTCCTTGGGTCTCAAGATCCCTAGTTGATTTGCCTTCTCGCCACCTTTCAGGGTTTTCTTGTTCATTTTATATATAATGTCCAGGGGTTTAAGCCATACGTAGTGGGAGGAATAGGGAAAGTACATTTTCCTGGAAATGGAAATCCTTAAGATGTAAATTTTTATGTTGTCAAATCTCTCATTCTTCTGAGTTTCTCTCTCTGGACTTATTTGTATAGGCCTTTTTCACCTTAGGATTCTTAATTCTTTTTGTTCTTTTATGGTTTATATTTTTAGGAATTTCCTGCCTTCCTATTGATTACTTGAACATTTATAGAATTCCATTATATTTTTAGGAATCTTTTTTCTAAATGATTAGTGAATTAAACCATAGTATTTCATTAAATGGCCATTTTTTCCCTATTGATTTGAGATGCTGCCTTCCTCATACACCAAATTATTATATATGCTTGGTTCTGCTTCTGGACTTCCTATTTTGTTCTATTATCTGTCCTTTCTTCCTCTAGTATCACCATTTCGTTATTGTAGCAAGCCCCACTATCTTGTAGTGTATGGCCACCTTCCCCCATTCTGTTAAAAAAAATGCCTATTTTCTATGGCTAACAATTCATTAAGCTAGTTGACATTTTCCTCTGTTCTTAAACATGAAGGAATTAAGGCTGATTTTGTTAGCCTTATAGCACTAGATGGAGAAAATTATGGTATTGAACCCTTCCTCTTGTCCAGTGGTTCTCAACTGGAGGCGATTTTTGCCCCTTCTCCCAGAGGATATTTGGCAGTATCTGGAGACATTTTTGGTTGTCCAGACTGGGTGAGTGTTACTGGCATCTAGTGGGTAGAGCCCAGGGATGCTGCTAAATACTTTGCAGTGCACATAAAGGAAAATTTTGTTGTCCTCAACACACAACCTTTTGACACCAAATATATGGGAGTTCTTCCCACACCAACCAATTCTCCAACTCTCCAGACACCAAATGGGTGTCCTACAATTCAGCTCTGATGCTCACCACCTGGAGGTAGCACAGACCCCACAGGGTAAGGGCTCAGTTCCTCAAGACTGTCCCCCACTTCAGATATCAATTGCAAGTCCCAGGTTGTCACCTGTACTTCTGACCAACTGACTACAAACTGGGGGTGCCTGTGACCCCTCCCTCCTTGGGTTGGATGATTTGCTAGAACAGCTCACAGAACTCTGGGAAACACTTGACCTAAAATTTCTGGTTCACTATAAATGATACAATTTAGGAACAGCCAAATAGAAGAGATGCGTAAGGCAAAGTATGGGGGAGCAGCCCAGATCGTCCATGTCCTCTCCAGGCACGTCACCCTCCTAGCACCTCCGTGTGTTCACCAACCCAGAAGCTCTCCAAAGCCCTTCATTTAGGGTTTTGATGGAGCTTCCATTATGTAGGCATGATTGATGAAATCTTTGGCCTCTGGTGATTGAACTCAATCTCCAGCTCCTCTCCTCTCCTGAGATGTCAGAGGGTTAGGCTAAAAGCCCCAACCCTCTAATCACTTGGTTGGCTCCTCTGGTAACCAGTCTCTCAGCCTTAGGGGCTTTCTAAAGTTCACCTCTTTGACATAAATCAGGTGTGGTTGAAAGGGACTTGCAGAGGCTCCTTTCACCTTTATTGCTCTTGGAGCTATTTCTGAAACTGGGGACAAAACCCAAATATTATAACAGAAGATGCTTCTATCTCTCTCCTCACTTAGGAAATTACAAGGGTTTTAGGGTCTTTGTCCAAGAAAGGGTACAAAGACCAAATATGCATGTCTTAAATCCCAGCATGGGACAGTCCTCCATTGTCCATTATTATCGGCCCAAGCTGTCAGTAGTGCCATGTTGAAAAACCCTGTTCTAGCCCTATGATTAGGAAAATGAGACTTTGTCTTTTAAACCCTTCCTTATTTAAGAGTCAGGCTCCTTTAGCTTAAAAGCACATCATATTAAATGGCATTTGTTTCCTTAGTTACCTTTGGGTATGTGATTTAAGGTCAGGCCCCTGAAATTATGCCAGTATCTGAGACAGATGATCAAGACTTTAAAATATGGGCATAACTTGAGTGTAATTTAATTAGCGCTAGTGAAGAGATTTCAGTAATACAGTCAGTTACAAAATAAATAATGCAAAAAACAGTCACTTTCCCATGTTTAAACAATAGTAATTGGGAAATATAATGGAGGAATTTCCCATTAACAATTTCAACCAAAGGTATGAAATGCCTAAGAATGAACTTTAAAAATGTGCATGACCTATATGAAGATAACCATACAGTTTTACTGAGGAATATAAAAGAAGACATGAAGAAATGAAGAATACACACACTCGATAGTACAGGAATGTCATTTAGTTCTAAATTAACCAACACGTTGAACATAATTCTTATAAAACCACAATGGGAATCTTTGAGGGAAGGAAAGGAAGGAGGGACTTGACAAGGTTCTAGAGTTTAAATGAAGGGGATAAGTGCATGAGACTAGTCATGTCTTGTTTTTTAAGAAAAGTAATGATAGTGTACTTGTAGAAAAATATATGAAAATATATTGTAAATTTATTCTCTGACTATAAGTTTAAAATATTTAGTATAAAAAATAAATGAATTCTAGTGCTTCAATAATTGGAACTCTCTTGTGGAACAGGGATAGAAGGAAAAATCAGTGAAAAATTTTAAAGTACAGAAACAAACCTGGGTTTATGAAGATGACATTTCCAATCTGGGGAGAGAGGATGGAGTAGTGAACAAATGAATTGCAATAGCTGGCTAGCCAGGTGATTTGGGGGAAGGGGATTATGTTTTGCTTAAAAAGATTAACTGAAAGAAATACTAGGTGAATTAAAGATAGAAAATGAAACCATAAATATTTAAAAAGCATAGGTGAATATGAAAATGTGTAAATAATATTTCTTGGGTTAGGGAGAGGACCATTTATTTAAGTATAATTTTAAGATATATAATATAGTCTGTCAAATGATTTAAAATTAAGACTATAAAAATAGTATAAATAAGTATACTGCCCCCATCTACCCTGTATTACTCCCTTACCCCTTCCCCACCCCCTCTATTCAGCTAGCCACTGTAATTGTATGTATCCTTCCAGAGTTTCTTCATGGATTTGCTAGCAAATAAAAATATATATTCTTAGCCCTCTGCCTTTTTAAAAAATAATATAAATGAGAGTATACTCTGCACATTATTCGGTACCTTGCTTTTTAAACGTAAAACTTAATACACTTATTTTAAACATTTTGTAGCTCTTTTCACATCAATCAGTATATGGAGAGCTTCCTCAGTATTTTTTATAGCATCATAGAATTCCATGGTCTGGATGTGCTATAATTTATCTAACCCTTTGCTGGTGGACGTTTGGGTTGTTTCCTCTTTTGCTAATATAAACAGTGGTGCAATGGATCTTATTTTACATGTCATTTTGCAGGTGTATAAGTATATCTTTGTGGATAAATTTCTAAAAGAAGTATTACTGGTTCAAAAGATAGATGCATTTGTAATTTTTAAAACATTGGCCACTTATTTTGCATAGGGGTTATACCAGTTTACACTCCCATTAGAAATCTCGGAGGCTGCCCATTTCTTCACAGTGTCCTTAAACAGAGTGTGTTACCAGTTTTTTTATTTCTCCCCATCTGTTAGGTGAAATTGTTCTCAAGGTAGTTATAATGTGTGATTTTCTCCTAAAAGTGAAGTTGAACACCTTTTATATGTTTGAGGGAATTTTGAAACATGATATGGAGACATAAACCATAAAGGAGAAAACAATGGAAAGATTTGACTACCTAAAAAATAAAAACAAAATCAAAAAAGCAAATGACAAACTGGGATTAGGAAATATTTGCAACATTTGACTAAATAGCCTCAATATATATATAATACTTTTATTAAAAATCAATAATAAGAAGACAATACTCCAATGAGAAAATGGGCAGATGACATGAATAGGCAATTTTGAATGAAGAAATTAAAGCAGCCATTAAACCCATGATAAAAATTTAGCCTCACTGGTAGGTATTGAATTAGAAATATTAAAACACCTTTGCTATAATTGGTTATTTCTTTAAAAGTATACATGTGGTGCTTCTCTTAAATGAAACATAGGGATATTCCATGATACATATTTTAAATAGTTGGAGGTATGTGGTAATGTTCCCGGTTCCTTCCTAGCATCTCCCCCCTGTCCCCAAACCCCCGGTGGCCCTAGATGTTTTGGATAGCAGAGTCTTACATCATATATTGTCATGAATTGTTCAACAGTTGGATACAGGTATCAATAGATTCAAATGCAGTTACTTATTAAGCACTTTTTCCTTTTGAAAAGGAAGAAGAATATCTGTAATTATGTATTGGAAAATTATGTATTGGAAAAGGTTGGCTCGATTCAGCATAAATATTTATTGAGTACTTACTATCACGTGCCGTGTGCAATGATCTATAGTGAGGATGAAAAGGTAAACTTTGTTTTCAATTAACCAATTAAGCTTATTTGTGTCTTTATGTACTTAATTTCTCTAGCTTTATTTCTTTTATAGATTTTATTTTAAATTTTCAAGAAGAGTCCAGGTAATCTGTTTTCTGAAACTTTATTCCAGACGTCTATTTATTACTTTTTCTCACAGATTTATTATTGTATAATTCACATACCACATAATTTACCCATTTAAAGTGCACAATTAATTGGTTTTTAGGATAGTCACAGAGTTGTGCAGCCATTACTGAAGTCAATTTTAGAACATTTTCATCACCCACCGAAGAAACGTCATACCCATTAACAGTCGCTGCCCGTTCTCTTCTTACCCCAGTTCTGGCAACCATGAATCTGCTTTCTGTCTCTATAGATTGCTCTGTTCTGGACATTTCATCTAAATAGAATCATACAATATGTGGTATTTCGTGATTAGCTTCTTTTACTTAGCATGTTTTCAAGGCTCATCCATGTTTTAGCATGAATCAGTGCTTCTTTTTTATGGCCAAATAAAATTCCATTGTATTAATATACCACATTTTATTCATCCATTCATCAGTTGATATTCATTTGGGTTGTTTCCTTTCATCTTTTTCTGTTATGAATAATGCTGCTGTGAACATTCATGTACATATTTTAGTGTGGATATATGTTATCATTTCTTTTGTTTGTATACCTAGGAGTGGAATTACTGGGTCATATGGTAACTTTATGTTGAACACTTTGAGGAAGTGCATACAGTTTTCCAAAGAGATTACACTATTTTACATTCCCATTAGCATTGCCTGAGGTTTACAATTTCTGCATATCCTTGCTAACACTTGATATTATGTCTTTTTGGTTATTGCCATCCTAGTCGATATGAAGTAGTATCTCGTCGTGGTTTTGATTTGCAATTCCCTAATGACTAATGACATTGAGTATGATTTCAAGTGTTAGATGGCCGTTTGTATCAACAACCTTGCATCTTTATGACCATTCTTTTTTTCTTTTTTTTTTGGCTGCACTGCGAAGCACGTGGGATCTTTGTTTCTCAACCAGGGATCAAACCTGTGCCCCCTGCAGTGGAAGCACAGTCTTACCCACTGGACCGCCAGGGAAATCCCCTGACTATTCTTTTGTAGTCACCATCTCCTTCTGACCACAGCCTGGAAAGGATCTCTACTTTTAAGGATTCATGTCCTTAGATTTTGCTTACCTGGATAATCCAGGATAATCTCCCTCTTCCAAGTTACTTAACCTTCACTTCATTTGTAAAGTCTCTTGTCAAGTAAGGTAATATGTTCACAGACTCTGGGTATTAGGATGTGGCCATCTTTGGGGACCATTTTTCTGTCTACCATACCATCTTAACAATATAAAATTATCTGATCCATGAACATGAGAGCTTTCTGTTTATTTAGGATGCCTTTAATTTCTTTCAATAATGTTTTTTATTTTTCTGGATACAAGCCTTACACTTGTTTTGTTAGATTTGTTCTTAACTATTTTATTCATTTTGAACAATCGTAAATGGAATTATATTCTTAATTTCATTTTTGGATTGTTCATTGATAATATATAGAATTGAAATTTATTTTTATATTGATCTTGTATCCTGCAACTTTGCAGAACTTGTTCATTGTTCTAATAGATTTTTTTTATTGGAGTATAGTTGCTTTACAATATTGTGTTAGTTTATACTGTACAGCAAAGTGAATCAGCTGTACTTATCCGTACATCCCCTCTTTTTTGGATTTCCTTCCCATTCAGGTCACCATAGAGCATTGAGTAGAGTCCCCTGTGCTATACAGTAGGTTCTCATTAGTTATCCATCTTATACATAGTATCAATAGTGTATATATGTCAATCCCAATCTCCCAATGCATCCCACCCCCCACTTTCCCCCTTGGTATCCATACATTTGTTCTCTCTACGTCTGTGTCTCTATTTCTGCTCTGTAAATAAGGTCATCTATACCAATTTTTTCAGATTCCACATATATGCGTTAATATATGATATTTGTTTTTCTCCAGATTTTTTTATGGGTTCCTTAGAATTTTCTGTACTCATGATCATGTCATCTGTTTATAGAGATAATTTTACTTCTTACTTTGCAATCTGGTATCCTTTATTCGTCTTCTTGCCTAATTGTCCTGGCTAAAACTTCCAGTGTGTTGTTGAATTGAAGTGGTAAGAGCAGACATCCATGTTTTGTTTTTGATGGCAGTGGAAAAGTATTGTTTTTCACTGATAAGCATGACGTTAGCTGTAGGTTTTTCATAAATGCCCTTTATCATGTTGAGGAAGTTCCCTTCTCTTTCTAGTTTGTTGAGTGTTTTCATCGTGAAAAAG
The DNA here is from genome assembly GCF_951394435.1 of Stenella coeruleoalba. NCBI lineage: Eukaryota > Metazoa > Chordata > Mammalia > Artiodactyla > Delphinidae > Stenella > Stenella coeruleoalba. The sequence continues at coordinate 87,029,074 of NC_137152.1, read as the reverse complement.
TGTTGGATTTTCTCAGATGCTTTTTCTGCTTCTATTGAGATGATCATGTATTTTTTAAATAACAGCATAATTGAGGTATAATTCATATATCTTAAAAGTCACGCTTTTAAACTGTGCAATTCAGTGTTTCTTTTAAACATATTCACAGAGTGTGCAACTATCACCACTATGTAATTCAAGAACATTCTCATCACTGCAAAAAGAAACCCTGTAACCATTAGCAGTCACCTCCCATTACCTTCTCTTTCCAGCTCCTGGTAACCACTAATATACTTTCTGTCTATGGATTTACCTCTTCTGGACATTTCATATAAATGGGACCATACAATATGTGGCCTTCTGTGTCTGGCTTCTTTCATTTAGCAAAATGTTTTCAAGATTCATTCATGTATCAGTACTTAATTTTTCTGATCCTCAGGAGGGCTCTTTTCAGCCTTCTCTTTCCCTGGTTATCTCTGCTAAACTGGCTGGCCTGCAGCCTAAATGTTGCTCTCATGAAGCTTACTTCCTCTTAATTGCTTACCACCAAAATCTCTATTTTTTTTCGAGAGAGTCCTTTGGCTTGAACTTCCTCATACTCTGTTTCAAATAAAGTCAGTTCTTCTGGACATAGCTTTCTGTTCTTATGGGCTACCTTTATCCCTGGGCAAAATCTTTGAACCAGTGCTTTGGGTGCTGGGCAGTGACCGTTGCTTCTGATCTTCTTGCTTCTCTCTTCCGGCATGCAACCTCAGCCCTACAGGTAAGCTGGGGCAGGGCAGTCAGGGTGATTGATGGGGCTCCAGCATTGCAAGCCTACTGTGCCTGGTGTAGACCCTCTGCCCTATGAGTGGGGGCTGACTGGAGGAAAGAAGCCCCTCAGCTCTTGGCTGTACTCACCAGGAATTTCAATCCTTTAACTGTGTGTCAGGGGTGATGAGGAATGCTGGCTGCTTCCCCTCCTAATGAGATACTGTATTCATTGGTTGGGAGCTGAGGGAAGAGGGAGTCCAGTCTTCTTGGCGACTCCTGCCTGGAGTGTAGCTTCTCTCAAGGGGAGCAAGGGGATGGAGGGAAGAGCGTGGGTTATGATTCATATGCTGTAGACTCTCACCTGTATTACTGAATTTTAGCAGATTTTCTTGAATAAATGTTTCTTTATTTGCTGTACCTTCAGGACAATTTCCAGAGATTTCAATTTTTTTAAAAAAATATTTTTTACCAGTTATGGTTGCTTCACTGGGGAATGGGTCCCTAGGACTTCTTATGTCACAAATTTGGAAGTGGACCCCCCTGTTAGGTTGCTCACTTTTTTAGTAGAGTTTCTTTCTTATGATGGTGCTAGAAGGCTGGCTATACTAAGCAGTACTGATGAACTATTTTTTAAATCGGAATTTTACTATGTTACATTTATTAACTATCAGGGTACTTGATTTTCCTTGCTTTGTTGTTATTTCTCCATATAAGTGAAGTTTGTTATAATGGTGTTTTACTTATTAAAAATTATTTTTATTGACATATCTTTCTGCTTGTTACTTTAATTTAGGGTTGGTTCCAGCATCTACTGTTGCTACTGCTACTAGTTCAAGCACCATGCTGTTTACCTCATTTTCAAATGTTTCTACCTCCACTGCTGCTACTGGACTCTCATGTAAGTTACTGGTTGCAAAGAAAATACTATTATTTCGCATCAGGCCACTTAACTCAATTTGCCAGTATAAGCTATGGATCTCCGACGTCTCATAAATTATCATTATGCTTGATCCCGTTTGTAACTGTTGATATCAATAGTAGCTTTGCTAAAAACCTGATTGTCATGGCTTTCACTATGAATTTTATATTAACATGATTATTACAGCCATGATGTTCATCATTAGAGTTTGTTATTGTAATCCTAGCAGTAATATGGCCCTCCCAAAGCCCTGTTATAGCAAGCCTGTCACCATTTCTGGGAATAAAACTTGCCAGGAATTGCTGATGCCTAGTTGAGCCTGAAAAATGGCGGCCGCCATCCCCCATTGCCTTGTGCAGTTGGCGTAGGTGGAACATTAGTTGAAATTGCAGGTTGCCACTTGAATTGTATTTTCTTCCAAGTAGATACAGTTCCACTCCTGAGACATGACTGAGATTCTGGAAACCTTTTGATATATGTAAGCAATATCCTTCTCAAGTATAATAGATTTTGTGAATATGACCATGTCTGAGGTTGGGAGTTAAAATTATTGAATGAATTCCATTTCCAATCAAAAACTTGACTTCTGACCTTTTCTTAAAAATTAACTAATTTATTTATTTATTTATTTGGGGCTGCACTTGGTCTTTGTTGCTGCGTGCAGGCTTTCTCTAGTTGCGGCAAGTGGGGGCTACTCTTTGTTGCGGTGCGTGGGCTTCTCATTGCGGTGGTTTCTCTTGTTGGGGAGCATGGGCTCTAGGTGCGCGGGCTTCAGTAGTTGCAGCGTGTGGGCTCAGTAGTTGTGGCTCGCGGGCTCTAGAGCTCAGGCTCCGTAGTTGTGGCGCACGGGCCTAGTTGCTCCATGGCATGTGGGATCTTCCCGAACCAGGGCTTGAACGTGTGTCCCCTGCATTGGCAGGCGGATTCTTAACCACTGTGCCACCGGGTAAGTCCGACTTCTGACTTTTGACAGGTTTCTTTTTTCTTTCCTGTCTTTGATGTCCTTGCCTACAAAATGAAAAGAAACCTTGACCACAGTGTTTTTAAAATCAACTTTAATGAGATATAATGTACATGTCATAAAATTAATGTAAGTGTATAGTTCAGTGATTTTTAATCAATTTACCGAATTGTGTAACTCTCACCATAGTGCAGTTTTAGAACATTTCTATCATCCCAGTAAGATCTCTCAGCCCGAGACAACTACTAATCTGTTTTCTGTCTCTATCTATGCCTTTTCTAGACTTTTCATATAAATGGATTGACTGTAGTTTTTTGAGGCTTAGCCAAAGTTACTAAAGGACTCAGATGAAAAATACCCTATATAAATTCTTCATTCACTGTTTTTGATTAAAAGAGTAATAGGTAATATTATGTTGTTCTCTGCAGTTGGTGGTGCCCCTACAACTTTGGCTGGAATGCTTGGTGGTACAGCATTGGGATTTGGATTAAATTTCCCTGGAGCAGGTGGAGCAGCTGCTGTTGCATCTAGTAAGATTTTTAGAACTACTGGGATGTGTTTGAATGCTCACTGGAAATGTACTGCATAACAAAAGCAGTAAGTAGGTTGTATTCCTTAGCTTCTAGGACTAAGAAGGTTTTGATCATCTCACCAGCATATCCAAAAGGTACATCAGTATTGACAATTGCCAAAGGGTAGAATGAGACAGTTGATGTCAATGAGATTACTTCTTTGAGATGACCATAATCAAAGCTGCTATCAAACTCTTGTCAACTCTGAAACTTAAAAATTCTTATTATTGACCATACTATTTAAAGTGACCCAGTACACTGGGATTCATAGAGTTTTATTCTCTAAAAGTTAATTTAAGGTTTGACCTGTATTAAAGTTGATCCTCTCCTTAAGCTGATTACAGGAGTTTCTGTGGACCTATCCTAAATTTGTTTCTGCCAGTTAGGCACTAGTTAGGTTGTAAATTAAAGAAAACTTGGTTATCCATTGCCTTTTAGCTGTTGTGAGCTGGGTGGTTAGAGGTCAGTTACTACTTAAACCTACCATTTAAGTCAGACTCCACTTTAGGGAAGTCTTGTTTGTTCTGACTTTTAAAAGTTTACTTAGGGCTGAAATGAATCTTTATTCAAACCTGTCATAAACTAAAAGTCAGTCCTTGTTAAGTTTAAAATAATTATTCCTAAACAGATGTAAACCATCTTTTGCATGACCAACACTTAACTGAATTTCTACTGTGTACTCGGCTAACTGGCCAACCTATGAGCATTATGAAGGGCATGGCTTGAGAATTTTATAAGTAACCATATTTGCAAGAAATATAACACATAGTTTCCCTTATAAAATGCTGAACAAAAAATTGATTCTTTCAGTCGTGGGCGGAGTCACTGAAATATGAATTTGCAGGCTTTTTGGTGACTCTGCCATAACTCATCCCCTACCTATCTGAGTCTTAAGATTCCTTCCTGCAAACTGGTACCTTTGCTACTAGCCCATCCCATCCACCACTGCCTTATGTACTTACCCACCTCCCCATCAGATATGTCTCAACTCAATACCCCCAACCCACTGTTGATTTTTTCCCCTACTCACCTTTCCTTCCCCCCAAGTATATTTACTTGCTCAGATTCTTCATCTCACAAATTAGCCCTGTAGGACAGCTTTCGGGTATCTGTATTTGTAAATTTATAGCCATTTGAGATTATTCTCTGCCCTAGGTATAACCAGCAAGTTTTAAGAGAAGCTTGCTTGTTATAAATCTCATCTTTTGCATTAGTCTATGAAAGTAATGATGTCCATTCCTAGCATGGAGTAAGATACATAGTTGTTGATCAGAGACAAGATAGGAAAATTGGATAGTAGGATCTTTTAAAGGATGGTCTCACTATTTTATGTAATGATTTTTAAGATCATCAGAATGAGATTTATTTAAATGTAAATCCAAATTTGGTATGCAATTATTTTCTATTATTTATAGAACAGTGCTTCCCTTTTAGTACACAGATAACATAGAGTTGACTGTATTTAGTTTAGACCAAAGTTGTAACTTGCAAAATCAGACTGTGATAGAACCTTCGTTCTCAAAACCATTGCTTCTTTTGGTATTAATTGAAATATTATTGTTATTTGAATATTGCCTACTATGCCAGAGCTAATTTATACCTTTTAAAAATACCATGAAAATAAGGAACAAAGATAAATACTATATAAACAGTTTAAAATAATCATACCATTTTTTTATGACTCAAGAGTCCTTTGTGTTTAGACTGACAGGTATTAATTTCCTGAAGGTATCGCACAGCATCTTTGGAGAGCTGTTCATTTGTCTGTTAACCTCTTTCTTTAGTGGTAGTGATGGTAGTTGCTTTTTTAAAAATTATAAAAACCATACACACATGCATATATACATATATCACACCCTCTAGAGAAAACAGTTTGGTGCTTGTCTTAACAGGCTTTTTTCCAAATGCTTACAAACATACATTAAATTTATTTGTTTTACAAAAATGGGATACACACAGACATAATCATAGAATTTGCTGTTTTCTCTTAAGTATACGTTATCTTTGGACATCTGTCCGTGTCAGGAAATTCTGACTTAAAAAAAAAAAATCTTCTTTGGGCGAAGATAAGCTCCCTTACAACAAGGACTTTTTTTTTTCTTAATTGTTTTTCTGGGGTTTTTTGCCTTGAATATAGTAGTTACACAATGTTAGAATGAATTAATCAATAAAGGGGGGGGTCTTGATAATGTCATTAATTTTCAGCATTTCTGGGGAGGGAATTCTTTTCAAATAAGACTTTTTATTCTCAGATGAAGAGCATGGTGACCACATGGCTATAAAGAATGGAACGTGGGATCCAATCTTTAACCTCTCCAGTGTCCTGAGTGATAGTGACCCCGGGGATCCTTTGTGACTGGGCATGGTCTTCTCTTGTGGTGCTCATTCCACTTTCACAAAAGCTAACCAAAAGAATGGGGGAATTATTGTAAGGATCCTTGTGGCCAAAAGGGAAATGAAATCTTATGGAAATCTAATACAGGTATTATCGTGGCAATGAACTTCAAGGAATGTGGAATTTAGAAGTTGTTCTAAAGTCAGCTTTAGGGACCTCCTGGATCTAATATTGCATAAACATAATTCAGCTATTTTCCTTTTGCCTGTTTTTTTCTTTTTTTAACTTCCTTTTGGTTTCTTTACCTCTTTTTCTGCTTTATATTCTTAATTTTGACTTGCTCATGACTCTTTAATTCTACTTTATGTTTTTCCTCTGTCAGTCCTTTCAGCTCCCTTTGCCTGTTGTCTGATTCTTTCTACATACTTGGAAATATTTCCAAATTTCTGCTTAGAGTCTGATTCTTTCCATATTTCTGGAAATATTTCCGTATCTTTACCTACTGTCTGATTCTTTCCACAGTTCTAAATGTTCGAAAATGAGATCTGACCTACCTTATCCCTGTTTGGCTAGAGCTTTTTGTGTCAGACCCTCTTATAGGCTGCCAGTAGCATATGGGATGGCTTCCTATACTTCAGATGCCCACCCTTGTCAACTGTGAACTAGGATCAAAGGACAGAGTTACTGAAATAAAGAATGGGTGTCTGAGCCTGATCCCTCAGCAGGAACAGAGTAGGCCAGTTTCCCTAAGAATAGGCAGTGCATGTTGGCAGTCACCATGATATATGTATTTATCTAGGGTGGCAGTTAACCTGAAAGTATTGTTAATTGGGAAAACAAGGCTAACGTAAAACAAACAAATAATTGTATACATGTTATAATATATTTTTATAACAAATTTCTTGTTACAGAAGCAGCATTTATTAATTATAAGAACATTTGAAAATACAGAGAACCAAAAAGAAGAAAACACTTCCAGTCTCCACCAGCCACAATTTTCTGTGCATTGTTTGTTAAGTGCTCACTGTGTAAGGAAGAACCAAAAGTGCTATAGGAGTTCAGAAAACCAAGAGATAACCATGAGTAGAAGAGAAGTGGACAGTAAACATGGTGAAGGAAGAATCTGAGCTCGGCCATGATGTGAACTGAGAATTTCATGTACAGAGACAGGGCATTTTAGTAAGGGTGTAATAGAAAAGACACATAGAAGAGAGGTCTGGGCTGTAGACAAAACTTTGAGAGGCTTTTAACTATAATACTGGCTAAGATGTATGCCTACTATGGGCTATGGTGTAGAGAAACAGGCAGTCTCCCCTATTGATAGGAATGTAAATTGGCAAAGTCTTTTTGGTAGGGGAATTGGAAAGTTATATTACAATTTAGAGCATGCTGACCCTTTGATCTAGCAATTTCATTTCTAGAAATTAATTACACAGATATATTCACATAAGTATGCAAAGTTATAGATGTACAGAGATTTTGTGTAAGATTGCAATTATTCTTTCCTTGCAAGTTTAGCAGAACTTACCGGTGAGGTCATCTGGGTCTGGAGTTTTCTTTATGGGAAGAGTTTTGAGGATTGATTCAATTTCTTTAATGGTTATGGGTCTGGTTAGGTTATAAAATGTATTTTTCTATACATTTATCCAAGATTTTAAGTTGTTAGCAGGAAGCTTAATCCAAATACCTGGCCTGCCATATATTATAGCAACATTGAGTTAAAATCATACAACTTGGAGTTCAAATTCACATTAAAAATACTTCTATAGTTTTTCATCCTGAATAATCAGGGACTGAATTTAAAAATTCCTTACTTATTACTAACATTATACACTTTATTTTCCAGCTACAACGTCAACCATCACCACTACCACGGTCACCACCACCAGCACCAGCACCAGCACCACCAGTAGCTTTACCATGAATCTAAAACCACTGACATCAACTGGCATGAATAACACTGTTCCATTCAGCATGATTCCTAAACCTTTTACTTTGACCATTAGGTAAGCCTATTTGAAAATTCGTGTGAGTCTCATTTTCTTTGTCATATAGAAGGCATAGTTTGCTTGTACATCTTTAGAATAGTGTTTGAATGTTAGGTAAATGACTCAGAGTCAAGGAGCAGTTAGGGAAAGAATTTCTGTTGCTTAGGAAGTTGAACAACGAAAAGGATACCATTGTCTTCTGAATACCATTATAATACAATTATTACTATTGCTAATAATAGATAACATTTATTGTGCAATTACTATATGTTTAGAAATATTACAGTGCTTTACAGCATCATACCATTTAATCCTCACAATAACCTTATGAGGTAGGTACTATTTTTGTTCTCATTTTATAGATGAGTAGACTGGAGCACATAAAGATTTTATAATTCACCTCTGGTCACACACTTGGTAATGGTTGAGCCAGGATTAAAATTCAGGTAGTCAAGCTCTAGAGCCTGTATTCTTACAATTTATGCCATGTTCATCTCTAAGTATTTGGGTTTTTTTTTTACAACTTTATTGGAGTATAATTGCTTTGCAGTGTTGTGTTAGTTTCTGCTGTACAACAAAGTGAATCAGCTATATATATACATATATCCCCATATCCCCTCCCTCTTGAGCCTCCCTCCGACCCTCCCTATCCCACCACTCTAGGTGGTCACAAAGCACCGAGGTGATCTCCCTGTGCTATGCAGCTGCTTCCCACTAGCTATTTATTTTACATTTGGTAGTGTATATATGTCCATGCCACTCTCTCACTTCGTCCCAGCTTACCCTTCCCCCACTGTGTCCTCAAGTCCGTTCTGTACATCTGCATTTAATTAAACTTTTTATTTTGAGTTAACTGTAGATTCACATTTACTTCTAAGAAATAATACAAAAAATTCTGTGTGTACTTAACCTAGTTTTCCCCAATAATAATATCTTGCGATACTATAGTACAATATCACATTCAGGATACTGACATTGATATAATCAAGATATAGAACAGTTCCATCACAACAAGGATCCCTCCTGTTGCCCTTTTATATCCACACTCACTACCCTCTTCTCCTTTCCCTGAACCTGGGCAACAAGTGCTCTGTTCTCCATTTCTATGACCTTGACATTTAAAGAAATGTCATACAAATGGAATCATACAGCGTGTGACCTTTGGGAACTGTTTTTCCCACTAAGCATAATTCCTTGAGATAAAGTTGTCATGTGCATCAATAGTTTGTTCTTTTTTATTTCTGAGTAGTATTCCATGGTATTATAGATGTGCCATCATTTGTTTAACCATTCACCCATTGATGGACGTCTAGGTTGTTTCCAGTTGGAGACTATTATGAATAAAGCTGCTATGAACATTTATGTACAGGTTTTTGGTGAACCTAAGTCTCATTTCTCTGGGATAAATGCCCAGGTGTACAGTTGCTGGGTGATATGGTAGTTGCAAGTTTATTTTTTTAGGAAACCGCTGTAAATCTTTTCCAGAGTGGCTGTACCATTTTACCTGCCCAGCAGCAATGTATGAGAGATCCACCTTGTCCACACTGTTGCCAGGATTTGGTGTTGTCACTATTTTTTACTTTAGCCCTTCTAATAGATATGAAGTGGTATCTCACTGTGGTTTTAATTTGCATTCCCCTGATGACTAATGACGTTGAACATCTTTTCATGTGTTAATCTGCCATCTGCATGTTTTCATTTGTGAAGTGTCTTTTCATATCTTTTGTCCATTTTCTACTTGAATTTGTTTTTTGACTGAGTTTTGAGAGTTTTATGTATTCTAGATACCTGCCTTTTGTCAGATATGTGGTTTACAAACATTTTTTCTAACTCTGTAATTTGTCTTTTCATCTTTTAAAGAGTATTTCACCAAACAAAACTTAATTGATGAGGTCTGATTTATCAATTTTTCCTTTAATGAATTGTGCTTTTAGTGTCAAGTTTAAGAACTCTTTGCTTAACCCTAGGTCCCAAAGATTTTCTCCTAATTTTTTTCTAAAAGTTTTATAGTTTTACATTTTATATTTAAGGTTGTGATCTCTTCTGAGTTAATTTTTATATAAGATGTGTGTTTTAGATTGAGATTCTTTTTTTTTGGGTGGGGGGTCTATGGATGTCCAGTTTTTTCAGCATCATTTGTTGAAAGGCTATTTTCTGCCATCGTGTGGCTCTTTCACCTTTGTCAAAAATCAATTGGACGTATTTGTGTCAAATGCTTTTTCTGCCTCAATTGATAGGATCTTTTAAGATTTTTGTTCTTTAGCTTCATGATATGGTGAAATATAGTCAATGATTTTCAAATGTTGAACCATCCTTGCATATGTGGAATAGATCCCACTTGGTCATGATGTATAATTTTTTAATACATTTTTGGATTCAGTTTACTAGTATTTTGTTTGTGGGCTTTCATATCCAAGTTCATGAGAGATATTGGTCCGTAGTTTTGTTTTCTTTCTTTTTTAAATTCTGTCCTTGGTTTTGATATCTGAATGTTACTAGCCTTATAAGATGATCTGGGAAGTATTCCCTTCTCTTCTATTTTATAGAAGAAATTTTGTAAAATTTGTGTTAATTCACTAAAAGTTTGGCAGAATTCTCCAGTGAAACCCCTTTTTAAGGAGCTTTTAAATTATAAATCAATTTCTTTAGTGGTTCTAGGACTATTCAGGTTATGTTTCATCTTCCATGAGTTTTAGTAGTATGTGGTTTTCAAGGAATTGGTTTGTTTCTTCTAAATTGTGGAATTTATGAGTGTAAAGTTGTACATATTTCCTTTTTGTCCTTTTAATAGCTATAGGCATACTCCCCTATTTCATTTCTGATATTGGTGATTTGTAGCTTTCTTTTATCAATTTTATTCATCTTTTCCCAAAGGAGTAGCTTTTATTTCATTGATTATTCTCTATTATTTTCATTTTCAATTTCATTGATGTCTACTCTTTATGAATTTTTGCCTTCTGATTGCATTGGTTTTATTTTGCTCTTTTTTCTTGAGGTATGAACTTAGATTATTGATTTGAGACATTTCCCCTTTTGTAATGTAAAGCATTTAGTGCTATAAATATCCTTCTTAGCACTGTGTTAGCTTTGTACTACATCTTCTATAATGTTGTATTTTCATTTTCATCCAATTCTATGTACTTAAAAAATTTCCCTTGTGAATTCCTCTTTGACTCATAGATTATTTAGAAGTGTGTTAATATCCAAGTGTTTGGATATTTTCTTGTTTTTTATTTTTATATTGATTTCTAATTTGAGTCCATTATGATTGGAGAGCATGCTCTGTATGATTTCAGTTCTGATATATTTGTTCAGATTTGTTTTACGAGCGGGGATATGGTCTTTCTTGGTCAGTGTTCCATGAGCACCTAAAAATTGTTTTCTGCTCTTGGGTAGAGTGTTCTATATATGTCAATTAGATTCTGTTGCTTCACTGTATTTTCAGATCTGTATCCTTGCTGCTCTAGTGCTTCTTTTCAGTTGTGGAAAGTGGCTTTTTGAATTTCCCAACTGTAATTGTGGATTTGACTATTTTTCTCTTTAGCCCTATCAGTTTTGCTTCATGTATTTTGGGGTCCTGCTGTTTGGTTGGTACATATTCAGGATCATTAGCTTTCCTGGTGCTTTAATTCCTTTATTACTATGTAATGTTCCTCTTTGACTCTGGTAATTTTCTTTGCTCTCAAATCAACTTTATCTGATATTAATATAGCCATTTATTTTTAACAATTAATCTTGCATGTATATCTTTTTCCATCCTTTTACTTTCAACATGTGTTCTTGTATTTGAAGTGAGTTTCTTATAGACAGCATATTGATGGATCATAATTTTTATCCATTCTGCCAATCTCTCTCTGTTAGTTGGTATATTTAGCACATCTACATTTAAGGTAATTATTGATGTGTTAGGGCTTAAGTCTGCCATTTTATTATTTTGTTGTTGTTGTTTTTTGTTACCTCTGTTTTTTGTTTTCTGTTTCTCTTTTTTTAAACTTCCTGTGGGTTATTCAGACATGTTTTAGGTTTCCGGCTTGTTCTGTTTATAGTGCTTCTGAGTATATTGCTTTGTATAGTTTTCTTACTGAGTGCTCTAGGTGTTGCAATATACATATGTAACTTACAACCATCTAGCTATAATGACGTTTTACCACTTTGGGTAAAGTGTAGAAACCTTACTTCCGTTTAGTTCCCTTTATGCTTCTTACCTTTTAAGTATAGTCGTCTCAGGTATTTCCTCTATGTACTTTGAACACCACATTCCATGGTGTTATACTTTTTTGCTTCAACCATCAAATATGATTTACAAAACTCACGAGGGGTAGAATAGCCTATTATATTTACCCTTTTCCAACCATTTAGCTGTTCTTCTTTCCTTTATGAAATTCCATGCCTTCTTCTGTTTTCAGTTCCTTTCTATTTCGCCAATATTCAAGGGTAGTTTCGACAGCAACAAATTCTCTTTAGTTTGCTTTGCATAAAAATATCTTTATATTCCCTTCATTTCTCAAGGACATTTTCACCAGATATAGCAGTTGTGGTCAACAGTTTTTTTCTTCAGTACTTGAAAAATGTTGTGACACTTGCTTCTAGCCTCTATGGTTTAAGATGAGAAATCTCCTGTCATTCAAATTAGGGTTGCATTTTAAGTAATGTGTTGTTTCTCTCTGGCTGCTTTCAAGATTTTTTTCTTTATTTTTAGTTTTCAGAAATTTAAGTATTATATGTCTTAGTATAGATTTCTTTGAATTATTCTCTTTGGGATTTGCTCAGCTTCTTAAGTCTTTAGGTTTATATCTTTTGACAACTTTGGGAATTTTTCAACCTTTATTTTTCAGAATACTTTTTAAATCTCATTCTGTCTTTTTTTGTCTTTGTATAATTCTCTGATGATAAGTATGTTACCTCTTATTACCATCCTCCAGTTCCTTGACATTTTTTTCATTTTTTGTCTCTATTCTCTCTCTGCTGTTCTGTAAGTTCTATTAATTTATCCTCAAGTTCACTGATTCTATTCTCTGTCATCTCTACTCTAGTATCAAACCCTTCAAGTGAGCATTTATTTCAGTTATTTTTCTTTTCTTTAATTTCCATCTGATTGTTTTTCATAACTTCTATTTCTTTGCTGAGGTTTTCTTTTTTTTCATTTGTTTCCCCAGACTTCATAATTGCTTGTTGGAACATTTTTTTGATGGTTGCTTTAAAATTCTTTTCAGATAATTCCAACATCAGATACCTCTCAATGTTGGGATCTCTAGGTTGTTTTCTTCTCTTTTGAGTTGTCATTTTCCTGGTTCTTGATATGATGGGTAATTTTCGATTGTATCCTGTACATTTTATCTATTATGTTAGGAGATCTTGGTCCTATTTAAATCTTTGTTAATTAGGGAATCCTTTTGTTAAGGTGTAGTGCAAAAGTTGGGTACGTTTGTATGTTCAGCTTCCCACTGGACCCTGCCCACACCACCTCAGCCAAAGTGGTGCAGTGACTCACACTGCCTCAGTGCAGATGAAAGGTGTGGAAGTTCAGTTCCCCCTCCGCCCTGCTGACTCATTCCCCATGAAAGTGGGGGCATTGCATCGTACTACTTCATTGCCTCTAGTGGGGTTATAAGCTCAACTCCCATCTGGGCCCCAGGGCTCCCAGAACAAGAGGAAGCGGGGGACTAACTCATATTGCTTAGTTGCTGCAGAATTTCAGCTTCCTATTGGGCCCCACTGACACAGGCGGAGGGGGGAAGCAAGATGTCAACTACTCTGCCTCATATCACTTCATTCAGCCTCATTGATGGTGGGTTGGTATGGAAGCTTAGCTCACTACTGGGTCCCACTGACATAGGCTCTGGGAGACGGGGGACAAGAGTGCTGACTGAGGCTCTGGGAGAAGGGGCACAGAGTGCTGGCCCTGCTTTGCCCTGCCTCAGTCAGTCTTAATTTTTCCAGTGGATATAGAGGTTAAGCTTTCCACTTAGCCTTGCTGACATAGGGGTGGTGGGAGGTGGAGTCCTTATTAGCCCGAGTTGCATTACCTTGTTCAGTCTTAATGATGCCAGGTGGGTATACAGGTTCAGGTCTCCATTGGCCACCACTGACACTGAAGACAAGGGGTGAAGCCTCATGGTAACTAACACTGTCTCACTCTGCCTTATTAAGTCTTGTTGCTGCTGGGTGGGGATTTAGGTTCAGCTTATCATTGGACCTCGCCAACAATGCCCTGGTGGGGTAATTGGAACACTGCCTGCCTCTGCTGGGCTGGGAATTGATGATCAGCTCTCCACCCAGCCCTCCCGACACTGCCCCAGCAGGGAATCAGAGCATTGCCTGGTTCCGCCAGTCCCTTGATGGAAAATAAGGTATCTGTTCAGCCTATTTGATACCACCTGGTAGGGGAATCAGAGTTCCCCTTAATTCTGCCCAGTGGAGGGTGGAAGATCAGCTGCCTACTGTGCCATGGATACTGCTTAGATGGGGAGTGGATCACTTTGACTAAGAGCTGAGGGGAGAGGGAATCCCATCTCTTTGGCCGCATAAATGCAGAATGGAGCTTACGTCATGCTGAGTTGAGGGAGAAGGAAGGGAGCAGTTTGTGGCACAGACTTTAGCTGTCCTTACTGAAATTTAGTAGATATCTTAATAAATTGTTATTTGCTGTATTCCATTAAGATAATTTCCAGAGAGTTTGAATGGTTGTTTTTAAAATAATCTTTACCAGTTATGGTGGTTTTGTTGGGGAGCAGGTCTGAGAAACTCCTCATGTGCTGTTTTCTTCTTTAAGTCCTCATATGTTGCACTAAAGTATAAAAGAATCTGATCATACTTTTGAAAGTATGATCATATGATCATACTGTATCCTTTTTTTTAGTGAAATCATAACTCCTGTGATGACATATGGTCAGCTGAGTGGTCTGGTAAACAAATGGAGCCTTGAGTTAGAGGATCAAGAGAAACACTTTCTTCACCAGGTCACCCAGGTCAATGCTTGGGACTATACATTGATTGAGAATGGTGAGACGGTAAGAAGATATTCTCATTAATCTACCTGCATTGTACAAGTACTTTCAGATGAACACAGGAGAATAGACCTGTGTTTAGTGGTTAATTTTTCCTTCCAATATTGGTGATAAACTTAAAAATATTTTCTGTAGGTAATAAGTGCCCTGAATTAGGAACTCTTTCATACTTGAAGTGTATATGAGAAAAAAAATACTACTTTAAAATTACAATGTAAATTCAAATATTTACACTATTGTATTCTTATTTTCCTTTATAGATTATTGCTTTACATGGAGAAGTGCAAAAGGTGAAACAGGATCAGAAAAGGTAGAATCTTAGATTCCCTAGGTTGAAAGATTAAAGATCTATTTCTTTGTCCAGTTGTTTTTCCTTGTTATAGTTTATTGACATTTATTTTGTCACTCCACATTCCTTTCGTCAGCCCTTCTATTGACTTGTTATTTTTTTCAGGCTGGAGGAAGAATTGTATTTTATCCTGTCACAGCAGAAAGAACTAGAAGATCTCTTGACCCCTTTAGAGGAGTCTATAAAGGACGAGAGTGGGTCTGTTGGTCTGCAGCATACAGATGAGGAGCGTGAGAGGATGTAAGCAACTGAATAAAGATTGAGGAATGGGGCAGGACTTAGCTACCAAAAAAGGGAAAAAATGGTATTGAAAGGCAGGGAATAAAATAATTGGTAGAAAAGTGCAAGTTCTGGTAGTTGCCATTTATCACCTTATTTGACTATTATCTTTTCAGACTGCTTGAAAATGAAGTAATCATTCTGGCAATTTTGTTTTATAGCATTTTGTACAATGTTATTAATCTCAAGCTTATACATGACCACTTATATAAAGTTTTTATATTTGTCAAATTTGTTCTTAAATCAGAAATACCAATTTTATATATGTGGTGTCATGATATTGTGGAATATTTATGATCTCCTATTTATACCAACTCTTTTAAACCTAATGTTCCTTCAGTTGCTTCAGTGATAAATCCATTTCCTATTTTAAAGGCAATTAGTTAATCTGGGGGCAAACTGCATGGCTTTTAAACGTTGAATGATTTTGTCAATGTCTTGGGCTGGATATATTTTATTTGTGTGTGATTTAGTCTTCACCTTTGGTCAATATATTGCCAATGTTCCCACAGTAACTCTATCTCTTTGGACCTGAGATTTGTTAATCAGGCCAAATTATAAAATGCTGTTAGGAGAACTTGTATGAATGGCTACATAAACTAGATTGAGGTTAAATCTGACTCATTTTATCAATGGCTTATTAGTGAGTCAAGACTGAGCTTATTTTTTAAAACCTTGCAAGTTAGCTTTTTTGTAGGTGCATTAAATGTGATAAGTACAGCTAATCTGTATGGACCCTAGTTCTGTTTCTGCTTTTGTATTTCAGCCTTTGTGAATATTTCTTTCCTTTGCATTGACTATTCTATGCATTCTATCATTTTTGGGGGGAAACATAGATTTACATTTTCAGCCATGAGATCCTAACTGTAGGTTGAAGAAATAATTGAAACATTAGGTTCTTTCCAATTGCTTTTAGGTAGTCAGATTTACATTGTGTTGGAATCTTTACTAGAATCTTCAACAATCTAGGCAACCAATTACCTATAAGTACTTTGGGACAGAAAAGCAGTAGATGGTTATCAATAAATCTAATTGAATTATTTAATATTTATAGACGTTAAGATTGAAAAATCCTCTGGTCACTTTAATTCTTATAAACATATTCATTGACTAGGTTAAGAGTGTGTGTGTGTGTGTGTGTGTGTGTGCATGCACAAATAGTTGGTGTGGAAATCTTGAGAATTTAGTCAACTAATCAATTTGTTGTGAACTTAGCAGATTTATCTGCCTTTGATTATTGTGAATCTCATTTCTTAAAATATCTTTTGTTGGATGATGGAGGATATTTGTATAAGTTTTTACTTTGAAAATTTATGTATTCAAAATTGTTGAAGACATCTCAGCATTTACTAAATATTGCCAAACACCAAATAACTTCTCACATATCTAAGTGACCTATGGGTTTATTCTGATACCTAAAAAGAGAGTAAATAGGTGACTGTAAAAATGACAAGATGGATAAAAGCCTTCACCTATGGAGTCTTTTTAGAATATGGTCATGAATGCTACATCCATTAAAATGAGAAGGTAGGGGAACTGGGGCAAATCCAGTTGGTGGTATCATTCTTTGTATGTCAGTAACAGTGCATAGTGGAGAAAACATTTCTGGTTAATCCCTTTATTTTACCTACCTTTTCAGTTACCAGTTAGCAGAAGATGTATATGCTCGGCTGAAACGAACGGCCCAAGATCTCAAGGACATTATTGAGTACCTGAATACATTTGGAAGTCCTGCTGACACTACTGGCCCGGTGTGTTAACTGCTTTATCTATTTAGGCAACCAGAATTTAGTATGAAATTAGCATTCTGTCGTTCCTTTAGCTAGTTACCTTCTCCTGTCCACTGTAGTGCTCCTTACCTGCCTCCAGATATATGAAGCTTTTGGGTGTAGTTAGTGGGGCAGGAAATATTTAGGAGCAGAAAAGGTTGTAAGTTTTTTTGGTTATTCCCAGGAGGGTAAAAAAAATTACTGTTCTCCCAAAATTTTCAGGGTTTTCTCTCTGTTCTTCCTATAAGTATGTCCTTGTTCTTTTTTTTTTTTTTTTTTTTTTTTGCGGTATGCGGGCCTCTCACTGCTGTGGCCTCTCCTGTTGTGGAGCACAGGCTCCGGACGCGCAGGCTCAGCAGCCATGGCTCACGAGCCCAGCCGCTCTGCGGCATGTGGGATCTTCCCAGACCGGGGCATGAACCCGTGTCCCCTGCATCGGCAGGCGGACTCCCAACCACTGCACCACCAGGGAAGCCCTGTCCTTGTTCTTATTTTTCTGTTCACTTACTCGTTAGCTAGTTTATCCTTCCTTTTACATATTAATCTATATATTCATATAACTGTAAGTGTGTATATATACATATATCTGTATGTATATACATGTTTGAGTCTGTTAGGTATATCCAGGCAATCCTTAACTTATAATTAGGATATATCTCAAAAGTTTGATAAGTCAACTATAAGACTTAAAAATATATTTTTCCATAGATATTTGTTAAGTATGCTTATTAGGTTTCCACCTGCCTTGTGGAATCCTAGTTAACTCATAATGTAAATTTATTGTAACATGAGAAAATACAGCAGAGACTCCAATTAGAGAGTTGAGATTTTTGAGTTAATTTGGAGGTAAGGAAGGACTGGTTTATTTTCGTTTTTCTATACTCTAATTAAAGAGCTTATTTCCTCAACCTTTCCCTATTGTCTTAGCTGCTAAATGGAGTCCTCCCTTTCCCCTCTCCCACCCCATGACAGTGACGGTTAGAGGAATCTCCCCTTGTGGGAGCTTCCATTGTACTTTCTATCAGTTGATTATAATTAGGAGTGGAGCCAGGAGCTGGATAGGCGAGGATGAGTGACCTATCTGTAAGTAGTAATTATTCTTTAGTGAGCTCTTTGTCAATTATACATAGACAGTTCTTTATCTATATACATATTACTAGCTTTTTTAATTAGAAAGAGAGCATGGTATAGTTGAAAAAGCACTAGAATTTTATTCAAGTCACTTAATCTCTCTGGGTCTTAGCTCCTTTTGCAGAATGTCAAGGGTGGACTAAATGATCTTGAAGTCTCCTCCAGCTATAAAAATTATGCCATTCCCTACTTTGCGTGAATCTAAAATTGAATAATTACAAATATAAATTAGTCTGGGATTATACATGCTACCATCTTCCTGGGTTCATGCAGATGCAGGAGTTGACAATATAGGTTTTCTTTTTAGTGAAAGATTAGATCACCATTGTGATTCTAAAATTCAAAATTGTTTTGTTGTCATAGAACTTTGATGCATAGATAAATACATGCATACTTAGACATGAAGCAGAGTTGATGTCTAATCTCTCTGTGTTGAATTAATATAAAATGAGTGTTCTGAACAGAGTAAGTAAAAGGAGACTGTAATCCCATCCTTATCCTTTTTCTCTGCTTAGCCTTGGATTGTTTTATTTTATTTTAGTAGTGGGGAGTAAATGATTTGAGTCTTTTGTTTTTTGTTTTTACTGGCAAGGGTGATTGAGATGTTCAAGATGAGTGAATTAAAGGATAATTGCTTCTTGATAGCAGGACAAAAGAAGCAAGAGATCAGCAACAATTCATCTCTTTTCTCAGATAGCATAAATCATTGGACAGGAAGCAGAGAAAACATTTGTTGAACAATAATATTCTTGTAGATAATTAAGTGTAACCAGATCAACAGAGCTTTGTTATTGTGGACCATACACCAGGGTAGAAAAATACCAAGTATGTTCAACAGTATTCACGATGATGAGACTTACCTGTTTATTTTCACCATTTTTGAGGGGAGATAGGAAAGACCACCTAATTTCTAAAATTTTTATTAAGCAAGTTCATATTATGGTATATGATATTCAGCCTCATATTTTTATAAAAATTCATTGTTCCAACTACAAATTATATTTCTGTTTGTTATATTAAGATACACTGAATTTGCTGTTTTTATTACATACTGTTTAAGTGTGGTAACATTTTCATTTCTTCTTGTTTTCAGTATTGTCCTGGACTTTGCCAGAGTATTTGTCAAAAGTGTTCTAACATTTTTAAAAGGATTAGTATTTTTGTTACAAAGTTAATGCATATGCTTCCATGTATTAAGCTCGGGAAATATGGAAATCTGTAAAGAAAAGTAAAACACCTGTGTTACCAGTACTATGCTGATATATTAGTGTATTTCTTCCAAGTATTTTTGCTATGCTGGTAAAAATACTTATTTTCTTTTAAATAGCTTCGGAAACATACTTATATAAAGTTTTGGATTCTGTCTTCATTTAATATTCTTTCATAGTATTTTCCCAAAATTTTAACCATTCTTTGAAAATATGGTTTTAATGACTCTATAACATTTCATTAGAGATGACTTTACCATAATATATTTAATCATTTTTTATAGATGGAGATATTGTTTCAAATTTTTACCACTGTGAAATTAACCTGTAATGACCAGTTGTGTGTTTAGGTTTCATTACTTCCTCTGGATAGATTTCTAGAAGTAGAATATACTGAGTTAAAAGGTACGAATGTTTTAAGACTTTGGTATATATTGCAAAAATTTACATTTTGAAGGGCTGGGTCAATTTATATTACCATAGGCTGTATATGAATGTACCTATTTCCCCCACACACTTGACAACTGAGTATTACCGTTTATTAAAAATTGCTATTTGGAAATCTTGCCACTTGTGACAACATGGATGGACCTTGAGGGCATTATGCAAAGTAAAATAAGTCAGATAGAGAAAGACAAATACTATATGATCTCACTTAAATATGGAATTTGAGAACAAAAACTAAAACTAAACCAAGCTCATAGATACACAGAACAGATTGGTGGTTGCCAGCGGCTGGAGGTAGGTGGTGGGCAAAATGGCTGAAGGGGGTCAAAAAGTACAAACTTCTAGTTATAAAATAAATAAGTCATGGTGGCTATAGTTAATAATAATACTGTATTATATATTTGAAAATTGATAAAAGAATAGATTGGAAAAGTCCTCATCATAAAAAAAAACTTTTTTTGTAACTGTATGGTGGATGTTAACTAGACTTAATGTGGTGATCATTTCACAATATATATGAATATCAAATCATTACTGTATACACCTGAAACTAATATAATGTTACATATGTCAGTTATACCTCAATAAAAAAGTTGATTACCTTTTTTAAAAAGGTAATATTTTAAAAATTATTATATGAAGTTCTTGTCCTGTCAAATGTCTCTTAATGTTCTTTACTTATTTTTGTACTATAGAAGTCAGTGTTTTATTGAATTATAGAAGTTGAATTCTTGACAGTTACAAAATAGATTGAACTAATATATAGATGTAATGAACATTACAAATATAAAATAGCAAAAAAAACCCATGCAATTAATATTTAGCACATTCTCAGTCAATTTCTTACCAGAAGAAATGAAAATAACTTCCTAATTTCAATTTTTTATGTTTTTTTAATTTACCATATCAGAAAAATCATAATCTAAAAATCCTGTGTGTGTTTTTAGCTCCAGCAGATCTGCAAAATTCTGAATGCTCATATGGACTTTCTACAATGGATTCATCAGACTTCAGGTGGGAGTTTATTTGTACCCCAAGTTATCTGTAAGTAGAAAATGTGATACAAGTCAGGTTTTGTGCACCATGACCACACTCAAATAAGAGCTCAGTTGTAGGGGTATTAACACATGGTATGTCTATATTAATTCTGAAGAACCGTAATTGCTTATTTTTATAAAATGAAACACAGGAAGGATAAACTAGAAACTGATGAAAATAGGGGATGTTTAGGAATGAGGTGGAGGAGATAGGGATAGAAACAGTGCTTCTGTTATTTATACAATTTTGACTTCTGGACCATATAAAAGTTTAAATACTCAAAAATTTAAATTAAGCCAAAAATAATGGGAAGAAAGACAAATGCTAAAATTGAATACAAAATGAAAACAAATAAATCTGTGTAACTAATCTATAACATAAACGTGCAGCTCAGATAACTTTTGTACATAGTGTTCTTGATGATGCATCCTTGGTAGGATGTAATCTTAATGATAAAAAGAACTGCAAAGAAATCTTAAGCTATCTTAGTAAGCTTATCATTAGTTTCAGAATTATACTATGTATTATATATGCATGTGGTATAATATTACTACCATTATATATATTATAGTAGAAAGCAAATGCACAAGTATATTGATAATAGAAACCAAGATTTTCATTGAAAGATAAAAGAGATATATTTTTCTTCCTTTCATATTTTTATTATAAATTTGAATTGCAAACATCAGTATGAATTCCTATTTCCTTTTTCTGTACATGGAAGGGGCCAAGAAGCAATGACACATCCTGATAGCAGTGAGCACATCTAACACCTAGATCTTGGTTTCTAAATACCATTACGATTAAAAGGAACCTTGGAGAAATATCTGATCTCAGGTCTCAGGCAGGGAAAGTACAGGGTGAGTTTGGCACTTTTCATGCCAGAAAACAAAGATTGTTCAACGACTTATGAGATTATATCAGGATACAAGATTGTGCTTTAATGGGCTTCTACTGGCCAAATCAGGTTTCAGCATCAAAAAGAATAATGACAGTGATGGATTATAACACATGGAGGGAGAAAAACTCATGAGTCCACAGTGATACTCCAAAAAAAAAAAAAAAAGAGAGAGAGAGAGAGAGAAATGGAAGGTACAGGGAAAAGTCTTTATAGACCCATGGCAGCTAATAATTATAGAAGGAATGATAGGATTAGAGAACCACCATTAAAAACACTTTCAACAGAATACATTTATTAAGCTTTCCCTGATCTTGAGTACTCGGCCTCATTTATAAAATGTTTCAACTGTCAGTCATTTCTTGGCAGAAAAAATATACTAGCAGGAAATGAACCAAATATAAATTGCAAGTTACTGAATTATTTTTAAAATTTTATTTAGGTATAATTTATATACCTCATTTTAATTTAATTTGTATACACTCATTTTAATTGTACAATTTAATGAGAAAGCCACCATGTTGTAGCCCCAGCTCAATGATTGAATGATTCAGGCAAGGGTCATCAAGGGATGCTAAAACCATTGAATTTAAAATTGTTGGGGAACAGGATATTTGCATAGTCTCAAAAATATTACTCTACACATTACTTAAAAATTACAAAGGAGCAAATGTACCTTTGCAACAGTGCTGACAAGTACCACTTCAATCAAGTGATCAAATCTAATATCACCAATAGTGGGATAATGACATTGTTTGCCTCTTGATCTGACATGAGAAGTGCACAATATCCCATATGTAGTATTCTTTTTAAAAATGTTTGACCTGAATCTAATAATAAGAAAATAATCAGACATTCTATGTGTGAGACATTCTGGAAGAAAATGTAGTGTTCTTACCAAAAATGTTTAACTGAATCAAGTCACAAGAAAATAATCAGTCTATGCATGAGACATTCTGAAAGATAATTGGCTTGGACTCTTGAAAAATCAGTCATGGGAAACCAAAAAATTCAAAACAAAAAAATTGAGAGGATTTTGTAGATTAAAAGAAATATAACAATCAAGTCTACCATATTAACTTTGATTAGATACTGGATTAAAGCCAAGAAGACATTATTTAGAACAATTGGGGAAATTGAATTTGGACTACACATAAAATATTAAGGAATTTTTTATTTTCTTATATGTCTTACTGTGGTTATGTAGGAAAATATTTTTATTCTTAGAAGCTGCATGCTACGTTATTTAGAGAAGTGTCATATCTCTAGTTCTGTTTCAAGTGGTTCAACCAAAATCATTTGTGGAGAGAAAAAGATGGAGCGATTTGTGGCAAAATGGTAACAGTGGGTTAATCCAGGGAAAGGGTATATAAGTTTGTGACTTTTACTATTCTCTCAACTTTTTAATAGATTTAAAATAAAAATTGGTAGAAAGTGATTTTTATAGACTTTTGCCTAAATATGGAATATATTGAGACCTCAGTAATTGAGACAAATGGGGGCTAGTTAGCCAATCAGAGTTACTACTTTTAAAGATGTAGTATGAAAATAATACAAATCTTGTTTGGCTTTATAGATTCCTCATTCTCTACATTAATAGAGGTCATCAACCATGAACTTCCTTTGCTTCTTTCCCTTCCAAACATACCTATAGCATCATCATCCATCTTTACTTCTTTCTTTCCTGTGTTCTATTGCTTTCTAAACTGTGTTTTGAATCATCAGAGGGAAGTTAAATTCTATATTGCTTTAGTATTAATTACCTGAGAGGGAGAGGTTTCTGAGTCAGACAGATATGGATTCAAGTCAAGGTATTACTACTTAATAGTTGTGTGAGCTCAACTGTTACTTAATCTCTCTGAGTCTGTATCCTTATTTTAAAAATGAGGGCCAATATTTACCTTTTAGGGCTTTTGTAAGGATTAAAGGAAGCAAAATTGAACTTTCCTTGAGCAGTGCCTGGCTCATGGTTGGTGCTCAGTAAATGACAGAAGCAGAACTGGTTGTCAGAGTTTACTGTACATAGGAGGGGCGGGGTAGGGAGAAGGACAAGAATGGTCATATGGTTCAAAAGGTAGCTATTAAATGAGTCTAGAGAAAGCAGTTCCGCATAGATTATCATTGAAAACCACTTACCTAGAGAAGTTGTTAAGAACAGCTGAGATGTGGGAGAATGTCAGTGGCTAGAAAACACTGAGGAATGAGATCATACAAAGTTTGACTCAGTTGTATTCCTCTCTGTTGCATATTTTCCTACAATGAGCGATGCTTCTTGGATAGAGTTGGGGGGGATGTCAAAATGTAATTAGGTAAAGAAAGATTATAGTGATTTTTTTTCTCTTGGCTGAGATCCTCTTTGTCATAAATGAAATCTCAAGGCTCTCAGCCAGTGTTTTCCTACTGATAAAATTAAGGTTGTTAGTGCTACAAAGAACTTACTTTATTATGTAAATGAAGAAACTGTGGTTCAGAGAAGTTAAATGACTTCCCTAAGAACACACAGTTAATTAGTGGCAGAGCTAGGACCAGAATCTAAATTTCCTAATTATCAGAACAGTATTCTTTCTACTGGTATGCTCTTAAAACAATTCTAATGTAGGCATCACTGGATATAAAAACAAATCTTAATCATTTACCTAACAGTAGAGGACATGGGTTTTCAAAGTATGATAATGGTAGTACTTGAGTAGGATGTAAGTTCTAGGTGTCTGAGTAAAGTTTCAGTCAACACAGGGTAAAAAGGGTAAGACAATGGAGAGTAATGATTACTTGGAGGTACTTTTCTGCTAAAATTTGAGTTGAGATGGAGGGGCAATGAGAGCTCATACAGGTTCCCAAATTAGATGGGGAAGCCATGATAATGGAAAAAAGCCTGGTGATTCTTGATACTGTGGGCTCCTTTTTTGCTGTTCCCACAAGGAACCTTTCCTTTTCATATCAGGAAAAGACATGATCAAGGAATGGAGAGTGGCAGGATTTAATCATGCTAAGAGAAGGGTTTTTTTGTTGTTGGTTTATTTTACTTTTTAATAATTAAGGGGTCATGTCTGCTGAAATGGTCTGTGGACTGAGAAGTTTTAAGGTTAAACTTCTTAATGAGTCTCTTTATTCACATCCAAATAATAGTTATAAAAAAACTAATACATGTGTTATTTTAACAATAGAAATAATGTAATTTTTTTAATTAAAGAGAAATCTCTAACAGTAAGGTTTGTTTTAAATAAAAATGGTTTTAAAGCCAAAATCTCTATCTTGGAAGGTTTCTGGGAAATATTTTTATGATTTGATATCTTTAATGACAGTACAAATTTTTTTCTGCTATAAAACATAACTGTTATGCTATGTACTTAACTTAAAAATCAGCTTATCTTTAAAAGTGATTTGAAAATCATACACTACAGTTTATATGTTAAAATATTACACTGTCCAATCAACTTTTCAATATCTATGAGTAAGCAGAGAACCAGGCCCCTTTCTTCCTCTAACCCATATAGAACTGACTGATGGAACCAAACTAGGAAGAGATAAGTTTAAGGGTATTGAATTAAGGGAGTGTCTGAACATGTACTGCTGTTGACCAGTTTTAAAATTTGATACTTATCCATTTTTTAACATTTTCTTTGCTTCTTTTCCTCATGATTAATATAGCTAATTGAGAGTTAATAGTAACTATAGTCAAATACTAGTTCCCTCTCTTGTCTTTCTCTTTATACAAATTTACGGCATTATTTCGAGGTTGGCTTGATGGCAACGCTGCAGTCACACATCTGTCTTCTCAGTTGGCAGTCATTGAAACTGCAGCAACTCCAGCTCTGCTGGGACCACTTATGACAGAGTTGAAAGTCAATCTGAGCCAATTTGTTATTCATTTTAAATATATGGAGCTACTTCTTTTAGAGGAGGGAGGTAGGACTGAAGGGTAGGCGTTTTTTGTTTCTTCATATACCAAACCTTGTCATGTCCGTTAATATTTATCAAACACCATAATAAAGGGGTGGGCAGTGGAAAATCTTATGCAAGTCGTTATTTGAAAGTTCCTTGAGTATTTTCATGGCATTTGTTTCTTTCATGAAGTGTCCCAAAGCTTCATGACTAAAATGTATTTCATCCATAATCATTGCAGTTTCCTATGGGTTAGAGCCCCATAATTATTTAATAGCTGCTCACAACATTTAGACTGCTATTTATGGCAGAAGGAGAAGAATCTTCAGAGTAACTAAAAATGCCATAAGGAATTTTGCGGTATTTCTACAATATAGTTCTATTAGCAGTGGTCTGTGAACACCTTATTTACTTTTGGCATAAAACATACTTAGTCGTCTAGCGTGACTCTACTACCTTGCATAAAACGCCTTCAGAATCATTTTAGAGAAGCAGCTTTTTGTGATACGTCATAATCATACTTCATTTTCACCCAATGTTAATATTTATTGTTTGCGGGATTATTTTAAATTAGATTTTTCAGGGCCGGGCATGTTGTTATCTTTTTTTAAAAAATTGAGGTATATTTGACATATAGCATTATATTAGTTTCAGGTGCACAGCATGATTCAATATTTGTATACATTGCCAAACCATCACCACAATAAGCCTAGTCAACATCCATCACCTTACATAGATAGAAAAAAAAAATTGTTTTTCTTGCAGTGAGAACTTCTAAGATCTACTCTCTTAGCAACCTTCAAGTATGCAATACAGTATTATTAACTATAGTTACCATGCTGTATTTTTTAAGAAGCTTTGGTCCAGATAAGAAATGCTTTAAAATTTTTTTTTATTAATTACTTTCAGCCCTCTCATATCTGAAGAGTATCTAATGCCGACATGCCAAAAGATGCCTTTGGATTCCAATCAAAGTGTCTTCTTCCTAGTTCATCTTTTATAATAGAATCTGATTTACTGATTAAGCTGGTTTCTTTTACCTCTTCTTTTTCTGAAGTTCTTTGGGAAATCTTGGTGACATTGGTTGATCGATGAGGTCATCTCTTATGTTCTGGAGTATAATGTTCCACTTTAGATACTTGAGAGGCTCTTGATCTGTCAGAGATGTGGTAACAACACAAAGACTCACTTTAAAGGTCTGTTAAGCTCAACAGAGACAGGTACTTACTTGCTTCTTCCCATTGCAGTTAACTGAAAGGTATTTTATTTCTTTTCATTGTTTAATGAGCTACCTGCTCATCTCTGCTCCTCTTTACAGACAAAATAGATTTATTATCACACCATTGTTCCTTAATTCTAAAGAATTTCTTGTAGGTTAGATTAGGATACTGAGATTAAAAATGATCAAGACTTCGGCTTCTGTTAGGAAAGAGTGCGTGATGGTTAACATTCTCAGAGCTCCTCTTCCCAAACTTCCTTTCTATATGTAAATCCAGATTTGAAATACACTCAATACATCTGCAAAATTAGATTTCTCACTAATCCTCCTTATGTACATTTTGTGCCCAAGTGAATTTCCTCAAGCTGGAGAGTCTCCCCAGATGAATTATATGTAACATGATTTAAATCACTCCCAAATAGCAGAATTTATATTGTTTGTGAGGTATACAGATTTTTCTCCAAAGCAATTTTCTTCCTGTTAGCGACTAAAAACTATAAATATACTGAAGCCTTGCTATAACGCAGTTTTGGGGCCCACGCTCTGTGGCTACCTCATAGATAAAGTGGCCTGATAGTATTTCACCAATGAAATCTCCCCAGTTGGGATTCAGATAGGCCTGTCTTATTTTGAGCACTTCAGTGTTTGAAGGGACAACAAACAGTGTTATGATGTGGTGCCAGATAGTACTTTTTATTTAAAAATTTCCCAGCATTTGACAAACAGATGC
Source organism: Stenella coeruleoalba (assembly GCF_951394435.1). NCBI lineage: Eukaryota > Metazoa > Chordata > Mammalia > Artiodactyla > Delphinidae > Stenella > Stenella coeruleoalba. The sequence goes on along the minus strand of NC_137152.1, from coordinate 87,001,610 downwards.
ACTGTAACAGAAAAAGCGCTCTTAGATGGGAGTCTGAAGATATGAGTCCTAGTGTCAATTTTCATTAGTTTTGGCCTTTGGAAAGCCACTGAACCTTCTTGAGTTTTTAGTTATTCTCTTCATCCTAGGATATTGTGGGAATCAAATAAGGTAATATGCATAGACATTTTGAAAACTCAAGTGCCGTATAATGGAAAGTGTTATTTTAGATACAGGTCAAAACCAGAGAGTAGTGACTCTCGATACAAAACACCTACTATGTGCCAAGGTGCTGTGTTAATCAGCGTAGGAGGTGTAAACATCAGTGGCATGCACCTCTGCCTCGAGAAGGTTCAAAGTGCATGTGTAGGGAGCAGTAAAGAAAGAGAAACCTATCTTTAGTTGGTTCCCTAGAAGAGCTAGAATTTGAAATAAGACTTGAACAGTAAGTAACATTTCAACAGGATGACTGCCTGAGAACGACTTCAAATGCAATAATTCTACTATCTTGTCCCCCTCCTGCCCATGCCTCCAAGACTTCACAATACCTTCACCATCTTTTATTTTTATTCCTTTCCTTTAAATGTATTTTTTATTAATTTTGTGTGAAGGGTAGTGCTATATACAAGAAGAGTGTCTTGTCATCACCAACTTTTTTTTTAAACATCTTTATTGGAGTAAAATTGCTTTGCAAAGTTGTGTTAGTTTCTGCTGTATAACAAAGTGAATCAGCTGTATGTATACATATATCCCCATATCTCCTCCCTCTTGCATCTCCCTCCGACCCTTCCCATCCCACCCCTCTAGGTGGCCACAAAGCAACGAGCTGATCTCCCTGTGCTGTGCAGCTGCTTCCCACTAGCTACCTATTTTACATTTGGCAGTGTATATATGTCCATGCCACTCTCTCACTTTGTCCCAGCTTACCTTTCCCCCTCCACATGTCCTCAAGTCCATTCTCTACGTCTGGGTCTTTATTCCTGTCCTGCCCCTAGGTTCATCAGAACCATTTTGTTTTTAGATTCCATATATATGTGTTGGCATACGGTATTTGTTTTTCTCTTTCTGACTTAGTTCACTCTGTATGACAGACTCTATGTCCATCCGCCTCACTACAAATAACTCAATTTCATTTCTTTTTATGGCTGAGTAATATTCCATTGTATATATGTGCCACATCTTCTTTACCATTCATCTGTTGATGGACATTTAGGTTGCTTCCATGTCCTGGCTATTGTAAATAGTGCTGCAGTGAACATTGGAGTGCATGACTCTTTTTAAATTATGGTTTTCTCAAGGTATATGCCCAGTAGTGGGATTGCTGGGTCATATGGTAGTTCTATTTTTAGTTTTTTAAGGAACCTCTGTACCGTTCTCCATAGTGGCTGTATCAATTTACATTCCCACCAACAGTGCAAGAGGGTTTCCTTTTCTCCACACCCTCTCCAGCATTTATTGTTTGTAGATTTTTTTGATGATGGCCATTCTGACTGGTGTGAGGTGATACCTCATTGTGGTTTTTTTTTTTTATCATTGTAGTTTTGATTTGCGTTTCTCTAATGATTACTAATGTTGAGCATCCTTTCATGTGTTTGTTAGCAATCTGTGTATCTTCTTTGGAGAAATGTCTATTTAGATCTTCTGCACATTTTTGGATTGGGTTGTTTGTTTTTTTGTTATTGAGCTGCATGAGCTGCTTGTAAATTTTGGAGATTAATCCTTTGTCAGTGGCTTCATTTGCAACTATTTTCTCCCATTCTGAGGGTTGTCTTTTCATCTTGTTTATGGTTTCCTTTGCTGTGCAAAAGCGTTGAAGTTTCATTAGGTCCCATTTGTTTTTGTTTTTATTTACATTTCTCTAGGAGGTGGGTCAAAAAGGATCTTGCTGTGATTTATGTGATAGAGTGTTCTGTCTAAGTTTTTCTCTAAGAGTTTCATAGTGCCTGGCCTTACATTTAGGTCTTTAATCCATTTTGAGTTTACTTTTGTGTATGGTGTGAGGAAGTGTTCTAAATTCATTCTTTTACATGTGGCTGTCCAGTTTTCCCAGCACCACTTATTGAAGGGGCTGTCTTTTCTCCATTGTATATTCTTGCTTCCTTTATCAAAGACAAGGTGACCATAGGTGCGTGGGTTTATCTCTGGGCTTTCTATCCTGTCCCATTGATATATATTTCTGTTTCTGTGCCAGTACCATAATGTCTTGATGACTGTAGCTTTGTAGTATAGTCCGAAGTCCAGGAGTCTGATTCCTCCAGCTCCATTTTCCTTTCTCAAGATTGCTTTGGCTATTATGGGTCTTCTGTGTTTCCACACAAATTGTAAAATTTTTTCTTCTAGCTCTGTGAAAAATGCCATTGGTAGTTTGATAGGGATTGCATTGAATCTGTAGATTGCTTTGGGTGGTATAGTCATTTTTACAATGCTGGTTTTTCCAATCCAAGAGCATGGTATATCTCTCCATCTGTTTGTATCATTTTTAATTTCTTTCATCAGTGTCTTATAGTTTTCTGCATCCAGGTCTTTTGTCTCCTTAGGTAAGTTTATTCCTAGGTATTTTATTCTTCTGGTTGCAATGGTAAATGGGAGTGTTTCCTTAATTTCTCTTTCAGATTTTTCATCATTAGTATATAGGAATGCAAGAGATTTCAGTGCATTAATTTTGTATCCTGCTACTTTACCAAATTCATTGATTAGCTCTAGTAGTTTTCTGGTAGCGTCTTTAGGATTCTCTCTATATAGTGTCATGTCATCTGCAAACAGTGACAGTTTTACTTCTTCTTTTCCAATTTGGATTCCTTTTATTTCTTTTTCTTCTCTGATTGTTGTGGCTAAAACTTCCAAAACTATATTGAATAAGAGTGGTGAGAGTGGGCAACCTTGTCTTGTTCCTGATCTTAGTGGAAATGGTTTCAGTTTTTCACCACTGAGAACAATGTTGGCTGTGGGTTTGTCATATATGGCCTTTATTTTGTTGAGGTAAGTTCCCTCTATGCCTACTTTCTGGAGAGCTTTTATCACGAATGGGTGTTGAATTTTGTCGAAAGCTTTTTCTGCATCTATAGAGATTATCATATGGTTTTTACCCTTCGATTTGTTAATATGGTGTATCACATTGATTCACTTGCATATATTGAAGAATCCTTGCATTCCTGGGATAAATCCCACTTGATCATGGTGTATGATCCTTTCAATGTGCTGCTGGATTCTGTTTGCTAGTATTTTGTTGAGGAGTTTTGCATCTGTGTTCATCAGTGATATTGGCCTGTAGTTTTCTTTCTTTGTGACATCTTTGTCTTGTTTTGGTATCAGGGTGATGGTGGCCTCGTCGAATGTGTTTGGGAGTGTTCCTTCCTCTGGTATATTTTGGAAGAGTTTGAGAAGGATAGGTGTTAGCTCTTCTCTAAATATTTAATAGAATTTGCCTGTTTAGCCATTTGATCCTGGGCTTTTGTTTGTTGGAATATTTTTAATCACGGTCTCAGTTTCAGTGCTTGTGATTGGTCTTTTTATATTTTCTATTTCTTCCTGGTTCAGCCTCAGAAGGTTGTGCTTTTATAACAGTTTGTCCATTTCTTCCAGGTTGTCCATTTTATTGGCATAGAGTTGCTTGTAGTAATCTCTCACGGTCCTTCATATTTCTGCAGTGTTAACTGTTACTTCTCCTTTTTCACTTCTAATTCTACTGATTTGAGTCTTCTCCCTTTTTTCCTTGATGAGTCTGGCTAATGACTTATCAATTTTGTTTATCGTCTCAGAGAACCAGCTTTACTTTTATTGATCTTTGCTATTGTTTCCTTCATTTCCTTTTCATTTATTTCTGATCTGATCTTTACGGTTTCTTTCCTTCTGCTAACTTTGGGGTTTTTTTCTTTCTTCTTTCTCTAATTGCTTTAGATGTAAGGTTAGGTTGTTTATTTGAGATGTTTCTTGTCTCTTGAGGTAGGATTGTATTGCTATAAACTTCCTTCTTAGAAATACTTTTGCTGCATCCCATCGGTTGTGTGTTGTCATGTTTTCATTGTCATTTGTTTCTAGGTATTTTTTGATTTCCTCTTTGATTTCTTCAGTGATCTCTTGGCTATTTAGTAGCTTATTGTTTAGCCTCCATGGGTTTGTATTTTTTACATTTTGTTCCTGTCATTGATATGTAGTCTCATAGCATTGTGGTCAGAATGATACTTGATACGATTTCAATTTTCTTAAATTTTCTAAGGCTTGATTTGTGACCCAAGATATGTTCTATCCTGGAGAATGTTCCATGAGCACTTTAGAAGAAAGTATATTCTGCTGTTTTAGGATGGCATGTGCTATAAATATCAGTTAAGTCCACCCTGTTTAATGTATCATTTAAAGTTTGTGTTTCCTTATTTATTTTCATTTTGGTTGATCTGTCCATTGGTGAAAGTGGGGTGTTAAAGTCCCCTACTATGATTGTGTTACTGTCGATTTCCCCTTTTAAGGCTCTTAGCATTTGCCTTATATGTTGAGGTGCTCCTATGCTGGGTGCATAAATATTTACAATTGTTCTATCTTCTTCTTGGATCGATCCCTTGATCATTATATAGTGTCCTTCTTTATCTCTTGTAATAGTCTTTATTTTAAAGTCTATTTTGTCTGATATGAGAATTGCTACCCCAGCTTTCTTTTGATTTCCATTTGCATGGAATATCTCTTTCCATCCCCTCACTTTCAGTCTGTATGTGTCCCTAAGTCTGAAGTGGGTCTCTTGTAGACAGCATATATATGGGTCTTGTTGTTATATCCATTCAGCCAGTCCTTGTCTTTTGGTTGGAGCATTTAATCCATTTACTTTTAAGGTAATTATCGATATGTATGTTCCTATTACCAGTTCCCAATTGTTTTGGGTTTGTTACTGTAGGTCTTTTCCTTCTCTTGTGTTTCCTGCCTAGAGGAGTTCCTTTAGCATTTGTTGTAAAGCTGGTTTGGTGGTGCTGAATTCTCTTAGCTTTTGCTTGTCTGTAAAGGTTTTAATTTCTTTGTCGAATCTGAATGAGATCCTTGCTGGGTAGAGTAATCTTGCTTGTGGGTTTTTCCCTTTCTTCACTTTAAATATGTCCTGCCACTCCCTTCTGGCTTGCAGAGTTTCTGCTTAGCTGTTAACCTTATGGGGATTCCGTTGTATGTTGTTTGTTGCTTTTGCCTTCCTGCTTTTAATATTTTTTCTTTGTATTTAATTTGTATTTAATTTGATGGTTTGAATAATATGTGTCTTGGAGTGTTTCTCCTTGGATTTATCCTGTATGGAACTCTCTGCACTTCCTGGACTTGATTGACTATTTCCTTTCCCATATTAAGGAAGTTTTCAACTATAATCTCTTCAAATACTTTCTCAGACCCTTTCTATTTCTCTTCTTCTTCTGGGACCCCTATAATTAGAATGGTGGTGCATTTAATGTTGTCCCAGAGGTCTCAGAGAGTGCCCTCAATTCTTTTCCATTCTTTTTTCTTTATTCTGCTCTGCGGTAGTTATTTCCACTCTTTTTCTTCCTGGTCACATATCTGTTCTTCTGCCTCAGTTATTCTGCTATTGATTCCTTCTAGAGAATTTTTAATTTCATTTATTGTGTTGTTCATCCTTGTTTGTTTGGTCTTTAGTTATTTCTAGGTCCTTGTTAAATGTTTCTTGTATTTTCTCCATTCTTTTTACAAGACTTTGGATCATCTTTACTGTCATTACTCTGAATTCTTTTTCAGGTAGACTACCTATTTCCTCTTCATTTGTTTGGTCTGGTGGGTTTTTACCTTGCTCCCTCATCTGCTGCATATTTCTCTGTCTTCTCATTTTGCTTATCTTTCTGTGTTTGGGGTCTCCTTTTCTCAGGGTGCAGGTTAGTATTTCCTGTTGTTTTTGGTGTCTGCCCCCAGTGGGTAAGGTTGGTTCAGTGGGTTGTGTAGGCTTCCTGGTAGAGGGGACTGGTGCCTGTGTTCTGGTGGATGACGCTGGATCTTGTCTTTCTGGTGGGCAGGGATGTGTCCAGTGATGTGTTTTAGGGTATCTGTGAACTTAGTATGATTTTAGGCAGCCTCTCTGTTAATGGGTGGGGCTGTGTTCCTCCTTTGCTAGTTGTTTGGCATGGGGCATCAAGCACTGGAGCTTGCTGGCTGTTGGGTGGAGCTGAGTCTTAGCGTTGAAGCGGAGTTCTCTGGGAGAGCTCTTGCTGATTGATATTACATGGGGCCAGGAGGTCTCTGATGGTCCAGTGTCCTGAACTCGGCTCTCCCACCTCATAGGCTCAGGCCCGACACCAGGCCAGAGCACCGAGACCCTGTCAGCCACATGGCCAGGTACATGGGAATTTTCTTGCCTTTTGGGAAGTCTGTGGTCTTCTGCCAATGTTCAGTAGGTGTTGTGTAGGCATTGTTCCACATGTAGATGTATGTTTGATGTATTTTTGGGGAGGAAGGTGATCTCCACGTCTTACTCTTCCACCATCTTGAAGGTCTCCCCCAACACCACCTTAATGTATCAGTGGTGAGATCAGGATGAGAATTCTCATGGCAGAGTGGAGAGCTTCGTATGTTTCTAGAAACACTGTTCTTCCCATCAGATCACAGTTAACAGTAAGAATTCAAGTATATTTATTCTGAGTGTTACTTTAGTTTCAATAACCTGGGAATCTTCTTAAAAGTACCTATGATAAGTGGGAGGACAGTGTTCTCTCTCTCTCTCTCTCTTTTTCCCCCTCCTTCCCTCTCTTCCTTTCTTCCTCCCCCCCTTCCCCTCTCTCCCCCTTCCTACCTCCTTATTCCACTTTTTGAATGAGAAATAAACCTTAATTAGGTTAAATTTCTGAGATTTCAGGGTTGCTTTTTTTTGGGGGGGGGTACATGGGCCTCTCACTGTTGTGGCCTCTCCCGCTGCGGAGCACAGGCTCTGGATGCGCAGGCTCAGCAGCCATGGTTCACAGGCCCAGCCGCTCCGCGGCATGTGGGATCTTCCCGGACCAGGGCACGAACCCGTGTCCCCTGCATCGGCAGGCAGACTCTCAACCACTGAGCCACCAGGGAAGCCCCAGGGCTGCTTTTAAACAGCAGCCTAACCTAATACTGAAGTATATTCTACAGTAACTAAAACCTTAAAATCTGTCTTTGGCTTAGCAGGCATGCAACAATGAGGAAACCCATATTGGAAGCTGAAACGATGGCCAACCATATTAAGCAGTGAGAATAAATGTTAAAACTCTTGCCTCACATAAATTGGGGGTCATATTATGTGCATACTCAGCAGGCACTTCTAGAAGAAATTGGGAATCAAAACCTTATTTGTGTGGGTTAGTTTTTTATACTAATTGAAATTTTTATTGAGGTAATTGTGGATTCACATTTAGTGTAAGGAATAATATAGGTCCTGAAGAAATAATATAGAGTTCCTATTTATAATTTACCTAGTTCTCCCCAGTGATAGCATCTTACAAAACTGTAGTACTGTATTGCAACTGGGGTATTAACATTGATAAAATTTGTCTTGTTCAGATTTCTACAGTTTTGTGTGTGTGTGTGTGTGTGTGCGTGCATGTGTGTGTGTGTGTTTAGTCATATACAATTTTATCACATGTGTAGGTTTGTATGTCCACAACCATTGTAAAAATACAGAATAGTTCCATTACTACAAGAATTCCTCATATTCCCCTTTTATTGCCACACCCACCTCCCTCCCACCATATCCCCCCTACTCCCTGCCTCCTAATTCTTGGCAACCACTAATCTATTCTCCCTTTCTAAAATTTTGTCATTTCAAAATACTATATAAGATGAAATCATATAGCATGTAACCTTTAGGGGTTGGCTTTTTTTCACTCAGCATAATTCTCCAGAGATTCATCTAAATTGCTATGTGTATCATTGGTTTGATCCTTTTTGTTGCTGAGTAGTTTTCCATGGTTTAGATGTACTACAGTCTGTTTACACATTTACCTGTTGTAGTACATCTTAGATGTTTCCAGCTTTTGGCTACTTATGAGTAAAGCTTCTATGAATGTTTATGTACAGAGTCTTGTGTGAACATAAGTTTTCATTTCTCTTGGATAGATGCCCAAGAGTGCAATTCCTAGGTCATATGGTAGTTGCGTCTTTAGTTTTATTTTAAAAACGGTTACACTGTTTTCCAGAGAGACTGTACCATTTTACATACCCACCAGCAATGTATGAGTAATCTAATTTGTCTGCATCCTCAACATTTAGTATTTTCACTTTTTTTTTCATTTTAACCATTCTGCTAGATGTGTAGTGAGATCACTGAAGTTTTAATTTGCATTTTCCTAATGGCTAATGATGTGGAACATCTTTTCATGTGCTTATTTGTCATGAGTATATCCTCTTTGATGAAATGTCAGTTCTTGCCTTTTGTCCATTTTCTAATTAGATTTTTTTACTGTTGTTTTGAGAGTTCATTATATATTCTAGATACTAGTCCTTTGCTAGCTATGTGGTTTGCATATATTTTCTCCTACTCTGTACCTTGTCTCTTCTTAACAGAGTTGTTCACAGGACAAAAGTTTTTAAAATTAAGTCCAGTTTATCAATTTTTCCTTTTATGGATCATGCTTTTGGTGTGAAGTCTAAGAACTTTTTGTGTAGTCCTATATACCCCCAATTTTCTCCTCTGTTTTTTCCTACAAGTTTTATTGTTTTATATTTTATATTTAAGGCTGTGATCCATTTTGAGTTAATTTTTGTATAAGATGTGAGGTTTAGATGAAGCTTTTTTTTCCCTCTATGGATATCAAATTGTTTTCTGGGATCTCTATTCCGTAGATCTATATTTCTTTCGCTCCACCAATACCACACTTTCTTAATCAATGTAGCTGTATAGTAAGCCTTAATATCTTGGAGAGTAATTTCTCCCACTTTATTTTTCTCCATCAAGGTTGTTTTAGCTATTTTAATTTCTTTGCATTTCCATGAAAATTTGCTGGGATTTGATAGGAATTACATTAAATTTATAGATCAATTTGGGGGAAAATTGACATCTTTACTGTGTTGATTCTTCTCATCCATGAACATAGTATGTCTCAATATTTATTTAGGTCTTCTTTGAGTTCTTTCATCAGCATTTTGTAATTTTCAGCACCCACATCATGTATATGTTTTGGTTTTGTCAGACTTATACCTAAGTATTTCATTTTATTTGTAGTGATTGTAAATGATATTGCGTTTTAAATTCTAGTTTCCACATGTTCATTTTTAGTACATAAAAACACAATTTTATATGTTGATCTTGTATGCCTGCTGAACTCACTTCTAGGAGTTTGGTATTTTGGGGTTTTGTTTTGTTTTTGATTCCTTGGGATTTTCTACATAAGTAGTTACATCATCTGCAAAAAGGGACAATTTTGTTCTTTCCTTCCCCATCTGTATGCTATTTATGTCTTTTTCTCACATTACACTGGTTAGAACTTCAGAACCATGTTGAATAAGAGTGGTGAGAACAAACATCTTTGCCTTGCTTCTGAGTTTAGTCTTTCACTGGAAGTATGATTTTAAGTATAGGTTTTTTTGTAGATGCTTTTTATCAAATTGAGGTAATTCCACTCTTTTCCTGACTTTTTTTATCATTAACTTTTATTATTAATGAGTACTGGATTTTGTCAAATGCTTTCTCTACATCAATTGATATAATCATATGACTTTTCTTCTTTAACTTGTTGATATGGTGGATTACATTGACACATTTTTAAACATTGATTCAACCTTACATTTATGGAATAAATTCTACTTGGTCCTGGTTTCTAGTTCCTTTTATATGTTATTGGATTTGGTTTGCTAGAATTTTCTTGAGGATTTTTAAGTGTTTGAGAGATTTTTTTAATTGTTATTTTATATTGGAGTATACTTTATTTACAATGTTGTGTTAGTTTCAGGTGTACAGCAAAGTGATTTAGTTATACATATGCATATATCTATTCTTTTTCAGATTCTTTCCCATATAGGTTATTACAGAGGTTTGAGTTGATTTTTGTTCATAGTTAGTGGTAGGGGGTCAACTTCAGTTACATGTAGATATGCAGTTGTCCCTGTATTATTGGCTGAAAAAGACTATGCTTCCTCCCATTGTATTGTCTTGGCACCTTTGTTAAAAATGAATTGACCATAAATATAAAGTTTTATTTGTGGACTTCATTTCTGTTCCATTGATCTCTATGGCTATCCTATGCTAATACCATGCTGTCTTGATTACTGTAGCTTTGTAGTGTGTTTTAAAATTGGGTGGTGTAATTCCTGCAATTTATTATTCTTTTTCAGATTGCTTTGGTTATTCTGGGTCCTTTGTCTTTCCATGTAAATTTTAAAGCTTGTCTATATCTACAAAAGTAGCCTTCTGGAATTTTCATAGGCATTGCATTGAATTTGTAGATCAATTTGTGGAGAATTGACATCTTAACAGTATTGAGTCTTTCAATCCATGAACATGGAATATCTCTTCATTTTTTTAGATCTTCTTAAGTTTCTCTTAGCAATGATTTATAGTTTCCACGTGTACAAGTCTTATAGTTCATTTGCTAAGTTTATTCCTGAGTGTTTTAATTCTTTTTTATGCTACTGTGAATGGAGTTGTTTTATTAATTTCACTTTCATATTGTTCAGTACAATTACTTTTTTAATAATGTCAAATGTATATGGCATAGTTCCCATCAAATTTTGACTATTACTAGCATTTTACTTCTAGTATGATGTATAATTTAATAGGCCTGCAGGGACAATCACTGACGCATATCATGGGACCAGAACTCTGGGCAGTTAAGTGCCTAGGTGCAGTTTCTGCCCTTAAGGAATGAAACTCCTGAAAAATGTAAAGTATGTTAATACAGAGATAGTCTTGAGAATTCAATTTGAAACCATGACAAAATATTTATGGTAAGCCTCTCTTAATAATGCTGACTTGTGTTTTTCGACATTTCATTGATTTTTAAAAATGTTTATAAAAGTACTCTTTTGCATTTAATATGTATCAATCAGCAAATTAAGTAGTTTGTGCTTATGTTGACACTTTTGGCCTCAAGTTAATGGTTTGTTGTAGTGCTCATTTGTGTTTCTGTCACATTGAAAAATGTTATTCAGGGGTAAAAAATTGGTCCCTGCAGTTAGTTATTACAACAGAAAGGAGTTGTGTTTTCCCAGACTGTTCTCCTAGCCTTTCAGTAGACAACCATCATTTAAATCACTTGTTCTTAAAAGGTGTGATCTTACGAAATGCCTATATGTCATAAGATAGAATGAGGTATTATACTTCAAAAACTGCAAAACATTGGTTCTTTTCCAATTGGCTGAAGAAAATTAAAGTATATTGTTCCACATTTTTTAGTTTTTCTCTTGTGAAGTTTTCCGTAAATTTTTGGCACCAGTTATTGCTTATCAACCAGTGAGCATTAATGAATACTAAAACAAATGACCAAATTTATTTGTGCACATTAACAGAAAAACTCAGATTATCACACTTACTTCAACAGCTTATTTTTACTGCAAAAAGTTACTGTTCTATATGGTGAAACTAATGGTATTTTGTGTTGTTCTGCCCCTGAGCAAATTAAGGACCACCAAGTTAAATAAATCATTAGAAAGGAACTGAAATGTGAAAATATTCAGTGTACTACTTTGCTTATAGGCAGCAAAGACCTACCAAAATCCACACATTCAATTTCATGACTATCCTGTATGACACCTTTAGGCTGTAATGAGTAAAAAGCAGTTAACACTTCTCTTCAACAAAATACAAATGTCAGGTAGACTGTTACTTCCCTGAAAGCTAGGGAGAGCCAATCAAGAACAGTCTTGTGCAATAGTTTCCAACCAGACAGAGGCATGTTTTTCTCTTCCTCTGTATTTTCTAATACTTAAAGCTATTAAAATTGACATGTATGGGACTCCCCTGGCTATCCAGTGGTTAAGACTCCGCACTTCCACTGCAGGGGGCACGGGTTCAATCCCTGGTCGGGGAACTAAGATCCTGCAAGGCGCATGGCATGGAAAAAAAAAAATTGACATGTAAAGTTTTGTCAATCATAGGTTGAAGGGAGAATGTAAGTTATGTTCCTGGGATATTTTGTCCTCTGAGTAATGATGTGTGCCTTTTCCCCTTATAGGCATGCTGCAAAGGAATGTAGAAGAGATAGAAGTTTTCGAGCATCGTCATTACAGGGAGCAGGAATGCAATGTCAGGATTGCTTTTGATTGAATGACCCTATCTTCAGCATGCTGTTTTTGGATTATACATTACCTACAAATTTTGATGGTGTTTGTTTGAGTAGTATTTACAGTTAATATTTAATCTTTGGTGGCAATAAAGGCTGCATGTATTTTTCCCCCACTTAAATATTGTGCTGTTGGCAATGATACTGTAGTTTGGCTTTTAGTATTAGCAACTCAAAACTATATCAGCTCTTCTGTCTAGACAGCAGCCTATTTGATGTTGACTCTGTGTGTGCAATTCATGGCTTACTCTGCTAGATTCCATATCTTACCGGCAGCACGCATTGTCCTTTTCACTCCAGCCAGATCATAAAGAAATGTTTGCCAAAAAATAGATGCCAACCAGTCTTGACTGGGTGCCTGTTAACATTCAACCTATAGTGTTAGCTACTGTAAAGTTTCTCTCGTCAAAAGAACTTACTGTCTACTTTGAGATATACTTAATGCCTGTCTGTATAAAAAAAACAGTATAGACAATACAAGGAAGTGTGTTATGAAGTACAGAAAGTATGCTATAGAAATTCAGAGAAGGGAGGAAGAGTTAGGATGGATTTGGGACTTGATTTAGGTTATTTAAAAAAGGGTATGGTTCAGGCAATTGGTTTATTTTTGATGTCCAGATAATCTGGTGTTTTACTTGGTTTTAGCATATGATTTATAGTTGTGGGTTTTGTGTATTTGTTTATCTGTTTTTCAAGAAAAAGCATTGTTCTTAGCTTGGAAACAGTCTGATTTCTTGTGTTTCATGTTTTACCTAAGTCATAAATAAAGGCAAAGCTCTGAAAAATAAAAGTATAACACTAAAATAAACTACTTAAAAGTTTTTGAGTGACTAAAGCTTAATTGCCTGTAATTCCTGAGCTGAATTTCTGTTGTAGTGACTGAACATGAACATCCTGAAGGGTACATATTATGGAAAGAATATATTTTTGAAATGAGTATTAGTGATTTACATCACCTTATGAGTAAACCAAATATCAGAACTTACATGGCCTCTTTCTTTCCTACCCACACTTCTCAAAGTAGCAGCTTCTAATCAGGTAAGTTTTCATTACCTCTCAAAATTACAGAGACCATTTAATTTTATGGATGATTTCTGTAGGTAAACAGCTTTTGAGTATTATCTTGAGTAATCTTTAATGTTTGAATACAATATTATTATCCTAGATAAAGACATTTCCCCTATTGTTTTTGGCAATTCAACTCTTGTAGCCTGTGAATACGTTAAGTTCCACATTCAGTAAAGAGAACATAGTATATAGAAGGAAATACTGGATTTATTCTTGTCCCTGCTTAATTAACTGCACAGATAATTTCATTTGGAGCATTATCTTTTGTCTATAACATGAAAGAGTTGGACCATATGAAGATTTTCCCAACTGGAAGAAACTAGTTTTCATTTCTCACAAGTTTTTTGATTCCTTTATGTCTTTTCACTACCAGTACTTGCTTACTGTAAACTTCCTCAGTAAAATAAAGAAAGAGGAGGCTACAGTACTCCTATTGACTTTGCATTGGGAGTTCTAATATTTTTTTTCCAGGACATAAAAGAGGCATGTGATACAGAGTAAAGTAAGTCAAAAAGAGAACAACAAATACCGTATGCTAACACATATATATGGAATCTAAAAAAAAAATGGTTATGAAGAACCTAGGGGCAGGATGGGAATAAAGACGCAGACCTACTAGAGAATGGACTTGAAGATATGGGGAGGGGGAAGGGTAAACTGGGACAAAGTGAGAGAGCGGCATGGACATATATACACTACCAAACATAAAATAGATAGCTAGTGGGAAGCAGCCGCATAGCACAGGGAGATCAGCTCGGTGCTTTGTGACCACCTAGAGGGGTGGGATAGGGAGGGTGGGAGGGAGAGAGATGCAAGAGGGAAGAGATATGGGGACATATGTATATGTATAACTGATTCACTTTGTTATAAAGCAGAAACTAACACGCCATTGTAAAGCAATTATACTCCAATAAAGATGTTTAAAAAAAAGGCTAAAAAAAAAAAAAGAGGCATGTGAATGGCAAGTGACTTCCAGGTCAATGCAGTAATACTGTGGGTTTACTGGTAGATCTCAGTGTACTGTTTGGAGCCTTGGACTAAATCGTTTTTAAGGTTCCTTCTGACTCTAGTTCTAACATGTGTCTAAAAGACATGGCATTGTTGAACAGATATTAATTAAAAGATCAGAAATAACCTATTCTTGCAAGTAATTTTAAGGCTACATTTATGTTAGGTACTGGAATCTTGAGACCCCTCTCCCCCACAGCCATTGTTAAAGACCAACTAAGATATTAGCTGAAGGAGAATTCTTAAATTTGTCATGCTGACACTTTCCCAGTGCTTATCTACTTTTTTTGTCCTCTGAAAAAGACAGCATTTATGCTATCTCATTTGGAGGATTTGAAAGACATGCACAGTTGTTTACTCTTAATATTAGATGAGTGATGCTATCCCTCTTCAAGAGAAGATTTTTGGTTTTAGCATCTTCTTTCATATCTGGAAATTATAATTGCTTCATAATGTATTCATCAGAAGTGTGCTGTGAACAAAGCACCTAAAAAGGACAAAGCCTGAAAATATGTCTATGTTAAGGAGGAACTTCTGGCTTAATTAAACTAACCTTGTTAAATTGTCAGAAAGACACATGAGGCATATTTTTCAGTTTGTCATAAATTCTGGGGGCAAAATTGTGAAATTACCTCGTGCTAAGATCTCTGTGCCCATGAATAACATCTAGAAATCTCAAAGCTTTTAATATACTGTCTGATATCCTTTTGAAGTGGGGAGAGGATGCTGTGGGGAAATGGAATAGCTGTTATTCCACGGGTAATAAATTTGGCAGAGCTAGAAATAGCCTGGTTTTCCTTCTAGCGCAATTTTCTGAGTATTTGTCCCTTGGTACCTACCACTCGGACTGGCTACAGTTATACACAGGTACATAGAGTACTTCCTTATGACCTTGCTTTGTAGTTGTAATTCCACTCCATGTATGTCTTTTTAGCCATTCATTCTCCACTCATCCCACCTAGTGGATTTGTAATGTAGTGTGTATCACTTCAGTACCAATAGAATGTATGTTTTATAGGAAGCTGTATACAAGTCTGGTGTGGTGGTCAGTGTAGTAATCTGTTCCACCCTTTGCCACCTTCCCAGGGGACAGACACACTAGCAACTTTGGTGTATTCTTCCATTTCCTTGTTGATCAATGTGTCAATTGGACAGTTTGGTTGAGCAGCAGAATTCAGCCCACCACCATATAGGATTTACTTAATGCGGGTTATGTTATGACCCACACTTTGTTTTTGCTTAGATTCCATCCCTGTTCTGTGCCAAAACCACAAAATGGTGCATGTTAGAGCTGCATTCATTCACCTGGGTGCTTCAAGAGCACAGTCATTTGCATATGCTAGGTCTTGGGTAACTCTAGTACTTTCCATGACATTCTCATCTGTTAGAAATTCTCAGGATAGGAAGTATGATGTCTTCCAGTAGCTGCTGTTTGGTCTTATCCTCTAACTTGAGTGTGGCAATACAGAGAGTTTGAATAAGTCTGAACCTACGGGATAAACTTGGAATATTTGCTCATAGATGACCACGCTGCAAGTGATTTTAAAACCATTCTTTTGGGCTTCCCTGGTGGCGCAGTGGTTGAGAGTCCGCCTGCCGATGCAGGGGACATGGGTTCGTGCCCTGGTCCGGGAGGATCCCACATGCCGCGGAGAGGCTGGGCCCGTAAGCCATGGCCGCTGAGCCTGCACGTCCGGAGCCCATGCTCCGCAACGGGAGAGGCCACAGCAGCGAGAGGCCCGCGTACCGCACAAAAAACAAAAAACATTCTTTTGTATAGTACTTTATAGTCACCCTATTATGAAGAATTATTCCCATTTTACAGATGAGGAAACTGGCCTAGACCAGTTAAAGAATCTTAATGAAACTTACATAGTCTTGTAACTTGCCAAACAAAAGTTCAAGTCCAGGTTGCCTACTATGTTATATTGTCAATAACTGTGGGAACTGAGAATCCAAGCAGTGTGACCCCCCCCAAACCCATGATCCTTTTCTTCTTTGGCTCTTTGTGATATAAGAAGGGTTCTCTTTAATTAAAAAATATATTGACTAGGTAATATAATCATGTGGTTCAAAATTCAAGAAGATAAAGTGAAAAGTTTTATCCCTCACCATCCAGTTCCCTTAACCCGGAATCATTTACTTATCACTGTCTTATGTTTTCCCAGAGGTATTTTATTGCCTATACAAGCAAACACATACATATATTCCTTCTTTTTTAAAAACTAAAATGGAAGAATACTATACACATCGTGCTGTACCTTGCTTTTGCACTAAATATATTTTAGAGATTGTTCAGTAGCAGTCCATAGAGAACTTTGTCATCTTTGGTACTGCTGCATAGTTTTCCATTGAATGGATGTATAACATTCATGGATATTTAAGTTGTTTCCAATATTTTGTTATTATAAACAAGGTTGCATGACTAATTTTATATATATACAAAATTTTATAATATATATAGTTTATAAAATTGTATAGCCTATAATTAGATATGTACACATAAAATTAATTTCTTGAGGATACATAGTATTGAGGATAAGTTGAATTCTTGCTTTAAATTGTGCATTTATGATTTAAATTGTATCCTCAAGTTGCCTTCCACAGAGGTACCAATTTATGTTTCTACCAGCAGTGTACTGAGAATGCCTGTTTCCCCTCAATCTCAACAAAACAAGTGTGTTCTCAAACTTGTGGATCTTTACTAATCTGGTGGGTGAAAAATGTTATTTTAATGTACTTTTAGAAAATAAACTTTATTTTTTAAGAGAAGTTTTAGATTCACAGAAAAGTTGCATAGTACAGGGTTCTGTATTCCTCCACTCAGTTTTATTTAGTGTTAACACCTTAAATAACTCTGGTATATTTGTCACAGCTAATGATAGATATGATAATGATAGATAGATTATTAACTAAAGTGCATAATTTATTGATATTTCCATATTTTTTTACATAGGGCCCTTTTCTGTCCCAGGATCCCACATTACATTTGGTCATCATGTCTCCTTTGATTCTTTTGTGACAGATGCTCAGACTTTCCATGTTTTTGATGACCTTGACAGTTTTGAGGAGTACACATCAGGTATTTTATAGTCAGTGTACTTTGAAATTTACATGTCACTTGTGAGATTAAACATCTTTCTTTTCATGTACTTAAGGACATTTGTATTTCCATTTCCGGGAACTAGGAGCCCATTCTCTTAACCACTGTGTTCTACCACTCTCTTGATTCATTGTAATTATCAATAAAAACATTCATGGGCCTGAATACACGTGGGTTTCTGATTCTCAGGATAGGAAGTACAATGTCTTAGCCTCTGTTAGAGACAGAGGAGAACCATTTGTGCTAGTGACGTGGTCAAACTTGAGTCTGATCACTCTGGTAACACTGCAGAGGATGAACCAGAGGCTCGACTGGAAACAGCAGGTAGGTGGGATGCAGGATAAGAAGTCCTTGAAAGCAGAAGCAGGGTTGATAGCGACACATTCGAGGGAAATTAGAGGGGCCAGGATTTGGTGATACTGGATGAGAGAGTCAAGAAGTCAAAGGCGACTCCTAGGCTTATGAGCTGGATATTTTGGATGTTACCTTTAACCTATACAAGAAATCCAAGAGAAATACTTGAACAATTCACAATATACCGGTTGCTCAGTACGTACTCTGGGTTCCTAGCTATGCGAGACTACAATTCCCAGAGCCCTGCGCTCCACCACAATCCCCTTAGAGTCGGCCGCGCAGAGTTCTGGGACTCGAAGTCCGCGGCCTATTTACCCAAGTTAGAGCTAGGGGCCTGTGGAAACATGAAGAGGTAAGGGCTTGTCTGAGAGCAGACGGCGAAGGGAGGTCTGTTCTATCTTTTAACTCTTCAAGTGGCTTTTGTTACTTTGGGTTTGGGGTTATGTCACGTTCTGGGGACGCGGTTTCGTGTGAGCGGGAAGACAAAGGAGGAGGGAAAAGGGGAGACGGGCTGGACAGGCCTGTAGGGCGAAGTTCAGGAAGGGCCGCCGCTGCTGCCGGTCCCCGTAGGCATGTCCTCCCGGCACAGGCACCTAGGCAACGGCGCCGGCCCCGGGACGGATGCCGTGACTCCTTCCTATTTCAGACGGACCTACCCAGGTAAAAGGGTCTTGGCCGCTTGATGAAACCGGCCTGCGCCGGAGAAACGCGGGCCAGCTCCTCCCTGTCCCGCCCTACCTCCACCCCATTCTCAGAAAGGGGCCCAGGGTGGGCGCGTTTATTCGCAGTGTTTGTGTGTTAAAGAGGACTTTCTCGGGCTCAGAGACCATGTAGTATTTTCAGGTCTTAAAGTAAGCAAGTGATACTTTGTTGTTACAAATTTAGAAGCAGGGTGCCAAACCGGTTCCACGTACTGTAAGAAAAGAAAGGCACCGCTGCGAGCGGTTCCCCCTACTGGTTCTGCAGGAAATGGCAGCTTTAACGTGGCTGGTCTTTGTTGAAAGCCTGAGCTTACAATTATTGACAGTACACAAAGCCTTTTTAAAGGATCCTCATTAAATTAGTTTTGTATTCATTCTGCAAGTAGAATAATCACTCTGGAATAGAGCGGTGCATTTAAATTCTTACTGGTATAATGCTCTCCTGCACTGTCAAGTTTCTGCTTCTTTTTCAAAAAAAGTTTCTGATTTTCCTTGTCTCAAAATGACTTTTAAAAAATGTTTATGATATCTTTCATACATGCAAAATAATGTATATATACAGGTTAAGGAATAATAATAGACTCGTACTCACTACAAGCTTTAGAAACAGAACATTACCAGTATCAGTAGCATGGATGCTGTATCATTTGATAACAGCAGTATCATCGATACAGTATTCATAGAACATTACCAGTATCAGAAGTCCCTTGTGTGCCCTTCCCTGAGTGCTTCTCTTCCCTCCCTGAGGGGATCACTAGCCAGCATTTTGCGTTAATCATTCCCTTGCTTTTTTCTTTTTAAATAGTTTTATCACATACGAATTTATATCTAAACAAAGTGTTGCTAGTGTTATCCAATTTTCAACTCTACGCAGACACATATTACATGAATTTTTTCTGTGACTTGCTTTTTTTCACTCCACATTTCTTTTTGAAATTCATGTGTACTGATGTATTTAGCTATGGTTTATTCATTTCAAAGCCACTTTAAACTTAGCAGGAACTTTCAGAATTCTAAACAATAAGTAACGATTAAGATACTGAAAATGAATTTTTGAAAACCCTGGGCCTATGGATACTTTAAAATTTCCCAAAGTTGGTATAAGTCTGTCTAAAGTATGGGAATCTTGCTTATAATTATGGGAGATACATCTTTTACGTCTCATCATAACCCCAGTAGTAAAGGGCTATTTTTGAAGAAAGGTATTTAATATTTATTTTCCTCATGGAATTAACTCACTTTGTTTTTGTCTTTTATAATCATTTGTTGCACACTTAAATGGTCCTGCTATTTCTTTACACTCAGAGTTTTTAATTATTTAGGGTTAGTTAGCTCATATTAGCATTACCTAGATTTCTACACAGTAGTGCTTAAGCTGTAAAATGTTATGACCCCCTTGATCTTTGTTTCTATACTCCCTTCTTTGGTAATCTTCTCCTCTCTCACAGCTCCAGATCCTGACAACACAGATGACTAAAGATTTCCATATGCAGCCTCAGACTCTTATCTATGCAACAGTTCTGCTATCACTTTCCTTTTAGCCAGTATCACATTGTCACCTCAGACTCAATATGTCTTTGGAGCATTCCTGATACTTCATGTTGGTATTTCAATTGTAATAGGTAGTTGACTCAACACGGCTAACACAATAATGACTTCCCTTTCCCAAACCATTTAGTCCATCTGGAATTTCCTCTTTAGTTCATTGGTCCCATCTCTCAGTTACACAGCTTGAAATTCAGGGTTATCTTTCACTTCTCCCTTACCCCAACCTTCAAAAGGCCTTTCTCATCTAACCCTTCCTTTCAGTTTCTATTACCACTCCAGTTTGTACTTCCATCACCTTATGCTTGATAAATTATAGTTTCCTAACTAGTTCTTCTGGTTTCTTTCTTACTATTCCATACTATTCCATAGGCTTATTATAACCACATTCATTTTCCTAAACCATCGCTTGTACCATGTCACTTAACTACCTAATAAATTGCTTTCTACTACGTGTACATTAAGGTCCAGACCTCTTAGTTGGTGTATTTAAGGCCATTCACAGTCTGAGTCTAATTACCCTTCCGACATGATCTCCCAAGGCTCCCATACATGAATGCCAGCTAAATTGAACTTCTTATTATCCCCCAGAACGTATTTCTGTCTCTTCATACTCGTTCTCCCTGTTCTTTCCTTCATCATACTCAATCCTTCAAATGCCAGTGTAAGAATCACCTTTCCCAAGTCTTCATTTACTACCTTGCCTCCCAATTATCTTTCTTCTGTGAACTACTGATTTGGCATATGCTTCATAAAGAAGATATAAAAGATATAAAATCTTTCTTCCTCTCTCTCTCCCTCTGTCCCTCTCTCTCTCCCTGTCCTTTTCCCTCTCCCTCTCTCTCCCTCCCTCCCTCCCTCTCTCTCTCTCTCTCTCTCTCTCTCTCTCTCCCTCCCCCCCCTTCCCCTCTGCCCCGCACATGCACTCAACACATAGGTATCTGTTACCTTCCCCTAAATAAATTGCAAGTTTTTTGATGATAAAGACTCTGTCTTGAATATCTTTGACTCCATCAGTACCTAGCACAGTGCATTCATTGTGTGTAAACAGGTATTTAGTTAATGTTTGTGGAATGAATGATAAAGGACAACAAATAGAGAAGTGTCTTTGAACAAATGGGATCACTAATGGTAGATAATATAGATAAAGAATATATTTTGAGATTAACTGTCTCTTCTACTTTCCACATATATTCTTGTATCTATTCCAGGGTAAATAGCTGTGTGAAGAGTGATGAGCATGTCCTGGAGGAGCTGGAAACAGAAGGGGAGAGGCAGCTGAAAAGCCTCCTTCAGCATCAACTTGATACCAGTGTCTCCATTGAGGAGTAGGTATTGGTTTTGCAAACAGACGATCATAGACCCTCACCTCCAGGTGACAGACGCCTCTTGAAGTCTGGATGTAACACTCCTCTCCCAGCCCGCTTTCCTTGGCAAACTTCTACTTATTAGGCAGGGTTTTACTTCTGTGTCTCTTCCTCTAGGAAGCCTCCCATATCCCACTCCGTCTGGGCTAAGTACCTTTCCTGTATCTTCCTTTAACATACATAGCACTTATAATCCAGTATTATCATTGCCTGTTTACTTGCCTCTCTTCTACAGTTCTTCCACAAAAGCAGAAACTGTTTTTATCTTTTTTACTGTTTAATCCTCAGTACCTGGCACAGTCTCTGATGCGTAGTAGGTACCCAATAAATAAATATTTGATTCAGTCATTAGTCCTGGATTATTGGTGGAGTTCCATATCATTACAGTGGTGCTTCAGCCTAGAAATAGTATGTGAGAGAGAAATTGCCACTGAGTTTCATTGTGCCTCTTAATGGCGAGCCCCATTTCTGTGAATTGTGGTAACCTGAAGATGTCCTTACTCTCTTCCTGCTTGTTTTGCAGATGTGTATCTAAGAAAGAGAGCTTTGCTCCTGGTACTATGTACAAGCCCTTTGGGAAGGAAGCAGCTGGGACTATGACTTTGTCCCAGTTCCAGACACTGCATGAGAAGGACCAGGAGACTGCTTCTCTCAGGGAACTAGGGCTTAGTGAGACAGAAATCTTGATTTGGAAGAGCCATGTTTCAGGTGAAAAGGTGAGTGGGGCAAATTTTTTCTGGAGAACAAAAAGTAAGATCTTTTCATTTTGGTACTGAGAACCTTTTCATTTTTAGTTCTCACAACACTGAGCTTTGTGTCTGAATCTTCTTTGGTTTTTAGGATAGGGACCTTGGTAAAAGAGAAGCTGCTCCTTGACTTTTTTTTTTTTTTTTTTTGCAGTACGCGGGCCTCTCACTGTTGTGACCTCTCCCGTTGCGGAGCACAGGCTCCAGACGTGCAGGCTCAGCGGCCATGGCTCATGGGCCCAGCCGCTCCGTGGCATGTGGGATCTTCCCAGACCAGGGCACAAACCTGTGTCCCCTGCACGGCAGGCGGACTCTCAATCACTGCGCCACCAGGGAAGCCCCTGCTTCTTGACTTTTTTCCCCCTAAACAAATGGGATTTTATTTATTTTTTTTAATTTTATTTATTTATTTTTGGCTGTGCCATGTGGCTTGTGAGATCTCATTTCCCTGACCAGATGTTGAACCCGTGCCCTCGGCAGTGAAAGTGCAGAGTCCCAACCACTGGAGCGCAGGGTATTCCTGCTCCTTGACTTCTTAGCTAAC
Organism: Stenella coeruleoalba; assembly: GCF_951394435.1. NCBI lineage: Eukaryota > Metazoa > Chordata > Mammalia > Artiodactyla > Delphinidae > Stenella > Stenella coeruleoalba. The sequence goes on along the minus strand of NC_137152.1, from coordinate 86,978,983 downwards.
ATGTCTGTAAATGACCATTTCTGGGCCCTGATCATTTTCTTTCTTGTTTAAGCCATCAGATTGTCACTTTTAGGGTGTGTCCTCTGTGATATATGCCATCTCATTTCTCTTATTTCAGAGGGCGAGACTTAGGGCAACCCCTGAAGCGATACAGAACCGTCTTCAAGATATTGAGGAAAGAATCTCAGAGCGTCAGCGCATCCTTTGCCTGCCACAGAGATTTGCAAAGAGCAAACAGCTGACCCGGCGAGAAATGGAAATAGAAAATTCTTTATTTCAGGGAGCTGATCGTCACTCCTTCCTCAAGGCTCTTTATTACCAAGGTATGTGATCGCCACTGACTTGATATGTTCTTTCACTGACAGGAAGATTTAACATCAGGGCATTAACTATGAAGAGTTAGTGAAGGGAGTAGGGGAAAGATGAACTATTGCTACTCTTGAGGAATGTATAGTCCCTTGAGAAAGACAAATATGTACCTAGTTAGTTGCAGTACAACATGAAAATTGCTATTGTAGAGACGTGAATAAAATGCTGAGGGGACACAGGGATAGAACATCTAAGTCTAACTGGGGGAGTCAGGAGTTGACATTTGTACCAAGTCTTGACTGATCAACAGGCACTTGTCAGGTAAATAGTGGGGAGAGGGCATTACAGATAGTGGGTGAGTAGGAATAGGATTGTGAAAGAACCTGGTGTGTCTAGGGAACAGTGAAAAGTTCAGTGTGGCAGGAAGTATAGGACACAGTGAAGACTGACAGGAGATGACGCTGGAAAGGTAGGTGAGGCTAGATTGTGAAGGGTCTTTAGGTAGAACTATAAACTAGCACAAAATATATAGATAAATGGTGTGTGTCTTAACCAGAAAGAATGGGTTTAACAGGTAAGTTTTGCTAGGCACTGTGGAAGGTATGCAGAAGTTTAAGAAATGGTTCCTGACTTTGTGCCAATTGCTGGTTGGAGAGAGAAACATAACATTTAGTAACAATGCTAGATACAGTTGTTAAGGGCTGTAGGAGTTCAGAGGAGGGAAAGGCCACTGTGCATTGACTGGCATTACTGAACATGGCCTCTCAGAGGAGGTAAAATTTAAATGTTCTTATAATACCACCAAGTCTTCAGGAGAGGGAAAGGCATTTCACTAGCAGCAGTTGTCGCAAGCACTATGGCATGTTTGGAGTTGTCATGAGAGACAAGGTTAGAAAGGAAGCTAAAATTTTTGAACTTTATTTGGCAGGTAGTATAGACCTATACAGAGTTCGTTATTCAGTTAGTCATTTTGGATATGGTTAAAGGTCTTTGAGCCAGGGGTAACATGATAAAAGCAGTATTTGAAAGTGATTAATCTAGTGGCCAGTAAGTAGGATGCACGAAAGGGAGAACTGGAAGCAGAACAATTTAGGAGGCATTACAGTCATTTCAGCAGGAAGAGCTGACTAGGATGATGGCAATGGAATTGGAAAGAGAAGTAGGTATGATTATAAGAGACATTACAGAAGAAGAATTGGTAAAACTTGTTGACTGAGAATGAAGGTCAGTGGAGAGAAATGTGTCAAAGATAGCCCAGGTGCTTCAACGCTGTGTAATTTAACAGTCGGCAAAATTAAGGAAGCCTTTATGGGGAAATTTTGAGGAAAGATGATGAGTTTGATTTTAAACATGTTAAATTTGTGAGACCGCAGGATCATCAAATGCAGATATCGAGGAGGCTGTTGGAAATGCAGCAGTGAAGCTCAGGGGAGAGGGCACAACTAGATCCATAGAATTGGGGCTCATCTATGCTTAGACCATAGGTAAAGCCAACAGAATGAATGAATGATTTGTTAGAGACAGAGAGACCATAGACATGGAAGAGCAGTGGTGAAGGAAGGAAAGAAAGAATGAACAAACAGCCTTTGGTGGAGAGACATTTATAGCATACTGATTAAGAACATGGGCTCTGGAGGCAGACTGCTGGGAACATCCTGGCTCCCCCCGCTTACTAGCTATAAGATGTTGGCAAGTTACTGCTCTATGCTTCATTTTCTTCATGAGAATATTAATGAGAATATTAATAGTAGCTATGTTTTAGGGTTGTTAGGAGAATTAAGAGAGGTAATACATGTGAATCACTTAAAGCAGTACCTGGTATTTGGGGTGGGTGGGTGGTATATGAATCTGTTCTGTTTCCTATCTTTGAAACTCCTTGCTTTACACCTTCACAGCATACCACAAAAAGACAAGTGCAGACAAGTACATGACCTCAATGAAGAGGAAGATAAAATTAGGCACAAAAGGCAAGTCGAGAGTTTTCTTACAGTGTTAGATTTAGGAATGTAACCTAGGGTCCCAGACTTCTAAGTTGAGTTCTTATTTAATTCCATATTCAGTATATGACAATGTTTATAGGACATGATCCACAGGGAGCATATTATCCTGATACAGAATATTAAAGAGAGGAGTTAGTAGAAGTTGTAATAAAGCTTTTACATTTAGTGTTGTTGATATTTTTCTCTATACCTTTAAGTTATTATACCAGACATAAAATGACCTTAATGAATTTTAGATCCTATTTTGTAACTAATTCTGAATACTTTTATTAATCAGTAACGTATAACTATTGATGATGATATAATAGCTAATATTTTACTTTTGAAATGAACTTAAAATAAAATTGCCTGTTTATTTGGGGGGGGGGCTATGTGTACAATTCTGTGAATTGTAAATCGTGTAAATCACATAGATTCATGTAACCACCACCACAATCAGGATAGAGAACAGCTCTATGGCCCTCAAACTTCCTCATAGTATCCATTGATAGTCACTCCCAACTCCACCCATAATCCCTGGCAATCACTGATCTATTCTCCATCACTGTGATTTTGTCTTTTAGAGAACGTCATATGAATGGAATCATACAATATATAATCTTTTGAGAGTGACTTCTTTCACTCAGCATAGTGCCTTTGAGATTCATCCAAGTTGTTGTGTGTATCATTCATTTTGCCGAGTAGCATTCCATTGTATGAATGTTCCAGAGTTTGTCTATCCATTCACCCATTCAAGTGCATTTGGGCTGTTTCCAGGTTGTGGTGATTATGAATAATACTGATATGAATACTCTTGTACAGGCTTTTGTGTGAACATAAAATTTTTATTTCTCTAAGGTAAATATCTAGGAGTGGGATTACTGGGTCATATGGTAAGTGTTTGTTTAACTTTATAAGAAACTGCCAAACCATTTTCCAGAGTGGCTGAACCATTTTGCATTTTCACCAGCAATGTATGAGAGTTCCAGTTGCTCTACATCTTTGTCAGCATTTGGTATTGTTGGTATTTATTTTAGTTATTCTAATAGCTGTGAAGTCTTATCTCATTGTAGTTTTAATTTGCATTTCCTTAATGGCTAATGATGTTGAACATCTTTTCATATGCTTATTTGCCATCCTTATATCCTGTTGCTAAAGTGTCAGTTCAAATCTTTTGCTGTTTTTTAACTGAGTTGTTAATTTTTTCCTGATGACTCTTGAGAGTTGTTTATGTATTCTAAACACAATTCTCTGTTGGATATATGATTTGCAAATATTTTATCCCAGTGTGTAGCTTGCCTTTTCATTCTCTTAACAGTGTCTTTTGCAGAGCAAACTTTCTTTTATTGTGGTAAAATATACCTAACATAAAACTGACCATTTTAACTATTTTTTAAGTGTATTAAGTATATTCACATTGTTCTGCAACAATTGTAACCATCCATCTCCAGAACTTTTTCATCTTCCCAAATGGAAACTTTTTACCCATTAAACACTAACTCCCCATTCTCCCTTTCCCTCATCTCCTGCCAACCCCCATTCTGCTTTCTGTCTCTATGAATTTGAATCCTCTAGGTACCTCATGTAAGTGGAATCATAGCAGTGTCTTTTTGTGTCTGGCTTATTTCACTTAGCATAATGTCTTCAAGGTCATCTATGTTGTAGCATGTATCAGAATTTCCTTCCTTTGTAAGGCTAAATACTATTTCATTGTATGTATCTACCACATTTTGTTTATCCATTCATCTGTCAATAGACCCTTGTGTTGCTTCTACCTTTTGGCTATTGTGAATAATGTTGCTGTGAACCTGGATATACAACTATCTGTTCCAGTCCCTACCTTCAATTCTTTTGAATATATACACAGAAGTGAAATTGCTGGATCATATGGTAATTCTATGTTTAATCCTTTGAGGAACCACCATACTGTTTATAGAGGCTATACCATTTTAAATTCATACCAGCAATGTACAAGGGTGTCTTTTGCCCATTTTTTAGATGAGTTGTTTATTTGTTGTTGAGTTGCAGTTCTTTATATATTCTGGATATTACTCCCTTATCAGATATATGATTTGCAAATATTTTCTCCGATTCTGTGGGTTGCCTTCTTAGTCTGTTGATAGTGTCCTTTGATGCACAAAAGTTTTTATTTTTGATGAAGTCCAATTTGTCAGTTTTTTTTTTGTTCCCTGTGCTTCTGGTGTTATATCCAATAAATCACTGTCAAATCTAATGTCATAAACCTTTTTTCCTATATTATCTTCAGAGAGTTTTATAGTTTTAGCTCTTATGTTTAGGTCTTTGATCCATTTTGAGTTAACTTTGTTTATGATATAAAGGGTCCAAATTCATTTTTGCATGTTTGATATCCAGTTTTTCCAGTACTACTTGTTGAAACGACTGCCTTTCCCCATTGAATGGTCCTAGCATACTCTCTGAAAATCATTTGACTATAAATGAAAGAGTGTATTTCTAGGCTCTCCATTCTATTCCATTGGTATGTATGTCTGTCTTTATGCCAGTACCACACTGTTTTAACTACTGTAGATTTGTAGTAAGCTTTGAAATCAGGAAGTGTAAGACCTCCAACTTTGCTCTTCTTTTTCAAGATTGTTTTAACTCTTTGGGTCCCTTGAGATTCCATATGAATTTTAGGATGGATTTTTCTTTTTCTTTTTTCTTTTTTTTTTTCGGCCATGCCGGGCAGCTTGTGGGATCTTAGTTCCCCAACCAAGGATCCAACCCAGGCCCACGGCAGTGAAAGCACTAAGTCTTAACCACTGGACCACCAGGGAATTCCTGGATTTTTCTATTTCTGCAAAAAACGTCATTGGTATTTTGATAGGATTGCTTTGAATTTGTAGATCACTTTGGGCAGTACTGACATCTTAACAATATTAAGTCTTCAATCCATGAACATGGAATGTCTTTGCATTTATTTCATTTATTTGTATCTTTAATTTCTTTCAGCAACATATTGTAGTTTTCAGTGTACAAATTTTTTTGCATTAATGCAAATATTTTAAATTTTGATACAGTCCAGTTTACGCATTTTTTCTTTCATGGATTGTGCTTTTTTTATGTCTAAGAACTCTGTCTAATACCAGATTATGAAAAAGGATTTATTCCTTTACTTTCTCTTTTTTTTAAACCTTATTTTTTATTTTTATTTTAAATTTTTGGCTGCATTGGGTCTTCGTTGCTGCACATGGGCTTTCTCTAGTTGCGGCGAGCAGTGGCTACTCTTCGTTGCAGTGCGCGGGCTTCTCATTGTGGTGGCTTCTCTTGTTGCAGAGCACGGGCTCTAGGCATGCAGGCTTCAGTAGTTGCAGCACGTGGTAGTTGTGGCTCACGGGCTCTAGAGCATGGGCTCAGTAGTTGTGGTACACGGGCTTAGTTGCTCTGCAGCATGTGGGATCTTCCCGGACCAGGGCTTGAACCCGTGTCCCCTGCATTGGCAGGCAGATTCTTAACCACAGCACCACCAGGGAAGCCCTATTCCTTTATTTTCTTCTAACAGTTTTATGGTTGTATATTTTACATTTAGATCTATGATCCACTTTGACTTACTTTTTACATAAGGTGTGAGGTTTATGTTAAAGTTCACTTTTTTGCTTATGAATGTCCAATTATTCCAGTACCAATTGTTGAAGAGAGTATTCTTTCTTCATTTACTTGCCTTTACATTTTTGTCAGAAGTCAGTTGACCATATATTTGTGTTAATAATTAACATGATAGTTAATGGTGAAAGACTGAAATCTTCCTTCCAATACCAGGAATAAGACAAAGATGTCTACTCTCACCACTTCTATTTACAGTGGAATGAAATTAGAAATCAATAATAGAAGGACGTTTAGGAAATTTACAAATATGTGGAAATTAGACAACACTCTACTGAATAACCAAGGGATCAAAAAGAAGTTAAAAGGGACATTAGAAAATACTTTGAGATGACTGAAAAAAAAATAACAAAACTTAAGGAATGCAGTAGAAGCAGTACTTAAGGGGCTACCTAAAGCTGTAAATGCCCATATTAATAAAGGAGAAAAGTCTCAAATTTATAATCAAAACTTCCACCTTAAGAAACTACAAATCTTTGTCCAAACCCACAGAATATACAATACCAAGAGTAAATGGTAATGTAAACTATAGACTTGGGGTGATTATGATGTGTCAGTGTAGGTTCATCATTTATAACAAATGTCCCACTCAGGTGAGAGATACTGATAATGAGGGAGGCTGAGCATGTGTGGGGGCAGGGGAGCATGTGGGAAATCCCTGTAACTTCCCCTCAATTTTGCTGTGAACCTACAGCTTCTCTAAAAAAATAAAGTTTAATGAAAACAAAACTACAAAAAGAAGAGCAAACTAAACCCACATCAAGCTTAAGGAAGGAAATAATAAAGATTAGAGCAAAAATAAATGAAAAAAAGAATTAAAAAATAGAGAAAATCAAGAAAACCAAAAGTTGGTTCTGTGGAAAGATCAACAGAATTCACAGTCCTTTAGCTAGACTTACCAAGGAAAAAAGGGAGACTCAAATTTCTTGTACCCTGTTCTACTTTGATTCTTTTTTGCATGGAATATCTTTTTCCATCCTTTTACTTTCAACCTTTTTTTTTTAAAACAAAACAAACCAAAAAAAAGTGTGTCTCCTGTAGACAGCAAATAGTTAGATCATGTTTTCTTTTTTAAATCATTTTTTAATCCATTCTTCCAATTATGTAGAGTGTTAATTTATATTTAATGCATTTAAGTGGAGTCTGTTGTTAAGGTAGGGTTTACATCTGCCATTTTGCGATTTATTTTCCGTATGTCTTGTATCTTTTGTTCCTCTATTATTCAGTTTATTCCTTCATGTTAAATAAGTTTTTACAGTATGTCATTTTAATTAACTTGTTGCTTCTGTTACTTTCTGTTACTCTTTTAGTAATTGCCCTGGGAATTATAATTAACACCTTAGCTTAAACAAATTTGTATTAAAGTGCCAACTTAATTTCAATAATATTAAAAAACTTTGTTCCTTTTTAGCTCTGTTCTCTCCTTCTTCCTTTGTATTATTATTGTCATACAAATGACATCTTTCTAGATTTTAAGCCCACCAACAGAGTTTTATAGTTATTGCTTTACACAGTTATCTTTTAAGTCAGACGGAACAAGAGTTACAAGGACAAAAATGTTTATAGTGTCTTTAATGTTTACCTATGTAGTCAAATTTACTAGTGTCTTTGTGTGAATTTGAGTTACTGTTTAGTGTCCATTTATTTCCGTCTGAAGGACTCCCTATAGTTTTTCTCATAGGGCAGATCTTCTACTGGTGAACTCTGTCAGTTTATGTTTATCTTGGGATGTTTTAATTTCTCCTTTAGTTTTAAACTATAGTTTTTTGCTGGACATTGAATTTTTGGTTGGCAATCTTTTTCTTTTAGCAGATAAAATATGTCATCTCACTGCCTTTTGGCCCCTTGTAATTTCTATTGAGAAGTCAACTAATAATCTCAGGACCCCTTGTCCATGGTGAACCTCTTTTTTCTCACTGCTTTCAAAATCCGTTTTTCATCTTTTGCTTTTGACAGTTTGACTACTTGTCTTAGTGTCTCTTTGGACATACTCCACGTAGGTATCTTCGTGTTTATCCTACTTGGAGTCTGTTGAGGTTCTATGATGTATGGATTAATGTTTTTCATCAATTTGGGGAAGCTTTCAGCCATTAACTCTTCAAATATTCTCTTTACCCCTTCTTCTTCTTCTGAGATTCCATTATGCATGTGTTGGTATGCTTGCTGGTCTCCCATAGGTCCCCAAGGCGCTATTATTTTTTCTTCATTCTTTTTTCTTTCTGCTCCTCAAATTTAGTAATCTTCGTCAGATGAGGTAGTTGACATATCTTCAGGTTTGATGATTCTTTCTTCTGTCAACTCAGATCTCCTGTTGAGCCCCTTTAGGGTATTTTTCATTTCAGTTATAGTACTGTTCAACTCGAAAATTTCTATTTGATTCTTTATTATAACTTCTATCTTTATTTTTATTCTCTGTTTGGTAAGATATTCTGAAATATTCTTTTATTTCTTTATAAAATGATTTCCTATAACTCTTTGAATAACTTACAATAACTGATTTAAAGATTTTTCCTGAGAAGCCCAATGTGCTTCCTCAGGGGAGTTTCTATCAGCTCTTTCTTTTTTCCTGTGTATGGACCATACTTTCTTGGTTTTGGGGGGTTTCGTTTTGTTTTTCTCAGTGTCTTTGTCTTAGTCATCTCAGGCTGCTATAACAAAGTACCATAAACTGGGTGACTTATAAACAACAGATATTTATTTCTCACAGTTCTAGAGGCTGGAAATCTAAGATCAGGGTTCCAGCATGAACAGGTTCCGATGAGAGCCCTCTTCTGGGTTGCAGACTGCTGAATTCTTGTTGGATCCTCACATGGTAGAGAGCAGAGAGAGGAACCAAGCTCTGATGACTCTTATAAAGGCACTAATCCCATTCCTGAGGGTTTCACTCTCAGGACCTCATCTAATCCTAATTACTACTCAGACATCCCCATCTCCTTTTATCATCACACTGAGGTGTAGGGATTCAAGATACGAATTTTGGGGGGACACAAATATTCAGTCCATTACAGTCTTATAATTTTTTTTTGTTGAAAATTAGACATTTAAAATGATATTATGTGACAACTCTGAAAATCAGTCAACCCCTCCCCACCCAGTGTTTGTTGTTGTTGCTATTTGTTTGTTTAGTGATGTTCCTGGACCAATTCTGTCAATTTTGAATTCTTTGTCATGTAAAGCCACTGAAGTCTGTCCAGTTAGCATAGTGGCCCACTAATGATTGGAGAGTTTTTCTTAAATGTCTTGAATCAAGAACTCTACCAGCCTTTACCAAGGCGCTGTGTGTGTCTGCGTCTGTGTGTGTGTGTCTGTGTGTATCTGTGTGTGTGTGTGTGTCTGTGTGTATTGGGTCACTCCTTCAGTGCTCAGGCGGCCAGTTTGCAACTTGGTCTTCAACTTCACTTCCTGCTTATGCAGAGCCTCAAGATCAGTCATAAGTGAGAGATTAGTGACTTCTCAGGCCCTTACTTTCCTTGGCATATGCATAGCCCTGCACGTGTACCTTACCTTCTAGAGTCCCAGGAATATGTCTGAATATTTCAAAGCCCCCTATGGATATCTCATTCCCTATTTTTCTTTCTTTTTTTTTAAATTGTGGTAAGAATACAACATGAGATCTACCCTCTTAACAAACTTTTAAGTGTACAATACAGTATTGTTAACTATAGGCATAATGTTGTACAGCAGATCTTTGGAACTTAAGTCATCTCATATTATTGAAACTTTATAACCATTGAATAGTAACTCCCCATTTTCCCCTTTCCCCTGGCAACAACCATTATACTCTTGGCTTTGATATTTGTGATTTCAATTCTTTTGGATAAATACTCAAAAGTGGGATTGCTTTATCATATGGTATTTCTATTTTTAATCTTTTGTGGAACCTTCATACTGTTTTCCATAGCAGTCATACTATTTTACATTCCCACCCAAAGTGTACAAAGATTCCATTTTTCCAGATCCTCACCAACGCTTGTTATCTCTTATCTTTTTGATAATAGCCATCCTTACAGGTGTGAGATGATATCTCATTGTGGTTTTGATTTGCATTTCCCTGATGATTAGTGATGTTGAGCACCTTTTCATATACCTGTCGGCCATTCATATATCTTCTGTGAAGAAGTGTCTATTCAAATACTTTGCCCATTTTTTAATCAGGTTTTATTTTTATGCCATTGAGTTGTAGGTGTTTCCTATATGTTTTGGATATTAACCTCTTATCAGATATGTGGTTTGCAAATACAGTTGACGCTTGAATAACACAGGGCTTAGGGGCACTGACCCTTCGAGCAGTCAAAAATCCATGTATAACTTTATATTCAGCCCTCCATATCCATGGTTTCACATCTACAGATTCATCCAACCACAGGTCTTGTAGTACTATAGTATGTATTTAGTGAAAAAAAAATCTGCATTAAGTGAACCTGTGCAGTTCAAACTGGTGTTGTTAAAGAGTCAACTGTATTTTCTCCCATTCTATAAGTTGCCTTTTTACTCTGTTAATTTTTTCTTTTGCTGTGCTAAAGCTTTTTAGTTTGACGTAGTCCCACTTCTCTGTTTTTGCTTTCGTTACCTATGTTTTGGAGGTTATATCCAATAAATCATTGCCAATACCAATGTCAAGAGGCTTTTCCCCTGTGTTTTCATCTAGGAGTTTTAGAGTTTCAGGTCTTATTTTTAAGTCTTTAATCCATTTTGTTTTGTTTTTGTGGTACGCGGGCCTCTCACTGTTGTGGCCTCTCCCGTTGCGGAGCACAGGCTCCGGACGCGCAGGCCCAGCGGCCATGGCTCACGGGCCCAGCCACTCTGCGGCATGTGGGATCTTCCCGGACCAGGGCACGAACCTGTGTCCCCTGCATCATCAGGCGGACTCTTAACCACTGCACCACCGGGGAAGCCCAATCCATTTTGAATTGAGTTTTGTGAATGGCATAAGATAAGGGTCCAGTTTCACTTTTTTGCACAAGGATATCCACTTTTCACCATTTGTTGAAGGGACTATCCTTTCCCCATTGTGTATTCCTGGCACTCTTGTCAAAGATCAATTGACCATACATGTGTAGTTTATTTCTGGGCTGTCTATTCTTTTCTACTGGTTCATACATCTGTCTTTAAGCCACTACCATACTGTTTTAGTTGCCATAGCTTTGTAGTATATTTTGAAAGCAGGAAGTGTGATTTCCCTATGTTTCGTATTCCTTATGTTTCCTTTTAAGTTTTTTTTTTTGTCAGCCTCTTGTTAGCTCCAACTGATAATGCCATCTCAAGCAGCTGCAGTGTTAAACAAGCCCCACTGATTGGTTTTGACATGATCTAGGGATGGGCTGTTCCACAGAGTGAGATATGAACCAAGTCAAAGACAAACCCTTGGAGTGTAGCTTTTCATTGAGGTGCTAGGAAAGTCAAACAGTGACAGTTCTCTGAGGATGGTGCTTTTGGGGAGCACCAGAACTGCTCTGCTTCCTCTAGTGTCAGTTAGGCTGCTGTTTTTCACAACTATCATAGTGGCTACTGAAAAACTGGAGAGAGGGAAATGGGATTATGGAAGTTAAAGTGCCACAAATCTTACTATTCTGACTGCTACTCAGCTGTTTTTCTTGAATAACTGTTCCTCATATTGTTGCAAGCCTTTACTTAATTTCCAGACTTATCAAAAGTTTGATTTTGACAACTTTTGCTGGTGTTCTTTTTGCTTTTATGGAGCAGCAGATTTTCAGAGGTCCTTACTCCAACATTCCAGAATTGCTTTCTCTCCATTTTACTTTTATCCTATCTATATTGTTATATTTGAAAGTGAGTTTCATATTTTGAAAAAAGCGAGTTTCTTAAAGAATGTAGGTGGGTCCTTTTTTTTCACTTCTTTATTGAGATGTATTTTACATACCATAAAACTCATTTTAAATGTACAATTCAGTGGTTTGTAGTAAATTTAACGGAGTTGTTCAACCATTACCACAGTCTAATTTTAGAACATTTTCATCACCCCAGAGATTGTTTTCAGTCACTGTTTCTACTTCCAGCCCAGGCAGCCACTGGTCTACTGTCTGTCCCTATGGATTTGCCTATTCTGGACATTGCATATAAATGGAATCATATAATATATGGCCTTCTTTAACTTAACACAATGTTTTAATTATGTCTAGAACTAGTACTTTTCCCAGTACTGAGGGATTTCCCAGTACCAATGGGCTTTGTGTGTAAGCTGAAGACATCTTCAACAGTCATCTAAGCAGTTGATAACTCCATTGTAGCCTTTACTCCCTGCTTGCGCAGAAACTCAATATTAGTCAGTGGTGAGAGCTTACAGATTTTTCAGGTCTTTCCTGAGCACACACAAAGCTCTGGCCATGTGGACAGTCCTGTGCACATGCATGGCCTTCTAGATTCCTAGAAATATGTCGGAGCTTTTCAGAGCCCCCTAAGGACATTTTATTCCCTAGGATTTCCTTAAGCTTTTTGGTTAACCTATTGTTTGTCTCAGCTACACCACCTCAGCTAGCCAGAAAATTCAACAACTGCCTCTGATTGTTTTTGACAGAAGGTCTCGGGAAAAAGGCTGTTAGCACTGGATGAATTTTGAGCTGAGTCAGATAAAGAGAATGTTGCTTGTGTGATCTTCCAGGGAACCACTAGACAGATCAAGTAATGACAGTTCTCTGGGAATGGGGCTTTAAAGGAACTCCAACTCTGTTCTTTCTTCTTCAGTGGTTGCCAGGCTGCCGATTTCACTGTGATTTGGGGTTGTTGGTCTTCAAGGTTACTAACGACATGAGAGAAAGGGATGAGAAAAAGGCAAGTTAAAATGCCACAAAACTTATTATTCTTACTGATATCCAGCTATGTTTTTTCAATAAATGTTTCCAAGATTGGTTAGTTTTCAGAGTTCTGAAAAAGTTGATTCTGACATTTCTGCCAGTGTTCTCATTGCTTTTATGGCAAGAGAAATTTAAGAGGTTCTTTTTTTTTTTTTTTTTTTTGGCTGTGCTGGGTCTTTGTTGCTGCGTGCGGGCTTTCTCTAGTTGCAGCAAGGGGGGCTACTCTTCGTTGCAGTGTGCGGGCTTCTTATTTTGGTGACTTCTCTTATTGTGGAGCATGGGCTCTAGGTGTGTGGGCTTCAGTAGTTGTGACACGTGGGCTCAGTAGTTGTGGCTCGTGGGCTTTAGAGCACAGGCTCAGCAGTTGTGGCACACGGGCTTAGTTGCTCTGCGGCATGTGGGATCTTCCCGGACCAGGGCTTGAACCCGTGTCCCCTGCATTGGCAGGCGGATTCTTAACCACTGTGCCACCAGGGAAACCCCAAGAGGTTCTTAACTCTGTCATTTTCACTGACATCCCCTTTCTTAACAGCATTTTCTGAAGCTTGAGAGTTTGTGATTTTGGTGAAGTCTAATTTTTTTTATGACTTCTGCTTTTGGTCTTGTAACTAAGATTTCTTTCTAACCCAAGATCACAAAGATTTTCCTCATATGTGTTCTTCTAGAAGATTTATAGTTTTAGCTCCTCATACATTTAGGTCTATGAACCATGTTGAATTAATTTCTGAATTACACATATGGTGTAAGGTTAGGGTTACATTCATCTCTTTGCACATGGATATCCAATAGTCCTACCACTTTTCATTGAAAAGATGATCCTTTCCCAATTAAACTGTCTTGGTACTTTTTTAGAAAATCAATTAACCATAAATGTATGTGTTTTTAAACGTTTTCTCTTTATTCTTCTACTTGTTTTTTACCCTGTTTACTTTTCAGCAATTTGATTATGCTGTGTCTGGGCATGAGTTCTTTGTTATTTCAAATTCTAAGTTTCTTACCTATTCCAACTGCTGCTTTGTAGTTTTCATTGTCTTCATGTACTCCATGCAGTCTCTCTAGGTTTTATAGCTGTATTCAGTGGGAGAGGCAAAAGTGTACTTACTTAATCTTACCTGGAAACAATTCCTAATAGGGGGCTTATTTGTGCTACTCCTTATGCTAAGCATTTTGCACATTAACTCATTTCAGCCTTAGCCCTATAAGGTAGTGGCTGTATTACAATTAATGAAATTGAGCTTCTGAGGGGATAAGTGACTTTCTCAAGGTCAGTTGTTAAGTAACCATGCTAGGACTTAAATCTAGGTCTGTTCTTACATAAAAGTCTGTGCTCTTGATCATGGCATTTATATATGTGGTTTGAAAAGATTTTTTGCCTTTTTAAGTGTGATTTTACTATATCTTGAGATAACTGTGTGTGTGTGTGTGTAATACATATCCCATTTTCTAAACTTAAATCAGTGGGAAAACAACATATATTATCTCTGGAAATATACTTCCTCTGAAATCTTAAACTCCAGTATACTACTCTTAACCACAACCTTTCTCTTATCCTTCTGACTCTCACAACTCTCTTACACTCATTTTACCATTTCTTCAACCCTGTTGAAATCTCCAGTTCCTTGACCTTTTAATTTTTTCCCAATCTGTCATCCCCTTCCTGTCTCCTCTTCCTTCCACATCTCACTTAGACTCCATCATCCATTATTTACCCAAGTTCTTGCCACTGAATCATTCTCCTTGCTTCCTTGTCTGCGTATCATACCCACCCAGCAAATCCTCTACCCAGAATCAATCCAACTAATTGCCTTCTTTCTTTATTTATTTATTCATGGCTTTTGAGCACTACTAGAGAAAAATAGTATAACTTTGTTGATTAGTGCCTCTACAAATTCCTCATTGCTGGTATTGTCTAGAACCTTCTTCTTTCTTCAGCAATCTACCTCCTAGTCCCTGGTCAGCTATTTCATTCCTTATAAATGCCATTTTAGATCTTCATTACTCTTTCCTATCCTACTGTTTCATTATTTTTAGCAGATAGTCTTCTTTCCTATTTCAAAGAAAACAATGCCATCAGTAAGAACCTTCATCCACTTTCTGCCTGACTTTCTGATAACTTCCATATCTTAGCTATCATTTTCTTCAGTCTCAACTCAGTGCTAGGGACATCCTTTCTGCCTAAGGTTAATCTTTATTCCTTTGTGCTGGGTCCTACCCCTCTTATCTCCCCAGGGACCTTAGTCAGTTATCCCCAGTATTACTTCTTTCCTTTCAAGATTTTAACATGATTTGTACCATTTGCCAGTGTCCATGGTGTATGTACTCCTACCATGAACTATCTTTAAAAAATGATAAAAACAAAAAATGCCCTTCAGTTGTTTTGCTACTTGAGCAAACAGTACGTTTAGATTCTCTGCCTTCACTATATACCATAACGAGTAGCAATTGGTTTAAAAATGAAGTATAAAAATTGAAGCCCTAAAAAAGATAGGATTAAACTACATATGTTAATATTTTTGATATCCAAATGGGAAAATATTTTTCCAATATTTAATGAAAAATTTTAAACACAGAAAATTTGAAAGAATTTTATCACAAACACCCAGTGATAACTGACTAGATTATAACATTAATATTTTACTTATTTATCACATCTGTCTATCCCTTTATCCATCTATCAAACCATCTTACTTTATTGATGTATTTTGAATAGATTGCCAGTGTAAATATATGTCCGCCTAAATATGTCAGTATACATATTGTTGACTAGAATTACATATTTACATTTTTTTCTTTTGATATAAAATTTCCATGCAATGAAATGCACACATCTTGAGTATTCATTTGCTGACTTTTAACCAATGTATACATCTTTGTAGTGATGTGTTGGTAAATGTTTAACAGCCAGCTCTCCAGAAAAAGAGACTCTTATATGTATCATTTGCCAGTTTTCGTGATGTACACATTCCCACCATGGCCAGTTTCAAGCTACCAATGTGTTATCACTGAACATGGAGTCGGGAAGTGATGCACACAATCATTGGGCCATGTTCAACACACCACTGCATTTGTGTAACCTAACCCTTATTAACACATAGAAGATTACCCTCACCCCAGAAAGTTCCACCATACTTCTCAGTAATTCCCATCCCACTCTCCTAGAGGCAACTAGTGTTTTGATTTTTTTATGCTATAGATTAGTTTTGCCTGTTCTAGAACTTCAGATAACCAAAACCATACACTATATATTCTTTGTGTAAGGCTTCTTTAACTCAGCATAATATTTTTGAGATTCATTGATATTGTGTGTATCAATAATTTTTCCTTCTCTATATAAAATAAAATTTCTTGGAAGACTTTTCTAAAATCACTGTATTATTTTTCTAGTGCTGCCATAACAAATAACTACAAATCTAGTGGCTTAGAACAACAGAATTGATCCTTTCACGGTAGCTAGAAGTCTGAAATCAAGTTGTTGGCAAGGCCATGTTCTTTCCGAAGGTTCTAGAGGAGGATAGTTCCTTGTCTCTTCTAGCTTCTGGTGATTGCCAACATTCCTTGGTGTTGCAGATGCATCATTCCAGTTCTTGCCTCTGTCATTGCATGACAGTCTCCTTGTGTGTCTATGTTTCTGTGTCTTCACATAGCCTTCTTATTAAGGACACTAGTCTTTGAATTTAGGATCCATCCTAATGCAGTATGACCTCATCTTAACTAATTACGTCTGCCAACCCCCTATTTCCAAATAAAGTCACATATTCAGGTGCTGGATGGACATGAATTTTGAGCGTACACTATTCAACCCAGTATAGTCAGCCCTGTGGCCTCCACAAATTCATATCTGTCTCACGTGCAAAATATATTCACCTCATCACAACATCCCCCAAAGTCTTAACCTATTTCAGCATCAAGTCTAAGTCCCAAATCTCATCTAAATATCAACTCAAAAAGTCCAAAATCTCATTATCTAAATCATCTAAATGAGGTGTAAGTGAGACTCTTGAGTATGTTCCATCCTACGGCAAAATTCCTTTCTGTCCAGAGACCTATGAAACTAGACAAGTTGTCTGCTTCCAAAATACAATGATGAGACAAGCATAGGGTAGGCATTCCCATTCTGAAAGGGCAAAAAGGAAGGAATAAAGGGGTTACTGTTCTAAAGCGAGTTAGCAGCCCAGCAGGGCAAATTCCATTAGATTTCAAGACCTAAGAGTAATGCTCTGGCTTCAACGCTCTGTCTTCTGACGCCAGGGATAGCCTTGCTCTCTGGGTCCTCTGGGACAGCCCTACCATCTTAGCCTACCAGGGCAGCTGCAGCCCCACCCTCTCTGGCTTTTGCACTTGTGACTTCATTTTACCTTCCTTCATTTTACTCTGTCTCTGTCACTTTTACATCAGGCTGGCACTGTTTCTGCTGGTATAAAATCCTTAAAAACCTTGTCAGTCTCTTGTGTATGTCAAGAGATCCACACGGTTAGATATGAGGATTCTTCACAGATCCTTTCTGGATAACCCCTTGTCTATTCCTGGCTTCTGAGGTGGTTGATTTGATCCATGCATCACACACCTAATCTCTTCAGTGAACGTTTGTCCAGCCACACCATTGGCCCTTTTTCCAGAGCATGCTGTCTAGGTAGGCTGAGAATTCTCCAGATCATCAAGTGCTGATTCCTTTTTAAGCAGATATTTACTCAATTTAACTCTCTCCTCTCTCATTTTATTATAAGCATCAGTGAGAAACCTGGCTACATCTTTCACACTTTGCTTGGAAATCTCCTCAGCTAAATATCCAAGTTCATCATTTATAAGTTACACTTTCGACCCAACAGCAGAACTCAATTCAGCCAAGTTTCTGCCACCTTATGATAAAGATTGCCTTTCTTACAGTGTCTAATAACATGTTCATCATTTCCTTCTAAGGCCTCACCAGAAGCACTTTTAATGTTCATATCTCTACCAGCATTTTGTTCATGATGATATATGTATTCTCTGAGATGATAGAAGCTTTCTCTACTGTCCTCTTTACTTCCTTCTGAGCAGTCACCAGAACTGCTATTAACATTCATATTTCTGGGAGGGGGAAAGGTAAGCTGGGACGAAGTAAGAGAGTGGCATGGACATATATACATTACCAAATGTAAAATAGATAGCTAGTGGGAAGCAGTCACATACCACAGGGAGATCAGCTCGGTGCTTTGTGACCACCTAGAGGGGTGGGATAGGGAGGGTGGGAGGGAGATGCAAGAGGGAGGAGATATGAGGATATATGTATACATATAGCTGATTCACTTTGTTATAAAGCAGAAACTAACACACCACTGTAAAGCAATTATACTCCAATAAAGATGTTAAAAAAAATCTCAAGAAAAAAAATTCATATTTCTACCAATGGTCTCTTCAAGGTAACTAGTCTTTTGCTATCAAGCACCTCAAATTCTTCTAGCCTCTATCCATTACCCAATTCCAAAACCACTTCTACAGTTTTAGGTGTTAGTTTCCCAGGGCTGCTGTAACAAAAAACCACAAACTGGATGGCTTAAAGCAACAGAAATTTATTCTTTCACAGTTCTGGAGGCTAGTTCAAATCAAGGTGTTGGCAAGGCTGTGAGGATGAATCTGTTCCATGCCTCTCTGCTAGCTTCTAGTGGTTGCTGGCAGTCCTTGGCTTATAGATGTTTCACTCCAGTCTCTGCTCCTATCATCATATGATATTCTCCCTGTGTGTCTGTGTCTCTGAGTCTTCACATGGTCTTCTTAAAAGGACACCAGTCATTGGATTTAGGGCCCACTCTAATCCAGTATGACCTCGTCTTACCTAATTATATATGCAAATGCTCTATTTCTAAATAAGATTACATTCTGACGTCCTGGGTGGACATAAATTTGGAAGGGATAATGAAAAGGATCATGACAAAGAGTACTTAAAACATATGTTCAGTCAGATCAATAAATAAAACCTTGCTAATACTCCAAGAGTCGCCATATGCCCTTCAGAAATCACAATCCCTGTTAATTTTACTTACCCCTATGCTATAATCACACAACGCATTGTTACTATTATTATTTTGAACACTTATTGTTTAGATCAACTAAGAAAATGAAAAATAATATTTGATTTTACCTTATATTATTGCTTATTTAATACTCTTCCTTTCTTTATGTAGATCTAAGTTTTGCCCCTATATTATATTCCTTCTCCCCAAAGAACTTCTTTTAACATTTCTTGCAGAGTAAGTTGTTTTTGTTTGTCTGAGAAAATCTTTATTTCTCCTACACTTCTGAGGGATAATTTTTGCTGGATATAGACTTCTACACACCACTATGTATAACAACAAGGATTTACTATATAGCACAGGGAGCTATATTCAATATCTTGTAATAACCAATAATGAAAAAGAATCTGAAGCTATATACCTGAAAGTAACACAATATTGTAAATCAACTATAGTTAAATAAAAAAATTGTAACTATGAAAAAAAATGATATCACAACCCCCTGCCCATCAGATATAACCAGTGTCCAGACTTGTGATAGTAATTTCTATGTATTTCTTTGTATTTTTACCACCCATACGTACAGCACTAAACCGTGTTCAGTTTTACCAGTTTTTAAGCACTATACCAATGAATTTTACAATATGTATTCTATTGGGTCTTTCTTTCTACTTAACATTATATTTTTGAGATTTATTCATATTGAAATGTGTAGCCATAGTTCATTCCTCTTCGTTGCAGTATAGTATTCCTTTATCTGAACATACCAACCTTTATCCATTCTACTGTGGTTGGACACGTGAGTTGTTTCCATTTGTGTGGGTATAAGTATCAGTGCTGCTACTGTGATCATTCTTGTACATGTATCCTGGGACACATGTGCAAGAGTTTCTCAGGGTCTAAGAGTGGAATTGAGGGGTGAAGAGTTCACACATCTTCAGCTTTAATAGATGTAAACTCTCTTTACATCTATTAAAGGGATTGTCCCAAGTTAAAATTCCACCAACCATGTGTGAAGGTTCAGGTTGCTCCATATCCTTGTCCATGCTGCGTATTGTCAGACTCTAATCTGATGGGTATTTGCTTATATTTCATTGTATTCTTCTTCCCTTTCTTAATAATTAGCATTCATTTATATTGCTTTTTATTTTCTTAGTCTTTAGTAAAGTGTTATTTTCCATGCCTTCTATTTTTAAAATTTCAAACATGGAGAAAAATTGAAAGAATAGTACATCCATACCCCTCACCGACATTCAACAACTGTTGACATTTTGCAACATTTGCTTTACATCTCTTTTCATCTACATGAGAATGGTTTGTGTGTGTGTGTTTGTGTGTGTGCGTGGTTTATCACTAAACTGTTTGAAAGTAAGAGACATTAAGAAGTTTTACTCCTAAATACTTGATTATGTATCTCCTAAGAATACAAAATGTCTCCTATATTATCACAGTATTATGATCTTAAGATATTTAATATTATCACACTAATATTATCTAACATAGAGTTTGTAATTAGATTTCTCAATTTTAAATCCAGGATGCAATCAGGCATCACACATTGCATTTACTTTGCTTTAGAATAGTTCTGTTGACTCTGCATGTGTGTGTGTGTGCATGCGTGTGTGCGTGCACCTGCACATATCTGTCTGTGTGTCTGATTTTCAGAACATTGATATTTTTCAGGAGTCCAGGTCTATGTTGTTTGTTTCATTGTGATTTTAATTTCATTTTCTTGATGAGGTTGGAAACCTTCTCAGACATTTATTGACCATTTGGATAGCCTCCTTTGTGAAATGGCCGTTCAATTCATTTGCCCTTTTAGCAAATGTAGAAATGTCTGTTTCCTGCATGAATGTCTTTCCATCTGTTTTTATCTGTGTCCAGATGCAGTCTTGTTTCAGAGGTCACTCTAGGTATGCATCAAAGCAGTAGTTCAGCCCCAAAGCCCTATGGTAGATATGGCAGATCTCAATGATAACTACTTACCTTCAGTACTGCTACAGAGAAGAGGGAGGTAGAAAAGTGTTGTGATTATATGTCATGAATAGTCTTATCTCCAAACTTCATCTCTAATCTTACATGCATTTCTTATAAATTTAAAAAAGTTCTTTATCATTGTGGATACTTGCTCTTTGTTGGTTATATGTGTTGAAATTGTCTATTCCCATTCTTTGGCTTATCATTTCACTGCCTTTATGGTTTCTTTTCATGAATAAAAGTTCTTCTTTTTTTTTTCCTCCCGGTACATGGGCCTCTCACTGTTGTGGCCTCTCCCGTTGCGGAGCACAGGCTCCGGACGCGCAGGCTCAGTGACCATGGCTCACAGGCCCAGCCGCTCCGCGGCATGTGGGATCTTCCCAGACCGGGGCACGAACCCAGGTCCCCTGCATCAGCAGGCGGACTCTCAACCACTGCGCCACCAGGGAAGCCCTCTCATGTGATTTTGATTGAGATTCCATCAAGGAAATCAGTTAAGGACAATTGACTTGTTTATAGTATGAATCTTCAAATCTTGGAATGTAAATATGGTATATATTTTCATTCATTTAATTGTTCTTTAATGTATATTTTCTGTTTTCTATTCTAACATTTTGTGAAACTGAATAGGTTTTTTTCTTAATTTTTAAACAGCTTTATTAGGTATATAATTTACATATAATGAAATTCACCTATTGTGTTCAATTAGGTGCATTTTACTAAATTTATTGAATTATCAATCATTACTACATCCAATTTTAGGACTTTTCCATGACTGCAAATTCCCTTGAACCCATTTGTGGTAAATTACTCCCATGTCTACCCTAAACCTTTGTCTCTACAAATTTGTCATTTCTAGATATTTCATATAAATAGAATCTTATAATATATGATCTTTGAAATTTTGCTTCTTTCAGGTAGCATGATGTTTTTGAAGTTTGCTCATGTTGTAGCATGTATCAGCAATTCATTCCTTTTTGTTGCTAAATAGTTTTCCGTTGTATAGATATACCACATTTTGTTTATCCCTTTACCACTTGATGACACTGGGTTGTTTCCACTTTGGGGCTGTTATGAACAATGCTGTAAACATTCATGTCCAGGTTTTTGTGTGGATATGTTTTCATTTCTCTTGAGTGAATAGAATTTCTGGGTCATACAGTAACTCTATGTATAAACTTTTGAGGAACTGCCAAACTGTTTTCCAATGTTTCCAACTGTTTCCCAAGTAAAATGGAGGCACCATTTTACTTTCTCATCAGTGATGTATGAGCGTTCCTACTTCTCTACATCCTTGCTAACACTTACTATTGCATATTTTTTTATTCAGCTATTCTTGTGGGTGTGTACTGTTATCTGATTGTAGTTTTAATTTAAATTTCTGTAGTAACAAATAATCTTGATACTTTTTCAAGTGTTTATGAGCCATTCGTATGTCTTTTTTTGATGAAATGTCTATTCAAATCTTTTACCCAGTTTTTGATTGGGTTGTTTGTTTTCTTAGTATTGAGTGGTAAGTGTTCTTTATGTATTCTGAATACAAGTCCTTTACAAGATATATGCTTTGCAATTATTTTCTTCCAGTCTGTTTCTTTTTGTTTTCTTAATGGTGTTTTTTGAAGCACAAAAGTTTTTAATTTTAATGAAGTTCAATTTATTAATTTGTTCTTTTATGACTTGTGCTTTTGGTATCATATCTAAGAAATCTTTGCTTAATTCAAGGTCAGAAAGATATTCTCCTATGTTTTCTTCTAGAATAGTTTTAGCCTTTACAATTATATTTATTATTAATTTTATTTTTCTGTGTGAGATAAGGAATCAAAATTCATATTTTTGTATGTGTATGTCCAATTGTCCCAGCATTGTTAATTGTAAAGATTATTATTTCCCCATTGAATTTTCTTGGCACTTTTGTAGAAAAATCAGTTGATCACAAATGTTAGTGTTTATTTCTGGACACTCATGTTGATTCCATTGATCTATATGCGTACACTGTATATATGCCTATCCTTATGCTCTGAATCTCTTTACCTTTATAGTAAGTTTCAAAATCAGATAGTGTAACTCCTCCAATTTTGTTCCTTTTTCTCAAAATTGCTTTGGTTATTCTAGTTCCTTTGTATTTCCATGTAAATTTTAGAAGCAGCTTGTCAACTTTTTTACAAAAAAAGCCTGCTGGAATTTTATACAGATTGTGTTGAATCTGTAATTCAATTTGGGGAAATTGCTGTTTTAATAATATTGAATATTCTAATCCATGAATATGTAATGCATCTTCCTTTATTTTGATTTTCTATAATTTATTTCAGCAATGTTTTGAATTTTTCAGATTATATATACTTCTTTTACTAAGTTCTAAATATTTTATTCATTTTGAGGATATTATGAATAGAATTTTTCTTATTTCATTTTCTGATTGTTACATGTAAATATATAGGAATACAGTTGTATATCCATCTTGTATTCTGTGACTAAACTCTTTTATTAGCTATAGTAGTTCAGTGCATACCTTAGGATTTTCTACATAGACAATCATGTTGCCTATGAATAAAGACAGTTATTTTTTCCTTTCCTATCTGGTTCCCAGTCTAAGGGGGAAAACATTCAGTTTTTAACCATTAACTATGATCTTACCTCTAGGGTTTTTGTGCATGCTCTTTAGCAGTATATTACTTTTTTATGGGTACTGTAATTACCATAAATTTAATGGCTTAAAGCAACACAGAATTTTTCTCTTACAGTTCTAGAGGTCAAAAGTCCTAAAATCAAGATGTCCACAGGGCTGCATTTCTTCTGGGGTTCTCTAGGAGAGCCTTTTCCAGCTTCTGGAATCCACCTGCATTGCTTGGTTAATGGCCCCTTCCTCACATTACTCCAACCTCTACTTCCATCCTACCTCTCCTACTGTTTCTGACTCTTCTTCCTCCTTCTTATAAGGACCCTTGTAAATTACATTGGGATCACCTGCATAATCAGTGACTTAATCACATCTGCAGAGTTCCTTTTACCATGAGACATTTTCACAGATCCTAGGGTGTAGGATGCAGGCATCTTTGGTGCCTACCACGTGCACGTAGAGGAGATTCCCTTCTATTCCTAATTATTTGAGGATTTTTTGAAAATCATGAATGGGTGTTGGATTTTTTGTACTACTTTTTCTGCACCTACTGTAGTGAGCATGTGGTTTAAAGTTTTAATCTGTTAACATGACATATTTTACTAATTGATTTTTAGATGTGAAAACAATCTTTCATTCCTGGGATAAATACACTTATAAGTGTATCATGATAATCATTTTTATATGTTGCTGGATTAAGCTTGCTAATATTTTGTTAAGGATTTTTGTGTCTGTTTTCATGAGGGATATTGGTCTGTGGTTTTCTTTTCTTGTGATGTCTTTCCTTAGCTTTGGTTTCGGTGTAATAATGACATAGTAGAATAAGTTGGAAAATATTCCCTCCTCCTTTATTTTCTGAAAGTGTTTGTGCAGGGTCGATATTATTTCTTAAATATTTGATAGAATTCACAAATGAAACCATCCGTACCTGGACTTTTCTTTGTGAGCAGTTTGTTGATTACTAATTCAGCCTGTATATCTTATAGGTTTTTCAGCTGTTCTTCTTGAGACTGCTTTGTTAATTTATATCTTCCTTTGAATTTGTTCATTCATCTAAGCTTTCTCATTTGTTGGCCTAAAGTTATAATTAATGTTCCCTTTTAATCATTTCCATTTCTATAGGGTCAGTAATGATGCCTCCCTTTTAATTATTGACTTTAGTCATTTTTGTCTTCTCTCTTATTTTCTTGGTTGGTCTAGCTAAGGGTTTGCCATTTTGTTAATCTTTTCAAAGAACCAGCTTTTGGTTTCATTGATTCTTCTCTACTTTTAATGTTTTGTGTTGCACTGATTCCCTAATCTTTATTATTTCCTTCCTACTCCTTTGTATTTAGTTCGCTCTTTTTCTACTTTCCTAAGTTGGAAGCTCAGATTATAGATTTGAAAACATTCTTTACTGATATAAGTGTTTAAAGCTTTGTACATTGTTTTTTGTTTGTTTCTTTTTGTTTTTTGTTTTTGTCCAGTGACAACATCACGCACAGAGTGCATGATGCATTTTATTTTTTTTATTTATATTTGTTTACATCTTTATTGGAGTATAATTGCTTTACAATGGTGTGTTAGTTTCTGCTTTATAAAAAAGTGAATCAGTTATACATATACATATGTTCCCATATCTCTTCCCTCTTGCATCTCCCTCCCTCCCACCCTCCCTATCCCACCCCTCCAGGCGGTCACAAAGCACCGAGCTGATCTCCCTATGCTATGCGGCTGCTTCCCACTAGCTATCTACCTTACGTTTGGTAGTGTATATATATCCATGCCTCTCTCTCGCCTTGTCACAGCGTACCCTTCCCCCTCTGTGTATCCTCAAGTCCATTCTCTAGTAGGTCTGTGCCTTTATTCCTGTCTTACCCCTAGGTTCTTCATGACATTTTTTAAAATTCTATATATATGTGTTAGCATATGGTATTTGTCTCTCTTTCTGACTTACTTCACTCTGTATGACAGACTCTAGGTCTATCCACCTCATTATAAATGGCTCAATTTTGTTTCTTTTTATGGCTGAGTAATATTCCATTGTATATATGTGCTACATCTTCTTTATCCATTCATCCGATGATGGACACTTAGGTTGTTTCCATCTCCAGGCTATTGTAAATAGAGCTGCAATGAACATTTTGGTGCATGACTCTTTTTGAATTATGGTTTTCTCAGGATATATGCCCAGTAGTGGGATTTCTCGGTCATATGGTAGTTCTATTTTTAGTTTTTTAAGGAACCTCCATACTGTTCTCCACAGTGGCTATATCAATTTACATTCCCACCAACAGTGCAAGAGGGTTCCCTTTTCTCCACACCCTCTCCAGCATTTATTGTTTCTAGATTTTTTGATGATGGCCATTCTGACTGGTGTGAGATGATATCTCATTGTAGTTTTGATTTGCATTTCTCTAATGATTAATGATGTTGAGCATTCTTTCATGTGTTTGTTGGCAGTCTGTATATCTTCTTTGGAGAAATGTCTGTTTAGGTCTTCTGCCCACTTTTGGATTGGGTTGTTTGTTTTTTTGTTATTGAGCTGCATGAGCTGCTTAAAAATTTTGGAGATTAATCCTTTGTCAGTTGCTTCATTTGCAAATATTTTCTCCCATTCTGAGGGTTGTCTTTTGGTCTTGTTTATGGTTTCCTTTGCTGTGCAAAAGCTTTGCAGTTTCATTAGGTCCCATTTGTTTATTTTTGTTTTTATTTCCATTTCTCTAGGAGGTGGGTCAAAAAGGATCTTGCTGTGATTTATGTCATAGAGTGTTCTGCCTATGTTTTCCTCTAAGAGTTTGATAGTTTCTGGCCTTACATTTAGGTCTTTAATCCATTTTGAACTCATTTTTGTGTATGGTGTTAGGGAGTGATCTAATCTCATACTTTTACATGTACTGGTCTAGTTTTCCCAGCACCAGTTACTGAAGAGGCTGTCCTTTTCCACTGTACATTCCTGCCTCCTTTATCAAAGATAAGGTGACCATATGTGCGTGGGTTTATCTCCGGGCTTTCTATCCTGTTCCATTGAGCTATGTTTCTTTTTTTGTGCCAGTACCATACTGTCTTGATTACTGCAGCTTTGTAGTATAGTCTGAAGTCAGGGATCCTGATTCCTCCAGCTCCGTTTTTTGTTCTCAAGATTGTTTTGGCTATTCGGGGTCTTTTGTGTTTCCATACAAATTGTGAAATTTTTGTTCTAGTTCTGTGAAAAATGCCAGTGGTAGTTTGATAGGGATTGCATTGAATGTGTAGATTGCTTTGGGTAGTAGAGTCATTTTCACAATGTTGATTCTTCCAATCCAAGAACATGGTATATCTCTCCATCTATTTGTATTATCTTTAATTTCTTTCATCAGTGTCTTATAATTTTCTGCATACAGGTCTTTTGTCTCCTTAGGTAGGTTTATCCCTAGATATTTTATTCTTTTTGTTGCAGTGGTAAATGGGAGTGTTTTCTTGATTTCACTTTCAGATATTTCATCATTAGTGTATAGGAATGCCAGAGATTTCTGTGCATTAATTTTGTATTCTGAACTTTACCAAATTCATTGATTAGCTCTAGTAGTTTTCTGGTAGCATCTTTAGGATTCTCTATGTATAGTATCATGTCATCTGCAAACAGTGACAGCTTTACTTCTTTTCCGATTTGGATTCCTTTTATTTCCTTTTCTTCTCTGATTGCTGTGGCTGAAACTTCCAAAATTTTGAATAAGAGTGGTGAGAGTGGGCCACCTCGTCTTGTTCCTGATCTTAGTGGAAATGCTTTCAGATTTTCACCATTGAGGACGATGTTGGCTGTGGGTTTCTCATACATGGCCTTTATTATGTTGAGGAAAGTTCCCTCTATGCCTACTTTCTGCAGGGTTTTTATCATAAATGGGTGTTGAATTTTGTTGAAAGCTTTCTCTGCATCTATTGAGATGATCATATGGTTTTTCTCCTTCAGTTTGTTAATATGATTTATTACATTGATTGATTTGCGTATATTAAAGAATCCTTGCATTCCTGGAATAAACCCCACTTGATCATGGTGTGTGATCCTTTTAATGTGCTGTTGGATTCTGTTTGCTAGTATTTTGTTGAGGATTTTTGCATCTATGTTCATCAGTGATATTGGCCTGTAGTTTTCTTTCTTTGTGACATCCTTGTCTGGTTTTGGTATCAACATGATGGTGGCCTCATAGAATGAGTTTGGGAGTGTTCCTCCCTCTGCTATATTTTGGAAGAGTTTGAGAAGGATAGGTGTTAGCTCTTCTGTAAATGTTTGACAGAATTCGCCTGTGAAGCCATCTGGTCCTGGGCTTTTCTTTGTTGGAAGATTTTTAATCACAATTTCAATTTCAGTGCTTGTGATTGGTCTGTTCATATTTTCTGTTTCTTCCTGATTCAGTCTTGGCAGGTTGTGCATTTCTAAGAATTTGTCCATTTCTTCCAGGTTGTCCATTTTATTGGCATAGAGTTGCTTGTAGTAATCTCTCATGATCTTTTGTATTTCTGCAGTGTCACTTGTTACTTCTCCTTTTTCATTTCTAATTCTGTTGATTTCAGTGTTCTCCCTTTTTTTCTTGATGAGTCTGGCTAATTGTTTATCAATTTTGTTTATCTTCTCAAAGAACCAGCTTTTAGTTTTATCGATCTTTGCTATTGTTTCCTTCATTTCTTTTTCATTTATTTCTGATCTGATTTTTATGATTTCTTTCCTTCTGCTAACTTAGGGTTTTTTTTGTCCTCCTCTCTCTAATTGCTTTAGGTGCAAGGTTAGGTTGTTTATTCGAGATGTTTCCTGTTTCTTAAGGTAGGATGGTATTGCTATAAACTTCCCTCTTACAACTGCTTTTGCTGCATCCCATAGATTTTTGGGTCGTCGTGTCTCCATTGTCATTTGTTTCTAGGTATTTTTTGATTTCCTCTTTGATTTCTTCAGTGATCACTTCGTTATTAAGTAGTGTATTGTTTAGCCTCCATGTGTTTGTATTTTTTACAGATCATTTCCTGTAATTGATATCTAGTCTCATAGCGTTGTGGTTGGAAAAGATACTTGATACAATTTCAATTTTCTTAAATTTACCAAGACTTGATTTGTGACCCAAGATACGATCTATCCTGGGGAATGTTCCATGAGCACTTGAGATAAATGTGTATTCTGTTGTTTTTGGATGGAAAGTCCTATAAATATCAATTAAGTCCGTCTTGTTTAATGTATCATTTAAAGCTTGTGTTTCCTTATTTATTTTCATTTTGGATGATCTGTCCATGGGTGAAAGTGGGGTGTTAAAGTCCCCTACTATGAATGTGTTACTGTCGATTTCCCCTTTTATGGCTGTTAGTATTTGCCTTATGTATTGAGGTGCTCCTATGTTGGGTGCATAAATGTTTACAATTGTTATATCTTCTTCTTGGATCAATCCCTTGATCATTATGTAGTGTCCTTCTTTGTCTCTTCTTATAGTCTTTATTTTAAAGTCTATTTTGTCTGATATGAGAATTGCTACTCCAGCTTTCTTTTGGTTTCCATTTGCATGAAATATCTTTTTCCATCCCCTTACTTTCAGTCTGTATGTGTCTCTAGATCTGAAGTGGGTCTCTCGTAGACAGCAAATATATGGGTCTTGTTTTTGTATCCATTCAGCCAATCTGTGTCTTTTGGTGAGAGCATTTAGTCCATTTACATTTAAGGTAATTATTGATATGTATGTTCCTATTCCCATTTTCTTAATTGTTTTGGGTTCGTTATTGTAGGTCTTTTCCTTCTCTTGTGTTTCTTGCCTAGAGAAGTTCCTTTAGCATTTGTTGTAAAGCTGGTTTGGTGGTGCTGAACTCTCTCAGCTTTTGCTTGTCTGTAAAGGTTTTAATTTCTCCATCAAATCTGAATGAGATCCTTGCTGGGTAGAATAATCTTGGTTGCAGGTTTTTCTCTTTCATCACTTTAAATATGTCCTGCCAGTCCCTTCTGGCTTGCAGAGTTTCTGCTGAAAGATCAGCTGTTAACCTTATGGGGATTCCCTTGTGTGTTATTTTTCTCTTGCTGCTTTTAATATGTTTTCTTTATATTTAATTTTTGACAGTTTGATTAATATGTGTCTTGGCGTATTTCTCCTTGGATTTATCCTGTATGGGACTCTCTGTTCTTCCTGGACTTGATTAACTATTTCCTTTCCCATATTAGGGAAGTTTTCAACTATAATCTCTTCAAATATTTTCTCAGTCCCTTTCTTTTTCTCTTCTTCTTCTGGAACCCCTATAATTCGAATGTTGATGCGTTTAACATTGTCCCAAAGGTCTCTGAGACTGTTCTCAGTTCTTTTCATTCTTTTTTCTTTATTCTGCTCTGCAGTAGTTATTTCCACTATTTTATCTTCCAGGTCACTTATCCGTTGTTCTGCCTCAGTTATTCTGCTATTGATCCCATCTAGAGTATTTTTAATTTCATTTATTGTGTTGTTCATTGTTGTTTGTTTCATCTTTAGTTCTTCTAGGTCCTTGTTAAATGTTTCTTGCATTTTGTCTATTCTGTTTCCAAGATTTTGGATCATCCTTACTATCATTATTCTGAATTCTTTTTCGGCTAGACTGCCTATTTCCTCTTCATTTGTTAGGTCTGGTGGGTTTTTATCTTGGTCCTTCATCTGCTGCGTGTTTTTCTGTCTTCTCATTTTGCCTGTCTTACTGTGTGTGGGGTCTCCTTTTTGCAGGCTGCAGGTTCGTAGTTCCCGTTGTTTTTGGTGTCTGTCCCCAGTGGCTAAGGTTGGTTCAGTGGGTTGTATAGGCTTCCTGGTGGAGGGAACTAGTGCCTGTGTTCTGGTGGATGAGGCTGGATCTTGTCTTTCTGGTGGGCAGGTCCACGCCTGGTGGTGTGTTTTGGGGTGTCTGTGGACTTATTATGATTTTAGGCAGCCTCTCTGCTAATGGGTGAGGTTGTGTTCCCGTCTTGCTAGTTGTTTGGGATAGGGTGTCCAGCCCTGTAGCTTGCTGGTCGTTGAGTGAAGCTGGGTGCTGGTGTTGAGATGGAGATCTCTGGGAGGTTTTCGCCGTTTGATATTATGTGGAGCTGGGAGGTCTCTTGTGGACCAGGGTTCTGAATTTGGCTCTCCCACCTCAGAGGCACAGTGCTGACTCCTGGCTGCAGCACCAAGAGCCTTTCATCCACACGGCTCAGAATAAAAGGGAGAAAAAGTAGAAAGAAAGAATTAGTAGAAGAAGAAAAAAAGAAAGAGAAAGAAAGAAAGAAAGAAAGAAAAAAAAGGAGGGAGGGAGGAAGGAAAAGAAGAAAGAAAGAAAATAAAGTAAAATAAAATAAAGTAATATAAAATATAATAGTTATTAAAATAAAAAAGTAATTATTAAGAAAAAAAACGGACGGATAGAACCCTAGGACAAATGGTGGAAGCAAAGCTATACAGACAAAATCTCACACAGAAGCATACACTTACACACTCACAAAAAGAGGAAAAGGGGAAAAAAGTCATAAATCTTGCTCTCAAAGTCCACCTCCTCAATTTGGGATGATTCATTGTCTAAAGGAGGGAAGGAAGGAAAGAAAGAAAGAAAGAAGATAAAGTAAAATAAAATAAAGTTATTAAAATAAAAAATAATTATTAAGAAAAGAATTTAAAAAAAAAACAAAAACGGACAGACAGAACCCTAGGACAAATGGTGGAAGCAAAGCTATACAAGACAAAATCTCACACAGAAGCATACACATACACACTCACAAAAAGAGGAAAAGGGGAAAGAATCATAAATCTTGCTCTGAACGTCCACCTCCTCAATTTGGGATGATTCGTTGTCTATTCATGTATTCCACAGATGCAGGGTACATCAAGTTGATTGTAGAGCTTTAATCCACTGCTCTTGAGGCTGCTGGGAGAGATTTCCCTTTCTCTTCTTTGTTCTCACAGCTCCGAGGGGCTCAACTTTGGATTTGGCCCCGCCTCTGCGTGTAGGTCGCCGGAGGGCGACTGTTCTTTGCTCAGACAGGACGGGGTTTAAGGAGCCGCTGATTCAGGGACTCTGGCTCACTCAGGCCGGGGGGAGGGAGGGGCACAGATGCGGGGCGGGCCTGCGGTGTCAGAGGCCGGCGTGACGTTGCACCAGCCTGAGGCGCGCCGTGCGTTCTCCTGGGAGAGTTGTCCCTGGATCCCGGGAACCTGGCAGTTGCGGACTGCAGAGGCTCCCTGGAAGGGGGGGTGTGGATAGTGACCTGTGCTCGCACACAGGCTTCTTGGTGGCGGCACCAGCAGCGTTAGCGTCTCATGCCCGTCTCTGGGGTCCGCGCTTTTAGCCACGGCTCATGCCCGTCTCTGGAGCTCCTTTAAGCAGCGCTCTTAATCCCTTCTCCTCTCGCACCAGGAAGCAAAGAGGGTGGAAAAAGTCTCTTGCCTCTTCGCAGGTCCAGACTTTTCCCTGGACTCCCTCCCGGCTAGCCGTGGTGCACCAGCCCCTTCAGGCTGTGTTCATTCCGCCAACCCCAGTCCTCTCCCGAGCCTCAGCTCCCAGCCCCGCCCGCCCCGGCGGGTGAGTAGACAAGCCTCTCGGCCTGGTGAGTGCCGGTCGGCACCGATCCTCTGTGTGGGAATCTCTCCGCTTTTCCCTCCGCACCCCTGTTGCTGCACTCTTCTCCGTGGCTCCGAAGCTTCCCCGCTCCGCCACCCGCAGTCTCTGCCCGCGAAGGGGCTTCCTAGTGTGTGGAAACCTTTCCTCCTTCACAGCTCCCTCCCACTGGTGCAGGTCCCGGCCCTATCCTTTTGTCTGTTTTTTCTTTTCTCTTTTACCCTACCCAGGTATGTGGTGGGTTTCTTGCCTTTTGGGAGGTCTGAGGTCTTCTGCCAGCGTTCAGTAGGTGTTCTGTAGGAGTTGTTCCACGTGTAGATGTATTTCTGGTGTATCTGTGGGGAGGAAAGTGATCTCTGCATCTTACTCTTCCACCATCTTCCCAGAAGCTCCTCTGTACATTGTTTTATCTGTATCCATAAGTATTATGTTGTGTTTTCATTTTCATTTAGTTCAGAGTATTTTAAAATCTCCTATGGAAGTTCTTTGACCTATGGATTATTTAGAAGTGTGTTGTTTAATTTCCAGATATTTATATTTCCTCAGATTTCTTCTAGCAGTATATCTCTAATGTGATTCCATTATGGTCAGAGAAATACTTTGATTTCAGACTTTAAAATTTTTTTGAAGCATACTCCCACCTTGGAACCCTCACTCCAATATCAGGATGATAGATTACTTCACTTCCTGTAAGGCTTCTCTCAAATGTCACCTTCTCAATGAGACCTACTCAGACCAACAGTAAAATTGCAACCAACACTACCACCACCTTCTAGCCCTTCCAGTTATCCCTTATGCTGCTGTACTTTTTCTTTTTCATAGCACTCATAACCTTCTAGCATACCATATAATTTACTTAGTTCTTTGAAGATAGGGATCTTTGTTTTATTAATGTGTCCCAAGAACCTAGAATACTACCTGGATCATAATAGTCACCGAATAAATATTTTTGAGTATATACATTAGTATATTCATCCACTTGGTCATATGTAACCAAAATTTGTTCACTTTTGTTGTAATATAGGATTTCATTATATAAACTTACTACAATTTTATAATTGATTCTTCTTAGGTGGATACTTATATTTTTGCTAGTTTCAGGCCTGTTATAAATAGTACTGATCTAAATATTCTTATTATTGTATTCTGGTGCACTATGCCCAAATTATTCTAGGGTATATATGTAGGAGTGGAATTGATGGGTCATATTATGAGCATATATTCAGCATTAGTAGGTAATGTCATGGTGATTTGCACTGTGGCTGCACATTCCTACCAGCAATGTATGGGGGCTCCATTTGCTCTACAGCCTCACTGACATGTGGTATTGGTATTCCCTTCTTAATTAGTATTTCCCTGAATTCTAATATTGAGCACTTTTGCATATATTTATTAGCCAGTGTATTTCCTCTTTTGTGAGGCACCTTTTTCTGTCTTTTGCCCATTTTCCTAATGATTGTGTTCTTTATCAGTTATTTGTATAGCAAATATCTTTTTCCATTCCGTGAGTTTTCTGTTTAGGATATTTTGATGAACAGAAGCTTTTAATTTTAATGTAGTTGAATTTGTCGATATATTCCTTAATGGTTAATGCTTTTTGAGTCTTAAGAAATCCTTCCATAAATATTCTTATACCTTGCTGGTGGAAATGCAGAATAGTACAATTCCTACAGAGTGGAATTTAGCAACGTATAGAAAAATTACATACACATTTGCCTTTTATCTCAGCAGTGCCACTTCTTGGAATCTATTTCAAATATATACTGAGAAAATACAAAATCCTGTATGCAGAAGGCTGTTTGTCAGGGCATTATTCACAATAGCAGAAAAGACTGGAAACAACACCAAGGTGCATCAGTAAGGGAGTAGTTGAATAAACTATTGTACATCCACACAATGAAGTACTATGCAGCTATAAGAAGGAAAGGGAAGAGCTCTATACATTAATATGGAATTATCACCAGGATATATTGCTAAGTGCAAAAAAGTAAATTGTAGAAAGTGAAGTAAGTTACCTTTTACGTAGGACAGGGGGTGTAATGAATTTTATATATATATATATATATATATATAAACACACACATACACATAAATATGTGTGGTGTGTTTGTGCCTATTTGCTTATATTTCAAAAAATAAACAATGGAACCATAAATCCAAAACCTAATAAAATTATAACTTATGGAGAAGGAAAGGAGTGGGATGAAGGGGACAGAGGTGGAAGTGAGACTTCTGTGAAGGTACTGTATAACACAGTTTTCACTTTAGACCCATGTAAATGTTTTGTGTAGTTTAAAAATTTAATCAAAAGGGAAAAAAGATCAATCCTTAACATTTGTAAACAGCCTGAAGCAAATGAGCCTAACTATGAATAAAGTTGGTAGCATAACCATATAGAGAAAATAATTATTTAAAATAACTTCAAAACAGTATTTGTATATTCCGAGTGAGATATATTTTAAGGTCAAAAGTAACTGCAAAGAATTATAAAACTGTATTAAGTAGTTTTGTTGTTGATAGTCATATTAGTATTGTTGATAACCATATTAGTATTGTTACTGACACTTAAAAGTTCTATATATTGTAGGAAAAAGCTAATAAATAATTTTGTTAATATCATTAGGAGCCAATATCTTAAGCACATGTGAAAAGAGATACAAGTCAAAAATCAAGGAGTTTGAGTTAAAACCTTGTAATCTTAAATTTGAAGTGGAAATACCAGTATGAATTTATGATTTATTTTTCGTAAAAATTTTCCTACCTTTGTTCACTGAAAAGGCCTAGAAGCAACAACAACTCAACATTTATGAACAGAACTAGCAACGTATTGTGGTTTCTAAACACTATTTCCCACTAACAGGAGCCAGTGGTCCTTAGAGAAATATTCCAGCTTTGAGTCAAGAAATATGCAAGATGAGCTTAAGACATCTTGCTGTGCCAGAAAACTGGAAAGCAATACAGGAGCCAATTTTAAGGGACTTTCACTAGTCCTGAGTGGGATAATTTGACTACTAAAAAAAATGACTACATTTAATTGAAACACATCAAATATATGAAAATACAGGTCTCACAATTATACTAAAAATCATTATTTTTAACACTTTTAAAGTACCAACTTGGGCTTCCCTGGTGGCGCAGTGGTTGGGAGTCCGCCTGCCGATGCAGGGGGCGCACGCGGGTTCGTGCCCCGGTCCGGGAGGATCCCGGGTGCTGCGGAGCGGCTGGGCCCATGAGCCGTGGCCGCTGGGCCTGCGCGTCCGGAGCCTGTGCTCTGCGGCGAGAGAGGCCACAGCAATGAGAGGCCCACATACCGCCAAAAAAAAAAAAAAAGTACCAACTCATTACTTTTATAGTTGGTAAATAATGGGAAGCAAATCAAGCATTTATCCTGCTTTTGCTGTATGAACTGTATGTAGGGAAACCACATAGTTGATGACGGTAAGTCCATTATAGAATTCCAGATAATAAATACAGAAGAAATAATAGAAATAATAAGTACAAAATAAATAATAGAATTAGGGGAGCCCCGTTTTACAACTCTTAATAAATTAATGGATTTAGGCAATGGTCATCAATAGATGCAAAACCCCTTAGGTGAAATGTGAATGGGAAAACTTCATAATGGAAAGATCAGACTAATACCACCTGAATCCACTGATCAATTTTAGCATCACTAGAAAGGGGACCACTAAACATTATGTGCCTTATGACATGATGTAATAGGAAATACACATCTATATAATATAAGGAGGATTCTTGCCTAAAAATATTGAACCCAAATCTAAATCAGCACTATCCAATTCACCTTTCTACAATGATGTAAATGGTTTTTATTCTGCCCATTATGGTATCCACTAGCCACATGTGCTTGTTGAGCATTTGATATTCCTAATTTAACAGAGGAACTGACATTTTAAAAATTAATTTAAATAGACTCATGTGGCTAGTGGCCACATTGAAAGCATAGCTCTAGTTTTAACTGCCAGTTTGTAAGAAATAGAGGGGATTGAGGAACAAGTTAAATAATATGAGGAGCAGCCAGTCAAATTCATTTGTTCTATGAACAAATGATGTGGTTTCTCTATAAATCAATGGGATGGGGAAGAAACAGGTTGGAGGGGTGGGAAAGAAGGGGCACTGTTTGTTTGTTTTTTTAATGAGGCTTAAAAGATATAACAGCCAATGGCTGGTTTAGATCCTAAACCAAGTGTAAAAAGATATCTTTGAGAAAATCAGGGCCATTTGAATATGAACTCAGTAGTAGATAATGCTAAGGAATTATTATTAATTTTGTGAAGTGTGATAATGCCATACTAACATTTTTCAAATGTCTTTATCAGTTAGATGCATGTACTTGCATGACCCTGAGAGTGAGCACCTCAAATTTTGTACCCCAGGTGCCTCACTTGCCTTACCATAAGCCCAGCCTTGCCCAAGATGCACTGTAATAACATAGCTATATATTATTGTCATTTTTCACAGGTTGTAAACACCTGCCCCAGCAGAGTTTCATTATCTGAGATTCAAATTTTAATTTCTATTAATTTGTCAAAGGTTGTATTGGTAGGCTTTGTAGAACTTCCCTATCTCTTTGTCTTGATCCAGATGAATCCCAAAAGAAGAACAAAGGTGATCCCATGAACAACCTGGAAAATTTTTACCAAGAGATGATAATGAAAAAACGTCTTGAAGAGTTCCAACTAATGAGAGGTGAACCCTTTGCTTCCCACTCACTGGTCTCAGCTACATCAGTGGGAGATAGTGGCACAGCTGAGAACCCGTCATTACTCCAGGACAAGGGAAAACAGGCAGCACAGGGTAAAGGTCCCAGTCTCCATGTGGCAAAAGTTATTGATAATTCACCTGAGCAGTGTTGGACGGGGCCTAAGAAGCTGACGCAGCCAATAGAATTTGTCCCAGAAGATGAGATCCAGAGAAATCGTTTGTCAGAGGAAGAGATCCGAAAAATTCCTATGTTTTCTTCATATAATCCAGGGGAGCCAAACAAGGTATAGGCCAAACCAAGAAAAAAAAATGGGTTTTTTTTATTTACTTCTACCTAAAGTAATACTTTTATATTAGCTTTGATTATACCAAAGAATCATGACATAGGCACAGTGATTGTGTTTTTCCTTAACCTTGACTATTCATTCTCTGCTATATAAGTAGCTCTGACTGTATAAGTAACATATTTCCTTATGATGTTCTTTGTGGTTTTCTAAGGTCTTAAGCTACTCTTAGACTTTTAAAGAAATCTTGATCAGACTCTTGATGGACTCTAGTCCATACCCACTAGAAACCCTCAACTGAAAAAAAGTGACCTCTAATTTCCTAGGCTACTAATAAATCAAGTAGTATTCATAGTACCACCATATCTGGTAGCCATGGTGCCTGGTTGTGAGTAGGGTTTACTATTACCACATGAGTTTTCTCTTCAGAATGCTCCACCTGGCTTTTATATGACATATGACTTAAGTTGCTGATAGCTAAGCAGCAAAGTGAAAGCACAGGGCCTCTAAGCCTTGAGGAATTGGCAAATATCTAAGAAAAGTTGTAAATAATCCTTGTTTTGTTGATCATATCATTATTTCACATTCATGGTATGTGTTACATACAGAATTGAAAATTTCATTATCATGTCACTCAAAGAAGCAACACAAGCCCCTGGAGTATATACTTGATTGTGTCTAATTTAAAAAACAAAACTAAAAAAATAATGTTAGCTTCTGGCTGTCCCTGAATTTTTACAAAGGCATCGTAAGTAAGGAATATTAAAGCAGTTTCCTTTGAATGATTGCATTCCTAATATATTCTTGATGTTCAAGGGTAGCTTGATTTTTATTTATTTTTTATTATGAAATATTACTCATTATAAAAAGTTACAGAGAATAATATAGCAAAAACCTTTGTACCAAGCCAGCCATCTTTATCAATTCTTGCCTTTTTTTTTCTTGGCCATGCCACGCAGCTTGTGGGATTTTAGTTCCCCTGACCAGGGATTGAACCCAGGCCCTTGGCAATGAGAGCGCAGAGTCCTAACCACTGGATCGCCAGGGAATTCTCTATCAATTCTTAACAGTTTCCATATATGCCTAATTAAAAAAAAATAAGGCCTTATGGAGACGCCTGAAGACTTTCGTGTATCCCTCCCCAATCCCATTCCTCTTTCTCCTTTCCAGTGGTAACCACGATCCTGTATTTGCTATTTATTGTTCCCATCCGTGTTTTTATATTTTTACTATATATCTATATATTCATAAACAACATATAGTTTTACATATTTTTTAAATATATAGATGATATCATACTGTACATACCCTTCTACAACTTGCTTTTTTGACTCAATATACATGTTTTTGAAATTTATTTCTAAAGATATAAGGAACTATGTAGCGTTCCGTTGTAGAAAGATACTATAATTCATTTATCCATTCTCCTGAAGATTTTTTCTTTTCATTTTTTTCTGTTATAGACAGTTCTGCAGCAAACATTATTGTACATATCTCCTGTTGCATATGTACAGGAGTTTCTCTAGGACAGGTTTTCAAATTTTAATTTACTATTAGTAGGTCACAACCAGCAATTTTTTAAAGAAATGAAATAGAATAGAAAACATCAAAGTGCATTCCATAGAGTAGTAAGGATGATTATTGTTTCTTGAAGCTTTTGTTTAATATGTGTGTGTGTGATATGTATGTGGGCCAGAATATAAAATGCATTTCTTCCTATACATCTCAGTCAAAAAGGCCAGAAAAATATTGCTCTATTGCAGTGATTCTCAAATGTTAGTGTGCAGCAGAATCACCTGGAAGACTTGTTAAAACACAGATTGCTGGGTTCCGCCCTCAGAATTTTTTGTTCTATACATCTGGAGTAGGGCCTGAGAATTTGCATTTCCAGTTTCCCAGGAGATACTGATGATGTTGCTGGTCTGAGAGTGACATTTTAAGAATCACTGTTCTGTATTACATATCTAGGAGTGGAATTCCTGTGATACAGGGTATGTGTATTGTCACCTCCATGAGCAGGGTTTAAGAAATCTCTTTTACATCTTTGCTAAGACTTTAAAGTTTTTGACTTTTTATTTTTGCCAGTCTAATGTGTTTGAAAGGTATCTCATGGTTTTAATTTGCATGTTCCTGATTTCCAGTGAAGTTATGCATGTATTTATACATTCATTAGTCTTTCAGGAACCTTCTATGAATTGCCTGTTCTGTTTCTTTGCCCATTATTTGATTATTTAGTTTTTAATATTATTTATAGATTTTGATTATTTAGTTTTTGATATTATTTATAGATTTTATTTTAAAATTCTGGATACAAACCCTTGCTGCACCTGGTGAGTAGCTTATATTTTTAACATTGTTTCTGATTTCTTTTGTTAAGCAGAAGTCTTTCATTGTAACGTAATTAAATCATCAGTATTTTATTTGATGGTTTGTGCTTTTTGAGACATTTTAAGGAAATCTTTCCCTACAAATCAATAAGAAAAAGAGAAACAACCCAATAAAAATGGCCAGAAGATATGAACAGGCAATTCACAGGGGAGAAAACATGAATGGACAATTAACTTATAAAGTCTCATTAGTAATCAAAGAAATGCAAAATAAACTACAATGAGATACCATTTAACACCCAGGATGTTGGCATACATTTAAAGGCCTGACTGTGCCAAGTATTGGTGAACATATGGAACAGTAAGAACTCTTAATATACCGCTGGGTGAATACAAATGAGTACAGCCACTTTCAAGAACATTGTGGCAATATCTAGTAAAATGAAAGATGCTCATACACTGTAAGTCA
This sequence comes from Stenella coeruleoalba, assembly GCF_951394435.1. Classification (NCBI taxonomy): domain Eukaryota; kingdom Metazoa; phylum Chordata; class Mammalia; order Artiodactyla; family Delphinidae; genus Stenella; species Stenella coeruleoalba. The sequence continues at coordinate 86,939,341 of NC_137152.1, read as the reverse complement.
GTAATCCCACTTCTTGGTATCTATCCTAGGGGAACTCTTACACACGCACATTAGATGTTATAAGGATGCTCATAGTAGCATTGTTTATGAACAACATACATGTTCATAAGCAGGAGAATGGATAAAGCATGGTATATCCATAAAATAGAATACTATACAGAAGAAAAAATGAATGAAATAGAACTACAGGTATCAACATGGATGAAACTCAAACAATATTGAATCAAAAAAGTTTGTTGCAGACTTTGGGTTTCAGTGCCAACATGTAAAGTGCTTAGAAGTCATCACTGCTCTCTTAGAACAGGAAGAACAGCTGAACGAACTAAAAATCAATGACTTTTCTTGGACCTATCGGGGATTTGACATCAGAGAGCAAACTGCAATCCTGAAATCTGGAGAGACAGGCAATTACAAAGAGTGACAGCCCAGATCTGCTTATCAGGAGCAGAAAGCACTAGAGCCATAAACTGGTAGGAACACTTAAGTGGTAACTTTGACAAATTGCAGGAAGCAGAGTGTAGATTAGTGTTTGAGTAACAAACACCTGGGGGCCACAGTCTATGGGGGTCCCCACATTTTCATGACTTTTACCTTCAGGAACTCCACTGGGTTCTCAGTGTGAAGAGCCAAGAAAAAGTCTCCTGCTCCTGGCATGGTGACAGGAAAAGTAATCAACTTGAAATACAACCAGATCTTCTACTTAACAAAGAGCTATCCAGCAAGTAAAACAACTTTACCAAAGCCTTCTCTAGTGTGGGAGAAGGGAAATTATCCAACTCCAGGCTCCTCTAGCCTTACTGTCTCATCTAAGAGAAAGAGAATAAAAGCTGTGAAATACTTGTGAAGGTTACAGGCTGGGTACATGGGCACAATAAAAGACTGAAACTTAATTATAGGATTGCAGAATGTTTTCCCATACCCCACACCTTACTACCACATCAGCAGGGCTTCAGTACGTTAACTGTGGATTACAGTCGAAAGACCTGCAAGACTCAGACTCTAAGACGTTTTTAGGGAAACCCAAAGAAAACAAGGGAGACAAAAACAAGGACGTTAGAGGAAATTGAAAAACCTCTGACACCTACAGCTAGAGTAAACATTAAACACAGCCCAGCTTCTAGCCAGATTAACATAAAACCTCACATTAATGACTTGTTTATCTCAGTTTCTATTATGTTATGCATTGTGTCTGGTTTTCAGCAAAAAAGAAATGATAAGGCATGCTAAAAGAAAAACCACAGTCTCAAGAGACGAAACAAGAAGCATCAGAACCAAACTGAGATACAACGTAGGTTTTTGAATGATCATATATATGGAATTTAAAATAACTATAATTAATATGATAAAGAGTCTGTTAGAAATAGTATACAACATGTAAGAACAAATGGATAATGTAAGCAGAGAGATAGAAACTCTAGAAAGATGCAAGAAATCAAAAACACTATAACAGAAATGATGCCTTTGGGAGTTCCCTGGTGGCCTAGTGGTTGGGATTCTGGGCTTTCATTGCCATGGCCCAGGTTCAATCCCTGGTCAGTGAACTGAGATTCCCGCAAGCCATGCGGCATGGCCAAAAAAAAGAAAAAGAAATAATGCCTTTGATAGGCTCATGAGCAGACTGCATACAGCCAAGGAAAGAATTAGTAAGCTTGAAGTTACGTCAATAGAATCCTCCCAAACTGAAATGAAGAGATTACAAAAAGACTTTAAAAATGTAACAGGGGCTACCCTGCTGGCACAGTGGTTGAGAGTCCGCCTGCCAATGCAGGAGACACGGGTTCGTGCCCCGGTCCGGGAAGATCCCACATGCCGTGGAGCGGCTGGGCCCGTGAGCCATGGCCGCTGAGCCTGCGCGTCCGGAGCCTGTGCTCTGCAACGGGAGAGGCCACAACAGTGAGAGGCCCACATACCACAAAAAAAAAAAAGTAACAGAATATCCAAGGACAATTTCAAAAGGTGTAACATACACATTATTGGAATAGCAGAAGAAGAAAGGAGCAGAAGAAATATTTGAAGTAAGAATGACTGAGAATTTCCCAAAATTAATGACAGACACCAGACCACAGATTCAGAATCCAAGCAAAGAACACAAAGTAGGATAAATACCAAACAAATACACCTAAGCATATCATGTTCAAACACAGAAAACTGTGAAGACCAAGAGAAAATCTTGAAAATGGCCAGAGAAAAACTCTCTACCTATAGAAGAACAAAGATAATAATTATACTGGATTTCTCATCAGAAACCATGCAAGCAAGAAGAGAGTAGAGTAAAATATTTAAAGTGATGAAAGGAAAAACACCCACCTAGAATTCTGTATCCAGGAAGAACAATCATTTAAAATTGGAAGAAAAATAGTTTATCAAACAAAAACAGGGAATGTACAACAAACTAAATTAATATTGGATTATAACCCAAAGTATAGAATATCTATGAGTCAATATTGATAATAAAATGACTGAATGAATCAATAAATGGGGGAGAGGAGACAAATATCCCATGAAGAAGAATTCTAAATAGTTTATGTAGATGCTCCACCTCAAGGAAGGGAAGCATAACTCCTGACTTCTTAGTTTTGAGCTACTCTTAGTGACTTCTTTCCAAAGAGTACAGTATGGAAATACAGAAGAAAAAAAAAAGTAATGTTGCAGTGTAGAAACCCAGCAAACACTGCCTCAGGTGATTGAAGCGAAGATCAATCATAAATCATGTTGATAGTATGTGTGTTTGATATGATGTGATAAAAATTGTACTTTTTCTCTGTAGTCTTCCTCCTAGTAATCCATAACCACAATATAACCATAGGAAAACGTCAGAAAAATTCTAGTAGTGGGGACTTCCCTGGTGGTCCAGCAGTTAAGAATCCACCTGCCAATACAGGGAACACTGGTTTGATCCCTGGTCCAGGAAGATCCCACGTACCGCGGAGCAACTAAGCCCGTGCGCCACAACTACTGAGCCCACGCTCTAGAGCCCGCAAGCTGCAACCACTGAGCCCACATGCCACAACTACTGAAGCCCGCGCTCTGTAGAGCTCATGCGCCACAACTACTGAGCCCATGTGCTGCAACTACTGAAGCCTGCATGCTCTAGGGCCTGCGTGCCACAACTACTGAAGCCCGCATGCCTAGAGCCTCTGCTTTGCAATGAGAGAAGCCGCCACAATGAGAAGCCCATGCACCACAACGAAGAATAGCCTCCCTCTCACCACAACTAGAGAAAGCCCACGTGCAGCAATGAAGACACAGCACAGCCAAAAAATAAATTAAAAAAAAATTCTAGTAGTGGAGCATCCTACAAAATACCCAACCAGTACTCCTCAAAAATGTCAAGATCTTTAAAAACAAGAAAAGCCTGAGAAACTGCCACAGCCAAAAGGAGACTAAAGACATATGAAAACTAAATGTACTATGATATCCTGGATGGGATCCTGGAACAGAAAAAGGACATTAGGGAAAAACTAAGGAAATCTAAATAAACTATGGAATTTAGTTAATAATAATGTATCAATATTAATTAATTTATTTAAAGAAATGTACCATAGTAATGTAAGATGTTAATTATAGGAGATATTGGGTGTGGGGTGTATGGGAACTCTTTGTACTACTCAGTTTTTCTATAATTCTAAAACTGTTCTAAAAAATGAAGTATTTTTAAAAAATTTAAACAGGTAGCTGCAGAAAATGCATACAGTATAATACCATATATATAAAGTTCAAAAAATACAAAACAACACTGTTTGTTGCAGAGGGATACCAGGAAGAGCTTCATCTCCTGTTATCACTTGGAGTTTCTGTTTTTCTCTTTCACAGAAATATTTATCTTGTTTTTGGGCCTAGCTGTATCTTTGTGTGTATCTTTGTATATATGAATATATACATATATATATATATGTTGTGGACATATACATACATACATACCCATGTGTATGTATGTATGTATGCATGTATGTGTGTATATTTTTGGAACAGAGAAGATGCATCCAAGCAAGAAGTGACCGAGCCACCTTGACCAGAAGTCCTCTTGATTTTTTAAAAAATGTTCATATCAAAGGGAATAATCTTAGTATGGATCTTTCCTACTTGGTGAGAAACTTGCAGTATTTTTCACATACCTCTCCCTTTCTCTGGTTATTTAATTTGGTGATGCTTTCATAATGAGTATTTCAGAGCCAAAACTCTGCATCACCTGAAATTACTTAAGTGAATCACAAGTCAGTTATTCTATGCCCTTGCCTTTAAGATATGAGTCTGGTTAAATGCTAAATATGTGAACATCCAGCTTCAAAGGCTTTGAGACATAAAGAGTCTACTGCTTATTGCAATGTTTAATATATTTACTCATATGTTTCAATGGTAAGTCATTTAAGCAGGCTCTGTTTTCTAGCTCTTTGCTTTTGCTGCTCCTGTCTGAATTTTTCTCAAGTTTTTTTTAAGCTATAGAGCATATAACTTATGCTAGCCAATGTGTCTCTTTTTTTTTCCTCCAGTGCAATAAAATGCACATAACCTGAGATCTACCTTTAACAAAATTTCAAGTGTACATTACAGTATTGTAAACTGTAGGCACAGTGTTGTACAGATCTCTAGAACTTTTCATCTTGCATGACTGAAATTTATACCCACTGAACAGCAACTCCCTATTTCCTGATCCTCCCAGGCCCTGGAAACTACCATTCTACTTTCTGCTTCAATGACTTTGACTACTGTAGATACCATATATAAGTGAAATTTTGCAGTGTTTGTTCTTCTGTGACTGGCTTATTTCACTTAGCATAGTGCCCTCGAATTTCATCCATGTTGTAGCATATGACAAGATTTCCTTCCTTTTTTCTAGCTAAATCATATTCCACTGTATGTATATACCACACTTTTTTATTCATTCATCTGTGGTGGACATTTAGGTTGCTTCCACCTCTTGGCTGTTGTGAATAGTGCTGCAGTAAACATGTGAGTTCTGATATCTCTTCAAGATTCTGATTTTAATTATTTGGATAAGTAACCAGAACTGGGATTCTTGGATCATATGGTAGTTCTATTTTTAATTTTTTGAGGAACCTCCATACTGTTCTCTGTAGGGACTGCACCATTTTCCATTCATACCAAAAGTGCACAAGGGTTCCAATTTATCCACATTCTCATCAACATTTATTTTCTGAATGTGTTCTTTGAAGAAATGCCTATTTAGGTCTTTTGCCCATTTTTTTCAAGTTGTCTTTTGCTGTGAGTTGTGGTAATTCCTTATATATTTTAGATATTAACCTCTAATCAGATATATGGTTTCCAAATATTTCTCCCATTCCGTAGGTTGCCTTTTCACTTTACTGACTGTTTCCTTTGCTGTGCAGAAGTGTTTTAGTGATGTAGTCCCACTTTATTTTTGCTTTTGTTGCCTGTGTTTCTGCTGTAATACCTAAGAAATCATTGCCAAGGCCAGTGTCATGAGGATTTTCCCCTATATTGTCTTCTGGAAGTTTTAGAGTTTCAGGTCTTATGTTTAAATCTTTAATCCACTTTGAGTTGATTTTCGTGTATGATATAAATAAGAGGCCAATTTTATACTTTTGCATGTGGATATCAACTTTCCCAACGCCATTGGTTGAAGGGACTATCCTTTCCCCATTGTGTATTCTTGCCCCGCTTATTAATCAGTTGACTGTATATGTGTGGGTTTATTTCTGGGCTCTCTATTCTGTTCCATTAGTCTACATGTCTGTCTTTATGCCAGTATCATACTGTTTTGATTATTGTAGATTTGTAATATATTTTGAAATTAAGAAGTGTGAGGCCTCCCCAGTTTTGTTCTTACTTCTCAAGATTGCTCTGGCTATTTGGGGGTCTCTTCTGGTTCCTTATGAATTTTAGGATTGTTTTTCTATTTCTACAAAAAATAACATTGGGATTTTGATACGAATTGCATTAAATCTGTAGACCACTTTGGATAGTGTGGACATTTTAATAATATTGTCTTCTAGTCCATGAACATGGCACATCTTTGAGTTTATTTGTGTTGTCTTTAATTTCTTTGAGCAATGTTTTGTGATTTTCAATGTACAAGTCCTTCACTTCCTTGGTTAAGTTTTTCTTCAATTGAAGTATGTTTGACATACAAAAAAAGCTGTACATATTTAATGTATGCATCTTGGTGGGTTTGAAGATAAATATACAACATGAAACCATCACCAGTACAATGCCCTAAACTTAACCATCACCTCCAGGAATTTCCTCCCTCCATTTTTTCTTTTGATAAGAATATTTAACATAAGATCTATCCTTTTAACAAATTTTTAAGTATCCAATACAGTATTGTTAACTATATATACTCTGCTGTACAATAGATCTGTAGGACTTACTCATCTTGTATAAGTGAAACTATATACCCTTTGATGAACACCTCCTCAATTACCCTTCCTCCTAGCCCCTGGTAAACACGATTCTATTCTCTGCTTCTATGAGTTTGACTATTTTAGATTCATGATATATGTGGGTCATGTAGTATTTGTTCTTCTGTTTCTGGTTTATTTCATTTAGCATGTCTTCCAAGTTCACCTACGTTGTAGCAAATGACAAGATTTTATTCGTTTTTAAGGCTGGGTAATACCTTGTTGTATTTGTACACCACATTTTCTTTTTATCCATTCATCTGTCAATAGACATTTAGGTTGTTTCCATGTCTTTGCTATTGTGAACAATGGTGCAGTGAACATGGGAATGCAGATATTTCTTCCAGATTCTGATTCCAGTTCTTTTAAATATATAGCCAGAATTGGGATTGCTGGATTATGTGGGTTCTATTTTTGATTTTTGAATGATCTTCCAACTGTTTTCCATTGTGGTTGTACAAATTTACATTTCCACCAACAGTGTACAAGGGTTAAAATTTTTCCACATCTTTTTTTTTTTTTTTTTTTTTGCTTTTGAGTTTCAGGAATCCCTTATATATTTTAGATATTAACCTTTCATTAGATATATGATTTGAAAATACTTTCTCCCATTCTGTAGGTTGCTTTTTAACTTTGCTGATTGTTTCTTTTGCTGTGCATATTGGTTTGAATTGATGTAATGACACTTGTCTGTTTTTGCTTTTGTTGCTTGTGCTTTTTCACAGCATATCTAAGAAATTATTGCCAAGGCCAGGGTCAAGATTTTTCTGTTTTCTTCTAGGAGTTTTAGAGTTTCATGTCTTATTTTTAAGTCTTTACTTCCTTTTGAGTTGGGTTTTGTATAGGGTATAAGAGAAGCATCTAATTTCATTCTTTTGTACTGGATATCCAGTTTTCCAAACACCATTTATTAAAAAGGCTATCTTTTCCCCATTGTGTATTCTTGCCCTCCTTGTCTAAGATCAGTTTATGATAAATGTGTGGTTTATTTCTAGGCCCTCTATTCTATTCCATTGGTCAATATGTCTGTTTATTTTTATGCTAGTACCTTACTGTTCTGATTACTGTAGTTTGAAATCAGGATATGTGACACATCCTACTTTGTTCTTCTTCCTCAAGATTGCTCTGTTGATTTGGGGTCTCTTGTGGTTCCATATGAATTTTAGGACTTCTTTTATTTCCATAAAATTTGTAATTGGTTTTTTTTTTTTTTTTTTTTTGGCTGTGTTGGGTCTTCTTTGCTGCGCACGGGCTTTCTCTAGTCGTGGCGAGCAGGGGCTACTCTTTGTTGTGGTGTGCAGGCTTCTCATTGTGGTGGCTTCTCTTGTTGCAGAGCATGGGCTCTAGGTGCTCGGGCTTCAGTAGTTGTGGTGCAAGGGCTCTAGAGTGCAGGCTCAGTAGTTGAGGCACACAGGCTTGTCACTCCGCAACATGTGGGATCTTCCCAGACCAGTGATCGAACCCGTGTCCCTTGCATTGGCGGGCGGATTATTAGCCACTGCACCACCAGAGAAGTCCCTGTCACTGGGATTTTGATAACAATTGCATTGAATCTGTAGATCACTATGAATAGTATGTACATTTCAACAATATTAATATTTCTAATCCATGAATATGCAATGTCTTTCCATTTATTTGTGTCTTTCAATTTTTTTTAAATGTTTGTTTTTTTTTTACTGAAGTATAATTTACAATGTTGTGTTAGTTTCTGGTGTACAGCAAAGTGATTCAGTTTTTTATACACACACACACACACACACACACACACACACACACACACACACGTATACAGTTAGTCCCCTACATACAAACCTTCAAGTTGTGAACTTTCAGAGATGCAAACGTGTGTTCACATGTCCAGTCATGTAGGTTAGTTCACATGTCTGGCGTACATTGTCACATGCATGCATCCTCTACAAGTGATTATGTTTTTGTGTACTTTACAGTAGTGTATAGAGTACAGTAGTACAGTATCTTTATTTTAAGCCCAGGATGTCCGGAAGCAAGCATAAAAGCAGTGGTGATGTAGCTGGTACTGCTAAGAAGTGCCAAGTGATAACAATGGAAACAAAAGTGAAAATAACTTGAGTGGAGTGAGGCAAAACAATGGTAGATGTCACTCGTTCTTATAACATGAATCTTTCAACCATCAGCATGATTTTGGAGAACACGGACAAGATCATGTAACATGTGAAGTCTCCTGTGCCAATGATGTCAACAATAGTATCAAAGAAGTGTGGAAAAGTGATGGAGGAGATGGAGAAACTTCTCAGTGTGTGGATGCAGGATCAGCATCTGCGTCGAGTCCCACTCAACTTAATGCTGATTTAAGAGAAAGCTAAAAGCCTTTATGAAGACTTGAAGAAGAAACACGGCGAAGAATCCAAGGGCGCATCTTTTAATGCCAGCCGTGGCTGGTTTCATCAGTTCAAGGCTAGAGCCAACCTTCACAACATAAAAGTAAGTGGCGAGGCAATGAGTGCAGATAACAGTAGCTGCCCGGGAATTTCCTGAAATGTTTCGAGAAATTATCGATAAAGGTATGTATTTACCCGAGCAGGTTTTTAATGTGGATGAGTCAGGACTGTACTGGAAGAGGAAGCCAGACCGAAGTTACATCAGTAAGGAGGAAAAGTTGATGCCAGGCTATAAAGCAGCAAAGGATAGGCTATCTCTGTTGTTTGGTGGCAGTGCTTCCAGCAATATGAAGCCGAAGCCTCGCTTAGTTTATCATTCAGAGAACCCAAGAGCCCTTAAAACATAGCCAAGGGCTCTCTTCCTATTGTGTGGAAGAGTAACCCCAAAGCCTGGGTTGCACAGCCATTTTCCAGAACTGGTTTTTCCACCAATTTATCCCGGAGGTAGAGAAATATTGCTTGGAGGAGGATGTTCCATTCAACATTCTTTTGCTGCTCAACAATGCTCCAAGCCAACCCCCATTCATGGACGACTTTCATCCCAACATCAAAGTACAGTAGTGCATATGCCACTGAATACTACATCGCTCATCGAACCTATGAACCAGGGAGTTATAGCAACGTACAAGAAATATTATTTACATCACACTTTTCATCAGGCAGTAAAGGTGAGTGACAAATCAGGAACAACTTGGCGACAATTTTGGAAGGACTATGACATCTACAAGGCCACAAAGAAACATTGACTCTGCTTGGCGTGAGGTTATGGCCGTCACCATGAATGGGGTTTGGAAGAACCTTGGCCCACAGTTTGTTCACGGTTTTCGTGGATTTGAGAAGGTGGATGAGGAGTCCAAAGAGGCCTTCAGCAATGTAGTGACCCTCAACGAGCAGCTGGATGGAGCTAGATCTGCAAGAGGACGACTTCATTGAACTCCTTGCTGTGCAGCATGAGGCGCTTACTAATGAAGACCTGGTGGAATTGGAGGCCCAGAGAAAGGACGAAGAGAGACAAGAGGAAGAAGTAACTGAAGAACCGAAAAGATTCACGATGCAGGAAATGGCAAGGGGATTTTCTTTATTTAAGGAGGCATTGTTAGTTTTTGAGGCATAGGACCCAAACGTTGAAAGGTACACAAAGGTTGCTGCAGCCGTTCAGAATGCAATCCAGTGCTACCGTGTCATCTATGATGAGAAGAAAAGAGCTACTACCCAGACATCACTAGATCATTTTTTTTAAGAGGGTAGATAGAATTGAGTCCAGCAAGGAACCAGAACCTGTGCCATCAACGTCAGGCGTGAGTGAAATTGCAGCTTGCCCTCCATCTCCTGTTGCTGATGGTCCTTCAGCTCTACCATCTCCCACCTCCTCTCCCTCCTCCAGTCAGTAACTCTTCTTGCCTGTTCACTGGATGCCAGCCTCTGTATGCCAGCTGTTGTACTGTACTACTGTACTTTTCAAGGTACTGTACTGTAAGGTATAAAATGTTTTCTTAATTTTTTATGTTTGTTTTTTATGTATTATTTGTGTGAAAAGTATTATAAACTTATTACAGTACAGTACTAAATAGACAATTGTGTTAGTTGGGTACCTAGGCTAACTTTGTCAGACTTATGAACAAATTGGACTTAGAACACACTCTTGAAATGGAAGTCGTTCATATGTAGGGGACTTACTGTATATAATTTTTCAGATTATTTTCATTATAGTTTATTACAAGTTATTGAATATAGTTCCCTGTGCTATAGAGTAGGATCTTGTTGTTTATCTGTTTTATATATAGTAGCTTCTATCTGCTAATCCCAAACTCCTAGTTTATCCCTCCTCCCTGCCTTTCCTCTTTGGTAACCATAAGTTTGTTTTCTATGTCTGTGAGTCTATTTCTGTTCTGTAAATAAGTTCATTTTTATCATATTTTAGATTCCACATATAAGTGATGTCATATGATATTTGTCTTTGTCTGACTTTCTTCACTTAGTATGACAATCTCTAGGTCCGTCCATGTTGCAGCAAATGTCATTATTTCATTCTGTTTTGTGGCTAGGTAGTATTCCATTGTATATATATACCACATCTTTTTCCATTAATCTGTTGACGTATATTTAGGTTGCTTCCATTTCTTGGCTATTGTAAATAGTGCTGTTATGAACACTGAGGTGCGTGTATCTTTTTAAATTAGAGTTTTCTCCAGGTATATGCCCTGGAATGGGATTGCCCGATCATATGGCAACTCTGTTTTTAGTTTTTTAAGGAACCTTCATACTGTTCTCCATAATGGTTACACCAACATACATTCCCACCAACAGAGTAAGAGGGTTTCCTTTTCTCCACACCCTCTCCGGCATTTATTATTTGTAGACTTTTTGATGATGGCCATCCCAACTGGTGTGAAGTGATACATCATTTTAGTTTTGATTTGCATTTCTCCAATAATTAGCGATGTTGAGCATCTTTTCATGTGCTTATTGGTCATCTGTATGTCTTCTTTGGTGAAATGTCTATTTAGGTCTTCTGCCTATTTTTGATTAGGTTGTTTGTTTTTTTGTTATTGAGTTTTATGAGCTGTGTGTATATTTTGAAAAGAAGCCCTTGTCAATTGCATCATTTGCAAATATTTTCTCCCAGTACGTAGGTTGTCTTTTAGTTTTGTTCATGGTTTCCTTTGCTGTGTGAAAGCTGATAAGTTTGATTAGGTCCCATTTGTTTATTTTTGCTTTTATTTCTATTGCCTTGGGAGACTGACCTAAGAAAACATTGGTATGATTTATGTCAGAGAATCTTTTGCCTGTGTTCTCTTTTAGGTGTTTTATGGTATCCTGTCTTATATGTAAGTCTTTAAGCCATTTTGAGTTTATTTTTGTGTATGGCATGAGGCAGTTTTCTAACTTTATTGATTTACATGCAGTTGTCCAGCTTTCCCAACACCACTTGCTGAAGAGACTGTCTTTTCTCCATGGTATATTCTTGCCTCCTTTGTCAAAGATTAATTGACTGTAGATGTGTGTGTTTATTTCTGGGCTCTCTGTTCTGTTACATTAATCTATATGTCTGTTTTTGTGCCAGTACCACGCAGTTTTGATTACTGTAGCTTTGTAATTGTCTGAAGTCCGGGAGGGTTATGCCTCCTGCTTTGTTCTTTTTCCTCAGGATTGCTTTGTCAATTCTGGGTCTTTTATAGTTTCTTATAAATTTTAGAATTATTTGTTCTAGTCTGTGGAAAATGGCATGGGTAATTTGATAGGGATCACATTAAATCTGTAGATTGCTTGAGGTAGTATGGCCATTTTAACAATATTAATTCTTCCAATCCAAGAGCGTGGTATATCTTTACATTTCTTGAAATCATCTTCTGTTTCCTTTATCAGTGTTTTATAGATCTCAGCATATAAGTGTTTCATCTACTTGGTCAGGTTTATTCCTAAGTATTTGATTTTTTTGATGCAATTTTTATTTATTTATTTTTTATTGAAGTGAGTTACAATGTTGTGTTAAATACTGCTGTACAGCAAAGTGACATATATATATATATATATATATATATATATACATACACACACACATCCTTTTTCATACTCTTTTCCATTATGGTTTATCACAGGATATCAAATACAGTGGGATAGGATATTTGCTATACAGTAGGACCTTGTTTATCTGTAGCTTTATCCTTTTTTTTTTTTTTTACAAAGGAACTGTTTATTAACTAACATGTAATTCTACTAACTTTCTATGTCTCATGGTCATAACCACTGTCAGGATGTTGTTAAGGCCACTGTGTCCCCTTTATGAGATCCATAAGAAGAAACTGCTGACTCGTCTTTTTTTTTTCTTTAAAACATCTTTATTGGAGTATAATTGCTTTACAATGTTGTGTTAGTTTCTGCTGTATAACAAAGTGAATCAGCTATGTGTATACATATATCCCCATATCCCCTCCCTCTTGCGTCTCCCTCCCACCCTCCCTATCCCACCCCTCTGGTGGTCACAAAGCACCGAGCTGATCTCCCTGTGCTATGCAGCTGCTTCCCACTAGCTATCTGTTTTACATTTGGTAGTGTATTTATGTCCATGCCACGCTTTCACTTCATCCCAGCTTACCCATCCCCCTCCCTGTGTCCTCAAGTCCATTCTCTACATCTGTGTCTTTATTCCTGTCCTGCCCCTAGATTCATCAGAACCTTTTTTTTTTAGATTCCATATATATGTGTTAGCATACGGTATTTGTTTTTCTCTTTCTGACTTACTTCACTCTGTATGACAGACTCTAGGTCCATCCACCTCACTACAAATAGCTCAATTTAGTTTCTTTTTATGGCTAATATTCCATTGTGTATATGTGCCACATCTTCTTTATCCATTCATCTGTTGATGGACACTTAGATTGCTTCCATGTCCTGGCTATTGTAAATAGTGCTGCAGTGAACATTGTAGTACATGACTCTTTTTGAATTATGGTTTTCTCAGGGTATATGCTCAGTAATGGGATTGCTGGGTCATACAGCAGTTCTGTTTTTACTTTTTTAAGGAACCTCCATACTGTTCTCCCTAGTGGCTGTATCAGTTTACATTCCCACCAACAGTGCAAGAGTGTTCCCTTTTCTCCACACCCTCTCCAGCATTTATTGTTTGTAGATTTTTTGATGATGGCCATTCTGACTGGTGTGAGGTGATACGTCATTGTAGTTTTGATTTGCATTTCTCTAATGATTAGTGATGTTGATGATGTAATTTTTAAAGGGATTTTTTTAAACTTTCCCTTTCTGATATTTCATTGTTAGTATAAAGAAATTCAACAGATTTCTATATGTTAATCTTGTATCCTGTTACCTTGCTGAATTTGCTTATCAGTTCTAGTAGTTTTTGTATGGAGTCTTTAGGGTTTTCTATATATAGTATAATGTCATCTGCATATAATGACAATTTTACCTCTTCCCTTCCAATTTTGATACCTTTTGTTTCTTTTTACTGTCTGATTTCTGTGGCTAGGACTTCCAGTCCTATGTTGAATAGAAGTGGTGAAAGTGGTCATCATTGTCTTGTTCCAGATTTTAGTAGGAAGGCTTTTCACTGTTAAGTATTATGTTGACTGTGGGTTTGTCATAAATAGCTTTTCTTATGTTGAGATATGTTCGCTCTGTACCCACTTTGATAAGAGTTTTTATCATGAATGGATGTTGAATTTTATCAAATGCTTTTTCTGCATCTGTTGAGATGATCGTGTGTTTTTTGTCTTTTCTTTTGTTGATGTGGTGTATCACATTGATTAATTTGCATATGTTGAACCATCCTTGTGACCCTGAGATGAATCCAACTTGATCATGGTGTATGATCCTTTTTATGTGTTGTTGGATTTGGTTTGCTAATATTTTGTTGAGAATTTTTTGCATCTATGTTCATCAAAGATACTGGCCTGTAATTTTCTTTTATGGTAGTGTCTTTGTCTGGATTTGGTATCAGGATGATGGTGTCTTCATAGAATGACTTTGGTAGTGTTCCCTACTCTTCAGTCTTTTGGAAGAGTTTGAGAAGGATTGATATAAGTTCTTCTTTGTATGTTTGGTAGAATTCCCCAGTGAAGACAACCAGTCCTGGACTTTTTTTTTGCAGAGAGTTTTTTTAAATTACAGATTCTATTTCACTTCTAGTGATTTGTCTGTTCAAACTATCTATTTATTTTTGATTCAGGTTTGGTGGACAAGTTTCTAGAAACTTGTCCGTTTCTTCTAGGTTGTCCAATCTGTTGGCATATAATTGTTTATAGTATTCTCTTATGGTTTTTTTGTATTTCTGCAGTATCAGTTGTGATTTCTCCTCATTTATTTGGGTTCTCTCTCTTTTCTCATTGAGCCTGACCAGAGGTTTGTCAGTTTTGTTTACATTTTCAAAAAAACAGCTCTTGGCTTATTGATTTTTTTCTCTTGTTTTTTGATATCTATTTTATTTATTTCCTCCCTGATCTTTATTATTTCCTTCCTTCTGCTGACTTTAGGTTTTGTTTGTTCTTCTTTTTCTAATTCTTTTAGGTGGTAGGTTAGGTTGTTTATTTGAGATTTTTCTTGTTTTTGAGGAAGGGATTTATCACTACGAAGTTCCCTCTTTGGACTGCTTTTGCTGCATTCCATAGATTTTGTATGGTTGTGTTTTCATTGTCTTTTGTCTCAAGGTATTTTTTAACTTCCTCTTCGATTTCATTGTTTTTGACCTATTGCTTTTTTAGTAGCATGTTTCATCTCCATGTAATCATTTTTTTTCTCGTTTCTCTTTCTGTGGTTGATTTCTAGTTTCATGCTGTTGTGGTCAGAAAAGATGCTTGAAATAATCCCTGGCCTCTTAAATTTGTTGAGGCTTGTTTTGTGTCCTAGTATGTGGTCTGTCCTAGAGAATGTTCCAGTGTGCACTTGAAAAGAATGTGTATTCTGGTTGTTGTTGTTGTTTTGTTTGCTTTGGTGGTTTTTGTTTTTGTTTTTGTTGGATGCAATGTCCTGAAAATATCAATTACGTCTGTCTGTTCTGTTGTGTCATTTTGTTGCCTTATTGATTTTCTGTCTGGAATATCTGTCCATTGATGTCTTTTGAGATGATTTGTGATTTTTATCCTTCATTCTGTTAATGTGTTGTATCTTATTGACTGATTTTCATATGTTGAACCATCCTTGCATCACAGGGATAAATCCCATTTGGTCATGATGTGTGATCCTTTAAATGTGCTTTTGAATTCAGTTTACTAGTTTTCTGTTAAGGATTTTTGCATCTGTATTCATCAGGGATATTGGCCTGTAGTTTTCTTTTCTTGTAATGTCTTTTTCTGCTTTTGGTCAGGGTAATGATAGCCTCATAGAATTAGTTTGGGAGTGTTTTCCTCCTCTTCAGTTTTTTGAAAGTGTTTGAGGAGGATTGGTATTAATTCTTCTTTAAATGTTAGGTAGAATTCACCTGTGAAGCCATCTGGTCCTGAGCTTTTCTTTGTTGATTACTGAATCAATTTTATTGCTAGTTATATATCTATTCAGATTTTCTATTTCTTCATGATTTTGTCTTGGTAGGTTTTATGTTTCTAGGAATTTATCCTTTTTTCTAGGTTATCCAATTTGTTGGCATATAATTATCAGAGTAGTCTCTCATAATTCTTTTTTATTTCTGTGGCATCCATTGTAGTGACTCCTCTTTCACAGCTAATTTTATTTGAGTCTTCTTTTTTTTCTTAGCCTAACTAAAGGTAGTCAATTTTGTTGATCTTTTTAAAAAACAGCTCTTAGTTTGGTTGATTTTTTTCTATGATTTTTCTAATCTCTATTTCATTTATTTCTGTTCTAATCTTTATTATTTCCCTCTGATAACTTTGAGCTTAGTTTATTCTGTTTTTTCTAGTTCCTTGAAGTATAGAGTTAAGTTGTTTGAGAGCTTTCTCCTCTTTTAATTTAGGCACTTAATGCTATAAAATTCCCTCTTAGCATTGATCTTGCTGCGTCCAATAAATTTTGGTATATTATGGTTTCATATTCATTTGTCTCAAGGTATTTTCTAATTTCCCTTTTGATTTCTTCTTTGACCCATTAGTTGTTCTAGAGTATTTTTGTTTAGTTTCCACAAATTTGTGAATTTTCTAGTTTTTCTTCTGCTATTGAAAGTGAGGTATTGAGATCTCCTAGTAATACTGTGTTGCTTTCTGTTTCTTCCTTCAGTTTTCTCAATGTTTGCTTCATATATTTAGGTGCTCTGATGTTGGATGTATATATATTTATAGTAGTTATATCTTCCTGGTGAAATTGACCTTTTTATCGTTATATAATATCCTTTTTTGTTTCCTTTGAAAGTTTTTTACTTAAAGTCTATTTTATCTTATATAAGCATGGCCAACCCTGCTCTTTTTTGGTTACAACTTGCATGGAATTTATTTTTCTATCCTTTCATTTTCAGCCTATGTATGGCCTTAAATCTAAAGTGAGTTTCTTGCAGACAGCACATAGTCAGATCTTGGTTTTTCTTTGTTCAGCCACTCTATGTCTTTGATTAGGGAGTTTAATCCATTTATAGGTAAAGTAATTATTGATAGGGAGGACTTACTATTGCCATTTATTCGTTGTTTTCTGTATTGTAGCTCTTTTGTTGCTCTTTTTCTTTCTTGAGGTCCTCCTTTGTATTTCGGTGAATTTTTGGTAGTGAAGTGCTTTTTTCCTTTCTCATTTTCTTTTGTGTATCCTCTATAGGTATTTTCTTTATAATTACAATGGAACTTACCCAAAACATCTTATAACAATCTATTTTAAGCCGATAAGAACTAAGTTCAATCACACTTAAGAGCTCTTTTTTGTTTTCTTGAATATTTCTTTTTTTAATAGCATCCCATTCATAATAGATAGAATATTTTCTCTTATTTCTCTGAGGGTATTAGTGATGGCTTTTTGAAGTGTTTTTTTTTTTTCGTCCTTGCATAGTTTCTGTTTTCTCCCATTTGCTTTCATTTCTTTGTTTGCTCTGTTCTCTTTCACATTAGAGGCTTTTCTCAGATGCCTGATAATCTGTGCTCATATTTATGAGTAGGGGCCAAAAACAGATTGGAAGCTCTGAGCAAATGAGTGATCCTTATTGACTTTGAGCTTCACTTAAAGTCATCTGGCTTGTCCATTTCTTGGGGAAATTCCACATCCAAAATCAGCATTTTTAGATCTTTCTTCTTGGGGTAATCAGATTCCCCAGAGAAGACTTCAGAACTCTTGCATGGGAGGGTACCACCAGCATTGTGGGAGCCTAATGGGAGGAAGTGTTTGGGGTATCCTCATCATTCAGAATGCATTATTTCTCTTAATCTCCTAGTTTTTAGGAACAGTATTCTCATCCTCAACTGTATCTAGCTCTCCCTGTGTTCAGAGAATGAACCTCCAGTATTCACCAAGATTGGGAGTGGTCTTTACCCAGTAGCATATTATAGGGGAGGTGTTTAAAGATCTAATCTATTTTTAAAGAGTTTTCAACCTACCCACCTTATCTTAACCCCAGCTCTTTACATCCATTTCCAGAGACACCTGAATATATCAGTTCCTAAAATGTTTGAGGATTCTTAGGTGTAGATTGGGTTAGTTCCTGGCTTTCCCCACTGCTGGTTTAAGATTCAGCTTTCTTGAGTACACTCGTTCAGTTATTTTCCAGCTTCCAGAATATTGTTGCTATTCCCTCCTTTCCTTGTTCTTCCTTACCTTGTCAGTTTGTATTAAAAAAAAAAGTCTCTATAGTTTTTGGAGAGTTTTCTGGAGGGATTGAAATTAGATGCATGTGTTCAATCCACCATCTTTATCTGAAACTAACTAATTCCTACCACAATTAAATAGTTGCCTTACCTCCCTAATGTGTTATTTCTGGTGATCCTTGGTTTATATTAGGTGTTATACCTGAAGAACCTTAGCCCTCGGGTGACCGAAAGAGATCTTGTCTCATTATTCGCTCGGTTCCAGGAGAAGAAAGGACCTCCAATTCAATTCCGAATGATGACTGGACGAATGAGGGGGCAGGCTTTTATCACTTTTCCCAGTAAGTAGTTTCATCTGGATAATTACTCAGTTGTAGCATAAGTTCATTAGTGACTACTTGTCCCCTCTCTTGTTTAGGTATAGCACTTTGATTTCTCTACAGCACATGAGAAGTATGTGCTTGGCCAAGCACATGGGAGGAAGGGAAGAGAACTAAGGAAAACATGTTTTTAATTTTTCTCTACTTTCCCTTCTGTGCTTCCTCTCCTCCTTTGACAGTGCACGGCCACTTTATACCTTTGTCCTCACTTTTCCTCAGTCTTGGCACTTCCTACTCACGCCATCAAAATTTACTTTCCCTTTGCTGAAAATAGTATTTCTAGTCCAAGTTATAATTATGTTAATTATTAATATATTGGTATTCTGATCAGAACACTTGTACTTGCATTATGCCCTATTCCTTTAGGACTAAGAGACTGCAAGATATTATGCTATTATGCTATATTATGCTAATGCATTACTAATTCATAATTAACTAGTAGGTGATATATTCTTTTAACTATTGTTTGCATCTTAATACATGATTTCAGTATCCTAAGCCAAAGGGAGAAATAATACAGGCATATCTCAGAGATATTACAGATTCGGTTCCAGACCACTGCAATAAAGTGAATATCCCAGTGAAGCAAGTCACATGAATATTTTGGTTTCCTAGCACATGTAAAAGTTATGTTTGTACTATACTGTAGTCTATTAAGTGTGCAGTAGCATTTTGTCTAAAAAAACAATGTACATAACTTAAAAATACTTTCTTGGTAAAAAATGCTAGCCATCATCTGACAGTGCAAGGTTGCTAGAAACCTTAAATTTGAGGGAAAAAACTGCAATATCTGCAAAGCATAATAAAGCAAAGTGCAGTTAAAAAGTTATACCTGTATAGGAATTTCAGTTCCTATGACAGACCAGACTTTCTTTTTTTGGTGGAGGCTGGGTAGGAGCTGTGCCTTTTATTATCCCTAAAGTATCATCATTTATATACAGCCTAGTAATCTATTTAAAGGGAAGTGCTTTTATACATGCGCAGTGCCAAACTCCTCTGCATTCTTTTCATACAGCATTGTACCATCTTTCCTATCTCATTGAAGGTTTGTGGATCCTCAACGCTAGTGATTTTTAGTCTTTTCAAGTGTGAGAACCCTTTTTAAACTTATAAAATTACTTCATGCACCCCCACCTAATATGACCTATTAATTGAAAACATATGTAATAAAAAGGCTTTATACACTAAGTACTTCTAAATAAATAACCATTTTAGTAATTATACATGCATTTGAAAATTTGTAGTGCATACATATATGAGACATAAATTGGTTCAATCTAAAAACATTGCTTGTCCACTTATGATTTCACAGACTCTAGGCAGTAATTCCATTCCTTCCTAATTTCCCACATCCAGGCTCTGAGGCCCATAAATCAAATCCTCCTGCTATATGCTATATACTCTTACACCTCAAGCTTCCATATGCCTGCAAGCATTCTTAAACTTACTTATCCTAATGAGGGCTCCTACAACCACTCTCTGATCAAAAGGAAAAAGTAGCAAAATGTCCTCAATACCATGATAACTTCTTTTATTTGTCTTCCCCATTTTGAAAATGATTTCATTCTTACAGTACCTATAATCTGTTATCTAAGATAGAGGTTTGTGTATTATTAGTTATAGCTTAACCCTCTTTAACACACTGTCTGTATCCTTGTTTCTTTACCTATATCATTGAATTAGGAGAAGCTCTCAAACATCCATTTTAAGATTTTATTGTTGTTATTCTTAGCCATTAGTTTAATCTTGCTGAGTTATTACAAATTTGAGATTGTAGAAAACCCAATAAAATCAAATAATTACGTGGCCTTATAGCCTACACTGAACTCCAAGGCAAAACAACATAAACTAGACTTGGAATAAAATCGATTAAGCCACATATAAACTGATGTTTTTTCTTTCTCTTTTAGATGCAGAAATAGCATGGCAAGCATTGCGTCTAGTAAATGGATATAAACTACGTGGGAAAATATTGGTGATAGAATTTGGAAAGAACAAAAAGCAGCAGTCAGATCTCCAGGCTGCTTCTCTAATATCATCTACTACAGATAATACTACAGAAATCAGTGGCAGCTAGAAGACATAAAGATTGTGAGTCCCAGGAGGTCTTTCTTGCATCAGAATCTAAGATCTAGGATTTGTATATAGATAGCAATTTATTTGGAATTGAAGAAGAGAAGCTAACTGAGGGAGAGAAAACTGAATTAAAATCCCTTTCAGCTTTTGGAAAGAATTGGTAGAAAACATTTTCTATAATCAAACACTCTCTGGGATAGACAATATAATGAGTATGGAGGATAGGGAATAAAGAGTATCATTTTCTCAGGATAAATTACAGTAGATTACTTCCAAGGGTTTTTTTTTAATCATTATAATTTATATGAGGTCTTAAATATTTGTCCCTTGAGATAACATTCTTTCAAGACTGGCTCCTATATATACAAAACTAAAAAATGAATTAAGTGTTGAAATATTTATTTATAGAGCCCATTTGTCCCTAAATTTATTTTCCTAGTAAATAAATGACCAAGACTCCAGGCCTAAACATCAGCAAATGCTCTTGAATGAGACCTATCAGCAGTAACAGTAGGTAGTTTTCATAAGTTAGTCAACATATTTAATGGACATTTCCCTATTAAGTTATCACTGTCTTCAAATAGCTTTATATTTTTTCTAATGAAAGAATTTAGATCAAAACATTAATGTTCTCATAGTCATTTAAGCTAGCTACCATTGAGTAATGATTGAATTAAAAGCAATAAACATTGAATCATTGTCTATTACATGTTAGAGATTAGATATATTAATTTTAGAAGAGGAACATACTAGCAAAGAATAACTAAAGAGGGGTAGAAATAAAGAGCTCTCTAGAAGAGAGACAGCCTACCCCAAATCCCCCAGTTGTTTGTTTGTAGTTGCTGGAGAATAGAAAGATGATATGATATAGAGGAAGTAGTACAAACTTTGGAGTCAGACCTGTTTGAACTTCACAGCCATACTTACCACTCTGTGACTTTGGCAAGTCACTTAATCTGAGCCTCAGTTTTCTCATCTATAAAAATGACGATAATAATACTACTTACCTCATTGGGTTGTGATGTTTAATGGGATAATTGTATCCAGGTTGAAGATCAGAAAGAAAAAATAATGAAAATTTAATGGGGTAAAGAACCATTAAGCACTCCAACATACTTGTAATGGGAATATCAGAGAAAGAAAGGAGCAGAAAAAATATTCCAATAAATAATGGCTGTAAAATCCCAAATTTGATGAGAAACATTATCTACACATCTGAGAACTCTCAATGAACCCCAATTAGGATAAATAAGAAGAAATCAACAAACATACCATAATAAGAATGCTAAAACCCAAAGACAAAGAGAAATTTTTAAAAGCAACATGAGACAACTGAAGCAACTTACAAGGGAACCTCAATAAGAGTAATAGATGACTTCTCATCAGAAACAATGGAGGTGGCAGTGGGAAAACATATTCAAGTGCTGAAAGAAAAAGACTGTCAATATAGAATCCTATATTCAATAAAGCTGTTTTTCAAAAATGAAGATGAAATAAAGACATTCCCACATAGTCAAAAACTGAGAGACTATGTTGCTGTCAGGCCTGACTTACAGGAAATGTTAAAGGAAGTTCTTCAGGTGGAAAGCAAGTGACCTCAGACGGTAATTTGAATCTACACATCCAAAAAATTAGCATAGGTAAAGGTAATTATGTAATTATAAAAGACAGTCAAAATACATTTTTCCTTTCTTGATTTAAAAAGCTATTTTATAAGACAATATGTATATAGTTGCATTGTTGGATCTATAACATATAAAACTGTAATATATTTACCAATAACAAGACAAAGGAAGTGGGTGGAAACAAAGCTGTATTGGATTAAAGAAATGACTCTAAAATGGTAACTCAAATCCATAGGAACAAATGAAGAAAATAAGAAATGGGAAATAAGGTTAATATTAAAAAGTTGTAAATATATACTTGTTCTTTCTTTCAGCTTCTTTAAAAGACATAAAATTATATTAAGTAATAATTATAATGATGTATTGTTGGGTTTGTAATATAGAAATAATAATAACAATAATACCACAAAAAGTGAGAAAAGGAGTAGGTTTATATAGCAATAAGGTTTTTATATCTCATTGGAATTTAGTTAGTATATAGCTGAAGCCAATTAAGTTAAGATGTGTATGGTAAACCCTAGAGCAACCACTAAAGAAATAACTAAAAATATATAGTGAAAATATTAAAGACGTTTAAATGTTTTATTAGAAAACATTCAAAGCAAAAGAAAGCAAAAAGAGGAATGGAGGGCTTCCCTGGTGGTGCAGTGGTTGAGAGTCTGCCTGCCGATGCAGGGGACACGGGTTCGTGCCCCGGTCTGGGAAGATCCCATATGCCACGGAGCAGCTGGGCCCATGAGCCATGGCCGCTGAGCCTGCGCGTCCGGAGCCTGTGCTCCGCAGCAGGAGAGGCCACAACAGTTAGAGGCCCACGTACCACAAAAAACAAACAAACAAACAAACAAAAAAGAATGGAGAAACAAAAGCTTGAGACATATAGAAAAGAAACCGTAAAATGGCAGTCGTAAGTCCACCTATGTTAATAATAAATATGAATGGATTAAACAATCCAATCAAAAGGCAGAGATCATCAAACTGGAAAAAAAAAAGACTTACCTCTATGCTTTTTATTGGATTCACACTTTAGATTCAAAGATACAGACTGAAGGTTAAAGGATAGAGAGAAATATCAGGCAAATGGCAACTATAAGAAAGCTGGAGTGGCTATACTATTATCTAAAGTCTATTTAAAATGGACTTTAAAACAAAAAATGTCACTATAGATAAAGAGTGACATCTTATATTGATAAAAGTCAATCCATCAGAAAGATATAACAATTAGAAACATATTAACCTAACAACAGAGTACCAAAATACATGAATCAAAAACTGAAATGTGGCTTCCCTGGTGGCGCAGTGGTTGAGAGTCCGCCTGCCGATGCAGGGGACACGGGTTTGTGCCCTGGTCCAGAAGGATCCCACATGCCACGGAGCAGCTGGGCCCGTGAACCATGGCTGCTGAGCTTGTGCATCCAGAGCCTGTGCTCCGAAACGGGAGAGGCCACAGCAGTGAGGGGCCCACGTACCACACACACAAAAAAAAACCTGAAATGAATGGAGAAATGTAAAAGTATACAATAAGAGTTGGGGAATTACGTACCCCATTTTCAATAAGATCTAGACAGAAGATGAACAAGGGAATAAAAGACTTGAACAATGCTATAAATCAACTAGACCTTAAAGAGACTTATGGAACACTTCACCTAACAAGAGCAGAATACACATTCTTCTCAAGTGCACATGAAACATCTCCAGGATAGACCATATCACATACCATAAAACAAACAGCAATAAATTAAAGTGGATTAAAACTATGCAAAGTATGTTCTCTGACCACATGGAATGAAGTTAGAAATCAGTAACAGAAAGTTGGGAAACACAAATATGAATTAGACACACTTTTAAATGACCAGTGGGTTAAGGAAGGAATTACAAGATTAATTTGAGATGCGTGAAAATGAACACACAAAATGCCAAAACTTCTGGGATACACCTAAAGCAGTGCTTAGAGAGAAATGTATAAGTACAAATGCCTATAATTTAAAAGAAGAAAGATAACATATCAATAACCTCACTTTACACCTTAAGACACTGGAAAAAGAGACTAACTAGAAAAAGCAGAAGGAAGGAAATAAGAGATAAATGTATAGAGAATAAAAAGTCAACAAAACCAAAAGTTGGTTCTGTATAAAGACCAACAAAAGTGATAAACCTTTCAGTAGGTTGACCAGGAAATAAAGGAGATTCAACTTACTAGGATCAGAAATGAAGGCGGGAACATTGCTACCAACCTTATAAAAATTTAAAACAAAAATTATGAAGGAACACCATGAACAATTTTATGCCAATAAATTAGGTAACTTACTTGAAATACAAAAATTCCTAAAAATACATGAATTACTGAAACCAGTTGTTGGTGGGGGGGGGGGACAAAGAAAATCTGAAGATAACCTGTAACAAGTAAAGTGGTTAATTAGTAATTTTTTAAAATACCCATAAAGAAAAGCATAGGCTCAAATGGATTCTTAGATTAATTCTCACAAACATTAAAGAAGAATTAATACAAGTTCTTCACAAACTCTTCCAAAAAGTAGAAAAGGAGGGAACACTTCTGATATATGCTACAACGTGGAAGAACCCTGAAAACATGCTAAATGAAAGAAGCCACTCCAAAAGGCTATATATTATATGATTCTAAATATACAGTGACAGAAAGTAGATTAGTGGTTGCTTAGGGCTTCAGGTAATAGCTGAAGTGTATGGAGTTTCTTTAGAACTTGATGAAAATGTTCTAAAATTGTGGTGATGATTGTACAACTCTGAATATACTACAAATCATGAATTGTACACTTTAAATGGGTGAATTTTATCTTACCTGAATTATATTTTAATAAAGTCACACACACGTACAAATACTGGTTATAACCTAAATGTCCATCAGTATGAGAATGGATAAATTATGGCACAACCATTTAGTGGAATACTATACAGGCATTAAAATAATGGATATATCTATTAATGCATTCTGACCTGTATGATGTCCAGGATTTTGTAATAAGTTAAAAAGTTATATATATATATGTGTGTGTGTGTGTGTGTGTGTGTGTGTGTATACATATATGTACACACACACACATATATATATGTATATATATATAATACTTTTTTATAAACAAAAGCATTTGTGTATGTATGGTATATGTATATATAGATATTTCTGAATAAACTTAGGAAAAAGCTGGGAAATACACATACCAAACTGTAAACCTTTTAGAGGTGGGATTGGATAGGCTGAAAGGGGACTTGCTTTATAAAATTTTTCAAGTGTGATTTGGGCTGATTTTTACTTTTTTCAGTATTTTTTTAAATAAAGAAAATTTTAATATTCTACCAGTGACTTGGCTTCCAGAATATTTGTCAGGCCTGCTCTGAGGATATCATCTAACTATACTCAGGACAAACATCTATTCCTTTGATATACTGCTCACTTAGGATTAACTCCAATTTTAAATATAGTTTAAAGGACAAGAAGTAAGTTATACTGGTATAACCTCTTGCACATGTTACCCAGGAGCATACTTCTAAGCTGGACTTTTCAGAAGAAACTTCTTCCTGTTGGGTATAAAATCTCACCTCTGCCCTTTACTAGACCTGCAGACCATTAACAATAGAGGAAAATAAAAATGGAGGATGTCCCTCAACTGGTGCATAGATAAACTGTGATATATATCCATACAATGGAATACTACTCAGCAATAAAAACTATTATGAACTATGATACATGCAACAACTTGGATGAATCTCAAATGCATTTTGCTAAGTAAAAGAGGCCAAACTCAAAAGGCTACTTACTGATAGATTCCATTTATATAACATTCTGGAAAGGATGAAACTATGGGAACAGAACAAATCAGTGGGTGACGGGTTAAAAATGAGAGACTGATTACAAAAAGGTAGCATAGGAATTTGTTTTATAATGGAAATTATCTGTATCTTGATTATAATTACATGAGTGTATGCATTTGTCAAAACTACTAGAATTGTACACCAAAAAGGATGAATTTTACTGTATGTAAATGTTTAAATAAATGTAACTTATAATGGAAGAAAGAAGTTTCTCAAAGTCATTTCCATAAAGTATTGTTCCTATTCTGTGGTCTTTTGATCACTATTGAAGACTTAAAGTCACTTGGCTACTATTCCTTATTTTCTGTCCACAGGTCAGCAGAAATCATCAGTTTAAAAAAATCTATATACACATATACACACTAACCCACCATAAAAAAAATCAAAAGACAAACTGGAAAATAATTTGCCACACACAGGAGCTAATTTCCTTAACATAGAATGCATATAGTTTTCTTAATATACAAAAGTCAAGAATCCAACTAAAAAGTGGGTAAATGAAAATTTATAGAGAAACTGAAATATAAATGCCTGATAAACTAAGAAAAATGTTCAGAGTAGTAATACAAATTAGGAAAATTAGCTCTCTTTTTTTGCTGCATCTTTTTTAAAAAACCTTTTTAGATTTATAGAAAAGTCACAAAAATAGTAAAAGAGTTCCTATATATCCTTCACCTAGCTTCCCCAATGTTAACATCTTACATAACTATCGTACAGTTATCAAAACTAGGAAAATAATTTTTTTTTTTGGCTGTGTTGGGTCTTCGTTGCCGCACAAGGGCTTTCTCTGGTTGCAGCGAGCAGGGGCTACTCTTCGTCGCAGTGCACAGGCTTCTCATTATGGTAGCTTCTCGTTGCAGGGCACGGGCTGTAGGTGTGTGCGCTTCAGTAGTTGCAGCACACGGGCTCAGTAGTTGTGGCAGGTGGACCCTAGAGCGCATGGGCTTCAGTAGTTGTGGCACACGGGCTCAGTAGTTGTGGCTCACGGACTCTAGGGTGCACAGGCTTCAGTAGTTGTGGCACATGGGCTCAGTAGTTGTGGCACGCAGGCTCAGTAGTTGTGGCACATGGACTTAGTTGCTCTGCAGCATGTGAGATCTTCCTGGACCAGGGCTCGAACCCGTGTCCCCTGCATTGGCAGGCGGATTCTTAACCACTGCAGCACCAGGGAAATCCCAGAAAATAATACTGATGCAGTACTATGAACTAGTGTGCAGACCTTATTTGATTTTTTCTGTTTGTCCCACTAATGTTCTTTTATGATCCAGGATTCCACATTGCATTTTATTATCATATATCCTTAATCTGTCCCTAATTGTGACAGTTCTCACTGGTCAGTTATTTTATAGAATGCCCCTAACTGGGGTTTGTCTGACATCTTCTCCGGATTAGATTGAGGTTATGCATTGTTGGTGAGAATACCACCGAAATGGTATTGTCTTTTTTAGTGCATCATATCAGGAGATACCTGATGCTGACATGTCTTAATACTGGTGATGTTAACTTTGATCATTTGGTTAAGATACTGTCTGCTATGCTTCACTATAAAGTTACTATTTTCCTCTTTATAATTAATGAATATCTTGTAGGAAGATACATTGAGACCATTCAAATATTCTGTTTCTCATCATACTTTTGCCCACCAAATTTAGCATTCATTAGTGGTTCTTATGGTGACAATTACTGCTGTGGTGTTTACCTAATGGTGATTTTCTGTTTCTTCCATTTTATCTATATGTATTCATTGAAATTCTCTGAGGAAGATGTCCCTTCTCTCCCATTTATTTACACATTGACTTATAACAGCATAGACTAATGGATGTTTATTTTATTCTATGACTTATAACCTAATACTGTCATTGTTTTGTTGTTCAAATTGTTCCAGCTTTGACCATTGGGAGCTTCTATGTCATTTTGACATGTCCCCATTTTTTGATTACTTCCTTATTTTCTGGCACTACAAGATGTTCCAGGCTCATCTTATGTATTCCCTACCCCAGTGATAGAATCAACCATTTCTACATGGTGCCCTAGTTCCGTTTATTGGAAAAAACAGTATTTAGAAACCAAGATCTGGGCACTAGATGTCATGTTTGTATAACCTGTCCGAAGGTTAATATTACAAAGATTGATAACATCAAATGTTTCCAAGGGTATGGAAAATAGACACTCTCATACACATTGGATGAGAGTATAAATAAGTATAACCCTTATAGGAGGACAATTTGGCAGTATCTTTTTTTTTTAGGTAGTAAAACATGGCAGATTTATTCACAAAGCATGGATGTATAAACAAAATAAGTCTACATGGCCTCTAAACTAAACAATTTCAGCAAAGAAATAATCTTTCATAAGAAACTTTTAGTGTAAATGAAGAATAGTTTGTCTACCCAGAAAAAAAAAAACCAGAATACAGGAAAAAGGAAAGATTTTAGCACTAAATGTAGGCAACCCCCGATTTTTTTTCACACACACACACACACACACACTGTATTTTATTTTTACAAGAGATAAATAAACTGACACCAAGCATTGTAAATGGATGACCACAACAAAAGCAATGATTGCAATAATCAAACACAAAACACACTCATACTGTCATAATATTGACATTCAGTCCAGTAATCCTCCACTGTAACAGCTCCTTTACTTTGCAGTGAAAATTGATTTATATATTTCTTGCCTCTGAATCCTTGTGGGATTTTTTTTATTCAAACAGAAAGTCACAAAAATTATAATCATCCTCATCAGTTCACTCAGTACCATGTAATTAATTTTTTTTTCATCTTGATCTTTTGTTAGCCCTTTTATGAATTCATCAGTTTTCCATTAGAGTTCTGAAAATGCTTATTCATTCAGTTCAGCAGTATAGTCAGTTACCAGAAACCTGTACTTGTCAGAGTCTTTTCCATGAGTTCCTTGAAGATGAAACCCTTTTATAGGAACATTTTTGCAAAAGCATCAAAGTACACCCAGAACTGTCTGTAAATGACCAAAGACTTAAAAATGACCACGGTTAAAGATTTGATGAAAGTTCATAATAATGCAATTGACAAGGAAATTTAGTTATTTCTGATACACATTTTAAAGTAATAACTAGAATTATGACTTATAACATTATACCAGAACATATAAGATTTTTAGGAATTTCATGTAATTTCTGAAACATTTATATTAACATACTTCCATACAAATAACCCAAAGACAGTTTAGTATTAGTTGGGGGGTTTTTTTGTTTGTTTTTTTATACTGCAGGTTCTTATCAGTCATCAATTTTATACACATCAGTGTATACATGTCAATCCCAATCGCCCAATTCAGCACACCACCATCCCCACCCCATCATGGTTTTCCCCCCTTGGTGTCCATACGCTTGTTCTCTACATCTGTGTCTCAACTTCTGCCCTGTAAACCGGTTCATCTGTACCATTATTCTAGGTTCCACATACATGCATTAATATATGTCAGTATCTTTTAAAAATTGAATTATGAAGATCTAGAAAATCTACTTCTAGAAGTCCGTTATACAGAAATACTTATAAATATGCTCAAATATATATATATATATGCACAAGAATATTGTTTGCAGTATTGTAATAAGAAAAACCTTGAAACAACTTAGAAGTTCCTCAATAGGGGACTTATTAAGTAATCAAATTGTAGCACAACCATATGATAAAATATCATGTTGGCATTAAAAGGAAAGAGACTGATCTATGCATATTGATATGGACCTTTGCTTCATATATTTTTTTAAATTATTTATTTGGCTGTGCCAGATCTTAGTTGCGGCATACGGGATCTTTAGTTGTGGCATGCGGGCTCTTAGTTGCAGCATGCGGGATCTAGTTCCCTGACCAGGGATCAAACCCAGGCCCCCTGCATTGGGAGCGTGGAGTCTTAACCACTGGACCATCAGGGAAGTCCCTGCTTCACATTTCATTGAGATAATAAAAGCAATCTCATGAGGACTTCATCTTTTTATCACCAAATCTACTGTCTACTTACATTTGTGCCTACATTCTAGCTTCTTCCATTGTGGTTAAGAGTGTGGGATCTAATGCCATGTTCAAATACTGACTATAATTTACTAGCTGTGTGACTTTAAGTTATTTAAACTTGCTATGCCCTAGTTTTTTCATTTTTAAAATTAATGAGGGTAGTAATAGTATATAACAACATAGGGTTGTTTTGAGGATTAAATGAATACCTGTAAGGTTTTGAATAGTATCTGGTACATACTAAGAGCTCAATAAATGTAAGATTATCATTACAGTGAAGTACCCCTGCTCCTATCAAAGGCCATCCCCTTTATTTATACTTTGGATTCCAGTCCCCTGATTTCTCAAGGCTTAACACAAGTAATTATACTGTCTGTGTCACCAATCTATTATTCCCATCAGCATATAAATATGTTATCGTATGTCCCATTTATTAAAAAAAAAAACTTACAATACTTCACATTCCCAAACTATAGCTCCATTTCTCTATTCCACTCAGCACAATTTCTTGAAGTTCCCTATAGTCATGGTCTCCACTTCCATTTTCTCCTAAATCTGTTTCAATAAGACACTGTTCTTTACTACGTCTTTGGTAACACCTCTCCCATCCATCTTGCAAAATCAATGGTAACTTCTCTGTCCTCATCTCAAACGTTCAGCTGCATTCAATGCAGTTTACCACTTCCTCTTTCTTGAAACACTCTTCTCTTTTTAAAAAATGTATTTCAGGTGTACAGCATTATAATTTGATATCTGTATATACTACAAAGTGATCACCACCACAAGTGTAATTATCATCCATCACCATACAGTTGACCTCCTTCACCTGTTTCACTCACCCCTCCAACCCCTTTCCCCTCTGGTAACCACTAATCTGATCTCTGTATCTATGAGTTTGTTTTTGTTTTATTTTGTTTGTTCATTTGTGTGTGTGTTTTTTTTAGATTCCACATATGAATGAAATCATACAGTATTTGTGTTTCTCCATCTGACTTACTTCACTTGGCATAAGACCTTCAAGATCCACCTGTGTTGTCACAAGTGGCAGGATTTCATTCTTTTTTGTAGCTGGCTAATATTCCATTGTAGGTATATACCACATCTGCTTTATCCATTCATCCATTGATGTACAATTAGATTGTTACCATATCTTGGCTATTGTAAATAATGCTTCAATGAACATAGAGGTGCAGTTATCTTTTTGAATTACTGTTTTCATGTTCTTCAGATAAACACTCAGAAGTGGAATAGCTGTGTCATATGGTACTTCTATTCATAAGTATTTGAGGATCCTCCATACAGTTTTCCATAGTGGCTGCACCAATTTACAGTCCCACAAACAGTATATGAAGGTTCCCTTTTCTCCACATCCTCTCCAACATTTGTTATTTCTTGTCTTTTCAATAATAGCCATTCTAACAGGTGTGAGGTGATATCACATTTTGGTTTTGATTTGGATTTCCCAAATAATTAGTGATGTTGAACATCTTTTAATGTGCCTGTTGGCCATTTGTATGTCTTTGGAAAAATGTCTGCTTAGATCCTCTGCCCATATTTTAATTGGATTGTTTGTTTTGCTGTTGTTGAGTTACATGAATTCTTTTTGGATATTAACTCCTTATTGCATATGTGATTTGCAAATATCTACTCCCATTCATTAGGTTGCATTTTCGTTTTGATGATGGTTTGCATCACTGTGCAGAAGCTTTTTAGTTTGATGTAGTCCCTTGTTTATTTTTGCTTGTTTCCTTTGTCTTTGGAGTCAGATCCACAAAAACATTACTAAGACCAATGTCAATGAGTTACCACCTGTGTTTTCTTCTAGGATTTTTATGGTTTCAGGTCTTACATTCAAGTCTTTAATCCATTTTGAGTTAATTTTTGTGTATGATGTAAGATAGTGGTTCAGTTTAATTCTTTTGCATGTGACTGTCCTGTTTTCCCAACACCATTTATGGAAGAGACTATCCTTTCTCCAGTGCATGTTCCTTGATCCTTTGTTGCAGATTAATTGTCCACACATCTGTGGGTTCATTTCTGACCTTTCACTTCTGTTCCATTGGTCTTTGTCTCCGTTTTTGTGCCAATACTATACTGTGTTGATTACTGTAGTTTTGTAGGTTAGTTTGAAATCAGGGAGCATGATAGCTCCAGTTTCATTCTTCTTTCTCAAGACTGTTTTGGCTATTCGGGATATTTTGTGATTCCATATAAATTTTTAGAACTTTTTTGTTCTAGTTCTGTGAAACATGGCATTAGAATTTTGAAAGGGATATCATTGAATCTGTAGGTTGCTTTGGGTAGTCTGGACATTTTAACAATATTAAGTCTTTCAGTTTGTGATCATGGAATATCTTTTCCCTTTATTTGTGACTTCTTCAACTTCTTTCATCAGTGTCTTATACTTTTCAGTGTATAGGACTTTCACCTCCTTGGTTTAGTTTTTTCCTAGGTATTTTATTCTTTTTGAAACAATTGTAAATAGGGTTGTTTTCTTTCTGATAGTTCATTATTAGTATATAGAAATGCCACAAATTTTTGTATATTGATTTTGTATCCTGTGACTTTACCAAATTCACTGATTAGTTCAAACAGTGTTTTGGTGGAGTCTTTAGGATTCTCTCTCTATAGTATTATGTCATCTGCAAATAGTGACAGCTTTATTTTTTCCTTCCCAATTTGGATGCCTTTTATTTCTTTTTATTACCTAGTTGCTCTGGCTAAAACTTCCAATACTATGTTGAATAAAAGTAGTAAGAGTGGGCATCCTTGTCTTGTTTCTGACCTTAGAGGAAAAGCTTCCAGCTTTGCACCATTGAGTATGATATTAGCTGCAGGTTCATTATATATGGTGTTTATTATGTTGAGTTACAGTCCATCTATACCCACCACTTTGTTGAGAGTTTTTATCATAAATGGATGTTTAATTTTGTCAGATGCTTTTTCTACATCTATTGAGATGATCATATGATTTTTATGCTTCATTTTGTTAATGTGATGTATCGTGTTGATTGATTCACAGATGTTGAACCATCCTTGCATCCCTGGAATAAATCCCACATGATTGTTGTGTATGATCCTTTTAAAGCACTGTTGGATTTGGTTTGCTAATATTTTGTTGAGGATTTTTGCATGTATGTTTATCAGTGATGTCAGCCTGTAATTTTCTTTTTTTGTGGTGTCCTTATCTGGTTTTGGTATCAGGGTAGTGCTGGCTTTGTGAAATGTGTTTAGAAGGTTTCTCTCCCCTTCAATCTTTTAGAAGAGTTTGAGAAAGAATGAACGAAAACATTCTTTGAATGTTTTATAGAAGTCATCAGTGAAGCCATCTGGTCCTGGGTTTTTGTTTGTTGGAAGCTTTCTGATTACTGTTTCAATCTCCTTACTAGTAATCAGTCTATTCGGATTTTCTATTTCTTCATGATTCAGTCTTCAAAGACTGTATTTTTCTAGGAATTTATCCATTTTTTCTAGGCTATCCAATATGTTGGCATATAATTGTTCATAGTAGTCTCTTATGATGTTTTGTATTTCTGTGGTATCAACTGTAACTTCTCTTTCTTTCCTGATTGTATTAGAGTCCTCTCTTTTTTTTCTTGGTTAGTCTAGCTAAAGGTCTGCCGGTTTTGTTAATCTTTTCAAAGAACCAGTGCTTAGTTTCATTGATCTTTTCTGATTTTTTTAAGTCTCTATTTCATTTATTTCCACTCTGATCTTTATTATTTCCTTCCTTCTACTAATTTTGGGCTTCTTTTGTTCTTCCTTTTCTAGTTCCTTTAGCTATAAAGTTATATTATCTATTTGGGATTTTTATTGTTGCTTGAGGTAGGCCTGCATTGCTATCACTTCCCTCTTAGCCCTACTTTTGCTGCATTCTCATAGATTTGGGTATGTTGTATTTTCATTTTCATTTGTCTCCAGATATTTTTTAAATGTACCCTTTGATTTCTTCAATTACCCATTGGTTGTTCAGTAGCATGTTGTTTAATCTCCACATTTTTTGTAATTTTTCCTGTTTTTTTCTTGTGATTGATTTCTAGTTTCATACCATTCTGGTTGGAAAAAATGTTTGATATGATTTCAGTCTTCTTGACTATATTGAGACTTGTTTTGTGACCTAACATGTTATCTACCCTGGAAAATGTTTCATGTGTACTTGAGAAGAATGTGTATTCTGCTGCTTTTGGATGGAATGTTCTTTATATATCTATTATGACCATTTGCTCTGTTGTGTCATTTAAGTCTGATGTTTCCTTATTGATTTTCTGTCTGGATGATCTACCCATTGATGTAAGTAGGGTGGTAAAGTCCCCTACTCTTCAGTTCTCCCTTTAAGTCAGTTAATATTTGCTTTATATATCTTGGTGCTCCTCTGTTGGGTGCATTTATAAATGTTATATCTTCTTGCTGGACTGACCCATTTACATTACATAACACCCTCCTTTGTCTTTTGTTACAGCCTTTGTTTTAAAGTCTCTTTTGTCTGATACAACTACAACTATTCCAGTTTTCTTTTTATTTCCATTTGCATAGAATATGTTTTCCCATCCCTTCACTTTCAGTCTTTGTGTGTCCTTTCTTCTGAAGTGAGTCTTTTGTGTAGATGGGTCTTGTTTTGTTTTTTTATGTTTTTGGGGTTTTTTTTTTTTGTAAAGCAATTGTACTCCAACAAAGATGTTAAATAAATAAATCATATTGGCTGAATAACAGACACAGGTGGCACACACCCATCATCTGCTGACACAGGGTAATGAACAAGCATAATGTATTCCCCAGCTCACTGGAAGAGAAAGTTCTCGAGAAAAATGCTACCGCCTTATTTTGTATTCTAGTAATAATATACCTCGCTTGGACCCATAAAGGGAATTAACGGCCAGCTCATCGGAATGGAAATTATAAAAAATAGCTTTAAAGCAGGGTTCAACAAGCCTTTTCCGTAAAGGGCCAGAGAGCAAATATTTCAGGCTTTGCAAGCAAGACAGCCTCTGTCACATCATCATCTTTGCTTTTTTAGGTTTATTTTCTGTGTGTTTTTTTTCCCCCCAACAATGCTATGAAAAATGTAAAAACCATTCTTAGTTCCCAGGCCATACAAACCATTGCTGGCCGACCCCTGCCTTAGACCATGGTAAGAAAGAATAGGACACTTGGAGTCCCAAGTCCCTCACAATTCAACCCAAGGGGCAAATCCCCGTCCATGTCTGATTTACCTCCTTCAGTCTCTCCAGCTCGTTTTGGCGGGCCTGTTTGGATATTTCCACTTCAGTCATCTGCTGTCCTAGAGTCTCATTCTCATCTTCAGCTTTAGCTCTCTTTTCCTCCACAGTTTCAAGTTCATGGTGCCACCTGACCGACACATATTTGGCCACCTTTAAGTCCTGCTCTAGACTTCAGATGAGCTCGCCGTCCACCTGCCCGGTCTCTGCCACCTTCAGGCTCTTCTGCTCAGCCTTCCTGAGGCAGTACTGCAGGATTCGGCAGTTTTTATTGGCGTGGTCCAGTTCCTGCCGAAGCTCCTGCAGCTGGTAAACATCTTCCTCTCAGTAACTGTCTCTCATCTCTTCCATTTCAGCACGGAGTTCATCCAACTCATCATTTAGTGTCGGCTGTGAGCCAGGCCCTGTTAGACACTCCAGCAGCTCGGGCAGCGGCATTGTTTCATTTCATCCTCATAACAAACCTGACTACGAATTACTTCTGTCTTCTTGAAGGATGAGGACACGGGTGTGGGAGGTGAAGTCAGTGCCACAGCCAGTGCATGCTGGCTGGGACTCATACCCGAGTCTGTGCAGTGTTCAGTCCTACACGCTGTCGCCTCGGAGAACCTGGAGCTTGAGTGCCGCTTCGACCACTGGACTTGTTTTTTTTTTTTTAATCCATTCAGCCACTTTATGTCTTTTGATTGGAAAATTTAGTCGACATACATTTAAAGTAATTATTGATAGGTGTATACTTATTGCCATTTAGTTAACTGTTTTCTGGTTGTTTTTGTAGTTCCTGTTTCTTTCTTTTTCTCGTTCTTTCTTCCCTTGTGATTTGGTCATTTTCTCTAGTGTTATATTTAGATTCCTTTCTCATTTTTTCTTGTGTATTTACTATAAGGTTTTTGTCCTTGTTGTCACTGTGAGGTTCACATATATCATCCTATGTAAATAGTAGCCTGTTTTAAGCTGGGAGCAACTTAAATTTGAAATACATTCCAAGGCTTTATCTTTTTTTCTTCCCCCACCACATTTTATACTTTCAATGACACGTTTTGCATATTTTATTTTATGCATACCTTAAGTAATTATTGTAATTTTAGTTAATTTTACTGCTTTTGTCTTTTAACCTTTATGCTTGCTTTATAAATGATTGATCCACTACCTTTATTACATATTTACCATTTCCAGTGAGATTTTTACATTCATATGTTTCCTTATTAATTAGTGCCATTTCTTTTTCAGCTTAAAGAAGTCCCTTTAACATTTCATGAAGGGCTGGTTTAGCGGTGATGAACTCCTTTAACTTTTGCTTATCTGGGGAACTCTTGATCTCTTCTTCAGTTCTGAATGATAATTCTTCCAGGTAGAGAATTCTTGGTTGGAAGTTTTTTTCCTTTCAGCACTTTGAATATGTCATGCCAGTCCCTTCTAGCATGTAAAGTTTCTGCTGAAAAACCTGCAGATAGCCTTATGGGGTTTCCCTTATACATGACAAGTTATTTTTCTCTTACTAATTTTACGATTCCTTCTTTATCCTTAACTTTTACCAGTGTATCTTGGTATGTTTCTTTAGGTTCATCTTATTTTGAGTTCTCTGGGCTTCCTGGATCTGGTTGTCTGTTTCCCTCCCCAGATTTGGGAATTTATCAGCCACTGTTTCTTCAAATAGTTTTTTTGTCCCTTTATCTCTCTTTTCTCCTTCTGGGACTTCTACAATGTGAATGTTATTCTTGATGTTGACCCTAAGGTCCCTTTAGGTATCTTTACTTTTTAAAATTCTTTTTTCATTTTGCTTCTCTGTCTGGGTGAGTTCCATTGTTTTGTCTTCCAGCTCACTGATTTGTTCTTCTGCCTCATCCAGTCTGCTATTGAACCCCTCTAGTGTATTTTTCATTGCAGTTATAATTTCTGTTTGGTACTTCCTTGTATTTTCTATCTCTTTGTTGAAGTTCTTACTCTGTTTATCCATTCTTCTCCCAAGTTTGGTGAGCATCTTTATGACCATTACTTTGAATTCTCTCAGGTAGATGGCTTTTCTCCATTTAATTTAACTATTTTTCTGAGATTCATCTTGCTCTTTCTATTGAAATATATTCCTCTGTCTCCTTATTTGGCCTAATTCTCTTTATTTGTTTCTATGTATTATGTAAATCAGCTATCTTTTCCAGTCTTGAAGGACTGGCCTTATTTAGAGGATGTCCTATAGGGCTTAGAGGCACAATCCAGAGCCAGGCACTGAAGTAGTGTCTCCTATGTGGGCTGAATATTCTCTCCTTTTGTGGCAAGGCTGTAGCTACTGTTGCAGTCTGTTGGTGGGTGGGGCTGGCCCCTGGACTTACTGTGAAGCCTGGTTGCAGCTGCTACAGTACACTGGTGGCCATGGTTGCCCCCAGATTGGCTATAGGACTCAGCTGTGGCTAGTGCATGCACTGGTTGACATGGCTGTGACTTGGCTGGCTGTGAGGCCTAAGATGCAGGGGTGGGTGGAGCCTTTAATTGGATGTGCCCACTGGTGCTCACAGTGTAGAAGGAGAATTTCAAAATGGTGCCCACCAGCACTAGCATTAGCAAGGTAGCCTGAGATCACATCAATTGCTTCTGCCAATGTCCCATTTCCCATGTAGCATCCCAACTGATTTATGTCTCTCTGGCAGATGCTTCAGTATTTGTAAGTGGGTCCCCTTCACTTATGATCCATGCACTTCTTAAATCTGTTTTTTTTTTTTTTGGAGGGGTTGGTTTTGGGGGTGGGTGCTGGTTTTGGTTGAGTGAGCCTGTGTATGGGCCCTTTTTTCAAAAAAATCATCTTTATTGGAGTATAATTGCTTTACAATGGTGTGTTAGTTTCTGCTGTATAACGAAGTGAATCAGCTATACACATACATATATCCCCATATCTCCTCCCTCTTGCATCTTCCTCCCACCCTCCCTATTCCACCCCTCTAGGTGGACACAAAGCACTGAGCTGATCTCCCTGTGCTATGCAGCTGCTTCCCACTAGCTATCTATTTTACATTTGGTAGTGTATGTATGTCCATGCCACTCTCTCACTTTGTCCCAGCTTACCCTTCACCCCCCTGTGTCTTCAAGTCCATTCTCTACATCTGTGTCTTTATTCCTGTCTGCCCCTAGGTTCTCCAGAACCCCTTTTTTTTTTAGATTCCTTGTATATGTGTTAGCATATGGTATTTGTTTTTCTCTTTCTGACTTACTTCACTCTGTATGTGCATGGACCCTTTAAGACAGGGTTTTCCATTCCCTGTAGTTTTATGTTTTTCCTGGACATATTCCTCATTGGTTTTCAAAGCCAGGTGTGTGGGGGGCTCATCTGTCTTGGGCAGGATCTAGGGGTTGGGGTGCCTGATGTGGAGCTCAAATCCCTCACTCCCTAGGGAAACAATCTGTACTTTTGTGATCACTCCTAATTGTGGATCACTATGGCTGGGGTGTGCTTTTTTCCTTGGCAAGAACATATCTTTGTCTCTTCTACCCATCTCAATGCTGTCCTTTTATCCTTTGTTGTGAAGGCTCTGTTAACCCAGTTTTCAGGTCCCTTTATGGAGGAATTATTCTATATGAAGTTGTAGATTTGTTGTGTCCATGAGATGAGGTGAGTTCAGAATCTTTCTATGACATGATCTTGAACCCTCACCTCTGAAACATTCTATTCTCTTGACTTCTATAACACCACAATCCTGCTTTACTTCCTACTTCCTTTATAAATTCTCAGTCTCCTTTATGGCTTCTTCTATGCTTCTCTAAGTGTTATACTGCCCCTGGTCTCCTTCCCTAGCCTGTTCTTTTCTGAGTTTTTTTTCTCCCTGAAAGTTCTCAACTAGTTTCATGACTTATATTGCTATCTATAGGCTTATGACTCACAAATCTACTGTTTATTTCCAGCTTAGACCTTTCTATTGAACTCCAGATTCTTATAATCCAACTGACTCCCTGACAAGGCCACTTGAATGTCCAAAGCTATCTCAAATGTAACGTGTCCAAAATAAAAGTCTTGAATATTTATTTCTCCCAACCCATCATTTTTCTAGTCTTTCCCTCATTAGTAAATGGGATTGCCAGCCGAATTCTAAGTACATTCTTCATTCCTCCCTTCCTCTCACTTTCCACATAAATCCATAAGTAATCCTGGAGATTACTTCCAAAAGTTAATTTCAAAAACATACCAAGAATCACCCATTTTTCTCCAACTTTACTACTAATCCAATTCACCCTAGTCCAATTCATAATTGGATAGATTATGACATAAGCCTCCTAACTGGTGTCCTTTCTTCCACTGTTGCCTCTTTACAATTCAGTCTCCAAAGACCAAAGAGAGGAATCTTTTAAAATATAAATTTTATCCTGTAACTAATTGGCTTAAAACCCTTTAATAACATTTCACATTAGTTAGGAAGAAAATTAAACTCTTGTGAGTGATGTCACTGGAAATGGAGGAGCCGGGAAAGCCAGGGGTCTATCTTTCCACTAATGCAATGATTAAGCTGGCAAAAACTGTCAAAATCAACTTTTTTGAACTCTAAAATCTAATAAAAACTTTGAACTACCAGGGTGGTGCTTGATGAACAAAGAGTTTTAGTAAGATAGTGTTATGACACTTTTACCTACCTGATTACCATCCTCCAATCAACAACTCAGTGACAACCAAGGAATGGCCAGCTTACTGGTACCAAAGTGGGAAATGCCAAACTTGTTCTCAAAGAGTTGTGGGTTTGTGTTTTGACCTGCCTGATTGCTCACTAAGGGATCAGCTAAGGGACTTGCCTTTGTTTTGCCATCCCCTGTCTCCAAACTCTCAGGACTGGAGTCTCCACTTGGGCAGCAATTTTTTCCCCAATTAAAAAAAAATTGTAGTAAAACATACATAACATAAGATATGCCATCTTAACCATTTTTAAGTGTACAGTTCAGTGGTATTAAGCACATTCATATTTTTGGGACCATCACCATCCATCTCCAGAACACTTTTCATCTTGCAAAACTGAAGCTCTATAAACGATAATTCCCCATTCCTCCCTCCAACCAACCCCTGGCACCCACCATTCTATTTTATATTTCTATGAATTTGATGACTAAGTACTTCATATAAGTGGAATAACACAGTATTTGCCTTTTTGTGACTGGCTTATTCCATTTAGCATAATGTCCTCAAGCTTCGTCCATGTTCTGACATACATCAGAAGTCCCTTCCTTTTTTAAGGCTGAATAATATTCCATTGTATGTGTATACCACATAATGCTTATGCATTCTTCCATCAATGGACATTTGCATCACTTCCACATTTTAGCTATTGTGAATAAGGCTGCTATGAACATGAGTGTACAAATACCTCTTCAAGGCACAGCTTTAAATTTGGGGGTTATATTCCCAGAAGAAGAATTGCTAAATCATATGGTAATTCATTTCTAACTTTTTGAGGAACCAACAAACGGTTTTCCACAGTGGCTGTACCATTTTACATTGCCATCAACAGGGTACTAGTGTTCCAGTTTCTCCACTTCCTTGCCAAAACTTTTTTTTTCTTTTAAAAAATATTTGTCAACTGGTGTAAGGTGGCATCTCATTGTGGTTTTTATTTTGAGTAGCAATTTTAAAAAATATTTAAAAGCATATAGCAGCTGCAGCTGCTTGAGGCAAGGTTGGGAAGAAGGTAGGAGTTGGGGGGGCATAAGAACTTTGAAAGCTCCTACATATATTGAGGGATCTAGAAGACCATGCATGCTCAGGAATAAACACATGCTCAGAAAAGACTACAGAGACCCTAAGTTGTCACCTTTGGCCGATCTTTAGCCTCTGTGCAAAGGGGAAATAAAAACTAAGGCAGAGTTGTAAATGCCCTGGCTAAGCATTGAAGGAGTGCCTCAACTTAGAGTAAATCTACAAAGACCAAGACACTATTTTTATTTGCTTTGTTTTGCTTTGTTTTGTTTCAGATATTTAAGGAAATCACTAAGCTAACAGAACAGAGACTTCAATGACCACACACAACAAAGAACACAGTCATAAAAATAGCTTAGAAAATCACTAAGTAAACAACTAACACAAAACAAATGACAACAACAAACTATGGGGAGGGAGGAGAATTTGTTCTTCAGGGCTGTAATGTTATACTTTTCAAATTATCCAGTTTTCCACAAAAATTATGAAATATGCAAAGAAACAAGAAAGTGTGGTCCACAGGAAAAAAATAATGCAAACTTCCCCTGAGGAAGCCCAGAAATTGGACTTACTAGTCAAAGCCTTTAAAATACCAGTCTTAAATATGCTCAAAAAGCTAAGAAAAACCATGCACAAAGAAACAAAGGAAACAAGTAGAAAAATGTCTCACCAAATAGAGAATATCAATAAAGAGAAATTACAAAGAGAAACCAAACAAATTCTGGAGCTGAAAAGTACAATCACTAAAGGGGTTCAACAACACATATGAGCAGGCAGAAGAAAGAATCAGTAATCTTTAAGGCATAATGGTTGAGGGACTTCCGTGGTGGTGTAGTGGTTAAGAAATCACCTGCCAGTGCAGGGTACATGGGTTCAATTCCTGGTCTGGGAAGATCCCACATACCACGGAGCAACTAAGCCCATGTGCCACAACTACTGAGCCTGCACTCTAGAGCCCATGAGTCACAACTGGTGGGCCCACACACCACAACTACTGAAGCCCACACACCCTAGTGCCTGTGTGCCACAACTACTAAGCCCACGTGCCACAACTACTAAAGACTGTGCACCCTAGGCCTGTATGCCACAATTACTGAGCCCATGTGCTGCAACTACTGAAGTCTACATGCCTAGAGCCCATGTTCTGCAACAAGAGGAGACACTGCAATGAGAAGCCCATGCACCACAACAAAGAGTAGCCCCAACTCACCACAACTAGAGAGAGCCCATGTGCAGCAACAAAGACCCAATGCAGCAAAAAAAACAACAACAACAACAAAAAAAACCATAATGGTTGAAAATATATAGTCTGAGATACAGAAAGAATGGAGGAAAATGAAGAGAGGTAGAAAAGTCTAGGTAGAAAAAATGTCCTCTACCAAAAGGGAAGGATCTATTTTCAAATTTTGCCCTTGAGACTTGTAGTTAGAACTAAGCAGTATTATAGCCACAACTCAATGTCAACCTAGCTCAGTTCCTAACTGGTTTGAGATGATTAGCTCCTTACTCATTTTCCTGACAAAGAAAAGAACTTACCCTCTCTGGGAGGAAAAAAACATTGGCATCAGACTCTATGGTCACTTTAGGCACAATGTTGACCATACAAAAAATTATGAGGCATACGAAGAAACAGGAAAATGTGACCCATATCAAGAGGAAGAACAGTCAATAGAAGTAGACCCACTGGTAATCCACATGTTGGATACACTCATACATGCTACAACATGGTTGTGCCTCAAAACATTATGCTCAGTGAAAGAAGCCTGACACAAAAGGTCACATAGTGTTTGATTATACGTATGTGAAGTACCCAGAATAGATAATACATAGAGACAGAAGGCATATTGGTGGTTGCTAGGGTCTAGGAGGAGGGGGGAATGGAGAGAGACTAATTCATGGGGTTTTATTTGGGGGTGATGAAAAAGTTTTGAAACTAAAGTTAGTAGTTTCAACATTGTCAGTGTACTAAATGCCACTAAACTATACACCTTAAAATTACTAATTTTATGTTTGTGTATATCCTGTCAATTAAAACAATTCCTTGAATGGGTTTACTAGCACAGCAGTCCCCAACCTTTTTGGCACCAGGGATTGGTTTCGTGGAAGACAATTTTTCCACGGCCTGGGGAGGGGATGGTTCAGGCAGTAATGCAAGTGATGGGGGTGAGGGTTCAGGCGGTAAGGCAAGCAATGGTTCAGGTGGTAATGCAAGCAATGGGGAGCAATTGGGAGTGGCAGATGAAGTGTCACTCACTAGCCTGCCACTCACCTCCTGTTGTGAAGCCCGGTTCCTAACAGGCTGCATACTGGTACCAGTCCACGGCCCGAGGGTTGGGGACCCCTGTACTAGCAGACTGAACATAGCAGATGAGAGGAATAGTGAACTTAAAAACAGTTCAATAGAAACAACCCAAACTGAAGCATAAAGAAAACATAATGGAAAGAAGAGAAAAAAGCATAATAAATATGTGGGAGATTGTTGGTCAGTTTAATATATATGTAAGTAGAATCCCAGAAGGAGAAGAGCAAGAGAATGAAGCAGAAAAAGAATATTTGAAAAGGTAATGTCTGATAATTTCCCCAAAATTATTACAGGCATCAACTCATAGATCCAAGAATCTCAGTGAACCCCAAGCAGTTTAAACACAACAAAACCATACCTAGGCACATCATAGTCCAACCTCTGAATCAAGGATAAAGGGAAAAACCTAAAAGCAGCCAGAGGATGGAAAAGGCAAGTTGTCTTCAAAGAAGTGAAAATAATATTAACAACATACCCCTCAATACAACACAATCCACGGATGCCAATATATAGTGTAACCACATCTTTAAACAGCTATAAGAACTAGAGAAAGAAGAAGAACAACAACAAAAAAAAAACCCGAAGTTAGTAGAAGGAAAGAAATCATAAAGATCAGAGCAGAAATAAATGAAATAGAAACAAAGAAAACAATAGCAAAGATCAGTAAAACTAAAAGCTGGTTCTTTGAGAAGATAAAAAAAACTGATAAACCATTAGCCAGACGCATCAAGAAAAAAAGGGAGAGGACGCAAATCAATAAAATTAGAAATGAAAAAGGAGAAATCACAACAGACACTGCAGAAATACAAAGGATTATAAGAGACGACTACAAAAAAACTATATGCCAATAAAATGGGCAACCATGAAGAAATGGACAAAGTCTTAGAAAGGTATAATCTTCCAGGACTGAACCAGGAAGAAATAGAAAACATGAACAGACCGATCACAAGTAATGAAATTGCAACTGTGATTAAAAATCTTCCAACAAGCAAAAGTTCAGGACCAGATAGCTTCACAGGTGAATTCTATCAAACATTTAGAGAAAAGCTAATGCCTATCCTTCTCAAACTCTTCCAAAAAATTGCAGAGGAAGGAACACTCCCAAACTCATTCTACGAGGCCACCACCACCCTGATACCAAAACCAGACAAAGATACTACAAAAAAAGAAAATTACAGACCAATATCATTCATGAATATAGATGCAAAGATCCTCAACAAAGTACTATCAAACAGAATCCAACAACACATTAAAAGGATCATACACCATGATCAAGTAGGATTTATCCCAGGGATGCAAGGATTCTTCAATATATGCAAATCAATCAATGTGATACACTATATTAACAAATTGAAGAAGAACCATCTCAATAGATGCAGAAAAAGCTTTGGACAAAATTCAACACCCATTTATGATAAAAAAGAAACTCTCCAGATATTGGGCATAGAGTGAACCTACCGCAACATACTAAAGGCCATATACAACAAACCCACAGCAAACATCATTCTCAATGGTGAAAAACTGAAACCATTTCCACTAAGATCAGGAACAAGACAAGGTTGTCCATTCTCACCACTATTATTCAACATAGTTTTGGAAGTTTTAGCCACAGCAATCAGAGAAGAAAAAGAAATAAAAGGAATCCAAATCAGAAAAGAAGAAGTTAAACTGTCACTGTTTGCAGATGACATGATCCTATACATAGAGAATCCTAAAGATGCTACCAGAAAACTACTAGAGCTAATCAATGAATTTGGTAAAGTAGCAGGATACAAAATTAATGCACAGAAATCTCTTGCATTCCTATACGCTAATGATGAAAAATCTGAAAGAGAAATTAAGGAAACACTCCCATTTACCACTGCACCAAAAAGAATAAAATACCTAGGAATAAATATAC
This sequence comes from Stenella coeruleoalba, assembly GCF_951394435.1. Classification (NCBI taxonomy): domain Eukaryota; kingdom Metazoa; phylum Chordata; class Mammalia; order Artiodactyla; family Delphinidae; genus Stenella; species Stenella coeruleoalba. Next base: position 86,894,351 of record NC_137152.1, on the reverse strand, counting down.
CTAAGGAGACAAAAGACCTGTATGCAGAAAACTATAAGACACTGATGAAAGAAATGAAGGATGATACAAATAGATGGAGAGATATACCATGTTCTTGGATTGGAAGAATCAGTATTGTGAAAATGAATATACTACCCAAAGCAATCTACACATTCAATGCAATCCCTGTCAAACTACCAATGGCATTTTTCACAGAACTACAACAAAAAATTTCACAATTTGTATGGAAACACAAAAGACCCCGAATAGCCAAAGAAATCTTGAGAAAGTAAAACGGAGCTGGAGGAATCAGGCTCCCTGACTTCAGACTCTACTACAAAGCTACAGTAATCAAGACATTATGGTACTGGCACAAAAACAGAAATATAGATCAATAGAACAGCATAGAAAGCCCAGAGGTAAACCCACGCACATATGGTCAACTAATCTATGACAAAGGAGGCAGGATATACAATGGAGAAAAGACAGTGTCTTCAATAAGTGGTGCTGGTAAAACTGGACAGACACATGTAAAAGAATGAAATTAGAACACTCCCTAGCACCATACACAAAAATAAACTCCAAATGGATTAAAGACCTAAATGTAAGACTGGACACTATAAAACTCTTAGAGGAAAACATAGGAAGAACACTCTTTGGCATGAATCACAGCAAGACCTTTTTTGACCCACCTCCTGGAGTAATGGAAGTAAAAACAAATGGGACCTAATGAAACTTATAAGCTTTTGCACAACAAAGGAAACCATAAAGAAGGTGAAAAGACAACCCTCAGAATGGGAGAAAATATTTGCAAACGAATCAATGGACAAAGGATTAATCTCCAAAACATACAAAAAGCTCATGCAGTTCAATATCAAAAAACCAAAACACCCAGTCAAAAAATGGGCAGAAGGGGCTTCCCTGGTGGAGCAGTGGCTAAGAATCTGCCTGCCAATGCAGGAGACACAGGTTCGAGCCCTGGTCTGGGAAGATCCCACATGCCGTGGAGCAACTAAGCCCGTGCACCACAACTACTGAGCCTGCACTGTAGAGCCCATGAGCCAGAGCTACTGAGCCTGTGTGACACAATTACTGAGCCTGCGCTCTAGAGCCCATGCTCCACAACAAGAGAAGCCACCACAATGAGAATACCACGCACCGCAAAGAAGAGTAGCCCCCTCTCTCCGCAACTAGAGAAAGCCTGTGTGCAGCAACGAAGACCCAGGGCAGCCAAAAATAAATTAATTAATTTAAAAATTTTTTTAAAGTTTTTAAAAAAGGGCAGAAGACCTAAATAGACATTTCTCCAAAGAAGACATATAGATGGCCAAGAGGCACATGAAAAGATGCTCAACATCACTAAATATTAGAAAAATGCAAATCAAAACTACAATGAGGTATCACCTCACACTGCTCAAAATGGCCATCATCAGAAAACCTACAAACAATAAATGCTGGAGAGGGTGTGGAGAAAGGGGAACCCTCTTGCACTGTTGCGTGAAATGTAAATTGATACAGCCACTATAGAGAACAGTATAGAGGTTCCTTAAAAAACTAAAAATAGAACTATGATATGACCCAGCAATCCCACTACTGGGCATATACCCTGAGAAAACCATAATTCAAAAGCACACAGGTACCACAATGTTCATTGCAGCACCATTTACAATAGCCAGGACATGGAATCAACCTAAATGTCCCATGGCAGATGAATGGATAATGATGTGGTACATATATACAATGGAATATTACTCAGCCATAAAAAGGAACGAGGGCTTCCCTCATGGAGCAGTGGTTAAGAATCCGCCTGCCAATGCAGGGGACACAGGTTCAAGCCCTTGTCCGGGAAGATCCCACATGGCACAGAGCAACTAAACCCGTGAGCCACAGCTACCGAGCCTGCGTTCTAGAGCCCATGAGCCACAACTATTTGAAGCCTGCGTGCATAGAGCCCACACTCCGCAACAAGAGAAACCACCGCAATGAGAAGCCCACGCACTGCAACGAAGTGTAGCCCCTGCTCACTGCAACTAGAGAAAGCCCACGTGCAGCAACGAAGACCCAACACAGCCAAAAATAAATATTAAAAAAAGAAGGAATGAAATTGGGTCATTTGTAGAGATGTGGATGGACCTAGAGACTGTCATACAGAGTGAAGTAAGTCAGAAAGAGAAAAACAAATATTGTATATTTGGAATCTAGAAAAATGGTACAGATGAACCTATTTGCAAGGCAGAAATAGAGACACAGACGTACAGGACAAGTGTATGGACACCAGAGGGAAAGGGAGGGTGGGATGAATTGGGAGATTGGGATTGACATATATACACTAATATGCACTAATATGTATAAAATAGATAGCTAATGAGGACCTGCTGTATAGCACAGAGAATTCCACTTTGCTGTATGGTAGAAACTAACACAGAGCACCCAACATCCATTTTGGGGATGTTTGTTAGGAGCAGCCTGAGAGGGTCCCCTGTGTGTTTCATACATGTATTAAAAACCACAATTTTAAAAATAAATTAAAATGTTAAATATTTTGGTAATAAACGGAGGAAACAAGTAAAAAAAAAAAAACTGTGATAAAACTACCACTCTGTAATTCTATGTCCAGTGAAATACCCCTCAAAAATGAAAGTGAAATAAAGATGTTTTTGCCTCATACCAGTCAAAATGACTGTCATCAAAAAGTCCCCAAACAGGGCTTCCCTGGTGGTGCAGTGGTTGAGAGTCCACCTGCTGATGCAGGGGACATGGGTTCGTGTCCCGGTCCGGGAGGATCCCACATGCCGCGGAGCAGCTAGGCCTGTGAGCCATGGCCGCTGAGCCTGCGCGTCCAGAGCCTGTGCTCCACAATGGGAGAGGCCACAGCAGTGAGAGGCCTGCGTACAGTGAAAAAAAAAAAATCCCCAAACAATAAATCTTGGAAAGGGTTGTGGAGAGAAGGGAACACTCCTACACTATTGGTGGGAATGTAAATTGGTATACAGCCACTATGGAGAACAGTATGGAGGTTCCTTAAAAAACTAAAAATAGAGCTACCATATGCTCCTGCAATCCCACTCCTGGGCATATATCTGTAGAAAAACATGGTCTGAAAGGATATATACACCCCAGCATTCATTGCAGCACTGTTTACAGTAGCCAAGACATGGAAGCAACCTAAATGTCCATTGACAGAGGAATGGATAAAGAAGATGTGGCACATATATACAGTGGAATATTATTCAGCCATAAAAAGAATGAAATAATGCCATTTGCAGCAGCATGGATGGACCTAGAGATTGTCATACCGAGTGAAGTAAGTCAGACAAAGGGAAATATTGTATGATATTGCTTATATGCAGAATCTAAAAAGAAATGATATAATGAACTTATTTACAAAACAGAAACAGACTTAGAGAACGAACTTATGGTTACCAGTGGGGAAGGGATAGTTACGGAGTTTGGGATTGACATATACACACTGCTATATTTAAAATGGATAACCAACAAGGACCTACTGTATAGCACAGGGAACTCTGCTCAATATTATGTAACAACCTAAATGGGAAAAGAATTTGAAAAAGAATAGATACATGTGTATGTATAACTGAATCACTTTGCTGTACACCTGAAACTATCACAACTTTGTTCATCAACTATACTCCAATATAAAATAAAGGGTTAAAAAAATAAAAAATAAAATAAAAAAATTTTAAAAGATGTTTTTGGACAAACAAAAGTTGTGAGAATTCATTGATAGAAGAGCTGCACTATAAAAAATACTAATTCTTTCAGGCTAAAGAAAATTATACTATTACTTTGAAGAACAGAACTACAGAAAAGAATGAAGGGCAGAAGGGGTATATATGTGGGTAAATATACAGATGGTCCCCAAATCAGGATAGTTTGACTTACGATTTTTGACTTTATGGTGGTGTGAAAGTGATAAGCATTCAGTAGAAGTCATACTTCAAATTTTGAATTCTGATCATTCCCAATGATCAAATGACTTAGCGATGTTTGATATGATACCCTCTCCTGAAGCTGAACAGTGGCAGCAAGGTCCACCTACAACCATTCTGTTTTTCACTTTCAGAACACGGGTTCGTGCCCTGGTCCGGGAGGATCCCACATGCCGCGGAGCGGCTGGGCCTGTGGGCCATGGCCGCTGAGCCTGTGCGTCTGGAGCCTGTGCTCCGCAACGGGAGAGGCCACAGCAGTGAGAGGCCCGCATACTGCAAAAAAAAAAAAAAAGATTGCAGTACCCAAGGAACAATGCCACTTTTCTATATTCCTTTAGGGAAGCAGAGCGATTTCCCCACAAAGGTATTAATTACTTAAATTTAAACTTCAACCAGAATGAGGCCTTGGGGTCTCATTTCAGTTGTGAAAATAACAGAAAAACGTTCTATGACACCATACCCTAAGTGTAAAAGTGCATTCAGCAGAGCTGTGGTCTAGGATCCTCATAGAACACTTCAAGCTACTTCCAAAAATCAAGTTCAAATCATCACTTTTTAGATTGCTGTAAAACAAAGTGTAAACTTTCTTTTTCCATTACTACTCAAACTGCTTCAACAAAGCAAGTCCTATATTCCTGAGGGAAGCATAGAAAGGATATCAGTGAAATTTAATTTTGTCAGAAAAGTAAATACAAAAGAAATTTCCAGTAAGTCATATTCCTCTGTTCTCTGGGAAATAACATATTCAGTGTCTGAATTTCCTGAAAAAGGCTCTGGACAGGTTGGGAAGCCACTAATCTGCAGGGAACCATTTGGTCCTTGGCATAATTTTTTCTGCATTTGAAAATGTATTATTAGTTATTTTAGTATAAAACTTATACATACCTGGGAAGGGAAAAACAGACTTTAATGTGGAGAACCTTGGGAAACACCACCTTAAGCAAGAGATCAATGTTTTTTTGTTTTGTTTTTAATTAATTAATTTATTTAGTTTTGGCTGTGTTGGGTCTTTGTTGCTGCACGTGGGCTTTCTGTAGTTGCAGTGAGCAGGGGCTATTCTTTGTTGTGGTGTGCGGGCTTTGTCGTTGTGGTGTGCGGGCTTTTTCATTGCGGTGGCTTCTCTTGTGCGCAGGCTCTTGTGGCTCTAAGTGCGCAGGCTTCAGCAGTTGCAGCACACGGGCTCAATAGTTGTCATGCATGGGCTTTAGGGAGTGTGGGCTTCAGTAGCTGTGGTGCGCAGGCTCAGTAGTTGTGGTGCATGGGCTTGGTTGCTCCGGGGCATGTGGGATCTTCCCAGACAAGGGATCGAACCAGTGTCCCCTGCATTGGCAGGTGGATTCTTAACCACTGAGCCACCAGGGAAGACCCAAGAGATTAATGTTAACATTAACAGTGATAAATTATGTTGAATATCATGTACTCTCGATATAATGCAATGGGACATATCACTTCTATGGTATTTTTTTCCAAAAACTCATAACTCTAGTCTAATTAGGATAAAATATCAGATAAACACAAATTGAGGGACATTCTACAAAATACCTGACCAGTACTCCTCAAAACTGTCAAGGTCATGAAAAACAAGGAAAGAAACTGTCACAGACCTGAGCCAACTAAGGAGACATGGCAACTAAATGCAATGTGGTATAGTGGATTGGATCCTGGAAATGAAACATGGAATTAGTAGAAAAACTGGTAAACTATTATTTAAGTCTGGAATTTAGTTAATAATGACCAGTGTTGCTTTCCTAATTTTGACAAATATGCCATGGTAATATAAAATGATCACATTAAGAGAAACTGAAACTGTATACTATTTTGCAACTTTTCTGTAAATTAGTCCAAAATAAAAAGGCTTATTTAGAAATGTACTACATGATTGTGGTAGAAAGAAAAAAATGAAAGAAAGAATAAAGAAGGGAAAGAAGGAAGTAGAAGATAGGAAGGAGGGATGGAAGGAAGGAAGGAAGGTGGAAAAGAACAAAACAATAATAAATATAAAGAGTAAAGAATTTTTAAAAATCCTCTAGAGGCAAACTATTATTAAAAAGTTTTTGTGTATAATTGCAGACTTTTATTCCATGCACCTAGGCATATTCAAATATATATGATTTTTTATACAGAGAAAGGATATTATACATGTCTTATAACTTGATTTTTCACTTAATATATAATGACTATATTTCCATTAATTCATACATTCAGTCAGCAAATATACAATGTCTGGTAATTATTCAAAAGGAAAGAGTATGTGAATATGGCTTTTAGCACTTCTTGAAGGTATTATTCTGCAAGTCATGAGAGGTATCAGAAAAGGAAAGGGAAAGAGTTGAGTACATGGCAAGTAATTTTTAAAAGAGTGAATCTTTGACTAAGGATTCAGAAGGGGGGCGCAGATGTTACTTTATATGCCCAGATTCCTTGGGTATGAAGACACTTCTACAGCCCAAAGCCTAGTCATTTCACACGAAAATTTAGGCCCGTTCTTCGGACAGTTGGTGGGGAAAACAATTTAGCCTCTTGTGGATCATGAGGGATGAAGAACTGAGGATTATAGCTATTGCCATTATAAGTCTGCCTGAAGGTGAAACTCAATTTCTTATTCGCAAAATAGAATACTGGACTTTAAAATGGGCTCTTACAGAGAGTATTTTTATGTTGTGCCTTTTCAGATGTACTGCTGATCTAGGTACTTACCAATGCTAAGCTAAGTGCTATCAGCAGTAGCACTAATAAAACTTAATTTTATTATTCAATACAGTATTTTCTATAAATCTGGGGCCAAGATTAAGATGTTGATGCTGTCTATTATAACACATACCAACAGATTATTTAAACTATCTCCAATGAAGGGTTCAGGGCAATCTATAGCTCTCAAAGTGCAGGACACTTGAGTGAAAAATCACCAAAAGCTTGGGGCTGCCTCCAGAGACTGGGTCTATGGTGGTGATCAACTCTGTGGTCATGGCAGCTTGTCAATGTTCCAACTAGGAGGTAAGGACAATGGACAAAATGCACGCTAAAATGGCGAGTTAAAGGAAAAACCAAAGGTTTCCTAGAAAAAGCCTATATAAGCTATCTTCAGACTAACAAATACTTTGCTTGAAGGATAGCATAAATGAGTACTGGTTAATGGTATATTACATGATACCCTGTGCCAGGGCAATGGAAAAAATTGGTTATACCTCAAGAATGCTATTCCCATGGTTGTGAGAGTTTCTCATGATGGCATTAGCCACTTGGGGAAGGAAAGAACTGTAGACATAGGCTCTAGCTTGAGGCTGAAAATGACTAGGGACACCAGGGTCAAATGTGAAAATTCTCCCTGCATTCAATGAAAAATGTTGCCACCTCTTCTTACATAGGAGGATACAAGAGGAAGCCTGCAACCCAGAAGAGGGCCCCCTCACTCTACCATGCTGCACCTTGATTGGGACTCCCAGCCTCCAGAAATTTTGGGAGGTCAGAAATCTGAAATTAGTTTCGCTGCACTAAAGTCAATGCATAGACAGGACAAGGATCTCAGTCCTATAGCTGCAAGGAACTGAATTCTGCCAGCGGTGAGCTTGGAAGAGAATTATGAGCCTCAGATGAGATAGCAGCCCAGACTGACATGTTGATTGCAGCCTTGTGGGACCCTGAACAGAGGACTCAGTCGAACTGTGCCTGACTAAAGACCCATGGAAATTGTGAGTTAATAAACAGGTAAAAAAAATTCTTTTTAATGTTGCCAACACAGCAGCTTCCCTGGAAGCCATTCAAAGCCAAATACTCTTAGAGTTGGTGCCCTGAATTCCAAAACAGAACATAATAAAATGCGTTCCCAAAGAGACAAATCTTACTCTTAGCCAATCAGCCACATGCTCAGAATTCAGAAGAAAGTGCAGGAGAGTGTTTCCCTTGCGGGAGAACTGGAAGTAGCTCTTCCACGCTCTGCAGCTCGCCTTGTCTGCTCCACTACAAGTGTGTTGAATCCTGTCTTGATTCTTAGAGCCATTCATATAGTCACCTAGGGAACCTCTTCCTTTTTTGGAGTATTATCTCTACCTTCATTCCTCCACAGGTCCCTCCTGCTCTTAAACCTCTGTGCTTTCGTCTTCTCAGCTCCTACATTTTGTTTGCTTTAGACTTTGACCCAGGTTGTTTGTCATTTGTTCCATCTAGTTTTTTCATGGAAGATGTAAAGATCTTTAAATCTGTGTAGAAGGAAGATAGGGTGAAGGAAGTCACCCCCATCAATCTGGCATTTGAACATAACTTCTGTGAGTTATCATGTTAAAAGAATCCCAGTCGGGCTTCCCTGGTGGCGCAGTGGTTGAGAGTCCGCCTGCTGATGCAGAGGACATGGGTTCGTGCCCCGGTCTGGGAGGATCCCACATGCTGCAGAGCGGCTGGGCCCGTGAGCCATGGCCGCTGAGCCTGCGCGTCCGGAGCCTGTGCTCCACAACAGGAGAGGCCACAACAGTGAGAGACCCGCGTACCGCAAAAAAAAAAAAAAAAAAAAAAAAGAATCCCAGTCTCTTTAGTCTATTTACAGTTGCATTTAAAATAGCCTTCTTCTTGGGACTTCCCTGGTGGCGCAGTGGTTAAGAATCTGCTTGCCAACGCAGGGGACACAGGCTTGATCCCTGGTCCGGGAAGATCCCACATGCTGCGGAGCAACTAAGCCCGTGCGCCACAACTACTGAGCCTGTGCTCCAGAGCCCGCGAGCCACAACTACAGAAGCCCACTCTCCTAGAGCCCATGCTCTGCAACAAGAGAAACCACCATGATGAGAAGCCCATGCACCACAACAAAGAGTAGCCCCCGCTCGCCACAACTAGAGAAAGCCCACGTGCAGCAAAGAAGACCCAATGCAGCCAAAAATAAAAATAAATAAATAAAATAAAATAGCCCTCTTCTATTATCGTACTTCCTGTGTATTTGTACTCACATTCCTCCACCCGCAACACACACACCATTCTAAGATGGGACAAGTGAATAAAAAGACTAGATTTTACTGTTGTGAAATTATAATGGAAATTTTATGTTGGCTGCAGTTAGTATAGTATAATGAGCTCCCTGTCCACCCTCCATTTTGCACAATCCAGTGTCCATTTGCCTCCATTCATAAATTAGGAGAGGGTTTTGTTTTGTTTTGTTTTATTTTAATTATGGGGAGAGAACAAAAAGAGATGAAGAAAGAGGATAGAGGTGTTGATATAGAATGTGTCCCCAGCCCTGTGGACTGAGTGACCTCTTGTGGTTAGAGAGGCTGAGAAAGCTAGAAGTTGCAGGGAACATTCAAGAAAGGCTCTGGGGAATTCCCTGGTGGTCCAGTGATTAGGACTTGGTGCTTTCACTGCCGGGCCCAGGTTCCATCCCTGGTGGAGAGCTAAGATCCCACAAGCTGTGCGGTGCGGGCGTGGCCAGAAAGAAAGGCTCTGAAACTCTGGGTACAAGCAAGTTGGCTTTAGAATCCAGACAACACAGTGTAACACAGAGTAGGGAGGCCCTTTACCTCTTCATGGGACCATGTACAGGTCTGATACACCAAAGACTGGGCATTTTAGAAGCATCTAGAGATAGCCTACTTGACACTATAGGTGGTGTCAGTGGTGATGCTTTTCTGAGTAGCTTTACAGGCAGCAAATGTAGACAAAGGGGATCCAGAAAAGGAGGAAAGAACAGAGTGCCTGCTGAGTGGAAACCAAAGCTGATAGATCAGTTTGTAGTCACATGTGAGGCACCCCCTTGCTGCAGTCTCACAGCACATATTTGAATTATATACATGTACACATACACATACACACATATTTATGAAAATGTATTAACTGCATTAATGTGTATGTAGAAACACAAAAGAATCTATAGTTAAATATAATTCATAAGTGAATTTTGCAAATTCAGTGGGTAAAAAGTCAATGTGCAGGACTTCCCTGGTGGCACGGTGGTTAAGAATCCGCCTGCCGATGCTGGGGACATGGGTTCGATCCCTGATCTGGGAAGATCCCACATGCCACGGAGCAACTAAGCCGGTGCGCCACAACTACTGAGCCTGCGTGACTAGAGCCCGCGCTCCGCAACAAGAGAAGCCACCGCAATGAGAAGCCCACACACCGCAACGAAGAGTAGCCCCCGCTCGCCGCAACTAGAGAAAGCCCGCGTGCAGCAACGAAGACCCAACGCAGCCAAAAATCAATAAATAAAATAAATAAATTTATTTTAAAAATTCAGTGTGCAAAAATCAGTTTTATTTCAATATACTATCAAAAAGCAATTGTAAATGAAAAATTGAAAAAGATACCATTTACAGTCACATAAACTACCTAGGCATTAATCAAACAAGACTTCTACACAGGAAACTACAAAGTATTATTGAAAAAAGTTGAAACAGAAGAAAGCAAATGGAGGAATTTGCTAAGTTCATGGACTGGAGGATTCAATATTTTAAAGATGTCAGTTCTCTCCAAATTGATTTATAGATTGCAATCCAACCAATCAAAGTCTCTGTACATTCTCCTCCTTCTCCTTCTCCTTCTTCTTCTTCTTTTCTTGTGGAAATTGACAAGCTGACTCTATAAAGCAGTGCAAAGAGCCAAGAACAGCCAAGACATTCCTAAAGAAGAGCAAAGAGGATTGATGCCATCAGATAGAGAAACTTATAAAAGTACATTAATAGTTTGGTCTTTTCAAAAGGGTAGACAAATAGAGCAATAGAACAGAGTCCAGAAATAAGCCCACACATATATGGACATTTGATTTATGACAAAGGTGACACTGCAGAGTAATGAGAAGTATTTTTTTAAATTAATCCTTCTGGGTCAATGGAATATCCATAAAGGATGAAATGAATCTTGACCTCAACCTCAATTTATACAAAAATAATTTCAAAGTGGATTGTAGATCTAAATGTGAAAGGTAAAACAGTAAAGCTTCTAGAATATAACATAGTAGAATATATTCATGAAATTGGAATAAAGATTTCTCAAATAGGACAAATAACACTAACCATTAAATGAAAAGATTTATAGATTGGAATACATTCAAATTTAGAACTCTGACCATCAAATTATATCATTAAGAGAGTGAAAAGGTAAGCCAAAGAGTAGGATATGTTTGCAAAATTTTTAACTGACAAAGGACTCATATACCAAATACATAAAGAACCACTAAAAATCAGTAAGAAAGAGAGAAAACCCTATAGATAAAATAGGCAAAAGACTTGCATAAACAATAAAAGAAAACATTAATGAAGAACAAACATATTTAAAGGTGTGCAGCATCATTAGTCATCAGGGAAGTTTAAATGAAAACCACAATGATGTACCACTACACATCCACTAGAATGTCAGAATTAAAGGGTGATGATAGCAAATGATGTGATGTGGAGCAACAGAAACTCTCGTATATTGCTGGTAAAAAATGTAAATTGTTACAACCACTTTGGAAGGTCGTCTGGCATTCTCTACTAAATCTGAACATGTAATATTATACATGTATATAAAAGGCCTAGCACTGCAGTAACATTTCAATAAAATGATGTGTAAGATATATAGGAATAATCTTTCTTGGATAAAGTACTTTGAAAAGCCAGTAGGGTGAGGGAAAGATTCTATGGGGGCATGGATTTTTAACAAGAGTAGATTGTTGCTTTTTGACTTAACCACTAGTCTTTTGTTTAGCTAAGTGGGGCACCAAGATAAGGATGAGTTGAGTTTCTATGGATAATTGCGGTAGTATTGAAAAATAATTTCTGTGAAGGAGAAGAAAGGATTGATAACATGAGAAGAATTCTTCACTGAAAAACAGAGTGTTTGACAACTATCTGAAATTTCATAAAGATGCATGATGTAAACTCTTTCCCTGGTTCCCCCAATATATTTGGTAAAAAAATCTATAGCCCCGTTTTATGAAACAGCATTTGGGAAGGTATAAGGAAGGTCATTACCAGGAATCAGATTTTACTGCTAGCCAGTCACTTTAGCACAGAGTCAAGGGGATGTGACGAACCTGGCTTTATTTTTCCCCATCAAATCATCAATGAGTCCAAAATTCTCCTTCAATGGGCATTAGGGAGTGCCACATTTCTCTCCCATCTCCTCCACTTCCAGGAGACCTTCTTAAGTCTTTCTCCTACCCCGTACGTTTCCACTCTTGAATTCCCCACCTGAGAAGATTTTATATAGATGTTTTGGATTCTTAGAGGTCTGTGAAATAAACAGACCCTTCCCTGATATTGCCGACAGTTTGCTGATATGTTAATGTGCTACCTGTCTCAAGCCCATAAGAAGAGGAGAGAAAGAGAAGGTAGGGGAAGAAGACTCTTCCCTACCAGAAATGCAAATTTATTAAAGATGTGTGGGCTTGCATTTACTTAGGGGATGCACTGGTGGAACTGAAATAAGAGGGAGGGCTACTGGGGGATTCTGTCACATATTGGTGGCTATTGTTGTTATTCCAACCATATTTAGAAAGTAATATAACCCTCTCGTTATCGAAAAAAATGAACCTACAGCTTGGAAGTGGCCCTTTCTTCTTAGAGGCTTCAGCCTTGAAGTTGTCCTGGAAGATGTCATAGTACCTGTCCTTCCAGCCTTCAGCTGGTGGACATGAACGCAGATTTTGAAGATCCAAGAAATTCGGGAGTGATATAAGATCAGGAGAATCACTTTAAAAGGATCAGAAAGAATGTACTGCTCAGGGAGGTGCAGAGGCTATAAATTCAATGAAGGAGGGTTTTAATTACAAGATTGATGATAAAACCAACTGGCATTAAGCACATGGCAAAGGAAGTAGAAAGAAGAAACCAAGACCATTTGACGACAGCAGTTCACTGTGTGCTTGGAAAGTAGCCAAGAGGAGCTTAAGGGAGACAATTCTGGGTCCAAGGTTGTTGTAAGGTGTTACTATTACATAGTGAAATTGTGGAAAGATTAGAGGAAGGTTACAGAGTAAGAAAGTGAAGAAAGGGAGAGTGCAAAGTCAGAAAAGAACAATGTCTATTGGGGAAAGAAAAACTTACCTTATAAATAACATGTATTATTGGGCTCCATTCTCCTGCTGTAGGAAAAAGCAAAAACAGCTCTGAAAATTTGCTGGTAAGGTACACCCAAATAACTATGACTGATTGTACTTGAAATTATACACACTATAAAGTGTGGTATAGAAGTGTTTTAAGTGACAACTTATTCCCAAGGAACACCAGGCTCGTTAGGGGAAACAACTTTTCAAGACCCAAGTATGATCTCTGTCACTTAACTATATGTTTGGCTGTGATTTCCATTTCTAAATAATCATTGTACATGGATGGACAGGGTAAACATTGGATCTATACAATAAGTTGCCTGTCTTATAAACCAGAAAAGAGAATATTTAGTTCATTTTGATATTTAACATTCTCTGGTGGTTAGAAGAAATGACTTAACTGAAATTCCAATAGTTTAAAAATATAAGCATACATGTACCTATTCCAGGCCAGATATCTTAGTCAGTTTCTACTGACTACTTATAGGTAAATCATAGAAGGAAAGCCCCCCCAAACGTTGTGCACAGCCAGGTTAAGAAAAAGAATGGTTCATTCTCAGTGGTGAAACTTAGAAACTGGTGGTCTCTCCCTGCAAAATTCAGCCTTTCCAACCAGGTTTTAGTTTGAAAGAGATGCATTAAGCTAACTTTTGTGCTGAAAGAGAATAGTCCCTGTGGTGCTTAAGTACTCTGTGTTTCTTCTTGCAGAATATTCTTCAAAAAGACCTGGATCAAGTATGACTAATCTCTAACATTTTGGTGAGAGTAAGTTATTCCTGGTGACCTCCCCTTACAAATATCTGAGAGTAAGAGATCCCTGCTTCTTACCGCATTGTGTAAGTCCAATTCAATGGCAGGTGTACATGTATGTGTCGAGGCAGATACCCCCTCATGTACTAGTCATGATGTATTTTGATATTTTCTGCAGGTGTCTCTAGATGACATATTTAGATATTTTATGAATCATATTCTAACGAGCAGTACTTTGAGATATCACCACCTGATTAGAGTAATTTATTTATAGGTTCTTCATTATTTGGCAATTTGATCGAATCTACATATTTGCAGTGATAAACACGTATGTGTTCCAAAGAAAATGCTCACCAAGTATAAGTTATTTTTGGTAGGTTTGTACTAAGATAGATGTTGTAGAAATCAGCCCATTTCTGACTAATGAAGGCAAAATCTCTCCAAGTGAAGAGAACAGTGTCATCAGATACTTAAAAACAATTAAGTTCATTTAATTGAGTTTTAAGTTAAAAGTAATTGAGTTCATGGAGCAATAACATGTTGTTGTTGTTTTAAATATTCAACTGAAGTTTTTTCATTACTTTTAACTTAGTGTTTCTCCACACCAAACACAATTGAAAATATGTGTAAATTTTTCTCAAGAGAAAACAAAATCAATTTTGTCCTTTTTAATCCCTGAATTTATATGAAGTAGGGTGGGTCCCATTAGCCAATTTGCAAATGGGACATTTCTTTAAAGTGGGCCTTAGTATTCACAAACTACTTCTCCTGTTGAGTAATTCCATGATCCTCCTCTCTGCAATTGATTAGACTCCAAGTATTATTGTTGATCTATGCTTCCTCCTTCAGCATAAGCAGTGCTTGAATTATCTATTAGGTCCTTGGGGGACTCTTAGATTTACAACAGGGTTGGGAGAAAACCGTATGGGAGTCAAAGCAATACACAGATGAAAGGACTCCCTCCCTACAAGGGGATATGTTGTTCTGTTCCACCCAGAAGGAAGGGGAAAATAGGTCTGGTTGGAGTTTTCACAGTAATAAGGGAGGGACCATTCAGAAATCTGCTGCTGTATTAAAATAAGTAATTCCTCTGTTGCTATGGCTTTATAATTTATCCAACAAACATCTAGAAAGATATCAGCATGTTCCAAAAAAGCTTAGAGAAGTTTTTTAAAGTTCTATATTTATTCATAAGGGAGATTTTGTTGCATTACATATGCCAATGTTTTATATTATCTTGAGGCCTTCAGAGACTCTGCTTAGAGTTAGCAAGCCTTCTGATATAGTTTTAATTCAAGTTCTGATACAAGTGTTTTCCCCTTTTCTGTGATCATGACTGAAGCCAGTGAAGAATGATGGATGCACACACACACACACACACACACACACACACACACACACACACACACACAAGTGAGTCAAGGGAACATGATTCTCCACTTTGATAATACCAAGGAGTTCTGCCAGCTTTGAGATTTTCTCATTTGGCTCTTAGGGAGGTTTTCCAACCACCGGGGTATACTTCAAAAGGCTCAGACAGTAACATACATGTAAATAGGTGGGGCCTATTAAGTAAGGTAGTTGGACAGCTCCTTCCAAGTGTAATTTCAGAGGGCATTTCATTCATTGATTGATTCATTCAAAGGAACAGACTTATGTAAAACCCAACGAGGCGCTGGAGACAATAATGGTCAATAATATGGACCTAGGCCCCAAAAGTCACTCAGACTAGTTGGCGAGACAAAGTAAACACTCAATTTTAATGCAGTATGATAATTACTAAAATAGTGGTGAGAGGAATGATACTAGGAATCCTCTTAAGATTGCTTAAAGATGAGTTACTTGGGATCCCTCTCCCCTCAGTGAAAGGGACTGCACATGACCTCAACTTCCTCCAAAGCCTTCGGGTATTGAGAAGCTGGCATTACCAGCAACTCCTAGGAAAACTGACACCTAAGTGCAGGTCATTTGGTGTCAGATCTTGAGCTCTCTTTGCTCTTCTGACAAGGCTGCTCTCTCACTTGCTCTATAAAAAAGGGAGAGCAACAGGGGCCTGATTCCCTCTGCTAGAGCACAGACTCAGTGTGCCCAGCTGCATCTGGCCCTTGCACAGCTCTCCCCAGGATTTCAGTAGAACAGAGAGCTGTGCATCTGCTCCCCGTGTCCACCTGAGCGCTGTGTATGACATTTGAGGATTCAGTGGAAGCAGTTAGGAGAAGTTCTGGATCATGGATGCTTCTCAGAGGCAGTGATGTCTAAATTAAAGCCATCAAGCTGCAAAGTTAATTAGGTAAGGAGGAGGAAAAGCAAGGTGAGAACACCCCAGGCAGAAGGAACCCCAGGCTCGCAAACTTGAAGATGAGCAAGTTAGTGTGTTAGGGAAAGTGACACTAGTTCATCATGGCAGAACTATCTTGGGAGGAGAAAAATGAAGAAAGATGAGGCCTCAGAGGTTACCAAAGTATAAATATGAATGAAGTCATAGTAAAGACTTAGGATTATACCTTAAAAGCAATGAGGGTATGCTTGTAAGTTTTTTTTTTATTATTGGAGTAAAATTGCTTTACAACGTTGTGTTAGTTTCTGCTGTACAATGAAGTGAATCAGCTATATGTATACATATATCCCTTCCCTCTTGGACCTCCCTCCTACCCCCTCCATCCCACCCATCTAGGTCGTCACAGAGCACCGAGCTGAGCTCCCTGTGCTATACAGCAGGTTCCCACTAGCTATCTATTTTACACATGGTAGTGTATTTATGTCAAACCTAATCTTCCAATTCTTCCCACCCTCCCCTTCCCTCCCTGTGTCCACATGTCCGTTCTCTACGTCTATGTCTCTATTCCTGCCCTACAAATAGGTTCATCTGTAGCATTTTCCTAGATTCCACATATATGCCTTAATATACGGTATTTGTTTTTCTCTTTCTGACTTACCTCACTCTGTATGACAGACTCTAGGTCCATCCATCTCCCTACAAATAACTCAGTTTCATTTCTTTTTTATGGCTGAGTAATATTCCATTGTATATATGTGCCACATCTTCTTTATCCGCTCATCTGTCGATGGACACTTAGGTTGCTTCCATGTCCTGGCTATTGTAAATAGAGCTGCAATGAACATTGTGGTCCATGACTCTTTTTGAATTATAGTTTTCTCAGGGTATATGCCCAGTAGTGGGATTGCTGGGTCGTATGGTAGTTCTATTTGTAGTTTTTAGGGAACCTCCATACTGTTCTCCATAGTGGCTGTATCAATTTACATTCCCACCAACAGTGCAAGAGGGTTCCCTTTTCTCCACACCCACTCCAGCATTTGTTGTTTGTAGATTTTCTGATGATGCCCATTCTAGCTGGTGTGAGGCGATACCTCATTGTAGTTTTGATTTGCATTTCTCTAATAATTAGTGATGTTGAGCAGCTTTTCATGTGCTTCTTGGCCATCTGTATGTCTTCCTTGGTGAAATGTCTATTTAGGTCTTCTGCCCATTTTTTAATTGGGTTGTTTGGTTTTTTGATATTGAGCTCCATAAGCTGTTTGTATATTTTGGAGTTTAATCCTTTGTCCATTGCTTCATTTGCAAATATTTTCTCCCATTCTGAGGGTTGTCTTTTTGTCTTGTTTATGGTTTCCTTTGCTGTGCAAAAGCTTTTAAGTTTCATTAGGTCCCATTTTTTTATTTTTGTTTTTATTTTCATTACTCTAGGAGGTGGGTCAAAAAAGATCTTGCTGTGGTTTATGTAAAAGGGTGTTTTTCCTATGTTTTCCTCTAAGAGTTTTATAGTGTCCAGTCTTACATTTAGGTCTTTAATCCATATGGAGTTTTTATTTATTTATTTTGTGGTACACGGGTCTCTCACTGTTGTGGCCTCTCCCGTTGCGGAGCACAGGCTCCGGACGCGCAGGCTCAGTGGCCATGGCTCACGGGCCCAGCCGCTCCACGGCACATGGGATCTTCCCGGACCGGGGCACGAACCCGTGTCCCCTGCATCAGCAGGCGGACTCTCAACCACTGCGCCACCAGGGAAGCCCGGAGTTTATTTTTGTATATGGTGTTAGGTAGTGTTCTAATTTCACTCTTTTACATGTAGCTGTCCAGTTTTCCCAGCAGGAAATGATTGATCTAAATTATGCTTTAGATAGACCACTCTGGCTCAAATATGGTTTAACGATTAAGAGGAACTAGATAGGAGATCTGATGTAACAAAAGAAAAGGAAAAAATTTTCAAGTTGTGATAAGTGATAAATAATAAATGAAAATAAAGCAGTGTGGTTGAGACTAGGCTTAGAGCTGAGTGGCAGGAAGGAGCCAACAACATGAAGATCAGGGTAAAAGCATTTCTTACAAGTATACCCTCTTTGCTTTTAAGGTATAATCCTAATGAATGTGGAATCACTTAGAACAGTGACTGGTACATAGTAAACACCATTTAAGTATTATCTTTTCCTATGATGATGAGGAGGAGGAGGAGGATTAAGCTTTTACTGAAGTATAACATGCATATGAAAACAAGCATAACTATTGTATGTCCAATCGACAACATGTCTGGTAACTGACAACCAGATGAGGAAACAGAACAACCCATACATAGAAACCTCCTTGTACTCTCTTCTGTCACTGCCTGCCCCAAAGGTAACCACTATCCTGGCTTCTAACAATTCAGATGGGTTTTTCTTGTTTTTGTACTTTAAGAGAAATAATACAGGTTGTGCTTTTTTGTGTCTGGCTTCTTCAACTCAATGTTGTTTCTAAGAGTCATCCATGTTTTGGATGTAGTTGTGTGTTTTCCATTCCCATTACTATAAGTTACCTTACTGTGTAAATATACAACAATCTGTATATTTGCCCTACTGTTTATTTTAATTTTATTTTAAAATTTATAAATTATCAAAATATCACTAGGAGAAGAAATGGCTAAAAGTGTGTATCTGGTTTTCATTTTAAACCTATTAATTTAAAAAATATGCATACATTACTTCTACATATTTATTCATAGTTGAGGAAGTAGCCACCACTCTACAATCCCAGCTCCACAACCTAGAGTTTTTATTTCCCTTTTTAGTTCTTCTGGTGTCTATTTTATAACTCTTAATTCTACAGCTGACCCTTGAGTAATGCAGGGGTTAGGGGCACTGACCCTCCACACAGTTGAAAATCCACGTATAACTTATAGTTGTCCCTCCCTTATACGTGGTTCCTCCATATCTGTGGTTCCACATCTACAGATTCAACCACTGCGGATCATGTAGTACTGTAATATTTACTATTGAAAAAAATCAATGGGGCTTCCCTGGTGGCGCAGTGGTTGAGAGTCTGCCTGCCGATACAGGGGACACGAGTTCGTGCCTCGGTCCAGGAAGATCCCACATGCCGCGGAGCAGCTGGGCCCGTGAGCCATGGCTGCTGGGCCTGCGCGTCCGGAGCCTGTACTCCGCAACAGGAGAGGCCACCACAGTGAGAGGCCCGCGTACCGGAAAAAAAAAATCGACGTATAAGCGGACCTGTTCAGTTCAAACCCATGTTGTTCAAGGATCAACCATATATCTATTCTTCCATTTTAAAAATTTATCAATTTTACATATCATTATGCTATTATGATATTATAATTATGATATCATTGTGAGTCTATGAATCATGATGATTTCAGTCACTAACCCCATTCCTAATTTTAATGTTTTATTATTTTTGGTCTTTGTAAAGTAAATAATATACTTGAATTTTCCTGTCTCATTTTTTCTTAACAATATCTACTATCTCCCACTCTGTGAAATGAAGATATTGGTACCCAGGCTCTTACCTCACCCCCACCTTCCTGCTACATACCAGCTTATTGTCTTAGCAAAATTAACATTGTATTCTGTTTTGTAACCAGATTAAGTCTTCCATGCTTTGTCTATATGTTGATTCTAAATTTTAAAAACCAAAACCCAACATTACATTATGATGGCTACCTAAATACTCACCACTTCTAGGTTAAGTGGTTTGCTGGGTTATAGTCTTATCTCTGCATGTCCAATGTCAGTCCCATACCCAGTGCCTCCAGTGCCTAAAATCATGCAATACACTTGGACACCTTTCTGGTTTTTCCTATAGTTTCTAGTTGCTTTACTCACTTGCAAAGAATCTGAAGAAAATCCAAGAAGAATTTTAGGGCCCTGGTCCTTAAATTCAGCTCAGTATATTCCACAGAAATCCCCTCTATATTTTTAGTTTTATAAATTCTCAGGCAAGTGCTGATTCCAGATAAATTCTGTAGAGACTGTTGATGTGAGTGTGGGTCCAAAATATATGCCTTATCATTCCCACAGAGTTGCTGTGTGCCTTTGCATGTCTGACTTGATGACATGTCCTCAGTTCTTTGCTTGAAATTCACTTATTAATGGCGCCAACTTTATGACTCAGCAGTTTCCTAAGAGGCTCAGAGTCAGCCAGGTCTCAGCAATAGCCTGTGTCCTGGAGAAGTTTGCTGGCCTGCCTTCTCCCTGTTCAAAATTGAGCTCTGGGGCTTCTCAGGCTGGTCATATTTGTCATCCCTTTCCTAGTGCTTCATGCCAGCTGAATAAAGGCTGTTATCTGTGGGCTTGTACCAGTAGGATTTACAGCATGAGATGAAGCTGAACTTATTACCAACCCTACACTAAAAAGGGCTATGATACCCGGGGCATCTGCATCCTGAGAACAAAAGAACTTGATTTCTTTGACTTGTCCAGTCATCAAATCTTCTTCAGGCAGATGTGGACTGTTTTTATTTAACACGATGTGGGATGTCAGCAAAAAATGGAACCCCAGAATTTTGCCACTCCATGAAAACAATGATAAAATGCAAAAACCAACAGAATAAACTTTTTAGGAAATCTTGAAACTGACCAAAGGCTTTCAGCAACATGGGGAGTATTTGTTCAAGAAAAACCACTGATTCTCAGTGAGAATAGCATATTTTGTGGTGTTTTAACTTGCTGTAGTCCTATTGCCACCCTCCCACTGAGGATAGCCTTGAAAATATCATCCCACATTCCCAATACCAGAAGGAGCAGAATTGACTACATTCGCAAAGAATTAAATGTTATTCTTCACAGCCAAAAAGTGAAAACAAACCAAATGTCCATCAACTGATGAATGGATAAGCAAAATGTGGCACATTTGTACAATGGAATATTATTCAGCCCCAAAAAGGAATGAGGTAATGATGCATGCTACAACATGGCTTAAACTTAAAAATATTATGCTAAATGAAAGGACCCAAATACAAAAGGTCATATATTGTATTATTCTCTTTATATAAAATGTCCGGACTAGGCAAATCCATAAGGATAGATAGGAGGTTAATGGCTTCTAGAGAATGAGGGGAGAGGGAATTGGAGTGAGGTAAGATGTTTCTTTTTGGAGTGATGGAAATGTTTCAGAATTGGATAGTAGTGGGAATTCCCTAGCAGTCCAGTGGTTAGGATTTGGCTCTTTCATTGCTGTGGCCCCAGGTTCAGGGAACTAAGATCCTGCAAGCCTCACAGTGCAGCCAAAAAAACAAAAAAACAAAAAACAAGAATTAGATAGTAGTGATGATTGCACAGCATTGTGAATATGCTAAAAAGTTTGTACACATTAAAATGATGAACTTTATGTTATTTGAATCTCAATTTAAAAATTTCTCTCTCTCAAAAAATAAAAATAAGTGCTCTCTCACACACAAAAAACTTGAGGAGATCCATAACTTCCCTATGCCCCTACTAACTATAGCTTTATGATTTGATCAGCTTCAGAATTCCTATTAAAGTTGGAGTAATTAGGAGCATTGTCTGTGAAAGTGATGTTGGCATGTGGAAGGGTGGGTGTCCCACTACCTAGGAGAGCTGGCTTGGGTCACATACAAGCCATCATCACGGGCTGCTTTCATTGGACTCGAGGTCAGTTTTAGGAGTTGTAAAGACCTTGGACACAGTCTTCCAAGAGGAATGGGAAAAGCCAGTTGGTGTCACACTTTGTTGAGGAACAGCTAACATCTTAAAATCCATAAAACCACAAGACCAAGACAAACAATAATGATGGAAAACGACCCATAATTTGTTGCATGTAAGTGATTGAATTCTAAGTAGATTCTTAATATGAATATGAAAGGAAGAAGAGGAAGGAAGAAGAGGAAGTTTGCAGTCTTGATATGAAAGATGTCCTTCTTGTTTCGTGGCCATAGTTGTGCATGAGTATAAGTGATACCCCCACAGTTCTAGATACTTTTTATGTGCTAGACCCTGGGAAATGTGCTTTACCTGTTAGCAGATATAGAAAATATTACTATAATTCTTATTATACTTTTAGAATGAGTCTAAAAGAAGTCAAGAAGATCCAGGATTGGAACACAAAGCCCATGTTCCCAACCTCTTCCCCAAACCATCCCCATGGGTGCCTGTCTGCTAACCAACTCAATCAGCCTCTCATGAACATCTTAGACTGAATTGCTAGTTTTTGTTGGCATTCAGACACTGAATAGAGACAGTTGCTCTGGGAACCCGGCTGCATTCCCTTCAGAGGTGTTGCACAGCTGTGCTGGCCTTTGAAGCAGAGCCAGTTCCCACATCGAGGTCAGTTCCTTTTGTGAACAGAAGGTAAACCTACACAGAGGCTCACAAAGGAGCGACGGGGCCAAATGAAAGAAAGACTCTTAAGGAAGAGACATAGGTTCAGACACAGCGGATGCTGGAAAGGAAGAGCAGATTTGGGTCTATGAAAGTTATAGGGAACTCAAGAGCAGAATGTCTAGGCTCTATACTCCAGGCCTCACCCCAAAAGAATGGAATTTGAATCCTGACTCATCATGTATCCTTATAGCCAGCCACTTTCCTTCCACAACCGACTTGATCGAGCCTCGTTTCCTTGGTTCTAATCCAATAAGACAGAGACAACATGCTCCGCATTGCAAGTGTTGAGTGTTCTTCCAATCATACACCTCAAGGAATCCATTTACCCCTTAGAAACCCTTTTTCCAAAGGCACTTGTACTTCTGGCAAATAACAAGTGAATCCTAAACAGGATTTAAAATGCCACCCACCTGAATTACCAGTTTCAGAAATGGAATTTTCAAACCTTATTTCTCTTTTTCCTGAATCCACAGCCACTCATTATTTCTCACTCATCTTCCTTGGCCTCCCACGTAGGCCTGTCACAGAGTCAACCACTCAGGAATCGTCTCTGTAATTTCTGTGTCAGATGAGATGGAATCCTGCATGACTATGTTTTTTGACCAAATAAAAGTTTGAGTACAAATTTCAATAATGTAGTTACTCCAGGCACTCAACTCAGTGAGTTTGGATATCAGTGACAGACAGAAAAGAAAACACAACTGAAATTAATGAACACATCCTGTCTATTGATTCATGTGTTTTTAAATGGGAAGCTGAAAGAGAAACCAGGATGAAAGATTCACAAAATAATCAAGTGGTCCAGGTTGGTATGTTAGGGATGAGACAAGTGCTAGAAATGTGTCATCATAACTGGCATCTGGACATGACATTTATGTCATGTCAATTAGGAATAAATGCTACTAGACCATTAGGTTTGGAGGTGATTTGCTGCAGACCTGTATCTCCCTACTGATCAACAGAGTTAGTATGGCTTGCAGTAGATGGCCAGTGAGGAGTCCCCTTTGCTATCAGGAGCACTATGCATGCCCCCCAGAGCTACATATTTTGCTGGAAATATGTTTTATCAAAATAAAAAGAGCCATTCTTCCCTAGGGAATCCCATATAGACTCCCAGAATTGAGACCCAAATATATCTGCTATAATACCTGCCATATTTGTGATACTCCCTAATATATAAAAATTCTCCAATGGAATGAATCTCTGCTATACAAAGCTGAGATTATGGTATCATTAGATCCTGTACTCCTCAGTATGGAAACACTTTGAGCACATTGAGAGAAGAACAGTGAATCTAGTCATAATAAGGTAGGATGAAGATACCTTATACTAATAGATTTCAGTCAAGAAGAAATCTGCACATTCACACTTGGGTAAGTTTAGAGAACAATTTAAGGCTATAACAGGCTTATTTTAAATAGGGAAGGCTTTTAATGAATGAGAGATAATAGGCATGCTAGTTAAGCATGTAGGATATCTGGAGTTAGAAGACTTGAGTGGAATTCCTTCCTCCAACTCTTCCCAGCTATGTGAACTTGAGCATAAGTTAACCTCAATTTTCTCATCTGGAAAATGCGTTAGATTTTTCCTCTTGGATACTCCGATGGCATCTTGCACTGCTTTCATTTTAGAACTGATCACACTATGTTGTAATTACCTAGTGACTTGTGTGCATTACTCACTTTTTCACAGTGGCATTCCCTGTCTGTAATCTAGAGATTATATACACACTCCTACAAGTGTAATTACTGACCCTTAGGGAGTGCTAACCCCTGGAGGTGTAATTGCTGAGCCTTAGGGAATGCTTATCAGGAGTTTCTGAATGACTCTCTAAAGCGGTTGAACAAATTTACACTCTCACAAGAAGTGTGTGAGTTCCTACTTCCCAACATTGTCACCACACTTGATGTTATCAGACACAGATTTTTTTCAATGATAACTGTAAAATGAGCAATCGTTTTAATGTGCATTTGCCTGATTACTAGCAAGGTTGAGTATATTTTATATGCTTCTTGTCCAGTTGGGTGTTCTCTTCTATGAAGTACCAAATTACATCCTTGGATCATTTTCCTATAGGACTGTTTGTCATGTTGATTTGTTGCCACTCTTTATATACTCTGTGCATAACCTTATTCTATGGTTTTAGAAACTGTTAGTCTGTGTGGATGTGTCTTGCCTTTTAACTTTTTATAATGTCTTTTGAATCATTTACATCACTTGGCATTTATTAAATCAGTATTCTGTTTATTTGAACATTGATTCACCAGTATTTGAAATAAATAGATCATAATAGGTTTAAATGTAGGTTACAAGGAATTAATTAAAAGTTAGTGGCGTGGGATTCCCTGGTGGCGCAGTGGTTAAGAATCTGCCTGCCAATGCAGGGGACACGGGTTCGAGCCCTAGTCCGGGAAAATCCCACATGCCACGGAGCAACTAAGCCGGTGCGCCACAACTACTGAGCCTGCACTCTAGAGCCCAGGAGCCACAACTACTGAAGCCTGAGTGCCTAGAGCCTGTGCTCCGCAACAAGAGAAACCACCGCAACAAGAACCCCGCGCACTGCAACGAAAAGTAGCCCTGCTCGCCGCAACTAGAGAAAGCCCATGCACAGCAACGAAGACCCAACGCAGCCAAAAATTAGTTAATTAATTAATTAATTTTTTAGAAAGTAGCACTAGGAAAGTTCTTATCTTTTCCTCCTTGAGTGTTGGGAGACTGAGAATAACTTCAAAAATGCAATTATCCTGAGGAATTTCCTTGACCTTCAAAATATAGCTAGCAGATGCTTATTTAAAAAAATAGAAAGACAACACCAAATACTGGCAAGTATGTAGAACAACAGTAACCCTCATTCATTGCTGTTGGGAATGCAAAATGGTGCAGCCAATTTGGAAGACAGTTTGGTGGTTTCCTACAAAACTAGACACACTCCTACCAAATGATCCAGTAATCATGCTTTTTGGTATTTACCCAAATGAGTTGAAAACTTATGTGCACACAAGAGCTTGCACATGGATATTTATAGCAACTTTATTCATAACTGTCAAAACTTAGAAGTAACCAGGAGGCCCTTCAATAAATAAATGGATAAACAAATTGTGGTACATCCATACATGGAAAATTATTCGGTGATTAAAAAAATGAGCTATCAAGCTGTGAAAAATATGGAGGAACCTTAAATGTGATTTAAAAGGTCAGTTTGTAAAGCTTACATACTGTATGATTCCAACTATATGACATTCTGGAAATAGAAAAAACTATACAGACAGTAAAAAGAACAGTGGTTGTCTGCAGTTCATAGGGAGTGGGGGAGGAATGAATAGGTGGAGTACAGGGACTTTTAGGACTGTATGTCTACCCTGTGTGATACTGTAATTATGAATAATGACATTGTACTTTTGTCAAAACCTATAGAACTTTACAATGCAAAGGGTCAACATGAATGTATGCAAACTTAAAAAATCACTTATGAGTTCAGGAAATCCCAAGAATACTGCAGACTGTGACAAGAAAATCTAACTGTATTACAAATGTACGAAACAACCTCTCTGAGGGGGTGGGAGGTGCTAACTTAAATAACTTTGGAACTTAATGGAGTCTGTAAGACTAAAGGCAAAATAAACTACCCCTAAGTATTGTATTCTAGAAAATAAGTTGTTTCCCATCAGGAATGGGTTAACAATTCTGAAAGTGCTATACATGTATCTGAAAATGAACAATTAAGTAAATAGATGACAAATGGGGGGAACCAGATTTCTGACTGTTGGAGTGAAAATTTACAGATCATCAAGGAGACTATTCTAGAATGACCTATGTCATGTGGTAATGGAATTAGAGCCAGCAACATCAATAATAACTTATGTTTAGCTTAATATAGCTACAGATGGTTACATATAAAAGTATTTATAGATATCGTGTGTACCATTATAAAGCCTGGCTATGTAAGAATCATCAGTGGATGCTAAATCTAGGGGGAACTTTTCAAGAGAAACAGGACATATGCGTGGTCTTAAAGGGTTTCTCTACAGAGTGCTTATCAGTTGCAAGGGGAGAAATAGTAACTAGGTACTGTGGAAATCAGGCAACACTTAAACCAGGTGATCACAATTAACATCACCCGTGAGTGTCAGCTGACCACTGTGTTCCTCTAGATGCAGTACTCTGAACACATGTAGTATTCACTTATGCAGTATTCCAGAGGAGTATGCATAACCTGAACCTAATCATGAGGAAATATCTAACAAACCCCAAATAAGAAATGTTCTATTTTAAAAAGTGAGGAGGGAGAGATTATTCTCCAAAAAAATGAATGTCAAAAAAAAAAAAGCTATGAGAATGTTCCAGGTTGAAGGAGGCTAGAGACACGACAAAGAAATACAACACCTGATCCTAGACCAGATCTTGTATGGGAGGGAAAGCATGGCTATAAAGATAAAGAACATTATTTTGTTAATTTACAAAATTGAAATTCAGATGGTAGATTAGATATTGTATCGATGTTAAATTTATCAGAGTTGATAACTGCACTGTAATTATGTCAGATAATAGTCCTGTTCTTGGGAAATAAACATGGAAGTATTTAGAGGTAAAGAGCCATGATGTATGCAACTCTCAGATAAGTGAGGGGAAAGAATCATATATGCCTTACTTTCTGTCACATAACAAGATATTCCACACTCATCTTGTATGTTTCCTGCCCAAACCCTGAAATCAGTCATTTTTCCAAAGAGCCCTGGTTCCCTGTATTGGGAAATTGTATTAGAGACAAAGACCAGGATGTTAGGTCTACGCTTTGTAACTGGGGTGTCTTTGCTTCTAAATTCTTTCAGTGGTTAGTGGTAGGAAGTATTAACATGCATATACACAGGCACAAACACACATATACATATATGCACATATGCATAGATGTATTTTAGAAATCATGCTGACTCCTTTAATTCCAATACATCCCCACAAGGTTCTTTTTTCTTGCCTATCTTATTCCATATTTGTAACTTCCCTTCTTCCTTAGTGAGAACCCTGGCTCCATATCACATCAACAACATTATAAGAATTAGAGCAGAAATCAATGACTCTGAAAACAGGAAATCAATAGAGAAAGTCAATGAAACTAAAAGTCGGTCCTTTGAAAAGATCAGTAAAATCAATAAGCCCCAAGTGAGGCTAAATAAGAAAAAAAAAAAGAGAGGACACACTTGAAGGAGAAGAACAAATTACTAATATCAGTAATGAAAGAGGGGACATTGCAACAGTCCCTCATGGACATTAAAAGGATAATAAAGGAATACTATGAATACCCCTATGCTCAAAATTAGATAATCTACATGAAATGAACCAATTCCTTGAAAGACACAATTTGCCAAAATTCACATAAGAAGGAATAGATGATCTGAATAGGCCTATATCTTATAAAGAAACTGAATCAGTAATTAATAACTTTCCAAAACAGCACCAGGCCCAGATGGTTCACTGGTGAATTCTACCAAACATTTAGGGAAGAAATTATACCAATTTTGAACAATCTCTTTCAGGGGGTAGAAGAAAAGGAAATACTTTGTAACTCATTGTATGAGGCCAGCATTTCCCTAATACCAAAACCAGGTAAAGATATTATAAGAAAAGAAAATTACAGGCCAATATCTCTCACGTACATAGATGAAAAAATCCTCAACAAAATATTAGTAAATCAAATCCAACAATATATAAAAAGAATTATACACCCACAACCAAGTGGGGTTTATCCCAGGTATGCAAGGCTGGTTCAAAATCAATTAATGTAAATCCATCACATTAACAGGCTAAAAAAACCATATGATCATAGCAATAGATGCAGGAAAAGCATCTGACAACATCCATTACTCATTCTTGATAAAAACTTAGTAAACTAAGAATAAGGGGGAACTTTCTCAACCCAATAAAGAATGTCTACAAAAGATCACAGCTATTATCATACTTAATGGTGAGAATCTTGAAGTTTTCCCACTAAGATCAAGTAAAAGGCAAAGATGTCCCATCTCAGCACTCCTTTTCAACATTGTACTGGGGGTTCTAGCTAATGCAACAAGACAAGAAAAGGAAATAAAAGGTAAACAGCTTGGGGGGGAGAAATAAAACTGTCTTTTTTCACAGATGACATGGTCAGGTATGTAGAAAATTCCAAAGAATCGGCCACCACCACAATAACAAATAATTGATAAAAAACAAAACACAAAAAAGCCCCACAGACCTCCTGGAACTAAAGAGCAATCATAGCAAAGTTTCAGAATACGAGATTAATATACAAAAGTCAAATGCTTTCCTATATAACAGCAATGAACAAGGTGAATATGAAATTAAAAAACAATACCGTTTACATTAGTACCCCTTAAAAAGAAATACTTAGTCTTTTAAGTCTAACAAAATATGCACAAGATCTGTATGAGGAAAACTACAAAACTCTGATGAACAAAATCAAAGAAGCACAAAGTAAATGGAGAGATATTCCATGATCACGGACTGCAAGACACAATATTGTCAAGATGCCTGTTCTTTCCAACTTGATTATAGATTCAATGCAATATCAATCAAAATTGCAACATATTACATTATGGATATCGACAAACTGATCCTAAAGTTCATATTGAGAGACAAAAGACCCAGACTACCCAAAATAATATTGAAGGAGAAGAACAAAATCGGAGGACTGACACTACCTGACTTCTAGACTTAGTATTAAAGGTACAGTAATTTAGACAGTGTGATATTTGTGAGAGAACAGTAAAATAGATCACTGGAACAGAATAGAGAGCCCAGAAGTAGACCAACATAAATATAGTCAACTGATCTTTGACAAAGGAGCAAAGGCAATACAATGGAACAAAGACAGTCTTTTAACAAAAGGTGCTGGAACAACTGGACATGCAAAGAAAATGAAGATCTTACATCTTTCACAAAAATTAACACAAAATGGACCATAGTCTTACATGGAAAGCAAAATGATAAAACACCTGGAGGATAACATAGGAGAATAGCTAGATGACCTTGGGTATGGAAGTAAAATTTTAGATAGAACACCAAAGGCATGATCCATGAAAGAAATAAGCTAAACTGAATTAAATTAAAGCCTTCTCTTCTGCAAAAGACAATATCAAGAGAATGAAAAGATAGACCACAGACAGGGAGAAAATATTTACAAATGATACATCTAATAAAGGACTGTTATCCAAAATCACAAAGAACTCTTAAAAGTCAACAATAAGAAAACCAACAACCCAATCAAAAAATGGGCCAAAGACCTTAACAGACACCCCACCAAAGAAGCCATACAGATGACAAATAAGCATGTGAAAAGGTGCTCTATCATATGTCATCAGAGAAATGCAAATTAAAATAACAATGAGATACCGCTACACACTCCACACCTATCAGAATGGCCAAAATCTAGAACACTGATAACACCAAATGCTGATGAGGATGTGGAATATACAACACCAAGAGTGAATTGTAATATAATCTATGGACTTTGGGTGATTATGATTTGTCAATGTGGGTTCATCAATCATAATAAATGTACTGCTCTGATATGGGATGTTGATAATGTGGAAGGTTGTACAGGTGTAAGGGTATTTGGGAAATCTCTGTACTTTTCCCTCAATTTTGCTGTGAAACTAAAACTGCTCTAAAATTCTCTTCTAAATAAGTAAATAAAAGGAATTTCTCTTATGAGTTCAGTTGAACACATTTTAATATGTTTAAGTGGCATTTTAACCTCTTTTTATAAATGTCTTTTTTAACAATTTTTATAGAATTTCTGGTCTTCTATTTCTCTATTTAAAAATTCTTCATGTATTTGGAATATTAGCCTTTTATCTGATATAAATTTTGTATCCGTTTTCGCCCAGATTGTCTTTTTAAAAATTTTATAGGGACTTCCCTGGCGGTCCAGTGGTTAAGATTTTGCGTTTCTACTGCTGGGGGCACAAGTTTGATCCCCGGTTGGGGAACTAAGATCCTGCATGCCATGTGGTGTGGCCAAAAAACCAAAACAAAACAAACGAACAAACAAAAAGTGTATAATCTTTTGTTATTATAGAAGCAGTACATATGCACTGCACTAAAATTAGAAAATATAAAAAAGCAAAAATAAGAAAATTAAATTACATATTCTCACCATCTAGCAATTACCGCAGTTAATGTAAGAGGATTCTTTTGTGTTGATTATCTCAAATTTCTTGTGTAAATCCTTCTGGGTCATGATATAATGGTTTTGAATACATTCCTGGATTCATTTCATTAATCTTCTATTTATGATATATCTATTATCATTGGTAAAATCGCTCTATTGCAAGGTTCTTTTTTTCAGGTGCAGGAATGAATTTATTATTGTATTTGTTTGCACAGTTTTGAGAAAATACTGATTCACACAGAATAATATTTATAAAATTGTGGTGGTTTAAAAAGATGTGTGCAAATTATTTCACATTTTGACCATTTGAGAGGCAGGGTCTATATCCCCTCTCCTTAAATCTGTGCTTAGTGACTCACTCATTTAAAACAGCTTACTCTGAAATAGCCTTATACTCTTCATTTAAGCTGATAGGAAAAGAAGCTTTATTCAAAGGTCTTTCCAAAAATGAGCTAACCTGGCAGCAGAATTTAATAAAAATCAGAGGTCTCTAACACTGTTGGCATATGACACATAACCGTATCTGTGACTTTTATTAAGCTTTTAAAAGAAACTTAAAAAAATTAAGTCAAATAGGGGCTTCCCTGGTGGCGCAGTGGTTGAGAGTCCGCCTGCCAATGCAGGGGACACGAGTTCGTGCCTCGGTCCGGGAAGAGCCCACATGCTGCAGAGCGGCTGGGCCTGTGAGCCATGGCCGCTGAGGCTGCGCGTCCGGAGCCTGTGCTCCACAACAGAAGAGGCCACAACAGTGAGAGGCCTGCGTACCGCAAAAAAAAAAAAAAAAAGTCAAATAAAATGTTATGAACTGATACACCTATAACTATACCTGTATTAGCTCAGATTGCCATAACAAAATATCACAGACTGGGGGGCTTAAACAACAGCAATTTATTTTTTCACAGTTCTGGAGGCTTAAGAGTCCAAGATCAAGGTGCCATCAGGGTTGGTTTCTAGTGAGAACTCTCTACCTAGTTTGTAGATGGCCCCATTCTCACCGTGTCCTCACATGGCCTTTCATCTGTGTGCACTCTTGGAGGGAGGGAAGAGAGAGACCTGGTGTCTCTTCTTCTTATATGGATACCATTTCTATTGAATTAAGGCCCCACCCTTATTACTTCATTCAACCTTTATTGCCTCTTTGTAGGCTCTACCTCCACATACAGTCACATGGAAGATTAAGGCCTCAACAAATAGATCTGGAGGGTGGGGGGGACACAATTTAGTCCATAATGACATCCTAGAGTTCCCTGAAACATGTTGGAGAAAAAACTAATATAATCCGTTCAGCCTGCTTTCTTTACCTATGAGGAAGTAGGCCCAGAAAAGTACTATGGCATTCCCGAGTTCATATGGCTGGACTGTAACTCATGTCTCCCAACTATTTAGGGTTCTTCTTGCTACAACAAAAAATATGCTTTTCTTCCCTTTGTTCTTATCCATTTTGGTCTAAAAGCTTCCTCTCATTTCCCATAGGGCTCATTGCCTAGGGGCCAGTTTCTACTGAACTGTTTGAAAACATCTATTTTTCCCAAGCAGTTAGCAGAGAACCAAGATCCAAATCCTAGCTCACTCTGGACTCAGCTGAACCCTGGCACTCTCCACTCCGCAGCACACAGATAACTCTGGCAAGTTACTGTCTCCTGGGCCTCAGCCCCACTGGTAAAGATGACTATACTTTACCTGCCAAGTGGCTGGGCTGATCCAGTGAAGCCATAAGACTCTACAGCTCTAGGATTCACAAAGAACTGACTAGAATCTACAATTCCCATAGGGTGTACTTCCCCTTTCCTTAGTGAGACTCTACAACTTACCCTTTCATAATAGGTAATGATTAGAAGAAATACTTTTTGAAAGCTGTCAGTTCTGCCCTGAGCCAGAATCTCTTTCCAATCTTGGGATGGTGGCGGTGGTATTGGTGGAAATTGGCATTACACTGGCAAAGTCAGTTGCAAGAAGGCCCTGGTATCTAAAGCCCTGTTTTTACTTATGGCATTCCAAGAAACCCTGACCTTGTTGAGGGTTCTGCCCATGTAATTATTACTATTATTTTGTTGATTGAGATATAATTCACATACCATCACCACAATTTTAGGACATTTTCTTTGCCCCTCAAAGAAACCCCATACCAATTTGCATTCCCCTCCCCATTCCCTTTTCCATACCCCAACTCTAACCACCACTAACCCGCTTTCTTTCTCTATAGATTTCCCTGTTATGGACATTTTATATAAGTGGAATCATAAAATATGTGGTCTTTTGTTTCTGGTTTCTTTCACTTAGCATATTATTTTCAAGATTTATCTTTGTTATCACATATATCAGAACTTCATTTATTTTTAATAACTGAAAAATATTCCTTTGTGTGGCTATAATATATTTTGTTTATTCACTCATTAGTGGATGGACATTTGGGTTGTTTCCATTTTGGGCTCTTATGAATAATGCTACTATGAACATTCATGCACAAGTTTTTGTATGGACAAAATGTTTTATTTCTCTTGGATATATATACCTAGGATTGGAATTGCTGGATCCTATGGTGTACTTGGTATAACATCCTTTTCATACTTTCTTTTAGTTCTTTAAACATAGTTTGCTTTAGTTACTTCAATATATTTAAAAGAGTCTAAAGTCTGTCTAGGAAATCCATTGCCTGGGCTTCCTCAAGGGCTGCTTCTATTAACTGCTTTTTACTCTGTGTATGAGCCATCCTTTTTTTGTATGCCTCATTTTTTTGTGTGTTGAAAACTAGATATTTTAAATAATATAATGTGGCAACTCTGGAAGTTAGATCCCTCCCTCCACAGGATTTGTTGTTTGTTTAGTGACTTTTCTGAACTAATTCCGTAAAGTCTATATTCTTTGTTACGTGTGGCCACTGGAGTCTCTGCTCAGTTAGCTCAGTGGTCAGGTAGTCATTGGTGAATGATTTCCCTAAATGCCTGGAAGCAGTAAGTTTCCCAGCCTTTGCCATGGGGCTCTATGTGCATGTTGGGGCATACTTTTGATACCCAGCCAGGGCTTCACTTCCTGCTTATGCAGAGCCTCAAGGTCAGCCAGAGGTGAGAACTTACAGCCTTCTCAGGTCTTTGCTTGGGATTGCACAGCCCTGGACATGTACACGGCCCTACACATGTGCATGAATTTTTAGATTCCCAGGAATATAGACACTCTTCAAAGCTCCCTTGTACATCTATTTCTCCAACTTTTTAAAAAAAATTTTAATTTTTAATTTTTATTTATTTTTTGGCTGCATTGGGTCTTTGTTGCTGCGCGCAGGCTTTCTCTAGTTGCGGCGAGCGGGGGCTACTCTTTATTGTGGTGCGCGGGCTTCTCATTGCAGTGGCTTCTCTTGTTGCGGAGCACGGGCTCTAGGCGAGTAGGCTTCAGTAGTTGTAGCATGCAGGCTCAGTAGTTGTGGCTCGCAGGGTCTAGAGTGCAGGCTCAGTAGCTGTGGCGCATGGGCTTAGTTGCTCTGCAGCATGTGGGATCTTCCCGGACCAGGGCTTGAACCTGTGTCCCCTGCGCTGGCAGGTGGATTCTTAACCACTGCACCACCAGGGAAGCCCTCCAACTTTTCTTTTTTAAGTTTTTGAACAGTTTGCCCCAACTCTTGTCGCTGCCTCAGGCAACTGTTATGTTGAACAATCACCACTGATGGCTTTTGACAAATGTTCCCAGGGAAAAGGCTTTTCAAACTGGATGAGATCAGAGTCAGGTCAAGTAGAGAGAAGCCTTTTGAGGGCTTATAGCACAGGGAACTCTCAGGCAGGGCAAATAATGACAGTTATCTGGCCATGCAGCTTTATAGGAGCTTCGACCCCATCTACCTGCTCCAGCTGGCCACTAGGCTGCTGATTTTCATTGAGATGGTGAGACTGTTGGTTTTGAAGGCTACCATGGTAATGAGGAAAGAGGGTTGGCAATGGGGCAGGATAAAATGCCACAAAGCTCATTGTTCTTAATGAAATTCAGCCATTTTTCATGAACAAATGCTCCCTGGATTGTTTCAAGCATTTGACTACTTTCCAGAGTTATAAGAAAGTTTACCTTGACCATTTTTTATGGCATTCTCATTGGTTTTATGGAGGAGAGAATTTTCAGAGGTCCTTACTCTGCCACTTCTGCTCAGGTCACCATTCAGTTACTTTTATAATTACGACTCAGCAGCAAGCCCACAACTGGTATGGCAGATAGTGCAAGCTGAGCTGCAGCAACTGGTAATTGTTTAAATTTACTGCATTTACATTATGTAAGTTGGTAGTTGAAACTATGTATTATAATATAAAGATTGGTTTACAACTAAAATGTATTATAATTTAAATAATTGTTTTTATAAATTGCTTCATATAAAAACTCATGCAGTATTGTAGAATTATATAGAGCTACTATTTCCATTTAAATTTTCTGAGTCATGTTTAAGAATGTAATTATTCTCTAATACTTTAAAAAATCAACATTAATATTTTGTGTTATGATCCTCAATGTGAATATATTTTCTGAATTTAAAAAATGATTTTAAGACTTAATAAAATAGAGAGGTAATAATACCTATATCTGTTTAAATAATTATGAATTGTAGGATGTAATACTAAAGATGCTTGGTGTAAAAAGTTGAAAGAAAAAGAATAAAAAGCCACCATACAAGCCCTGTGTGAATTCTATGTATTTTTGCCTAAATATAAACTACTTCAGCTTTTCTAAAGCTCAAAGTGAAATAATAAATAGCTAATGTATTTTGACTATTATCTTTTTTTTTTTTTTTTTTTTTTTGCGGTACGCGGGCCTCTCACTGTTGTGGCCTCTCCCGTTGAGGAGCACAGGCTCCGGATGTGCAGGCTCAGCGGCCATGGCTCACGGGCCCAGCCGCTCCGCGGCATGTGGGATCCTCCCAGACCGGGGCACGAACCCGCATCCCCTGCATCAGCAGGCGGACTCCCAACCACTGTGCCACCAGGGAAGCCCTTGACTATTATCCTAATGATGTATTTTAATGACAGTAATGCTTTTCAAATTAATTTTTATACATTAAATAACATTACAATTTAAGTGTTGGATTAACTACATATATTGATAGTATAGTATATTGAAGTTAATAAAATAACATTACATATGAGAGAAAAAGCATAATAAATCAGGAGAAATTGAAAAGATTTCTTAAAAGAATAAGAAAAATACTACTATATTTCCCAATTCTGTTCACTCTTCAATGTCTTTGTTTCTTTCATACTGTTTTCTTCTCAAATCTTCAATACCTCCTCTCTCATCCTCAATCCCAGCTGGTGACCTTGCTTTCTACTTCATTAATAAAACAGAAGCATTAAGAAGAGAACTGCTATTTAAAAGAACATTTATGAAGCTATCACCCATATAATGACCACCCTGGACAAGAAATAGAATCCCTTGGTAACCCCGACTCCCTCGCTTCTCCTGCCTCCCTGCCCCCACCCCACTGATGCCATTCTTCCACCCATCCTAGAGATAACTCCTATTCTGACCACTGTGATCATCATTTCTTTGCTTTTTTTGTATGTTTATCTTACATATAAGCATTTCTAAACAACACAGTTTTGTTTTACAGATGTTTGAACTTTATATACTTGCACTTGTCTGTATTATTTTGCGACTATCTTTTTTACTTCACATTGTTTGTGAGATTCATCCATGTTGTTTCAGATAGCTGCAGTTGGTACACTTTTATTGTTGTATAGTATATCATCATATGAATATATCACAATCTGTCCATTCTAACTTGATGGACATTCTGGCTGTTCCTAGTTTTTGGCTGTCACAAAACAGTGCTATCATGAATATTCTTATACATGTCTCCTAGTATACATAAGCACTTGAATTCTGTCTGATTGATTACAGGGTTGTTAGATCAATGGTTTCCTGGGGCCAATGTAACTGTGGGTTTTAGTTTGTATACAGAAGGTGAGATAGTGAATTTTCCATCTGGCCTTAGGGATGGGAGTGGGCAGTGAGGACAACGGTGGGGAGGGGCAAGGTGAGGCTGCTATGATTCTTCCTTTCCCTCCACTCTGACCTACCTTTCACCATAGCACAGTCTTGATACCCTAAGGACCTTCTTAATGAATGAGAAGTAAAATGCATACTGGTTAAGAGCCTGGAAGAGCTGAAGTTAGAAAACTTGAATACAATTCTCTCCTCCAACTTTTTCCAGCTGTGTGTGTGACCTCGAGCACAACTTAGTTAACTTAGGTCTCAGTTTTCTTATCTGTAAAATGGGAATAACATTAATTATTTAAAGTGAGTTGTTGTGGGATTGGATGTGTTGGGACTGGTAATATGCCCAGCACAGCCCCTGGTTAATGTGCTATTTTTACCTCTAACTTGGACTAAACAGAATATAATGAACTCATCAAAAAGTATTTTTGAGATCTTTGACTTTTAAGAACTTGTCTTTGATTACTTTGAAGAGCTCAGATTGACTGAAAAGTCATTCTGTTTGCTGTCTGCACTAATTGAAAATGATTCCTCATTTTTTCAAGGCTCGTCTGGCTAGCTGTGATAACATGGGTGGACGTGCACCTATGGGCCATAGTTTGTAGGAGTCAGAGTAATGTTCAGTTGGTTGAATATGGATTCTTTGCACTATTGTTTCAGTTATCAATTGCTACATAACAAACAACCCCAAAATGTAGTGACAGAATGACAATTTATTTGCTCACCATGTTGAGACTCAGAAATTCAGGCAGGGCTCAGGAGGCTGCATCTACTCCACATGGTGTCAGCTGGGGCAGCTCAGCTGAGGCTGGAGGACACAAGATGGCCCCGCTCACATGCCTGGGATCTTGGTTCTGATTCTTGGGTGGCATGTCTTGGTTTTCTTTCATGTAGCTTCTCTTTCCAGTAGGATAGCTCCCCAAAGGGCAACAATGAAAATTACTACTGCCTTTTTAGGCCTAGTCTCAGAAATTGTGCATGACTTCTGCCGCATTCTATTTGTCAAATCCAGTCACAGAGCCAGCCTAGATTCAAGGACAAAGAAAATAGACTCTTGTTTCGTGGGAGGAGCAGCAAATTCAGAAATGCGCCTGCAGGACTGGAGGGATTATCATGGTCATCTTTGAAAACAATGTACCATAGATAGCTTGTGAGCCTTTGGACTCAGAATGCAATGGTCTTCATTAGAGCCGGATATGGCTATATCTGCATTTATTAGTCCCAGGTTACAAAGAAGCAGAATATCATCTTTTTTTTTTTTTACATCTTTTTTGGAGTATAATTGCTATACAATGGTGTGTTAGTTTCTGCTTTATAACAAAGTGAATCAGTTATACATATACACATGTTCCCATATCTCTTCCCTCTTGCATCTCCCTCCCTCCCACCCTCCCTATCCCACCCCTCTAGGTGGTCACAAAGCACCAAGCTGATCTCCCTCTGCTATGCGGCTGCTTTCCACTAGCTATCTACCTTACATTTGGTAGTGTATATATGTCAATGCCTCTCTCTCGCTTTGTCACAGCTTACCCTTCCCCCTCCCCCTCCCCATATCCTCAAGTCCATTCTCTAGTAGGTCTGTGTCTTTATTCCTGTCTTACCCCTAGGTTCTTCATGACAGTTTTTTTCTTAAATTCCATATATATGTGTTAGCATACGGTATTTGTCTTTCTCTTTCTGACTTACTTCACTCTGTATGACAGACTCTAGGTCTATCCACCTCATTACAAATAGCTCAATTTCATTTCTTTTTATGGCTGAGTAATATGCCATTGTATATATGTGCCACATCTTCTTTATCCATTCATCCGATGATGGACACTTAGCAAGTTTGCTTTGGGCAAGGGTGTGTGGGAAAGATGAAAGAACCAACAAAAGAGACTGAAAAGGTGCCTGCCAGGAGGAAAGAAGAGAACAAAGGGGTGTGGAGGCCTGGAAGCTAAGTGAATAAACATTTTCGGGAGGAGGGGGCAATCAACGATAAGACAAACGGTGCTAAGGGGTTGAGTAAAATGAGTATTGTTTTTCTGGGAAGAACTATAAGAAACTGATAAAAAGTAGTCATCCTCAGGAAGAGGTGCTGGTGGAAGGGAAGGCTTCCAGTTTTCATAACCTACCTGGCTGTGTTTGAACTTTCTTACTATGTATATAAGTTACTTTTTTTTTTCTGATATGAATTTTCTGGGAGGTGACATTATGGACATTAAAAAAATCTTTTTAGGGCTTCCCTAAAAAGAGCTTGAAGGGCTCTTAAAGATCATCTA
The DNA here is from genome assembly GCF_951394435.1 of Stenella coeruleoalba. Classification (NCBI taxonomy): domain Eukaryota; kingdom Metazoa; phylum Chordata; class Mammalia; order Artiodactyla; family Delphinidae; genus Stenella; species Stenella coeruleoalba. Next base: position 86,855,636 of record NC_137152.1, on the reverse strand, counting down.
ATCCAATTCCTTCATTTTACAAATGAGAAAATTCTGTCCAAGAGAGATTTAGTGTCTTGTCCAAATTTACACAGTACTGGGGCTTCCCTGGTGGCGCAGTGGTTGAGAGTCTGCCTGCCGCTGCAGGGGATGCGGGTTCGTGCCCCGGTCCGGGCTGGGCCCGTAAGCCATGGCCACTGAGCCTGTGCATCCGGAGCCTGTGCTCCGCAACAGGAGAGGCCACAACAGTGAGAAGTCCATGTTTCGCAAAAAAAAATATCTTTTTATAAAGGGCCCCTTATCACCAACAACTTTCCTCACCTTCCAACTAAAGTTGGAACTTAATGTTCCTTGAGTTCTTTGCTACTTTTTCTCTTGGGTGTCATATATAATCTAAAATGAGGCAGGCAGAAAATCTCTGACTTGGAAGTTCAATAATGTTTTCAGCTTTTAAATAAGGTTTTCAGGTCTCTGAAATAAAGTGAAACAGTGAAATCATCCACAGATGAACTGAGGAAAAGGGCTAATTGGGCTCTTCGAATGTATAGCTCTTGGAGCTACAATTATCCTCAGGTTGAAGTTGTTTTCCAGAGAGGGTGACTTTGCACCTCTGCTCAGCATCCCACTGAAGTGAAATGTGGTTTGAGCCCTCAGTGTCATATCCAGTTTCATTAGCATTAGGTTCCAATTCCCAGGGTGCTATTCTGTGAGAGCTCTGTAGACATTGGAAAGTGCTGCAGATGTGACTCTTGACCCCTCTGGGCCCTGGGCACTCTGCTGTTTCTCCCCTTCTCCCCCATGTCCATCAGTGGAAGGTCCCAGGACAAGACCTGTTCCTGCACAAAAGGCTCTCACCAGCCTGTGACTTCCCCTTTTTCTATCCGCAGCTCCTGACCTCCAAATGTTCTGCTCCTCGGCTTCTGCCTCGCGCTCAGCACTGCCTCAGCTAGGCCTGCCTGCCACACTGAGAATCCTCCCCCAGCCTCCACGCCAGTGCTTCACCACCCACTCCGCAGCCCCGCTGACAGGGCTGCAGCCTAATCCAGCCCGGGATCCGCAGGTCCTGCAGCCCCTCGTCACCCTTCCACTCAGATCAGCCAAGGTGACCAGCTCTGATCAAGATACACATACATACACAAATATACACATTGACATATACAAATACACACCATACAAACATATACACAAATACTAGCACACATGCATAGCACATGTATACATAGACACATACAGGGGCACACACACACAAATACACACACAGGCAAACACAGAGACGTGCGCTTCATTTGGCGCTGTCCTCAGGCCCAGCACACATACATTCCTAAAAATACACATATATATACAGATACACACATACAAACATATATACATATATATGCACACCTGGAAGGGCCACTGTCAGACCCAGTGAGGGCACCAGCTAGCCACAGAGATTGTGTGAGGGTTTGATGTTATTGAGACATTAGAGGATTCTAAATTGCTCTCCTTAGCATCAGAGAGGTCAAGTGGTCATTTTAAAGGACATCTGGTCCATTTTGCCAGCTCCCATATAGTTCTACCACCCTCACTGCATGGACCTTTTCATCTTCCCTGTTTCCATTTCTGGAAAGGTTACTTTGTCCCAGGTACCTTGCCAAGTATTTTACCTGTATCACCTTGTTTTATTCTCACAGTAACCCAATGATAGCAGCCATAAACACCATGCTATACAGCCTCTCTCCTTAACACAACACTGGTGGCCTTCCCTCCTTTTGGTTTCTAAAACACTTTCATATGCACTACTTTAAGTTGATTTTTTTTTTTTTTTTTTTGCGGTACGCGGGCCTCTCACTGTTGTGGCCTCTCCCGTTGCGGAGCACAGGCTCCGGACGCGCAGGCTCAGCGGCCATGGCTCACGGGCCCAGCTGCTCCGCGGCATGTGGGATCTTCCCAGACTGGGGCACGAACCCGTGTCCCCTGCATCGGCAGGCAGACTCTCAACCACTGTGCCACCAGGGAAGCCCGGCACTTCTTTTTTAGTGTAGCCCTGATGTGGTAAGTGTGTGAATTAGAATCTAAGAAATGATAAAGTCTGAAAGACTAAGCAAAAAAATATAGTGGGTTTGAGGACCCAGGAAAACAATGGGAAGAAGAAGAGTTGAAAATAACTCTAGAATGGATCTAAAGGGAAAATAAGTGTGGAACGATGAAGCTCTTATTAGTAGTAATGAAAAAAGAGGCAAGGCTGGAACATCTTATGCCCCAACGTAAGAAAGAACTTTAAAACGGGGGGCATGTCAGAAAGTCACAGGATCCAGCTTGGCATGTGGGATCTTCCTGGACCGGGGCACGAACCCGTGTCCCCTGCATCGGCAGGCAGACTCTCAACCACTGCGCCACCAGCGAAGCCCTTTAAGTTGATTTTGAGTCTAGCAATAACACTGTGAAGTACGAAAGCTTGGCATTGTCATTCCCATTTTGCAGCTGAGACTCATATAGGTTAAGGAACTTTCTGAAAATTGTAACAACTAATATATATAAGCTAGATCCTAATCCTCCATCCGTTCCAGTCGTTTTGTATATTTATTCCTTTGTTTATTTAGCATACATTTATGCTCCCTACCCATTTCCAGAGACTGTACCAGGTACTGTGAAAACAAAAACTGAATAAGACACAGTCTTGACTTCGAAATAGCTGGCATTCTAGAGGGGAAGAAAAAGAGGGATATATATATATAGAGAGAGGGGGATATATCATGACGTCAGATGCCGGATGCTGGGATAGATACTTGGACAAACTGGGTAGAATAACTGGTTCTACTAAGGGAGCCAGCATCGAAAGGAGGCCACGTGTCACAGACAACTCAAAGGCCATGCTGTGTCCATGCTTCTGGAACATCTGCTTTGTGTGTTCAGCAGATGATAGTGAGGCTAGTTGGCCTTTGAAAAATGAAGTCAGTCACATTCACCTACCTTTCCCTTCTGCAAGGTGTGAAAGGCAGTAGTAGTTAATCAAAGTACACTTTCTGAGCCAATGCAATATCAATTCATCAATTATATAGGGACCAAAAGGATTCCTGTTTATCACAAATAGCTAAATGATTATAGGTGAGAATCTACATACTCAAAATGTGCCCCCTTCAAACTGCTTATGTCGTTTCCTAGCTATTGTAGAAAGTGAGTTACAGATGAGAAAATTCCAAATTAAACAAGATAATGTTACCTTTTGCATAGGGGTCTTATGGTTTTTCTTTTTGATTTTTACTTTTAATTATTAGATGTCTTTTAATATTCTCTATCTCGCCATTTCTCTCTTTCTGTATCTGTCTCTCTGTCTCTCTCTCTGTCTTCTCTCCTTTATTATGGAAATTTTCAAACATACCCAAGAATAGAGAGAATAATATAACCCATACCTGTCATCTAGTTTCAAGAATTATCAACATTTCACTAATCCTGTTTCATCTATTTTTTCACACAGCCAAACTTCTTTTTCTGCAGTATTTTAAAGCAACTATAGTCTTATTTTTGAGAAGAGCTTGAAGAGGTGTGAAATTAGAATGAGAAAATCTATGTCCTTCCAAACCTCATGGGTCTTTAGTCCTAATTAAATTGCCAGCATGATTTTTTAAAAACTGTTTTAGCGAAATCTCTTTTCTTTTTCTTTTTTGCGGCACACGGGCATCTCACTGTTGTGGCCTCCCCCGCTGTGGAGCACAGGCTCCGGACGCACAGGCTCAGCGGCCATGGCTCATGGGCCCAGTGGCTCCGCGGCATGCGGGATCCTCCCGGACCGGGGCACGAAGCTGTGTCCCCTGCATCGGCAGGCGGATTCCCAACCACTACGCCACCAGGGAAGCCCTAGCGAAATCTCATTTATGGCATTAGCTTAGCTAGCAACACACGGCTCAACTGGACAAGGTGTCTTTTGGCCCTCCTCCCTTTGAAAGGGTTTTGCCAGAACAAACAGACTGGAAAAGTTTGTTGTTGTTGTTTTTGACTGAACACTTCAGATAAGAACAAAACACAACGCAGAAATACATAGGAGTTGTGGCTGAATACCAAGGATACCACTGTTGTCACTGTTAGGGAATTCCAGTATATTTGGGTTTTAAGATAACACATTTCTCCTTTCTGTCATTGGAACTATGATTTCATTTATTTCCTTGTCCCCTATTTTCAGGAGAGCTGCCTCTCAGCTGATGGGCTTAAGATATCCTGGAAGTCTCTGTGATGATTACAAGGTGAAAAGTTCTAAGTACCTTACTGGAGCATAGCAGTTAGGCAACACCTTCATCAGCATCAGAAATGGGCAATGGTTTCAAATTCAGACATACCTAAAGGTAAAAGCTTCAATGTTACTTAAGATAGCAAGATAATTAAAACAACTTAAATGTTGAATAAAAGGGGAATAGTAAAGTAGATCAGAACACATCTATATAAATGGAATCTTGTAAAAGTATGGTTTGTTGGAAATTGCTTATTTTATCACATTACATGATAAAAGCAGTATATGAAATTATATGCCCAGGATGGGCTCAAATACATGAAAAATTCACGGAAACAAAATTGGAAGGTAATATGCCAAAAGATTAACAGTGGTTGCCTCTGGATGGTAGGGTTATGACTGATTCTTGTTTCTTTTTATACTTTTCTGTCTTTTTCAAATTTTCTACAGTGAGCATGTAATTACTTGTATAATCAGAAAAACATTTTTTCTGAATAAAAGGGACAAGCAAGTCTCAAAATCTCAGTGCCTAGAAGCAGATCAGCAATCTGTTTTGAATGTTTCCAAGGCAGTGAACCAGGCAAAAGTAAGAAGGATGATTTCAGAGTCCCTAGGGGGGAGACTTGTGTAGTTAGTTCCTTGGAAACCAGAAGTTTTAGCCACTCAAAACACATGTAAGTGTTTTTGGTGTGAATCAAAACCTTCCATTAGACATAATTGCAACAGCAGCTGTTACACAACCTGTATAAACTATTTTTGGTGTGAACCAAAATTTTAACAACATAGAAACTCTGTTAACCATTTCATGGTCACCTAGGTGTAAACCTCATCCACTACTGGCCAGGTTTAGCTGCCTTAACAGAAGGGAAATTCCTGATATTGTGGTGGAGCGTGCAGAGAACGCTTAGCTAAGAATTAAGACAACTCTTCTGAGTGCTTCTTTTTCTTCTTCACAGTATTCTCTCAAAAGATAACAAGGCAATTTGAAATGGCTTTAATATTTACTGGATTTCTTAAAACGTTATAATTAGTTAATACCCATTGCAATAAGAATAAAAAAGTATATAAAGACATAATTTCCTTATTTTTTCTAGTTCCTTCCACTTGGAAAAACGACATTAATCTGAGGTGTATCCTTATGCACTTTTCTCTATGCTTATATAGTATGTACACACACACAAATAGAGACTTACTTCTCCCCTTATTTTCTTTACAAACATGGAGTGATACTTTACATCCAAATGAATCTTTAAGGCAGGGAAAGTACTCTGTATGATATACTGCAAAGATGGTTACGTGTGAGAGTACAGAACCAAGAGTGAACCCTAATGTAAACCATGGACTTTGGGTGATGATGACGTATCAACATAGGTTCATCAACTATAACAAATGCACCACCCTGGCGGGGATGTTGACAATGGGGGAGATTGTGCATATGTGGGAAGAAGGCAGTATATGAGAAAAGTTTTTACCTTCTTCTCAATTTTCTGTGAAGTTAAAACCGCTCTAAAAAATATAGTCTCAAAAAATTTAAAAAAAAATGAATCCAAACATAGACTCGCTTTGTTTGTCTTTAAAATACAGATTCCTGGGCCCCACCCTAAGCTTATTGAATGTGAGCTTTCAAAGAAGTTTAATGAGTTCTATAATCGGAAGAGTTTGATAAATGCTGCTCTATATATTATTCTGCAACTTGCTTTTAGCTCTTAACAATACACCATGGTTACCCTTTCAGGTTAATAGCTATACATCAAAGTCATTATCTTTTGGTAGGTGTAGGGACAGATTAACAGATTCAGTTACAAAATGAAACTAAATTATTTGTTTTGCAACAGACACTGTAAGCAAAGTTAAAAGGCAAAAGACAGACTAGGAGGAAATATCTGCAACACATGTAACAGAGAGTTAATATTCCTAATATACGAAGAGGCCTTACAAACTGAGAAGTAAAGAAGTTTGAAAAGAAGGGCACTGTTGTAGTAGAAAGTGGACTCTGAGATGGTGTTAGTAAGCAGCATATTAATTAACCTTTGGATCAACACCTATGGAAGGGAGAAGAAGGAAGCAGGAGTGAGCAGAGCGAGTAGAGCTGTGTTGCAGGCCCAAAGATAGTCTCAACTAGAATGGCCCTTCAGAGTTATTCCTCAACAACTTCTTTCAAAGCTATCATGGGTGGGGCTGCAGTGTGGCCGTCATTCATTTTCAGCTTACACCCACACGCCATAGCAATCCACCCATGAACCAAGTTCAGGCTTTTTCCTTTTTTGTCAGCTGGTCACGAGGGATATTCCCATATGCCATAAGTGTGAGCGTAGGAAGAGATGCTAGTGAAATAGTGGTGGATGACATGGGAGTCTGGGCCACCTGCTGATATAGCTACTTGACTCCTCCGGTCCTGCTTGTGCTGGAGTTATCACTTCCTTATAAGAGCTTCCTGTTAGGCCCATTTGCCCTCAGGATTTGGTGGGTCAGACAGAACCCAGCTCATGATGAGCAGCTGTGGCCACATACTCTCCTGGTGTCCCATGATCAGCTTGCTCTGTTCCTACCAGGACCCAGCAGCACACTGGGAGTTGTTTTTCAAAGGCATATAATTCTCTGAAGATGGCATGGCCTTTCTCCAAAACTCCAGGAGTCTGCACTGTGATTATCCCATGAGATTTGCCATCAATCCCACATGGCAGCTTTTCCCACCATTACGACCTTTAATACCATAAGGTACTCTGGTCACAGGGCCAAGTAAAAGGGCTGCTTGCACTCTGGTGTAGACTGCTCCAGAGCACTTCCTGCTTTGACCTCCACTCAAAGTTGCCAGTCTTCACATCATCCAGCATATGTGGCAGAGCAGTATTCCCAAGTGAGACATATACTGCCTCCAGAACCTGAAGAGGCCAAGCAGATAGTACACTTTTCTTCTTTGTGGTGAAAGGTACAAAGTGTCATAATTTGTCCTTTACCTTGGATGGGATTACTCAGTGTGCCCCTAACCTTAGTGGACACCTAAGAAATGTATTGATGTGACAAGCCCCTGAATCATCATAGCATTTACCTCCCGTGTTGTGACTGTCTATCACCAAGGCCACCAATGTGCAAGCCACTTTTTGCTCATCCAGACTGATTAACGTGATTTCTTTATGCATCAGTGTGATGTTCTGTGGGGTATCCAGATCCCTTCGGACTATATTATGACAAAGGGCAAGAGAGTCAACGTAGCCCTGTAACAAAATCACAGATGTACATTGTGGTCTGTCCCATGTGAATCTGAGCATTTTTTGATCCTCTTTTCTGAATAGTGTAGAAAAGAACACATTCAGAAAATTAATGGCAGCATACCATGTGACTGAGCCTGTGCTAATCTGCTTTAGCAAATATCCTACATCTAGCACAGTGGCAGAGGTTAGGACCACTACTTGGTTGAATTTACAATAGCCTGTCATTTTCCAAGATCTATCTCTTTTTCCCTAAGGGTCAGATCGGTGAATTAAATATAGCTGTGACACGGAGTGGCTGGGCCCGTGAGCCATGGCCGCTGAGCCTGTGCGTCCGGAACCTGTGCTCCGCAACGGGAGAGACCACGACAGTGAGAGGCCCGCATACAGAAAAAAAAATATATATATATATAGCTGTGACAGAGTCTAACACCTCTGCATGCTTGGATCATTAAGAATGACAGTAACTTCCACACTTCCATGCCAAATACAACATTATTTTTCCCACTGTTCCATTATGGAAAATATTTCAAACTTACAAAAAGTTTAAAGTATGATACAGTTAACACTCACGTAGACACCAGCTAGATTCTAAATTTTACATTTTATTATATTTGCTTTGTTGCATATTTATCCGTTCTTCTATCCATGTATCAAGCCATTTAATTTTTGGATGCATTTCAACGTAAGCTGCAAACATCAGGACACATCTGCTGGAAAAATTCAGCATGCATAGCATTAGAGATCACTGTTTACAGTTCCTGTTTTAGGTAACATTTTCATACAGCGAAATGTACAAATCTTAAGTGTACCATTTGATGACTTTGACAAATGCATATAACCCTGTGTATCATACCATTTAAGTACCTCCCATCCGCAACACATACACACACACCTGGGACTAGCTCCACCTGGGTGAGCTAACAAGCTACTCATCTACTCCTTCGCCCATAGGTTAGACAAGTGCCTTCTGCCCTCTGAACCCCACGTACCCAGGGACCACATCTCCTTGACCCACAGCTGACCAACTGGCACGCTGGCCAGCTGGCACCGTGAGCTCTCCAGGGAGAGCCAGCTTCGGGTGCTAACGGCACACTCCTGCCTGGTCTGGAGAGCCGGCCCCCCCGCCATAGGTGCCCCCTTCCTGCCCCTCCAGGTAGCTGCAGCTGCCCTCTCCTTTCCCCTGGGATGCTCTGGGATTCTCGTCAGGTCGGAGCCAGGAGGCGTGAGGCCCAGGTTTGTCACGATGGGAAAATGGAAATCATGGAAATCACAGTCACAGAGCACACGTGTGCTCTGTGCTGACCGAGGTAGCAGTCCTGGGGCAGGTCCGCTCAGGCCTCTGATAAGACCCTGGGAAGAGAAAGGAGGAGAAAGATTTCACTTAAAAGCCAACGAAGCCCAGAAAGGAGAGTGCCTTTCTGTAGGAAGGGCTTATGCCTGGCATTGAGCTGGAGGAAAGCGGCCACGCTCCCCATAACTGGGAAAAGGGATGGAGCTGCACAGACCTGGTGGGGGGCAGTCCTGGGGGCGCTGGGAGGGAGATCAGGAGGCCCATTTAGCACTTTGCTCCTGCCGCCTCCCTCGGACTGGCAGGTACAGTGGGGGAGTGCCGATTCCTCTCCCAGCAAGAACTCTGTGGAGCCATCACTGTGGGAAGGGAAGTCCTTTAGTCCTCTGTGCCACTGGCCCGTAGGTCTGAGCCCCTGGCCCTAATTTGCCCTCTGGGCTTCTCCCTCAGAGCCCCTTCCCGTCCCTGGTCTCTCCTATCCAGGCCCTCAGTCAACCCTGCTGTCCTCCAGCCCCCTCCTTCCACGGTGAGGGCTCCACAGTTTAATTATGCTCCAGCACTGTGTTTCCCTGTTCCCCTGGCTATAAAATTGCCTAATTTAGCTCTCTAGATCTATTTAGATCTCTAATTGATATGACAGTTGGAGCGTATATCTCTCCCACCTCTGCCCTTTATTTTATCTATTTATTTTCTGAAATCTGTTTGCCTTTCTCGAGTCTTCACAACTGGAACTGAAATTAGAGCTGTAAAGCACATCATGCCAGTGGCTGCAATGAAACTAAATCTCTGTTCAAAAATACTTATTCATATTGTATTCCGAATGTTCTACTTCATGTGCCAAAGCTTTTACCACTAGCAACAAGCCACTGGAGAAATAAGTACTAAATGTAAATCGAGTTAGACCACCCATGGGTCCTATTTGAAATGACTGGTCAGAACAGGTAAATTCAAAGAGTAAAGTGGAAAGGGAATTCCTTCTAATTAGGAAACAGGGTTTTGTATATCCTCTCTATCAATATGTTTTTGTCTCCCTTTTTATCTTCCGTGTAGTAAGGAAGAAAGAAGTAGAGAGAATGGGGCAGCTGAAAAAGCAAATGAAGTTAAACTAGTTTGCGTTTGCAAAGTGTAGGCCAGTGGTTCTCAAACTTGAACCTGAATCAAAATCACCTATTGGTCTGGGGCAGGGCCTGAGAATTTCCATGCTAACATGTCCCCAGGTGGTACTAATGCTGTTGGTCTGGGGACCACACTTTGAGAACCACCACTGCTTTAGGGGCTATGCTGAGTAGGCTTAAAGGTCACGAGTCTCTGGTCCTGGGAAGACTTGCCCAGTGACAGGCACTGCCCCGTGTGCCCTGGAGGAGGTTCTAGCTCAGCAGGCAGAGCTCAGCAACCCGCTCCTGGGGAGCCTACAGTGGCCAAAGAGCACAGGTTACGCCCGGGACCTCCTGTCAAAGGCCTGGTCTCTTTTGGAGTCGTCTAACTCCTGCCAAGTCATGCCTCCCTCTTTCTGGGTGGCAGACGGATCTGTAGCACTGATAAGCCCGAGGGAACGTGGCCTCAGATGAGCCCCAGGCTGCAGAGCAGGCGTGGTTCTCAAACTGAGCGTGCATCAGAGTCTCCTGGGGCAGGGGTGCTTGGGAAAAGCCAGATTGCGGGGCCCACCCGCAGAGCTTCTGAATGTTAGGTCTAGGGTGGTGGTGGCTGAGAATGTGAGTTTCCAGCAAGTTCCCAGGTGATGCTGACTGATGCCTCTTGGCCAAGAGAATAAAAAGGCTTCTGTGTTCTTATGACTGAGGCAGAGAGGCTGCTGAGAAAGATGCAGACCAGGAGCAGCCTGAGCAGAGGCTGGGTATTTACTTGGCACCAGACTAAAAATTCTGAGTGACTAGATTTTTGTTAAGGATTAGTGAGAAAGCACCAAATTATATACAGCATTTACTCATTCTAAATATATTTGAAACTAATCATTGGATGATGTTATTTACGTTCAGCTGTTTCAACAAAGGGAAGAGGCTTTGCAGTAGGCCCTTTACATATGTTACCTCATTTGCTTCTCACAACAAACAAATGGAAAAAGACATCAAAAAAAAAAAAGTCTTCATTTTTCCAGATGAAGAAACTGAGCCTCAAAGAGCTTGAGTGACCTGCCTAAGGTCACACAGCTGATAAGAGCGGGACCTGAGTTGAGGTCTGGCTCCAAAGCCCTTTCCGCTATACCCTGCTCACGAATGCATCCTTATTGAAAGAGCAGAGGAAGGAGGGAGAGTGTTTTCAGGGAAATCATGATAGAAACAAAATATCTGTCATGGAGAGTAAGCAATGAGGATGGAGGCTGAAGGGATAGGTCAGGACTAGATTGTGAAGGGCCTTGAAAGTCACCCAAGGAATTTGTACTTTATCATAGTCAATGAGGAGCTGCTGCAAACATTGTAGCAGGGGTGGGATGCTAAATTGGGTGTAGCCTAAGAGGCCCGGTGAGGGGGAGTCCTGGGGGTAAGAGCAGAGGGGGTGGAATCACAGAGCCCTGGAGCTGGAATGTGACAGATGAGAAAACTGGGGCCCAGAGCAGGGAAGTAACTTGCCGGAAGGATGCAGTGGGGCACCACCCAGCTCCACCCCTACCCTTTCGTGCTGGAGCCCTCATTCCCCAGCTGAAGGGCCTGTTGGTGACTGACAGCACACAGTCCAGCCCCTCCCCGGGAATGACCCTCAGCTGAAGAGAGCCACTGTGCCCAAGGCTGTGCACCCATCCCAGGTGGCAGCCTGCATCTAGTGACTGGCCAACACAGGGACATAAAGCCCTGGCTCCTTTACCACAACTTAGGACCTCTCTGACGGGTCATGCCGGCTCCAGAGCTCCCCATGTTGTGTCTGCATCACAGTTCAACTTCCTCCTCTGCCCGCTCCTGCTTTCTTCACTCCCCACAGGTACTGAGCCTGACGATGCTCCCCAAGAATCCTCCTGCCTGCGAAGCTCTGTGTCACGCTCTATTTCCCTGGGAACACAGCCCGTGATGCTTCCCCAAGGTCACAGGCCAATTCAGTGGATTCGGGACAGGAGCCCATGTCTTCTGACTTTCGACATTTCTACCAAACCTGGCTGACCTCCCACACTGATTCCTCTTAGGCTCTCTCTCTCTATAACATCCATCCAGGGATTTGGGACAAGTGACCTTAGAGACTGGGTCAAAGGGTGCTAGGAGAAATGCCCCTCGTGCGCCAGGAGTGCCCTGCACGGTAATGAGTACATGCGTGCGTCAAACAGTTAGAGCTGTTACAGGTTCATCCGCCAGGAGGAAATGCAAGGTGCCTTCCTGGCCCCTCCAGGCTCCTCCACTTGCCTGGGACAGTGGCTAGGGGAAGTCAGCCTGGACCAGGCTGAGATAAAAGAGATCACGTCAGTGGCTCAGGGCTTGGAACCCAAGGCCCTGGACCAGGTGAGGCTGGCCTTGAAGACTAAAGCTCTGCCCCAAGACACAGAGAGGCGTGCTAGGGATTTTCAGAGGGCCCACCACACCCTGCTAATGCATTTCCTGCTCTTCATTTTGCAGCAAGACCCAGGGGTTCACAACTGGCACCTATGCTGTGGCCACCGGCAGGATCTGCTCACTGGAGTCCTCCCTCACCATGTGTCGGCTGCCACTGCAGCCTGTTTGGTGGTGAAGTATGTGCAACCTCGCATTATGGCCTGTTTACAGCCCGGTGGAGCCACAGTGATGGAATTTGTACAGATTCCTTTGCTGCTTCTGCTTATCGCTGTACAGTGGCAGCAAGGCCCAAAGGAGACCAAACCCTGGTCTTTCAACAGTTCCCTGGGCCCCTCCGGATCGCGCCTCTGTCTTGGGGAGCTGGAGAGGGGCTGAGAGGAGGCCTCTGACCCCAGTTAACAATCAGGGGGCCAAGTACTTGGGAAGACACAAAGCTTTTGTTTAAATATCAAATCCCCCAAGTAGTAAACAGGCCAATACTTAGGGCAGCGTTCACAATGCCCCACAGCAAGCGAGACAGATGGACCACAGGCCTTACAAGAAGGCCAGGAAATGGGCATTTTTAGAAGTTCCAAGACTTGAGCCAAATAAGAGCGAGGGCCAAACAAGGCTTTCACAAGCGTTGTGCTGGGCTGAGAGGGAGAAATGGCAGCGGTCACTGTGCAAGGAAGATTACGGATGCTCGGTCCGGACAGAAGGGTGCTGGTTAAAACCTCACCAGAACGGACATTTATTTATTTATTTTTAACATCTTTATTGGAGTATAATTGCTTTACAATGGTATGTTAGTTTCTGCTGTATAACAAAGTGAATCAGTTATACATATATCCCCATATCTCTTCCCTCTTGCATCTCCCTCCCTCCCACCCTCCCTATCCCACCCCTGTAGGTGGTCACAAAGCACGGAGCTGATCTCCCTGTGCTATTCGACTGCTTCCCACTAGCTCTCTGTTTTACATTTGGTAGTGTGTATATGTCCTTGCCACTCTCTCACTTTGTCCCAGCTTACCCTTCCCCCTCCCTGTGTCCTCAAGTCCATTCTCTAGTAGGTATGCATCTTTATTCCTGTCCTGCCCCTAGGTTCTTCATGACCATTTTTTTTTTAGATTCCATATATGTGTGTTAGCATACAGTATTTGTTTTTCTCTTTCTGACTTACTTCACTCTGTATGACAGACTCTAGGTCCATCCACCTGACTACAAATAACTCAATTTCGTTTCTTTTTATGGCTGAGTAATATTCCATTGTATATATGTGCCACATCTTCTTTATCCATTCATCTGTCAATGGACACTTAGGTTGTTTCCATCTCCGGGCTACTGTAAATAGAGCTGCAATGAACATTTTGGTACATGACTCTTTTTGAATTATGGTTTTCTCAGGGTATATACCCAGTAGTGGGATTGCTGGGTCGTATGGTAGTTCTCTCTGTAGTTTTTTAAGGAACCTCCATACTGTTCTCCATAGTAGCTGTATCAATTCACATTCCCACCAGCAGTGCAAGAGGGTTCACTTTTCTCCACACCCTCTCCAGCATTTATTGTTTGTAGATTTTTTGATGAAGGCCACAGAATGGACACTTATTGTCCCTGCTCATTTATCCTTCCCCTAGGATGCCACGTCCTACTTATGGTTTCCATAACTGCACTTCAGGCTCCTTGGGCTTCTCCACCAACTTCTCCACCAACCTCTCTGCCGACCTTGCACTCATTATGATAATTGCACCCACCTGACTTCTGATGGTTACGCTCAGCCATAGGGTCTCTGTCTTTTCAGAGCTCTACAATGACCACTGCCATAGTGAGCCTACTGTCATGGCCTCTCCTCTGGACAGGCTGAACCTACAGAGGAGAACCACCACTGAATTTCTTAGTGGTGCCGGTAGCCCTCTCAGCCGCATGCTTCTCAGAGCCGTGGTAAATGGTGTATCCTGTGCCTTTCTGTTTGCGTTTTGCAGTCTTTTCAGTATGTCCACTCCAATATGCTCACTTCTGAATCCTTTCATCCCTTATTCCACTATTTCCATAGCAATGCTGGCATTTCGACCTCACTTAGTGTGGATCATCATGTTTTCTATACCTGTAGGAGCTGTCCTAGTAGTGAGTTTGCACCACCTCTTGTGGTCCTTGCCAGGGTATTAAATCCTATTTTCCAGAGGAGTGTTCCTACATTGATAAACTCTCCTCTTCCAAATTTATAGTCTAGCTCCCTTGATCAAGCGATCTCAGAATCCAATGTTATGTGTACTTTTCTAGGTCCTGCCGATCTATGCAGGCTAGGCCATGCAGCTCCTGGGGGCATAGTTACTTTCCTCCCTTATCAAGCCTAGCATGTTCATGCTATGCCTTAACCCTTGTTATAGGCCTAGTGGCCAAGAGGGGAAGTGAAGGTACATTTTGTCTTGTGGTGAAGAAGCTCTGCATCATCTCCAAGTAAGGGGTGGGGAGACTATTAGTAGGGAAGTCAGGCCAATTCTACAGGCTCAGAGGGTTCAGGGAAATCTGGGGATTCAAGATTTTTGTGGCATCCATCTGGATATCCCCAAACTGTATGTCAGGGTCCTATGCTTTCCCAGGAAGCATCCTGACTTTGGCACAGCAAACCTGTCTCCATTGGGAATTTAATCTTCTTTGGAGCTCAATAACCACCAAATTCAATTGGTCTTATAGCTACTCTTTCGCCCTGTTTCTCAAATACTTGATATATCACACCAGATCATATGTTCCCCTTCTACCAGTATACCAACCCAATTCACCACCCGGTGAAAGTCTTAACAGTAATAGGACTGCCACCTTGTGGCAGGGGGCTATCTGTGATCCACCTACCCCTCTGTGATGCGGTCCTCCTTGCCAACTGGGCAGTGAACGATCTAGCTCCCAAATCCCATCTAAGTGCTGACTTTCCCGGATAACACCCAGTTTCAAGTGTCGTAATTTGAGTTCCCCAGGAAGCCAACTCTATGACAGAATGTAGCATGCAAGAAGCCTATTAAGAGATGTCTTTTGGAATAACACCTGTGGAAGGAGCAGTCCTGGGCAGAGGGGAAAGTTGGGCTGCACCGTAGGCCTAACAGCAGCCTCTGCCAGCCCCACAGAGAGATCTGGAGTTACAATGACCCTTCCGAATTATCCCAAGTTGAGCTGAGATGGTCAAGCCTCTATAGTCTTTCTCTGGTCAGTCACTGCTGTGCGCTGCCCCAGAAAACTTTGTGACCTTGAGTGAGGCAACTCTCTGTACCTGCGGCAATCCCTGAAGGGGCTAACAGAGGCAGCTTTCCAACAGTGCTCTCTGCACCTCAGGCAAAAAGTCCTTTATTGAAATGGGCGATGGGCTGGCACATCACAGTATCCAACACAGGCACCAACTCTTTAAGAACTGTCAATTAAAAGTAAAGAATTAAGCATTTATCCTGCCCTTCCTATGGGAATTGTATTTCAGAGTAACCAAATAGCCATGGTTGATGAGGAGAAATTCTGTACAGAGGGGTACAGTTAATAAATTACAAGAAATGATGAGATTAGTTTATCATTGTTTTGCAGCCCTAATAAAATATTTTTTTCAGGCAATGAACATCAATTGATGAAACTACAAAGTAAAAGATCGATGGGAAACTTTATAATGGACCGTTCAAGTTGCCTCTGCTTGAACCCACTCATCAATCTGAACACCACTGACTGTTAGACAGTCTGTACTTTCTGATGTGTTGCAATAGGAAGTACATAACACCATCTCTGAGCATTCCTGTTTTAAAAAACTTTGTACTGGAATCTACTGAAGGCTTTAGAGCCAACTTCTGGTTTATAGTTATGTCAACTTTATTCCTCTAATGAGAGGAGCAACCTAAGTAACAACAAAAATAAGTAAACAGACAAATGATTATGTAGGACATTCAACAGTACAAGGGACTTGATTTCTTCAACAACTCAATAGAATGAAGGAAAAAAAAGAGGGGAGACTGTTTTAGATTAAAGTAGATTTAAGACACATAACCAAGTACAATGTGTGCCTCTTGTTTGGATCTAGATTTAAACAAACCAAATGTAAAAAGACATTTTTTGAGATAATTGAGGAAATCAGACTATGGCTGGGTATTAGAGAACATCAAAGAACTGTTATGAATTTTGTTTAGTGCAAAAGTGGCATTGTGGCTGTATATCTTAGAAATGTCCATATTTTTAGAGGACAATGAAGTATATAGGGTAAAATGACATGCTGTTTGAAATTTGCTCTAAAATACAGAAATAAAAAAATAAAAGAATATATAAAGCAGATAGAGAAAAGCCCTGATAGTTTTTTAAAATTTTTTAATTGAAATATAGTTGATTTACAATGTTGTGTTAGTTTCAGGTGTACAGCAAAGTGATTCAGTTTTTGAATTTGAGTAATAAGTACCTGGGAATTCATTTTATCATTCTTTGTACTTTTGGGTATTTAAAAAAAATTTAAGACGCCAAAAAAAAAAAAAAGACAAATTCAAAGGACCCAATGGGGGAAATAATGCTCAAAGGGTATAAATATACAATAAACATTTGAGAAGATATTCAACTACACTGAAAGGGAAATGCAAATTAGAACAATAAGGAGATAGTATTTTTTTATATTTATTTATTTATTTATTTTTTGCGGTACACGGGCCTCTCACTGCTGTGGCCTCTCCCGTTGTGGAGCACAGGCTCTGGACGCGCAGGCTCAGCAGCCATGGCTCACGGGCCCAGCCGCTCCGCGGCATGTGGGATCTTCCCGGACCGGGGCACGAACCCATGTCCCCTGCATCGGCAGGCAGACTCTCAACCACTGCGCCACCAGGGAAGCCCGAGATAGTATTTTTTATTCAAAAGATTGACAGAAAGTTGAAAGATCAAAGCTATGTAGTGCTATGAATGTGGCAAAATCGCTAACTGCTTCTGGGAGGGCAAGTTGCCTCCATCTTACAGTATTCGTTAAGAGTAAATCACACACATGCTATTAGACACAACAATATTCTGTAGAAATAATTGCACCAGAAATTCATGATCTGTACATGAGGATGTCTGAGGCAGCACTTTTTTCATTGGCCAAAAATAAATAAATGGAAAACAATATGAAATATCACAAAGGAATGGTCAAATAATGGTTCATCTGTACCAGGGAACATTATATTTAAAAACTAAATAAAAATCTCTTCTCTGTAATCAAAGTGTATGTTTAATAGTACAAAAACTAGAAAATACAAACAAGAAAAAAAAAGGGAAAATATTCATAATTCCAGACCTGGAGATATCATCTTGAAATATATCATTTCAGGTGTTTCTCATTGTAGGGTGTGTGTGTGTGTGTGTGTGTGTGTGTGTGTGTGTCCACATATGTATGTATAAATGTACTTGTTTTTCCAATAAAAAAGGTATCACGTTACACAATATGTGGTGACCTGTTTCCTTAATTCCCTCATGAATATTTTCCACATGAATAAATTTTCATCCACAAATACGGCCTTTAAGAACTGCATAGTATTCCATTTTATGGAAACTGCATAACCTAACCCATTCCCTACTTTGGGGTATTTAAGTGCATTCCAATTTCTCCTTTATAAACAGCCTCCCTGCGCGCTTGCAAAGCTTTGAAGTGGATTTGCCAATTGCCTTCTGGAAAGTTCTGGCTGTTTCTGGAGGCATTTGAGGCAAAATAGTCCGAATGCTTGCCCATCACGCGAGCTTGCTATCTCCCCAGATAGCAAAACTATAGTCTTTAGAACTTGTAAGACTTGTCTTATCCTGCCCGTTAGTCATACCGCCGAACTGGGACTCTGTTCCAGAAATCCCTGCACCCTCTCCCTCCCCTCGCCTCATTCCCGCCCCTCCCCACGCGTCCGCCCCCTCCCCCCCGCTTTCCCGCTCGGCGGCCTGGCCTATGGCAAACGCCAAGAATTAATTAGGGGCGGGGATCAAGGAGCGGCTGTCAGGAGGTCGCCATATTTCTGTACGGCCCCGCGGCCGGCCCAGCAGTCGCGGGTCGGGAGAGGTGCTGACAGGGCGGGGCCACCGCGCGGCGCTGCCGGCCTCACCCCTCCCGTCCCGGACAGGTGGCTGGAGCGCGCCCCGCCTCCGCCAGCTGCGGGTGGGAGCGAGCGAGGGCCAGTCCCGGACGGCCGCCGCCAGCTGCGAGCGGGAGCGAGCGAGGGCCAGTCCGGGACGGCCGGGCGAGGAGTCCGGCGGCGGCGAACGAGTATCGTGGCGGCCAAAAAAATGCTCCTGTACCGAGGGGCCCCCGCGGGCCCTGGCGCGCCGGGCAGCGCGCTGGCCCGGCCGGGCGGCGGCCCGCAGGCCTTTGGGATCCGCCTGAGTACGGTAGGTCGGGGGCCCGAGGGGGCGGACGCGCGCGCGGGTCCTGGGGCTGCGGGGGGCGCGCGGGGAGGGCCCGGCGGGCCGAGGCCTCACGCGGGACTGGACCTTCTCTCGCCCCCAGATGAGCCCCCGCTACCTACAGAGCAACTCCAGCAGCCACACGCGACCCTTCAGTGCCATCGCGGAGCTGCTAGGTGAGTGGCGAGGGCGGGCCTGGCCGCGATCGCCCGAGGCAGCGGTGCCAACGTGGTGCCGCGGACGCGAGAGGAATGTGCGGAGCCGCGCGGGGCGGGCGGGGGTTGGGGTGGGGGCGTCGGGACCCGCCCCGGCTCCGTCGCCAGGGACGAGGTTCCGCGGATTAAGCTGAAGAAACAAGGTGTGTCCTAAGAGTTAGGACTCCAGTGTGGTTTTTCTCTCTGGCTCGTGATGTTCCGGGCACTTTAGGATAGCGTAGTTAATAATCAAAAGGAGATGCATAAAAATATCGGGCCCTGAGGCAGCTGGGCTCCACGGGGGCCGGCGACAGACGGAGGACGCCAAGCTAGCAAAGGGGCATGAAGAAAGGTCTGGAAGACGGAGTTATTTAACTTTTGGGACCAGAGAGTCTGGGAATGATGGGACATCTCTTAGGAGATGACACGAGTGCATTTGGCTCCCTGCGACTGCGGAGGGCTGGGTCCGCGGTCCACGAGCGCCCTCACACCGCTGGAATGAATACTGAGCACTTAACCTCTCGCTCCACCGATGTTTGCTTTTAAAGCGTTTTCAGTTGATCCCTTGAAGCCAAGTACACCAGCTTTTGCAGCAGTGTGCTAAATACTGTGTGGAAAGCAAAGAAGAAAAACATTCCTGGACAAAATGCAGCACATTGCAAATGTTTCAAAAGCTGAAATTAGGGAGAGATGTTTATGGGGCAAGATAGCACAGAACAAAATCTTGAAAATGGTTTCAAAGCTCCCCAGATGAGCCCCAGTTACAACTTAAGCAATCGCTGTGACCATGCAGTGTGGATTGCCTTGGGCGAGAAGTCAGTGGGCAGCAGGAGGAGATGGTCAGGAGAGTGATTTGGAAGGGTGATGGGGAGCTTTGATGATTAGTTTGACCATAACACAGAATGCTCACAATATGTATGTTCATTAGAAGGTGAAAGGGGAAAAGTGACATTGGCACGTTTTGAATCCTGGAGAACAGGGACTATATTTTTAAGGTTTTGCACCATGCCTTGAGGGAAACTCATAGTGGAATGCGATATAAGTGCATGCAACTTACAAAAAAGAGGAAAAAGTAACAATTTGCTTAGTGGGAAATGAGAGACAGAAATGTGTTGTTCCCTCACAGTGGCACTGTGCAAAACCATATGCACTTATGCTGTACTGTGTACTGAACTTTATGGGTGATTTAAAAAGTGTTCCATTTGTAATTTTGAATATATATGATTTTTGCCTTAAGTATTAACTTAACCTAATTCTAGCCTGAGCTGACCCGTATAAGTGCAAGTATACACGTGTATTATATATCAATACATACGCACACATCCCTGCACACATACATACAAACACAGAGATTTTAAAACCAAATCACAACTATTTGTGGTCATATTAATAATAGGGAAAAGGGAGAGCAAAGTGTTAACAGGTAATCCGAAGCTTTCATTTTAGGTTTTCCTTCATAGTTTTCTCCTCCACTTATGCATTAATTTTCTGGTGAACCATTCATTCGATAAATATTTATTGAGCACTCACTGTGGGCAAGGCCACTGTGGTGGGTACAAAAATGAATACAACATAGGTTCATCTTCTAGTAGGGGAGACAAAACATGTACAGAAGGTTTATTCTTTGTATAACTGCAAGATAAAAAGTGATATATCAGCAAAGATAGACACATTGGGTGCTGTGGAAGTTCAGAGGAAGGAGGGATGACTTCCAGCTTACCAGGAAGAGGAGGTTTAGGAGAGGCTTTGGAGAAGAGGTGACATTTGAGCTGAGATTTGAAGGATTGGGACATGTGGATATGGGTGTGGGGAGGGGAGGGCATTCCAGGCAAAAGGAACAACTGCATGAACAAAGGCATGAAGAATACTGAGTAGTTGAGTTTAATTGGAGCATGGAGTTCATGAATAGTCAAAGCTATAGGTCCTTAGAGAGTTTACATAGAGCTTTCATAAATACATTTTTAACTATACCTTTTGGGGTAGACAGCATCATCATCATTATTATCATCCTGCAGATAAGAATACAGAGGCTCAGAGAATTTAATTGACTTTTCCAAGATTGTGTGTTTAGTAAGTGGCAGACCCAGGACTCAAACACAGACATTTTTACTCCAAGTACCAAGCGGGGAATGAAGTTAGGAAGGTGGGCTGGGACCGAAATGTGACTGGGAGGCTTGGGTATTTGAGCTTTTAATCTGAAGTTTTCTGAGCAAGGGAATGTCATGATCAGAACTGTGCTTCAGGAAAGTTAATCTTGCAGCATTGTATAAGATGAATTGGAGAAAAGAGAGACGTGGCTTTGAAAGACGAGGTAGGAGGTTATCGAAATAATCCAGATGAGAGGGAATAAACTCTGTAAACTAAGAAAGTGTCAATGGGAATAGTAATATTCAATAGCAAGGTGTAAGAGAGCCTAAGGATGTATAGGGTAAGAGAGAGGGAGCACAAAAAAATGACTGAAATTTCAAACTTGTGGTCATTTGAATGCTGACACTGTGTGTGTGTGTGTGTGTGTGTGTGTGTGTGTGTGTGTGTGAGAGAGAGAGAGAGAGAGAGAGAGAGAGAGAGGGAGGGAAAACAGGAAGAAGAATAGCCTTGTATCAGAAGATGATGACTTTAATTTTAGACAAGAACAGTTTTAGATACTTGCAGGATGTCTGTAGGGCTGCAGCTTGGCCCTGACAACCTTAGAGGATCCTCATAGGCTATTCCGCTGCAACAGGAGGGCATGGGAGGAAGCGCTGCGTCAAAGCCATCTCCCACTCGCCATCCTGTCTCTCCAAGGATTCTGTCATGGGACACTTTCTCATTGCTTCCTGGGTTATGATGAGCTATGAAGCTTCAGTTACAATGCTATTTTAGAAGATCAGGGGTCAGATGGTTAGGGGATAAGATAGAGTCCCTGGGGTCTGGTTTCTCATGCTCTTGCCTAAGTGGTGGGTGAGGGAAGTTAGAGTTCTCCCACTGAGGGTAGCATGGGCCAGGTTACGAGAGATAAGACTACTGGGATCTGGTAGCACATGAGGTTGTGTGGGCCAGGTTAGGGAATAAAGACATCCCAGGACCTGGTAGTGTAGCTCTTGTTACCAAGTCCAAGCTCGCTCTGCTCGCCGCACAACAGGCCAGTGAATCAGGAGACGAGGTGTTGAGACAAGGAATATGACTTTATTCGGAAAGCCGGCCGACCGAGAAGATGGTGGACTAGGGTGTCAAAAGAACCATCTTATCAGGGTTTGGATGCCAGTATCTTTTATAGAACAGAAGGGGGGAGGAGATGAGGAGGTAAAGTGAAAAGGCCATAGGTTTTGCAAATATCCTCTAGAATGGCCAGTCTCGGGCAAGGGATGTGTTAATTTCTTCTTTCTTGCAGCCATCCACAGGTGGACTGGGTCAGGATGCTTCCCTGAACAAAGGCACTTTGGTTTAACATTCAGGCAGAGAGGCAGGATTCCCCAGGCAGCCCATTGTGTATAGACAGTATCCTTTTAGTGAACAAAAGCAGTGGAAAGCAAAGGTTAAAGTAAAAGAAACAGATCCAACATGTAGTCAGATTTGGGTCTTCCCTGTTACCCTCTCACCTAAGTGGTGGGCCAAGGGAGAGGAATAGGGGTTCTCTCACTGCCCTACCTGTTCACAGGCTAGATGGGCTGGGCCATGGGAGAAGATAGATTCCCTAGGATTTGATAGCATATGCTACGTGTTGATAAATTTTTGGAAGGTTAAAAGAGGTAAGATTGAAGCCAGCCACCGGATTGGTGCCTTATTATTATAAGTTCATTTATTGAGGCCAATCTGTTATTATTACAATTTCATTTGTTGAGGCCAAGTGAAAGGCCACTTAAAACTGAAAGTAAGTGCAAAGCTGTGCTTACTGCTGCTGGCCTGTCTGCTGATCTCTCTTTCCCTGCTGCTTCAGCTGACCCTGGCCTCTGGCATGCCACCCCCATACTCCACCCGCTTCCAGCCAAGGAGATAAAAGGTCTAGCTGCTCCTGGCCGTTACCTTGTAACTCCTGAAATGCCTGTATTAAAACTCTTTGGTATGTTTCTGTAAAAAAATACCTAGTAAAGTTTGGGTGAAATTTACAGTAAAAAGGGAAAAAATAAAAGTGATTTTTTGGTGAGAGGCCTGCAAGCTGGTTCATTGAATGTACAGTTTTATAAATGCAGAATTGGAATTGATATGTATTATATGTTTGAATTGTGAATGTTCATTGAGTGTTAGAAAAAAATTCCTCTATGTCCAAAGTTTCCAAAGTAGAAATGATGTCCTGTTGGTTGACAAGTTAAAGGTATCAGTCTCAATGGCCTTGGCTTTCTTCCAGTAGGAGTGATTGATAGGTTCTAAAACAATTCAGGGCCTGCTTGCCAAGTAGTTTCTTGGAACAATGTAGGCAGCTTCACAATGCTGAATCCTTCTGTCAGTTAAAGAAAAAAAAACCTGCTGCCTCTTATTACAAAGTAAAACACTGTATTTCTGATAAAGCCACTATCGCATGTCAGACTTAAAATTCCTGCCAGAAGTTGACCCACTCGATTTACCACGTGCCACAAGGCTTGGCACCACCTAGTCCTTAAAGATTGACTATATCAGACCTTTTAACCCCCTTCTGGGGCTATCGGTGATGCCTTTCTGCTGTTAAGACTTTTTGGTGACAGCTTTATCAGTGACTCTGGCAACACCATTGTGGCCCTTGAAATTAATCTGTCTTGTTTTATTTGATGGACATTCCACACATTTAAGTGGTTGTAACTGATACTGTTAATCGTGTTATAAAAACTGATATTTTGAATATGTGCGATACTTCTCTTGCTTGTAAGGGATGTTCCCAGTAGAGAAATGCCATGATCTGAACATTGGTAGTGGGACGAGTACACAACCAGAACCCTACCCGGATCCCTCAGCCCAGCCACATGGTATTAGTAAATCAGTGTAGGATCCCAGGGAAAGGGGAACAGGTGGAAGGGAAGGTCTTTGTCTTGATTAAACAGCTAGTAAAGACAGGAGTGCTTAAGGAACCTATCCAACAGATTGCACAGACTGCCCTCCCACTTGGGCCAGTGAGCCCTAATGAGACTTTTGTACCACATGTGTTAGTGACTGACAATTATGTAAACTGGCACCTGTGGCAAAAAGATGTGGCTATTAGACAATGGCACCCCCTGGGGTTGTAGATATGGCACATATGTTAGAATATGGCTATATTGGATGTTTTTGGAGTCTTAAATAATTAACCTATTGTGAAGACCTAACTCAGAAAGAATCATGAAACTTTCTGTATTTATATTTCCTACTCTAATTCTATGTTCTCCATTTAATGAGGGTAAACAGCCTCACCTTCAGGACTATTACAGAGTGCCTAAGCAGAATCACTCCTCTAAGCATGCTTACTACGATCATTGGGATTTAGGCAGGCAGTTAGTGTTTTGGTTTTTAACCTGTAACTCTTTCAGTGCCTCTTAGGCTATAAACAAGGATGGTGATAATATCTGTGTTCTTCAATGGAGGAGGTGATGTAAAAAGAAAGTAAAAGATAAAATCTTCACAATAAACTCTAACGCGTGTGGTATGTATCTATTTGTACCAAAGCTGCAGGTTCAACTCTTCTCCATAATCACCCCTTACTGTATACGTTTGTGAGCAGTAAAGTGGCTGAAAAGACAAGAAGGGATAAGACGAAAATGGAGCAAAATGCTTGGTATATGGAGGAGTTATTTTTCCCACAATCTCTGAAGTTTGAAGAGAGAAAGCAGATTGCACATCAGTCATCATATGAAATCTAGAAATCAGCTTCATAAACCCATCTGCCATCATACCTATTTTTCCCTATACCATTAATGCTCCCTGCTCCCTTCTGGGACATTCACATGAAGGGAATAAAGGACAGTTTCTATGCCTTAGGGGCACTGAACTAGAGCTTTTAATAGAATATTAGAAAAAGAGATCTGATATCACAGATTTCTACCTTTTGCAGATAATGCTGTAGATCCAGATGTATCCGCCAGGACGGTCTTCATAGATGTTGAGGAGGTCAAGAATAAATCTTGTTTGACCTTTACTGACGATGGATGTGGGATGACACCTCATAAACTACACCGAATGCTCAGGTAAAGATGTCTTCATTCTTTTTCTCTTGTCTTGAGTTCATGAACTCTATTTAAGGCTTAATAATTTTCCTTTCCCTTTATTCATTCAACAAATATTTATTGAGCTGCTGTTATGTGCCAGGACACAGGTTATGAAATAATCACTCTTCTTGCCCTCACAGAACTTAGAGTCTAGCTGGCAATTCAGACAGTCAAGCAATAATCATAACAAAAAATGATAGAAAAGTATAGGATGCAATGAGATAACTCCTCAGGGGAGCCCAGTCTGATCCAGGAGGTCAGGCAAAGCCTCTTAGATTAAGTGATATTTAAGCTGAGATCTAAGGGGTGAGTAGTAGAATTCAATGAGGTAAAGAAGCAGGGGGGCAAGGGATGAGAGTCCCCGCAAAAAGAACAGCATGGGTAAAAACCTGGAGGTCTTCACTGGTCTAAGACCTTTGCAAACTTATATTAACTTAAATTCACTCTTAGTTCAGGAGTATTGGCGTTGGAACAATTTATGGATTGAAGCATGAACATGCCTGGGTATAATCAAGCCCCACGAAAGATAAATAGAGGACATCATACACATAATCTTTGAAAGTTTTGCAGTAGAATTACAAGGTTAGGAAATTCTCTTTTCTAACTGCTGAAGCTGGTGATAACAGATTTCTCTTGCCACTGTCAGTTCATTTAATTACTTTAAAAGGTTTGTAGTTAAGAATGTAAGTTTGTACTTTATCATCTTCACATATCACTCAGTAAAAGATGAGTGTTTCCTCAACTCCTTCCTTCTCTCTTCCTTTTTTTAGCAGATGAGGTTGATTACTCTCCATGAGGCTTCCTGAACTAGCGTGTGAAGCATGAGTACCAGTGGAGGGGTTCTGTGGAGGAGGGAAAGGGCTCTGAACTATAAAAACGGAAAAAATTCATTTGGTTGTAGTTCTCTTTGAAGGTATTCTAATTCTATAACCCTGTTTGTAGGGAAATCCCTTTGATCCACCAAAGAAAAGAAGTGAAATTTGGACATAACCAATTATAAATTTGGTTATGTTTTACCACTCAGCAATCTGTGTACCTTACGTCTCAGATCCTTATAATTAGAAGAATATCTGAGGAAAGCTTCTAGAAGTGAGATAAGAATGCGGCCAGTATGTTGATGAAGGTATGGAGTTGGCCCTATTTTTAAACTTATAGCCTCACTTTTATCTCCTAAAATTAATATTTTATATAAAGAAAAAGAGGATTTTAGATGGGATGGAACCAAAATATTTATGTGTCTAATTCTGTATATACTAGTTTTTTTTCTAAAATCACTTATCCTCTTATTGGTTCCTTCCCCCCACACCTTATCCCGGTGACATGGGTGTCAAATACTGGGCCCGACAAATCTTACTACCTTCTATTTTGTCTGTAGAACTACATCTGTGAGATTTGGTGCTTACAATTACAAGGCAAGAGGAAGGAGGAGGATGGTTTCAAAATAATTGCAGCAACTTTTGTTCCAGATTCTTTCAACAAATTTTTACTGAGCACTTTTGTGAGAGTCACTGGAGATAAAGTGGTGAACCAGACAGACATGATCCTTATTGCCAAGGGGCTGGCAGTTTAATGAGAAAGATATAAAATAATTGACTAGTAATACAACTACACAGGTTATTCCACTAGTGGTAAGTGCTATGAAGGAAGAGTATAGTTTCTATGAGGGTATATAGCCGAGGGATCTAGTCTAGTCTGTGGAATCATAAAAGGCTACCATGCAGCTCGGTGCTTTGTGACCACCTAGAGGGGTGGGATAGGGAGGGTGGGAGGGAGACGTAAGAAGGGGGAGATATGGGGATATAGGTATATGTATAGCTGATCCACTTCTTTATAAAGCAGAAACTAACACACCACTGTAAAGCAATTATACTCCAATAAAGATGTTTAAAAAAAAAAAAGGCTATCATGAAGAAATGACATTTGAGTTCAGATACGAAGGATGTTTTGGTCCCAAAAATCAGGCAGGAACTACAGCAGCCATAGGGTTTTTTGGCATTATCATGCCAAATATGTTTCCCACTAATTTAAGCTGGGCCGTTGTTCCTCATATTTGAAAATTAATTTCAGAGAATTTTTAAAAATTTTGTTGAAGTATAGTTGATTTATAATGTGTTAATTTCTGCTGTACAGCAAAGTGACTCAGTTATACATATATATATATATATATATATATATATATTCTTTTTCATATTCTTTTCCATGATGGTTTATCACAGGGTATTGATATAGTTCCCTGTGCTATACAGTAGGACCTTGTTGTCCATCCATTCTATATATAATAGTTTGCATCTGCTAATCCCAAACTCCCAATACTTCCCTACCCCTCACCCCCTTGGCAGCCACAAGTCTGATCAATTTTAGAGAATTTTTAAAATGAGTCCTGGATTATGTATAGTTATATGTGTTGGATTTTATTTCTGATCATATCTTAAAATAAACTTGAATCTGTTAGAAGGTCCCATTTATTTAAAAGAGATTATTTAGTCCAATTCTAACTTCCAGCCAGGGATTCCACTTACCACAATTTGTTTTAAAATAGTTGAACTTTAGAGGTAACTTTGAAAATTATTATTAAGTATATTAATTTTTCTGTTTGTGGTTTGGAGGCATATTATTTTTGTATTTGGAAAAAAATAATAGGTAACTATGCAAAATTATTAAGCCTACAGAAATTCTATTTGACCTGTAACATTTGTTATAATCTTATTCACATTTTCCAACTTTTTATGCTACTCTTATATTTTCAGGCTAATAAAATAGTTATGTAACTGAAACAACAGTTTCTCCCATAAATGCAGAATCCCATGAAAATCAAGTTAAAAAGAAAAAGCCTATCATTAAATTTCTGTAAGGTCCATAATTAATTCTCTTTAGCTTAGGGGGATAGGGTGTGAACCAACTAGTCTATATATTCAGCTGCCTTTTTCAGCAAGTTGGAAAAGGTCAAGGATTAAAAGCAGCCACAGATCCATGGATTGAAGGTATTTGCTACCTCTGATCAGAAGTGCATTTCCTAGTAGGTCTGTTCTTCTAAAACAACAGCCAGAGAATAACAGTGTGCTTAGCATTCTTTCATTATTTTATACGACATATTACATCACCAGTATATTTAGGGAGCAGCAGTACCTGCCCTTGTATGTCCATGAATTTGCTAAGGTTTTTTTCTCATGGATCAGAGTCCCAATTTAAATTTACCCCTCTAGATTCTAGAATCGTGACATTTTAAGGAACTTGGGAGCAAGCTGCTATTTTCCTGGATTCCACTCAAGGAGCCCCCTTGGTGTGTAAACACCGTTATCTATTACACGAGAGGATAGAATAGGACTTACTTAATGAAGAGAAACCACCTGTCTAACCAAACTATATAAGATACGTTCCTACCATTCTGTTATTTATTGTGAAGGCTTTTATATTAGGTAGTTATTTGATTGGTATCTGGCATCTATTCTGCGATTTTCAGTTAAATAGAATACCTAATATGGGAATGCAAGTGGAATAAAAGAACACACGGGAAGAGTTAAGGGTAACATAACAACACCAACATACTGAGCTTCCAGCTCCTCTCATCTCATTATTCTCATCCTTTTCCATTTCTGGTTCTGGCCCTGCCCCACTACTTATCTTCTCAACCTTATATAGTCATTTAGTCTCCCCAAACCATAACACAATGAAAGTTTATAGTTACAAAGGAAAAAAGAGACGCTAGATGGCAGAACAGGCCAGAAAGGTAAGGAAATTAAGGGAGTAATATAGTCTCCCTATTCTCACCACTTCTCCTTGAGCACCTAATTGAAGCTTTGGTGGCATTAGAGTAGGTTTAAGTCCAAATAACCTTATAGATCCATTTCACATGGTAGGTAACATTACTGTTTATGAAGAGCCCTGAGTTTTAGATATGACATTAGATCTCAAGTAGAGGTAGAGGATAGCACATGACAATTCTCAGAATGACTTCTAGAGTTAGTTTAAAATTAAAGTTTGAATACTACTTTATAAGTTGTAATATATTGTACATACAGTGTATCATTTAACCCTCCTAACGACCCTATCGTTTTTAGGTAATTCTTCCACAGGAGGAAAAGGAATGCCTGAATCTTACCAACTTCTTTAAGTTTACTTCCTGGAATGCTAAGACCCATAGACTGCAGAAGCCCAATGCTCTTTTGGTATTTTCAAAGGAACTACTCTCCTAGAAATTACCTTTTTATGTGGTAGGATTTATTTGTTGGATACACAAAGCTCCTATAAAGTGTCTGCTCTAGAGGGACACAATGATGTTATCGTTTAACACTTTGAAATAGAAAATTAAAAGGTGGTCCCCCTTCCTCAGGAAGTGAACACAAACCCTGGCCTCCAGGAAGTTGAAATCAGGCACCTCAACCCAATTAAAAGAATAAGAGCCAAGGCCAAGCTGCTCAGCCATGGCAGGTAGAACATCTATTTTATTGATGTTGGAGAAGCATCTAATCTGTAATATACGAAATCTTTCCTTAGACTGTAAACCATGCGGGCAAGAACCATGTCTCTTTTACTAACAGTTGTGTCTCCAGTGCTTAGCATGATGCACAGCACATAGTAGGTACTCAGTAAATATTTATTGAATGAATGGTAGTGTACAACATTGTAAACTTAGTCCATCTAGAGAGAACTAATCCTTAAAAAATTAGTTTCATTTGTAATGAGAGAAGATACATGAAGATAATAATCATTTTCTAGATGTCATATCTTTAATTTTTTTTTGGTTCGGTCATTTTGTTGTGTGTTTGAATGGAAAATATAAGAAAGGGAAAGGATCTGGCTCCCAGATTAAGCTGATCATAAGGGGCTACAGAGACTGTTGAGGTGGCTCGGTGAAAGGCCCTTAATAAAACAAGGGAGACTTTATACTGCAGCTGTTTGCTGATATTCACAGGCAGAACTACCTATTTTTATCCCTTGGCCACATTCCAATGAACTGTCCCAGCAGATGGAGCAGAGGGTAAGAACTGGAAGTGTTATCCTTTGAGTGAATAGTTGAAATTGTCAAGATATATAACCTCTGACTTTCAGATTTCTAGAGAGTGATATGACCAGGTTAGGGATGCCTAGCCTAGTACCTCTAACTAGTGCTAGTGCCAGTTATCTGGTACTCTTGTTACCCTCTCTAGGGTGTACTCTGAGATAACCACCCTTTTCATCTTCCCCTAACTTTACTATTAGCAATCACAGCTATTTTATCTAGACAAGAAAGGCAGCTGCCCCATGGCCTTCTCCAGCTCTCTCTGTGAATGAAAAGAGGCCGCCTTTACGTTTTATAAAGTGTGACTCTAATGTAGCGGAAGCGTTTATGTACACACAGACCACACAGGAAAATCGGTCCCATTACCCTGTAGTTATTTCCTATGTTTTTAACTTAATAATTTTGCCCAGAAATACCGAAAGGAAGAAAAAAGGAAGGACTTTTCATAAGTGTTCTTCATTTGAAAGCCAGACATTCTGCCTACCTATCTTAGGATGCTTTTTACCTTTCTGATTTCTTTTTTCTTGTATAATTACAGCTTTGGCTTTACAGACAAAGTAATAAAGAAGAGCCAGTGTCCCATCGGGGTCTTTGGTAATGGTTTCAAGTCAGGCTCCATGCGACTAGGAAAGGACGCTCTCGTCTTCACCAAGAATGGGGGTACTCTCACTGTTGGACTCCTATCACAGACCTATCTGGAATGTGTCCAGGCCCAAGCAGTTATTGTACCAATTGTTCCATTCAACCAGCAAAACAATATCCTTTCTGGAAATGGAAAATGTTAGTTAAAAATTAGTCCTATCTGACTATTCTGATAGAAACCTCTTTCTACAGGTCGAATCCAGCTATCAAAAGTTTTCATATTTAAAGAGGTATTCAGGTGTCTTAAATTTAACTGGAATTTCACCCTATTAAATATTTTTTAAATAAATGGATCATTGACAGAATCTTAGAATTATATTGCAGTTTTCACTGTTAGGCGATTTGATCTATATACTATCTCCCCACTCCCACCACTCCTGTGGTAAAGTTCCCTAGGGCCTTCTCTTTTCTTTCCCCCTAAGGGTAGTTACATTTGCGTCACTCTCCTAGAAACATACTATTTATCAGCTTATCTGACAGCTGAATAGCTCACTTTTCTATACCTGGACAAGCTATTATTTCTGTTAGACACCAGGTGTCTTTACGCAGGCAGTATAGCAATAAAGTTTGAACTCATTGCTTCCAAAGAGTTGAAAAATTCAGCCTTTGAACTATTTCTTAAGTATAGGACTGTCTTAATTTATATTATATCTTTGAAGCTATATTCTGCAGGCGTAACTGATTATGGTTTTTGTCTCTACAACCTTTCTGCATTTCCCCCCTTTCCTTTCTTCTGTAGCAGTAACACCCATGCTTTATATCTATATGTCTATATTTTGTCTAAACTGGCAACCCAAAAGGCAGATCTTCCTGACTGATAGCATCCTCTTAAGATATTAATTTTTCTTTGACTATACTTGGTTTTACAAAAAATGATTATTACTGAGGATTCCTTGCCCAGCCTAGAAGCCATCTTGAACTATTCAATTTTCAACAGTGAAAATGACCTGCTGTCCCAGTTTGATGCCATCCCAGGCAAAAAAGGCACTCGTGTTCTCATTTGGAACATCCGCAGGTATAGTATTCCAAGAGTGATAGATTCTAATCAGCAAAAGCAGTATGATGAAGCATATTTTAATAAATCGCTCTAGAGAAACAGAGTAGATAAATTTTGATACATGTTTGTATATCATTGCAAACCTATCCTTAACTTTCTTAGAACCACAGCTCTGTTTGAGACAGTGCTTCTTATTGGTAAAACGTGGAGCTTGATAAGGTGGAGACCTACATACATATCCTGAAGCTATTACCATCAAGACAGTTCAACATTATTCTAAAATCTTCAGAATCCATTATAAATATCTATTTTATATTCACGGACACTGTTTTGAGATAGGTCGATGGTAGTTATTTTACCTATTTGCAGTGAAAATGAAGTAAGAGAAGGAGAAATTAGGGTAACAAAGCACAACACAATCTTTAAATAATAAGGACCTCTGTATAAATAATAAGGACCTCTGTATTACTGTTTTCAGAGTAGCTGGATTAGAAGTGGAAAAATCTTCAAAGCAGATACATTTGAACTATAATGAAGCTGGCTTCAGGTTATGTATTTAGAGCTAATAAAATAACCTAGAAATACTTTGGGGTATGTCATTTGTTTAACTTTGCCATGTTAAATGGAACACAGTGTCCACTGAAACCTAAAAATCTTTAATATAAAATAGAGGTGTTACTCTTATGTTTAATAGAACAGAGGAGCAGATATATTCATTCTTCTTTTTTCTCCATAGGTCAAGTATTTTGCCTCATTTCTTAGTTGGGTAAAACTTAGATAAAAACCATGCTGGTTTATATAGAAAGTACTTTCCATTAAAAAGAAAAAAAGTAAGGTAATTTACATCTTCCTGTGTCCTACTGCGAAAACCTCAAGTAATATAATTTATATTATAAAGGATCATTTTCATGAGCCATTTCCAGTGATTTAAATACAATAAGCAGACTTTTTCTTTGCATATTGTTTCTCAGTTATATGGTACTAGGTGTTATATAAATAAAGGATTCTGTGGTCCAAGAA
Source organism: Stenella coeruleoalba (assembly GCF_951394435.1). NCBI lineage: Eukaryota > Metazoa > Chordata > Mammalia > Artiodactyla > Delphinidae > Stenella > Stenella coeruleoalba. The sequence continues at coordinate 86,823,143 of NC_137152.1, read as the reverse complement.
CTTTGGAAAAAGCTGGCTTAAACAAAGCTTACCATGTTGCTTTATTGCAGGACTTCTCCGAGGCTTTAATATGCTAATATTATTTCAAAATACATTGAAAACGTTTAAGAGAGCAATGTAGAATGCAATGTTTCCCAATTTCAGAAAAAATGTTTCTCCAGACCTCCTTTCCTTGGATGGTGAATGGTGAGCACCAGAGAGGACAGGGAATCTCCTCAGAGTACATGCGTTAGAGTGGGGTGGGGTAGCAAGAGTCAGGATTATCCTGCAAAATACAGGATATACTATTATAGTGACATGAGCTTTAGACAGGATACGTATCATAGTGGCTCTGGTTCAGCCCTGAAAAAGGAGCTACATTTTCAACACAGCAGCTCTGAGCTTCTGAAACCTCCAGTATGTGGGAGGTATCCCTAGAGCTTGAGGTGGCTCTGGGAGCCAGGAATTGTTTCTCAATTTTATTTGATTATACAGGCTTTATTTATCTCTTTATTTCTTATTTAAGAGTATCTTGGGGGACTGCTGTCCCACAGAACAAATTTGGGGGACCATTGTTCTGATATGTATTTTTTCTCTGTAACCTATCATTTGTTTTGCATTTTTTCCAGTAACAAAGATAGGTCTTGCCTTTTTTCCCTGGCAGTTTTTAGTGATGTAGCCCAGGGTCTTGGAATGGACCATATTTAGGTGACCCAAAGGGATTATGAGAAGAAGAAATGGTCCTAAGGAAAACAATATGAGTACTATTATATTTAAATGATAATTCTAGAAGACTAACAAGTATATGCTGTTCCTGTCGCAACCTTTTTTTGTCCTTCTAAGAAATAGAATTAGATCTGGGGAAATCTTAGTAGTCCTTATACTATTGCTAAAGTTAGAAAGAGTAGGTTTTGATTCATCTGTCTATTCATTTGGGGGAAATGATGTTGAATGACCTACCGAACAATACCCAGAAAGTTGAGATCTGTTTTCAGATCCTGCCTTGAGGATAGCTGGCATCCATTTGATTTATCGGATCACAGACATTCCCACCTTCCTTTTTTTTCTTTCCTTCTGTGCTTTGTATCACATCTCTATGAAACTTAGTAGATTTTTTTAGGCTGGAAAGGCCCTTAAATATTGTGTGATCTTCAAAGCAAGTAATGTGTAGTTCCTTTGAATTGGTAGTCAGGGAAAGAAATAGGTATCTGAGTTTTGGCTCATGTTGTTTCTTTTCTCTTGGGTTCCTAGTGCATTTTTGTCCTTTGGAGCCAGTTTTTGTTAGATTGGTACTTGTCTCTTTTACCCAGAAATAAAGATGGAAAGTCTGAGTTGGACTTTGATACAGATCAGTATGATATCCTGGTATCAGACTTTGGCACAGAAGAAAAAGAGACTGGTGGCATTACCTCTGAGCTGCCAGAAACAGAGTATTCTTTACGGGTGAGTAAGAGTGGTTTTTCTTCAACAATGAGAGGTAAGATATCCTGTAACATGAAAATATTATAATACAAGATCTCACTTTAGTTATATAAAGATGACAACCTTTTGACCCTATGCTAGGATTCCTTTTCACTGTCTCCACTGAAACAATGTAGCTAATATAGTCAGCAGCACTTAGTGTGGTAGTTGATTTAGAATAACAAGGTATAGAAACTGAGTCAAGTATTTGCCCAGATTAGATCTCAGTTGCTAGCAGAGTCAGTAGATGGTAGCAACAGGGATGTCAGTAGAATTGGCAATATTGTGTAATAACTTTCCCTTCACTGTTCCATAGGCATTTTGTGGCATTCTATATATGAAGCCACGAATGAAAATTTTTCTGCGTCAAAAGAAGGTGACTACCCAGATGATTGCCAAGAGCCTGGCCAATGTAGGATATGATATATATAAACCTACCTTCACAGTATCCTTACAACTACATGAAGCTGACCTCTTTGTTTCAGGATTAGATTTCCAAGTTGGCACAGAAAAACAGAAACCTTTCCTTTTCCAATTCAAAAATATGTGTTATAGTACAAACCCTATTTTAGGTACCTAAGGAGGTATTTCTTGAATGCCAATCTGTGTGCCAATTTTATCAGAAATCAACTAGAAATTATTAAAATAATACAGTATCCTGAGACTTTAGAGATTCTGGTTCAGTAGATTCTGAAATCTCTTTTTTTAATAAGAAATATTTATTTATTTAAATGAATAGCTAGGTTTGAGAATCTCTGCTATAAGGAATGATTCACACTGTTTGGTTTGTACTGGAATTTTGTTATATATATATTACATTGATTGAAATAAGCAAAATGTTGACTAGAACTTGTTCATCTTTTGGACATACTATGATTTTTGCTGTAACAAGTCCAGACTTATGTTGATAAAAGTTAGGAGATTGGAAATTAAAAGTTGATTTTCTAGGGTGAGATAAATCTTCAACAGATTTGACATGGATTTCTTGGTACTTCTCATATTGACAGCCACTCAGAGAAGTAATTACTCATTTTCACTTCTACCCTCCACCCCACCCCATTGCCCTGGGAATGGATTTCAGGCACTTGAGGAAATCTTAAGATGAGCTTTGGAAATTAGGTCCATCTTTGTTGATGGATTTTGGGGTCAAAAACGTCTTTGAAAGGGTGAGAGTTCATAAGCAGTTATGAAGAATTGCTCTTGTAATTTATTCTCTAGTAATAAGCTCAGCTCTTGGCCCAAGAAACATGTTCACACTCTGTTTGCTTTATCAAAGTCATTATCTAGCTTACTTTGTCTTTATTCCCCTGACCGAAAATTAGAAAATGCCATTCCCTTTTAAATAGCCATATGGTTGTTACTCATAAGCAGATTGATTTTCTCCTTTTGAAGAACACAACCCTTGTCTACTGTGAAAGTTTTTTTTAAAGCCCTAAACAAACCTAACTTAACAAAGCCAGAGCTAACATTGTTAGCATCTGTAGGTAAATTAGTTATAATATCACTGTATGTAGCTAGGATCTTAGTGCCATAGTTTTAACAGAGCCAGTCTAAAGTGTCTTTCAACTACTGTCTCAGGATATACCACAATTCTACCTCCAGCTTCTTTCTTCTGTGGGTTTCTACCAGGGTACCTCCTATGCATGCATTCTGTATGTACCTGAGCTCTTCTCAACCTCCCTTCCCATTAAACTGGTTACCTTTCCCTATTAGAATTTGGGCTAAACGAATTCACTCTAGGCATGAGTAAAATGAAACTTCTAATAAAATTTCCCCTAAAGTCACTGAGGGAAAAGATTACTGATGCTGACTTATTTATTCCTCAGTTCAGTTAGCAAAGGCGTCTGCTCTCCTCTTGTCCTTTCTCCTTATTCTAATTTGGGGAATCTCCTACCCCAGTGTACTTCCACCCCATAATTTAGAATTTAAAAGTATACAACAGAAAGAATTTGACTATCTTTATCTTTAAAATGTTAACTTTATGGTGTAGAATTTTGGGTTTTTGTTTGGGGCAGTTTTGCCCTGTTTTGTTTTTTCATTGGAATAGGGTCTTATTTGAGATTTGATTTGAGCTTCTGGAGCCCAGAACATTGTATGTTCTGAGCCAAACATTACTGTGTTATGTACCCACTCGTATTATGTCTTCATATCATACCTGACCCACTTGTCACATGGATTTGATGCAGGTAGCTTGTTACTTAGAGGGGGTAATGGAGATCAGTTTTTGGAAAAGTAACAAAAATAAGTTTTCATTTAACTCATTTGGACATGAAGATTTCTTAGTATTTGTTTTAATGAAAATCTCAGTTTCTCTATCTCCTTTATCTTTCTCACTCTATTACCTTGGTTTTTAAATCAAATAGGAGTTGCTAAAAACTCATAAATTATTCATGTTTTATGTATAATACTTAGTTCTCTTTGTTTTATTTATCCAAGCTTGTTAACTTCTTCCCATGAAATATATTACAACAGGACTATTTATTGTCCTTTACCTTTAAAAGTGGTTTTGTTCTTCATGGTTTTGCTTTCATTGTGTTTTGTATGATTAGCCGGACTTACCTTATTGCATGTAATTGTGTGAATCTGTGTTGTACCATGTATCTTACCTAGCAGCAAGTTAAGCAGTTAGCAAGTGTTAAGAAACGTTTTGTGATTTATGAATTTTTAGATCACTGATGGTATTTTGATATATTTTCTTATAGTCTTTTCCATGTATACATTTATAGTATATATTTTTAGATGAAACTTGTTGTTCTGAACATTTCCTAATGTTCCCAAATACTTTTCAAAGACATAATTTTAAGAGCTGCACAACAGACCATGTGGATACACCAACATTTATTTAGTCATTCCCTTATTGTCAAACATCTAAATTATTTATGTTTTTTTAGCCATTACAAATCACTGATAAATTTCTGTAACTCATAAACCTTTATGGTCTTCTCTGACTGTTTCTGTAGGATAAATTCCTGAAAGAGAATTACTTGTCCAAAGGTTAAGAATATTTTTAAAGCTGTTGCTACCGATTTTTAAAATGCCTTCTAGAAAGGTTATACCGGTTTACATACAATGGTGTTTGATGTGTTTTGCTGTAATATAGTGCAAAATTTTGTGTGCTAAAGCTCCTGGTGTTTGTCTCCTTAATGATTTTCTTCTCAGAATAAGCAGGTGAAAATAACTTTTGGGTTCTCTTGCAAGAATAATAACCAGTTTGGAGTAATGATGTATCATAACAACCGCCTCATAAAGTCTTTTGAGAAGGTGGGATGCCAGGTGAAGGTGAGTAGTTAATGCTTCTCTGTCATAGAGGCTGAAAAGAGTAGGAAAAGGATTTAAATTTTGCAAAAGCGATAGACTAATGAATGGCTTTTTACTCATCTTGAGATAGTTGTTAAATCTGATCCTAGAATTCTATGTTACCAGTGAGCTGTCTTATGTTCAAAAGCTCTTTCTACTTCTCATTCTTCATAGATGTCAATCAACCCAGGAGTTTTACTGAAGGCATTTTCTAGGTAGCTGTTAATAAGAGGTAGAATTAGAGCACCAGCAACTCTGCCATGCGTATAAGTTTATTAATGTTTGAGGTAGCTCTTTCCATTTTCTTGGGGAGACAGTAAGGCATCGTGGAAGATGTATAAAATGTAGTGGTTTATGACCAGGATTTGAGGCCTGGCTCTTCCACCTAAAAGCCATGTAATCCTGGCTACATTGTTTAATTTCTCTGAGGCTCAATTTCCTTACCTGTAAAATGGAAACAACGATAGTAATTTTACTTGCTCTGCCTACCTTACAACTTGCAGGGTTGAGAGATTTAAATGGGATAAATTATGCAAAAGTACTCTATAACTGAACTATACAAATATTACCATCATCTTAAAATTTTGATGACAACTTAAAGTAGTAATATCTGCAAGTATCCCATTCATTCCTATTTTACAGATAAGATTGCTAAAGCACAAAGAATGATAAACTGCTTTATATTACACAGTAGGACAAAGTTACATATGACCCAGGAGAGCTAGTTTTCAGCCTATATTGCTTTTCATTGTTATATCATCTTTATACAACTTGTTTGTTTGCCAGTCTAATTACACTCCGACTCAGCTCCTTCCATTAAAGTATACAAAAATGATTTTAAATCCAAACATCTCTTGTATCAACTTGTAATTAATAATACTGCAAGTCTGACTCTCTTTAGCAGTTGTTTGGTGGCATACATATATAAAAATGGTTTATTTTAATGGAGTGTGATTTATATAGCATCCTTAATTTTTTTTCAGATGGAGTTTGGTTTTAGTTCCCTAGAACAGAAGTATATAACCTTGATTTTTTTTTAGCATTGTCATTCTTTGTTCAAGTGAAATCTTCTGGCAGTCCCATAATATAAAACAGATGAAAGTGGAGGTAGTGTGGGTGAAGTAGAGATGACTATTAATCCCTGGAAAATCCTAGGAAATCTATGGATCACAGTTTGAAAATCTCTGCCCTGTAATTTGCCAGAGGTTCCAGTTCATTGTAATACTTGCAGTCTATTGGCGTACATTCTCAGTGTTTCTCTAGATATTACTGGCCTCTCCTTGCCCGTGAACGTTATGTAACCTTTCTATTATTGTTTAGAATCAAAAGGAAGTGCCTCCAGGCAGTCAACAGTAATGTAAGTGTTGAAATTAATATTTTTCTTGTAAGCCAACTCATGGAGAAGGTGTGGGAGTAATTGGAGTCATTGAGTGCAATTTCTTAAAACCTGCCTACAACAAACAAGACTTTGAGTACACCAAGGAGTACCGGTGAGTCACTCCCAACCTGAGGTGTTTCTGATGGTTTGTTCAGATATGATTCTATTCTCTGAAACCTCTAAAATCATCTCTAAAAGCCAGACACATAAGTTAACTGAGAATCCTTTCAAATCTATTTTCCAAGATTAGAGATAAAAGGATTTGATTTTTAAATTAAAAGCTTACTGATACATGATGTATGGAGCCCAACTGAAGTAAACCTTAACTTTAAAAATTAGGGAAAGAGCATAGGGGTTATTTAGTAAAATACTTTGGTGAAACAAAGAGCCTTGGAATTGATCTTAATGAAAAGAGATGAGTGGATCTGAAGTTATTGAATATGTTGTGGGGAAAGCAGCAGTTTGAAGTTTGTTCCGAAAGATTTCCTTGAAGCCAGTGAACAGATTGAGAGGAAAGTATTGGAGCAGCAGGAAAAACGTGTGTTTTTCCGGAAGCATCTAGATTTAATAGGTAAGACCAATAAAGAATCAGAAAGGAACTTGACATTGAGGCTGAACCAGTAAGGATATTTTTAGGAGGCAAAGAAGGGAGTTGTTAAAGCCAGGATATAATAGTTTGTTTTAAAACTTGTGGGGAGGGATGGATCATACATTCCTTCTTTCATCAAGTATTGTGAGATATCTCCTCTGTGCCAGGTATTAGGGACATAAGAATGAAAGTTAAGAATCCTTGATGCCTATGAACAAATGGGATGAGATATATGTAAATAAGAAACTTAAATACCTATAGAATAATTGCTTTAATGGGGGATGTATGCCAAATGGGAAGAAGCTTTAAATATGCCTAAAGGGATTCACAGAGCAGAATATGTTTGAGCTTAAACTTCAAGGAAAAATTGGAGTTTGCTAGGTGGATGAAGAGAGGGAGGACATTCTAAGCACAGGGAAGTGTTTGAAATGGCAAAGGGTGTTCTGGGAGGATGGAGAAAGAAGGCATGAGGACATTTGGTGTCATTTTTCTAGAAATCTCAGTAGCAAATCTTTTCTTAGAGTGGGGGAAAAGTATTTCCCCAAATCTCTTTTTTTTTGTGTCCGAAACTGTAATAAAATTAGTTAAATGTTGTGCCTTAATTTATATGAAACCATAAGAATTTTAGGTTTAGTATTTGACAGAGAACTATTTGGATGACAACCCCAGATTAATTTCAAGGTAATTGGTTCTTGGTCACTCGGGCTGCTCAATGATTATAATAACTACCTGCCCTTAGTTTAAGTAAAATGGTCTTTTAAATATGAGTCTGGCACATAATGGAGATCTTTGACTAGGACTTGACTCACAAGAGTGAAAGTTTAGGAATGACATCAGTTTGACAAAAGTCTCAGAGCCAAGTCATTCTATTTCTCTTGAGTGAAAGGAATAGAGAATTTCTGGTGATTAACCAAATAGTTAAGATTTGTGAAATCCAAATGTTAGATATTAAAAATTATGTAACATCCTCTTAAGCCATCTCCACCACCCCCCAATCTAGCTTTTAAAGTTTAGAGGTATTAGATGCTTGGTTTGTGATGTTTCGTTTCAGTATGATGGGTTTGAGGTGATGGCAGGGGAACCAAATGGAGGTATTCTATAGAGAGTAGGTTTATTCAGCTAAACATATGGGACTTCTGGCTTAAGTAGCTTAATATCTGCTACACATTTTATTAAAAACAGAAAACTAGTATACTGTCCTGCATACAGAGTCTTCTGAGGGTAATAAGTGTGCATAACTCATCCCAATTCTGGCAGCATTTCCCTTTTTACTCAATTTATTTTATGTTAAATGAAAAAAGTCTTTAGTTAAAATATAAGGGAATTTGAGAGGGCGATTAGAGAAGGTTGTCTGCTATCACAAACTCATCCTAAGAGTATTTATTATACATTTCAAAACCGCTATAAGAGATACCAGCCATCATACTGCTGGAATGTCTACAAATAAATCATTTGTAATATCACTTTTAATAGTTGTAGATATCAGATTTCAGCTACAACTATCAGGGCTCAAACTTATAACATTTTTAGAGTGAATTTCAGCTGAAGAAATGCAGTCAATGCATACTAAGTGAACACCTCACTGGTACATGGCACAGTGGCTAGATTTTGTGGAGTTTTCCAGAGAAATTCGAGACATGGTTGCTGTCTTTGAGGAGCTCACAGTGTAATTGTAATGACGGATTGTCACAGGCACGAAACAGTTTAGAGAGCAATAAACTTGCTCTTTGATCAATCAAAACTAAGTGGTATGGTATAGGAAGCATTCCCTGGTAGAACAGATAGGGAAGGTTTTAGGTAGAAGGTATGACTTGAGATTTGCTTAAAGGATACAGGTTTAGAAAAGGGAGGGAAGGGAATTCCAGGATGGAATTATAGCGTGAGCTAAGTGACAGCAACTCAGAGTGGGAAGAATATGAGGAGTGGGGATAAGGGGATGTAAGTAGAGTGAAGGGGAGTGAAGTCAGATGGATAGAGTATGGCCCTGTCCTAGGGCAGGGGTTGGCAAATTTTTCTGTGAAGGGGCAGGAAATAAATATTTTAAGCTTTGTGGGCCGTATGGTCTCTGTCACTACTACTCAATTCTGCTGTAGTAGGAAAGCAGCCGTAGACAATAAGTAAAGGAATGAACGGTGTCTGTGTCCAATACAATTTTGTTTACGAAAACAGGCAGTGGCCCGGATTTGCCCTACAGGCTGTAGTTTGCTGACCCCTGTCCTGGAGCCACAGTTCCCAAACTGTGTGCCAAGGTGCACATAATGAACTCACAGAGGAGCCACAGGATGTTTAAAATTTTCGAGGGGAATACAGTGATATTGACTCTTGCCTATAAGCAATAGAAATTGTTTTCTGTTGCTGTCGTAACAAATTACCACAAACTTAGTGCCTTAAGACAACACTGGTATATTGTCTTCGAGTTCTGTAGGTTAGAAGTCCATCATAGATCTCACTGGGTTAAGATCAAGGTGTTGGCAAGGCTGCATTTATTTCTGGAGGCTCTAAGGGAGAATCTGTTTCCTTGGCTTTTCCAACTTTTAGAGGCTGCCAGTACTCCTTGGCCCATGGCCCTCTTCCTCCATCCATATTCAAAGCCGTCAGTGGTGGGTTGGGTCATCACATCATAACACTCTGATGACCTTGCTTCTGTCATCACTCTCCTTCTCTGATTCTGACTCTTCTGCCTCACTCTTCCACTTTTAAGGACCCTTAATGATTATGTTGGTAATTCAAGGTAATCTCCCTATCTTAAGTTCAGCTGATGAGTAACCTTAATTCCATCTGCAACCTGATTTCCCCCTTGACATGTAATCTAATATATTCATAGGTTTCAGGGATTAGGACATAGACATCTTTGGAGGACCATTTTTCTGCTACTACAGTCTGCCCTCTGGCCCCTTAAGATCCACTTACATCACACATGCAAAATACATTTACCCCATCCCAACATCCCCAAAAGTCTCAACTCCTACAGCAGCTCAGTCTAACTCTTAATGTCATCAGCTCAGAACACCCAAATCTTCTCATCTAAACCAGGTATGGATGATACTCTGGGTCTGATGCATCTTGAGGTAAAATTCCTCTCCATCTGCAGATGTGTGTCTTTTTTTTTTTTTTTGTATTTACTCCCAAAATATAATGGTGGGACAGGCATAGGATACCAGTTATAGATGTTCCAGTTCAAACAGGGAGAAAAAATGAAGGAAAAAGGAATCACAGATTCCAAGCAATTTCCATGCTAACTCCATTAAATTTCAAGGCCTGGGAATACTCTTCTGGGGCTTTCAGCTCCACCCTCTGGATTTAAGGCTCTGTTCTCTGTCCTCATGGCTCCACCCACAGACTCATTTTTCCTTTTTTTTGAAAGGTAGCATGCATGTATTTGTAGCTGAGTAGTTTCATCAGCCTGTTTCTTAACTCTCGAGTTTTGGGGGTCTAAATGCCTTCTTTCATTTATACTCTCTCTGTCCCTTTCAGTCCAATCTAGCAGTTTTGTCCTTGTATACCATTCTCAAGAACCTTGTGGGTCTCAAGTATGTATCATGGATATTCACTCCATCAGACAAGCGACTCTTGACATGTCTTTCCTAGATAATCCTATTTCTGTTCTTGGCTTCTGCTGAGATGGTGGTGGAGATCTGATTCACGTGTTTAATCTTTTCAGAGAGCTTTTTGTGTGACTGAATACTTTGACCTTTTGATCTTCCTGAGATATTAGTGAAAGGTTGTCCAGCCACTGCCTTGGCTTTTTCTCTAGAGCATCTTTCTAAATTTTAGCATCTTTTGCAGTCTGGATAAACTGAGAATTTCCAAAATCATTAAGTCCTGGTTCCTTTTTGTTCAACAGTTCTTCCCTTAATTTATTTCTGTCCTCTCACATTTTATATAAGCAGCAAGCAACCACCAGGCCACACTTTCAACAGCCTGCTTGGAAGTCTCCTCAGCTAAATTTCCAATTTTATCATTTACAAGTTCTGCTTTCCACCTAACTGTGGGACACAATTCTGCTAAGCTTTCTGCCAGTATGTAACGGGGATCACCTTCCCTCAAGTTTTCCAATAACATGTTCCTCATTTCCTTCTGAGCCTTCACCAGCCACAATTTTAACATCCATAATTCTACTAACAGTCTGTTCACAATGATTTAGATATACTCTGAGGAAATTTGTGTTTTCTCGACCATGCTCTGCCCTTCTGAGCCCTCACCAGTGGGGTGTTTAACATCCATATTTGTACTAACAACAGTCTGTTCAAGGCAATCAGGCAATTTCTGTAATGCTCCTCCAATTCTTCCACCCTCTGCCCACTGTCCAATTCTAAAGCCACTTCCACATTTTTAGGTATTTGTTATGGTAGCACCCACTTTCAGGTAAAAAATGTTTACATTCCTCTTGATTATATCATATCTTTGTGAATCTGGGTTTTTTATGATTGCTGTGATAAAAAGCAAGTATTACCAAAAATCAATGTTGAATAAGAAATGAGGGAAGTTGTGTCCAGTTTGACTCCAAGGTTTGAGTAGTTGTACAATATCCAACAGGCGTACCCATTCCATTATAAGTAATTGTGGCTATTTAAGATTGAAACAGAAATATTTTTAAAATATATACATATATTTTTCAAATGGACCCTAAATTTTAGCACATAAATAGTTATTAAGTTGTTTCGACATAACCGTTTAATAGTAATTGGAACCAGTACATATTTCTTTAGACCTAAGGGTGCCATGAAAAACTTGGGACACTAAAGGTACCATGAAGCGAGATAGTTTGAGAACTTCTGTCTTAGAGGGACATTGGATAGAGTAATTGATGCTTTAGGCAATGAGAATTCATTGTGTATTCTTAAGTAGAGGGGTGACTTGAAACAATTCTATCTTAAGAATATAGTACATTACACTTATATACTGCTTTATGGCTTATAAAGTGCTCTACATGAATTATATCAGTTGATAAATCTGGAAAGAGGGTGCAGGATAGATTGAAAGAAGGATTATATGTTATTTGAGTAATCTAGGTGTGGGGTGAAGGTGTGAAATAAGAGTAGCTGTGAGAAAGGAAGTATGTGACAGATACTGAAAAAAAAGATCAAAAAGTTTGGTGAGGGCTTCCCTGGTGGTGCAGTGGTTGAGAATCTGCCTGCCAATGCAGGGGACACGGGTTCGAGCCCTGGTCTGGGAAGATCCTACATGCCGTGGAGCAACTAAGCCCGTGAGCCATGGCCACTGAGCCTGCGCTCTGGAGCCTGTGCTCCGCAACAAGAGAAGGACGCGACAGTGAGAGGCCCGCGCACCGCGATGAAGAGTGGACCCCGCTCACTGCAACTAGAGAAAGCCCTCGCACAGAAACGAAGACCCAACACAGCCAAAAATAAATAAATAAATTTATTTTAAAAATTGATGATAAATTAATAATGGGATAAGGGAAATAAAAGAGAGGAAAGTATCAAAGATCACTTCAAAGCCTCAAATTTAGTAGACTGGCATATTGACAGGATCGTTGATAGAATAATGAGGTTGGGGAAAGGAACAGTTTTGTGTAGTGGCAATGGTGGAAATTAGATTGTACGGGATTAAGACAGGAGAATGAAGAGGAGATAGTGGGTATAGACCACATACCAGGATTGGGGAAGTAAAAGGAAAGAGATTACTGGAACAGTGGAGTCAAGCCAGGTTTTTGCAAGAAGGAATGGGGTTTCAAAATACATGAGAATGGTGTCTTGATTGAGGTGGTGGTTACATGACTGTATGCATTTGTTAAAACCGATAGAACTACATGTTAAAAAGATAAATTTTACTCTGTGTAAATTTCACCTCAATATTTTTTGCCCGAGTACATGAGAACAGAGGTTTATTTTTATTTTTTAAATTGAGATATAATTCACGTGCCATAAATGTCACCATTTAAAAATGTATACTTTAGTGATTTTAGTATATTCACAAAGTTGTACAACCATCACCACTATCTAATTCCAAAACATTTTCTTCACCTCAGAAAGAAGCACCTTGTCCATTAGAAGTCACTCCCCATTTCCCCTCCTCTCCAACCCCTGGTAACCACATAATCTGCTTCCTTTAGTTTTCAATTTTTTTGTGTGGTAAAATACACATAACATAAAATTTACCATCTTAACCATTTTTAAGTGTACAGTTCGGTGGTATTAAGTACATACATATTGTTATGCAACCGTCACCACCATCCAACTCCAGAACTCTTTTCATCTAGCAAAACTGAAATTCTGTACCTATTAAACAATAACTCCTCATTCCCACCTCCTCCTAGCCCCTGGCAACCACCATTCTACTTTCTGTCTCTATGAATTTGACTACTCTAAGTACCTCATAAAAGTGAAATTATACAGTATTTGTCTTTTTGTGACTGGCTTATTTCACTTAATGTAATGTCCTCAAGTTTCATCTATGATGTACATATGTCAGAATATCCTTCCTTTTTTAAGGCTGAATAATATTCTATTGTATGTATATACTACAGTTTGCTTATCCATTCATTTATCAGTGAACACTTGGATTGCTTCACCATTTTAGCTCTTGTGATTTATAGTCTATTTTGTCTGATATTTGTATAGCTACCCTTGCTCTCTTTTGGTTACTATTTACATGGAATATCCTTTCACTTTCACCCTATTTGTGTCTTTGTATCTAAAGTTAGTCTCCTGTAGACAGCATATATTTAGGTCATTTTTTTTAATTTTACCCATCACTCTGTGTCTTTTGATTGGAGAGTTTAATCCATTTACATTTAAAGCAATTACTGATAAGAAAGGACTACTGTCATTTTGCTATTTGTTTTCTATATGCCTTATAGATATTTTGTCCTTCATTTGCTGTATTACTATCTTCTTTTATGTTTAGCTGATTTTTTTTGTAGTGAAACATTTAAATTCTTCTCATTTCCTTTTGTGTATATTTTATAGCTATTTCCCTTGTGGTTACCATGGGATTACATTATCCTGTGATCAGGAGCAGCAAACAGAGATCAGAGCACAGATCCCCAATATTTGGAGGACAAGGTCTTTTTTGCCTACCCTGGCTCCTGCAAGCTGGTCTTGAAATGTGTGCACAGCTGCCTGTCACAGGGCTGGGGTAGGAGATGGGTAGCTAAGAGCTGAAATTTGCCAATCTATCATCCAAGCATTCCCCTGGAAATTACAAGTCTTCAGTAGACTCTTGAGTTCCAAATAGTTACATTAGACAGATTCTGCCAGTGTAATTGTTGTCTAGATGGGAAGGCAGATTCCTGGTGCTTCCTACTCCATCACCTTTCCAGAATCCCATGTAATCTTTTTTAAAAAGTAGATTTAAAGTAAAATTTTAAGAGAAAACAAGAAATAGTTCTTCATCTGTGACTTTAGGGAAGGATATAAACATAGAGGTAGGAACATTGGTACGTTGGAGGGGACTAAGGGTTTATAGGGGAACTCATATATGATTTAATCTTCTCTGTGTAGTCAGAATATAATTTAATATGAGTAAGGTGGAGTTAAGGAAGAATTCCTCTTAAGGAGAGAAGAGGTCTACAAAACCTTTGGGGAATTATCCGGGGAGTCAAGAGATCTAAACACTAAATTTGTAGTGTTTCAGGTGTGTACAGCTCTACATTAAGTTGTAATCCTGGGTTGTAGAATTAAATAGGAATTAGTCACTAGAAATTGGCAGTTTTTAAAAGTAAAATTCAGGTTTTCTACACATTATATTGTTTAACCCTGGGTCTGCTGTTGTTCATTTGGGAAGAGAGATAAAGGAGAAAGGGCAAGAGCCATAATTGGGGCATAGCCTCCACTAACAGCTATAGAGTAGAAGGTTGAAGGGGACTTTGTTGCCTGTTGTTGCTATAACTGCTGTGATCAGCATTTAGACAAAGAAGAACCATATAGACATTTTTAAGTTAGTGTTTGATTTGTAATAGATAGGGTGCAGTATTTGATCCTCTGCCTTTCAACTTGGTCCTCAATTGTTTACCTGTAGTCATCTGACAATTGAATAACTCCCCAACAACTTATCTGCAATTTAGTCTTCTATCATTGTCTCTAATGTCAGCTCCCCTCACCATGATTCTAAAATTTGGAGAACACAGTACTTTTTAGGACTTGTGACCATCTTACCTTTTCAACTGACTTCGTCATTTTAACATGTAATTTACAAAGGCAGTACATTCCCATCCTAGTTTCTGAAAGTGTAGATGTTCAGACCTATCCTGAATATTCTAAATTGCTGGTTTCTGTTAAATGGGAGCATCTTAAAGATTGCAGAATTATTCAACAGATTCTCAACATTGACATGTTTCTTTCTTTTTCTTTCAGGTTGACAATAAATGCCCTTGCCCAGAAGCTCAATGCTTATTGGAAGGAAAAGACCTCCCAAGAGAATTTTGAGACCTCAGCCATAGTCAGGCCAATACCGTGAGTAGTAAATTTAGAATATAAAAGTATTAGGGGTAATGTCTATGGAGCAAATGGAAGGAATGGGATAAGATGGTGCTTTTCACATAAGGAAGTTTAATTAACTAAAAATAGGAAATCACAGGTACTAATTTCATCATTCTCTAGACCTCTTCATTCTGGTTTGACACTTCTGTGATTTGGATCATAAATATGAAGAGTTTAGTACTGTCAGTTTATCCTGCAGGCAGCATGATATAGTAGAAGATGATGACCATTTAAATCAGCCACTCCTGGGTTGAAAATCTAGATCTTTTTCTTCTTTTTTATTTAATAAACAACTTGAAACTTTTATTGTATCAATATAATATCTAATGTATTACAATTGCTTTAAGGTTATAAGTTCTATAAATATTATGAATATTACTTAAAACCCTAAATAACTCACTAGTGTATTCTCTACTTTCAAATAATTAGGCAAAAATCATGAAATTAAATCATGGATAAATGTCTGTTAGTCTTTGTTTTTAGATTTTATTGAAGTATAGTTGATTTTAAATGTTGTGTTAATCTCTTCTGTACAGCAAAGTGACTGAGTTATACATATGTATATTCTTTTTCATATTCTTTTCCATTATGGTTTGTTACAAGACATTGAATATAGTTCCCTGTACTATACAGTAGGACCTTGTTGTTTATCCATCCTATACATAGTAGTTTGCCTCTGGTAATCCCAAACTCCCATTCTTTCCCTCCCCTACTCACTCCCCCTTGGCAACCACAAGTCTATTAGATCTGCTTCTTAATAGTTGGTTGAGCTTAGGTTAAGTAAGTCACTTCACCTCTCTGAATATATTAAGTTAGATGACATAACCTTTTTTGCACAGTACCTGGCATATAGTAGGCATTCCGGCGTTCAGAAATACTAGCCAATTTCCCTTCTCTTTATTACTAGCGAACATTGTTGGAACTGTACCAAGAAATTTGAGACTAGAAGTAGAGAACCCAGGATGTCAGAAAAAGATGTAGAATTTATTGAATCTAAGAGAGGAGATTACACACAGAATGGTGGATCAGGATGAAATGCCTTAGTAGGCCAGGAAAGGAGCATAATATAGAGGATAGGATGCGTAACAACATGTATACAGTCAATTATACCATCAAGACAAAGATTAGAGGTTCATTTTGGGATAGGCACCCATGTTTTTTTAAAAATGGAAGTAATCAGGGCTTCCCTGGTGGCGCAGTGGTTGAGAGTCCGCCTGCCGATGCAGGGGACACGGGTTCGTGCCCCGGTCCGGGAAGATCCCACATGCCGCGGAGCGGCTGGGCCCGTGAGCCATGGCTGCTGAGCCTGCACTTCTGGAGCCTGTGCTCCGCAACGGGAGAGGCCACAGCAGTGAGAGGCCCGCGTACCACCAAAAAAAAAAAAAAAAAAAAAAGGAAATAATCAGACAAATGTTTGATATAAAATTTTGTTTTAAATGCAACATGATTGCTGTATGAATATCACTATATCTTATTCTAAAGATCTCTACTCCTGTCCAACATCCATGGTTTTCAAAGAAATGCAAATTGAGATGCCTTTTTTTGCCTTTTAAATAAGCAGTGATTAATGCAGTGAAACAGATGTTCATATATCGCTGGAGTGTGTTTATGTATGTTATACAACCTTTTCTGTAGGCAGAATGATGATTGTCTATTGAGTACTTACATGCCGGACACTGGTCTAAGTTCTTTACATGTATTTATTTAATCATCACAACAACCCTATGAGATAGACAGATGATATTATTACTTCTTTACAAATGTAGACACTGATACACTGAGAGCTTAAGTAACTTGTTCAAGATTGGATAAGTAAAAAGTGGTAGATCCACTTATGTTCAAATATAGGCAATCAGGCCCCCAAACCCAGGTTCTCAACCACGACACTCTTCTGGGAGGATGCAATGAGAATATGGCATAGCCCCTTCAACTACCTACTTATTGCAAGCACAAGCTAAAAGTCTCTCCTATCTGCCTGGATAGGAGGATCTACCATGGTCTGCATGTAACCTGAGGGAGGGATTTACCGTCTCTAATGCTTGTCCCCAAGGGAGTAATATTGGCACGCTTCTGCACGAGACTCTTCTGTGTGTGTGCACGTAAAACCAAAGCTACTGTGACCTTTCCTCTCCCCTTCCACTACGGCTGAAACTCCTTTCTCTGGCTCTAAATAAAACGGTGACTGTACAGAAATATTTAGACACCAGAGGTCAGGCCTGAGCTTAGAGTTTAGAGGTTGCAAGGCTGGAGCAGCCTGTAGCTAGGAGATAGGAAGCTATATATCCAAGAATATGTATGAATTCTCTTTGTTAAAAACAGTTTTGAACAAGAAGAGGGCATTGTATTTGAGTAGTAGACTTATGGGCACCTTTTACTTCTTTTTTATATCTTTCTGTATTTTCTATATGAGCTTATATTGCTTTTATAACTAGAAAAAAAGCACCATTTAAAATAGATAAGAAAAATATTGAACTAAGGCATAAAAGAATCATACCACTCTATTGAAATGTCTAGTATACTAAAGAGCAGTGTAAATGTAACATACACAAAATCTTTTAGTCTAAATTACATGTTTTTCAAATTGGCCCTAGGTGTCCCTCTACCCTCTTTCTGTCTTTTCTCCAGCCTTCGCCTTTCCCACCCTGGTCTGCCTTTCACATATTAGATGCTGACTACTTCTATTATATAATGATCATCTCCTCTTACAGAGAAACAAATTTACTCTAAGGTGTAGGTGACTGGGTTACACTTCCTAGAGGAGATGGGAATGGGCATGTGTTTTAAGAGTAGAACTCTGGAAGAATTTTCTCTTCATAACTTAACCCAGTTGTTGAACTGGAGCCACCATTTCTAGTTACGAAATTTAATCAAATTTATGTTACTTTTTTTTTTTTTTTTTTTTGCCGTACATGGGCCTCTCACTGTTGTGGCCTCTTCCGTTGCGGAGCACAGGCTCCGGACGCGCAGGCTCAGCGGCCATGGCTCACGGGCCCAGCCGCTCCGCGGCATGTGGGATCCTCCCGGACCGGGGCACGAACCCGTGTCCCCTGCATCAGCAGGCGGACTCTCAACCACTGCGCCACCAGGGAAACCCAAATTTATGTTACTTTTTAAGGTTAACTTTGGGAATATCAACCTAATATTGATTTTGATTTAAGTATGAACAAAGACTTCTTGAAAGGAAAATAAAAAAGGGAGGACTAGGGAGCCTGCAGGGAAAAGGGGGAGTCATTTTAATGACGGTGCTTCAATGACTCTCACAAATGCATTTCAAATCTATCACGGGATTGGATAGAAGCAAATAAAATGATTCTATCGGTCTTATTTTTTAGTAATATTGTAATATATATAAAACTTTTTGCTGATTAATAAATTTTAAAGTTATCCTTTTGTTTGCTTAAGGATAAGATTCCAAGGTAAGTACTATGGACCTCTGTAATATGGTAGCTCACCATGTTAAAACTTGCTACTAGTTTTCATATCCATATCTGGTCTAGTCCTGTCATTATTTTATCTGTGAAGTTTAAGATATATACATTTTAGACACCTGGACGATAACATTTCTAACACATTTCATATATAAAATCATGCTCTTTCATTTTTAGGTTATGCTTTTCTAATGTAAGACAGAGTACAGAGCTAGGATATACACAGTCATACTTCTGTTTTCCTTCATTCAGGAAGATTCCTGACCAGACATGGGTACAGTGTGATGAGTGTCTTAAATGGAGGAAGCTTCCTGGCAAGGTTGATCCATCTACATTACCTGCAAGATGGTTTTGTTACTATAATTCCCATCCAAAGTACAGGTAAGGTTAAGACTCAGTATTATGTCAGAGAGAACTCCTGATTTGTCTCTGTATCCTAAAACACTTTTCATCTCAAGTCCACACTCTTCACCCTGGCATTCAAGCCCCTATGCTAACTGGTCCCACTCTACCTATTCATTGTATCTTAACACAAACCTTCTGCTTTAGCAGGCCTGTGGCTTCACTCTTCCCCACACATGCCATACGTATTCCCATCTCCATGACTTGATACTGTCATTCCACTTGCTTACAGTGACTTTCTGTATTCCATCTGCCTATCTAAATCATATCCGTCTGGTAAGCTTAAGTATTTTGTGTGATACTTCTCCAGTTGACAGTAGTTTACAGTTATTTTACTCTGGCTTCCTGTGGTATTTAATTCTTCACATTTGTTCACGTACTGTTTGAATTTTTTGGATGTTTTTCATATATATATACTTGGGCCCTTCAAGAGATTATAAATTATTTGAGAACAAGGGATTTACATTTCAGGTTGAGTTGACAGTTTTCTTCATATGCTTCCTATACTTGCATCTGTTGTAGTACCTATTGTACATTCAATGCAGGTTGTTTACATGTTTGTCTTTCTAATATACCATGTGTTTCTTGAAGCAGCTAACATCTAGATAGTGCCTGTCATATCCATGGGTATTCATTTCAATTTAACAAATATTTTTTATATGACTTAGTCACATATGTTGATAATAACTCAGTTTGCTTCAGTTCAGCTGTGACTTTCTTAACTTTTTTCTGCAGAATAAATGCTGATAGAAAAAAGGTACTAAACCAGAGTATGCTTTTTAGAAAAAAATTTTTTAAATGGAGGAAATTAAATAAACAAAGTCCAGGTCTGTAATGAGCAAGCATTTCCCCGTAGTCTCCAGGTGTGCCTAAGTACCTCCTAGGGTTGTGTGATTAAAATGTAGGACTGAGGGCTTCCCTGGTGGCGCAGTGGTTGAGAGTCCGCCTGCCGATGCAGGGGACACGGGTTCGTGCCCCGGTCCGGGAAGATCCCACATGCCGCGGAGCGGCTGGGCCCGTGAGCCATGGCCACTGGGCCTGCGCGTCCGGAGCCTGTGCTCCGCAACGGGAGAGGCCACAACAGTGAGAGGCCCGCGTACCGCAAAAAAAAAAAAAAAGAAAGTAGGCCTGAGTGCTTAGAAGTCTCATTTTTGAATCCTGTATATGCTATCAGTCTATACTTAGTCCAGGAGACATAGCCTTCCAGGACACTTTGTGCCCTAATAAAATGGGTATAACATAGGGTTTCCAATTATTATTAATTTTTGTTTATTTCTAGGATTGCTTTTGTCCATTGAGTACATTTTCTAGTACTCCTTTCAGCTTTTACTCCTAAAATTCTCTTCCTCGTGCTTTACATCTAGTCTTTTCATTTATAGAATTCTCTTTTTCGTCTCTTTGCTGGTCTCTGTTCTGTCCCTTTTACAATGTCAGCTCCTAGTCTCTTCTTGCTGCTCTCTATCATAGCCTCTGATTTTCCTCTTCAGGTATCATCACATAGTCTAGGGATGCTCCTGCTTCTAGATGGCACCTTGGGAATTACTTTCTTAGTACACGAGGCAAAAGACCTCGGTTCTAGTCTCAGCAATATTCTCTTTGTATGGAACCTCAAGCAAGTCTCTCTTGTGCTTGAACTTCACTGTGTAGAACTAGAGATTATGCTTCAGTACTTTGAGTGTCTTGGGAGAATGGTGATATATACACCAAAAATAATAATATGATATGCCTTGAAAAGAGAATTGCTACATGTTATCCTGCACACAGGTTTTGTAATGTGGGTGGAATCTGAACTCTGTAATGTTAGAGGGGGGTTAACCTGCCTTGTCATAGTCGTGAGGAAAGTTAAGGGTAACAGTGAAGAGCACATTTTGTTTCTGAAAGATGATTTCTTCTCTGTACTGCAGGAGGTGCTCTGTTCCAGAGGAACAAGAACTCATTGATGAAGACCTGTACTTGAGCAAAGCTAAGAAACAGTTGAGTATACCCGAGGTGGTGCTCTATATCGTACGGTAGAGGAGCCTGACCCTTCCTAATAGGACAGGGGAATTTTGAGAAGAGAGATGATTTTTTTTAAATGATTTCCCTATTCACCTCTCTGGTCTTCCAGTTCTTTATTCTTTCTAGTCATCTCCTGAATGTCTCAACTAGTGATTGACTTTACCCTCTCTCCCTCTTCCCCCCACCTTTTGATAGGGCATTTGAAATCCCTCTTCAGTAGCAGAGTTCAGGAAGGAACACTTAGTTACTCAACAAGGCTCACACTATTTCTAGTTTAGAAGGAACATTATAACCTAAGTCTATAATTGGTAATCCATTTCAGACTGAGAAATTTCATGAGTGAACTAAATATCCCTTTTATCTTCTCCTAGAGATCAAACTGTTGAGAAGAAGAAGGTACCAGTGGAAAGTGAGAGCCACCAGGTGAGAGACAGTCCACCCTCTTGCTTTTCTTACACAAAATTTTCCCCAACAGAGGACATAGGTTGAAGGAAGCAGCACTCTTGAAAGCTGCATAGCAATAACAAACCAGTTGTTCTGGTGGTCTTTTTTTTCACTGGATCTTTTGATTTTGCTTTGATCTGCTGTTACTGATGTTCAGATCACCAAAAATAGAAAAGCCAAATCATTTATTGTCCAGATTTGGATTCAGTACTGATTCTGGACAGTGTGAATATCACATTCGGTGTCACAGAATATTCAGGGTTATGTTCCATCCTCATACAGGCTGCTCCTGTTGAGTGTCTGGTTTTCCTCAGTCTCCTTTCTTCCAGGATTCAGGGGTGATTCCTTTCTCCTTCCTCTTGGGAAGAAGGGGTGGTTCTTTGTGCCCCTCCCCATCCCTGCTTTCAGGCTGGCTGGCTTTATAAAGACTCTGCTGTTTTGAATTTTCAGGAGCACTGTCTCTCGGACATGGTTGCCCAGCTCCGGACGCTGAAGGGTGCAATAAGGTTGGCCGTCCTTTCAGGGACACTCCTTTCCTGACAGCCACCATAGCACCCATATATCTTCCCCACCCAACCTTGCCTTTCTGCATGATTTTCCTCTTGACCCTCTTTCCCAGAGATACCTGCTAGTAGCATGTTAGATTCACCTTCCTCCCACTCAGTCAGGGTAGGTCAGACTGGTGAGGATAGAGGCAATTAAATACTAATTCTTCCTCTGATAGCCTTCCAAGACCCAGGTGTATTAATAAACAGGTTGCATACCCTCATGTCTTGGCTTAATAGTCTGATCTAGAGATTGGGAGATTTCCTGGGACCGCCCTGTCCTCATTCAGTTTACCTCCCCTTTATACTCCTTCACCTTCATCATTCATACTATCTTCATAAGCTGGCTCTCCCACAAGATCCCAGATGCATGTCTCTGTGTGTGTGCAATACGAATATATATTAGTCTCTCGCATGCATTTCTCCAAGACCAGCACAGACCCTTGCTGCAGTGCTTATTCCCTTCATCCCTTCCCTCATCAGAGAGCTCAGAGGAGTGAAAACCCAGCCTTAAACTGGGTCACGAGAGAGAATTAGACAGTGACTAGGGGGCCTGGGTTTGTGTTGCAGATGGGATGACTCTAGGAGCCAATAAGTGAGTTGGGGAGGTCTGTTGGTGTCCAGTTGATAAGGTTATAACTGAACGTGCCTGGGGTCAGTGTTCTAGTGTACATTACTGCGCGCTGTTTGTTTTGTGTAGGAAACAGTTTGTTTTTATTTGGCCAAGTGTTCTTTCCTAGCATCAGAAGGATTGACTCATCCTTTGGTATTTAGTTTGAAATTGGGATTTTTTATGAGTTCTTTCTTTCTTTGCTAGGTATTCACTAATCCACTCAAGATCCCTTCTATTCAAGATATGGACGACTTGAATAATAAGACGATTGAATATGAGGGAATTGATAGCCCTAGCCGGCTTTCATCTGTTGGAGAAGAAAGCAGAACACCTTCTCTTCAACTTAAGCCTCTGGATTCCAGTGTTTTTCAGTTTTCCAGGTGGGTAAAAAAACAGACTCTCTTCAGTAATAAGCCTCAGGGTTTTTTTTCCTATAAAATAAATTGGTATGGTTATAATGTTTATGTTTTTCCTAAGGCCTGGCATGGAATTCAGAAGGAGAAACACCATTTTGGGTTGATAGAATTGCATGTTGCATGTATCCCCCATTTTTCAGCATTATAACTGTCATGTCAAGTTTGTCGATCTTTTTTTTTTTTTTACTTTTTGGAGGTGATCATCATCTGACAAATGCTCTTTTATGGATTATGTATTCACATTATGTTGGGAATTGTGTAAGTGAAATAATGGACATGAAAACCCTTTGAAAAGCATAATGTACTATACAAATGTAAGGTAACATTACATAGATAAGCATTATTTCTTTCCTTAAGTTTAGGAATATTGAAATCCTGTGCAGCCCCGTAGGCCTAGCACATGTTGGCCACATATAAAAATAAGTATCAGAAGTTTGTGCCATTAGGTAAGCCTTCTAGTTCATTGTTTCCTAGGGTAAATTTTTAGTATAAGTTTAGTCTTAGGATTTACTTGTTCATCTTCTAGCACCTTATCAATATTATTTTGTTAGTCTTTACAACAGAAATTTTCTTAAACATCAGGAATATTTGAAGCACTAAAAGGTATGACTGCCCCTATGCTGCCATGAGACTGGAACTCAGGACTGCTATTTATGACTTGCTTTCTCCTCGCCACTGTGCTTCTCACTTCGGGCAGGGCCAAGCCATAGGGAAGGTACAGAGTTGTTCTCTAACAGTAGAAACTTCTATAGTCCTCAATAATATGACTGTTAAATAGTAGGTTGTGAAGTTTTCATTAACCCTTTTCCGTTTGGATATTTTCCTAACATACTGTAGGAAAAAAACAGTGGAATATATAATAGGGTAAAAATGATTCCTGCCCCCGCCCCTGCCAAAGTTACTGATTCCTTTCCTTCTTTCTTCTTAGGTGGGTCTTTTCAGCTTCTTATACCTAGACAAACATCTCTTTATGTGTGCAAGTCCCCTCTTCAGTGATTCTTCCACAGTTAAGCCGTGTAGATACTGAAGGAACCCCATGTCACCCCGAGCATGAACAAAAAGTCTCAAGAAGAAGTAAACTGTTAGGAGAAAAACTAGTAGAACTCTAAAGGAATTAAGTGAGAATCTGTATGAAAGCATCAAGAATAGTGCCTTGGAAGAGAGTAGGTACTCAGTAACTAATGGTTGAATCGAGTCATATTGAAGGAGCTATTTCTGAGATAGAACTATGCAACAAGGGAGTAAGAAATATAGCCTAGTCGGTCTCAGGGATTTGAGTCTAATTCTACTGTTTCCATCCACAGTTTTCCAACTCCCCTTTTTGGTTGGGAGGGGTGTACAGTAAAGTGCTGTGTTTTTTCAAAGCACATTGTTACCTCTCTACCTCGATCTCCTTGAGATGGTCATGTATCAGAATTGCCACTGGAGTATCAGGGTGTCATTGCTCTTGAAGGCTGTCCTTTTCCTACTGTGACCACTTTTCCTTTCTCTTCAGTGTTTCTTTTGGTACTGTCTAGTGAATTTTGGTAACCTGGAGGAGAAAACAAATGCTAACCTATGTATGTGTGTATTTTATGAGTGCAGTATGGCAGTACATCCATTGGGTGGCATACTTCATCAGTCTTAATTAGGATTTCTATATGAGTCTTTATAGAACTGCTGTATCCAGAGTTGGGTTTTGGCTCTGGAGGACAGGCAAAGTACTGTGACTATTTACGTGTAATTTTAATTCGAGAATAGTGTTCTTTCAAGAGATATGTGATAATCGATGCTGCTAATGTCATATATTTTATGTAAGGTCAGTAAATGATATGTCGTTTCAAGCTACACATATAGGGGGATTCAAATTTTATAGAGGAAAATTAAGGTGCCCAAGAGTTTAATAAAATATACAAGGTTTTCTGTTAAAACCATGTTAAGGGAATAATAAGTTTAGTCCAGGGTTGCAAAAGTCTCCTTCGTTATCAAAACCTGAAGCTGGTAAGGGTCCTTGGGTCATGTAGTACAGCTCTTTAACTCTAGATAAAATAAAGCCTACACCATCCAAGCATGTTTTAAAAATTTCTAGTGGAGTAGGTTATAAGACCTAGAAGGTGTTCCAGAGGTGTCATTGGAAACAGCTCTGTGAGTCTCACGAATCTAGCAAGGGGAGGGGAAGACCTGCAATAAAGAGTAAGTTTAGCTAGTATGTAAGCAAGCATAACCTTTGAGGGGAAGACAGCTTATATCTGTTAAAGGGAATAGTCCCCTTTCTGTTCATTCATTCTACATACATTTGAGTGCTTACTATATGAAAGCAGTGCTCTAAGGCAGTGATGGAATCAAAGATGAAGGAGCTTATGGTACTCAGAGTTATATATGTAAGCATCCCTGGTACATGCTAGGTTTCATATGAGTGGTATAAACTAAGGTCTAAAGTAGCCATAAGCATACAGACAAAGGTGAGAATTAGTGGCTGTAATTTATTTAGATATTTAGAGAACCTTTGAGTAAGCTATATGTCAAAGGCTAATTATTTCATGTTTTAAAAAGATAACCCAAAAAAATCCAAATTACATCGTAATGGTGGAAGGAGAGGAGGGAGACATTGTAATATAGTTAAAGGAATATTTGAAACAACAAACATGAGGTAGAAATAGAAAAACAGTTTTGCAAATGAATAAGATTGATTCAAGAGCCAGTATTAACATTTTAAAATATGATCTTTGAGAAAGACTTCCAGAATGGCAAAATGAGTAGTGTGATGAACTCTTTCACCAACAAGTACCCATTTAACTGGAAAAAAATATTAAACAAAACAAAGCAATCATTCCTAGTTCCTAGAAATTGTCCTAGGGGCATACAGCAAGTACAGAAACATTCATTCAAGAAAATCTATTAAATCTCAGAAAGAACAGCAAGAGTCTTTGGCATTCGCCTGCTCTCATCCCCCTCCAAGCTATGTAACTACTCAAGAAGCTCTAATCCAGGTAGGTGTGGTCAAGAAGTTGGGGGCTCTCTCTCTTCCTAGCTCCTAGTCTAGAGCTATGGTTTCACCTGGGGGGTTAGGCCTCTGACATTTCTCATATCCCCCAGGTCTGTCTTGCGGGAGCTCTATTCCAAGCAGAATCAAGAGGACTGGGTCTCTCTTCCCCCACCCAGCCCCCATTCAAAGCGTGGAATCACTCACCTAGGGACAGCATGCTGACAATCCTGGACTCCTATTGCTCCAGCCCTAGCTTACTTATAGGGCAGAGTTTCATGCCAGAAGGAGCAAGCCAAAAACCATCCCAGCACCCATTTGTAAAGAAAAGTTTTCCCTCTTAGAGAGTGGACCACTCACTGTCCCTGCCATCAGCTCTTGCACAGTGGCACAGAGGTTCTGCTTAGGGAGAACTGACTTTGTGTGGAACAGATCATGAAGAATTCCATTCCTAAGGGCATTGTCACAAACAATGGAAATCTTAGTGGCGAACAATTAAAAGGGCACTCGAAGCTCCTTGATGCAAGTTACAACAAGCAAAATGGCTGCATAATCATAAGTTAGGTAACAGAGAGAATCAAGCAAAAAGATAGCCAAGAAGAGCACTCCTGGGATCATAGTCAACCCTGGCGGTTAGGAAGGCTGTGCATAAGCACAAGACCGCACTCATTCAGGACACAAGGTGGACTTGAATGCAGTCCCCAAGCCTCACACAGATCAAACAACAGAGAGCAGGAGCCTCACTGGTAGTAGGGACTTAAGCACAACCTCTAATCAACCACTGGATGAACAGTAAGCTACTCTGACCCAGGGGTCAGAGGTGATTGGAGAGGGAAAATCCAAGCTACTACTACCTGGCTGAATGTGGGGTAGAAACATGAATTCCTTGAACTGTGATAGCAGCCTCCAAGCCACACATATATCCAGTGGTAAAGGGTAAAAATCTAACTGGCTAAGAGGGCTTAATTATAACCTTTGGCCTATGCTGACTCAGGGTAACTCCTAGATTGCCAGGTAAAAGATAAAAATCAAGAATAAATCTGAGCAGAATACTCAGCATACTACTGGGGAAACAAATTTCATAGAGTCACTTCAGCCAAGTCACTGAGAAAACAACCCAGCAAACAGTGGCGACAACCACTCAGGGAAGTGGGAGTTGCTATACTGTTATTATCTAAAATATCAATTGTCAACAAAAAATTATGAGACATGCAAAGAAACAGGAAAGTGTGACCTGTACATAGGGGTAGGGGGAAAGCAGGTAATAGAAACTGCTCCTAAAGAGACCCAGATGTTGGATTTAGCAAACAAACACTTCAAAGCAGCCATTATAAATATGTTCAGAGAACTAAAGGAGATCATGTTTCATCAAGTGCAGAATATTAATAAAGGGACAGAATTTATTTTTTGAAAGAACCAAATGGAAATTCTTGAGGTGAAACGTGTAATAACTAATGTGAACATTTCACTAAAGGGACTCAGCAGCACATTAGGGTTGGCAGGAGAATCAGCAAACTTGAAGATACAGCAATTATAGATTATGCTGTCTGAAGAATAGAGAGAAAAAAGAATGAAGAAAAATGAAAAGAGCCTCAGAAAAATGTAGGACACCATTAAGTGCACCAACATATGCAAATTAGGAGTACAAGAAGAAGAGGAGAGGGAGGAAAAGAGGTATAAAAAATATTCAAAGAAATAATGGCTGAAAACTTTCCAAATTTGATGAAAAACATTAATTTACACATCCAAGAAGCTCAAGTAACTCAAAATAGGATAAGTGCAAAGGTATTTACAGCTATGCAGTGAAAATATTGAAAGCCAAAGACAAAGAGAATATCTTGAAAGCAGGAAGAGAAAAATATTCATCATGTAAAAGAGAACCCCAGTAAGATTAACATCTGGCTTCTCATCAGAAACAATGGAAACCAGGAGGCAGTGGGATGACATATTCATAGTACTTAAAGAAAGACTTAACCGGGAATCATAAATCCAGTAAAACTATTTTTAGAAAATGAAGGTGAAATAAGTATATTCTTATGTAAACAAAAGCTGATGGAATGTGTTTGTAGCAAAGCTGCATACGAGAAATACTAAAAAGAGTTCTTCACCTTGAAAGCAAGTGACACCAAATAGTAATTCAAATTTGCATGAAAAAACAGAGTACTGGCAGTGGTAACTGTAATTAATTGTAAAAGACAATACAGTGGCATATTTCTTCCTCTTTCTGTTCTTAACTGATTTAAAGAATAATTGCATAAACAATGTGTATATATTTGTATATAATTTTATATATGAATATAATTTTATTGTTGGGCTTGTCTATAGATGTAAAATATTTGCCGATAACAGCATAAAAGAAGTGGGTGGGAGCAAAGCTGTATTAGAGTAAGGAATTAACACCAGATGGTAACTCAGATCCACAGTAAGAAGTGAAGAAAATTAAAAATGGAAAAAGAAGGTTGATTTAACAAACTCTATAAATATTATAAATATGTCCTTGCTCCACTTTCTTCTCTTAGCTTCCTCAAAAGGCATAACATTACATAAAGTAATAGTTGTAGTAATGTATTGTTAGATTCATAAATGTTAAACTAGAAAATATCCACAAAACATGAAAAGAGGAAAAGTAGAGGAAGAAAGAAACAAAGAAGGCATGACACATACAGAAAACAGAAAGCTAAATAGCGGACGTCAATTCTGACATAACAGTAAAAACGTTAAATGTGACCAGATTAAACAATCCAACCAAAAGATGGAGATTATCCAATTGGATTTTTTTTTAACATACACAAATTTAGTATCTATACACTTTAATTCAGAGATACAAATAGGTTGAAAATAAAAAGATGAAAAAAGATGTACCATATAAATAGCAACCATAAGAGAGCTAGAGTGGCTATACTAGTATCAGGAAGAATAATAGACTTTAAACAGAAAATGTTACTAGATATAAAGAGGGACATTTCATATTGATAAAGTCCATTAGGAAGATATAAAAATTATACCCATATATGGACCTAACAACAGAACCCCCAAAATGCATGAAGCAAAAGCAGACAGAATTGAAGGGAGAAACAGATAATTTAGCAATAATAGTTGGAAACTTTAATATCCCACTTTCACCATAATTCGAAAAGAGACATGTACCACAATGTTCATTGCAGCACTGTTTACAATAGCCAGGACATGGAAGCAACCTAAGTGTCCATCGACAGATGAATGGGTAAAGAAGATGCGGCACATATATACAATGGAATATTACTCAGCCATAAAAAGAAATGAAATTGAGCTATTCGTAGTGAGGTGGATGGACCTAGAGTCTGTCATACAGAGTGAAGTAAGTCAGAAAGAGAAAGACAAATATCATATGCTAACACATATGTATGGAATCTAAAAAAAAAAAAAGGTTCTGATGAACTGAGGGGTAGGACAGGAATAAAGATGCAGATGTAGAGAATGGACTTGAGGACACGGGGAAAGGGGAAGGGGAAGCTGGGACGAAGTGAGAGTAGCATTGACATATATACACTACCAAAGGTAAAATAGATAGCTAGTGGGAGGCAGCCGCATAGCACAGGGAGATCAGCTCGGTGCTTTGTGACCACCTTAGAGGGGTGGGATAGAGAGGGTGGGAGGGAGACACAAGAGGGAGGAGATACGGGGATATATGTATACGTATAGCTGATTCAGTTTGTTATACAGCAGAAACTAACACACCATTGTAAAGCAATTATACTCCAATAAAGATGTAAAAAGATATATCTCACTTTCAGTAATGGGTAGAAGATCAACAAGGAAGTAAAACAGTTGAAGAATGCTATAAACCAACTGGACCTGACAGATATGTGCAGAACACTTCACCCCCAAACAGCATAATACATATTCTTCTCAAGTGCATATGGAATATTCTCCAGGATAGACCATATGTTAGACCATAAAACAAGCCTCAACAAATTTAAAAGGATTGACATCATACAAAGGATGTTCTCCAACCACAGTGGAATTAAATTAAAAATCAACAACAGAAGGAAATTTGGGAAATTCACAAATATGTAGAAATTAAATAACACTCCAAAATAACAAATGAGTAAAAGAAGAAGTCACAAGGGAAATTAGAAAACATCTTAAGATGAAAATGAAAATAAAATATACAAAAAATTATGGATTGAAGCTAATAAGGTATTCAGAGGGAAAATTATATTTGTAAATGCTTATATTAAAATTGAAGAAATATCTCAAATTGGTAACAAACTTCCGCCTTAAGAAACTACAAAAATGAGAGCAAGCTAAACCCAAATCAAGGAGAAAGAAGGAAATAAAGATCAGAATGGAAATGAAATAGAGAATAGAAAAACAATAGGGAAAATCAGTGAAACCAAAAGTTGGCTCTTTGAAAGGAACAACAAACATTAAAACAATTAATAAAATAATTCTATTTATAGTAGATTCAAAAATAGAATCTTTGGGAACAAATTTAACAGAAATTAAAGCTAGACTTGTACACTGAAAACTACAAAATACTGTTAAACGAGATTAAAGAAGACCTAAACCAATGGAAAGACATTTCATGTTTGTGTATCAGCAGATTTAATGTTGTTAAGATGGCAGTACTCCCGAAATTGAGTACTCAATGCAATCCCTATCAAAATATCAGCTGACTTCTCTGCAGACAGCCAATGGAGGAATATGACTGAAAGAAAAAGGAAAATAAGAAGAAACTATGTAGTTGGAAAATAATTCCTGCTATGTAAACTCTAAATTAATCTCTACTGAATCAGTGAATACAGGTCTGGAATAAGATTTGATTCCTAGAGGGAAGAACCAGGAGTATTTACAGAACCAGTAAGTAAAATCCACTCACTGTCTCTCATTAACATAATAGTTCCTTTTTTGATTGCCTTTTATTTGCAAAATTTTGTTCCCTCATCTCCATGTAGCAAGTTAGTTAAACTACCTTCTGTTAAGGAGTTTATACTTTAGTGGGAAACCTGCAATACACACACACACACACACACACACACACACACACGCACACACGCACACACACACACACAGTAGAAAGTAATATATATTATACAGAGAGTGCTAAAGTGCTATAGGAATTCAGAAGTGGCATTTGAACTGGACTTAAGACCTGCAGTGTTGAGGAGGAGAAGTGTATTCCTTTCAAAAGAAGCAGCCCGAGAATTTGTGGGGCATTCTGTTTGGCTGGTATTTTTGAAGGGAAGTAGTGAGAAATAAAGCTAGGGCCAATTATATCCCAGCTCTGCCACTCACTAGCTACATGACCTTTGGAAAGTTATTTAATCTCTCTAGGCCTGAGCATCCTCTTTTTAAAATGAAGATAAAAATACCTCCTCCCTCAGGGTTATTGGGAGAATTGGGTGAGACCATACACATTAAGAGCTGTCTGGCACAGAGTAAGTGCTCAGTAAATGGTTCCTGTGTTTTGGAAGGGAAAAGCTTGAATACCAAGCTAAGACATCTGAGCTTTTCTGTTGTGGGGAACAATAACTAAAGATTGCAAATAGGGAGGTGATATAATCAGAGCAATGCCTTAGGAAGATTAACTTGGCAGTGGGTGATCTGGAGGTGTGACAAGGGGAGACTGGAGGAGGCCATTGCAAGAGTCCAAGAGAGGTAATGAGAACTTGAACTTGGGTATTGATAGTGGTAGAACTATATAAAATTACTGAGAGTTTGTTGGTGTCATAACACAAATAGGAAACATGGGAGAGGGAGCAGGTTTGAAGGTGAAGGTGAAAGGTCAGTTTTATATATACTGAGTGAGATATCAGTGAGACCTCCAGAAAGAAATGTGTAACAGGCAGTTTGAAATTCAGTACTGGAGATCAAGGCTGGGAAAATGACTTGGAAGTTATCTTCCAGAAGTTAGAGCCAAAAGATTGTATGAGATTACCAAAGAAAAAAAATGTAGGGGGACGTCCCTGGTGGTCCAGCGGTTAAGACTCCGCGCTCCCAATGCAGGGGGCCCGGGTTCAATCCCTGGTCAGGGAACTAGATCCCACATGCATGCCACAACTAAGAGTTCGCATGCCACAACGAAGACCCAGCACAGCCAAATGAATGAATGATTAAATAATTAAATGGTTAAATAATTAAATAAATAAAAAGAAAAATGCAGGGATAGAAGAGAGGATAATTAAAGACAGAATCCTTAGAGATGGGAAAATGAAGAGAAGGCAGATAATTTGACTTTAATTGCCTTTCATAAAACTTTGTTGTTGCTATCTAGTATCATGTACCCTTCCTTTATACCTGCAAACTGCTTGTTTTACTATCATCCTCATTACCACCACTAAATGGACCGCCTAGAGTGGCCCTACGCATGTTTAAAGATGGATACATTCGTTCTTACATAGCCCCTAAGTCCTTTGCTTTCCCCCTAAGGCCGACACAACAAGATCTATTAAGATGACAGACCAGTTTTATTTCTGGGTGAACACCAGTTTTGAAGAACATTCAGGGCATTCTAAGAAGCTAAGGTTTGAGATGTCTTAACAGATATTCTCAGAAATTACAGAGAAATACAAGCAGCCTTGAGATATGGTGGCCAGTAATGTGCCTGGCTCTTTTCTCATTGGAAAAAAATTTTTTTAATTAATTAATTTATTTATTTTTGGCTGTGTTGGGTCTTTGTTGCTGCGTGCGGGCTTTCTCTAGTCGTGGCGAGCAGGGGCTACTCTTATTGTGGTGCGTGGGCTTCTCATTGTGGTGGCTTCTCTTGTTGTGGAGCACGGGCTCTAGGCGAGCGGGCTTCAGTAGTTGTTGCTCGTGGGCTCAGTAGTTGTGGCTCGTGGGCTGTAGAGCGCAGGCTCAGCAGCTGTGGCACACGGGCTTAGTTGCTCCGCGGCACGTGGGATCTTCCCGGACCAGGGCTTGAACCCGTGTCCCCTGCATTGGCGGCGGATTCTCAACCAGTGCGCCACCTGGGAAGCCCTCTCACTGAGAATTTGAAAGTTAATTTTCACCTTGAAATTTCTTGGTTTTCTGGAGAGAGAGCACAAGAGTTATAAGGATAAAAATGGGGGTCCCATGGTGCTGCATGATATAAACTTGCATATGGATTTCGTTGGCATCAGTTTTCTTGGTAGTTCCTTCAACCGTTAGTATAATATAGCAGCTACAAATAGAAGGTGATTTGAGGTCACTGTCCTGGGCTTTCCTGAAGAACTGAGGGAGTGCCTGTTTGCCCTGACAAAGGGGAATTCTTTTGCCCTAAGTGGGGAATGACTTGAATTGGCCGATTCAGTTTCTTTGTTTCTGACTAGGGCCCTGTGTTTTAATTAACTTTTACAAGTGGATAATGGGCAATAGCCACAATCCAGTTGGCTGGCAAAGGCATTGTGTATTGTTCCATAGCAGTATAAAAAATGTGCATAAGTCATTGATACTGGAAGGTCTTTGTGACACTAACGATCTGGCTCGGTCTCCTCTGCTTACTCCACTAGGCTTTTTATGACCTTTTTTCCCATTCTCGTGTTAGGGGATTTTGAATGTGTATTTTTTGTGTTTGTTTTTCTTCCTTTACTTGCCGTTCGGAAGCTTCTAAGTCAGGCTAGCTTCAATCCTATTTTCAGAAATCTTACCAAGGTCAGCCTGGTCCTGTTATATCCAGATGCTGACTCTTCGTACCTTTCAATTTACTCTGTCTCTTAAGACACATTGCTGTCTCAGCAAATTGCATAAGTGAAGGGTTTGGGGTTTGGAGGTAAAGACATATTCCTAATCTGAAATGATCTGTGAATAACAGCTAGAGTCAGTTTTAATATGGGAAATTTGAAGAGGGGCTCCATAGGATAAGAATACACTTAGCTTGTATTGTGACAGCTTAAAATTTAATTTTCTCTTCTTGCAGTAAGTACAAATGGATCCTAGGTGAGGAACCTGTGGAGAAACGAAGAAGGCTCCAGAATGAGATGACAACACCTCCTCTAGATTATTCTATGCCTGGCCCTTACAGGAGGGTAGAGGCAGCAGTTGCCTACCCAGAAGGGGAGAACAGCCATGATAAATCGAGTTCTGAGAGAAGCACACCACCATACCTTTCCCCAGAATACCCCGAAGCAATGAAGAATACCAGTCAGAGTAGGGAGGTCTCAGTTCTGTATGCAGGGGCCCAAGACCAGCACCAGGGCTCCCTGCTCCCTGAAGAATTAGAAGATCAGATGCCAAGATTGGTGGCAGAAGAATCTAACAGAGGCAGCACACACCTAAACAAGGAGGAAGTAAGCAAGGGACCTTTTGTAGCTGTTGTCGGTGTTGCAAAAGGTGTTAGAGATTCAGGAGCTCCCATTCAGCTGATCCCTTTTAACAGAGAGGAGCTTGCTGAGAGGAGGAAAGCAGTTGAATCCTGGAACCCGGTGCCTTACTCTTCTGTGGCCTCTGCTGCAACTCCTGCTGCAGCTGTTGTGGAGAAAGGAAGAGGCTCTGAGGAGAGCGGAGGTCGTCATACACCAAAGATGAAGAACCAAAGAGAGCTAGAGGAACTGAAGAGAACCACAGAAAAGTTGGAACGTGTTTTGGCAGAAAGGAATATGTTCCAGCAAAAGGTTAGAGTAACACCTTACCACTAGGAATGAGAGGCCATTGTAACCAAGGAACCAGAGAGATGGAACTCCAATGATCTCATGTTCTGTGGCCTTTAAACAGAATAAGCCATTGAATGATCCTGTGGTATATCTCAGATTGAGTGAACCCTAATGGGCTTCCCTCCTATATTTGGGGTTTGAAAAGGTCCATAGTAGAATATGTTTAGAGAAATCACAGGGTGAATATATTCAGGAAAATTTGGGGCACTCTCTTTAGCTTTCACTAGTATGTGGGGTCATTGAATTTCTGTTTCTTGGACTGCAGGTGGAGGAGCTGGAACAGGAGAGGAATCACTGGCATTCTGAATTCAAGAAAGTCCAACATGAATTGGTGACCTATAGTACCCAGGAGACAGAAGGCTTGTACTGGAGCAAGAAACACATGGGCTATCGCCAAGCTGAGTTCCAGATTCTGAAAGCTGAGCTGGAAAGAACCAAAGAGGAAAAGCAGGAACTAAAAGAGAAACTGAAGGAGACAGAGACACACCTGGAAGTTCTGCAGAAGGCTCAGGTCTCCTACCGGACCCCAGAGGGAGATGACCTAGAAAGGTTAATTACTAGGGTTTAGTAATCAGCTTGTGAGTGCTAATGGGAAGCCTCCCTTAGGACCCCTCCCGCCCCCCCCCCCGCCCCATTACTGGTCATAGATAAGGGAAGAAGCCTTAATTAATTCCTAGGCCACCAAGGATTGAGCAATCGCTTCTTAGAGAGCTGCAGCCAACCTCCCAGTGCTTGGTGGCATTGTGCTTTCTTCTTTCTTTCTAGCTAATGGAAACGTAATTGTTGAGAAATGTAGGCCTGTTTTGAAGGAGCTTCATTTTGTTCTGTTGGCTAACGACTTCATGTCATCTCTTCTCCTGTCCCTCACTCCATCATACAGGGCTTTGGCAAAGCTTACGCGGCTGCGTATCCACGTCAGCTATCTCCTTACCTCTGTCCTCCCTCACTTGGAGCTTCGTGAGATCGGGTTTGACTCAGAACAAGTGGATGGGATCCTGTATACGGTGCTGGAGGCAAATCACATACTGGATTGAGCACCAGATACTCTATATCCCCTTTTCTACCCTATTCTTTCCTCCCTCCCTCTCAACACCTCTCTCTCTCTCTCTCTCTCTCTCTCTCTCTTTCTCTCTCTCACTCTCTCTCTCTCTCACCCTTATGCCTTACGTGGAGAATCTTTGAGTAAATCCTGGCTCTTAATCAGTCTGCTTCTTATTCAGTCTTGGTGTGGAGAAAGAGGCTAGTTAAATAGGCTTTCAAGAGTTCCAGGAATGGAAAAGCAGTAGTCACCAAACCAGGTGACCGGAAAGCTTTAACTTTCATGACTCAGATACTTGGCCAATTTCATATCCTTTCTGAAATGATTTGTATTCATTTAGGTTAAATCAGTCAGCAGATATTGGGTCCAATGTACCAGGTGTTTGGGTTCAAGTGAAGAAGTATAACTCATGGTTTCAGCCTTCAAGGATCTAACAATCTAGCTGGAAACACAAGACATACACCAGGTTAACTGACTTGTACAGTGAGTGGTACAAACATGATAGAGAAGTTCTGGAGGAGGAAGGTCAAGGAAGGCATCACATCAGAAATGGGAGCTAAACTAAGGTTTGTTTAAAGAATGGGCATAACAGCACAGTTAACAACGGTTGTTCTTTACATGGTAGGACTATGGTTGATATTTTTTTTCTTCTTCCTATCTTCCTGCCTTTCCAAATTTTCTATAATAAACCTGTTATTCTTCTTACATTGGAAAAATAAATCGTTTTTTTAAAAAAATGAGTAGGCTTGGATTTAGATATCAAATGAAAGACTGTGTGAAAATATAAGGTAATTTTTATATTTATAATTTATGTTGTATTTAGCATTACCTCTGGAAGAATAACATGAAAGAAAGCATGGAAAAAGCTGGAATGTAAAAAATGTGTCTGGTAGGAGTGATGGGTTAATGTAAAGGGAACTAAGGTTAAATCATGACCCACCTACCCACCTGCCTCTGTGGTATTTGCATTTTAATGAGGAATTCTTGAAAAAGAAATCTTCAAGGCTCAACATTTTTAAATGTGTATCAGCACAACTATGGGATTTAAGGTAGTGGTGGGGGAGGTATTTTAGAGCAGCGAGATCTATTTGATATCCCTCAGAATGCACCTCCTACCTACTCTTCAGGCTAGTGCTGATGAGGGGTAGATCTTACATTATCAGAAATAGTAAAACTTACACTCTTTTAAAAGTAGACATTTTATTTATTCATTTCTTTATAGTATTTATATAGTGCATACTCTCCGGAGAGTTCAAGGTACTCTTCAAAAGGCTTTGACCAATGAACACATAAAAATATACCAGCAGTGAAAAATAGGAAGTAATGGAGAAAAGGGAGGAGGTGGGATCAAGCAGTCGCAAAAGGATTAGCTAGTCCGGAGGGATGTTTTGGGTGGTCGTTTTATTTCTCCTCTGCAGAGTTACTTCAGAAGACTCTCCCAAACTTACTTGAACTTTTTAAAAAGGAGGCCCATCGTAGATATTCCAGTGGGACTGCAAGGGAGTAACGGGGAGGCTAGAGCCACGCTTCACCAGTAGAATGAGTGCTGAGAGATAGCCCCGCCCCCTTCCCTCACCTCTCTGCTGGCTCTTGCCTGCCATGTGATGAACTCTCACGTCAGACAGACCATGATACGGAAGGCCCTGGTTGTCTAAATGTAAGTTTACTGAGAGAAGGCGGGTAGCACATTCAGCCATTCTCTCTGGGATACTTGTTCTCCAGATGAGAGCTATGAAACGGTGGGACTTTGCACAGATAGGGACAACGTGGAGGGGAGGGTGGTTCCGGGGGAAATTCAGAGCATTGGAGATTCAGCCTGAGAGAGATGATGTGGGCGGGGCGGGTGCTGGGTCAGCGGTGGAGCAGAGTAGGAAGGAGGTCAGGCAGTTGGGCTTCAAAATGAGCAAAGGGGAAACAGTTTAACTCAACTCTACTTGTGCTTACTCTCAGCCCATTTCCTAGTCTGTGGCCTCAACCCCAAAGTGCTCCTTCCAGCGAGAGTTAGCTGTGCGAGTTCATTCCCTGCAGTACCAGAGCTACCTCTCTGTTACCTGTTTACAGTGAAACCTTACCAGCGTGAGGTCCCTTTAAGCAAAGTTAAATGCAGCAGTGGAGCAATTGAAAAGTGTCACCCAGCCTTAGCAGAGGTTATGACGTAGCGTGGAGGCAAAAGAAAAAAAAAGTTGGGTGCCTCGTTCTGGCTATCCTGTTAGGTTAACATAATCATAATTCTCCTTCAGTTTTTCATTTCCACAGTCAACACTTAGGTCCTTACTACCTCATGCCTTCCTAATTGAAAGATTCCTAGCTGGCCTCCCTTGTCTCCAATTCTCGTTCATTTAGTCTACTCTACTCTCTGTCACTAAATTGCTTTTAATGACCTCATCAAGTTAGGCCTCTGCTCAACGACTTGCCAGCGCTTTCAGTTGTCCGCCGAGTACAGTACGAATTCCCATCTGGCTTCAACCCTGCTCTCTAGACTCTTCCAACATTCCAAATGCCAACCGTGTTCCATCCAAACTGAACTAGTTTTCAGTTTCTGAACCTGCCTTGAGATTTTCTCCTTTTCCATCTTTGCCGTGTTCCATCCCCTTTGCCTGGAATATTTTCCTTCATTATCCTTCCTTTGGCTCTAAAATCACTTTTTTCCTGAAAATTCCTCCGATTAACCTAGCCAGGTACGACATTTTCTTTGAACATGCAAGTTTTGTGTCACTTAGGCTCTTATCACAAGTGTCCTTATCCTGTGCTCCCCATTAGAAAGCTCCACATTCAAATAAATTCAACTGCCTACTTGACATGTACACTTCTATGTCTCACAGACATTTCAAATAAAACATGTTAAAAAACAGTGACACACACACCCTGGAACTGTTCCTTCCCCCAATTTTACTCATTTTATAAAATGGCACCTCCACCCACCCAGTTGCTTAAGCTAGAAACCTGGAAGTCATCCTTAATTTTCCTCTTCTAGTCCCACACATCCAGTCTGTCAGAAAGTCGGTCAATTCTGTCTTCAAAGTGTATCTTGACTCCACTCATTTTTATCACATCTACCTTAGTCCAAACTACCATCATCTCCCATAGATAATTGCAACTCCTAACTGGTTCCTTGTTTCCGCTCTTGTTCCCACGATTGTCTTATCACTACAGCCAGAGTGATTTTTTTTTAAGAAGTACACATCAGAACATGTGACTCCCCGCTTAACGCCCTTCCACTACTTCTCATTGCACTTAGAATAAGATCCACACTCCTTACTATGTCCTACAAGAGCCCTGCCTGTTTCTTCTACTTAGTCTCCTGCAACTCTTCTTCATATCTCGCTTTTCCCCTTGCTCACTGTGCTTTTCCCACAGAAATAGTTCAGGCTCTTACTTAAATAGAGACTTTCCCCATACTGTTTCCTCTCTTGGAATGCTGTGTGTCCAGTCTTGGCATGGTGGACTCTTCCTCATCCTTCAGGCCTTAGTGTTACCAACTTTTCTCAGACAGGCCTTCCCCAGCAGCCATTTTTCTCCATCTACCCAATTCTATCACTTTTTCCTGTTTTGTTGAATCCATAGCACTTCTCACAATTTGCAGTCACATATTTGGCCGTTTAATTTCATGTATTCAACAGATATTTATTGGGTACCTACTGTGTGCTGTGTGATATACAGTGGAGAACACAACACGCGGTTTCTGTCTTCCCTCACTTCCATGAGGGGAAGGGCCACGCCTGTTTTTTCCAATCACTGTACCCCAGAGCTTATCATGGTACCTGGTATATAGGAGATGATCAATGGTTGTTACTGAACAAGTTAATGATGGAAACTGTGTTTTGTTCATATCTGCATCTCCCTCAAGAGCCTGAAACAGTGCCTCGTTTGTAGAAGGGGTTGGATAAATACAGTATGAGTGAGGTAGATAACAATCCTGGGCATTAAATTCTGAAAATGAAAGCCTGAGACAGTAAGTGCTACAGGTTATGGGAGGCCTAATGTTTCTCTTTAGCTGATCTTTGATTTGGATAATTAGAAAGGCTATCCAGGAGAAAGGGAGTATGGGTGACAAATATTTGAATATTGTCACAAGGAGGCTCCCTAGATTTCAATTTTAAAATACTGAAAATTACAGAATGTAATCAGAAGAAGTTTATAGAGACCAGATCTTGAGAATGAGAACTCAAAGGGAAAAAAATTCTGAGGAATCTTCTGCTCATTTTCCCAAGAGCAGTGATAGTTTATTTCAAGGGAAGAAAGAGGAGCTATCCTCTTTCAAAGGACAGACAGAACACACCTCAAGGAAATACAGTCATACCTCGTTACCTCGTTTTATTGCGCTTTGCAGATGTTGCGATTTTTTTTTTTCTTACAAATTGAAGGTTTGTGGCAACCCTGTGTGGAGCAAGTCTATCAGTGTCATTTTTCCAACAGCATTTGCTCACATCATGTCTCTGTGTCACATTTTGGTAGTTCTCATGACATTTCAAACTTTTTCACTGTTATTTTATTTGTTACGGTGATCTGTGATCAACAATCTTTGCTGTTCCTCACTGAAGGCTAAGATGATGGTTAGCATTTCTTATTAATAAAGTTTTTTAATTAAGTATTTTTAATTAAGGTATGTACATTGTTTTGTTAGACCTAATGCTATTTCACACTTAATAGACTACAGTATAGTGGAAACATAAGTTTATATGCCCTGGAAAACCAAAAATTCCTGTGACTCTCTTTATTGAGATATTTACTTTATTGCAGTGATCTGGAATTGAACCTG
This sequence comes from Stenella coeruleoalba, assembly GCF_951394435.1. NCBI lineage: Eukaryota > Metazoa > Chordata > Mammalia > Artiodactyla > Delphinidae > Stenella > Stenella coeruleoalba. Next base: position 86,782,780 of record NC_137152.1, on the reverse strand, counting down.
AAATATCTATGAGGTATACCTGTAAGTTCCCCACACAAGTTAGCAAATCAGTACAAGTACAGTCAACCCACCAAATCTGTGAGTTCTGCATCCACGAATTCAACAAACCATAGATTAAAAATAGATTTTTTTAAAAATCCAGAAATTTCCAACAAGCAAAACTTCCATTTGCCTCATTCAGGCAACTGTTTACATAGCATTTACATTGTATTTACAACTATTTACATGGCATTTACATTGAATTAGGTATTATAAACTGGAGATGATTTAAAGTATACGGGAGGATGTGTATAGATTTTATGCAAATTGAACACCATTTTATCTAAGGGACTTGAGCATCCTTGGATTTTGGTGTCCGATGGGGATCCTGGAACCCATCCACCACAGATACAAAGGGACAACTGTATGTACATGCTTGTTGGATGAACACATGGGCACCTACCAGAGGACTAGATCAGAGACTTTGAGGCCCCAGGGGACAGGAAGATTTGCTTGCCCAAGTCCAGTGACTGCAAATAATCTGGGGTAACAATTTAGAGAGAGGGGCTTAATTGACAGGCTCTCAGTTCCCAAGAGTAATCTCCAGATAGAACATGTTTCAGAGTTCTGTACTATGCATTAAAACCTCTTTCTGTAGTATTGTGTTAGGAATAAAGCACTGGGGTATGCCCAGGAAAGCTAGGGGTGAGCTCAAGCTAAGTCAAGTGTAATTTCCCCAAAAGAATAACTTGTGCTTGGTGACAAGGACATCCCTAACTCACAAATTACCTTAGGCAGAGAGGAAATTCAGGAACCATACTTTCTGATTCCAAAGTCAGGGCACATGGTTGGATAATAAACTACACAACTGGAAAGAATTGACTTAGATACTCTTGGGTATGTTAAAGCTTTAGTCATTAAGTGAGACATAAAGAGCATTCATTTTCTAATGGAAAATAAAATCTGCAAGAGTAATGTGTTTTGTTAATTGCCTCTATACCTAAACCCAAAGTTTTGATGTGAATCTCCAGAAATCCCCAACACACTTTTAGATAGTGGTTCAAATGTTTCGGTGCCACGTTCCATACATTTGCCCGTTGAGTCCTCAGGGACAGGCAAGATGACTTTAGGCAGAGGCTCAGGAAAGTGTTCACAAAGGCCTGATCTTCCAGATGGGCTATGGAAACCTGTAAGGATTGGAAAGGTGGAGGTGTGTGGGGAGGGTTTTCCAGGTGTAGGGAATAGTATAAGCAAAGTCACAAGACTGGGTGTGGGGTGAATAAGGGAACGCCCAAGAAGGTTTGAGGAATAGTGAATTATTCGATTTGGAGCATAAGGAACAGAATGGACCAAGGGCTTGGAATGCCAGCAAGAGCGGGGGCTGCCCTAAATCTGTTTAACAACGGAGCCTCCGTAGGATATGAATTAGGAAAGTGGCTAATGGAATCTCCCCACTTGTTGAGTTTGGGAAATTAAGCCTAGTTTGCAGTTCCCCTGGACTAAGCTTTTCTCTAGCAGTGGGACGTGATGGGTTATGATTCTGTTCCACCTCAGATTTTTACAAATCTGGATGAAGGTCAAAGAGCCATCACCACCCCTTTCCTCTCCAACTTCTCAAGTCTGTTTTGCCCCTGGCTTCTGTTAATGGAATCTGATGAGTAGAAGCCTATTCAAAATCTTCAAGGTATTCATTCAGACTTTGGGGAAGAATCTTAAGAAGTTTTGTCCTGGGAAGGAATATCCCCTTGCTAATGCAGATTCTGATCTGTGGTAGAAAATATACTTTGTCTGCCTCCTTTCCCCAAAGACACATACATTTTAGTGTGACTTTGGCACAACTTTTTAGGTCACCTATGCTTAGAATACAGTTAACCATTTGCTGAGGACCTACTATATGCCATGACCACACTGAGAGGCAGGTATAATCCCCATTTTACAGATGAGGAAACTAAAGCGTGAAGAATTGAAGTGACTCTCCGAAGACTACACAGCTAGAGTGCGGCTAACGAGCCTCCAGGCTCTTTTCCCACTATACCATACTATCTTGAAAACGATCAGTCTCGTCTTCTACCTCTTGATAAGAAAATGCTACAGCCAGCCCACACTAATAGGAATTTCCAAGGAAGAAAGTTCCACAATCCCACACAATGTTTAACTGCCCTCATGATCAGGAAATCGTTCACTCTGTAACGAATATCCCTCTAAACAACGTGGAAATTCATTTCCTCTTGACTGGGTTTTTCACTCAGGGCTGTCGCTTGGCAGCTTTCCTGATATCAAAACAGCCACCAAGATCCTATTCTTACACTCCAGGAGGTCTTGGACTTGTTGGCCTCTGCCTTTGAGTGTTCTCACTGGCTCCTTTGCACCACCCCCTCCAGACAGTGCTGAGTTGGGCAAATCTCTTTGGGAGTGAGAAAGTGACACTTGAGAACATATTGGTTTATTATTACACATGGAGGAGTAAAATTAACCACACGAGGTGCCTCTGGAATTGCCGAGGGGAAGGTGGCACCACCTTTCTCATCTTGTCTGCCTTTCTCTTGAATCCTACCTCATCTCCATTCTTAAAGCTGTTGAACCATTTAGTTGAAGGGTGTGTGTGTTACTCAGAGAAGTCCCCTGGTCCCCCAAATTCCAGTGTCCGTAGTCTCTGAATTAGTGTTCCTTTTTTTTTTTAACTCACTAGACTCATCTTCTCATTCTGGCTCCTTCAAGAACGAAACTGAGAAACTAGTGCAAGTTCTGGCGTTAATGGTCAATCTGTGGCTGAATGTGTGTTTCTTCCCAGAAAATATACTTGCTTTTTAATCAGGGCGTTCAGTGCCTTTAAAACCAAGGGAGCAGGATCTTCACCGTGTCATCAGATATCCTTTGTGGGGCTGCTGATCCACCTTCTTGCATCCAGTTGGGTAATTCCAGAAACAAATTCAAGTCAAGAGCATCTTCTCTTTGTACTTTTGGTGTGACTGGCCTTTCTCCTGAGCAACGCAAACAGAACTTTGTCAAATATCACAGACTCTGAAAGTGCTATTGGAGAAAAGGGATTAACCACTGAAATGCTGGGTTGCCTGCCACACTACTCACACTCCTTTGGCATCTAGTTGCACATCCCGTTACACTCCCTAATATGTGTTTGAAAGCACGTGAGTTTTCTCAGTGTTTTCTCCACAAGGCCATGTCTGCGAAGAGAAACTTCTTCACAGCCCTCCTGGGAAGTGACTTGTGAAGCGGTGAGAGGGTGCTGTTCTGGAGGAATGGGACTTCCAGGATAACAGAAAAGCAGCACCTGATGATTTGCCCTTGCATGGTGACTTCCTGCTTCGTCAAACCCTAAGAGACTCCTGCTTCTCTTGTGGAGAAGTGAGGCCTAGAGCAGGGAAGTGTAGGCAAGTTTTAACTAGGAAACCCTGAGCTGCAATCCTCAGGAAGGTGGTAGGTTGTGTGAGGTGGAGGGGTAGTCAGACGACAGCTTCTATATTGCTGTGCCTGATAACAGCCTGTTAATATTTTATCAGTGATCACATCACAGCATGTGGGGAGCCACCACTTAGGGCCAAAGAGAGAGATAACCTGCTGGACTTCCTGTTTGAGGTCTCCCCTGCTCCTTCCCGTTGAGATAACAGAACTTCTCATCAAAGCTGGGAGCCGCTCGCCCGGGGAAGCGAGACCAGGCTAGGCGAAGGCCAGGCTTCAGCCAGTTGAGGAGGAGCCCATGGGCTTCCCAGCCCGGGGCCTCCATGTCCCGGAGTGGGCAGCTACAGGCACGAAAGAATACCCCGTCCGTGAGCCTAGGGCTGAGTGGGAGAGAACAGTTGTCCCTGCGAGGCCTCAGTTGGCTTCCTTTAGCACTGGGCCCCTCCTCTCTCCTCTCTCCCTTCTCCCACGTCTGTGTTTGTCCTCTGTGCCAGAGCCAAAAGGCCTCAGGTTACCTGGATGGGCACTGCCTCTGCTGCCCCCAGCAGTTTCCGGGAGCCCTGCCCAGGAGAAGGAGATGAGGGGGGAGGGGCTGAGCCCCAGTGTCAGTCTTGCCGTTAGAGCCACTTAGGGTGTCCCAGGAGCTCCTAGGTTCGCTGTGCATTGTAGCCCTGCTTCCTCCTTAGCACTGCCCTCTCCCCTATTTCTCTATTTCCCATGGCCCATCAGCTGGAGGAAGCAGTTTCTTTTGATCATCCTTCCCCCAGAAGCTCAAGTAGTTGCCAGACCCTCATTTCCTATGGGCTGGGATTTGAGGGGATTCACAAACCGTTTTTAACTAGCCCCTGACGCACCCCATCTTACGAAACCTTTTCCTTATCTCTCACAGGACAGACCATATCGCGCCTGGTACCACAGGTAGGTGTGCATGTCTTATGTCTCCCTTAGATCAACTGCAGCCTCCTACGAGGCACAGATTTTACCTTGTTCACCCTTGTCACCCTCAAAGCCTTCAGCACATTGCCTGCCACCAGGTGAGAGCGCAGTTAGTGTGGGCCGGCTGGTAGCTCGCCGGCTAGAGTGCTAGCTGAATGGCTGTTTGACTGGCTGAATGCAGGTCTCTCAGAGAGCTGGAGTTTGTCTTTCCACCAAGAAGCCAGTTTCGGCCTCCTCCTCCCCTATTAATGATCACATAGCAGTGGGTCACTAGGGCCCCCAGGGGGAGAAAATATGAGTCACGCCATTATCAGAGGAATGAGGGAGGGCAGAAACATCTCTCCTTGTGCAAGGGTCAGAACCATGAGGCCAGGGAATAAACACAATGGCCTTCACTATCCCCTGGGTCTGTGGCTAATCTAAATTACTTTATGATGGAAGGCAATGGGGTGAGCTGAAAGCTGTTCAACTTGGACCCAGACTCTGGGAAACTATCTAGAGCAAGGCTTTTCTTGCTCAACCAGCCAAAGAGAACAGTTGATCTTTATCAGGTCTGCCTTAGTTTTTCTACTTGAGGATGAACTTCTAACTCCTTCCCTAGAATCCTCCCAGATTAAAAGGAAGGAGGACCTCTCTCAGCCAGCCTCAGCCTAAGAGGAAGGGAAGCTCTGTGCCCTATTTTCCTCAAAAGCCCCTACACTGCAGTGACAGACAGGGGCAGGGGGGCAGCAGCAATCTGAAGGCAAAATCCCAGACCCGTGTTGCTGTGCGAAGAGTTTCCAAGCTTATGTTCAGACTCTGACACTCTGTGGCTTCAGGGAATTTACTCACCTCCCCGGACCTCCGTTCTGTCTCCTGTAAAAGACCTGCTTCACTGGGGGTATTTGGAGGATGCAGTGAAATCGTGGGTCTGAACGCGCTTTGGCTGCCAGGTGGTGGGTCATCAGAGCCCGTATCAGACTGCTGCCCACTCAGCACAGCACAGTCAGGAAGGCAAATCCATTTTCCAGCCTCCGTGGCCCCCAGTCAAGGACTCCGGGTTTCCTGGTACCAGAGCAGAGGCATGACCTCTTATTAAACTTCTGTCCAAAGAGCCCTTTCTCTCCACCCTCACCCCTACCTGCCACTATTCCCTCTAAATGGGCTTGGATGCTGCGGTCCTAGCGTCTGCAACAAAAAAGGCCCACCTCAGGAATGCAAGTGTAGTGCCTCTTATAACAGGCTCCTTTGCGTTGAGGCCCACTAGGTCTGGGGACTGGGGAAGCTGAGACTTGTAGGGCTCCAATCTTGTCAGTGTAGCCACAGTTAACATGTTTAAGAATCAAGCTTGGTTAATTCCCAGTGAGGTTAGAACAGGGCCAAATCACTGGCCTCCCAAACTCCTACACCTTCAGAGGTAGAGGAATTGGAGCTAAGGTGTCATGTCTTATTCAAATGTAAGCCTGGCATCCCTGGGATGGGACAGCTAGCTGGGCCAAGGCTGGCCCAGTGGCCAGCACAGCAGGAGGGGCAGTTCCAAGTGGTTCACTTGGTGAATTGGGTCTGTTCTCCCAGATTCCCCTCACGGGAGACCCGGAGGGCGTATGTGTCCCCGATGTTACCTTGCTGGCCACACACGTTGTTTTCCTCAGACAACTTGGGACCTCTGGCAGACTCTTCGTTTTGGCTGTGAATATTGTTGGATCGGCAATGTCCTGTTTTGGGAGTCAGGAGACTGGGGCACTAACACCAGCCGTGTGGCCCTGGGAAAATCTCTTTACTGATGTGGGCCTTAGTTTCCCCATCCGCCAAATGGAGATTTTCTGATCTATTTCACATTCCTCATAATGGTGGCTCAGAGCTGAATGGAATAAACACATGGCCTTTTTTTTTTTTTTTGCGGCACGCGGGCCTCTCACTGCCATGGCCTCTCCCGCCGCGGAGCACAGGCTCCGGACGCGCAGGCCCAGCGACCATGGCTCACGGGCCCAGCCGCTCCGTGGCACGCGGGATCCTCCCGGACCGGGGCACGAACCCGCGTCCCCCACATCGGCAGGCGGACCCCCAACCACTGCGCCACCAGGGAAGCCCAACACATAGCCTTTTAACAAATAAATGAAACAACTGTTGTGAGACGGGAGGATCCCTGGACGTTATGAAAAGGTTAATGTTTCCCTGGGAAGAGGGAGGGTGTCCTGCTTTCTTTCTTTTTATTTTTTTTATTTTAATTTTAATTTTTAAAATTTACTTATCTTTGGCTGCGCTGGGTCTTTGTTGCTACACGTGCGCTTTCTCTAGTTGTGGGGAGCGGGGGCTACTCTTTCGTTGCGGTGCGCAGGCTTCTCATTGAAGTGGCTTCTCTTGTTGTAAAGCATGGGCTCTAGGTGTGCGGGCTCAGTAATTGTGGTTCGCAGGCTCAGTAGTTGTGGTTCGCGGGCTCTAGAGCTCAGGCTCAGTAGTTGTGGCTCCCGGGCTTAGTCGCTCCACGGCATGTGGGATCTTCCCGGACCAGGGATCGAACCCGTGTCCCCTGCGTTGGCAGGCAGATTCTTATCCACTGCGCCACCTGGGAAGCCCTGTGTCCTGCTTTCTTAACGTCTCCAGTAAAGTCTAGAATTTTCTATCCACCCAGTGGGGAGAAAGGCCAATTTCCATTCTACCCTCCCCTTCGCCCAATTCCCTCAGTCACACCTGCCCTGTCTGAATTAATTTGTATTAATAAAACAGTTACTCAATCAACAAGTGTTTATTGATCGCCTACTGTGTGCCCAGCACTCTTACAGATAGTCTTGGAAATATAGACAAGTCTGAGATATGGCCCCTACCCTCCAAGAGTTTACAATGTACTTGTGAAATCAGTTACATGCACATGGAAATATAAGTATCCATCAAAAATTGTGAATGATAAGCATCAAAGAGTGAGTTTTACACTGAGGGTTAGAGGACGGAGGGGTAGGATAGGGACGGAGTGGTCAGTGGAGGCTCAGTGAAGGAGGGGTGCCGAGCAACTTCTCCAACATGAGGAAGACTTGGCTAAGGGGAGAGGGCCTTCCCACTTAGGGCAGGAGCTTAAATATAGGCAAGAAGGTAGAACTGTGAAAGGCATGTCACAGACAGTCACTGGGCCCCTCCTGCTGGCACTGAGGTTTGGAGAGGTGTACTGGAGTTTGTCAGAAGCTGGTCATGGTCAAGCTTTCGGTTTGTTCGTGACTCCCACCCCGCCCCGCCCCACCCCCAGGGGAAATGGGGCATTTTTAGACCTTGGAGCTGGAACCGGCTGCCTGGGAATCATTCTCGACTCTTCCATCTCAACTGAAATCCCAAGCAGCAGCTCAGCTATCACTCAGATGAGGGCCTTCTAGCAGCTCTACCATATCTGGTGAAGGATGGTGGAGAGAATATGAAGGTGGCTGACAGGGGGCCCATCTGGGGCTCTGGTCTGTCAGAGACTCTGCAGTGCTCTGTGGGCAGACCCCGGGGGCCTGATCTCAGCCTTTGGGCTGATTCTCCGTTAGGCCTGAAGACTCTCTGGGGGCTGCCTCTCTGGCCCAATAGAAATACCCACTGAGGTTCCCACACATGTCCACCCAGCTTCTTAGATACCCAAGTTCTTATTCTCTCTCGGGCAGCATCAAGGAGTGGTGCCTTCCTGAGTCCCCACCTGCTCCCATGCTGTCATCCCCCAGCCAAGGGCCATCTCTACAAAAACCAGTTTCCTGTTCCTAAAGAAACCATTGTGTAGGCCCTTTAACCTCGTTGTTAGCCAGGTCAAAGGGAGGCAGGGGCTTCAGTGAACGTTGGAGCTGGAGCTTCTGAGGGAGTTCCTCAGTAGAGTCAGAGTCTGCTGCCACCTTGTGCGTCCCACCACAGTTTCTTTCCTTGTGCTCTCCTCTAGCCGGGGGCTAGAGCCCTGGGCCATGATTCTGCTCTTTTTTTTTTTTTTTTGGTCCTCGGCTTCTTCTCCGAGGCTGCCCTCCCCGTCTCATTCTACACCCAGCTGCTCTCTGTTCCCTCCATACTGTGGGATGGCTTTATTTCGGTTCATACACAAACCAGTCTAGACACTGTGGAGTCATAACAAGAGTGGGATGGACGAGGCTCCAGGGCCCATTACTGGCCAATCAGTTTCTCTGCAGGGAGGCTTGAGAAGGAGGTTAGCGCCATGCCCACGGAACCCGCCACTTCTTCCCACCCACCCCCATCCCCCAGCAATGAGCTAAGAGCCAACCTCAGCAAGAGGAAGGGTCTTTGATCACAGAGAGGGTCAGTCAGTGGCATGTGATTAGTGGGTTTGGGGATGGATTCCCAGGTAAAGCAGAAGGTAAAGGGGAGACTCTGGGGCCTGGCCTCAGGGGGGAGTGGAGTGGAGTTGAGGGTTGGGGACTCAGGGTGGGAGATGGGGAGCCAGGATGAAGGAAACAGAAAGTCTGACTTGACAAGCATCTTGACAGTTCAGCCTGCACGCTGTCACACCAGCTCCCATTCCTGCCTTTGCTCGATCCAGTGGCCAAAGTCAGTCTATCCTCAGCAGCACCTTCTGACACGATCCAGTGGCAACGTCCCTCACCTGTGGCCCTGGGGGAGGCTGTCTACTGGTTTTCACAGACCCAGCCACCCCCGAGCTCTGGCCCCTGGTCCTTCACACATACCCTGTCAGGCTGTAGGAGTTAAACTCACTCTTGCCTTTGGGTGGTTGACCAGGCCTTGGAGAGCTCCTAGTGGCCAGGGGCTGGGCCTGGTAGGCATCGTAGTAGTTGGACCGATTTCCCCGGGGCGAGCAGGAAAAGCAGAGGATGATTCCAGCTACCAGGGAGAACAGGGAGGAAATAATGCCCAAGTAAAGAGCCTCTCCGATCTCAAATTTCATGCTGTCAGGCACCAGTGGGGAGTAGAAGTCCCGCAAGATCCCGTGAAGATTCCAGACAACAGGGATGAAGCCCAGGAGGCCTCCAAGGATGAAGAAGACTCCGCCCACCACCGCCACTCTGTCTTTGGCTCGGGACTCTTGGCAGAAGACTGTGCATCTCATGCCCACCACAGAGACAATGCAGGCCAAGGAGGAGATTGCACTGGACGTCACCATCATGGCCTGGGCAGCCTGGATGTCAGCAGGCAGGCCCAGCATGGTGCTGTAGATGTCACACTGGGTGATGCCTGTGCTGTGCGTGGCACACTCCATCCAGAGGCCCTTGGAGAAGCCGACTGCGGTCACGATGCTGGCGCCGACGTAAGAGCTTGTTCGCCAGCTGGGGAGTAGCATGGCAACCAGGGTTCCCAACAGCCCCAGCAGGCCCAGGATGTAGCCCACAAGTTGGAGGCCAAGAGAGGCCATGGCAGACCTCTCAGTAGATGCGTCTTCAGGGCCTGCTCCCTCGTCTTCTGGCTGTAGCTCTTCCTCCTTAGATCCCGGGCTCTAATCCCTCATTTCAGAGTGTCTGTGCCAGGCCGACTTCTCTCCTCCTTACAAGTGTCTGTGGGTGGCCACGGGCAGGCTCAAGAAGGCATCTAGAAGACCTAAAAAAAATCCATAAACCAGATTAAATATTGACCAGAAGCTTATGAGAAACCAGAAAATGCTGGATGCCTTTTGACCTTTGTTATCTTCTTTAGAAATAACACATGAGAAAGAAAAAAAAAAAAACTTTGAAAGTGGAGCCAAAATGTCATCGGCTCCTGCGTAGGTACATGCTTTAGATTGGCAGCCAGACAAAGCCAGGGGCCAGACAAGTGGCTGCTTTCCGAGAAGGTGGTGATGCCATTGTCGGTTGTGGTGACCGTGTTAACTCCAGGTCAGGCTGTAGGCTGGCTCCGCCTCCAAGGCATGCTGTTTAACGCATTACCTGGCAACAGTGCTACGGGGCCCCTCAATTGCACACCGGTGCCAAACCCCAGGAGACTGGAGGAGGAGAAACAGACCCTAAGGTATAGCCTTGGACTCTAGGTTCTTAGAGGCCTCTTGAATCTCCAGCAGCCTGGAGAGCAATGGTCTAGCCCTGGGTCATCCTGCCCATGGTGAAAGTTGACTCCAGGGCAGGTTGAGGCAGGCAACGAAGCATCTGTCTACACTCTCAGAGTTCAAGTCCTCCCAGCCCTGCCCAAATCCCCCTCCACAGGCTAGCCTGAGGCCTCCCACGTGTATAACACACCCAGACATTTCCTGTCTGCTCTCCTAATAGTTGTGCCACCACCCCTAGGCCTCTCGGGTGATGTGGGAGGATTCAGGATTCAGAAAAGGTTGTTCCAGGGCCCGGAGGGAGCCCTGACATTCCCTAGGCTCTTTGTTAGGGGCACTGAGACAAAGGAAAAGGTAGCTGCTCTAGAATAAGGGGACTTGGTAAGAGGCAGGCATGTGAGTCAATCCTTTAGAATCTCAGAGCCGTTCAGGATTTTGCAGTGTTCAATAAGCGTCCCCCTCTCACCGCCCCCAACACTTATCAAGGTTCAAGACACTAAAGGTCAAGGGCACATCCTTCTCTCCATCCACTACAAGACCCTCCAACCCACTAGTTTTTCAAGCCACCACAAGCTGGCTATTCCATTTTAGCCTTCTTCAAGATTTCTCTTTCTGTAATCATCTCTTAAATGCGAGTATTCCTCAGAAATCCATCTTTTGCTCAATGTACATTCTGTCACTGAGCAAACTATCCACCCCCATGACATAACCTCCTGCCCACCCACTGGCACTCCCAAATCTGCATAGACCTTCCTCCTGAGCTTCGAGACTTCCAGAGCAATCACCTATTTAAAATGGCCACCTGGGGGCTTCCCTGGCAGCGCAGTGGTTGAGAATCCACCTGCCGATGCAAGAGACACGGGTTCGAGCCCTGGTCCGGAGAAGATCCCACATGCCGCGGAGCAACTAAGCCCGTGCGCCACGACTACTAAGCCTGCGCTCTAGAGCCCACGAGCCACAACTACTGAGCCTGCGTGCTGCAACTATTGAAGCCCACACGCCTAGAGCCCGTGCTCCGCAACAAGAGAAGCCACAGCAATGAGAAGCCCGTGCACCACAACGAAGAGTAGCCCCCGCTCGCCACAACTAGAGAAAGTCCACGCACAGCAACAAAGACCCAGCACAGCCAAAAATAAATACATAAATAATAAATAAATAAAATGCATTTAAAAAAATAAAATAAAATGTGCACCTGGAAATTTCACAGGCATCTCAAATTGGACATATTCAAAAGAAGACTCATCACCTCTCCCATTGTACCCCTCCCCAAACAGTTCTTCCGTGGGTTCCCTGTGGTCACTGAGTGATACCTCTATTTATCTCCTTGCACCAGACCCAAATCCTGGAAGTGATTCTTGACACCTCTCTCACACTTACTGCTCACCTTCTACTGTCACAGTCTCACCAATTCTTGAAGATACCTCAAATCGATGGCATCCTTCTCTCCATCCCCACTGCTACCTCCACAGTCCAGGGCTTCATCATCCTCTCTCCTCTGGACTATAGCAACGGTTTCTTAACTGGTCTTATTTCCAGTCTTGCCCCCTCCAATTCGTTCTCCATGCTGTTGTTAAGGTGATCTTTCAGCACTAATCTAATCAAGTCTCTGCTCTACATACAACATTCCAGTTGGCTCCCCATCGGCTAAAGGATAAAGTCCAAAACGTGTCTGGACTCTATGACCTGTCGAACTTCATCTCTTGCCATTGCCCTCCGCATGTTCTATGCTCTTGCTGAACTAAGTTACTTTGAGTTCCTCAATCATGTCCTGTTGCCTTTTGCTTCCAAACCTGACCACAGGTTGTTCCTACTATGCAGAATGCCTGGCATTCTTTTCTCTCTGTTTAGCACCTTCTCACCCTTTAGGACTCAGATGTCTTTTCCTCTAGCCTGGGTCAAGTTCCCATCCTCTGTGTTCTTATGGTATCTTGTCTTTACTTACCTCCATCATAGTAATGCTACTACTACTAATACTACTAATAAAATGGCAACACTAACATAGTGTATCCTATGTGACCATTATAAGCACTTTATACATGTTAGTTCAATCATCACAACAACGTCTTGTGGTAGGTACTAATCCCTATTGTATAAATAAGGAAACTGAGATACAGATAATACTTATTTCACTATGTTGCACTCTCCTCTTTATATCCTTATTCTTCCCCACTAGTCTGTGAGCTGCTTGAGGGCAAGGACTGTATCTTATTCACTTTGTATCTCCAGTGCCTTGCACAGTGCATTACCCACCCATTACACACCCAAAGCCAGTGTTCAAAAATGTCCTCTTAATGAGTAAATAAAAGTGATAAAGAGGTTTCAAGGACTATAAGATATAGACTTTCTAAATGAGTCAATGACACTTCAGTGTAAGAGATCAGGGCTGTGCAATTTTGGGAAAGAAGATTGAGAGAGAGGATCAGAGGAAAAGAAGGGAAATGAAGAGGGAGTGGGGAACACAGGAGAGAAAGAGAGAGAGGGAAAGAGAGAGAGAGAGGGAGAGAGAGAGACAGAGTTCCACCATTTTATAGGTTTGTGCATATGTTGACTATCTTGTCTCTTCAACCAAATTCTAAACAATTTGAGGGAAGCAATCGCATATGAAACCTCTGTTGTGCCTCCATAGCATTGGGCACGTGGTTGACAGTCAACACTACTCATCAGTGATGGACATGACAATGCCAGTGTGGATGCCAAGCAGTGCAAAGCAGGGGCAAGAAAACACTTGACGGGAGGTATGGAGGGAAATCTACTTGAATCTCATCTCTGTCACTCATCAGTGGGGACACTGCAAGTCTTTTCCAGCCATTGGTTTTCTTACTGCTAAAACGGGCACAATTCTACCTGATCATGATTGTGCATCTCTGTGGGGCCTTCAGAGCTGCTTGGAAGTCCTTCTGCTTGTCCCTGGTGAGCATCTGCTGGTGACCACTTCAAATGCCTACCACTCTCTTTGAGCTTCCTACTCTACCTATGCGGCTATCACCCTCTCCTCATCATTCTCTTTGCAGCCAAGGTTCTTAAACAAGCCATTTAATGCCGATGTCTCTACTTCTTCCCCCTCCCACTCACTGCTCAACCCTCTGAAGGCAGGCTGCTGCGGTTAGCCCTCCACTGAAAATGTTCTCACTAAGGTTACCAACAATTTCCTTGCCCCAAATTCAGTGGTCCTATCTCTGTCATCTCACCTTGTCCCTCTCCTTCATAAAACTGTCTTCTCGTTTTCTGTAACATCCCTCCCAGTTTTCCCGGCTCCTCAAAATGATTCCTCCAGGGTCTCCTCTATAACTTCCTACTTTTCTACCCACTCTATAAATCTGACTATTCCCCCACCCCAGGGTTTCAGCTAGAGTTCTCTTCTTATTCTTTACATCTTCCACGGGTGACCTCATCCACTCCATCTCTATGCCAATGACTCCTGAATCTATATAACTGGCACAGATCTCTCTTCTGAACTCAAGATGTGTGTATGCAACTGCCTTTGGAATGAGCCCATCTGAACGGTTTAATGGCACCTCAGACTCAACATTTTGCAAAGTTGAAATCATATTCACTCTTCTCTCTCCACTCCCAAACTATTCCTCACACAGTGTTCCCTATCTCAATGGGACTATCACTCATCCAGCAACCCAAGCCAGTCGTCCTTATTTCCTAACCTCTACTTGACCTATAACCAGTTATGAAGTCCTATCAGATCTACCTTCAAAATACATCTTGAATGCATCCACTTCTTTCCATCTGCACTGCCTAGACTTTGGTTCAAACCCTGTATTATCTCTGTCCAGTTGGAAATCTCATAGGCACCTCAAATTGGTCTCTCTAATTCTACTTCTGCCCCACCCCTGCAATCAATTATCCATCCAGCAAACAAGGATCTTTCTAAAATGGAAATCGAATCATTAGTATCACCCCAGCTCTTTGCCATGCTTAAAAAATTTCAGGACCTCTTCATTGCTTTCATGATGAAGTTCAAACTCTCTAGCTCTGGAAACCAGGAAAGCCCTCCAATGTCTGACTCCTGCTTTTTGTTCCAGGCTCATCTCGCACGAATAACCTCCACCCTCATGTTTTATGCTCCAATGTGCATGCGCGCGCACACACACACACACACACACACACACACACACACACACACAATCTAACCATACCTGAACATGTGTCCTTATCTGAAGTTGCCTTTCTCTGTGTCTCCAAACCCTTAAGCATGCTATTCAACCATCCAACATTTGCGTGGGTAATTGCTAGTCATCCTTCAGGACTCATCCTCTCCTTGAAACCTTCCTTTAACCACTCTTCCCACCCAAGCTGGCTTAAATACTTTCCCTTTGTACTCCCTATCCATATCTGAGCTCACCAATCTGAGGGTTGGTGAGCTGCCCTGAGGACTTGGGATGGTGACATAAGAGCCCAGCTTAGGTTTCCCATGGGAGTCGACAGTGACCCCAAGAGGAGAGCCTCTCCCCAGAGCCAATCCTGACTCGATAGGAGGAAATAGGAAAGTGGTTTGGGGCAGGGGGAAGGCAGAATTTTAAAAATGCTATTACTGAGGCTTAGAATCTCTAAAGAGTCTGACGTAGCAGAGCTGAGCAGGAGGAAGAACAAGTCTTTGGAGCTTATTCAACTGGGAGAAATGGCCCAATGGGGTCAGCTTTCAGCCAGGGTCAGGAAGGCAGGGGTGGACAAAATAGGTAGTGGTTGAGTGATGAGCCAGTCTAGATTCTGCTTTGATTTGTGTGATGAGCAGTAGAGGGTTTAGAGAACCAGTCCTGGCCTGAGAACCAAGACTAACTTCTCATCTCGGTTCTGCTGGGAACCTGTTGCGGAAGTCCCCTCACTTCTCCAGGCCCTAGTTTTGATGAGGAAAATGTCTCCCAAGTTTTGAGTCTCAACTAAGGTAATGGGGACAAGAAGCCACTTTGATAAATATGGAAGACTGAACAGTTGTTATTAGAAGCAGGCAGCTTTGAAAGAAACTCCTCTCTCTGAGGGGTCCTCCTAGAAGTCAAGCCCTGGTGTCTCTGGAGGGAGAGACAGAGAACTCTAGGCCTGGCCAGCTGAACTTGTCTTCTGGGCATGAAGCCAACACACTCCATGGCCCAGGGGTTGGGCAAGAAGGCTTCATTTAGGATTCTTACTTAATCTTCCTTAGGGGAGGGATTGGAACTGCAGGAGAGGATTAGGAGGGTCAAGACTGACAGCAGCTCCTGAATTAACCCCTCCTTGCCCTGCTCTTCCCCACTTTTTGCTCCAAGAGTCTTGTGCATGGTACAGTTTCTTTGAGGGTACTTTTCATATGACTCTGTGGGATCAGATAGGTGGGGTTCTCAGGCGCAAGGAAGGATCTGATGTGCTGCTCTGGGGGTGACGGAGGCCACCACAGCCCTCTTCTGTCAGCCAGTCTCATTGCTCCATCCCTTGGTCTCACAGACATCTGAGATACTTGCTTTCCTCTCCACACCTCACCCCCAGCTCCCAAGGGCTCTAGTAGGTGGCAAAGCCATTCCTTTGAAGCCCTATTTTCTGGAAAGCTTGTCCTTGGAGCAGTTCACCTCTCCTTCTGCATCAGTTGGTTGATGACAGCTCAGGGAACTACAACTGGATTGAGAGATATTCTAATTGCTTTAAAAAGAAGTTTCTTTTTGTCCTGATCATCAAAGTAAAGCACTCTCACGTTAGAATGCTGGAAAACACAGAAAGGCAGAACTTAGAAAACAGACATCACCTACAACCTCTCCAGCTATAAGTGCTGGTAATGTTTATGGTTCCAACTCCATTTTCAAAGAGGCCACTTGAAGAGAATAATGTCTCAGTCCAAAAAAAGGAATTTCTTTTTTCTTTATTGAGATGTAATGGACATATAAAATTGTATTCATTTTAGGTGTACAACATAATGATTTGATATATGTATATACTGCAAACTGATCACCACAATAAGTTTGGTTAGCATCCATCCACACAGAGCTACACATTTTTTTTCTTTTTTCTTCTGATGAGAACTCCCATCATCTACTCTCTTAGCAACTTTCAAATATACAGTACGGCATTGTTAACTATAGTCACCATGCTGGACCTTATATCCCCGAGATTTATTTATCTTATAACTGCAAGTTTGCACCTTTTGACCCCCTTCACCCATCTTACCCACCAATCCCCATCCCCATTTCTGATAACCATCTGTTCTCTGTATATATGAGCTCTTTTTTTTTTTTTTTAGATTCCACATATAAGTGAGATCCTACAGTATTTGTCTTTCTCTGTCAGACTTATTTCACTGAGCATAATGCCCTCCAGGTCCATCCACGTTGTCACAAATAGCAGGATTTTCTTCAAAGAAGGAATTTCTACTGACAGACTTGGAGACCAGTGGGAGAGAGTTACTTAAGGGCTTAAGGGGGAGACTTTATGACTTCACTCAGAAATCCATCTTCCGTCCTCCTCAGCTCTCCCACCACCACAGTTAAGCAGAGGGGTAAACTGTAGCTCCTTTCCTCCCATCCCTTTGTCTCAGTCCTTTTGCTCTCAAAAGCTCCATCCAGAAATTATCATCTGACTTGGAGAGTGCTTCCTCTGGCCCTGCAGTTTCAAAGACTGGAAACTTCGTGGTAGCCTTGAGGAAACAAATACTACCAACCCAAGTGCCTCCAGAATTTTCCCTCCGGTACCCTCCCCTCAGAAACCCAAGGTGGCCCAGCCTGGCTTCACCATGGGCCAAAGCGATAACAACTAGGAAGCAAGAGCCCACCTAGGTGAATTTAAAAACAAATCAGAATTGAGACACTTACGAAGCAGTTCTTTTGTAGAGCCTTGGAAGAGATGTATGGCCCTGGAGAGGAAGGAAGGGATCCTGAGGGAGGGAAGTAAGGTGCAAGGGGCCCCAGGCTGAGGTGATAAAGGATTTCTAATTGTTAGCTGCAGCTTTGCAAAATCCATGTGCAAATCTCAGCCTTGGGTCAGAGACTTATTACAGATCAGAATTAAACCCCTGGAGGCTGTGGAAGATTGAGGTACTTTAAAAAAAAAAACTTTGGTGAGTTTTGTGTTTTTCCTGTCAAAAACTCCAGCTGAGCTTTTGTGAAGTGACCTCTGTGAGCCCAGGAGAGATCTTGGGGGGAGAGGGGTTTGGCCCAAGGAGGAATTCGGAACATTCCAGCTTTGGGGTGGGGAGAGGAGGGGGCTCTGTTAACCCCCATTAAGTGTTCCTGGCTAGCGGCCCTGAGGCCCAGCAGGAAGTAAGCCTCACAAACACGGCCCTGGTGAGCTAGTACCTCAGCAGCCCTGCACTGCCTACAGCCCTGCAGACTCGTCCACCCAGCTTCTTCTCCAGCGAACCCCCAGCCCTACCCCACCCCTAAGATTGAGTCCAAGGGCAGACATGTGTACTGTAGGGTCAGACTCTGGTGGCTTCAAAGCGCAGGACCTGGTCCCTACAAGGTGAGACTGAGGCAGCCATGATAATGGTGGGCCTCCCCTTTGTACCACACACAGCAGTACCACATAGACCACAGTCTATGTCACTTGAGTCTCTCCAAAGTTCTGTGGAGTGGATTGCGGCAACTGGGTTTCCTCTCCAAATGGAAAAAAAAAAAAAGCTTTCCTGTTGTTTTTTTTTTGTGTGATTAGAAACATACTAGATGCGATTGCAAAGAATTCAGAAAATTATAAAGTATAAAGAGGAAAATGGAGGTCCCCGTAATACCACAAGCAAGAGGTATAGTTTTAATCACTGTTAACATTTTGATGTACTGTAGAAGACATGACTAGAACTTTTTTTTTATAAAATGGAATCACATTATTCCCTACCATTCTATAACCTTCTATCATTTCTAAATAATATAATGATAAGACATTGACAGGGTCCATTGACATGGCCCTGTTTTCATGTCAATTAAAAAAACGGATCTGCATCGTTCTCTTACGGATGTGCTGCATTCTATCATAAGGAAATATAATTTAACCATTAACTATTAGACATTTTTGTGATTTCCATTGTTTTCACTATTATAACCTAGCATCTTTGCACATAACACTGACAAATTCCTAGGATTAGAACTGCTACGTCAAAGATTGTGAATGCTTTAAAGGCTAATACGACATATTACAGAAGTAGGGCAGCTATTACTATTTCCAGATGAGAAAGCCTGGGCCCACTGAGATGAAATGAATGACTCACCCAGCGTTTCACGTTGAGCAGGAATAGTTAGACCTGGAATCTAGGCCTCTAGATGTCTGGTTCAGTAAGCTTGCCAGTGTACCACACCGACTCCCTCCCAAGAATTCCTCATTACAAATGGTAAGGCCAGTGGCCGCTATTCACTGAACACTTTCTAGGTGTCAGGCACTGTGCTTGAGTGTTTCATGTACATCGTGTGACTGAGCTACTGCAGAGCAGAATCACGCTCTACTCCATTTTGGAAGCAATATCAAAGCAAACAGTCCGATTTGTTGCCTAGTGTGAATTCAATGAAGCAAATCAGAAATCATCCTCCTTCCCAAGGCGGCCTATAACTGTCTTGCAGGTGTGAGTGGGGTACTGATCCCCGGGCAGTGCTCCTGAGCCAGGGTCTCTCCAGGGGGCTACCCCGTGGCTGGCTGGGACAAGCTAAAAGGGCAGCCGTGCCTGAGCTCACGCCCGGGGAGTCTTTGGGCATGAAAGCAAGAAACACCGATGGCGTGGAAGGAAGAGCGGGCTAATCCTCTACCCTGCTGTGTGACCTGGGGCAAGTCTTCCTACCTTCTTTCTCCAGGCTTCACCCAGCTGACTTCCCAAGCCTGGGCTAACGTAGAGGAACACATTTTGATAAGTAGAAAATGCTGGTTGAAGCGAGGTAGAATTTGTAGTAGAGGGGGCGCCTTATCAACTCACATTGATTCTGTGTAATTGAGAGGAAAAGGCAGACTCTTAGGGGAAGGTGCCAGGGCGGATGAGGGCAGGATGTGGTTACCAGATTGGCAATCACTGAAGGACTAGGTTCTGACGCTGCGTTGCCCCAGGTCGGCACTGTCCGTTCCTGGTGGAATCATGCCAAAGACTATGACTCCTCAGCGTTAAGCCTAGGAGACTATTTAGTAATCTGCTAGGACTCCTGCTGAGGTCCAGAGAGCCTAGATAGGTGGGGGAATGGAGAAGAGTGTGAAAGAAGATAAGAAAGAAGAGAGTCTGAGAAAAGCAGTATGTGGTGAAGGAGAAGAGTCAGTGGTGAGAGAATGAAAGGAGGAAAATGAGATCTGGGAAGAGATGGCTTAGGGAAGATAGCAGAAGAGGTAGGAGCAGGGTCTTCGAGGAGGAAAGTCTAAGAGAGATCTGTATAAAGCGAGATCTTGAGGGAGAGGGAGACGATGGTGCTATGAAAAGAGGAGTCTAGAAGGAGGAATAAGAAAGATTCTAGGGGCAAAGGGGCAGCGATGAGAGGAGTGTGGGAGGAGTCAGGGGCTCAGGGCAGAGAGGATTAGAGCCAGTCCAACCCCACTATTCCACCAAACCAAGAAGTTCTCATCAAGGTCACGAATGACCCCTAACTCATCAGATCCAATGGCCACATCTCGGTCCTTAACTTCCTCGACTTCTATGCAGAATTCAACAACCGCAGTGACTTTGCCCTTCTTGAAATGTTTTCTTATCTTGGCCTCTGTGATACAACTCTCCCCTGATATTCCTCGTATCTCTCTGGCTACTACTTCATTGACTTCTCCTCCTCTGCTAGATCTTTAAATATGAGTGTTTCTCAGGAGCCTGACCTAGGACTCCTTCCCTATGCAGGACTCACTCTGCATTTCCATTCTTGGAAGTCTCATTTATCTCTTATGGTTGCAATTACCCTCTATAGTCTGATGAGTTCCAAATCATCACTTTCAGCCCAGACTTCTCTGAAATCCAGACCCCTACAAACTGAAACCTCCATTTGAATATCTCAAAAGCACCTCAAACTCAACATGTCCAAAATTGTATCCTTGATTCCCTTTGAACTAAAACCAATCCTCTAACCAACAAGGACCTACTGTATAGCACAGGGAACTCTGCTCAATGTTATGTGGCAGCCTGGCTGGGAGGGGAGTCTGGGGCAGAATGGATACATATATATGTATGACTGAGTCGCTTTGCTGTGCACCTGAAACTATCACAACATTGTTAATCAGCTACACTCCAATATAAAATTAAAAGTTTAAAAAAAGACAAAAAAGAAAACCAATCCTCCCTCCGTCTTCTCCATTTGAGAAAGCCAGCTGTTTAAGCCAGAAACCCCAGAGTTAGACTTAATTTCACTCTTTGCTCTTTCTCTGACCCTCTACAGCCCATCACATCTGATCTGTAAATCCTTCCAATCCTACCTCCAATGTATGGCTCTTTCATCCGTCTACTGGTTTCCCATATAAAAATGATATGTCCATTACCATCCATTACCATCACCTCTCTCTCAAAATTTGTGGTCTCAGGACCACTTTATACTTTTAAGAACTATTTAGGAAAAAACCCAATGTCCTTCAGCTACTGAATGGATAAATAAACTATGGCACATCTGTACAATGGAATACTACTCAGCAATGAAAAAGGAATGTACTATTGATACAAGCAACCACATGGATCAGGCTCAAATGTATTATGCTGAGTGAAAGAAGACAGAGTCAAAAGACTTCTTACTGTGTGATTCCACTTATATGACATTCTTGAAATCACAAAGCTATAGGGATGGAGAACAGATTAGAGGTTGCCTGGGATTGGGGATGGGGGAAGGGGTTGACTAAAACGATGTGGCATAGGGAAGTAGTTTGGGTGTTGGAACTGTAAACGTTGTTGTATAACTCTGCACTCATGGAACTATACACCCAAAAGAGTGAATTTTATGTATCTTTTCACATTTTGTCACACAGAATATAAAACAACATGTATGTCAATTTAAAAATAAAGAAATAGGGCTTCCCTGGTGGTGCAGTGGTTGAGAGTGCGCCTGCCGATGCAGGGGACACGGGTTCATGCCCCGATCCGGGAAGATCCCACATGCCGCGGAGCGGCTGGGCCTGTGAGCCATGGCCGCTGAGCCTGCGCGTCCGGAGCCTGTGCTCCGCACGGGAGAGGCCACAACAGTGAGAGGCCCGCGTACCGCAAAAATAAAGAAATAAAAAGTACTAGTTAAAAAAATATTAAAGACTCCAAAACGGCTCCTTTTTATGGATTCTCTCTATTGTTATTTAACATATTAGAAATTAAAATGGATAAAGTTTTTAAACTATTTTTTAATTTAAAATCACAATGATAAACCCACTGCATGTTAAAATAACATATAGGGGCATCCCTGGTGGCTCAGCGGTTAAGAATTCGCCTGCCAATGCAGGGGACACGGGTTCGACCCCTGGTCCAGGAAGATCCCACATGCCACGGAGCAGCTAAGCACAACTACTGAGCCCACGTACCACAACTACTGAAGCCCACGTGCCTAGAGCCTGTGCTCTGCAACAAAAGCCACCGCAATGAGCAGGCTGCGCACTGCAACGAAGAGTAGCCGCCACTGACCGCAACTAGAGAAAGCCCGCGCGCAGCAATGAAGGCCCAACGCAGCCAAAAATAAATGAATAAACTTTTTTTAAAAATAACATATATTTATGAAAAATTACTATTTTCCAGAACAAAAAAGTTAGCAAGAAAACCGGCATTGTATTACATTTTTGCAAATCTCTTTACTATCTGGCGGAATAAAAAGCAACTGGATTCTCATACCTACTCTTGCATTCAATCTGCTGCAATACGTTGTTTTGGTTAAAAACATTGATATATGAAGAAAATCTAGCTTAACAAAGATATGTAGTTAGAAAAGGGGGTTATTTAATAGCTTTTTAGGCAGAATTCTAAGAATGATCTCCCAAATGACCCTCACCTGTGTATAAATTTCCTCTCCTTTGAGAGTGGGTGTTTACGATGTTTATCATTCCCATGATTATGTTAGTTATTTGGCAAGGAGAGATTCTCCAGGTGGGCTAATCTAATCATATGAGTCCTTTCAAAGCAGATTGCTTTCTCTGGCTAGTGACAGAAAAGGAAGTCAGAGAGACTGGATGCATGAGAAGTACTTGACATGCCATTGATGGTTTGAACATGGAAGGGACCACATGAGAAAAAAGATGGGCAGCCTCTAGGAGCAGAGACTGGCCTTTGGATGACAGCCAGCAAGGCAACAGGGACCTCAGACCTACAACCTGAAGGAACTAAATTTTTCTAACATTCTGAATGTGCTTGGAAGCACACCTTTTCCCCCCAGGGCCTCCAGATAACAGCCCAGCCCAGCCAACAACTCGACTAAGCAGAGAACTCAGGTGAAACACCCTGGACTGTGAAATAATAAATAGGTGTCATATTAAGTTGTTAAGTTTGTGGTAACTTGTTATGGCAGCAATAGAAAACGAATACACTGTGGATATTCTTCTTTGATACTACACCTAAACTTCACAAGTGGTCATTTCTTAATGTTTATTGGCGATGTTGAATCTAAAACCACATCAGTGAACCTTTTGTACTCAGTTACATTAAAATCCATTGGCTTAACTTGCACTTTGAATGGATCTATTATCCATGATTTTGTAACATCATGCGTTAGTCATTTGGAAAATATTGGTCCACCCAGTTATGTATGCAGATTTTCCAATTGTTGACTCATTTCATGATTATACAATATAAAAACCCATATTCATTAATATCACTACTAATCTTATCAGAAATTTCCTTAGGGTATTGAGAAATTCTCAAGCTTACAGTAATAGATACAGGTTTTCCAAAATTCTACTTCTTACTTGAAAGCTTAGAGTTTATCATTGACAACAGATACTATCAATTGTTTGCCTTGCGATGACAGGCTCACTTTGATTCATTTTCAACAAAATGCTGGCCAATATCCAAGTCTGAATAACCATAGTTTTTCTGTCAGTTGTTCTTTCAAGTTAAAAAAAGAAAAAAGTTCCATGAAAAACTGGCTAGTTTAGCTTGCAATTCAATCAAACAAGTGCTTTTCCTCATGCCAACATCATACTTCAGTATGCAGTAGAAGTGCTTTATATATCCTTCCTATTTGTCACACAGACCATTAAAAACAACATGTACTCAAAGGGTTGAGATTTATTAAAAATGAATCATCTTTACTGTTCAATCAAGACATTCTTAAGTGAAACTGATATTTCTTCTACCAGGAATACATTGATGATGAAGAATAACGTGAATATAGTTTGGTGCCACCACTTTGATCCATGCTTAGGTGCTTTGACCCACTGTTGCTTTTGCTCCATCAGTGCAAATGCCAACACAGTGAAAACTGCAAATAATGTCTCAGTATTATCAAGTAGCTTTGACTGAACCCCCTGATGGAATCTGAGGGACCCCGATGGGTCTTTGGATCATACTTTTAGGGCTGCTGGTCTAGGCCAAGGCTGGAAGGAGAGGGAAAGGAGACGTGGAGATGAAACCTTAAACATGCTTAGAAATGTTCTGTCAAATAGAGCAGACAGCTGGGAATAAAGAGGAGAGAATTTTTGGATTCAAGATAATTTCTAGCTTCCCCCTGCCCGAGGACCTCTGCTATGCAGCTCCTTACTAATAACCTGCCTTGCTCCTGAGCTGTCCCAGCCAAGTCAACAGCTACCCTCTAAAACTCCCCATCCTGCGATCTTGGATACTCTGTCTTACAATACTGACAGCGAAACCCATCCAGGCCCCTGCACCTGTCACGGCTATTTGTCACCCTACCCTAGAGCCCCAAGGCTCTGCTAGACTGAATCTGTTAGTCTTCTCAGACCAATTACCCTGTGTCAAATGGCATTCCATTCACATGGAATGAGTGCCTGCGGTGTACCCAGTCCTGTGCCGGGTGCTGATGGGAGGGAGGAGCAATGACAAAGCCACGGCCCCTCCCCTGATCACCTCAATAGGGTACCTTGCTTCACATCTGAGAAGGGAACTCAGATGATAAGGCCACGGAAGTAGGCAGATATTAAGATTTCTTGGAGGCTTCCTGGAGTAAGTGTGGGTTCAAGGAGGACCTGGAAGGGAGAGGTAGAATTTGAGACATGGGGGAGACAGAAGGCATTCCAGACCTAGGCAGGGGTAGAGATGATCATGTGCAGGGCCAATGTAGTAACAAGCCTGCTGGAAGTGAGAGGGGAAGCTGGGTGGAGTCAGAAGTGAGGCTGCAGTTATAGGGAACACTGTGAATGCCTGGCTTATTCTGTCAGTCACGGGTTGCCAATGCGATGTGTGAGCAGGACGGAAGCTGTACTTTAGGAAGCTGAATCTGGCCAAGTATGCAGAAAACACCTGAAAGTGTGTGGGACAAAAAGAATTAATACCAATTTACCTACAGTATTTCATTCCATCCTCACTCAGGCCCTGTGAGATGGGTACTATTGTTTTCATCTCCAGGAAACTGAGGCTCAGAGAGGTTGGTTAACTTACCCAAGGCCACCTGGATGGTAAACTATACAGGAGGGATTCCAACCCAGGCCTGCTTCCAAAGCCTATGCTCTGAATAACCACAGTGGTAGAGGGGAAAAACAGAATAATTACAATAACGATAACAGCCAACATATATTGTCCTAAATATGTGTCAGGCTGGACAATCTATACACTCTTTCCTTCAATCTTCACTACAACCCTGTGAGGTAGGCGCCATTGCTATCTCATTTCACAGATGGGGAAATTGAGAAATGAGAGGCTAAGTTATTTGCCCCAGGTCACACAGCTGAGTGCTAGAGCTGGAACACACTCCCAAGTCCATCTAACTCTAAAGCCCAAGCCTTTCCACTTTAAGGTCTACTGCAAAAATATAGACGTTAGATGATAAGCACCTGAGCTAGTGTGGTACCCAAACCATTCTGTAGCAATGACTAGTGAGGGCTGAGTCCAGAGCTGTCACGAAGGAAGCACGGACAGAACTTCGGGTTGTCCCTATTTTGTAGTCGAGAGGTGGTGTCATGGACGGATCAGGCCCAGTCCCAGGGCACTGGTGATGGCTATGGTGGAGATGTGCTCAGCTTGTGACACCAGTCACCCACTTTCATTGGCCCCCTCTGCCACCCGCTTAACTCTATAGCAGCACACGGGCCTTGAAGTGGGGCACCCGGGGCAATTGCTAAATGGACCACACTCTCCACACAGCTGGATTCTAAAATCTCAAAGAGCGCTGAAACAAAACAGACTTGAATCCCAGTCTCAGATCTGTTCCTCACTAGCTATTTGGTAAGTCACTTAATCTTCCCGTGCTTCAGTTTCCTGCGTGCCTTTAAATGGGAGGAATCATAGTACCTACCTCATAGGGTTTCCGCAAGGAGTAAATGAAATAATAAAGCAATAAAGCGCTTAGCACAGCGCCTGGCACATCGTAAGGGCTCAATACATGTTAACTATTTTTGTTGCGGTGCTGGTTATTCTTACCAGTTTGTCAGGCTCCACCTCCCAAGAAGACATCTGGCGCTAGTTACCGGTATCTGTTGTTTACTTAGGCAGGATCTGCAGGATGCCAAGACTAAAAATAAAAGAGAAGAGAATGCACTACTGAGAACTCAGCATCGCTGCATCTTCCCCAGGCCTCAGGTCAGGCTGGGAAAGGAAGCTGGCTCAGAGAAGAGGCTGGAGAGTCTGGCCAGAGGAGCCAGGGATGGGGCTGGATGGATCTGATGGAGAAGGGAGTGACCTTCCCAGGCACCCTCCCTCCCACGCCTCCTGCCTCCTCAGCGCTCTGTTTTTCTAGGCCCCTGCCGTCCAAACGAGGAGCAAATGGGGAGCTGCGAGGGGCTCTGTCCAGAGAGCCCAGCACCACATGGGCCACAGCCCTGGCTCAAATGGCGGCCAAGAGGCAAAAAGCGCAGGGGGAGAGCTGACCCGGCAACAAACTGTTCTCCAGAGGGGACCCCCCTGTCCCAGGCACCCAAGGGGCTGGGCCCAAGACTTGGCACATTTGGGACATTTGGACTTGAGGGCAGAAGCCCCAGGCACCATTTGCTAGTTTTGCTTTGGGGACAGGCTTGGGTAGGAAGAGAATTGTCCCCTTCCCTCCTCTCTTAGAGCCGGCCCTGCCTAGCTTCTTGCGTCCACTTGGCCCCCATTCTGGGTTTTAGGCCTCCTGCCCTTAACCCCAGGGACCCTGGCTCAAGAAGCAGA
The DNA here is from genome assembly GCF_951394435.1 of Stenella coeruleoalba. NCBI lineage: Eukaryota > Metazoa > Chordata > Mammalia > Artiodactyla > Delphinidae > Stenella > Stenella coeruleoalba. The sequence goes on along the minus strand of NC_137152.1, from coordinate 86,756,384 downwards.
CGCTGGAGAGAACGAGTAAGATCTCCTTTCCCGAGGTGAGAGCAGAACCTGTTCTGGGCCTTTCAACCTGGCATTTTAGGTCCTCCTCCGGTTTCCTGCTGGCCTAGGCTCTCCCTCTCCTCTGCTCGGCCTGCTTTCTGCACCGGCCCCCAGTGGCAGGGGGTGCAGCTCAGTGCTTAAGAGCACAGAGACTACCCGAGTTCAAATCCCAGCTTTGTCACTTGTAGTTCTGTGACCTTGGGCAAGTACCTTAATCTCACCTATAAATGAGGCTAGAAATAGTATCTTCTTCACAGGGTTGTTTGTGAGACTTGAATGAATCCATGCAAAATGCTTAGAACAGGGCCTTGTACATAAATGTTTAACAAATGTTCTGTCCTCTTACTATCCACTCCTGTGCCAGGATTACATTTCCCCTTCTCTCTGCCCACATAAGCCCAGCCCCACTCAATCACCCCTCTTCCATGAGGTCTCCCTGGCATCACCTGTTCTCCTGACCCCTGTTACACTCCCCAGTGAGACTGGACCCATCTTGAGAGCAAGGACTCTGACATGAACAGCACTAGTTAAATGAGTCCCAGAATAACATCTAGGCCCTTGAGTGCAGTCAAATGTTATGACTGGGACCCACAGTAAGAAACGGATTCTAAAGCGTCATCCAGGACATGCATTTGTGTATCTTTCAATCTAGATCTAGATATTTGGCTAAAGCAACAGCTTCACAGAGCAACATATACCCTTGCCCCATGTGATTCACTTTTCTATCTGCTATTCATTCATTTTGTCAAATGCTGTCTGCAACCCACTAAATCGATTTTGAGCTCTGCCACTGGTTGTGACCCACAGTGTTCCCCGTGACAAGTGGCATACAGGGTGGGATTGAGACCTTCAGCATCTCTAAACCATGAAATGATTACAGGTGCAAGGCATGACCTGTTTATAGAGTGGAGGTCTCTAAAGGGGAGCTGCAGTGGAGGATGGGCACTGGAGGTAGAAGGCTGCGCTTAGGCAACAAAGGGCTTCGACTGCCACACAAAAGAGATTGGACTTTTCCCATAGGCAATTGGGAATCACTGGAAGTGTTTAAGCCCAGGAAAAGCATACTCAGTCCTGTGTTATAGAAAGATCACTGGAGTGGCTGTGAGAAGGATGGATCAGAAAGGCCAAGTCGAGGATGGGGGAGCCTATCTGGAAGCTGCTTCGAGCATCCAGGTGACAGAGGACGGATGAGGCCATAATTGAAGAAACAACCAGGAGAGTGGGGAGCTCAGAGAGGACAAGCGTGAGAAATGATGAAGACTACAACCAATGGGGCTTTTAGCTTGAGTGACTGGGCCAATATGATGCTGCTTATCGAGGCAGGTACAGAGGAAGTTTGTGGGAAACAAAACCAGTTTGGTTTTGGAATGAGTTTGAGACACCTATCAGGAAAACTTCAGGCTGGAAATATGGGTCAATTTTTCATTCGTTGAATAAACATGAATGGGACTGACATAGAGAAACTAACACTTTTATTTTGCCAAGTAGGGACATTAAAGAAATAAATTAATATCCATCATTGCCATCGTTTCAAGAAAGAGAATATTTTGCCACCCCAAAATTAGGAAAGGCATAATGTCAGAATAAAAGACAATGTTTTATAATTGAATACATTGAGATTTTTGAAAAGCTCTACCTTTGATGTTTTTCCCATTTTGCTGTGACCTACTGAAAACATTACTGTGTATCAGCCTCATTTGTGGACTCTAATTGAGAACCACAGATGTGAGGACTGAGCAGAGGAAGAGAGGTCAGCAAAAGATACCCAGGGGAATGGTTCCAGAAGTAGGAGGGAAACCAGGAGAGAGTGACCAAAAGAGAAGGGAGAGCCTCAGAAATGAGGATTTGGACGACAGGGCCTTTGGCCACCCAGAGTTCAAAGAGATCATTGAACTTGGCAATTAGGAGGTCAGTGGGGACCTTTGGTAGTGCACTTTCCCTAGGAGGATGGGGGCTGAGGCCAAACTGGAGTAGGTTGAGATATAAATGGGAAGTTGGGAAAAGTATAGACTCTACTTTCAACAACTCTGAGGGTGAAGGAAAGAAAAGAGAGAGGGAAGGAGGGAGGGGAAGAGAGAGAAAGAGATGGAGAGAGAGAGAGAGCAAGTTAGGGGAGCAAGAGAACACATCTAGGGAAGGAGGGACCTTGTTCTGGGGGATGACAGAGACAGGCACTTTATAATCAGCAGGGAAAGAGCTGGAATAAAGAAGCTGAAGTTTCCTGAAGAGAAGGGCCTGGAGGAAGGCCCCAGAGAAGGAGGGTGGATGAGGCCACGGCCCCCCGGGTGAACAGATTAGCCTTTAACGAGAGGGGCACATCGTCCCCTGAGAAGGGCGGGCTGGAGGGGAAGGAAGTTGGGGAGGCAGACCAGGTTTGGATGGGGGGCAGGGCATTGAGGTAATTCACGCTTGAAAGCCTCTGTTTTCTCAGGGAAGTGGGAGCAGAGGTTGTTCTGTGGGGAGAGGGTGGGGCGGGAACGTGGTAGGAGCTGAAGGAAGTTTGGAACGTGGCCCAGGGAATGTGGAGACTGGAGCTGGGGAGTCGACAAGGGAACATGCTTCAGGGTGGTGGAGGGGTAGCAGGCCCGGCTGAGGTTGACCAAGTCTTCCCCCCTCCCTAGGTCTTGTCTCCCTCCCTAGGCTGTCAGAACCTTGAGGCAGTGTCCGCTCCTCTTTCTAGACCATTCTCTTGCCTGGCAATGCCCAGCAGCGTCTGGCCCAGAGGAGGTACCCAGCCCTCTCGATGCTCTGGCAAAGCCATCACCGACAAAACCCAGGGGCACTGTAAGGCTGTTAGGGGAAACAGAGGTAGGATCGTAATTGCCCTGACAGGAAGTGCTTCATTTTGGTGGTCCCAGACCTTTCCTGCCCCCTTGCTGCCCACCTCACTCCTGTTGCGTGCTGAGGGCAATGGAGAACAGCCAGGCTCCCATTTTTGCCCAGCAACCCTTGTAGGCCTTAAATCCTTCAGGCTGGGGAGAGGCCCCCAAGAGGGGCCAGTGGTTTCATCTCCCACGAGCTGAATGAGATGGAGGTAATTCTTAGGAGGTAGTTAAGACAGAGCAGCTGTGTAGGGAGAAGAAAGATCCATGAACACAGGCCTGAAGGCTACCTGGGCTCTGGGAAAGGATGAGAGAGTTGGCGTGAGGCGGGGGGAACTCCGAGGATTGCTGCTCAGGGGAATGAAGGGGCTGGATAGCCCCGATCATGAAAGACTGGCTGAATAAACACAAGTTCACGGTTGGTTGGGAATGAGCCCTGGGCTCTGGAGGAATAGCTACCTCATCTCCCATTCTGTCCCCGCTCCTGCCCGTTTTCAGAGTCCATGGCCACCTAGAGATCAAAAAGATCCCCGGGTGTGACAATAGGTCTGCTTCTTTCTCCTTCACATACCATCTCCTTCCAGCCCAGTCTCTTCAACCTGGTTCCCTCTCAGGCGCTCATCTGAACCATTGTATTGACACAATACAAGCACATTTTCATCTTCTGGAGGCAAATTTAGCAAGAACCCTCAGAGACTAACAGAAACTCGGGCTCCCCAGCAGCCCTGCTCACTATCTCCTGCCCCACCCTCTAGATTTTCCACTCCAGGATCCAGGATCCGCGATCCAGCCTGCACTTATACAATTCAGGGGCAGAGAGCTTAGCCCAGCCCAAGGCTCCACTCATTTCGCCGCATATAATAAAGCTCTGTTTATTGAGGGCCAGTACAGTGCCAGCTCTCTGGTTTAGGTGTTGGCTGGACTGTTGCAAAGTTTTCCTTTGACTGAGCCAAAATGTGTCTCCCTGTAGCTTCTACCCATGGGCCTCAGCCCTACCTTTGAAGTCACACAGAACAAGTGTAATCTCATTGCAGTCTAATCCTCACATATTTGAAAATGGCTGTCATTTTCCCAGGAGTTTTCTCTCCTCTGTGGATAAGCATCTCTTTCTTTCTTTCTTTTTATTTTTATGTGTCTTTACTTTTTATTACCCAAGGAGTATCAGGGCTTGCAGAACTTTTAGAAACACTCAGAAAAGCCTAAAGAAGGAAGTAAAAATCTACCATAATCTCACTCCCCGGAATGACCACTGTAACTTTCTCCTTTCTTCTAACCAGTCTCTCTCTCTCTTTTTTTTTTCCTGTATATGCTACATCTTTTTTTTTCCTTACCAAAACAGAATCATCCTCTAAGTTATATTGTACAGGTTTCTTTTTTTCACTCTTCAATATATTAACTTTTTCCCAATCCTCTACCAAGCCAATTTTAATATAAAATTGTATAACCGTTCAATGATTTATTTAACCAGCTTTCTAAAGTGAGACATTTGGCTTGTTTCCAATTTTCCTTTGCTGCAAAGAACACAGTGGGGCTGGAATTTGAAGTGGGGTGAAGGTAGTGGGTAGGTGAACAGAGAAATGAAGAGCCCTTGAATCAAATTATTCATACTATTCTAGCATCTGATTTTTTTTTTTTTTTTACATTCTGTGTCGATAATTATACCTCCCAGAACATGGTTGTGAGTGCCTGCTTAGTACTCGGTTACAAGGACTTCCTCTAATTAACGTAACTGGTTTCCTATTATTGGACATTGAGGCGGTCTCTAATTTTTGACGATTACACACCCGGCTGTGACGAATATCCAAGAAGCTAAATAAATCCGCGCCGGTGCTCGACACTGAGGTTAGGAGGCATATTTTCGGACCTCTAATGCATAAGGAACCTGCCAGTAGTTGTAACTGCAAACTTTTTGGCAAAGACCCAGAAGACTGGCCGAGGCCGAGACCGTGGCTCAGCGGCTGGGCTTGCCCGGGGTCAGTACCCATTTATCCAGCCCCCGTCGCAGAGCGTTCAGGCTGATGGTGCCCTTTGGGACCACAGGGCTCGCATCCTTCTCTCACATGTGAGGGAGCCAAGGCCCCGGGGCCAGGGATGGTCAGCAGCTTTGCACCCTGGCGCCCCGACTGGAAGCTGAGCTCTGAGATCCGGATTCTGACCTGGAAACCCTAGAAATGCCACCCGCGCTCCTTTCCTGGACCACTGACTGCTGAGGCTGGAGAGGGGATTCAGGCACTTTTGCAAATGAACTGACCAGTAAACAGGAGGGCGTGGAAAGAAGACTTGAGGTTCACCCCCCCGCAGGCATCCGGACCCGTCCTACCCACAACCTCCTTTTTTTCCTTAACCCCGGTGATATGCATAATGGAAGTCACCCCGTATCAGGTCCACCTGGCAACTCCATTTGGGGTCTGAGCTGAAATAACATGAGTCCCTCACTCGCCTTAGCCGGATCAGCTGTGCCTTCTCACTGGGAACCAGCTTTGCTAAAGGCCTGTCTACCCTGCCCTCTGCGCCTGAGAACTTTCTGTGGTTTCTAACGAGCTTCCCTCCTTCCCTCCCCACCCCTCAGGCCTTGCTACTGCCTGGGGAATTTGCACAAACGGTGTGCGATTTGCCCCTTTTGTGTTTTCCTTTCTGACTTGGAGGTAAAGAGAACCCCTTGCCCCCCACTGACTCTCTGTTTACTCAACTGGGAGAGATTTCACACCCAGCGACACAGTTCTCCCTCCCTGAGCCCCTTTTCCTATATCTTCATTCCCCTCCCCTCCCCTACCCGTCAGGGAGCCCATCCTTGCACGGCCCTGAATAATTTATGAGTCCAGGCAGGCCTTATAAAAGGGTCTCCCAGGAAAAGCCAAAAGAGTGCGGGAGATTCTGAGAAATAGGAGGACCCCACAGCCTGCCTGGCCGTGACACCCTAAGGATGGACCCTGCTGCTCGCGCCCCAGCCCCGGCCCTGGCCCCGGCCTCAGCCCCAGCCCTAGCACAAGGCCCCCTGGCGCTCCCTGGCCTGGGAAACCCATCGCCCCTTCTCTCCTCTAGACAAGAAGTAGACAGAAGTGAACGGTAAGTGGAACTTGGCCCTTGGCAATTTGAACTCAGTCTTAGTGAGGTTCCTGGGAGAGGAAAGGAAATGAGATGTCCAGGGCACCCCTGTTCTCTGTGCCCCCTCCCCATCTCAGGCGCCAATATCTCAACTGGCTCTTCATGTCACTAATCCTTCCGGCTGGCAGGAGGGGACTTGGGGACAGTGGGCATTGCCAAAGCTGAAAGCCAAGCAGCCAGGCCCTCATGGGCCAAGTCGCCCAGTCCACCGAGGGGCAAAGGGGGAGATTGCCATGAAATGTGGGTTGAACATGACCTAGGCTGCAGAGAGGGGAAAGAGGTCCAAAGTCCCCAGAGGTCTGTGACTGAAGGACCGTCTCTTTCCTAACCACCCCATAAGATTTCCATTTGCTCTTTTCCTACCTTTGGCAGGAAAAGGTAGTGGGGAAGCAGTGGACCCAGAAATATTTTTGGCCCCTTTCCCCAGCCCAGGAAGAGGGTAGAACTGTGAGCTCTACTTCCTGGAGCAGGGGCAAGATAGTTTTCACCCACCCCTCATTCATTCCTCCAAACATTTACCGTTCACCAAACATTTACAGAAACACCTACCGTGTACCAGGCATTACGCTAGGTGTTGGGGATTCAGATATGATTGAACATAAATCTGCCCTTAAGAAGCTCTAAGGCGAGTAAACAGATAATCACCGAACAGTGTGATAACACTGTGGAAGCAGAGAGGAGGGGCATCTGTCCTGACCTGGACTCAGGGTCCTTAAGAAATGCTTCCTGAAGGAGATGGAGTCCGAGCCACGTCTTTGGCAGGCCTCTTTTGTTATCTCAGGGAGCCCCGTCTCTTCTCCCTCCACCAGCTGATCTCTCCCCTTTGTCCTAGAGGAGCTTGTCTTTGGAGACCCTGGCTCTCCTCTACAAATGACCTACCAAGGCAGGTGAGGAAACCTGTGGATTTGGTGAGTTTGAGCCCCTGTTCCATGTGTTCGTGCACACACACATGACCACGTTCAGGCACGCTGAACTGGTCCCTTCCCAGAGAGCCCCCGACCTCTGTCCAGGGCTGCAGTCCCCGGAAAGCACCTTCCCAGCCTTGCCCACTTTTGATTCCCACAACAGCTCTGGGAGGAAGGCGGAGCTGAGGTTTCTGGGTAATTTAGAAGATGAAGAGCCTGAGGTCCAGAGTGCGGGAGGGATGAGGGCAGGCTCCACAGCACGTCCGCGGTGCAGCTGGCACTAGCGTCCCGGTCTCCTGGCACCCAACCCCGGTGCTCTCGCCCACCTCCACTCCGCCCCTGCGTCTTGTCTGCTCCAGTAGGACTCTGTCCCCTGGACGGTCTCCAAACAGGTGTTAGAACAGGGGCAGGAAAGCAAACAACCCCCTGGACTCTGTCCACTTGTTGTTCAGCTAGAACCAGGACAGACCCCCTTACTGGGGGGGTGGGGACTGGACCCCAGAGATGTCTGAGGTCTCTTCTAGACCATCTTACCTACAGGTTGCTGACCCCTGATACGGAAGAGGCAGTTATCTGGCCATGCACTTTGAGCCACATGCTAGCTTTTGCTTTGGACAGGCTGCCGGTGGGGCAACAGGTGCCGAGGTCACCAAGGTTGACTCTGAGTTCCATCACCCTGTCAGGTAAGCTTCTGGCACCAGACTTGGAACTTGACATAGATCCATTTGCCCTTTGAATCCTCACAACAGCCCTGTGAGGCAGGAGGAGGGAGGCACTGCTATGATCACTATTTCATAGACCAGGAAACAGAAGCCCAGAGAGGTTAAGGGACTTGGCCAAGGTTGCCTTCCCTGGGGTCATTGTCAATGACCCCTAAGTCCCTATGGAGGGGTCAGTGAAGAAAGCCTTAGTAGGAGATGGAGGACACAGGGCTAGAGAATGCTTGGCGGGAGGCCTTCAGAGGTGGGCGGTGGGATCAGTGTCAGGACTGATACATGCCGGGGCTGGGGCTCCCCACAGCTATGAGCTATGGACCTTCCTGTCTGGAGCCATTTTGTAACAATCCAGAAGGTTCTGTTACAAAGCACCCTTTCTTCTTTTCCCTCTCATCCCATTACTGCAGGTAGAAGGGGTTTACGGGCTGGCTTCCTTCTTGGCCCTACTGACCCCTCTGCACATATGCGCCCTAAGTGGGGGCCGTGTTTCTCCTCTGTCCACAGGCTCTTCTGGCCTAAATCCCGTTCCTTTGACTACCTGTACAGCGATGGGGAGATTTTACTGCAGAACTTCCCTGTCCAGGCAACCATCAACCTCTATGAGGACTCAGCCAGTGAGGAGGAGGAGGACAAAGAAGAGGAGGAGGAAGCAGATGAAAAAGGGCCAGAAGGGTGTGTGAAGGCGCCAGGGCCAGCGCCGCACAGGGCCTCAGCTCCCTCTTCCTCCCTGCTCCTGACCTGTCCCAATTGAGCCAGTCAGAGTCTAATTGGGGTCCGGTATGCCTGGCAAGGCTTCAGGGCATCGATTAGCCAGGAATCTCCAGGCACAGCTCTCTGGATTGAAAGTTGGGTCCTCAAGACACCGGCTCACCCTGGCTATACTCAACAGGCCTGCGAGCCCAGGCCTCTGGCATCTCACTGGGTTGCTGTTGTGTTGCCAGTGAGAGCGTCCTAGGAAGCCTAGGGGAAGGAAGACTTGCTTTCTGAAGCCCCCAGGGAGCAGATGAGGACAGAGCATTGCCACGCAGAGGGGAACTGTCACTCTTCAGGGCTTTTTGACCCCCCAGCCTTCTACGTGGCCACATACTCCTGTCTCCCCATGGAAAGCCTGACTTCTGGCTTCACCTCCATGGATACGATACCAACACCAGATGCAAGCACAGCTGGGGTGCCTTTCTGATGGAACTTGCAGGAAAGGAAGGGGACATCGAAAAACTCAACTTGTTTTGGGGACCTCCCCCCTTTTGGCCCTTGTCTACTGGGGTCTGTGTGTTGGCATGAGATGAATCAGGAGAAAAATAAACTAGATGATGTTTACCTTTTTTCCTGGAACTGGACTGATTTCTTAACTGAACTCTGCCCGCGTTGTGAACCCCTGGGGAGAGGGTCAGACACCAGCTCAAGGCCACTTCATTGCTCTACCTGAGGTCAGTTGACAGATCCTTCTTCATGGGAATGTACCGCGGGAGGCCCAACATGGAGCCAGGCCCTCTTCGTCAGCTTGTGCAATCAGGCTTGATTAAACCTCAAAGACAGCTTGGAAAGGGAACAAAAAGGCCCCCAGAGGGCAGCTTAAATGTCGGAAGCAGGGCTGGGGCTGGGAGAAGAGGTGAGAGGTGCAGCCTTGGTTATGAGCCTGTGCCTGTGGGGAGGGGCCTTGGGAGGCTACTAAGTCCTATCAATTTTACCTTCTCAAGTCCCTTGGTATCTGCCACAGCTCAGGCCCTCAGGCCCACCCCTGCCCCAATCAGCCTTCCTTTTCCCTCTGCAATTCATCCTCTACACTGGCCACCAGATCAGACCACGTTGTGCCCCCTCCTTAAAGCCCTATCATGGCTTTTCATTGCCTCACCAACAGTTGGACTTTTTTTTTTTAAAATCACAGGTCCTCTTGAGAATCCATAGCTTCTCTACTCAGACATTCACAAATCAAGTCCTCAACTTGATATTCTAGGCCTTTCAATTACCTGGTTCTTGCCTATCTCTTCAGATTCCTATCTCAACACTCGAAGCTCATGCTGCCTGTCTTTGAATGTGTCATGCTTTATAATCCCTCTGTGGCTTTAATCCTCTGTCTGGAATGCTTTTCCACTTTTGTATCTGATAAGCTCTCATGCATGCAACAGGACTAGCTCAGACACGTCTCCTGTGAGAAGCCTCCCCAGACCCCCAAGCCCAGGCTGGGTGTCCCCATCATTCAGTACCTCATCTACCATAGCATCTACCTCCCTTTCTGTGCAGTGAGATGGGACTGTGTTTGATATCCCTACGCGACTTCTTTGCACAGCACACTGCCTGGCACAAGGGAGGTGCCCAGGAAATGTTGAAGGAAAAAGATTCTCAGGTCTTCCTAAAGCAGTTCTTGGTAGAACGAGCTCTGTCCCCCCACTTGCTGGCTTCCCGTATCTTTGCTGAGCTACGGACAGGACAGGGTAGCATTATCTGATTCAGTAGCGAAACGCTGGCCATCTCTCTTTCTCTCCTCTCTCAGCTTAAGACAGGCTGCTTCAGTTCTGAGCCCTCACTGGGACTTCCCTGAATTGGACACAGCCTTAAACAGGCCACCAAACTCACACACTGGTGCCGCCTATTGGTCAGAATTTAACCTTGTTCCTTAATTAAGGCTGCCAGGCAGTTGACCTTTGATCACTTTCATTCCTTTAGGCCATTCTGTTTCTGCTTGCAGGTAAAGTGGAATTTACCATGTGCTAGCTGTATGACCTTGGGCAAGTTACTTATCCACTCTGAACCCCTCTCCTCATCTGTAAAATGGGGAAAGTCATGATACTTCCTCTCAGTGAGATAATATATGCAAAGTAATTAGCACAACTCCTGGCACATAGTAAAAGCAAATAATAAGTGGTAGTATTCATAGTAATCATAGTTGTAGTAGTGGTTATTATTAATTTTATAACAGAAATGAATTAGTAGGCTAGAGTCAGCTAATGACTGGTTTTTGTTCAACTAACGACTGATTTATCGGTCATCTCCACCTGAGCTCCTTGGCACCATTTGATGGTTTACCAGTCACAGCATCTTTGTAGTGTTTGTCCCCCATTAAACAAACAAAAAAAGAAACAGAGGCCAAATGTGGCTTCAACTTATTTTTTGTGCTTCAGCAGGAACACCCTTCTTTTGAATTGAATGCAGAAAGCCAACATACCAACCAAATAAAGATGGCGCTGCCCTGGCCGGAGCCACAGTGGCAGACACAGAATTCCTACCTTGGGTGGCGGGATGAATTGGGGGATTGGGATTGACATATATGCACTAAAAGGTATAAAATAGGTAACTAATAAGAACCTGCTGTATAAAAAACAAATTTAAAAAATAAAAAAGAATTCCTACCTTGGTGTCCTCTCTCTGTAAACGAACTCTCTCCACCCCCTTTCTGTGAGGCACCTTCAGAGATCCCTAGATTGTGAGGAAGACTATTTGGAAACCACTATCCTAAGGGTTAAACCAAGATTGATTTGAAGTCAAAGAGGGATTAGTATTTTAACATGTCCACATGTCCAGCGTTCCGTTTAAAATCCTTGTTTTGTGTCCTAAGCTCCCAGCATTTCATTTCATTTGAGCATTTCATATCTCAGAAATTGCTCGAGTCCTTGTACCATAGGTAGTAGAGGTTTAAAATCCTTGGAATCCCAATATCCTTGGTTTTAGGGTATTATATAGCATAGAATTACAAATCCTTAAATCCCCAGTGGCTTAAACACCCTAAAACCCTTGGAGCAGTAATTCTTAACTCAGAATGAGCTCTTCTGACTTCCCCCCCTCCCCTGTACTGCGCATGTGCCTTGGTCAGTGGTAGCCATTTTGTTTCATTTTCCTCCCAGTCCCCTGCCCTGAAATGGCTTCCAATCCTCTTCCCCAGATATGGTTGCTAAGTGATTGGAATTCACCGTTCTGACTAATCAGAGCCCAGTGTGAATTACCTTGTTATGGGTGTATCCAGTCCTTGTAGCAACTTCAGATCCAGTGCACAAACTCAGGGGGAAAAATAATCTTTGCAAAACTGAGTCCTTCCTCTGGCTTCACCCTAGCTGGCCCATCCTAGTGCCCCATACTTCCTCATCCCAGCACTGCTGCCTCCCGTTTCCCCCACCCCATAGCAACGGAAAGAGGGCGAATCGGTTGAGTGTGAGACTTCATTTGAGCTGGGCCTTGAAGAATGGGCTCAGGTAGAGATGGAGAGAGAAAACTTTCCAGAAAGAGGCAGCAGTATAAATTCCTTCATTAAACAAATATTTATTGAGCACCTACTCTGTGCCAGGCATTAATATTGTAGTGATTAATAACATGGGCTTTGGAGGCAGATGTACCTGGGTTCAAATACCATATCTGCCACTGTTGGTTCTCTCCATAGACCCACTCCCCTCAGGTGTCAAGGTCAGCTCTGTGCTCTCAACCCTCTCACCTCCATCTCTGTCGTCCCTGATTATAACACACACACACACACACACACACACACACACACACACGCTGCACATGCTCATGAAAAGAGTTGCCTATTTTCTCCCCTTTCTCTGGGCAAGGAAGGTCGCCTCCCCGACCCCAGTGGTTGTTACCAACCCCCTCCTCTCTCCCCTCCCCACAGACTGTACCTGTGTGGTTATCTAGTGGGCAGTTTGTCTCCTCTCCGCTCCAGGCCCCTGCTGTAAAATGGTGGTGAATCCTCCCGAACAAAGTTGTTAGGTGGCCTGAGTTCACTGATTGGACCTATCGGGGGCCTGGTGTTGGTTACTATGTTTTGGGTTTACTCCCCAGCTGGCAAGTCCTGTAGCAACCTCCAGGCAAGCACACAAACCCAGGTAGAAAACCTGGCAAAGAGCGAGTCCTCAGGAAGTGGTAGCCACACCCTCTGCCAGGCACTCACTGCTCACATTACCCCCATGATCTCCTACAGTACTATGATCGCAACAATCCTCGGAGAGCGACACCGTTATTATGCCCCTTTATGAAGGAGAAAACTAAGAGTTAGGTTTTTGTCCCTGGGTTTGTGTGTTTGCATGGAGGTTACTAGGAGCATGGCCCCTTCTAAGTGCCAGGCCCTTTACATTATTACCTCATTTAATCCTTACAACAACCCTGAGACATAAGTACTATTATTATCCCCATTTTATAGATGAGAAAACTGAGGTCCAGAGAGGTAAAGGAATCTGCTCGAGGTTGCACCATGAATCAGTGGCTAAGCCAAGATTGGAGAGATTACAGCATTTGCCCAGGTTACACCAGTGATAAGCAGCAGGACCAGTACTCAGGTCTGTCTCACTCCAGAGCCCCAGGGCTTTCAGGAGTTGGAATCTACAGGGCTTGGTGAAGGATTAAATTTGTGGGAGGGCAGGAAAGAAAAGGTTTCAATTCCAGCTGGAGGGAAGTGACTCAGACATTAGGAACAATTCTGGGCCATGAAGAGCTGAGGGCCCCTGAAAGGTGTCACCGAGGGAGGGATATTTGGGGGCCTCCTGCTGGGCAGTGGCAGCCTTTCACGCAGCCTGGGCTCTTTGGGGCACAGGGCTACCAGAGGTCAGGGGCGGATGAGGGACTTCTGTTCCCGCCCCTCAGCGCTGTGTAGCCTCTGTGTGTGGACCGGGCCCTGGCTGGGTGAGCTTCCTTCTGGCTGAAGGGTCTGGGCCCAGAAGGAGAAACTACCAGCGGCCCAGCTCTCCAGAGATGCTCCAGGCACTGAGTCGGCACCACACATGCTTTATCCCGATCAAGGCTCATCAAATCCCAGCACGGTCGGGGTGCTATCCTCATGCCTACAGATAGGAAATGGGGGCTCAGAGAGGTCAGGAAGTGGGGCAGCTGGGGGAGACCCGGGACTGTGTAGCTACAGAGTGCTGGCTCTTAACCACTTGGCTCCTGCTACCTTTCTATTCATCCCCCTTGAGAGTCTCATAAGGGCAGGCTGCTCACCTGGTCTGTGGCCTACATGGAAGAGAAGCACATAAACTGTCATGCAAAGGCATTTCTAGCCCCATCATTGGGGACATCTGGGGCTTGGGGCCAAGTGTGAAAAGGGGTTGAGGGAGAACCCATGAACAACCTGGAGTCGGGCTCTGGGTTCTTCCAGAAGTCTTCCACCCCTGGGAGAGAACGGCCAGCTCCCACAAGTCCCTAAGCAATTCAACCGCTGTCCATTAACAGCAGGGGAGGCAGCGCCCCCTAGTGGTTGAGCTCTAAACTGAGCCTGGACCGACAGCACCGGGCAAGGGATAGGAGGCCCACGCACCTTCTATGGCTAGCAATTTAGTGCCCGGTGGTTATAGGAACAGGCTCTGGAGTCACACTACACCTGGGTTTCAAATACTGGTTTTTTCTAGCTAAATGATGACGGCCAAAATAGCAAATTAGTCTGTAAGCCTCAGTTCCTTCATCTATAAGATAGGGATGATAATAATACTAATTTAACAGGGTAATTGTATGGATTAAATGAGACAATACATGTAAAACACTTAGCAGAGTACTTGGCACATTACAGATATGAGATAATACATCTGTGTGTGTGGTGCGTGTGTATATATATATCTAATGTGTGCATATATATAATCATTTTCCTTTTTTGACAGATGCTGTCATTTCAGTAATTACATCTTTGACTCCTCTTGACTTCCCCTGGTGCCTCCAAGCCTGCTGTCTTGCCGAGGGAAGTGCTGTCAACACTTACCTAAGGCTTGTGGGCGAGACATGGGCTAAGACACTTGCTTTTCTCCAGGGATACTTTCAAGTACCTTGGACTGTACATCTTTGTCCTTCACTATCCTGTGAATGTTAGTAAGCTTGTTTTACACACATGCTGGGCTCTTTCTGCACTTCAGAGCAGCTTGGCTTCCATGATCTCATTTGAGTCTCTTACTACGCTCCATGAGATATTCCCATTTTTCAACGAGGAAATTGAATATGGTGGGAAGAGAAGTGATTGGCTCAGGGTTGCACGGCAAGTCAGTACAGGAGCCAAGACTGGACCCCCGAATCTTATGCTGAGTCCAGGGTTTTTCCACCAACGCTTGCAATCGTCCAGGGCCTTGAGCTCCGGCTAAACGGGACGTGTCTATAACCCAGGGTACAGCTTTATTGTTTGGTAGCCACATCACTGCACTCTGACAACAGGTTTCCTGCTTCTACTGAGGCCAGGGTATCTCCAATAAACTGTCAAACTATGTTATTTTCCTAAAAGAAATGACAGCAAGTTACTAGGACTGGTGACCCAAGATAACCACATCTCCAACACATACCAATAATACAATTAAATGTCAGATGACAGATTTGAGGAGAGATGAACATTATCTCCCCAGCCAAGCTGTGGGCACTGCTGAGAAATTAACTGCTGTCCTGTACTCACAGCCAACTTGATTTAGCCACTCATCTCATGTTGGACAGAGCCATCAGGGGCTCAGAAGGGCAACTCTGCCCTGAGTCAGTACAAAGATTGGGAGGTGTTGATATGTGTCATCAGTGTGGGTCCCAATGGCAGCACCTGTGTGCAGGCACTAAGGGAAGCAGTATGATAATAGCTTTTGGTGTCGTTTGACATGACTCTGGGGGGTAGAGAATGCATGCCCGAGTGTCAGTACCGGAGGCAGGGCTCCTCTCATTCTGAGACACTGGCAGCAGCACAAGCCCTACTGGGGTAACAGATCATTGAGCCCAAAGACCTCCTCCTCAGGCCCTATGTTACTTGGAAACCCTGGCAAGCTTGTTTCTGATATGAGGGGAATCTTGTTACTTCCTCCTGGAGCATTGGATCTCTGAGTGGCACTGATTTTGTTTCTGCTGTCACTTGCTCCTCACTCTGTCATTACCATGGCAACCTGAAAGGGAGGCAGCATCAAAATCAACTCCTCCACAACAGACATGTGTGGAACAGCAAGTGTACTCTCTCTCATATTAGGGAAAGGGAACTTTTTTGTGTGTGTGTGTGGTACACGGGCCTCTCACTGTTGTGACCTCTCCTGTTGCGGAGCACAGGCTCCGGACGCGCAGGCTCAGCGGCCATGGCTCAAGGGCCCAGCCGCTCCGTGGCATGTGGGATCCTCCCGGACTGGGGCACGAACCCGTGTCCCCTGCATCGGCAGGTGGACTCTCAACCACTACGCCACCAGGGAAGCCCAGGAAAGGGAACATTTTTAACCCTCTCACCACACTTCAGTCTTGGTCCATGGCAGAGAGCAAAGTTTTTCACCTACAATTCCGGTGTTTGATATACCTCTTTCTTAGATCTTCCTGCATAAGAGCTGCTAATCTGATTGAGATCAATCATTAGGGTACCAGGGAGCACGGTCATCACAGTGAAAAGTGATATACATCTGTGACCATATTGTTGGGTCCACCCGCTCTGGATGATTGGCACAGGCCACATTTGTTCTGAAGACCTAGCTTCTCAGATTCGGAGAAGGAGTAGCTTAAGTTGTGTTTTCCAATCCATTTGTTAAACCAGAGAAACCTACAACAGAAAGAGAGAAAGAGGGGAGGAGGGGTTACCTAGTGTATGCTGAATTCTCGATTCAAGCGTTTATTAATAAATGACACTTTGCTTGCTGTTTTAATCGTTCTGTGCTTTCTCAGTGGAAAGCCTTGAAGAGAAGCAGGGTGAGTGGTGGGATTCAACCATGAAATCTCCTCCTTCAACCCACAACACCTAGGAAGGTTTGCCAAGGGCCAGAGTCTTGTCCTAGCCCATGTCTATGCTGGACAGAGAGGATGTACTTGTTCCATTTCCTCACCTTCCCCTGAGGTCCTCTGAGGACCTGGGGAGCAACTTCAACTTAAATTCAAATTTCATATTGAGCTTCTAGTTGTGTGTAGCTCTCTCATGGACACCCAGGAGTGACGGGACTATGTCATGAAATTATGAGCCTGGGAGTAGGGGCTTTGCCTTGGGCTAACAGTGAGAATATCCCCTGCTTAAACTGATCCATGGAAACTTGTTTAATTATCAAGCACTTTTGGAAAACTGATGACAATTTCCATACGTAAGAAAAGTTTACAATAAAAATCCCTTATTTGTAAACTTATCAGATTTTATTAATGGCTAGTAGTTTCTGAGGTAGGGGCAGTGTTGTGGAAAGGAAAGAGCAGCAGAATCAGGAGACTTGACTCAGGTACTTGTTCAGGTTCTGTAATATGTTGGACTATTGACTAAGTGTCCTCATCTCTAAAATGGGGACAGTCCTTAGCCTATCAACCTCTTTAGGTTTGCTGGATATGAGGTTTGAGTGAATAGTTAGATGATGAAGTCAGTCTGAAAATTGTAAAATGTTATATAGAGTTGCATTTTAATAAGCACTGTGAAAGAAACTTCAGTATAATAATCTGCCTTTCAAAATGCAGGCATAGGGGCTTCCCTGGTAGCACAGTGGTTGAGAGTCCGCCTGCCGATGCAGGGGACACGGGTTCGTGCCCTGGTCCGGGAGGATCCCACATGCCGCGGAGCGGCTGGGCCCGTGAGCTATGGCCGCTGAGCCTGCACGTCCGGAGCCTGTGCTCTGCAACAGGAAAGGCCACGACGGTGTGAGGCCCACGTACCGCAAAAAAAAAAAAAAAAAAAAAAAGCAGGCATAAGCCCCAGACATTTCTGAGAGAAACCCTTGGAGATCTGGCATAAAAGCAGTTCAGGTAAATTACTTGAGGAACTGAAGCTCGTGGCTTCACTCCTAGAGGTAGCTGAAATATTTCCATTTTTCTGTCTGCCCAACTTTCCTGGATACTCCATTTCCTAATCAACTTGGGGAAGCTGTCCAAGAGGCTCTGTGTACAAAACTGTGCATATTGGAGCAGTAGCTTTGCTCGAATTGCTGGGGGTGGTGACGTTTGGTAGCTGCCATTGGCAATAGCTTACAAAATCCTCAATTCATGCTATTTCTCCAAAGCTAAGCTGCCTTCACGTATGAGTATAATGAACATATTATGCCATTCCAAACGTACTCAGCATGTTAGCAAAATGAATTCTTTTTCTAGAAACCACCTTAAGGACTCACGCTATTCAAATTCCAAAAAGATACTGGAAATTTTAAAAAGTGCTCTAAAATAGTGGAAAAACTTACAAATAGTCTATAAAAGAATTACCGCAGGCACAAGAGCAACAGTAAAAATGGTAGAAGACATCCCAACTGACCAAAACGTTTGCTGAATGAAACATAAAAAGTAAGATTAAAGGAGAGTAATGGGGGGCTTCCCTGGTGGCGCAGTGGTTGAGAGTCCGCCTGCCGATGCAGGGGACACGGGTTTGTGCCCCGGTCTGGGAAGATCCCACATACCGCGGAGCGGCTGGGCCCGTGAGCCATGGCCGCTGAGCCTGCGCGTCCGGAGCCTGTGCTCCGCAACGGGAGAGGCCACAACAGTGAGAGGCCCGCGTACCGCAAAAAAAAAAAAAAAAAAAAAAAAAAAAAAAAAAAGGAGAGTAATGGGAATAAAAATAAAATTATTAAAAGTACCACAGGGAGAGTCATATACGAAGACTGTGGACTCGTGGAAGGACAGGAACTTGAGGGATCAGCTTCAAGAGTAAGTGAGGAAAAAGACAGGAGCAGTGAGATGGCAGATGGCCATGTGCTCCTTGATACGGACTTTCTCTCCTATAACCTCACAAATCTTGAGGGAAAATACAAAAATCATCATGTACTACTTATTGTATTTTGATTTCTTTTAGAAGACAGTGAGAAGGGTGGAGTTTTTGGCCAGGTTCTGATTAGAGGCACCAGAAAGCCTGTGTGCGTTTAGAAGCAGAAAATGATTCAGAGAAACACAAGAAAATAGAGACAAAATCACAGAAAGAACTCTGGATTTCCTGTGATCCTGGAATTGGGGTTCAAGGCAAATATGCCAAATCTTTGATGAGGTAGATATGGTAGCTTTGTATTCAACTCCATTCTACCCTCATCCTAGTGTGTCACGCAGTTGATAGAAAGTATATAAAGACACACACACTCACACATACACACTTTCCAGATTTCCTTGCAGCTGAGATTCTGAATATGATTTAGGTGCAGCTAATCAGATGCACAGGCATGAGATTTGGAAGGTGTAACACGGCTTTTGCTTCATTTCTGCTGCCAAGCATAGCGGTTGAGCTGTTTAGTTATTCTGCAGGAGGGTTAGCAGAAGTCCCACGGTCCAGTCATTAAATACATGGGAGTCAAGAGGCAGTGCATGTGGCACCCATTTTGCTGGTGCAGGTTGTACTATATGTGGCATGTTTCTGGAGCTGGTGGCAGTAGTCATGGCTTCCAGATTGTGGCAATAGTGACATGACTCTGGAGCCAGAAATTTCTTGACTGTATGGAGAGATAGCAGCACTCTTTGATGGCTTGGTTTTGTGATGTGGCCTTGAGAATCATTTTTTAAATTAATTAATTTATTTATTTATTTTTGGCTGCGTTGGGTCTTTGTTGCTGCACTCGGGTTTTCTCTAGTTGCGGCGAGCGGGGGCTACTCTTTGTTGTGGTGCACGGGCTTCTCATTGCCATGGCTTCTCTTGTTGCGGAGCACGGGCTCCAGGCTCACGGGCTTCAGTAGTAGTGGCACGCGGACTCAGTAGTTGTGGCACGTGGGCTCAGTAGTTGTGGTGCACGGGCTAGTTGCTCTGCGGCATGTGGGATCTTCCCGGACTAGGGCTCGAACCCATGTCCCCTGCATTGGCAGGAGGATTCTTAACCACTGTACCACCAAGGAAGTCCCAAGAATCATTCTTGAAGGCTCAACATAGCATCTGTTTCTTCAGCCCTCCTAAATATAATTCTATACCTATTGATACACTGTAATAAATTGCTTCCTCTTTAAACTAGCTAGAGTGGCTTCTGCTCTCTGAAACTGAAAAATGACCAATGAAGGATGTAGTACCAGGAGTGCTCAGAGGCGATAGTGTTTCAAGAAAATGGGGGGACTTCCCTGGTGGCGCAGTGGTTAAGAATTTGCCTGCCAATGCAGGGGACAATGGTTCGAGCCCTGGTCCAGGAAGATCCCACATGCTGCAGAGCAACTAGGCCCGTGCGCCACAACTACTGAGCCTGCGCTCTAGAGCCTGCGAGCCACAACTACTGAAGCCCGCGCATCTAGAGCCCGTGCTCGGCAACAAGAGAAGCCACCACAATGAGAAGTCTGCACACCGTAACGAAGAGTAGCCCCCACTCGCCGCAACTAGAGAAAGCCTGTGTGCAGCAACAAAGACCCAACACAGCCAATAAATAAATAAAAATTTATTTTAAAAAAAAGAAAAGAAAATGCAGAACTGGAATTGATTAGATAGCCTGATTGGATTTGAAAGCAGTGATAATTCTGTTAGTATTAGAAGAGGAGATGCTGGTAGTTCATGACACATAACAGCAAACCAATCAGATCATCGCTGGTGGGCATCTACAATGAAGTGCCTATTGAACGCAAGGCTTGATGGTCCAAGTAGCTGCTACTACAGATTATTTGGGCACTAATGATGAACTCAAGAACTGTGGAGTGGGATAACTTCTAACTGTGCTGTAGAGGTTTGAAAAAAGAAAATGGCAGAAAATGGCAATCTTAGGATTTAAATTCCCAGCTCAAGAAACAGAGGACAGTAAGTTTGTATTCTCTTATCTCTTGTTGACAAAGACCCCAGACCGGTTGGAACCAGAAGGTTGATGATGCTCACTCCCACTTACCTGACCACCAACCAATCAGAGGAATGTCCACGAGCTGCTCATGCCATCTTTGAACCATTACTATAAAACTTCTCATTACCCCCTCCAGGTCAGGACAGACAGTTTTGAGGGCATTAGCCCCTTGTGGCCCCCTTTGCCTGGCAAAGCAATAAAGCTATTCTTTTCTACTTTACCCAAAACTCTATCTCCAAGAATTCAGTGTCGGGGTACAGAGGCCAGATGAGGCTTCACATAGCTGAAAATTAGAGTCTTATCCTATGGGTTTTTGAATTGCAATATACGTTGAACTCACAGCCTTTCCAGGTGTCACTTTTGGGAAAGTAAGGGCATTTGTTTGGCTAGATGAGACCTCCTAGAATAGAAATGAGGATGTTTGGGTGAATTCAGATAACTCTAAGTACTTCACCAATGAGACTTCTTTGCACTAGAAGCATCCCTAGCTTGATGAGGCTGGTCCTGCCTTACCTGAACACCCTCAGGTTACTTGCAAGGGAATGCCAATTTTCCTCACGTACCATGCCTACCACCTCTCGTGGCTTCCAGACCTATAACTAGAGTTAGAACACAGTATGCTCCAAGGATACAAATATAAGTCTGAACTGGAAGGAGGAAATTGCAAAATTTTGCTAACTTATAATGGCAGAAATTTGGAGAATATGTGTGGGAATGTATTTTAAGGATACTATACCTTGGAGGAAGGAATGTAATTTTAGATTGGACCAAATATATCAACACCTGAATACTTACCAGAGGTTCTGGATTCAATTACTAGCTTGCCCAATTGGCAGTGGTTCTATTTGCTTGGTTGATTGAAGCCAAGGCTGAAAATTAGCCCATAGTAAATGAAGTTGATATGCCAGATATCCTTGGTATAATGTAGAGGAAGTTCTCCAAAGGCTTAAGGAAATAGAAACATTGGAATACATTTATGATATATGATCCACTCACCTACGTCCTAACCATGTCCCCCAATAGGACCTAGGGGATGTTCTCTTCCCCAAGACATTGAAAAATACACTCATGAAAGGAGCCTTATCACTCTTGGAACATGCTACAGTGGTAGTCTTGAGTAGGCCAGAGATAGAGATGAGAGATGCTGCCACTGAAAGTAATTTGCTAATTTCAATGAGAATAATGGGATCTTAGAATAGCAAAGAACAAGCGGCAGCACTTAATGACCAGAGATGGGGTGAGCATGGTGAACATGACAGAAGCATGGTCAGAGAAGTAATCTGAATGTTTTTGACCTGCAGAGAAATTTGGTAATGGCTAATTGTTCTTCAGATACTTTAGATGGAAATAGATGAGCAACCTACTAATTCCTACTTGATCCGCGTAGCCGAAACAGTTCTCTCTGGTGAATAAAGATCTAATTTGAGTTATTATGATGGAGATTCATGGCCTCTTGAAGCCGAATCCTGCCTCTGTACCCTGACACTGAATTAAATCTCGGACAGAGTTTTGGGTGAAGCAGAAAAGAATAGCTTTATTGCTTTGCCAGGCAAAGGGGGCCACAGCGGGCTAATGTCCTAAAACTGTGTGTCCCCGACCTGGAGCGGGTACTGAGAAGTTTTATAGTAATGGTTCAAAGAGGGCATGATCAGCTCGTGGACATGCTTCTGATTGGTTGGTGGTGAAGTAAGTGGTCGTCAGCATCATCAACCTTCTGGTTCCAGCTGGTCTGGGGTCTACGTGCGTGTGGGCAACATACAGTTAACTTCTCCCACCTAGTGGTGGTTTCAGTATCTGCAAAACAGGTCAAAGATATTGTAATATATGTCCCTCAAGGGGGAACCAGGACCCTGCCCCAAGGCTGCACTATTGTTTCTCTTGACTGTTCCTTCCTTGTCTCCGCGTCCCCTTCCTTCCCTGATTAGCAACTGTTTGAACCTGCTCCCTGGAACCCAGGGAAGGTCATGGAGGCCGAATGAAGCCTATTTCCTGTAATCAAGAAATGGGGGACACAGGAAGGCTTTTGTGTGCCCAGGAGCCCCACAGGGTCCTGCTCGATATGAGTCTCACCTATTTGCAGATATGAGTCAGTTCACACACCCAGAGGCCCTGGAAGGGAAAGCCAGGTACCCTTGAGGAAGGACTCAGCAATACCATAAGCATGTGTTGTAGATTTTCTTCCTAGATTTCCTTTATCTTTCTAGCCAGAGGGGCCTGTGGTCATTTACCAGGGTAGCCATGCACTGGGCAACTGGAAACACTCATACTTCTCAGTCTTTTGGACACTGACTATGAGTTCACATTCATCCAGGACCAGTGTTGGGGGCAGCAGGAGAGTTTAGAACACAACGGTCATCCACTGGTTGGAGTCAGGGCTCATGGAGTTAAGAAATATAATTTTACCCTGAATCCATCTACAATGGGTCCAGTGGATCTGCAACTACATCATATGGTTCTTAGTTTATGAATGAATATTTGAAATAGCAATACCCAGCCACTGGCAGACCTACCCCTTTTGCTCCCTGACCGGTGTAATAAGGGCTATTTATGGTAGGAAGGGCCAGGTAGAATTCACTGTATCTGTTAATACTGTATCCCTGGGGAAATCACACAGATGAGTGCCCGCCAAAGATTTGAAGGATGTGTGTGTGTGTGTGTATGTGAGGTGGGAGGTGGTTTCTAGTACATCCTCATTTAACTTGCCTGTTTGGCCTGTGCAAAAGGTATGCAGGTCTTGGAGAATGATAGTTGATAATCAAAATTTAATAATTAATGCCAAACATGACTTTTTTAAAAGCTAGATAAATCGTAAGAAACTGCAGAACATTGGCAACACCAAGATCTTAAAAGCAGCCATAAAGAAAAGACATTACCCTCAAAGGAAGACAAACAGAATTAGAGGCTAGGAAATCTACTGCTTGGTGCTTTTGGGATGGCGGAAAAGGTATAGTTCTGATGACAGAAATGGAAGCTGCAGTATAATGTGAGATTAAGGATAAAATGCCCTTCTGCCAGTGATTGGAAGCCCAGGAATGCAGCTACCAGGATAATTTGCTTACCTGACCTCGAGGGATTCAGTGCTACAGGGCTCCTGGTGTCACATGTATCAATCTTACTTTAGATAGCCAATGAAATAGATTCTGGCTGGCAAAAGCAGAAAAAGACTTTATTGAACTGTTGGGGCTCAAAGATGCACTAAGAAGCTCCCCCCTCAAAAAAAGGGGGGATGAAGTCTGGGCATCCACAAGCACCTTAAGTCCTACTTCGGAACCAGAGTGTTGATGTGGAGATGCCACCACTGCCACCAGAATGTATTCTCCATGTTCCCTCCTGCTTTGCTATAGATTGAGAAATTCAGGCAGAAGCATCTGATTAACCAGTCCTTGGTCACATGGCTACAAGGGGCAGGGATTCTGGGAAAGCAAACATCTGGTCTTTTATATGTTGGGCAGAAAACTGATGAGTGGTTGTTAGGGGTGGGGAGAGAGTGGTGACTATGAAGGGATGGACCGTATGAGGGAGTTTTATGGGGTGAGGGAATTCTAATTGTGCTCTGTATTCTAATTGTGCTGATGGTCACAGGAATACATACCTGCCTTAAAAATTCATAGAATTGTACACCAAAAAGTAGTTAATTTATTGTATACTTTAAATAAATAAAACACAACTATGGTCTGATGACCAGTTGCAGAAATGAGGACTGCAGTAGCTACCCATAGTTTCTGCCTTTCTCTTTTAGGTACATAATTATATAGAGTAATCAATTTATTTCCCTACTTCTCCTCTACTATTTTATATAAGGTGAGTTGATAGTAGTTAACTTTTTGCAGTCCACACGTTACAGGATATCAAGATGGGACTGAGATTGAATTAGGAGGAGTGGACATTACCCATCGATGGATCCAAGTGACCAACAGAAACTTGGATTTTCCCTTAGGAGAGAAGATTACTGCATTTTTGTTGGTATGAGGGAGATTTACGTTATGACAGGCAGCAGCATACCACTGATGCTATTAGTTCTTATGTAGAAGTATGGGAAGAAGGGTGTGCTGCGTGGGAAAAGAGGTGAATAACATAGATGCTTGTGGTGGGCAGACTCTACAACGCACCCCCTACAACCCCTGCCTCCTGATGCTCATGCCCTGTGTAATCCTCCCCCCTTGAAAGTGCATGGGACCTGTGACTTGCCTTTAACCAACAGAATATGGCAAAGGGGATATGTCACTACTGTGAGACTATATTATTATTTTTTTAAACGTCTTTATTGGAGTATAATTGCTTTACAATGGTGTGTTAGTTTCTGCTTTATAACAAAGTGAATCAGCTATACATATACATATATCCCCATATCTCCTCCCTTTTGCATCTCCCTCCCTCCCACCCTCCCTATCCCACCCCTCTAGGTGGTCACAAAGCACGGAGCTGATGTCCCTGTGCTATGCGGCTGCTTCCCACTAGCTATCTATTTTACATCTGGTAGTGTACGTATGTCCATGCCACTCTCTGGCTTTGTCACAGCTTACCCTTCCCCCTCCCCGTGTCCTCAAGTCCATTCTCTACATCGGCGTCATTATTCCTGTCCTGCCCCTAGGTTCTTATTATATAAGACGCTACCTTGCTAGCAGACTTGCTTTAGAAACTCTCCTTGCTAGACTGATGAAGTAAGTGGCCATTTGAGGGCAGCCCACACGGCAAGGTTGGGCAGCCTGAAGAAGTTGAGGGCAGTTGCTGGGAGCTGAGTAAAGCCTCTAGGAGCTGAGGGTGGCCTCCAGGAGACCACCTACAAGAAGCTGGGGCCTCCAGACCTATAACCATATGGAAATGATTTCTGTCAATAGCCTGAGTGAGCTTGGAAGTGGATTCTTCCCCAGTTAAGCCTCTACATGAGAACCAGCTTGGCTGACACCTTGGTTTTGCAGCCTTATGAGATCCTAAGCAGAGGACCCAGCTAAGCTGAGCCCAGAGGCCTGACGCATTGAAATGGTGAGATAATGTGTGTTGTGATAATTTGTTACACAGCAAGAGAAAGCAAATATAGTGCTCGATGTCCATTCCAGCCTCTTAGTATGCCTTCCTGTACTGCAGGGGCTAAAAAGCTATGAGTACATTTCCCAGATTCCCTTGCAACTAAAATTCTGGAGATATTACAGGCCAATGAGATGCACACTCGTGAGACTTAAATGGCAGAAGGAAGGTGGAGGCTAAGTTTCTGCCATTTCTGCCGGTGAACATGGTTGTTCAGATGTTTGGTTGTTCTATTGCAATTTAGCCACTAGCTTGTGGGTGCTGAGAGGCAGGACGCTTGGCATCCATTTTGCTGGTATAAATCATAGCAGGTGGAGCGTGGTTCTGGAAGTAGCAGCTGTAGTGCTGGCTTTTCATCATGGAGTAGGAAGCAGCAGTTTCCTAACAGCAGAAGAATTAGCAACTCCCTTGGTGGCCTGGTTCTGTGGTATAGTTTTGGAAATTGTTCTTGAAAGCTCAATTTAGAGTCAGTCCTCTTGATAATTCTGTAAGCCACTTAATATCTGGTAATAAATCTTTTCCTGCCTAAACTAATGAGAATTAATTCTGTTCTCTGCAACTGAAACTTAACTAATATAGGAGGGAAGTCCTCAAGTGATAACTGAGTTAAGTATCTATAAAAGTACATCATAATAAATAATAGTAAGATCTTTAAGTAAGCCATTCTTCATATTTATTTAACAGATTTTTAACATTTTTTTATAAAGACCAGTAAAGCCACCTTAACAATTTAATGCATAAGGTATAATGCACTAGTTCAGTGTGACACAACTACATAAGATTTTAAACATTAAGAACAACCCATTTGCTTAACAAGGTAGCAACTACAAAACTATGTGTTCAGCTTATGTCTCCTGCAGACTCATAAAATAAATGTTCGTCTTTTTAACTTGCATTTATAATCTTTCTGCAATTCAGAAATCTTTAGGTATTCAATTTTAATTAATCTAGGCTAAAATACAATACTAAGTAATCTTCAATATTCTGGTTTAAAAATCACCAAATATTAATAACGTATGTTCTTAAGAAAGTATTTTTTTGTAAATACAATTGACAAAATGTTCAACAAAGTATGTGCAATAGTGCCTTTGTATATAAGCATAGAGCCTTGTGTCTTTATAGAGCTACTGTAGTGTAATTTAACAATCATTGCTTAATAGCAGGTGTGTGATAGTTCACATATAAACTATTAACTAAACTCTAAAATTTGGACATGTTTCAGGCAAGTAGTTTCTGAGAAAAGGCACAGATGTTTATTTACCAACCATCTCTTTAAGTGGTAATTTCCTTGAGAAGACAAAGTTGACAAAATAATTTTCAAGACACTACTAGTAAGTGTTTGGCCAAGCTCAATTTACAAAATTTTCAAAGGGTCAACTTGAAAATTCTTGAATATCTCTGAAAATAACATATCCTGTGGTGATGAAGCCCTCTGTGTTAGGCTTTGTTCACATTGGATTCTTGCCAAAGGCTGACTATACTAATTCTTTTCCAGAAAGGGAGACTTCTTGGGTTGTCCTAAAGGATATCTGCCCTTTCATTGTTTCAAATCTGAAAAGTCAAAAGGCTTAAAACCAAAGTCTTTTGTGAAGAAAGAAGCTTCAGTGGATGACTTCTCCCCACAATTTCCTAAATCAACTGATTAATAAATTGTTCTGATCAGAAACAGCACAGAAGATTGGATAGGTGTGTTTTTTTTCTTTAAAGTGCTAACAAAGCCCATTATCTCTAAATGAACTTTCATTGTAATGACTGAAATATAAGCAGCATAAAGTATATAGAAATTACACATCTAAATCAAATAGATTACAACTTTTTAGATAGATGCCAAAATTCTATACATTATCTTAACAATCATTATGCACAAGTACAGGCATACCTTGGATGTTGCAGGTTTGGTTCCAGATCACTTCGATGAAAGCAAATATTGCAATAAAGCAAGTCACATGAATTTTTTGTTTTCCCAGGGCGTACAAAACTTACGTTTACACTATAGTGCAGTCTATTAAGTGTGCAATAGCATTATGTCTAAAATAATGATGTACATACTTTAATTAAACATTTTATTGCTAAAAAATGCTAACCATCACCTAGGCCTTCAGTGAGTCCTGTTAGTAACATCAAAGATCACTGATCATTTAACTCTTTTGTCATTTACAGACAGTAAATGGGTGCACTCTGATGCTTTTGCAAAAATGTTCCTATAAAAGGGTTTCATCTTCAAGGAATTCATGGAAAAGACTGACAAGTACAGGTTTCTGGTAACTGACTATACTGCTGAACTGAATAAATAAGCATTTTCAGAACTCTAATGGAAAACTGATGGATTCATAAGAGTGCTAACAAAGATCAAGATGAAAAAAAAATAATTACATGGGACTGAGTGAACTGATGAGGATGATTATAATTTTTGTGACTTTCTGTTTGAATAAAAAAAAAACCCACAAGGAAAAAAAAAAGACCACTGATCACAGATCACCATGACAAACATAATAATAATGAAAAAGTTCCAAATATTGCGAGAATTACCAAAATGTGACACAGAGATGCAAAGTGAGCAAATGTTGTTGGAAAAATGGCACTGATAGACTTGCTCAACGCAGGGTTGTCACAAGCCTTCATTTTCAGTAAAACTGTAGTATCTGTGGGAATTCCCTGGCAGCCCAGTGGTTAGGACTCTGCGCTTTCACTGCCGAGGGCCTGGGTTCAATCCCTGCAGGCAACTAAAATCCTGCAAGCTGCAGCAGCCAAAAAAACCCAAAAACCAAAAACCAAAAAAATGTAGTATCTATGAAGCGCAATAAAGTGAAGCACAATAAAATGAGGTATGCCTATATACTTTACGAACTTGCCAGACTAATACAATAATTCAGTCTATCTAATGTAACTTAAAATATGACTGGTGAAAATCCAAAATCTAAAACTAGAACCAAAGCAGTCTCAAGCTACTCTGAGACAAATGCCACAAAGAGCAGTGCTCGGAATTTCAAGTAATTTCTCAGTCTAATGAGAGACCTGTACACAGTTAATTGTACTGTTTATTAACCCTTCTGAATTGGCTGGCTTTAACCAGCTCAAATCCAAATCCAAAATCGTTTTTCCTTGTATCGGCCCAGAGTTTTGAGTTCTTTATTTTTATCAGCAACAGAGCTACAAGTGTGTCAGCAGCTTCTGAACTGCTCAGGTAGGGAGAAGATAGAATTCATTAAAAAGCCATTTATTATTAGAAGACTGAATGAGATTAACTTTAAAAAGTTAATATTATTTCAGTTAGATAACGTGAAAATGAGGTTCCCATATGGTAATCTTCTAGATAATTAAGGCTACAGATCTAAGAGCCTGCTTTTCTAAAGCATTCTAATAGGACTGAGGCAATTTGGAAAGTAGGATTTATCAATATGATGTGTCAGCATCACTAACACTCAAACATAACACCACATTTTCAAAAATCATCAGTAATTCATATGTAAATAGCAGCACAAACTAGTAATTTCCTTGCTAAAAGTGATATGGTGGTGCCCTCTGGTGGTAAAATTTAGCATTTAGCATACGCCCCCTGATATTGCATACCTTGTGAAATATAAAAAGTATATTTGTATTAGAGAATATCAAAATTAGACACCACCACAAAGGAATGAATCATTGTGCTTCCAAATATCTTCTTTTTAACCTTCAAATACATTGGTAACAAGAAAATCCCTGATCCCTACTCCTAGAAATCAAGCTGATGCCTATGAGAATCTTGGTAAATGTCTATAATAAGCAATTCCTGTTAAAAGATTTACTTCCTGGTTCTAGAACTTAACTGAGAGGTTTTTGCATTTTCTAGTTTGGCTTTTAGATCTATGGGTTTCTCAAAAAACTTCACCAATGCTGGTTCATTCAACAAAGAGGCGAGAATCTGTTCAAATGCAAATGACCACTGAGGTTCTTCCCTGAGAGAGGAGGGATCTTTCTCTAAGTGGCTCTCTGTTTGCCCCTCACTGGGTCCTCCAGAAGCACAGACTGCACCAGACAATCCTTTGGTTGATGACGCAGGGTTATGGAGTTTCCTTCCAACTTCTTCCATCCTGAGCAAAAGGCTGGTTACAACAGCAATGGCTTGATATAATGACTCTTCTTCAGGGTCCCCGTGAAATAAGTTATATAGTGTCTTTGAAAACTGAATAAATTGTGACTAGAAGACACAAGTTAGAAATATCACATTTGATATTAGACTTAGCAAATATCAGGAGAACTTAGAAGTGAATAGTCTTCTATTTAGAATTTGTACCATATAACCTTCACCACAGAAGTTATAAGAACTGATGATTAATCCACAAATAAATCTTGATTCTAGAAAGATGGGTATGAACCATGAAAGAAAATTCCACTTAAGACTTCTCATCTGTTGCCTAATAACAGTAAATTATATACATATATTATATATACAATAATTCTTGGACAGTATCTGCCAGCATTCCATCAATGTTAGGTGGTACTTTTAATTAGGCAAAGTCCCATATTTCCTTACATGTAAATCATTCATTCATTAACCAATCTTAATGAACAGATTAAGAATGAGTTCCCCTTGATCTCCCCAAAGGGCTAGAGTAGGCAGCTCAACTAGGATGACTTAAATATAAGGAAGAATGTTTTGGGACCTATCTAGTAGTACAAGGTAGCTCTAAGGAGCCCATTTGGACATGTTTCTCTTTAAAGGCTAAGGTGGGGCCCAAGTAAAGAAATAACCTGGATTGTCTGCTAATTGCCTCTAGATAATTCATAGACATTCCTAGAAGATGTTTGTCAATTAAAAAAGAAACTATTCCAACACAAAAGTCCTATAAGTCAATCATGCTACCAGAAAAGTTTATATGTAAATAAAAAGCAAACAAAAAAGATAAACTTCATAAAAATGTATTGTACCATACTTTAAGTTTTCTCTTTCTTTCTTAGTCTGTAATACTGTTTATTTATTAAAAATTTAGAATAAATATATCATGATTAATTTTAAAAAGTACTTATTTAACTATCAAATTACCTAGTCCACTGAGAAAAACTACGCTATTTCATATTTCTCATTTTGGTAAAGTTCTGGGAATCCTCAGTATCTATACCAAAAGATTTAACAATTTTTTTTAATTTATTTTTTGGCCATGCCGTGTGGCATGCAGGATCTCAGTTCCCCGATCAGGGATCAAACCTGTGCCCCCTGCACTGGGAACGCAGAGTCTTAACCACTGGACTGCCAGGGAAGTCCCTATACCAACAGATTTTAATTAAAAAATATAAGAACATATAATGACTGAATAGTGTGTAAGAAAGAGATGGATTTAGAATTGTGTCAATAGGGCTTCCCTGGTGGCGCAGTGGTTGAAAGTCCGCCTGCTGATGCAGGGGACACGGGTTCGTGCCCCGGTCCAGGAAGATCCCACAGGCCGCGGCGCGGCTGGGCCCGTGAGCCATGGCCGCTGAAGCCTGCGCGTCTGGAGCCTGTGCACAGCAACGGGAGAGGCCACAATAGTGAGAGGCCCGCGTATCGCAAAAAAAAAAAAAAAAAATAGAATTGTGTCAATAGTAGTCATTAATACTGTCTGAGCAGGTTTAAGATGATTAGGAACTAGGGTGTGACCTATTTTAATTATTATTCCCACTACCTAGCATTGGGCATGTCATCTAGTAGGCACTAAGAAATGTTTACTGAATAAGTGAACATTTCTAATAAAGCGGGAAATAAAAAACACTGAAATATATGTTATACACACATCTTTTCTATAGGTACAAATGTCACAGCAGAGGACTGTGATGAAACTCTAGATGCATTTAAATGTTTACAGCAGAAAATCATTTAAAAATTTACTCCCACTCTTCTATACTCATTTGAAACTTACAGAGATGATGCATAGATTATTTATTTTTGTAATAGCATGTTAGCTATTTTAGATTTGGATACACCCACATTCATTTATACAAAAACACACAAGTAAACTAGAATTTTTCTTTGAAAATACTATACCTGATTCATTCTTGGTAAATCCTTAATGTTTTCTTCTTTTTTCAAAAGCTCCTCTTGCCATTGACTTAGATATGCTTGAATGTCAACTTTTTCTTTTCCTCAATGAGGGGAATAAAACCATTTCATAATGAACAGCCCATTATATTTTCCCAAATCCCCAAAAGAACAATTTTGATTGAAAGATATTTCATTGAGATATAAGATTCCACATTTTTTACTCCAGAAATTGATCTGACTATACTTTTTATTTCACTCACTGGCTCTCAAAATACATTCTCCACTTCCGTTAAACTAAAACTTTTACTTTGGAAAGGTTGGGGACTAGAGGAAGAAGGATGCCTTTTAGATTAAACAGTACATGATGTA
Organism: Stenella coeruleoalba; assembly: GCF_951394435.1. Classification (NCBI taxonomy): domain Eukaryota; kingdom Metazoa; phylum Chordata; class Mammalia; order Artiodactyla; family Delphinidae; genus Stenella; species Stenella coeruleoalba. Next base: position 86,724,818 of record NC_137152.1, on the reverse strand, counting down.
AATTTCATGTAGATGTTCTCATGCATACCACTAAGTTTAAAATAGCTTCTATATGATGTTCTTAGCATGCAGTTACCATAGCATACTATGGTGACTCTTTTTCAAAAATTCAAAACAGTACTTATTCATTCATTCCTTTGAAGAGTTTAATCACAATGATATTAATGGGACTTTATTAATAATTATTTAGATCTCTTAGAAAACTAGGATATACTGAACAACCTGGCAAAGTTATCATATTTAAGCAGATCTTCAGCAATTATTTTTTAACTAAATGTTACTCAAAAACATAAAAAGAATGATGGACCTTTGGAGAACAATTTGACAACCTCTATCAAAATATTAAATGTACATATTCTTTGTTATCCAGCATTCTCATACCTCTATGAATTTATCCTATCCTAAAGAAATATGTGCAAAAGTATTATAAAATGTAAGTATAAAAATGTTTGTTGGAGAATAGTTTGCAATATAATTAATTGGAAACAACCTAAATGTTCATCAATATTGAGCTAGTTACTGAAATAAATGATGGTACAACCAAACAGTGGAATACTCTGCACCCATTAAAAGGAATAAGATAGATCCAAATGTACTGACATGAAAAGATGTCCATGATATACTACAAAATCAAAAAAGCAAATTGTACAACAATATTTATGAAATGTTTCTTTTTTAAAAGAGAGATGTCTATATTTGTTTATACATTGAAACAGGTCTGGAAAGAATACAGACCAAAATGTTTTCACATTTACTTCAGGGTGGGGTTGGGTGAGGGTATGAGGATTTCTGTACCATTTAAATTCCTTTTATAAGGATTATCTATTACTTATGTAATTAAAATTAATATTTTCAAATAATAAAATTAAATAAATACAGGTCATTTACAGTTGTATTTTCTATAACTTCTGAGACTTAAGTATCAAGAGAAGAAGAAGAAATTGTTAAACTAAAACAAAGGAACTGAAAAAGCTCTCAGGACAAATCAATCAATAGACTTTAAAAGGAATCCACGTTTCCCCTTTGTGTAGTTAACCCTATTTACAAAAACAATAATTTAAACTAAATGATACTCCTAGATCATATACCTTTTTCAGGGCTGTTTTTTGCTGACTCTGCTTCCTTCTCCTTTGCAGGCTTGGAAACTAGAGGAAAAGAGGACAATTGCATTTTGTAAAATATTTAACAAATACCTTTTGAAAGTAAAATAATATTTTATATAAAGACTTATAAGCACACTTTATGTTCTTCAATTCATCAAACCAATTATAGCTAACCTGACCTCCTATCATTAGATGGCAAAGTATTCAAGAACTTTAAAAAGAACACTGGGGAAAAATCCATATAAAAATCTCAGGGCTTCCCTGGTGGCGCAGTGCTTGGGAGTCCACCTGCTGATGCAGAGGACATGGGTTCGTGCCCCGGTCTGGGAAGATCCCACATGCCACGGAGCGGCTGGGCCCGTGAGCCATGGCCGCTGAGCCTGCGCTCTGCAACGGGAGAGGCCACAACAGTGAGAGGCCCGCGTACCGCAAAAAACAAACAAACAAAAATCTTAGAAGGAAGTATACCAAATATTAAGTATTTATTTCTGGGTGGTATGTGGTATTTTCTTCCTTGTGATTTTCTTCGAATTAAATTGTATTACTTCTTTTATTAGGGAAAAAACACACACACACCGGAAGTCAAAAGACTGAGCTACTAGTCCTGATTGTGGTAAAACCTCATTGAAAACTCTTACACGAGTCACTTCTCCTTTCTTGGCCTCAGTGCCCTCTATATAATTAAGGGACTTGACTAGATGATTTGTAAGGTCGCTTCAAACACTAACATACAGTAACATAAACATACATTAATAAGAACTTATCCCTCTTTAAGACATTCATATTTATGAAAAAGAAGCAAAAGACACAAAAATTAGCTCATAACCCTTCCAAATTATGTCTTGGAGACAGACTCATCCCGGTCTCCTACACCTACAGTGATTTATGATAAGTATTCACTGTTTGAATAATAGCTATGACCTTCAATCATCAAAGATTCTATTGTCTTCATCGCATTTTAACAAGGCATAAAAAATGGTTGGATACCTTTTAGAAATTTCTGCTACAGAAGTAGAAACAAAATGCATTTTCTTTCTAATTCTCCAGTAAATAAGAAATTCCATAAATCAAAACCCAAAATGTAGTTTAGTTAATCAGTCAAATATTTATAGAGTACTTACCATGCATTTAGGACTGTACTAAGTGTTATGGTAGCACAAAAGAAGTATAAGGTATAATTAACCCAAATTTTACTAGTGGTAGCTGGGTAAAGAATGTTTAAGCCAGAAAGACCTCTGGGTGACTAATAATCAAAACAGATAAATTTATTTATTTATTTAGGCTGCGCCAGCTCTTACTTGCAGCATGCAGGCTCTTAGTTGTGGCATGTAGACTTCTTAGTTGCAGCATGCGGACCTCCTAGTTGTGGCATGCAGACTCTTAGTTGCAGCATGCATGCGGGATCTAGTTCCCTGACCAGGGATTGAACCTGGGTCCCCTGCATTGGAAGCAGGGAGTCTCACCCACTGGACCACCAGGGAAGTCCCAAAACAGATAAATTTAAAACAGATATTTACCATGGAGCTGACTGAAATAAAGTAATTCTTCCTTGGAAAGTTCATCTCCCTTTGAAGGGTCCTTATACTTCACTTCAGTATAAGCTGAAAACAGATAACCCAAATCACATTTATAACAATGAGGGACAGAAACGAGTCCTATAATAGATCAATTAAATCTGGGGGCAGAGAATCAAACAAAGGGTCCCTGTCAAAAAAAGACATACGTGAAGAAATGTGGAAGTAGTATTACTCTACCGTATAGCAAATAACAAGAAGTACTTGATCACTTTGAGTTCTATTATTTTTCCAAATTTCTTGCTTTTTAATAGTTTTCCAAGAGCCACTACAAGTTGAAATTTAAAAATATGGGTTAATTGGATATACTCCAATATAAAATAAAAAGTTTTAAAAAATGTTTAAAAAATCTGGCACTTGGGAATCTCTGAAAACGTGACCTCAGTCATTTAAAAACGTCTTTAATAAGAAGGAAAACACAAAGTTGAGTGCTCTAACAGATACACAGTGTTTTTTCTATTTTTGATCCTTCTATTGAAAGCGTACTCATTCCATGGCAATATTAGACATTCTAATTTGACTTGACAATGTAAAGTCCTTCATAGTTATTATTTGGTTTGTCTTTTGTTTTAAATGCTGTGATTGTGACTTGAGTTTGTGAAGGGTTAAAGATGGCTTTTAGATTTCTGGTCTGGTAAAGAATGGTTCCCAGCTATCCTGGGAAGGCTCTAAAAGATCTTAGGTGTAGCTTTAGACAAATTATGAGGTACTTTTTTGTGTGTGTGTGTGAATCACCCTATCTAAGCTAAAAGGTACTTTTGCAATGTTCCTTTAAAGTCTAAGACTGGTTTCCCAATTATGGATCAGGCCTGGAAAAGGCTGCCTCTTAAGGTCAGAGGGAAATACTTAAGTAAAGTGGAATGATGTGGTAACATTAAGGCAGTATGGTAGAATAGAAAGAAACCTGTGCTTTGGAGTCAGACTTCAGTTTGAATCTCAGCTAACCAATTTATTAGCTATGTGATCTTCAGCAAATTTAATCTTTCCCTTAGTTTCCGTATCATCAAAATTGGAAGGATAATACCACCTTTCAAGGATATCATGAGAACTAAATAAAAGACTGCACGTAAAGCAAACACCTCGACAGAGCAAGTGCTCAATAAATGGTAGCTTTTATTTTGCTTCCTTTTTTTAAAAAAAAATATTTATTTTTAGCTGCATTGGGTCTTCGTTGCTGTGCACGGGCTTTCTCTAGTTGTGGTGAGCAGGGGCTACTCTTCGTTGCGGTGTGTGGGCTTCTCATTGCGGTGGCTTCTCTTGTTGCAGAGCACGGGCTCTAGAGCACAGGGTCAGTAGCTGTGGCACGCGGGCTCAGTAGTTGTGGCTCACGGGCTCTAGAACGCAGGCTCAGTAGTTGTGGCACATGGGCTTAGTTGCTCCACGGCATGTGGGATCTTCCTGGACCAGGGCTCAAACCCGTGTCCCCTGCATTGGCGGGAGGATTCTTAACCACTGTGCCACCAGGGAAGCCCTATTTTGCTTCCTTTTCCAAATGTTTAATATCCCTGTTGCCTGGTCTCATTTTTCTGAATAATTTGTAGTATTTCACAAGTTTAGCAGTTTGTCTAAAGTTAAATTCAACTCTCTAATAACAACAACAACAATAAAAATTCAACATTATGACAATATTCAAATGATAGATAGTTCCTACACACAAATTACTTATCATTAAATTGATTGAACACTAACAGGAAGGAAACTTGTGAACCCATCTGTTGCACAGAAACTCTTCCATAGATGTCAGTGTAACTATATATCAGCAAAAATATTGCTAATATGATCCATGGGCCACAATGAAGCAATGACCTTATATCATATGGAAAATTACGTTATTTGTTAAAATGGAATGATATCTGTAATTATACTTGTTAAAATGGAGTCAACTCCTATATATCACTAACAACTGTTAAATTCTTACCTGGAGGAATATGCAGCTTAAAAAGCACCTTAAGCTTCTCAGTAAAACTTCCATTGTACATTATGTCTGTTCAATAAAATTAAATTGCAAATAATCACAGCCAAAGAACATTCAATCAATTCCAGCAACACAGATTAATTAAGACACAGATACTAGCCAGGAATTAGGATTCAGAAACCTTCTGTTACTTAAACTAACTGTTAAACAACTACCCAGTAGGCCAGATTCTCTCCTTGAAGTATATAAGCAAAATACCCTTTATCAGAGGGATAAATAAAATGCTCTTCTGCTGAACTCTTTCCCCCAATCCCAATCTAAAATTTACTTTTTCTTTTGAATGAGGCCTTATGCTTCATCTGAGGAGAGAACTCCTCTTCAAGGGGCAATCCCTGATAAGAAAGCATGCTAGGTTGTCTGGAAAAGCAAAGGAATGATATAACCAGTGGACTATCTACAGGCACAAACTGTTCATTGAATATTTCTCTACCCCTTTTCTAGGCTATGTGGTTGGATTTTTACTGAGGGAGAACGTTCTCCTGAAGAATCCATGTGCCTGAAGGTGGGAAAATCAGGACATTCTCTTCCTTCATTAAATCATCCACATCTAACAGCTTGTTTTTCTGGGAGGGTTGGGGCAAAATGAGATGAATATATTTAGACTTAGCAAAAAACAAAGAAAATGGTCCAGTTATTGCTAAAGTTGGAGACAATGTAAATCTGATAAAAAAATCTGATATCAGGCTGATAAAATCTGACTAAATTGGCAATGATAGGCAGTACTAAGTATTTCTAGGGGTACCTTTATTTTTTTGCTTTAAAAAAGAAGATTATTGGACATCATCCTACCAATTGCAGAGGAGAATTCTTTGAAGTTTATAAGGCAGTCGGAGTTTTCATCCAACAATCTGAATGTCCATAAAGCTAGTGAGTCTCTGTTTGCAGAATGAGCCCAGGGACTCAACAAGTGATACAACACTCTGAACTGCTGGCAGTCAATCTGATACTGTTCCAAATATGGCAGACTAGGATCATGGTGCTTCAATACTGGAGAACTCAAACACCAATAGTAAGAAAAAAACAACTCTCTCTATTTAAGAAATGGGGGAAAAAAAAAAAAGCAAAGTCATTATATCAGAAAAAGTAACTTTATAAGATTTTTTTCTTTTAAACATGTCTACTAAAGTAATTAAAGATAAAATAGTTGAACAGTTGTGGTAAAATTCTGCTAAGAATATTATTTTTCATTTAAAGAAGGAAAACAGTACCTTAAAGATGACATAAAGTTCATCCAATTCATGAAGGCTCAATTTCACATCTTGTGATACAACACGCAACTTTAAAAGGATTAAAAGCAATTTAGAATTTAACACTTCAGCATAGAAATTCTCTTTGAATCAATTTAGAAATCTCCCTCTGCCAGAATAAAATATATTTTTTTAACTTTTTAAAGGAATAACAAAGTAAATGTACATATTTTCCCTTTTAAAAAGTTGTACAGAGACTATAGCTCAATTCTATTCTGATATGTAATTTGACCTTCATCTCTTCATATCCAGAGATAACTGCCAAAGGACAGCCACTTAATGTCTATAAATATAAGCAACAATATTCTATAGTTTTTTTCCATATATTCCTGTCTTGCTATATAAGCAATCTGTCAAGTCACCATATGGGGTTGTCATTAAACACTTCAAAGTCACTGGGAGATGTACATTCCCTCTCTGTGCCAAAAAACGTAATCTATCCCAGAGCATAGAAAAATATGATTTGTTCCAAAATCCATTCTATGACGTGAGCACAATTCTAATATGAAAACTAAAGTTAGCACACACACACTGTAAGCCAATGTCACTTTAACACAGATATAAAGAACCAAGCTAAACTATTTAGGAAAATTATCAAAGCAGAATATTAAAAGAATAATACAACACGAACAAATAGGACTCATTTCAAGAATCCAACAGAAGTCTAACATTAGGAATTCTTTAATGTACTTTACTACATTAATAAATATAACCTCAAGATATGGAAAAGTTATTTGATCAAAGTTAACATTCAATATAGATTTTTTTTAAATGTCCCAAATCCCTTAACCTAGAAACTGAATGAAACTCCTTAATTTGCTAAAAGGCATCCTTCAAAAATCAACAGCAAATATCATACTTAATAATAAAATACCAGAGGCACTTCTATTAAATTCCAGAATGAGACAAGGAAGGCTACTTCCACTGCTATTATTTAATACTTCTCTGAAGGTCCTACCCACTACAATAACACCAAAAAACTGAAAACAGGTATATATATTAGGAAGCGCCAAAACTCTAAGACTAGAAATGATATGCTTGTCTATTCAGAAATTCAACTGAAAAAAATTAGAATTAATGAGAGTCAGTAACACAGCCACTTAAAAAAGCAACATGTGCAAATCAATGGCTTTTACATATACTATAATAAACAAATTAGAAAATGTAAAGAAAAAAGATCTCATTCATATTAGTAACAAAACCATAAAATATATAGGAGTAGACAAACCCAACAAGAAATGTGTAAGATCTATATGATGAAAACAATAAATGCTTACTAAAGGACATTTAAAAAGACATCATTAAAATGGATATTAAAAGGGAATATTAAAAGCCTTACCAGATTTCAAAATGGACTATAAAGCCACAATAATTAAAACAGTGTGGGGCTTCCCTGGTGGCACAGTGGTTAAGAATCCACCTGCTAAGGCAGGGGACATGGGTTTGAGCCCTGGTCTGGGAAGATCCCACATGCCACAGAGCAACTAAGCCCGTGCGCCACAACTACTGAGCCTGCGTGACACAACTACTGAAGCCCACGTGCCTAGAGCCTGTGCTCCGCAACAAGAGAAGCCACCGCAATGAGAAGCCCACCCACCACAAGGAAGAGTAGCCCCCACTCACCGAAACTAGAGAAAGCCCGCATGCAACAACAAAGAGCCAACGCAGCCAAAAATAAATAAATAAATAAAATAAATTAAAAAAAAAAAAAGAAACAGTTACAGAAAAAAAAGAAACTACAGAAATAAACCCATATTAGCATATGAAAAAGGCAGAGTAGAGTACAGTAACAATGGAGGATTCAATAAATGGTATTCAAATAATGGGCTATTTCAGTTGGAAAAAAATACCATTAGAGTCCTATATCACACTATAAACAAAATATATACTTTACGTGTATTCAAGATCTAAATGTTAAAAAAAAACACAGGGCTTCCCTGGTGGCACAGTGGTTAGGAATCTGCCTGCCAATGCGGGGGACACAGGTTCAAGCCCCGGTCTGGGAAGATCCCACATGCCGCAGAGCAACTAAGCCCATGCGCCACAACTACTGAGCCTGCGCCCTAAAGCCCGCAAGCCACAACTACTGAAGCCCGTGTGCCTAGAGCCCGTGCTCCACAACAAGAGAAGCCACTGCAGTGAGAAGCCCACGCACTGCAACGAAGAGTAGCCCCTGCTCGAAGCAACTAGAGAAAGCCCGCGCGCAGCAACAAACACCCAACACAGCCAAAAATAAGTAAATAAATTAATTTTTAAAAAAACAAAGCAATACCAGTACTATAAGCCAATATGAGAAAGTATGTTTATAAATTATATAATTTTATATGGGGAAGGTCTTGCTAAGTTTGACATGAAACACACACAATATGTAAAAAAAGAAGAGATTTGACTACATAAAATTTTGAAAGTTATATACTCTGAAATACATCATAATACATCATAAAAATTAAAGAAACAACAAGATTGGGGGAAACGTTAGCCACAAATATAATTGACAAAGAATTAATACCACTAATATTTTTAAAATGTGACGCTAGTGGGAGTGTGGGGAAAATGGCATTCTTACACACTGTTGGTGGGATTATAATTTGATACAAATCTTTTAGAGGATAATTTAGCAGGACCTGTCAATGTTTAAATACTCTTACAAATGTGTAAGATTAGATATACAGTTGACCCTTGAACAACTCGGGGGTTAAGGGTGCTGACCTTCCACACAGTCAAAAATCTGCATATACTTTACAGTTGGCCCTTCATATCCATGGTTCCACATCTGCAGATTCAACCAACCATGGATCTTGTAGTACTGTAGTACATGTTTATTGAAAACAATCCACATGTACGTGAACCTGTGCAGTTCAAACCCATGTTGTTTATATAAGGTATTACTTGCAAAAGCGAAAAAACATTAAAATGAAAGAGAGAGGGAGACCTACTAAATGGAGACCTACTATTCAGTGCATTAAGAGAAGCGAGGTATGCAATAATATGCAATGACCATGATATAGCTCTGAGTGAAAAAAGTTGCAGAACAAAGTAACTGGTATGATCTCATTTGAAAAGCTATATTGTCCCCCTCCCCCCCACCACATACACATTTATGTCTATAGATATTTAGAAAAAAGATGTGGAAGGATACATGCCAAATCATTTTAATGTTAGTTACTCCTGGGGTAGGAAACTTCTACTTTTTTACATTTCTATAATGTTTGAATTATTCACAATGAGCATGTATTCAGAAATGTTAATTTTCCCAGATTTGTACCTCTGAGGACTTAACCTTTAAGCAAGTAGGTTTACAAAAACAATACATGATCATGATAAAAGCTCAAACAGCACAGAAGGATTCATACAGCAAAGTAAAACACTCTCTCTTCCAACCAGAAATCTATTAATTCCACTCACCAGAAGCAACCAATATTAACAGTTTCTAATGCAGTCATCCAAATACTAAAAAGGAGTACTTAAAACACACTGTTTATTCCTTTTTCACTTTATCTTGGGTATCCAAGGATAATAATACATATTAGCAGCCTAGAGTACTATGTAGGTCAGCTGTTCTTATTGATGAAGCACATCACAAATATGTTATGCTTAAATGCCTACATCATAGCATTCAATATTAAAGGTCACATAACACAAAACATGTTGGAAAACCAATGCTTCAACCAGAAGAAAATCACTTATTTCCTCTCAAAAAATTTACAGTAAGCTAAGCTGTGGCAAGAATCTAGCTCAAATGTATAGTTATTTTATTTTCTTAACATGAAATGATAATTTTTAAATGAAGTTCAGGAAAAAAATGTTACTCAAATTGGTTTTCCCCCATTGGGTGGATACTCACCACATTCTGCTTTGTTGTTTCCTCTAGGGTCTGTATCACATACAACCTATTTCGACAGCGCATGCTGTATATATCTTCATAGCGAATACTCCCATATTTCTGCAAAAAATATGATTTCAGTGGATACTCATTCATAATAAATATCCACTTTTCTTACAATTGAATTTCATCAGATTCAATTCTCAGAGGCCTTGGTTCTATTCCTAGCTATTTTCCCAACTTCTTCAGTGATTATGCAAATTTTCACCGCCCACGTTTCAGTTTTTCTGTATATTCACAGGAGAGGATTCCATCTACTATGGGTCTAGACTAAGTACAAGAACACTGGTAAAATTCTTAGTCTCTAAGAAGAGAATATTTTTCACCTTTTTATGCAGCGATAGATATTTAAAAGTGGTCATTATTTGTAAAACTATGTGAATAGTTTCATTTAATGAAAAGCAAACTGAAGCAGAGGAAGCTATATAACGTAGGAACAGTTCATAGAACTCATTTTTAAAGTGAAATCAGATTTTACATTACTGCATCTTTACATGTATTATTATCTTACTCTTAATATACCACTAGAGATATAACTATAGTATCTATCATTTTAAATATGCTATGTAATTATATTTATGGTATAAGAAAAACTTACCTCATTTGACTCTCTAATCAAATCTGTAATATCCACTCTAATATGACTGCTTTTTTCATCACTTACATTTGAACCCTGCTGTACACTTGAAGGCAACGGGCTATCCTTATTAGTGACATTGTCAAAGAACCTATCCAAAAGTGACAGTAATACAAGAATCAGTAGAAGTAAAATACAGAGAAAATGACAGCTAATTTCTCCCTAGTTCGAGATTAATTTCTACCGAGAGGACAAGAGACAGTCTTATGAGGGAGGAGAATTTGAAGATGGTTGGGAATTAGGAGGACATGGGAGTGGGAAATGGGATGGTGATGAAATGACTTCAGAGGTGGGGAGGAGAGCATGAGGAAGCAGATAGGCTCAGAGAGTTCTCAGAAAATACCACATGGCCCAGTAAGGGTGGAATATACGGTATGTAGAGGCACGTGAGGAGAAATAATTTAAGAAAGATACATTGAGGCCTTAACATTGAGAGTTCTAAATACCAGAGTGAGGTGTTTATACTTTATTCTTTATAAATAAATGGGATTTGATGCACCATTACAAGTTACCCAAATATTCATATATTCATTCATTTAACATATACTGTGTATACACAAACACACACACATATCCCACACATGTGTTTCAATACAAAATAGAATTCACAGAAAAGGCACGAGGAAAATAAAGCTCAGCTTACCTGATTGAAACCACTTGAAAACCAGAACAATTTCCCCCCACTGGACATTTAATATTATCAACCACCTCCCCCACCTCAAATTACTCTAACACACTTTATAGCTCGAAATGGGACTATGAAAGTCCCAGCATACCGAATCAACCATATTAGATGTTAGTGTAAATGTATATATAACCTAGTGGTTTACTTCAAAGTGACTGACTTACTTTTGTTATATTCTATTTAGAAACAGAGGAGTGGACTTTAGGCCTAGCGTTTTCATTCAACCAGCTTTGTGACTTTGGGCAAATTATTTAAAGTTTCTAGGGCTCAGTTTCCTCATCTATAAAATAAGGGGTTTGAACAACGTAAGCTCTAAGGGGCTCTCCAGATTTAAATGTTATGATTCTCACAGTACCTGTTTAAAGCTGTCACAGCTTCAGCATCATCTTTACATGCCAGAAGTTTGTCTAAATTATAGTCAAGTATTGCCAATCCCAGTTGTAAAATGGCCTTTATTCCATCATAGAAGAAACAGTCCACCACATTCACTGCACTTTCAATAGGTAGCACACTAATAAAAAGTGTGAGGAACCATGAGAGAGAAACTGAGGAAAAGAATGTCATATCAGTCATATGTTCAGTCAGCTGGGGAAGGTGATCTCTGATAAGTTCTTCAAAGACTGCCTGATCCACCAAGGCACCTGGAGAACATAAAAAGAAATTTTAAAATGAACACCTTTCAAAAGGACTTGTTTCCAATACCTTCCCACTTCTATTAGTAGGCTGATATTATCTCATTTCTCTTCCTTAAATTATGAACTTCTTCAGTGCCTTTTCTATATTTCATGCATCTCTTTATCTGCTAGCAGTATCATGCATCAAGAAGCACTTGAGAAACTCAATTCATATTCATTGGAACAGTTATTTATGGAATCTTTATTATGTGCAGAAACCTGTAATAGGTACTATAAGAGATACATCAATTAATTAAATGGTCTCATCTTCAAAGCGTTTAATCTCTAATAGAACTTGCAATAAATAGACAAATAATTATAACACAAGACAATACAGTCAACGACCTAGCCATGACACCGAAGGCTTATGAGGGTACAAAGGAGACCACCTATGGTTTTAAGGTAGGGGATCATGGATCTACAAATATTTGATGACTGAAGAAAATATTATATAAGTAACAAACTAAGAACTTGATCCTTCTTTCAAAGCTTGAATATATCTATACAATTCATAAAAATGTGGAGATTTTAAGCTGATTAAAATCTCTCTCACATAAAGAGACTATTAAAATTTTTCCAGTAGCTCCAGATGCTTCAGATTACCACTGTTTTAGCAATACAGAGATAGTAAACTTAAAACTTCTATTTTATATGGAAACAGACCAGGCACTTTATTTTTAAAAAGCAACGTATTAAATAATACATTTTTCCAATCATATGTTCAGTGCAAAAAGCTCTTCTCTTGAGCATGTCAGTGAATGTGACATTTGATATTGCTTGCATTTTGTATATTTTGCAACTTAATTATCAGTTCTTCCATTTGATAGGTAACTGGATAGACAAGAGGCCTATAAAATGTTTAGAAAAGAAATATGTGTTCGTATATGTATATGTGTTTTGTTTTTTACCAATGATTCGACGATTAAAATAATCAGGTAACATTCGTTCACATACAGCAACCAGAAGCCAAAAAGCTTCTTCCTCTTTTGCATACAGAAGCAATACTGAAGTCAAAATGTTCATTGCCTAAAATTCATAGAAAAATAAAAAATAAATACTGTTGGGGTAATAATTACATTTCTTATTCAAACATAGTAATTTTCAGCAATAACAACAACTATGAGAGTAATCATAATGGAAACATGAGAACTCTGAGCCAGTCCAAAGCAAAACAAGGTGAAGTCACACTAACGTTTGCTAACCAGTTATTTTACACGGTACATTCAAGGAAAATGAAGCAATAATATCATGAACATAGCATACAATAAGTAAAACCTCTCTAAATTTAGACTAATTTCAATGAGTAAAAAATATTAATTATCGCCAAGTCTTAAAAAAAAACACTACATACTTTCAAGGACATACTAACATTGGAGAAACAAACTTCATCTGTATTTTCAACTACCTACAGGAGAACATCCCTTAGATGTCAATCATCCTCAGCTGTGTCTAAAACTACATCTTTCCTCTATTAAATAGGATTCTCTTCTTTGCTACCTTAATTTTGATCACGCTAGAAACCCTTTATCTGCCACATCCAATTTGTCTTCACATCCTAGAGTTTCTTCTTATAAAATGTTTTTTTATTTTTATTTTTATTTATTTATTTATTTGGCTGCACCACGCAGCATGCAGGATCTTAGTTCCCCGACCAGGGATTGAACCTGTGCCCCCTGCAGTGGGAGCACAGAGCCCTAACCACTGGACTGCCAGGGAATTCCTAAAATGACTTTTAGATTTTCTTTATCCTCTCCATTCCCACTACCACCCTAACTTTCTCCTTCTAATCTATCTTCCATACAAATGTCAGATCACTACATTTATATAACATTTGGCCATAGCCCTTATTATAAAGTTAATAAACCCATAATGTATAGAATCTGGGAAGAATGGAAAGGTGTGAAGAAAATTAAATCTCCTGTATCTTACCTACCTAGAGATCACCACCATTAACAAGTTGATGTACTTTTTTTGTGTTTGTATTTCCTTCCTTTTTCCCCTTCTAAAATTTAGACCAAACTGTATATTAAAGTTTGATTTTTCACTTAACATTATATTATACATTTTCAATGCCATTAAATAAGTCTTCTAAAACAGTATTTTTAATGACTGTAAAAAATCTATTAAGTTGAATATACTATAAATTATTTAGCTATTCTATTATTGAACATTTAGGTTGATTTCAACTCTTCACTATTATATATAACAATGCAATGAATATCTCTGTATATAAATCTTCATCCAAGTGGTTTACTATTTTCTCAGTAAAGATACATAGAAATTAAATTATTTGGTCAATGAATATTATTATTTTTGTGGTATGTGTGTAAGAAGTACTAAATATTCTCTATTTGATGCTATACATAAACCACACTAAAATGCCTTTCATTAAGTAAAAGGCAATATTTTAGATAGATAGAGAATTTTAATTAAATTGGCATAGTTAAGCCCAAAAAGAGAAAGTGGACATTGCCAGTGTATCTTCAGCCCTTGCCTTAACAGGCGAATGAACACAACTTGAAACACAGGTGAATCCTGCTGTTCTATGAGACAGTGAAAAGATCTTCTCAATATTTAAATATATTAATATAAACAGTTATATAAATCTAAATATAAAACCAATCTCCTATAGGGTTTGAGAAGGCATTCACTATATGCCTGAAAAGTTTAACATTTCTTATTCAAGTTTAATCATCTCTTTAGAAGGGGAAAAGAGTGATAGTACTTGTTGAACCGGAATCACTATCAAAAATCAAAAAGCTGACCATATTCTTTTTTTAAAAATAATCAACATGCCATTTAGGTGCATATATATATTTTTTTTAACAGCAATTTATTTATTTATTTTTAAAATTTTATTTATTTATTTATTTTTGGCTGTGTTGCGTCTTCGTTGCTGCGTGCAGGCTTCTTCTGGTTGTGGAGGGCGGAAGCTACTCTTCATTACGGTGCACAAGTTTCTCATTGCGGTGGCTTCTCTTGCTGCGGAGCACGGGCTCTAGGCGCACGGGCTCAGTAGTTGTGGCTTGCGGGCTCTAGAGAGCAGGCTCAGTAGTTGTGGCGCATGGGCTTAGTTGCTCCGTGGCATGTGGGATCTTCCCGGATCAGGGCTCGAACCCGTGTCCCCTGCCTTGGCAGGCAGATTCTTAACCACTGTGCCTCCAGGGAAGTCCAAGCTGATCATATTTTTTTAGCCACAAACCAATCTTATTTAAATCAGGAGAGAAATATTACCTCAGCCATTCATGATCTGAATTGCAGTGTATGAGATCAATTTAAATATGGTACACATAAAAAATCATGAGACATTTGTTTCGTAATAAATATGGCAGTGGCCAACTACTACTCATTAGTAGCTTTTTTGAGATAAGCTATCAAGTCTGCCCTTTCTCCCTTCTTCTTAAACCCAGTGAAGATCATTTTTGTTCCAGGGATGTACTTCTTGGGATTCCCCAAATACTCCATCAGCATCTCCTCTCCCCAGGTGATGCCTTTGTTCTTGTTGGCATCTGTGTAAGAGAATCTGAAAGTCTGACCTGTCTTTCACCCAAACAGACCATGGAGATTTGGCCCAGTCTTGTGCTTGCCTCCCTTTTCCACAGTATGGCACTGAGCACACTTCTGAACAAAAATCTTCTTGCCCTTCTCAACATCACCCATTTTTAAATCGTTCTTTCTCCGTGCACAACTAAGAGGTTCCCCTGAATATTATTATTAAACGACTTGATATTACTGCCAAATTGTATTCCAGAAATTGACTGTACCAATTTGTTTTTCTGACCTATAGCATTTGAATGTTTACTTCCCTGCTCCTTTGCCAATACTAAGAATTGTAATAATTAAAATTGCTTTTGCTGATTTGATAGTGAAAATGGTATCTCATGGTTTGAATTTGAGTTTCTTTGATATTGAACTTCCTTTTCTAAACTTTATTATCAATCTGTATTTTTTTCTGTGATTCATCTTTTCATGTCCATTGTTCTTTTTTTTTTTTTTTTTTTTGCGGTACGCGGGCCTCTCACTGTTGTGGCCTCTCCTGTTGCGGAGCACAGGCTCCGGACGCACAGGCTCAGCAGCCATGGCTGACGGGCCCAGCCGCTCCGCGGCATGTGGGATCCCCGCAGACCGGGGCATGAACCCGCATCCCCTGCATCGGCAGGTGGACTCTCAACCACTGCGCCACCAGGGAAGCCCCCATTATTCATTTTTATAATTCAACACTTTTCTTATAGGTTTTTATATTAAGTATGTCAATCCTTTGTCAGATCTGGTACAATATTTGACTTCAAGTTCAGTTTTTACTCCATCACTTTCCTGTTCAAGAAGCCATAATGGGAGGAGCATCAGTGAAAATGGCAGAGTAAGGCTTTCCGAAAATGCTTTCCTCTATAAAAGCAACAAGAACACTAGCAAAAATCATCAAAATCAATTTTTCAGAGCTCTGAAAATGCACCAAAAGCTTACAGCAATTCAGGAAGCCTTTACTTAATGAAATGGTTGAATCTCAGTAAAAACAGTGAGCTCTGTGGCATTTTAAATCGTCCAAGTCCCATTCCTCCTCAGCTTTACAAAAGCCTGAAAAACCAACACTCAGCAATCATGGTGAAAAGCAGCACCTAGCAGCCATGGGAGGAAACAGAATGGGGCTGGAGCGCCTTCACAGTCCCATTCCCAGAGATCTGTCATTATTTGACCCGTCTGGTCATTCCCTGGAAAACCGCACTCATAAGGCTGTCTTTATTTGACCTGACACAGAGCTCACCCAAGGCAAACAGCCTTTCCTTGAAAAAATGTTCCTTGAAAAAATCAGAAGCAGTTGTTGAACATGCATCTGCCTGAGGCAGTGGATAACAACTGGGCCAAACAATAGGCTAATAAAGGGTTAAAATAAAAAGCTGGGGAATGGGATATCCAAAAGGGGCTTTGGAACGCTCTAACTTATTCCTGGGAATCTAGAAGGCAAAGTGCATGATATGGCTTCATGCCTGCCCAGAGCTGTATGCATGCTCATGATAGAACAGAAAAAGCCCTAAGCTCTTACCTCTGGCTAATCTTGAGGCTCTGCACAAACAGGAAGTGATAGAGAATAGAAAAAAAATAAGGAAAACTCAACAAAACCAAAAGTTGGTTCTTTGAAAAGATTAAAAAACCTGAAACACATGTAGGTAGTCTAACCAAAAAGATAAAAAACAGAAAGATACAGAGAGACAGAGAGAGAGAAAGAGAGAGAGACTCAAATTAAAATCAGGAAATAGAGAACATTACTACCAACCTTAACAAAAATAAAAAGGATTATAAGGGAATACAATGAACAACTATATGCTAACAAATTAGACAACCTAGATAAAATGGACAATTTCCTAGAAAAACCACCAAGACCAACTCAAGAAGAAACAGAAAAATCTGTACAGACTTATTATAAGTAAAGAGACTGAATTAATAATGAAAAAACTTCCTTCAAAGAAAACTCTAGAAACAGATGGCTTCACTGGCCAATTCTACCACAATTTAAAGAAGTATTAACACCAATCCTTCATTAACTCTTCAAAAAATAGGCATGGAAGAAACACTACCTAGCTCATTCTTTGACACCCTGACACTAAAACCAGACAAAGACATCAAAAGAAAACTATTATCAATACATTTTATGAATATAAATGCAAAAATCCCAAACAAAATACTAGAAAACTGAACTAACATATAAAAAGGATTACACATCATGACCCAGTAAGATTTATCCCGGGGATACAAGAGTGGTAAAACATGAAAGTCCACAAGGGGAGGACCTTCAAGATGGCGGAGGAGTAGGACGTGGAGATCACCTTCCTCCTTACAAATACATCAAAAATACATCTACATGTGGAACAACTCCTAAAGAACACCTACTGAATGCTGGCAGAAGACCTCAGACTTCCCAAAAGGCAAGAAACTCCCCACAAACCTGGGTAGGGCAAAAGAAAAAACAGAGACAAAAGAATAGGGATGGGGCTTGCCTGGTGGCGCAGTGGTTGAGAGTCCGCCTGCCGATGCAGGGGACACGGGTTCATGCCCCAGTCCGGGAAGATCCCACATGCCGCGGAGCGGATAGGCCCGTGAGCCATGGCTGCTAGGCCTGCACGTCCAGAGCCTGTGCTCCACAACGGGAGAGGCCACATCAGTGAGAGGCCCGCGTACAGCAAAAGCAAAAAAAAAAAAAAAAAAAACCACTTAAAGCTGGTTCTTTGAGAAGATAAACAAAATTGATAAACCATTAGCCAGAGTCATCAAGAAAAAAGGGAAAACACTCAAATCAACAGAAATAGAAATGAAAAAGGAGAAGTAACAACTGACCCTGCAGAAATACAGAGGATCATGAGAGATTACTACAAGCAACTATATGCCAATAAAGTGGACAACCTGGAAGAAATGGACAAATTCTTAGAAAAGCACAACCTTCCGAGACTGAACCAGGAAGAAATAGAAAACATAAACAGACCAATCACAAGCACTGAAATTGAAACTGTGATTAAAACTCTTCCAACAAACAAAAGCCCAGGACCAGATGGCTTCACAGGCGAATTCTATCAAACATTTACAGAAGAGCTAACACCTATCTTTCTCAAACTCTTCCAAAATATAGCAGAGGGAGGAACACTCCCAAACTCATTCTATGAGGCCACCATCACCCTGATACCAAAACCAGACAAAGTTGTCAAGAAAAAAGAAAACTACAGGCCAATATCACTGATGAATATTGATGCAAAAATCCTCAACAAAATACTAGTAAACAGAATCCAACGGAACACTAAAAGGATCATACACCATGAGCAAGTGGGGTTTATCCCAGGAATGCAAGGATTCTTCAATATATGCAAATCAATCAATGTGATACATCATATTAACAAACTGAAGGATAAAAACCATATGATCATCTCAATAGATGCAGAAAAAGCTTTTGACAAAATTCAACACCCATTTATGATAAAAACCCTCCAGAAAGTAGGCATAGAGGGAACTTACCTCAACATAATAAAGGCCATATATGACAAACCCACAGCCAACATCATTCTCAATGGTGAAAAAGTGAAATCATTTCCACTAAGATCAGGAAAAAGACGAGGCTTCCCACTCTCACCACTGTTATTCAAAATAGTTTTGGAAGTTTTAGCCACAGAAATCAGAGAAGAAGAATAAAAGGAATCCAAATCAGAAAAGAAGTAAAACTGTCACTGTTTGCAGATGACATGATACTATACATAGTGAATCCTAAAGATGCCACCAGAAAACTACTAGAGCTAATCAATGAATTTGGTAAAGTTGCGGGATACAAAATTAATGCACAGAAATCTCTCGCATTCCTCCTATACACTAACAACGAAAGACCAGAAAGAGAAATTAAGGAAACACTCCCATTCACCATTGCAACAAAAAGAAAAAAATACCTAGGAAGAAACCTACCTAAGGAGACAAAAGACCTATATGCAGAAAACTATAAGACACTGATGAAAGAAATTAAAGATGACACAAACAGATAGAGAGATATACCATGTTCCTGGATTGGAATAATCAATATGGTGAAAATGACTATACTACCCAAAGCAATCTACAGATTCAATGCAATCTCTATCAAACCACCAACGGCACTTTTCACAGAACTGGAAAAACAATTTCACAATTTGTATGGAAACACAAAAGACCCCAACTAGCCAAAGCAATCTTGAGAACGAAAAACGGAGCTGGAGGAATCAGGCTCCTTGACTGCAGACTATACTACAAAGCTACAGTAATCAAGACAGTATGGTACTGGCACAAAAATAGAAATATATATCAATGGAACAGGATAGAAAGCACAGAGATAAACCCCCACACATATGGTCACCTTGTCTTTGATAAAGGAGACAAGAATGTACAATGGAGAAAAGACAGTCTCTTCAATAAGTGGTGCTGGGAAAACTGGACAGCTACATATAAAAGAATGAAATTAGAACATTCCCTAAAACCATACACAAGAAGAAAAATAAACTCAAAATAGATTAAAGACCTAAATGTAAGGCCAAACACTATAAAACTTAGAGGAAAACATAGGCAGAACATTCTATGACATAAATCACAGCAAGATCCTTTTTGACCCACCTCCTAGAGAAATAAAAACAAAAATAAACAAATGGGACCTAATGAAACTTAAAAGCTTTTGCACAGCAAAGGAAACCATAAACAAGATGAAAAGACAACCCTCAGAATGGGAGAAAATATTTGCAAACGAAGCAACTGAGAAGGATTAATGTCCAAAATATACAAGCAGCTCATGCAGCTCAATATCAAAAAAACAAACAACCCAATCCAATAATGGGCAGAAGACCTAAATAGACATTTCTCATAAGAAGATATACAGATTGCCAACAAACAGATGAAAGGATGCTCAACATCACTAATCATTAGAGAAATGCAAATCAAAACTACAATGAGGTATCACCTCACACCAGTCAGAGTGGTCACCATCAAAAAAATCCACAAACAATAAATGCTAGGGAGGGTGTGGTAAAAAGGGAACCCTCTCACACTGTTGGTGGGAATGTAAATTGATACAGCCACTATGGAGAACAGTATGGAGGTTCCTTAAAAAACTAAAAATAAAACTACCAAACAACCCAGCTATCTCACTACTGGGCATATACCCTGAGAAAACCATAATTCACAAAGAGTCATGTACCACAATGTTCACTTCAGCACTATTTACAATAACCAGGACATGGAAGCAACTTAAGTGTCCATCAACAGATGAATGGATAAAGAATGTGTGGCACATATATACAAGGGAATATTACTCAGCCATAAAAAGAAACAAAATCGAGTTTTTTGTAGTGACGTGGATGGACCTAGAGTCTGTCATGCAGAGTGAAGCAAGGCAGAAAGATAAAAACAAATACTGTAGGCTAACACATATATATGGAATCTAAAGAAAAACAAAAAAAAAACAGTTCTGATGAACCTAGGGGCAGGACAGGAATAAAGACACCGATTTAGAGAACAGACTTGAGGACACAGTGAGGGGGAAGGGTAAGCTGGGACAAAGTGAGAGAGTAGCATTACATATATACACTACCAAATGTAAAATAGATAGCTAGTGGGAAGCAGCTGCATAGCACAGGGAGATCAGCTCGGTGCTTTGTGACCACCTAGAGGGGTGGGATAGAGATGCAATGGGGAGGGGATATGGGGATATACGTGTACATACAGCTGATTCACTTTGTTATATGGCAGAAACTAACACAACATTGTAAAGCAACTGTACTCCAATAAAGATGTTAGAAAAAAAAACCAAGACACAAAAAGGACAAATATTATATGATTCCACTTAAATTAGGTACCTGTAATAGGCAAATTCATAGAGATAATAGGTAGAGTAGAGATTAACAGGGCCTGGGAGAAGAGGAATGGGGAGTTGCTTTATGGGTAGAGAATTTTTGCTTGAGATGATGAAAAAGTTCTGGAAATAGCCAGTGGTGATAGCTACACAATGTTGTAAATGTACTTAATGCCACTGCATTTTTACTTATAAAGTGATTAAAATATGTATATTTTATCACAATTTTTTTAATATTAATAAGAGGCCTAAGAAAGAATATTTTTTTTGGACAAAGCAATTATTCTTGCAAGAAATTGTCCTAAGGAAAATACAAGGAGGTATGTAAAGATTTAGTCACAAGGATGTTTTGTTAAGAGTAGTTTTACAAAACAAAACGAGACAACATAAAACAAAAATAAAGAATACAATTTTCTTTTTTTGGCCACAACACGTGGCTTGTAGGATCTTAGTTCTCCAACTAGGGATTGAACCCGGGCCCTCAGCAGTGAAAGTGTGGAGTCCTGACCACTGGACAACCAGGGAATTCACAAGAATACAATTTTAATGTCCCCAAACAAGCCATTGATGAAATATACTATGATGTATAACAGAGTGCCATAGAGAAATTTAGGAAAGAACTATGTTCTTTTTAAGAACACTTAATTACATGGAAAGACTAAGAGGAAGTACTGAAAAATGTTAGTGGTGGTTATTTCTGGGTAGTGGGATTATAGATGATTTTTCTTTTCTTTTATGTAATTTTTATGTTCTAAATTTATTACAATAAATATGCACTTTTAATAAACTAAAAAAAAGTCAGCAAAAGTAATACACAATGTAAAAAATTAAAAAACGGAAACCTCAATTAAAGAGTTGGGAGACCAGAAGGGGGCGCTCTTGTACCCTGCAACTACAGCAGAGACCAACAGGCAGAAAAAAGACTCTTCTTTCCTGGCAAGGCCAATGAAAAGTCATGGACTCTTAGTTTACTATAGCCCTTCCAACTTCCTTTTCTTCTCTATAAAAGTGTTCTCCTCCCCTTGCCATTGGGGGACTTGCCCATGGCTCGCCACGGTTGTAGACCCCAAATTGCAATTCTCTGCTCATCCTGAATAAATCCATCTTTGCTGAAGAAATATCTGGTGGTCTATTTGTTTCAGGTCAACAATGATATTACTAAAATAAAGGGAAAAAATCACATGATTATCTCGATAGACACAGAAAAATTACTTAACAAAATCCACCACCCTTTCATGATAAAAACACTCAACAAACTAGCAATATAAGGGAACTTCCTCAACATGATAAAAAGAATCTATAAAACGCCCACAGTTAACCTCATACTTAATGATGAAAGACTGATTGCTTCCCCTTAAGGTAAATAACAAGACAAGAATATGCATTCTCACCACTTCTCTTCAACACTGTACTGAAGGTTATAGCCAGGTCAATCAGGCAATAAAAAGAAGAAAAAAAGGCATCCAGGTTGGAATGGAAGAAGTAAAAAATATCACTATTCAGATTCCATGATCTTGTATATAGAAAATTCTAAATAAGGAATCCACAAAAAAAATCTACTAGAACTAATAAGCTTAGCAAGATTGCAGGATACAAGATCAATATATACAAAAATCAATTGTATTTCTATACACTGGCATTGAGCAATCCAAAAATAAAATCAAGAAAACAATTCTGTTTACTGTAATGTCAAAAAGAATAAAAAACTCAGAAATAAAATTAACAAAGGAAGTAAAGTCTTGCACATAGGGAACTATGAAACAACCCTGAATGAAATTTTAAAAGAATTAAATAAATGGAAAAGAAAAACATCCTGTGTTCGTGTATTAGAAGATTTAATATTGTTAATATACAATATCCCCCAAGTTGATCTACAGATTCAATGCAATGACTAAGAAAATTCCAGCTGGATTTTTCTTCTTTATCCAGAAATTGACAACAGATCCTAAAATTCATATGGAAATGCAAGAGACCTAAAAAGCCAAAACAATTTTGGAAAAAAAAAGTTAAAGGACTCACAGTTCCCAATTTCAAAACTTACTACACAGCTGTAGTAAAACAGACAGGGTGATACTGGCATGAGAACAGAAACATAAGTCAATAGAATAGAATTGTGAGTCAAGAAATAAACCCTAGGGCTTCCCTGGTGGTGCAGTGGTTGAGAGTCTGCCTGCTAATGCAGGGGACACGGGTTCGAGCCCTGGTCTGGGAGGATCCCACATGCCGCAGAGCAACTAGGCCCATGAGCCACAACTGCTGAGCCTGCACGTCTGGAGCCTGTGCTCCGCAACAAGAGAGGCCGCAACAGTGAGAGGCCCGCGCACCGCGATGAAGAGTGGCCGCAACTAGAGAAAGCCCTCGCACAGAAACGAAGACCAACACAGCAAAAATTAATTAATTAATTAATAAACTCCTACCCCCAACATCTTCTAAAAAAAAAGAAAAGAAAAAGAAATAAACCCTAACATTTATAGTCAAGTGATTTTCAGCAAGGGTGCCAAGACAATTCAATGAGTCAAAGATTGCTTTTTTTTCAACAAATGGCACTGGGACAACTGGCTATCCACAAGTAAAAGAATGAAGCTGAACCTTTTCCATACACCACACACAAAAACTAAGACAAAATGGTCAAGAAACCTAAATTTAAGCATTAAAACTATAAAACCCTTAGAAGAAAACATAGGACTAAATCTTCTTGACCTTGGATTAGGCACTGGCTTCTTAGATATGACATCAAAAGCACACACAACAAACGAAAAACATACAAAAACAAATATTAAAACTTTTGTGCTTCAAAGAACACCATCAAGAAAGTGAAAAAACTGGGCTTCCCTGGTGGCGCAGTGGTTGACAGTCTGCCTGCCGATGCAGGGGACATGGGTTCGTGCCCCGGTCCGGGAAGATCCCACATGCCACAGAGCGGCTAGGCCGGTGAGCCATGGCCACTGAGCCTGCGCGTCCAGAGCCTGTGCTCCGCAACGGGAGAGGCCACAGCAGTGAGAGGCCCGTGTACCACAAAAAAAAAGAAAGTAAAAAAACAATCCACAGAACAGGAGAAAAATTTTGCAAATACTATATCTGATAAAGGATTAGTATCCAAAATATATAAAGAACCATTACAACTCAACAGTAACAAGATAAATAATCCAATTTTTAAAATGGGCAAAGGATTTGAATAGACATTTCTCCTAAGAAGATATACAAATGGCCCATAAGCATGTTAGGGAAATGCAAATCAAAACCACAACGAGATACCACTTCACATTCACTAGGATGGCTATAATCAAAAAGAGAGATAATAACAAGTGTCACCGAGGATGTGGAGAAATTGGAACCATCACACACATTGCTGGTGGGAATGTAAAATGGTACGGT
Source organism: Stenella coeruleoalba (assembly GCF_951394435.1). Classification (NCBI taxonomy): domain Eukaryota; kingdom Metazoa; phylum Chordata; class Mammalia; order Artiodactyla; family Delphinidae; genus Stenella; species Stenella coeruleoalba. The sequence goes on along the minus strand of NC_137152.1, from coordinate 86,700,322 downwards.
CTCTTTTTAAAATAGTTTGGCATTGCCCCAAAATGTTAAAGTTACATAAAGTTACCACATAACTCAGCAATTCCACTTCTAGCTAAATACCCAAAAGAATGAAAAAACACATCCACACAAAAAATTGTACACGAATATCCATGGCAACATTATTCACAATAGCAAAAATGTGGAAACAACCCAAAATGCCTACCAACTGTTAAACAAAATGTTGTATATCCATACCATGGACTATTATTCAGCCATAGCAAGGAATGAAGTATTGTACTAATACATGCTACAACATGGGTGGACCTTGAAAACAATATGCTAAATGAAATCAGGCAGACACAAAAGACCACATATTGTATCACTCCATTTAGATAAAATATCCATAACAGGCAAATCCATAGAAACAGAAAAGTAGATTAGTGATTGCCTAGGGTTGGGAGTAGGAAGAAATGGGGAGTAACTACTAATGGATGTGGGGCTTCCTTCTGGGGTGATGAAAGTGTTATGGAGGTTAAGACTGTGATGATGGTTGCATGGCTTTGTGAATATACTAAAAAACACTAATGGGTGAAGTTTCTGGTATGTGAATTCTATCTCTAGATAGATGAAAGGAAAAAGGAATGAAAAAAGGAAAGGAAGGAAGAAAAGAAGGAAGAAGATAGATCAGATAGATGGAAGGAAGGGAGGGAAGGATGGAAGAAGAAAAGATAAACAAAGCCAGTCAGCCAGCCATGAGTCAGTATGGCTCACCTGAGTTTTTGGTCAAAAGCAACAAAACCTGCTTATCATATTAAATTCAAACTTCTCCCAAGCTTGAAAGATTCACCATGATCTTGCCTCACACAAACTTATTTACTTCTTGATTCCAGCACGAACCTAGCCAGTCTGATCTCCATGGCAGGCTTATTTTCACCTGAATGGTATTGCTTATAGTGTTACCTAACTCTGAATAACTTTCCTCTGGCCCTCCATGTTTCTAATTTTGCTTTCATTTTTTAAAGTCAAAAATCAAGTGTTGCCTACTTTGAAGCTGCCTTTAAACTACCACATATAGATAACATTATAGGCTGAGTGTAAGCTCTTTAAGAAAAGAAGCATTATGCTTCTTTATTACCTTTCAGAGATCCTAAAACATGCTAAATACTGGTCATTCAGATGATCCACTCACTTAAATTGCTTTTCAAAAATACCTCTCTATTGATAAGTTTCAATGGATAGGTAGGACTGATATGTAATCATTATGGGTACTCAACCCCATCATAAATGAATGTGTGGCTGAGAGTGCTAGCTATCCACCATAACCCAATCTCCCCTTCTTCCATAGTATCTGGATGTACATGTGCTCCACCACGCTACATTTTGCAGACTTCTTTATGAATAGGTGTGGCCATGAGACCAAGATCCTCCAATAAAATGTGGGTGAAGTGATGTATGCAACTTCCAGGCCTGGCCAATATAATTTCTCATAATTGTTTCTCCATGCTCTCTCCCCTCTTCCTGTGAGTAGTAATGGCAATGAAAGAGCACCTTGGAAGCTATGTTTTGAAGATGACAGAGCCTGTTGTCAGCCTAAATCCCTGAATAATCACATGGAGGAGAGCTACCTACTGACTTGAATATTTGCTCTCCTCTGTTTATTCCTTTAAGTAAACTTCTATTGTGTTTGAGATTATTTGTGTTAGCAGTCTGGCATACCCTTTAGTGTCCTAAAGGATTTTTTTCAGTGATTCCCCCACTGCCTACAAAGTAACATTCAAACTCCTGACCTATCCCAATCTACCTTTTTGATTTTTTCCCTCAATTACCTCACTTCATTCACTCTACAATTCTACTAAACAGAACACGGTCCTACATATATTCCACATTTACCTCTGTGTTTGGTTACACTGATCCCTTCACCTACAAATGGTATTTCATTCCATCTCCATACATCTAAAATTCACCAATTTCAAGACCTAAAAATGCCACTTCTTCCATGCAGCCTTCTCTGTTCCTCCAACTTATCCGTATTATAAATCCTGGTGAGACTTAATATTTCTCTAATAAATTGTCTCATTTCTTTTTCTTTTGCCAATGAATATACTTTTTTGTTTGTTTTTGTTTTTAAATTTTTTATTTATTTTTGGCTGCATTGGGTCTTTGTTTCTGCACACGCGCTTTCTCTAGTTGCAGCAAGCGGAGGCTACTCTTGAGGTGCGCGGGCTTCTCACTGCAGTGGCTTCTCTTGTTGCGGAGTATGGGCTCTAGGTGCGTGGGCTTCAGTAGTTGTGGTGTGTGGGCTCAGCAGTTGCGGCGTGTGGGCTCTAGAGTGCAGGCTCAGTAGTTGTGGCACACAGGCTTAGCTGCTCCATGGCATGTGGGATCTTCCCAGACCAGGGATTGAACCAGTGTCCCCTGCACTAGCAGGTAGATTCACAACTACTACACCACCAGGGAAGTCCTTGAATATGTTTTAATACCTACCAGTCCATATATTTTTAAGGGCAGGATTATTATCTGATTCAGCTTTATATAGTCTTGAGCACCTAGCACAGTATCTTTTACAGAGCAGGAATTCAGTAAATATTTGTTAAATTAAAAGAAAAATGAATTAATGGAATATCAATTCTAAGTATTCCCACTATCATTCTTGCATTAATAATATCCACTATCAATCTCAGTCCAATCTCTGTCCTTATTAGTAGAGTTGGATTTGATGTGATTTTATCATTTGGAACACGATAACAGTTGAGCTCATAATGAAATCATACCTGGCAGTATCCAATTTTGGGATTCCTGAATGCATAAGCAGTGAGTACCCGCCTCAGAGCAGATATGCCAGTGTCACTCTGAAAGGCTGGATGCTCAGGCAGGGAGCGACGCAAATCACGTTCAATTTCTTCAGTAGCCAAGTTGCAGGTCCCTAAAGACTGCTCAACCACTTCAGCATAATAGCCAGGATTAGCAGCCATGTCATTAACAGCACCTGTACAGATGATCACATTAACATACAAAAGAAGAGGAACATAACAAAGCTACTACTTGCCTATATACATGAAGAACTGGATTACTTTTAAATTAAGCTTTATGCTCAAGTGTTATCTGAGTACAAACAAATAAAAGGAAAAGCTTCCCACTAGAATCTATAACATCAGGACAGGAATCTTATCCAAAAGAATAACATTTTCATGAACTGTCTTTTCCCTTTAACTTCCTTCTGACACTAGAGATTCCCACCCTGTCTCTTGCAGTTAGCTATTGCCTAATAAACTAATCTGCTCAGACAATGGATGTATGGATATATAGGTAAGTACACATAACTACCGTACTCTCTGTGACTAGTCTGAACTCATGATAAGACTTAGTCCTAGCCATCTTTGTAATTATTTTTATTTAGCTTAGTACATACAACTCCTAGAAGGGGCATAGATAATGTCTGTTAAATGAATAAAGTGAATAAATGTAATACCTGAAAAAAGCATCCAGAGCTCTCCTCTTAAGGTCTCTGGAATCCCTCTTACAACCAGATCTTGAGTCTTTTTGGTCCGAAACATGCTAACACCACGCCCACATTCTGTAAACAGGATGTTCCAGGACTGTTCCTTCATCTTTTCTTTCAACTATAACAAAAAAATCAAAGCAACTAAACATGGTGAGAAATTAACTTAATTTGAAATTAAGTTTCAAATAACTCAATAACTCTCTTCACCATGAAACAATACCTATGGAAAACAAGAACACAGAAAGTCAAAATCAGTATTCACAGATGGGCTAAACCCTGCACCACTGTCATCACAAAAATCTTTAAAATCCATGTGAGCATAACAGGTTTAATTTACTATTTTAGTTCTTCTCATATTAAAATGGTAAAACCATGACACCTAGGAGGTAAAGCTTTGAACCATCATTCTCACCAATCACCCCAATTAGGATTGACTGTTAGAAATCTATGCAAATAAAGCCCAAGGTTCAACTTTCATCTTAATTCTTGATAACAGTCCTATTTTGTAATGGAACCAAACATGTCACACAGTAGTACCTGCTAGAAAACCTCTTTAAGCCCAAAAAGAAGAGTTTTCAGTCTGATCTAAGATTTTTATTTTTGATCAACTGTTTCAATCTATAGATTTAAATATTTTGTTTTCCTACCATTTTGGAATTAAGAGTCTCCAAATTCTGAGGGTGAAATACTGTCATTAAGGCTTCAGTGTTCACAGTTTTGCTGCATTCTCTCTGACATATCAAAGATTGTACCTCAATATCATCAGATGGGTCTACAGACTCAGAACTAACAGGAACCTGAAAAAGAAAGAATATAATTGTCCCAAATGTGTGCCTAAAAGTTTCCGCAAAAAGAAAAAGTGCTAATGTTTTATCTGTCATTTACAAACCACAATTTATATACATAATAAATATTAAAGCAATGTCTCAGAAGAACATTGTTTTTCCACCAAAATTAGAGATGTCAACAAACTAATGTCCAGAACATCAAGCTCATGACCTTAATGAGTGAATTCCCCTACTTGGGCAATAAAATACAGGAAAAACATTTAAAAAAACAGGTCAGAACATTGGAAATTAACCAAAGGCACAGAATGAACTGAAAAGTATCGATTCAAAAAAAAACTAATGAACCTCAGTAAGAACACCAGTCTGTGAAGTTTTAACTTGAGGTTATTCCCATCCTCCCGCCCTTCCAAGCTCAGAGGTATGGTAGCCATGAAAGCCAGCATTATCACACCAATGGATCTTTTGAAACTTTATTAAAAGCCCCATCCCCAGAACACAGTCAATATTTTCACCAAACTAGCAGCTACCAGGAAAATCTCCATTCCTAGGGTGTTGTTATTTGATTTGACTCAGAGCTCAGCTCTATGTAAAAAGTCCTTTCCCCCGGGCATTCCAAGAAAACCATAGCAATCTTCTGATAATATCACAGCTGCCTAAGGCTGTGATTTCAATTTGGGGCAAACAAGAGCCTGGCTAAAAATTTAAAAGGAAGACCTTGAAAATCAGATGGCCATAGGGGAACTTTGAAAGGTTCCAACATATTCTTGGGGATCTGAAAGTATGCATGAGTATACAAGACTGTGAACCTACCCAGGAAAGAAATGGGACAGGAGAAGGCCCCAGTCATTCAACTCTGGAAATAAGAAATGAAAACTAAGGCTGATTTATAAACTTCCTAAAGTATGAAGTATACCTTCACACAAAGATCCTCTTGGCAAAAGGTGGAGAACTTACTGGTTCAAGGCATTTAAGGAAATCTTCTGGCCCATCATCAACTGACCACTGATTTAGACTGACTCAGGGGGTGATCTGAGGAAGCCATGCTTAAAAATACAAACAAGAACTAAAAAAAAAAGGCAACCAACAAAAAAAAAAATGTCCCAGAAGGGGCTTACTTCTTAGATTTTTTTAAACTAGGAATGGAAAGCAGCTATTATATATATACATTCAAAGAACTAAAGGAAACTGTTTAAAAAAAAAAAGGACCAAGTTTAAAAGTGGGCAAAATACCAAAGCAGAGACCTCACCAAAGAAGATATAAAGACGACAATCATATGAAAAGATGCTCAACATCATATGTCATTAGGTAATTGCAAATTTAAACAATGAGATACCATTTCACATCTATTAAAATGGCTAAAATCCAGAACACTGATAACACCAAGTGCTACTGGGGATGTGGAACAAGAAGAACTCTTATTCATTGCTGGCGGG